>NW_026521844.1:17745000-20145000 GCF_021234435.1 Artibeus jamaicensis | reverse complement strand
CTCACAGTTTTGGATGCAGCCAAGGTAACTGTTTGATAAAACAAAAGAAAGAGCATCTATCAGAGACAAATACTAAAATCCAGAATTTAAAAGATTTAACATGCATAGTGTCCAAATATAACCCAAAACCATACAGCATGCCTGGAACCAGGGAAATAGGACACAGTCTCAAGGTAATAGAACATTGAGTGAGACAAGCCCCATACAACGACATGTTGTAATAGCAAACAAAACATTTCCAGCATAAGCATCATAACTATCTTCACCATAATAAAAAGTACGATCACAAGGAAATTTCCCATTTGTTTCTCTGTGTCTCCCCCTGGGTTGTTTTTCCCCTTAACCTTTCCTTGACTGTTTTTTAAGTGCTAAAAAATTTTTTTAATTCTGTCAACCCAGAATGTTAGATCTAGTAAAATTATTCTTAAAGCATCAAAGAGAAATACATTTTTAGATAAAAGAAAACTAAACAAATTTGTCACCAACAGACACACATTGGGAAAAACTAAGTTTTTTGGTCTGAAAAAAAAATTATGCCAAATGAGAACTCAGTTCTTCCCACAGAAAAGATACTAAAAGTAAAAAATATATAGATAAATACAAACTCTATTTTTTTCTTTTAATTTCTTTATAACACATGTGACTATTTAAAACAAAAACTATATTATTGCCTTGTGTGGTTTATAAAATGTAGGTGTAATATGTATGTGAACTAAAATAAAAGGAATAAAGGGGTATGAAGTTATATGGCTGAAAATTTTCTCTATTCTGTATAAAATATTAATTCTATGTAGACTGAAAAGTTAAGACTATATTACATGTAATCCTTAAGGAAACCATGAAAAACCTAAAGTATTAAAGCTAAAGGTATACACTGAAATGGAATTCCAAAAGTTATCCGAATAATCCTGCAAAAGGCAGGTGAGGCAGAATCAAGGGGGGAACAAGCCAGTGGGTACAAAAAGAGAACAAATCATCAAGGGGCAGGCCCAACTCCACCATCTTAATAATCGCATTAAAGCTTAATGAACTAAACACTCTACTAATCCTGTAAAAGGCAGACTTGGTCATAATGGATCAAAATAAAAGCAAGACACAACTACGTACTGTTAATATGTATATATACACTTAACTATAATGACAAAGATCAGCAGAAAGTAAATGGATGGTAAAAATACTTGCCACGTAAACCACAATCATAAGAGGATTTGAGGGACTTTGTTAATATCAGATAAAATAGATATCAACACAAAAAAATGAAAGCGATAAAAAGGGATATTTGATCATTATAAAAGCATCAATTCATCAGAAAGACTCAACAATCTTAAGTATAGGTGTACATGTTCCCTTACAACAGCTTAAAAGTATTGTGAAAAAATTAACAGAATTAAAGAGAGAAATGGATAATTCCATGATCCTAAGTGAAGACTGCCCACTCTCAGCAAGAGATAGAACAATTAGATAAATACAATCAACACAGATATAGAAAATCTGAACGATTTAAACGCTTTGACCAGATTGATGCTCATGAATGCCACATTCAGCAATTGCAGGAATACACATTCTTTTCAAGTGCACATGGTTTGTTCATCGGGAATCAATGACAAACATGACTCAGCTAATTGAAATCATACAGACTATGTTCTCTGACCAGTTAACTAGAAATGAATAACAACAGGATATCCAGGAAACCCCCAAATAGTTGAAAATTAAACAACACAGTTTTAAATAATCCATAAGTTAAAATACAACTGAAATGAAAAATATTTTTAAATAAATAAAATTAAACTAGAATATATCAAAATATGAGGCATGTACTAAATTAACGCTTACAGAAATGAGTAGTGTCAAATGCTTATATTATAAAAAAATACTTAAAATCAATTCTTTAGGTTTCTGTCTTATAAATTAGAAAAGGAAGAGCAATCAAATCCAAATTAAGTATGAGGAATAAAATAATAATAAAGAGCAAAAATTAATAAAATACAAAATGGAAAAACAATTGAAAAAACAGTGAAACGAAAACTGATTTTCTAAAGAGATAAATAAAATCAACTTCTGGCTAAGCTCATCAAGAAACAAGAGAGAAGACACAAGTTATCAATATCAGAAATAAAAGAGCCCTGGCTGGCATAGCTCAGTGGATTGAGCGCAGGCCTGGGAACCAAAGGATCGCAGTTCAATTCCCAGCCAGGGCACATGCCTAGGTTGCAGGCTAGTTCCCAGCAGGGGATGCATGAAAGGCAACCATACACTGATATTTCTCTCCCTCTCTCCTTCCCTTCCCCTCTAAAGACAAATAAATAAAATCTTTAAAAAAAAAGACATTACTACAGATCCTACAGACATGAAAAGCCTAAAGGGTTTGTTATTAATAACTTATGTCAATATATTTGACAACTTAGATAAAGGGGATAAATCATTGTGAGACAAATTGCCACAACTGACTCAAGAAGTGAAAACTTTGAAGAGCATCACACCAATTAAAGAAATTCATGTTGTAAAAAACTTTCCCATTAGAAAATTTTAGGCCCACACAGCTTTACTGGTGTATTCTACTAAGCATTTAAGGAAGAAATAACGCCAACCTTACAAATACATAAACTTTTCCAAAAACTGAAGGAGCGAACAGCTCAACCCATTTTAAGAGGCTAGAGTCACCCTGGCTTCAATACCAGACAAAAAAGACACAGGAAAAGAAAAATGTAGAACCACGTTCTTCATGAGCACAGACACAAAATCAAAATTTTAGATAGTAGATCCTAGCAACATATAAAAAAAGAATAATACATCATGACCACGTAGACCTAATGCAGGAGCGTAAGACTGGTTTAAATTTTAAAAACCAATTGTTGTAATTCACCATAATAATACAATTAAATAGAAAAATATTTGATCATGTAAATAAATATAGAAAAAGCATTTGACGAAACTCAACACCCATTCATGATTTTTAAATTCTCCAAAAATAAAAATAGAGGTGAACTTCTTTAACTGGATGAAGCTTTTTTTTAACCTACAGCTCGCATCACATTTAATGGTGAGAAACTGAATATCTTCAACATGAAAAACTTTTGTTCAAATGCAAAAGACCCTCATATGGGTTCTTGTGGATGAAGAGACACATCATGGATTTGGAGAAAATATTTGCAAAGCACATATCCGATAGAAGACTCAACTCTAGCCTATATAAAGAACTCTCAAAACTGAAGAGTAAAGATAAAAAATCCAATTAGGAAATGAGGAAATTGCACTGAAGATGGCAAATAAGCATATAAAAAGAGGTTAAACATCACTAGCCATTACAGAAATACAAACTAAGACCAAGATATGATATTGCTACACATGCACTAGAAAAACCAGAATTGTCAGGGGGAAAAAAAGTCACAATACCATCGTTGGCAAGAACACAGAGGACTGAGTCTCTCATGTGCTGCTGGAGGGAGTGTAAGATGGCACAGTCACTCTGGAAAACAGGTTGGCAGTTTTTTTAATACCTAAACATGCTTACCATTCATCAGATGAAGTACACTTTGGGACATTTATTCCAGGGAAGTGAAAAGTTATATCAACACAAAAATCCATAGATACGATTGCTTTTAGCCAGCTTATTTGTAATATCCAAAAACTCAAAACAACTAAAATGTTTCTCAGCAGGTGAATGGTTAAATGTGGTACAGTCACTCTAGAATATGCTCAGCAACAAGAAGAAATGAAATGCTGATACCTGCAACCCTTTGACTGATGTCACGGCATATGCTGAGTGTGAAAAAAATAGCCAAGTTCAGAAGGTCACACACTATATGGTTCCATTTATATACCATTCTTGAAATAATCAAATTGTAGTAATGGAAACTGCTTAGTGGCTGCCAGAGGTAATGACTGTGGGACCGGGCGGGGGGTGGGGGAGCTGGGATTATGAAGAGGCAGTGAGAGGGAGTCTTTGTAGTGATGGACTGGTTCTGCGTCTTGACTGGGTGGTGGCTACATGAATATACACACTTGTGATAAAATGACACGCACACACATGGCACCAATGTCATGTTCCTGGTTTGGATATTGCACTACCACCATGTGAGATGTGACCATCAGGGAGAACCCGGTGAAGGGCACATGGCTCCTCTGTGCATTACTTTTGCAACTTCCATGAGTCTATAATCGTCCCAAAATTAAAAGTTTAATTTAAAAAATCTGTTGTATTTCTATGTACAAGCAATGAACAACTAGGAAGTAAAAGGTTTTTATTTTTTACTCCACTTATACAGAGTATAAAAATACTTAGGAATAAACTTAAGGATATGCCAGACCCACACTCCGAAAACTACAAAATACTATTAAGAAAAATTAAAGAAACTCTAAATAAATGGAGAGGTATACCATGTTCATAGACTTTAAGATGCAATGTTATTTATTTACTGTCAATTACAGTTGTTTAATATTATTTTATATTAGTTCCAGGTGTACAACATAGTGGTTAGACATTTACATAATTTACAAAAGGATCCCCCAAGACACAATATTAAATATTATTAAAATGTTTGTTTTCTCCAAATTGAAATATAGATTTAATGTAATCACAATCAAAATACTAGCAAGCTATTTTAGAGAAAACAAGTAAGCTGATTTTTAAATTATATGAGAAAGCAAGGAATTAAAAATAGCCACAATAATCTTTAAAATATAAAGAACTGTTAGAGGGTTTGCATTGCCTGATTTCAGTAATGAAGTTGTCAGGGCTCTGTGACATCGGCACAGTTGCTGACACATAGGTCAATGGAACAGGACAGAGTCCTGGGATAGACTTGCACGTACATAGTCAAGAGATTTTTTTTTTAACAAAAATGCCAAGGCAGCTCAATGGGGGTGGTAGTCTTCTTAAGAAATAGTATTGGGGTATCTGCATGGGATAAAAAAAGCATCCCAAACCTTACCTCACACCATATACAAAATTATCAGAATGGATCATAGACCTAAATATAAGAGCTAAAGTGATATTTCTAGAGGAAACATAGAGAAAATCTTTGTGATAGTGTATTGGCAAAGATTATCTAAACATGATATAGCATGAACCAGTCATGCAACCCAACAACCTCACTCCTGGGTGAAGTGAAAACGTATGTCCATGCACAGACTTGTGTATGAATATTGCTATCAACATTATCTGTAGCCACATATTTCTAACAGCCCGATCTGGAAACAATTCAAATGTCCATCATTTGAAGAACGGACAAATTGTGGTTCTCTTATGAAATACTAGTCAGCATTAAAAAAAAGAAACAAAATATCAATACATACAACATGGATGAATCTCAAAAACATCACAGTAAGTGAAAGAAGTCAAATACCAAAAAAACACTCTCTTACTCCATAGTGTTACTCCATTTGGATTCTCCAAATCCAGAAAAGGCAATACCAGAATGATAAGGTTAGCAACTGCCTGAGCAGGGGTGTTAAGGAGGGTACCGACCGGCATGGGGCACGTGGGGACTTTTGGGGGATGATGGAAATGCTCTGTGTCTGGAGTCTGGCAGTAGTAAGATAACTGTACACAACTGTCAAAAACTCATCAAACTGCATCCTTACAATGTGTAAGTATTATTGTGTAAATGACACTTCCATTAAAAAAATACTTCCACCCAAAATGTCAAATGTATGGTAGTTCTGGGTAACTTTTCACCACCATGAACTACCCAGTGCTGACCTTAGCCAAAGACAAAAGGGACCAAAACACAGCAACTTCAGTTGTTAGTAGGGCCTCACCCTCATCTCAGGCTTTCTGGAATATTGAAAAGGGTCAAAGAGACTTGCTGACTACTCTAATGAACCCCTGGTGGTCCAGGGACCCCACACTAGTAATGACAGGACGAGATGCTCTGTCTCCCTAATCACGGAGTTCTCTGATTGAACGTGTAAATATGGAACTGACAAACAAAACCTTTGTCACTGGGTCCTTGCCAGAGTGTGACGTTTGTAACTCTTGTGGAAGTAACCCAGTAGGGATTGGTGCTCGAGGGGGTCTTTTATGACGCCAGACTCTGAGCAAAGCTGTCCCCTTTGCCAGGAGCCATTTCTGCAAGGATTTCCTAAAGTCACTTAGGAGGTAGCAAAGGGGTCACGCCTTACTTGGGCATGACCAACTGCTTAGAAGAGTCATCGTGGCACACTCATGGCCACATTAGAGCAGATTTTCAGGTTTTCAGACTGGGTGGAATTCAAGGCAAAAACAAAAATGAATTTTGTTTAAATAAATAACCGTGGCCTTGGCTGGTGTGGCTTAGTGGATTGAGCACCACATTACGAACCAGAAGGTTGCCAGTTGGAATCCTGGTCCGGGCACACGCCTGGGTTGCAAGCCAGGCCCCTGGTTGGGGCGCAGGACAGCCAATGGATGTTTCTCTCACACATCGGTGTTTCTCTCCCTCTCTTTCTCCCACCCTTCCTCCATCTCTAAAACTAAATAAATAAAACCTTAAAAATAAATAAGTAAATAAACATGAAAAGAAAAGATTTCATGTCTTTTTCCCCTCCCTCAATTCCTTCCTGCCGTTCTGACATGTGGTGAAAATGCAAGTCAACATTTGATGCATACATCACTGTGCACCAGCAGCCGCACTAGGGCTTGGGTCACAGAGAAGAAATATACAGTTTCTGTCCCTGAGAAGCTCACAGAGGAAGCAGAAACAAACTTCTATGGGCAAATGTCACCGGATAGACCTTCAGTTATGCTGGGTTAAATGTTGGAAGACTGTGGCCTCACTACAGAGGTGACATCACACAAGACCTTGAAGGATAAGACATTTAAGAAGCTGAGAAGGTGGAAAGACAGTGACAGAGAACATGGCAGAGCAAAATCACAAGGCGGGACCTCATGTGATGTTTGGGAGAGCCATGGGCGTGTTGTAGGGGCAGGGGCTTGGGGGCAGACAAACAGGCAGTAGGGAGTGAAGAGCACCCCGTCTCTGTTCTCACTGCTTGCGATCTGATTACCTCTGTGTCTGGGCACCAGCACACCAGCCCTTCCCTATGCCCATAGGGCCACCCTCTCCAGGGATAGAGATGAGCAGGGCTCCCATACCTGTTCATTTGGCATCCCAAGCAAGGTGTCAACTCCATAGGAAGAATCCTCTTTTGAGCCAGATCATCGATGACATTGAATCCTTATAGTCTGGTACACGATGCTGCAAAATTGCCCCAGTGTGTCCATTCAGGGTCCAGCTGGATGGACAAGAATAGTTCTTTAGTGGAGAGAGAGAGAATGAAACATTACAAACATGTGCAGCACCTTGCACTTCATTTACAAGGCAATCTCCACCAGATAACCAAAGGAAAGAAAGTGAACTTCATTTAAAAATGAGGTAACATGTTGAAGCTACCATTGGGCTCAAGGTCAATGCCCTGGTCACAGAATGACTAGAGAATATAATTGTAGTCTGAAGGGCAGGGGAAGAAGTGACTTACTGGTCAGGTCTCCATTCCACTTTTAGAGGTTATGGGCCCTTCATCAAAGTGTTGAAAAAGTCCAATTTCCTGTGGACTTTAGAAAAGTTGACTTGGATGAGAACAACGAGCCCCAGAGAGTGTTAAAAGTCCTATCTATCTTCAGGCTTCTCCTGCTAGTGACTATGAAATTCACCTTCAGTGATCAACTTATTCTCTGGATGGAATGCTCTTTAATATAATTAATAGTAGTTAATGTTATCAATATTGTTAATATAATTAATAACTCTCCTCCTATTCCTCTTTGTGAGATTGAATAATAGAGCACAGATGGCTGGAAGGGCTTGTGAGGCACTACTAATGTAGCTTTAACGTTTTTCATTACTGATTGACATCCATCATATTTGTTCATAACCAATGAAGCAGGTAACAGCCTGGATCAGGATCCCTATCTTAAAAGTGAAGTAACTATGACAAAAAAAGGCTAAGCCATCTCTCCAAGTCATAGAGCTAGACCTGCCATGCAAGTCTCACGACCTCCAGAGTTCAATCTACTACACCAAACTCCCTCTGCCTTTCGCCCTGCAGATTTAGCTGCAAATTACAACACCCCTGAACGTCACAAATGGGACACAGCTCAGAGAGGAGTGGGGCTCCAGCCCGATGGCATTCTGAAGAGCCCCCGGCTTGTCTCCCTCCCTACAGAAAGGGAGAAACACCAGTGTTCCATTTAAGCCATCATGAGGGTGATTTTAGGACAGCCCTGTCTAAACTTAAATATGACTCCAAGCCAATATCAAAGGAAGGGAACAGTGTCCACCTACCCATTCACGGGCAGCTGGCCCCATTGTGCTAGCCCGGCCACAGCCGGGCCTGCTCCAGGGCATTCTCTTGAAACACATAATAGCAACTCTCCCCCCACCCCAAACCCCGGCTCCTGCTGACCGGCAGGCTCTGAAGCCAGCAAGCTGCAGCTCGAAGCGGCTCCCAGCAGGAGCTGGACAAGGCTGACAAGGTTACAGGTGCTTTTCATCCAGCCTTGCAGGAGAGCACCAAATTCCTGCTGCTAGAAATTTGTCTGCAAATTTTTGTCTTCATTCAAATCGATGGATGGAGGCCTGTAGACACTGGGGTGATATGATAACTTGATTAAGCCCCAGGACAGATGACACGGTAACTCAAAGGCCTCTGTGCTCTCCTCCTTAACCTCTCCAAGGGAGCCTGTGGACTTTGCTGGTAATTGGCCCATTGTCCCTTCCACTGTGCTTCCTTCGCAAATCCCCTAATTGCCATGTCCCTGGGTCCTCTCGAGGGCCGCCTTAAACACTGTCAAACCCATCAGACCCAGGGAGTTGTGAAAAATACCTGTGCAATGTGACATACCAGAGTCACGATCTGAGAGGCCAAAAATGACCCTTCCTGACAACAAGGACTGAGTAAGATCCCCTTCCATCCTCCAGCTCGGGTGCAAATTGCAACATGTTTACAGACAAAGGCCTTGAGAAAGCTTTGTTTTAAAATGAGTTCAAACTTTCACAATATTTTGTTCTCTTGGGGCAATATTCCCTTGATTTATCCTTCTCACTCCGGTACTGTCTCCTGCTGGATTGCAGGTCTCTGAGAGTGTTTCCCACCACCCACTCGCACACTCTCGGGCGCTCACGGGTGTGAGTCGGCCTGCCTGAGCCAGTGTGCGCATGCGGTTGCTCCTGGAGCAGAGTGAGGCAGAGCGCGCTCCAGGGAGGAAGGAGAGCGCTGTGAACCAACAGATACGTCGGTAATTTGCCATGGATGTTTCCCCCACTCTGTTTTTAAATCTGTCAGCCGTTGCAGACTGACAGACTTAAGGCATTTTAGAGCTCAGAAAGAGTTCAAAAACGAACCTCAATTCATTTTCGTTAGGATATTAAAGGCATAAAATTGTCAGCTCAGCGATGGAGGTGGGTCCTATTTGGCCAACCTCAAGAAATGGAACTGTTATTAGCACTTTGAAAATAAGCAAAGCACACCATTAAAAGTTAAAGAACCGCTATTTGAAATTTTCGTTCATTATGATTTATGGCCTGAATCTCCCCAGAAGAAAGAGGGCTACGGTATGCCAACATCACCGGTTCTGTTTTTGTCATGGGAATGGAATGTCTTTTGAACTGCTAAAGCAGATAATTCCATGCCCGGAAGAAACACGAAGGGAGGGGGAAGGGTGAAGAATGGAAGAAAAGATCCTCTCACTTCCCAGTAAGTGCAGAGGCCAGGAATGTGCCACAGCGGAATTCAGGAAAACGCAGCGGTGACGAAGCGTCCCACAGTTGCGTGCCTGCCCCATTCCTTTCGTGCCAGGTTCGAGGACAGGGAAACCACTTCAGCCATATGCCAAGGACCCACAGGCCGGAGCGATTTGTGCCTTTCTGCAGGGGGCGAGATTTTTTTTTTTTAATCTTCGTTGTTGTTTTAATGTTGGCCTCCTGTCCCCTCAGAGCAGTGCGCGGCCGGCGCGCAGTGCCTAGGCCCTGGCCTGGCCCCAAGCTTCCAAGCCCGAGCCCCGCGACTGGAAAGGCCTCTCTAAAGGGGGGCGTTCCGCTCGGCCCACTGCGCTGCCGGCCATTGTCCCTGATCGCCCGGCACGGACGCTGTGTAAGGGTCTTTTTAAAAGGCTTCCAGGGAACAAAAGGGGCCTAGGCGCCCGGCTTCATTACCCGCTCATCCGCCACTCCAGCCGGCCCACCCCCTCTCCGCAGCGCGGTGGCCACCACCCGCCAGGTCCCCGCTCCTGGCTGCCGCCCACTTTTTGGCGCCACCCAACCCTTCCCCCCTCTGCCTTTCCTCCTCTGTCTCCTTCCTCTTCCCCTGGGGGACCTGGTACCGAGCCCAAGCTCCTCGCCGCGCCCTGGCCTACCAGATTTGCCAAGAGAGCTGCCACCACCCTTTGGACCGTCCCTTTCTGGCGTCAGGGATGGGGTTATGGGGGTGGGGGTGGCTGGGTGAGAGTTCCAGAGGCTTGAAAGTAAGGGAAGGGTCGCCGCCCCCGTGGGGCCCCAGTTTAGAAGGTCCTGGCCCTGGAGGAGCGCAGGCCCGGCCTGACCTCTGCCAGAGTCTGCCGCCATCGGCCAGCGGAACCGGACTGGCTTACCACAACCCAGAGTGGGGCAGTATTTTAATGTAAAACAGACAATATGCGACATAAAACATATTACCTGGGTGAAAGGGAGAAAAGCAGTTTTGAGGGTAATAGCGTATGTGACGCCCCTATTCCTAGTAGGCGCTGCTGAAATTGTAACTACTGTGCCATTAGACCGCAGACCCCCTGCCTCCAGTGGCAGCGCCTTAGGAGAGTGCCTCGGGAGTGCTGCGGAGTGTCGGGGGCAAAGAGCAGGCCTGGCGGGCCCCAGTGGGTGCCCTTCCGGGAGAGGAAGCTTGCTCCGGACCCGCCCCATGCCCTTCCTCCCCCACTAAGTTTCTTTTCAGAGGGACCTGCTGAGCCTGTAGGGAGCCCTCTCTCCCCCTTACCACAGAGGAATTCCCGAGCAATTGGAGAATGGCCCAAAGGCATTCTTCTGCCCCAGCTGCTCTGAGGCACAAGAGGAGCCAAATGGGCCATTTCGTGGGAAGCCAGGGGATAATGGGAATAGACAGCTCTTTCTGGGTGGCTGGGAGCACAATTCCAGGTTGAACCATTGCCATGCTCCTTTCTTGCAGCAGATCTGGCCAGCGCCCACAGGACCTGGGTAAAAGAACGTTCACCACTGGAATAACAGCACAGCTTCCCAGGGCAACTTCTCAAAAGACCAAACAGCTCTCCACTCTGCCTCGCAGTGCGGTTCTAGGGTCAGTTAGTTAGTTAGTTAGTTAGTGCAGCCTCCATTGGTGGCTACATGGAGGACTCATGATAATGTTGGACAAGAGCTTGGGCCTTCCAAGTGGGAAGCACAAACTCAAGGGCAGCGGGGGCCAAACATATGTCCTACCACCGTCCCAACAGAAGACTGTAACCCCTCACTTGGAGTGGACAGTGAGGAAAGTGATGTGTTGCAGACAGGGATGCAGACTGGGCGCGGGGAAAGCTCACTCCAGAAGCCAGCCCACAGCTCAGTCAGGACTACACCCAAAGGCAGTGAGGGACAGTAGAGGGAAATGCAGGACAGGGACCAACTGTAGTCCAGGAGACCATACACTCCTGCTCCTCTGTGCTGCTTGTGCTGGGCACCAGTGATGTGTGTCATTCATGGCACGCCAGCTATTGCACTGCGGTGCCCAGAGGAAAATAAGAAGCAATAGATTAGCATTTCCAAAGCACACCATCTTTTTCATGTTGGGCTGATTTCTGACAGACCGGCCTAATATCTGGTTTGGATCTACTGCCTTCCTTGACGCATGTATATTTTAACCTTTTAATATGAATTTTTATTATTTTCTTATTTACCTTTCCTTTTTATTTTTCTATAATGATCCTGAATTAATTGTTATTTTTTATTTTGATAAAGAAATAAAAGCCCTGGCTGGCGTAGCTCAGTGGTTTGAGCACGGGCCTGCGAACCAGAGTATCGCGGTTTGATTCCCAGTCAGGGCACATGCCTGGGTTGCAGGCCAGTTCCCAGCACGGGACACATGAGAGGCAACCACACATTGATGTTTCTCTCCCACTCTTTCTCCTTCCCTTCCCCTCTCTCAAAAAATAAAGAAAGAAAATATTTTAAGAAAATAAGAACCCATTAGATTATCTGAGAAGTTAGATATTCCAGCGAATAAAATTGAGTCTTAATGGAGACTAAAATAGATTTTTAAATGACCCAAACACGTGGAGGTGTTTGGGCACCTGTGAACAAGCAGGTGCAAGGCCTGGATGAGGAAGGGTCACACTCATAGCCCTCAGGCCCCAGACTTATAATGTTGACATTAGAACAACCAAACCTGTAGAGAATTTTTACAAGAATTTATTTGAGCCAAACTGACGACATGCCCAGATTCAAGCACTCAGATGCTCCTGAGAATGACAGTTCTGCAGTCTCTTTCATGCACTTGGAATTAAGGAGGAAATGTAAGGAAGGTTACAGGAAGGCAGGAGAAAGCACAGGGAGAAATCTCTGATTGGATTACAGGATAGTTAAGACGATGTGCGCCGTTGAGGGCGATCATGCTGCAGAAGGTCTGAAAAGGAGGCATTTCCAAAGTGTGTTAATCTAGATGCTCGAAAACGATGGACAGGATTGTGAAGAGCAACCTTCCTCAGGCCGGGGATGACTCCCCACCATGCCCTGCCCAGTTAGTTACGATCATCAGATCACCCTGTGAGGAGACTTTCAGTTAGACTTATTACAGCACCCCCGCCCCTTTTTTGTCTGCAAGTATCTCCACTTGGGTCCTGTTGGAGAAAATAACTTCTCTCCTTAGGAGTGAAGCTTCTCCCACGGCCTCCCAGGTCTGATGACTAACATCCAGTGTGTCCAATGCAAAGAGATACTGTCCTAGGAGCACAAGGAAGCAGATCGCAGTCTTCCTGAGGAAAACTCACTGCACAAGTTTTTCCACCATCTGGAATGGTAAGGAGAAGGGTGATTCGACTGTTGGAATGCTCTTAAAACACTTTTGGTGAGCTGGCCTCAAGCAAGGTGGGCTGAGGCCCAGTGTGGATGAGGCAATCCTGGCCCCCTGTCCCGGGCTGGCTTGGGAAGGAGATGGAAGGCTTCCATAATGAGATTCTCAGCGCTGCTCAGTCAACCAAAGGCAGTGCTCTGGCTGGAGCAGAGAGCTCTGAGCTGCTGTCTTGGAAGGAGAGCTTGTTTAATCTGGAGCGACAGGACCTTGAAATGAGTGGTATTTGTGTGCACCTGGGGAAGTGCCTTGGGGAGGGAGGGAAATATGTAAATATTTATTGGTGGTGGTTTTAAAAGTCTGGGGAGGAATCTGCTAAATGAAATTTTAACATATATTTAATACTCAAATGCATTGCATATATGAAACAGTTAATTTTAAGTCTAAAACTTTGCTTTTTAAAAACTCTATGAAAGTTTCAAAATTAATTTTGTTCAACCTCCTGTCTTAACTCAATACTTAAATATTAACTGAACTGTTTTTGAACTCTGATTTTGAACTAGTTAAAAAATCTTATTTTATTAGACTGATTCTGAAGCCCCTAAGATTTCTCTCCGGTGACGCAGGCCCAACTGCCCACTGTGGGTGAGTCAGTGGGACGGCATGTGAACTGGCCTGCACATTGGAGATCTGATATGTACATAAAACCAGTGTTTTAGGTTCACACCATTTAATTTTTTTTAAAAATTGGTCTTCGGCTCAATTCACACTTTTTGAAAACTATAACATATTTTATGCTTTAGCAAGCACTCTGCATCAAGAGTGTGTGAGTAACTATGGATGATATTGGGCCTCCGAAACCTTAAAGAACAGATTAAGGCCCTGGCTGGAGTGGATCAGTTGCTTGGGTGTTGTCCTGCAAAGTGAAAGGTTCCTGGCTCAATTCCTGGTCAGGGCACGTGCCTGGGTTGCAGGTTGGTCCCTGGTCAGGGTGAGTACTACAGGCAGCCAATCAATGTTTTTCTCTTGCATAAATGTTTCTCTCCCTCTTTTTCTCCCTTTCTTCCTTTCTCTCTAAAAATAAAATAAATGAAATATTTAAAAAAGAACAAAGTAACATATCACCTTTATAGAAAAAAACGTATTTTATGTATATTACATGTTTTATACAATAACCGTGATGCAGTCCTCAGTCTCATTTATTATGACTGGCATTCAAAAGCATCATCACAACAACCATTATGTTCACTTAATATTGGCGTAGCATTTATAAAATGTCGGCTGTGTTCTTTGTTTATTCTGCAAACATTTATTGATTTCCTCCAGTGTGCCAAATTCTGTGCCAGGGACCAGCAGTTGAAATGAATTGGCATCATTTCTGTTCTTGGAGTCACATTCAGTGGAAGATACGAATGTGGAAGCAGATAAAGACGGTTGTGCGTTATAGATGTTAAAATAAAGAAATGAACTTGAAGCCCAAAGGAGAAAGGCACTGCAGGGGTTTGGAACAGGTCACCCCAGGCTGTGCCTCTGTCTTAGGCAGATTATTTTGAGCTAAAGGCAACTGAGACCCTCTGGGCTCAAGAGAAACTTCTGCCCTTCCCCTTAACTACCTAGAAGAATTTAAATGACAGGCCTTGCCTGTAATAAAAGATTCGCAGAGATAACTTTTTTGAGCTGTCAGTGTGGCGGGGCAAACTACTAATTCCTGAGCATCTGCCCTCCTTATCATCCCACAGTGACCTTCCTCTGAAGCCCAAAGGTGCTTTGCCTCATCCCAGCTGAGGAGGCGGTATAAGCCTCTTTTTAACATTTTGTCCCTGAACTTCTCGTGTACGTGTCTGTGTGGGTGGGGGAGGGGAGTTTCTGACTCTTATTTATGTGGAGTTCCCAAACATACATGTGTAATTTAATTTGATTATTTTTCTCTTGTTAATCTGTCTCATGTGGATTTTATTATTACACCAGCTGAAAGAACCCTGAAGAATAGATGAGAGTTTTTTCCTCCTGGACAGCAAAGCTCTGCTCAGAAGAGGGAAGAGAGAATAAGGAAGGTTACCCGAAGGAGGTGGCCTTGGGAATGGCTCCTGGCTCCCATTGTCACTCTTTGGGGCTGTTTCCACAGCCTGAGGGGTCTCCCAGCTTTCACACGTAATGCAAAGGACAAGTGAATGTTCGGACAGTGTGTGGGAGAATGTCCCTCTCACCACCCCAGGCCTGGAGGTCTTCAGCAAGAGTGAGGGGCCATGCAAAGTGACAGCTGACCCTCTGCAAGATGTCACCATGGACCCTTGACCAACTAGTAACAACTAGTAACACACTCATCTACCAAACATTAACATTATGAGGGAAAAACTTCTAGCGAATGACACTCATGAATTCTGACTCCCTACCCAGAGAGTGAAGTTGCTCCAAGTTTTAGTACCTACTCTTCCCTCTGCTTAGAGCACTGAGACACTGATTCATCCAGGAAACACCCCTGTAACCCCCTGTGAGCAGCTGCTGGTGCTTACAGTACTCTCTCCTTCATTCATTCATTCCACTGAAGCTCACTGAGCATTTACCATGTGGCAAACACTGGGGACACAGCAGTGAGCAAAACCTCCTGGCCTCGAGGAGCTTAGTACTGGGAAAAGGACAATAAGCAAATAAACAAGGCAAATGCAGAGTGTGTTCGACAGTGGAGAGTGTGTGGGAGCTGCCCACCCTGGTGGGGAGGAGTGCCATGTAACATGGCCTAGAATTGCCAGTGCTGAAAAGGAGCAGGTGCATTGGAGTACATTTTATGATCGTTTTTAAATTTCCTGTGGATGGTGTACCTCCTTACTACCCAGACCCGGGCCCATTTCCCACCCCCAACACTGAACTGGCATGCCACTGTGTTAAAGAGTGATAACCACAGTGGAGAAAACAGAGCGGGGGGGGGGGGATAGGTTGTGATTTCAAATAGGATTATCAGCAAAGGCCTTACTAAAGTGACATTCAAGGAAAGATCTTGGAGGGAAAAAGTTCCAAGCAGAAGAAACAGTAAGTGCAAAGGTCCTGAGGCAGGAGAGAGTAAGCAAGGCGGAACTAGTAGGAGATTGCCCCAGAAGTAATGGGAAGACAAACCACATAAGGTTCCACAGGCCTTTGGGATGAACATGAAATGAGAAGGAAGAGACATAACCAATTCCTTTTTGAAAGGATTCCTCTGGCAGGTGTCTGCAGAATAGGCTGAAGGCAGCAAGGGAAGTTGTTGGGAAGGGTAGAAGCAGAGAGAATCAGTTAGGAGTCTCGTAATGTGGGAGCGGAAAGGTAAGGGTGGGTTGGCCCAAAGTGATAGCAACAAAGGTGATGAAAAGTGTCAAATTTTGAAGGTAAATCTCCCAGTATTTGATGACTCTGAGCCTAAAAGAAGAATCAAAGAGGAACATAAAGGTTTCTTGGACTTGCCATTAGCTGAGCTGGTGTGTGTGTGTGTGTGTGTGTGTGTGTGTGTCAGGGTGGAGGTGAGCAGGAGCTCAGTCCTGGAAGAGACATCTGTCAGCTGCCAAGCAGACGTGTCTAACAGTGGGTTCAGAAGAGACATAATCTTGGGAATCAGCATTAAACGTTACATTTAAACCACAAACTGGCTGAATGATAGAGGGGAGTTCCCAGGACTGACTTTGTTCTTTGTACTTCCCTTGTTGGGAAGACAGAGCCAGGGAAAGAGATGGAGGAGGAGCCACCAGGAGCAGTAGGAAAGCCTTGGGCAGTGCTGTCCTAGACGCTGTGTGAACATGGTACCCCACAAGGAGGGAGGGACCCACTGTGTTAGACGTTGCTGCTGAGTCAGGCAAGAGGGGGACCAAGAAATGTCGACTGGATTTAGCGAAGTGAGGACATTGGTGGCCTTGACGAGAGTGGTTTTGGGAGCAACAGTCTGACTGGAGTAGCCCCAAAGGAGAATGGGAGGAGAGGACTTGGCGATGACAAGTACGGGCAGCGATCTTTAGAGTTTAGCTGTAAAGAGGGAAGCACTGGGGCTATTTTGGGAAGAGGAAGCAGGGTCAAGAGAGGGTATATTTAGACGAGAGAAATAACAGCGTGATCCAACTGGAAAACTGAAGGATGGATGGTGAAGGGAGAGAAGGGACACCCTGAGGCAGGGGTCCTGGAGCGGCCAGCAGGGCGTGGGTGGCCTGTGCAGGTGGTCTGTCCCCGCCAGGCATGGGCAGTCCCCCGGAAGGAACAGGACAGATGTGGATACGAGAGCACAGACACAGGAACACGGTGGGATGGGGGCAGCGTGGGGCCCAAAGCCCGTGCCAGCGTCTGCAGACCGTTTTTATTTCTCAGAGAAAAAGAGAAGGTGAGTAGGGCCTGGGGCTGTAAGCACTTGAGGGCAGGAACCGTGTCTCTTTCCACCACGGCTGGGGGGCCGGAGGGAGTGTTCAAAGGGCCGTGCTAGAGGATGAACCGTTGAACAACTGATGGGTTTTTTAAACAGTCGGATTTTCACAGGACCTGAAAGTAGCTAGCCTTCTCCTAAACGATCTCCGGCCAGATGCTGGTGCTGTTCTAATGCACTTGTACTCACAGTCGTCAAGTTCGGGGTTGCCTGGGCCACAGGGGACCTTGGGCAAATCTCTTCCTTGCGCTTCCCTCCCTCGCTGCTGAGCTGAGAAGGGGTGAGGCTCAGGCCTCCTTGTGAAATGGCCAGTTGCATCTAAGTTAAGATTAGTGTAGCATCTCACACTTGTATCCATTCCTTGCCCTTTACCCTTTTCCTAATCACCCTTGTGTTGTCCTTTTTGCGGTGAAGCCCACTAAGGAGGACACTGCGTGGCCAGTGTTACCCCCTATGAGTGGAGGAAGAAGTTTGAAAACCACAGCCATGACCATTGACTTTTATAGGCATCGTTAAAATTCAACTGCTCAGTCAAGCCCCTGGGCATGTTTTTTTTTCATGAATAATACTAACATACCGTTAATACCACTGCTACTTGAAAGTGTCTGCAATCTTCTGACCCAGGGCAGAGCCTCGGAATGGGGCAGCACAGGCACCCTGCCCACGCCTTCAAGCTTGAGGGTCTCGGTCGTGGCCCGAGGCCCACACAGCCTAGATCCTGGGGGCTGGGAGTCCTCTGCCACATGGCACTGGACCAGAAGCACAAATCCTCACAAGCTCTGCCACACCACCTAGCGCAAACCCTCCCCTCCTGCACTGACTCCATTCCCGTCCCTGTCAGAGATGTGGTTGCCCCGACATCTATCAAAGTCACCTGTGTGTCCTTACCTCATGTGCCACGTTCCAGTCCAGAGCGTGGGGAGCTGCCTGATTAAAATGCTCATAATCATGTGACACAGCAGCCTGGGTTTGGTGCTGGGAAGTCCCTTCCCCTCCTCCCTTCTGAGGTCCCTACTCTGTCCCCAGGGCACCTACCTGCAGAGCAGCTGAGAGCACAAGGACAAGGCCCTTAATCCCTTCCCTATCAGACTGGAGAGGAGGCTTGAAGGGGGAGGATGAAGAATTCAACTATTTAGTCAACAAATATTTATTATGTAGCTACCATGTGCCAGGCACTGTTCTAGATGCTTAAGGTCATGAGGAGTAAACCCAACCAACCCCCATGCCCATGGGGCTTGCGTGCCAGTGAGGGGAAGGTCAGGGCGCAGTGGCTGCCGTCACAAAACAGCACTGGCTTCCCTCCCCGGGGGTGAGAGGGGGCTATGTTGGGCCTCTGGGTTCCTGGCCCCGCCTGGTCCAGGCGTGGGTGAGTGGCAGCACCAGGCCCTCATCCTTTCAGACGCCCTGCTCCCTGACATAGACTGGAGCCCTCCAGCCCCGGCCTGCAGCACCGGGTCTGTCGAGGAAGCCAGCTGATCCCATCTCCTCTGAGAAACTTGGCAATCAACGAGATCAGCGCTGGCCGCCGTTGGTGGCAAGTGGGTGGCAAACCCCAGCCCGCTCTGGGGGCCCCTGTGGGGTCAGCTCTCTGCCACCTGCTTCCTGCCTCAGTAGCCACAAGGGAAGCAACCACCTTCCGAGGAGGTGGAGCCTGTCCCCGACAGCTGGCGGCCAGGGTGGCTGTCGACTTCCACAGGAAAACCCACTTTCTAAGAAGCAGCCTCCTCCCTGGGTTGTTTACCCGGCAGGCAGAGGCAGCATGAACACCTGCGGCCGGTAGTGAGATCGAGTGCTCCCCTTGCGTTTTAAATACCCACCAGCTCTTCAAATCCAGAGCGGTTTCCCAAAGATCACAGTTTTAGAAGAAAAATAAAAAACAAAAATACAAAACTCAGTAATTCAAATCTACCATGTTTGCAAATACTGAACAATTTAGTTTATCTTCTCTCTGTCACTGGCAATAAAAAGAGGTTCCTGACGTCTGTTTCCTTTAAGGAGCCCATAAAAAACAGAAGTTGGCAGTGCATTCCTGAGGACACGTGAGCCATGAGACCCTCGCGGTGCGCACCAACCCCTCCCCCCACCCCGACCCCGCCCCTGCTGGGGAGGGCGCACAGCGTCCGAGGCAGCTCTCCCACCCCTGTGATGGGCTATTGCCTCAAACAACTGATTAGCCAGCAAAACAACAGATTTTCCAAAACCACTATGAGGAAATGCTTCCTTTTTTAAGTCTCAGAGTGCGTATCCATTGTCTTGTATACAAGTATGGAGGGAGAGTCCCAGGCCGGAGCACGTTGCTCCGCGCTGTAACAAAGTTCCCAAAACTAAAACAAACAAGCAAACACACAAAACTCACATTGTGATACAGAGACAGTTACATGAGATGATTCTTTCGATGCAGTTAGTTTCTAGACCAATGATTTTCAAATAGGGAGAAGGAATTATCGCACTCGGGGGCTTTTTCAAACTACATGTGCCCCCCCCACCCCCAGTCCGGAGACCATGGCCCATGCTCCGGGGGCAGTGTCCCCTGACCAACAATGAATGACTGTCATTGTGAGTTGCCCTCATTCAGTGGCTCTCAAGCAAGGGCCTGGTGAAACCCAGACCCCTGGGCCCACCCCTGAAGTGTCTGATTCAGTAACTCCAAGGTGGGTTAAGAATGTGTATTTCTAACAAATTTGCAGGTAATGCAGCCCATGAGGATGGTCCAGGACTGTGCTAAAAATTTTCCAGGTCTTTTGTGCTACAAAAGGGTTAAGAGTCACTGGTTTTGAAAAGAAACCGTTAGCTGTTTATTGAAAAGCAACGAGATCAAACTTCCCTATCACTCCTCTTGATGCTGACAGTATGATTACCCAGTAAAGTATGGGGGGTGGAGGGTGGGGGGTGGCGGATAAAGGCTTTGAGGCCTGCACATGACCAAGACTCCGCCTCCTCCGTGTGTGTTGGCGGTCCCGGGTCACAGATCTCCATGGCACTGAAGAGCTGCCTGCTGGTCCTGGGCTGGAGCTAGTCTGGGAATCACCTGCTGCTCTTCCAGCTGGAGCAGGGCTGTGAGGGGAATAGGGTATGGATTCCATCCCCATGTGGGCCAGGAGGCTTGGCCTGTCTGTCTTGTGGCCATGGTTAGGGGCCCCTCAGAAACCGACCCTCATGCCAGGGGCACCTGGAGCAAGGAGAGTGTAAGGGTGGATGCCCTGCACCTTGGGGGCCGCTGGGTCCCCAGGCAGAGCTGCCCCAGCCTTAGCATCAGCCTTCTCAGAATTCAGAAAGGGCTTCGTGACAACCACACCTGCCGCTTTTAAGCCAAAGTCATGCTGTTCCCCCAGGGATCAGTGATGCTCACAATTCTGATGGAGAGAGGAGAGCGGCTTGGGGAGCCAGGGGAGGAAAGTCACAGTCTGGGAAGAGACTTTCAGAATTGCCTTTGATTCCTCCGTGTTCTTGTCACGCATGAGATTACGCAGGCTCCTGTTTACAGGTGCCTGCTGGGATCAGGGAGTGGATTCCCCCACTTTCTCCAGGGCAGGGGACCTGACTGTCAGCACTTCCAGGGCCCAGCACAGTGCCTGGAACACAGTGGGTGCTCAGTGAAGGATAAATGAACAGGTCTTTAAACTTGCTTTCTAAAGTCAAGGCCTCCCAAGGTGTGACAGGGGAGGAGGACATCAGATGGCAGGGCTATGGGGGCCTGAGAGCTGTTCAGTCCAGTCTGACAAGGAGCCCTGCAGCCGTGGATTCCCGCCCCCCCCCCATCCCTTTGGCTCCCCTCCCTGGCTCCATTCCTGAACTGTTGACTTGGAGTGACAGGCGCTCTTACCCACAGGCCGGCTAATCCCTCCCAAACATCCAGAAACTGCCCTGCTGTTCTTCTTCTCCCAAAGAGTGAGGGATCTTCAGACCTTGAAAAGATTCTATATTTTGACTCGTTTTCAAAATCGGCCTTGGACAGAGGAGCAGATTCCAGGATGCCCAGCATCTCATCTGTGGTGGGTGCATGTTGAGGGCGGGAGGGGCGGGACGTGGGCAGAAGGGCTCAGAGTCACACCCAATCGTGCACACACTTGCACAAGGGCACCAGCGCCGACACTTAGGTCTTAGCCGAGGTAACCAGATGATTTGTGTCCTGCTCACAGACGGGGCCACGGGGGAGGGGAGTGGCCTGTGTGTGGAGTTTGTGGCTCTTGTGAGATGTAACCTGGGTGCTTCTTTTGGTAGCTTCCCTCCTTTTTGTTTGATTTTTATTTATTAATTTATTTTTGCACCAGGTCCAGCTCAGACTGAGGTCGGAAATGCATGATGTCAGGCTGGGTGGTTTCACCAGGCCTCTGGAAGTTTCCGACATTCTAGTGTACCCCCAAGACCGCCTTCCACTTTGCTGACCCGTCACGGCAACGCCCTAAATGCTGGCTGCGGCCCTGATAGGAAACTGTCGTGTGCACACGACCCGCACACTTGGCCTGAAGCTGCTGTCAGCAGACTGTCCCTGGTGTCGCCCCACAGAAGGCCCTGGGACATTTCCTTCAGACTCAGAAATAAGATAAATTTTATCTCCCCCCAGGAAGAAATACACTTCCCCCTTTTTTTCTTGGTCATGAGGGAGCTTCAGAGTTAAATTTAACAATAGTTTTAAGTTTTATGTATTTACTTTCCTCCTCCTTCCCGTGGTCCTGAAAAATAGGATGAGAATTTTAATCATCATATTGAATGTGTTATTTAGTAGAAAGCACCCAATTCTTTAAATTTCTGGCAAAAACACAAGGTATCGATGACCTTAGTGTAAAGCAGGGATAAATGCAGGATCTTACACTCAGAGGAAACCAGCTGCAAAAATGATAATGATTCCCATAAACAAAATTCCTAAAAAACAATTGAGGGGTCACAGTGGAACACAAGCTAATGATGCAATAGTAACCCTGTGCGGGGGGCAGGGGGGCAGCTGGGTTCTGAGGCTGGGAGTGTTTGGACTGTGAGGGCTCTTTCTTTTCCAGGACGCTATTTTATTTCAATTCTCCATGAAGCTTGGTATTTTAGTCTCAGATGAGGCCCTGGAAAAGATAAGGGTCTGACTGAGACTTGTAAAAAAAAATAATTGTATCATGCTCAACTGCAATCCTTTTTGCACGGGAGAGCTTGTCTAACCAGCATTCATTAGACACCTACTGTTTTTAGAATCCTGCCCTTTTCCCCTGGGAAGGGGGGCATCTGGAGGAAAAAGAACGGACCCCAGGCCTTTTCCCTCAAGTGGTTTTCTCCCACGTGTGGTCAACAGCGTCTATTAAAGCCTGCAGAAGCGGCTTCCGCAGCACGCTGCATCTGGATTGGGAAGGGAGAGCGTCTCCTGCTGCCCGGGCCGCTTAGCCCCTGGGTGGGTGTCCAAGCAGGCTTTGGATTCTCCTGTTGTCCGGGGCTTTTAGAAAGTTTCGCTCTGACTAAACTGGTGTGAGTGGGGCCTGGTCTGACGCTCTGGACTCCTGCTCTGCAAAGCCCGGATCTCACCAAAGCCCGGCCTCAGAAGCACTTTGCAAGCGCCTGGAAGCCTGGCGACACACTGCATGGTCCTGATTCTCCCTGCTAATCCTCCACAGCCTTGGTTCCTGGAGCTGCCGTGTTGGGGGTTCTGGCACCAGTGGCCGCCGTGTGAGCTGTGCTGGCCCCTTTCCCTGAGTTTTTTAAAATATAAATTTTAAAATGTGACTTTGAGATGAAAGCAAGAATGCCAAAAGGAGGCCGATGCTTTCTTGTGTTCAATTACAGCCCTGGGGAGTACCCCACACAAGGAACTGCTCAGAGCTCCAGCCAAGATGAAATCTGCTTTTCCAATAAGCACTTCAAACGGTGGAGGATGTTTTTGGCTGGACTCAGCAGCTGGGAAGCCAACAGTTAATAGGGCTGGGCACGGAGGCAGGGCTCCCCACCATCAGGGGAAATCTGAAGTTGCCTTTTACAGCAGCTTTCACTGCGACTGGAGTTACAAGACGCTTGTCTGGCTCCCCCAGACGAGCGGCACAGACCCCACCTTTAGACCCCACTGAACAGGTCTTCCAAGATTAAAGATTTTAATATTCTAGTTAATTAGTCTCCATACAGTTTTTCTTCATTATTTTTTCAGGCCAAACTTCTTTGCAGTAAGTTCTAGGCATGGTTGAAATTATTGTACTGAGATGGAATTTTGTTGCCTTGAATATAGGCAACACCAGAAATGCTGATAATAATGAAATAAAGATCCTCCTACGGATGGATGGATGGATGGATGGATGGATGGATGGATGGATGGATGGAAGGATGGATGGATGGAAGGATGGATGGATGGAAGGATGGATGGAAGGATGGATGGATGGAAGGATGGATGGATGGATGGGTAGGTGGGTGGCAGGTGGGCAGGGCGGATGGGCGGGGCGGGTGGACACGCAGACTGGCTGGTGATAAAGGTGGTGGCCGCACTGTGAGACAGGCAGGGGGAGCTCAGCAGCTTCGCAGGCCTGGAAGCTGACCTCCTCAAAGCAAACGACGCTCCCAAACTCACCACAGCTGAGCCTAATTTAGAGCCCAAGCCTTCTCACCATGCTCTTTAGTGGCAGGGGCCTGTCGCTTCGGTAACACCTTGGCCGCAGGACATCAGCACCTGGCCCTGTACTGACCCCGAGCTTCCCAGACTCAATCACAGTCGTGAGCACATTCTGCCTGTGTTAATAATTAAATGTTAGCCAGTTATCCAGTCACAAAGGAAATTGTCACCACGACTCCAGATTCCAACTTCACCCTTGAACTCCTAAGTTTGAGCAAGTATTTCCTGTACCATTCATGCAAAAGTCTTTTGCATGGAGAAGCACCAAGGTTTGGAGCAGGAATTCCCAAGTTTCAGTGTGTATGAATGACCTGTGAGAACACACATCCCAGACCCCATTCCCAGAGGTTCCGAGGCGGCAGGCCTGATGTGGGCACGAGAGGCAGCGATTCAACAGCACAACACTGATCTCTTTGAACACTGAAGCCTTGGTTATAATGTCACCTTCTTGGTAAGGCCCATCTCACCATTATTTTTAGAGTCAAAACCCACACACCACCTCCCACTCCTGATCCCTTACTCTGCTCTCCTTTTTTGGACAGCATCGCCACCCTCTGTACACCTCTGCTTGGGACTGCATGGCTGTGCCACCCCCCGTTCACAGGGTGAAGCCCTGGCCCCCAAGAGAATGGTATTTGGAGGTGGGGCCTTCGGAGGATCATTAGGTTTAGGAGAAGCCAGGAGGGTGGAGCCACGGTGATGGGAATCGGAGCCCCATCTCTGTAAGAGAAATAGGCCAGAGTTCTTTCTCTACCTCGTGAGGACAGAGCAAGAAGACAGCCATCTGCAAACCAGGAAGCGGGACCTCACCAGACACAACATCTACTGGTGCCTTGATCTCAAACCTCCTGGCCTCCAGAACTGTGAGAAAGAAGTACCTGTTGTTTTAAGCCACCCCGCTGATGGTATTTTGTAGTAGCTGCCTGAGCTAAGATAAACAAAGAATTGAGTTATTTCTTATAACTTGCTCAGTTTTGGACTCCCAATAATGAATGCTCCCCAGGAAGACAGGAATGCCTTGTTCACTACTGAATTCCATGGGCCTAGACCAGTGCCTGGGTGATTCTAATGCAGGAGGCCCACGATGCACCCTTGAGAATCCCTGGTCAGGAGAAAGCAGGAGCTTAGGCTTTGGCCAGATGGGAGTTCAGACCCCTCTCTATTCCATGTGACCTCAAGCAATTTAAGCCCCCTGAGCACCAGTTCTTTATCTGTGAAATGGAGACAAGGCTTACATCTACAGTCCCAACAGAAAATCCAGTATAGTACTCAAGCACAGACCAGTATTCCACAGCATTACTTCTTTGATCCTTCCTCATCTTCTGGGTGGAATTTTCCATTCAGTGGCCACATTTTCCTTCCAATGTGGTGGAAGCCTCCCAGGTAGGGCGGAGGGAGAGGGGGAGTTCTGCATCCTGTTTCTCATCGGGTGGAAAGAGGCTCAGAGGATGAGTTAAGGGAGGTCACGGGCAGGGGGAGGGGATGAGTCATCCCCGCAAGCTCCCTCTGCAGCTTAGAGGACACACGTTCACTTCCCTCTATCCCTTCCCACCAGCAGAGTTGAACAAGCAGTTTCTGAGTAAACAGGCGATAAATCGCCGGCTCAGACCAGCACCCCCGAAAGCAGCATCATGCGAGATCTCAGGCAGAGATGCAGGGCCGTGCTTGTAGCCAGCAGTGTGGATTCTGAGGCAGCCCTAGCTGGCATGCACACCCCCAAGCAAACCTTCCTCTGGGAACAACCCAGCCGTCTCCCGGGGCCCCTGGGGTGAGTCCCGCAGACCTTGCCAGCCTCACCTGGAGGGACTGAAGCTGGAGCAAGGGAGATGTGAGCAAGGTGGGAACCCGGATTTCCTGGTAGTGGGCCTGGAATAGGTGATGAGGGTATAGAATCCATTTCTCTGGGCTTTATGAAGCAGATAGGATTTGGAGGCAGAGCTACAGAAAACGGGAACCATCTCCAAACACGGATATGTATGCGATGCATACCCCAAAGAGAGGAAAAGAGGGTGGCCCCTGTTGACCATGGTCAGGGCACCTGTCCCCATGAAAAACAAGACAGTGACAGGGATGTACGACCCAGAGTCCAGAGCCTGTGTCTGAACTCCTGCTCTAGTGTGAATTGTCCGTGCCCTCGGGCCAGCCGTTCTCCTGCCCTGGCCCTCATTTCTTACCCATATAACATGAGCACAGATCTCTTTGGTCCTCCACAAGTCGAGGAGGGACTCATGTTTCCCGAGTCCCTGATTTCCACCTGGGCTGTGGATGACGCACCGCTGAGGCAGTAGGGAAACTGGCCCAAAGGCACAGCTGCCTAGATCTCCTTGGCCAGCTCCCAGACCCATATGCATCCAATCCAAGGTCAAATCTTCACTTTCAGAGGTTCCACTGGAAGGAGCAGGGTTCTTACTGACACCCCACACCTCTTCCCTAGCCTCTGTTCCCTGAGGGGGTCCTGTGCCTGGCAACTACACCCCACTAAGCCCAGGGAGGCTGGTTACACCCACAGCCCCTGTGGGGTCCATAACTCGATGTTGCTGCAGGGCCAGGCTGGAGCTCTGGACCCTTTGACCCTTGGGCAAAGGGTCATTCATCTGGATTTAAGGAGAGTGGTGTTCTCCAAAGGCAGTCAGCCCCCTTTGGAACTCAGCCACCACTCCCTCAATGCCACCCAAAAGGGTCACACCCGGGGCCTAGCAGGGGCTCTGAGGAATCAGCTGGAAAAGGGATCTACTGAGAACCAGTTGTGTGACCTTGAGCAAGTTACCATCCCCTCTCTGAGCCTCAGTTTCCCCTGCCTCTCTGCCATCTGCCCACTGTTGAAAGTTTATGTCCCTCTCCAGCATGGGAGCAAACTCTCTCATCTGGGGCTGCAGGAAATGCCGGCCAGTGGCTGGAGAGGTGGGGGGAGGGTGGTGAGGGGTTCTAATGGGAGAAACCAGGAACATGCACTTGAAGTAGAGTTTAGAGGCAGAAATCAAGCCTGCTTCCTGCTTCCCCGAATGGCCTCTTCTCTCACGTTAAACTTTTGAGCTGCTGAAGACAGAAAAGGGTCATCAGGCGGCACCCAGGCCAGGTTGTTCGAGGTGCTTTTACCCCCACAGCCTTTCTCCAAGTGAAATCTCACACCAGTGAAGCCCAGAATGTCAAACAGGTGCGGGCAGGGAGGGGAAATAATCAGGGGTGAAATGGAGCATTTATGATAAAGGCAACTTAATGGAGCATTTATGATAAAGACAACGCGGGCGTCCTGGCCAGGAAAGCAACACCAGAGTAGGCTGGCTTCTTCCACACGCGGGGGAGGGAGAGCTAGTTCCTGCCAGTGGGAGACGTGAGAAAGTGACTCTTTCCAGAATCAATCCCCACTACCCTTTAAAGGGAGTAGCTTATTTATGTATTTATTTATTTTGAAACTAAAGCTTCATCAACCACCAGAACTCACCCACCCCTCCCCACCGACACAGACAATGTTCCTTACGAGTGGCACTGCTTATCTGCCACAGTAAACCCAGGCAATCTCTGGCCCCATCTCGTCCACTCCTGCCCTCAGAAAACACATTAGCTTGAAATATCTGATCCACGCAGCTCAGATAAGAGAGAAGGGGGAGAGTGGGCAGCAGGGAAGGAACTGCACAGAGGAGAACCGGGGAGAACGGAAACTCCGCGAGGGAAAGCCAGCTGAGCCTCGGTTCCAGCAGCTGACCTGGCAGATCTGAGGACTCAGGCCTGGGGACGTCCCGGGACCCTCGGCGTCCTGGCAAGTCAGGGGCGGAGCAAGGAGCTGCTGGGGAAGATGAAGGCAACTGGTGCCCCAGTCGGGCAAAAATGGGGGAGGGCTCCCGGGTAATCAAAGGATCGTGAACAAAGGCTCCAGCTCAGCGCCAGGGTGAGCCCGAGTCCTGCCTGGAGGAAGTGGGTAGGAGGGCTGACCAGGTGAAGCAACCTGTGACCAGCGGCTGCAATGGCCGGATCTCCCAGAATCGTGCACATCACTGACGTCAAGCGCAGCGGGGCCGAGGCCAGCACTAACGAGGTGCAGATGCACGGGGGAGGGCAGCCTCTGCCAGGAGCCGCTCCCGGAGGCGAGGGCCTCCCAGCCCGGAGCTGCTCCAGCCGCAAGCGGGGTGGTGTCTGAGCTGTCCTTCCTCCCGCCCACCCTCCGGCCTGGTAGGTGGCGCGACAGCGCGCCCTAGTGGTCGTGGCCTAGTGAGCGAGTCTAGGAGCTCTGATGGCCCAGGTGTGGGGGGCTTGACATCTATAACATTCTAATGTGCTTGTTAACCTCACGTTAGAATCACTTGGGGAGTTTTGAAAAATCCCAGTACCCCAGAGGCACCACGTACCAATTAAATTGGAGCCCCTGGGAGCAGGGGCCCAGAGCCAGTATTTCTTAAAAAACACTCTGGGTGTTTCCTATGTACCAGCAAGTTGGAAACCTGTTCTCTTAAAGCAGTGGTTGATTCGCAGACTTCAGCATGCACCAGAGTCACCTACGGAGAGATTGCTGGGTGCCACCCCAGAGTCTTGCTGACTAGAAAGGTCTGTGACGGGGCTTTACCAGCTCTAGTAAGTTCCCAGGTGATGCAGGGTCTCAGGGCCACACCCTGAGAACCAGTGCTAAGCTACTATTCAGAGAGAAGGCTGGCTCCTTAGAAATGCAGATTTGGAGGCCCCACCTCAGATCCACTGAATCAGAGTCTACATTTTATCCAGATTCAGGTGGCTCATCTGACCGGAAGGTTAACACCACCTGGTCAGGCCTCACGGGATCAAGCCGCTTTGCATGCTGGCGGCATCTCTTTACACCCTCCCCCAAAATCTGTGAGTTAGAGAGCTACAGGGAGCCCCCCAGATTATCTGACCCAACTGCCTTGCATGGCGGGTGGGGGGAGCTGAGGCCCAGAGAAGAGAAGGCATTTGCCCAGGGTCAATCACCCTGGGCACCTCAGATGTCATCTAGTCATAAATATCCCCTTCTTCTCCCTAGGAGGTGGCATCTGTGCGTTCTGGTCTTCTTCATCCCCAAGACAGGCATCTCTGGAACTCAAGGGGGCTGGTGGAGGCCCCAGTCCTTCCTGTCCTGCCTGCTGGGGAGTGCACCGAGGCAGCAAGTAGAAACACAGGGAAACTGAGGCAGAGAACACGGTGGGAGGCAGCCTGTACCAGATGACCCAGGAGGGACTGGGTTGGAGAGCTAGGTGTCAGCCACTGAGCCGGTGTTGACGCTCATCCCTATATTTTGGTCACAATCATTCTCCTGAATCCTCAGGGAAAGGAGACAAATCAGAGGCCTATCTTAAAGGCACCTGTCTTCAAGGTGAATCTATACACACAGAGCATCCCATTCTAAAAGGGTGCTGAATGGCCAGCTTTGGCCATAGCTCATGGTGGATTTCCATCTTTTTTGGTCAACAGGTCAGCAGTCTGAGGGGCACACAGAGTCCAGGTGGAGAGACCAGACAAACACAGGCAAATAAACGAACATGAGGTAGAAACCACAAGACTGTGGAGGTTTCGATGTCCATGAAGGTGGGGAAAAGGATGGCATTTGGGGCAGGTGGCTGCTGGAGGGATGAACAGCTGTATATCAGTGAAATCAGAGGGGGCTGCCTGGAAGCAGTGTGGCATGATGGAACTTAGACATGAACCCAGGCCTGTCCTAATGTGGACCGTACACTCCTAACAACTCCTGTAACCTATCCTCAAAAGGTACAGAAGTGAGACCTACCTGGTGGCCTGTCTGGGGTCTGTAAGTAGAATGTCTGACTAAAATAGGCAGTGGGAAGGGGATGGGGCTTGAATGTAAAGTTGATGAGTTGGGGCTTTATCCATCATCCCCCGGAAGCCATCAGAGTTGTGCTGCAGGAAATCAAACCTGAAGAAAGTTCCAGGAAAACTGTTTTTCTAAGCCCCACATATTGTGGTAGTACAAAGCTCTAGCTTTAGGGGCCTAGGATGAGAAAGCCACCAATGGGCTTATAAGGTTATAACATTTTCGAGGGCAACATTTAAACATTCTGCATTCATTTCCATTCATTCCCAAAAAGGTCAGGGCAAACAACCAATTTGTAATTGTTAAGTAAAAAGGGGTGGGTATTTGTTTTCCTCTAGTCTTTCACATTCCCAGCTATACCACCCTGTTATCGGCTTCACAGAAAACAAAGGAACTGAAATTAAACATTAACCAGGATCAATGAGAATGTCACTGAAATGAACAGCCCTGGTGTTGGGAGAGGAGAGGCCCGCCCACTCTGGTGGGTTGCTCAGACAGGAAAGGGGCTCAGGACAGCCCGTCCCCAAGGGAATGGGAGGCCAGCTGATTTCAACCAGCACTTTCCATTCCAGCCAGCCAACACTTACCGAATTCCTGTGAAAGGGCTAGCTACGTACCCGGGGACTAGGAGGGCTCAGGCAGGGTCCCAGGCCTGAAGCACTCACCCGAGGTGTGAGCGAGGCCCTTCGGGAGGCAGAACGGGGGGGGATGCATTTCCCCTAGAAGACGCAGCGTCTGCCCCAGGTCTTCGGGAATTAATGGACTTGTACCAGCAAAAAGGAAGGGCAGTCCAAACCGAGGGGACAGGAGAAGGAGAGGGTGGAGGGCAGTGCATGGTGCGTTTGGAAGGTGCCGAGGCTGGAATGGGGTGCACAGCAGAGGGAAGAGCATGCGGAGGGTGGCCAGGGCTGGAAGGCAGCGTGGGACCAGATGGGAAAGGCCAGCTTTGAAGTGCAGGCTCTACTGGCACAGTTCTGGGGGGCCCAGCAGCTGGGGGAGGGTGGCCTGGCAGGGTGTCCTGGTGAGAGGTCACCCAGGCCAGAGGTGGTGAGGACTTGACCCAGACTGCTCCCGCAGGAAGGGGAGGAGGGGGTGGCTCAGGAGGCATTCCAGAGCTGCTCTCCTCTGCCTCAGTGACCCCCGGTGTCGGGGAGGCGAGGTCAATGGAGGACAGCTCTGACTTGGTGTCATCCTCTGAGACGCGAATGGTCTCAGTGGAGAGTCCAGCTGAGCAGTAGGAAGCACACTCGTGTTTCAAAAGGGGGGAATTTAATACAGGGGATTGGTTCCGCAGTGATGTAAAAGCAGAGAAGCTGAACAGGATGTTGAGGCAGGGCCGGGTGAGCAATGGGAAGAAATACCCGGCACCATCCAGAGCAAGAGCCAGAGCTGGCGGGAGAACGAGGGGGACAGCAACCAGAGCCGGCAAGCCAGGAGCGCGAGGCTGAGCGGAAGCCAGAGCAGGCCTGTGCCGGGGGTGGAGCCCCTGGGCAGAGCCTGCCTCACAGCCGATGCTTCCTAGGGCAGGGGCGTGGAGGAAACAGCCTGGCCGCTCTCTCTGCTCCCCTCGCCTTCCACCTGCTACACTGGCTAAGCCTACTTGAGAGCCCAAAGATCCAGACACCATGGAGGTGTGTCCCCTGAGAGGGAAGGCAGGCAGGGAAAGGGCGAGAACAGCGGGGAGACGCCTCCGTGGAACACGAGCGGTGAGAGGATGAGTGCTGATTGGAACGTGGGGAGGAGCAGGAGGTGCCTCCCTGGTGGGAGGTCCGGTATGGAGACGCGGGGCGGGCAGGCCGGAGCGGCACACGTGAACCGATCCAAGTGGCTCTCTGAGATTTCCCAGCTGAGGCAAAGGCTGACTCATGCCCGAGTGACGCTGTCCTGGAGCTGAGGCTTGTGGGTGGGGCAGGGTGAGGTGGTGTCGATGGCTCAGTGCTATGCCAGCTCCCACATGCAGGGAGGTGGATGGTTCGGTGCAAACCGGGCCGGCCAGACCCACAGAGCCATCCCGTTCTGACGGCAGCACGCTGTGCAGCTGTGGGCAAGTGCACGATGCTCCCTGGGCTCCCACCGCCCGCCCGTAAAGCAGACAGCCTCCCCCATGGGGAGGGTCGGCACCCCAGGAGGCACTGTGTGAACAGCGAAGCTCTGCCTGTGCCCGGATGAACAGGATGCGGGCAGAGGCCAGACCTAGCAGAGCTCAGTTCTGCCAGTGGCAGGGTGATGCCGGTGGGCAGTGTTCCTGGGGCCCCCGAGGCACAGACACTTGCAGGGAAGCAGATGCCATCACCTTGCTGCAGACTGCTGTCCTCAAAGGCTAATTTCTGGGGGTTTTACAGCCACAGCCTCATCTCTGGCCGTCCCCCTTATGACCAGGCTCCGTCTTCTAAATGACTGAGAAGGCAGAGCTGCAAGTGAGACCCCCCAGTAGGGCTAGACTGCCGTCCCTGGGAGGCTTGGCCTGAGATGCCATCATAGTCAGCAGGCTGGCAACGGAACCGAGAGCCGACACCCAGGGAGGGTGGGGTCTGCTGGCAGGCGCTGGGCCGTGGGGAAGCTGAGAGGGAGGGAAACGGGACGATACAGAGCACGCAAAACGCCGTGCAGGGGCGGGGCCTGAAACGATGTGTAGAATCCTGTGGGTACCTTTTCCTGGGAGAGGGCCATACCTTCTGTCCGAGTCTGTAGCAGCTGGCGGCCCAGGGGGTGGTGGCCCCCCCAGGTGAGTCCCTCCACCTTGCTGCCCGGTCTCCCACGAGCAGCTGGAACAGCTCAGACCTGCTCGTAGTTGCCCAAACTCTCCATGCCTCTTCAACACACGCGCCCCCCAGGATGCTGCCTCCCCACCTGGACTCTCTCTCCCTCCTCCCCCCTCTTCCCATACATCTTATTTCCTCCCGTCTTTAAGGCTCAGTTCAAGCACCACTCCCTCCAGAAACCCTCCCCTGACCTCTCACCCCAGTCCCAGCTCCTGGCAGATGGAATGTTCCAGAGATGGACACTCCCACGCACGTATCACATCCAGCAGGTCTCCTGGCAGTGTGACCCACACTCCCGCCACCCAGAGGTGAGTCTGCGTCCCCTCCCCTTGGACCTGGAGGCGACTGCCCCGAGCGGTGTGCCTTCCAAGGCTTGCTGGGGGATGGGGGGGAGGGCAGAGCTTCTGCCTGGTTCTCATTCCGACTCAACACCTGCCCTGGGACTCCAGCCCCCGCGTGTGAGGAAGCACAGGCCCCGGGAGAGCGCGCACCGCGTCTAGCAGGGACCGTGAGTGAGCGCGCCTCACTCCGGCTGCGGCCCCCCAAGACGGCACCGGGAGGAACGGTCGCCTCCGCGCCCCGTGTGCGTGCTGACTCACAGAAGCCCTGGGAGAAAATAAACGATGGCTGTGGGTGTAAGCCATTGCATTTTGGGTCATTGGGTAGACAGTAATTGACAGAAATGCTCCTGTGGGGTTCCTGGCGCCGTGCTCCTCTGTCAGGGCGTCCCCCACCCCACCCCCAGTCGTCACTGTCGGCCGGCAACCCTGCGTCCGCTGGGCTGCTGGGCTCGAGGGCTCACGCAGGGACCAAGGCGCGGGTCCCCTGCCGGGTGCACTGCTGCAGCTCAGGAGCCCCGGCAAGTGTTCGTCTGATGAAACCCAGAAACTAGGAGAGACGTGAAGATGTGGACCAGAAATAGACTCCTGTGCAGTAGACACATTTGAGCTCCAGCTCTAGATATGTTAGATTTCTTACATGGATGAAGGATTGATGAGAAAGTATTCACTTAAAGCTTCCCAGTTTCATGAACTGGTCCCGTGAGGCTTGGGTCCCCTGTGGGGATGCACAGAGCCTTGTCTGAGAACAGGTGGAAGGTGTGAAGGAGCCGACACAGTGATCCGCCTTTTAGCTTCCGCGGCCGCATGAAACCACCAAGTCATACTTATTTGTATTTCTCAGACTAAGGCTCCAGGGGTCCTCAAATATCAGGCCGCTTTCTTCCGGCGCAGCGTCACTTCCTCCCCCCACAGCCCCTCCCCCACAGCCCGCCCTCCCCCGAGGCTGCACCGCACAGGGAGCTGCTCCCCCAGGGGCCCCAAACACTGGACCCCGCTCCGTGGCCCCAGGCCAGACTCCGGGCTCCGCCCCAGGCCTGCCCTTCCTTGCCTTCCACACTGATGCGGGTCTCGGCAGGGGCTGTATAGCACTCCGCCTGTTTGCTCCTGCATCATTTCACCTCACTCCTCTGCACCCCTGAATGGCCACTGAGGCGACGACAGGGGCGCAGGGAACACAAAAGAGAGTGGCCACACACCTCTTCCGCCTGTACACCACTGTCCCTCGCCCCGCGCTGGCCGCTGTCAGCCAGGCTGCTACTGGTCACGGTGGTGGGTCCTGCTGCATGGAGCTGGGGTGACTGAATCACCCACAGACCTCTGACCAGCTCAGCTTAGCCCTTGGCAACTGGAACATTCCTGGACCTCCTTGACCCACAGTGTCAGTCAGCATGGAAAACAAAAGCTCAGGTAAATTCAGTAGGATTAGACCGGTACTTCTGTTGCCAAAAGAAACACACACACACACACACACACACACACACACACACACATGCACACACACCCAAAAGCAAGCAAGCCAAGTCAAGCAAACAGAGAAAGAACCTTTGCTGTACATTCCCCAAGCCAATGGCAAAGAACTGTCTTTGGATTGCTTACTGTCTGGGATTATTTGTGGCCCCCTCCCCTGCACCAAAAACAAGACTCGGGGTGGCTGTGCTAGGCCTGCCTCACAAACATCTGCTTGTACAAATGTGTAGGAGTCTCAAGCACGTGTCCCGTGCACACACACGCCTCTCTCGGATAAAGAGGTCTCCGGGTTAGGATGCGTTCTGGAATCTTTCCTTCCACACCTACTGCATCTGGTCACTGTCTCTGAGGCTGACATTCCTCAAGTTGAGGGATGGGCAGGCAGAAGGCTGCAGGCTGTGTGCCAGCCAGGTCAGCTTACAGCGAGCTGTCAGCCCGCTCTCTGACACCCCAGCGAGGCCATAAATAACCACAATGAAACTGCGGCAGGCCCCAGGGCCTCCCCTGAAAGGCACTCCTCCGCCATCCATCTCCCCTAATGACTGCTTGGCATTCGGGCTTCCGCCGTGACCTGACCCCGGCCCCGAGCATTCTTTGCAGCACAGTGTCCCTTCCCAGGCACAGAATGGGTCGGCTGGGAGCACACTGCTTTGAGATGTCCCCATGTCCTGCCAATAATACTTTTACGGATGCCAGAGACAGGCAGGAAAACTCATCCCTCAAAACGCTGATTCTTCCAAGATGGGCTCGGGAGGCAGAGCGGCAGCCGCCATCCACGTGGTCGATCGGGTGAGGTGGGCCCCACACCACACAGGTTCCCACACGGCCAGGGCTTCCCTCGGCCCCCCTACGGGAAAAGCTGCTCAGTGCGGGCTTGGCCACATGGGTGGGCAAAAGCCCGCGATACTGTAACGTCACTGTTTACACTGCTTGTGCCCTGGCCCCAAGCGGCAATTACCTTTCATTATTACCATTTGTTCTTACCTTTTGTTCGTAGGCCTGACCGCCCTGAAGCCTCTCGCCACCCTGAAGGCATCCACCTGAAGGCGCCGAGGGCCCACGTCCTCTCTTCCCACCGCTCGGAGTTTCCCCTGAGCCCTTCAGATTGAACTGCACCAGTAGAGCGTCCACGGCTCCACCCTACCAACTAGTAACACAAGTTGGTTGTCTCATCGACAGACTTACAACAGAATTTTAACCATGTCTCTCTGGATTAAAAAGTTAAAAGTGACAAACTAATTGCTAAAACATATGCCCTTTGTCCGTACACACATGCACCACATTGTTGCGTCTCAGGGGCCCCGAAGCGTGAGGGTTGAAGGAGGAGGGCGTCTTACAGAGTGAATCCCTGCACTTACCTACGGGAAACTGAGGTCCTTAAAATCACAGGGCCGATGGAGAACCCAGGTCCCCTGGGGGGTAGTGCACGTGGGGGCAGGGGTTACCAAAACCAAGTGGATGCAGAGTAAACACCGTAAAGTGTGGAGGTCAGATGTAATTTTCCTCCCACCTCCTAAGTTCTTCTCACTGGGCCAATAATCAAACTAACGTGGGCAGTTAACAGGAGAAGATGTCTGGAATGTATCACGGATGTGTGTGCGGGAGCACCATGGCAACATGGTACCTAAGCAGCTGAGGTATAGATGCTGCTTGGACGAAGGAGAGGGAGGGAGGGGTCTGGGATTTCCGAGGGAAAGCGGTAACTTACAGGCAGAGAAGGAAGAGCAGACTCGTGGCAAACAAGGTCCTGCTGGGCCCCCCAGAAACAGTGGGACACAGAGGGGGGTCCAACCAACAGGCTCCGCCAGACTTCTCCCTGTCGGCCGCGTGTAGTTTGAATGGTGATGTTCCCTTCCTTTAAGCAGGTTTTTCTGTCTGAATTCCTTTAGGCAGATAAAGAGGGAGGGTCAAAAGTTCTGAGTCTTTCATTTCTTAATAACCTGCTTAAGATCAATGTTCTCAAAGGCATATTTTGGGGAGGCAGAACTTTGACCCCCTCACACGCCACACCCTTCACTAAGTGCTGGGTACAGAGGAGGCCCCACTGGCAATGTCCCATCGGGCCCCCAGGGTCCCTTTCACTGGTCCACGTGCCCTTCCCAGCCTCTGGACACTTCCTCCGACTTAGGCCCCTGGGACTCTTTGGAGATGTGTCCTGAGGGACACGAAGTACAGCTCCCTGGCTCAAGTTGGGACAAACTCAAAAATCATTCACGCCCCAGAGCTTTCCCTGCAGGATACCCTCTTGAAATTGCATGCTTCTCCTCTCCTGACTGTCGGCGCGGGTCGCTGGACGTGAATGAAGAAAGGCAGCAGAGCGAATGAGACATTAAGAACCCTGATCTGCTAGGAAGCTACAGCTTCACACACTCCCCTGAGCATCAGAGCATTGCCCGCCCAGGGGACTGACACCAGCTTTCCCATCTCCCTTGAGTGCCCCTGGTACCTGATTATTGGGGTGAAGGTGGAGGGGAACTTCTTCTGCTGGGCCCGTGCCCAGTAGAAGTTGAAATAGTGCCAGGGGAGGTGCTTCCACTTTGAAGCATGCGTAGCAGGGACAAAAATGGGGACCATAAAGGCCTGTCTGTCTAGTCTGGGAAAAGGTTGGATTGGATAAGGGGCCAGAGAACCCTGGAAGCTTTAGGAAACGAATGGGTTAGGGGAAGGACCCAACACAAGCCCACGAAGGACTGGGAAACTGGTTAGTTTGAAAAGTGCCTGGTCCTTCCCAAGCCTAACAAAGGTGAGCTTGCCAGCACTTGTGCATGTGCTCTGTCTCTCTCTCTCTCTCACTCTCTCTCAGTAACAGGCACTGGCCCCAATAGCAGCTGCTTGCAGCCCAGAGGCCTCACAGGCTCCAAGGGGGCGCCCAGCGCGGGCCTGGGCGCAGCAATGACTGAAGCACAGCGGGGAACAGACTATGCGGGGCAGACGGGGACAGACGTGCACTAAACCAATGGCACCACTTTCTGGACATGGGCCCTGTTTCTGGGCTTGGTGAAGGCAAGGCTGGACTTCTTCCGTGGCAGAACAGACGGAGGAGAGACGCCAGAGCTGAACCCGAGACAGTCCTTTGGTTTTGATTCTACGATAAACCTCCCCCAGTAAACTTCACCCTCCCAGGCGTGGGTCCCCAGAAACGCTTTTCTCCCAAGCTCACGGAGAGACCCCATTTCCACTGCAACACAACACCCATCCCTGCTCCATTTCTCCTGGCGTCACTTCCTTGTAGGAAAACACCTGCGTCTGGACCTCACCTCCAGTCTGTTTCTGAGGAGTCTGACCTAAGACTCCAGGAATCATCTGTGGAATGAGCAAGGGCATCGCACCCTCATACCAGCTGGAGAGAGGAAGGAAACCAAGCTGCAGCGTTCAGAAAGCTGCCAAGGAGGGTGCAGGAGGAGCCGTGTTGCAGTCTCCTGCGCGCTGGACCCGGGATTAATTAAAACTGTCCTAGTGCTCCTGCTTAAAGCAGCCCGCATACACTGCGGTGTCCATGGTGCCCACAGGAATACCTCCGCAGGTCCCCAAAGACACTCTGTGAGCCCACAGCCCTCATGAATTGCCATTCTGGATTGGCTTATCCTCTGGATAACTCGAGGGCTTTTCCTGTTAACTGATAAAGCATTTAACTCCCCTTAGAGTTTACAGCTGCTGCTGGAAATAGAGGGTGCTTGCCACGGAGGCCTTCCTCCCACCCATTTTTCAACGGCAGCTTCCGTAGTGGACAGGATCTGATCTTTACCAGCCTGGCTTTCCACTGCACCACACCGCATGGCCTTCCCATGGCCTTTCCCCAGGATAGTGGGGGAATGGGAGCTGCAGGCGGATAACGGCCTCTTGTCCTTTAGGAGGGAGGCTCTGGAAATGTGACGGATGCTTCTCAGGCTGTCCTTAAGGAATGGAGCCCCTGTGCCTACAGCCCGGTTTCCACGGTGCATCCTCGTGTTGGTTTTCGCTCCCATCTCTCCTGATCCTGCTTCCTGGGAGCGCCTCCTAATTACATTGCATCCGAGTCCTTGCCCCAGGCTCTGCTTTCAAGGGCAAGCAACTAAAGACAGTATTTACATAAGATCCACTTTCCCCGGGCAGCTGGGGGTCATCATTATCTACCTCAGCTCATCATTGACTTCCCACTCTGCACTCCAATAAGGGGAATAACCACGGTGCCCTCAGGAGCTACCCCACTGCCTTCCACTCAAGGGCCCAGGCTGCTCTGCACTTGAAGTTCGAGACTTGATGGACTTGTGTCGGACATAAAAGTGCACAGACTCTGAGTGGAGGAAGGTTCCTGTGAGCCAAGGCACAAGCTTCCATCTAAGGCGTTGGAAATGGATGTTGGCTGCTTAGGAGACATTTTTATTTTTCCCTGGCTTAGAGCTCTAATTAGGAGGCGTAGCGGTTAGATAGTGAAATTTTGTATGGGTGAGTCCTTACATGTTGATGTAAATACGGGATGTGTTTGTGCGTGAACGCAGTGGGCCCGGCAACACTCACTGCAAAGGCCCCGAGGCCCTGCCATTTGTTAGGATGTGCCGACTTCACAGATCCCACTTTTAAGACTCCAGAAGACATCACAAGTTTGCCAGCTTTGCAGATGTCAACACAATTATCGTACACCAAAGAATGATGGCTGACACACAGATTTCAGAGCACAAACAGAATCCATCCAAGGACTGAACACAGACGCCCATTCGGCTGAGACAGAGGCGCCCTTTCACCTCCTGAGGGTCACGGGGTTCCTCTCGCACAGGCGCACTTGTGCGCCCACGCTGACTCCAGGGCAACTTGACGGGATTTCTCACAGGGGAGGAGTTTTGTTCTGGCCCCACCTACCTCAGCCTCCAGGGCATGAGGACAGGCCTCTGTGTGCCATGGTTGGTGGCTCAGCCAGGGAAGATGACAAAAGACCCAAGGTGCAGGTGCAGGAACAGACTGCAGCGAGTGTATTGGTCCTAATCACCTTCCCTGCCCCCAAAGCCCAGGGGCGGGGGCAGGCGGGAGAATCTGAGGTCCGCGGAGCTATCTCTGAGTGTCTGCTGCCTGCTGAGAACAGGGTGGGCAAAGCACGTGGGGATCTGCCATGGGAAAGAGAAACCTGGACGAGGGAGGCCTCCACGGCAGGACCTCCTGAGACAAACACAGTGGATGGGAGTTCCTTCTCCTTCAGCCCCACTTGGTGGTGGTGCGCTCCCTGCTGGGGAGGGTTTGGAAGTCCAGAGAGAAGGAAGTAGACCCCAGTGAGGCCTGAGCTCTGACCCAATGCCAGGAAGACCTCACAGACTGGTATTCTGGGTGTGGGGGCCGGTGATAGGAGGAGTAAAGCTGAGGGTCACCGGGGGGCCGCTATATGTGGGTTGAGCTGGAGTCCACACAGAGGAGGCCGAGGACGTGGTGGGAGGCTCAGTGTGGTGGGCTGCAGGGGTGGAGGCTGCAGGGTGGTCATCAGTGACAATCAATGCTCCTGAGGATGGCGCAGCCTCAGCAAGGCCGTCTCAGAGCGGAGCAGGCCCCTGAGTTGTTGCACAGGGTGGCAGTGTGGTGCTGACAACTCCGCCCACCCGCGGATCCTCTGGGGGCTCTGGAGGAGGAATGTCATGGTTGAGAACCTAGATGGGGACACAACAGCCTTTGGGACACACTACCTCAGCGACTGCTGGGAAAGACTCCTCAGATTCTGCAAGAGAAGAAAACACACGCCCTCCAAAGCGGTGATATAACCAGCCCCCACGCTGAAATCTGTGTTGGCCAAATCCATGACTGTGAAAGGCACAACTGAAGTCCAGCTATGAAAGACAACTGGCTTCTTGAGGGAAGGAGCTTTGGCAGAAGCGCAGAGCTGACAGGAGCTCCGCCCAGCCCGCTCCCAGGAGGCCGGCATTGTAAGACAGGACTGGGAGTATCCCAGCGAGCTGGAGCTAAGTGTCCCTGCGTGCATGCAATTGACTCAAAGAAGGCAGGAGACAAGAGCCTCCCAGGGAGGTTGCTTTCCAAATTCATCATTTCCAGTTCTGTGAGTTTCCAGAAAAAAATTCAGTATCATTCTCCTGGATGCTCAGTTCAACCAGGTACAGTAGCTTGTCCTGAATCCTGAAGGGTGGTGTCCGTTCTGGCTTCTGATGAGGACACAAAGGTCATCTAGCACCCTGGTCCCCTGGGCAACAGAGAAGTGTCAGTATTGTATAAGAAGAGATCGCCAACTCTCAAGGTCACCAGACAGTCTTTCTCCCTGTTCTGTCATTCTCAAGACTACGTCTCTGCCTCTGCAGCTGGCAGGGGGTGTCTGAGCATCTCAGAGATGGGCCTCAGGGTGCAGATGGCACCTCCGGAGACGCCTGCCTGGCCTTCCAGACAGCAGCGCTGCTGCTTCACACGTCTTAGACGGATGCTGCACAAATTCCAGTGTTTTGTCGCGCAGGAGCATGGACACTCCCCATGCAGTAACAGGAATATCCTCGACCTTGAAGCATCTCTCTGTGAAGACTGGCCCCAGAGCCTCTGAAATTGCTGTTGTTGGGACAGTCTATTCTCCAGGACTGGAAGTGACGGACGCAGGCAGGCTAGGCTCGTTGCTCTGAGAAAAAGGAAGAAAACCCTGGAGTCTGCAGTGGATGGAACTTGTCACACAAGGGCATCAAGAAAAATGCCTTTCCTGTCTGCCATGGGGCCCGAGAGCCCCAGGCCTGCAGAAAGGCGCACCCTCCAAGCCATGGCTTCTGGGAAGACTGCACCCTGTGAGGAACAGCAGCCTGTGGGAAGTTGAGACTGGTGGGGGGAGTCAGACTGGACTTGGGATGGGGGGCCGGAGGGACTGAAGGCTACCTCCACTTCTAAGGGGCTGTTGTACAGACAGGGGTGTCTGTCCACTTGGTTAGGCTGGCAGGAATGGTACAGGGAGGCCCACGGGGACAGTCCCTGCTGCTCAGGGAAGGCTGAGCCACCACAGGAGGGAGTGAGCTGACCTACCTGGGCACAGTCAGCTGACCTACACAGTTCCCGAGGGGTCGGGCTAGAAGGCCACGGAGGCCCAGAAGTTGAGCCAGAGGTCTGAGAGCCTAGACTCTGGCTGAACCCGCCCCCAGGTGCCCACCATCCCACTCCCCTGCCCCCGGGCCAGCAGAGCATGCCTTGGAGGGCATGTCTGTGAGGGCGTTTCCTGAAAAGAGTGGTATTTGCATCCATAGACCCAGCAAAGATCACTCTCACCAATGTGGGTAGCCGTCATCCACCGCCCCCCCACTCTGAGGGCCAGCATGGAGCCAAGAGGCAGAGGAAGGGCGAATCTGCTGTCTCTGCTTGAGCCCAGACCCCCCTCTGCTCCTGCCCTGCGGAGCCCCTGGTTCTCAAGTGTTCGGGCTCCCACCCACTTTCTGGTTCTCGGCTTGAGGGTGGCACCTCCAGGGACTTCTCACCCTCCTCTGTAATTCCATGAGCCAAGTCCTCGAATGAATCTCCCCTATATATTCCTCTATAAATCCCTTGGGTTCTGTTTCTCTGGGGACCCTGACATCTAGCTTTGGCTCTTTCTACCTGACTTTGGAACAGTGAGTTTTCTTGCTGACACATCCAATGCCCTTTTTATAGCAAATAATCCTAACACCCTCTTCAGTGTCCTAAAATAAATTTCATAGATAACATAATCAGATCTCATAGAATTTTAAAACTATATGTTCTAACTCAGAGGTGTGAAACTCATTTTCACGGGGGAGGGGGTGGCCACATCAGCCTTGAGGTTGCCTTGAAAGGGCCGAACGTAATCTTAGGACTGTGTAAATGTAACTACTCCTTAACTAGGGGCAAGGAGCTTGGCATTGCCGCTGGGTAGAAACAAGGTGCCAGGCTGATAAAACAAGGCGGAGGCCGGGTTTGGCCCGCAGGCCTTGTGTTTGCCACCTGTGCTCTCTAACTTCAATAAATTAGAAATTAAATTGAATTAAAAAAAAATAGTCACTTCCACATGCAAATGCTCAGCTGAGACCTCAGGAGAGACTTGGTGAAGTACTTAAAGGCTCTCACCTATTTATACCAGGTAAAGGATGAATGTAAGAGCAAAGAATAACTTGAGGTCGCTTTTCCTTGGTGTTTGACTTTTAAAAATAAAAATTAAGCCTTCCCAAAGAGGGAAAGATTTTCCCAAAACGCTAAACAACTCTTGATAAAATTTCAGAGAAAACAAAGCAGATCTTCCAGGAACGTGGACGCTACTGGAGAGTCCTGGAAACTAAGACAGCGAGACAACTGTGGTTTGTACCGCAAGGGCCGTTGCGAGGTGGAGCTCACCGCCACAGGCCGGGATTCCACCGGACGCAGGGTGTGGCCGCTTACTGCGCTGCAGCGTGTCCCACCCTCCAGGACCCGCAGCATCTCCAGGATGAACCAGACGCTTGGGTTAGGATCTCGGCATCCACGCCGGCCGCTCCTCGGTCGCAGGCACCCCGCGGCCCCGCCACGTTTCCAGAGTTGCAGGAGACAGAGCCTCGGCACCTCCACCCGCCCGCAGGGACGTGTCAATGCGCTGGGTTGTCCTGTCCGGGGGACTCGTTGGGACTGCCGAGAGTAGAGCGCACAGCGTAGCTTCCTTATGGATTGTTAATTACTCCCGCTGAGGGGAGCCGTTCTTCCAGTACGCCACAAGGGGGCGCCTGAGACCCAGAATGGGAACATTTCTGGTTTGTAAAACGTACCGTCTGCATCTGTGAGCTAAAAACAGCATGAGAAGGAATTCATTTTTTGGATTTGTGTTGTGCTAAATGGTCCAATCTTTGGCAGTGCCGTCCAGCCTTCCAACACCCATTGTTAGCACTGAAAAATTTTGTAAATGGCATTTCCAGTCCTTCCAAATAATACAATTTTGATAGTGTAACAGCAATTTCAACATCCTCCCAGAAACACCAAATGGAAACAGATTTTTAAAAATGCGATGGTCAAGCAAGTGGCCAGTTTTTTCCTGTCCCAACACCCACCACACTTCTCTAGAAATAATAACAGTAATAAATAATTTTGTTAAAAGAATGTACCAGGTGTCGTTGATTTTGGGATTCTTTACAAGAATGCACATATTTTCTCTTCACTGGTAAGGCTGTGAGCCAGGGGCTGTGATGTCCATGATAAACAGTGCGACAGAGGCAGCTGCAGCACAGAGAGCGTGAGTAACAGCTAAGGGTACCTTGCTGGCAAGCGGTGGATAGTCACTGCAGAACGCTGGACTGGGCAAGGCAATGGGCAAGGAGTCCCGCATGCTGGAGGAGGTGCTTTGGAATGACTCCACCATCCTCGTACTGCGAGAAGACAAGGCAGTATGTACCCAACTTCTTGTTTCTTCAAAAGCTACTGAGAACACGAGGGTGGTAAAATTTAAAAACACCAATTAAAAAAAAGCTCTGTGAAAGAGTTTACTCTCGGCACCAAGGCTTGTTTTGCTCATGAACTCATGCAGAGCATCACAGCCAGAGGGCCTGACTCAGCTGGCCTTGGCTCCGCTGCCCTGGGTCCGGCTGAGCTGTCATTCTTGGCTGAGCATTAGAAGCTCTGGGGCAGTTGAGAAACGAAACAAAACTGATCTCTTGGTCTCTCAAGCCAGTTCAATGAGACCCTCAGGAAGTGGGGCTCAGGCGCCTATTGTTGTTTTCTTTAACCTCCCCAGGTGATGTAGGGTTCAGTCAGCAAAGAGAACCAAACTCTTATTTATACCGATGAAGAAAAGAAGGCCCGGGGAGGAGCCACCGTGTGCCAGAGTCCACATGTTAAGGAAGGAGGAGCCCAGTGTCCTGGTTTCTGGTCCGATATGCATCAAAAGCTCCACAGCTGCATCGGACTGGGATCACACCACAAGGAGCCTGGCGGCAGGACATGAGGACCTCCTGGGCGCCTGGCACACTCAGAGCTGACTGTTCACTGCTCACCTCAGTCCAAGCTGGGGGATGCTCGGTGGCTCCTGCTTCTGGTCAGCTCCAACCTCAAGGTCGCAGTGCCCCCCCAGGGGTCAGGACTTCCACCATTGCAGACTCCGCCCTGGCCCCTCGGCCCTGGCCCCCCAGCCCTGAGGAGGACTATCCACCACCCTCACCTCCATCTCACTGTTTCCCACCTTCATCAGGTCGTTGACTTGCCAGATAAAACAGTATTTATCTGGCCAGTTAAACCTGGGTTTCGGGTAAACTATGAATAGATTTTAGTATAAGCATGTCCCATGCACTGTACATATCTGTTTCCGTGCTAAACCTGGCAACCCTCTGCACAAGAGCACCGTGACCCTGGCCTTTGCCAGCCCAGCCACGCAGGCCCTGGTTGAGGGCCCGTGCTCCTCCCCCAACACTGTTCAGCACAGAGAGAAATTACTGTGTTTTCACTTAACAACAAGTTGTATTTGGGGGAAGAATATAATTTAAAGAAATGCCTGCTCAATCATCTTATTCATTTATCATCGGCAGTAGATGCTTAACTATTTGGACCACGAGCTGGAGGTTTGGGAAGCGCCGCCATGTGCTCCCTGTGCAGACCTTTTCCACAGCGGTGGGCCTCACGCCCAGCTGCAGGCCAGCAGCCCAATGCGGCCGGTGCACCTGCCCAGTAAGAGAGAGCATGGGCCGAGGGCCAGGCCAAAGAACCCTCGGTCTCACCCTTCCTGTGGGTCCAAGTTCCCCGACCTTGGAAGGAGCTGGTCAAAATTATTTTTAAACCAAATGCTTTTGGAAATTGAACCAAATGAACTGGAGAGAGAGTGTCTTCCTTTGGCAAGTCCGCTGACCTTCGAATTGAATTGATTTCAATTCAGACTCGCCTGAGGAGGTGTGTTTTCTTAAAAGCTCGTCACTGGAGGTGAAGGAGAAGGGGACTTTCTTGTCTGAAGCTGGCGTCTTGCTCCTTCCTTTCCTCAAATCTGCTCCTGCCTTTCGTTAAGGTCTCCGCTGGCCTCCCTGCCACCCGGACAAGAAACCTAACACACACTTCAGGTTTCTCCATGTCCCCTGTCTTCTAAAGCCACCCACTTGAGCCCCGACCTCTTCAGCAAACCTTTCTTTCACTCAGACCTAGGAGCGTGTCCTCAGAGAGACTGTAGCCAACAGCAGTACCTGGAGGGCCCCCTGTGCCCACACCCTGTCCCACACTGGACACCATCTGGCTTTCTAATTTTTGTAGGATCCACAGGTGCAAAGTGACACCTATTTCATTTGAAGTCACATCTCCATAATTCACATTTAGTTTTTAAGTCCTTCTGTGTATGTGCTGTTCCAATGCTGAAACCTTTCACTCTATTTCCTCAGCAGCCCGGGCCCTTGTGGCTCGGACCCCAGGTCGGATGACAATCCTCATTCTCCCTGCCTCCTGCTCTCCCCACACTGCACTCAGCCAACCATCTGAAGCTTGGGAAGGAGTATGGACTCGCTCTGCATAAAGTCCTTCAATAACTGCCACGCATCCTTCATAAATACACAAGCTTCTCACTTGGACCTTCAAGGTCTTAGAGAACCTGGCTCCAGCTGGCTTTCCAGCCCTATCTCCTCATCTCTCCCATCAGCAGCCTGCTCCAGACACCCGCAGCCCTGACCTCGCCGCTCGCCTGTCTCCAGGCCTTGGCCCTTCTTGCACAAACCCCCAGTACCCTCCTTGTGTTGCTTGTGGCCCCCTCAAGGCCTGGATCAAGTGCAGCCTTCCTTACGGTCTGTGCTAGCCCAGGCCTCCACCTCCCCTGAACTTCCCAGGGCTTGCCCAGCACCGAACCCTCCATGCTTATGTTGCTGTCCCATGGGCCCTCGTTTATGAAATCTCCCCCCAGAGCTCAGGCTCCCCGGGGGCCGCTATACATTTGATTCATTTCCCCTGCCCCGCCCCAGCGTTTCACCCAGGTCGGTCCACACTGTAGGAAGGAAAACCAGGTAGGAGGCTGCAAATGCAGGTAGGAGGCTGAATGCAGGGTGACAAAGCACCTCCCTGGGCTGGGGATTGGAAGGGAGAAATGGAGAGGGGGGTACTCAGAAGCACCTTTTGACTAGTTGGCCACGAGGGTTAACGGGAGGAGAGAGTGGAGAACACTCCCAGCTCCCGGGCTTGGCGTTTGTGACTGTGAGGATAGAAACCAGGGCTGCTGAGCACGTGGATATCTCTGGATGGGGACCAAAAAGGCCTGAGCCTGAGATGGAGATCTGGGGTCATCAGCATAGAGGTCGCATCCGACACTGGGGGCACGCCTGAGATCGCCCAGGAGGGCCAATGACGCGCTCCCGGAGGAGACAAATGACATGGAAGTGGCGGCTGCGGAAGACGGACAGAATGGCCGAGGCTGAGTGAGAGGGTGGCGTCCTGAAAACCGAGGGGAGGCACTGCTGTGGCCGACTGCAGCAGAGTCAGATGCTGCGAGAGCCAAGACTGGAGCGCTGAAAGCTGTCCCTCCCAGCCCACCCGGCCCACTGTCCCCTCCTCCCTCAGTAAGGAACAGCATCTAGTCTGCTGATCAGGTCCAGGCACAGCGCCCCCTCTGGGGGCTTTGTGTAGTAAAAGCCAACTAGCCGGTGTTGACCTTCCCAAGGTACCTCTCGTTCTTTCTTTTTTCTTTCATTTAATCCTCACCCGAGATCATTTTTTAAAATAGCTTGTAGAGAGAAAGTGAAAGGAATATCGATGTGAGAGAGAAAAATCCATTGGTTTTCGTCTTCTACTCTCCATGACAGGGGATCGAACGCGCAACCTAGGTATGTGCTGTGGCAGGGAATTGAACCTGCCACCTTTCAGTCTGTGAGACAATGCTCCAACCGACTGAGCCACAGCGGCCAGGGCAGTGCCTTGCTTCCCGAGTTCCACAAGCAGACCTGGAGGAGAAGCTGGGGCCGTGAATTCCCAACACGCCAGAGCCAGGCCCTTGTCCCTAACCATTCTGGGCACCTCTGCTCCAATCACCTCCTGTATCCATTAAAAACAGATTTCCAAGGGGAGAAATAGATACAGACATTTGGCTTTCGAACTGAAAGTCAGAAAAGGGTAGCCTCCATTTTGTAAAAATAGTACCTAACGGTCGGAACTTCAGGGTGGGGATGAGAGTGGGATGGGAATTAAATAATAGAAAAACACCAGGAGGGTGGCCTCATTTTATTCTCCAGACCATGATGTAGCTCTAATGGGTTCTCTGTAAAGCTTAAAAAAGGCCTTGTTAGGTCTCAGACTCTGAGAGGGAGTAATGAAGAACGAGGGGAGGAGGAGACTCTAGGTGTTGCCCTTGGCCACCACCACCTTGGACTTGGTACCTCCATCCTTTGCATCTGAAAAACTAGCTTCAGCTTCCCCTCTGCCCCCACCTCCTGTTTGGTCAGACTGCAGACGCCGTCTGCCCAGGCTCCTGGCTCTGTGCCCCCTGCACCTAGGGCTCCCCTGCCTGAGCCTCAATAGACAGAGTGAGCCTCACAACGCCGCAGCTCGACTTCAGTTCCCACTTCTGAGTGGCATTGTACACCATTCCCGGGGAGCCTGAGCCCTGCCTAGGAGAGAGCTGGACGTTCAGCCAGCGACACTGGGCCCTGTCACACGCGAGCACGACAGTGCCTTCGGGATTGCTGTAGACGCACTGGTGCCGGGCTGCCTGTTCCTTCGCAGACAGATCCCAGCTGCCCCGCAGCTCCCTGTCCTCCAGCCCCAGGGCCTGGAAGTCCGAGTGGTCATGGCTGACAGGGCACACCAGCTGCTCCTTCTCCAAAGCAGGCACCACTTGGCCCTTCAGGTAGGCAGGACCCGCACAGTAGGTCTGGGTGTTGAAGAACCTATCATTGTACTCGTGCAGCCAGCTAAAGAGGTAGGCCAGGTGGCAGTCACACTGCCAGGGGTTGCCACGCAGGGCGAGCTTGAACAGGTTGAAGTTGGTGCCAAAGATGCCCTCCGGGAGGGTGGTCAGGAGGTTCCTGGAGAGGCTGAGCAGCTCGAGCTTGGACAGGCTCTGGAAGAGGTCTACGTGCAGGGCTGTCAGGTTGTTGCTGCCCAGGTAGAGATCGGTCAGCTCCTCTAGGTCCCTGAAGACGCCGGCCGGGAGATAGGTAATGGCATTGTGTGAGAGCGTCAGGGAACTGAGGTTACACAGTTTGGCAAAGACTCCCTCGGGGACAGTCTCCAGCCGGTTGTGGGACAGGGCCAGGCCAACGAGTCTTGGGGTGTGGGCAAAGAGGCCAGCGGGCAGCACGTGCAGTGCATTCTCCTGTAAGTTCAGGAAGGTCAGGCTGCCCAGGGAGGAGAAGACGGAGGGCGGCAGGTGCCGGATGCCGTTGCGCTGCAGCCACAGCTTCTCCAGGCAGAAGAGCTGTGAGAACACTTCCGGGGGCAGCTCCAAGATGGAGTTGTGGTCCAGGAAGAGCTCCTGTAGGCTGCCCAGCTTGGCGAACACGCTCTGGGGCAGGCTGGACAGCTTGTTGTTGTTCAGCCTCAGGGTCTGCAGGCTGCCAAGAGGGTAAAACAGCTCCTCGGGCAGCTGGGCCAGGAGATTGTGAGCAAGGTTGAGGGTCTTCAGGTGTTTCAGAGACTGGAAGAGCCTCCGGGGCAGGGTCTGGAGCTGGTTGTCCTGCAGCTGAAGGGACTCCAGGGCATCCATGTGGTGGAAGAGGTCCTCGGGCAGAACCTTCAGCATGTTGAAGTTGAGGGTGAACGTGCCCAGTGAGGCCAAGTTGGAGAAGATCTCAGTGCTGAGGTTGGAAAAGGTGCTGCCAGTGATCTCCAGGTCCTGGAGCCTGGGCAGTCCGCCAAAGGCATCTGGCTCAAAGTGGCAGACCTGGGTGTTGAGGAATACTACCTTGGTTAGGTTGGGGCTGCCACTGAAGGCCCTGGTTCCGACCGTGGTGAACGAGGTCTCTATGAAGACCATGTCCGTGGCATGGGGTGGGATGTTCAGTGGGATGGTGGCCAGTGCTTCATCAGTGCAGAACACCTTCTGGTCAAAGCAGTCACACCCCACGGGGCAGGGCCGGGCGAGCCTGGCCAGGAGCAGGAGGCAGGCCCAGTGCAGCCAGGCTCCAGGAAGCATCTCCTGGATCTGCGTGGGGAGAAAAAACAGAGGTGGTGCCTTTATTGAGGGCTGCGCATCTTGTGGACAGGCGCACCAGATGGGGAGCCAGAGGACGGGATTAGCTGTCAGGGAGGCTAGCCTTTTGGATGGAAGTTGATGTTTTTAATGGCTTTCATGCCACCTCAAAGCAGTCTTGCAAGCTTAGTGGGACCAGGGTTCTAACCTCCTGACTGTCACATGGCCTGCCCGCAGTCACCTTGCCTCTGAGTGGCAGGACCAAGACCCAGGTCTCCTGTGTTCTTTCCAGATTGGAGAAGCAGGCAGAAAGGCATGGAAGAGAGATATAAAAGACTCCAGGCAGTGTGGAATTTTAAAGATAATATGTAAAATATGGGCAGATTATTCCTGAACTGGAAATTTTTAAACCATACTCTTCCCAAGTTTCCAAATATCGGTATATTCCAGAGCCTAATTGTGAAGAGATCTTACCATCTGCTTTTTGCCCATCTCCTGAGGGATAAAGCAGCCTCAGTGGCAGGACTGCTATGTTGGAACAAGTTCGCGGACTCCTTGGTACTGCGGCCAGGATGCGGTCCTCCTGCCCTCCGCATCCCAGCCCCACTGCCATGGAGACCACGGGGCTTCCCACACGATGGACAAAGCCGGGTCCCAGATGCAGGGATTCCACAGCCAAGTAAGTTTAGTCTTGGCAGTTTTGTTTTAATTAAAGGAGGGAGACCAGATTTTTAGTTTTCTAAATATGATTTTTTTCTTAGAAAATAAAATACCAGCATCCACCGACAGGTCACAAGTTGGTGACTCAGCTTACAATGTGTTTTGTTTATGTCTCGGTCTTTTTATGCATGGACCATTAGCCAAAAAGTAAACCCTGAGATATCACATTAAAAGTCTAGATTTCGGGAAGATTTCGGGGCAGTGGACTCACGTTCCTACACAACAAAACCACCTGGGGCCCCATTAGGGCAGGCGCACCTCCCGGGTTACTGCTGTTCCCACCTGCATCTTTATCTGCATGGCTTGTACTGGTTCAGATCCCATAAGCTAGAATTCCAGACCCATCCCATCCCAGCTCTGTGACTTTGGGCTTGTTACTTGATTTGTCTGTGCTTCAATTTTTTATCTGTAAAATGGAGATAAAAATAGTGCCTATTGCGTTATGGTGATTGAGGAATAAATGGGTAAATATAGGTAAAGGTTTAGATTAGTGTGTGAGATAAAGTGAGCAATTAATAAAACTACGTTAATTATTGGTAAAGGTCCCAAGCCACCATTGTTACAGAAAAAACTACTTGAACACCAAAAAGGGAAGAAAAACAAAATGCCCTTTAGATAGACTACATTTGAAAGAAAGGGAGGGAGGGAGGAAATACCCTCAGTACCATAATCCTAATTCTTCTCAATGCACCCGTCTGCAGTAAGAACTCACAACTGGCCCCTTGCTGCCTCTCTGCCGCCCTCTTCCGGCTGCCACCTCCATCTCAAGATCCAGCTTCAGGTTAAAGGGCTTCAGGTACAGAAGACTCTCGCAAACATTGTGCTCATAAAAACCCCTGCACCCTCCTCCCATTCAGACACTCAATAACTCTCAGTTCTTCCAGGAGTCTTTCAGCTGAATCAACAGAGAAGGGACCATTTTTTCCCCGAGAAAGTGAGCACCTCTGTTGAGGCTCCCCCAATGCACACACAGCCACTGATCCTACACAAAACTCCCAGGGATCCTGACAGACGCCTTCCCGGGCCAGAAACGAGGCCCCTGCTGGTGTACTTCTCTCCCTTAGCACCAGCACAGGCCTCTGAAATGAAGGACGCCCATGGCTGTCCTTTTCACGGGAAGACAGCTGTCTTCCCCCCGAACACTCAGAGCCCAGCACGTGTTGATTTAGGAGGCACTCGGTTAGTGGTGGTGGAACTGAACTCTCTGCAGCTGACACGGGCAGCCTGGGAGGCAGACCTGCCAGTCCCTGGAATGGCTCAAGCCCAGAGTGAATGACCCCCAGCCAGGCTGGGGAAACGGCCTTGAATCCCCACCATCCCTTCAGGAAACCTGGGAGAAAGCCAGGGAGCGAAAATCTCCTGGGGATCACATGTCCCACGCGCCCAGCCAGCCTGACAAGATGTCCCCTCTTCCCCAGGTCTGTGCCTCTAACTTCTAATCGACTGTCACTGGGAAATATATGGTTTAGCATTTTCCAACGAAAGCAGTAACTTGAAATTCAGAATTTGAATAAAAACAATGACATCAATCACACAGAAAATCAAGTGGAAACAAATCAGCTTCAACTCAGGCAGAAGTGGGTGAAGGAGGTGACGGGGAACCTCTCTGATGTGGGGGGCAGAGCTGAGGGGGCTGTTCCCACCTCCTAATTCCCAACGCTCCCACGTATACCTCTCGATACCCAGCGCAAATCTAGAAGGACCCAGAACAGGGAAGCTGTGGATCCCAGAGCCACAGCAACTGGTCCAAGGGCACACAGCTGAGAAGAAAGTGGCCAGGATCAGTCCTGGTGGCCTGAGTTCCAAGCAAAGTGCTTGCTGGGACACCCTGGGTGTGGCTTCCATACCAAGGCAGTGAGGTGGGTGGGGGCAGGCAGGCCCGCTCCTCACATTTGCAGGACCCACAGTGAATATACACAAGGGACCTCGCCAACTGTCTGTCACCTGCACTTCCCCCCAACTCTCTCCAGCACTGTGAGTAGAGACCTCACACGCACGTCTGTGAAGCAGCTGTCTTGAGGAAGATGGACTTGAAAGACAAGAGACTTAAGCTCTGGGTCCTGAGTACTTAAAGCCTGGTTTAAAATGGGGCACAGCCCTGGCTGGGTGGCTCGGTTGGAGTGTCATCCTGTACATCAAGAGGTTGTGGGTTCGCTCTCTGGCCAAGGGACGTACCTAGGTTGCAGGTTCAATTCCTGGCAGGGGTGCATACAGAAGCAACCGATCAATGTCTCTCTCTCACATCGATGTTTCTCTCTCCTTCCTCTCTCTCTAAAATCAATGAAACACATCCTCAGGTGAGGATTAAAAAATAATAAAATAAAATGGGGCATAGCCTCTGATGGGCATGTCCCTCTGGTCTTGCAAACTTCTCACCCCTTGGGGTATCATGGAGGGAGCAGGACCAGAACAGAGCCTTTGAAGTTCCAGGCATGACCCCTCTTGTCCCAGTCTACTGTGCTGGGAGGAAGCAGGGGACGGTACTCACAGGGAGGCTGTTGAACACTGATAATTTCCAAAAGACCCACACCTGATCATTCACATCAGTCTACAATGGTTCAGAGTTTGTACTCTGGAGTCAGACAGTCTGGGTTCAACACATATCTCCATCCCTTATTAGCTGTGTGGCCTTAACTGAATTACCTAACCTCTCTGTGCTTCAATTTTCTCATCTTCAACACAATGAGCTTCGATGCTTCCTTCCTCGTGGGGTTGTTCTGAGGACCAAATGAGAAAATGCACTGAGAGCTCCAAGCCCAGAGCCTGGCCCCAATGTACACTCGGCAACACCAGCCACCCTGATTGTTCTGGGTCAGGCCAGCCCCAGCCTCAGCTTTGTCCTGAGTCATCATGGAGGTTGGCTAGGGAGTAACTGGCAAGATCACTCAACCACCGCATTTATGGATGAGCAAGGTTTGTAACGGTCTGCAGCACTTTTTCTGGCTCTTTCCTTCCAGTTCAGGAAAACATGTGATTGTTCTGTCCTTGGTTTAGCTGAGCACAGATTCTAATGACTCCAGTAAGGATGCCCCGGCCTTGGGTCCCTTCCCCAGTCCACTCTCCAGAGCACATCACTGGGCACTCTAGAGATGGGAAGTGCTCCTTCCTAGACACTGTGGAGGATGGCCACAGGGGACGCTGGGGCAGCAGCCAGAAGACTCCTGCTTCCCATCTGAAAAGCCACCTCTGCATTTGTACAGAGGCCAGAAATGCCCACAAAAATGTTCCATGTTCTCAGCAAGCCTGGTTTGGGTTTTCTGGGGGGTTTTGCAGGGTGGAGGATTGGGGGGCAAATACTGGTTGCAAATGAACTCTTTCCTCTTCTCAAATTGCCTTTGGGTTGGTACATTTCTGTGTGTGCACAAGCCAGCCAGTCTATCATCCACCACAGAGCTAACACTCACTCCTTCCAGAGGGTGATGGGAGCCCAGAGCCCTTGCCCACTTCGCCCAGGCCTCCGGGGGGGACCTGCTGCTCCCTGGACCTCAGTCTCTGCCCCTCCCAACCCAAGAAAATAAGCCAAGTGGCAGTGAAGTAACCCACAGAGTCCCAGTTTCTGCATTTGAAAATTAAGAGCAATCGTGATAATAGTAATACTAGCTAAATTACATCACTGTTAGGGTTATTGGGGCCAGTAAAGAAAAAGAAAATTTCTCACCCCTGGGGCGCCATAGCATTGGGTGTGTGATGTTGTAATATAATCAGATACATAGAGTTGGGCTTCATCCTGGTTCCTAGCACAGAGCTCCAAAAACCCTTGGAATGTCCTGACTGACAGGAGAGGAGGAGCATCTTTTGTTATTCCTAATAAGCCCCTTTCAACCCGCACCGAGTTCATGTAAATGAAGTGACTCTGGGTGGATGCCCCCATAGCTTCAGATTATACACAAAATATTCGCTGTGATTATTTCTGAGCAATGGGATTTCCAGTGATTTTTTTCCTTTTGCTAAATCATATACTTTGTACACTTTTAAAGTAAAAAGGAACTACTTTTGTGATAACATTGAAAGTTACTATAAAAATTAAGATGACCGTGTGGGAAACAGCACAGTTCCGGGCACACAATAGAGGCTTCCTAGATATTTTCCCTTTCTCAAAGCAAAGGGAAATATTACAAAGCAAAGGTTCAGAGGAGCTTGTCCATCACTGCCGCAGCATTCCTGAAGGGAAGAAAGCTCACGTTCCAAAATAAGAGGGGCCCTGAACCCGGCACAGAGAAGCGCCCCCACCGGCCCGCTGCGTGGGACGGAACGCGCGCCTGGCCGCGTCTGAGTTCAGGTTCTGGCGCTGCCCTCTGCTCCCGGCTGCCTGCGGTGTCTCTGGCAGGCCACCGCATCTTTTTAAGCCTCAATGTCTTTACCCATAATCAGAACCCCATTACTTCGGGTTAAATTCGTACTCAGGTGCACGCTCAATACATTAAATTAGGCTGTCAGTATAAAGCATTTGACACCGCGCCTGACAGCATGTGTTCAATAGCAGGTAGCTGATCACACACTTCGTTCCTAAAGTGACTCCGCGTTCTACCGCCGAACCAGCATGCTTCCGAAGCCAAAGGGGTGCTGCTGATAATTGGGCCAGGGCGACAGGCACACACCGGGTGGGACCCGGCAAGCCCGGGGAACGGCACCCTGCTTGTTCCCATCGCACCCCATTCACTAGGAGCTCCCTGAGTGCAAGGACCAGGTCGCCTTCATCTCGGAATCCCCCTCCTGCACCTGCCTCCTGCCTCATTCAGCACAGCATCACCCTGGGGGAGAGGCTTCTTCTTCCCTGCAGGGGAACAGGGATACTTCAGTCTGCGGGAGTTGGGGGCATGCTCCGGAGCCAGGGAGGAGTAGCCAGCTCCCTGCCTGCCCCTCAGCCAGGACTCCAGATCCCTCCCACGCCCCCGCAGACCCAGGAGCCCCACGGGGACTCTAGGAGACCTACCGTGAGGGGCTGGGCCGGCGAGGACCTACTGCCCCGGCTCTTCCTTGGGAGCAGAAGGGTATGCGGTGTGGTCTGCGGTCAGCGTGGACCCAGCAGCCCGGAGCCGATCAGAGTTCCAGGAAGGGGTTCCGCCCCTCACGTGGCCTGAGTATTCCCGGAATGTCACCCAGGTCAAAGGAGATCAGAGTCTGGGACAAGGCCTCTGAATATTACAAAACGATCCCAAAGTGCCCCTGCACGTGGGCAGATCGCCAGTGGGGCCAAAATCCACCTAAGGTCACCAGCTTGGCACCCTTTGGACACCAGGGCACCCACTAGGCCATAGAAAGTTCCCTGTAGGCCCCTCCAGGACTGAGACCTGGGACCGGTCCACACTCACACCCCTGCTTGCGAAGGCCCGGCTGGTCCCCAGGAGCCAGACCTCAGCTGGAGAGCCAGACCCGGCCCCTGCTTGGCTCTCAGCACCAGGGGCAAATCTAAGAAGGTTGTGGGTTTATTGGTTAGTTAGTTAGTTAGTTAGTTAAATAAACTAACTTTCTAAACCCTTTCTGCTTTAAAAAGGGGAAAAGACTTGAGGTGGATTTTGGCCTAACATCGAGAGGAACATTTTCACCTTATCCAGGGATGAAAGTTGTTTTAGGAGGCAGTGATTTTCCTGTCTGTGGAGCCAGTCACACAGGGGCTGCAGAATGAAGTGAAGAGTGTGTGTGCACATGTGTGTGCATGTGCACGTGTGTGTGTGCACCTGCAGGGTGCAGGGCAAAGGGATGACCTACAAAAGCAATCTAAGATCAGTTTCAATGCCCAGATTTTACCATTTAAAGTACTCTCTTGGCTTTCAAACTTACTGCATGATATCCATGTTTTTGTCACTCTTTTTCAAATCCAAACTAATGTACATTTTTTGCACGTGAGCAGGTTTCATCAGCCAAAGTGCAAAGGCCTGACTGAGGGTGGCAAGGAAGCATTTTTCTGTGGAGACACAATACCAGCCCACACTGTGGCAAAGAAGGGAACGTGGAAGAAGAGAGGAAGGCTGTGCATTCGACGCTCCAGCCCCACCCTCAGTGGTGCCCTGGATGGCTGAGGGGGGGGCGAGTGCACCTCCTCAGGAGACTCACAACTGAGCCGAGGGGCCTGCCGCAGGAGAGCGGTCCGTTCGTCCGTCCGTCAGTGTCGGGGGAACAGCAGGAACTCAGCATCCCACAGATCTGGGTGTGGGTCCTGGCTCCTCAGCTAACTGGCCTGGCCTTGCACAAGTTATTTAATCTCTGCAAGTCTCTTCATTCTCATCTGTGAAATGGGTGTGGCAGGGGCCTGGGGAGACGTGTGCGTGCACACGTGTCAAATTAAAGTACAGGTGTGTGCAGCTGGAAGGACATGTGTGCGTATGTGGAGGCACCACTTGCCTCCAGAACCCCAGAAATCTTCTGGGAGATGGGGTGAAGGTTCTAACTCCTTCTCCCATTGTGCAGTGGTTAGGGAAGGACACCAAGGCCCCATCCCTAGTCATCGAAGGGGTCCAGCCCCGTGATATGGTGAACACACTGCTGACAACTGTCTCGGTCCAGCCTCCCGGAACAGGCTTCCCACCGGCAGAAGGGATCTAAGAACTAGGAGATCCAGGAAAATACGGTTTGTAGCCCCTTTCCTGGGCATGGTGATGGGGTGTAGGAGCAGCGGAGAGGACCAGCTTCCTCTTCAGAACTGGAGCTCCACCAATACCTGTGACAGCCCCTGGAACCTGGAGACCTGAAATAGTCCTGGGGCCACCAGGACACTTGGAGGGTGTCACCTTTATTCAGACAGTGTCTTCTGAGAGGCTCTGACTCTCTGAGCCTGGTGCTAAGCACTGACAGGAGTCCAGAGGTGCTGGTGGTCCCACCCACATTGGCCTGTGTGCGTGTGCGTGTGTGTGTGCATGTGCATGCACGTGCATGCATGGGTACCTCAAACAAACACTGAGTGAACCTGAGTGCCTCTTTGGTGACATACAAGAAGCTCCAGCTGGACGTCCGGAGGTCTGGTTGTATGCAAGCCCACAGCCACCAGCCACCTCCCATCTCGACCACACTTTCTTCACCCATAAAATGAGTCGAACTAGTCTTAAGGCCCCTTCCACTCACAGTGGCCTATAGCTACTTTTGTTATTCCACTTTTGGTCCCCACTCACTTTCCAAAGATCTTTCCCCATCCCAGAATCAATTCTCTGTGAGGAGCTGTCTGTGCGGATCAGCCCTGCACACATGTGAGAAGAGCAGAATTACCAGGTGTGAGATCCCACAGCCAAGACATCCATATGACAGCACATGTTCTGTGTATAGCATTTATTGTTGATTCTGAACACCAAATTTGTTACATGCAGCATCTGGCGAAGACAGAGCCCCAGCAAAGATGGACCCCCAACCCTGCCCACCAGGGTTCATACTCTGCAAAACCCTGGGGACATAGAAATCTCTAAATGCATCAATCACCAAGCTCCTGGGATTATTTGCAATGATTCTCTAAGCAAGGCAAGCATGATCTACTTTTGAAGGCAGCATGAAGGCTCCAGGTTGGTGAGAACAATCCATCCTTCAGGGAAGGAGAGAACTCAGACCATGAGGACTTTGGCCTAAAGAACACCCGCCCACCCTCTCTGAAATGGCTTTCTCCCCAAGACTACCACCACCTCCCCAACAACCCACATTCAGTTCTGACTGGGGGGTCCGTGGCCTGAATTCTCTGAGAGGTTTGTGGCAAAAGGCTGGGATATATCCCTTATTAACCAACTCTAGTCATCTAGTTATCCTGAGCTGACTGCTCTCCAAACACTTCCTGAGTTTAGAAATAGATTCCTGTAGCTGCTCTGTGTGGCATCTGGAAGGCTGTGAAAACCGTGGTTACCCACGAAGAGTTCTGAGAACTGTGCTGCACCTTTAAATTCTAAAGAAGGAGACCATGTACACACAGCTCAACAATTTCCAAGAGAGGGGTCAATTTTTCTTTAATGGATGGATGAGTTTAATTTTTCCCTGTATTTACAAAGTTTTTGGTCCACACAGTACCAAGTGAGGTTTCAGTGGTTAAGACTCTGGGGAACAAGAGGAGAGTGACTCTCCTTTTCTTTGGTTTCACGGTGAAAGCCCAGGACAGGCCATGAGGTCTTGTGCGAAGTTTAAAGAGAGAAGGAAAACCTGCGACGTTCTGAATAAAATCATGGAAGGACGACAGTTGTAGACCCTACCACAAGGGGATAAGCTGTTGCTCATGTGCAGGGGTGCCGTGAGGGTTAGAAAAGAAAATGCCTGTTAAGTGCTTTAAAGGGTAACTATGCACAGTAAGCATTTTTGAAAAACACTGGTTCCAGCTGGCTTTCATTATCTTTCCTGCAATGCTGAGCCTCCACTCCACATGCAGGCTACTAACACTGGCAAGCCAACCTAGAAGCCAGTGAGGAGAGATGGACTCTGTGCCCTATCTCAGCATTGGGCGGCAGGGGGCAGGGGTGGTGGCCAAGTGACTCACTCAAGCTCTGAGATGTGGGCAAATGCGTTGTCCTGTTGGAAAGAAAACTACCCGGCTTTTCTGGCAGCTCCCTGACCAGACAACATGGTTCAGAGAAGCGTGAAGACCTGTCAAGGAAGAGGAGGCTGGATGGCTCCATCCAATCCATTCTGACGGCAAAACGGAACAGGCAAGCTCAGAAGGCCAGATAAAGGGTCTACTACCCCCACCTGCTCCTGGGTGGGGTCATCTGAGCACAGTCGTCCCCAGGCCAGCGCTTTGGCTTGGGAACACAGGTTGACACTGTGGGCCAGAGGGGAAGGCACTCCAATGTCATAGCCAATGCTGGAAGTACCCAGGGGTTCTGGGTGCAGACTGGCAGGACACACTGGACGAAGAGGACCCTTTCCCACCTCTCTGCCACCACTGGCCCACTTGTGCTGTTGCACAATGAGACACTGGTGCCAACTCATAAGGAGCACCCTGAGGAAGGCAGTGCCAAACCGTGCTTCCTGTCTGAAACAGAGACGGCTGAACTTCCTTCTCTGGCCTTGGGATCAATATGGCTGACTACCATCAGTGGAACGATGCTCATGCCCCAAGCTCTGAGCTCTCTTCCTTTCAGGCCCCAGCAAGCCTTGGTACATGTCTACCAGTTGCTACAAATATTTTTAAAACATTTTGGAGACCTAGATTTGCCCTGTGATGTCTTTTGCCTCTGACAAGCCCTATCTTTCCCAGATTCTCTGGGACAGAGAGTCAAAAGCTACCAACAGCACTAGCTCTTGTGCACATCTATTTCTGCCCTATTTTGGGGATCTGTTGGCATCATTCTGCTAAGGCCCAAGAAGATTTGTCTTATGGGGCAGAGGAAACCAGTAAGAGCCAATCAGGATTAATGGCAGATTTCCAAATCTTTATAGTGTTGGTTGTTCTTTCCTGGGAAGACGTGGACATCTGAAATCCTCCATTTAGAACTTTTACTTCTAAATTGGTAGACCAGTTGTCCACAGAAAGATACTCATCACTGTGAACATAATTTACCAGTGTGAATATATATGTAGAAGGAAGGATGGCAGAGGCTGCTATTCCTGTTATTGTAACTCAAGGGGAGAATAGCCAACAGAAGAAGAAAGAACTCTTATCACCAGACCACAGGGAAGAGCTGCTCTAGAGATCCCCCAGGCCCAGTGTGACCTATTTGCAAATCCTGACATTTCCTGATATATATAAGAATTCTGAAGTTCAGTTTCTAGCTGACTGTAATGCTGATGGAGAATTTTGCCACCACATGAGAGGGATTGCTGAGTTCCATTACACTTGGCTGTTCAATGAAAGGATCTCATCTCTGAACTATTTAACTTCTCCCAAGTGGGGGGTGAAAATTAAAAACAGATATAGGCATATCATGCCCATAAAAGGTCCAGGCAGAAGAGCCTCCAGTGAACAGCAGACGGCTTGTTGGCAAGGAAGGGCGTGTGGTTGTTGACATACTTCTGACCTGGCCAATTGGAGTGCCTCAGGGCCCGGGGATTTAATAAAGTCTGCTGTCCTGGCCCGTGTGTACCCACATCTTCTCCTCCACCCCTGGTAGCTAGATCTTTGCAAGGGCTGAGAGGGAGGAGGGGCAGTGGAGGGCTCATCCTGACCCACAGGGGGCCAGTTCCCAGGGAAGCACATACCGTCTCCATAAGCCCCAGTCTTCTCCAGTAAAAGCCCAGGAAAAGGGATACTGGCAACATCCTGTTTCTTGATCTGGATGCTGATTACAGGGTGTGTACAGTTTGTGAAAATCCATCAAACTATATACTTTCACGCCCCCACTTTTCTGTATTCATGTTATCCTTCAATAGACAATTAAAAAAGAAAAATCCCAGGAGTAGATACAGGTACCCACAGGTACCAGGCTGCTTTCTCTGCCCAGTACCAATAAGCTGATTTTAGCATTTTTTAGGGGTCATAAATTCTACATGATTTTATTCCTTAAAGGACTAAAAACTTAAAAGCAAAGTTTGCAGCTTGGAAACATCATTCCCTAAAAGGCTGAACTGGTTGCACTGGTGCCTTTCCTCCTTTTCCAGATAAAAAGCATGAGAGATGCTGATGATGGCTCTGTCTCCAGAAACTGAGCAGCAGCCTCTTCCTCTCTCTTTCACAGCATCCTGAGAGCCAGGGTGCTTGGCAGTTCTTAAGAAACCAGCTAAATGGCTTGAAGCCTTCTTTCAGGAGCAGACAATCAAAGGAGAACTTCATTAGTAGTGACAGGGTAGAGCCATGCCACAAACAAGAAGAGCCAAAGAAGGGAAATCAACTTACAGAATAGTTGGGAGAGAGGCTGTCCCAGTGGAGAACTATTTCCACAAAGTGAGCAGGCATGTAATGAATAAATCTGTAGAAGCCAGTAGGGGTGCGGGCACAAGGAAGGTTGTTCTCAGAGGATTGCTGGTGAGGCTTTAGAGGAAGGGCTTTTTTTCTAGGAAGCCCAGGGATGTGAATTGGAAACCTTGCAGGGCTAGATCTCTCTGGTGGTGAGAAGGTCCTGCAAGAGCAGGTCAGGAAAAGATGGGGATCCCTTCCTCTCAGGAACCAGAGAGAGGGAGCAGGGGATGGCTCCGTGGACCCACGGGCAAGGATCGAAAGATGAAATTCCCAGTACCTCCAGCAGTTCCACCATTCCCTAGCCCTGCTTCCAGCCTGCCTCTTTAACACTCATTGGGTGCCTTCATCTGCATCAGGACCGCCTGGCTCCTCTCCTTACAGCAGCAACAGCAGATGCAGGCAGCTAGGGAACAGGCCAAGGCAATGATACCAATGACAATGGCAGCAATGGCCAGCCCACTCTGGGCCCTGGTCACCACACTGCGGTCCTCAGTGATCTTAATGGTGGTCAGATCAGTGAAGTCTTCCGTAGGTCTAATGAACTGAGTAGTGGAAGCGATGGAGGTGGATTCAGTATAGCTGGGTGTACTTGGGTACTGTGGTGTTTCCGGGTAGCTGGGCACCTTGGGGGTCACTGGAACCTGGGCACTGGGGACAATGGTGTTGATGTTGACAATGATGAGGGACTGGCCTCGGACACTGGCTGGGCTGAAACACACCGGGAGGGTGTCTGTCCCCAACCTGGATTTGCTGAGCAAGAGCCAGTTGCGTAGTGGAAGGATGTCTGAGTCACACCTCCAGGGATTGTCATAGAGGTGAAGCTCACATAGGTTCCCCAGGCGATCAAAGATGCCCAACGGCAGGTTCTCTAGCTGGTTGTTCTGCAGCTGAATGGTCATGAGGCCATTGACATTAGCAAAGATATTCCCTGGAAGCTGTCTGAGGCGGTTGTTCTGCAGGGAGATGTTCTGCAGGTTGGTCAACATGCGGAAGACATTCTCGTCCAGCTCCTGCAGCCCATTGGTGTGGAGGGACAGCTCCCGCAGCTCTGTCAGCCCGTTGAAGGCACCGGGGGAGATGTTGCTGATCTGGTTGCGACTGAGGATCAGGACCTGCAACTGGCGGAGGTTGCTGAAGATATTGTCAGGTAGAGAAGTGAGGTGGTTGTCATAGAGCCAAAGCTCTCGAAGGTTGTGCATGGGCCCAAAGATCCCTGGAGAGAGTTCCTTCAGGGAATTCCCAAAGAGGGTGAGACGGTTGAGCTGGGGGAGCTGCATGAAGATACCGATGGGCAGGTGGGAGATGTGGTTGTTGGACAGATAGAGATTCTGGAGGTTACGGTTGTTGTGGAAGAGGCCAGGGGAGAGTACACCAATCTGGTTCTGCTGCAGGGCCAGTTCCTGAAGGTTGTTCAGCCCATCAAAAGTGCCTACGGGGATGTCTGAGAGCCTGTTCTCACACAGCCGGAGGACCTGGAGGTTTCCCAGGCGCTGGAAGACCCTGGGCGAGAGTTGGGTAAGGCTATTCTTACATAGATTGAGCTTGTTAAGGACCACCAGGTGGTCGAAGACGCCGTCAGGGATGTGTTCCAAGTAGTTGCCATGCAACTGCAGCTCCTTGAGGTTGCTGAAATGGGTGAAGTGTGCCGGCTGGATCTGCGCCAGCTGGTTGCTGGACAGGAGGAGCGACTCAAGATTGTCCAGGCCCTGGAAGAGGTCGATAGGCAGAACCTGAAGCTTGTTATTGGCTAAGCTGAGGTAACGCAGTGAGCCCAGGTTGCGGAAGGCACCAGGCATGATTTGGGACAGCTCATTCTTCTCAATCCTCAGGGCAATAAGGGCCGAGATGTTGAGGAATGGGGACTCGTTGAGTTCGGTGATGTGTGTGTTGAGGATCTGCAGGCTCATGGCATTCCAGGGCAGAGGGGTGGGCACCACCACAATTCGTGCCCCCGTGCACTCCACCTGGGAGGCCCTGGAGCAGGTACACTCGCTAGGGCAGCCATAATAGGCCAACCCAGCACCCCAGACTTGGCAGCCCACCAACAAAAGGAGATAGTGTTTCAGTGGCATGGCCTGTACAAGGGGAGAGAGCACATGAGTCAGGGTCATATCACCAACACCGCAGTAGGTTTTAAGCCAACATCAATCTTTGGTATCAAAAACTAGCTTGCCTTTGAACCCCATCAGCACATACCCAACTTATGCTCCCAGTGGTCTGGTCACTGAGTCTCTTTGCCTTCCCCCACACCTCCTTACTACCATGCCTTTGCCCAAGCCATCCCCTTCACCAGGAATGCTCTTCAACCTCACCCAAATCTTTCTTATACTTCCAAGTCTAGCTCAAATGCAGTCACCTCCAGGAAGCTTTCCCAGTTTCCATGAATCAACACTAGCTACCCTCCATGCAAATGGTCTTCCCAACCTCCACTGTGGCCCACACCACAGCCAGCTCTGAATGACATTTGTTCCCCTCTGCCTCCTTCATTAGTCAATAAGCATTTCAAGGGCAAGGATGTTCATCTTTTATCTCTATAGGTTCCTTAAGGCAGCCACAGTATCTCATCTACCACTGTATCCCTCATAGAATCTAAACTTGCTATTTGAACATAGTTCCTCAGGAGAGATGGGGAGGAAAAAGAACAAATAAATAGGGTCTGAATCTGGGAAAAGATGTTAAGGCCATAAACATGGTGGCCTGCTGGGAGGAGACATGGCAGCTAGCAGGAGTAAGACCACTCTGCTGATCTGGTGGAAAAGACCACAGGAAGCTGGACTATTTCTCTCCCTGGGCCCCCCAACCCCCACCCCACTTCACCCCACCCCATCCCACCCCGTGACCACTGTCAACAACCTGTCTCTTTGTTAATGTGTTTCAGATGTGCTTCATTTAGGTTTTATTTCAAACAGCCTTCCCAATAAAAGGACATTGCCTGCGCCACCTCCTGTCTCGCTGAAAGGGGCTACTGTGACTCAGCCTATGCCTTGGGTCTCCCCTCTGGGGGCTAGTCCACAAAGAAACATGGAGTGGCCTTGATTTTGATTAAGTCCCAAAAACTTGGGATGCACTTTGAGCTAAAAGGTGGCAGGTCCAGATGTTCCTGTAGGCATGGAACCAAATGCCTAGAATGGGGCCAAATTCACAAAGGCTTAGTGTTTGAGGTCAGGGATGATGATAACTTTATATAGATACAAAATGTATAGAACATGGAGACATGGGACATGAAGACTGGTCCCTGCACTGAATAGCTAAGGTCCTCTATCCAGCTGTTTGACCTTGAATGAAGTGTGAGGCCTCCTTCATCATCTGTTGAGTAGGGATGGTCATCTCTGCCCCCTCTTGAGGATGTTGTGAGGAACAAATGGGAGACTGAATGTGAGATTGTCTGTGCAAATGTGTGCAGCTGTTCCAAGCTCATGCACGACATGAACTTCATAGACAGGAAGGCCTCAAAGTGCTTCTGATCTTGGCATTCTTAGTCAAGGAACTAAGTATTTCTGTGTATATGTATATGTAGAGCATCTGTACTTTCTATCTGAGGATCAAAAGGATCTCTAACTCGGAAAGGATTAAGAACTGCTGATCATATATTCCCATCAGTTTATGGGGAATGTGGGAAGGAGGGAGATTGAGGCTCAGAGTGTAAAGCCCAGAGTTCCAAGTGCCTGGGTGAGTACTTTGACTATTAAGGCAGTGCCTCTCCTTTTTAATGAGCAAAAACCCTGAGTCAGAGGAAGGAGTTTCAGGTGAAAGCATATGAAGCATAAACTGGGTGGGTGGAGAAGGTATTTCTCTGGTTTCATTTTGTTCCCCTGAACTCATGGAGTCCTGAGTCTGGCCCATAATTCAGAATAATCCAGGCTTTTCAATCTGGCTTCAGCTCAATGTTCCCCTTCCCTGCCTCCCAACAAGCTTGATCGGATGACGAAAAGCACCCACACCTTGATTTTTCACTTGTTCATAGCACATCCAAGCCTTAACCTTCTGTACGTTTGCATTAAGGTCTCAATTAATTATGTAGGACAGGGGAGAAAAGAAAGAAAAAATAATAACTTGGCCAATGAAGTCCAGTGCAAAGAAATGGGGCCAGATTAAGCCATGGACACATCTAAAAAGATGAATTTACATAGGCAGATGTCAGGTCCAGTCTTAAGAACAGAATATAAATAGCTTACACAGGGGGCCAGAAAAAGGAACTCAACATCCACCCCAGGGGAAAGACTTACTGATGGTAACAAAAAATGGAGGCTGCCCACAAAAGTTAACGTGACCTTAGACTGCATTAATAGAAGTATTGCGTGTAGAACAAAAAAGGGTGCGATCTTACTCTACACTGCTCTGGTCAGGCCACATCTGTAGTGCTGTGCCCCGTTCCACCCTGAACTTCAAGGAGGGCAATGACAAACCGGTCTCTTGAAGGCCTTTGATGGTAAGGAACCCGGGAACCAGAACATCCCCTTGCAGTGACTTACAAAAGGTGAAGCTCTAATTGCTGCTAGTTGCTGCTCAGCAGCACTTATTCACTGGTACACCCCTATACCCAGCACGCTTCAAAATCAGTCTTCTGACAGCCCATGTCAGAGACTTGGGCACTAAATTAAATGCTCACAACCTGGCAAGGCCAGGGAAGCCTCTGTCGTTTCCCTACCTGTAAACGAGGGTACGGATGAGGTCCCCTCTGAGGACCCATGTCAGACCTTCTCTGAGCCTGCACTGCGTGTCTAGGGAGGGGGCGTCCGCCCCAGGAAGGCCCGGCGCTGAGGCAGGGAGGAGGAAAAGATGATTCCCTATGGGAACAGAGCCCCTGTTGTTGAAAATGGACCATACTCATCTTGACAAATATTGCAGGATTTTCAGATTTTCCTTTTTATAAATCCTCGTGTATATAGAGCCCACCCTAGCAGCGTTTCCTGTTTCCCGAGCTTGTTACTGCCACAGGCAGTACTGACTGCTCCAAATGACCCCGAAGAACCCCCCTCAACCCCAGCTGCAGAGCCTTCAGGGAGGGAGAGGCTGCAAAAAAAATGGAGCAGGACAGCCAGCAAGGCCCTGGGATTTTCAGCAAGCCCTGCAGGCAAAGGCGGCTGCCCAGGCCCTGGGCAGCTCAGCACACAGCAGCCTAATAGCCCACGCCACCCAGTGCCGCTTGGCAGCCATGACAAATGCCTCTTAAAGACCCACAAAGCTGCCCTAATTACACCCTCCTCTCCCAGGAGGCAGAATGCATCCTCAGTCACTGCAGCAACTCGTCCAAACCCTGTGCAGGGAGGGGCACAGCCTGGAGTCTGCCGCTGGCTGAGGAGTTCAGGGAGCTGAGCAGATGGAGAGCTCACCTGGGCACTCTGACGCGGCCCCTTCCCAGGAGTAGAAGCGCTGGGAGCAGGCGCTCTGGCTGTGGGTCTCTTCAGCAAGAACAGCCTGTGATTCATGAACAAAAACCTAGTTAGCCTCGAAGCCCTGTACTTTGTTGGTTGGTAGGTTGGGACTTTGGGGGTTTAATACCATCACCGACATTCACTAAACATAAGGTTCCCTGGGAGGAGATGGCTTCTTCTGTCAATGCCACGGAGCCAAGCTTTTGAAAAGAGCTGGGAGATAAATGTGTTACCCTGGTCTTGATACTAAGCTTAAGGGTGAGTTTAGGCAAATTCTCCAGGCCTTAATTTCCTCTCCTTAAAAACTCCCAAGGGCCCTTGGCAGCTCCGATATCTTCTAACTGAAGACAGAAGGGAGATTTGACCTGAAGCCCCACTGCCCTCTTCATCCTTCCTTCATTCTAGGCCACAGCAAACTGCCAGCAGTGCCATCTGGCCCAGCCCCACCTCAGGCCAAGGCTTGAGGAGCTTGTACCCACCTTGCAGGCCCCCCTTGTCCCAGGCAGGACAGTCCCACCTGTCGAGTGGTTCGCCTTCACAGCGCCAATGGGCATTTCATGGTACCCGAGAGCTGGGAGAGGCCTTAGAGAGCCTCTGGTCCTGGCCCCTCCCAATGCACCTGGGGAAACTGAGGCCCAGAGAGGGGAGCTCTCTCCCCACCCAGGTCTCCCTAAGCATAGCCTCATCTACAGTGAGAATTTGCCCTGTCCAGCTGGCCAAGATGACAGGTTTGAAATTGTCTAGGGATGTCTCCTCCCCTCACCCCACCAGCCAGTGTCTGCCTCGATCAGCCCTTTCATAGGCGTTAAGGCCTAAGGGTCCGATCTGACCAGGAGACTCAATGCATCCAAGACCTCCCCACCTCACTGAACAGGGGTAGCTGCCCTGCCCCCACATCAGTACACAAAAATCACCTGGAAGTGCCTGGGAAGCTTGCTCACTTCATAGAACTTATCTCACAGTGTTGTAGCTGTGAGGATCAGATGAGTTAATACACGTAAAGCCCTTAGATTCATTTTTGGCACAAAACGAGTACTCAATAAATGTTACTTACAATTACTGTTCATTCTGCCATGGAGTAAAATCAAGGTCTCTGGAAGCTCCACCCACAGAGGTCCCGATCCCCAGGTCTGAAGGGCCCAAGATCCCCAAGACTTTGCACATTTAACAAGTTCCCCAATGATTGTAATGAAGGTATCCACAGTCACACTCAAAAACATCACTCAAGGCCTAGACCAACCAGGACCCCATGCTCATGTCTGCATCATTTAGTGCCAAGAACAGAGAGACTGACCCAAGATTGGAAAGGCCAAGGGTCAGGCCACAGGTCTGGCCAGCTCCCTGTATCACTACTCCCTTTAGTGGCCTTTTCTGAAGCCCCATCAGGAATCCAGGCTTTGTGCTACGTTAAACCCAGCAGTAGAAGCTGCTGTCAGAAGCAGAGCTTAGAGCTCAGAGCATTAGAGGCAAATGGGCCTTTTGAGACCATCTGGTCAAACCACATGGTCATTTTATATATGGAAAAACTCAGGAGGAAGGAGGGGACTTGCCCAAGACCACACCAGCAGTTCAGGACTGCCAAGATCAGAGCTCTACCTGAACCTTGTCACAAGCCTTCAGGACCTTGTCAGCCATGTGTCTGGCATTGCCTAGAAGGAAACTAAAGGTGACTTTGCTCCCTCCATTCTAGAATGACTGCAGGCTCATATACAATCCACCCCCAGCTGGCCAGCATTATGAGAAAAGGTCAAATTGCAGTTGCTCTCCCAAATCCCAGGCCATACGGTCTGAGGGGTGTTCTGCCTTAGAGGTGCTCTGATGTTTGTGTTTGCTACCTGATTGGCCTGGAAGTGGAGGGAAGGAACAGAAAGGGTCACCATAGGAGCTGATCTCCATGCACAGCCCCATGGAGGGTGGTGCCCAATTTCGGAGTGCTCCACCCCAAACACAAAGCATCCCAGATCCCCAAGGGAAGACTGGCCACACCCTCCTTCCCTACCTGAATCAACTGTTGACTCCATCTCTTAGGACCGTTCAAAACCAAAATATTGTTCACTCGTTTAAAAAAGAAAATGAGAAAGAAAAAGCAAGTCTTTTCCAGTCCCAGGGTTAGAGAGAGAGGGCTTCCTGCCGAGGCCCAAGTAGGGCTGTAATTAGCTTGGCAAAAAGCAGCGAGAGGTACTGGCGAACTTGCCAGCTGAGCAGGGAGAAGCTCCCACTCAGGGCTTTCATTAAAGAAGTCATGGGTGACAGCCCCTTCTCAGGGTAACACCTGGGGCCCGAATTAGATAGAAATGGGTCAGCCCCTCGTCAAAGTACCTTGGAAATGATTTCCAAATCCTGTGTCCCAGAGGCCAAGGGAGGCAGTGAAACCAGAAGCTGGAGCCCGTCTTTCGTGGTCAGGGTTTAGGGAAGCAAATTGCCATGTGTGATCACAGCCTCCGAGTGTTTGCTGGCAGGATCGACTTGGGACCACGTCTCTCCCATCTCTTCCTAGTTGTCTACAACTGGATCGATTCCTGCCTGTGCTGCACCCTCACCCCCGCACCCATTTACTGAGCAAGCCCAGGTAATGTCCCCTGGACCTGGGGAGAACCTTCCATGGGTGCCCTGACTTTCTGCCAGGTCCACTCAGAACCCTTTGCCCTGGCCCAACCTCTCTCACATGCTGGTCTCATCACTGCACAGCCCGCCCAGCTGACTCAGGACCGCAGGCAAATGGGCCTGTCTGGCCCTGAATGCATCCCAGATGTTCAGCTGATGCAGAGTAAAAGAAAGACAGCCACTTAGAGAGTTTCTAAATTAGGAGCCAGTGGCACCAACGCAGCATCTGAAAGCCTCCTGAGATATGGTGATATAATTCCAGATAACCCCAAAGGAGCAGCAGGAGAGTGGCAGACAGGCATCCAGCACCTTCAGCCTGGGTGCCGTGCCATCCGAGAGAGTCGCAGCCTGCCCTGAGGAGACATACTTGGCCCTGGAGGTAGACTGTCTCTCTCACTCTTTGGTACAGGTGGGCTCTGGAAAGCTCTGGTTTTCCACTGTTGGTTCTTTGGCTTCACTTCTGCCTCTACATTTGAGCAGAGATGCTGGTAGAGGTACAATGGTCACAATTTTTTTAAAAAATTCTCACCCAAGAGGGGAAGGTGGGAAGAGAGAGAGTGGGGGTGGGGGTGGGGGCAGGGGAATGTTGGTGTGACGGAGAAACATTGAGGGATCACCTGTCATTCACACCTAGATCAGGGACCAAACCTGCAACCCAAGTGTGGGCCCCGACAGGGAAATGGAGCCCACAGCCTTTCGGTGTGTGGGACTACAACCAATGGAGCCGCACTGACCAGGGCACGACAGTCACAATTTCATGCGCATAGCACCTGCATCAAACCCATCTCCAGCCCTGACTCTCCCTGCTTGGATGCCAGCAGTCCCAGCCACACCCCCGCACTGGCGCGCAAGCAGGAGCTGCCAGAGTTGGGTCGCTTAAGCCCCACGCAGACTCAGAACCCAGAACAATTCTGAGTCCACAGCTGAACTCCAGACTGGAGAACCAGGCACCAGCCCCTCTGCTCTTGTAGCAAGTGTAAGTATGAAAAGAGGACAGATCGTGACCTGGGAAAACCCCATGAAGCAAGGTCTCAGTGGTCCTGGACAGACCCAAATGCAGGACTGGCCATGGATGGCCACCCCCCTAAGTGCCAGGGAGGAGGTCATGGGTTCAAATAACCTGAATCTTAAGAAGAGAAACTTCCCCCAGCGGAGTTTACATCAGAAAAGAGGTAACTCGTATGATAACTTGCTCAACTTTCCATGTGTCTTGCCCGCCTTTAAAAAGTCTTCTCAGCACCCCAAGTTGACATCATGGGATGGTTAGGGCAAGTGAAGGATGCTCACAGATCCGCAGGAGGGGCCGGTGGCCCCAGACGCGCTGGGCGGTGGGAGGGCAGGCCAGGCCCCCTCTAGCGCAGGCTCTATTTGGCGGCATTGAGAGCATCCCCAGGCACCATGACAGCCCTGCCCCTCCTGGAGTCGCTCCCCAGGGGACCGGGCTCAGCAGAAAATGGGGGTGGGGTATGACAACCAGGTCTTTCCAGGCGGGCAGGGGCGAGCACGGAGAGACAGGGCCGGCCCGCCTACTTACCAGCAGCGCGGCGCCCGCCCACCCACAGTCGACCGGGGGAGCTGGAGAGCAGGAGGAAGGGCGGCTCAAGGCTGCAGCATGAGTGCTGCTCGCCGGTCAGCTCCCGGTATTTAAACGGTCCCGGCGTGAGTCACCGCAGGGGGCAGTGTTGGCGGTGGCGGGGAGGGGCGACCGCGCCACTGCAGCGCCCCGACGGTCAAGCACGGCCCGCGGCACCAAAGTAGCCACACCTGTGTGCCCAAGTGCAAGGGGTTTTATTCTTCTACCACATTTTTAAAAAGGTTTTTAACTATTTTTTCCGTTACCATTTATCCCCCCATACCTCCCTCCCCATCCCCCACCCAGCAATCACTCCGCTGTTTTCCATATCCATGAGTCCTATTTCCTTTTTGCTCAATTCCCTGCACCCACTAACCCTCCACCCTACCCACAGAGCTGTCAGCCCGCTCTCTGTCTATGCACATCTTTTTAAAGAACATATTTTCATCTTTTCCTCCAATGTTTCTTTTGGACTTCCTGCACGGGGCACTGCGGCTGCAGGAAAGAACTGTGTGGTTCTGGAAAAGGCATTCATTCTTTTCTTTTTCTCTTAAACTGTATTCGAGAGTGATGCCCAATTTACAGAAAACATACAAGAACAATACGAGGAACACTCTTATTTGCTTAACCCAATTCATCTATTGTTAATATTTTGGGAAAATCATGTAATTCCAAAGAAAAAGTAAGAGCCCCAGTGTCCCTCCTAAAAAACACGGGTGACACTTCTGATGTCACCCAATCCACCCTCATTGTCCCCTCATACACACAGCAAACAAGGGGCATATCTGAGATGAGGGGCTCCCTGAGCCCTTCACCTCTGTGTGGGAGCCCACGTCCAGCCATCCGCGCACGGGACAAGAAACCCCTTCTGTTCGTGGCATCAGCGAGAGGGCAGGGGAAGAGGAGGATGAGGCCACAGTGGGAGGGACGGGAGGCTGCCATACCCTGCTTCTCCTCAGAGAAGGTGCTTCAACTAGGTCTGAGCTGCATTTGACTAAGCCACCTGCCCTCCCTGGCTCAATTTACCCTTTCAGCCAAGTGGGGAGAGTGACTTTTACACACAGTGCCTCATGGAATGCCAAGAACCTTAATTAATGTTTGTACCATGCTTTGAGACCTGTGATGAAAGGAAAACATAAATGTGCATAGTGTTATTACTGAAATAGTCATTTGGGTGGCTTGTCATGGTCCAGCCCTACTGCCTGAATCATGCCACACGGCCCTCACCGTGGCACCGTGATTCAGAGCCAGAAACAAAAAGCGCCCTGTCCGTGAGCCCAAGTGACACGTGCCCAGGAGGGGCCGGTACTGCTTGGAGTAGGTCTCCGCACAGCTCCCAGCCCAAGCTCTTCAACCCAGTCTCCCTGCAAGTAATTTCCCGTTTGGAGAACTACTTGCTTCTTATTACCTTGGTACCCCCACATCCCAAGACTGAAATCTTTAACCGCATTTTTAAGAGATTTTATTTATTTTTATTTTTAGACAGAGGGGAAGAGAGGTAGGAAGAAAGAGAAACATCAATGTGTGATTACTTTTTGTGCGCCCCCTACTGGGGACCTGGCCCATAGCTCAGGCACATACCATGCCTGGGAATCAAACTGGCGACCCTTTGGTTGGCAGGCCGGCACTCAGTCCACTGAGCCACACTAACCAGAGCTTGAACTGAATTTTTATAGAACCTACAAAAATGTCCCCTCAAAAATAAGAGTGTCTCCTCACTACCTTCTTTCCTTTCTTTCGAATCCTAACATTCAACCATTCTGTGCCAGGCCCTTGCTGGGAGCCACAGAGGAATGAATCAGATGCATTTCTTGCCTGTAAAAAGCTTACAGTTACTGAGGAAGAAGAATCAACATTGATGAGGCAGCTACTGTGAACCAGAGAGCCGATGTTTATAAATTACTTCATCTGTACTAAGTTTCCCAACCTCACCGCTATTGACATTTGGGTCCAGAGAAGCATTGGCTGTGAGTAGCTGTCCTGTGTACTAAAAGGTGCTTAGAGCATCCCTGGTATCTGCCCACCAGATACCAGTAGCATCCCTCCCAAGTTGTGACAAACAAAAATGTCTCTGCTCATTGCCAAATGACTGGGTCGAGACCACTGGACTACCAAATCTGTAAGAGTGATAACCCTTATTTTACAGATAGAAAAACTGAGGTCCAGGGCAGTTAACTAATTTCCCCAAGGTCACTTGCTAAGTGACAAAACCAGGATTCAGCCTTAGCCCGTGCATTGATTGGATGCCGCTTCCACCACCATTGCTGGGTTGCATGCTCTGATGCACGTACCTACTATAAATGGAGGTGAGGCTGTGCAGATTAAGGATTGTGAGATGACACAAGGGATGAGGTTACTGGTAGAACCTCCCTCAGGTTGAAAAATGTGGGTGCATTTGAAGGGATAGGGCTTGAGTTTCATGTAGAAGATGGCCTTAAAAGATGAGTGGGACCTGGAAATGTGGGGGGGGCGAGTTAAGGGAAATCATCAAATCACAGCAAGAAGGAGAGAGGGCTCTGGACCAAAGACCAAGTTGGGTGGCAGGGCTCTGCGGCAGGCTTCACTGGAGAGCTCTGGGATCCCCACTTCAGGCGTGCGATGTCCCTGTGCCGACAAAGATTTCAGAGGAGAGGAGAGGCCCGGCCGGAGCCAGACTGCGAGAAGCAGTGTGGCAGGGTTTCCAGGTTTCACGGAGGACCCTGGGGTGTCCACAGGGCACACAGTTTTCAAAGCTCTCTTATCACCCTCTTTGGTCCTCAACAGGACATGGATTTCAATACCATGGCCAGGCCATGCAGGAAGGACCCTGTTCCCAGACCGAGGGCGACTCTAGGGTTTCTGAGGCAGGACCTCTGAGCGTCAGCCCACTGAGACCCCTCTTTCCTGAGGAAGGACATTCTTTCCCACAGACGAAATGGCCCCCGCTATCCCCCAGAAGAGCACTCTGCTATTGGTGAAGGTAAAAGCCTGATTCACCACCACCCGCAGCCCTGGAAACCTCAGGGCTCATTTTCCAGCCCCCCTGGGAGGGCCAGAAGGGCCGGGGTTGCCTCAGGGCTTCAGGGAACTCTGACCTCTCCCACCCACACCCGTTTCTCTAGTCTAGTGACTAAGCGTGGGATCTGGGGAAGTGGGGGTCCCGTGCACCAGCCTCCCCAGCAGGGAGGAAACCCTGTCATAGGACCCTTGGGAGAGGGAGCCGTGACCCTGCTCAGCCACTTGAGGGCCGGGCCGGGCAGTGCCACGGATGAGGTGCCCTGGTGGACTGGCAGAGTAAGAAAGATGGAGAACACCCAGGGCTGGCAAAAATGCGGGTGTTCTTTACTTATGGGAACGTAAATTGTTACAGCAGTAGCTACCCACATTCAAAATGTGTAAACCCATTCTCCAGGGTCCGTGCCCGTAGGCAGACGAGGTCATGTGTGTGGACACAAAGCTGTACACTCAAGAATGCCCAGTATAGCATTTCTGTAATAATGGATCATTGCAAATAGTGCAAACATCCACCCATTAGACAATGACTCCATGCTTTGTGACAATCCATGCCCAAGTAACTAACTTAAAAAGATACATCTTTATTTGCCGAGAAAGAAAATGCACCTGATGTACTAAGCAGGTTACTATATAGGGTGGGACAAAAGTAGGTTTACAGTCGTGAGTATGTGAAATGCAGTTTATTCTTATATTATTATTTACTAATTTTTGTATCACTTTCCATATGAATCACTGTAAACTTACTTTTGCCCCACCCTGTATGTATAATATGAGTATACTTACTGGTTTTAGGGGGAAAACCATAAATGTATAGCGCCTCAGTTATATTTTAACATATGAGAAACATAGTGAAAAAAAATCTCACCCTTTATCAATCACAGTAACACAAGATCCAGAAGATGGTACAAAACACCGGTTTTCCCACTGAGTGGCCCTGCGGTGCCCACAGGGGCAGCTGCAGACAGGCCCCCAGGGCTCTGTCTGCCGGGTCCTCCCACCCCTCCTTCCCCAGATCACCTGCTCTGCTCTCTCCTGCTGCTCCCCTCATGGTGGTCCAGCCGTCTCAGACACAGAGAAACCCATGGGGCCCCCAGGTTCCCAATGGGCAGCTGTGGTCCCGTCTCACTCCCACTGCCCTGACTGTTCTCTGAAGGAGGAATCTTAGGTAGCTCCTCAGAGCAGTGCATCTCAAAGATCAACAGGTGTCCCTGGCGTTCATGAGGACAGCCCCTTACCTCAGAACTGCAGGAGCCCACCAGCAAGGTCTATGTCAAGGACCCCCCCATGCAGATGAAGAGGGCGGGAAAAGAGGTGTGCGGGTAGGAGAAAATGTCACCCAGCTACATCTCCATGGATGTGCGTGAATGTGTTTATAAACACACATAGAACACATGTGTTTGTGCTTCTATGCACACATGCATGACACATGTATCCATGTAGATACACTATGGGTGTATATATGCACACTACACACATAAATCTTTGTCTATATCTATATAGCAACATTTAAAAAGGAACCTGGAAGGATACACTCAAAACTGCTATAATAGTGAGAGAGGAGGGATAGGTGATGAATGAGGATTTCTTATAACTATGTGTTGTTTTATATTCCATTTAAATAAAAAAACATTCTGTATAATTATGTGTCGTTTGTGTTCCACTTAAATAAAAATTAGATGCGTTCCTGAATTGCATCTAATTGAACTGGAGCCACCATTTTAAAAGACAAAAAGCAGACATCACAGAGCGCCAGGGCCCGGCTCCGGCGGCCGTGGGCACAGCACTGGGTCAGTGCTGACGGGACGATCAGTGTGGCAGGAGCGTGCACAGGGAGGGACAGAGAGATGGGAGGATCTGGGGTTTGACTGACGATGCTTGGCAAGAAGATAAGCTGTCGTGGAGGATGTGACGATACCATCAAGTGAGCTTCCTGCACCGGAGCAGGACAGCTGTGGCTCCACAGAATCCGCTAAAGAACGAGGGGTGGCGTGGACCGACTCAGCCTTACAGTATCTGCATGAGGACTTCCCTTCTTAGGAAACTGATGCCCAGCTCCCTCCTCATGGACCGATTTAAAAAAAAAAATGCATGGGTGCAAAAGGTTTTCTTTCGGTCTCCTAACCCAAATCTTTTAGTGGTAAATTGACACTCAAAAATGTGTACCCACTCAGTTTGTGAGGACAAAGTGCAATGTGCAGATACTCACCAGAACGAGAAACAGATTTCTCAGGAGTGCAGAATATTTGGCTCTTTGAACCTAAAGCTCTTCCTTCCCTCGCTTGTGTTTTTGAACATGTTTGGCTAAACATTTGCCTTTAATTCTAATTTTGCTTGACTGTCACAGTTCAACACTTTGCAACTGCTTATAAGTGTCCTGTGACAGGCAATTGAAGATATGAGAGGAGAGGCTCAGAAAGATGAAGCCAACATAAGGAGAATTGTGCGCCCTCAGAGAAGCAATCCGAGTGGATGTGTAGGAAACCTGGAAACGTAATAGATATTCAGAAGCTCATTCACTGGCTACTGGGATCCCTGAGATGTTTTCAAACTCGGATGTATTTGTAAATTAAAGAATATCTTACAGCCCTTCTACTCTCCCTACCTCTTCATTTGAGGCTTCTGGAAAGGATCCTTGGCTAGATAGGCTAGTAGTTTATCCAATAAAGGGATTTGTCTTCTCAAAGCCTTTTGAGATGTAGCAAAACTCCATGGAGTCAGTATTTGGTCAGACATTTATGTGAGAACTTGTATTTTGAAAAACATGTATCTCCTGGAATTATTTGCTTTAGTGAAATGTGTCTGTCTTGTTCTCTATCTAGAATGTAAACTCTGTGGGAAGAGGCTCTGGATTTTATTTCTGTACCCATCGTTGAAAAAACTGAAAACACTGAATAGTTGAAATCTCTCTTCTTAAAAAAAAGACAAAAAAACAAAGTTTGGGTTTTTTTTTAGGTTTCCTTTTTTGACACTAAAACTGCCTCCTTGTAACCTCCACCAAGGGGTTCTCTTCCCCCTTGCAGATCCCATGGTGGCTGCCTCACCCCTGGACCAGCCCCTCAAACATGTAGGACCTACAAACCCCATTCCAATGCCTCCTGGTCCCCAGCACCTTTAAACACATCACACAGAGTCCCTTCCCTCAATTGTCCTGGATGCTTACTGTGGAGGCCCAGCATCCACTCAGCAATTGGAGAGTTCATTAAGTGGCAGGCCCCTGGCTAGGTATCAGTACACAGAAGTGAATCCAACCTGTGTGACATTCAAACTCACGAACAGTCACATTCAAGTGTAAGACATGTATGGGATGGGGTCACACAACGGAGCCACCAAGCCTGCCTGAGCTGTGCGAAGGACCTTCTCCAAGGAGGCCACCCTTGGGCTAAGCCTGGTAAGATGAGCAAGTGTTTGGGCAATCTGGAAAGAAAAAGAACAGTTGCAAAGGCTGAAAGGCATGAAAGACCATGGCACATTCAGCATGTGGCAAGGACTTCAAGGTAACCCAATAGCAGAGTGCACGTGAGAGTTTAGTAGAAACACCATTCTGGGGAGAACACAAGAGACAATGTATGAAGGGTCTCATCAGCTGCCGTTCATTCTATAGGCCATGACGGACCACAGAAGGGTTTAGCCAAGGACAGATGTGGTCAGACTGGTGTAGGGTAGTGAATTTCAACTAGAGGTTATTTTGCCTCCTTCCCAGGGGAAATTTGTCAATGTCTGGAGACATTTTTGGTTGTCACAACTTGGAGAATGCAAGTGGCATCTACCGAGTACAGGTCAGAGATGCTGCTAAACACCCTCCAGTGTAGAGGGCAGCCTCACAGCAAAGAACTATCGGCAGTGAGATGCCGACAGTGCTGAGGCTGAGGAACACTGTTACAGAGAAGAAGGGCGGCTCTGGCAGCACTACAGAGGACGGGTTCAGCGCAGGGGGAGGAGCGGAGGGTGGGGAGGAGAAATGATGGGGACAGGAAGACCTAGTAGAAAATTCTAGCTCAGATGGGAGGTGCTGAAAACCTGAGCTAAGACGGGGCAGTGAGAATAGACAGGAGTGAATCAGGAGGTAATATAAGGAGTGAAACTGGTAAAACACAGTGATGGATTGGCTATGGTGGTAAGTGGGATGATACAGTGGGGCTGTTACTGTATGGGTTAAGTCACCATAACAAAATGAGCCCCAAATAGCAAGAGCTTAAACAAATTGGATATTTGTTTCTCAACTAGGGCTGGGATGGTGGCTTGAATGTATGAGGGACTGATACTCCATCTCTCTACTCTGATGTCCTAAACCAGTGATTCCCATCTCATATCCAAAATGGCTTCTCCCACCTTGACCAGTGTGACTCATTGGGGTGGGCGTTGTCCTGCAAAGCAAAAGGTCTCCAGTTCAATTCCCAATCAGGGCACAAGCCTGGGTCAGGGGTTTGGTCCCCGGTCATGGTGTGTATGAGGGCGGCTGGTGGATGTTTCTCTGTCACATCAATGTTTCTCTCCCTCCCTTCCCCTCTCTGTAAAAATAAACAAATAAAGTATTTAAAACAAAACAAAAACAAAATGGCTGCTCCCTTCACATTCACATTCCTGCCAAAGGAAAAGCAGGAAAGAGGGAGAGAAGGGCTCAGTTTTTCCACTTAAAGGCGTGGCAGAAGCCATCACATCCCTTCTGCTTACATTGCATTTGCAATGACTTAGTCATGTGGCTGCCCTTACCTGCAAAGGAAATGTAGTCTTGAGCTGAACTCCACGTACAAAATTAAAACTCTTGTCGCTATGCAACTAGGGCGATTAGAAGTCCACACCAGATGTAATGAAAGCGAAACAATTCATGAAGGGAAATGGCCAGTTCTTCAGCATGGGTGACCGAGTGGATGGTGGACACCACTGAGCACACTAGAGACCACAGGGAGAGTGGGGGCGGGGGCAAAGCGGCAGACTCATTCTGAACAGGCTGCATATAAGTCCTGTGAAACTACAATGCAGACTTCACACTGAGCCTGAAACCAGATCTGAGCTCAAGGGAATGTTCTGGGTAGAAATCGGGGTCTAAGAAGCCATAGATAAGAGGAGCTTGTCCAGAAATGGGACATAACCTGGAGTCGACTAACCCCTACTGTAAAGGCAGGCTCTCTACACCTAAACGACCTAGAGGGAGATGTGCCTACGAATTTCCAGAAACTGTAGCCAAAGTCACAGAAATGTGCTGTGCAAAAGCCCTTTTCTGGGGAGACAGATCATGACTGTCATCAGGTTCTCAAGGGGCCTGGGTGTAGGGAAGGTAAGAAGAGGGTTTAAAGGCAGCCTGGGGCCCCAATATTACTGAAGCAGGTGGAGGAAGAGAAGCCACCAGAAGAGACCAAGAAAGAGCAGTGAGGGAGCATACAGAAGCGTCAGGACAGATTTTTGTAGAGTGGGAAGTGCTGGAGTTTAAGAAGAATGTGGAGGCCTGTGGATGAAGCCCATTGGGCATTGGGAAGTCCATGGCAAGGGCATGATCAGTGGTGTGGGGGTGGGGGGAGTAGAAGGAGCAGGTGCAGGAGAAATCCTGGAGGAGACACGGGGCTCTTAGGATGACAGAGGATTAAATATGTCTATAAGTTGAGTGGAAATGTCCAACAGAGAGGGAGGGATTGAGACAAGCAGAGACAGAGAAAATGATATTTTCTTCTTGAAACAGGCCCCTGACACCCCCCTCAGCACTGTGGTGTGGTCCCAGCAGCAGGAGCAGAACTAAGGGTCCAGGCTTCTGGGGTGGTTTCCAAATCCCAGCTCTGCCTGTCACTGGCTGGGACTTCAAAAACATTAATCCACCTCTCTGAGCCTCCTTGTCCCCCACGTGTGGTCTCGGATAACAACCTGCCTCATGTGAGTGACGGAAGGCTTAGAAGAAGGTCATGCGTGACATGCTCATCTCAGGCTTTGATGACAGTGCATGCTCTGTGAGTGGGAGTACCCTTCTCCCCTCCCCACCCCTCACTCCTTACAGGGCGGTTTCTTGCAGGAAAAGGGCAGTCTCTGAGGACATGACTTTATAATCTTCCTAATTGTCCCAAAGGGGCAGAATTTGGTCTATTTAAAGTATTGCACATCAACCTCACATGGGAAGAATAAAGCCAAAAACACTAAAAACATATAAAAGAATAATAATGGGACAAACAAGCAGACAGTCACCTTCTTAAAATGCCCAGGGACAGCTCCCAGACTCAAGTCCATTCACACCTGGTTATTAGTGGTGTTTCTCCTGAGACAAGTGTTACGAGATGTGCTGTCTGTCCCCAGCATTCTGTTCCTGATGATGATGTGTTTAGAGTCGTGAGTGTTCCAAGGAGGCTGTTTGTTTGGAGGCTGTCAAGCCTGGGAGTGGGTGGAGGAGAGAGGATTCGATACTTGAAAAAGCAGTCCTCAAACAAACAACCCAATTAAAACATAGGCACTAGACTTAAGTAGACATTTGTCCAAGGAAGATAGACAAATGGTCAATAAGCACATGAAAAGACGCCTAGCATCACTAGTCATCAGAGAAATGCAAGTCAAAACCACCATTAAGATACCGCTTCATACCCATTAGGACGGCTGCTATCCAACAAGTAGGAAATTATAAGTATTGAAAAGGGTGTGGGCAAATCAGAGCCCCTTGGGCAGCGCTGATGGAAGTGCAGAATGGCACAGCTGCTGTGAAAATCAGCATGGTGGTTCCTCAAAGAAACCAGAGAAAATTAAATGTAGAATTACCATAGGATCCAGCAATTCTACTTCTGGTTATGTACTCAAAAGAATTGGAAGCAAGTTCTTAAAGAGAAATGTGTACACCCATGTCCATAGTGGCATTAATCACAGTAGCCAAAAGCAACCCAAGTTGTCTATTGACAGATGAATGGCTGAACAAAATGTGATACGTACATATAATGAAATATCACTGAGCCTTAAAAAGTAAGGAAGTTCTGACACATGCTGCAACATGGATGAACTTGAGGACAATGTGATACATTCGATAAGCCAGTCACAGAAGACAAATAGTGTCTGACTCCACTTATGTAAGGTACTAACGTGTTCAAGTTCAGAGAGACAGAAAGTAGAGTTGGGGGTTGCTGGAGGCTGTGGGGAGGAAGAAGGGGAAGTTAATGTTTATGTTTGGGATGAAGAAAACGTTCTGGGGCTGGATTGGGACGATGGCTGCACAACAACATAAATGTACTTAGTGCCACTGAACGGTACACTTGAAAGCAGTCAAAGTGGTAAATTTTATGTTGTGTGTATTTCGTCACGCAAAAAAGCAACCCTTGCACCTAGTTGTACTGGAGAATTGAGGGCCATTGTGGAACTAGTGAAATGTGTTTCTGTGAAATTAGAAATTAGGCCTTCCTGAAAACATTGTCAGAAATAAGAAGACAGAAACCCAATCTGAGTGAGCCTGTCCCTGGTTCACCAGGATGCGGACAGGTCATTGAACCTACCCTCCTGCTCTGGGCTGAACTCAGCTCCCCAAGGCCAGTAGGTGTGTCTAAGCTTTTAAAGAAGGCTGGCCTGCCTGGGTGATGGGAATATGAGCCATTTTCCCTCCTCTATAATTTTGTCTTTTATATATTTTCCGCATTTTGTGTAATTGACTTGATTTTATAATGAAGAAAACATTCCTTCAATTCTCTGTATTTTGAAGACTGGAGTCTTCAAAGCCCTGTGACCACCAGCTGGGCTCCATGCAGGCACTCTGCTAGGGGTCTCCAGGGACAAGTGGGGGTGGTACTCAGTCTCCACCCTCAGGGTGCTGTCTCAGAGGACTGAGATTCATAAACGAGGTACTTGAAGCACCCCAAACTTAACCCAGCTTTGTCCTCATGTAAGCACTGTGTCCTGAGGCGGCAGAGGAGGGAGAGACTCGGGCAGCTGGTAGAGACCAGAGAAAGCATGGCGAGGGCCTTCGGTAAAGGAATGGGATTCTGAAAGTGTTTAAAAGGGTGGGTGGGGTTGTTCCAGGCCGGGGCTGTGGGGTGACCGAAGGCTCAAAGGCAAGCAAGGGCACCGTGTTGGGGGAGTATGCTTTTACAGGGAACTAGGTTATGACGCCCTTGTCTGCCAGGCTTAGAAACTTGGACTTTTTTCAGAGGTGACTGGGAACCAGGAAGGATGGTGGCCATTATTTTTTTTTTCATGTATTTTATCAAGAGACCAATCTACCTGGATCTAATGGCCTCAGAATCTTCCTTCTTCTTCCACCATTCTTGAGGACAGTCTGAGGCTAATTCAGGTAAGCTTGCCAAATGTCTATTTAAACATTGTTTTTCAAAGAGCCCATCCATCTCTTTCCCTCAAAGGGACTTAGTGAGTTCGAAAATAGACAGTTAACAACTTGGGATGGGTCAGAGGACAGAACTAGTTTCAGGAAGAAGAAGGGAAAAGTTCTCTTTGGCCTAAGGCAATTTATTCGTTACATTTAATTGTGCACTTTAATATAAGACTTCCAAATTTTATGCCACAATAAAACAGAGCAACCTTTGAAATGATTAAACTAGCAACTTCGTAGTCCTCATGGCCAGAGCAGCGCCCAACGCGTCGCCGCACCTAATTAAAGGTCGGAGATGGGTGCAGGAAGAGCTGCTGTGTTTTCTAATTATTACATGAATGGACAGGTCTGTTGTGAATGGCCAACATGACTGAGGTTGCACAGAAGTCTATGCAAGGGCACATGGACTTGATTCAGGAAGCCCTGTTCTTCCCCTGCTCCCCACTTTGAGAAACCAGTCTTGGGCATCATTCCTTCTACAAATTCTTCTCAGTATATAACCCCACCACTAGAAAAAAACAGAGGTAAATGCTGTTACCTAGGTAAACAGGTTCAAGAACACATAGAAGGCTAGGAGTCCAGAAAATGGGCCTCAGCCAGTCACTTCCTCATATAGGCATCGTTTTTTTTTTCCTCTATAAACTGGGAACATGACATGAGATAACTATTTATGACAGCCTATTATTCTATGGAAAAACCATAACTTTTCACCTTACTCATCTGATAAAGGAGAAGAAAGGAAAGCAGAAAGAGAGGGATGGAGGGAAGGAGAGAGGCAGGCACAGTTGGTTCATGGTTCATATTTGCATCCACCTTGACTAATTTCAGACCCTTTTGACTTCTTGCACTGCGCATCACACACATCAGTGCCCAGACCAAATAGCTGTTTAGTAAATGCTGAATCAGACCCCCTTTCTTGCCTTCTCCTACTGCACAGGCACATTAAGTGAACCAAGATGGCGGCCCCTGTTGATGTGGAGTTAGAGAAGGTAAAAGAGGGTCTTCAGCATGCAGAAGCTTCTCTCAGGAAGGTCAGGGGACTGTGGGCAAAAATCTCAGATGAGGCCATAGTCTTGCAGAAGAAAAGAGACTCCAGGGGCCTGGGGAATGATTTCAGAGTCCTAGGTGCATCTGGTCTCCTTAGACTGGGGTGGAGGTTAGTGGCTCTTCCAGGATAGGAGCTGGTTGGGCTGGGTCCCGTGAAGTGTGCAGCAATTGCTGGCCCGCGTCCCCCTTCTGACCTCCAGAGCCGTTTTCATTGTGCCTGGAGCCTTCAGGGACTCAGTTCTGTGGCGAGACCTGAAAGTGCATTTCCATCTGGAGCCGCTTTGGAGGGCTCGCCCAAGCTGAGGCACCTGTAATTCTGCCTCCTCATTTGCTTTGAAAAACTCCAAGGCCAACTTGTGTTTATAGGCCATTTATTTGAGCTCATGCCTTGGGAGGTCACAGTGGCTCGAGTTCAGAAAGTCAGACGTTCTCACAGCAGTATTCATTTCTGGCCTGTGGTCCCCATATCCTTTTTTGAAGGACTAATAAAAAAAAGATTCCAATAAATTTTTCCAGATGAAATTGGTTTCAGAGAAAACTGGGCTTTTCCCCTTGTTCAAACAATCGCTTACAAATGTGTTAGCATTCAAAAACACTTTTACCCCCAAGAATGGTCAGGATTCTCACACCACTACCAACCCCCAAACTACTGGCTTTTGGAGAAGGATAAGAGAAAGGCAGGGACTGGAAAGGACCCCAAACCTCATCCAGTTCCAACCCATACCTTTCTAGGAAAGGAAACTGGATTCCAGAAAAGTCTCAGTCAGAGGTTGGAACTGGAAGACAGTACTCTCTGTTTTACTCCACACTTTTTGACTTTAAGTCCTTCAGAAGAGCAACAAGTTACTTCTTAAGACTGCCTTCTGGTCAACCTTTGCATAAGCGAGGAGACAGATGAAATAGTTGTTGCTCCCAAACAGAAGCCGTCTGTTGCTGCTCTGTGGGGGGAGCTAAACCATAGCCATGGGCCTGGGTTCCACTGTCAGAGCCTTCGCCTGAATCCTGGAGCGACACCCGCCCTCTCCGGCCTTGTCCGTTTCCCGGCTGGCAAATGAAGGGAAATGACTCAGCCTTGCTTCTGACAGCAGAGGACTCTGAAGGCAGGAATGCATGCTGGCTCTGTTACAGCTGGGAATGTAGAATGAAGGTGGCAATGAACAAGTGGTTAACAGTATGGATGGAGATCCAGATGACAAAAAAGCAAGGAAAAGAAAGCTGGCTTCAAGGCCAAATAAGAATGACCCCTGGGCTCTCCCACTGCTCTGACCCACCCACCCCACCCCTCCTGCAGGGAGATTCCTCCCATTAGGACAGACTAGTGGCCCTCAGCACTGGTGACTCTGGGTAGATCTGCTTCCCGGTAATGCCCTAGTGAGACAGGTGGAGCCCCTCTTAGATGAATGGGAATGTCCTTCAGTTGATTATTTTTTGAGCCTCTCTAGATAAGATTAAAATTTCTCTTCTCCCCATACCCATGTATCTGCCCCTGTGCCAGTCAATGCCAGCCCACAGTGGGAACCTGGAGAGCAAAGAAATCCACTCTGTGTCTGTGCCAGTCAAATCTGGAGAATAAAGAAATCTACTCGACACCTGTGTGAAGAAACCCAGCAAGGGCCCAGGCTGATGTATCTCAGTGGGTTGAGTGCCAGCCTGTGAACCAAGAAGTCACTGGTTTGATTCGTGGTCAGGAGTCACAGGCCCGGGTTGCAGGCTGAGACTCAATCACATTGATGTTTCTCTCCCTCTCTTTCTCCCCCGCTTTCCCTCCCTCTTAAAGTAAGTAAATAGAATTCAAAACAAAACAAAGGCAGAAGCCAGCACTAGATAAGCCAGACCTGGGCAGCAGTGCAGTGAGCCACCCTCCCTGCACCAGGCTTTCTCCTTTCCCTCCACCTCGTTTTCGGTAAAACTCTTTTTGAATCTGCTTCTCCTCCTCTCTACATTTCTGTCCTGGGGGTAGGGAGCAAGAACTTCCTTGCCAGTGACAAAATTGTGTATCCACCCACCCACCACCATCTATTTGTGTATTTATTCTTAGCACTCCTCGTTCCAGAAAGGATCTGAGGTAGCTCAAATAAAATGTAACAAAATCATATAAAAGTAGGAAGTAAAGAAGGAAGAAATTTTTAAAAATAGAAGGGGAAAAGAGATTTAGGAGTAAAACTAAAAGTGAACACCTCCAAATCAATTTTGTGATAACTCATTCATTTGGCTGCCCACATGTGACTTACGTACTTTCCTGTACAGATACACGGATGGCAATGTGAAAATCCGTTGTTTTAAAGGGGCGGGCAAGGCTGGCATGCAGTTTTGCTGTGCTCTCCCACCTCCCCACTGAAAGGTGCACAGGAGAACGGAAGTGCTGCGGCCACAGGGTCAGACGCCCCAGGCCACAGAGGGGGGAGAGGAACAAGGGACAGACTGGAGACTTCGATCCTGTGGTGGAGCTGTACCGCCGGCTCCTGGATGGGCTGCCTTGCGCTCATTGGCTTGTGACTTGAGGCATCTCCCATTTGGCTCGACCAGTGTCATCACTGACTCTGTTACAGGCGTCATCTGCAGTTCTGATGCAGAAGGCAACTGAAGCCAACGCCTTCATGACACTGCCCTAGGCGGCAGCCGAGACTGAGAAGGGAGGGGCGCATGGTCTTGGAGGTGGGGGTCACTCAGCATTTATTTAATGGCTAAGGAGGCGGAGGCCAAGGCCACGAGGGAAACCAAAGAGAAACAGCCACAGAGGAAGGAAGGGGGAGGGGACTTTGCCGAAGTGAGCCTTACGTTTGCCTCAGAACTTTCTAGCAGGCCATGAGAGAAAGGGAACCACGTGAGTTTCTACCCCCAGATAGGAAGACTAGTGACTGAGGAGGACTTTCATCACCCTGGGACATGGACCAGATGAGCATTTCTTCCCGGGGTCCGGAGCCGTGAGCTCCGCGGGCTTGTCCCTTGCCCCATCCCGCCAGGGGAGGCTATCGCAGGAGTGGCTGAGCCGCATCTCTTCACAGCAACTCGCCCCGAGTATTATGCCTCTCGGTGGAGCTTTTTTACACAACATCAGTGGCCGCGAGGCCAGCCCTGCTGTCCCTGCTGAGTTTGTCCAGAAAATGCAGAGCTAGTCTTGCTGGAATTGACCTCTTATGAAATCGAATTGGCTAAAAAGAGAGATTCTGTCAGTGCTCCACAGAAGAGCCACCTGGTAATCTGAGTAAAGGCAGGAATTCCTCAGGGAGAAAGGAAGATGCAGAAATTGGTTTTCAACTGAGTATTTAAGTGACATCCTATAACTCAGTCTATACACCAAGCCCAAAGGGCTGGGCTCTGTTTAAGAGGCTAGCAATGTGGGCCTGTCTGGAGGGAGACATGCCTGGGAAGCTGTGTCACCCATGATGGGGATGACACATCCCCATCTACTCCACTTCTGCCACAGGCACTTTCTCAATAAGGGAGCCCTGGGAGAAGCAGCCCAAGCTGGCTTCCTCCACCAGTCACTGAGCCGCCCAGGCCACTCTGGTCTCCCTGCTGCCTCAGCCTTGGTGACAACTCAAGGACTATGTGGTCCAAGAGTCCCAGGAAGGTGAAAAAGATCCTTGAGTTCACAGGATGTCTGTGGCAATGAAAGGAACATTCTGACTTGACAGTTGAGGGAACTGAGTCCACAGAAGAGGAGAACTTTCCCAAGGTTACGACACGAGTGGCGCAGCCAAGTCAGGAGTCCATGTTCTCTCCCTCTCTGTTCGCCCCACTGTTCCTCTCTCTCACTCACTCTCTCTCCTTCCTCCCTCCCTCCCTCTCTGTCTCTTCTCCTGTTCTCATCAGGCAGCATCTAATTCAACACATCTGACCCTGAGTACATAGCACCTGCTGACTTGACATGCCTTCCAGAGGCTCCCAGGGAGAGACCAACTTCCCAAAGAACAACCCCACCGGACCGTGGGTGCTCAGTGGACCTTCCAGATGCAGTCATTCTTCACACAAAACTCTGCAAGTCACAGAGCACTTTCTTACCCATGTCTCACCATGATGGTCCCAAGAATACCTGTATGTAGCTATCCTTGGGGGTTAGAGCAGGGCCACCATAGCCCAGGAACCTCTTGCTATTGCTCTAGGAAACGCCAGGTTCTACGCTTGGTACCAGAGAATGGTACCACACAGGCACTGTCCCCAATTCGCCCGGAGCCTTGGGCTCAGCCAGAGCATGGACTGAACCAGGGACTTGAAGAGGGCCTCACCAGGGTTCTCTCCAACCAGGAGTCATGCGAACAACCAGCCAAAATGCGTGTCTGCAAAGCGTGGTGCAGGCAGTAGGAACACACGTGGAAACAAGAACTCCAGGGCAGGCACTTACACTGACTCCCCACTGGACCTTGGAAAGGCTATTTCTATAGCCTCTCAGGTGTTACAGGAGATATGGGCAGGGTCAGCCATTCAAGTGTAGCCTGGGGGTAGGGAGAGGGGCAGGTGACAGGGATTTGTCTTTGAAAGGACACAGGTTGATGAACAAAAGAGGGAAAGGGGTTCGACCTAGACTCTGGGTTCCAGCAGCATCAGAATGGAAAGAGCCCCCTGGTTCCGACCCCCTTGTTACACATGAGGATATGAAGGCCCAGTGAGAGAAAAGAATTCGCTTAAGTTACCCAGCTGGGCAGTAGTGGGTGCGGACCCTGGGCATCTAGAGGAAGGGGCACAGGGAGATGGGAGAAAACCAGACGCACGCTCTGGCCAGGGGCCAGCCCAGGAGAGAGTGGATGTGAACCTCAGACTGAGCTTTTCCAAAGCGATCTGGGAACACAAAAACCCAAGGGGGCCTCTGTGGGCCAGTGAGGCCCCTCCCTGGAAACAGTGAGGCACAGAAAGCCCGCTGAGGGGACGGCTGGTTTTAGATGTGTGTCTGACAACGGAGACTGACCCTGGGACAGTGAGCACCCACACAGCACAGCACCTGCACAGGGCAGAGCACAAGGTCATGGCCAATGTCTCCAGGGGCCAGGGCCTGGGCAGCTGCTTACATCCAAGGCCATCCAGTTGAATGCAGGGCAGGGTCGGTTAATCACAGGCTGTGCGAGGCGAAGGGATCTTACAGAACATTTAAAAGCCTCACACCTGTCACCATCAGAAATGGAATTCCTTCCCTCCTGGGGTTTCTGTCCGCAGCCTGAACCCCTCCAGAGACAGCTCACGGCCCGCAGTGCTGGCCACTCCAGCCCCGGGTGGCACTGCCCGAGTGCGTCCTGGGACTCAGCCAAAACCTCCTCCCCTGCTCACCCTGTGTTTTCCATCTGTCGGTCTTCATTCTACCCCTCAAAAACCCCATGAAACAAATTCCTTCCTCTTCCCCATATCAACCCTGGTTAAATGCAGGGACCAACACCCCCAAACCCTGTCTGTTCCTGGCTCAGCACCCTGATTCTCAACCAGTTTCCCTGTGACTGGGTTCCACCCCTGCACCCAGCTCCCCTCCCACCTGGTTACTTTCTACTACACTCTCTCCACTTGATTAATTGATTAATTGTGACTCCCTCCAGAATTCAACACAACATTCAAGTTGAAAGCCAATATCTCAAATCACCCTCCTTCTGGAGACTTAAGAATGGCTTTTATCCACACCACCCTTCTTCCTGTTACCTACTGTTCGGGCTCCTGGATCCAAGCTTCAGAGAGGAAGAACACACTTGCTCAGAGAGAGCAACATAAATATGTGTGGCAAATTTTTAAATCTTCATAAGGAAGATTGTTTGAGGGCAATGGGTTCAAAGATGAAATTCCCCCATAGTGCAGCATGTGTTGAAGCTAATTGTCTCAGGTCTGTCTTTGAGGGCCTGCTTATACGTTATATATTCACTCAAGTGCATCTACTGAGCCCTGCGATACCATGGTGGAAACACTACATAATATATAGCTTTCACCCCAAGGCGCCCAGTTAAGGAGACAAGCACGCACAGAATTAGAGGACAGCGTTCTAGATGTCTAACTGAGCACGCAATAGGGACCGGTTAGTTCCCTACTGCTGCTGTAACAGTTGCCACCAGCCCAGAATGGGTCTCAGGGGGCTAAAGTCAGTGTCAGCAGGACCGGACTCCTTCCAGAGGCACCAGGAAAGGATCCATTCTCTTGCCTTTTCCAGCTTCTAGAGGCTGCCCACACCCCTTGGCCTTCTGCATGCTGCATCTTCAGATCTCTCTAAGCACCTGTCTCCTTCTCCCATTTCAGAGGACTCTGGGGATGGCTTGGGGTTCTCCTGGATAATCCAGGATAATTTCCCCATATTGAGGTTTTTAACTTGATCACTTTGGCAAAGTCCCAAGTAAGGTAATATATTTACATATTCATAGGTTCTGGGGATTAGGATTTGAACATTTTTGGAGGTCGTCATTCTGCCTACCACTGGGAACAACTAACTCTCCCTCAGGAAAGAAGCAGTATATTTGAATGGCCCCTTTAAAAACAGTTTACAGGAGTTTTATACAGGAGCACCCAGACGAGAAAGTGGAAAGAGCCTGGGCTGTGTAGGTTAGAGCAGCATCCTGATAAACCAAGGTTGTGGGTCTGAATCCCCGGTCAGGGAATGTACAAGAAGCAACCAATGAATGCATAAATAATGATTCTCTCTCTCAAATCAATTTAACAATTTTAAAAAGAAAAGAAACTTACCAGAAGAATTTACATGGCATGAAGATGAGAAAGCAAGGCTAGTTTTTATTCTTAATTATTTGCTTTTTAAAAAATATATAGACTTTTAAAATTGCTTTTTAGAGAGAGAGAGGAAAGGAAAGTGAGAGAGAGGAAGAGATAGATTGATTCTCGTATGTATTATTATTTACTTGCTCTTTTTTCTATTCTTTTCCAAAAAGAGCCAATCTCTGCCTGATTGATTGCCTCTGGAGTTGTGAGGCTCAGTACCTTTCAAGGCAGCTTGTTTCTTCCTACTGACAGATACGAAAAAAGAAGAATCTTCCTTGCTTGCCTCATCACTGAAAATGTTATAGATCTCACAGTGCCCGGTGGTGTCTCCCGCTAGACCAGAAGGGGGTACTGGGCTGTGAGGAGATCGTGGCCCACAGGGGTCTGTGTTCCACCTGAATGCCCCTGGGCAGGTCTCCAGGCCAATATCTGGTTTTTTAAAGATTTTATTTATTTATTTATTTTTAGAGAGGAGAAGAAAGGGAAAGAGGGAGAGAAACATCAGTGTGTGGTCGCCTCTTGTGCACCTGCTGCTGGGGACCTGGCCTGAAACACAGGTATGTGCCCTGCCTGGGAATCAAACTGGCGATGCTTTGGATTGAGCAGGCCAGTGCTCAATCCACTGAGCCACACCAGCCAGGGCTCCAGGCCAATACCTTATTAAAGCAATATCATTCAGAAGACTGAATGGGCTTCATAACTTTACTGATGCCCTTTCCTTTACTCCTGTTCTTCAAATCAAGGCTGAATTTGCACTTGACAAACACTAAGCCATACTGACATTTTCTGTTTCTCCTTTGAGGTCACTGTGGACGTAAATTGCTAGGGGTTTGTGGCCAGTAGGCCCAACTCTCTGCCTACCGCCCGAGGCAAGCTGGGACTCTGGCAGGCCTGGGTAGGGCAGGGGAGGGGTGGGGCACCACAGTAGTCAGGAGGAGAGGGTGGGGGCTCTGGGTTGCAAGGGCCAGTGCTAAGAAGACAGTGCCCTGGGAGAGGCTTGTCCAGAAGACACACCCTACATCCTTATTATCTTCCCGCATCCTCTGCTGACGTCCTCTGTTCCTGGGTTTTCTCTGTGGCAAGTGACACTGTCACTGGTTTCACTCTGGGGTACAGAGCCAGGAGAGAGGCCACCACCCACCCTCGTGGTGCGCCAGCAGCCAGGGGACCCTTCACTGCTGACCAGAGCTTCAGTTTACAGAACACTTTATATGCTTTATCTTCTTGGACTCACAGCGCTGGGTGAGGGTGGGGACTGAGACACGGCAGAGCTGAGACCCGCCTCTGAGAGCGACTGCGCCCTTCTCACCTCATGGGGACACCATGTGCATAAGCTCTGAGTAGGTGCTGCTGGGTCAGGGCCACTCTTTTCTCTCACGTCCTGCCCTTCTCGATGATTTCTGCCCTGCCTTTTTCCTCTGTATTTCACTCTCTTAGTCTCCTCTGATCTCCTTCTCACCAGCCAAGGTCTCCACAAGTAGTGCTCCGCTCTCTGGAGCCTCTGCTAGGCTTGAGGGACTAGAACCCTGGGTCATGCGTCCACAACTGCGAGCATGCGGGCAGCCTCTGGGGGCTTGCGGCTCCCCAATTAGCAGCCCCGTTGGGTGCTGACCCCATCCACAGCAGAGGAAGCAGTGGGGGAGGAGGGTAAGCAGCTCTAGACCAGAAGCCAGGAGACCTGAGCTCTTGTGACAGGCCTGCCAACCATACCTTAGGGACTTACTGCCTTGGTTCTCTCACTGGTAAAGTGAAAGGATACCTACCTCTTGGAGCAGTTGTGAGGAACGGGAAGATTGAATTCATGGTGCCAGCCAGATGTTTAGTACGCGATGATTGAATGCAGTGGCAGCTGGAACACAGAACCCTCCCAAGGGTTGGACTTGAAAAAGATTATTATATCAATAATCCGTGCTGGGACAATAAAAACCAGGAAGGAGGTGGAAGAAGGGTGTCACTGGGCAGAGGCGTTTATTTATTTATTTGTTATCCCCCGATACCCTCCTCCACCTGCCTGCACCAGCCCTCCCCTGTTCATTGTTCCTTTTCCCCTGGGCATTCCAGGATCCGGTACTCCGATGCCAGCCACTGGACCCAATTAATGCCTGCCTCTTCATGATGTTGATGAAATAAATCATCTCGTAACATTCCAGATGCCTAATGAGGGTGTGAGCAGCGAGGCACTCACTGAGTCCCGGACTCTCCCTGCCTTCGGCACGCCCTGGTAATGGTGATCTTTAAAAGCTGGGGAGCCCGGAGAGACTTCTCCCCAAAATAGCCTTGGTGAGTCCCAGTCTCAGCAGAGATTAAGAGCCCAACCTGCTGTGGTTTCAGAAAAATAAGCCAATTACAACACGAAGTGGTTGGGGTGGGGGGGGCAGGTGGAGGAGAGGCCCAAAGTGCAGGAGGAACACAGGACTCAGGACAAGGCAGACCCAATTTTGCCCAGAGGAAGTCAAAGAAACTTCGGAACTGGAAAGCTGGAGAATAGAAACGAATGGTCTTTCAGTTAAACGTTCGAATTGTTTGCGCCCAGTTGCTGCCTGTCCCTGCCTGAACCCTGCTCAGATGGTAGTAAAGGGGTCGAAACAGTGCAAACCCACCACAGCACAGGGAACGGGAAGGATAATCAATGCACTGGAGATTTCGGCAAATGTGTGGAACAGAGTGGGGAAGGCCGGCGAGGAGGAGGAGGCCGCAGGCAGCATGGGTGGAGGTCTCCTTTTCTTAGGAAAGCCCTGAAGAGGCTTGCAAATCCATGACACGGGGCACATTGCAGAGTAGGTCTGAGATTAGGAGTAGAAAGCCGGGCAGTTATTTGAAGGCTCGAATGTGGAACAGCTGCCTCTGCTTTGTTTCCCTGGGAAAACCAACAGGAAAGTTATTTAAAGAGATGTCAAGGTCCTGGGAAAAAGCAACCCTCCACACAGTTCTGGCGTGTAGAGGTCCCAGGAATACTCAACTTGCTGCCGCAGAACCCGAACATATCGCCTGCCAGTCAGTAACTCCTGTCCGTGGGTACATATCTCCCAAAGTTGGGTATTTGTACTGCCTCACTTCTAAAATATGAACCAACAACCAAGGATTCAAAAGAGGCAAGCAAGGAACAATAACAACAAAAGTCCCGGAGAAAGCAGATACATAGCTCAGAAAATAAAAGGGAGCTTTAAAAAGTAAAACATTTTAAACTACCATTCTACCATTCTAAGCAGAATCCCAAAGAGACTACATCTATACAACAAGAATAAGAGTCTCCAGGAAAAAAACAATTAAAGAAGAGGGATCACAGAATTTCAAACTACAATTACAAAAATAAAAATTTTAATTAAGTTGTTGGGAGATAAAATTGAGAAGTCTCTGGAAAGGAGAAAAGAGAGATTAAAAAGACAAAAGAAAGGAGAAGATAAACAGTACTATAGGAGAGGAAAAACAAATGATCAAGAGAACAGGAAAGGGCGTTTCACAGGACTTACAGACAGAATCTCCGGAGGACTCTGGGTGTCTCCAGCAGCGTGAGCAACGTCGGAAGCAGTGTATGGCACATCATGTGGAAACCAGAATGCAAAAGACACAAAAAAAAGCAAAAAGGCACCCCCTCCCCAAAAAGAGTCAACTATAAATAATAACGAAGAATTCTCACCAGTAATATTGGTCTGAGAAGATCATTTTAATTTTGAATTTATTCCCAGCTAACTAACAGTCAAGTGTGACAGAAGAATAAAGAAATTTTACTTAAAAGCTTTGCTCATGTGTTTCATAAATAAACTTGCTATCTCATCTCCACTATGCATGTCTGTCTCTCACCTGAATTATTCTCTTCCAAGCAAGCTGAGAACTGGTAACACCATGGAACAAGATGTGAAGTTTAAAGTTACAAATGTAATCATGAGAGGAACTACATATGGTACTAGAACTTTAACGTTGAATCACATGAAACTATTGTTTCTTTAGGCCAAGAATTATTTAATATTAGAAATTTCAATGAACAGTGAAAGGACAGCAAACTCACAGTTACTAAGAACCTCACCTAAAACAAAAGCAAACTAAGAGGACAGCTAGATCAGGAGCAGAACCATAGAAATGAAGATCACTTGGAGGGTTAGCAACAGGGGAGTGGGAGAAGGAGAAGGGGGGAGAAGGTACAGAGAATAAGTAGCATAGACGGTAGGTAGAAAATAGATGGGGGGAGGGCAAGTAGGGGAAATATAGAATCTAAAGAACTTGAGACACATGGTCATAAACTGAAGGGGGGAATGTGGGTGGGAGGGGGTGTGCAGGGGGAGGGGAATGAAAGGGGAAATAGAACAACTGTAATGGCATAATCAATAAAATATATTAAAAAAAGAAATTTCATATGATTCAACCTAATATGTGAGGAGGGACCCAAAAAATAGACTTTATTTATAAAAAATTGTGTATTTATTGTTACATGTTTAAACTTCAGTCACCTGCAAAATACTCCCCATTTGATGCAATGCACCTATCAAGATGCTTTTCCCACTATCAAAACATTTTTAACACATCAATTTTGATGCCCTTTAGTGCTTCTACTTTTTTTTTTCACCTCTTCCACATCAGCAAGACATTTCCCTTTGAGGACTTTTTTCATCCAGAGAAACAAACAAAAACAGTTACTTAGGGGAAGATTGGGTAAATAGGGAGGGTCAGTCTCAGGTTCATGCCATTTTTGGCCAAAAACTGCTGAACTCTTAGTGCAGTGTGGGCAGGTGTGCTCCTAAATCACCCATCATGAAGTGGGCAAATGTGTTGAAAGAGTCTTCAAAAAGAATGTCCCGAAGCCCAACACAGCCTCTCACAACAACGGCAGCTGGTGCACTGATACAGATGGGTTCTTAGAGCACTCACCTAGCAGGGGAAGCCAGCACTACAAGGGGTGCTTCCTCCAGAAGATAATTCTAGTTTTTTATGGGTCCCCCCTCCTATACCAGCAGAAATGCATAATACATCAATAAGTTAAATTCAATTACAAGAAATATTTAAACCAAGTTTTTTTTATTTACTTTTTAGAGCAAGGGAAAGAGAGGGAGAGAAATGTTGATATGAGAAACATCAATTAGTTTCCTCTCTTACACACCCCAACCAGCGTCTTTTTTCAGGATACCACCCAACAGAGTCACATCGGTCAGGGTCAAAAACCAAGTTTTAAAGGGTCAAACCAAAAGTTAGATAGCAACAGGATACTGAAGATGGCTGTGTTCATTGGGCAGTTAAGACAGTGAAATCCATGCCATGTTTAGAAATAGAAAAAAAGACTGAATACTTTAAAATAGTTTAGAAAAATTATAATTATGAATGTTTAAAAAAGACAACCACTGAAAAAATAACAACAACAAAAGCCAGCTTGGATGAGAGTTCTATAAACCTATCAATCCACAGAGGGCATGAAACGAGGGGAGAGGGGAGAAACAAAGAAAGAAAGCCAAAAATAACTTTTAGAGGAACAATATATCAGTGATCAGATAAAATAAAATAAGCATATCAGTTTCAGTTATTAACAGAAAGATATTATCTAAATAAAATTTAGAGAAATCCAACACTATGCTGTTTACAAAACATACACCTAAGGTAAAAGTAAAGAAAAACAGTGAAAATAAACAATGGAAAAACATATACTATGCAGATACTAACCAAAAGAAAGCTGGCGTGATTACAAAATAAACAAACATGTAAAATACACTTTAAAAAGAAAACATTACAGGAATAAAGACTGACACTGCATAACATGATGTAAGAAAAAACTTACACAACTCTAAAACCTTAAAAATAACCAACATAAATAACCTTATAAAAGATTAAATTAACCAAGAATTTGACATTTCTATGTGGCTAACTTTATATATAGTATATAATATATAATATATACACGTATCTTTATATATCTGTAAATAAATATAAAATATATGGATATATATATAAATTGATAGAATTGTAATAGAAACTTAATAAATTCACAATCAAATTTTTTCTCTGTAATTAATTAACCAGCAAACAAAAACTTAGTAAGTTTACAGAAGCTTTGAACGACACAATTAACAAGCTTTGTCTGGTGAATATATATCTTGAACCCAATTAAAAAAAAATTTTTCTCAAGCATATGCAGAACATTTTCCAAAACTGACTATGTACTAGGCCATTTAACAAGTTTCCAAAATGTTCAAAGAATTAGGATCATACAGACCACAACTGAGTTGGAAATCAATAATGAAAGGGTTTAAAAAACTTGGAGTAAAAAGCATATTTCTAAGCAACTCAGCTCAAAGAAAAAATCATCGTGGAAATGAGAAAATACAGAGCTGACCAATAACAGAATTAACATTCACAATAACACCACAGCCTCAAACGGGAACTGCTGCTCAGGAAGCTCCTAGTGGAGACTGATATTCTGAGAAAGAAGAAGGAATGCAAATCAATGGGCTAAGTATCTGACCTAAGAAGTCAGGGGGAAAAACACAAATAGACTGAAAGGAAACAAAAATACAGGAAGGAAACAATAAAGATAAAAGCTGACAATAAATAAAATAGAAAACAATACAATAGAGAGGTGGAGCAAAGCCCAAAGTTTGTTCTGACTTAAAGGTAATAAAATGGGAGAAAAATACTGCAAGACTGATCAAGAAAAAAAAAGGAAGATGGATATAAACAATACCAGGGATGGAAAAAGGGGGATAACTACAGACACAGAAGAGATTTTTAAGGCAATAGAAATAAAAATATGAAAAGTACTAGGCTAAGAAATATGAGCTCTGGCTGGTGTAGCTAGTAGATGGAGGGCTGGTTTGCAAACCAAAGAGCAGCAGCTTTGATTCCCAAGTCAGGGCACATGCCTGGGTTGCTGCATGGGTCACCAGTAGGGGGCGTGCAAGAAGCAACCACACATTGATGTTCCTATCCCTCTCTTTCTCCCTCCCTTCCCCTCTCTAAAAATAAATGAATAAAATCTTTAAAAAAGAGAAATTTGAAAACATAGAGGTAAAAACAAAGAACTCCTAAAATATATTTAATGTAACAAAAGTGAAGAAATATTGAGTTGGCCAAAGAGTTCATTTGGTTTTTTCCATAAGATGGCTGTAGTAGCACTTAGTTGTCTTTAACTCCTTTAGAAGCAATTTTGTTAGATTGTGTTGTGACAGCTGTCATATCAGTGTGCATTAAAAAATTATCAAAATTGGTGAATTTTTAAAATATATTTTATTAATTATGCCATTACAGTTGTTCTATTCCCCCCTTCATTCCCCTCCATCCTGCACACCCCCTCCCCCACCATTCCCCCCTTTAGTTTATGACCACCTGTCTCAAGTTCTTTAAATTCTATATTTCCCCTACTATTCTTACCCTCCTCCCTATCTATTTTCTACCTACAGTCTACTTATTTTCTGTACCTTCTCCCCCCTTCTCCTTCTCCCACTCCCCTGTTGCCAACCCTCCATGTGATCTTCATTTCTATGGTTCTGCTCCTGATTTAGCTGTCCTCTTAGTTTGTTTTTGTTTTACGTATGGTTCTTAATAACCGTGAGTTTGCTGTCCTTTCACTGTTCATCTTTTTTATCTTCTTTTTCTTAGGTAAGTCCCTTTAACATTTCATATAGTAAGGGCTTGGTGATGATGAACTCCTTGAATTTGATCTTATCTGAGAAGCCCTTTATCTGCCCTTGAATTTTTGCATAGTCATTTTAATATTGAAGAAAATAGGCAATATTTTCAGCACATTTTGCTTTATTATTTCAAGAAAGGCAAAAGCACAACTGAAACACAAAAAGCAGGTTTGTTTAGTGGAAGGAGAAGGTGCTGTGACTCATCAAACATGTCAAAGTGGTTTGCAAAGGTTCATGCTGGCGGTTTCTCCCTGGACGATGCTCCATCGTCGGGTAGACCAGTTGGAGTTGACAGTGATCAAATCAAGTCATTAACTGAGAACAGTTGATGTTATACCACATGGGAGTTAGCCAACATACTCAAAATATCCAAATCAATAAAGTCATTGGTGAAAATGAAAAAAATGTGTCTTTTGTGAAAAAAATTAAATGAACCTTTTGGCCTATATAGATCTATAACCACTGAAAAAATTAAATCACTAGTTAAAAATAAACCACACAACTTACACATATTGTGGTAGCCAGGTATGAAAAAATTCTGAAACCTCACTGAAAGATTAGAAAAGCCCTAAATAAAGGAAAGCTAAACCATGTTTACAGACAAGTGCCCTAGGTGTGAAGACTGTAAATTTTCCCCACCCCAAATTAGTTTACACCTTCACTGCAATTCTGTCAGAATCCCCAAAGAGTTTTTCAGTGGAGTTTTACATGTTGATCTTAAAATGTGCATAGAATTGCAAAGGACCCAGAACATGAGACACTTCTGAAGAATAAGGTGGAGAGAACCTAGGCACCCCAATGTTCATAGCAGCACAATTTATAACAGCCAAGAGTTGGAAGCAATCTAGGTGCTCATCAGTAATGAATGGATCAAAAAACTATGGTACATTTAGACAATGGAATTCTATGCAGCTCCTACCCTTTGCAACAGCATGGATGGAACTGGAAAGCATTATGCTGAGTGGAATAAACCAGGCGGTAGAAGACAAATACCATATGATCTCACCTTTAAGAGGAACCTAAACAACAAAACAAACAAGCAAAATATAACCAAACACACTGAAACAGAGAACAGGCTGACAGTGACCAGAGGAGAGAGGAAGCGGAATTTCAGGGGAAAGGGAAAGGGTTTGCAGGAACAAGTATAAAGGACACCTGTACAAAAACTAAGGGGTGTGAAAATGGGAGGGAGATGGGGAAGGCTTGAAGGGGGGTGGGCTGGGATAGGAGTAAAAAAAACAGAAAGACAGAAATAAAAGACAGAAAACTGTACTTGAACAACAATTAAAATAAAATAAAATAAATCTAAAAATAAATGCATTAATTAATCTTTTTAAAGGAATAAGGTGGAGTGGTAGTAGCAAGAAGTAGTAAGGCCTCAATAATGAACACAGTGAGTACGGTAGAAGATTAGATAAATAGACCGAGGGTCAGGCTATAGAACCCAGAAACCAACCCGTGCGTGAGTGGAAACTTCCCAGGTGACAGAGGTAGCTCTGCAGATCAGTAGGGTGGATAAATGGTGTGGGACAATAGGAAATAATCTACACTGGGAAAAATGCAGCTGGTTGCCTGCATCATACCATATACAAAAATGATTTCTATGTGGACTAAAGACCTAAATGTGAAAAACAAACCTTTACAACTTTCAGAAGATGTAGAGATTGCTTTTATGACTTGAAAGTAGAAAGAATTTCTTTGTTCCTTTATTTTTTTCAATAATTTTTATGAGTTTATTTGAGCTTAATTTATGATAATACCTAGGAAGCAAAATCTCAATGGATTGAGAAAATGCTCCAGAGACTGGCAGTTTTGCCACTTATTTTATACATCAGAATCAAAGGGGGAGGCGTAGGGGCTTATATGAAATCCACTGGTGATAGGTTAGGGAAGCAGGAGAAAGCAGAGGTGGGGGAATCCCTGGGATTGGATAAAAGTAAAACAAATAGACACACTTACTTTACATAGTTGCGTACAGGTAGTTAATAGTCATCAATTAACACAGTAACAATATGACGGCATTTGGGGGGTGGTTATGCCCTGAGGAGTCGGGGGGGGTGGTTGTAAAAAAGGAAATCACCCTGACATTCCAAAGTTATGTTATCTTACGTACATAAAGAGAGTAAACAGGCTCAGTTAAGTTGAAGACTGACTTTTGTCAGGGAAGACTCTAGGTCAGGACAGGACTGCCAGCCATCACTCACTTCCAGTTAGGAAGTTTCCATTTCAGACCGCCCTGCGTGGTTACTTCGGTCTCCGAGTTTGTAAGGCTGCCGTTCAGGCCTCCCAAGTCTATCAGGTTTAGTATGGGGCCCCTTTTTGTCCACACTTCCCCCTTTTGGTCATAAATCAATCCAAAGGATGCACTGATGACCCAAGTTTCACTGGATAATGTGGTCCCACGGTGCAGGGAAGGCTCATTCCTGGAAAGTCAGCGCCAGCATTTGTGTTGCTGAACAATGGATGGTTAGGAGTGGGGTTAGATCGCTACCTTGGATGGAAGTCAAGGCTGAATTTTTCTCAAAAGTGAAAAGCAGGGACGTGGAAGGCAGTCAGGTTAATGGGCCTTCATTAACAAAAACACTGCATCATTTCTAATGGATAAGTTGTCATGATGCAAGCTTTGCTGACTGCCCCGCTTCTCTGGATTTTGCATCTAGTATAACATTTACCTATAGTTTGAGAGCACACCACACACCACTTCAGTTTTCAGTCTGACCTTGATTTGGACTCCCACTTATTATGGCCCATCAACTTCCCATTGGAAGCACTCAAGTGCCATTCACTATTAATCTGATTCCTGCTAGTTGTACAATTGGAAGCTGTAACTTTAAGGTTTATTCAGCAACAAGGTTGTCAGAACACAATGCTGTAAATTGCAATTACCATCTAAATATTCCGGAGGCCAGGAGGATGGTAAGAGTTTCATAAGTAAATTTCCTGTGTCTCAGCAGTAGTTACTGAGGGCCACGTTTTCACAGGCACTTCAGCTTCCATTCGGATCACACAGTTAGTCCTTGCTGGGTTTGGGTGTAAGCACACGCCCATAATTAGGTTCTAGCACTTATACATAAAATTATTTTCTCAGTATTGCTTTTCTACTAACATTCTACAACTTCTCTTGTTCTTCTTAGTTTATCTCTTTTTACTCATTTAGAAATAACTAACTTATTGAGACACACTAATTATTTTAACTTCTCTTAAACATACACATGCCTTTTTTTCTTTATTCAGTAGCATTTTTTCTAAATCTCCAGAGAAACCATGAAGAGTATTACTGATAAAGACAGAACTTATCTCACACACCTTCAGCAATTACTAACAGCTGGGCAATATGCCCAAGATTTGAGAAAAGCCTAAAGAACAAGTGTAACTATTATTATGACCAATATTATTAGCAGACAGGCAAAGACATTCAAACAAATAAAGTTCCACATCAATTTGTAGATATATAGGCCTTCTTGATGTCTTAGAAAAGTTCTCTATCTCTGACGTCAGTGGCTGCCCATCCTCAAGAGGTCTCTGATCTCTGCTGCAGGCAGAGGCAAATGTCAGAGACAGGCCGTTGTCTATTTGTGCTTCAGCACCTGATAAGGTCCCTCCCAACAGTCTGGGAGAGGGTCTTTAATTAATGTCCTTTTCCAATGGACAAAAACTCCTAGTTGGAAGTCATGGTCTTTGAATAGGTGGCTCCTGGGAGTACATTGTGAAATGAATGTCACTAATCTAACAGTCCCTATAAGCTGGTTAGTAAGTTCTTGATCATAATGCAGAATTTCTCCTTTTAGTAAGTGTGGTTTATATTCCCCTTTATCTAGATGCATAGAGTGTCCAGTGACTATTTAATGAAAAAAGCTATGCACTTACCAAAAGAAGTAGATTTCAGGTTGAAGAGCATTATATGGAAAGCTTTGGCAAATGGAGATTGAAAGCTTCTGAAAATTTACCTAGTTGAGTTTTAATTGTACCATCTGTATGTTCCACCAACCCAGAGAACTGAGGTGAGGGGCACAATAAAAATGCTGTAAAATAGGCCAAATATTACAGATGGGTTACATAATTTGCCCAGTGAAATGAGTCCCTCTGTCACAGTAACTCAGAGGAAATTCCCTAATTGGGAATTAATTTTTCCCAATAATAATGTACCTACCATTAAGGCTGCTGCTCTCCTATAAGATAGTGCCTCAACCCAGTGGGAAGAAAAACATACAAATCATAACTCATATTTGTGCCTTTGCAATGGTGGCATTTGTATCAAATCCAATTATGATACTTGAAAGGATTTAAAGAAGTGGTAAGTGTCCTTGGGACCTGTGGAATGAATTTCCAGGGTTATATTTGGGCAACTAGAACATCTGCTATATATTTTACAAGCTACAGAAGGAGGTTTCCAATAAGTCATCTTTCTAGGACCCCGATGTGTTGGCTCATGTACATGTTAAAGTATAGGCAATTATAGCCATTTTGATTATAGCCATTCTGACAGGTGTGACGTGATATCTCGTTGCAGTTTTAATTTGCATTTCTCTAATGATTAGTGACATTGAACACCTTTTAGTATGCCTATTGACCATCTGTATGTCCTCTTCAGAGAAGTGTCGACAAGGATGCAGAGAAAGGGAAACCCTTTTGCACTGTTAGTGGGATTGCACACTGAGGCAGCCACTATGGAAACAGTATGGAGTTACCTCAAAAACACTAAAAATGGAACTGCCTTATGACCCAGTGATTCCACTTCCAGGAGTATATCTGAAAAAACCTGAAACACTAATTCAAAAGAACATATATACCATATACCCTTATGTTCATTGCAACATTGTTTATGACAGCCAAGATTTGGAAGCAGCCTGAGTGTCCATAAGTAGATCAGTGGGTAAAAAAGCTTTAGTACATTTACACAATAGAATAATACCTAACCATAAAAAGAAAGAAATCTTATCCTTTTCAATAGCATTAGATGGACATAGAGAGTATTATGCTAAGTGAAATAAGCCAGTCGGAGAAAGACAAATACCATATGATTTCACTTATATGTGAAATCTAATGAACAAAATGAACTAACAAACAAAATAATAACAGACTCATAGCAAGCTGACAGCTGTTGATGGCGGGTGGCTGGGTAGAGAAATTGGGTATAAAAGAAAAAAACTCATGGACACAGACAACAGTGCGGTGGTTGCCAGAGGGCGAGGGGGTGGAGGAGGGCACGGGGGGGCTGAATGGTGACCAACGAAAGCTTGCCTCAGGGTGTCGAGCACGCAGCACAGTGTACAGTTGATGTGTTGTGTGATCGTGTACCTGGAACCTGTATAATTTTGTCATCCAGTGTCACCCTAATAGATTCAGTAAAAAGGAGGAAATACAGGTAATTGAGTCCCTACACTGATGATAGGGTTGGTTTCTGACTGGGTCTAAGCTCTATTTGTTTGCCCGGGTCAAAAGTTGCTCCTTTGTTGCCGTGTCCTCTTTCCTTCTGCCGCAGCTGCAGCTGTCCGCTGGGACTTAGAACGGGAAGGCTCCGGATTCTGAGAGAAACTCACTCATGCTCGCCAAGGCAAAGCAAAAAGCCACTAGGGCACAATAGAAAGAATTTCTTAAACCAGATAGTTTTTTTAAGCCCAAACCACAAAGTTATATTGCTAAGTTTGACTAGATTAAAATGAAATCTTCTGTTCCACAAAAGACAGTATAAGAAAGTAAAATAAGAAGCCACAAACTGAAAAAGGATAGTTGCAAAACATATAATTTACAGAGGATTAGTGTCCAAGATATGTTTTAAAAAATCCTACAAATCAAAAGGAAAAAGACAAAATGCCCCATTATAAATTGGTCAATGTATATACACAGGCAATTCTTAAAAGAAGAATTCTGAATGTTCAATAAACCTTTAAAAATAAATTTAACTTCACTATTTATCTGGGAAATGAAAGATAGAACAACAATAAGTTTCCATTTCATACCTATCAGATTAACAGAAATGAAAAAGCTTGACGTTAAGAGCTGGGAGGATGTAGAGTAATGGGGAATAAAAAGTCAAGAAAAACAATTGGAATATATGTCCATCAACAAGAGAACAGATAAATCATGGTGTATTCATTCAATCGACTATTACACAGCTATTAAAAGTGAATGAACTACTTCCGGCCAAGATGAAGGTGTAGGTAGACACACTGTGCCTCTTTGCAGAACCAAAATTAAGGACAACAAAAAACTTAGAAACAAAAAAATGAGAACTGACAGAAAATTGAACTGTACGAAAGTCCGACAATCATTCATCCAGACTGGTAAGTGTGTGTGTGGGGGTGGGGGGGGGGGAGTTGGTGGCTGGCAGAGAGAGGTCACGGCAGGAAAAAGCGGTGGCTGGTGAGCCTGGGTGCACAGGCAGCAGCTGGCAGACCCTGGGTGTGGGGAAGCAACGAGCAGACCCACTGAGGTGGGTAAGGTGGTTGGCTGACCACGGTCATACATTCACATGCAGATAAACCAGGAGAAAACAGGCAGCATGACAGACTGAGCAACCCAGGGCCCCAGCGCCAGGAAATAAAGCCTAAAAGCACCAATTGAAAAAACTTGTGGGGGGTGAGGTGCTGGGAGAGACTCTCAGCCTCACAGGAGAGTTCATTGGGAGACTCACAGGGTCCTGGAATATACACAAGCCCACACGCCTGGGAACCAGCACCAGAAGGGCCCAGTTTGCATGTTGGAAGTGGCAGAAGGGACTGAAATCCAAGAGAGAGCAGAGCAAGGGCCATTGTTCGCTCTCTGACCCCGCCCCCACAAACAGCGTCACAACCCAGCATACTGGGTTGCCCCACCCTGGTGAACACCTAAGGCTCCGCCCCTTACTATGTATGTAACAGGCGCATCTAGACCCCAGCCCCCTAAAAAATGGCTCAAACAAAAGAACAGATCCAAGCCCCAGAGCCAATACATTTAAGTGACCAAGAGATAGCCAACCTATCAGATGCACAGTTCAAAGCACTGGTGATCAGGATGCTCACAGAATTGGTTGACTTTGGTCACAAATTAGATGAAAAAATGAAGGCTACACTAAGTGAAACGAAGCAAAATGCACAGGGAATCAATAGTGATGGGAAGGAAACTGGGGCTCAAATCAATGGAGTGGACCAGAAGGAAGAAAGAAACAACCAAACAGAAAAGAATGAAGAAACAAGCATTCAAAAAAAGAGGAGAGGCTTAGGAACCTCCAGGACATCTTTAAACATTCCAACGTCCAAATTATAGGGGTACCAGAAGGGAAAAAGGAAGAGCAACAAGTGAAAAAGTTATTTGAACAAATAATAAAGGAGAACTTCCCCAATCTGGAAAAGGAAATAGACTTTCAGGAAGTCCAGAAAGCTCAGAGAGTCCCAAAGAAGTTGGACCCAAAAAAGCACACACCAAGGCACATCATACTTACATTACTCAAGATTAAAATGAAGGAGAGAATTCTAGAAGCAGCAAGAGATAAGGGGACAGTCACCTACAAAGGAGTTCCCATCAGACTGTCAGCTGATTTCTCAAAAGAGATCTTATAGGCAAGAAGGGGCTGGAAAGAAGTATTCCAAGTCATGAAAGGCAAGGGCCTACATCCAAGACTGCTTTATCCAGCAAAGCTTTCATTTAGAATGGAAAGGCAGATAAAATCGTTCTTGGATAATGTCAAGTTCAAGGAGTTCATCATCACCAAGCCCTTATTATATGAAATGTTAAAGAGACTCACCTAAAAAAAAGAAGATAAAAAACATGTATTGTAAAATGACAGCAAAGTCACAAGTATTAACAACCACACCTAAAACAAAAACAAAACCAAACTAAGCAAACAACTAGAACAGGAACAGAACCACAGAAATGGAGATCACATGGAGGGTTAGCAACAGGGGAGTGGGAGGAGGAGAGCTGGGAAAAGGTACAGAGAATAAGTAGCATAGATGGTAGGTAGAAAATAGATGGGGGGAGGGCAAGAATAGTGTAGGAAATGTAGAATGTAAAGAACTTGTGACACATGGACATAAACTAAAGGGGGGAATGGTGGGGGAGAGGGTGCGCAGTGTGGAGGGGAATGAAGGGGGAAAGAGGACAACTGTAATGGCATAATCAATAAAATAAATTTAAAAATTTTTTAAAGTGAATGGAGTCAAACGCTCCATATGGCTTAATCCCAAAACAGTACGTTAGCCCAGAAAACAGTAGTGAAGAACGCTGTACGCAGAGTAGCATCATTTGTATAAAAACAGGCCTTGTTCAGAATTATAGACGCATGTAGTAAGAGCACAAAAGCACACCTGGGGATGTGAAAGACCAAATTTATTAAGTGCATTACCAGTAAGGACAAAAGTGGAACAAAGAGAACAGAGAAGAGATGTGTACAGGAGCTTTCGACTTTATCTGTCGTATTTTATTCCGTTAAAAAAATATCCGAAGCAAATAGGGCAAAGTATAAAGATTGTATAAGTAAGGTGAGGTGTACGAAGTTGTCCTTACTTTTCTGAATGTTTAAAGACAATGGCCCTGAGTTCAGGAAAGATGTTTCCATTGGAGGGGACATCAAAGTGTAAACAAAATGGAAGCATGTACTTTGTTTTAACCACTGCTCTATCTCCCCGCTTAGAAGAACACCCAGAACAGGGCATGTACTCAACAAATATTTGCTGAATGAATGAACGCCCGCAAAGGCCATGAGATGTGTTAAAATACACCGTGTTCAGACGAGCCCATCATAATGACAGGCAACTTCTTTTGACCCCTACATGCAGCTGCCACTGACTTAACTAGTTGGCCTGGATTACTTCATTCCATCCTTGCAACCAGGGTAAGGACCATTATTACCCTTACAATACAGGCGAGGAAACACAGTCTTAGAGAGTTAGGTAGCTTGCCTGAGGACATAGTGGTTAGGACTATAGTCCATAGTTCATAAAAAAGTCTGGGGTTTGGGGTGTAGGTAGTTGCAACATTTGGAGCTGAGGAAATAAATAAGACAAGGAGGCACATTGAATGTGTACACACATCAAAGAGAAGGTGACCAGGAGCAGATGGGGTGGGGAGGGTGTCTAGTGCCTGACAGCCTTCTAGGGGGACACAGAGCAGGGAATACTGTAGTCTGCCTGAGCAGTCAGGAAAGGCTTTACTAGGAGGAGATGTATGAACTTGACCTTGAAGGAGAAGTGCACCAACAAATGTCAGGCACCCAGCAATTCCTATTCCACGTGTAGTTGGTGTTGTTCAGAAGACCCATTGCTCTGGATTGTGAGAAGAGAGCCTGACCGCACAGGCCGAGAGCACCCATATGTGAAGACAAGCTGGTCAAAGGTAACCTCCATTTGAGGAAGTCTGCTCTCACTATTATACACTGAGAAGAAAGAGCAACTCAGAGCTCTTCTTAAGGAGTCATGACGGCAGCCCTACAGGTAATTGTTTGCCCTTTAATAAGAGCTAACATTGAGCATTTACTGTTTACGGGGCTCTGGGCTGTCATCACAGGCTTTATTGCCTCTAATTCTCACAACTCTATGAGCAGGTATTCTTTATCCCTTCCCAGGGATGAGGGAGCCTGCGTTTAGAAAATTTAACTGTCTTGCCCGAAGTCCTATGAAGTTAGTAAGTGGTAGAGCTGGGATTTGAATCCACAGCTGTCAACTCTCCAGCCCTTATTTAACCATTGCTGGTCACAAGCACAGACATCCATTGAAAGCAGCAAGAGTTTATTGCTTTCAGTTGGCAGAATAAATGAGAACATGATCTGAAAGCAATAAACTAGAAACCACGTTGGCCATTACATTCATGAATGCCTGCCCCATGTTAGGTTCTTCATAAATGCTTGTGAAGTGAGGTAGCATTTAGTTTCAGGAAATGGAAACTAACCCAGTGTCAATGACATAGCAGTTTCAGAAGTCTTTGTAGGGACTGTCCGAGTCAATGCCCCCACCCCTGCGCCTGTGCAACAACCCGTGAGTGTGCACACGTGCACGCACACACACACACACATACTTAGACTTCCTGGTGAGCTTCTCTCTCAAATCTCTGCTCCTCCCACCCTTCCCACAGCTCTTCCTCCTGCTCCTGGGGTCTCTGCCCTGACCTGGCTGTCCTGGCTCCTGTCACCAGGTGCTGAGCTCCTGGAAGGAAGGCCCTGTGTTCCTTTGTCTATCGGCCTGTCATTGAGTAGACCTACTCTGAAAAGACGCACTGAATGAATGGAGTAGGGTTACTCTCCCAAATAGCCTACAGAGACACACAGATAGTGAGAAAAAATGGCACAAGGGAAAGAGATGAAAGAGTTCTGCTTTTCTAAGAAAAAGTAGATAAGGAGAACAAGCCTCTCTTTCCCCCAGGAAAAGTCACCATCAGTCGTACGGTGTGTATTCATTTCATTAATTTATTGCACATTTGCCAAACATCTACTGTGTGCAGGAGGGGGTCTTGGCCTGCAACTGGCTGGCTCATTTTCGCCCTTCCTCAGGAAGCGTTGAAGAGGCCCCTCTCTCCACTGGGCACAGGGTCCACACAGTGGAAGGAAGGACAAGCAGTCACAGATTACAAATGTAAAGGTTATTCTGAGAAAAGGGAGGTAGGAGGAGGAGGTAGAGAGGCAGGATAGAGGGGAGAGGAGAGGGCCGCAGGGAGAAGAGAAAGGAAGACAGAGGTAGCCTGTCTGGATTCTCCCAGAACCACATCTAACAATATTCTGGTCACGTTTTAATTAACTGGAAGGTTCTTTAATTGATGCAAACGAGAGCTTTCTCTCTGATTAATTTTCGAAAAAGCCGGGCGAGTTTAATCATAGTAAACATAATAACCCCAGTTATTACGGCCTGAGCAGCTAAAAGCAGAAAATAAAGACCCCAGAACAGACTATGGTCTTGGTCCTTGCCCTCTGCTACAGGCTGGGCCCAGGCCCAGGGTTCTGAGCTGTTGGGCACCAAATATGGGGGGTCACGGGCCACCAGCAGGACCGGCTGGGTCGGAGCTGGAGGGTGGGGAGGCTGACCCCGGGTGCTCAGGCACCCCAGGTCACTGTCCTGCAGGGCCTGGAGGGGCAGGCCAGCGAGCGGCGCAGGGCCGTGGCACTTTGGGGGCTCGGCTTGGCCCATGAGGCCCGGGTGCTGTCGAAGCCACGCCAGGAACAGCCGCAGGTTACAGTCGCAGCGCCAAGGATTGTTCCCCAAGAGGACCTCCGCCAGCCGGGGCAGAGCCCCAAACACATCGCCAGACACGGTCTCCAGCTGGTTATGGTCCAGCTGGACCTCCTCCAGGCTGCGGAGGTCGCGGAAGAGCGCGCGGGGCAGGGCCCGCAGCTTGTTGCGGCGCAGCGACACGTGGCGCAACAGGCCAAGGCCGCGCAGCAGGCCTTCGGGGAGGGAGGTCAGGCCATTGGAGTGCAAGGCGAGCACCCGGAGGCTGCCGAGGCCGCGGAACGCACCCTCTGGGAGCGCGCTCAGACTCGGGCTCAGGGTCACCCCTAACACGGACAAGCGGCTCAGGTTGCTGAAGACCGCGGCGGGCAGGGTGCGCAGCTGGGTGTCATTTAGCCACAGCTGCTCTAGGCCCGCCATCTCCCCGAAGAGCACCTCCGGGAGCTCTTTCAGCGGGTTCTCGAACAGGGTCAAGAAAGTCAAATTGTGCAAATGGAGAAAGAGCGCAGAGGGCAGGAACTCAAGCTGGTTTCTGGAAACAGTCAAACTGCTCAGGTTGCGGAGCCGGTCGAAGGCCCCTGGCGCGATGGAACCGAGGTGGTTTCCGTCGAGCCGCAGCTCGATCAGGCTGCGCAGGCTGCCCAGTAGCCCCGAATCCAGAGAGATGAGCTGGTTCGATTGGAGCCGAAGTCTCTCAAGTTTAACCTGCGCCTCAAGCAATCCCTTGGGCAGGTGAGTCAAATTGTTTTCCGATAAATCCAACAATCTCAGGTTCCCCAGACGTGTGAAGAGGCTAGCAGGAAGGAAAACGAGTTGATTGTGTTTTAAAGAGAGCTCCTGCAGGTTAACCAGTTTTTGAAACATGTTTTGGTCAATGCTCTTTAGCTCATTGTGGTTCAAAAACAAATGTTCCAGGAGCACCATCTTATCCAAGAGCGCACCTGGAAGATGAGTGATCTTGTTACGCGACAACCTCAGGGTTTTAAGTTTTATCAGGTCGTTGAAGACGCCTGGGGCGAATGCAGAAATTTTGCTATCTGACAGTATCAGGCGCTGCAGGACCCTCATGCCGGTGAAGCTGTGATTCTGCAAGGTGCCTTGGCCCATATGGAAAAGCAGGAGGTGAGTGAGGTTGGTGGGCAGGCCGAGGGCGGCGACGCGCGCCACGTCACCCCCGGAGCACTGCGCCGTGTCCCGGAACGGACACCTGCAGGAGGGCGGGCAGGGGAAGGGCTGGGCGCTCAGGAGCGCGAGCACCGCGCAGGGCAGCGCGAGCTCCCACAGCAGGGGGCTCCTCGGCATGTCTGAAACCTGTGGAAAACACGCAAGGGCAAACGTTCATGTTCGCGCTTGTAACCCTGGGAATTTAATTTGCAGAGGCATGATTCTTTCGCCAGCATTACCACTGACTCGGAATGTGATCCAGATACAACGCACTCTTCCGCTGTCCCTAGGTGTGCAGGTTTGCCTGGGTGGTGGGTGAAAAGACATTCATTCATTCTCCACTATGAGGTCTCATTCTTTTGTTTCACTGATTTTCCACTCTCAGGATACGGCATTGAAATTAAAGCGTTTTCAGGCTATCGAAAGCACAATACTTTAAAATCTTTACATAGATTTTGTTAAAAAATTACATTTTGTAAATTATCTTTACATTGTGTTTCTTTGCATAGAGAAAACTCATTAAATAATCATTTTCACATTGACGCTCCAGACATCACAGAGCAGGGCCATTATAAAATAGGTCTGCTCTGAACTTTATGCCTTACCCAGGGGTGGCTATAACCCAGTCATGATGGGAGAGGCAAGGTCTGTTACCAACGGTCACTGCCTGATTCCTTTGATCACAACCGCACTGCTCTATCGCAGTTCTAACTGCTTTACTAAAACAATGAGCACCTCCTTTGGTAGTGAACACCCTCGGCCACGCTGAAAAAAGCATTTATAATACTCACCACTTTCAAATGCCATGCATTGCTCCCGGCACTTCATTTGAATCGATTCACTTAACCCTTACCCAACCCTGTGTAGATACTGTTATTATCCCCCAAGAATGAAGACAGTAAGCCATGGAAAGTTTAACAATTTAACTAGGGTCACAGAACTAGAATTGAGAGTAGTACATCTGACTGAGCCATAAATGAGAAGCTATTATTTCTAAGATGCTTAGAAATCAATACTCATGCCCTCGCCGGTGTGGCTCAGTGGGTTGGAGCATCGTCCCACAAAGGAAAGGTTGTCGGTTTGATGCTTGGTCAGAGCACATACCTAGGCTGCAGATCGATTCCCGGCCTGGGCACCTCCAGTCCCTACCGGAGGCACCCCATCTACTACGTTTCCTTCTCACATAAGTTACTCTCTCCCTCCCTCTCTCTCTTAAAGCAATGAAATAAAAAATGTCCTCAGGTGAGCATAAAAAAATTAATACTCCTGACAGAGTTATCTGTGAAACACACAGTAATACTAATCTGCCAAAACAATGCTTACCAAATGTAATTCTACACAAATAATTTCTTCCAGCTAAATTTTATTGCTTACGCACTCACAGACTAGCCAAGCCCTCCAGTTGCCCATATTTCATTTAAAAAATATTTGGCCTTACCTGGAATGGTGCTGCACCCCAAAGCAACTGAAAGGCTTAGGGCCTCTCGCCTGTGATGTGGCACTTTCCAAAGGAAAAGGGCGCTGCCCTTGCATCCTCAGGATAAAGACTTCAGCAGAGTCACAGTCATGGGAAGGGCCCTATCTGAGGGCACATTCTGGTTTTTAATGACAGATGTTTTCAAACTGAAGACATCATGCACAACCTAGCTTCCACTGTCACAAGCTGAACAATAAGAGCAGGAGGGAGAGAAGTGTCTCCATAAAAGGCACAATGGAACTTCGTGATGCTAGACAAGCCTAGCAACACAGCTGGACCACAGTGGCAGCCACACCCCTAGGTGGACCACAATTCCTTTGGGGCTTCCTTTTCATGCCACATCGCCCCAGTTCTCTAATCCAGTGCCCCACCCCCCTCGGATGAATAATAAGGTTAAGACCATTCTCAAAGGCTCCACTCAATTTCTTTCTTTTTAGCAATAACAGGGCTGAAAACATTGTCGAGTATGTCCAACTGTGCAGCACCGGTTGGGGTGAAGGGTGTTCACACATTCCAGTGAACTCAGGGATATCCAGGTGCTTCCCAAAGCCACTGCACCGGCGCAAAGCCACCGGCAGCACACGGCAGTCCCAGTGCTTCGCAGCTCGGCCCACGCTTGGAATCATTTTTTAAATTTAATTTTGGCAACTAATATGAAATGATTGTCAATGTGGTTTTAATTTTGTACTTCCTTAATAATGATCTTGAGCATCTTTTTATATTTTAAGGGCCATTTCTTCATCCCCCGATAAAATTTGAGTTGTCTTTTGCCAGTCTGTCTTTATGCAAAGTGTGCATATTTATGTCTTCAAAAAACCTGGATTATATATAGGCTTCTTGACATATTCTGGATGCTAATCCTTCGTTGGTTGTAGGTGTTACAAGTACCTTCTAACTAGTTTGTGGTTTGCCTTTTCACCATTTTTATGAAGTCTTTTGACATGTCTTAGAGTTAACCTTTTAAAAACTGTCACTTTTGTGCCTATTAAAATAAATCCCCCTTTCCTCCAACATCAGAAATATACTTCCCTATAATGCCTTATACGTTTGCCCTTCACCTTTAGGTCTTTAGTCCATCTCGAGTTGATGTCTGTGTATAATGTGGGTTGAGTCCCATTTTACTTTTTCCCATGAGGATACCTGGCTGTCCTGGCCCTAGTTCCACAAACCCCTTGCCCCTCAGAGCTGCGGTGTCGGCACCAGCATCTCACAAATGTGTGGGTCTGCTCCTGGGCTATTCGATAATCCCTGCACCAGCACCACACTGAAATGACCTTCTAATGCTCAAAGACTGAGAATTAGTGTTTTCTAAAGTGTGAGGAAATAGACGTTTCACACTGCATTGGTGGGCAGATAAATTGGGGCAAACTTTTTGGAGGAAAATTTAGTAGCATCAACCAAATTTAAAATCTCTATATTCTTTGTCCAGCAGTTCCACTGATTTAAAAATACACCCTATGGATACATGCTCATTAAGATACGTGCAGAGACATTTATTGCGGGATTGTACAACAGAAACACAAACCTAAATCACCGTCAACAGGGATCAAGTTGTTTATAGTATTGCACGCCCACGTGTGGATGCCTTGCAGACTTTAAATAAAGTTGAGCTGACCTACCTTTCTAAGGTACACTGAATGACAGAAAACATGGGCAGCAGAGCATATACAGTGGGATTCTGCTTGTGTAGTGCTTTTCAAAGCATATTTACATGGCAATACATACATACTTTTTCTGGAATGATATACCCAAGAAACCTTAATAATCACCTTTTGGGGGGAGATACCTGGGAATAGGTGGACTTCCCTACATACCCTTCTGTGAGTTTTAAATTTTTATTAAATGTGCTTTTATCACTAATATATTTTTATAAATTTAATGTAAAAATAGTGATTTGGAAGAGAAAATGGTATTATTGAAGGAAAAAACAAATTTAAAGGTATTAAAGCATATTAGAAAGTCAGTGCTTGAATTGTGAAAGATTAAACATTAAACCCTGGAATCACTGAGTGGAGCAGTACGGAGGGGTCATTTTACCCTGGTTGAGAAAGAACTCTTCAATCCATGACATTTGCTGTAGAAAAAGCACTGAAATCCAATCAGCCTTTGACTTAGCCAAATGTCGTGAAAGCTCAGTAAATGCTGAACTGACTGAAATTAACTTCCAAGTCATGAAGTCCTAAACCACAGGGAAAGCCACTACCTCTACCAGGTGTGGCAGGATGTCTTCCAGCTTTAACCAAGGGAAGGGACTCCGGAGCCCAGAGTAGATACCCTGGTGGCTCCGTGAGTCAGTCACGCACAGCACACCAAGTGAAAGGACCTTTGCCCATGAAAATGCCAGGGAGCAAATGTAGTAAGATAGATTGGGAAGTACTGTGGAATAATCAAAGTAAACTTTGGAGCCAGATTCTGCTGAAACTTCTTTAGCCTTCTTCCCCAGGAAGAACTCCAATCTGGATGGCCTCTGAGTTCTGTTTTTCAAAGAGAGCAGGATGTTCAAAGTGCCCAAGGAAAAACTGGGAAAAGATGTTGCAGATGACTGAGGAACACTGTGAGTTCATCCGCCAAAGGAACAAGGTATTAAGAATTATTTTGAGAAATGAAGTTGACAGCTCCAGTGTTCCAAGTCCTTTGGAGCTGGGATCTGTGAAACAGGTCAGAAATCTGCTGCCCTAAGTGGCGTGAGTCACAGAACACTGGCCTATGGGATTTGGCCATTCAAGAACAGGTGTCTGCCCGGATGTCATACTTTTCTTCCTCCATAAGGAAGACTCAGAGGCCAGGGCACAGCAGGGATCTCTTTGCAGAGTAACCACAACCCCACCTATGAACAGGGCCAGTCTCAAACTCCTAGAACTCCTGTCCTTCCCTGCAATGTACAAACACTCAGCAGGTGGCCACGGGCAATGATGTAAGGGGGAAGAGGAAGGACAGAAAGAACTGAGCTCACACCAGCAGGCTGTGGGGACATGACCATTTGCCATACAAACCACAGTGCATGCGAGAACTTAGGCTCAAACAAGGCCTTCACACCACCCAGACCCATCACACCGCAGCCGACAGCAGAGGATGCAGGTCCTCTGCAGACCCAGCCGTACCAGGAAACACCTACCCAAGCACAAAGGCCCAACACAAGTCTGCCTTGTCTGGGATCTCTATGATCAGCAGTTAGCTCCACAGCTTCCTTCTCCTTGGAGGGCTCTTTTTGCACCCGTGGATGCCACTTCACTTCAAACTTACCATGCCTTACATGATGTTAGCTTTTGGTTTGGTCTTATAATTCACCATTTCCCTAAGACCTCCTGACACTTAATATTTGGCTCTCCATTGCAACTGACTGATAGGGTTCCATAGACAGTCACAGACATAAAGTTACATGCAATGCTCTATTTATTTCCTTCAAAAACCCAAAGCTTAAAAAAGAAAAAAAAAAAAGGAAATGAGAAAGTACTAAGCAGGAAAATCAATCCAGAGAGGAAAATATTCATGTAACTAAAAACCAAACAAATGTATAAAGACACAGAGAAAAAGAAATACCATTTCATTCATTTACATTTTTATTTTGAATAGCTTCAATCAAAAAAGATTTCATAAGGTTATTTACAGTGCTGAATGTACAATTATGAATGTATGTCTTTTTGACATCAGGGTACCATTCTTGAGCAGCAATACAATTTAAAAAATATAAAGATGCGGTATCATTTCTGATATAAAGTTTCTTTAAAAAATTCCAAAGTCCTAGGGAACTAACAAATCATAACAGAAAGTTAACTATTTATTAATTTAATGTGCACATAATTACCAAAATTTAATACATTAAAAATATGTGTAAATACCCAGACTGTACAAAAATTAACATCCCATATTTTGTTAAAAGTTCCCAACCACCTCCCACCATAAACATACAAAAACCTATTTTCAGATGTCAAAATTACATGCAAGAAATCTTAGAATGTTTTCTAAAGCGTGAATTTTGCTTTTCTCTGAATATTGAATGTATAGCCATTTTGGAAGCAGAATATATAAACACTGATATTTTACCATGCATTGGAAACTGTGCAGTATTTTCATAAACAGGGAAAACAAAATAAATAGAGTAAAAACCGCAACAGTTTTGTTTAAATGCACGTGCAATTTGGAAAGCTTTCGAGTACAAGGACTATAAAACTAATATAAAAAGTATACACTTTGTTGTTGGCTTAGCCATTTTTATTCAAGCATTATTTGCAGCATTGCTTTATAGCAGTTGGTGCTGGAAGATACAAAACATAGTTACCACTATTTATATTTGAGGGAGAAAAAAAAACTTTAAACAACCCTGAGGGAGACACACATTAAAAATCTTGTTATTTATTTAAAAAGTTAAAAAGTTACATATCATTATTTAACAATTACTTTCCTGGACATTTCTGTCCTTAAGTATGTGCATAAATAAAATTTAAATCAGCAATACTTATTAATCTTAATACACCAAAATAATATATGTACAGATTTTAAAATTTAGGTCTGTATACACTCAAATAATTTAATGTGAAATTCAGAATCAAAATTACTATGTAACGGTGACCTACAGAGAGAGGACTCTATCTACGGCACTGAGTAGACCCACACCTACATTCACAGGCACTCTTCAAATACTACTCTGGAAGCCATCGATTACAACTTGAACAACTACTTAGTCTACGTTCAAATCTAATTTCCTACAGATGCTTTTCCATCTACCTAAAAACCTTATTCCTTTTAAAACAACATGGACAGACAAGATATAAAACCCTTATAAAATCTAAATGTTAAAAAAGGGAGGGTGTAAAAAATATAGCTCTTTATGATCATGCTCTTAAAGATGTTAAATACAATCTGATAATTGGGTTTTTAAGCTGCTACTTAGCAATTACCTTAATTATATAGTTCAGTATTTAAATCAAAGATTAGATTTACAATTTTGGGATATCACTGAAGAACACTTGTACATGTTGAAAATGAATGTGGAAATTATAAAACAATCAAAAGAGTAAGTAACTATAGAAAACAGTGCTAATTCACAGCTTAAGAGGTCTAAGATGCATAGCTTCATAGAATCATTCATGGAACAATTGTCCTTATCATCTAATGTGTGTTCATACTGTTATTGTATTTTCTGATGGAAAACTGATTGCATTTCTGTAAGAATCATCAGTGCCAATAGCAATAATGGTGATCCTGAGTGTAACTTACATTTTTCTATAGTTACCAAACATCACTCAGGTTGCTGCACCATAAAAAATGAGAACCAGTTGATTCTACAGTTCTGGGTAACGTTTGATAAACTGGTAAGTACACATCAGGAAAATGATCAGCTGGAAGTGGAAAGCACATGCATGCAGCTGGGTGAGGAAGAACACAGACGAACGCCAGAGTTCTGGCAGTTCAGTGTCCGCTGTAGAGCAGTGCCAGTTTTCCTGCGTATTGTAACTGCGGGCTTTGTCAAACTGCTGGAGCTGACCTATAAAGGCCTTCTTCAAGTTACTTTCACGTTGTTCAGAATTTAAACATCAACCAGGCAAACATAGAAAGGTGAAAATATTATCCACATTTCTTTTAGTCTAAGAAATATCTAATATTGAAATTTATTTCCATTTTTGTTTTCTCCCAGAAACAACCTCAAACAAAATATGCTCACTTATAAAATTCAAATTCAAAAAAAGGTAAACGCTGACTTCTGGCGCCACCTAATGTCATAAAACAAACTTACCAAGTTCATACTGTTTTAAAAAATAGCAGTCGTTAAACCAGGCATTTTTAAGCCTTAGTATTGATAGAATAGACATACATCAAATCTTTAAAATTTTAGAAGGCAAAAGTCTAACTCAATAAAACTAAAACAAAACAACAAAAATAAAACTAACTCACTATTATCTAATGTCTTTAAGCAATTTGAAAAAAGCAGAAAATAAAGGCACTTAAATAATATAAAACCTGACAGAACAGGTATGAAGAGATATTAGACAGATAGATCCACATCTACTGCCGAAAGAAGTCATCTTTTTTCCTACTGAGAAAGGTTTTACGACATTTAACTGAAGCAAATTATACTACTACTACTGACACTAGACAGCACAGGAGGCATTTAATAATTTTGAGGGACATCTCAAGAAGGCAGTGAAGCACCTTGCTGATTAGAAAAATAAAACCCAGGCAATTTGTATGGAAAATATAAAACCATAAGTGGAAATCACCTGAGTTGTTCTATAAGCAACACCATAAAACTCACTCTTAACTCCAGGCTGTCAAAGGAATCTGGTGTATGTACATACAGAATTCTTTGGAAGAAATACCGGAATCAAATGAAAACAGGGTTTTTACCTATTTCACTAGAGGCTAACATCCATTTTACTTCTCCATCACAAACTTAGGGCCTACATATAAATGAGGACATTTTCTAAGAGGGGTTGTGAAAATAAATTTAAAGGTGTAAACTAAGTCTCAAAAGCGAATGTCTAAAACCAAATACCAATTTTCTTCTTATACCTCATATAAGGAATAGCATTGAGGGTAACAAGCAAGAAAATTGTGGACGTGTGTGTGTGTGTGTGTGTGTATATATATATATATATATATATATATATATATCCTCAAAGTTACTGAATGAAGAAAAAAAGACTTCAGATTGATTATTAATTTAACTGGCAGGCCAATCTTACTTTTGTTTTCAAAGCTCTCAAATCAGCTACTGTATCAGAAGGAACATTAATCGAAATGATGCCTTTCTGACACACGGAATCAGAAAGTCCTAAAATTACATTCCGTTCAGCACTGCTACCAGGACACCGCCGAGACGGACGCGGCACTGCTATGTTATGGTGAGGATCTGACACGATCCATTTTCCTTAACTAAAGCTTTAGCTTCTGTTGTTGTTTGAGGTTTGGGCGGCCATTCCGGGTCAACCAAGAGCTCTTGAGCCAGGTACATGTACTTTGCTTTTGGAATCTTCTTCCTACAGTCCAGGACCCAGGACAAGCAGCACTTCCCCCACTGATCCACTGACTCCTAAGAAAATAAGGACAAAAGAATACCCTGGTAGGTTAAAGGCTGCTTGTTTTTAATGAGTTTGTTAAAGCATAGTACATCAATCAACACACACACACGAATAAGGGGGAATGGCTTCTGAGCACAAACAAATGAAAAAAACCCATGTAAAAAAAAGTCAGCTTTCAATTATTTAGGAACATTTTTTAAGGTCAGGTTTTTTTAGTTATCAATGTAATTTACTTTATTTAGTTTTATATACCTATCCTTTTGTGTATGGACACATTTAAAAAATAACTTGAAGATATGGCTATCACAAAACACCTAATGCATTAAGAGTAATGTGGAACTACTCAGAAAGAAGATACTTTTTAATGTTTAATATGGAACCTGCATATTTTATCCCAAACTATCCTTCGTACTGTTACTTTTAACAGCTTAGCCACCTGGTCATCTTTGAAAGGAGCAGTGTGAAGTTATCATTGTTACTGTTACTATCACGTTTCAGAGCATGAGGCATTATGAAAATATTGTCAGGTCAAAGTTAGAACTTAGATCATGTTCAATGTCAATCACTACTTTTAAAATCATATTTTCATGAATATAAAAACAACCTTATTTTATAATAATGGCTTCCCTTGGCGTTCCACCTTTGGAAAGAAGTACATAAAAAGCCATAAAGCAGTACTATTTCTTAGTATTATTTCATTACGAAGAGCTCTGCTGTCACTGAAATCCTTCTAATCAATCCTGATGTTTTTAATGGCTGTGATCTTAGATAAATAACTCTTGAAGAACAAGACAGCAGAGTCCCTTGCTATTATACAGAAATATAAATTCAATAGAGGCCTTCAGAATTTATCTCAATTAAAATTTGTGATAAAGAAATGAAATAAAACTAAACAATTCTAAAGTACAGTCAGTTTTTAATTATTTTGGCTGTTGCTTCTTCAAAGCAAAATTTACACCCCAGGTCATTTTATTTTGCCATCAACATATAACCCAGGTCACAACTAGGTCTTACCTCAATCGAAGTAATCTCGCAAAATGGGAGCATAACAAAACTGAGATGAGTGTTCTAATGTTAACATCCAAAATATATTCATGAGCAAAAAAAAGGCAGATTTGCTATAACATATATATTCTGAACCATGTTTCTAAATTTCTAAACCCCTTCCATATTTGGACTTGGCAGGCCTTCTCACTTTATTGAGACAAGCAGGAACCTACCATTCTTTCCTTCTCCAAAACTGGCGTGGGCGTGTGGCAGCCCTGAGATCCTGATAAACAGTAACTATGTGCTTTTAGAGGTCTGTTTGATTTGTCAACACAACACAGTAATCTGCACTGCTACCAAGAAGTTAGAGGCAAAAACTGTGGTTTCAAGAAAGGTATACTTTAAAATTCCTCAGGGAGAGGGGAGGTACAGATTTTAAGATTAGTCATCTACCTAAAAAGAGAGTTATTACCATCACCATAAAAGGAGCCCATAAGAAACTATTTTGCATTAAGATACAGAAGAGACTAGATACAGGATTCTTCAGGTGACTCAAATGACAACTCCTTTCCAGTGCAGGCACATACGGAACAAGCCTTAACATTTACTCTGAGGTGATGGCTCACTACTTGGACCTATCTTTTTCCCCAAGGCGTTTAAGGTCTTCAATTTTATTGCAGAAAAGATCATTGTTCCTAAATCAATCTGAAAGCCGTCACTTTTTATTTTATGGCATGTAGCATTGTTAAAGGACCACAGGAAGAGGTTAATGGCGAATGCTGACTTTATGAAAGAGCAGAAACATAGAGGCCTTGTCTATCCAGAGGAGCAAGCAGGGCTGCGGGGCAATGCAGAGCAAGCTTAGTTAAGGGAAGTCACAGTCAGGTATGTTCAAATGGAAGACATACACACACATCTCTAAGTCCACTGTTCCCTGCCTGTGGAGAGTGAGGCAAGCAATAAAATTAAAACTAATTTCACTGCAAAGAGAATCACAATTGAATAGGTTTTTTTTAACATTAAGGTACAGGTTTTTAAAAAATCCCCATTTCCCTATTAAAAGCAATGTTATACTTGTTATAATTCAGAGAAAATAAATTAAGTCACAAGAAACAGCAGGGATACCCCCTCCACTGTAATTAAGACACAGACGCTATTCCTGTGCTCTCACCTTCCCCGAACATCACACACACAAAATACACACAGGCAAGTATAAGTTGACAAGCACAAACACACCACACACATCCTTAAACACAATGTAATGCACTGGCAGGGAAAATACAAGGTGCTAGAGGAATGCTGGGTTGAGAAATAAAGCAAGGAAGAGAAGGTGGCAAGAGGACACAGGCAGGCGCTGTGCAACAAGAAAGCAAAGAGGGGAGCATCACGGGGCTGAGAGTGAGCACCTGCGTCTCCCCAGACACGCAGGTAAAAGTCCCTGAGCACACAAGGGTCATCGCCAACTGGAGCTTTTGGCTGCTCCTGAAAGGACACCCTGGGGAAATTATCAAGTGTATCCTTCAGGGAAGGGAGAGAGGCTACCACAGACCAGCAGACAAACCATAAAGAACTTTTGAAAAGATCTACAGCTAAAATTCTCCTGCTTCTTAGACCATTAAAAGCTGTTCGTTCTAGAACCCCAATGCCTGTTCAATTTTTGCAATCTCTTTTAGGAAATGTTTTCGTGAGTGGCATGTAAAATATAAAGCTATGCTTAGAGGAAATGTTATAAAGGTACTATGGTTTTCATGAAAGTCCTCTTCCATAACAATCCTGAATACAAAACAAGGACAAAAAGAATTAACATTCTATATAAATAAATAAGCTGGAACAATATTGAGTGGCACAGAGACTACAGCTAACACTTGGAACTTCTCCCCAAAAGGAAAACATCATCAGGCACATCAAGGGTCGAACGACACAAACTCAGCCCCGCATCTACCACTGTGCAGCTTCGGTTTACCAGACAGAAGACAGACAGCAGTGCTGCTGCCTTTTTTTTTTTAATCCTCACCCAAGGACATTACTTCATTGTTTTTAGAGAGAGGGAAAGAGAGAGAGGAAGGGAGAGAGAGACACATCAATGCCAGAAAGAAGCATCAATTGGTTTGCCTCTCACATGTATCCAGACCAAGGATGGAACCTGCAACCTAATTACGTGCCCTGACTGAGAACCAAACCTGCAACCTTTTGATTAAGGGACAGTGCTCCAACCAAGTCACACTGGCCAGCTCAACACTAGTGCTTCCTAGTAAGAGAATATGCAGTACAGATCTGCTCAAACAGGGATAAAACTGTATGGATATGATAGGACCCTCCACTGAAAGTTTTTCATTCAGTAGGTCAAGGGTGAAGTTCAAGGCATTGTTTTTGAAGAACACTTTTGCTTGAAAATCACTAATGCATCAAAAATTTTTATTTTTTTGTCAGAGAATAAGTATTAACATTTGGGGGAAAAGATTTAGCCATATAAAAGTTTTAACTTTGATTATTTACACATGGCTTACTTAGCCTGTTTTCAGTTTGATTCAGGCCACTGAACATCAGTAAGAAAAACAATCACTAAAATATATGATAATGGAAAAAATACAATAAAAATAAATTTAAAAAATCAATCACTATGAGAAACAAATTAGTATTATGTAAAAATCCTTCCTGTACCTAAATTAGGTTAGCTGCATGAACATTCAATAGACCAAAGAGAACACAATATCTAGCCCTGGCTGGTGTGGCTCAGTGGATTGAGCACCAGCCTGGGGACCAAAAGGTTGCCAGTTCCAGTACCAGTCAGAGCACGTGCCTGGGTTGTGGGCCAGGTTCCTGGGCGTGCAAGAGGCAACGGATCACTGTTTCTCTCACACATCATGTTTCACTCCCTCTCCTTCTCCCTCCTTTCCCCCTCTCTAAAAACAAATAAACAAAATCTTTTAAAAAAAGAACACGATATCTAAAATGTCTACATTAAATAAAAATGACACTTAAAAGTATATTTCATGTTTAAAGAATAGACACTTTTTGGTATAGAAAGAGTATGGAGCTAGGTCTACATAAATCTAAATTTGAATTCTGGTTCTAACACTGTTTCCTCATCTGTGAAAATTGAGACAATGAAATTAAAGACGTCCTGAATCTCAAGGTTGTTCTAACAATTAGAGAATTCATACAAAATGCCTCATACTGCGTCTACCATAAAAAGGAATATTAAAACAGTAGCTATTGTTTGTCTCCATTTTCTCATTTGACTGTAATATTAATTTACCTCTTTACTGTCCAAAATATGTGAGGTAATGTGGTATACAGTAGGAAAAACACTCCTCTTGAAATCAGAAACCCTGGCTTCCACTCTCAATTCTGTCATTCATCAAATGCAAAACCTTGGCAAGTGAACTGAATGCTATTTCTTTATGTATAACATGAAGTTAGAAATGTCTTAAAATTGAAAGGATCCTGGAAGTAACTGCACAGTGCCTAGTAGATCGCCAGATATTTTGGACATGGTTACTAGAAATTTCCAGGTGAGGTTCTTAACTTCCCAATTTGTCTAAGACCTGAAGCTTAGTCCAGGGTCTCTAGCTTTCAACTCAGCTCAATTGTCCCCAGTATCTATGATAAGGAAGAAAAAGAAACAAAAATTTTCTTCCACTGACATTAATACAGAGAGGGCTGGGAGTTTCAGTCTGAGAAGACTTCATCGAATTCTTGATAGTAAGAGCACAGAATGGGCAAATGGGGAATAGTTTGTGGTGAGGGAAAATTATAGAAGCTACAGAAGTTCTAAATCTAAATGCTGCCAGTCATACTGATCTTGACTTTCTTTTTCACCTATGGCAGGGTTTTTCCAACCTGGGTACTACTGACATCTTGGATTATATATTCTTTGTTGTGAGGGACTGTCCAGCATACTAAGTAAGATGTTCATTCAGCAGAATCCCTGGTGTCTACCCAATTACATGCTAATAGCAACATCCCCCAACCCAAAATTATGACAACCAATTGTGTCCAGATACTGCCAGATGTCCCCAGGGGGTGACGGAGTGCCCCTGACTGAGAACCACAGCCTTACAGTTATATGACTGACTAACTGGCTCTTGAAAGGTCACAAATATGAACAGTGACACCACATTACATACATACATGTCAGAAGACAAAAGTGTATCATTCTGTGATAAGAGGTTATAAAAACTCTCTCTTTAAAGGGCAAAAATCTTTTAAAATTCTTTCTTAATCGTGGCCATAGACATTGAAGGCTAAAGTTCTTATCTGTGCAATGACTCTCAGAACCGGCAGGCCCGAGGGCCATGCTGCAGCCACCTGCCCTCGACCACTCTCTCCACCTTCACTGTTCCCTCCATGCTGCAGAGCTAGGACTTCGCCTGAGAGACACCAACTCTTAAAGGTAAGGACAGATGCTTACTAACATACTTTTAAAAATTAGATACATAGCAAATGAGAGAATTTTCTGTTATTTAATTTGGGTTGAAAAGTAAAGAGGGCTTTCCAATTCAAATGTTTTGAAGGAGTTTCTTGATATTCAATTTTGACTAAATCAGGGTAGAACTCTCAGAACCTACATTTACTTCCTGTTTAGATCAACAGTCCAAGATCTCTCTAGAGAAACTGAAAACTCGATGTAAATGTTTTCCTTGTCCTGAGCCTTACCCATACAACGACCTCATATGAGGACTGATGAGCCCAAGTCAACACTGCGAATAATGCGTGAGGTAACCAAAAGGAAAGAAATACACACACAGAGGAGATCTGGCTAAAGGACTTGAGCCTGTAACACAACTTGGGTCATACCCACTATCAGGGCCAGCTGGGCATTACACTGCTTTGAGAAAAAGAACCTGAAGCTGATTCCAAATTCATCTCATCCTTATACATGATCACTATCCATCATAAAGCATTGGAAAAGGAACTGGCACTCTCCAGGACACTCTTATAAAAGGATCTTAGGATATTACACCGGGCACCAAGCCTGCTTACTAACCAAAATAAAGCTCAGGAAGTTGCTACTGGGGGCGGGGGAGGGGCTAAAAAAAATGACCCAAGTCAGCAATGCCAAGGAATCCTCTTGAACTCTAGAAGCCTCCTTGTGGCTCAATTTGAGTAAAAGATTCATCTTTAGAAGCTTTTAGTAAAAGATTTAGAATACATCACTCTATAAACAAATGAGTAAGATAATGAGGGGGTGAGACTTTGTATTATCAAGTTCCTTACAGCCCAAAAGCTGTATGTAGAGCTGTATGTAATTCAGTGGCATCAGTTTAAAAAATAAGACTAACCTGTATTTTCTATTAAAAAAAAACACATCAGCACCTTAGCATCAGGAAATGGGTTTTATTCATCTGATTCTCTTCTCTTTCTTATCACAGAGCTTGTATATTTTTCAAATAATAGGCTCTTTAACGGACTCAAAAAGTAAAAAATCCTAAGCCATGGTTTGTATTAAAATGAGCACTATCTGTTTGAAAATCTTCCTAAATGAGAGACATATGTTGAAGAAAGCCAAAAGGCCATGAAAAATTAAGATACAATACAAAGATACAAAAAATAGTTGCTGAAAAATGTTGACCTTTGAACTGTGATCCATTTAAAATAATTCCCATATTTTGTTTACATAAATCTCATTTAGTTTCTAATGGGACTTATAAAAACCAAAAACACAGAATTTAAGCCCAACAGAAATGGAAAAATTAACTCTCACCACTGGGGACAAGGCCTTCACACATACATGATAAGGACTGAAATGAAAAAGAGACTTTGGAAATTTCTGAAGTCCTGAAAAGCTTGTAACAAAGGTTTGCCAGGCATTTTCTAGGACTCCTTATAAGAAACAAAATGCCAGGCATAAGGAAAAAGGTGGGAGCAACACACAACAGAACACCACTCTACAGAATGCAGAGGACACAACTGAAAGAGCCTAGGTACACGCGGAGAATTGAGAGCAAGTGCTGATTTCCAACCTGCGGCGGCTGTGTGGTGGTGAAGCGGTATTCTCCTTGTCTGTCTCGATTGAACACAACCTTCCAAAGGACCGTGTCAAGGCAGAAGTTCTGAGAGATATTCCAGTGAGTCAAGAATTAAAAATGACTAAGTCATTCTTTATTAATGTGCACATTTAAAGAGAATCACACAATGCTGAATCATTAGTGAAAAACATGATTTGATTTTTATATACAGAATTTCAGTAACATGACTCCTATAACAAACAATAAATCATCATAAAATACTTCGTAAGACCTCTCAATTTTCCACAAAACATTACTTTTATATGGTCTTTCCCATATTAAAATGCTTGTAACTCAAAGTCTTTTTCTTAACAATGATTTATTCCCATTGAATATATACAAGTAATTCTATATCTATGAGTATGATTTCATCAGAGTCCAATACAAATAATTCTTTTGATAGTGAGCAAGAATAACAAATTACGAGGGATTATGAAACGATTCCCTAAAAAATCTATTTGAAAAAAATATTTTAGCTTAAGCATTTGAGTGAAAAGATGAATTTACAGTATAGAAAAAGAAAAGCTTTTAAAACACAATGTCTTGGATGTGCTTTCTGTTGTGCATACGTACGATAGCAAAAACACATTCCCACTGGGCGATCTGAAAAGTTCAGCACCTGTACCATAATATCCATGCTGCACACTATGGCCCAAATACCAAATCATCTTTCAGAAAGATAATAAATTAAGCATAATTTCCGAGTCAAAAACTTATCACTAAGGTAAACATTTCACAAGTTACCTAATTTTAATCCGAAATCACGCCCTATGAAACCCTTAACTTAAAAATCACAACTGTTATCTCCTTCCATTTCATACATTGCTGCTCTAGGAGTGAATGGTAACAGTTCTGAGAACAGACAAATTATACTAGTGAGCGGCAAATATGAGAACTCAGTAGCTCCTTTTATAGAAGTGGATCTAAAAGCACTGCTAACAGGAGAGTAATTCCCTCTACAGGGAATTGAAAAACAAAGATCAAGGAGGAAGTTCCAGTGTTCAATGCTGAGAATAGATTAATAATGGTCATTATTCTGTATTCTCAATAAACTCTTTTGTTAATATTTAATGTATTTCATGGAGAAAGCCCCCTTCCTTTTTCTTCTTTAAAAGGGGAGTTTATTGTACACCAAAGGACTGGGTAGTGCCTGCCCACTCTGAATGCTTGGTCACCAGTTTATGGGCTACCCGAGCATCAGTCCACACCCTGCTCCAGCCAGCTTGGTGGTTTCCTCTTTACTGAGGGGCCTCCTATATTCCCCCACAATTCTCAGTACCAGTCTTCTCTCCTTTCTATCAATCACTGATTCGTGCTATCTCATTGCTTATTTTCTCCAATCTGTATGTGTACACCTAACTAATATCCTTTAACTAATGAAAAAGTTCAGAAGAAAGGGCTAAATGAATTTAACTAAAATAAAACTGCAACTTCGTGGGCTTCCATAATGCCACCTGTCCTCTTCCCTCATTATCATTAAATCACCAAGAATCCCAAAGCAGCAAGGCAGTCATTTGACTATCTTAAGTGCTTACCTCCACCGTGACAGATACAAGGGCATTGACAAGAACAATGATGAGCATAGTTAAGCGCCACTGATATGGTACACACACTATCTGTAAGACACAAATTTGTAAGTTAAAAGTACAGTACTTAGTTGATATTTATAGCATTATATCGTAACTTTAAAATTAAATGAATTCCTATTATGTACTAATAAGCACCTTCACATAGAATATCTACTCAATTCTCAACAATGCCATGAGGCAGATATTATGTCCACTTTTCAGATGATAACACTCACAGTGTAAAAAGCTTAAGGTTAAAAAATTATTTAAGTGGCTGAGTTTAGAGTCAAATCCTAATCACTCAGATTCAATAACCCATGCTATACCAGATCACACATTTCTAACAAGTCCCTATTTTAAAGTAAAACCCTGTCTTTAAACATTGAGGCAGATACTGATCTAATAATTACAGTACTCAAATCTCTGTAACTGGGATGCAAGTACCGCAGTCCAAGGGCAGGAGGTGTTAGAGTTGACAAGGTTTGTGGCCCGCCCTGGTGAACACCTAAGGCTCTGCACCTCATGCTTTAACAAGCGCGAACAGACCAAAACATTATGGCTCAAGAAGAACAGCTCAAAGCCCCAGAGCCAATACTTCTAAGCGACCAAGAGATAGCCAACCTATCAGATGCACAGTTCCAAACACTGGTGATCAGGATGCTCACAGAACTGGTTGATTTTAGTCACAAATTAGAGGAAAAAATAAAGGCTAAACTAAGTGAAATGAAGGAAAATGCACAGGAAACCAATAGTAATGGAAAGGAAACTGGGACTCAAATGAAAGGAGTGGACCAGAAGGAAGAAAAAACGACCAAACAGAAAAGAATGAAGAAACAAGAATTCAAAAACATGAGGAGAGGCTTAGGAACCTCCAGGACATCTTTAAACGTTCCAACATCCAAATTAATAGGGGTACCAGAAGGGGAAGAGGAAGAGACATGAGTGGAAAACTTATTTGAACAAATAATAAAGGAGAACTTCCCCATTCTGGCAAAGGAAATAGACTTCCAGGAAATCCAGGAAGCTCAGAGAGTCTCAAAGAAGTTGGACCCAAGAAGGAACACACCAAAGCACATCATCATTACATTAGCCAAGATTAAAATGAAGGAGAGAATTCTACAAGCAGCAAGAGATAAGGGGACAGTCACCTACAAAGGAGTTCCCATCAGACTGTCAGCTGATTTCTCAAAAGAGACCTTACAGGCAAGAAGGGGCTGGAAAGAAGTATTCCAAGTCATGAAAGGCAAGGGCCTACATCCAAGACTGCTTTATCCAGCAAAGCTTTCATTTAGAATGGAAGGGTAGATAAAGTGCTTCTCAGATAAGGTCAAATTCAAGGAGTTCATCATCACCAAGCCCTTATTATACGAAATGTTAAAGGGACTTATCTAAGAAAAAGAAGATAAAAAACATGAACAGTGAAAGGACAGCCAACTCACAGTTATTAACAACCACACCTAAAAAAAAAAAAAAAAAAAAGCAAACTAAGAGGCCAGCTAGATCAGGAGCAGAACCACAGAAATGGAGATCTCATGGAGGGTTAGCAACAGGGGAGTGGTAGGAGGAAAAGGGGGGACAAGGTACCGAAAATAAGTAGAAAATAGACACGGGGGGGGGGGGGGCGTGGCAAGAATAGTATGGGAAATATAGAATGTAAAGAACTTGTGACACATGGACATAAACTAAAGAAGGGGAATGGTGGGGGAGGGGGTGTGCAGGGTGGAGGGGAATGAAGGGAGAATGGGACAATTGTAATGGCATAATCAGTAAAATATATTTTTAAAATATCTCTGTTATAAAGACAAATTCAAAAAGAACTATGCAGATCAATTCAAGAAATATGATCTAAGTTTGTACTTTAAAATCTGTAATTTCTAAGACCTAAAAAAGCAAAAGAAAAAATCTCACTCATGCATTCATCCTTTTAGTTAGCAAATGTCCACTGAGTGAATACCTAAGATACTGTGATAGATACGGAGAAGTGATACAATCTAATGTTTTAGAAAAACACCTATGAGTCTAGCAAGAAGCATTTGAGAGGTAATGACTACTATAGTAATCCAGGCAAAAGACGAGGGTAGCTTAACCAGACTGGCAGGCATCATACTAAGAAATATATATTTGGTTGCTGTCCCGGGTTCATGACACCTGGCCCTTAAAACTCTTGTAATTTCCTCAGTGACAGAGGTGACAGAAGTGTCTCACACAGAGCTTCTAAATCCCCTGGGATTTCCTGGGGATCAGGAATGTTTTTTGTTCTAATGAGGCTACCCTTAGTGGGCTCCAGGATAGCAAACCTCTCAATAACATAGAACAAAGGAAAATTAAGTCTGATCTTACTCATGCAATCAGAAGCAAATATCCTAAACAAAAATCAAAGCAACCAATACCAGAGAGTATAAAAAAAATTAATCACCAAATTGGGTTTATGGAATACAATGTTAGTTCAACATCTGAATACCAGTCTAACTATAATTCACCACATTCTCTAGGAAGAAAAACTGTGTGATCATTTTAGGAGCTGTAAAAAAAGCATTAGATAAAACTAATCATCTATTTTATGGCAATGGCACTATAGAAGGAAGCTTCCTCAACCTGACAGAAGTATATACCAGAAACCTATAGCCCATAATGTATCCAATGGTGAAATATTAGGCTCATTCCCTTTAGAGTCAAGGGCAAGACAAGCCTATCACTATCATCACACCCATCATTAATAAGGTTAGTAGACATGAAAAACACACACAAGGTATAAGTACTGAACTGTCAGAAACAAAACATTTGCTGTTGTTTATAAGATGATGACTATCTAAAGGGAAAAATCCTAGAGAATCTAAAAATGTTTAGCAGGCCTCGCAAGCCTGCTAAATATGAGATGAATATATAAGACATCAGTACTGCTTATACTAGCATAAAAGAGTTAGGAAATATAATTTTAAACAGGTATTTATCAGAGGAACAAAAATAATACCCCAGAAATAAATGTAACAAAAACTTGTATTACAACATTCAGGAAAAAAAGCTGTCATACTTTACTAAAAGACATACAACAATACCTAAAGTAGTGGAATAAAATATTGTTCACGGTAAGTGATACTAAATTGGTTTTTCCTCAAATATATTTCTAACAACAATTCCAAGAGGGCTTTTCCTAGTATTTGATGATCTAAACTTAAAATTTATATGGAGGAGGAAAAGCTGAAGGCAGACAAAAAGGTCATGATGAACAACAATATGAGGTGAGGAGAGGAGTCCATGTACCGGAATATCTTATACTGTCCTAATAACCCAGACAATGTGGTACTGGCATAGAGAATGATAAAGAGAACTAAAGAAGCTACAGAGCTCCTATCAAGCAATGAAAAACCGAGGACAGAGATATCACTCACTGAAGGATCAGTGGAAAAAGATGAGACTATTCAACAAATAATACTGAAACAAATGGGCATTTATGAGGAAAACCAAGAAATCTGATGCCTATCTCAAAGGCTATATATAAAATTATAAAGATGAATTTAAAGACTATGAAAGAGAAGTATCTATATAATTCTGATAAACCAGTCTGCCAAACTAAGATTAAAAAAGCACAAAACATAAAGAAAAAAATTATGCTTGACTACTGTAAACTTATCAAATTGTTTTAAAGGATACTATAAACAAAGGAAAAGCCACAAACTGGAAGAAGTTATTTATCACATATGTAGTCAAATACATTAGGAACTCTTAAAAATAAGAAAAAGACAGCATCCCAATAGAAAAGAGTAAAAAGCATGAATACGTAATTCACAAAGTAAATAAAAATGGCCAATAAATACATGAAAAATGCTCAACCCAATTAGCAATTTAAAATTTATATTTTGCAAATTAAAACCATCATGATCTAATACTTTACATCCACTAGACAAGTGTCAGCAATGATGTGTAGCGATGGATCTCATATAATGATGAAAGGATAAAACTAGTACAATCACTTTGGAAAACAACTTGGCACATTTGAGAAAGCTGAAGAACACAAGCTCCAATTTACATCACAACAAACCAGAGAACCCTTCCCCCCTGGTGGTACAGCAAGGTAGAGTGGGTGATTGTGGAAGTAGTATTTTATCTCTGACATTGTTTAAAACTCCCAGCATATGGTGATATTTTTAAAAGGTGGACTTTTAGTGGGCTTAACTGCCATACTTAAATTCTCTACAGCAATGCACCACGCTCTTGAGATCTGTACCCGGGATGTGCCACCCCATCCCCACTCTTTGGTTTACCACCTCCCATTCCCTCACACTGAGAGACACTACAAGAATGTTCAGCCCTCTTAATACAGAAAAAGAAAATAACCCAATTATTTAGCAACAAAGAATGGAGAAATGAATTACAGCCTAACCCTAGAGTGGTAAAAATGAAATCCATGTACCAGCATGGTTGAATCTCAGACACAACGCTGACGGGGGGGGGAGCGAATCACAGAACAACACAGATACAGCAAGACACCATTTCATAAAGTTCAAAAACAAGCAAAACTATCCTTTATGACTTCATACCTATAAATATAAAGACAATGAGGTCAAAATCAGAATGGGGGTTCCTTCAGGGTGCTTGGGACAATGTCAGGCAACAGTGCCTTGTGTTGGTGATGTGACCTTTTTTAGGTTTGATAATGGGCTTAAGGGTGTTATTGTGTTATTATGCTTAACAACTTAAATGTGTGCATATTCTTTTGTATATGATAACTATTTCATCATTCTCAAGAAGTAAAGAAGTAGGTTGGTAAGGAACAGATCAAATCACAGAATCAAAGTTTTTTGTTTTTAAAGACCAAGAGACATTTACTTGTAGAGAAAGGAAAATGGAACCAAAAGCAAACTGAAGAAACAAGAAATAAAAATAAAACAGCAAGTAGAGTCAATAAAAGCTGCTGTTTTAATTATGCTATGTTTTTTATTCATTACAGGTTATCTTTAGATTCATATAACTGTATCTTAGAAAAATTAGAAAAAGGAGGTCCTGGGAAAAAGAAACATAAAAGTTTAATCTTTCCCCAGTACAGTAAGAGCAGAGGAATACATTTCAAGCCACTGCAAACATCCAGAAGTCTCATTCGCTATGTAAATTAATACTAACGTGTCATTCTCTGTGAATGCCCCAGATACTATCACTCCTCAGACAAGCAGTAATATTCATGTTCTTAAATTAAGCCTTACCTGAAGAACCTGGTCAATAGAGGCAACTGGATTCAACATGATGAATAATATGAAAGCATACAAAGTAATCACAGACACGACAAAAAGATCTGAAAAATAAGATAAAACAGTTAAATCAGGAAGTTCCTTTATACAAAATGTTGTATAGCAACAACTGGTACACTGTCACTACTGTCCACCCTGAATTGGTTTTGAATGCCAAATGCTTCTATTCAGGTTGATGATATACATAAAGAATGCTCTATGTTATTTCCTAGAGTATAACACATCATTCAGGCCCAAAGGATACATTTATGTGATATCAAAATACACAGCATTTTAAGAAGTGAGAGACAGACCTTTATGGACATTTATTTGTATTTCTCCCAGATAGCTCCTATGTAAGATAATCAAGCCTATAAACAATTCACAAACAGGAGACTAGACTATGTATGGCAAAATGAGATAATCATTTAAACATGCATGCAATGACAATTACTGCTGATTGTAAAAATGCTGAATAACATTTATTTCAGTATTAGGTATGTTATAATCCTAAATAGAGGCCTTCTAAGTTGAAGGAAAGTATATTTCCATTATGTGAATTCCACTTTTTCATTTGACTTCTTCCCTGAAAATATTTCCACAGAAAATGTTAGCTAAAACCTAAAAACTGAGTTGATTATTTTAAATGTGGGCCACCCCTATGGCTGACTGTGAAAGCTAGAAATAGTAAATCCCACCCAACAGTACTTTGAATCACTTTTACAACTCGACAAAAACCCTTCTGCTCGTAGTCCTTTTATTAACTGTGTGTGCACGTGCACGCATGTGTATAAGCACACCCTTACACCACAAGCCACGAAGGAGGCTCAGGAATTTCCTGATTACATTGACAGGCCTCAACTTTCACCCCCTTTGTTTCTTTCATCTGGATATTTATTTACAAGTTCCTATTTGACATCAGCTTTAAACTCAAACTTTACTAAGACCAAAACTTTATCATGAAGACTTCATACTGGATAAAGGAGTCAATATCCTATATTAAATGAAGGGGTCTCAACAGTAGTATTAAATGTGGGAGTCATTTATAAATATTAACTTTATTAGTATGTTCAAAATTGTGGGCTAATATTTACTGTTCTATAAAACAGTTATAAACACACATATTGTTTTCTAGTAAATAAGTTATATAGTCATTTAAATAGCTATTGTGGTCAGTTAAAGAAAAAGTGTTTAGAAAAATGCCAGCTGTAAATACACACACACACACACACACACACACACACACACAAACTAAAAAGAAAAAAGACAAAAAGAAATGGTCAGAATACAAATGCCAAAGAGAGATGTAGAGAGAGAAGTACTTTTGCTCCAATAAAGTAAAGCCCATATTGAATGTTTTTCAAATTCTACTGCATTTTCACAGCTATAAGCAAAAATAGATTTGCAATCAAGTTCCTGGCGTGTTGCAAGATGAAAAAATTTACTCAGGCACAGAAACTTCTTACATCTACCTCAACACTGTTTCTCAAATCTTCCTGCTTTTCTCCTAGAGCAACCCCCTTTTATCATACCTCTAAAACTCTGCCGAGATCTCCATGCAAAGGAGAAAACAAATAATTGAATGTCCTCTATTTCTCCAGGGGGAGAAAAAGAGGCACTATTCATTTGACATGGGAGGTGGATAGCTGGCAGATTTATGTAATCACTCAAATAAAAGGACCAATAAGGACTTCAACCAAGAATGGAAAAATTCAGCTGTTCATTTTAGAGAGGTATGATTTTCCAGTGCACTATGCTTTCAACATCACTTCTGGCCTGGTCAGTAATTTGTAAGTAATCCTATCAGAGTGCAAGTACTCTTCACCAGAAAACAGCTACCAAAACAAATTCTGTGCTGGTAGTGATTTAGGGCCAGGGGAGTATGCTCCTTAAGTTAAATATTTAGATTGTTTTAGCTTCTGCCACAAAGCTTGTGAACACAAGCAAGTCATTCTGAGTCAAATTTTACCATAAAATGAAAATATGAGGGTCCTTTAGGAAAGAGTAGATTTAAGTACTTAAAATGCAACATAATATGTAAACTCAAGTTATCAAATATGTCCCAGCTTATGGCATTACAGATTTGTTAATGATACCAGATCCTTTCGATAGAATATGACACCAAAGTAAGGCACCATAAAGAATTTCCAAAGTAAGGCACCATAAAGAATTTCCTTCATATTTCCTTTAATGACTCAAAAACAAAACCGCACATCGAGTAGAAAAGCCCACAATACTTCTCTATAGTTGATACAGACCTCTCTCCTTTCTTCCTCAGAAATACTAACTAGGATCTCCTGACCTACAGCCACAAATTTCATCTCTTTATTCCCATGCCCCCCCCCTTACTCAGTTACTTGTCTTTTAGAAGACCACCTGCAGGGCTGCTAGATAACTGCGCCCATCAGTTCAGGCATGGCGGGCGAACAGGAAAATGATACATAGGCCAAGAGTAGGAGAGATAGTAGCAGTTAAGTAATAATGCCTTCACAGACTAAGAAAAGATACAGATTTCACAAGCAGTCGACTGGGATCAAATAAGAAATTGGCAAAAACTGAAGCCAAAATCCTAAGAAATCACATGTAGTCAAACAATATAACTGAGCTAAGCTAGGGTTAAAAATGGGTAACCACAGACTGAAATTAGATTTTACTTAGAATCAAATAGAACCACTGGAAGACAGCCAAAAGCTCTAGAGAGAATGACTTAAATGTCTAAGATCGACTTTTTAAAAATAATAATCTCAAGACTGATTTAATAGATTACATTGTTTGGATACAGAGAACAGCAACTAGCAAGCACTAACAAAGAACTATTAACTGTCTACTCTGTAAGTGAAAATAAAAAGCTGTCAGCTCTTGTAAAGCCTTAATCTTTCCCCACTCATTTCCTTCTGTATTTATACTTTACATTGTACATTACTTTATTTTAGTCATTTCTTTTCTTTCCTGCTTTTCTTTCTTTATTTATCAGTATTCCAAGATTAGGGAACTCTACAGACAAAAAGATGTGAAAATCAGCAAAATATGCCTCTGTTGCCTTTCCTGCTCCCATTGGATTTTTTGGGAGGCATGTTCATGACAGCATGCCCTTCACTTATCCACTCACAGACATGCGCCAGCCACTTAAGAACAAAGGCTTTGTGGCTATATTTCTGCTGAAGTATAATTTTTAATACATATTTTAAAAGCATAGTCCTGTGGTCAACAATTAAGTTTTATTATTTAAGTCAATCTGCAATTAAAAGGGAATACAAAATACCTAAGCCTTTAATTTTTTTGAAGTTTCCCAAATATTATAATATAGAAGATACATTTTAAAAATAGGCTACCAACAGTTCCTCACTCTTTTTTTTGTTGTTGGAGAACTTATACAGGGTGGATTTACTTAGATCTTTAAAACCAACTTTTTCTGATGTGGCTATCGTAATTTACTAACCAATCTGAACATCAGTTTTCATTATACAAAGAAAGCACTTTTCCTTGATAGATGTTTTAGCTATCCTTGGGCATGCTCAGTACTTCCTTGAAATTTAAGAAATATTAAACTAAAAATAAAGCATGGATATCAATGTCAAGTACTAAGTTCACTGTATAATAAGTTTAATTATAGAGAGTGCTATAGTGATACATCTTCTATGGAAGGCTTTTGTCCTACAACACAGTTCTACAGGATTGTCAGTAACACAGTTTCTAATTGTTAGAAAATGATCAGTTTTCTAAAAAAAAGGTCAACACACACTTTAATATTATAGATACTTATATTTGAACAGTCTTACCTGTCCAAATACAAAGTAATGAAGCCTGCCATGCAAACCACATTGGGTATAAGTATAAAACAAGGTAATGTATGTGAAAAAACCTTGTAAACTCTAACATGAGATGGAGATGCTAGCAGCTGTCATTCCCATGACACGTCAGAATCTGTGAACTAACATTTTGCTAACCAGACACTGGCATTTCTTCACAACCACAGCAAAAAAGTAACCACTATTCACTCCAAGATGCTGCCATAGTCTTAAGTTCTATTACAGAAAAAAAAAGAAATGTTGTTCCATATGTTAATTAGTATATTCTCAATTAAAAAATAAAACTGGCAATTTGCACAAGGAAACTGACTTTTTTCCATAAACCATAATTCTGATCAATCAAAATGCTATGGCAGCATGAATGGACCTGGAGAAGTATTTTGCTAAGTGAAATAAGCCAGTCAGAGGAAGACAAATACTGTATGATCTCACTTGTATGTAGACTCTAATGAACAAAATAAACTAGCAAAGCAGAAACAGACTCAAAAATACAGAGAACAGACAGCTGTCGGAGGGGAGAGGGGTTGGGGTGTTGGGTGAAGGGGTTTAAAAAAAACCCAAAGCTACAGAAAACAGTATGGTGGCTATCAGAGGGAAAAGGGGTGGACGGATGAGGAAGAAGGCAAAGCGGGGGATAAATGGTAGCGGAAAGAGACTTGACTATGGGTGGTGAGCACACAATGCAGTATGAAGATGATGTGTTATAGAACTGTACACTTGAAACCTGCATGGTTTTATTAACCAATGTCACCCCAATAAATTTAATTTTAAAACATTTAATTTTTAAAAATGCTATGGCAGATAAGTCTATGAGGCCCAAGTCTCCATCCTATGTGTCCCTTCTGCAGGATGCAAAGGGCATGGAAGTGAAGAATTCCAGGTGAACACCGGCTGCACCAGTGTCAGAAACAAGGAACAGGCAGGACCACCCGAAGCAAAGTGTAACACCCTTTGTTCCAACTGAGGAGCCTCTGTTCCTGCTCCTAATTCTAACTCTTTGCAATGGACTGTGAAAATAAAAGTTAGAGCCAGAACTAAGAGAATGTGAAAACCAGGAATATTTAGAACTGGTGGCTTTAACTTTAAACTTAGTGTAGAAGCTAACATGAAAACAGAACAGTAAACATATAAATCACAATTTTCACTCTAGTCTTCTTATAGTATTTTTAAAGAAAATAAGCAAGATGGAAACCGTAATAAATGTCAAACCTACAATTCTTGTAGCAAGGTTGCCTGAAGGGTTTTCCTTTTGAAAAGGCAATTGCCACTATGAGGTACTGAAAACTGGAGATAAAAAACACTGTGGTATTTTCATAATTTTGTATATTATGTGGATCATCTTCAGTTTCATTGTACAAATGTGAGGAATTCCCATATAGGCTTCCTGTTGTATTACAAGCACTAAAACACACAAAAAATATTTAAATTACTAAATGCAATACCAATTTCCCAAAAGAAAACAATTTTACCTTACCTGCTTTAAGTCACTATTATAAAATAAATAGAAATAAGGTAATAGCAAAAGCTCCAACAATATTAAGCTAAGAGATACAGACCAGGTAGAACACTGAGGGGTTTTTTTTTCACTTTAGCCACATTCCAATCAGTGAAAAACTTAGAAGAGGCTTTATTATTAAAAAGCCCCTATAGCACTGGCTGGTGTAGCTCAGTGGATTGAGCACAGGCTGTGAACCAAAGGGTTGCAGTTCAATTCCCAGTCAGGGCACATGCCTGGGTCGCAGGCCAGGTCCCCAGTGGGGGCCATGTGAGAGGCAACCACACACTAATGTTTTTCTCCCTTTCTCCTTCCCTTCCCCGCTCTCTAAAAAAAATAAATAAATAAAAAGAAATAAAATATTCAAAAAGCCCCTCTAGCTTTTTTAATTTTCTAATTTTAGCATAGTAAGGATAAACAGATCTTGGGTTTGACCTTGGCTCTACCACTTTTTAGCTGTAACTGAGAAAATATTATTTAATTCCTGAGCCTGTTATCCTGACCTGTAAGTGTGGACACCACCTGCTCATTCACAGGGTCACTGTCGGGAATGAGTCAAGTAACATATGTAAATGTGCAGCAACGCACTTGGCACTGAGATGGTCTTCAGTATTCTCCAGCTATGGCTCTCTCTTTTCTACCTCTAGGGGGGCAAAACTGTCAAATGTACATAGGTCCAGTATGAGAAGTCCCCAGTATCTATTATTAAAACAGCCATAACAAGCACAGTCAAGTAGTAACAAAATGTTAATGTGCTACAAATCTGGAAAGATTCTTAAGAAAAATCCCACCTATTCCTTTTCATCCACAGTGTTTATATTTACATATAAGCAAGCAGTAATATTAAGTTTCTAAAACCTTTAAAAACTTTTAAAAATGAGCAATCTCCCTCAATCAACTAATGTTTGCACCTGAACATTTAAATCTACAAAATTACCTTAGTGACTTGCTTGTATGTATAATTAATTAATGTTATCATGATCTGTGAACTGTAGACTCTACCTTTAAAAAATACTTCTAAAAAAAAAAGAATTTAGGTTTTAAAATGTCATTTCCTAAACGGGGGTTAGGAAAGTTAGACACACCCACATTCTGGGTTTAGAAGAGACCCTAATGATTAATTTCAATGTTCTCATTTTCAGATAAGGAAAGCAAGATATATAAAGTCAAATACAGGCCAAATTACTTAAGTGTGTAATCACACTGCATGCAAAACTTTTATATAATTTTTTTATGTACATGTATATTACACATACTTTACATAAATTTTTAAATGGATTGACCAACTTACTCTGACTGTGGATGCCATACTTCATACCAAGGCTGCTGCTTGACCCAAAAAAACCCCAAAGATTGAAACGCAATGCAGATGATGATCTGAGACAAAACGGAGAAGAGCAGAGCTCCCGATATGAGGCCTGACGGCGGTCTTTGTGCCACAAGCTCCTTCCACGCAGGATTTAAACTCACTATGTTGAGAATAAAAAGATGAAAGGTTTGTAGCTAACTTAATTTGTCACTATAAAATAAATAAGCAGATTCATTTAGGAACTTAAAAAATTTGCTTTTGTCTAATGAATGTTTCATATGAAAAATGTCCAAAAACCAAGCCAGATGTCCATAAGTAATCTGTAAATGGAAACAATTTAAGCTTTTCCAAAAATGATTCAGGAGTCCTTTTTAAATTAGTCTAATGAAATTCAAAGGAAACATTAATACAAGTAAAAAGAATATTAAATATAAGCATACAGACTAAGATTAATCACCACCCTGTATGTTTAACTAAGAACTTATTTTTAAATTCTTAATTGCAAAACTAAAGTTAAATTACTATATATTTCTTCCTCTTAATAAGACATTAACAAGGTTTGAAGCAATATAAATATAACAGTAACATTAAAAAAGGCTTTGATTACTTATTAAACTGGTATCCACCGAGTGTCTTCCACTTTCAAGTTACCATTTGTTTCTTTGTACATAAATAATCTGCATATTGAGACTATGTAAAAAATTTCTTTCCTCATCAAACTTTTACTCACTAGTTTTAGCATCCATTCAAGACTGTCTAAGTAAATCATTCTCAACCAACATGATTTTGCCCCCAGGCTACATCTAACAATGTGTGAAGGTACTTTTGGCTGTTGCAACTTGGAGAGTGTGTTACTGCATCTAGTTGGATAGAGATCAGAGATGCTGGTAGCATCCCTCACAATAAAAAAAAAAAGTTACCTGGCCTAAGCCCTGGCTGGTGTAGCTCAGTAGATTGAGCATGGGCTTCGAACCAAGGGGTTACCAGTTTGATTCCCAGTCAGGGCACATGCCTAGGTTGTGGGCCAGGTCCCCAGTGGGGGCCAAATGACAGGCAACCACACATTCATGTTTCTCTCCCTCTCTTTCCCCCTCCCTTCTTTCTCTCTAAAGATAAATAAATAAAATATTTTTTAAAACCCCACACTTTCCTTTTGGGGAAAAAAAGATTTACCTGGCCTAAAATGTCAGTAAGACCTGGCAGGATCTTTCCATGGTTTAAGTCCTTCATTCCTTCTGTATTTATTAGTTAGCATTTACTGTAAGGAAGAACTTTTCCTTCTCTCCCATTTATTCACTCATTTATTCCTTTGTTTACTGCCTGTCTGCCTGCCAGTATGAACTTGTAAATTTTTATTTGATTAAATGGGTCAGATCCTATTACCATCATTATTTATTTTGACGTGAACATCACCAATACTAGAAAAAAAAAACATCTTCTGTCTCCTTATAAGATGTATGTAGAAGGAATGCCTATGATATTCCCACCAGGAATTTATAGCCCAAGTCTAACGAGAATACATCAGAACTGTCACAAGGCCTTCCAAAAAAGGCTGATGCAATATTCTGGATTAAAGAATTTAATCTGGATTTAGTCCAATATTCTGGACTAAACAGACATGATAATTACATGAAGTCTGTGAACCTTGATTAGATCCTGGGCTAGGGAACTAGGGAAAAAGGTATAAAGGACATTATTAGAACATATGACAAGACATATGAATATCAGCTGTAAATAATAGTATCAACATTAAATTTCCTTTATTTGTAATTGTGTTTAATTATATAATAGAATGGCCTTGCTTTTAGGCAACATGCTAAAATATTCAGAGGGAAAGGGGCAAAATAACACAAACTTATTCTTAAATAGTTCAGAAAGAGTGAAGAGAGAAAATAAATGAGGCAAAATATAAGCTATTGGTAATAAAGGGAATATTCACAAGAAATCCAGAAAGGTATACACAGTATTATGATTACTGATACAAATTTATCAAAGTTTAATAAGTCACATTAGAATTTCATATGCTTTGAAATCAGTAACAAAACAAAATACTCACTTGTAAATACCACCACCAAAATGATTGCCAGATCAATGAAGAGAAACTGGAAATCTCCTAGGTTACTTAACACCTACAGAAGTAATTTTTAAAATCATAATTAGTTTTCAGGAACTATTTTCATATCACTTTTTTCTGGTTTTAGTTTTTCCACCCCTGCTAATTATTACTACTAAGTGGTACTTGGACCTGCTGAAAAAGTTAAATACATTTGCCATTCAAATCAGTGAAATATAATGTATTTGCAAACATTCAGTTTAATGTATTAGTATAAAAGGCATCTCCTTGCAATTCATTCAATAAAAATCTTTCAAAAGTTTTCTGGCAAGAGGAAAACACAAACTTTTACTCACAATATTCAATATCCTTGAATATTAGTATCTTGAAGTCTCCTTAATATCTAACAACATCCCTCCTGATACTATCTACAAATTATCAAAAAGTATAATTTCACAAAGATGCCTTGGAATGTCACGGATGTTCGTTTAGACTCACAGGGGTGTCCAACCTTTTGGCATCTCTGCACCACACTGGAAAAAGAAGAGTTGTCTTGGGCCACATATTAAATACACAGACACTAACAAAAACTGATGAGCAAAAAAACAGTTTTAAGTACATTTATGTTTTTGTGTTGGGCTGCATTCATAGCCATCCTGGGCTGAATGCTGCCTGCAGGCTGGACACTCCAGACAGAGATATGTCTAAAGTAAGATCACTTCAAGTATAAAATCAGATGGAGTACCTAAGGACACCACTGTCCAAGCTTTTTCTCCAAACTCATAATATCCTACAACTATGGCTGAAACATCATTTCTCATTCTGGACTTTTCCTGTAAATCTATTGCAAAGTTAACTGTACTTCTAAAATATGTCACAGCTTGACATTTGGAAGAATTCTAAGAGAGATGTCCAATCTGTGCTAAAGGCAAAAAACAAACAATCATCTTTTACTCACAAGATTCAGCCCTAGTTGTTGGCCTTAAGGAAAATGTTATTCCATATTAATGAGATTTTTCAATTTGCTACACAAAACATAGTAGCAAACTACAGAAACATTCATAGCTACTTAAGTAAGTTCCATAATTAATGGATGCATTCAAAATCAAACATATAGGCTCAAATCTTAATTTAAATGTTTTTAACACTAAGTGCCCTCTCTGTAAGAAATATCAGTACTCACGGAATACAGTAGAGTAACACTGAAGTATTGTATAATGCTGTACAAAGCCATAAATTTAAACACACAGAAGGAAGTCATTAAAGCAGCACGGCCTTCCCTGTGAAAACAAATGTTGGCGTGTGAATAAGGCATTTTAAACTCCTCCCCCAAACCACAATCATATCTTGACAGATGAACATCTACATTCAACAGTTACAATAAAGCACATTTCTACCCAAAGAACTAAGCCAAAACAGAACTGCAAGAGATAGGGAATAAAAGTCAATCTATCGCTAATAAGTAACATAAAATATACCAAACATATTCACATCAGTTTCTATGATAAATTTATTTTCTTTAATTAAAGCAAGCAATAGAGGTTCTGGGAAAATTTTCAATTCGTACTACCTGATAAGGTTTGGCACACAGGAAATACTAGGAGTTTTGGAGGTAAAGGGAGATGCCACTGAAGCCTCGAGCTCTGATAAGGAAATGCCTCCATGCGCCCTCTTCAGAGCCTAAAAGTTTGAAAAAGGAAACTGGCTGAGTTTTGTGAATGTGCCTTAGATGAGTAAAGAAGAAACTATAAATCACAAAATTGTACTTACACCACAATCATTTGCACCATCACCACACATCCCAACAAAGTAACTAGGAAACAAAAATTAAGATTTTGATTAATTTCTTAAAATATACAATATTTAATTAAAGATTTCTCTAATATAGTATTATGGGGAGCTAAGAAACCAAGATTTTCCCAGTGAAACAAACAAATCTTTTCATTACAATGACCACAGGTGTGTTGCTTTGCGAACAGCACCGGCCTGCATCTCAAATGACCTTGGTATTGTCCTTTTTCTGTCACAAGATGGACAAATCAGTTTCTCATTTTGACATCTCAATCTCCTTTTGGTTCACAGCCCAGCACTCAATCCACTTGAGCCACACAAGCCAGGGCCCCTTAACTGCCTCATCTTTAGAGCAAAGTACTTGGGCTTGCATAGACTTTAGACACTTACTTTAGGGCTATCAGTAAAGAGTTCTCCCTTAAAAACTTGAAACATAATAATTTACTAAAACTATACAGTCATTTCTGTCAAACCGAAATGAATGAACTCTACCTCACAGATTACCCAGAAAAGAAATTGTCGCTATTATACTTCAGCTGCAAGATCCTACATGAACACATAAGCCTCTTTTAAATAGACAAAGTTATCACCTACCTAATAGGGGACAATATTATACATGTGAAATATTAGTTATTAATACTTTTGGGGGGTTGAAAATGAAACAATTCAATTTTAAGAAAACACAAGCACACCAATACTTACTCTACATTTTGCAGTGCTTCTATCAATTGTGTCTTCTGATCAGGTGCCATACGAGCAAACACGGTGCCATGCAACATCAACTGGAAAAAATATGAATTTCTTTAAAATACTGTTAACGATGTATTCATGTGAATGAATACACAAACCCAAATCACTAACCTTAGGAACGAGGTCTTGAAAATGCTCCAGTATCACTGAAAATGATTTTCCATTCATGGCAAAATGAAAACGAGTCACCTGAAGATCCTCTAAGCTATTATGGGCCAATTTAATTGGAATAGCCTGTGTATATGACATTCAGAACAATATTTAGGTAGCCAAACCAAGTAACACTACCTTATTTTAAAAATAGTTGACCCAAAACTAAATTCTTTCATCTGATATTTTAAGACACTGAGAGTTTAACATTTATTGAAAGTAAAGGGAAACACAATTTTAAGGGGATTTATGTTTATTAAAAATGAAAAATTTAAAGAAGGCTAAATATCTGCTTCAATTTGAAATGACCCATGAACTGAATATTACTGCCCACGTGCATCATTTATCACTACTTTTTTAAAAAATATTTTTATATCACTACTTTTAAAATAGGATAAATGTTTGGAATTCGTATACTTAAAATTGTGCTTCTCAACTTTATCTATCAAAATTTAAACATTGAGATTCCTGACTCTAATGATTCAGAAACCCAGGCTTCTGTTTTTGTTTGCTTTTTGTTTTGCTGTATTTTAATGTACCACATTTTATTTCTTTAGACTAAAGTTAAAACAAGCAAGCTACAAAAGCGAAAACTCATCTTGACATTACCTCCGAGTTAATTGCTAATGAATTACTGCACTGTGTTAGGGAGTCTGCATAATGCCAATTGATCTTGGCCACTTTTCCATCCTTTGGAGGTAACGCTTCAGCAATAATAACTTTATCCTGAGGTAGTATCATTCCACAGTCTCTGGCCACAGAGACAGCAGTCAACATGTTGTCACCTAATTTTCAAAATATTGAAAACACATAAAAATTAAAATAGGAATATAAATGTATTAACCAACAAGTACTTATTCAGAATTTACTAGGGTCCCCCCCCCACATAGGCTGAGCAAAATGAAGATAATGTATGGTCTTTACTCTTGGAGCTTAAAAGTAATAAAATCAGAACATACTTATCAAAGAAAGCCTCAAATAACTCATGCATATATATACTGAATAGTTGGAACCTTCTAACCCACAATTTTTAAAACCAAATACATTCTCGATCTTTTTGAGCCATTCACTAGCAGTGCCCATTCAATACCTGGCACAGTGCTACATGCGGAGCAGGTGCTCAATGAATACTTGTTGAAATAACCTAGGAGTGACTGGTGATCCGTACAAGAATACTCAAGTAGTATCACAGAAAAAGAAAAAAAGAATGAATTACAAAAGGAAGACTACACAAAACTAAAAGATAAGCAAGACAGTAAGAATATAATCTTTACAAAATGTAAAGAGAAGCAAGACAGGAAACTTCTTAGTCATGAGAAAGAAAAAAAGAGCAGCACTATACGGACGAGATCAAGAGAAGAAAATATCAGCTTACAGGAGAAGCTGGCAAAGGCCTTGGGAGCCCACTGCTATCAGAACTGAGGGGCAACGTTACTTTTTCCCCAAACTCCCACACTCTTTTTCCAAGGGTGCCTCCCTGTGACCAGGTAGACCCCTTGGGACAACAAAACCACAGTCAGTCGTGGCAGAGAAAGAGGGGAAAGAGACAGAGATGGAAAGTGCTCTGAAGGCATCATAAAAACCAAGAACTGCTGGGACACTAATAAATTTAGTTCTTGAGCTCTATAGTAATAAGTATGCTACCAGTTGAATCTCACAGTCTAAAGCATGAAAATGTGTTCAGGCCTTTACCACATAAGTCTTGCTGAACACATAAATGCCATAAGTGAATATCTTTTAAGTGAACATATTAAAAAAAAAGATTTTATCTACTTTTAGAGAGAGGAGAAGGGAAAGGGAAAGAAAGGGAGAGAAATATCAGTGTGTGGTTGCCTCTCACACACCCCTCACTGGGGACCTGGCCCGCAACCCAGGCATGTGCCCTGACTGGGAATTGAACTGGCAAGCCTCTGGTTCACAGGCCTGCGCTCAATCCACTGAGCTACATCACCCAAGGCTATAAGTGAATACCTTAATTCTGATTATTTACTAAGAAAAAAAAATACTCAGAGCTGCCACTATTTCACATAGCTAAGGAATGGCAACTATCTAATATTATCAATACTACTATAACAACAGGAGGATCAGTCAGCTATAGTAGTTATACTCTATAAACAGAATTTGTTAGACCTCAAAAGGGTATTGCAAAGTTATCTTATACCTTGAAAAATATTCAGAGCTGAAACAGGGCAATGTAGGATGGAGCCACTATATAACAGGCTTTTACAATGAACTGATCATTCCTCAGTATTATATATCTTAAACTCAGAGTCACACTCAATTTTTTCTGTGTCCTTTTATAAAGTCTAACCTGTGACCATGACAGTGCGAATGTTGGCTTTATGCAAGTCTTCAAGTACTGCAGGGGTTTCTTGCTTTAATTTGTTCTGCATTATAATTAATCCCATAAAATCCATGTTGTTTTCAATGGCATCTCTACAGAAAAAGAAATTTTAACACATAATGGTTTAGTCAAGAGAATAGGTTATTTTCTCTTTATAGTGATAAAGTGACTTAAAATATCCATAAATTATAAACCAAGACATTTCATATACAGAAATAAACCCTACATGTTTGAGTTCAGCATCTCAAAAATTTTCAACCTGGAAAAACAATTAATTCCCAAGAAATACATTTTGAAATTAAATTTCCTCCATTTAAATGCAGGAATGTAGGAATCATTTGGAAAGGTATAGTTGCTTTTCATATCCCCAGATGGGACCTGGGAACCAGTCCCCACACAGATATCAAGGGAGAACTGTATACCTTAATAAGACACTAAACACTTGTAGTATTAAGGAATGTTCATCTTATGTCCTACAAACCAAATTAGCAAGCACAAATAAATCTGTTTTTACTGTCCCCATACAACATACCCTAACTTCAATAAAAGTAAAAAAGAAAAAAAAAACCCTGTCCCATAAGCACATTTGATATAATCATACTACATTCATTTTCAAGTTTTTGGTGAATTTTATAAAATTCTCGATCAACTTGTTGATCCCTGAAGTGTGATCTAAGAAACATTAGCAATCCAACAAGATCTACTTGGAATCCACAGATAAGTCTTTTGGAATATTTATTCATGTTCAATAGTTACCAAGATGCTATTCTGTCAGATAGCTGACTATATAATGAATGCATCAAGTATATGGTAGTCACTGGGATGTCAAAGATGAAAGAAAAGGCATGATCTCTACTCTCAATATGCTTTTGTGAGGAAACAGACAAGCAAGCAAGGGATGCATGAGAAAATAATATGCACTTCAGCACTATAATGGAGATGAAGTCTGTTCAGTGATGGTTGTGTTAAGAAATCTATAGGTACCAAAATTAAATAAGAGATTTTTTTCCAATGGAGAAAGGGAGCTTGAGATTAGGGATCAAAATTTCAGACCTGCGGTAACCAACTGGTTTTTCTACATAAAATTTAACAAAAGTCCTTTACATAGCTATACACCTAAACATCTTCAGAATGTATTTTATAACAATGGGTACTAAAGGGGTTAAAAAGTAGAAAACTTAACACAAATGATATTAATGGTGACAACAGAAGAAAGCAAGCCTTGAAACCTAAAAACGCAATTCAAAGCACAAAGCTCTACAAACGTGGAACTACTCAGTAGTCAAAAGCACTGCAGCCATTTTCCTATGAGGTACTAGCAGTTTCTGGCTGCAGCTGGTTTCCTAACTTTCCTATGACACAGGTCATGGAAATTTTGCCCTCTCTTGAATGAACAGTACAATATTTAATTTGAGATACAAAGGTTCAACCTAGTCTCAGAAGGCATAATGAAAACACAGAGAAGGTCTCAGTTGAAGGAGGAGAATGAAGGGGAGCACAGAGAGAAAAGTTGATAGGGAAGGACAGGGTATTCTGTGTAGAAGAAATAGCCTATCCGAGGGCATTCGTGTGTGGTCACCAAAGTGTGACAGTTCTGCCACAACTGGTGAAGTTGCATCTTGAAATCCTAGGTGAAAAGGGATGTCTCACTAAACATGCTCAAGTACTACATTCAACTCATTACTTCTTTGAAGGGAAATAGCAAAATGTGAAGCTGTAGAGAAGAAAAAAAAATCCTAATATGCCCTACATAGGAATCAGGATATAATATTTTACATTTTGGCTCTGAATCATGCATATGTATCAGATTACCTAGTTGTTGCTTTTTTTGGGGGGGGAGGACATTCAAGATTAGACCACATCCCTCAAATGCTGTTTTATAGTTAGAATTCCTAATGTAGTTTTCCTTTCAGTTAATCTGGCTACCCACTCTACTCCTGCAGTTCTCACTCAGAATAATAGGACTGTAATACAAACACTTTTTACTTGTCTAGAATAATTTAACTAAACTTCTAATAGTCCATAATTTAATCACTGCCCTATTGGTGATTATTATGTTATCTGTACTATTTAAACATGAACTTACACACACAGGAAGTATTCTTCAGGGTGGAGTCCTAAAACTGCACTAGCTAGGTCAAATGATATAAGCAACTTTAAATGTTCTTTAAGATTTACAACAGTGTAGTAGCAATATGTCATTTGTTACAATTTTCTCAGACCTTTGCTAATACTTGCTACTATCAAACTTGCCAATTTCAGGAAAAATGTAATGTCACATTGTGGTTTTATTCTGTAGTTCCCCAAGAATTAAAGTGTCCTACCTATCATTTTCACTATCATGTATTCAATGCTCATTTGTATGTTTTTTTTCTGATATATACCTGTTTGTATAATTTTCCTATTTAAAAAAACGACATGTTTTGTTCTCTTTCCTGTGCATATCCCTGGATTGTGAATTCCTCCTGTCAGTGACAGGGAGCCATTTATAAAATTCCAGGTAGGAGATTGTTAAAAAGCTTTCTCTGGAGGAGTATTCAATATAGATTACAGAAAGGAAAGACTACAAAAAAGAGCTAAGTCCCTGAATTATAAATAGTGGTAGTGAGGATGGAGGAAGAAAAGGCTATTTCACAAGCCAAATAAGCATGTACATCATAAAAGAGTCCTAAATTAAAATGCTATCCTCAAAGGGTAGGTCTAGCCCAGGCTGGTGTGGCTGAGTGGATTGAGCACTGGCCTGTGAACCAAAGGGTTGATGGTTTGATTCCCAGTCAGGGCACACACCGGGGTTGTGAGCCAGAACCCCAGCAGGGGGTATGCGAGAGGCAACCACACACTGATGTTTATCTCCCTTTCTCCTTCCCTTCCCCTCCCTCTTAAAAAAGAAAAAAGGTAGGTCTATATCAGTTACTGCAAATGTAACAATCCTTGAATGTAAAACCTGTATCTATACATGAAAGTAAATGTGATGCTGGTAATACCATTTGACGTCTGGGGTAGAGAAGATCTTGCACACTGTGACTCATGATACTCTAAGTACTTGGTTCCAACTACTGGGTAAGAGCAAGCTGATCATTTGGGAAAAGAAACCTCTGTAGAAGTGGATTTACTAAAAAGCATTAATTATGTTCCTAAGAAAACATGCCCAACACATAGTGGGGAGGGACTCAATAAGTACTGAACACATAAATTTAAAATAGTTCCTAAGAGCTGTACTTTTATCTCAACTAAAAAAACACTGCATGTATATTTATTAAATATTTACTAAATGTATGCAAATACTCACTACAAATTATTATAAGTGACTTACATGAACATAAATGACACTATTGGAAAAACTGTAGAAAAACTATTCATCAACCTTACCTGCTAATATTCTGTACTTTATGCCATGTCAGTTTTGACTCCAATTTTTTGTGTGCAAGAGCAATTACGCGGAAGCCCTGTTTAGTGTAATCCTCTAAAACTTTTTCAAAATCAACAGGAACTTGAAAAGAAAAAAATAAATATCACTGTTAGAATTGCTAATACAAACTTACACAAATATCAGAATTTTATACAAAGCCTAGTTGGCTCCTTACCTGTGTCAGGTTTACAAAGACTGGCAATGACCTCAGGGGCCCCTTTCATGTAGGCATCCATTTTCTTCTCCCCCAGGACCCTTGAAACCACACTCATTCGTTGCAAAGCAGAAGAAAAGGGGAACTGGCGAACAATTCCTATCTCATAAATAGCCTGCATAATTTCAAAAGATGCACAAAGCATGTATTATTGTCTCTTTTTAAAAAAAGATTTTACTTTTTGGAGAAAGGGGAAAGGAGGAAAAAAAAGAGAGAGAGAAACATCAATGTGTAAGAGAAACATTGATCGGTTGGTTGTCTCTTGCATGTCCCCGACCAGGGACCTGGCCCACAACCCAGGCATGTGCCCGAACAGGGAATTGAACCAACAACCTTTCACTTCATGGGACAATACTCAACCAACTGAGCCATGCCGGTCAGGGTGCATTTATTATTCTTTAAGAATTAAAACAAATATACTTAGGTAACGAGTAAACATTCTTCACTTACTGGAAGTTCGAACAGCTCCTAAAAACAAAAAGAACAAAGAAAATAGTACAGGTTAAGTCCATTAACATACTCAAGATAAAAAAATAATGCATCCACAAAACATTGTCTGAAAAACAGCAAAGAACTTTGATTATTTCAAAGTCATGTTTCAAGGTTGCTTCTCCCCTGCTTCCAATTTTTTAAAAATTCTTGAATATTTTCAAATGTTCTGTTATCCTAAAATATTAACACATTAAGTCCTAAAATAAACTAAGGAAAATATATTTAAATATTCAACCAAAAATAAAGCATCTCACATATATTTTTTATTAAATTCTAGGAAACAAGTGCAACTTAAAAGGATTAATCACCATGTCACCATGTATCTAAACCACAAGACACTAAGCTGCTGAGGAAATACGAAGGTAAAGTAATGGTACTAAGAAATAAATCTCAATATTTTACAAAGAATACCCGCAACAGCCCAAGTGTAGTTTCTAATAAACACAGTTAAAATATTCATATCTGCATGAGTGTTAAAGGACATGTGATTTCATTTTCTACTTATATTTCAAATTTAGGATTAAATACGGGTATCAACAATATAATCTAGCGTAAAGTGATTTCGCACCATCTCCTGGTTTCCCACAGGGGTCGATTCAGGAAGCAGTTGCTTTGGAGGACGAACCACAGTTGGCATAATTCTATTATGAAGTGCTGTTTCTTCTTCAGTTGCTTCTTCCAGAATCTGAAAGAAAAATATTCAGCATACTGATTTATAAAACTAAATTTACTGGTTCCATTTTTAAATGAAACACTATGGCTATTTTCAGTGAAGTTAAAAAAATTTTAGTGTCCAAGGAATAAATGAACACTACTAAATTATTAGCATAAATAAAACGAAATAAAAACAAACCTAGGGGCTTTCAATAAAGATGGCAGTGTAGGCAGATGTGGCTCACCTCTTTGCACAACCACATCAAAATTACAATTAAATACAGAACAACCATCACTCAGGAATGTTGGAAATTGAGTTGAATGATAGTCTGACAAGCATGGAATTGAAGAAACCACATCCATCCAGACTGGTAGGAGGAGCGCAGACAGGGAATAGCTGGCCCCATACCCACAAGGATAAAAATTCAGGAGGGATATCTTGGGAGCGAGGAGTCCCAGACCCACACCAAGCCCCCAGGGCCAGGATTCCAGTGCCAGAAAGCTAAGTTCCCACAACTTCTGGCTGCAAAAACCAGCGAGAACTGAGTTGGTGGAGGAGGCTGCTGGAGCCCTAAGTACCTCCTCTTAGGGAACCCACAAGCTACTTGTGCTTGGGGAATGTATTCAGATTCCCTCCCTCTGAGCCCCAGCACTGGGGTGGCAAATTGAAGGGTACCAGTGGTACACAAGGAGAGACTGAAGTGTCTGGCATCAGGGCAAGCAGAGGCCACTGTCCTTCAGAGAGCCCGCAGGCTGGTGACATATCTGAGACTCCATCAACATGGCTAACACTGTGTGACCCACCTTGGAGGTCTAGTGGCTCTATCCTACCCAACTTACATGCTCACCCAAGCTGCTTTTCTATAAGAATGACTGGTCTTGGCTCCTAAATCCTATCAAACAAGCAACTGCTGGCTTCAATGAGTCCTATAGGCAGCCAGACTAGAGTAACAGCTTGGCTTCACCGGGAAATCTCCAAGCCCAGCATAAGGAGCAGGTATCTCAGATTGCTTTGCAGCTAAGGAAGGGAGGCCTCACGTAAAACATATGTGGGGGGTTAACCTTGGCCTGTACTACCCAGGAAACCCCAGAGCCTACACACCCAGTGGACAGCTACAGACCACGCTAGAGAACCACCTCCCTGCCCCTGCACAGCTGATCCTCCAAGGAGGGCAGAAATTGGTGGTCAGTGGCCACAACTAGTTCTTGCAGCTAACTGGCCTGGGTAAATCCCTCCCATTGATCTGCTAGCAGCAACCAAGGCTCAACTACAAGAAGAAAGTATACTCAGCCCACACAAAGGCAACACTTCGAGTATTCAGCTTGGGTGACAAGTGTGGCTGTGCCACTGGACCCTACAGGACACCTACTACATTAGGACACACTATCAAAGCACGGAGTCAAAGCAGCTCTACCTAAGACATAGAAACAAACACAGGGAGGCTGCCAAAATGAGGAGACAAACATGGCCCATTTGAAAGAACAGATGAAAACTCCAGAAAAGAGCTAGTAAACAAAGTGGAGATAAGTAATCTATCAGGTGCATAGTTCCAAACACTGGTTATAACGATGCTCAAGGAACTTAGTGAGGACCTCAACAGCATAAAAATGACCCAGTCAGAAATAAAGGATACACTAATTGAACCAATGGGTCAAGAACATATTGAGATCCAAAGATATGAATTTATTGTTTCAGTTTGCACTCTTCTAGTTAGGATACCACTACCCTAACCCCTTAAATTTTACTATAAAAACTTTTTTGTTAAAAATTTTCAAATAAGAACTTGTATTGAAAATATACATGAAAAAAAAAACTAATTTGACTCCACAAATGGAGGAATCAATCAACAGGAAAATGATGGGGAAGGGAACTATACACAATTAGCCAATTTTACCCAATTCTAAGACACACTTTAATATCTCTGAAATTGGTATACATTTTATAGGGCTTCTATCACACCAAAGAGCAGTAGTGACTAGCTATATAAAAACATTCCATTGATCCTTTCTGGTAAGACCAAGCATTAAGTCAACAAAACACGCTGTTACACAAACTTATTTAACTCATTTTTTTAAAGTTCTACAAACAAAACACTAAAATCTACTAAAAACCTATTCACTGCAGAGAAGCTTGAGAGCACATCAAAAATGAATCAGTACTATTTTGCTTTACACTCTACAAACAATGTGGGTGTCCTTTAGAAAATTAAATTTGACAGTGTTTACTGCGAGTTTTCAGAAGATGGCAGAGCGCCTATCCACTCATTCATCTACTTTCTCCTCAAAATCTCAATACACACACTACACAGAGAAAATAAACCTGTAAAGGTAAATAAAAAGGCAAGTAGGGAGAGGAGATTTCCAATATGAACACAAAGTCAAACTGGAACCTTATTGATAACTAATAAAGGAAACGAGAGCCCAGAATAAACACAAAAGGACATACAGAAGAGGGGGGAACATTTCCCACCAGCCAGAATTGTCAAGCTAAATCAAAGACCAAAAAAACAAAATAAGGGAGTCATTCCCTAGAGATATTCCAGAGTAAAGCCCTACTTGTGGGAGTATGTGAGGAATTCAACCTGAAGACTAATTCTGCCCCTTTGAAACTGAAGGATGGCTGCCCTCAACACACAAAAACCCAATAGTCAGCCTTCTTATTCAGGGGAGATGCTTTTCAAGAAAATGGTTTTACCTATATATGGACAAGGATAAAAACTTTACTGCATCTACCTAAAGTTATCAAATCAGACCTTCATTCTTAAGTATGAAGTGTTATCAAGATGTATAATGAAAACCAAAAGCATATAAAAACATTAAGGGCATGGAAGAAAAAAAAAATACACACACACAAAAACCCAATACTGGCCCAGAGAAAATAAATCATTCAGATGCCAGAAGAGAACTTTAGAAACAAAACTGTTACTGCATATGTAAAGGAACTGAATGCACCCTGACTGGTGTGGCTCTGTGGACTGAACACCAGCCTGCGAACCAAAGGGTTGCTGCTTTGATTCCAATCAGGGCACATGCCTGGGTTCTGGGCCAGGTCCCCGAGAAGCAACCACGCACCGATGTTTCTCCCCTCTTTCTCCATCCCTTCCCCTCTCTCTAAAAAGAAACAAAAATCTCAAAAAAAAAAAAAAAAACCTGAATGGTGTGAAATGGTTAACAACCAAAGAAGATAATTAAACCAAATAAATTAAAATTACCAATAGCAAAACATGTAGAAGGAAAACCAAACACAAACCTCTGTGTATAAGGAAACAGGAAGTATAAGATGAGGACAAACAACAATGAAGACACATCTCTACTCTCTCTATATATATATTTTAAATTTTTTTATTTATTTATCTTTAGAGGGGCAGGGAGGGAGAGAAATATCAATGTATGGTTGCCTCTCGTGCATCCCCCGCTGGGAATCGGCCGGCAACCCAGGCATGCCCCCTGACTGGGTACTGAACCTCAATCCTCTGGTTCACAGGCCCACACTCAATCCACTGAGCTACACCAGCCAGGGCTCTATATTTTTTACCTGACCAATAAACTGTAGCACCAAAGATCATCTTACTGACTCAGGCTTACCGATCCAAGTTGCTGATAGCTGATTATCTACTATACACATAAAGCAGGGTTCTGAGCAGGTCATCTTCTATTAAAGGTGTTTAAGTGAGTCACTTTAACTAAAACAAATACTTCTTTTATACAATTATAATGATCTCTCCAGTGATGCAGCTTTAAAAATTATATAGTTCCTTTCATGGTACAAGGCAGACTGTGATCAAAGTAACCAGCAGAAATACTTCTGTAAGGTAATTTTTACTCTATCTTTCTAAAGTTACTTGTGCTTTAAAATATTAAACTTACCCATCCAATGGCTTCAAACATTTTCAAATCAAGTGGATCACCAGAAAGCACTCCTTCAATTTTTGTGAGTGAATGGCAAGTAGCCATACATGCAACAAACTGAGACTTTACCAACATCTCATTGCAAACGTTTTCTTCTGGCAAAAGAAAACTAAACAGAAAATGTACTGAATTAGATTCATAAATTCCAAGACTCAAGACAATATTCTAACAATATTCAAACAATATTCAAGTTTTATAATTTAAAAAAATGAAAATAAAATGTTTGCATTTCAGCACATTGTAACTAAAGTTTGAGAGATTCAAATATATTTTCTTCCATGAAAATTATACATGACTAACATACAGCATTGTCCTAGATTCTGAATACCTAGGCCAGATAAAGCACTATAGAAAATTCTAGCTACTAAATAATAATTAAAACTCCTGCTTACGGACATATGGTAGATTAGAAAAACTCTTACAAAAACATAAAATGAATGTGTAACACATAATCTTTTAAATGTAAAACTGAGCTCACAAGAAACAAAAGCGAATTTTTAAGTGCCAAAAATAGAAAGAAAGGAAAACCAGAGGGGTACAAATTTGCAGATGCTGTAAATACATAGGGGAGAGGAAAGAAGGAAGGGGAGCCTTCTTAGGGAGCCACCAAAAATACCCACATGGAACAGGAGACAAAGTCTAGGCCACATACAAAGTGGGGACTTGAAACTCAGACGGCTAGTGTTCTTCAAGAGCTACATCCTTGGAAAAACAGTACATTAAAAAAAATTTACTCACAGGTACAAAGGCATAACTAACAATAAGCTTATTTCTCTTCATCCCCCCGCCCAAAATTCAAGAAAATAGTTAATATCTATATAATATTTGCCGCACACTAGGCACTATGCTAAAAACTTTAAGTATATTTGCCTCATCTCATCCTCAGAGCATAGGAAGTTGTTCTATTATCCCTATTTTAAAGATGAGAAAACTGAAGCAGAGAGGTTAAGTAATTTGCCAAGGTAACACAGCACGTAACTGAGAGTAAGGATTCAACCACAGGTCAGGTTTGGACTAAACTCTCTGAACAGGATGGGATTTGAGTTTTACCATCTGCTACTGCCTGGTTTGAAAATCCCCAAGTTATTAAAATAACACTAAAGTTTGCCTGGCACCACTGATACCATTCTTGGCCAAGCTTCTGGCCGAGTGAAAGCAAAGCTCTCTAGAGAGGAGCTCCCACAGCACAACCACAAAGGAGGGACTCTCACAGGAAAACCCTGCTAAGGATGAGTTCATAACTTAAAAATGCACTAGGAAACAATTTTCACTAATTAACAGACACAATAAAGACAGAATTAGAATCCCATAAATTTCATATAATACAGGGTCTGGCACAAATAACACCCCTTTTTCATTACATAAAATCTTTTATCACAAAATCATTAGCATGTAATTCTGTAACATAGCAACTTCATACTCAAGCACACCATATGACATTTTAGGTGAAATGTTCAAGTTGCTGTCCATCTCCTGCGACACGTTCATGTACCCTACCAACCATACTCAATGGCATTACTTTTGCCGGACCCTGTAGAATGGCAACCTAAAAAAATGCAAAAAAGGATTTTAAATTAGAGACTTAGAAGAAGAACAAGACACCAAAGGGTGGAAAAAGGGAAAGGGAGATTTGCGAAGAACTAAATGAAGTTTCTTTTCCAACATACAGTTAGGGTTTCTAAGTGAAGAAAGAACAAGAATAGGGGAAAGGCCATAATGAAACAGAAAGAGGTCGAAAAGCATAAATCCTTAGAATAAAGAAGCAAAATGAGTCCTGCACAAATAAAAAGATGATAGTGAAACTGTATAAATCAAAGATAAACATTTTTTAAACAACACAGGAGAAAAAAGATTACTAACGAGAATAAGCAAGAATTCTCAACAGGAATAACAAAAGCAATCAGGAGAGATGGAGTAAGTCCTTCAAAGTGCTGACAGAACACCACTGTCAATGCAGAAATCTATACAGTTACACCAACACTCAAGAGATAGTGAAACAGAGAATTATTAATCAATGTAGTTACAGAAGACAGAATTTAATCCATAGGCATGAGATACAAGAAGCAATGGTTAGCAAAGATATTTGAAAAATCTAGGTAAATCTTAGCATGCAGACTATAGAAAACCCAAATCATAATTATCAAATATTATGTAATAAATATATATAAGGGCGTAGAATAATCAAAGTATTCTACAATCCACAGTGTTTGAGGACACTTAAAAACAAAGATACCCCCAATTTAGACTTTTAATATGAATTATTGATAATTTAATAAGTAGTAAAAAATTAGGATGTACATAAATTCTGGGAAAATGTGAGAAGTATGTGAAAATGTGTGTATGCATTTATCTGAAACCACCATAAATGTGAACACAAGGCACAGAAAGACTGAGAAGTAAAGAGAGTAAGAGGCAAAAAGATTAAGAAGTGCCCCAACTGGTATGGCTCAGGGGGTTGGGATGTGGTCCTGCAAACCAGAAGGTTACCAGCTCGATTCTGGTCAGGGCACATGCCTGGGTTGCAGACCAGGTGCCCAACTGGAGGCATAGGAAGGGCAACTGATTGATGTTTCTCTCCCTCCCTTTCTCCTTCCCTTCCCCTCTTACTGAAAATAAATAAAATCTTTTAAAAATTAAGAAGGAAAGATTCAAATTAAGGCTGGTATGTAACCATATAAAAACATTAGATGAAATACAATTTAAGGCAAGCTACATTAGTAGGGATAAATAAGTTTGCAACTGTGAAAGTGCAGGAACCAAACAACAGTGAGCCAAACTCCCACAGACTTTTGAGAGAAAAAAAATGACATAAACACAACTATACCAGTAAACCTTCTAAGCACCAAAAAACAACAAAAATAAAGTAAAAAGAAGAGACAGACTGGTAGAACATTTTTGCAACGCATGCTACTGAAAAAGATTACTATTCAGAAAACAGAGGACTTCTAACAAATGAATAAGATAAAGACTAAGAACACAACAGAAAAATTAGACTGTAAACTGACAAAACACAAGAGTGCTTGCTAAGTGCGAAACTATGCTCAACTGCATAAGTAATGAAGAAACTACAAATAAAGTCATAATAAAATATCACTTCATATCTATCCATTTGGCAAAAATCAGGAGTCTAACAACATGAAGTGTGGCAAGGACATAGGGCAACAGGAGCTCTTATCCACCAATGGAGAGTGAGTTAGCACCATCACCTGGAGAGCAATTAGGCAACACTCACTAAGACTGTAGCCATGCCTATGCTATATAACCACTGACATTTTTAGAAAGCTGACTGAAACTCAACCACACACTCATAAGAAGTTGTGTATAAGAATTTTAATTACAATGCTGTTTGTGGAAGTGGAAGGAAAAAGGGAGGAAAAAAACTGAAACAGTCCATTAGTAGAAGAACAGATACTGTGGTTTAATCATATAATGGAACACTAAACAGCAAAGAGTAATAAATTAGATCTATACATATCAACATTGATAAATCTTCAAAACAATGTTAATAGTAAAAAAGCAGCAAAAACATGATATCAATTATGTATATTTTTTATGGATAGGTCTTATGTATAGGTTAGATATGTATACAGTGAAAATATAAAAACACGTGAAGACAGCCCTGGCTGGTGTGGTTCAGTGGATTCAGTGCTGTACTGCCAACCGAACAGTTGCTGGTTCAATTCCCAGTCAGGGCACATGCCTGGGTGGAGGGCCAGGTCCCCAGTTACGGACGTGCACGAGGCAACCACACGCTGATGTTTCTCTCCCTCTCTTTCTCCCTCCCTTCCCCTCTCTCTTCAAAAAAAAGCCAAGATAATAACAACACAATTTCAGAATGATGTTAGGGATAGAGAAAGGGCCGAATAAAACTTTGGCAATATTGGCAATTTTTTTAATCTTTTAAAACATCTGAAACAAATATGACAACATGTCAACTGTCTGTTATATTACTCTTTATATGTTTGAATGTTTCACATATTAAAATATTTATTAGAAGTTTACTAAAAAAGAACAAGGCTACTTAATATTTACCGTGCACTTTCCACTCGTTGAATCCCCCAAAGATCTAAACCATCTTCAGTTAGAGTTCCAGTCTAAAAAAAAGTATACATACAAAATATGAATAACGCCTCCCAAAACAAAAATTACAAAAAACTGCTATATACATATTATGGAGTACTATACACCTGTTTAAAACAAACAAACAAAGAAACAGTAAGATCCCTGCATGCTGACAGACAACAAACTCCAGGATAAATAGTTAGTGGGGAACAGGATAAAGAATATTCCTCATGGTATGGATCCTCTATGTATAAGTGGGCATTTATGTGTATATCTGTGTACTTATGTGCTTATATTATTAAAAAACCAAAAGTGGAACAATACGCCAATTAATCTATCAATCAATAAACGATGTCTACACAGGATAAAGAGATTAGGACATAGAAAGTCACAAAAGGAAGGGAACAAGTGAATAACATCAAGGGAAGCAATCAGCCAAATGCAGGATGTAAATGACCTGATTTCTTCAACAAGATGATTGGAAAGAAAAGCAACTGTTACAGGTTAATTGTAATCAATGCAATCATTTGGATTCTGACTGAAAAAACAAACATAAAAATTTAGGACATTTTGTGAAAGGCAGAAACAGCTGAATATAAACTGGATGTTAATACTAAGGAACTGTTAATTTTATTAGATGCAGTAAGCAATTATAATGGTATTGTGGTGATGTTTTTTAAAAAAACATCTAGAGAAACATACTTTGAGGCATATGGGTGAAATAATGTCTGATGCACTTTCAAATGCATCACTTTCAAAATGAGGGACTAAACAAGATCGACAAAATGCTGGTGACTGTTAGAAAAGCTGGGTAATGGGTATGTAAGGGTTTATTACATTTGATCTTTTCTGCACTTCTGTGTCTGCTTAAAAAGTTTACTAGTAACATTTCCTAGCAATGTTTCATAAGTGAAATTTTATTAACAGAAAATATGAAATTTAGTCTTGGGATGTGATGTTTCTTTTTTCAACAAAATACTGTTAAAAATATTTTGTCTTCGTTGTGTGGTGAGCACATAATACAACGTACAGATGATGCACTATAGAATTCACTGTGCACTTGAAACTTTTATTAATCAATGTTACTCCAATAAATATAATAAAAAGTAAAGTAAAAATGAGAAAAAAATGTTCCTCTCTTTAATAATGAAGATGGACAAAATCAAATTTTTATCTTATCAGTTACCCAGGTTTAATTCTCAAAATAAAATGTTCAGGAAAACTAGCTTGTTCTTGTTGAGAACAAGCTAGATGTATTTCACCCAAGTACAAAATTTGTTATTTTCACATAAAACAGAAAAATCAGAGTCCTTCCTTATTTTGAAACATATTCAATAAAATCATGGAGCAAACACTAAACATACATAAACAGCAATAAAATTCCAGTAAATATATCTGTATGAAGCCTGTTCTGTTAAAAACATGACAGATCAGAAAGCTACTACTACTACTACAACAACACACACAATTCTGGATATGAAAGTTTCAAGACAACTGCAGATATGGGCAAATAAGCAATACCCAAAGTACTAAAAATTAAAAATGAGAAGAGAAATACAAAATTGATTCATATGCCAAGGAAGTTAAAAAAGAGCAAAATTAGAGGAACATTAAGGAATGTGTGCAGACTTCCAGCCAAGATGGAGGCGCAGGTCGGTACACTTTGCCTCCTTGCACACCAAAAGGAGGACAACAAATTTAAAAACAAAAAAACAGCCAGAACTGACAGAATATCAAACTGTATGGAAATCCGACAACCAAGGAGTTAAAGAAGAAACATTCACCCACACTGGTAGGAGGGGCAAAAATGGGCAGCCAGGTGGAGAGGACTCATAGCAGGGTAGAGGCTAAAGGACAGGGGTGGGTGAAACTGCAGCTGGAGGAACAGGCAGTCCTACATTTGCGTGTGGATATGCTGGGAGGAAAAACTGGGGAGTGGGGCAGACCGCACAACGTAAGGTTCCAATGAGGGGAAATAAAGCCTCAAAACCTCCGACTCTAAAAATCTGTGAGGGTTGAGGTCCAGCCTAACAGGAGAGTTCGTTGGAAAGACCCACAGGGTCCTAGAATATACAAAAACAATCCACCCGGGAAATAGAACCAGAATGGCCCAATTTACTTGTGCGTAGCAGGGGAAGTGACTGAAAGCCAGCCAAGAGCCAAGCAAGAAGCAATGCTGCCTCTCGGACCCCTCCCCCACAGACAGTGCCAAAACGCAGAGACACGGGATGCCCCACCCTAGCGAACACCTATGGCTCAGCCCCTTACTACATACCAGATGCTGAGACAAAAAATATGGCCCAAATGAAAGAACAGATGAAAGCTCCAGAAAAAATACAACTAAGCAATGAAGAGATAGCCAACCTATCAGATGCAGAGTTCAAAACACTGGTAATCAGGATGCTCACAGAAATGGTTGAGTATGGGCACAAAATAGAGGAAAAAGTGAAGGCTATACAAAGTGAAATAAAGCAAAATGTACAAAGAACCAATAGTGATGGAAAGGAAACTGGGACTCAAATCAATGGAGTGGACCATAAGGAAGAAACAACCAAACAGAAAAGAATGAAGAAACAAGAATTTTTAAAAAATAAGAAGAGGCTCAGGAACCTACAGGACAACTTTCAGTGTTCCAAAATCTGAATCATAGGGTTGTGCCAGAAGGAGAAGAGGAAGAGCAAGGAACTGAAAACTTATTTGAAAACATAATGAAGGAGAACTTCCCTAAACTGGCAAAGGAAATAGACTTCCAGGAAGTCCAGGAAGCCCAGAGAATCCCAAAGAAGTTGGACTAAAGGAAGTACACACTAAGGCACATCATGATTACATTATCCAAGATTAAAGATCAGGAGAGAATCTTAAAAGCAGCAAGAAAAAAGGAGACAGTTACCTACAAAGGAGTATCCATAAGACTGTTGGCTGATTTCTCAAAAGAAACCTTGCAGGCCAGAAGGGCTAGGAAAGAAGTATTCCAAGTCATGAAAGTCGAGGACCTATACCCAAGATTGCTCTACCCAGCAAAACTTCATTTAGAATGGAAGGGCAGATAAAGTGCTTCCCAGATAAGGTCAAGTTAAAAGAAAGTTCACCCTCACCAAGCCATTATTATATGAAATGTTAAAGGGACTTATCTAAGAAAAAGAAGATCAAAACCATGAACAGTGTAACGAGCACAAACTCACAACTATCAACAACCAAACCTAAGAAAACAAAAATGAACTAAGCAAACAACTAGAACAGGAACAGATTCACAGAAATGGAGATCACACAGAGGGTTACCAGTGGGGAGGAGGAAGGGGGAGAATGGGAGAAAAGGTAAAGGGGATAAGAAGCATAAATGGTGGGTACAAAATAGGGGGAGGTTAAAAATAGTATGGGAAATGAAGAAGCCAAAGATTTGTATGTATGACCCATGGGACATGAACTAAGGTGGGGGAATGCTGGTGGAAGTGGGGTAGAGGGCAGAGGGGAATAAAGGAGAGAAAAATGGGACAATAGCATAATCAATAAAATAAAAAAAAGGACTGAGTACAAATTGATTGATAAAGAATATAGAAAACATTAACCTAAGTATTTAAAAGCTGCAAAGTAACCTTTGAGAACAATGATGAAACTGAACTAACCTTGTCAAAACAAACAAGATTCAGCTGTCCACAGATATTTATCCTTTGAGGACTGATGCAGAAAATACCAATTTTTTTCAGTCTTCTTTGGGCATACACAATACCAGCAGTCATTGCAGCAGGAAGTGCTGGTGGCACAGTAATTGTAATAATATCAAGGGACTCAATAATTATTACGCCAACCTCTACCTATAATCACAAAAAAATAAGTGTCAGAGCCCCAGTAGGTATTAATCTAGCAAGGGTATTTTGGTGAAAACCATTTTTAATTTTATATAATAAAATACACATCTATCAGCCCTTTATAATTTTCTATTTAGAGATACTGCCATATAGAAAGCTCAATGAATTCTGAATGGTTTGTAGAGTAACAGCTATTTTTAAAGAAAATTCTCATTTTAACAGCTCTAGATACTTCATACACTACACACTTCAAAGTTCAACAAGCATTTGTCAGATGTTGGCTTTTACTACAAGCACTATACTATGCCAGTCTCAATAGGGAATGGAAGAGAAATTTGACGAGGTCCCTCAAGAGTACCTCCAATAAAGCAATACTGAATAATTTTAATGCCAAATATCCCAGAAGTAAAAAAAAAATAAAGCTTATGATGAGCATGTGGTTGTCCCTCCCTTTGTTAAGTCACTAAACAGCAAGTGAAACATCATCTAAACCAAAGCCATTGAAAAGAATTTCCTGCTATGATGAAAATGTTCTGTATCTGTACTTTCAAATATAGTAGCTACTAGTCTCATATGACTTTTTAGTTAAATTAACTTAAATTAAAACTTTAGTTTTTCAGTCTCACTACCCACTTTTCAAATCCTCAGTAGTCACAGGCAACAATTAAGAATCAAACCCTACTGGGAGTCCCATGTACATACCTCATTTAAAATGCTATTGATAATAGTGTAGATAAACCCAATGGCAGCCACTGCCACCAGACACAGAAGAAACAAGTAGGCGTCTCTGTAGAGTTTAAAGTCAGTTGGTTTGGGATACAATATGGACCGAACAAGCTGTCCTTTGGAAGTACTAAATCCTTTTTAAAAAAATTAAAGAAGACAATTACATATAAGAAAATAGGAATTAGCTCTCAAAACAGGGTGTGTGTATATTTTATAGTGTGCATTGGTTTCAGGTATACAGCTTAGCAGACAATCATATAATTTACATAGTGTTCCCCTTGATATTTCCAATACCCCAAATGGCACCATACATAGCTGTCACAATATTCAACACAGAATCTCTTTTTAAACATTATGTAGGCATCAGATATGCTAAACTATGCAAGGAGAGATTAAATGTTTTTTTCACCTGTTCTAACTACTATGGCTTTGACAAGTTCTCCAGCGTAGAAACGAGTTTGAATAACAGTAGTCCCACAAAACAAAGTGTGTCGTTTATGTATTTCTGGACTATATAATTCATCTTCCATTCCTTTTATGTCCACTGAAGGATTTGGCAAATTAGTCTTTGTCACTGGAACACTTTCTCCTTAAAAAGAAAAAATAATAATAATAAAGCATGGAAATCAGTGTCAAACACACAGAACTTGAAATGTTGAATACACTAAATGTTATCACACCATTTAAATAGCTATTAAAATAGAGTTCTCAAAATGGATAACATAATTTATTCCATTAGCTTTTTGTCTACCAATTTCCTTGTTCCAAAATATCAAATCTTGTCTCACACAATTTCCAAAAGTGATTTTTCATTCAAAGATAATCATTTAGAAATGATTTTGTCAAGTTTCAAATAAGGAAACCAGCTAAGTTGCTACAGCCTCAGCACCTGTTCTCTTATACGTAAGAATGAAAGTGGAAAGCACTTTGCGACTGCAAGCAAGCAGAGATGTGAAGACCTACTCCTAACCCCCCAGTAACCATACACACAGGCATAAGAAAGAGAAAAGACATCTGGAGAAGGGAGAGAAGAATAAGTAGTATGGTAGTTCTCTCGAACAATAACAAACAGCTAAATTCTTTGTAACACTGAAATTTAATTCTGTGGAGCACCCACACCTCTCATTTCAGGGCCAACAAGTGTGTGGGAATATTTAGGTATATGTCTTAAGACAAAATTCTTTATATTTCTTTCTTTCTTTCTTTCTTTCTTTCTTTCTTTCTTTCTTTCTTTCTTTCTTTCTTTCTTTCTTTCTTTCTTTCTTTCTTTCTATCTGTCTATCTAGATATTGTTTATGCTATTACAGTTGTCCTAATGTTTTCCCTCTTTGCCCCCCGCTGCCTGGTACCCTCCTCCTCCAGCAATCCACCCCCCTTAGTTCATATATCCATGGGTCATGCATGTAAGTTCTTTGGCTTCTTCATTTCCTATACTATTCTTGATATCCCTCCGTCTATTTAACACCTACTAATTATGCTTCTTAATCCCTGTACCTTTTCCTCCATCCTCCCCATTTGCTCTCCCAGCTGATAACTCTCCGAATAATCTTCATATCTATGATTCTATTCCTATTCTACTTGTTTGCTCAGTTTGTTTATTTAAATTCAGTTGTTGATAGTTATGAATTTGTTGCCCTATTAATGTTCATAGTCTTGATCTTCTTCTCAAAGAAGTCCCTTTAACATTTCATGTAATAATGGCTTGGTGATGATGAACTCCTTTAGTTTTACCTCATCTGGGAAGTACTTTATATTTGCCCTTCCATTCTAAGTGATAGCTTTGCTGGATAGAGTAATCTAGGTTTTAGATCCTTGCTTTTCATCATTTTGAATACTTCTTGCCAGTCTGTTTTTGCCTGCAAAGCTTCTTTTGATATATCAGCTGACAGTCTTATGGGAATGCTTTTGTAGGTAACTCTCTGCTTTTCTCTTGCTGCTTTTAAGATTCTCTCTTTATCTTTAACCTTTGGCATTTTAGTTGTGAGTCCTGGTGTGGTCCTCTTTGGGATCAACTTGTTTGGGACTCTGTGCTTCCTAAACTTGTATGTCTGTTTCCTTCACCATATTAGGGAAGTTTTCTTTCATTATTTTTTCAAATAAGTTTTCTATTTCTTGCTTGTCCTCTTCTCCTTCTGACATCCCTATGATTTGGATGTGGGTACATTTACATTTGCCCCAGAGGGTTCCTAAACCTATCATCATTTTAAAAATTATTTTTTCTTCCTGCTATTCTGATTGAATGCTTTTTCCAGCCTTGTGTTTCAAATCATTGATTTAATTCTCAGCTTCATCCTCTCCACCGTTGGTTCCCTGTACATTTTTATGTCACTTAGTATAAACTTCATTTCTTCCCTTATGTTTTTGCCATACTCAATGAGTTCTTTGAGCATCCTCATTACCAGTGTTTTGAACTCTGCATCTAATTGGTTATCTCCATTTCGTTTAGTTCTTTTTCTGGGGTTTTGTTCTGTTCTTTCATTTGAGCTGTATTTCTTTGTCTCAATTTTGCTGCCTCCCTGTGTTTGTTTCGGTGTATTAGGTAGAGCTGTTTTGACTTTTCTTGGAAAAGGCACCTGTAAATCATGTGGAGTAGAGCCTTAGGTAATAACAGGGTGGGGCAATACACTTTATGGCTCTATGGCTCTGTGGCTCTGTGCAGGTTGAGGGCTCAGAGAGGGGAAAATGTCACTACCTAGCTTCTAGAGGTCTGCCCAACATTTGTCTGTCTCAAGTCATTTCATCCACTTCCCACAATCAACTAGCACCCTTCAAGATATTGCCCTGGTGGTGAATCCCAGAGTAGGTGGGTTTGCATATGCTCGAAGTCCATGTGGGCCACTTAAATGAAGTATCCTGAAAGTTCAGTAGTTTCTTCCGCTGCCCTAATCCCCACTGGTTTTCATAGTGAGAAGTTATAGGGATCTACCTTTCCAGTGCTGGAGCCCTGAGTTGTGCTGTCTGCCTGCAGCTGGGATCACTCACTCCCAAGGTATCCCTCCCAACTTTTATCCACCACGCTTGAGTGTGGGACTGCCCATTCCACCACCACTGTCTCTCCACCTGTCTCCACAACTCTGCCCCTCCTACCCATCTGGATGAATATGGCTTAAATCCTTGGTTGTCAGACTTCCATACAGCTTGATTTTCTGACAGTTCTGTTTGTTGTTTGTTTTGAGATATAGTTTAATTCTCCCTGTGGTTGCATGAGGAGGCGAAGCATGCCTACCTACACGTCCATCTTGACCAGAAGTCTAAGACAAGATTGTTAAATTTGAAAATATATTATATAGAAATCCCTTTCTTACCAGATTAACTATGACAATAAAAAAATTCATGTGATAAAAATATATATAAAGGTCTATCTTTAGATTGTGAATTTCCAAATGGAAATCATTTTAAGTCTACTTCTCCCCACTTTACGAGAAATATAGTCTCTATGTCACTTTTTAAACATCAAATAGGGAAGTGAATATGCGGCATTCTCTGTAGGCTAAGGACTTCTTTCCTCTTCCCTCACTATAAAGCATTTCCTCATGTCAAGAGTGGCCAGAAGCATGCCAAGAAATGCAGTGATAGCCAGAATAGTGATTTAGTATCAGAGCTGAGAATAATGCAGAATTTGGTCCCCTCAGAATAAAAATAAAAACAAACATTTCTATATCCACAACATTCATAACACTAATAAAGAACACAAATGGCAAAGCTAATTTTGAAATAAATTAATCAGTAACGACTTAATCCAATATCATTATAAACAACTCATCTGATTTTTACCCATTTTGTTTAGTTTACCTGTTAACATGCTTTCATTTACAATGCAAGTACCATTAATAAGTACTGCATCACAAGGCATGACTGTCCCATTTAATGGAATGACCATAACATCTCCTGGTACAAGGTCTGTAGAAAAAATCTCTTCACTTTCTGGATTTAAAGAAAGAAAATGGGGTGGGGGGTGGGGGAAGGAAAGTCTGAAAAGAATATTCTTCAACTTACATAAGAATAAACATAAGCAAACAAAAGGCCACCTGATCTCAGCAAGATACTATAAATATAATGGAGTTAAATGGGAAAATTCCAATAAATGAAATGTTTTAATAAGTAAGTTTACTATTCCTTAGGCTCACAAACATGATGTTTAAGGATGTTTAAGGATGGTTTGCCCCTGATAGGACGCCAACTGTGCACAGGTGATGCCAAGTCCCCTCTGATGCAACAGGTGGGTGGGCTCTGACACTCATAATAACACTCAAGTATCAATTTCAGCTACTAGCCTTCTTAGCAAATGGTAAGTTCTCACAAGATTCCCCTGCAGTAGGTAAACTTAGATTTCTATAACCCCTTGGAAACAGAGGAAAGCATTGAAAATTTTAGCATACTCACTTTTAACAGCATTTTTTTACAGTATTCATTTTCTCACTGCCACTACTTATAACCTATAAAGTCTCATTGCCTTCTAATATTCCTAAAACAGTCCTAATATTTTAGATATTATTTTAAATAAATTTATAACAAATATTGTGACATTTTATCTAGTTATTTCCTTAGAAATTTGTATATTACATTCAAGTTAGCTAAATACTTTTTAAAAAGATCTCCCCAAGTTACAAGTTTTTCTTTAGGATTGTCTTATATTTGGGCATTCTCTCTCACTCCCTAATTCTTTTTCCCACCTAGTTCTAATACTACACTCAGAAGATAGTTACAACACTGCTTTATAAACAAAAATGGGCAAGGAAAAAGTATTGTTTGTGACGTTAGTTTGTAGGACAAACACTCTTTTGTAAAAAATAATTTTAAAAAACTAGTGTACTAAGCTGTGAGGAAACTTTTAAAGAATTCTAGTAATATTTAGTACACAGTAATGTTTTTAAATAAGATACCTGGTTTTTAAAACCCTTTTAAAGCTATTAATACCACTAGAAGTTCTACTCTTCTTAAGTCTACCAGGCAGCAAAATATCAGTGATGTGTTGTTAACACTAAACAAAGGGAACAGGACAAGTTGAATGATACATATGCCCTAGCATCCCCAGTATTTTCAGCAGGAGCAGAGCAGGAAGAGGAGCACCAATTAGCTGACATATTTAAGACTGCAGCTAGGGGAGACAGATACTCCCAGCTAAAGTAGCAAGTCACCAGCAAGCACGGGGAAGGAAGTAACCTTCTAAGCCAAACTATTTACATTTATTTGGATGTGGTATACTGAGCCAAGCAAATGGAGACTGATTTACTGTTCTTGATAAATCTAAGTGGCTACCTCTCTCTTATTTATTTCTTCCAATATTTCACCAAACTAACATGTCCATAGCATCATCTTTCCCTACAATCCTGCTTCTCCTTCTATTTAATCAAATGGCACCACAGTCCATTTCCCAGCCTGACACTGCTCTATCACCTTGCATCCAATGAATTGTGAAATCCTGTTTAATGCCCACATTTAAATATCTTTCAAACCCATATCATTTCTTTCCATCTCCACAACATTCACCTTGATCCATTCCACTTCTTGAATATTATTCCCCTCTAAACCAGTGTGAACATGGCAGGCAGAATAATTTTTTTCCAAAAAGCAAATAATGATCAGATGACTCCGCTGCTTAAAACCCTTCAATAGCTTTCCATTACACTTTGGAATGAGTCAAAATTCCTTAACATGCCTTAAAAAGCTGTCCATCATCAGCTGTCCACATTTGCCACACTGATTCTCAGTTTTTCTGATGACCAAACGCCAGGCCTTTGGGCACTTAGCACCTTCTTCCTCACCCAGTCTCATCTCCATCGTACCAGCACCTTCTCACCTACCTCTTATCCGACTAGTTCAATCACCTAAAAAATACTTACCTTCAAAGAAACCATCCCTGACGGCCACAGTAAAATGAGCTCTCTCTAATATCTAATAAGCTCCCTGACCTCTCCCTATCATAGCTTTGTCACACTTTATTTTTACTATTCATCATCTCTTTCCAACTCATCTGAAATTCAGTGGTAAAAAAGACTATGTCCATCTTGGTAATCACTGCATCCTCAAAGCCTAGTATACTATCTGTTACATTGTAAAAAAAAAGGAGAAACAATTTTACATAAATGAATTTGATATAATCTCAAAGATGAGTACAAATCAAAACAGTTTTATTTCTTAAGAAATTAATTTGTGTGTGTATATATATATATATATATATTACACATGGCTTGCTTCAAATATTATTGCTTAATATAAACCTTTTTTGGTTTATTTTTGTCAAGAGTCACCTGAAGTACTTACCCTCATTTACTCTGCAAACTGAGACTCTCACAGTACTATGAGCTGCCACCATGTCATGCAACATAATATATTGCTGAAATTTAAAAAAAATGTTTTTCAAAAGGAGCCAATATAAACCCACTCTTCAATATATTAAAAAGCAAGGATGCTATAAAATAATGTAAGTTAATACAATGAATGCTTATAACTCTGCCTTTAAAAATGTCAAAACTAAAAAATTTAAAAATTATTCAATGTTTTAGCTACAACTAAATAAGAAAACGCTTTATCCCTGAAAACAGTAGAACCAGTATTCTAGTCTGTGTGAAGATCCCTACGGACTCTAAGAAGTCAAGTAGTAATCTGACTCTTAGAAACATGTCTTACCCCTCTTCAACAACAACAACAAAAAAGAACATATTCACATTAACTAAAAGAAAGGCTATATTGAGTATTACTTTGTACCAAGTACTATTTTATACACCTCACAAAATATAAATACAGTTGTGAAACCCATAATAAATGGACTTACCTTTTTAATGGAATATAGGGAACTTAGGATTGACACTACAGACATAATGACAATGGCTAGAGCATAGTAATAATATTCATCAGTGCACCACAGTATAACACTGAACAGCTGGAATATGTAAAATGGGTTGAGAACCTATGGAAAAAAAAAACCCAAACAAGATTTTTAAGTAAAAATAAATGAGACAGTTATAACCACCAGGTTTTCCACTTTTTCATTTAAGGAATAACCAACAGGACACCTACAGGGTAAGCTCTACAATCCCTACAGCAACATCTGCTACCCAAAGAAGAGGACAAGATATTAGCATAGCACTTTTTTTTAACCATCAGTTACTAGCATTTGGGTACATAAGCTTACATTATTTACATACATTTGATTCACACCAAACCTAGAAACAGTTAAAAGGTATGAATTTAGCTCTTCTTCATTCTACTTTAGCAATAAAGTACATTTACTTAATAATAAGTGCTAGGCTCCTAAAAGATACAAAAGTTTTAATCAATTGGAACATACATTTACTTTTTATGAACTATAAATATAATTTTTACTTTTAAGTCAAAGGTTTGCTACAGTCCCAAGGGAAGAAAAATATAAGTTACACTGTTTTGCTTTCTCTAAGAAAATAATTAAAGATTAAAATCTGTATAAAGAGATACAGGAGCCCTGCAATGGACTTCATTTATCCAATTTCATTAGTAAACCCCCAATGTCTTAAAGTTAATGCTTCCATACTTTTCAAGGCACTTCACATATATAGTCCCATGTTACTTCCAAATCAGATGAGATATTCAGAAAGAATTTACTTTACTTTTATAGATAAAAGAGCAGCAAAGAGAAAGATTTTTCTGATGATCAAAGCTAGTTACCGATGGAACCATATTACAAACCACGCTTTCTAATTCCTAATCACTTTGCTATGTTCTACAGCAACATTATATGGCCAATCTCAAGAATTGATGGGAAAAAATGTTATTTCTACTAAAAGTATTCACTCAGTGCAGCTAACTTGATCTTTAGCAAAAATAAATAAATAAATAAAAAACAAAAGACAAACTGGAGAGCCTAATGCTGCTAGGCAACATCCCTTCCTCCCTTCCTTTCCATGCACCACCTTTGCTCATACCTGTTCTACAGCACTTACAACTGAACAGTCACTACAACTATTAACACGTTTTCCTCCCAGGCTACAGTGCAAATTCCTCTATATGATCATCGCGTCATGTTTTCTACTCCAAACTTTTGGTAATAACATCTAGTTTCCAATAATGTACCACAAAATGCCATGTAAAGAATAAAACATGATAAATTGTTTAAAAATAAAAAACTAAAAAAGACAGGAGTATACACCTGTAAGAGAAAGATTTACGTGTGTGACTTCCTTAGGGAAGAAAGGAAAGGAAAAGGAAAAACTTCTACATACAAGAAAAGCAAAAAAAAAAACAAGGAAAAAGATAAGTCATACGTCAAATTATCTCTCTACCAGTGTTACTCTCCGAGTAAAAACAAAAACCAACAACAAAAAAGTCAGAAAACAGAAAACTAAGAATATCTTATTACTTAAATCATGGCTCTTTACAACTTGACAAATCCACTGATCAAAAAGGCTGACACATGTACAATAGTCTTACCTCCTTAATTAGAAGCTTAAAAACAGAAGGCACTTTCACGGAAATTTCATTTACTCCATAAAGCAATTTTCTATGGCAAAAAAATATAATCATAGCATTACATTATATCACATAATAGTGTCATTTTGGGAAGGTCATTCATTACATAAGGCTCAAACCACAGACTACTCCTAAATCTAGAACTTAAACATTCATGTTTCCAAATATTTGGCTTCTATATTTCAAATTCTCTACCTACAGTACTGAAATCAAGTTGGTCAATACTAGATAACTATACTGTTGTCATTTTGTTTCATTCATCTGGTATTTTTTTGTGTGACAAGTATCTTTTCCACTAATCTACAATAATTATGTCAGCAAAGAGTTTGTTTTCCACTCTTGAAAACAACAGGTCTCAACAATTTTGAATTGCAATTAATACTTTGGAAAGACTAAATAAATTTCAGGTACCCTATACTATTTTCCTCATAATAGTATTGTACTAAGAATGTTTATTTCAAAATATTGTATGTTTGACTTAAAAAAAATACTTAAGTTGCTTAAATCCTTCCACTTAAATTCCTTAAAATAGTACTTCATATATGATAGAGTAATTCTTGTCTTGTAAGAAGTATAAGTCTAAAAAAACAAAGTTTTTAACATTCTAACACTGGAAAAACATGCTAAGTAGTATAAGAAAATTTCTAATTTAATTTTTAAATGGCACTTATTTTTAAAATATGCAATACACTGATGTATTTGTATACTTTAGCTGAGAATAACATGATAAAAAAAGATCATAATTCCCAATTTACAAATTTTCAGAGGTAAATTTGAGCTCATGTTTATTATTCCCAATACATGTCAATAAAATCTAAGATACTATTAATTGTACGATACACCCATTATTTTATGTAGCATCAAAAAAGATAAAGGATGACAAACATCCTTTTAGAAATGTTAAAATGTGGGAAAATGTGTACCTTAGAATCTATGAAATATGGTATATTTTCAGGGAATATCAACTTTGAAAGATCAGCTTCAACATTTTTTAATTCTTCAACTGAAAAATAACTTTACCCAAATAAAGTATAATTTGTCAACAACGGTGTCTATAATATTTAATAACTGTTAACGTACAACTATATGGTGAAAGGGTGGACTATATACACTACTGTATTTAGGAATTTTGATAATAGATCTGACTTTAGTTGGATAAAAATTACCTGTAGGCATGCATCCCCTTTGTCAGTCCTGCACTATGCTTTTCATAAATTGACGTACAAGAAACACCTTCATCCAGTCCCCTAAATAAATCCAAAGTTTTTACTTTAAACAAAGTTTAAAATATCCAAATGTCTTAATGCCTCATTTTTCTATATTCCTGATTTTAAAGTGTGACTTCCCTACAAGTAGAAATCCTTAACAAAAATTGAAATAATGAACGAGAATTTTTAAATCTCAAATTCATAACATAAACAATAATGAAAGGTCTGAGTTTCAAATGTGGCACCTAAGTTATACAATGTATGTATCACATGATAAAATGGCTCTAAATACTAAGGTTTATATAGCAATATTATCCTTTAAGGCTATGTGCCAAATCAGTTTAATTATTAGCTAAATAATTATTTAATTAGCTAAATAATTAGCTAGGAGCTAATAATTAAAGTAATAAAATTAAAGGTCAAGTATGACTAGTTTGAGAATTCCAAAATAAAGATCTAAAAATCTTTTACTTTTTATTTATATAGCTTCCCCCTCCCCAATTTTTTAAGCTTCACACTAAGAAACCCTGTTCATTTATTTTCTTTCTACAAAAGCAACAACCCAAATCCTTCCCTGATCTAACAGAGTACAGAATTTATGAATCACAGGCGATGGCTAAAATCTGTAACAACTGTAACTGGGATGCAACTAACCTATCAACCACCCCCCAACAAAATGTCTTAACTGAGCTGATTTTAACTGAGGTACTAGTCATAGAAGTCTGAAGAGAATCTTATCATTTAACTCCAATCCTTTTCCACTGTTTTTCAGATAGGAAAATTAAGCTCCATAATTAACTGTTATCATTGGGATAAGCTTAAATTCTACAAGTTTCTATGGTTAGCAAAGGCTGCAGAACAATATGTTTGACATTTTTCCCCACTGAAGCTGACTTCTCCAAAGGCAGCAGGGATCAGCTCCCAGTCAGTTTTTTAAAAATCAAAATGGCAGCTCATTGGCTGTGTTCTTTAAGGCAATAGTTCTTAATTAGGATCGGTGTTCAGAACTAGGCATGTGGAAATGCCCTGGTCCATTCCAGAATATTCCAATTATTTAGTGTGTGTGTGTGGGGGGGGGGGGGGGGGGGCGACCAGGCATAAATATTTTAAATATTCATAAGGTGATTTCCTTTGTCTTGCTAATGTTAAGGATTCCTTCAGCACCCTCAAGCAATGATAGTTGAGTGTTATAAGAATCACCTTAACTTACAAAAGCAATAAAATTAGGCTCATAATTAATTTCGTATTTATATAACTTGAAGCCTCCACAAATACAAATTTTAAGAGATTGTTCCAATTTGCTCTCACCAAGTTTTAACACATTCGATAATGTCCCATTTTATCCACATAGTAAAGTTAAATTTTTCTTAATCTATTTCTTCATTCCTCCAGTACAAGTGGGTAGAACTGGGAACAAATTGTGAGGTGATAGTTCAGACAGTTATACTCAAAGTTCATTTTGAAATGAACCCTCAAAAAAAAAACCCTCACTCAGTGGATTTTAGTATCATACTGCTTCTTTTATATATATTTTCCCAAGGTACTAGTTGTTAGATTTATTCTAAAATGGCCAATCAGTTTTCAAATAAACACTGAGAGTTAATGAGTAAGTGAATAAAAGTTATTGAATAAAAGCCTCTTCAATTTTATGTAACACTAGAATGAATTCTTTTCTATCTAGAACATTTTCAATATATTCATAATATAATCCAAACAAAAGAAAATTACTTACTTTAAGAAATCAAAATTGTGAAGGGTATCATTCCAGAAATATTTTACACTATGGTGAGTGAAATAACGAATCTGTAGAACACACATAAGTGTTACATCAAAAGGCATTATCATCACCTGTTATCAATTAAGTTTACTAGTAAATCTACCATATAACATTAAAATGAGTGATCACATGTGACATGTAATCTGTGTCTTCTAGTATTACCTAATCTGTTATAATACAGTAATAAATGGGTATTTTATATGCATAAATAACTGCAAGCACAAAATTACAGACCATCCATGACAGCATAAAATGTAACGATCCTGATTTTAAAAAACTTTGACACTAAGATCACAATACCTGTTCTGATTGCGTCTGTGAATATTTGCTTATCTCATGTCTGTTCTCTTCAGCCAGATTTTCAGTTAAAAGAACAGCATGGCCATTTGAAACCACATTAGCCATAGATTTTGGACTTGAAAATGGATGAGTTTTCAGAGAAAGCAAGCGAATTTTTGCACAAAACCACATTCTGAATTCATCCTTGCAAGAGAAACAGGTAAAGAGTCAATTATGTATATTATATAATTGCCTACATTTTTAATTTCCATTCTTTACATATTATTTTCTCATCTCTAATTGAGAAAGCATCATTTTCTACTCACTAAATGTTAAGCCATTTCATAGATGCATAAATTCAAATGTAAAGCGCTTCCCATTGTTCACCGTTTAAATGACACACTTCACTGACACAATATCTCATAAAACTTCACCAATAACTTCTTAATTTATCCATCAACATACTGAGACTAAATATTAAAATTTCATATAAAATGCTTCCAGGCAAGAAATATTCGAAGTCATAAAAAGCAGGGAGCTACAGCCAACATCGCTCTACCCAGCAAAGCTATCATTTAGAATCAAAGGGCAGATAAAGGGCTTCCCAAACAAACAAAAAAAAAACTGAAGGATTTTATCATCCTCAAAGCATTACTCTATGAAATTTTAAAGGGACTTATTTAAGAAAAAGAAGATCAAAACTATGAACAATAAAATGGCAATAAATACGTATCTATCAACAACTGAAATAAAAAACAAACTGAGCAAACATGAACTGAGACAGAATCATGGATATAGAGAGTGTTTTGAAGGTTGCCAAATGGGAAGAAAGTGTGGGCAAATAGGTGAAGTGCAGGGATTAAAAAGTACAAGTAGGCAGTTACAGAATAGCCATGGGGATGTAAAGTCCAGTAGAAGAAATAGAGTCACCAAAGAACTTGACCCATGGACACAAACAACAGTGCGGGGACTGCCAAGGGAATGGGGTGTGCTGGGTGGAGGAGGCAAAGGGGGAAAAATTGGGACAATGTATAATATTAGCAATATAATTTTAAAAAGAAAAAAAGGCTCCCAATTAGAATACACACACACACACACACACACACACACACACACACAAATATACAACACACCCTGGGATGAAACAGCATCACAAAGTAGAGGCAGGTGATCTAGTGAATGAGAGATCTAAAATATAGTCCTAACTGTCCAGTAACCTTGACATACAAGCATCAAATCTCTCAGCACATCAAGAGCTGAAAAAGAAGGGGTGGATTTGATCATCTTTAAGATTCCTTATACCCTAATTGCTCTGAAAATATTCATTTCAAACACAGATGCTTTAGAAATACTAAGATTAGTATTTCTCATTTCATCTTAGAAGTGTTGTTTTCTTCATATATTATTTTGAACAAAGTACACCCACAGACTTGACTTTACTCCTCAACCAGCTACAACTAAATCCACAGACTTACAGTAGTCCTCAGCAGCACCACTTCACAGTCTTTAACTGAAGCTCTAACACAGGTCGCCTTCACCCGCCACTCGGGCATCCAGTAGAGGAGGAGGAGGAGAAAGCCACCAGTGCAAACCACTCCTAGAGAAACGATTGCAAGCTTCCAGCGACACAAATTATAGCCGTATATCTCCTGCATGAACACATTAATCGTGAGCAATCATCAAATCATATGAAAGAGAAATTTCTAAAATTTTTGTTTTCCAGATGCATGTTACTATCTTGTCAGATGAACTGCAAGTACTTTCCCAATTCATAGTTTATCTTTAAATTTTGTTTCTGATAAGCTCATTCTCAAAGGTATACTTTTAAGTAGCTATATCTGTTAATATTTATATATTATAGTTTTACATTTGATATTATCCTTAGTAATCTCTTTCTCACTGACATAGATACTCGTATTCATAGATGTTTGTATTCAGTATACTTTCTTACAACTTTTATAATTCCATTTTTAGTTTATCTTTTTAATTCTCCCAGAACTTACCTTGTTTTAATATAGGGTTTTTTTTTAAATAAACTTTTAATTTTGGAATGCTTTTCAATTTGTAGAAAAGTTACAAAAATATTAAGACTTCCTGTATACACTTTTGCCCAATTTTTCCCCCTAAAGTTAACATCTTGGTACATCTGTTAAAATCAAAGAGATTAATGCTGTACATTATTATTAAACAAACCTAGTCTTTATCAGGATTTCACCAGTTTTTTCAGTCTTATATGTATTTCAGGATATAATCCAGAATATGATGTTACATTTAGATGAGATAGGTTTTAACTTTATCTTACCCCCAGATTATTAACTAATTGTCCCAATACCACTGTGAATGACCAATCTGACTTCCTTAATCAAATCATTTCAATTGTTTCCATTACACCATTACCTGATCCCCGCAACATAACAAGGGCTGCCAAATTTCAGATTAAAGAAACAAATTATTTTTTTCTGCCCTCTGCAACATCTGGAACATGCTTATACTAAAAATGTTCTCCTTGATTATCTGAAGTTCATATTTAACATTAAACTGTCACATTGTCTTATGCTATTTTACCTGACAACCCTATGGCCCCTTGCATACACAAAGAGTTGAGGGTTGTTTTTTTTTATTAAACTGATTTTAAATGTCTTTATAAATCAAAATTAGAAATCTTGTGTTTGGGATTATATTTAAGCATTAGCTAGCACAACTTCTTAATTTACCAAATGAAAAAACATACTTCTTTCCTCTAAATTTTAACAGTTCACAAGTGAAACAAGGAAGCAGTCTAAAACAACAAATAGAAATGTTATATAATCCCAATTCAAAAACAGTCTGGAAAAGAAAATCACATTTATTTGGCTATGGGTTTTTTTTTTAATGTACTTTTCTACTTGCCTAGAATAATAAGTTACAAAGATAAATTCTTTGCACTTTTTAAATTGTATTTTAACTGTTTAAGAACAGTTTTCCGCCTTTTACTCCAAACCTAGGCCATCCCCCCAGTGCCCCCCACCTCCCTCCCATTTTCACCCCTCACCTTGTTATTGTCCACATGTCCTTTATACTAGTTCCTGTAAATCCTTTCCCTTTTCCCCTGAAATTCCCTCCCCTCTCCCCTCTGGTCACTGTCAACCTGTTCTCTAGCTCAGTGTCTTTGGTTGTATTTTGCTTGTTTGTTTGTTTTGTTGATTAGGTTCCTGTTAAAGGTAAGATCATATGGTATTTGTCTTTAACCACCTGGCTTATTTCGTTTAACATAATGCTTTCCAGTTCCATCCATGCTGTCAACAAAGAACAGGAGCTCCTTCTTTATTTCTGCTACATAGAATTCCATTGTGTGAATGTACCATAGTTTTTTGATCCATTCATTTACTGATGGGCACCTAAATTGCTTCCGACACTTGGCTATTGTAGTAAATTATAAATAATGCCTACCATTTCATCTTCTTGACCCTGGTTGATAATCTTCCTTTCTTCTTTGTCCATATCTACAGTGACTTGGAAGGTCTTGTACTTCAGAACAGTTGAAGACAACTGAGAAATGAGAGAAACAAATGTTAAGGAAATATTTTAGCAGACTGTGTAACTTCATATTTTTACATTTCTTGATGTGATACATGTATCAAAGTTCAATTGGTATTTAAGTAACCACTAAAGTGCTAGTTGGTTCTATGCACATTTTCAATGGTCTGCCAGTTCTTACTATTACAAAACTTGACATATTACATTAATTAATTTATAACAGCAATAGCCTTGCCACAGAACAATTTAAATTCTTGAAGAGCCCTGGCTGGTGTGGCCCAGTGGATTGAGCGCTGGGCCTGTGAACCAAAAGGTCACCAGTTCATTTCCCAGGCAGGGCACATGCCTGGGTTGCAGGCTAGTCCCTGGTTGGGGGCATGTGAGAGGCAACTGATAGATGTTTCTCTTCTCTTGCCCACAATAATGTTTCTTTCCCACTCCTTCTCCCTTCCCTTCTCTCTGAAAATAAATAAAATAAAATAAAACTGACCTCCTTAAAAAACATTCTGGGAGAAACTACTACAGAATCTTTCTTTTTCATTCCCCAAATTCAGAGAAGAAACCTACCTGTGCCATAAAAGTGCTTCACACAACTCAATTTATTGCTTGGAGTGAAGAAGTAAAGCATTAGCAGTGAAACCACCCCAAACCTCTCAGAGATTAGTATCATTCAACAAATATTTACCGAACATCTATTACATGAGTAACATTCCCTGGCTTTGAGTCAATCCCTAAGGCAGGTGAACCTCTCTATTGGAGGTCACTCAACTGACTCCCCCATTCTGATTCCAAGTCCACTAAGCAATCTTACGATTGTTTCTGACTACCCATGATGTTTTTCTACGAGAAAATTCATTGAGCTTATTTACAAAGTCTTTTTTTCCTGTATAAAGAAAGTTAGATTAATTTAAAATATTAGAAATTTGGCCACACATTAAAGAGATTTGAAAACTGTGAAACAGTGCATGTTTTCTCATGAAAAATTTTTTGGGGGGTGGGCAAATAGATATTTTCAGAAAAATATTACTTAGTATGTAATAAATTATTATGTCTTATTAAACTAATATTCTCAAAGATATATCAGCTTTAACTAGCATGGTATCAACAGAATGCACATAAACAAAAGATCTTTAGAGTTCACAATAAACTTTCAAGGTTACTGATCTGAGCCCAAAGAGTTTGCAAGCCACTGATTTAGGCTGATCTCTGCAGAAGAGTGATAGGTAATGTTATCTCCCTCATTACAGATGCCATACCCCTAACTCATCTAGCCAATGTCAGGCACAGACCCAACACATGGTAGGCACTCAAAAAATACTAGTTGAGTGAATGATCTAATGAAGTATTTGTGCTAAGATAGTAATAGCTATTTAATGTTTACATGATATGAATTAACAGCCAAGTAAAACCAACTGTAGGCTTTTAAACTACTGACTACTGACCCTATAAGACTACTGAAATTTCCTGATTTATGCCATCAACAAAGTGACCAATAAAAATATTGATGCCTCCTACACCAGCACCCAGTATTTGTCTACCTTCTGGAACCCTGAAGATGGGCTGAGGAAACCCAGGGCTTTTTATAGAAATAAAATACACTATATATATAAGAATGATGTAGTGCCATCTTGGAAAAGAAACTTGAGAGGTTATCTGGTCCAACTTCTCCAAAAACAAGCCACATTTTTATCATACAAAAACCTTTGGGAAATTTACCAACAATTTCTTTTCAGTCTAGGGTAGTGTTACAGCCCTTAATCATGCTACTACTGTGTTAAGGCATGCTACTACCACGCCCTTAATCATGCTACTACCAGGGCATGCTACTACCATGCCCTGATGCTGTTCCCACAATCGAACACCAGTCTGGGGTTCTTAACCATTAGTCTGTATGGTTCACCCATAAGTTATTGACTAAATCTCAGGATCATCATTCAGGACTTTTTATAATTAATTACACATAATTCTGATCCCCATTTCTCATCACCATCACCTGAAATACGTTTCGTGAGAAGAGAAACTATTTCAAATTCCTATATATGGAGACATCTGCTTCAACCAAGATGGAAAAACAGGGACCAGATTTGCCCTCCCATCTAAAATAACAACAAAATGGACAAAATATACAAAACAACAGTTTTCAAGAAACTGGACATTAGGCAATGAAGGAAACTGATACAGAGATGAGAAACACATTAGGTGAGCTTTTGCAGTCTACAGGCTGCAAAAAAACAGAGGGCAGGGAACCCAAGGGGAGAAAAACAGTCTCCCTGTGATGAAGACATGAATCTGGGAGTCTAGGGGGCATCAAAATGATCAGGTTTGCAGAGCAGACTACCAGTGGAGAGATCTGTAGAGAGAAAGGACACTGAAACCTGCAAGATGATCCCCCCTCTCAAGTCTTCTGCTGAGTACTGATCAGTGCTTGTGTGTGAGGCAAGCACCAGAGGCTAGGTAGGGAAAGAACTACCCAAAAGGCTTAAGGGGAAAAAACCATCAGGACTCACAAAGACCCAGGAGGAGCACCTGGGAAGATCTGGACTCACACCAAGCACAGTGAAAAACCTTATAAGTCACAAGGAATCAGAGTATTCAGAAGGGTTTTACTTCAGTAGTGGGATCAAATTAGCCCTCAACTACTCTGGTGGTTCTGCCTAACAAGGCTTTCAAAACTTGAAAGAATAAAGTTGTTTCTAAGTAACTTAACTGCCTCCCAGTATAAAACTCAAGGATAATACAAAATACCTAGTACCAACAAGTCACCATGTCTGACATCCAAATAAAACCTAACGGGCACAAAAAAAAGAGAAAGAAAATACATCCCATAATGAAAAAACTGAATCAGTAGAAAATTGACACAAATAATAAACTCAGTAGACAAGAACATTAAAACAGCTGCTGTAACTGTAGTTTTTATGTGTATAAACCAAGAGGAAAGACTGAACATGTTGAGCAGAGACATATGGAAAAAAATCAAACTGAACATAATATAAAAAATACAATATCTCGGATGAAAAATACAATAGATAAAATTAACAGATCTGAAATGGCAGAAGAAAAAAATCAATGAACTTGAAGACACGGTAATAAAATATCCCAAATGAAAACTGGTGAGGAAAAAAAAACAGGAGACACATACGCCACCATCACCATTAAGCTCTGATACAACTTCAAGTGACGTAATATACATGAAACTTGGGAAGGATCAAAATTAGAAAATGTAACAACGTAATGGCCAAAAATTTTCCAAATTAGATGAAAAAATTATAAGCCTACAGATCTAAGAAGTCCAACTAACACTAAGCAGAGAAAACATTAAGAAGTTATACTATGGCATGTCATCATCAAAATACTTACAATACATAATTTTTTAAAAAACTGAAAGGAGCCAGCAGAAAAAGATGTTACACACAAAAATGACATCAGGTTTTTTACTAAAAATAATGCAGGTGAAAAGACAGCAGAGCAACATCTTTGAAGTACTGAGGAAAAAAAAACCTAGACAATTCTATACCCAACAAAAATATCTTCCAAAATCAAATGAAATAAAGCTGAAAAAAAAGTCATCAGCAGCAAACCTACAAATAAAAAAAATGTTTTTAAAAAGTCTTAGGCAGAAAAACAAAACACCATGATGGAAATATGGATTTCCATATAAAGTAATAAAGAACACCAAAAATGGTTAACTGTGTGGGTAAATATAGCTAACAGCATAAAAAACCAGGAGAAATAGGATGTATACTTTAGTAAGGTTCTTACACAATGCATTAAGTAGTATATGACTTAAAAGGAAACTGTAATAAATTAGAAGTATACTGTAAACTCAAAAGTAACCACTAAAATAGGACTTAAGTCATAGCTAAAAAATCAACAATGGATTTAAACTGAACCATGAAAAATACTCAGGTGATGTACAAGGAAGGGAGGGAAGGAGGGAGGGAGGAAGGAAAAATTAGGTAAATTAAAAACAAATAGTGCTCTGGCTGGTGTGGCTTAGTGGATTGAGCACCAGCCTGGGAACAAAAAGGTCGCTGGCTCAATTCCCAGTCAGTGCATATGCTGGGTTGCAGACCAGGCCCCCAGCTGGGAGCATGCGACAGGCAACCGACTGATGCATCTCTTGCACACTGATGTTTTTCTCCCTATTTTTCTCCTTCCTTTCCCCTTTCTCTAAAAATAAATAAATAAAATCTTAAAAAAAAATAGCAAGATTACTGACTGAGGCCTAACCATATCAATAACCACATTAAATGTAAAAGGTCTAAACATAATTATAAGGCAAAGATTGTGGTTGTGTTTTTGAAAAACAAGACTATAGGCAACTACATGCAACTTAAATATAAAAGCACAAGTAGATTAAAGTAAAAGGAAGGAAGATATACCATGCAAAAGCTATTCAAAGTAAAACTGGAGTGATGTATTAAAATCAGACAAAACAGATTACAAAGCAAAGAACATTACCAAGGATAAAGCCATTTAACAATGATACAGGTGTCAATTTATAAAGATAATAATCCTAAACACATACATTTAAAAGACCTTCGGAAAATACAAAGCAGAAACTGATAAAACTATCAATAGAAGGAGATAGAGAAATTCACAATTACTACTGGAGATTTAATTTTAATACCACTCTCTCAATTAGAGACAGAACAAGTAGATTAGAAAATACTAGTTAGTACATAAAAGAACTAAATAATATAATCAATCAGGTGGTCCCAATTGGTATTTACAGAACACTCTATGCAACCACAGCAAAATACAATTTTTTTTCAACATGTACACAGAACATTTACCAAGAAAGACCATATTCTGGGACATGTAAAGATTTAATTCATACAAAATATGTTCTGAATACAATGGGAATTAAATTAGAAACCAGTAACAGAAATGTAAACAGAGGGGTGGGGAGAAAACACAGACAACAGCAATTAAACAACAATAAAATAATTTAAAGAAAAAAAAGAAGAAATGTAAGTAGAAAAGCCTTAATATTTGGAAACATACATTTTAAAAATCTAAGTAAACAAACAAAACAATGGGGAAAATACAAAATATTCCAAGATAAAGAAAAACAAAATTTGTGGTGTTCCCTAAAACAATATTTAGAAAATTTATGGCACTACATTCCAGTATCTGAAGAGAGAGGTCTCAAATCATGACCTCAGCTCCTACCTTAAGAAAGTGGAAAAGAGCAAAGCATACCAAGAATAAGCACTAAAAGGAAAAAATAAAATTCAACGTAGAAATCAATGCAATGAGAAACAGAAAAATGGAGAAAAAAAATCAATGAAACCAAGACCTGGTTCTTTGAGATCAATAAAATTGATCATTTGTAATTTCTAGTTAGACTTAAAGAGAAGGGGGTAGAGGAGAGACACAAATTACCAATATCAGGAATAAGACAAGAGATATCACTACAGATTCTGCAGATACCAGAAGGATAATTAAAAAACGTAATGAACAACTTTACACCAATGCACCAACATTTTCGCATGTTTGAACTTACTACCAAATTTTTAAAAATTAATTTAAAAAACTTATCTTTATTGTCAGGGGATGGCCATAAATTAATATTCCTAAAGCCAACTTAAAAGCTGAGTAATGGGTACATGAGAGTTCATTATGCTAATCTAGTTTTCAGTCTAAGTAGAAATTATGCATAAAGTTTTTTTAATCATTAAAAGTATACATCAGAAGCTTTTAAATGGAAAAAAATCTTTATTCCTAGCACATAAGGCCATAAATCCTGATATATTTGCCTCTATCAACTTGATTTGGACTATCAAGTCCCAAATCAACTGACTGAACCTATTATGTACCAAGCATTACTCATAAACTCATACTGCTGGGTTTTGAATTTAGTTCTTCTTTACTCATTTTTTTAATCCACTACCTAGGAATAGAGATATGCCTCCTCACTTTTGTAAATGCCATTTTTTCACTGTAGAATATATTAGTAGATAAGTAATCATGCTTCTTATAATTTTAGAAGAATTACCCTTAAAATTCAATGTTTTCATTTAGTCCATGTACTTAAAACCACTTAAAACCTTTTTCTCAAATATCTTTTGACATAACTATATTCTCATCTTCTACAGTTAAAAATTGACCAAAACAAAAAATACTCCAATTAGTTATTTTAAATGACTCATTATACATGGTGTACTGTGTATAAGAATCTACTTTCATACTTAAAAAATATATAATCTTAACCAAATTACTTCCTTATTATTTTTACAAATGTTATTTCTCCAAAATTTAGCTTCCTTTTTAAGGTAAAAATTTAACTATTACCAAGCATTACCAAAATTGAAATATTAACAATACCTTAAGTAAAAAGTTGTTCTAAAGCCCACCAATTTTTTCTCTTTAAATACACTATATCTCATAGGAAATTACCAAGAATTCTTCTTTCACATGAACTTTTAGTAAAATCCAATGAGCCAACAATTGCAAGTTCATTTTTAAAACATATACAAATCGTAAATATACATCTAAAATTTTAAAGCATACTGAAATAGAAATCCTGTAACAATTCTGAGTCCACAAAAATAAAAATCTATATAAACACATTTTAAAACATACTGCTTGTTAAGATGAAAACTTTAAATACTATCCTACCACAAATCTAATTAGACATTAGAAGAATTAATATAAAACTTCTAAAATCCATTTAACTTACATAAGTACAATTTTGGTGGTTTGCTGGAATTCCTATTTTTTTAATTAAGTCGACTTCTAGATCATAAGAATCAAATTTTTCTTACCAATAGCAATTCCTTCCGATTGTTGGTATTAGCAGAGCTTTCAAAAGCTAGCTCTTAATAATAAAAGTAAAATAAAACTAAGCATAAAAATCCATTCAAATGAAAATTTTCTGCTAAATATTTGTTTCAGTTCTTCTTTGAACTGCTTCCAAAATAAGACATTAAAATTTAGGATTTTTTAATTCACTGATTTTAAATGGGTTTTCAGAAGACATTTCCCTCTGCCACCTGACTACCACTGGTAGAGCTCCTATTACTTGAATAAATCATATTGAGCTAACCCACTGAAGTCCTAATTCCACAGTGCATGCCTGAGCCTTGATGTTATCTAAATAGCAAGGAGCTTATAGGCTATTGTGCTTAACCAAACCCTTCCTTGCATTTACAGTGAACTTGATTTTTTTTGTGAGTGAAAACAGCAGCACAGGAAAAAGTGAAGCCATCAGAAATAAATCTCATTAAATCTAATATTAATTTTTTAAAGTTTACTTATTTTTTCCCTTTATATAATTACCAGGAACCATTTAAAGTACATCTTTAATCTAGGAAAAGATTAGTCATGTCTCATTTCCTAAATAAGATGAGTTGGCTTCAATAGGCATAGAAATCCCCAAACCTCTGAACCATCTCTGCTTCAAAACCTGAGTTTCTCACTAGCTGTACCAACAGCATTATAACAGTGTATGTGGAGGGTTTTTCTTAAAGGTATTCAATGTATGTGCCAAGAATTCCAAAATAAGTTATTTCACAAGGTAATTTAGAGAATGATCTATAACTCGAGTAAAACTTTGAGCAAACCAAATTTGAATACATTTTTAACTGTTTACTTCACTCAATATTTGCCAAATTCAGCAAGACTGAGGTAAAAAATAAATAATGTATCAATTCAAAATTCACAAACCCAAAAATAAGTTAGTGAAAAATTCTCAAATGACATTTTGTAGAGTCTGTAACATATAGCTCCAGAGTTTTAAAAATTAAAACTGAACTAAGACCTTTAGGACACTATGTATTGTTGAAAGAGAATGAATCCTCTCACCTTGTTTGTAGTGCTACAATTTTTTTTCCTGAGAATTAAACATACCTATGTTAAATAAAAGTCTGATAGATGCATCTTTTAAGGACCACTCAGCAAAAGGTGTTTTTAAAGAGCCTGAAGTACAAAAACAGCATAGCCAGCACTCTCAATATTATCTCATTGTCAAATTGAAGTACCCCCTGCAACTACATGACCCCTCTACAAGTCAAAAGCAGTTCCTCCTTTGCAACTGAAATAAAAAGTACCCTAATACTTACTTTGTTCACTGAACCATTTCAATTTTAATATACATACAAATTTGTGTAAAAAGAATGAAAAAATCTGAATCCCCCAACTACGGTAATCAAACGGTGACAACTATGAAGGCAAAACTTACTACTTCAAGTCAGCTCCTAACAATAAGAATGACATAATAAAACTTAATGAATACATGGAAATTTTACAAGGATACCAGCTAAATTTTAACAAAGCTCCACTCAATACCCATTTTATCACTTCCCATCTTGAACTTTCTCTTATAATACATGCTTTTGTTTCTGTGTTTAGGCTTAAGGAAGACCATTGTATCCAACATCCAACAGAGCAAGACTGTATTTACATTTGTAAAGTGCAGTCTTTGTATAATTATATTTTTGTATGTTACAAAACAATGTGATAGGTATAACGAAATAAGTTATAATTAGGAAAGATAGCACAACTGTCTGTCATAGAATCAATACTAAGAACATTAGAAGTTATAACTTAACAGTCTGTTTGGGTAGAAGGGAGAAACTTTAGTGCTTTTTGAATGCTTTTACCACATACATGTAATAATATTTTAAATAGTTAAAAGAATAAAGAAAGCTGAGTAGAAGTGTAAGCTCCTAATTCTACAATGCATGGCCAACCTTGGGTCTGAACTTGTAAGAACCTCCAAAACATTTCATGGTGCTGTATCAGACCATTCTCCTGATTCTCTGAATTCCACTCTTAAGTTACTTTAGCTTATGAAAGTAGTTATATTTAAAACATTTTTTTCAATTACATTGGTATACAATACTACATTAGTTTCAGTTGTACAACACAGTAATTAGACATTTATATAACTTACAAAATGACCACCCTGAGCAAGTAGTAATTCTAGTAATTCTACTTGCTCAGGTGAATGGTGTAAGCAGATAAATGTACTTAACAGGGAAGTACATTTCTAGTACGCTACAGCTAGCTGTTTATATCTTTTTATACCCCCTCCACATTTTGGCTCCACTGAGAAGTATTAGCCATAGCAATAAGTATAGTAGCAGCAAATTTGAAATTACTTTATAAAACTAATTTACCTATTAGGGTTAAGTGATCATACATGCCATATTCATTACAATATTAGGAACTGTAAGAGATATGCAACTTTGCCCCAAAATACATAATGCAAAACAAAACAAATGTAAAAAGCACAGAACTCAAAAGTTAGCTTTAACTTGACCTTAAATAATTCAATATGAGCTATTTTCAAGTTCCTTCGACTGTCTTGGTTTCAACTTCACTAAAATTAAGCAGTTATAATAATTCTCATGATGCAGTCCAACCAGGCAGTTTTTGACCTACGAAAATTGCCTTGGTCTATAGCCTGCTGTTGCACTCTTCCACCAGTAGGTGACACTCCAACATCGGTAAGGAAGGAGGCCGGCAGCTCACAAGTCTTCACAGAGCAACTGCTTATCAAGAGGGATTAAGGGTAAGAAGTTACACATAAGGTTTTTTTTTTCAGTACCACTGGAGAATCTGATATGGAAAAGTAGTTGTTTCCTATAGATTAGAGCCTCTGTTTCACATGTCTCAATAGAAATATAAGACATGCAATAAACACAAAACAAATGATAATGGGGAGGGGGAGGAAGGCAGGTACATTATCATTATTTCCTTTATACTATAGATTATTCCCAAATTCGCAACTGTCTTAAACTAGAATTTAGTAATCTTACAATATTGTGGAACACGGGAGAACAGTAACAATTAAGAAGCACAGGAACCTATAAGAAAATAAGGCAAATTAAAGTATAAAATTACATAGTAAAGCATCACTTGCCCACAGCTGCCCATAAACAAACAAACAAACAAACAAACAAATAAATAAAAAGACAAGGAACACTCATATATGTTGCTGTTAATAGTGTACTGCCTTTTCGGAAAACCTGATAATAAATTAACATCGAAGACCTCCTCCCCACATACTTTGATCCAACAATCCCAATTAAAAATCCATGTCACATGTACCCATGTTACCATTAACAACTTCTTTGAATTATCTGCACTGTTAGGTCTATGAAAAAAATAAAAGTTTTGTGCTTTTTTCTTTGGGGGGCATGAGTAGGTACTTACAAGCAAAATAACCTAGTTTAAACATATAAGAGTACTTCTAAAACAAGCACAAAAGAAATTGTGTGGCATGAGCTGCTCATGCAACAAGAGACAAATCAAGAATTTGAGTAACAGCTTGTTTAAACAAACCAAAGTGATAAGTGAGCCTAACTTCCCAAACTAAAAGCTACACTTTTAAGTTCAAAGGTAAGATGAGGGTTTTTCTGTTACGTAATATATAAATCAACGTTCATTCCATTCTAATACAAATTAGTGACTATTTCCTCTAAACTGTAGTGCTATTCATCCAAATCCCTAGTGAGTTGACATCTCAATTAACAAATTAAAAGATGGCCTTTGAAATTTAAACATTCACTAATTCTAAGACTCATACTTTCCACATTTTAGCACAGCTAAAAAGGCAGGATGCAGCTTAGATGAAACCATTGTTGCTATTGGCAGGTGACCATCCTGATACAGTGGTCACTGCATCACACAATCGAACCTGGTCTCAACTGTTTGTAGTATTGTCTACTTCAGTTGAGGGAAGTGCAATCTTGGTGATACAGCGCTGAGTTTAAACTGTTGATTAAACTATTCAAAAAGATTATACTGTAGTTGCACAATGAAACAAAACTAATGGTGTAAACAGATAAGTAACAGAATAGAGCAGCAGAGTAGAGAAAGGCCAAGATGAAGACGGGTAGAGCAGGGTAGGGTAGGGTAGAGTAGGGTAGGGTAGGGTAGGGTAGGGTAGGGTAGGGTAGGGTGGGGTGGGGTGGGGTGGGGTGGGGGATAGGAAACTAAAGAAAAAAAGAAACAGAAGAAAACTTTCAGAATTATAATCCTAATAAGCCTTCAATATGTTAAGGAATTACACATAGATCCCAGAGATGTTCATTTTTCTTATCAACAGCAAACCCCAAAATAATTTTTTTTCATTACTGAGCATGGTTCACTTCAGGATTATTATATATATGCAAGAAAGAAAAATCAGTTTTACCCATTATCTATACTAGAATGTTTTACATTTCATTCTTCCAGACCTTATGAATTCCCAAACACAAAGCAGCACAAAATCACTAGGAAGCCAATCGTACAAAAAACACAATCCTAACAAACTTACAAAAGTATAACTGATGGGCACTTACATCAATTTTTTTAAATAATGTAAATTCATCTTTTTCCACTTTACTTTTTTCAATTTGAAACCCACCCATGTTGACCCAGCATAAGAAAAAAGTACAAAGGCCTCACAACTGCATTTAACAAATACTGCAAAAACACAGCACTTTAAGTTGCTGCTGAAGAGGATAATGGCCTTGCTCGTGGCATAGCCATTATAGAAATCTGAACTTTCTCATTTTCTGTGGTCATTCTGTAATTCATTATTAAGAATTTTTTTTTAATCAATGAATCTGGATACTGTGCCAAGCATAATAATAGTAACTGACATTCATACTGAAATTTTTAGTTTATAAAACACTTGGGCATTATCTACTTAAGAGTTTCAAATCAATATTATCTTTTAAAAACAGGGGGGGAAAATCTTCATTTAACCAAGAATAGCATTTTCACATTCCGTAAAAGTCAAGCATGGAGTGACTTAAATCAAAAAAGCGTTACCAACAAATTAATGACATGTGAACAACAGCACCATCTTTCAAGGGTCTATTTTCCAGAAATTCATTTGAAAGACAGGTGTACTTGAAATACCTTATTTTCTAAAGAAAACACTAACCAGGCTCTCAAGATGGCCCACAAATGACCTTTCTACTCCCACAATTAAGTTAAATTATACTTCATGTTATGCTAACCTGGGTTGTGGGACAGGTGGCCAGGTTACCAAGCTTCCGCCTCCTCTGCCCAGTTCTTTATTATTAATATTCTCCAAGCCTCTACTTCCTGTGCCCATTTAAATACTAATTTTGTTCAGGTTTCTCTGTGTAATATCACCAGGACCCAAGGATGGCACTCTTGGCCCACTTATGGTGGCAGCTTCCAACCATTTCTTTCAGCATAGATCTAACTAGCTTCAGACCCACAGATTAAAGGTTTGCATACAACTAGAATTCAATAGATTCATTCTATCTTTCTTCCTAAAAACCTGCCTGCCATGAACTACCACCAATTCCCTCTACCTAATTAATACAATTTGCCTAAAAACCCATGCCAGGAATTTGGAAGTCATCCTATACTCCTTCCTATTGTACACCTTCTGTTGCACAGTATGTCCAACTGGGCACTGAGTATTACCATTTCTACCTTTCTCAAATCCACCCCTCTCCATGCTGTAGTCTGCACTGTCATTGCTTCAACTCAGACTCTGATCCCCTATCTAATACCCCTCATTCAAATCAATGAACAAACCAGATATGACCATTTCTCTCTCTGCTTGAAATGTCAATAGTTTCCCATTGTCTGCAGCTGCATCACCCAACTGTTAAGAGTCCTTCCAAAATAAAATTTTGTAAAAGGCATCCCCAGCTCCTAAAAATTGAAGAATAATACTGGACTAAACCAAGTTATGAAGTCCTTTACTTGCAAGACTTTAAAAAGTCAAGCCTTACAATGCAGCAGTCCCCAACCCCAACCTTTTTGGCACCTGGGACCTGTTCCAGGAAGTGGGGCATGCGGGGGGGGGGGGGGGGGGGGGGCCGGGGTGCGCGTGCAGGGCAGTCACAGGAGGCAGAGCTCAGAGCTCAGGTGACCTTTGCTCCACCACCCAACGTGGATGGGGAAGGGGAACAACAGGAGACAGGAAGCCATGGTTAGGGGAGCTCCGCGTGCCTCTGGGTTCCTAACAGGCTGGGGATTGGGGGCCCATTACAATACACAGTACTATGTATTTTCCTACCAAGGGGAATTGGGGTATAGAAGTGAGGCCCAAGTGGGGCTCCGAGGACAAAGTTGCAACAAATTGGAAGACACATAAAATCCTTCAGACTTTGGCCCTGCCTGGGTATCAACACCATCTGCCATTCATCAGTGGTTATCACTCACCTCTCACAAACCTTACATCCTATCTATAATATGTAACTCCCCAAAGAGCCTCCTGTTTCTTGACTCCATTCCCTCTACCAAGGATGCCCTTCCCTAACTCAGTCTTGCTGAAGGGCTCCTACCCATCTTCCTAGACCCTGGTCAAGAATCCTCTCTACTAAACTTTGAATGTCCCTTCTACTTCCAGCAGAGGACTTTTCCCACATTTGTCCCTTCTCCATATGTGGCAGAGCACTTGCCCCACAATATTGGACACACAGACTAAAAATTTTAAAGGTTGGAAACCAGGCCAGCGTTCAAGCAATGTAGCTGAATGAATGAGACAGAGCAAGACGGGCAGTAAAATCCTTCCTTTCTCTGAGCAAAATTTCACAACAAAGGACATTTGTCTTTGGCATGCCCCCACATCTCATCCCTATGCCCTGCTCCTAGCTGTCCCAATACCCTCTTCCCGGGGCCTTTGGTGACCTCACACAACCCTATACAATCACCACCACAGCACTAGGTTCGTCACTATCTACTTCCTCTTCCTATCAAGAATCATTCTGTTCAGAAGTTAAAACACAAATGAGTTACAGTTTCTTAGGCTGAGATATCTAAGATAAATATCTAACAAAATACAAAATAGCATGGAGGAGGTGTGGGGAGTGAGTACTGCAGTTCCACTCCTTCACTTCATCTACCCCTGCACAGCAGCAGCAGTGAGCACTCCTGGCAGAAACGGATGGAACTGATGCTACGGTGATCCTACAGGTCACCTGTTCTTCTTGAATTGAAAAGCTTTTTGTTGTAGATACCATTTACAGTCAATCTTCCATTATTAAAGTCTCACCAATATGTTCGCCAATGAACTTAAAACAGTGCCTTGCTGGGAATGCAGATTGGTACAGCCACTATGGAAAAGCAATATGGAGATAACTGAAAAAATTAAAAGTGAATCTGCCTTTCAACCCAGCTATCCCACTTCTGGGAAATTATCCAAAGGAACCCAGAACACTAATTCAAAAGAACATGACACCCCTATGTTCATTATAGCATTATTTACAATCGTCAAGAAGATACGGAAGCAGCCCAAGTATTTATCAGTAGATAAGTGTATAAAACAGCTATGGGACATTTAAACAATGGAATACTACTCAGCCATAAAAAAAGAAAAATTCCATTTGCAACAATATGGATGGGCCCAAAGAACACTGTGCTAAATGAAATAGGCCAGTCAGGAAAGACAATACCATATGATTTCACTCATGTGGAATCTAATGAACTAACAAGGAAAATGGGGAGACTCATAGATGGAGAGCAAGATAATAGCCTGGGGCGGGGCAAGGAGATTAGGGGATGGAGGGATTGAAATAAAAGGAAAAAGGACTCATGGACATGGGCAACAGTGTGGTGATTGTGGGGGGGGGTGGTAAAAAGGGGCTAAATGATAATGGAAAAATATAAAAAAGATTTAACAAAGATAAATGAAAAATACAACAAAGATTAAATACAATAAAGATTAAATAAAAGATTAAATGCTGGAGATTACATAGATAAAATTTCTAACCTCAAGGAGCTAATGGATGAGTCAGGCAAGTAAGCAAATATGTATCAAGCAAAATGGTTATGTGCTGCCATAACACAGGTGTCGTGGCAGCAGGGGGAGGAAAAGAAGAGGGAGAGGAGAGGACAGAAAAGACTTCAGATAACTATCCCCTGATCTAACACCTGAAGGGTGTGAAGTCATCAAACAAAGCAGCAGTCAAAAAAGGGGAAATACATGGCTGGTGTGGCTCAGTGGATTGAGTGCTGGCCTGCGCTCAATCCACTGAGCACTGGTTCAATTCCCAGTCAGGGCACAGGGCACCAGGGTTGTGGGCCAAATCCCCAACAGGGGGTGCGTGAGAGGCAACTACACACTGATGTTTCTACAATTTATTTAAACTGTCTTGTCCTCTGGAGAAAGTCTGGGAACAGATCTAACGGGGGGGGGGGGGGGGGGGAGGGGGGGGACAGGGCAGAATCAGATTATGAGGGCCTTATTTGATATGGTAAATATATAGATTAACTTGTACTTAATGAAGATTCAGAACTTTTTCCAACTGAAAGAGACCCAAGGCCAGGCCAAGGGGCCACATTCCAAAGAATGCAATGTGAGTGATGTTCTCTGGACTAGTGCAATGCAGCAGTATGGTTTCAAGGATGGGAGGACTTAATCATCACGCACGTATATCCAGTGTCTTAGCCCTGTGCTTGGCATATACAGGAACTAAAAAAGTATTTAACAGTTAGAGGTGCCAACACAGTCCCAAAGGCATAACCAAAAGACCCTAGCCAAATATCCTTCCTCACTACCTATAAAATCACAACTCTTATGCCTTGCAGTAATTGGTAATTGCCACCAGTTTTAACAAAACATGAGGGCAATTCACAATAGGCTGTGCCAGGGAGACAAGAAAGGACTGAGGGAAAAGAACACATTAAGATGCTTTTGAACTGACTAAATGAAGCAGTTTATTCTATTCTTTTCCTTACCAAAAACTGAACAAAAAACAACCATGGGTTAGCTCAAAATTATTCATCAACTGACTCTCTAAGGCCATGGTAATAACTATAAAAAGCTATTTTCATGTCAAAAAGAACCACAAAACAAAATTTTAACTAAGAATTTGCTAGGTTATTCTAGTCTTTCAAATAATTAAGTGCCCCAGATAACAGTAGGCTACTTACCTGTAGCACTTTACATTTTATTTAGCAAACTAAGTTAAATTTTTATATTTGGCATGTAAATAAGGATTCTACCTCTTATGCTTGGGAAAATAAGCAAAATGGATTTTTAAAGAGAAACTTTATAAAATCATGGACAAAAATTAATTATAAATGAACTTAAAAAACTGATGGCTTAAAAAGCTAAAGCATAATCTAAGCATGAATTTAAAATATTTGGTCTATGAAAATCCAGTAACACACATTTAAAGAAATCAATCCAAAGGCCACAGAAGTAAAATAAAATTTCAAGTCTTAAAAAAAAGATGTAGACATTTCACTAATCAGTATTTTTAAATGAAAATAAGGCACATAAAATGCTATTGAATACACAGACTTAAACATGATTTTTAGTTTTCTAATGTGGCCAGGGAGAGAGATGATGGGTCACGGTAACACGGAGACCAGGGAGGAAGAGAGCAGGCAGGGGACCGCTGCACACAACCCAAAGACACCGGAGAAAGACAAAAATACACAGAAAGCATACACTACAAACACATAAAATTAACGGCTTGGTTTTTTAGGATGTTGTTACCAAAGTGCAAAGTCGTGGTATTTCTGCTATGGAAAGACTGAATATAACACCATGTCATTATTGTCTGCTACTCCACCAAAAAAATACAATAAAATAATAATCCTCTATAATGTGCCTCCCCATTCTCTCCTTCTCTCCCCCCCAACACACAAACCTGTTTTAACTATGTTAAATATTACTAACAAATAAATAGTAAATGACTATTTACCAAGCCGTCTTATCCTCACCATACTCAGGTAAGTTTTATTACCTCCATTCAGCACATGAAAAAACTAAAAACTGTTAAGTGACTTGACCCAAACTGCAAAGCTAGTTCAATGATGAGGCTGAAATTCAAAATGACTTGTCAATGGCTCTGGAGCCTACATTTTAACCAACACACTATGCCCTCTCCCAGGGCATCTTTAGCTGTCATACTGTCTTTTTTAAAGACTGGTGTTTTCTTACTGTGCTATCTCAAGAACATTTAGATTCAGACACTTTAAATTCCATGTAAAACATTAACTTCTATAGTTCTTTTAACATAATGCAGATTCTGCCAGCAGTAAGGAAGACAGCTCTTAAAAAACACTGAAAGTAGCTGAGTATCAACCCAGAATTAGACAAAGTACCAATATTTCCCCAATATTCCCAATTTTATTAATTAGCCTTTTAACTATGCTAAGTTTTTTTGGTGTGGTATGACTCTAAGGAAATAGCAGATTTTCATAAATATCTAATTTCTTTCTCCCTTATTCACAGTGTGGAGTTAAACCATACATACATTTCATTATACCCATTCAAAACTCTGTGCTACAGGAAAAAAGAAAAGCAAGAGAGAAAAAATACTTTGAATAATGGTGGCAAGGAGGTCTGCGTTTCACCCTTGCACCAAAGTAAGCCTGCAGTGGAGACTATCAACGTGCTGCCCCTCAGCCAACCTGAAAACCCAGTTGCCTGTCAGACACCATCCCACCCGCTGGTCATCATCCAGCTTACTGAAAAAGCAGCCTATTCGCAAAGCTGGAGGAAAACCAGGCTGTCAGAACTGAAAAACAATGTATCAGTTAACCATTTTTCAAACTGGTGTCTTCCTAAAGGACTTTTTCAACGGTAATTTTGACAAGATTTTTACCTTAAACGAGAATTTAGGCCCAAAGTCCCCACATAAAAGGTGATTTGACTTTACTCAGCTCGTTAGATCAGAAAGAATTAGGAATCAAATCACTTGCCATTTGTACCAAAGTTAATAACATATTTTTCAACCTATTCACAAAATTAGAAAAAATAGAACAGGGATACATATGTGGGAGCTAGACCATAGCTTACTTTAAAATAAACTAAAAATGTAATAGAAGTCTGTCAAGTAATCAAAAGCAACCCTTAAAAGCTGGTTCTCAGTAGGAAAAAAATAAAACACACACACAATGAGTTTTGAGATATGCCAATACTAGAGCATAAAATAAAGGCAAGGGTGAAAAGAATACCCAACTAAGATAAAGCTTCTAATCCCAGCTACTTTAGTTGCATCACTTACCCGTCCAGATATCAGTTTCCCTTTCTGTAAAAATAAGGGACTAGTCTATGATCTATCTATGACCATTCAGTATTATTATTTTCCAATCTCATACCTCTTCATTTCAATGCCCAACTCACAAATTCCTTTGTGGAAAAAAATAAGAAAAACTAAATAAAAAGTCAACTAGCTTGCTATCACTGAGGTAGAACTGTCTTTCATATAAAATAACAGTGATAAATATTTCTATTCAAAATTTCTGAGAAAGATTCTACAGACATCAGCAAGTTCTACATCATGTAATCAAGAAATTGTACTTTAGACAGTTAACGTACTTTTCTCAGAAATTTAATTCCTTACCTAATAGTATCTGAATGTCAACAGATCATTTAAAAGCAAGATCCATAGGGAATAAGTGCAAGAGCCAACAAAAGAAATTTTGATTAAGAAATTAATCATAACCCAATTCATCACATCTCACATACATAAAAAGACTTCAAACATAGGGTACTTCTCCCTGCATTCTCAGTTCACACTAGTATTAGTGGCCTTTGGCGACATAAGATGCAAGAGATGCATTTTCACCTATACCTTGAAAGGAACATGCTTCAGAGGAGCTGTTTCCACAGGTCAAATATGGCCTCTAACACATAAGTCCTTTTTTAAAAATTTGGCAGTCTTAAAAGTTTGCTATTTGAGTTAATGTTTCACCACCTCATTTGAAGCAAAGGCACAGATATGAGCCTTTGGGTCAAAGATGTTACTACCTCTGGTGTCGGGACAGTTCTCTCTGGAGAAGTGTTCTATGGAAACTTCACCAATCACCATCCTCACCTCTCCTCATTCTCTGACCTTTGATTATCTGAACAGCTCTCCCTTTCCTTCATTCCATTTTTTCCCCTTCTTAACTGATTACTATAAAATCATTTTTAACTCCCTATTATAACAGGGATCAATTTTTCCAATTACCATTTTACATGACATTTCACATTACATCTACTTTTACTCTTACCAACACAAATGTTTTTAATGCATAACTTGTGTAATTAGTAATTATCATTAACTTCAGGACATTCTATCTTATAAATACCACCTGTTTTTTCCTAGATTAAATATGCCCAGGACCTTTTACTTTTTCACCTAAGTCTCAAAATATATGACCCAATTCTGATCCTTTCTTATTTCTTTACTCTCAAAATACGAAGATCAACAAAATTCAAGGAAGACTCTAACAATTATTTCCTTGGTTTTTGCATGTTTTCTGAACTAGCCACACAAATTAATTAGGACATGGTTCTGATAACCCCAGATTTTTTCTCTCCATGGGCCAGTTAGTGTCATTTCACACAAACTATGTTCGGAAACCAAAGACTAAACCATGTCAGCTCTCTCTCACATCCAGATTTAACAAGAAGCTCTATGGCACATTCAGAATACGTTCCGCTGCTGGAACAAACATTCTGATGATGTCTCAGGTAGATGTCAGACACTACATATCTTCTTTTAGCTTACCACCGTGAATTGTTTTAAGAGGTTTAAAGAATGTTGTCTTTAATAAGTGACAAGCTGCCAAGACTTTAGAAATCACAATCACCTGCTGTCATTTCCAGCATCAAATTCTTATTTCCACCATTACCCAGACTATTGGGAAAAAATACAGAAAAAGATCAAAGTTTCACAGGATGGCCCTGTATCATTTATCATAGCCCATCTCCCAGGACTGCTACTAATCTTAGGAATAAAGTATACTGACATCTTAAAACCTTTTATTCACAGTGGTTACAAAACCACCACACTATACAAGCACAGCCTGATTCAGTAAACGGAATGGAAGAGTGAAAGAAACTACTTATTATGTGACAGGAAAAGTGTTACTTTCTTTACATATGTCCTCAGCTAATCCTCAGAACTCCCTGATATTCTTTGTTAACTAAAAAAAAGGAAGAAAAACTGAGAAGTTAAGCAACTTGCAGTATATGGGACTTTAAAGAAGGCCAGAATCCTAGCTCTGTTACTGCAGCGATTTTCAACTGGTGTGCCACAAGAATTTTTAAAACATGCAATACCAGACTATTTAGTCCAGGGCACCGACCTCTCTTCCCTTAGACTGTCAAATTTAAAAAATGAAAACAGCCCATACGACAGCTGTCCAGTGCAAATAAATCCAAGTTATACCTGTTATTTTTGTCACATTGGCAAAAAATGTTTTTTGGTGTGTTGCAGAATTTCAGTGATTAGTGTGTGTACCATTTACTTACTGTATGTGACCAGAGATGTCTATTTTTAGGTTTACCAGATTAACTGTGTGTGACTCTGGACAACTTAAAATCTCTGAACCTCAGTTCCCTTATCTGTAAAATAGGGTTCAAGTGAGACACTTCAGGTCAAGTGTTTAATTCAAAGCCCAGTATACAGTAAGCTTGCTCAGTAACTATTAGCACTGGTCAAAGTCAAACAACTATTTAAGAAAGTCAGAAATCAAACTCAGGTCTGATTCCAAAGTCCATGCTTTTACTACTACAATATGCTGTAATTAGCAACACACTTACTATCCACAAAAGAATCGATACTGGAAACATGACACAGATGGGAAACATGTTACCTAAGTGAGTTAACTATTAAGAACTAACTAAATCAACAGAGGTATTTTAACTCGAATATCTAATAAGCAATACCAAGTAGAAAACTCATCAGAAGATACTGTTTAGACATTCAAGCTTATAGAACTTTGCTCTACTATAAAATTATTTTCCTATGTAGAAACGTATACTACTATTTATCTCAAACCAATTGTACGTTAAAATTTTAATTACTAGATGCTCCCCAAATAAAGCTTCCTGGTTGGCCTGGACAAAGAAATCAGCCCTCCTACTACACAATTTAAATGCCACTTCATATTTAAAGATTCTCAACTGTATTTTCAAAATAAACTACTTAATATTGTTATTTATGTATAACTGTACTACTTATAAATTGAGACAACCAAATAATGTCATCACTTTTCCTACCCAATTCCTTGACACAAAACAAACTTTGTTGTTCTAACAACGTTCAAAACTCTCACTTAAAGATACAGCATGGATACTGCAAAACCAAGGACAGTAATAAAAGCAAATTTCCCTAACAATTACTAGGCTCAGTATTTCAAGCAACTTCCAGGAACTAATTTGCTTTTTAAAGGGGTTGCTAAACCAGAATGCGATGCCCACAAAACATTTATTTTAGCAACTGTAGCCTACTCAGCAAGGCAACAAGCCTCCTGAGAAAAGAATGCCACTTATACTCCAGTGAAACAAAATTAACACATGTGCCTCATTAAAAAGACTGAGTTCTAACCAAAGGTAGAACATTTTAACTATGTAATTACCTTTCCAAAGACGGTCAAATCAGAATACCTTCACTTTAGCAACAAAACTTTTGGAAGATAGTGTTCATTTTGCAGTAATCTTTAACGTTCCTGCATTTTAAAATTCTAACTTCTGGCTCAGATATAAAATAGTTATTATACACACAAATGTTCTACTCCTTTAGCTCATAATCATGTAGGAAACACTGGTTTCTGTTTCTAGGTTTACAACTCCATACCCATTCATTTTGTGCTAATATAACCACTAAATATAGCTCTAAGACACTGATGATTAAAAGCAGTTAATTATGTGAGTGATTCATACCTCCTATGTCCAGACACCAAGATCCAAAGATGTTGCTGTCAGATCTATGGAAAGAGGAAACGATAAACACCTGTCACAAAAGCTTTACAAACTGGGAAGCCACTGCCAGTCATCCGATTGACTGGTCACCCCCGCCCAAAAGAAAAGAGATCGAGAACCTAACTTTGTGAAGGCAATAAAGGCCATAAACAGAGTAGCCACCTTCGTATTGGGGGAAAGAGCCCTGGTTTTCTAATCCTCACTCTGAGAGTCAAAGCGAGAGACCTTAGGCAGGCAAAGTCATTTTTCCTCTCTGGGCCTCACTTAGTTTATCTGTAAAAGGCGGTGATTGCCAAGGAGCTCTTCCACTCCGCGGCTGAGGGCGTTAAAGATTCCTTCCGTCCGCACCCGCAGAAACCCACCGAGCGCCCTGCCAATACCCCCACCTCCGACCACACGATCTCCCCGACTTTCTAAAAGGGCTGGGGCGCCGTCCCACTCCCAAGCCCCAACACACAGTCGCCCGCCCGCCAAGCAGCGTGTCCAAACCAGGCCTTCACGCCAACAACGCGGATCCGTCCTTCCCACCTCACCTGTCCCACACATTCCGCGGCCTTAGAGATCCCCTCCAGACTGGACACACACCTTCACGGAGAAGTGATGCCCAATTCCGGCGGCGGAGGCCACCCGCAGCGCGCCCGGTACCCACCGCCCCGACAATACCATCCGCCTCCTCCGACCTTCCCCATCACCAGCACCCACCCGCTCCACGCGCCGCTCGCCCTACCCTCCACCGCTCAGAGAAGGCCCAGGCCACTCACCCGCCGCCGCCGCCGCGCCGTCTCCTTGGCGGCCTCCTGGCCGGTGCAGCCCAGGGGCCACCGGGGGCCGGGGCCGTGGGCCGCCGCTGCCGCCGCCTGGCCTCAGCCCAGCCCCATCGCCCGCGGCCGGCGCCGGCGGCCGCGGGTCGCTGGGGCTCGTGGCGCCGCCGCCGCCGCCGCGCACTGCGGCTCTAGGTGAGGGGAGACAGGCGCCGGGAGAGGCCCGGGCCAAGCCGGGCTCCGGGGCGTCCGCGCTCTTCTCGGCGCACCAGCGGCGGCGTGCAGCCGAGGCAGAGCGAGAACAAGGGAGGGCGGCAAGGGCCCGCGGACAGGGGAGGGGGGCGGTCCGCACTTGGAAACGGCCTCCCACCGCCAGCGACGTAGCGATACCCCCCTCCCCTCCGCTTTGGCAACCGGAGCACGCTACCGGGAGAACCCGAGGGCGGGGGAGCGCGCGCAGCCAGCTCGGGACTCCCGCGCCGGATGTGAGGTCACGTGACAGCCTCAACCCAGCGCCGACGGCGGAGGGGCGCCGCGGGGACGATGGGAGGGGTGGGGCCAACAGAGGTGGGAGGAGCGATGGGGACGGGCCCCCGCCCATCCTCACCTCCCCCTAGGGGCCCCCAACCGGGCGAGGGGAAGAGAGTGTGGGGAAGGGAACTCCGAAAGAGCTGGGTGTTGGAGGACGTTACTAACAGAGGATAGCGTTTTGCGGGGCGGGAGGAGGTGGAATTGGCCACCTGGCCATGCAAAGACAAGATCATAGTTCAAATGCTCGTTTTATGTATGATCAGGGAAACTGAAGCCCAGTGTGAGGCCTGGACTTGACTTGGCCGGAGTCGGGGTCACGGAGGAAGCTTGTGCTAGAGTGATGGAGGGAAAACTAGATCCAGGTCTCTTTCATTCCTTAATAGCACCCCCTGCCCTCCAGAAACAAACAGAAAACTACTATAATTAGCATCGGACACCCGGCTCGGCGCGCCCTGCCTGCCTCGGGCGGAGGACTGGGAGGCGTACCAAGTGAAAGCTCCCACGCGCCCACAAAACTGTCTCCGGCGGGAAGGAGTTTCTTCCAACAGTGCTGGATGCATATTAAATACTTTCCTCCGCAGATTTATCTCTGGGCAGGGCCCTGGCCAGAGATACAAATCACGAGTTTGGTTTTGCGGCGTTCCTTCTGCGACGCAAGCGCGTGCTCAGCCACCTGCTGCCTGGGGTTCCGGCCATCTTTCTGTTCTGAATCTATTTTGCCCGCGCCTTGAGGCCGGTCCACCTGTGTTGTTGTTGTTCCACCTGACCGCCAGCAGAATTCTTAGCTGCTTGAGCATGAGAAAGGGGAAGGACTCGCTGGGTGGCCCCTGGTCCACCCACCTGACACACTTCCCCAGAGATGGAGCATTCCGGCTCTGGGGCTCTGGGGCTCTCGTTCGTAGGCAAAACCTAGCGACACTTCTGAGGTCTGCCACCCCTGGTCCTCAATACATGGTGACATCTTATCTGAGGCAGCACACTGCCCCCAGAGTCCAGTAGCAACGATGTCCTCTCAAGGGGAGCCAGGAAAATGCTGCTCTTGGCCCCCTAGATTGTGTAGATCTGGATGGTGTTCGTGCACACAGCATGGTGGAATGGACTGCGCCCTCGACTGGAATGGATCCACACCTCTTTTCCCAACGCCTGGACTCAGTCTTACCCTTTGTTTCAAATCTCACAGGTGTTCAAACGATCAAATAAGACAAGGGATGTTGAAGTGTTGGGCAAAGTGTAAGGAGTATACATTTGGGTTGAGCCCTGAAAGCTCCTTCTTCCACCTCTTCCAGCTCCTTGGCTTCTGGCTATTTCCCCTCAACCTTTATTTACTTATTTTTAATTTTTATTTATTGATTTGAGAGAGAGAAACATCAATTTGTTGTTCCACTTATTTATGCATTTATTTATGCATTTATTGGTTGAACCCACAACCTTGGCATGTCAAAGGATGCTCTAACCAACTGAGCTATGCAGCCAGGGCCTCCCCTCAGCCTTTAAACAAGCTCAAATCTCTCAAGTCCTAAAAACAAAACTGTCAAGCCAAACTTCCACTCAAAGTGCCCTCTCCACTTAGCACCCAAGTGTTTCTCTCCCCCTCAGGCAGACCTCTTAACCAGTGGTCAAACTTGGCTGTGTCCACTTCCTCATTTCTCAGCACTTGGCAAACTGGCCTTCCAATTCTCTCATCTCAATAAATAAGGCCTCTCCCTCCTTTGCTAGCATCCTTAAGTGGTACTAACTGTGAATCTGCACCTTAAATTCAAGACTCCACTTTATGCCCACAGCTCCGCTCACTCCACTCTCAGGGGATCACCTCCACCCTCACAGTTTCAACTACCAAATCAGCAATCTCCCGCTCAGACCTCTTCCACAAAAGTTAGACCCAAATATCCAACCGCCTGCCAGGCACTTCTGTCTAGATATAGCAAGGGCACTCCAAACGCAGCATGTCCAAAACTGAACTCATCCTCTACCTCCATATTTGTTTCTCCCTCAGCTATTGGCATCATAGCGTGTTGGCACCACCATCTACAGTCATCAGAATTAGAAAGCTGGGGAAGAAATGAGTCATTCTTGATTCAGCCCTTCGCCTTACACGAGCAACCAGTCCTATCCATTCCACCTCCTTAATAAGCCTCAAATTCCTACCTCCATGCCCACTGGTATGCATTCCAGCCATCCTTTGCATGCTGAACTGTTACAGCAGCCTCCTAACAGTCTCCTTCAGACAAATTCATTCTCCACTGAGCCTCTGAATGAATTGTCTAAAATGCACTCCTATTTAAAATCCAGCAGAAGTACCCCTGGCTTCTGGCTGCATGTGTACTCCCAAAGTATCCAGCAGCAACCTGTCAGTGTTCTAAAGGGCCACGGAGAGCCCTAGACTTCAAGAGGCGGCAAAAATCCCCAGAGTGAGATAACAAGCACTGAGGCAAGGTAAAACTATAGAAAGAAAAAGAGTGATTGAATATTTTCAAAAGTTCCCTCTTACAGATGTTTTGGGTGTGGAAAGAAGAAAAATTGAACACAAGAGGATATGCTGAGTCACTGGGAAAGGCTTGAGCTTGTTTATAGGCTGCTGGAAAAGATTGAGCTAGAAAAGGAGGAGAAACCAGAAGCCAGAAAAGGAGAGACAGAAAGTGGAATAAGTCCTGAGAAGTTCTGGAAAGCTTATTGATTCTCTGCACATGATGATTATGGGTCAGATTGCTGATCATGCTTCCCTTCTCTCCTCTAATCCTACTCACTCTTTAACACCCAACCCAGAATCACCATCCTCCCAGTTAATACAGAACAAAGAGGAAACAGCCTTCCCAGTAACCTCTAACTCTACTTTCTACAAAGACTATTTTGAACATCCTCCATCCTCAAAATCCCCATCCTTGTGTCACTTCCTCTCTCACCATCACCTGACCTCCTATTTCACTGGGGAAAAAAATTGCCTGCCATCAAACGGGAACACCCAAGTGTGCATAATGTCCCACGCCAACATCCAGTGTTTTTCCCTCCAGTTTTTGCAGAGGGACAATGCAAGTACCTTCCGTAGGTCATCGCTGTTGCCAAGGCCAGTGGACACCTTTCCAGCCTTATCTTTCTAGCCATCTAGCAGCCTTTAGTTCCCATTCTTGAGAAACACTTTTCTGTTAGTCTGATAATTCTCTTTTGGAATTCTCTCTCCTCCTCTGTCCTCTAACTGGTGCTATTATTCACCAGGGCTCAATCCAGGGTCCATTTCCGTCTCTACACCAGTTTTATTGTTGTTGTTTTTTTAATTTGTCATCTATAAATCTTACAAGATTTGTGAATAGGCTTCGGGGGTCTATAAATTCCTTAAGCTTGAATGCAAATACTTTTTAAAAGATTTTTATTAATTTACTCTCAGAGAGAGGGTAAAGGAGGGAAAAAGAGAGGGAAAGAAACACCTATGTGAGAGAGAAACATGATTGGCTGCCTCTCACACACACACCAGCGAAGATCGAACCCACAGCCCGGATACATGCCCTGACTGGGAATCAAACCAGTGACATTTCACTTTGAAGTTTGACACCCAGCCAAATGAGTCACACCAGTCAGGGCTTGAATGCAACTACTTTGAAAGAAAGAAGTACAGCTTTTATGAGCTTTCCAAAGACGTCCAAGACCCACTACAAAAAGAATAAGAGCACAGATTCACATGTGCTGCCCCAGCTGACCTCATCCACCATGGCCGTAGCTAATGTCTACATGAATGGTAGTAACTCTCCACTCTCCGCCAGGTCTCTCTTTGCAGTCCATGGGCCAGACGTCTCTATCACCTTCACATGGTGCCTCACTGCTACTTCATAAATTCACTTATCTAAAACCCTTGCCCTACTTCTCCAAACCATCTTCTTTCACAGGCTTCTCAATCTTTGCAAAACACACTGTCACCCACCTAATTGCTAAAGCAAGTAGGAAACTTGGGAGTCAGTCTTTCCAACCCAGTACTAAATCCATTTTAAATCCTTCCACATCTCTCCATTTCTACTGCCAGTAGCAGAAGCAAAGCTGCCTCCATTTCTCACCTAGAGCTATTGCCTTAACCCAACTGATTTCCCCACTTGCACCCTTTCCCCTCCAATCCATTCTCACAGCAGCAGCCAGAGTGTATTACTGAGTGTGACTTGGAGTACAGCTCTTGGTGAAAGGTTTCAATTGATTCCCATTTCACTGAGAATAAAATGTGAACTTCTTTGGTCTACAAGACCCAGTGTTGGATGTGGCCTGGCCACACTCTCCCCCTTCGCTGGCACTCTCCTCCTACCCCAGATCTCCTTCCCTATCTCATCTCATTCCAAACACAGTAGGCCGGCCTGCTTTCAGCTCTTTCCTACCTCTGGACCTTTGAATAAACATTTTTTTCTCTTCCCTTTCTATTGTTACCTGGCTAACTCTTAAAATGTTTCAGCTCTTGTTTAAAATGCTTCCACTCAGCAACCCCCAATCCCTCACCTATTTTCTTTATAATAATTATCACCATTTAATTACCATTTCTTTTCTTTATAACAGTTACCACTATGTTAAATCCCTGTGAGTTTATGTGTGTATGTAAGGCCTGTCTCTCCCATCAGACTTCAAGCTCCGTAAAGATCAGGACTCAATGCAGCTCTGGATTTTTTCTAGAGGAGCCTTAAAAATGGCAAACTTTTTGGAAGAGAAAATAACTGTTTGTCTAGAGGCTGTGTTTGCATGGTACTTTATTAAGATTTTAAAAAGCATCAGTTGCCCATTTGGTAAACAGGGGAAGGATTTTTGGAAGCATGGGGAAGGGGCACATAAAGCATCCCCTCTGCCTTCCCTCAAGCCCCCAATCATTATTGCTACTGGCAGAGATTGAACCCGGCACCAGAAAGCCAGGCATGTGGTTGACTCTCAAATGTTTGTATTCTGATGAATGAATAAATTTATAATCTCAAACATCATCTCCTTCAAATACTTTCCCTGACTTCCAGACTAAAAAACCCCTCTTCTGTGTGTCTTTTCACTTCATTTACTTATTTCCCTTGAATAAGTAGTGTCTGTTTATTGACACTGTGTGGTCCTGTGTCTTCCATTAGTCTATGTCATATTCATGGTTTTTATTCTACGGTTCTGAATATTTTATGTGTGGTTTGATTATCACAACAAAGCCAATACTAAAAGTACAATTATTATTATCTGTATTTTTTATAAATGAGGAGACTGTATATGTATTAAGTCATTAAATCTTTGGAATAATCAGGTACTATTATCTATGTTTACAGATGAAACTGATGACAGCTTCAAATTCTATATTATGAAATAGAAAAAGATGTTACATAACTCATTCAAGATCATAAAGCTAGTAAACAACAGCACAGCCAGGATTCAACCCAGGCAACCTGACTTCAAGGCCAAATCTTTACCAATGTGACCAAATGCAGCCATAGGGATCCATCTACGGGGATCCAAACTCTGAACGACCTGTTTAAGCACCCATAGGCTGATCTCCTCAACAGCAAGGACTGAACACGTGCATCTCTGGATCCTTAGCCCCTAGCAGAAGACCCGACATTTGATGGTACTCCATAATAAACATGCCAAATCTCTGAATAACAAGTTATCATTAGTTTGCACAGCTACTATGTCAGACTAGCAATGGAATGGTTATGATTCCAATCCTATAGAGATGAAAAATGAAGTTTACAACTTCACAAGAGGAAGTGACTCGTCTAACTACCTTTTTGACTGACTCCGGCCCTCTTTTGATTTCCTCTGCTGCTTCCGTGAAAGGCTAGAGGACACGTGTTTAGATTAGGAAGACTTCACCTTAAGAAGAAAACCTTTAAAAAAAAACCCACAGCACTCATTGTCTTTCCTAGAAAAGGTGGCCATTAAAATTATTTTAAAGAATTTATTTATTTCTTTTTAGAGAGAGGGGAAGGGAAGAAGAAAGAGAGGGAAAGAAACATCATCATGTGGTTGCCCCTCACATGCCTCCAATAGGGGACGTGGCACACAACCCAGGTATGTGTCCTGACTGGGAACCGAACGAGCAACCTTTTTGTTCTTAGGTCGTCATTCAATCCACTGAGCTACACTAGCCAGGGCCAGTCACCCATTTTTAAACAGTTTCATTGGAAAACAGCCATGCTCATTCATTTACATATTGCCATGGCTACTTTTGTGCTACAATGGTAGTTGAATAGTTGGAATAGAGACCATTTGACTTGCAAAGCTCAAAATATTTACTATCTGGCTCTTTACTGAAAAAGTTGACTGCTCTATGGTGTCTTGCCTGTTTGCATGGGGTGAGACAATTATTAGGAGCCTAGTAGTCCCCACATGCAAGCTGGCTCTGAACTTGCATTTTGGGACAATAATACGAGTGAAAAATCATGTCAAAATTGTAACTGTAACCTAACGTTTGTACTATAACAATTGTGTCAGTGAAATAGCACTGAGGTATAAACTTCAATTACAAATGATCCAGGAAAATGTGTATTAATAGAAACATATATGTGACTCTATGGGATCCCAACATCTGGGGGTTGGAATTAATTCAGAGATTTTTTCATCCCAACCCCAACATTCTGCTTGGGGATATTGTATGGGATTTCTATAAATTCCTATGATCATCCCTTGAGTCCTGCAAGACGATTCCCCTATATAAACATGGGTTTTCTTGTTTTGTTTTGTTTTGTTTTGTTTTGTTGTTGTTGCGCAGCAGAACACAGGTACCTCTTCCATGGGGCCCAGGTAGCAGGTTCACATCTCCAACCTGTCATTCAGCTCTACCCGGTCAGCTCCACCATGTGGCTATCTCAGATGCCAAGCAGAGAAGCTCTTCAAAGCCTATCATTCACTGGCCTCTTGTACAGTCATTAAAAACTTTCCCTGACCTTTGCAGCTACTTCCTGTGAGCCTCTCAGGGACTACTAGTCTCTTGTGACCTATTTTCAGATCTGGCAGTTCTGGCTTCCAGAGGAACAAACACAGCTGCAGGTGGCCAAATATTTCCTTTACATTCTGGCAGCAAAAAAGATTGCTCTCAGTGACACGCCTGTAGGTCTGACAGGCTCCTGATTGCCTCACTTGGCCAATAGATTTCACTGCACTATGAACCACAAGTCAATATCTCAAGATCCAGAAAGCTGTTTGTTATCTTCTGTTTGCTAAAGGTAGTTGCTTCCTTATAATAGTAAAGAAAAATAATGCATTTGCTCTTCTAGTTGGTTTTTTTCTCATCTCAAAGCCAAATGCCTCATCAGAATTGATAAATTAAGGCAATGCTGATTGAGCTCCTATGTAGAAATCTCGCTGCCAAAGAATTTATTTCATAAACATTTCAAAAGTGAGTTGATTCAAAACATACCTCCATCATGAGGTTACCTGTAATGTAATCCAGTCTAAGAAGCACAATCCAAACAGCATGAGGCTTACAGAGTCCCAACAGCTGCAGGCAGAAAGTGAAAAAGAACAAGTTTTCAAGAGGGAGATCATCAGAAACATCTCATTACCCCATGTTGTTCTTTATTTCTAAACTCCTTAAAAGCACTTAAATAGCTTATATCACCAGCAAAGACATCCAAAGGGAAACCTCTTGGGCTTTTATTAAAAGTTCCCTTTATCATCCTTTAAGCTTACATGGTTTATAGGATATCTTTAAATAAATTTATAAACAGTTTTATTTATTTTTTTTGAAATATACATAAATTTAAAGAACACTCAGGAGCTTAAAGATCTCAAATATTCGAGTTACCTAATAGATTTTGGAGATTCCTGAAATACTTGATTTTATCTTTTTATGAGAAATTATGTGTTCCTACAAATAAAAATCATGCCCACCTCCATCCTCATTCATAACAATTCAAATATTCAAAGAACAAATTACAAGCTCCAAGAGAGAAGATGGAGTCATATTCGTCTTTTTTATCCCCCCCCATAACATGGCAATGACTGTTATTATTCATACATGACTTCCATGAAGTCAGAAACTTTCTTGATGTTGTTCATTCCCGTAACCCCAGCAACTACAACGATAACTGCCAGGTAGTATCCACTCAATAAATATTGAATAAATGAGCTGATGGCTTTAATAAAGTTAGGAGAAGGATGTTTAAAATAATTTTTTTCCAGTAAATTTAGTCCTCCTTGCAAGAGTCAGGTATCAATCAGGGAAGCAGAATCAGTAGAAGAGATTTAGTTTAAGGAATTGGCCTATACCAGCAGTTTTCAACTGGTGTGCCCTAAGAATTTTTAAATACCTGACTGTTTAGTCAGGAGCACTGACCTCTTTTCCTTTAGACTGTCGAATAAGAAAATGACAATAGCCAACACAACAATAGTCCTCTGATGTGAATGCACTGTCCTGAACCATAAATATATAGGTTATATAATAGAGTTGCAGCTTATTGGTTGTTCACATAATAAGGTTGCATCTGATTGGATAATTCTTGATACCAGAAATTCTTATATACGAGTTATAGGTACCTGATATTTTAAAAGTCACTTTGGAGCAAAAAGTATAGGTAATTACTTTTTCTTTTGTAATTCAATAAAAATTACAACTTTTTTGTCAGATCAGCAAAAAAAATGTATTTTTTGGTGTGCCGCAAATTTAGTAAATAGTTAATGTGTGCGGTGAGATGACAAAGGCTGGAAATTGCTGGCCTCTTATGATCGTGAGGCTAAAAATCTACAAGGCAGGTCCTTGGGAAGGCAGAATGGAACTCTTGGGTGGAATTTCTCCCTCAGGGAAGCCTCTGCTCTACTCTTTAGGCCTTTCAAATAATGGAATTAGCCCCACCCACATTGTTTAGGATAATCTCCCTTAAAATAGTATTAAATACCATAAAGGCCAAGGGATTATGGTATTTAACCACATTCACAAAATACCTTCTTTTTTCCCTACAAAATACTTTTTTTTTTAACAATATTTAGATTAGTGTTTGAGTGAAGAACTGGGAATATCATGTAGTCCTGCTGACAGATAAAAAAGACCGTTATCTCTTTCAAATACCTATTTGGGAGCTTTGGAAGTAACTCCTTCTATACATATATTTATTTCCTTTTCCTATGTCTTCTTAGAAGGGCTAGTTTAAATATATCCACATCTTTAGAAATGTTTACATCCTCTGACCTAGATATTTTAATTATAGAACCCTAGTAACATAGCCCGGGTACCTAGAAAAGGGTCAACATCCCCATATTTCAGGTGAAAAAAACCCACACACGAGTGATTTGTCCAAGGTCACCTAATCAGGTAAATTGAAGGACCAGGGTGTCCCTCCAAAGCCACTTCTCTGCTACCCCATACAAGAATCTAGAGAAAATACTTGTATAGAGATGGTCACTTAAATATATTTTTTAATGGGGAAAAATTAAAGAAGAGAAAACCTAAAGCTCCAAAGATGGCCAGCAAAATTGAAATGTAATTTGTAACATATCCCCATAATGGACTATTGTGCAAACATTTAATAGTATATTTACAAAGGACAGAAATAATAAAGATTAGAGTAGAAATAAATTGAATAGAGAATACAAAAACATTAGAGAAAATTGATGTAACCAAAACTTGATTCTTGAAAAATTTTGACCAGATTGACAAATCTTTAGCTAGGTGACCAAGAATAAAAGAGAGAGGACTCAAATTACTAACATCAAGAATGAAAGAGAAACAAAAGAAGACATAAAAAAAATTTAAAGAGAAAAGAAAACAAAAAAAAATGAAAGAAAGGATATTTTTATCTCAAAGGAAAAAATTGTGAAGGAATACTGTGAATAATTGTGTGCCAATGAATTAGATATCTAAACAAAATGAATACCTCCTAGAAAGACACAAACTATCAAAAACGACTTGAGCAGAAATAAAAGTCTAAATATATTTATAACAAGTAAAGAGATCAAATTAATAATTTTTTAAAAACTTCTCACAAAGAAAAGCCCAGGACCAGATGACTTCTACATTTAAACATTTAAAGAAGTATACCAATTCTTCACAAACTCTTCCAAAAAAATAAAATAGGAGATAGCACTTCCCAAGTCATTCTATGAAACTAATTTTAACCTGATAACCAAAACAGAGACACTGCAAGAAAACTATAAACCGCCATCCCTTATAAATCTACACACAAACATTCTTAACAAACTACTAGAAAACCAAGTCTACTTACATATAAAAAGGATTTTTCACCCTGACCAAGCAGGATTTATCTCAGGAATATAAAGGTTGATTTTACATATCAAATTCAGTAAATATATTATACCATGTTAATAAAATGAAAAACAAAAACCATCTCAAAAGATGTAGAAAAAATATTTGACAAAATTCAGTATCCTTTCATGATAAAAACATTCATGCCAAAGTTCTTAGCAGCATTATTCATAATAACCAAAAAAGTGGAAACCATTCAAATGTCTAACATCTGATAAATGAATAAGAAACATGTAGTATGTCTATACATTTAAATATTATTTAGCAATAAAAAAATGAAATACTGATACATGTTAACATAGATGAACCTTGAAAACCTTATACTAAGTAAAACAAGTCAGTCGCTAAAGGCTACATCTTGTATAATTTCATTGATATGAAATGTCCAGGATAGGAAAATCCATAGAGACAGAAAGTAAGAGTAGTTTCCTAGGGCCAGGGCATGGAGGAGCGGATGAAGATGAGTGATTGCTAATGAGTAGGGTTTTCTTTTAGGTCATGAAAATATTCTGAAATTAGATAGTGGTAATGGTTGTACAACTCTGTGAATATTCTATAAACCACTAACTTGTATACTTTAAAAGGTGACCTGGGTTTTGGGCTGATCCCCTGGTTGGACCGTGTATGAGAGGCAACTAATTGGTGTTTCTTTCACACATCAATGTTTCTCTCCCTCTCTTACTTCTTGCCTTCCCCTTTCTCAAAATAAATAAATAGGATCTTTTTTAAAGGTGATTTTTAATGGTATATGAATAATATACCCCATAAAATTATTTTAAAAAATACTATATTTACAAAGAGTTTTAAATAACCTAAAGGCTCCAGGCCATAGTTCAGTTGGGCCTTCACTTAAACCTTATATTTCTCCAATTTAATGTTTTCATAAAATTATATCACCACGAGGCTTCAAAAGATATCATATTAATCTAATGCCTCACAGAATCATTCTAACAACATTTCATCTGAATATTTTTCCTATAGTTCTTATCTAAGTTGCTGTAATAAATAGCTATATGGAACTTACTTCTAAAGTTTTTGCACAAATACTGAGAATATTGCCTATCACATCACTATATCACTCATTATTCCTTGTATATAAAATAATTTATGAAAATTTTATGTTGCAATTTATTTTAGGAAAAGCAATATCCCTTAAGAATTGTGCTTTCTGATAATCAAAACTATGGAACTGATTGTAATTTCTTTTTAGCCTTGGAGAAAGTTCAGTTGAACCAAACCAATTATGTTGATTTTAAACATATTTGTATCACCATGCTTTCTTTCTGTTTTTATTCTTCTATTCATAATTCACTATTTTATAGCATGGAATTTTGGTGCAAGTAACCCCAAATCCCAATACTTATTTGAAGGATTGGTCTAGAATTTTGGACTAAGGCTCAATATTTAATTGTGCCTCACATTAAATTAAATCAAAGTTTCTCTTCATTGGCACTATTGACACTTTGAGCTGGATAATTCTTTGGGGGGCTGGAGCGTGAGAGGAGACTTTCCTCTGCTTTGTAGGATATTTAGCAGCATCTTGGCCTCCATTCAGTAGACACAGTAGAAGCTTCCCAGTTTAACAATATAAAATGTATTCAGACATTCCCAAACGTCCCCTGGAGAACAAAATTGCTCCTGACTGAGAACCCCTGCATTAAATCATCACCGAGTAACTAACGCTTATCATTCTTTCCAATAACTCTGAGGAGTGTCAGGGATTCATCATGATGGATGGATGGATGGATTCATACTTTGTTCACTTGAGATGAATCAAGGATATCTCTGTAGTTGGTGTTAATCCCCGAAGCAGAGGTGCTTCCATGTAGATCTTCTCATTTTATAAGAAAAGAATTTTCTGATCCATTATTTCATTTGAGCCTAACAATTTCATTAAAGAAGAAATTATTAGTACTCCAACTTATAGATGAGGAAATGGGGGCCATGGAATAAAAAAGATCAACTTCAGGGCTAAACTCTGAATTCAGTGCTGCTCCGCTATGGAAAGCTTGCTATCTCCCTCCTCACTATAACCTTGTACCCCTCCTTGGTGGGGTACACATTAGGCCTGGACTCCCAAGGATAAAGACGATCTTTTAAATTACCAACACCCAAAATGACATTTAATCTAGTCAACATCTAGAAAAAGGATTATCCCTTGCCAGATTACATTGTACTTTATAATCTAATTAAAACTCACAATTTTCAACCAGCGCTAACTCCCTGTTTACATGGAATGCAGGGGATAGAGGAGTGAGACACTAGTAGGAAATACCTGATCAAATCCAGAAGAGGGAACATTCTACAAGACAACTGTGGCCCAAGCTCTTTGAAAACATCACTATCTTGAAAGTAAACATTCAAAAACACAAAAACATGTAGGAACTATATTAGAATAAAATCGGCCAATAAAATACAATAATCAAACGCAATGTGTGGGGATCTTGATCAGAATCCCAATAATATGTAAAAGGAATTTTTAGAATTAAGGACATTTTGAATTTAGCCTGGATATGAGATTGTAAATCAGTTTCAGTTTTCTTAGAGATGATCATGGTATTGTGGTATCATAGAAAACTTTGCTTATTCTTGAGATATTTGCAGAAAGTATTTTTGGATAAAGTATCATGATATCTGCAACTTTCAAATGTATCAATAACAAACGATAAAAATATATAGACTAAGTAGTAAAATATTAACTTATTTTTTAAAAAATTTAATGGAAGATGTGTAGAAGTTTGTGCTATTCTTTCCATTTCTCTGAAGATGTGAAATATTTTCATAATGGAAGGTTGAGGAAAATTTAACATGCTTTAATGCACTGATTCTTAAAGAGTAATCCACAGATCACTTTGGGTGGGGGGGGTCCCGAGTTATCCTTCTAGGAGCCCACGAACTCCCCTCAGCAGTGGGCAACATCCTGTGTGCAGTTGTAGCTCTGCTTTTTTCTAAAGAGAAGTTGTGTAGCTTTTGCCCAATATTTTAAAAGGGTCCCGTGACTCCAGACAGCCTGAAACCTTGTCTGGAGATTTTAGGTTTCATGACTGCGGATGCATGAGAATTTTTGATTTCTAGTATTTCCCTGCTGTTCAAATTACATGTTGGAGATGGCTGCCTAAAGTCATAAGATCTTAGAACTGAAATGAGCCTTAAGAATGATCAAATTCAACCCCAAAGACAAAAGCTCTGAAACAGGCCTGTCCAAGGTCAGACAATTAACAGTGGTAGAGGCAGAGGTGAAGTCCAGATCTGATGCCTAGGTTTCCACTCTGCCTATTCAAAGAATGAGCCTTGTCTTGTAAGTTACTCGACCTTTTCCAGTTTCTATGCAGACTTGAAAAGCCAACAAACATCCTTATGCTGGCTGCACAGCCAGCCTGACCTGCTTCCTCTCCCCCTTTCTTATCTGATATCCCCTTTACTATATTACCTGGCTTACTCCTCACCTGCCACGTGGTAACCTGGGGGTTCTTCTGACACAAACAGCACACATAACATTAGGGCCTTTGCTCTGCCGGTCCTTCCTGCAGTGCCCTTCCTCCAAGTACTTGCTTGGCTAACTGCCTCACCTTCTTCACATCTGTTCAGGTCTTTCCATCTGACTGACCACCTGTTTAATACTGCAACTCCCTCCATCACCAACCCCTAACAATACTTGGTATTACTGTTTAGTTTTTCCATATTGCCTGTCACCTTCCAACATCCTATACAATGTTCTTATTTACTCTACTTTTGTTTATTGTTAATTGTCCTCATTGAAATATAAACTGCACAAGACATCTTTGTTGTATCTGCTGATATATTTCAAGAGCCCAGAGCATTGTAGGGCACAGAGAAGGTACTCGATCCTGGAAATTTTTCTCTCCTCAAATCAGGACTTAATTTCAATTAAGGTCTTAATAAAGAGGAAAAAATTACATAGAAAAGACGGGGTGGGAGATTATACTGGGTGTCTTCATTACTTAAAAGGTTGGATTTAAGCTTTTGGTTCGATGAAATACGTGAACAGGCATAGGACCTGTTCATATATTTCATCAATCCTGTTTTGTACAATGTCAGCTAGCTCTGCTCTGGACACAAAACAGATTAGCAATGTCGCTTCCAGCCTGAGGGCTTCTATGTTGCAAACCTCTTGTAATAAGTTCCTAAATATTCAATACTTGAATGACTTCCTAATAATGTGTTGATTTACTACATTACAGGCATGATTAAGAGGCATCAATTCAGGTCTGTGGGATTAAGTTTATAGCCCAAAATCTTAGCTTCCGGAGCCAAGCACATCAGAAAACAGCATGTACGTGAGACAGAGGAACACTTACACACAAGCTAAGACTTGCAGCAGTATTTTTCTAAGATCTCTTCCACCTTTGCTTTGGGCCCACTGGATCTCATCTCATTCTGAGTGCGTGATTGAGGCTTAGATGAACTCAGGGTGCTGAGTACACTGTGGGGCTCTGGGGTGGATTCCACAGTCAATCACTTGGCAGTTTTTAAGCTTTGGAAGGAGACCCTGACCTAGTAATTAAGGAGATGGGTCCACTCTCATCTCCAAGTATGGATGTGGTTATTCATTGCTAAATTTCACCAGAGAAGTTGAGGCTAAAGTTCAGAGACAAAAATGTGGCAGCTAAACACTCTGTGAGTTTTGCTAGTAACGTTTCATTATAACATATGTATATTATCTTACTGTGAACCTCAAGTTGTAGATGAACAAATACAGTGAGTGGTAAAGGAGCTTGAAAATTTTTGACAAAACGTGGCCCATCCTCAACATGCCGCATACCTGGGCCTTTCAGAAAGTTTCCTCAGATCACAAAACTTCTCTCTTCCCTGTGGGCCGATTTCATCCCCCTTTTTGGCGCAAGACTACCTGAACAATTACTGGTCTCCATTCCTAGTGACAAACCATTGCTACTGCTCACATATTTCTGAATTACCAGACATAAAGAAAAGAGGTTTAATGAGAGTTTCCTTTTTTTTTAAAAAAAAAAAAAGCCTTCTTTTTGTGGTTATTGCCATCATTCATTAAAGAGCTATTTACTAAATCCCTACTGTGTGTTTTAGAATAAGCTAAGCACTGGAGAAACAAAAGCACATTTGGCACTTCTTCCATTCCAAAAATTTGTAGTCTAAGTCTAGCAAAACAGAGCAATAAGAAAGTGGGAAATTGAAATTCAGAAAGAGAAATGCAATAAAGGAGGTAAGTACAAATTGTTGTGGAGACTTCCTAGGCATGTAAGAAAGACTTTTAATAGGAAAGACCACAAGTAGAAATGTCCAAAATAAGTAGAAAGAATGAAGTCAAACATCCATAGTTCCACTACCCATGTGAAATACTGTGAACATTTTGCATATTTTCAGTCACTTTTGATTCATTTTAATACACCTGTGCTCATCCTGAAGGTAGAATCTGTTCTCACTCTTTTTTATTACTTCATATTAAGAGCATATGCATTTTTCCCACATTATTAAAAATTGATTGTAAGCATCATTTTAGTTATATGAATATGCCATCATTTGCTTATCATGTTCCTCTTTCTTTATAATTTACATTGCATGCTGCTTTTATTTATATGAATAAGTTAGTTCTGAATTTAATGAGATCTTGCTGTTCAAGAGTCCAGCATTGGGTTGCGTTTGAGGAACAGTAAGTGCAGACCTCCAGGAACTCAAAGGGTAGAAGGAAAGAGACTCAGAAGCAAACATCTATAATTAATATAAGGTGATAAAATGAGGCACAAGGGGTTTCAGTAGCCTAATGAGGAAAGAACTTATAAAGTGCCACAGACTGGGTGGCTCAAACAACAGAAATGTATTTTCTCACAATTCTGGAAGCTGGAAGTCCAAGACGAAGTGGCAGCAGATTTGTTTCTTTCCTGAGGTCTCCTCCTTGACTTGCAGACGTCACCTTCACGCTGTGGGCTCATACGGCCCCCCTCTGTGTGCTTGCATGCTTGGCGTCTGTGCATCCACATCGCCTCTTCTCACCAGGGCGCTGCTCTCTGGTTGGATCGAGGCAGACCCTAAGGGCCTCATTTCAATGTAATCATTGCTCTAAAAGGCCCTACCTCCAAATACAGTCATGTTCTGAAGCATTGGGGTCTGGGCCTCTATGCATGAATTTGGACAAAAATATTAAGTGACAGAAAATGGTTCTAGAAGGAAGTGACATTTAACTGATTCTGGAAGGATGGTAAAGAATGAAAGTGAAAGGAGATACAAAGTTGCGGTTTATATATAAAGCCCTGCACTATATGAAGGCATATATATAAAAGCCACGAGAGAGGATACAGTAGGTTTAGGGGATCTACGAGGATTTCATACGACTAGTGCAAGGGGTGGAGAGAAAAATGGAGAAGCAATTATAAATAATTCTGGAGTATATAAACCTTTGTCCATATTTCTGATTAGTTCACTGAGATTGACTTCAGTGGAATAAATGACTTAAGCAAAGGATATGTTTTCCCAACAACACCCCTCAGTCTTTCCCTATGTTTTCTGTCTTGATACTCAGCCAGTCATTGAAGTCATCTGTGCCTGCTGGTTAAAAACAGATTCCCAGGCCTCTCCTCCAGAGATTCTGCACTTGTTTCAGGGCTCAATCACTAGCAGGCTTCAGCAGACCACTATCTCTCCAGGGAGCCATGAATATACTTTTATACGCAGTCACTTCTGTGCCCTCTTCTCATTCAGTTCCCTCCACTGCCTCTCCAACCCCACTTAGGAGGCTTGGGCTCCTCGGTCACTGGTTCACCCTCAGAGGCGGCACTAGGGCATGCTATTCAAATAAAGAATTGGATACAAACGGAAACTAAGGACTACGAGTTTAATTTCTCAGTGTCCTCTCTCTTGAGTTAGATCATCAGTTACTTGCATTTCCCATCTGTTTGAATCATCAGAGCCCGGCACTATCATTTAAAATAGGGAAAGGTGATTGGTAAGTGTTTTTGCTTCTCAGGGCCTCAGTTTTGCATCTGACGAATGGGGGGCATGATGTATTTTAGAGTCTCTGAATCCACCAAACACAATAACACCTTTGAAGAGTATTTTAAAGTATATAAAATACTTTTGACCACCAGGATCTTATTTAGCACAATATTAGATCTTGAGAGTATCATGCTAAGTGAAATAATTCAGAATGAAAAGGACAAGAACCACATGATTTCATTCATATGTGAGATCTGAAACAAAAGGCAACAAATGAACAAACTCACATAAATAAGAGGACAGTGGGTTACTAGAGGGAAAGGGCGGTTGGGGCAAAGGAGGAGGGTAAAGGGGTCAAGTGCGTGGTGACAGAGGAGACTAGACTTCGGGTGGTGAGCACTCGGTGGAAAACAAAGAGGTTGTATTATAAAGTTGTACGCCCGAGATTTATATAATGTCATTAACCAAAGTTACCCCAATAAATGTAATTAAAATAAAAACATTTAAATGCCCAATAAATGTTTTCTAACATGAGTGACACCAGTGATTCTGTATGAACTGAAAGAAGCCTGCTTAATGTCAAAGTTTCCTCTAATCATCAAGTCTGAGAAGCAGTTTGTTTTTTAAATGACTCTCAATCATGAGCTGGTAGAATTAATTTTTAATTCCTAAGTTGAATTCTAAATACTGTCACAACCTGAGGAAATGGTTTAGGCACAGATGCTAGTGAAAGAAAAAGGAAAAGGGGAGGAGGGGGCACCCTGTCTGGAATCCTATCTTGCTATGTTGTGTAAGTGCTATTGCATTTGAAACAAATGTCTCCCCAGGTGTCTATTTCTATCTAAGTTGATTGAATGCATTCAACATATTCAGTGTTCACCCTCGGTTTGGTCATCATATTTTATTTTTATGTGAAACTCTATTTCAACATGGAGCTCTTCTCAGAAAAGTGCCTCCCCGTTCTCCCGCAGTCGTCTGGACGGAAGGCGTTGGGCGTGCGCCGGCACAAGGCCGCTTCCAGGCACACACGTGGGCAGGTGCTGCTCTGCACGCCCAGGGACACAAGCTCTTCTGGGCCGCCACCACCACCGAGGACTCCAGTTTCACTGTCGCTGTGTCTCCGATGCCCGTGCTGAGGACAGTGAACTTTAAAAACAACCTTCCCTTTCTTCCCTAATCTGATGGGAAAACGAAACCCAGACAGGAACCACTCAAGTAGAAGAGAGTGTGGCCAGATCAAATAAACACTGAGCCCTGGCTGCTGTGGTTCACTGTGTTGAAAGCCAGCCTACGAATCAAAAGATCACCAGTTCAATTCCTGGTCAGGGCACATGCCTGGACTGAGAGCCAGGTACCTGGTTGGGGGCACACAAGAGGCAGTCAGTTGTTGCTTCTCTCCCTTTCTCACTCCTCCCTTTCCCCATCTCTAAACAATAAATTTTAAAATATCTTTAAAAAATAATAAGTCAATTAAACAGTGAACTTAACTTTCCCTGACATGGGTTCCCAGAATCTCCTGACAGGTGCCCGGATCTACAGGATAGGCTGTTTTGGAGGCTACTGCAGGCATCATTGGTACAGCATTGCAGTAGGCATGAAGAAAAATAAGGAGACAGGGCCCTGTAGTTATAACACTGCCTTCCTCCTATCACCTGCCCCTGAACTTCAAGAAGCCTGAGAGCCAGGCCGTCAGAGTCATTCTCCCTTTAGGGCACTCCTGGGCAAAACTGGAAAATACCTAACTTGGGAATTTTGAGATCTCAAGTGTTAAAGTTTCATTTTACTGTAGGGAAAACAGACCCAGAGAATGAAGGTGGCTTTTGCCAAGATGATATGCCAGCTGGTAGCAGAGCTGGCAGCAGAACCCAGGGTCCTCTTACCATGCCTCCCCAAATGAGCTGTTGCCTCCCCAAACTAGCTCCTTTCCTAGTTTAGCTGTTGCTATCAGAAGCCCCTTTCTTCTCGTTGAGTGAGACTGGGAATCAGAGAGCCATTAACGATTACTCTTTAGGCCACATTTCCAGTTAACAAATCCCCTTGAACCTTACTTTAAAATATCTCACTCTCTATTCCAGTTGCCACCACCCTAGGCAGTGCTGCTTCAGTCCAGGCCTCCTGGGGGCTCCCTGCCCCTGACCTCTCTCGGTCCACCGAGCAGAAGGACTTCCAGACTAGAGCTAACAGTCCTGTCATGGGGCCATCACTGTGCTGAGTGCTCTACATGCATTACCTCATTTCCTCCTCAAAAAACCCTAAAAGCCAGATGCTTTTATTACCCCCATTTTATAGATGAGGAAACTGAGGTAGAGAGCAGTTAAAGCATGTGTCCAAGATTGTACAGCCAGCCAGTGGCAGAACTGGAATTTTTAAACAACGGAAAGTTTGGTACCCAAGTCCAAGCTCCAGAGTACAACGCCATACTGCCTTTTTTTCTGAAGCAACAATGTGACCAGGTTACTCTGCTCAGAAACCTCCAGTGGCTCTTCTCTGCTTGTGGGCGCTCAAAGTCCTAGTTTGACACTCACTGAACCGTGGGGCTCTCGCTAGCCTTCAAGTGAGTTAAACAACCACTCTGTCTCAATTTCCTGATCTGTTAGTTGAGGATGATCATAACACTAACCTCCCCATAGGGCTGTTGTGGGAGTTAAAGGAGGTCGCCCAGGTAAAGCACTTACCCCAGTGCCTAGCACAAAGCGACTGAACAATATTAGCTACCTTTGGACCCCATTTTTCACAACTTTTGTACAGGTCTCTGAGAGCAGGATCATGCTGCAAACAGTGCTCTTGTTGAACTGCTGGTTTACTTTGCCCCTTCCTGGGAATTTCCCCCACTCACATTCCCATATGCCGGCAGAGCAAACCCCCTCATCCTCCAGTCTCCCTTCTTCAGTGGCCCCTCCTCCACATGAATCTAAATTCCCAGAACACTTATTCTCCTCATAGTCTTTTTCCCCACATCACCATTTGTTTACTCTTTTGTTAATTGCTTAGTGGAGTGCTTACGCTAATAATAACAATAATTCTATTTCACATACTTCACCGAGATCTTCATGTCGCAACTATGCCTCCATAAATCTTTACAAAAGCTTTGGACATTCCCATTTTAGATGGCTTTAATTTCCCCAGCTGCTCAGTCCCAGGAACCACGGGGTGCAGGGTGGTGATGCAGGTGGGACCCTCATCTGTAGGAAGCCCGCAGCTTTGTACTCAAAGCAAGGTCTCTGCACATGTGGTGACAATCCCAGGCAGACAGTGGCAGTCTGGTGGATGAGAGACGGGAATGATGCCTGCAGCAGGTGCGGACACACCCCAGCTGAAGGGAGCCTTTCGGAAACAAAGGCTGCTGGCTCTCCAGGACATCCTGGATGCCACCAGAGCTGCAAGAGCAGCTTCGAGAGAAATACTGACCATTATCTTTTCAGGTGGTCAGCTCTGCCCCGGTGGGCCCTTTCAAACACAGAGCTGCAGACCACATGGTGCCATCTTCTGATCTCAACTAGTTTCCTGAGGGAGAGAGCCGACTGAACCTTGTTAATATTAAATTATGTAGAATATTTTACTTTGAGAGGCTGAGTTTGTCTACCGACTCACTTTTATCAAGCCAGTGAGGCAGGCTTTGGCTCTAAAAGCAGTGGGCCCAGGATCATCTCGGCAGCACTAAACAAACCACCTGTCCAGGTAGGTCCCTTGTCAAAGAGGTTGAGGTCAGCCCTTCCAGGAGGTCTTGATTCCTCCCTCGAAGTCCTAACCCCTTCATTGTATCTCTACAACTGTAATTGAATATACAATAGAAATTGGTTTCTGGGTACTGTGGCACTACCTAGCAATTTTACACACATTTCATGCTTTGACTCAGAAATTTCAGCTCTAGAAACCCATCCTAAAGACACATGGTCAAAAAATGCAAAAATTAAGTAATACATGTAAGGCTATTCATTGCAGCACTATCGGTAGTAGCAAAAGACTAGAAATCAGCAATGGCTGTAACAGAGAACTGGTAAATAAAGCAGGGTACCAAAACATGATGGAGCACTCTGCAGCTGGAAAAAGAAATGAAAGATATTTCTATATTGTATAGAGTGATACCATGATATATCATTGTGTGTAAAATGCCAGATAAAGAACATTTTTATAGTATGCTATCACTGAGGAGGGAGATAGGAATATATTATACATGTTTATTAAATTATAAAAAAATTAGAAGAATAGATTATAAATTTTTTAAAGGTTATGTGTAGGAGAAGATGGGAAACAATGAGAAGCTTGGGATAAAAGCCAGACCTTTCTAAATCTATCTTATTTGCAGATTTATTTTTGGAAGTCTGTAGACACATTTGAAAGTCATGAAACAAATTTAGATTTGACAAAACAAAAGAAATAAACTTGTCTATTAAGTCGGTGGCTTAACAACAAGAGGAATTATTTCATGGACCTTAGGAGTCAGGAGTTTGACTGTACAGCCTTGATGGAATATCCCCCCCAAACCAAACCAAATGTAACCAAACAAAAACCTTACCCTGTTTTTAGTAGTGAACAGTGAAATATGGTTGTGTTGGTATTGTTATGCTAAGACTATTTTGTATTGTGTATGGTAGAATAAAGCAATGCATAATTAATGACACTGGCTGTTTTGAAGACTGGGATTCTGGACACAAGAGGAAGGAGGTATGGATGTAGGATTAATAAAGTTAAATAGGGAGTCATTAGTACTGAATTTGAAATAGAATATATCAGTGTGAACTCAAGATGTATTTTCTTGTGAAAATTATCTAGCAATCACCACACATTCAGGAGCAAGAATTTCTTGTGCCTAGATTGTTGTTTCTCAATGCCATTCATTAAAAGGACCAAGAGCTCCTTGGGGAAAAAATGGCTGATTTCAAATCCAGAGTCCTGGGAAGGAAAAATTCAAGACGAGCCTGGAACATCATATTACACACCAGATAGTGAACTATCTGTCAAGAACAATGGGGTGACATGAAAAGGGAGGTGGCCAGCTTTGCCCCAGGTCGTCCTCAAACATACAGCTGCAGGAGTCAACTTGACGAGTCTCCCACTAACCAAACATGGGTCAACATAGTTCAATAAGAATTATAACTGCACTGGATTGAAACTTACCAACTAGGTTTTAAACCATGAATTAATAGTAATGTGTTTTTTTTAAAATTAAATTGTATGGGTCCCCTTTTATTGGTGCTAGAGATCCATTCACTACAGTATTTTGAAAATTGGTAAATAGGAAGAAGTAAAATTATTTCACCCTTCCAATGATAAATATATTAGATTAACCACATAGTGATCGGGAAAAGCTCTTCTTTCTGATGTATTCCAGCTATGAAATGAAAAAGGAATAGAAGGATGAATTTCTCACCAATCTGCAAGCCCTAGTGGAGAAAAGGATTTGGACTTTGATCGTTCATGACTATTGAAAGACAAATAGTAAAATATTGCTGGATACTGGGTGTCTCCTGATGAAACACCAGTCGTTTGTGCTTTGGGCCCATTATTAAGCAAAATCAGGGTCGCTGGAACACAAGCACTTTACAAGACCTCTGCAGCTGGTCTGATCACTGCGGTGGCTACCAAGTGACTAATGGGTGGGCGGCCTACACAGCACAGAGGCACTGGACAAAGGGATGATTCGCTTCCTCGGTAGCACGGAGCCAGAGGGCAAGAGCTTTCCTCATGCAACTCAGAACAGTGAGCAATTTAAAACTTATGAATTGTGTATATCTAGACTTTTCCATTTAACATTTCATTTTCAGACCGCAGTGAGCGTGGGTAACTGAAACTGTGGAAATCGAAACTGAGGATGCGTGGGGACTACTGTACTGAACTCTTTATGGGTGAAAATGACATGATGATGCAATCTGCCTTACAGTAACCCCAGGAGGGGTTATTGAGAAAACAAGATTAGCCATGACTTATTAATTGTTCTAGCTGTGTGATAGGATCATAGGGGTTCATTGTACCATTCTCTCTGCTTTTATGATAGTAGTTTTCCATAGTAAAATAAACAAAAGAAAAAAATTGTGCAGCCACAGAAAAACAAAACAAAAACGAAAATAAAGACATTTAGACGTTTTGTGGTGACAAGGACTCCCGTGTGTATCACTCCCGCCGAGGAGCAGCACCCAGCCCAGGGCCTGCTCCTCGGGCAGCACTTGATGAATCCACTTGAGCTTGAGGGTTTGCTTCAGCAGAGAGGGTGCCATTTCTCCTGGGTTGGGGGAGTGTCCCTCTGTCCCCTGGGGTCTGACTGCTGATAGAGCGGTAGTAAGAAAAAGAAATCATTCTGCAGGGTTCAGGGACAGGCTCCCCAGGAGCTGCTCCCACTGATATTTTTAGCCTTTCATCCTTTTCTTTACATTTATTCACTAATCAAGTATTAAATGTCTGCTAGGGGTGTGTGTGTGTGTTTGAGTGCGCCAAACCACATCATAGGGCCTTAGCCCAAAGAAGCCATGTGGCATAGAGAAAAGAACGTGATTTTGAAGATAGGCAGGGTTGGTTTTAGTCCTAGCTTAGCCACTTACTCACTGTGTGGCCGTGACAAGTTCCAGCTCCAAACCCAATTTCCTCAGTAAACTGGGGATAACACTCACCACCTTTTTTTTGTTGTCAGAATTATAGATAACAGTTGGAAAACACTTGGCAGAGTTCCTGGCACACGGTAGCCACTTCTATTTATTCCTGGAGAGAAGCTTGTCCACACTTTGGCTGTTTCTCTTTTTGGAATAGCTGGTCCGGAGCCCAGGTGATAAGACTAGCAGAGGTGGGTAGAGGGGCCCCCAAAAATCTCTTCCTGGAAGGGAAAAAAGAAAACATCATCTGGACATTCTTCTTGTTCTTCAGGGCTCCTTCCAAGTTCTGCCTCCAAGCAAAATGAGTATCGCTTTTTTCTCCACAGTTTTTCCATAAGTCTGTATTAACACATCATTAATTCTTTTTATTAGGGAGATATATGCTTTTTATATGTTTATTCCTTTTCTATCTCCCTCTTCCCACTCCCAGGTTATAAACTTCCCTCCAGGGGAAGAGCCTTCTGAATCTTTCATCTCTCTGCTGGGTGCCCAGCGCAGTGTCTGGTGTGGTGTGGGCCCCGGAACAATGCTTTCTGTCTGAAAAACATGCCCAGCATGGGCCAACTGTATGTGGTGGGGAGATGGAGGAGGGCCTCCACTCTCAGCTTTGTATCATAATATACACACACGTGGAGAACGAATCCCTTACATTTGTAAAGCATTTTATGGTATACAGATACAGAGCTTTTCTGTGATTATTAATCTTATCACCTTTCCAAAACCTATTTTAAAATTCCTCATTAAAACGTATTTCATGACTTCTCTCCCTTCTTCTTGGTGATGTAGAGGGGATAGAGTTTTGTCACAGTTCCCTGCAGACACACTTGTCTGCTGGACACACAGGGCCCGGGTTTCTTCACTTTGAGACTTCAAGTGTCAGCTGCCTGCGAGCCCCTCAAATTGTGTGCAAATCGTACACATGTATGTGTGCACATACGTGCGTTTTCAGATCGTCTGTGGTCTATAAGTAGGTTCTCACATGAGTCCCTGACCTAACAGCAGTGTGCAAAATAATGACAAGCACTAAATGTTCACTGGGGAATCTTTACTTATAAAAGATAGCACTCACTCCTATTTCCAGCAAATAAGGGGAAGGTGTGACATTGTGATGTAATAAGAAATACACATATTTGGTCTTCATACCTGATTCCTGACACAAGAACTTCTAAAACCCTGGGAGGACTTCCGCCAAGATGGAGGCATAGGTGGAGATGCTGTGCTTTCTCACACAACCAAGTTTAGAGACGATAAAATATTAGCAACAGAAAACACAGCCAGAACACAGAAAATTGAACTTTTCGGAAGTCCGGTAACAACGAATTCTTCAGCCTGACCAGTAAGAGGGGCGAAACCAGAAGCTGGCAGAGTGGGGTTGCACACGAAAACTCGGTCAGACGGCTCAGGCACACAGATCCCAGGCGTGGGGTTGCAAAGGGCCGACCCAGTGAGCGACGGGCAGATCCAGCGAGGGTGAAGGGCGGCAGGTTGACTGTGGTGGCGCATTCCTGCGCAGATAGACCGGCGATGGAGTGGACACTGAGACGGGACCGAGGGGGGTCCCAGCGAAGGGAGGCAGCAGAGACAGCCACCATTTCCCGGCTCTGACCCCACCCCCACATACAGCGTCACAACCCATTGACCCTGCTCTGGAGGCCCAGCCCCGCCCCTAAGGCTCCGCTCCTCATACTTCACGGGCACGAACAGACCAAAAATGGTTCAAGAAGATCTCGAAGTCCCAGGGCCCATAAATCTAAGTGACGAAGAAATAGCAAAACTTTCAGATGCACAGTTCAAAACACTGGTGATCAGGATGCTCACAGAACTGGTTGATTTTAGTCACAAATTAGAGGAAAAAATAAAGGCTAAACTAATTGAAATGAATGGCAATGCACAGGAAACCAATAGTGATGGAAAGGAAACTGGGACTCAAATCAAGGGAGTAGACCAGAAGGAAGGAAAAAAATGACCAAACAGAAAAGAATGAAGAAACAAGAATTCAAAAAAATGAGGAAAGGCTTAGGAACCTCCAGGACATCTTTAAACGCTCCAACATTCGAATTATAGGGGTACCAGAAGGGGGAAAGGAACAGCCACCAGTGGAAAACTTATTTGAACAAATAATAAAGGAGAATTTCCCCAATCTGGCAAAGGCAATAGACTTCCAGGAAGTCCAGGAAGCTCAGAGAGTCCCAAAGAAGTTGGACCCAAGAAGAAACATACCAAGGCACATCATAATTACATTAGCCAAGATTAAAATGAAGGAGAGAATCCTAGAAGCAGCAAGAGCTAAGGGGACAGTCACCTACAAAGGAGTTCCCATCAGACTGTCAGCTGATTTCTCAAAAGAGACCTTACAGGCAAGAAGGGGCTGGAAAGAGGTATTCCAAGTCATGAAATCCAAAGACCTACAACCAAGATTACTCTATCCAGCAAAACTTTCATTTAGAATGGAAGGGCAGATAAAGTGCTTCTCAGATAAGATCAAATTCAAGGAGTTCATCATCACCAAGCCCTTATTATATGAAATGTTAAAGGGACTTATCTAAGAAAAAGAAGTTAAAGAAACATGAACAGTGAAAGGACAGCAAACGCACAGTTATTAACAACCACATCTAAAATAAAAGCAAACTAAAAGGACAGCTAGATCAGGAGTGGAAACATAGAAATGAAGATCTCAAGGAGGGTTAGCAACAGGGGAGTGGGAGAAGGAGGAGTGGGGAGAAGGTACAGAAAATAAGTAGCATAGACGGTAGGTAGAAAATAGATAGGGGGAGGGCAAGAATAGTATGGGAAATATAGAATCTAAAGAACTTGAGACACATGGTCATAAACTAAAGGGGGGGAATGGTAGGGGTGGGGGTGCAGGGTGGAGGGGAATGAAGGGGGGAATAGAACAACTGTAATGGCATAATCAATAAAATAAAAATAATAAATGTTTAAAAAAAATAAAAAACATAACCCTGGGAATTTCCTGAATGAGAAGAGTGTCTTTTATTCATAATAAGCCCTTTCAATCATACCTGGGTTTATGTTAGTAAGGTGACCAGTGGGCCCCTAGATAACTTCTGTGTGGGGCTGGTTGCCATAGAAACCAACACTGTGATTAGAGGGTTGGAACTTTCAGGACTTCCCCCCTCCACCCCCTGGGGCGGGAAGAGTTCTGGAGATTGAGTTAATCAGCAAAAGCCAAATGATTTCATCCGTTAGGCTTACGTAATGGAGCCTCTGTTAAAGCCTAGGACTCAGAGAACTTCCAGTTTGGCAAACACATCCACGGCTGGAAGAGAACAAAAGCTCTTGTGCCCAGGAACTTCTGGACTTTACTCTAAATACTTCTTCATCTATTAATTCATTAGTGTTTTTTATTAATAAACAAGTCATAGTAAGTAAATGAAGTGTTTCCTGAACTCTGTGAGCCATTCTGGCAATTTATAAAACATGAAGTGGAGGAGGTAGGGAACTCCAACTCTGAAGCCAGGCCAAACAGAAGCATGCACACCCTGGGGACCCGACACTTCCTGAAGTGGGTCAGTCTTGTGGGGCTGGGTCCTTAAACCGTGCGATCTAATGCTAACTCTGGGTAGTCAGTGTCACCATAGAACTGAACACTCGCTGGTGTCTGGAGAGTTGGGGGAGTGATTCGCAGTGTGGGAAAACTCAGACATTTGGTGTCAAAGTGTTGTGAGTAACAAAACTCTAGAGAAGGAAACACCCTTTTAAATAACTTTAATGTATTTTATTATTGTACCAAGGGTGCTTCAGTAATGAACATTTTATGCAAAAAGGAAATCCAGTAAGGGCTGAATGGGCATGAAATATAAGACTCCAAATGAGTGCATTTTGCTAAAAGACACTTGAAAAGAATGTATATTCTGCTACTTTGGGGTGAAATGCTCTAAAAATATCAATTAAATTCATCTGTTCTCATGTGGCCATTGTTTCCTTATTGATGTTCTGTCTCAGAAATCTATCCATTGACGTCAGTGGGATGTTAAAAGTCCCCTATTATGACTCTGTTACTGTCAACCTCTCCTTTATGTCCATCAATATTTGCTTTCTATATTTAGTTGTTCCTGAGTTGGGTGACTAAATGTTTACAAAGGTTATATCTTCTTATTGAGTTGGCCCCTTTAGCATTATGAAATGTTCTTTGTCTCTTATTATAGTCATTGTTTTTAAGTCTATTTTGGCTGATATCAGTATCACTACCTCAGCTTATTTTTCTTTTTTTAAAATAAGAATTTTATTTATTTCCTTTTAGAGAGAAGGGAAGGGAGGGAGAAAGAAAGGAAGAGAAATGTGTGATGTGTGAGAGATACATCAAGTGATTGCCTCTCACACACCCGCAACCGGAGGAGACCTGGTCCAAAACCCAGGCATCCAGAATCGAACCGCAACCTTTTGGTTCACAGGCCAGCACTCAATCCACTGAGCCACACCAGTCAGGGCGTCAGCTTATTTTTCATCTTTGTTTGCATGAAACATCTTTTTCCACCCTTACTTTGAGTCTGCGTGTGTCTTTCAGTCTGAAGTGGATTGTTATAGACAGCATGTATACAATATGTGGGCCTTGTTTCCTTTTTTCTTTTTATTTCTTGGGGTGACACTGATAACAAAATTATTACCGATTTCAGGTGTTACAAAATCACCTCTGCACACAATACATCATCTGCACACTGTATTTGGGTATTGTTTACCTATCCATTTAGCTACCCTATGTTTTTTGATTGGAGGGTTTAATCTATTTTCATTTAAAATGATTATTGATAGGTATGTAGTTACTGCCATTTTATCATTCATATTTATTTTTCTTTTCTTTTTCCTTCTCAAAGAAGTTGCTTTAACATTTCTTTTTCTAAATTATATTTTATTGTTTATTCTATTACAGTTATCCTGATTTCCCCTGCTTTGCCTGCCCCTTAATTCAGGACACCCAACTGCTTCAGGCAATTCTCCCCACCATTGTTCATGTTCATGGGTCATGCAGATAAATTCTTTGGCTACTCCATTTCCTGTACTATACTTTACCTCCCCATGGCTATTCTGTAACTACTTATTTGCACTTCTTAATCCCCTCACCTCCTCACCCATTCTCCCACAGCCCACCTCTCACTGGCAACCATCAATATGCTCTCTGAGTCCATGATTCTGTCTTTGTTCTTTTTGTTTGCTTAGTTTGTTTTTTAGATTCAATTGTTGACAGATTTGTATTTTTTGCCATTTTAATGTTCATAGTTTTGATCTTTTTCTTAAATAAGTCCCTTTAATATTTCATATAATAATGGTTTAGTGATGATGAACCTCTTTAGTGTTTTCTTGTCTGGGAAGCTCTATCTGCCCTTTGATTCTGAATATCCTTGCTGAGTAGAGCAATCTTGATTGTAGGTTCCTGCTTTTCATGACTTGGAATAATTCTTGCTAATCCCTTCTAGCCTGCAAAGTTTCTGTTGAGAAGTCAGCTGAGAATCTTATGGAAATGCCCCTGTAGGAAACTAACTTCCTTTCTCTTGCTGCTTTTAAGATTCTTTCTTTATCTTTAGCCTTTGGCATGTTAATTATGGTGTGTCTTGGAGTGGGCCTCTCTGCATCCCTCTTGTTTGGGACTCTCTGTGCTTCCTGGGCTTGCATGTATATTTCCTTCACCAAATGAGGGAAGTTTTCTTTCATTATTTTTTCAAATAGATTTCCAATTCTTCCTCTTTCTCTTTGACCTCTGGCACCCCAATGATGCAAATGTTGGACCTCTTGAAGGTGTCCCAGAGACTGCTTATACTATCTTCATTTTTTGGATACTTTTTTTTCTTGTTATTCTGATTGGTTGTTTTTTGCTTCCTTATGTTCCAAATCATTGATTTGATTCTCAGCTTCATTCACTGTACTATGGTTTACCTGTAAATTATTCTTTATTTCCATTAGTGTTTCTGACTGGATCTTTTTTATGATGTTGTTCGCTAAGGGACTTTCTAAGTTCCTTGAGCATTCTATAACCACCATTTTGAACACTGCATCTGATAGATTGTTTATCTTCATTTCATTTAGCTCTTTTTCTGGGGTTCTGATTTTTTCTTTCATTTGGGGCATATTTCTTTGTCTCCTTGTTTTGACAGCCTCTCCGTGTTTGTTTCTATGTGTTAGGAAGAGCTGCTTTGACTCCATGTCTTGGTAGTGTAGCCTAACGTAGTAAGTGTCCTGTAGGGTCCAGTGGCAGAGCCTCCCTATCACACAAGCTGGGTACTCAAGGTGTGCCCTTCATGTGGGCTGAGTAAACCCTCATCTTATAGTTCAGCCTTTGTTGCTGTTGGCAGGTCAACGGGAGGGATTTGGGTGCTGGGCTTGGAGATAGCCAGGCAAGGCCGTGCTGCAAACCAAGGCTGGCTGCTGCTACTGCAACTTTGTGAGTGTGGTAAAAGGCTCATTGAAGCCAGATGCTACTTTTTTTAATGCTGTAAGCATTAAATCCTTTCCAGAACAAGGTAGTGTTACTGGTCAGGAGCCTGGCCCTGAGTGGGTCTGCCTAGGGCCAGATGTAGTGCATGGGGTCCTGACTTCATGTAGGAAAGATTTCACAAGTCCAGGTGACTATGAGATTACATTTATTAAGGCTGGGGACAGTGAAACAAGGAAGGGCTTAGCATAGAGGAAGCAACAGGAGAGCCTAGGCTGGGCTGCCTTAGCCCACTGGGAAGTCAAAGAAAAGGAGGCCTGGGGACAGGTTCAGGAGATTAGCTTGTGACAAGCTGCCACCTGCCATTGCCTTAGAGTTTGAAAGACATATGCCTGTGAAGAAAAAAGTAGGGGGAGAAGAAGGGAAAGTGAATGGTGTGGGCTGCTCTTCAGAGGTAGAGCATATACTGGTTCTTTAGTCTTGAAGCTTTGATTTCTTTCTTGCAGGCAGGAATCTAAGGGAAGTTCTCAGGGGAGGGTTTCGGTAAACTATCAGTTTTCCAGGTGTGCCCTTTCAGGGTCATGGTCTCCACTGATTGGTCAGCAACAGAGCAGGTGGTTTAGTCATTGCAATGGGTTCTGACATCGCTCACTTGGTTTTGCTGTCTCTGGGCTAGAGCTGAAACACAACTGAGGCCTGGATATTATCTCCAGGGAAGTAAGGCCAGGGGAGAAGTTCTTGAGGGTGAGGTCCTTGTTTTCCCAGTTTTGCCTCCTGCCTTCTGCCCTGGTGACCGTATGCACTTGGCTGTAAATTTTTTGGCCACTTTGTTCAACTATATGTCTCAATTTTTCTATTCCACTTGTCAAGGAATTGTCCTAGCTTCTTAGTATCCTGTCTCAGTAGGGTGTGTATATATAAATATATTATCCATGGGCTAGTATAGAAAAGCAGCTCTTGTAGGAATTGATATCTGTTACTCTAAATGACAAAGAGACGAGGCACCCTTTCCGTTCTACCTTTAGCTTATTCTAAAATAGGGGTGAGAGGCAAGAAGTGAATTATATAAAGGGAACATTTCCTTTTAAAGATGAGTGAGACAGAAGAAGGACAGCTGATTTCTAATCATTCATTCATTGAGAAAACATTGCTTCAGTCCCCAGTATGTGCCAGGCTTTGCGTGAGGGGGTAACAATATCTAGTAAGACCCAGGATCCCATCTTTCGAAAAGAGGCTGACATAACTGCACAGAGTGAAGAGCAGACGCGTAAGAAGATGACAGCTGCCCTGTGATGGAAGGGCCTTTCACTGGAAGTTCAAACCCCTGACCTCAGTCACTAACTTGCTGTGCGTGTTGCTTCCCCTCTTTGAGTCTCAGTATCCTTGGCTGTGAGATGAGAGGTGGGAGAAACTTGCAGAAGAAATGCCGCATGTATAAGGACCCCACAATCCCTCAGTATTTTTTTAGTCTGTGGCTGTTCTGCTCTCCACAGAAACCAATTCAAACTTTTTCTGCTCTGCTCAGTTCCCCGTATCTCTCTCAGTTTCCTTCACTCTTAGCAAATGATCTTGTTCCCTACTGCGCGGAGACAATAAAACTCTTCGATGGGGATGGCCTCAGCCTGCCAGGGCTGCATCCACACCCAGGCTCTTCCCTGTCCCTTGTGGACATGGAGGAAGCACCCTTTTTCATAGGTGTTTAAATTAAACATGTTCCAGTCATTCTCATCATAAAAACAGACAGATATAAACTTCTCTCTGGTTAACAATGTATCTTTTTGCTCCCTTCTCAAAGAGCTTCAAAGTTGACTGTCACTCCCAGTTTGTTTCCTCACCTTTTCAGTCATTCTTTGCTGCCTCCATTTGGCTCCCCCCACCACACACACCCACCCTCCCGTCCCCTCCCTTCCCACTCTAGGACAGCTGCATTTGTAAGGGTTACCTGGGACCTCTGTTACCTGAGGAACACTCTCACCTCTTCACACCTCCTTTCCTTTGACCCCTCACCACAATGTCAAGCACAGTTAGTTGGCCATTTCCTCCTTCTCGCAGCACTTTATTTTCTTGGTTTTCAGATGCCAAACACTCCTGATTCTTATCTGGCCACTTTGTACATTTAGAGGGTTGTTAAGACCCAGGCCTGGGCCCATCCTCCTCTCACTCTATGCTTTGTTTCTAAGCAAACTCATTTATTCTCAGGCTTAAGTGTCACAGTTCAAGTCCCTTGCTTGCCTGTTCACAAGTACTTACTGAGTATTTAGAATATGTCAGGTTCTGTGAGTTTTAGGTATGGACTCCCTGGACTTTCCCAGCCAGATTGGAAACCTTTTCATTGGTATGGGAAAAAAAAAATCTCTTCTATATGTGTACATGCTGCTTTTATTTAATTTCAGGGAAATGGTATTGAGTGTTTACTCTATGCCTGGAGCTGTTTTAACAGCTCTACAAGAATAAAGTCATCGAACTCGCACAGCAATCCAATGAGGTAGAGAGGGTTTTTAAAATAAGACTTTATTTTTAGAGCAGTTTAGCAAAACTGAGCAGAAAGTGCAGAGAGTTCCCATGCACCTGTCCCCACACACCCACAGCCTCCCTCCCTATACACATTCAGCGCTAGAGTGGTCCACTTGCTGTAATTAATGAAGCTGCATTGACACATCAAAGTTTACATTACAGTCACTCTTAGTGTTGTACATTCTGCGGGTATTGACAAATATATCGTGACATCTATGCACCATTACAGGATCATACAGAGTAGTTTTCATTGTCCTAAAATCCTCTGAGCTCTGACTATTCATCCCTCCCTGTCCCTGGCAACCACTCATCTTTGTACTCTCTCCATGGTTTTGCCTTTCTGGGAAATCACATAATTGAAATGATACAACATGTTGCCTTTTCAAGTTGGCCTCTTTCACTTAGTAATATGTGTTTACATTTCCTCAGGTCTTTTCACAGATCAATAGCGCATTTCTTCTCAGTGCTAAATAATATTGCATTGTCTGGATGAACCACAATTTCTTTATTCATTCACCTACTGAATAATATCTTGGTTGCCTCAAAGTTTTGGCAATTATGATAAAGCTTCCAAAAACATCTGTGTGCAGGTTTTCATATGGGAATAACTTTTCGTTCATTTGGGTAAATACCAAGGACCACAATTGCTGGGTGGTGTGGTGTTACAGACTGAATGTTTGTGTTCCTCCAGATTCATGTGTTAAAGCCCTGACCCTCCCCAGCATGACTTTATTTGGACATGAGGCCTCTAAGGAAGTAATTAGTGTCAAAGAAGGTCATAAGTGGGGAGGCCTGATTGGATAGGATTCATATCTTTACAAAAAGAGACAATAGGCCTTTCTTTCTCTCTCTTCCCATGTGACGTGTGGCCATGTGGGGACGTAGTGAGAAGATGGCCCTCTCCAAACCAGGAAGAGAGACTAAGAGGAAGCCAAATCCTCTAGAGCCTTAACCTTGGACCTTCCAGCTTCCAGAGCTGTGAGAAAATAAAGTTCTATTGTTTAAGCCACCCAGTCAATGGTATTTTGTTATGGCAGCCTGAGCTAAATAAAACAAATGGTTAAAATATATTTAGTTTTGTAAGAAATGTTGAACTGTCTTCTAAAGTGGTTTTTCCAATTTGTATTGTCACCAGCAATGAATAAGATTCTATTGTTCCTCCTCCTCACCAGTATTTGATATTGTTAGTGTTTTGGATTTGGGCCATTCCGGCAATAATAGGTGTATAGTACTGTCTCAGTGTTGTCTCAATTTTCAATTCTGTAATAACAGACGGTGTTGAGCATCTTTTCTTATGCTTATTTGCCATCTGTATATCTTATTCAGTGATGTGTTTGTTTCTTAATCACGTTGATTGTCTTTTTATTGTTGAGTTTTTTGTATATTTTGAATAAAATATACAAGAATTGCTCTTTATCAGATGTTCTTTTTCAAATATTTTCTTTCACTCTGTAGCTTGTCTTCTAATTATGTTGACAGTATCTTTCACAAAACAGAAGTTTTTTATTTTAATGAAATCCAGTTTATCAATTATATCTTTCATGAATGGTACTTGGTATTGGATCTAAAAAGTCATGGCCATGGCCAAAGTCATCTAAATCTTCTCCTATGTTATCTTCCAAGAATTTAATAGCTTTGTGTTTTACATTTAGGTCCACGACCCATTTTGAGTTCATTTTTGTGAAGGGTATGAGGTCTGTGTCTAGATTCATGTTTTTGCGCATGGACGTCCAGCTCTTCCAGCACTGTGTGTTTAAGAGACTACCTTTTCTCAGTAGAATTGCCATAGGCACTGCTGTCGTACACATTTGACAGAAGAAGAAAGCTCAGTGAGCTCACTCCAGGATCGTGCAGCAAGTTATCGACAGACAAAATCCAATTCAGGCTGTATGCCAATGAACTTATGCTCTTGTCCGCATCCCTCTGTTGCTTTTCTATTTCATGCCTGTCTCTGTACTAATGAAGAAACACATGTTCACTATAGAAATAGTCTAGAAGAAGCAAGTAAATGTTAGCCATTCTTCCATTACCAAGAGATAACCATTTTGACATACATCCTCCCAGCCTTTATCCTCTGTATATATCTATGGTAGGTTTTTAATATAAAAAATCAAATGGTACCATTCCGTTTCATAACCTGAAGTTTTTTCATTTAACAATAAAATTATGAACATTTTTCCATGTCAACAAGTGTACCTTTAGAATATAATTTTTATTGGATGCATAGTATACTCTCTTCCCACAGGTTTGCTCCAGTTTTTCAGTTGGTCCTTCCTAGGGGGCAGGTAGTTTGTTTTTCACCCCCTGTGGTTCATCTGTACCAGTGAACTTAATGATTCCTTAGGGTAAATTCCTAGCAAGAGAACTGCATAGTCAAAGCGGGGGTGGGGAGTGTACCTTCATAAGCCTGTGCTTCAGTAGCTGACCTGACTGAGAGTCTGGCCACCACCTTCTGGAACCACAGTCAGAAGGCATTTGATATGACCAATGCCCAGCATACATGCCAGTTTTTCTTTGTTTTTGAAAATACAAAATTTCATCTGTTTTGATGGTTGGAGTCCTCACACAGGAAATTAGGGGAAAATACAATGGGAGCTGCCAGCCTAGTACCACTTAGAATTGGCAAAGTCTTCTTTAATTGGATTCTGTGATGGTGCCCGAGCCCCTGCCACATGACTGTCACCAGAGCTAATTTGCTCTCAAAGAGCTCAGCTTCATTTATGCATGGGCATTCAAGGGGGTGAGGGGACAGAAGCCCACACAGCTAGCTTAAGTGCCATGTGGACTGTGGCAAGTCATATTATAAAGTGTTCTGACAGTTCGGAAACAGGGTAATTTAGGGTTTGAAAGAATGGATTGGAGAGCCAAGGACAAGGGAAAGACTTGGACAATGGTCCAGACATGTGAGAAGACTTTGGGGGTAGAGTTCTTGTAGCCACAGTGAATAGAATGTCAGAATGTGTGTGTGTACTCACACATACACACGCAAGGGATGTTGAAGAGGATATGGTTCACTACTGTGGAAAGTCTAAATGGTGTGAGGCTTTGAATGAGAGGGCACCAAGGTTAGTCCCTGTACTACAGCAGCAGGAAACTGGGGACGGACTTTTAAAAATAACACATAGCCAGAGCAGGGGAGCCAGGAACAAAAACAGACCTTGCATTAGCTGTCGATTGGACACAGTGCTGGTCTCTTCCCTATCTCTCTTTCCACCCTGGTGATTAGGAGAGCAAAGCTGGGGAGACAAAGAGCAGCCCACCCATTCCATACCCTGACACATACATGATTCAGCCAATATTTCACCATACTGAATCTACTGGGTGGTGAGCCTTCAAATCTAGCAAATCTGTCTTATACACCAGTGAAATGATTTTAGGAGTTGGGTGCTCTAAGGGTGGGTGGGGGGCAGGTGAAAGGAAGGAGCATGAAGGTCCAGGGCCCGTTCCTGGAACACGTGGGGTCCTGACTCGAGTGCCCAGAGAAGTCCTAATAGAATCAGAGAATTTGTTGCCAGGAGAAAGAAGAGGGACGAAGGGGCAGAGGACAATGATTGGGGGGGGGGGCAGTTTAGTAAGTTTTCCTAGGGTGCAACAATTGCTAGTTCCTTCTGTGGCAGCTTCTAATACAGCAGTCTGCTATTCTCCCCTCTCATCTCATTGTGGCCACCGCACCTTCCAACTGTTGCCGCATCCAAATGGTTCATATAAATTGCCATCGAAATCCAGCATGAACAGAAAGACACGCCTTGCAACATCGTGCGTTTTGCTGAAGACTGCAGTTTGGAATCCTTTTTCAAAAGGACACATTTTAATAAGCCACAGCTTGCATTCAATTGTCTTCAATCAGAAATTTTTCCGCCCTGGTTGAAGAGTCGGTCCTGAAGCCTGAGAAAGTACTGGGCAGGAGTGTGCTGAGAGCTGCACCACAAGGCTGATCTCTCTTAACTTCATGGAAAGAAAAAAGAAAGCCCTCCCCTAGCTGTCCTCTCCCAGCTGTCCTCCTCCTGGAACCACAGGGCTTGCTGAGGACTGGGTCTGGGGAAGCCCTGGAGATCAATTCGCACCAGTCTGAATTGGTTGCTGAAAACAAATAAGCTCTAATTTACCCATTTTCCCCACAACACCAAGAAACTAGAAGAAACCCCAAGTTAATCAATATACATTTCCATTTAACCCACCAGCAACTCTTGGCCTAGCTTGGTACAAGATGACATTGTTGTACAGCAGCTTCCCTTGTCTGTGGGGCTATAGCCTAAGATCCCCAGGGGATGCTTGAAACCTCAGCTGGTACTGAATGCTTTGTAGAGAGTACTCTGTAGAGTATAGGGTATACTGTGTGTTTTCCTATACATATATACCTATGATAAAGTGTAATTTATAAATCAGGCATAGTAAAAGATTAACAACAATAAATAATAAAATAGGACAACTATAACAATATACTGTTATAAAAGTTACGTGGATGGGGTCTCTTAAAAAATATTTTATTTTGCTGTATTCACCCTTCTTTTTGTGATATAAGGTGGTAAATTACATGATTTCATCATGCTACTCAGAATGGGAAGCAATTTAAGTTTTATTAATTGTTTATTTCTGGAATTTTTTTGTTTAATAGTTCAGACTGCAGTGGAATATGGGTACCTAAAACCACAGAAAGTGAAACCATAGCCCTGATTGGTGTGGCTCAGTGTGATGGGCATTGTCCTGTGAACCGAACCAGAAGGTCAGGTCACGGATCTGGTTCAATTCTGGGTCAGGGCACGTGCCTGGGTTGCAGGCCAGGTCCCCAGTTAGGGGTGTGTGAGAGGAAAATGATGGATGTTTCTCTCGCACATCAGTGTTTCCTCACTCTTTATTCCTTCCTTCCCCTCTCTCTAAAGTCAAATAAATAAATAAATAAATAAAATCTCAAAAAATAAAAATAAGTAAATAAAGTTTAAAAAAGAAAATGAAACCACAGATAAAGGGGGACAACTGCAATCAGAAACGATAATTTTAGAAATGATTGGTAGGAAAGTCATACTAATTATTTCGAAACAAAAATCACATTTTTCAGATTTTTCTGTTGTCATTCAACAACCTCTTCTGAAAAAGTCTCAGAGTCAAATCATATCCTCTGGTTCTTTCTCATCCCCCAGCCTCTCTGTGTTGGTTGGGCACAGGGATCAGTCCCTGGGCCCCTTCGCATCTCCGGGTCTGCTCACTCCCTGCGTGGCCTGAGCTGGTCCTCTGGCCTTCTGTACTGTCCTGTGCTGATCACTCCCAAGGCCTCTCTTCAGATTCAGATTTCCCAGTGCCATGAATTCCCCCACCTTACAGTTCACTGATCCTCCCTTCCCCAAAGTCTTTTTTTCTCATCTTTATTATTCCCAGCTGCTCAGGCCTCAAAACTTGAATTCATCTTTCATTCCTCTTTCTCCCTTGCTTCATAAACATCAGCAAATTCTACTTGCTCTCCCTTCAAAATATACTCAGAATCCCTCTCACCCCCTCTTTCTTTACCACCCTAGAGCAAGACATCATCTTGATCCTGGAAGCCTCTTCATTACCCTCCTACAGTCCATAGGAATCTTTTTACATGAGTCAGATCAGGTCGAAACCCTCCCAGACTTCTCCAAGAGCCTGCCCCTCACTCTGACCTGCTCTCCTGCCACTGCCCCAGGCTCACTCTGCTCCGACCACTCTGGCCTCTTCCTTGAATAATGCAAGCAGCCTGTGCTTCCCCCAGGTGTGTGTGGCTTGATCCCTTCATGTTCTTTCTTAATATTTCTACTCAAATCATCTCCTTATCAGAGAGGCCTCCCTAGGCCATGGCATCTGAAGCGACATCACCACCCTTCGGTACTCTTCTCCCCTTATTTTGCTTTGTTTTTTCATTGCACTTATGACCACTCAGCATTTTATCTATTCATTTGATTATTTGTTGTTATCGCCCCCCCCCAACCAGAATATAAACTCAGTGAAGGCAAGGTTTTTGTTTGTTTGCTCCTAAATCCCTGTCCTTGGCACTAGTAGGAGCTCAATAAACTCATGTTAAATAGGGGAATTGAAAGGCTCTTAGGGTTCATTCAGTCCAGACATGTCACTCTACACAAGAGGATAGCATGGCCAGAGAGGACAACTGTCCAGAGGGGACCACTTAGACGATTAATAGCTGTGCTGGAAGGAGCCCCACATGCCCTGGCACCCAGCAGACTCCGCTACCTGAGGCTCCAGGTGATGAGTGCATTCTACTCAACACCCAGCGAACATTTGTCTGTGTGTTATCTACTATTTAAATTCGCTTTGTGTAATATACTCTGATGCTTCTATTCAATCCGAACTCCAGTTCATTTTCTTTATTTTTTATTTTTCAGTTACGGTTTACTTTCAATATTATTTTGTATTGGTTTCAGGTATACAGCATAATGGTTAGGCAATCATATGCTTTACAAAGTATTCTTCCCAATATTTCTAGTACCCAACTATTTCATTTTTTGAAAAATATCGACCCTACTCCATTAAATTAATTTCATGTCCTAGTAATAGGTTGCAAGGCACAGTTTGAAACCAGTACACTATACTAAAGAGACCAAAAATCACTCCATATATCTTCCCAAAGAGTAGTAAAAACATGGCCAATGCACAAACACATTTGTTTAAAGACTTTTTAAAGTGCCAGAGAAAAATAATCTAGTGACAGCAATTCTCTAGTTCACTTGGCTATGCAGAGAAATAAAAGAAATATTGAAGCTCTGTTTTCTTGGCTCTCATATCTCATGTATATTAATCTCAAAACATCATCTTCTTTCTGACTCCATCCTTGTCTCTCTTTCCAGTTCTGAATTTCACGCTATGCCATGTCATATTCATTTTCTTGGTTTTGTGTCTTGTTTTCTGTACCAACTCATGCTTATAAATTACTGCTTTGTGCTGGCAGTCAGAACAGCACATTCCGAAAGGGGGCAGGAGGAATGGTGAGGTTTTTCACATAGCTGACTTTGTTTTGACAGGGATGGTATCTGATGGAGTGGGAACTGGTTATAGCCCAACACCCAGCCTCACTGTACACACCAGCTATTCATAGCTGCAGGGGTGGGGAGACACATGCGAGCACAGGGGTGAGAGACTGAGAAGCTGATCAAGCCGAGGACAGCGAATATGTGGTTATGCAAGGCACAGAGGTCAAGGTCATGCTAAAAATCAAGTATTTAAAATATTGGCTCCAGCACAATAGCTCTGTGGTCTAAATTTACCCCACTCTTGCTACTCTCACAGGACTGACAGAGCAGCTAGTGTTACCACTCAGGAAAAAGGCAGAACAGGGTCCAAATCTGTATCTAAAAGAAATCTCAAATGAAAAAGATGCAGAGAATCTGACCTGGCTTCTTCAGATACTGTGAAAGATGCTCCGAGTAACTGGATATTATTGCGGGAGAACGTGGTTACATGAACCAGATAATGTCACCATTTTCATTACTGTGCTGTCCACTCTTGTGGGTGGAAATTCCACTGGGCGTATACCACCCAGTTCAGGCCATTCGGACTCTTCTCACAGACATGGGGAGAAAGTGGTGACTAGGAGACGGTCAAGACTCATGTCCTGGTTATTCTCCGCGTGCGTCCACCACCCATCTCTGCCCTACTCACCTGCTCTGTGTTCTCTATAACTGCATCACCAGGCCCCCATTCCCTTGATTTCCTGTTGAGTTCAGCTGTGGGAGTCCCTGGCAAGAGATTCCAGGCTGACATGATTGTAACGCACTCCATCTCCCCCCATCCAGGCTGCCTTGCTCCTGCTTTACTGCGTTCCAGACATGGTCACGTTCTTCTTCGATCCGTCTCCTGTGGGAGGTCCCTCTCCCACTAATCCAGCTCACACAGACTCCAGCCACATTTCTTCCTCTTGCCTTTTAGGCCTAGTCCTAGTCCCTGGTGCCTCACCATTGCACGTCAGATTCTTAACTCTGGCCACACCGTTGTAAACAGTCCCTTCACTGAGCTCCTATTCTGCCTCCTTCCCCCAATTAAACACCTTTTGAGTGCACATCTGCTGCCTGCTGGGACCCAGGCTGATGTATGGTACTTAGTCTCACATCTACGGGTGCTCTGGGCCTTGCTTACACCCAGGTCTCGGGCAGGCAGCACACTTTGCTGCCTGGAAATCTGACTTCTGGCCCAGGCCCAGGCCCTTGGGGCTCTCCCTCTTCTGCCTCAGGTCCTGCCTGTGTGGAATAGTTGCCAGCTCCTGAATGCCAAGAGCCGGCCCACTGAAAGTGTCCCTGACTTTGTTATGATATTTTGAGCAGAATCAGGTAAGGGCGAAAGCTCACAGCAGTAGCCCCAGGTTTGTTAGGCCTCAGTCCTTTCCAAGGGCTCAGGAGAGATGGAAATGGCTGGTTCAAGCTAGTGCCTAAGGGGAAATAGACTCTCAGGCCTGGAAAGAACATTAAAGGTCATGTGGGCCAACCCTCTGCCTTTGCAGCTAGGGAAACTAAGGCCCAGGGAGAAGGAACTCCCCTGAGCACAGGGACTTTTAGAAACAGAGTGAGAATCCAAAGGTCTTGAATATTCCTCATAAAATCTCAGTGTTGGAAAGAGCATTAAAGTTTGTACAGCCAGACCACAGTAAGTAGCAAAGTGCAGGGCTCTGCCATTTACAAAGGGTGGAGGTGAGGGGTACCAGAGCCACAGAGGTCCCCGGTGACCTGCAAACCCAACCCTCACCAGGGACAGTCCATACAGCACAACAGAATGGGATTTGGAGCAGAGGCACCAAGGAAACTCCCTTCTACTCAGGGTCGCCAATAGCTCCCCGCTCTTAACAGGGCAAACATCCTGCCAGGGGGCCAGCTGCCTGAACAGCCACATGGTGTGGGCAGCATGGCCTCCCCAGCTTCCTGGGAGCCAACCCCTTGGCAGAGTGCTGACTGTGTCCCTAGCCGGGCTCACTTCCTGGGTCCTCAGTGAAGTCACTGAAGGCTAGATGGGGCCACGTGCTGAATTCTCACCAACAGAAGCAAGCAAAAGTTATAGGTCCCTTCAGTTAGTGGTGGTGAAGAAAAAGCTTTATTTTCTTTTCTGTCCCTCTGGCTGGAGGCAAAGGATTCCAAGACGGTGAAGTTACCACATGGGCCCAGACAGGATGCCCACGTCTCTGGAAGACAGCTATGTGGGAGCACTGCCCCACTAGCCCCGCCCACATCTTACAGCAATGGGTGAGCAATAAGTAAGCTAGTGGAACGCTGAACCCTGGGGCAAGGGGTGAAAGAGGGTGAGCAGCAGCTAACAACCCTGACTGACACAGAAATTGAATACTTTCCAGGTTGCCCACAAATTCTTCTAATCAATCCCTCAGGATTGATCTTTCAGAGACAACTTCAAGCCCTCCCTTCTGCCCTATTGTCGAAGTCTAATTCCACAGTGTCTCCCATCTACCTCACCTGCCCCTTCCTTCCCTCACAGTCTCTCCTGCCATCTCTCTCCTGAACGGCCTTCTAGAGAGTGGGCTTTCTCCCCTTAGATGGGCCTTTCTCACTCTGCCAGCACCATTTCTTTAAAGGGCCCTCTAAACCTGCTTTAGTCCTCAAACAACACACTTAGAATTGCCCCTGGAATTGCCCCAGTCCCAACAGTCAGCGCTGGGCCACTGTTCATAGAGCAAAGCCGCAGGAGAATAGCAGTACTCCTGCTGGCTCTGCAAAGGCACTCGGAGTCTCCGTTATCTCCTTTATTGTTCTAAAGGGACAATAATTTAAGAGCACTATTTACAAGTTTTTGATAACAACAACAATAATAGCAATGACAGAGATGATAACCCTTCCTTTTTTTTTCCATTGTAGACACTTCCAGCCATTCACCCTATCAATCCCTTAAAATAGAGTCCTTCCTATCTCGACTCTTCCCTTTCGGGACATGACCTGGGTTTCAATGTCTAATCTCCAAGATCCTGGGTGGTACACGCAGACAGATTTTGTTTCTTTAAATTTCTTCAGGCCATAGGGGATTTTCTGCTCAGGAAACAATGAAATCTGTGCTTTTTTCCACTCTTCTGGAGAAAGAAAGATTTCAGGGGGCAGCGTACCTAAACATCCTGGGCATTTCCAGCAAATCTTAGCAGATAATGAGATGGATGGGGAAAATGTTGCTGCTGAGGCCAGTGTTGCTGGTGGTAGGGTTTGGTTTTGTTTTGTTTTAGTCAGCATAGGTGGTCAATTAAGTTACATTTGCCTAGTCTTTTATCAGTTTCTCTTGACTTGCTTTTGAGTTCTTAACCAGTAAAAATCTCTTGTGAGATAATTATGTATGTTATGGGTTTTGCCTTAGTGAATTATTGACTGATTGACTGAATTAATGGATATTACAAACTACTAGCCTCATGACCACGGGAGTCCATGGAAAGCAGACTCACCAAAGCCAGGGGACTTAGGGCCTAGCCTTGGCCCTGTTTTGAACTCAACCATGTATAAGCAAGTCACTTCTGCAGACTGACACTTGGTTTCATCCCATGTAAAATGAAGAGGTTGGACTAGGCCAGCAATTCTCATGTATCCAGGTGAACACAGATCACTTGGCGATCTTGTGAAATGCAGATTCTGCGTCAGGAGGTCTGGGGTGGGGACCAAGATTCTTCATGTCTAACAAGGTCCAAGTGAGGCCAATTCTGCTCATCAATGCACCACACTTTAAGTAGCAAGAGTCTTGCTAGATCTCCATGGTCCCTCTCCTAATCCTTAATGGCTCTACTCTCGACAGATTAGAATAATCAGTTTATTCATCGTGCAGCAGCCAGATCCTTTGTAAAAGGTAAGTCTAACTCTTTGGTGGCTCCCCATATCTAGAATAAAATTCAACTTTTACAATGTAGTCCTGCAGAGCCTACTTGGTCTGATTCCCCCAATCCCTTTACTCTCTGACCCCATTGGCCACCATTTCTGTCCTTGCATATATACTTTAGCCACATTGATCTCTGCTGTTCCAGATGTGTGCTGACTTCAGAGTCTTCACATATGCTGTTCCCTCCACCTGGAATACCTCCAAATATCTGTTTAGTTGGGCCTTTATTCAAATATTACCTTATCAGAAAAACCTTCCCAGATCATCATATAAAAGTCGTTCCCCACTTATAGCCTATGCTCTTATCCTGCTTAACTTTTATTCATAGTAAATATTACCATCTAATATTTTATATATTTAGGTTTTGTAGTTAGCAATTGTCTTACATATTTAGTGTATTTATATTGATTATTGTGTATTTAGATGATCTTTCTCCCCTATGGAGTGCGAGCCCCATGAGAGCAGGAATCGCGTCTGTTTGGCGCACTGCTGTCTTCCCAGGGCCTGAATGGTGCTCGATCATTATTTGGCGAATAGGTAAATAAATGAACTGCTGAATAGGAAAGTGAGGTAAGGACAGGCTATTAAAAGGTAGGGCCCAACAGTGTCATCTGAACCCTCTGTACCGTCTCTGTCTTTGAGAAAAGCTGTGAGTGAGTCTGCAATGCCTGTGAGGCCGCCAGATAGAAGACTGAAGTCTGTGAGGAGGATGGTTTGGGGTTCACCTTAGCCACAGAGCAGTTTCTATACTTTTAACTCACCATGGTCTGACTTTCCTTTTTAGCCACTGTCACCTGAGAGATGTATGTCGCCCTGGTTGGGTGGTGGATGCCACCATTCAGATTACCAAACTGACACTCCTTACTCTATTTTAGGGCTACCATTAGCCTCCTCATTGAGACTGGGCTTCCCATAGGCAGAAGGGGCAAGGCTGACTCAAATACCTGCTGCACACAGCATTCATAATATCATGATAAGCTAATCGGTTAGCATTCAGCTTTATCCCCTCCAGTCTCCTAAACGGGAGTCAGCTTTCCAAGTCCCATTAACTCTGGGGCCCTGATGGGATCAAGTTTCTGAACTTTCGAGACCAGACCCTAGACAGCAGCTACTTCTAGAATATGTTGCTACCCTGTGAAGGTTCTCAGCAGTTGGCCAGCTGGTCCTTCCTGGGCACCACCCAGCTTCACTATAAGATTTGTTTAGCATTTTCCCACAGACCCAGCAATTCCACTTAGAGAAGTTTATGTGAAGGAGATAGTTGGAGAAATATGTAAAGACAAATGCATTATTGCATTGTCATCTCCCTACTTCCTTAGCTGGAGGTGGTGCTTTTGTATCACATGTTGTCCCCAGAGTGTGGGCAGATGCTACAGTGCCCCAGTCCCCACCTTATATAGTACCCACGGGAATGAATTGATGGTGTCGTGTCTTACCACAGTTGTGAGGGGAAGTGTTGGTGACAGAGTAGCAGTGGGTTAATCTATAACCAGAATCTGCAATCTGTACCCAGAATCCAGACGTAAATGAACTAAATGAATCCAGGCCTCATTTAGTGATGAAGGAATTAGGCAGCCGTGTCTCTCGCTAGAGACAGAAGTGGAGTCCTGGCCAGAGAGCAGAAGCTGGCCTGGGTGAGTTGAGTCCTGGAGCAGCGGCTGGTCTGGTCCTCAGTTCTTGGTACTGCTGTGGGCACTGCTGGGGAAGATTTGCAAGATATTCTGGAAGTCTGCCAGAGTCAGATGGGCTCTAGTCCCTGACCTCTCCGTGAGGCCTCCCGCTGGAGTACGGCAGCTTCTCTGGCAAACCAAAGGTCCCATTATATTCACTTTCCCAGAGGAAAGAGTAGCACTAACCACCTACCCACTCACTTTGCAGGAGCCTGTGCCTGACAATTACTCTCCTCACCACTTTGGAGGAAGCAAGTCACTTTTAGTTTCCAGGGTGATTCAGCCTCCCAAGGGTGACCTAGATGACCTCTCTGCTTGAAGCAGGAAATAACCTCCCATTTAGCAAAAAACTAGGAACACTAATCCATCAGCCAGGACAGGGCTCACTATGTTAAGGCTTATTCATATGGCATATGAAGGTTTATTATGCATCAGCTTAAGGTTTCTCATGCTGCCATTAAAATGAAACTGTAGATCTAGACAAACAATTAAGTGAAAAGAAGAATGCAACAAAACTACACTTTAAAAAAAGGTTTTATTTATTTATTTTTAGACAAAGGGAAAGGGAGGGGGAGAGGGAGGGAGAGAAACATCAGTGTGAGAGAGAAGTATTGATCATTTGCCTCTTGTATGCATCCAGCCAGGGACTGAACACGCAACCCAGGCATGTGCCCTGACCAGAGATCAAACTGGCGACCTTTCACTCTGCAGGACAATGCCCAGCTAACTGAGGCACTCTGGTCAGGGCAAAACTGCACTTTATACTCTGGTTCCAATTCTACAAGAGTGTGGATGTGCAACTGTAAACGTGTGCATGGAGAAATAATTTTAAAATATTCAAGATACTAACAGTGATTATATCTGGGCAGTGAGATTTCTGGTAACTCTTTTTTATCCTCCTCTGTATTATTTCAAATTTTACAATGTGCATGCTTATTTTTTAAATAGATTTTATTCATTTATCTCCAGAGAAGAAGGGAAGGAGAGAGGGAAAGAAATATCAATGTATGGTTGCCTCTTGTGCGTCCCCTGCTGGGAACTGGCCTGCAACCCAGGCATGTGCCCTGACTGGGAATCAAGCGAGATCCCTTAGTTCACAGGCCGCGCTCAATCCACTGAGCTACACCAGCCAGGGCTTGTGAGTATGCTTATTTTATAACTAAGAAAAACTGCTGTCAGTTTGGAAGGAAAAAATATCATTCAATTTGATATACTTTAATTTAACATACAAAATGCTGGATTATTGGCTACTACAAAGTACCATGGAAACACGAGGTTGAAAGTGGCATTGACCCTGCCCAATATTTGCAGGATCAGCACGCCCTGGGTCTTCCTATTTCAAGAATCTATGATTCAAAGACGCCAAACAATATCACTAGATCAAAACTATTTATAAGAATCATTTCCTTCATAATGAGTTGAACTTCCACCAACTGCTTGTATGTTTAGATGACATCATCTCTGAGATTTATGTGAAATGACTCCTTTTCCTTGATGTTATCAAGGAGTTTCAGCAGCTGAGTTCCTTATATTTCATTGTGTTTAAATGATATCTGAAGAAGCTGTCATTTGTCAAGGTTTAATCATTTCCATTATTTTTTTCCTGGTATGTATCCAGATATTGCTGGGCAGATTTGATCATGGGTCCGGCAAAGATTTCAGGAGATGGAACATACCTACAAGTTCCAGGTTCCGGCCCAGATCCTTCACTTTTTAGCTGTGTGACCTTGAGTTAGTTGCTCTTTCTAGGCTCTACTTTTTAAAATTTATATAAAATGTGAAGGGAAGTTAGACAAGATGATTTTAAAGATTCTATTCAGCTCTGACTCTATGATGAGTTTTAACTCTGAGATTATCAAGGAGTATCTCATAGTCCTGCTTCCAAATTTTCTTAATGTTATCTTAATATCTAAGTCTTTCAATAATTATAGAATTATGTTTTTGAATGGTACCTCAGAGTCTACTGCTAAAACACCTCCTACACTACTGGTACTAGGTGGTCACCCTGTATCCATTTACTAACACACAGGGACAAGATGCTCACTTCCTCCCAAAGCAGCCCATTTCCCTTTAGTTGGAAAAGCATATAAAAAGGTGTTCCTTGGCAGAACTGAAATCTGCCACCCTCGTACCCAATGTTCTGCACTCTGGATCACCTTGCAAAGCCCATGCAAAAGGCACTTTTCTTTTTTCCCCATTCACCGTCCACTTGACAGTCCCAATGAAGGTGTTTCCTGACACTAGTCTTGGAGGAGAAAGTCTCCCCTTTCTATTTTAGACCTCAGGACTCAAACATGGTTAAGAAGTTCTTCACTCAAAGCTCCAGTGATGAATGTGAACCACACAGAGTCAGAGTATGGAACTCAGGCATTGAGTCCCTTTTCTCAGACTTTGTCCTTTCCCCCTGAGCAAAGTCCGAAGCCTCGTGCCCTGACTTATAACCATGTGGATGTCCCTTCCTTTCCTAACATAAGCTCTTATCTTTCTTCTCATATTCCCTCTTTCTTTCTTTTTTAACCACTCCACCCCCTGCCCTGGAGTACCTGCATCTCCCCATCCCATTTTCCTGAGTTACCAACACTCTTATCAGAAACCCAGGTCCAAGTCCCCTCTGTGTCTGTAAACTGTGCTGCCTCCAGCACCTCACTCCTCTCTCTCCACTTTCTGCCACTGGGTACAAAGAAAAGGTGGTTCTGAGGCCCAATAATGGAAAGAGAGGACATCCAGAATAAAGGGGCCTCCCATTTTAGAGTGCTGTGTGCCTTCCTCCAAATAGGATAGAAAAAATATTAGACACATCTTGCACCTCGAGGATCACAAACTTGCAACTACCAGTTAAGTATGTCATGGAGAGCTAGTGCACAGCATAGCGATTATAGTTAACAGTACTGCATGAGATGCTTCAAAGTTGCTAGGAGACCAGATCTTCATTGTAATCACCAAAATAATAATAATAATAATAAAATTATTATTATTATTTTGGTGATTACAATGAAGATTGTAATTATTAATAATTTTATTATTATTATTATTATTATATGATGTGATAGAGGTGTTAACTAACACCATGGTGATAATCACATTGCAATACATAAATGTATCAAATTAATACCTTGTATACCTTAAACTTATAAAATGTTGTATGTCAAGTATATCTCATTTTAAAAAACAGAAAGAAAAAAGGACTAGTTAACCTTTAATTGGTCTTCATAAGTACTTTATGTTCCTTTTGTCAACATAATTTTAATCTTTCATTTTGCAAAGGAACAGAGGTCCCTCTGCCTTCCCAGCCCTAGGTTTTCATTATAATGTTCTCTTCCATTAGCCTGAGAGATTCATGCCCAAATGCTCCCACCTAATTCTTGGGTTTCTCTATTGGATGGGAACGTGGGAGATTGGAGGATCTTTGGAGAGAAGGGTTTCTAATGTCTTTATCAGGCAGAATTCAACTAGAGAAGAGCAAATAGGAGATACATATTAACATATTAAGAGAGTCATTGCGAGGACTTGCCTTATGCAACTGTGGGGTCTGGCCAGGAAGTCATGAAGCCCACAGCTCAGACCATCAGGAAAGCTGGCCTGCGACTCTCAGGTGGATTTCTTCTTCTCCAGGAGATCCTCAGCTCTGCTCTTAGACTTTTCAAATGATTGAAATGACTGATTATCTAGAATAATATCCCTTACTTAAAGTCAACTGGTTAAAGACTTCAATCAAATCTATAAAAAAGACTATCACATCCCCCAAATACCTATCTTGGAACTTTGGAAGTGACTTATTTCATATGTAGTATACACCTGCTTATTGATTTTTCCCTATTTTTTTAAAAGAACTAATAGAAAGTGTTTCTGAATGTATCAGTTTTCTTTAGAAATGTTTGCATCCTTTGCCCAAGGCAGTAATCCCCTCTCTGTTAATAGAGGGGAATGCAGAGCCCCAGTGTCTGGGTGGCAGTCTCAGTGTCTGGTTCGGTGGGATCATTGTGTTTCCAGTGGGAGCCTTCCTCCCTTTGGAACTGAGACCTCTAGACCAACAGGGCCTAGAATCACAAGAAAGGAAAGTAGAAGTTCTGCTATTGAACCCATTAATTCCTGAACCCATACATTCTGGCTGTGAGAGAAACAACGCCACATACTAGATACTGATTTAGAAGTATCTACAGCATCTTAGAGGACCCTGCCGCAGCCCCGTGAGATAGTGCCATCTAGCTGGTGCTATAACTGAGGCTTCAGAAGGCCATTTCACCATTCTGTCAAGTCAGGTGATTCAAGATGATGAGGAACATGGCAAGATGAGTGAATTCCGTGAGCAGATGTTCATTGCTCACCTCACTGGCTATCAGTTGAGTTCCTTGATCAGAGACAGTGCTGACTGGGATACTGTGATGGTGTATAAAGGACTCTGTAAGTCCACATTTGGTAGTTTTTGCAGAATCACTGTGTGTGGGGAAGGCAAATCCATATTCAGACTAAGTGGCTATTTCAGTAGGAGCAAATTTCTGACACTTGCCTGATAGAAATGATATCAATTTACCACCAGTGTAATCAGTTTGCCACCAGATAGCCAGTGGATCACCCCAGAGTCACATAGGGAGCTCAGGGTTGGTATCTGCCGCTGGCAGATTGGGCACCTAGCAGTGGCCATAGGCAGGTCAGCACTGGGGAGTGGAAATCCATGTTTCTGGGCCCATGCGTAGCCTCCATTCCTGCCACCATTCCCACCTGGTTCTGTTTCCCTGGAGAATCCTGGCTAATGCAGGGGGGAAGAATGAGGGGGACATTAAGAAGAAAGAATAGGTAAGTCCTGGAAATTAATAAAATATAGATTTGGTAGACAGGGGAAAGAGACAAGAATGATTCCAAGGTTCTTCCCTGGAGACCCAAACAGAGGATAGGCTGCTTAATTAGTAGGTTTGGAGAAGGGAGGGATCTGATTAGCCAGTCTGAGTTTGAGAGGCATGGGATTTGCCCAGGGGTGGATGTGTAGGTTCCTGTAGGGAACTTTGGACTGGTTCTTGGAAAATAGATCTAGTCTGTGGGGGTCATCTCTACCAAGAAGGTTGTAATTTTAGAGTGGATGAGACCATGTAGATGATTTCAAAGGTCCTGTCCAGCTTTGACTATGATGAGTTTGAATTCTGGGATTATAACAGGCCTGGTGCCAAATATTCTGCAAGTTATCTTGATTTCTAAGTTATTCAATACTTGCAGATTTATATGGTTGAGCAGCGCCTCGGAGACCAGCGCTGGAGTCTCGCCTGCACCAGCCCTGCCAGGTGGTTGCCCTGCATCCACGAACACCTTCAGGGACAGGAAGCTCACTTCCTCCTTAGATGGACCATTTCTCCTCGTTCAGAAAGACGAAAAGGCTGATTCTTGAGAGAAGTTCATGGTGGGAAGGGTTTAAAGGGGAAAACTTGCCAGTAAAACAGAGAAAGCAGTAAGTAAACCAAAGAGGAACAAAGGGAGGCTGGTACCAGGGAAGTCCAGAAAGGGCAGATTAAAAAGATACAGAAGAATTAGAATTTAGGCTTCTGGAGTTGAGTGAGGAGTCTCCCTGACAACTGAGGAGAGGATGATGCTGAAGGAGTGACAGAGACCGAAGCTGATTTCCAGAGGCCAAGACAGGTTTGGTGGCAGGATAGAGAGTGTGGATTGTTCAAGCAAACGCTCCTTTAGTGGACTTTGTGTGACCTCCTCCATCAGCAAGGTGAATCTGGGCCTTCCTTGGTACTTGCAGGTAGAATACCTATATCTGTTATGAATATTCAAGACTATGAAATGCAATTTAAAAGGTGGGTGTATAAGAATCCAGCTTTGAATGACTGCTGTATAAAATGGGATGGGCTTAGCACATACAGTTTTGTGATGGTTTACATGCAACCAGGCTGGAGACATTTACTGCTGTGTTACACATCAACCCCACAACTTAGTGGCGCAAAATAACAATAATGACTCACTCTCTCATTATTTTTGTGGGTCTGGAATTCAGAGAGGGCACAGCATGAATAGCTTATCTCTGTGCCATGTCTCTGGGCCTCAGCTGAAGACTCAGACATTGAGGAGCTAGAATCATCTGAAAGCTTCACTGGGACGGGAGGACCTGCCTTCAGACATAGTTCATTGATGTGCCCGGCAAGTTCACACTGGAAGTTGATTCCTCCTGACACTGTTTCACCACAGTGTTGCTTGAATGTCCTCACAATGTGGCACTGGCTTCCCGGAGTGAACAATTCAAGGGCCCGAGGTAGAAGCTGCAGTTTTTGCGGATGACTTCTCTTGAGTACCCACACACCATCAGGTGTGCACTGTCTTATTTGTCACGTGGATCAGTCCTCGTCATTGTTTGAGGGGACTACACCAGGTGTAAAAACCAAGTGATGAGGTCAGTAGGGGCCACCTTGGAGGCTGGCTGCCACACCTAGCCCGACAGAGGCCAGTTAAAGCCAGATCAGAGCAGTGCTGACGGAGTGCTGAAGGGCAGGCAATTGGCAGAAGCCCGAGCCTGACTGCGGAGGCGCACTCTCTTGGCTGTTGCAACCAAAGGGTCTTCAGATGGTGTCCATGGTCTAGCAGATTTTTCATCAGCCCGAATCACCTTCCTGGGTGGAGTTTATAGTTTCCTGAAAGGGAAGTGTCAGCTGGGACCTTCAAAACAAAACCACACAAAGCTACTCTGCTGGGCTGAACGAACTCTTTGCTTGCTACGTGTCTGTGGGATGCACAGTTTCTAGAGGCACGATGTCTGTAGTTGCCATTAAATTTGGAGCTGAGTGAGCCGGGGTAGGGCGGCAACAGCAAGCTTTCAAAAAGGATTCTCCACTGAGCAAAGCTAAAAAGAAATTGACGTGACCTAGTAGGTTTGGATTGAGAATAGTCTCCTCGCTCTTCGTAAACAGAAAGTGATAAATGCAATTGCGTGGTGATATGCAGCGCTCTGCAGGAACCAGCAGGGGTTCCCAGTTTGGCCCTTTATGGTTTAATGTACCTCTGCAGCTGTTCTACTGACCCACGGGACAACTGCGAGCCTAACATATTTCCTTCTCGTCACCTCCTCCACCCACTGCAGGGAGCTTTCCTGCTATTTTGCCTTTCCGGACAGAATGGTACAGCAGGGGACAGCTGAGATAGCTCCTGCCTGAACAGAAGGGCAGGGAAAACCAGAGGGACAAGAGGTGAAAGGACTTAGTAAACATGGGAGAGATATGGAGGTGCCAAAAACACAGCCACAGAGCTTCCCCTCTATAGAGAAGTGTTGCATAGAATGGGCCCTCTCTTCTTCCTGGGACGTCGAGTACCTCAACGTCAAAAGTACCTGAGGTCAAGAGCACCTCAGACTGGTGTGCCTCTGTTCTCACTGGAGCTCACTGCAGCTGAGGCCTGTTGTTTCTAAGCAGCTAAGTCATGATGAAAAGGAAAGAATTTTCCTTCCAGAAAACAAGGGCTTCTGTTTCCACGACACACCCTCTGCTGTTACTGGGCTATGTGACCAGGGCAAGCCGCAACCTTTCCACCTGTACTTTCTTCATCAGTGGATAATAATATCCTGCTTCTCTGTGGCTTGAACACATAGTTATTAAGTGCAGAAGGAATGAATAGATATTTACTGAACTCCAGAACACCATTAGGTGAAAGCTTATGAGGGAAACTTTGAGCAAAAGTGTTAATTTGCTCTCTAGTAATTATCCTGGCTTCTCTCAGATAAGAAAAGGCTAAAGGAGTTCATCACTACCAAACCAATGTAACAAGAAATGTTCAAGGGTCTTCTTTAGGAAGAGGAAGGAAAGATTTTAAAAAAATATGAATAATAAAATGGCAATAAGCACATATCTATCAACAATTACTTTAAATGAGAATGGTTAAATGGTCCAATCAAAAGACATGTGGTGGCTAAACCAGTAACAAAAGAAGATTCTTCCCCTGACTGGTGTGGCCGAGTTGATCGGGCATCATCCTGCAAAGCTGAAAGTCATGGGCTCGATTCTTAGTCAGGGCACATGCCTGGGTTGCAGTTCTAGTGCTTGGTCAGGGTACATACGAGAGACAGCCTGTCAATGTTTCTCTCTCATGTCAATATTTCCCTCCTCCCTCTCTCTTTCTCGTTCTCTTCTTTTAAAATCAATAAGCATATTCTCAGTTGAGGATTATAAATAAATACATAAATACATACATAAATAAAACAAAGTCTATAACAAGAGACAAAGAAGAACCAAGCAACTCCACTTCTGGGTATTTATCTGAAGAAACTCAAAATACCAAATAGAAAAGACATACATATATATTTCCATATGCTCATTGCAGCACTAGTTACAATAGGTAAGGTATGGAAGCAACCTAAGTGTCTAATAGTTGAGTGGATAAAAAGGAATTGGGATATATATATACACACACACACACAGACATACATAATATATATACAGGAATATGACAGCCATAAAAAGAATGAAATTTTGCCATCTGCAGTGACATGGGAGACTGAGAGCATACTGTGTTGATTAAAATAATTCAGACAGAGAAGACAAATGCCATATGATTTCACTTATATTGTAATCTAAAGAACAAAATAAAAGATAAAGCAGAACAGAAACACACTCATAGATACAGAGACCATTTTGACAGTTGCCAAACAGAAGAAGTCTTGGGGGACTAAATGAGAAAGGTGAGGGATTAAGAAATACAAATTGCTGTAGTTATGGAACTGTCATGGGGATGTAAGGTCCAGCGTAGGGAACGCAGTTGATAATATTGTAATAACTGTGTATATTGTCGTCTGGACACTAGATTTATCACAGTGAGCACTTTATAAGTTATATAAATGTTTAATCACAGGCTTGTACACCTGGAACTAATATAATGTTGTCTGTCAACTGTAATTAAAAAATAGAAAAATATTTTTAAAAACTAAAATAAAATAAATAATTATTTAATTGGGGGAGGGGGAGTGGTGAAGAGTTCACAGTTAAAAATTCTACACCTCCTGGCTGGTGTAGCTCAGTGGATTGAGCTCAGGCCTACGAACCAAAGGATCGAGGTTCGATTCCCAGTCAGGGCACATGCCTGGGTTGCAGGCCAGTTCCCAGCAGGGGACCCAACAAGAGGCAATGTACAATATCGTTGTACATTGACATGTCTCTCCTTCTCGCCTTCCCTTTCCCTCTAAAGATAAATAAATAAAATCTTAAAAAAAAATTAAAATCTTAAGCCATGAGTTGTCACTTTAGAGATTCTCAGCCTGGACAAGACTCGGGCCACTGTGGCCAGAGCCAAGCCTGGGTTCCCATCACCCCCCCCACCCCAGCATTGTTTCCCAAATCCCTGGTGATCTAAGCAGATGCCCTGAAGCAAAGGAACCAGGCCCACCCTGGCTTCCTCAAGCTGGACCAAGCCTGCCTGCTTTTCTTCAATCCCAGAAAAGCCAAAATTAGCTTCACTTTTGTTTCTTTTTTCAGGAGTCTGTCATTGTATCTCAGGAAAGGATTATTGTGCTCTGGGGACCCTATCTTATCGTGGGGTGTGGGGGAGGTGATGAGTGAAAGGAAAATGGTCTTTGACAAATTGGTTCAATTTGGACAATCACATGACTTTCCAGTAATGGCCCACCACTGCTTCAGTGAGGCTATTGTTTCAGCTCCCAAATATTTAGCCAAGTGGGAGGCTGGGAAGGTTGAGGAACGGTCAGAGGTTTGAGGGCAAGACAATGTGGGGAAAGGAATTTTTTGGTGATCTTTAGACACGCTGGGAATCGTGAGTTCTTTATCACCGAGTTCTTTGGGAGTCAGGAGACTCCCAGGAGACACCGCCGGGTCACTGATGGAATGCAGAGAGGAGCGAGAGAGTTCCTCTGAGGTGTGGGCTCTGGTGGAGATTGCTAAAGCCTAGTTAGATTAGGTAATTGCCTTCTTAATGTCTGGACAGGCTGAGGAGCTGACTCCTCTGGGGATAGATAGAAATATTCTTTTGCCACAGTGAATCGTCACAATGAACACTGCTCAGAGAAATCACATGCAGGGAGCAGGGGCAACTGTGACTTGAGCTGTCAGAGCTGAAGGTTTCTTTTTACCCAAAGAATTCAACTCAAGAACAAGCATTTTCCCGTATCCAACTTCCAAAATTCCTGCGTCTCCAGGGAGACTTGCTCGGCCTGACATCACCCCACTTTGGGACAGGAGGCCAGTGGCAGCAGCAGCACGTGAGAACGTGTGTTATCGATGGGAACACTTTTCCCCTGAGCTCGTGTGGTCATCTGTCTGATATGCCTGTGGGTGGAGGTGGGCAGAGGGGAAGGGAGTGTCTGGTCACCGGCGACAGAAAAGAGCCATGAGGTCATCGGAGCCCAAGGCTTTCCTTGCAGGACCATTGGTAGCAATTGTCTTCCTGGCTTCTATTCCCGAGGGTTCATCTCCGCTCCCACAGACAGCTCTGATATTGGGATTCCTGCTTTCTTTGAACATACATGTTCTTCCATCTGAAAATGTGCCCCAATATCCACAGAGGGGATATATTATTTGGCAAGAGATTTCAGACGTAACTTTGAGAACTGTATTTTGTTGCCAGCCTCTGATGACAGGTCCCTCCGGTCTGCTCTCGCCTGTGAGGTGCCACCCCTGCCTTTCATAACTCCCTGCTTGGGCATGACTGTGTGGGCAGCCCTCCCCCTCCCCCACTTTGCCCACACCCTCCCTGGATCCCTTTCCGTGGCCCAATACAGTTTGTGATTCCTCTCTACTCGTCCATCAGAACTACTGAAGCAGCCAGACTGAGCATGAGTATGGTAAGCAGACCGCCCAGGATTCTGCTGCACACTGAATCTGAGAATCACTGAGGCAGCTGATCTCCAAAGACAAATCTAGCTCCGGTACTCTAGAGTCATGACGTTGTGAGGAATGGCAGCCTCCAGGGAAGAAGCGCACAGCCTTCCACTTGTGCCGGTGAGTTAAATAACGAGTGGGTCTCAGTCCTCTCACTGCCATGAGCTCTACCTTGGCTGCACGTGAGAATCATGTGTGGTGTCTTAAAAAAACTACACCTAATATGGTTTCCAAACAGAGATTGGATGTGTGGGTTTCCCTTCTTTTCTCTAAGAAGCAAAAAATGCCTCAGAGTCAAGTTCCAGAAGGGTACATGTTGGCACCTGGTAATCTCTTGGGGAATTTCCCTAAGGAGGGGCAATCACATGGGCCACAGAGAACAGACAGCCTTCTGAACAAAGTGGGGTGTGGGAACCCCAGGACTTGCCCTGGTTACTTTCTTTAAAAGGGTGGCCTCACTGGGGAAAGGGACAGACTCGGACCCTTTAGGCTCCAAGACGGTGGAAGAAAAGCTGCAGACCCTGGAGTGGGTCTCTGTGGGGAGGACGGAGGTGTGGGGGGCGGGCAGTGGAGATTCCAGCTGCACCCACAGTGGGGCTGGAGCTGGGACTGACTCGGCACTGCAGCTTCAGCAGGCGTCCTGGGAGGGGGCGGCACAGGTGAACTGCTAAGGAAACTAAGTCGGGGTATACTTGGCCACAGTTAGCAAAGTGGTGGCAGTGATCCCTTCCCTGAGGTCCACTGCATGGCTTGAAATGCTGCTAGACACAGCTGGTGGACACCAGCTGAGGCCGAGGTAGGACCAGTGTCCAACAGCGACACCGTGAGGCCACAAGCGGTCATAGACGAAGTAATGATAACTGCTAATATTTCTTCGGTGTTATTTGCCTGGCATTGATATGACTGCCCTACACGGATTCATTCATTTAATAACAGTTTTGTGAGGGAGTTATTATCACCACTATTGTACATAGAAGGAACTGAGGCACGGGGAATCTAGAGTAGCTGCCAGGCTGTGACCAAGGCCGTCTGGCTCAGGAGCCCACACCCCTCCCCACAGGGCAGACCTTGCTGCCTCTGCAATGACAGCCATCATCTTCTGAGCGCTCACTGTGCGCTCTCACGTTCTCTGTGTCTTTTAGTCTTCCCCAGCGACTTACCAGGTGAGGACTTTGCATCCCCGTTTGACAGATGAGAAAGCGAGGCACAGGGAAGCTAAGCAGGGGACTGCTCCTCATCCATTCTCTCCCTCTGGGGATGGAGGCTGGACTAACTGTACCTCTTCCCATCACAGCTCCTTCACTTTTTGGAACTTCTAAGCCTTCAGGGTTCTCAGAAAACTGAAGCAAGGTCGGAATCTTTACTGGAGGATACTGGGCTTCCTGAAATAAAACGCATGCAGTCTGCAGTGACGAAGTGGAAAAGCAAAGATGGTGCGACAGTGCTTCTGCCTCCGGACCTGTGAGAGCAGAGCAGGCCAGTTCCAGGAGCCCTGTCTCAGGTGTGCTGAAGCAGAGCACGTGGAGGGTGAGCTAAGGCAAAACCCGAAAGCAAACCGCAGGTGATTCTGGCACACGGGCAAAGAGGAGAACTGCTGCCCTTTTGCCCACAGGAATATTTCACAGCCCCAGTGAGCAGGCAGCAGTGTTTCCAGAAACTGTTTCTAGTTTTCAAATCCTTATGAGTAAAAAGAACTTGTGTGCGGAAGCTAACCAGAGGGAGTGAGGACTAGGGCCGAGAAGCAAAGCCCAGGGGCCCAGGACTCCTATCGTGCGCTGTGTTTACGCCCACCCCTTGCCTTGTCTCCTTGGACAGTCATAACTGTTCTTCAAAGACAGGCTCAGACATCTCACTGTTGGTGAACACTTTGCCGTCTGGCTTCCCCTCCAGCTTTGCCCCCACCAAAGCACTGCCCCCCGTCGGCCCACGGCCCAAACCTCCCTGAGAGCATCCCTCACCTTGTCCCTTCTCTGTTCTTGCCCCCACCAGGCAAGACAATCTTGTGGGGCTAGATGTTGTTTACTCAATTCCCTGGCCCAGCAGGGTTTCTGGGACACAGAAACTGCTCAGAAAGTGTTAGCAAATGAACATCAGGGAAAGAAAGAAGGGAGGAGTAAAGGTTGGGGTGTGGGGAGGACAAAGAGGTCAAAGGAGCACCCACAGAGCGAGACGGCTCCTGAAATCTATTCAGTGCTGACCCCGAGCACATGCGAGTTCTGCACTGCTCAGTGGGACAGCCAGTCCAGACACTCGCGTGCCACCTGGAACTGTGGGCAGAGGATTGAGAAAATGGTGAGAACATTTATGATTTCACCAAGAATCATCTACTATCTCTGCTGATGCTTAAAACAGTCCTATGAAATAAGCAGTGTAGGTGTTAACAATCTCATTTTACAGCTGAGAAAACAGACTCGCACAGCTCATAAACATGTCCAAAGTCACGTGGCCAGTAAGCAGAAAATGAGTTCATGCAAATTCACTGCTAGACAAAAATAGCTCAGATTCTTAAGGTTGGAAGAGCCCTGGCATATCATCTGATCCAGCTCTCTGGTCAAGGAGGCATCTTCCCCAAGACATCTTAGAGGAGAGGTGATGGAATCACTCTAGTGTTAGAGAGCTCCCAGCAACCAGGGCAGCTTGGACAGGGCAAAAGGAGGTTCTCCCTTGCACCGAGTTAAACTCTGTCTCTGGAGCACATACCCACTAGCTCAGACCTCTCCTTCTGAAAGCCAATCAAGAGCTTAGCTCCTGGCCAGCTCCGTCAGCCCTGCTCTGCTGCCCCTGCGCCCTCAGGGCTGCGGTCCTGGACTGAGGAGGCTCGCTTCCCCTCCCTGGATGCGCTCCAGCAGAGACCTGCCAGCGCTCTCTCAGCTAGGACTGACTCACTCTGGACAGTTGGGTGAGTCACAGCTTGCCTGTGCGGATCTATTTCCCAATTAAGGCATATCAAAAGGGTAACATCCTCTGCCACTCTCGGCTTGCTCAGGAGGAAGTGGAGCTTCATCTCCAAGTTATTTCAATCCTGCCTCCTCAGATGTTCCAAGGGCTTTACTCATACAACCTCCTGATGAAAATGTACTCTGGGCCGAAGAGTCATCCCAGGGGAATTGGACCTAAAAGTGGGGGAAGCTGCAAAATGAATTGCTTCATGTCTAGGAAGTAATGTTAATAACTGACGCGTGCACGGCCTTTACCAGGCGAAAAGGCCCTTTTGTCGTCTGTTTTCAGTTTGTGCGGCCCATCAGTAAGGCAGGCAGGAGAGGAGTGAATGTTCTTTGCTTGAACAAGAATAAAGGGACCAGTCTCACAGCTGGAGAGTGTTGGGATCAGGACTTGCCCCCAGGCCTTCTGGGTCTGAGGGCAAAGGTTTTGACCCACTTGTGGTGGGACAGAGCCAGCCCTCTGGAGACCACCCAGATGCAACAGCACCGGGCACTCCAGGGCTCCGGCTTGAGCTCCGCAGGCTGCTCCCACTGGGATTGGTGGCAACGCGTCTGAGCCTGGTGTTTTATTGTGTACTATCTTATCTCAATAGGAAAAGGCAATTCAAGGAAGAATTTCCTTGTCACAGTGCTCCAGGCTTTCCATTGTCCAGCTTTCTTAGCCCAAGTTCATCCCCTGGGTCTGACCATTACTCATATCCATGGAGGTGCCTTATCATGGTTGTCTAAGATATAGGGCCTATTTTTTTTCTCAATACCAGACAAACTGGAATCTGTGCACTCTTTGTGGCCTGATATAATCCCACAATTAGTGGAATCTGGCCACACTGGGAAGCTGCTTTAAAAGCAGTTAGCCAGCTGTTTCCTTGGCAAAGCCCTGGGATTTCAGGGTCCCCCTTGGTGAGTGTGGTGGAGAGCCGCCTCCGGGTGGGTGGGGCTGACTGTGAGAGTCTTCACTCCCAGACTTTCTCCCCAGCACTGTTCTCTGAAAAACTTTAAACCCACAGAAAAGCTGAAAGAATAACACAAAGAACATGTTTACGCTATTTACCTAGATTCATCACCTGTTCCCATTTTTGTCATATTTGCTCTATCTCTTTTCTCTCTGTACATATATACCTGAAAATATGTGGGGCTCTGAAACAAGTCGCCCCAGGACGTGTCTCTGTGGTATGCAGATTGTCTTGAGCTAAAGGCAACTTTAGTCACAAGCTCAAGAGAAACTCCAACGCCCCTGCCCCACCCCAGCACTGAAAGTACCTAGAAAAGTTTGAATCACAGGCCTTGCCCATAATAAGATATTATCAGGGATAACTTCTTTTCACCTATCTACAGTGCTCGGCAACCTTCTGTTTACTAAACACCTGTTCTCATCATTCTGCAGTGACCCTTCGAAGCCGCCAGGGTGCCTTATCTTGTCCCTACCTCAGGATGTCTTACATACTCACATTCCCCTTCTATCTGTGGAGCACTCCTGCGTGTGGGATGCATCTCAGGCCTGCGGGCTTCCCATGTACATGTAGGTATTAAATTTGGTTATTTTCTCCTGCTAATCTGTCTCCTGTCCGTTTGATTATTAGACCAGCCAGAAGAACCTTGAGCATAGAGGAATGTTTGACCCTTCCCCACAAATACATACTTAAAAAAAAATCCCTGTTGAACTATTTTAAAGTTGTCTAGTTATGATGCTTTTCTCCTCAATAGTTCAGCTTTATATCCTAGGAATAGGACATTCTCCTATAAAACCAGAATCCTATTATCACTCTCAAGAAATGAAACAATGGCTCTAAGCCTCTGCTGATTTTGCCCACACCCGGAAAGGGTCTCTACTGGCCATTTTTTGAGTAAACTTAAATCCGCTCCATCCTGAAAATGTTAGACCATCTCCAGGTTGGGCTCCTCTAATTCACAGTTGGCAGACACAAGGCCTGTGGGCAGAATCTGGCCCTCCACCTTGTTTTATCTGGCCCGGCACCTTGTTTCTACCCAGCAGGAGCACCAAGCTGCTTGCTCCTGGTTAAGGAGTAGTTACATTTGTTTACAGTCCTAAAATTATATTCGGCCCTTTGAAGGCAACCAAGAGGCTGATGTGGCCCCCGGTGAAAATGAGTTTGACACCCTGCTAGATTATTTGGGCCCTAACGCCCTGTGCCTCCCAACAGGCAGCATTCTAATCAATTAGAATCCAAAATAAAGTAGCTCAAATTAGCCTTGACTGGTGTAGCTCAGTAGTCTGAGCGCAAACTACGAACCAATGGCACGTGCCTGGGTTGCAGGCCAGGTCTCCAATGCTCAAGAGACAACCACACAATGATACTTCTCTCCCTCTCTTTCTCCTTCTCTTTCCTTCTGTCTAGAAATGAATAAATAAAATCTTTTTAAAAAGTAGCTCAAATTAATGTTATCTACTTTGACAAAATATTTAAGGTGAGGATGGACAGGGACTTTGAATTATGAATAATTTCTTGATTTAACAACTGGAAGGTGGGCTTTGTGTGATGAAAATTTTTATTTGCTACCCTTGCCCCAATAAACATGTTGAACAACATGTTACCTTTGCCAAAATTGGTAGACTTTATGTAGTTCACCTTGGTTCCACAAAATTTAAAATGGAAGAAATTTCCAAAGAAATAGTTGTTTATTCAGAAAGGAAAATAACATAAGCCATGTTGTTCACCTTAGTGATTTATTTGGCTTTGTATAACATAAAATTTTGTTCTGAGTTCAAATGTTTTTTACTAGTTTTGAAAGTTGAAAAACAGCTGAAAATATATTGTGAATTAAGTGCCCAAATTAATGTAGGGTTATGAAGGTGATGATAGAGTATTGCTAGGATTATTATTTTTACAGCACATGTTGTTTTTTAAGTGGGAAATATATTTGCTTACTCAATCCATTGGTTTTTTAAATTTTGTAGTATGCTCATGTTTTTAGGGTGATGAGAAAAGACCTGGGCTAAAGGAGTATGTATATATATATATATATATAAAATTTTAATAGTTACATGCAATAAGCAGTTATGTTTGCTTATTGTAATGTTTCTTATATCTCTAAAAATCAGTTTTTATATAAAGAAATAAGTTTTTATATCAGGAAATAAGTCTAAAAAGACTATTAGACAAAACAATTCATTAGTAGAAGAATGTTTAGCTTCTTAAGTAACATGTACTTTATTGGTCTAAAAACAGATTTTTTATTATTTGTCACTAAATGAGCTTTATTTCCCATTTTTCCATCAATTTTTACATTTGTCATCTTCGGTAGTTGACACTTAGGTAGTTAAAATAAGTTATTTATTATATATAGATAGTGGCTAAGAGTACGAGCTCTGGCTTTGAATACCAGCTTCACCTCTTGAGAGCTGTGTGACTTCAGGTAGGTTTCTTGTCTTCTCTGCACCCAATATTCTTCATTTAAAAAAATTGTGTTTTTAATCCCCACCCAAGGATATATTTTTTAAAGATTTTATTTACTATTTTTAGACAGGGGGGAACAGAAGGAGACGGGGAGAGAAACATCTAACAGTTGCCTCTCACACACACTGAAGTGGGGGCTGGGCTTGCAACCTAGGCATGGGCCCTGATGGGGAATTGAACCAATGACGTTCTGCTCTGTGGGACAATGCCCAGCCCACTGAGCTGCACCAGTTAGGGCCCAAGGATATGTTTTTTTATTGATTTTTTTTTGGAGAGAGTAAGGGAGAGAGAGACATTGATGTGAGAAACATTGATCAGTTGCCTCCCATATGTGCCCCAACCGGTGATCAAACCCACAACCCAGGCACATGCCCTGACCGGGAATTGAACCCATAACCTTTTGGTGTAGGAGATGATGCTCCAACAAACTGAGCCTCCAGCCAGGACTTATTTTTTCTTTATATAATCAGAATAATAACACTGATCTTAGAGTTTTCTTAGGATTAAATGAGTTTTAAAAATGTAGAGACTTGTGACACTAATTAATAGTCAATAAATGTTAATTATTATTATGTGACTCATATTGGAAAACTAAATGTTCCTTAATAACATTTAGTCGACTAATGAATGGTTTTGTTCTTTTGACCATTCAGGCTTTTATTAGGAAGTGGAACATGATTGATTGATCTGTTTTGTTAGCTAAAATTTAAGTTAGATTAAATTGAATGTGTTGAAATCATTTTTCAAAACAATTTTACAAATCTACACAAAAATAGTAAAAATGACTAGGTAAATGACATGTTCTTATATCTGTTAAGAGTCTTATGCCTAAAAAAGCACAAAACAAATGAAAAACAAAACAAAAACGAACTCAGATACAGAGAACAGACTGGTGATTAAAAAAGAGGTTGGGAAAAGAAAGAACGGGTAAAGAGGGTCAAAAGGAATTAAACAATGTTAACTAATATACTTACATATTCAAATTTCCTCAGTTGTCTCAGTAATCCCATAGAGCTTCCCATTCCTCCCTTTAGACTCCTTTAAACCAGAACAGTTAGCTAGTCTTTTCTTTTTTCTTTCATGACATTGACATTTTAAAAATCAAAGAATTTTTATGTAGAATTGATAAGGGTACCAAGAGGTAAAGATTTTCGTTGCAGTTATACTTGACAGGCTTAAATGACTAACGTATGAGGGAACTCAACAGTTAAAAACTTTAACTGTCGTTGTAGTTGACGGGCTTAAGTGATTAATGCATGTGTGGAAAGCAGTTGTTCCAAGAACTGGAATACAGCACAAGACCTACTTGATTCTAGGAGGTGGACAGCAATTCAACCTTTGTGCCCCAGGGTGTCTGCAAGCCGCTGATGGAATCTGAGCCATTGTGTTCCAGGGAGGGAACTCAGTGATGAAGATAAAGAATTACTGGTCAGCAGAGAGAGAAATCCTAGGAAAATATACATGGACTGCAACTCCCATCTGATTAAACTTTTCCCCAAGTCCCTTACCTATCCTTTCTTCTCCTTATAAAAAGGTCTTCTTGAAATGAGATGTTAAGGTGGTTTTTGAGGGTACATAACCCACCAACTTCTCAGATTGCTGGCATCTGAATAAAGTGCCCATAAAGATTCAATCTTTGTCTCCACTTATTGGTTCTTTCTGGTAGTGACAGGCAGCATGCATGCTGACTTTTCTGATTTCAGAATGTCCCATGATTTGTCAGATTGTTTTCCCCCAAAATAGATCCCAATGAGAACATTTTGGCAAGAATATTTCATATGTGGCCTACTTGTGTGACTCACTTAGTTGGAACATTGCCTCATATACCAAAAGGTTGTGGGTTTGATCCTGGGTCAAGACATACACTTAGGCTGCAAGTTTGATAGGAGGCAGGAGGCAACTGATCAGTGTTTCTCTCTTAGATCAATGTTTCTCCCTTTCTCTCTCCCCTTTCTCCTCTCTCTAAAATTCATAAACGTATCCTCAGCTGAGGATTAATAAGAAGGATATTTCACATGTGGTAATGTATCCAGCTCAGGATATGACATCAGGAGGTGCTTGTTGTCAATTTACTCCATTTTGTTGATGTAAACTTGATTACTTATTTAAAGTGATATCCTCCAGACTTCATAATTGTAAAGAAACAATTTCCATTTGTAATTTTTAAAAAATTTATAAGGACTCCTGGCCAAGATGGAGGCATAGGTAAATACACTGTGCCTCCTTGCACAACCAAAATAAGGATAACAACAATTTAAAAACAAAAAACAACCAGAACTGACAGAAAGTCAAACTGTATGAAAATCTGACAACCAAAGAGTTAAAGAAGAAACATTCATCCAGACCAGTAGGAGGAGCAGAGACAGGGGCCCAGGACAGAGAGGACTTGCGGCAAAGTGGCGGCTAGCAGACCTAGCGAGGTGGCAGATTGTGGAGCGTGGTGTGGCAGTCAGGGTGGCTGGCTGACCATGCAGTCCCACATTCCCGCACAGATAAACCAGGCAAACTGGGGAGCGAAACAGACCGTGCAACCCAGGGTCCCAGGGCCGGGAAATAAAACCTCAAAACACCGATTGAAAACACCTGTGGGGGTTGAGGTGCCAGGAGAAACTCCCAGCCTCACAGGAGAGTTTGTTGGAGAGACCCACAGGCTCCTAGAATGTACACAAACCCATCCACATAGGAATCAGCACCAGAAGAGCCCAATTTGCTGGTGGGGAAGTGGGGAACATGACTGAAATCTGGCAGACAGCAGAGCAAGCACCATTGTTCGCTCTTGGACCCCTGCCCCACATACGCTGTCACAACACAGCGATGTGTGTTACCCTGCCCTGGTGAACACCTAAGGCTCTGCCCCTCACTACATAACAGGTGCATCAAGACAAAAAAAAATGGCCCAAACAAAAGAACAGAACAAACAAAGCTTCAGAGAAAATACAACTAAGTGATGAAGAGATAGCCAACCTATCAGATGCATAGTTCAAAACACAGTAATCAGGATGCTCACAGAACTGGTTGAATTTGGTAGGAAGTTAGATGAAAAAATGAAGGCTACACTAAGTGAAATGAAGCAAAATGCATAGGGAACCAATAGTGATGGGAAGGAAACTGGGACTCAAATCAACGATGTGGACCAGAAGGAAGAAAGAAATATCCAATCAGAATAGAATGAAGAAACAAGAATTTAAAAAAATGAGGAGAGGCTTAGGAACCTTGAGGACATCTTTAAATGTTCCAACATCTGAAGCATAGGGGTGCCAGAAGAAGAGGAAGAGCGACAAGTAGAAAAGTTATTTGAACAAATAATAAAGGACAATTTACCCAATCTGGCAAAGCAAATAAACTTCCAGGAAGTCCAGGAAGCTCAGAGAGTCCCAAAGAAGTTGGACCCAGGGAGGAATACACCAAGGTCCATCATAATTACATCACCCAAGATTAAAGATAAGGAGAAAATCTAAAAGCAGCAAGACAAAATGAGAGAGTTACCTACAAAGGAGTGCCCATAAGACTGTCAGCTTATTTCTCAAAAGAGACCTTACAGGCAAGAAGGGGCTAGAAAGAAGTATTCCAAGTCATGAAAGGCAAGGAACTACATCCAAGATTGCTCTATCCAGCAAAGCTTTTATTTAGAATGGAAAGGCAGATTAAGTGTTTCTCAGATAAGGTCAAGTTCGAGGAATTCATCATCACCAAGCCCTTATTATATGAAATGTTAAAGAGACTTATCTAGAAAAAAGAAGATAAAAAAACAGGTACAGTAAAATGACAGCAAACTCAGTTATTAACAACCACACTAAATCAAAAGCAAACTAAGCAAACAACTAGAACAGGAACAGAACCACAGAAATGAAGATCACATGGAGGGTTAGCAACAGGGGAGAGGAGGGGGAGAAGGGGGAAAAGTTACAGAGAGTAAGTAGCATAGATGGTAGGTAGAAAATAGACAGGGAAAGGGCAAGAGTAGTGTGGGAAATGTAGAAGCTAAAGAACTTAGCTTCTTTAGCTAAGAAGCTAAATGACACATGGACATAAAATAAAGGGGGGGGAGATTGAGGGTGGGAGAGGGTGTGCAGGGTGGAGGGGAGTGAAGGGTGGAAAATGGGACAACTGTAATAGCATAATCAATCAAATATATTTAAAAACATAAAAAAATGTATAGAAATTTATTTGAGCCAAAACTGATGACAAGTTGGGAATTAAGATCTCAAATGCTTCTCCATTTGGAATTAATAAATGAATCTGAATGGTAGTATTTTGAAACTGTATGAATATCCTATTCCCAATAATCTTTCACTCAATTCCTTTTCTTTTCTTTTTTTTAAGATTTTACTTACTTATTTTTTAGAACAAGGGGAAGGGAGGGAGAAAGAAGGGGAGGGAAAGTGATGTGGGAGACACCAGACTGTGAAATGAACCTTTTGGTTTGTGGGTTTGGGGGGCGATGCTCAACCCACTGAGGCACACCCATCAGGGCTTACCCTATTCTCTTAGCAACTAGTGAGGTCCTTGTCTATCGTAAGTGCGAATCACTTTTTCTGTTTGTTTTCCCCTAATTTTAAGAGAAATACATACGCATTATAGAAAAGATTTATAAAGGAAATAATATTTCTACATACACCCAGAGAACAAGATAAAAATACGTGCACCAGCCCTGGCAGGTGTGGCTCAGCTGGTTGGAGCGTTGTCTCTGTAACCAAAAGATTTGATTCCCTATCAGGGCGCATGTCTGAGCTGTGGATTTGATCCCTGGTCCCTGGTGCCCATGGGAGGCAACCAATCAGTGTTTCTCTCTTGGTCTCTCTCAAAGTAATGGGGAAGAAATGTCCTCAGGTGATGATAAAAAATATATCTCTATATGTACCAATACACATAGTTACTTATGAATTTCCTAATGTTTATGTGGATTTTATTTTATATATGTATTAATAAATTTATTTTATTTGGTCTAGTTATATAATAAATATATATTAATTGAAAAAAGTTTATAAAGTACCAAAAAGCATTAAAAAGTATAAAATTCATAAACATCCATGACAAAGTAACATATGTTTTCTTTTTTGTATGTCTCTTTTCTTATTTATACTAAGAACTCTAAAGAAAATCCGTCCTTTTAATTTTCCCGTCCTGCTTTTATTATTATTATTTTTTTCTGTCCTGTTTTTAACTAGTAATTAAGCTGCCATATTCCCCTAGGGGCTCTCTCCTGCCTATTTTCTCTGGTTTGTGAGTGGTTTCTATTTGGTCTCCCATTACTTTTCTCTGGTCTCATGGGGCATGATTAGCAAAGAGCTGGAACTACAGCAGCTGCTAGAGCTAAGGGCTGATCTTGGAATGAAAGGTGTTTGTGCCACAGACTTCAAAGAAAAGGGAACTTAGGGGGAGAAAATTTTTATTGGGGGGGGGTGTATTTAACTATTTCCACTTTCAAGAAACCACTATTATGAGAATCCACAGCCACCCTTCACAATAAAGTCTTCATCATGACTTGTATGACTTTTCTGATCCTATTAGTCAACAGTGTTTTTCTTAAACAACTGCTAATTGTGGCACCCACTCTCTTGTGTTCTACTTCTGTTCCTTGATACTGCGGGGTTCTTTGTTTGTTTGTTTTACCTGTTAGAGCTGGGAATTCATGTTGTGAGACAGCAAGTCACTCACACACTAAATTAGATTATTTCACAGTAATTCAGGTCTGTTCTTCAGTCTATGGTTTTGTGATCTTTTAAGTTTAATGAAAAAATATCATTTCTTCATTAAAGTACAGATGGCCCACAACATATAAGATGGTTCAACTCATGGAGGTTTGATTTCACCATGGTGTGAAAGCTATAGGCACAATGAAATGTAGGAGATATGCAACAATTTATTATAGAATAGGCTTTGGGTTAAATGACTTTGCCCAACTGCAGGCTAATGTAAAAGCTCTGAGCACGTTTAAGGTGGGTTAGTCTTTGCTAAGTTATGTTGTTCCACAGGTTAGGTGAATTAAATGTATTTTCAACTTATCATATCAACTTACAATGGGTTTATCATCATAAGTTGAAGAGCACCAGTATAATGTTTAATCTTTCCCATAAGTGAGGTTTAGGGGCTTTATCACTTTTTTGTTGTTGTTGCTATTCTGAATAGTTTTATGAGAACAACTCATACAAATAGATAAATTTAAAGCCAAATTTCCTTAGGGTAGCATATCTCAAAGAATGGTCTTGGATCACCTATAATAGAATCAATGAGGGAGCTTTTTAAAGATTCTTAGGCCTTGGTTGGTAGGAGCATTGTCTTGTACACCAACAGGTTGCAGTTTCAATCCCTTGTCAGGGCACACACTAAGGTTGCAGGTTCCATCTGCCTGTACAGGAGGCAACCAATTGATCGGTTCTCTTGCACATCAATGTTTCTCTCTCTCTCTTTCTCTCCTGCAATCTCTTTCTTAAAAAAAAATCAATAAACATATCCTTGGCTGAAGATTTAAAATAATATTAATAAAAATTCCCAGGCCCTGCTCAAATCACTGGGGGGTAGAGCCTAAGAGCCTGTATTTGCACAGGTGTCCCACATATGGGAGCTTTAGGATACGTGTATTCCGCAAAGTGCAACTGCTGGTCAGGAGGAAGGGCCTGTGGAACGTCCTGGGAAAGTGTAGTGGTTGTGTACAAGAGCCCTTGCTCCAGTTTCCGGTTTAGAAAATCCCTCCGACTTGCACTGGAGATGCTCCAAGTGCTAATACACCTCCAGTAGCAGGGATAAAAGGGTGAAAGACAAGGTCAAGTCCAGAGCAGAGTAGAAGTTTCCAGGCTATGTCCAAGGCTGTTGTGAGTTAGAACGCTGGACTCAGAAGTTGGGTTCTAGCTCAGGAAACAGCATGGCCAAGGGGGCCCTGGCCCAAATGATTCCAAAGCAACTTTTAGGATGTGAATGAAGATCATTCTGAACACACATCTCTCAATACATGGGTCCCAGTACACCAGTGGCCCTGTCCTGGCTGCTGTGTCTTATTAGCCTGCACTTAATGGAAGCTGGAGAAAATCCAACTAAAATTTTTTTTTTGGTTTGCGGGCGGACACTCAATCCCCTGATCCATGCCAGCCAGGGCTAAAAAAATTTTTTTTTGAATAGGATAATCTTAGAACCTTATAGCTAGAAAGCATATTTGAACCCAAAACTAAATGGGGGCTGGGTGGAGAAGGTGAAAGAATTAAGGAAAAACAAATTTGTAAACACAGACAATAATATGGTGATTATGGTGAGGAAAAGAGGGTGGGGGTGGTAGAAGAGGGTAAAGGAGGAACAAACAGTGATGGAAGGAGGCTTGACTTGGGGTGGTGAACACACAATACAATAATATAGATGATGTGTTCTAGAATTGTTCACCTGAAACCTATACAATTTTATTAACCAGTGTCACCCCAATAAATTCAATTTTAAAAAAGGAGGGGAAAGAGAAAAATACTAGAACAAACAAAAATATTAAAACTGGTCACCTGGAAAAACAAAAAATGGTTGTCAGAGAAGTAGGACTGTTGGGGGCTAAAGGGAGGAGAAAGGCACTGTTGTTTTTCTTCATAAGCATTTTGCTACAATCTGATTCTCTTAAAACAGAAATGTACCTACACTATATTTTAAAAAGCATGTGTAATATAGTTAAAAACAAAGAAAATGATTTAAAGGATGTTTAGCTGTCTCATACACGTTAAGAACGGTAAGATGACCTTGGCGTTATCCCCTCTAAAAATGGGGGGTGTGAAACGCACACTAGAAACCCTTCTGGGCAGTCCTCCCGAGGTCCCGCAGCCCGCAGCGCCGCAGCACCCAGGGCAGGGGTAGGTGGGTGCAGTGTGGCCTGGCGGGACTCAAGTGCGGCGGTGGCAAAGTGTGCAGGTGCGGAGCTCAGTAGGTCCTCCCTTTCTGGAAGTCCCAGGGGTGTACTGAATGGACCGTGCAATCCAGAGGTTTGACAACTTGTCCGAGCGAGAGGTAGGCAGCAGGAGCCCGGATACAGCTCTGAAGATGCCAACAGTGGGGGCCATGCCCCTCGCAGCTGGAGGAGACCACTTACTGCCCCGCCTTGCAGTCATGGACGAGCACAGTGAAGGCTGAAGAGGTGGGCAAGCGTGCCCCCTGCAACCACAGCTGCAGACCCTGAGGACCTGGAAGAGAAGAGCTGGGCTGTCTTCGGCCAATGACGACTGGTGGAAAATTTCCAACAGAAACGAGAGGGTACGTTGAGTTCTCAAGCGTCAGACTAAGTTGATCTGAAGGTATTTCAAGTTAATGCGCTGTTGAATGAAGTGCCTGGGCCCAGAAGACGCCATCCTGGGCGCCTGGTGGCTTGTTCGGCTTTCAAAGCCAAAGAAGTAAAGTAAAAGCAAACCAGATGTTCCCTAAATCACTTAATTTAGCACATTTTGAACTTCTCTATGAATGTCTTTCTTGTCTAATGATGATCCTTCGAATAATACAGGATAGATGTGTAAACCCCAAGACATCTTCAACATTACACAAGATCTTGTGTTCCTTCAAGGCAGAGCCTCCTCTGCTGAAGCATAGACCTAAACCTTGGGCGGGGGGTGGGGGATGATTTAAAGTTGAAGAGAGTAGATCAATGACTGCATAGTAGGAAAATGTGGGAGGAAATGATCTGGAAGGGACCTGCTCTAGAAAACGAAGTGCAGAGAATCTCAAAGGTGTTGTGGAATTAGTCTGGAGACACTGCTAAAACATTTCTGTTTTTTCCTTAATGACTTCTAGATTCTTTGTCTCACACTGTGGAAAATATTTTTCTTATGTTCTTCAATATAAGAGATGGTTTAGCAAGAATGAAGTTTGACCAAAATAAACTCCCTCTGAATAACAGAGCCTTTGAATATTAAGAAAGTAAATGCAGTGGCCAGAATCCCCAAGTTTAGAAACAAGGTGTTAGTGTTTTTAGTCTTCAGTACTGGAAGGAATCTGCGAAATCTGTAAATGTGAAATGCTGTGGTTTCCCTATGTTAAAGCAAGGATGGGGTTCTTGAGAGTTTATAAAGATGTCAGTCTTTTGAGGAAAACAAATATTCTTTGGCATATTCATTAATGGGAGAAAAGGGAAAAATATGGCCTAATTTTTATTTTACAGATGAGGAGACTGTGGCTCAGAAAGAGAAGTGGCTTCTCAAGGATCACACTGAGTCAGACCTGGGAGCTGGACCCCGGCCATGCTCCTTGGCACAGTGCCTCTCCTTACTCCGGGAGCTCATACCCTACTGCAACAGGCATGATGTAAGCGTGGCATCAGATGATGTTCACAAATCTATTCATCATACTGAAGTACTGGCCGGGGATAAGAGGATTGGGTCTTTGGGATCTAGACAGGATTTTAAGGACATCTTAGTGATCTGAGCTCTCCCTTAGATACAAGTTTCCTTGAGAGACAAATTGGGTGAAATCCTTTTTTTTGGAGTTTAAACAGGGTGTAGGAAATCACTTATTAAGGTTATTGTCATGGGGATTCGAATCACTGAAGTCTTTTCCAACCTGATTCTTCGGTTACTAACTGCCTTTCAGGGCCTATGTGGCCAGAAAGCATAGGGAGGAAGGAAACATTCTGTTTCGGTGTCTGCTTTGAGTCATGTACGGTGTTATGCATTTCACAGATGTTAATTCACTTAATCTTCACTACAAGCTTTCTTGGTAGGTGTTATACTCAGTCTACCTCAGGAGCTCGTACGAGTTAGGTAACATGCTCCTAGCCATGCAGAAAATAGGTGGCACAACTAACACTGTGTGACACCATCTCTCATCTCCAGATGAGTGGGCAGATGAGGATCACACATTTGTTCTCCGAGCTCTCCCAGGGTAGGTAACCCCCTGCACTATGCAGTGAGTGTTCAGAGCAGGTAACTCCCATTATTCCCCCTGGCCTAACAGCTAGGGATGAAGCTGCGGTGCAGGCGGGGACCCCCCTACTAGGAGAAAGGCATTTAGGTTAGCACCTTTTCACAAAGGCTCCAGTTAACGCGCTTTGCAGAACAGGCAGATTCTCATTGAATGATGAGGGCAATCTGCTTCTGAAATTCCCAGTTTCATAGCTGACCCTGGAAGAAGAGACACGGGATTCAGCTTTGAAACAAGCTTGGAAACTGATGATAGGAGCTGGTTTGGGAAGAAAGAGGCTAGAATGACAGGATCTTAGGGAGGCAGACAGCATCTAAACTCAAGTAGTTTGCGGTGCTGAAAGTCAGCAAGACCATTTTACTAAATACTTTATTTTTTAAAAGCAGTTTCTAATTTACAGCACAGTTGAAAGGAAGGTATAGTGAGATGTTCCACAGATAGCAAGATCATTTGATGTTCTTGGGTGAATGGCCATTTCCGTCAGGGTCCAGCCAATTTTTGGTGCCTTGGAGCATAAGCCAGCATCCCCTTGAGGAAGGGGGTATGTGCTAAAGGCAGACTTCAGGGATGTCATCCTATCCCCATGTCCCTGCCTTTTAAAAGAGGAACGCTCCTCCTGTCCTGCTGTTACCACTCGCACTAAGCATGTTCCCCATGTTCACACTGCACCCATGACTGTACATTTTTGCATCCTGAAAAGTTGTGGCCCTGGGGATGAAAAGCTCACCCATCAGCTGTGGCCTGCCTGAGGCAAGTCAGTTGGCTGCCTACCGTGGACACGTGGTGTTTTTGAAGATCTATCTCTAACCTCCAGCAGAAAACTCACGTGGGTGAACGGAAGGCAGGAGCCAGTTCCCATCAGTACCCGTGGTTGTGTCCCGGGCCCCCAGCATGTGGGTGCACCCCTTTCGTCTAGGCTTGGTCAGGTCTTGCAGAGTGGGGCTCTACTGAGATTCAAAGGCATTAGCTGTTTGTTAAATGAACTCATCCCTGGCACATAGCAGATGTTCAGAGCACGGTTGAATCAAAAGGGAAAGGGAAAAGAGTAACTTGAGACGGTTTATGTTTCACAGGAGTGCTGTGTGAACTTCAAATTCTCAGAACTCTGGGCATGTCGGGTCTGTCCACAGGGCCCAAAGTCTTCACTCCATTATGAGCACGGCGCAGACAAGCCAAGGTCAGTGACAGCTCCTGGTTCTTCACTTCATCGGGCAGCCTCAGCGAAGCTTAAATGCCTGCCATGGGTGCCGCTGCCAGTTGAGGCCTGCTCAGTTCCTGACACTTGGCTTTGGGCTCTGAGCTGTTGAGGTGGCTCCAAGAAGTGTCCCTCGTCAGAGGTCAAGTCAAATGGCCTCCTAGAGCGCCCATGCATCTGGGGTCTAAGCATCTCCACATTGTCTTTGTTCCCTTCCAGGCTTGTATCTTCAGGGGCCCACTGTGGAGAAAAGACAGAAAAGGTACCTGGTGGAACAGACCCTTCTTATCCCTTCCAATCCCCCAACAGCAGCTCCCATCCCAGTTCTCATGGTCCAGGCACACACAAGGACACACGGGTAAGGGCGGGGTAAGCAGGCCTGTGATCCTAGGACCCGTCAGGGCAAGCATAGCTTTAAATAAAGGAATTAATGGACAACCACCCTGAACAGACCAGCCCCACCCACTCATCACCCTCTTTTCCTTGTCACCAAGGCCTTCTCTAGTGAGACTGAGTCATATTTTCTTTATTCTAAGAATTCCCACTTCCATGCCTAACTCATTCCTAGAACAGACCAGGCAAACACAACCCATTCTTTATGGTTCAGGTGAGTACTTTTCCAGGAAGCCTACCCTGACTGCTTACGTACATTGAGCTCTCACCCCCTTCTATTTGTACTGCCTGTACCGCTCATTTGTAGCTGAGCATGGACAGTCCCGCCCTGTTGCCCGGCTTCTCTCTTGCCCTCTCAGGCAGATGATGAGCTCCTTAAGAACAGGGCACTTGTCTGTCGTCTGTCCTTGCCCATGCCCCCACCCCCATGGCAGTTCCTCTAAACTTGAGGTCAGCAGACTTGCCAAAAACAAGCATTTAAAACCTAAAGCAGAGTGGTTACTGCTAGTGAATACATCATTGCTCTCAGACAAACAGGAGAAATTGAAATTTGTGGGAATAGGTTAAAGGTTAAAAAGAGAGGTTAGCACGCACACTGGTGCAGCTCTTTGCAAAGCCCTCCTATTGCTCTAGTGTGATGGACAAGAGAGAGAAGCTCATACACGACCAAAGAGAAGGGAGTCCCCACTGTGATTCTAGCCATAGAGGCGAAGGGGGGTTGGGCTCAAGTCTTCTTTCTGCCACTAACCTGTCCTCTCTTCTCTGGGCCTTGGTTTCTCCGTGTGTGAGTGGGGATGTTGGATGGGTAACTAGGTAACATGATCTCTTTTCTTTCTGAGTTTCTATGACTGATGATTCTGAGTCATAGGTCATGTTTGACAGCATCAAAAGACCCAGAAAACAACAGGCAAAGGCCACACAGACTCCATCAGCCACAGGCCAGATGACCTATCTGGGCAAGAAAATAGAATCAGGTGTGGACACGTGCACCAAGAAAAATGCTCCACCAGATACTCAAATTTGATCTGAATCGATTCTTCCAGTCCTTGGAGGTTCAGGACAAGGTCTTCAAGGCTCCCTGAGCCAGGCAGAGCCTATATTGTGCCAGCTGTAAAACACAAATTATGGCTTTGTTTTGGATAGAAGGAAACAGCCCAACTCAATGAGAGTTACTGGTAATAACTGAACCAAGTTCTACTACTCGGTGACTGAAAACAGCATCATGTTAGAAAGACCACCTCATCCCTACTAACGCTGTGGGTCAGGGACTAAGCTGATTTGTTTGGTGCAGCTCAGCCCCCAGCACCTGTCTGGGGCTGCACCAGCCACTGCCAGTGCTCACTTCTCATTTACTTGTGGCAGCAGATTTGGGGACACATCTCTATACACATTCCTTTCTGACCTTATCAGAGATCCACATACAAGAGCTTCCCAGCCCCAGCCTCTGTGGCCCAGTCGCCCTGTTGTTGAAGTCGGAGCCTGTTTTCTGAGGATGAACAGTGTGCTTTCTGACGAATGCTGTTATTCAGGCGAGGCCCGCACTCCAGATCCGATTTCTGAGTGTGTTCTGGACCAACCTCCACCAGAAGGGCCCAGGGTGCTCCTTCAAAGGGCTGATGTGGGTGACCCACCCTAGACTTTATCTGTGGGCTGAGACCTACAGTTTGGCTCTGATGCTTCAGAACCACGGCTCCAATTCTTGCTCTACCTGATGACTCAGCTTCCGGCAAACAGAAACGGCCCACCGCTTGGATCAAGTGAACTCTCTGAAGTGGGCTACGCCTTCAAAAGCATTTTAAATCTCTTTCTTCTGATTCTCCAGAATAATACGTTTTAAAACTTCATTTTAAGTAATAAGAACATGGCTGTCATCCAGGCGTAAAGAGAATTTGAGCAGAAGATGGTCCACTGTCTTCTCAGAAACAGTCCTGCGAGACGGCAGACACAGGTGGTTATTAGAAGCCGATTGCTCATGCACCACTCGGGGGCCAGGGTGGCCGGGAGACAGCAGCAGCTGCCCCAGGCCTTGGAGTGAGTGCCTCAACACTGCCACCGCTCCCGGCACCACCGTCATTAGCAACCTTCGGTCATTCTTCTTGCCGATAGACCTATTTTCTTTTCTTTTCTTTTTTTTTTTGATAGACCTATTTTCTAAACCACGTTTCTTCCTTGAGTTACACATCTTTTCTGGGTCCCCACTAGATGGTCTGGACAGAGCAGGAAGGACTCCGAACGGAGAGAACCAGGAAAAGCCCTTGTGCAAGACTTGCCTCTCATTTTCACACTTTTTTGCCCCTAAAGGAATCTGGCGTGGTTCCCAGCTATCCAAGGGGGGTGGCTAGCAAAAACAGGAACTAAAATTAAGCCACAGGAAGTCCCTCCTGGAATAGAGAGCTCAACTGTCCATACCTGCTCCGAGTTTAGGGTTTCCCAATACTAGTGCTGTAGAATAAAAAGGCAGAAGAGTGTATGCTAGGTTTTGCCACCATTACAGAGCAGAGCAGAACTGAGCCCCTGGCCCTGGCTGCTCAGTGGGCCAGGAGGTGGACCCTCTGATGGTCTGAGAGCAGAGATAAAGCAGGCAGAACAGTAGCCGCTACTCGCAGCGACTGTCGAGTTCAGTGATCAATAGGATAACTGCAATCATTACGAAGGCTGCAGGTTCTTGGAAAAATTATGACCCATACAGATTTTAAAATTACCATTATTAGAAATTACTATCACCAGGTGTAATAATAATAATAAATCTTCCATTTATTAACCACATGGCAGAGGTGAGTCAACTCAAAACCACAAAACTAAGACAGAGAGATGCAAATAAAATCTCCACCTTCAAAGTATAGGGTATTTGCTACAGCCAAGATTCATTTTTACTCAACCTTTACTGCACGGTTGGTTCCACTCCAAGCCTCAAATATGCCTGAGTCAGTTCTTGAAGGGCGGCTCTGCAGTTGGCTCTCGTCCTCCGGCACCGCATGCAGTGCCTGGGAGACGTGTTCCGACAGGGCTCTGCATCTGCAAGTGTCAGTTTTATTGCCCTGTGAAGGTCTATTAGGTTGAGCAGCTGCCAGTCTGGAAGGTCCGCAGGATTCGGCATTACTGTCACATTAAAACCAAGCCTCGCCTGTTCAATTATTTTATATTTCCATTTAAGACAACTTTTGAATGATAAGAGTTTCTACTGTAAACAAAAGAATAACCTCATGAACACCCTGGACACACCCTGTTTTATTTGCTCTGGCTCCTTGATTTTTTAATTGCCTGAACTACTTTAAATTCCTCTGTAAATACTTCAGTATGTATCTTACTGATAAGGACATTTTAAAAATTGTAAGCACAATGCCATTTTTATACCTAACAAAATCAGTAATAATTCATAGCATTTGTATTTTAAGGACATCCTGATTGGAGGGGTATAAGCTGAAAAAGAGAAGATTAATTGGAGAAGACATGAAATGACTAAAAATGATGGTTCCATACACATTGCACAAGACAGACATGCCAATGACAACACAGGGGTTCAAGAACTTAAGTAACTCCCACAGATAAATACGGGCATTCAGGCAAAACTGAAATGGTTTCCTGCGGTCGCTGCAGTGGGTGGGTGTTTTGTTCATTAACAAAATTACTAAATGCTATGTGTATACTGGAATGTGACCTGAAACAGAATAAGAATATTAATGGAAAACTGGCAAAATTTAAATAAAATTTGTAGTTTAGTTAGTAGTAATGTACTAACATTAATTTCTTAGTTTTGACCAATGTAACATGGTTTTGTAAGGTGTTAACATTAGGGAAAATGGTAAAAGTACACAGGAACTCTCTGTACTACCTTTGCAACTTTTCTGTAAATCTAAAATTATTTCAAAATGAAAAAGTTTATTTAAAGCTGAGCAAACAAACAAATAAAGAATCTTGAAATTCTCCCCAGCTGGGTTGAAACAAAACCTCAAAACTTCTTTCCAAATCTGTAGCATCACAAGCAATCTAAAATTTAACAAGAGTGCCCTCTAGTGGAGATATTAGTCACAGCTTCTTTTTTACATTTTTAAACCACTGATAGTGTGCCTGAGCGTAATTAACCCTAATCTTTGTAACTGAGGTCTCTCCCCACTCCTCTAAAGTAAAAATAAATAAAATTGTATAATCTTTTCTTCATTTCAACAGCAAAATGTGCTTAGTTTTGTAAAGAAGTTTTTTTTCAAAAGAACTAAAGATTGCCCATAATTTTATGTCCAAAAGAGCCTCTATGAAGTTATTCAATAGCCTTCAAAAACACACACACACACCAAACCGTGCAAAAGGCTGTCCCTCCTTAACATGTAATGAGTATTTCCACATATCCTTAAAGAGGACCAAAATTCCATCACGTTGGTGAACCACAGCAGAGTACTTGACCTCCATTCACCTCCTTTCTGTAAGCACACTTCCTCGTGCTTCAGAAACCAGGAGGTATCCTGTAGCCCTGTCCTCAGCCCTTGGACCTTCTCCTTTGTTCCTGAAGACTTTGAGGTGTGTCTTACCCACTGAAAGAACAGTTCCTTTCCAGGCTTCCACTTCAGACCACGGGAGCTGGATGTGCCTCACGGATCATTTGTCCAGCTTCCGCCTCTTACCCTTGGGGAGAAGCCACTTCCCCGACACTGGAGAGGTGCGATGTTGCTGCACGCAGCACCAATTACAAAGGATTTTTTGTTTCTTCTGATTACAAAGTTTTAAGACTGGTCAGAGACACACCAGCCATAGCTCTCTCTTAATTTTACTCAGCAGATTTCCTTTTAACCTGGTACCTTACAGGCCTTTAAACATGTGATCACAGTCCTGGCTGGGTAACTCAGTTGGTTAGAACATCATCCTGATATGCCAAGGTTTCAGGTTCGATTCCCAGTCAGGCCACATACAACAATCAACCAAGGAATGCACAAGTAAGTGGAACTACAAATTGATGTTTCTCTTTCTCCCTCCTTTCCTGTCTCTCTTTCTCTAAAATCAATAAATAAAATTTTAAAAACGTTCCACCAGTATGCTTCACAGTTTCATCCTTTTCATTTTTCTCCAACTGGCACAATATTTTAGTCAGTGAGTTAAGGAGTTCTTTGACACTTACTTTGTATCAAGCACCATGTTCCAACTCTCACTCTCTCTTTCCCCCTCTCTAACCACCCAAACTTCCCACGCTGCTTTCTTCCCAGGCCGCTGCGGGGAAAATGGGATGTGAGACGAGAACACGCGTCACAGAGTGTGAAGGGCCGTGTGGAAGGCCCAGTGAGAACTTGATCAGCAAGAGGGAAGTTCTGACCCACGGGGGCTGGTTTCCTTTATGAAGATGACACGCAGTTTCACTTCGCGCCCATCTGAAGGCTGCGGTGAAAGTGCCAAGACGGAGGAGCCCTGTGCATTCGAAAGGTGGGCAGCAGCGTGAGAAGCAGCGCCTCCAGCTCCAGTCCCAAGGAGATACAAAGGCCATTTTAGGCTGATAAATCCCAGCACCACCAGAGGGAAGGGTTGGCAACCTGGGCTCCTGTCCCTCATTTTCTTTTTTGTTTTTTTCCTCACTTTTTGAAACGAATTTTCCCTAGTTTTTAAGATATAGTTGGTGCATCACATTGTGGGTTCCTAAATTTCTGGAAGAAATTTTGCCGCTGAAATGCTGCTCAGAAAAGCTAAACAGGAAGTCTAGGGCAGGGCCAGAAGTGCGAATAATCCAGTTTGATTCAGGAGCAGGGCTGCCAGACAAAACACAGGGTGCCCAGTGAAATCTGAACTTCAGATCACAAATAATGTTTTCAAAGTTCACTGGATGTCCTCTATTTTTGCCTGTTAAATGTAGCACCTGTACTCTGGAATGCAGGGAAGTCTTCCTGGAGGAAGCAGGATTTAGCTAGTGCTTTGAAGGGCGGGAAGAGAAGACGGAAATAAGCAACCCAGAGAAGAGAAAGCTGGCCAGATGTGCAAGGAAAACCTGGGGAACTGGCCCAGTGCCAGATGACTAAATGTCCTGGGGGTCAGGACAAAGGGTCCAGACTTCAACTGGAAGCAGGAAGGAGCCACAGAAGGTCTTACAGCAGGGAGGCCACGGGGTCAAGTGCTGGGAAGCTCCTGGGTGGACACCAATAAAGGAGAAACGGAGGCGGGACCTCAGTCAGGAGAACCTGCACTGGTTCAAGTGGGAATAGTAAGGCTCTTCCCTGGTTCGGGGAAGTGGGCCTGGACATTCTTCTAGAGACCGAGGAGGCCAGAGGTCCCAGAGTGGCATCTGGCCAGACCCAGCGGCTTGAGCTCCTTTACTGTAAGTCTGGGCCCTGGTTGGTGTGGCTCAGTGGATCAAGCACCCGCCTGTGAACCAAAAGGTCACTGGTTTGATTCCTGGTCAGGCACATTCCTGGGTTGTGGACCAGGTCCCCAGTTAGGGGTGTGCGAGGGACAATGGAGTGGTGTTCTTTTCCTTCCCTTCCCCTCTCTCTAAAAATAAACAAATCAAATCTTTAAAAGGTAAACAAGTTTGGCAGGAGGCTGACCCTTCTGTCTTTTTTCTGAAAAAAAAAAAAAAAAAAAAAAAAAGACTATTTTTAGAGAGAGGGGAAGGGAGGAAGAGGGGATTAGCACCCTTGATGTGAGAGAGAAACATCGATCACTGCCTCCCCTCTGTGCCCCAACCAGGGAGCAAACCAGTGACCTTTTGCTTTGTGGGACGATGCCCAACCAACTGAGCCACACCCATCAGGGCCCTTCTGTTTTCTTGCTGGAAGCCTTTCTACTGTTAAGAATCAACTAGTGCAATTAATTTCATCCTACTTCTTTCAACAATGCCCTTTGACACTTAGGGTCACGTTACTAAGTGGGACCTTAAAGATCGTCCAGTCCAAAGTTGGCGTTTCACAATGAACATTTATGGGACCAGTGCTCTACTGCATTCAAGCTCCTTCATTCACATCCTGGCCTTGGAGGGGTCTCACCAACCTCCCTGAACTCTCTGTCTGCACTTGCAGAACAGGTCCAGCAAAGTGAGCAGGTGGTGCCCAGTTCTACAGCTAAAAGAGCCGAGTGAGTAGCGAAGCCCACTTCCAGCCCGGTTTCCAATGCACGACAGGTATCGCCTTTGGGAGTCTTGCAAAGCCCCACCAGCACCCCCATTTGACCCTCGTAGTCACTCTGTAATATAGGCAGAGAAGGTCTCGTGATTCCCATTTACCGAGGGAGAAGCAGAGTCAAGAGACAATCCCCCGCATCCACGTTCTTCGCCCCCAGGGGAGCCCGCTGGCTGCCCCACCCTTTCAGGGTGTGCGTCTTCCTCTCTCGTGGCAGGTGGTGCCACCCTCCCTGGGAGGAAACTCATCAGCAGAGAAGCCACATCCTCAACCTCGTTTCTAGCCTTTGGTACCTATTTAATGTTCTGGCCTCTTTCTGCTTACTTATGTGTATTTTCTTCTAACATGAGCACTTTAAAAAAATCTTCACCCAAGGATATGTTTATTGATTTTAGAATAAGAGGAAGGGAGAGAGAGAGAGAGAGAGAGAAACACTGACTGGTTGCCTCATGAGCACCCTGACCAGGGATCAAACCCGCAACCTAAGTATGGGGACCAAACCTGCAACCTTTTGGTGCAAGGGATGATGCTGCGACCGAGCCACCTGGCCAGGCAGCCCTGGGGCTGTGACACGAGCACTTTCATAGTCTGTGCATGTGCACGTGTGTATATTTGCTTATTCCTTAAAAGAATGATATGGCTTTAAAAGTGGCAAATGTCCAAAGGAAACCGTCTTGGTCTGCTGGAAGCAGGGTTTGGAGAGGGAACAAGCAGTCCCAGTTGTCAAGAGCCTTGGGCACAGGGGCACAGAGTCAGCAGGACACATGGATCCAGGACTTGACCTTCTTGCGGACAGGGCACTCCCACCCCCCACACACAACGGCACCAGCTCCAGTCACAGCCATTCTCCACCATGCCAACTCTGTTCCAATGACAGAAAGAGCCTCCTTGCAGAATTCCTACGAAGCTTCCTATGCCAGCTCTACGGCATTGCTAGGAAGCACAGAGGGAAGAATAACTATGTCCGATTTTGTTGCAAAGTTCCACTTAACCTCTTCTTGCATCCCAGAGACTAAAAAATAAAATAAAACAAAAGCTTTCAAAGGCAACGGAACAGTATCAGTGCTGGGGGAAAGTGAACCCTGCACTCACAAAGCAGGTGCTGCAGCCCCAGGAAGTGACATGGCCACTCCCCATAGCCCTGCTTCCTCTGGGCCTCGGCCCCACCTGCAGACCATGGACAGATGCGTCACCTGCACTCAACATCTACCCACTGTGCTCTCCGGATGGCTGTGCCAGGGGCGGGGCCACCGTGTGCAGAAGGGGCGAGTGAGCGAACACAGGCACGAGTGCACTGACGGGCTCTGCGGAGTGTGCCGCCCCCTTGTGGAGATGCCTGGAAACTCGCACAGCCCGAGCGGATGGCCGGAGGCTCCAACGCATTCATCCGGTGGGTGCCCTGACCAGCCCAGCAGCTGGACACTGGTGGAAAGGTGAAAATACTCAAGGTCTCCCTCCACATGAGCCTCCACGGCCTGATCTCCCGTTCTGCCATCACTGGAATTACTTGTGATTCCCAGTGTTTTATTCTGTTTATTAGATACAGTGACCCTGGGGAACCCAGGCAAAGCACAGGTGAGTGGCAAGAGCCCTGGGGAGAGTCGGCTTTCTCGCCTGTGAGAAGGGACTGATGGTACTAAACCTGGTCCTGCATACCACCTGGGGCCGAGTTCCTGCTGAGGCAGGGGATCCCAGTGGTTACAACAGGGGCGCCAGAGCCAGGCAGAGCTGGGCTCAAATCCCAGGTCTGCCAATCAAATCATCATCATCATCATCATCATCGTGGGTGGGGGGGCAGGGTAAGTTACTTAAACTCAGTGCCCAGTCCTCTCTTCTGGAAAACAAGGATCACAAAGGTACTTGCCTTGGGGTTAAGAGGCTTACACCACACAGTGCCTGTAAAGTAGGGAACGTGCAGTACCCGGCTCCTGGCGCACACACTCACGGTTAGACACACACCGAGTCCCGTTATTCGTGGATTTTGAAACACTTCGTGAGCTCGTGTGCAGTGGGTGTGGTGTGTTGCCGAGGCAGCGCTGTTCTCCACCTCCCCCGACACGGCAGGAAGGAGGGATGCAAAACAGGCGATGTGTGTCCTGAGCACATGGACACGAAACCACCTGACAGCTAAGTCACAAGATCATAACGAACCACAGAAAAGCAGAAGCGGACACTCAGGTGGTGGAGGGCACGGAAGCCCACCCCAGTAGCTCCAGGGGAGACAGCGTGGGTGGGGGCATCCCAAGAGACTCGGAAAGAGCCCGAGGTGTCTCAGCCCGATGCCAAAAATGTTTAAACTGTGAAATCCTGGGAGAGAGACATCACAAGCCAGGCGGGTAAGGACCCTGACTGATCCACGGGACCCAGTCCCTTTGGAATGTGGCCTGGATGAGCCAGGCGAGGATCGGACTCCCGGCTGTGACCGCCTGGCCAAGCACCTCCCGCCCTGGGGGGGGGGTATTGGGCCCGCCCTTTAGTCCTTGGGCATTTTTCTTTCAACGCCCCCCCACTCAGAAAACGTCTGAATGCGTGTCTAGACAGACAGGTCAGGTGCCACGTTGCACTCCTCTGCTAACAGTGAGTACTCCTCTGCGTACTCACGTTCAGCTGCAAAGAAGCCAGGATCTTTAAGGAATACTGTCCCCAAACAGGAAAGGCTGTCAAGCTTGCACAGTCCCTCCACTGGCTGACAGTCACTGGTGGGCGGGCACATGAATTTATTTGAATTTTCTTTACATTTTCCAAACTTTCCACAGTAAGTATGTACTGCTTTTAAGAACAGAAAATACAGATTACCAGAGGCCCAGGAGATCACGCGCTTGACAAAGGCTTTGCGGGTGCTGCTCGCACACTCAACTATTTGTATCGGGAGCTTTGGGAGCCTGGCCCCGCTAGCGTCCGTGCTCAGGGAGCTCCCAGGGGCTGCGGGGCAGGGCCCCAGGCTGTGCCCTTCAGTGTGTGTGTGCCGTGGGCCATGAGGCGGGCCGTGCCGAGGGCTGGGGCGGGCTGGGCTGTGGCGGCTGTGCTTGTAAAACGTAGCCCTTTTAGCGTGGGCAGAAGCACTCATTCCCACTTGCCTAATTTAAGAGCGAGACCTTGTCCCCTGGGGATTTACATAGTTAGAGAAATTGTCTGAAAGAGAGAGCAACTAGAGTAGAGGAAGAATGAGGAATGCAAAACAGAGAAATGGCCCAGACCAGCCACAAAGACAAATGTCCGAATGGTTCAAGGTCACTGTCCGATCTCTACCTTAATGGAGGGTGGACGACAAAAATCGCCCTTGTTTCCAACGAGCTAACGTCGCCCCCACCTGTGATCTCCCGAGGCCCGCCCGGACGGGCTCACTGGACTAACCATCCCCTCTCATCCCGGAGCCTCCCCATCCGGCCGGTTGTTTGCCATGCGGTCTCAGGTCACTGCCTGAACGGCTGGCTCCCGGCTGCCCAGCCATGTGCCTTGGGCAGATGCACCCACGAGACAAACAACACTGAGCAACAGGGGGATACGCGGGCCCCCATGGCCCTTAGTCTGGTGTGGAGCTCCTCACTCAAAACCGGGCTCACGATGACCAGCTGTGTTCCCAGATCGAGGGATAAAGGAAAACAAAGGCTGCCCAAGTGCTGCACCTCAAAGCTCGTGCAAGCCCGGTGGCGAGGCGGCCCCTCCAGCTCACTGGCTACGAGCAAACAGTGGAAACTGGGTGTGAAAGTGGAGTCTACTCCGGGCGCCCCAGGGAAGCAGCCGTAATCTCTGGTGTGTGTGTGTGGGGGGGGTAGTTCCACACAGCAGGTGGCATCTGCGTGGGATTCTGACACACGGAGACCGGGCCAGAGAAAACCCCAGGCAGAAAGGCCCAGAGGCTGGGCACAGGGTACAGACCACAGCCAAGGTGGACACCTGGGTCAGGGCGGGCAGGCATCGAGGCTGGGGCAGGTGTGGAAGGTCCGGAACCTCTCACTAAGGAATCTGGACTTTATCCACAGATCAATGATGCTGAGTCTTTCCGACTTCAGGGCCCACTATGAGTTCACTAAATTTGGGGGACCTACTTAGGATGGGTACTGGATTATTTTGCCAAATAAGGCCATTAAAACCAAAACAGAAAGCACCAACTGCCACATATTGTTATCACTTCATAAAAGGGCATTTTAACACCTAAAAGTAGAACCCAGACCCAGACAGAAGGACAGCCTCCTGCTGACACCCTCCCGCCGAGAGCGCCTGTGCCCCATGCCACCCTGGTCCCCATTTTCTGACCCAGGGACACTTCCTGGTAAACAAGGCTGGAGGCTACAGCTGTGGGACCGAGGGGCAGCACAGCTCAGACCTGAGGCTTCCCCAGTTTGTGGTACCCAAGATGTGACACAATTTGTTCACAGATCCGAAAACCAAAACGAGGTAAAGTTTATGAAAGCACCGGCTTGCCTGACCCCAAGCGTGACCCTAATGGTACCATTGGGTGCCGCTGGAGCTACTGGGGGTCCCTGGGGGTGGGGAACGCTTCCATGGCCACGTGCGTTTGGGAAACACCGAGTCCCTCTCAAAGTTTATTATTCATGCATTTATTTCTGTAAACGAATGTGCAAGTGACCCCCGAGGTCGCGTGGCGCCACGCAGCGTCCCCCTGACTAATCTGACCGAGGAAAGCCCTCCTCAGCACTGGCAGCGCGGGAAACTCCTCAGGTGGGCGTCAGCAGAGGCTTGCTCAGCATTTAGCAGGTGTGAGGTGAGCGTGGGTGGATTTGCACCGCAGCGCACGCACCCAGGAGGCACTGGCAGGGGTGAGGAAGGACGCCCATGCCCCCGCGGGCAGGCAACAGCGTGTACCTCAAGGTCGGAGTTGATGGAAGGGACCTCGGAGGAGCTGCTGGAGGACACGCGGGCCCGGATGACTCGAACGGGAGGGTACGAGGGGGGTTCCTGCAGGGACGCAGCTTCCAAGCACATCTGTCCATCCCCCGGCAGCCTGGTGGCGCTGCAGCCTGTCTGCAAGGTATTGTGGGAAGGGGGGACATTAATGGACTTCTTTATTTTTGATCCGTCAAAGCCCTCACGTACTCCAGTATTCAAAAGGCAGAAAAGAGTGTGGAGTGCAATGCCTCTCTCCCCAGCCATCCCGGGGGGCCTCGGTTCCTGTGCACCCTTCCTGCCAGGCAGCCTTGCACATGCAGTCAAGTGCAGACATGTCATTCTCTAACACATGGTGCTGTGCTCAACACTCATGCATCTTCCTCTTTTCTTCTCACTTAGTGTGTCTCAGAGAGTACTTTTTTCCAGACTTTTTTTTGGTAGCATTGTATAGGTGTGCGCAATCTACTTACCTAGCCCCCTACTGATGGACTTGAAGGTATTTCCAGTCTTGCTTTTACAATCACCACTGACTGCAGTAAATTACATCGTGCACCCAAAACTTCAGGGTATTTATAAATGGTGAATTCCTAGAAGTAGAACTGCTGGCTCAGAGGGTATGTGCCTCTGTAATGCAGACAGCTGTCGCCGACAATGTGCTCCAGAGAGGCCTCACCAACTCACACCCACCAGGAGCAGAAAGTTAGCTGACAAGGTTTAAGGGAGCTTCTACCTCTATCTACCGATCATCCATCTATGTTTTATCTATGACCTGTCAGCTGTCTATTAATCTACCACCTATCTTTCTATCACTTATCAGCTATCTTTATTTTCTTTGTATCTATCATCTTTTTTATCTGTATTCTATCTGTCATCTGCCTCTTAATACCCATTATCTATTTATCTATCTATCTATCTGTCTGTCTATCTATCTATCTTTTGGAAGACAGGGCCCACGAGAGTTGGGGAAGTGTTTCCCCAAACATACTGGAAGCGGTGAGGGCTAAGGTTTCAGAGCCAGGCAGTCATTCCACTGATACAGTGCAGGGGAAAAAAACTGCCTTCTGGACCCACGCCCTTGACCAATTAACCATGTGACCTTGGCAAGAAATTAATCCTCCTCAAGTCACCAGTTCCTAATCTACAAGAGGGGCTAGTAATCCCTGTGGTGCCTCCTTTGAAGCAGTGTTACAGGGCTCAGGCGTACACATCCTGGATGCATAAGAATGCCCACTCATACTGGGCCCCGGCGTGAGCCTGACTGCAGGGTGACTGGCGGACGACTCCTGAGTGACTGCAGATCCTTGTGAGAGTCCCCTGGACAAGAGACAAAGTCCCCAAAGGAGACAGAGGCAGTGTTCCGGGTGGCCCCTGGGCGGGGTGTGCAAAGTGGGGGGAGCAAAAGCCTCCCAGGCAACAACGGATTCTATAGAAACCTCCAGGCCTGACCACACTTGAGTCAACAGGGAACCGGAGTTTTCAATCGCTCTAATCCTTTGTTCCCAGTGCCCCACAGCCCTGGGCCCCCAGCTCAGCCTGAACCCAGCTGTGTCTCTTGGAAAATCCCTCCTGAGGACTAGTGTTCTGGAGGGGACTCTGGGAAGCCGCCTGTGCTCTGGCTGCCCACTTCCAGGGCTGTCCGAACAGAACACGGATCAACACATGTGGCAGCAGGGCACCCCCTCACCACCACCCTGCCCGTCGGGAGAGTCCCCCCTAAAATTGCTAACGGCACTGAGAGTATGTTCTCTCCGTAAAAGCTCAGGTCCTAGAACAGACAGGCTTAGTTTAAAACCTGTATGTGTGATTTCCTAACTACAGGATTTGGGCAAGTGACTCAGTCCTCTCTGTGTCTCAATTTAAAATAATAATAAAATTATTACTAATAAATAATAACAATAGAAATAATAGTATCCATCTCCTAGGTTATTAGGAAAATGTGTGTTAATGGTCATTTAAAAAACTGATCATTTCTCAAGTGCTTACTTGGTGTCGGCCATTACATCAAGGGCACAGACTCAGGTAGAGACAAATCTGAATCCTGGTTCCGGCACTGACAAACTGTGTGACCTTGAGCAAGTTGCTGAACCTCTCTGTGCCCTATTTTCCTCATCTGTAAAAACAAGGGCGATACCTCAGGGGCTGGCTGGGAGGATTAAATGAGTTAATCTATGCAAAGCACTCGGACCAGCGCTCTGAGCCCTATGACCAATACAGTCAGAATCATGGAGCCACTGGCTGTTACTGTTCACTCAGAGCCTGGCAAGAATTCAGCCCTACAGCCCAGGGAAGTGGCTTCCTGCCCAGAGCAGCTGGGCTCAGAGTCCCTGCAGGGAGCTATCTCAGACACCTGTCGCCCTCTGGTGGACACAGAGAGAAGAGGCTGAGTGCAAGTATTTGCTCAAAAATGTACTAGGTCGCAGTGGGCAAACACAAGGCCTGTGGGCCAAACCCGGCCCTCCACCTTGTTTTATCCAGCCTGGCACCTTGTTTCCACCGGGCAGCAGTGCTGAGCCCTCGCTTCACTGTTAAGGAGTAGTTACATTTACACAGTCCTAAAATCACATTCGGCCCTTCGAAGGCAACTGTGAGGCCGATGTGGCCCCCGGTGAAGATGAGTTTGACACCCCTGCACTAGCTGGTCTCAGTGGGAGAGAGCCCAGGAGGAACACATTCTCCTCTCAAGAAGCCTGTTCCCCAGCAGGAATCTACTCAAGACTCAGGTTCCGCAAGGGTTACAGTAAATGCATTTTTGCACTAGTATTTTTCAGAAGTTCCATAATGTTAAAATGTCTTGTGCCAAGATTTGGCCAGAGGCTGCCAGGGCCCCCTGTCACCCACCCTCCCACCCTCCCAGGGGAGGAAGCATTTAACAGCTGAAGTGGCCTCTTAATTGAGCAAGTAAGTGGCCTCTTAACCTCACTTATAGTGCCTACGGGTTATTCGCACCCACTTTCCACGGAAGAACAACAGAGTTAAACTCTGTCTTAGCCCAAATCCTCTGATTGTCAGGATGGCCTGTGGGCAGCACGGTGGGGCCAGCGACCCCTGAACTCCGTGCCCCACACACCCCTCTCCAGAGACCCTGTGGCGCACACACCAGGGGCGAGGCAAACAACACAGAAGGAGACAAAGCTTATAGCCCAGCAGGGAACGGACAACAAACAAAAGTCCAAGATTGCGGGAAGTGTGCTTTGCAGAGCATTTAAAATACAGGAGGGTGACGGACATGGAGACTGCCTTCGAATGAGTAGCCAGGGAAGGCCTTTGGAGAAAGCGACATTTGGATTGAAGACTGAAAGACAAGAAAAGGCAGCTGCGTGAAAAATAAAATGAGAAGGAAGCGCATCCAGGCAGAGGGAAGAAGAGAAATCCTGTGGTCAAGAGAAGACTGAAGAGGGACGAGAGCAGCAGGCAGCCAGGGAGGGGCCAGGGCCGGCGGGGACCGGGAAGTCCACATGACGGGTGCAGGTTTCAGTCTTCATGCAGTGGGAATCGGGGGAATTTCAATTATTAGTCAATTTATTATTTTTCATATTTTATTTAGTTTTAGAGAGAGGGGTAGGGAAGGATGAAGAGGGGGAGAGAAACACAGGACCTGGCCCATGACACAGGCATGTGCCCTGACTGGGGATAGAACCGGCAATAGAACCAGGGACTTTTCACTTTGTGGGAGGATGACCAGCCAACTGAGCCGCACGGGTCAGGGCTCCAGAGGACATTTTAATTGAAGGAGTCACAAGATGTAATTTACATTTGTAAGAGACCCTTGCAGATGGAGGGGATGGGACAAAAAAAGCAGTGGAGGGTGAACCATCTATTTAAAAAGTGGTGCAAGGCACCTATTTATAGATTCGAGAATGGATTGGACAGGTGTGGACATGTAGTGAGGTGAAGAGAGGAATTTGGGGTTTGATCACCTGCACGGACAGTGGCGTCCTTCACTGAGACCAGGAACAGGGGGAGAGGTCTGGATGGAAATCCAGAATTCTGTATTGGCCGTGGTAAGTGAGAGACGCCACGTGGTGTCTCTGAACAGGCAGTCGGCAGCCAAAGCTGCAGTGGGGGTGTAACAGTGGGAAATCGTTAACACTGGGAAATCGTAACCATTCTTTTGACATCGTTTCTGTAAGTGCTGACTCTGGCTAATATGTAGCTTGTAGATAAACAGCATGCTTATATGAAAATCCTAGGAATTAACTTCAAAAGATAGGGACTCCAACCTTTAGTCATCCCAGCTCCGGGAGATTTGCTGACCTTCACCCAAGGACCCAGGATGACGTGAGGCTGAGATGATGTGAAGCCAGGATGACTAAGCCAGGATGCTGCACCCGGACCGTCACTTGCCTTATCGGAATGGACTGTGTTCACCTGCATGTGGAGAACTTTGGAACCCCCTCCCTTGGTCTCTCTGTTCTGTTCTCCCCTCCCTCCTTATTAAAGCCTCTGCCTCCACTGAGAGGTGGAGGTGGGCTTTGAGACATGAGTCCCCATCTTCCAGGTGGCCAGCACCTAAAAACAAACCTATACATCAGCACCTGCCTCTCAAGTATTGGCTTTCCTAGTGGCGGGCAGCTGGACCAGCTTTTGGTTACGGAGGGAGAGGGAAAGCGTGGAGAGGTGCACGGGGAGACTGGCCAGGGCTGGTGTGTGAGCCGTGGTGCCGTGGGGCTGGCAGAGGGTGAAAAGGGGAGAAGGAGCTGCAGCCTCCAAGGCCAGCTCACCAGGAGGAGGCAGAAGTGACGGGGAGAGAACACCTGTGACGGTGTCGGCTGGAAGAGTGAGGGCCCCAGAAATCACAAGGAGCTAGTGGCAAAGTAAGTTAAATCTCTCACAAGGACCCGGATTTAGCAACTCGGGAGTCACCAGTAACCTCGACAGGAACAGTCTTAGTAGGGTAGTGGGACCTGCCCTGTCCTCTCCTCTCCTCCCTCTGTTCTCTCCCCGCCCCAGGACCCCGCGCGCAGGCCGGAACCCGGGAGCCCTCCGTCCCCCTCACCCCCCATCCTCGCTCCCCGCAGTGCTCCACCTGCCGCCTCTCCCCACCCCATCGCCGTTTGTCCCCCTGCTCCCGCCCTGGTTCCGGCGTCGCCGCACCTCTCCTGGGCTCACCACTGTCCCGCACTGATTCCAGCCTCCTCTCCCCTGGTCTCTCCTCCAGCACTGCCCACGGGATGGCTCTACGATGCACGCCTGACCTTGAGTCTCTAGTCCTGAGGCCTCTGAGGCTCCCATCCCCTCAGGACGATGTCTTCTGGAGTGTGCTGGAATCAATCATCCTTGCCTCCTCTCCACCCTCCCAAAGTCCCCCCATTTGTCCCCTACTGAGATCTTAGAGAGCTCTTCCCTTTTTCTTTTCCCCGCTTTTATTAGTTTTTAAAATCTTTCTCTTGTTTTTCCCTTTCTCTTTTTCATGCATCCCTGCCTCATCCTGCCCATCCTGTAGCTAAGTGTTACCTCCTCCAGGAAGCCTTCCATGACCACTGCCCACCCTCTGGGCACCTGGCTGTGGCCCACAGCCACTCACCTGCTGCACCCGCTCAATGGTCAGCTCCATGTAGCGACTGATGGCTGCCGTTGCCCCAAGTGACTTGCAGTGCGGTAGTGTTGTGAGAGGCACCCAATCCAAATTCTTTCCAGCAGAGTTGGGGAGACAGACAGGGGGATTCTTAAGTCAGGAGACATTTTCTAAAAACAAGGTCCCATTTTCTTCCAAACAAAATCCCTAAAGTGGTTTCTGTTTCTTTTATGGCATATGTCACTTTCTGCTGCCTATAATCTGTACCTTATCTCTTTGTCACACCAGCTCAGTGGTTCCCAAACTTTATACAGTAGCATCACCTGGGCATCCCCTTGACAAGCCAAACAACTGCTGTCCACCTCTCAGCCCCGTCCCCCCGGATTCTCTGGTTCCCTGGGCATGGACATGGCTGGACAGTTGAAAAGCCTCACAGGTGATGCTGAAGTTCGGGGACCACCACAGTCGCTGCTCAGTAAATGGCTTTGTAAAGCGGTGGTTCCCAAACCGCAGTGTGCGTCAGAAGCACCCAGTGGGCCGATTTACTACAACACCCTGAGTTTAGGATTTGGGGGGCCGGGTGGGGCCCCAGAATCTCCACTTCCAGCAATGGGAGCCCAAGGACCCCACTCTGAGCACCGCTGCTGAAGGGACCACAAAGCCCCACGTCCCCCCACAGAACAACCAGACACACGGCTTTCTTTGCGTATTCTAGCTCCCTTCTGGGATGTAATGTCTCAGCATTCGTTCTCGAGAGCGGCATGAATACCACCTCCCGCGAGAGCTTCTCGGAACTCGGCTCTCCCCTCCCAGCACCTGTGTAGCCCGCCCCCTCGCTTTGGCCACACCCTTCTAGTTCCTGACCTCAGTCGGATTACATGTTAAGTTTGGTGATACATACATTTAAGTACATATGAGTAAGTAGGTCACTGAATAGCATGAGTGGACATTTGACTATTTCATCTACGTTGCTAAAAATCCACTGAAGTTTATTAAGCGTTCAAAAAACTTCAAAAGATGTTGTCAATGGGAAGTGGAGGAGCCTATTTATTCAGGGCCCCTCGGTGCTGGGCACGAAGAGTAGTTTTTTAGAGGGACCAAAGGGCCAGGCTCAGAGGGACCCCGCACCCCAGGCCCACCTCCGCGCCCTCCATGCGCCAACACTGGTGGGACCGCGCTTTTCCAGCCCAGGAGACCTTGCCTGGTTTCTTGCCTCCTCGTTGTCTTCCTCTTTCTCCGCACAGGTCAGAAGGGCTTGGGTGTCCGGGCTCTCTCTGGCTTCAGAGGCAAACCCCAAGGCCCTTCTCATCTTGCTTTTCATCACCCAGGACAGGAAAATGATCTGGGACGTGCAGTTAAGGTCCAAGGACGCGGAGTTCCAGCCACCCGATGCCACCTTCACCTCTGCAGCCAAGGGCCCCACCCTGAGCTCTCGCTCCCTGCCTCGGGGCGCTCACCTGAGGACAGGGCCAGGTGTCTCTACTCTCCCCCTCAAGGGCCTGGTGCCTGGTGCGACCCTGCCCCTCCCAAGCACTCAGGAAATCTTGTTAAACAAAAGCATTGTGAAACCGCCTTCCTCGGAGAACTTGGCTTGCAGGGACCATACCCGTAGTGGGTTGAGTAGTGTCCCCTCAGAGTTCATGTCCATCTGGAACCCCAGAACGTGACCTCATTTGGATATAGGGCCTTTGCTGAGGTGATTAGTTAAGATGGGGTCATACTGGATGGATTAGGGTGGACCCAATCCCCTGACAGGAGCCCCGACAGGAAGACAGGACACACAGAGGCATGCGGAAGGAAGAATGCTGTGTGGAGACAAAGGCAGAGGGGGACCATGCTGCCACCAGCCGAGGGACCCCAGGAGCCGAGGGACCCCAGGAGCCGGAGAGGAGAGAGTGTCCCAAGAATCTACGGACAGAGTGCGCCCTGCCCGGGGTTGGGGCTTCTAGCCTCGAGCTGAGAGAATAAATTTCTGTTAAGTTGTCAGGTATGTAGCAATTTGTCACGGCAGCCCTAACACACTTTTTAAATTGAATTTATTGGGGTGACATTGGTTAATAAAAGTACAAAAGTACGTGGTCTAGAACACGTCATTGGTGCAACACACGTTGTGTTGTGTGCTCACCACCCCACGACATCAGGTCTCCTTCCACCACCATTTGTGCCCCTATTCCCTCTCCTGCCTCCCCCACCCCATCCCCCACCCACTTAGCAAGAGAACATATGTTTCTGAACTACTAATGCTAAATCCACAAGTTTTTCACACGCACCCCCACCCCCATCTCCAGCTACCGCTGTCTGCACTCAGCTGCCTTCGAGGTCCTTGTGCCAAGGTCACTGCTGTGTCAGCGCTTTGTGCACCCCCAGGGGAGCCAAGAAGGTGCTCACTATCACCGACGAAGGGCGGCCTCGTCCACTCTCACCTCGGCTGCGCCAGCCTAGGCTCCAGGACCACAGAGGACCCAGGGAACGATTACCCTGCACAGCAGGTCAGCTTGCAAAGCCTGCCCCTAGCCGGTGGGAAGGCAAGGCCCAGATGAGGAAGACAGACAGGCCCACAGAGGGCAGGGACCAACCTAGGTTGGGCGCAAAGCTGGGACTGGACCCCGGCTCTCCTGGCCCCGGGGCCAGAAACGGGTACAGACCCCTTTGCTGTTTCACTGAGTTCCAGCTAGGGAGAATTATTCTTATTTCTTTAAAAAGAAAACAAAACGCATTATCGCACATTGCAGTTATGTCTCCCTGTGCTAGGCTTGAAACCACCTCCCTGGCCACTGGAGAGAATTCCCTCTGGCAAGGGGAAGGAGGGCATGACAGGGGCGGGAGGAAGGAGGCAGGCAGGCGAGCGCCTCTGGGCCTGGGCAGATACGGCGAGGTCCAGCGCAGCTCGGCCGAGGGAGGTCAGGAACCAGGGTGTGGCCCGCAGCAGGTACTCAGGCTTCCGGTCGTGGGCCACAATGGCTGAAGCATACAGGAGGCCAGCAAGGGCCGACAGGAGCCGGGCCCACAGGTGGATGGAGGAAAACGTCTTACCCTGGCACTGGGCACAGAGAGGAGACAGCTGGGCAGGGAGGACCACTGCTGCGGCCCCAGCTGCTAAGGGCTCAGGCCCTGGTGGCACAGCAGATTGGAGGGCAAACCCTCTGCCCCTGACTAGTCCCCCAGGGAGCACTTATCTTGCAACCAAGGGGCCACTATGCTTGAATGCCTCTAGTGATGGGAAGCCCACTACTTCCAAATGTAGGAATGACAATATACTGGTTGCTCTCAATACGCCAGGCGCTGTGCTAGGTGTCTAACCCTTGAGTGGGAAGTGGCCTTCCCGTAACCTCTCCCCAGTGCTTTTCTCCAAGACTGGAGAGGACAAGGCTGCTCTTCCTGCCCCAAGACAGCCCTTCTGATTTCTACACCCATGCACTCAGCGAGCAGTGTTTGCTGGTGCCTGCGGGCCCCACGCACTGGAATGCAGCGGGGAACACAACAGACAAGCCCGCTGCTCTCACGGGGCTGATGTTCTCCTATCTCGTTCCCAAGCTAACGACCCGGTAAAGAACTGAAGGAGCAAGTTTCAGGGTGTGACGGACGAATGCTGTGGAGAAAGTGAAGCGGAGTGGAGGGACTCAGTGGTGGGGCTGGCCTGGGCTGCTTTAGGTGGGGTGGTGGTCTGGGTGGAGTTGTGTCCCCGCAAAAGATGTGAAAGTGCCAACCCCAGAGCCTATGAGTGTGACCTTCCTAGAGATAAGGTCTTTGCCGATGATCACGTGGAGATGAGGTCACTGGGGTGAGCCCGGATCTCACTGGGTCGTGTCCGCATAAAACGGGAAAGCTGGACACAGACACGTACAGAGGGAAGGGCCACGTGAGATGCCCGAGAGGGGAGAAGGCCGTGTGGACACTGGAGTCGTGCCAACGCCAGCCAAGGAACTTCCAGAGGCTCGGAGAGAGGCCTGGAACAGATCCTGCCCTGGCACCTTCAGAGACGGTGTGGCCCTGCTGACACCTTGATATCGGACCTCGGACCTCCAGGACTTCGAGACAGTGCACTTCTGCTGTTCGGCATCTGTGATGCTTCATCATGGTGGCGTTAGTAATTAAGACAGGTGTTGGGAGCACCGCAGCAGTTTCTTCTAGGACCTTCACCTGACACGGTTGCCCAGCCCCCATGCCACCCTGCACACCTGTCCTGGGGTCCCTGCAGGGAGAGCAGTGCTTCTTACTCTACCCTCCCTTGATCTGCAGAGAGAACCTTTGCTTATGAGACCCAGTGTCCTGTGGGGTTTCTGGCCAACACAGCATAGGCTGCGGCTTCCCACGGATGATCGACTGAGCAACTGGCACTCCCGGAGTCTGTTCTGGAACTGCTATTAAACGAGGCTCTTGGGCAGGTGAATTTTCTAGATGTGAGGATAGGCTCATCTTGTTTCCAGCGTTAGGCTGGCCGTTATTCCCTCAGCAAGGTCCTCTGGAAGCACACGTGTGCACGCGTCCATGGTATCTTGCTCTTTCTTGCCTTGGTGGCTTCCCCGTGCTCTCTTCTCTCCCTCGCCTCTGCCTCTTCAAATCCTACCTTCCCTTCGGAGACAACCCGAGGCCTCCCCAGCGCCCACCGGCCTGACAGTGTAAACAGTTTTCAGCCTCACTCATCTGAATAGTGTAGGAGCCTTCTCTCCCTCTTCTGAAACCCCAAACACTTGAGGCTATATTTCTTAGGGCATTAAATGATCCTACTTTGCAGTTCTGTGTCTTTTGTGAGGCTGTGGGCTTCCCAAGGGCAAGCACAGTGTCTCAAGTCATATCTGTATCCCCCTGGGACTGGCCAGCACAGGTCTTCCCTCACCACAGATGCCTGAGATACCTGCAAGTGAGATGCTCTCGCACACACAGGACCCCAGGAGCTCCATTGACTCTACCCTCTGAAACCTACTCTTGGCCTAACAGGGTGTTTGTTGGTCCAACCCTGGTGGCTTTTTCCCAAGAGCCTGCTTTTCACTTGCTGTGACTGCTGAGAGGATGCAGTGGGTTCCCCAGGTCTCAGGACTGCTCCTGGGCCAGCCTCCTACGCACCCCCCACCACACACACACACACACACACACACACACACACACACACACGGCGTAGCACCGCCTCTCTGTCCCGGTGACCTGGAGCTTTGACGAGGCTCCCAGATGCCCTAAAACCTGCCACGGTGGCCCACCACCCCAGCCCCAGCCCCAGCCCCAGCCTCACGATTCTGGAGAGAAAGGGGATCCGGGACGCCCAGGAGCCAAAGGCTGCGATGCCACCCAGCAGGTAGCCAAAAACTTCGGTGTTGTCCTGCAGGAACAAGTGTCACACTCAGTGCTCCGAGGAGACCGTCTGTACTCCAGACCCGTCCTTTTCTCCCTTTAGGAGGGTCCTCCCAACCAAGGCTAACCCTGCTCACCCCCACCCCCGAGGCATGTGTTGGGACCCGCGGAGGGAAGGGACCTGCACCCCCGCCACGTGCCCCCAGCTAGCCCAGCCTCACCTGCAGCAGGCTTCCCAGCAGCCTCCGCTGTGGCCCATGGACAAGGCCTGAAGCCTTTGGGACAGCAGCCCAGAGAGCCCAGCAGGGGCCCAGGCTCAGTGGCAGCGTCAGGGCAAATACACTGGCCCTGAGCTGCTGCCTCCTCTTCCTCTCCTGGGAGCTGTGACCTGCAAAAGACACCAAAATCCCCTCAGTTCCTGAGGACCTGACAGGCTGGGGAGAACTGGTGTTGGTCCAGCCCTGATGCCGGGACACACACCCATGTTGTTCTCCTGGCCAGATCCTCCCACCCCTTCAAGGTTGTGCCACCTCTGTGAAGGAGTCCTTCCTCCCCATCACCCAACCCCCCCCACACACACACACACACACACACACACACACACACACACAACTGGCACTCTCTCCTTCCTCAGCCCTCTTCCAAAGTTCATGTTCAAGGCAGGATGATGTTTCCCTTATCATGTGCATGTAGCTGACTGCGCAGGGCCGCCTCTCCTGGGCTGGGGCCCTCTGAGGGCAGGCGCCGTGCCCTGGCCGGTCCCACAGTCTCGTCAGAGCCTGGCTCAGAGCAGAACTGGCACAAGCCTGGTGAAGGCATCAATGAGGGAACATGTTTGTGCCGGGACACAAACTGAGAGGGACAAGGAGCGTTGTCCTTCAAAGTCCCCTTGAAATGTAAGACAGACGCTCCCCTGAACAATCCTAAGAACGCTCCCTCTCTGTGCAGCACTGAGCAGCTGAGGGCATCTCACATCACCCACCATGCGTGCGTCTCCCTTTGGACGAGGGTCCAACCGCACTGCCGCCCCTTCTCAGGAATGCGCCTGTCCCACAGCTTGACCACTCATCATGGGCCACACCAGGCAGAGCCTCCCCCGCTCTGCGTGACCCATGCCCCTTCCTGGCATCCATTTCTGGAAGCTGTAGGGCTTCAGTGCCCCCCACCCCCACCGGATATGCATCCTGGGGTGTCACTGTTCATTCCCAAAGCTGGACACCCCCTCTCTGCCCAGCCTTTGCTCACACTGTCTTTTCGCCCTTGCCTGCAGTCCCAGTTCCAGCGTCACTGCCTTCCCTGACACCTGCAGCCCCTTCCCTCCCCCCGGTGCCCATGGTGGGTGTGTGCACACCTCCTCACTGGCAGCTCTAAGGACTGCTTCGGGCCCTGTCTCCCTCCTCTGGCTGGTCATTCGTCTGTGCCTGGCAGGGGTCCAGCTGGGGCGGGGCAAGGCGTAGGCACTCAGTGTGCTGATGAATGAGAGTCTGAATGAAGACAGGAACAGATGGCCACACACTCACCCAAATTAGACTTGAATTTGGAGCCACAGAGTGGGAACAGAATGAACACAAAGTTCATCAAGTCAACAGCCGCTAGGTAGGCACCAGTGAATACCTGGGAGCAAATGGAAAGAGTCTTCATGTTCAGACCTTTTTCAGCAACTGCAGCACCTCTCATCCTGGATCTCCTCTGCCACACATGGTCCACTGACTAGTGCTTCCAGGGACGCCTCCCAGCCCCGAGAAAGGTTGAGATCACCTCCATCTGACAGGTAAGGAGCTGGGTGGATGCTTAAATGATTCATCTCAAGTAATGAAGCCGCCCATCAGCGGAGATGGGCTGGAAACCTAGCCCTCTGCTTCCTATTCCACACTCTCTCCACCACGTGGTGAAATCCCTACTGTGTAACTTCGGCCAAGCCACTGACCTCTGGGCCTCAGTTTCCTCATCTGCAAAACATGGAGAACAACAGTGCCTCCCTCACCACGAGAGCAGATTACGCGAGTCAGTACGTGGGAAGAGACTGGTCCAGCCCCTGGAGCAAAGGACAATGCACCCACCTGGAAATGCACTGGCAACCAGGGCAGTGTGGTCAGTGCTACGAGCATGTGTTTGGAGTTTGACTCCTGGCGCTGCAACTTAGCGAAGTTAGTTAACCTCTCTTTGCATCGGTTTCCACGCGTGTACAACAGGGATAAGAGCACTCATGTCAGAATGATTTGAGGGTCCACTGAGTTAATATACAAAAAGCCCTTAGTGCTAAGTACGCAGTGCAGTATTTAATAAGTGCCAGCTGTTATTACTGGACTGCAGCTGGGCCTCATTACTCTCCATCTCCTGATGGGAATGGGCACCCCAAATGAAAGGTGATCTGTTTCTGAGACAATACTGCTCAAAGCAGGGTCAAGAACTCCCTCAGTCTGTGTCCTGATTACTAAGCTGTCCTCCTTCATGTCCAACTGGGTGGGCAAAAGGTCAGGAGCAGCCCTACGAGGCGGCCCTGCAGGGAAGCCCACAGGTTTTTCTTGGGATAAATGTTTTGGGACAGACCTCTCTTATACAGGTTTGTTGGAGGGCCTAGATGTTGAGAAAAATTAAAATTGCTTCTCATCACCACCTGGGAAAGGATTCAGGCACCCCTGCATGAGCTGGGCCAAGGTCTGGGCTCTAAAAACAAAGCACCAACAATCACTATTTATTGAGCATCTACTATGTGCCAGCTGCTATTTTAAATGATGGGGATACGGTAGTGAATACAAGTTTTTGCTCCTGTGGTGCTGACATGCTAGTAGGAGTTAAACACAATAAGCAATAAACACACTCAGTAGGTAAAGCAGATGGTGTATGGGGAGTAAGCCATGGAAAAAAACAATAAAGCAGGACGAGGGTGTGTGTGGTGGAGAGGAAAGTCAGGGGATGCCTTACTGAGAAGGTGGCTTCTGAGCCGAGACTTGGAGGTGATCAGGGAGCCACGTGGCTGTCCAGACATGAGCATTGGAGGTGGGCAGAAAGACCAACAAGAACACAAGCCAAAGGGGAGGCAAATTGTGCCTCACACGGGGAGGGCACAAGACAGAAGTCATGGTCAGCTGTAAGCCGGACACACCTGGATCGTGAGCTGCCTGGCCAGAATCGCCCCAACCGCGTCACACAGGCTGGTCAGGAGGCAGCATGCAGCACACAGCGCCGACTGGGCCTGTCCGGATCTCTTTGCGCATGTCAGATAGAGAAGCCTGTGGGGACAGGGAGGGGTGTGGACAAAACATGGCAGCTGCAAGTCTGGGCTCCCACACGAGGGTCTGAACAAGACAACTGTGACTGTGTGTCCTTCCGAAGCACCCTCTCCCCCAGGTATTCTGCGGTGTTTTTGAACTTAGTTTATGGGTTGAAAAAGAAAGGATCAGATGGCTCCTTGACCCACCTCTCTTAATGAAGAGGAATTTCTTCCCTCCCACAAATCTGGCCAACTCAAGTTCATGACCACCTTTTTGGTGCTGACAAACTACTAGCTGTGAGGTTTCATTTCATGAAAGGAAACAGGAGGGTTATAAAAGTAAGCCAATCACAGCAGTTTACTACAGAGCAGAATTAATTGCCTGAATATAAAAAGACAACTTGTTTCTCTGAAATTAAAGTGAAATCCTTCTAATCCATCTGTGCCATCTGTGTAACAGCGTGGCCAGGCTTCTGCTGGCCAACATCCAAGCTGATTTCATTCTGGGTACATGTGCTTTACACAGGGAGTTAGCACAACTCCTAGAAGATGCCGTGGAACTCTGGGCTAACCAGACACAACTTGCTGGGTTATTTCCCTTATCGCCTCCACTGCCTGCACCCCACACAAGTTCAGAAAGGCAGAACATGCAGGAAGGGGCCAGAGGTCTCTGTCAGTGTCACTGACTGGATCTCAGAAACACTTTGTTCTAGATGTTTCCCCACTACATTTCTAGGGAGAAACCAAAGCACAATTGTAGCTCTGGTTTCATTTCCTCATTCTTAGGACTCGCAGGGTGGTACTTACTCCACATCCTTAGGACCATTTGGCTGGTTCTGAGCTTCAGGCCTTGGGGATAATGGATGCGGATGGAAGATACTAGGTTCCCAAACATCCCTGACCTGCCAGGGGAAGCCTGAAGCTCCCAGTAGGAGGATCAACCTTTAATTTGGTCCCTGGGCTCCTAGGAGTGAAAGTCTAGGAGTGAAAACTCTAAATTAGAAACTCTGAGTTAGACCCAGATTAGGGATAATTGATCTCAAACCTTCCATTTGAAAGCAGAGGAAACTGAGGCTATGGTGAGAGGGGAGTTAACCGTGGGCCTTCTGGCTTCATGGAGGCTTCGTTCTGTATGGACCCTGCGGCTGCGTAGTCATTTTCCGGCTCTCGGGGGTTAGGGATGCCGGGCTGACTGACCCGAACCCAGCTCACACACAGCTGGGAGGAGACATAATCCCTCGAGATAAATGAAAGTTCAGGGACAGTGAAGTCCTAAAAACAACAGTGGGTCCAGACCTGAGGCAGGTGAGAAAGCTGAAGCTCTGCTCTCAGACGGACTGGCTGGGCATTGCAGAGAATTCCCCACGCTCGCCGAACCTTGGTTTGCAGGTCGGTAAACTGCCTGTCATGCGGACCTGAGGGTGGCCGTGGGGAACACACGAGCTAATGCATGCAAAGCGCCTCTGCAGTTTCCGCTTCTGGTCCGGCTACTTTAATCCTCACGGGCCTGCCCTTTTCCAATAGGATTGCGGGTTTCAGTTCTTTCCATTCACTTGGGCAAGTTCGTTAACCTGCCAGAACCTGGGGCTTCCTGATCTAAATGGGGGTGATTACAGTCCCTACCTCCCGAGGCTGTGGCAGGGATTAAACGAGTTAGTGAATGCACCACGAGTGTCATTTTAGCCCTATTGCTGTCACTGAGCAGCAGGGCTGAGAATCGCTATTGCTATCAAGTGTCTGAGGGGACACCTACTGGGTGCCTAAGGTGTGGCAGTGCCAGTCTCCTGGGGGTGCTGGTCCTTTCCCCTCTGCCAGGGTATACTTGGGTGGCAGGATCCACCCAGCTTGGGACAGGGTGGCTGAAGAACTGGAGGCCACCGTTAGCCAGATTTCACCCAGGTTATGGTGGCGTTTTGACCAAACTGCTTCAGGTGCTGACAGAGCAGGGCAAACTCTGCCGCCAGAGTCAGATCAACCCTTCCCCATTTCCCAGTTAAGAGGGCCTTGGGAAATTGAGGCCAGAAACATCAAGAGACTTGTTCAAGGTCCTCGCCCTCTGCCAAGGGTTGGTGGCAGAGCTGGAGCAATAGTACTGATATTTAATGAGCACTTAACTAAGTGCTTTATCGGTGCTAACTTTTAATCCTCTGTTCAGTACCAAGAGTTATCATCCCCATTTACGTTAGGTTTTATAGCTTGCCCGACGTATGTACACCTCTAGTCCTTGGGGAAAGGGTGACAACAGAACCCAGGACTGGAGGCGTCCAGTCCAGAGCCCTGCCCACTGCACCTCCCAGCCTCCTCCTGTGGCCCAGCCTCCCTGTGCGTATTACCCGGAAAGAAGTAGCCTGACTTCAGTCTACAGCGATCTGTTAGTTTCAGTCCTGGAACTGTGCTACCTCCTGCAATCTCCCTTTCTGCCCCCTCCCCTCTGGGTTTCCAACTGGGACTTGGGGGGTGGGGTGGGGTTGAAGGGTAGCTTCACCCCCCCACCCGGCCCCCCACTGCCCCTGGCAGTTGCCCCGCCCCGCCCTGGCGACGCCAGGTCCCGGTCCCCATTACAGTGCGTGGGCGGCGATCCAGCAGCAGCAGGCGCAGATCCACAGGCCAAAGGAGATGCAGACGCGGTGGTGGGCAAAGCAGCGGTCCAGGTAGTCCCAGTCCCAAAGCGCGGGTGCGGGGCTGGGTGCCTCCTCCATGGCAAGCTCAGCTCTGCGGGTCCAGCGCGGGAGCCCCCCCACCCCCCGCGTGGCCGGGGACCCGTGCGCAGTCCCCCCCCAGGCCGCGGGCAGCCCCGAGCTCTGCCGCCCCTCGCCCCTTCTCTGGGTCAGGTTCCGCTGCAGCGGCCCTCTGGAGCCGCGACCGACTGCGTGCGGGAGAAGGGCACGTCCAGTTCTGCTGCTCCCGGGAGCTGGCGGCGGCGGCCAAGACTCGAGGTTAAAGTTTCCGGGACCGGGCGGCTCCCCACCCCTGGCGCTATTGTCGGGGGTCCGCGGGCCGGAGGCCGCCCCCCAGCGGCGGGAGCCGGGAGCAGCGTCCGCACAAAGGCTGCAGCCCCCACCCCTGAGAGCAATAGCCACGCGGCTCCGCAGCCCCCTTCGCTGCCACCCAGCCCCCCAAACCCTCGGCGTGAGCGGAATGCAGTGAGCTGATGGGTCACTGTAAGGCACTTTGTCTGTTCTTCAAGGCACCACATTTTCTGGGCCGAACAATGCACACTTCGAGCCTGGCGAAGCTCCTGCGTGCTGGGGATCCCGAGGTGAGGTGAGCGGAGCGTAGTCCCGGTGGTTAAAAGGCTGCAACACAAAGGTGTGGGGGGAGGAGACAAATGCGCTGGTGAACAAATCCCTCTCCATCGTCTTTCTTTTGTGAACCCGGGATGGCACCCTCTGCCCCACGCAGTCGCCCAAGCCAGGCTTATTAATGGACAGCTACCCCAGTTGCCTCTTTTTGTCCAGCCACACCGCCACACTTTGAGGCACACAGGGCTGTTTTTCCTGAAAATAAACTGTTGTCATAATGTTTAAATTTCCTGTTGATTTTAGTACATTCTCTTAAAGAAAAACATGCCTGTGTCATTTTTTATTTCTGAAAATAGCAGCTTTATTGAGAATTTCTTCATATATCATAAAATTCACCTTTTCACTTAGTTTTTTTAAAAGATTGTTAAAAATTTATTTTTAGAGAGAAGGAAGAGAGGGAGAAACATCAATTGGTTGCTTCACACACCCTACCGGGCACCTGGCCCATAACCCAGGCCCATGCCCTGACCTGGAACCCAACCCTTGACCCTTCAGTCTCTAGGACGAAGCCCAACTCAACAAACCACACCAGTCAGGGCAAAAGATGTTTTGGTATCACAACCATTTTCAACACTGTTTGGAAGTTGTCCAGAGTTACTCTAACTTTGATCCATGAACCCAGGTTTTACAAGCCGCCAGGACTGTAGAATTGATAGCTGGGAAAGGCTAACAGGACAGTTTGTGGGATGGGGATATTTGAGACTGAGACCTGTTGCCCTGTGGTGCAGTAATGGATGTTTCGGGGACACCAGTACACTAGTGATGCAGGTTAAGTAAGTTTAGCTAGGTTTCTTTACCATACAACTTTTAATGTTCTCCAGTATAACTTGCGACTCTATGACAGGAAGATAAAGTACCTAACACTTTCCAAACTCATGGTGCTGGGTCCAGTGGGCCATGGGTCAGACAACACTGTTGGAGGGTGTACAGTGAGGCAACAACTAGAGAGGAAAGCAAACAAAAAGAGCTACAAGTTCACTTACAAAAACAAATCATTTTCAGATGGTGTGAGTATTTCTCTGTACAATTTGAGAAAACCAATTTAAAAACTGGTCAGCTATAACAATAGTTTTACAGTATATCAGCAAAACCAGTTAAAAATAAAGAAAAATATCATATTTAAATACTATTAAAATATAAAATTTCCAGCAATAAAATTAATAAGTGTATCTGATCTATATGATGAAAACTAAAGCCCTGACCAATGGATCTGTTCATTGGAGCATTGTCCTGTACACCAAAAGGCCAGGGCACATATCCAGGTCTCTGGTTCAGTCCCCAGTCCGCCCGGACTGGGTTGCCGCCCGCACCAACGGGAGGCAACCAACCAATGTCTTCCCCCTCACACCCATGCCTGCCTCCCTCCCTCCCTCTCTTCCTCCCTAAACATATCCTCGAGTGAGGATTAAAAAAATAATGATAAAACAAAACCCAAAAAGTGTTCATTCTTGAAGAAAAAAGAACAAATAAGAAGCATTTTCAAGGTTGCTGTGAAGATGTTAATTTCTCAAATAAAATTCACCCTTTTAAACCATACAATTCAGCAGTTTTTAGTATATCCATGGAGCCGTGTGGACATAGCCAGGATCTAGTTTTAGAACATCTTTCCTCATCTGCCAACAAACCCAGGACCACCAGCGGTTACTGCCCACTCCCTGTGGCGTCCCCAGCCCCGGGCAACCACAGGTCTACCCCTGTCTTTATGGATTTCCCTCTACAGGACGTTCCTTATAAATGGAAGGATCCAATAGGTAAGCTTTTTGTGACTGACTTAGTGTTAATTCTTAAAGTTTCATCTCCGTTGCCGCTGATATCACACTTCATTCCTTTGTATGGCTGAATAGTAATCCATTGCTTGGGGGTAGCACATTTTATTTGTCCATTTATCAGTTGATGGACGTTCAGGTGTTCTCACATCTTGGTTATAATGAATAATGCTGCTGTGAACATTCACGTACGAGTTTTTGTGTGGACAAAGGTTTTGCATTCTCTTGGGCACATTCCTGGGAGAGGAATTGCTGGGTCCCATGGTAACCCTGTGTAAGGTTCTGAGGAACTGCGGGACTGTTTTCTAAAGTGGCTACATTATTTTACCGGCTTACCCATTTTTAAAAGTTATGACCACTCACAAGAGAAATGAAACACTGTATGTCCGGCGTTGTGCTGTGCGCTGGGGACACTTTGTTGAGAAAGACAGACGAGGTCCCTACCTTTGTGGACCTTCCAGTGAGTTCAGTGGAGGAAGGAGACATTAAACAAGCAATCAACCAAATAAAGGTAAAATACCTTATTAAACAAAAGGGCCCAAAATTAAAATGATAAAAGGATTACAATTAAGTGATATAAAATGAATGCCAACTAAGACAAGATTAAAGAGTTAAAAGGAAAAAATATATGTAAAAGCCACGTTTCCCATAGTCTGCCAACAACCAATACGCACAGTCCAAAATCCCCACCTGCTGGGTTCACGCTCTGCCTCCCAGCAGCTGTGACTCGGCGCCAAAGCTCTGGTCCTCTCTGCACCTGGCTGTCCTCGCCTGTACGTGAGGGTGACAGCACCCACCTTGGAGTTACTGTGGTTACAAGAAACCCTGCGGACAGAGCCCCTGGCACACGTCAGGAGGACAGCTTATTATTGTTATTGTCTTCCCCAGGAAGAGCCTTAGAGCCACTAAAACGGAAAGTGGTTCAAGATAATGTGAAGAGAAAGATCAGCTAATGGTGGAGACAGAGGGCCCAGTTCTTGGTTCTATTCTCTTCTCTCCCAGATGCCGGAAGCATCTGGTCTTCTGGCTTTAAATACGGTCCCTGCCCCTGTGCCCCCCAAGTGAGTGTCTCCAGGTCAGACCGCCCCCGCCCCCAAACTTTTAGACTCACAAGTGCAGCTGCCTACTTGACATTTCCTCTCACACGTCTGATGGAACACGTCTAAAACCGAACTTGTAATTTCTCCTTCCCAAGGCTACTCGGCTGACAGCCGTCCCTCTGCAGGCTGACTGGGTGTCCCGGTCCCGTTGGGGCACAAGTGCCTGTGTCCGCACTCCTCCTCTGCTGGGACACCTCTCCCGGCAGGGCAAGCAGTGCCCTTCGACCAGGCTGTGAGCACCCTGCAGCCAGGGCTGTTCAGTTCACACCGTATCCCCAGCTCCTCGCTCAGTGCATGATCCTTAGTAGGATAATATTTACTGAACAAATAGTTTGAAACAGTTCATATTAATCTGTCATGTACTGTAGTAGGAGCATGTTTACACTGCTTTGGTGACACCTAATGTTGTGTGTGTGGGCATGTTGGGGAAGGCTTTTGAGAAATTCAGGAACTGGGCTTTGAAGAGTGTGGCCTGTGGCCACCGGCAAGCAGCAGAGGGTAGGAGATGAAGTGAGAGAGGCCTTCAGCAGCCAGGCGTGAGGCTGCAGGGAACACTTAGGATTAGGTATTCTGACCAACACCCTCCCTGCCAGTCGGACCCCTCCCAGTACGTCCCAGAGGGCTCTCCGCAGGGTTGGTCCTCAGGAAGTAAATCAGTTCCGTTTCCAGGCTCTCCCGAGGTCTGGCAGCTGCCTCGCCCACAAGCTAATGTTTTTTGGCCAAGGTCCCCAGTTTGCCGAAAAGAAAAACTAACAAGTGGATCATAACACATGTTCTCCCCGCAAGGAGGCATTTCCTGTTGGCAGAGGCACTGCTCCCAAGGGCATTGTCCTGAAGGGTGGGCTGCAGCCAGTCCCTCGAGTGGGCAGCCAGTCGTGGCCGTGAATCCCAGCTACCTCGGGAGACGGGCCAGCAGCTCAACAAGCTTTCTCTTTTGAGGACGTTGCCTCCTGCCAATGTTCATGAAGCGTATTCTGTAGAGGAAGGGCTCATGGCTGCTCCTCACAAAATGACATTAAAAAAACTCCCATCAGTTTGATTTAGCTGCTGTAAATGTAGAGAAATCAATTCTAAGAGAATGCATTTTGAAATAATGGCATTTTCAAATCTTAGTCCTATTGTAGACATGCTGCAGTGTGGTGATTAAAGCAGGTGTAGGACTACTGGGTCCTGGGATCTATTTAAAAATCTGTCATCTGGCCCTGGCTGGTGTGGCTCAGTTGGAGCATTGTCCAGTAACTGAAGGGTGTGGGTTCAGTCCCAGGTCTTCTGGGTGAATGGAGGGGGGCAGTTGATCAATGGTTCTCTCTCCCCCTTCCTCTCTCCCTAAAAGCAATGAGAAAAAAAATTGTCCTTGGATTTGGATGAGGGTAAAAAAAAAAAAATTAAAGCTCCATCGTCAATACAGTTCATGATCTTGTGAGGTGTTTTTTTTAACTTATTTTCTCTCAAGTTCTTCATTAATAACATCTGATTACTGAAAGTCACTTGCTTCATGAGGCTCAGAAGTGAGGCAGGAACGAGAAACTAACAGATGTAACAAGGAAAGCCCTGCCTTTTTAAAGAGGTAAATCTCAATGAATACTGGCAAACAGCAAGGCAATTCACTTTTAAAGAGCCAACTAAGTAGAATGCAGTTCTTGAATATTTGCATTGAAATAATTACTAACGAGAAATGTAACTTCCCATTACAATTCAGAAAGAAATCAGCGTCCTACAAAGTTCCTACAGGCCAGTTTGAGAGCTGGATAATCCCGCTCCCCACAAGCCAGCGAAGGCGGAGGAAAGACAGAAGCCATGTTTCTGTTCCCTGTGGTCACAATTTGGTTCTGGTCTCCCAGTACAATTCTGGCTTGTCTGAATGACTCTGAGCCCTTGTGATAATATTTAATTCTCTTCTCTTACGACCTCACAGTCCCCAATTTTTTTATTTTGAAAAGTTCCAAAACCACAAAAAAGGTGAAATTGAAACTCACCAACTGAACACACAAGACAAACAGTGGAGATTATTCAGGGGGGAAATTTTGAATTTCCTCCCTCCCCACAGACTGACGAAGGGCAAGGCTGTGGGAACAGGGGACAGTAAGCAGACTTCTGGCTTGCTGCTGAGTTTTCCATGTTGCCCATCAAGAAAACATGTTGCTATTGGCTTCTTGTCAAAACTTCAACTTCCGTCTAATTTCCCAAGATGTAAACAGATGACAGCTATATAGCAGGTTATACTTTAAATGGGTGGTATATTTCTTGTAATAAAAGTGCTCAGGGAAAATGTCAGAACAATAGAGCAGTAATTGCAATTTGTAAGTCTAGATAAAGTACTATGCTGAACAAGGTTGGGAATACTTTAAAATAAACACACAGGAGGCTTAGGAAAACATTCTGGGCAGAAGATCCTTTCAGGGTGTCCTACTTTGGGTTCCTCGGACTCTAAGGAAAGGACTGTAGTTCGGTTAGTTAATTTAGGAGATAATTCCATGAATTAGAAGTGAGGGCGTGCAGAAGGTGAGACAGGGATGGGAGAAAGGCAAGGAAGGGTGAGTTCATGAGATGGTTTTAGCTTAGGGCAAGTGGGGCTCAATTCCACTTAGGATTTAGTGAGGACCGTGCAGGATGTGCACAGAGTGATGGGGAAGCTGGGGTACTTCCCAACCAGCCCCCATCCCTCACCATTTGGGGGTTGCTCTGGGGGTGTTAATCCCCAGCCCTTGGGGACAGCTCTACGTGCAAGCTCAGCACATTTCTGTGGGGCAGGAAAGCAGCAAACAGCGGCATGCACTGGAAGGGGGGCCACAGGGCTGCCGGTGAACTGGAAGCAGAGCTGGGCGGGGCGACTACACGGACATCTCTTACCAGTAATAGTTGTTAGAAAGATACTACTCCGCACAACTGTTTCTCGTTCATGGACGTTCAATATCAAAGGCAGACAGACATCCAGAAATATACCTTCACATTTACATTAGATTTTCAACAAGGGCACCAGAACAACACAATGGGGAAAGACTAGTCTTTTCAACAAAGTGTTGGACTACTGGATAGCTACAAGCAAAAAAATGAAGTCAGTCCATTTCCTACCTTACACCATGTACAAAAATTACCTCAAAATGGATCAGACCTAAATATAAGGTCTAAAACTACAAAACTCTTAGAAGAAAATACAGGGGTAATAAGTAATCTTGGATGTGGCAATAGCTTTAAAAACACAACAAAAGAATAAGGAACCAAATTAAAAATATAAACTTGGACTTCACGAACATTAAAAATGACCCTAGTTCATTGTTGGTGGGATTGCAGACTGGTACAACCACTGTGGAAAACAGTATGGAATTTTCTAAGAAGACTAAAAATGAATCTCCCTTTTGACCCAGCAATTCCACTGCTAGGATTATATCCTAAGAACCCTGAAACACCAATCCAAAAGAATCTATGCACCCTAATGTTCATAGCAGTACAATTTACAATAGCCAAGAGTTGGAAGCAACCTAGGTGCCCATCAGTAAATAAATGGACCCCCAAAATTATGGTATATTTACACAATGGAATTCTATGCAGCAGAAAGAAAGGAGCTCCTACCCTTTGCAACACCATGGTTGGAAATGGAAAGCATTATGCTGAGTGAAATAAGCCAGGTGGTGAAAGACAAATACCATATGATCTCGCCTTTAACAGGAACCTAAACAACAAAACAAAAAACCAAGCAAAATATAACCAAAGACACTGAAATAAAGAATAGGCTGACAGTGACCAGAGGGGAGAGGGGAGGGAATTTCAGGGGAAAAGGGGAAGGATTTACAGGAACAAGTATAAAGGACACATGGACAAAAACTAAGGGGGGTGGAAATGGGAGGGAGGTGGGGATCACGGGGGGCTGGGGGTGGGCTGGGATGCGAGTAAAAGAAAACTGTACTTGAACAAATTAAAATTAAAATGTGCTTCAAAGGACATTATCAAGAAAATGAAAAGACAACCTACTATAGAATGGCAGAAAGTATTTGCAAATTATATATCTGATAAGGGACTTCTAATTAGAATGTATGAAAAACTTTTGCAACTCAATAGTAAAAAGACAAATAACCTAATTAAAAATGGGCAAAGAATCGGAGTAGACCAGTCCCCAAATTAGATGTATGTGCAAGTGGCCAATAAGTACATGAAAAGACACTCAACCTCATTAGTCACGAAGGGGATGCAAACCAAAACCACTGAGATACCACACGCACATCCTACCAACTAGGACAGCTGCAACAGAGGGCAATAATGTGGAGACATTAGAACCCAATATCCTATTGTTGGGAAATGTATAATGGTGCAGCCGCTTTGGAAAACAGTCTAGCAGCTGCTCAAGAGGTTAAATACATTGCAGCTCCAATTACCCAGCAATTCCTCTCCTAGATGTATACCCAAGAGTTCACACAAAAACTTGTACATAAATGTTCACAGCAGCATTATTCATTATAACAAAAAAATGGAAACCCAAATGTGTATTAACTGGTAAGTGGATAAGCAAAATGTGCTATGTACATACAATGAAATATTACTCAGCAATAAAAATAAAGTGCTGATAGATGCTGTGATATAGTCAGACCTTGAAGATGTTCAATTAAGTAAAAGTAGTCACGGGTCACCGTGTGGCTCCATTTGTAAAATGTGTAGAACAAATCTCTATGTGAATTGGATGGGTGCTTGCTGAGGGCTGGGGGATGAGAGGACTGGGGACTGACTACTAAAGGGCACTGGATTTTTGGGGGGGCGATAGTGTAAAATTGTGGTGGTGGCTGAACAACTCTGGATTCACTAAAAACCGCTGAATAGTATACACTTGGAATTGGTGAATTTGCAAGGTGTGTAAATTATCTCAATAAACTCGTTACAAGAATAATCAAATGCATGGAAGCACATTATTTTTTTCTAAAGTCTCATGTTTTCACCATTACATTAGAACAAAACATTCTAAATAATCCCGTTTTGTCCACTCTGTATGAGTTTCAGCTACATGCCTGTGTGTTTGTTCTCCAGTAAACAGAAGTACGTTTTCATGTGCCAATGCTTGCTCTTTTTCCATCATGAGCTTTTTAGATGGTCTCACTTCTTTCAGATGAGGGAATGAATGGGCGCAAATTGTTAGACAAAGGAACGCAAGTTTAGAACATCTCCAGCTTCGCATTCTCTACGTCTACCTCAGCCTTGATCTGGAGTAACGTGATATAAAATGAAGAATTGGAACACATCTCATTCCTCACTTGCACAAACCCTCCCTTGGCTTACACACTGCTCTAACACCCAGACTCCCTTCCCAGGCTCTAAGGCCCCACGTGCCCTGTCTCTGGCCTTGCTCCATCCTGCAGTGCTCCTTCCTGCTTCACCGCCCTGCCCCACTGCCGTCATTTTTGGACTGACCTTCCTGTCACATGGTAGGTAGTCAGCAAGTATTTGTTAAATACACGTAATTCTGTCACTCCCTAGATATAACACATTTTCAAGTATCTTTTTAAATTGAATCGATTGGGGTGACACTGATTCACAGAACCTTGCAGGTTTCAAATGTACAATTCGACCCAACAGCATCCGCACACTGCACTGTGCGCCCAATGCCCCAGGCAGTCTCTTTCCATCCGCATTCATCCCCCTTTGCCCACCTCCACCTACCCCTACCCCACTTTCAAGGCAGGGTTTAACTGTGAATTCATGGCTGAATTTTGGAGGAGGGGGTCTGTAAATCTTCTATTCTGCAAAGTTGTGTATATGGGAACGTGCATTTGTCTAGAGAGAGCAGCCATCACTTCCATTAGATTTCCACAAACATCTGTGACAGAAAACAAGGTAATGACCTCAGTTAAGGGAACAAGGCTCAGAAAAACGGAGTCAAAGGTGAAGAAGTCAGCGGCTTAAACGGCCACAGTGCACCATAAATACGTTAGAGGGAGTGTGACTGTAGAGGGTAACTGCCCTTGTCGTCCTCTTGAGGGTCGTAAGGAAGTACCAAGGACATCAGGGATCCCTACACCTGAAGCACACACAGGCTGACCGCCTGTCTTCTCGCTCCCTGAGGGTCAGCTGTAGCAAACCACACGCCGGCCCCCATTCCAAGACTTGATATGCCTCCTGTCCTACCAGGGGTGTGCTGAGTACGCGTGAGGTTGAGAATCATTAATCTAAAGGGCGTGCCTAACAGAATCCATCGAAAAACCCAGTTGGGTTTTAGCAAATTAAAATTGTCTATAAAGAATGTGAAATGTCCAAATGGCAGTGTATGTACATAAACCAATAAAACATGTTAGTGGCAATTTAATTTTAATTATCTGTTAAAAAAACCCCCAACTTATAAATTAGTATACATTTGTGTGTATGTTTATACAAACAAATATACATCTGGAAATTTAATTTTAATATCTTTTCAAAAAATTTCCAACTCACGAGTTTGTGTCTGTTTACCGAATAAACACACACATTCGTTCTCCCACCCCAAACCCAGCCCTCTACAGGAGGCGGCTCCTGGGGCCCGGATGTCTACCGCAGGCCGAGCTGCTGCTCCAGGAGCTCCACAGTCCTGCCGCCGACTGCTGGGTGGGCTGGGCGCCACCAGAGCAGGGCCCAGTCTGAGGCACCACAGGCAAGAAGCAGCTTCTGCTCTTTTCCAGATGCACAGGGAAGACGCCATTTCTGTTGCATTCATGTATCCAGGTGCTTGTAGAGTCTACGACTTTTCTCTTTTTTATTTCTGTTGCCATGTTTTTTCCAGGGCTTCCCAGTGCCGCTCTCAGAGTTCACAGTGGCTGTGGTCACCAGGCCGCTCCCAGGCTTGTAGCCCATCACAGCCTGGACGCCTCTGGTCAGAGCTCTCACATTTTCCTAACAGCGAGAGAGAATATTGGGCTATCAGCGGTCTCCTTTAGAAGATACGTACAGTACTGTTTACAGAGAACTCCAAGATAGTGGACTTCTATCTCTTTACCTGGTCCTTTCTCCCCATTAAATGCTAAGTTTTCAGTACTGTGTGTTCAGTTCATTCTCTTTCCCTCAGCTTTGCTTAGTTCCACAGCCTCAAAAATTATCTGTGCCGAGAATCACAGAACTAGCTACTTCCTGGAAATCTCTGTCTTGGTGTCGAAACCCAACCTGCCTCAGTCTACATTTAGCTAGAAACTGACTCTCTGTTCTTCGTTTTAGTGAGTGGTATAGGAATCCACCCAGCTGCCAAGACGGCGCATTCTGTCTTCCTTATCTATTATAGTCAGTGAGCCTCTAAGTTCTGTTGATCCTGGTCTCTGGAATTTCGTTCATCTCTTCCCACTGTTCTAACCTAGGTGCTCATTAGCTTTCACCGGGCCACGGCAAGACTCATTTCTGCAAGAGTTCTCTAATCATAATCACTCCATTCCTGTCCTCACAAATCTCTGACAGCTCCTTGTAGGGGGGGGGGGGAATCAAGTTCAGATCCTCTCACATGGCACAGTGTCACCTACAACATGGCCTCTTTAATGATAAACCCCACACTCCCGTCAGCCTTTGTTCGTGCAACTCCTTCTGCCTAGAAATCTGGCCCTCACCATTCCTTCCAACTGGTGCATTTTTATTTGTCCCTCGAAGTCCAGCTTAAACATCACTTCCTCTCTACAGATAGCTCTCACTCACCTACTCTGCTCTCAGCCCTGACCTAACTGTTCTCCGGTCCAGGCTGAGTCCTTGACTCACACCTCTGCCCCAGACCTAACTTGGCACGGTATTTGTTACCTTGCCACTCTCCCCTTTGCTAGAATGTGATCCCCCTCAAGGCAGTAATTGTGTCTTATCAATTTTCATACCTTATTCTTGGTCACAGTCAGTGTAAGAGCTGGCATATAGGGCTCAAAAAAGTTGTTGTAAACTTGTGATTTAAATTAAAAAAACAAATTTTAAGTTTACTTACTAGAAAAAATTTAATCTGATGTAATTTATAAGTATAAAGCAGTATCTCATGGTCTTCTTAAAATAGTAAAATATTACTCTAGAAACTAAAGCTTAGATAATTATTCCATAATTAACTGTAACTTTTCATCTTTCTTATACATGACCTTTAGAAACTTTTTGCAAACACCTAAAACTTCAACTTAAATGTCCTGTATGACAGTGGCAGACCCAAGAAAGAACCTCTAATTTTTCTGCTTATTGTTAAATTTTCTTCTAAATATTAGCAGACTTGAAGTAATTCAAACGAGGAACCACAATAACTTAAATCCACGCCCAGCTTTGCCACTTAAAACCAGTGTCCTTAAGTAAGTCACTGTGCCTTCCTTCTTCAGCCTTGGAGTCTTCAAGGATGAAGGGGGAGAACGTGTCGGCCCGGTGTGCCTCGGCAGGACCGCTGTGTGAGGCGCACGAATAAAGCACCACGCAGACACAGGAAAAGTCTTTCTCTGTGTCCATCTGACTCCTGCATCCTATTTTTTATGGTTATAGTAGTTACAGTAGTATTAAAAAATATGTATTAGGTATGATTATAAGACTTAACTGTTCTGCACATAAATTTGGTCTTTAAAATGCTATATACAAACTGTACTTGCAATGTGCCAGATGGATACTAAACTTATCAGGGTGACCACCATTAAGTTACATAAATGTCTGATCACTATGTTGAACACCCAGAACTAATATAATATTGTATGCCAATTATAACTAGAAAAGTTTTTTTAATTAAAAAATTGTACCTGTGATGTAAACACAGTGATTAAAATGTGGTAGCTCAGAGAAAAGACAATTCACTAAATGCAAGAAAAATCTGCAAACCGTAAATGATAAAGGCTCATATCCAGAATATACAAAGAACTCTTACAACCTAACCACCATGAACAATCCTCCAAAGAAGAGAGAGGTACATGTGCCAATGAGCACATAAAAGATGCACAACATCAGCAGTCACTAGGGAAGCATCACTTCACACATATAGGGTGGTTAAAATAAGAAAGGGCGAGCCCTGCTGGTGTGGCTCAGTGGGTTGAGCACTGGCCTGCAAACAGAAAGGTCACTGGTATGATTCCCAGTTAGGGCACATGCCTGGGTGTAGGCCAGGTCCCCAGTAGGGGGTGCATGAGAGGCAACCAATAGATGTTTCTCTCCCTCTCTTTCTCCCTCCCTTATGTTTCTCTTCCTTTCTTCCTCTCTCTCTCTAAAATGTAAAATGTAAAAGTAAATAAAATAAAAAAAGAAAATAAATATTAGCAGGAATGTGGAGAAATTAGAACCCTCATACATGCTAGTGGACATGTAATGTAGCAGCTGCTTTGGGCAGTAAAATGTGGAGTTACCATATGACCCAGCAATCTCATCCTAAAAATATACCACAAGAGAACAGAAAATATATGTCCACACAAAAACTTGCCCATAAATGTTCACAGCAGCATTATTCCTAACAGACAACAGGTGGAAACAACCCAGATATCTGTCCATCAACTGATTGAATGGATAAACAAAATGTGCTTTATCCATTCAATGAAATATTACTTGGCAATAAAAAGGAATAAAGTCCTGCTATATGGATGAACCCTGACGTCACTAAAGCCAATTGAAGATATCAGTCCCAAAAAGCCACACAGTGTATGATTCCATGTATAAAAAATGTCCAGTATAGGCAAATCCACGGAGAAGGTAAATTAGTGGTGGGTAGGGTCTGGTGGGAGAGGGAAATGGGGGGCAACTGCTAATAGGTCTGGGGTTGCTTTTTAGAGTCAGAAAAATGTTCTAAAATTAGATAATGGTTACAGCCACACAACTCTGTGACTATAACATAAACTACTAAACTGTGTATTTTAAAAAGGTGAATTTAGTGTAATAATGTGTGGATTGTATGCCAACAAAGATGTTATACAAAATGTGTTGGAGGAGAAATTAAGGAAAACTTTAAAACTTACCTGATGGAAAAAGCTTTTGTCAACAACATTTTCAATCTGTTCTGCTTTCTTTTTTCCACCAGGCTGTGTTTTTATTCCACCACCACCCCATTTGTTCTCTCGAAGTCGCTGGTGTTGATATTGAAAGGTCACGGGGTCTCTTCCCGGAGGAGGGTGACAATACAGAAGTTTACCCTATAAAGACCACATAAATGATAACAGTGCATCATAAGGGCCATCGGTGCCATCCCAGGACAGGGAAACAGTCCTCGGACAAGGCCCCCCGCCAGGCACACTTGGACAGGGCTTCCTGCTTTCGGTCACTAGCTGAGCGGAGCCGGCCCACTGCAGCCGAAGAGCCCTATTAAACGGATGCTGGGCCTTGGTGTTCCAGAGGCCTAGCCTCCTGCCTCAGCCGCCAGGCAAGAATAAAATCTCTCTTCCTTTGTGCTCGTTTTTGGCCCATTTGCATTTCTACTGAAGCATTCTTCAGCACACCTCTATGACTACATTTATGATGCATATCTTCCAAAGCGAAGACCAGGCAGGACACAACCAGACAGTGTGGCTGCATGAACAGGGACACTAGGCTGGCTGCAGCTGTTCACTGGGGTGGACTTCCCTCCTTCTACCATAAACACTCCCAAAACCGTGACTGTTTCTAATGCGCCTTCCCATCCTTCAGTTCTATAAATGGTAAAAAAAAATTTATTCATAAAGTACTCCACCATTTCCCTCCGAACTGAAGGCAAGAGAAGGTGATTGCCCACTTTTACTTCTACGCTCAAAGAGCTCTGCTACTGTGGTACCCAGGAGGGAATACAGCCAAATCCTCAAACCTGTTATCACTGGGGCCCTGTAATGCTAATCTGTGGAAAGAATTAAGAGCTTGATACATAAAAGTTACTGCCAGACACTGAGCTCCAGTGTGTGTGTATCTCCACACCCGTACACTGTTCTCACAGATTTTCTGTAACAATCTCATGAGATGGGCAGGATTTGCTACTCTCTCCCTGGCAAGGAAAACCCCAAACTTAGCACATCCTCATTTATAATAGGAGAAGAAGAACCTCACAGACTTAGGTATGTTTAATGAGATGAGACATGTAAAACATTCACAACTATTCCCAGCAGGGCTAGCTTTGAATAAATGTTAGCTATTATTATCGTTACTAGATAAGTGTAGGGCATATAAACAACTGTATTACAAGGAAGGCTGTGCTACAGGGGTTGGAAAAACCAGGCATTAATTTACCACTTTCACTGACAACAGGCGTTCAGAGACCTTCATCTCTTTCACATTGTTATCAGTCACTTCACTGATCTGTATGATGCCAGCTCTCTCGCATCAAGAATATAAATCCAGTTATAAACCAATCTCGACGAGAACACACCTCCTTTATGACTTCATAGGTCATCACTTCCTAAACTCACACCGTGGAGAAAGAAGACCCATGTACTCAAGAGCAACAAGAAGCAGGGCTCACTCACGCTGACGTAGTCCTTCAGGACGTAGCGCGCAGACCGCGGCTGGTCCGGCTGCCCATGTGCTGTCATGAACCCCCGCATACCTGTGAGGAGAGACACATTCTGTGAGATATAAGCTCCAGGACAGAACACCACAACAGAGAAAACTGAGGTGACAGAACTTAGTCCTTTCCCTTACCTCACTATGCATCCTGACTCTTTATTTATTTTTAGAGAGAGGGGAAGGGAAGGAGAAAAAGCGGGAGAGAAATATCAATGTGTGGTTGCCTCTCTTGTGTCCCCTACTGGGGATCTGGCCTGCAACCCAGGCATGTGCCCTGACTGGGAATCGAACCAGCAACCCTTTGCTTCACAGGCCTGTGCTCAATCCACTGAGCTACACCAGCCAGGGCCTGACCCTTTATTTTAAAAGTCAATTACCATTGTAGAAAATATTTTTGCTAGCATTATACAAACATCTCTGATAACCCAGAAGAACAGCAGAGCACAGTGGGTAAGAATACAGGCTTTGGCAGATTGGCTGGGTTCAAAACTCAGCTTCAAAATTCAGCTCCCTCACATACTAGCTGTGTTTGGCTCTTCCATTTTAGGAGAAAACAGAATCCCAGAGTTCACCTCACACATAAAAGCACATTCAGGCAGATTAAAATCTAAAGGTTTTTAAAAATAAAAGATACGCCCTGACTGGTGTAGCTCAGTGGATTGAGCGCGGGCCTGCGGACCACACCATCGAGGTTCGATTCCCAGTCAGGGCACATGCCTGGGTTGCAGGCCAGTTCCCAGTAGGGGACTCACGAGAAGCAACCACACATTGATATTTCTCTCCCTCTCTCCTTCCCTTCCCCTCTAAAGATAAATAAATAAAATCTTAAAAAAAATAAAAGATACCATCTTTTATCCTTTAGGGATATGGAAGGCCTTCCCCAAGTAAAACACCAAATCCAATCAAGCCAAGGGGGCAAAAAAACCCCCAATCTATTAAAATTGTTAACTTCTGTAGTGCCAAAGAAACAATAAACATTGGGAAAAACATTTGTGGCGCATGTAACAAAGAACTACAAATCAAGACAAAAACAAACAATGTGTAGGGAAAAGGTGATTCCCAAAAGAAATACGAGTATAAATTGCCAACAAACACACAAATAGCCGCTCAACTGCACTGGTATTTAAAGAAAATGCAAACTGAGCTTTAGCAACATCTTTTTAAATGAACTGTGAGAGGCAGTTCTCTGCGGGCCCACAGATGGCAATCCCTGAAACCGCTTGTGCGCTCATCCCTTCCGACAGACCGGCTTTCCCCTTACTCCGCCTGCACCGGACAGTGCAGAGAGACAGGTCTGCGTGAGGGCATCCGGGTTCTCATCCAGGCTCAGCCACCCGCCAGACACCAGCTTGGGCAAGGTATTCACTCTGAGTTGCAGTCTGGGTCCCCAGTAGGCAGCGTGTGAGAGGTCTACTGGGGTCTCTTCTTGTCCTATGATTTTGTGACTATATCGGTCTTACCACAAATGCTTATTAGTATTTATTCTCTTTAAAGTCTCTCAATGAAGGTGAAATCAAGGTCTGATTTAAGCGTTGTTCCTATCAAATCACCTTTTTCTGCCAGTAAATTCTCAGGCTGAACGCCTTCCCAGGTGGAGACAGCCCCTTTAAAGACAGGCCACGCACACAGAAAGGTTCCAACAGCGCTATTTCTTTAGGTAGATGTAGTTCCCCAGACCACTTTCGAAGTGTGTATTTAAGGTAAACAAATCACAATAAACAATGGAAAAATGATCTGCTATGATAACTCCCATGTGGAATTGGGGTAAAACTCGGAGGGCAGACAGCTGTGGACTCATTTTAATGTTAAACAAGGCTCACAAGGGACTGATGAAGGGGAAGGAAGCTGTCTCGTGTCCGCATCCCAACCAGCTCTGCTCTGTCGACTCTGAGTCTTTCCCTCCTGATGCGCCCATCACAACTCTCCTATCCTGCTCTGGTGAGCATATGCATTTTCTCCCCAACACTCCTTTTCTTCCTTTTTGGGAGAAGTCTCCCCAAGCAGCCTACGGAGCCTCAGGTCAGAACCTCGGTGCCTACACTCGGGTACCATCAGAGCAGTGAACATCCTCGGGCTTTCCCTCGACAAGGCTGTGGTAACTGCTGACTGGACCTGCGCTCCCTGCAGGAGCTCGGAACACTGCCCACACGGAGGCCTCCTATGTGGGAAGGGCCTGAGACCAGGGAACCAGGGACCGGCTTCTGTGATGACGGTTAGGAAAGGGCAGACCTGGGGAAGAGGCGAGGGATACGAAGTGTCTCCTCCAACTTCTAAAAAGCACTTCACACAATGAAGGAAAATACCACTCTGGCAGCGCTCAGCGCTCCCTCCTTTACTGCTGGACCCTGAGGCCACCACCTGGAGCTACCTCCAGCTACCTGGAGGAGGCCACTTTCCAGGCAAGGCCAACAGAGAAAACACAAATATCAGCCATGGAAGATTAACTGAAAAATGCTAAGAAAAAATTCTGAATTTGTTACCTTTGCAGAGGACTATTTCTCTCATTAGCTATATTATTTTTGGTTCATGTTTTTAAATAAATCACAACTCACATCCATAGGCTGTCAGCAGTTCTTCCGACGTTGGAGGTCGATGGGGAGCTTCATCCTCTCGAGGCTTTATGATGTTAATGCCATAGGTAGCTTCTAAAACATGTCTTGGGATATTCTGGCAAATGTAAGCTTGTCAAGGAAACCACCCCCTGAACTGAACCCTGTCCCCATGGCATCTGCCACAGGCTCGGAAGAACATGGTGCGTCAGCACTTCTATGGCAAAACCTTTCTCACCTCTCCAGAAGAGCAGTAGAGTTATTAACTTAAAAAGACATTTAAAAAAATGAAGCCTTATGTACCAACCATCACTGCCAAATGAGTCCTTTTAAGTGACAATTATTAAAATACCTCTGCAATACACTGTAAAGGTGATACGTTTTTATCCAAATGAACTATCGATTTGTAAGGTGATCCTAATTCAGACATAAAGCACAAAGAGTCTTTGTTTCTGATCCCTCTGTCTATGTCTAATTACCCAGAGTCTTCTTCTTAATCTACTTGTGACGTCCTACTGCGATCTCGTACTAGTCATTCATGTACATGTACTGAATCCTGAAAGGGCAGGACTCGCATCTGATTCGTCCCTGCATCCTCCACAGAACCCAACCTAATCTGGCTTGTAATAAATGCTTTGAGATTCTCCAGGTTATTATAAGTACATTTAACACATTCTTTAAAAAATTTTTTTCAATTAGTTTACTTCCAATATTATTTTGTATGAGATTCAGGTGTACGAGCATAGTGGTTAGACAATTACACAATTTTATTTTATTTATTCATTTTTAGAGAGAAAGGGAGGGAGAAAGGGAAGGAAACATCAATGTGTGGTTGCCTCTCACACGCTGCCTACTGGGGACCCAGACTGCAACCCAGGCATGTGCCCTGACTGGGAATGGAACCAGTGACCCTTTGGTTCGCAGTTCAGTGCTCAATCCACTGGGCCACACCAGCCAGAGCCAATTACATAATTTTAAATTGATCCTCCAATAAGTCTAGTCCCCACCTGGCACCATCCATTATTATAGTATTACTGGCTATATTCCTCATGCTATACTTTATGCATTCTTTTAAACAACTGTATCCTATGTTAGAGACATACCATATTTTATTTATCATAAGGAATGAATCCTTACTCATTTTTTTTTTATAGAAAGAGGAAACAAAATGGGGTGAACAAAAGTTGTGGCCGTGAGTGTAGTTATGAAGAATCCTGTCAAGAATTGTGCAGGGCCTGGGATTCGACCCCACTTATAAATGAGCCAATTTGCATGCCAGGCTTCACAGTCTCCTCTTTAGCTGGCACCCTCCAAACAGTAGGGTTAACTTGTTAGCTTTCAGTAGGGTTAAACCTTAGACCCTGCAGTTTAAAAATTTTTTAAATTTATTTTTAGAGGGGAAGGGAAGGAGAAAGAGTGGGAGAGAAACATCAGTGTGTGGTTGCCTCTCATGTGTCCCCCGCTGGGGACCTGGTCCGCAACCCAGGCATGTGCTCTGGCTGGGAATTGAACCAGTGACCCTTTGCTTCACAGGCCTGTGCTCAATCCATTGAGCTACACCAGCCAGGGCCCTGCAGTTCTTAACAGATCTATCTTTGAGTACGTTTTCCATGCCAGATTCTAGCCTAGCTGCTTTATGTAAGTTAACTCATTATACTGCTGACAGCAAAGTTCCTAACCTGTACTTGCTAACTGTGAGATCTGAGGCAACCTGTTTAACTTCTGTGTGCCTCAATTTTCTCAATAACAGTACCCACTTCAAGGGATGTCTTGAAAATTGAATGAGGTAATACTTGATAAGTATTTAGCAAATTACATAGCAAAAATTCAATGCACGTTAGCTATGGTTAAATTCTCCTAACTAACTGTGAGGTAGAGATTATTGGCCTCATTTAATAGAAAAGGAAAGACTCAGGAAGGTTAAGCAAGTTTTCCAAGGTCACTCAGTAAAACGGCAGTGTCGGGATTCAAACAGGTTTGCGATTGGCGGCTGAGATCCCAGCCTGGGATCCTCCATTTATACCAGGCTGCCCTGCTGCAGCCAGGACGTGAGGCTCTCATTCTGAAGTCCTGCTGCTGTCTTGCTGCGTGAACCTGGGCCAAGCACTAGTAAGTATTTCAGATTTTCCATTCTCAGATACCGGTCCTAAAGACATCAAATGCGAGGCACTGTCCAAAATAAACCCAAAGCCCCAATTCACACATAACCACCAGGATCTTTGCAAAGCAGAAAGGATATTAGTGATACAGGTGGAACGTGATCCCTCATCTGGTCAATTGGGAGGATTCCACTGCAGATCATCTCCGCCTTGGTAGAGACAAAGGATGGCATCACCAGGCCTGGGCAGTCACATAGGCAGAGGCCAGGTTCCACGAAGAGAGTCTGAAAGACACGTAAGAAAGGTTTACGTGGGCCTACAGCGGAGGAAGGGAAGGCACTGAAAGGCACACAAGGGCACATGAAAGGCATCCGGAAAATACCCGGCGGGAGGAACTGGCTGGGAAGACGACGCAGCGGCCAATGTTTAGAAATGAGTACCTGAAAATGCTTGGTGTGACCAGGCGTGGCGGACACAGACACTTTCTTGTTGCCCATGATGGTGTTGATTGTTGAACTCTTACCCACATTTGGGTAGCCCACCTAGAGGAGATGCAGAAGTTACTGAGCAGGCGAACGATGCACCTGTCAAAGACCCAAAGGTGTTACGCGAACAGTGGCAACCCCAGACCATGCGTCCACTTGCTTCGGAAGATTATCTGGGCTGCACGTTGTTTGCTGTCAGGTACCTCCCCCCGGGCCCATGGCATGGGTGTATTTATTCAGATTCGTCTCCAGTGATGAAACAGTCAAGCTAAATAAGTGCGTTTCATTTTTACAGGTTTTGCTCTAAGAGCAGATGCTACAGTAAAACTCACTGCCTTGCCCCCCGCTCTTCCCCTGCTCCCACCTACAGGCATTTCACTGGGTCCTCCATACTGGGTGGAGCTCAACATCAGGTATTTTCATCATCACAACATACACTTGTTTTTATTAACATCACCAAATGTCTGTCTTGCTGGCCAAAAACTTCAAATGGTACAATCACCTGATGTGGGTTGTCAAGCTACTAAAACTCTTTAATTACTCCTGGGTTCTGGGAGAAACGATATCCATTGTTCTACCTCTCCCTCTCCCTCAGCTATCAACAAACAGGAAGTGTCACATTGCCTCACATCGAGCAGGATCATATCCAGGAACAAAAGAAGTTCCAAAATGACAAGCAAACTTACTGCTCAAATTATGCCATCTTGGTTCTCTGCCTTTTCTCAGGCTTTCCCCCCCAGCCTCCAAATCCAACTCACGCTCTTACATGGTTCTGAGAATCCTCCATCAGCACGACCGGAAGATTGTAAAATACCAATCCCATTGCATATGGAATCCCAACCTGTCCATCTCTACAAGACCTAAAGTGGACACATTCCCGCCAACCCGGTCTCCCCTCTCACCACCCTTCCAACTCCAGCCACTCAATCACATGCCGCCCCACCAACCCACTCTTCCATTCCTGGGGCTCTGCTCCAGCACTTACCTTCTGACTACCTGCAATGCTCTTCCACCATCACTTGTCCCAACCTTACATCATACTTTAAGATACGAACTCTTAAAGATTTCAGGTAACTGCTTATTACTTTCAATGTTCTCCTAATGTTCTGTTTATATCTTGATTACATGATATATTACTACATGCTTAAACGCTGTTTGTTGGGGGTGGGGCGGGGAAGGGGACTTCTGTTGCTGTCATCCTCCCCCTGCCCAATCAGGTGCCCTCATGGTAACTCCTACAAGGTGCTGAACGCCCCCCCCCCACTCTCATCACCGGGAATTGCAAGACTTATGAGGGCGGGACTGTATCTGTGCTGTCTGCTCCATCCGTGGCCAGGGCCCATCGGGGGACTCGGCAAGCAGCAGGTGATCAGTGTTTGCAGAGTGAATTAATGAACACGTGCCAGGATTTCCACAGAGAGAAACTGAGAAAAGGAGGGAGGCTGCTTCTCATGCCCCTAAACATAAGAAATGAAGCAACTCATAGGGAAGCTGGGCTTTCTGGTACACATAGAAAATAAGTTTTTAGCATATAGAGAAATGAAGCCTTAAATATGAGACATTATATAACTTTTCCAAGGTTCGTAGCAAGTCAAGGCAGTGCCACTAACAGACCTAGGAATCACACCTAGGTTTGCCTGGCTTCAGGGACAATTCTCTTAATCAGTGAACTAAAAGAAAATTTGTAAAAAAAACCCAAACAAAAAAACACTTTATGTGTTTTTTTGGGGGAAGGGAGTCAAAAACAGTTAGGGTTAGCTATACCTGATATGTAACTGAAGAGCTGGGAGAGTGTCATGATTTACTTTCCTCCACTGTCATGTTCTCCTGGAGGGAAGACCTTTAGAATAAATACCTTCTCCAACACTTCAATTTCCTCAGCTAAAGGCGTGGCTGTCTGGAACCACGCTGTACTACTCCCTAGGGGTCTGGGCACGTTTATCAGCCGCCTTGTATTAGGGTATACGCAGTTAAAAGATGAGCTCACCTTTTCCCTTATCTAGTGTTTATGCAACACTACAGCATTTATTATATTTTCCCTGGCCCTTAGTTGTTGGGATTTTCCTAACATACTCCTGGAACATTTACAGTAAAAGTTGGCAAGGACCACAGGATTCCAAAAGCCTACCTCTCTTAAAAAGCCTACCTTACCTGAAGGAAAGAACACTGGACTAGAAGTCCAAAGACAACCATAAAACCTCTCATTCTAGTAGCTCTCAGTAAGTCATGTGTCAGGTAGGGCTGAACTGAAGGAGACTGGAGAAGACTAATATGAACAGGGCTGCAACCAATATAAGCCTTGAGAAAGTTCACTCTTTCAAGCTGGACTTTGCCTGTCACACTGCCTTTCCCACAACGGCAGTGGCTATTAAGCAAGGATTAATGTTTCTCTCCTGTGATACCAGAAACCTGGGTTCCAGTGAAGCGACCAAAGGATGGAGTGGTAACTGATTTATGAAATGCTTCATCTTACCAGTCCAACAGTGAGGTGCTGGTCTTTCACCTTCTTCCCGGTGTGCAGCTGCTTAAAGATGTCCAGCAACTCCTGCTTTGATACCAGGTGGCTGAAGTTGTGAGTCTGCCTCTTCTGTGGCGTTTTCGCGCCCTGACCCTCAGAGTCCACTGTACAGCTTTTCTTCCAGTTCTGGCCACAAGCTTCTTCGTTAGGGTTGCTGTCCTCTTCTGAACATGTCTGCCAATCTTCCTCCTCCTCCTCCTGGCAGTCCTCATACTCACTGTCGTCTTCGTCACTAGTGACAGCTTCGCTAACTGAGAGAGAATCCTTGTCTAGCAGATGCTGAGCCTCGCCATGTGCAGTTTCAGCCTCGTCGCAGCTGGAGTTTTCAGAGTCACTTCTGTCGTCTTCTTTAGCATCTCCATTTGCTTGTTCCTGAAGTAACAGAAAACAGAAAAATGCAGAAGTGTGTAACAACTGCACTTTTCCTCTCCAGTGAAAATACTCAAGCTGGTTATCCAAGATGAACAGAGGGTAAGAAAAGTTCTGAAGGAGACCAGAGACAGTGAATGCCAGGAGGGGCGATGTAAGCCTCGCAGGGCAAGGGCACAAGCGCGCTGTCCAGAGTGGTGCCCTTGGGGGAGGAGGAGTGGTGGACCCCCACTTTACACTCTTCTGTGGTGTTTGAACTTTGTACAATAATATGTATTACTTTTGGAACAGACAATCTTCAAAGAAAGCGAGGGTTTAGGAAAGCCTGTGTCAAGCTAAATTCTTTGGCCGTACATCACTTTGCAATGGGCTGCAGAATAAAACAGCCTATCTCATTAATGACAAAACATTTTCTTCTTTGTACAAAGCAAGAAGGGTTTAATTGGTAGTTTGGGCTTCATTTTACATCTGCATTTTTAAAGACAATGGTTTGCTTGCTTAAGGAAACTGCTATTTCTAAAAATTTTTTAAATTGCCTTTAATAAATCAAAGCACTGTGGAGACAGCTCCCTGTGTATAAAATGCAGGATCAACAAACTCAACTCTGTATGTAGATATTATTTACCAATTAAAGATTTCCTCTAGAGAAAGAGAAAAATCATGTACTATTCATGGTATATTAATTCTTTTGAATTCCTATCAATAACAAAGCAAAAATAAAGCAATTTACAGTATTACTAATTGGTACCGACAAGGGTGAACTTACTTGGATTTAGAAGTGACGTAAAAAACCTTATATCACTTCCAAAAAATCTAGTGTTAGAATGCATAGACATCACAGAAAAGGACATGGTGAACTCAGTTAAACAGGTACCCTATATTTTAGGAAAGCAACGTAAATAAATGTGAGGAAAAATAGGTATTTCATAATAATGCCTGGCAATCGAAAGGAAACATGGGACTGGAAGAAATTTCTATGACGAATGAGCAAGGAATGGAATGAAGTCACTGTGCCCTCTTCTGAATCATTTCAAAATATGGAAAGAGGCAAAACACAAGGATGGGAACTGACACACCTGTACAGGTTCAGGAAAAGTGATGACGACAACAAGAGAGCTTCGTGGTAGTTACATCAAAAACAAAAAGAAGGGAGGGTCAATCTTTTGGGGAATGCGGCGCAGTTTAACAGATGACCAAGAGAAAACTGAGGTACTCAACTCAAAAAAAATTTTTTTTTAAGTAAGAAGAGGTTTAGTATCTGCAGACAAAAAACAAACAAACCAAACTTAGGTGAGAAAACAGAAAATATCAAACTATTTTTAATAAGTTCACATTTGATAGTCAAATGACAGATAAGATTATAGTTAGAATATCACAGTAGTAACTGGTATTTTTCTCTTGGGAAATCATGAAAAACAGAGATTTCAGAAGACTTGGAAGTAGTAAATGGGGCCTAACTTTTAAAAAGGAAAAAAGAGTATCTTCCATAAACCACACACTGTTAACCCAGAACTCAACACAGAAGCAATTCCACGGTTCACGGTGAGCTCCGGAAAGAAAGAGACACTCGGTGACGGGGGTTCCCTGAGGACAGACGATGCCAACAAATTCCATATTCCTTTGACATCTACTCCTTGGTTAACAGTGCAAGGAACATCACAGATGTAGGAACTAATCCTTTTCCCATTTTTCACAGGGTTGCTGCGTTGGTGCATCGGAGGTAAGCAAAAGAATGATAAATACTGATTAAAAAACTCCAGCGACACATCGACTGAAACAACAGAAATGATAAGGAGGACAAACCAGGAAGCCAGCGCTGGAGAACAGTGAGCAGTTACGCTCATTGTTGAGAAGATTAAAGGAATAAAATATATAGTGCTTAGAATAGCGGTACCTGGCAGAGAATAAATTTTCTCTGATTTAGTTTTTAACAACAATAACATTATTACTGTTACCGTTACATCCTTGCAGATACATCTGTATTCATCAGGCAGGGCTGACTCCACAAACGGTTACAGAGCTCTGACCTTGGTCTCCATCTATTCAACAATGTTTTTCATTACCGGAAAGAAGATAAAGGGCAAACACACAAACTGTGCAGATGACCCAAAGATAGAAGAGAAAAGCAAGCTATACAACCAAAATGAACTCTACCCTGGCCCAAATCACTAATATTTAAAAGGAACAGCGATATCCTAGGTTAAGAAAAACAAAATGAAACATTCCCACATGTAAGGACAGGATGACATCTGCCTAAGTCTTTCTTTTAAGTATTTGAGGGAGTCGGTTGTTCACAGCTTCAATGAGCCAAGAGCATAATATAGATCCTTTGAAAAGGGATGAATTAACAAAAGGTCTGAATTATTGGGAGTATTCTGATCACAAGAAATAACAGTCCCTCTGTAATAATGCCCTGGGCAAACCACACCTGGACTAATGTATTCAATGAGGTTCCACTAATTTGCGCGTCATCCTGACACAGGCAGGCAGGCACTCCGGATCAGTGCCCCAAAGGTGATGTCCATGAACAACAGGAAAGCAGAAAACCCACAGTTTGCAGAGCTAAGGAAACAAGGGAATAGTCCTTAGATCAAAGGTTAGGGATCGCCTTTGCTTCACTTAAAGAACTTTCAAAATTCAGAGATAAAAAGAATGAACTGCCTGGTCTCTGTCATTTAAAGTGGTCACAGAGAGGTTGTATGACTGTTTGCTAGGGAGGCAGGAGAAAAATTTCCTTCAGAGTTAGAGCTCACTAACTTGAGAGCTCAGCAAAGGGTGGGTGTTGTATTTATGCACCCAGTCAACACACTTAACAGTCAACAGATGGCTGATAAATAGGAAAGGAAAGGAGGAGGAGAGGAGAAAAGACATTACTTAAGTCTTTTCCAGTTCTAAATTTTTTTTTAGATTTTATTTCTTTATCTTTAGAGGGGAAGGGAAGGAGAGAGGGAGAGAAACATCAATGTGTGGTTGCCTTTCGTGTTCCCTGCTGGGAACTGGCCCGCAGGGAACCAGCCTGCAACCCAGGCATGTGCCCTGACTGGGAATCGAACCGAGATTGTGTGGTTTGCAGGCCCGCGCTCAATCCATTGAGCTACACCAGCCAGGGCCCAGTTCTAAAATTTTATCACTAGTATCTTTTTACAGGTAGTTAGTACTTTTATTAGAAAAATAAATCCCAAACAGTTAATATAAACTTTGGGTTAAAAGATATCATAGTGAGTATCAGTGTGTAACAGAGCCGTGGGGACAGCAGGGAAAAGCCACCTGTGACTCCTTTTCCACAGGTCCTCTTACTCTTGTCACAGGACTGGGGGTGGGGAACCAATCAAACAAAACACCCCCAAAGTTCTACAAATCTTCGTAAGAAAAAGCAAAGCACACTAACCAGAAACTGAAATCCTGTTCCCTGAAACCCAACCTGGAAAAGTGCCCCAGGTTACCTTAGAGTCAGCAACCAGAGGAATGGCTTCGGCCAAAGCTGACCAGAAAATAACCTTCACGTTTTCTTTTTCAAAGTATGTGGCCCAGGCACTCCGCTGCTCAGAAGTCAGCAAGTCCGCCTTATTTATCAGAATAACATTTTCCTTACTGTCATCGATTTCTTTCACGTAACATTCCTAGGCAAGACAAGGATATTTAGGAAGGCCCCTCAAACGTGTAAAACTTAGCCTAATTATACTGAAGATCCCGAATGCCCTTAGTTTCAAGTCATTCCTTATTTAAATATTTTTAATCATGGTACATTCTACCGATCCTCTCAGTAAACCCTGAAAAGAAGTTACATCACATAAGAAACTGGAAGGGGTTAGAAAAAGCAATGCTTTCCTGCCCTGATGAGGTGTAACAGGTCCTCTTCTCTTTAATAATGCTGAATTGTTTCTCCTAAACAAAGTTAAACACTGCACAACCAGGTCTGTGAGCCAGCTGGGACTGTTTTTCAGCCAAGTGATGGCAGCCAACAATATTTAATGTAAAAATTATTTCTGAAGTCTAAAAGGAAACCAAGACTTAGTCATTGAAATTAACTCCCAAATTTGGCTGACCATTAGGAAACACACCAGAAATACAAAAGCTGACTTCATAAGAGTTTCACCAGTAAGATTCTTGTTATTCACCAGTGGATTCAAAATGAATCTATACTATTACTACTGCGGTTCTCAGTAGAAACACTTTATGTGTGTACAGTGTTTTATTATTCAAAGCCTATGTTACATTATTTCATGTGATTCTCACACCTTCTTACCCCCTGTGGCAGCTTTCAGACTTAGTTTACTTGTAAGCTGCCATAGGGTGGGTGTGATAACCGATAAATGAGAAAACATAATGGGATGGGTAAGAAGCGACCAGGAATATGATGAAGGAAAATGCTATTGTGACTAGTGTCTCCAAAAATGAGAAACATTAGCAAATGCCTGTTCACAAAGTGGCTTCTACACTAAAAGCTAGAAAGTTCCTGTCAGTGTCTGTGCTTTCCTGCAGATGGAAACCACTGTTTGAGAAGCGAAAACACCTGTCTAAACAGTTGCATTATGCAAGCTCCTGACCTTGGGGCGGGGCCTAATTAAACACAGCCAGAGAGAGGACAGAGTGCATGCCTAGAGTTACTGTGACCAGGGATGCTGTCCTCCCACTGCTCCTCCAAGGACCGAGTCTGAATCTTGCCACACTTTACTTACCAAATCCTCACATCTAAACAGGAGCGGGTTTCGAGCATCCACTATCTGGACCACGATATCGCTGCAAGACAAATGTGAGATACTGCAATTGCAATCTTTGTGAAGTGAAGAAAATACCAACCATACGTAATAGTAGAAAACACTTTCCATATATTAAGCATTTGACATATGTAACTTTTTAAAGGTACAATCATACCCAGTTTATATAGGAGGAAACTAAAGCTTAGAACAATAGAGTAACTTCTTCAAGGTCACCAGCTACGAAATGAAGGAGCCAGAATGGGAACTCAGGCAGTCTGGACCAGGGGCCACGCTCATAATTGTAACCTCCTCCTCCTCCACTTATACGGCCTAGTGGGGCTCTGGTGATGTTTCACTGCTAACATTTTAACTGTATCTTCTAAAACCTTTCCAGGAAACATAAAGTGAGGTCTACTGTATATTCAGTACCTGACCCATACTGTGCTAAGGCCTCAAAAGAAAACTAATGTATCACCTGCTGACAGCTGCCACTTGCAAAGCCTATATCTTATTTAAATCCGAGGCTGATAAGACAAAGCATATACCTAGCAAATAACCATCCACCCATTCCAACAATGTGTTTAGATAGCAAGAATCCAAGACAGCAAATTATTCACTGAAGTTGCCATCCTGAAGGAGGAGCGATGAGTTCAACTTCTTCAGTCACATACAAGAAGATGCAGCAATAAGAAAACTCTCCACAGCTGACAGGCCCTTCGAATCCCTAAGAAATGTGGTAGGGACTACAGCAGCCAGCACTGCACGAATACATGTGTCACTTCCCTGGGAGGACCCTCCCTTCCCTCAGCTTCTGTGGTCAGGAAAGGTGCCTTTTTAAGGGCCAGCTGTGACTAACACTGGAAAGGAGTGCTGCCTACCCCTCACAGTGGTCTCCCCATGTCCATGTCTGGTTTGCCTTTTTGGAGCGCACTCTTCCGCAACCATGCTGAGTACCGAAGACATGCATGAAATCATGGTCACCGCTGAGGACAGGGTTTCCGACATTCAAAGTGCACTTCCTTCAGAGTAGTTACATTTCCACCATAATTAGATGATTCAAAGGAATTCTCAGACTTGCTAATTTATGACAAATTGTTTTTAAATTCTCAAAGTAAGCAGATCCTCCTATTTTCTTCTTTAAGGTAATAATCTGCCACTGTCACTGTGATGATTTAAGAGTACATGTAGAAATGACTGCAAAAAAAAAAAAGGACAAAGCCTGATGAACTAAAATTACAAGGTCCAACAAACAATATATCTACCTACCAAACATGCAGAAAGCATGAGAATAACCAGCTTAGAAACATCAGTAAGGAAACACGACCAATTTAATGTGGCTTGCTTCCGGTGCTGAATTAGGGTGCAGAGAAAAGCGCCAACTGTGCACCAGGAAGGGCTGGTGCAATGCAGTGGAAGCAGCCGCGTTGCTGGAATGCTGGGTTCTGCCCTCAGTGCCACAGCAGTTTCCTGCACTTCAATCCACGTTATACATCAAATCTTTTCTGATAAACTACTTTTGTAATTAAAGAGACAGATGGTTTAGCTGCCTGTTACCAAACAGGAGACATCTGTTGTGTAGAACCCACCAATACGTATTTCCTGTTAAAAGATGTGGCAGTAGTCACTTTATTGATAATAATTCTATGTAACTCAGATCAACTGCCACATAAAACACACTACATTCGAACAGGGAAACACAGCTCGCCTCCTTGCACAGCCACATCAAAGTTATGACGGAAATACAGACTAACCATTACTCAGAACCATCAGAAATCAAGCTGAATGGAGTCTGACAACTAGGGAATTAAAGAAACCACATCCATCCAGACTGGTAGGAGAGGCACAGATGTGGAATGGGCTGGTCTCTCACCCACATGTGGTGGATAAAAATTTGGGAGGGATCTCTCAGGAGTGAGAAGTCCCAGCCCCACACCAGGACCCCAGCCAAGGTTCCAGTGCCAGGAAGGTAAGCCCCCATAACTTCTGGTTGCAGAAACCAGCAGGGATTGAGTCCATGGAAGAAATTTCTGGAGTCCCAAGCAGTTCTTCTTAAAGAACCCACATGCAATCTTAATCAGATTCACTCCCTCTGAGCTTCCGCACCAGGGTAGCAGCTTGAAAGGCACCAGTGGCATAAAGGGAATAACTGAAGTGTCTGCCACCGAGGTGAGAGCTGGGGAATAGCTTTCTCCCAGACAGAAAGGTGAGCCACCATCCCTTTTCCGAACCCTCCCTGCAGAGTAGGTAGGCTGGTGGCTTATCTGAGACTCCACCACTCTGGCTAACACTGTTTGCCTTGCCCTGGAGATCCCCAAAGACTCCAGACTCCGCCTTACCCCAAGCTGCTTTTCCATACAAATGCTCATGCTTCACAACTTCCTAAAACCTCTCAAACAAGCAACAGCCAGCCTCAGTGAGACCCCACCCCCTCTACCCCTTGCTAAGGGGCCCAAGGCCTGGCACTAGCAGCAACCAGCCTAGATTCACAGCTTGGCTTTGCCTGGGAACCTCCACACCCAGCACAAGTAGCAGTCATCTCTGACTGCTTTATAACTCAGGCAGGGTGGCCCTGGCAAAACACAGGTGGGTGCTAAGCTTGGCTTGCACCACCTGGGAAACCCCAGAGCCTGGGTGCCCAGTGGACCACACAGTCCACACAGACCACACAGGAGCACCTCGACCCTTCCCCTGCACAACTGATCCTTCATGGAGGGTGGAGGCTGGTGGTCAGTGGTCACAGCCAGTCCTTGCAGCTGACTGACTTGGGAAAATCCCTCCCACTGACCTGCCAACAGAAATCAAAGCTCAACTACAAAGGAAGGTGTACTCAGCACACACAAAGGGTGCACCTCGAGTACCCAGCTTTGGTGATGGGGGAGGCTGTGCCAGCGCACCATACAGGACACCTACTACATTAGGCCACATTACCAAGACATGAAGTCAAAGCAGTGTTACACAACACATAGAAACAAACACAGGGAGGCTGCAAAAACGAGGAGACAAAGAATCATGGTGCAAATGAAAGAATGGATCAAAACTCTAAAAAAAGAACTAAACAAAATGGAGATAAACAATCTATCAGATGCAGAGCTCAAAATATTATAAGGATGCTTAAGAAAGTTAGTGAGAACCTGAACAGCATAAAAAAGATCCAGTCAGAATTGAAGGATACATTAACTGAAATAAAAAAAACAATTTACAGGGAAACAATAGTAGAGTGGATGAAGCAGAGAATCAGATAAATGATTTGGAACATAAGGCAGCAAAAAACCACCAACTAGAACAGGAAGAAGAGAATCCAAAAAATGAGGACTGTATAAGCAACCTGTGGGGCAACTTTCAGCAATTCCAACTTTTGTATCTAGGGATGCCACAAAGAGAAAAGAAAGAGCAAGAAATTAGAAATCTATTTCAAAAAATAATGAAAGAAAACTTCCCTAATTTGATGAAGGAAATAGACATGCAAGTCCAGGAAGCACAGAGTCCCAAACAAGATAGACTGAAAGAGGGCCCCTCCAAGACATATCATAATTAAAGTGCCAAAGATTAAAGATAAAGAGAGAATCTTAAAAGCAGCAAGACAAACAGTTAGTAAACTACAAAGAAGTTTCCATAAGATTTTCAGATGATTTCTCAAAAGAAACTTTGAAGAAAGGACTGACAAGAAACATTCAAAAGTCATGAGAAGCAGGGACCTACAGCCAAGACTGCTCTACCCGGGAAAGCTATCATTTAGAATCAAAGGGCAGATAAAGAGCTTCCCAGACAAGAAAAAAACTAAAGGAGTTTATCATCACCAAACAATTATATGAAACGTTAAGGGAACTTATTTAAGAGAAAGATCAAATCTATGAACAACAAAATATTCAAAACTAAGAACAAAACTATGAATCTATCAACAATTGAATCTAACTAACTAAGCAAATAAGCAGAACAGAGAGAGTATCATGATACAGAAAGTGTTTTGATGGTTGCCATGTTTGGGGTGGGGGTGTGGGGAAATGGGTGAAGAGGGGAGGGGATTCAGAAGTACAAATAGGCAGTTACAGAATGGCCATGGGGATGTTAAGTACAGGATAGGAAATGGAGTAGCCAAAGAACTTGTGTGCTTGACCCATGCACAGGAACAATGGTGTGGGGACTGCCTGAGGGAGTGGGGGGTGCTGGGCGGAGGGGGTAAAAGGGGGAAAAACTGGGACAACTGTAATAAACAACAGAATACAATAAAAATACACTATATGCAGTGAAGTAGAAATATGTTCCCTCTTATGAAACGAGAAATACCACGAAAGAAAAATAAAGCAAATAATACTATAGTCTGATTGATGCTAAAAGTTTCTCAAGCACAGGGTCATGCTAGGGAAACCAATCACTTATTTAGGGGCAGAAGAAGTGGGTAAAGGGCCATCCTGCTGACACGGAGGCACACTTGGTTATCTCTGCTCCCTCTCAATATCTACAAAAAAAAAAAAAGAATGGAAAGGCTGGAACTCATTAGGACAAAAAGAAAGAACAGCAACTAAGAAATGCCAAGCCCATAAGATGCAAGCCTGGTCCTGCCCCAGTGTCCCAGGGAAAGCCCAGGATTAGAAGCATCAGGGGTAGTTCTGAAGGCGAGGGTGGGGGATGGGCCTGAAATCCATCTGAGCAGGGATGTTGAGGACATTTCCCTGTTGCATTCAACCAGGCAACCACGCCGGACCCATTTCACAAATTTAATCCAAGAGGCGTTTTGTTTGTTTGTTTGTTTGTTTGTTTGCCTAACAATGCTAAATGCGGAAGTAATCTTTTCCAAGAACCAATAAAAATCCTGTTTCCTAATGTGCTCACTTGGTGTATTCTATAGATTTCAAAAAAATACAACCTGAAGCTTCCTTGTTAAAAAGCCATCATTTCAAATATAAGCTTTATGTATGAAGTCCTTGTAAATAATTCAGACACTCTGAAGAAAACAAAAACCTTTAACTATACCAATGATTTTCAACCTTCTTCATCTCACAGTACATGTAAACTAATACTAAAATCTGCGGCACACCAAATAATTTTGCCAACTTGCCAAAAAAAAATAGGTGTCCTTTTGATTTATTCACACTGGACGGCTATTGTTGTGTTGGCTGCTGGCATTTTTTAATTTGACAATCTAAGGGTAGGGAGGTCAGTGTGCCTGTCTAAAATAGTCAGGCACTGCATGCTTTAACAACCTTTGCAGTATAGTTGAAAATCGCTGAATTATATTAAGAGGTGAGACTGGAGAAAGCTGATTCATCAACATCAACAATCAGTGCATTAAAAAAAAAAGACCGAAAATCTCCCATTCTTAATTTCTCAAGTTCAAATCCCAATGAAAATAAATCATTTCATTCCCCCAACCTTTATCAACTGGTCCTCCTCCTGCTGGGACCTGGCCCACCTCCTTTCTATCCGCAATGCTGTAGGAACTGCACTCTGCTGTGCAGAGTAACCTGGTGACACTTCACCAGGTTTGTTACCTAAGTGCGAAGACTGCATTCCATTCATCTGCCCTGGCGCCTGGCTCTTTGCCTGCCCCCTTCACCCTCTCTTTGCAGGTAGGCACCTACCCCTTTTCACACCCATATTTTCCATATCACCAGTAGAAATTCAATATACATTTGCTGAAATAACTACAGTTGCTTCAGAACTCATCTTACAGAAAACATTCACCATTCTCACAAGCTTGTCAGTGTGTTCATCTAATGACAAAAAAAATCTATATAAAAATAGTATCATACTTACAGTTTTCATAATAATTCTCAACAGCCCTTTGCATAGTTTAATCCTGCCCGCCCCATCCCTGGGCCTGTAAACTTATATTAATACCCAAACCCAATATAACACAACAACTTCACCACTCCCCAGTGGTGATTTACCTTCTCTCAATCACCCTCCAAAGCTGGCGCCAAAAGTCCAAATTTCTTTCAAATGGAGTCAATATCAGCTTTTGTTCCTCTTCTAGCCTGGCTTTAAAATGATAGGTTTATAACTTTGCCAGATTATAATAGAAGGTTTTCAGTAATATAAATACTCGAATACATCACATTCAAAAGCAAGTACACAAATACCGACAAATTATTTTAACATACTTTCTGCTGAGGCAATAAAGAAAAACAAATTCAAGTTTTATACTTAATCTATTTAAACCCTGAGAGGTTATCTATCACATGAAATGACGTTTCTCTAAGGCATCCATCCACCTCCTCCGGGAGGACCGCTCGAGGGCGGTGCTCACCTGCGGGGTAACTGTGGCTGGAGAAGGGTACAAAGGAGAGACCGGGACAGCGCTGGAGCAGACCAGCCAACTCGCAGCCTTTGCGCAAGGATTCCCATGCAGCCAGCAGTGCTGTCTGCACACACTCCAGTTTGCACTTGAAAGAGGAAACCTACCATTTTCCTTTTTAAAGAATCAAGATTTAAAAATGCAAACAGCCATGCAAACACACCAAAATGTCTGACTTGGAATTTCAAGACGAATCTTCAAATAGTTTAACACTCACCGGACAAGCTGACGCCTCCATTCTAGAAAGTTATCTTTCTCTGCCTGTTTGAGTTCTTCAGGGCTAGTATTTTTGTCCCACTTTGGTCTGAAACAATCACAGAGGCAAAAAAATTCCACGTGAGTTACCAAAATAAAACAGGAGATTTGGATTAATAATGGCTACTGAGAGAAGCTAGCAGGAAAAAAGTGTATGCCACCTTAAAAAATTGATCCTCAGTGGCCTTGTGGTGCCTTGTAAGGTTCTACTTTGTCGTTCGACTCACCTCCTTGGTATGCACAAGAACTGTTTGTTCTCTTCCTGGAGCTTCTTAATTCTCTGGCTCTCCTCGAAAGACAGCAGTCCAGTTTTGGCCTCAGGAAGCACAAACTTAATATTAAGCTTTTCTGTTTATGGAACAGAAAAGTACTGTTACTTAAGAGGCAATATAGATAGTGAATATTGGTCATTACTTCAAAAACTAAAAATATGAGCACCTAAAAACAGAACTTAAGCTTTTTTGATTTAGATTCCTCTAGCCTTGGATAAATTATAATTTCCAAATAAAATTTTCTATCAAAAGAAAGAAAAAAAGATCTTTATGAAAGTTTGCAAAAGGTCAACTATTTTTCAAGTACTAATTTTATAAAATTCCATATACTAAATGCAGTAAGAGTGGGAAGCAGTTGTAAAGATTCACTAAAACCAATCTCTTCATTCATTTTACGCAGGAAGAATTGTAAGCCAGTGGGAATGGGCGGGGAAGCCAAGATGCAGCAGTCTCACTTCAGTCAGAAAAGGTGCACTACTGCACCGCTGTGACTGACGTAAGATATTTATGGTGAACACCCGACTAGGGCTGTATATGAATTCAAATAGTGAAAGAAGTGTGAAGTCCGTGCATAAACCACAGAGACCTCTATTCTAGGGCTCTACTACCCGCCCTCCTCTTGCCCCGGCAGCCATTCCAGAGTTGCTCCAGGTCACTCCATTCCACGACACACTACGTGCAGCTCCCTAGTCCCCTTGGGCAGGTGACCTCACTGAGATAAGAATCTAGAAAGCCAGCTAAGCTTATTACCAAAATGCCAAGAGAAGGTCCTATTCAAAGATAACATGACATCTGCAGCACACACACACACAAAATGCACCAATGCACACAATTCCGCATGCAGTCCTAGGGGTGCACAGATGGCTGAAACCTGTAGCCTCCAGGTTAGGGATCAGTGTCCCTGTGTGTCTAGCAGCCAGTGTTGTCTGCAGGCCACAGAATTGTGACCTTTAGGCGAAGTGTGGTCTGTCATCCTTCTCAGACCACCAACTCCATCTAGGACTTTGGTCTGCTCAGTCTAGTAACCTAGAGTTCAACCGCCATTCTCTTGCATGTCATCCTCGGCCAACAGTCAAAACACACACCACTGAGCTACATACACTTGGTAACTCTTTCAAACTGATTCCTCCTTCAGTGGTCATCTCCTACCCAATGGCCAACCACTGTAAACACCTCTGGCCCTCTGATTCTCTACTCTTCTCCCAGTCCGTCACCCAGCTCGTAGCTTCACTTCTTCCCCTATTTGGCTAAAACCATACGGCACATACATTCGACCAATGATTGAACATCCGTATTCATTATTCCACTGCACCCATTCCCAAATCTCCAACCTTAGGTAAAGCCGACTGTCTTTTCTCCTCATTTTTGTACATTTTGTATGGGCACTTGGAGTGCTGCTCCAAGTACCCATACGACAATGCGGCCACTGGTCTCTGAACTGTGTTTACTACCAGCACTTCTGACACCAAGTGTGTGGGTTTCCCACACCAGCAACCGAGTCTCCAACTCTCCACACATCAGCCAGTGTCCTACAATTTAACTGTATTCCGTCAGACTCCACAGGTATAAGGGCTCTGTCCCACCACTTCACTCCAGGTGCCAAATCCACGAATGGGTTTTATGGAGGCTTCATCAGGCAGGCACGAATGCTTATTGTCAGTGGTGATTAACTCAACCCTCAGCATCTCCAGAGGCTGTGTGTGTGTGTGTGTGTGGGGGGGGGGGGGCGGGCGGGTATTTGCTGAAAATTCCCACACTCTAATCATGTGGTTGGAGGTTCCTGTGGTACTCAGCCCCTCCCCACCCACGCAGAAGTTACCTAGGGGCCCACTAGTCACCTCATAGCACAAACGCTCTCTAGCCCTCATCTCTCAAGAAGTTGTAAGGATTTTAGAAGCTTTCTGTATCAGAAACTGGGGATGAAGACCAAATATATGTTATTACATCACAATACCAAACCTTCCCTTATTTACTGAAAATTAAAAACGAGTGCCATCTTCTAAAAAGTAGAATCCCCAGGGAGCATTTCACTTGCCATTATTTGGCACTCCTTTGTTAGGTCAGGGACTCACATGAGAACCTACTGAAAAACCACAGACCATCGCTGCATCCAAAAATGCACCAACGCACACATGCACACAATTCCGCATGCAGTCCTGGGGTGCACGGATGGCTGAAACCTGGAGCCTCCAGGTTAGGGATCAGTGTCCCTGTGTGTCTAGCAGCCAGTGTTGTCTGCAGGCCACAGAATTGTGAACTAAGTTCTATCACCTTTACATTATTAATGAAAAGAAAGTAAAGGTTTATAATAAATTTTAGTAAGAAATTTTAGTGGATTTTCAAAAGATTCATAGAGGTCTCATTATGTAGGCACGACTTTTTAAATCACTGCCCATTAGTGATTATACTCCAGACCTTCCCCCCCTCCCTGGAGGTGGGGCTCCAAGTTCCAAGTCTAATTATGCCCCATTCTGTTTAAAAGACCAACCCTCATTCCGAAGGCACCCAGGGGTCCAACAACCAGCAATTACCACAGCATACAAAAAGACACTCCAATTGCACCAGAGATTCCAAAGGTAATTTTGAAATTTTCATGTCAAGAACCCAGGCAGAGGACCAAATATATAAGTTTCTTATTGTATCACAATATCAGTATCACTACAAGTATATGGGTTCAACATCAGCTAAGTCCTTAGGATTTTCCACAGAAGGAAGAAAGTCTTTGTTCGTGGTTTTTCTCTCTCATTCCCTAAATTGTAAATACTCTCCTTCAGCTCCCTACTCCTCATCTGTCCACTTCCTTTCAGAAGATGGCCTTCTACCTTACTAAGAGAAAAATCCAAACTGTTAAGATATGCACCCCCCTCAGCTGCGCACCCACACGTTTCTAAACGTGTGCTCCCCTTCGGCTTCCTTCTTCCTTCTCTCAGCTTTGGAGGACGCTGCACTTCTATCACAGGAAGCTACCCCTCCAACTTTGTTTTTGATTGCATTCTGTTGCCACCTCCTTCTAGAGTCAAACTTTGCTCCATTTCCTTATTCATCTCTATTTTGTTTCATGGTTTTAAAAATTAACTTTTACTTACACATTTACACAATACATCAACTCTCCTCGTAAAAAACTCAACCATAAAGGCATTTTTCTCTGACCAACCCCCAATCCTCACCCCACTCCAGCAATTTCAGTTCCCTCCCTTGAGATTATTGATTAAATGCATAGCTTTCCAAGTTTCCCCCTCTAATACACATACATATATCGACTGGTCCATTTTTTAAAATATTTTTAAAATGTTCAATTACAGTGGATATACAGTATTTTAATTAGTTTTAGGGATACAACGTCATGATTAGACTTTTATGTAACTTATGAAGTGATCATCCCATTAAGTCTAGTACCTAGGTAAGATTTTTTAAATGCAAATGCTGCCACACCATACACACTATTCTGCACTAACTTGATCTGTTCATAATTGGTAATTGGTCTCGGAGATCCTTCACGTTAGTATTCGGAAACTTACTGCATTCCTTTTAACGATCGAATAGTATTGCACAGCATGTCCATACCACTGTTTCCTTAGCCATTTTCCCACCTATTGAGCATGTAGGTTGTTTCCAAGTATTCACTGTTAAAATACAGCATTATCTGAGAACTTGTTAGACATGCAAATTCTCAGGCTCAACCCACAAGCTGTGGCACATTCTGTATAACTCACACCTTGAGTACTACTAGACCTCCCCATAATGCTTCTGGGATATCTCCCCTTATGCTCATTTATGAATTTAGCAGGGTCTGCAAAACAGTTCCAAGTAGATTTATTTGTATCTAGTCAGCAAAGACAGAAATGTGACCATTGTCACAAACCCTCAGCAATAAACAACTTACCAGCTACAAACTCTGTTCCTGCAAGTTCTGCAGTAGCAAGGAAGTCATCCAGGGAGCTCTGCTCAGTCACCGACTGAAGGTTAAGGCGACCCCAATCATAGCCATCATTGAGTTCACTTGTGTGCAGCTGTGAACGAAACAGGGTAAAAATATAGCTCCTCTCTTCTGCTTTTGACATCCAAACTCTAACCCCCAAGAACTAACTATTCCGCTGTCTTGAGTGTCATGTCAGCAGCTTTAGAGTCAAAGCGAGTAATAACTAACATTTATAGGAGCACTTTCTTACCTCATTTTTTTCATTTAATTTTTGAAATCTTTTGAAGTAAATTTTAATGTCTCTCTATTTTACTTGATAAGGAAACAGGCTTAAATAGATAAAAATAAACTACCTAGAGTTGTAACTAATAAGTGATAGAGGTGAAATTTGAACATAGACTCTCTGGTCCCGGCAGCCACAGAGTAGTCAAAATTTTTTATGAGCCCCAGAGTAAGTTTTCCACAGTGACCCAAATGCTGTTCTACACATAATGACACAATTATGTACCACTCAGTAGAGTAAAATAATAATTAAAAACTATCCAAAAGCAAAGTTATCTTACTACATGTAACACACTGATATTTTGAATTCTTTTTTGTTGGATTAAAAACCCTCTAGTTGCCACCTCCTTAACTGATTCCCAGACACAACCAGGAGTTGAAAAACACCACTCCAGCTACATGCTCAGTACAGGTACAAATAAAAGGGAAAAAAACCCTGAAGGTTAAAAGGTCTGACCAAGGCCACAGAATCAGCGAAAGTCAGAGTAAGGATTAGAATCCAGTTCTTTACAATTCATATTCGATCTTCTCAGCACTTCTCCTAAAGGTTACATTAATGACAAGCTGCTTCAAAGTCCATTGAAGTTATCAGTAATCTAACGTCCAGAGTAACTCTAACCTAGTGAACCCGGATGAGCACCGAATGCGGCTTACTCTGCATATTATATGAATGGAAATCAGCAGCACACGAACAGTTAGTCCCAGGGACATATTTGACTTTAGCAGACTCTTGTCTCAAATACCTGGGGTTATGAATGGTCAAAATAGCAAGCACAAGTCAAACCACTTCGTCCATTTTTCGAGGTCATAAAACTATGACCTTTTCTAGCCCTGGGAAAACAATGGGCCAGCCACAGCCCGGAGATGAAGTGTTCCTCTTTAAGGGCTACTACTAGGAAAAAATAAGGATGAAGCAGGAATGAGAGATACGTTGGATTTCTAGTAGCAACCAGCCATTCTTAGGGGGTCATTTCTTTGAACTAATTAATACAAAAAGAAGTAGAATTTGCGTCTCTCACTTCCAAACGCCCCCATGTCTTGTGAGGCAAAGACCAAACTGTTATCCTGACATAAAGACCCTTCAAGATCTCACTCCTGCTTCATCATTAGTCCTACTGTTAAGCCTCCACCTTTGTGTCCTCTGCTTCTCCGTAAAAAGGACCTGATTATCGGCCTGGGAGAAACGTACTCATCCTTCAAAACCCTACCAGGATTCGCAGCATTCACTCCCACAGCCGGACAGAAAGGCTGAAAAAGATGACAAGATCTGTCTCACCCAGGAGTCGGTGTGACGATGGCTACGGCTCCGCTGAGTCTGATGGCGGATAAGTGCCCGGCCGAGGGATCCAGTTCCCGGCGCTTTCTTGCGGCTCATTGCAACACAAACGCCAAACTTGATGTGCCCGAAGTGCACGTTTTCCACTATTCCAGCGCCGGACCCCAGGAAGTGACGTTATCAGCGAGCCCAAGGAGTGAAGGCCCGCGTTGAACATAAACAGAAATAACTTGCTCAAAACTGCCTCCTTATATCTCGGGTCTGCCATTCTCGTTGAAAAAAAAATCTCGAGTTTTCTGGTAACTTAACTTTCTATAGCTATCTCTGGTAATCGCTCAAAATTTGAAAGTGGGGGCTGAATCAGAGCATGGTACCTTCCAAACTCGTGCATCGGTCTTCCGCGTCCGGCGAGGAACCCGGAAGGTCTAGGAAACGGGCCGTGGTACTGGCGGTGGTAACCCCGCCTCCCTGCTGTTTTCGTCAGAAGAAGGCGGGGACCCGTGGGAAGGGTGTTTCTGAGCCTTTGCACGAATTACTTTGCCTCTTGCTTCTTGTTTTCAGCGGGTGTCTGAAGGTTTGGCCCCACCGCTTGGAGTCCCGGCAACTAAATTTTTGTTTTCTTAGTCTTCCCGAGCTGCCTATTGGGGAGGGAAAAAAGCCCTGCCTCATTAGGAGTTCGGAACAAAAGGAGGAATAATGCTTCCAGAGCTTGGCAAAATTGCAGGGAAACCAACAGGATCTGATTTAAAAGCTTTATTTCAAATAGTAGTTATAGGAGGATTTTCTTGGTGCTCCAACCACTGCCTTTTTCAAGAGCCAACTTTAATTGTAAAAAGTTTAAAATTTCCAGTTATAATTGTATTAAAACTTTCCTGTAAGTAAAGCGAAAACAGTGAGGCGGCTCTGTTCTGCGGCCTGGGCTTTTGTTCTCACTTTACCGTTAGTGCCCTGTAATGGGAATATAAAAAGTCAGGTTGGAGTCCTGGAGATGCTGGGGATTTTACCTACGTTTTGTTAGTCAGGCGGACCACCTCAGTGATACGATGCTTGGAGAGGAAGCAGCTTGCTCAGGTCAGGTGGGATATGTGTGGTGTCCGAAGTCGAACCCAGGTTCTATCAGCTATGTTACATGTTCCTGGTGAAAGGAGAGAAAGAGGGTTGTTAACATGTATTTTGAACCAAGTGCTTTTCAAACTTTAATGTGTATATGAACCCTCCTGGAAATCTCTGTAACAGATGTTAATTTACAAGGTCTGGGATGTGGCCAGGGATTCTGTACTTCTAACAAACTCCCAGGTGATGCTAATGTTGCCAGTCTGGTCCATGGGTCATGCTTTGAGTAGCAAGATAAGTCTACTCTCCTGTGATGTGGATGAAGATACATGCAAGTTGGAAACAGCAAGTTAAGGGCATGCAGAACTGGGACATGTCATCCACCGGTCTCTGGATTTCCTGCCAAGGCCACGCTGTGTACTGCATAGGCTGTGGGAAGTCAGCGCGTGCAGATCAGTAATGGAAAGCATCAGAACGTGGTTTCTCCCATTCTCAACTCAGAAACAGTATATCTTTAAAAAAAATCTTGAACATAATCTCCAGGAGTAAAATGGAGAAGACTCATAGAAGAGAATAAGTGGACAGTTCTCTTGCAGCATAGAAGTTAAAGATAAAGCAGTTAAATGACTTTTGCATTCTAATGACAATAATAATAATAATAATAATAAGATGATATAAAAGAAACCTGCCACCTCATTCCTAGAGCTCAGTCAGGACTTCGTCCTCCTTTTCCAGATTTTGTCGCTTTGAGAGATTTAGAAAAGCAAACATTTTGGGTTTCTATAGTCATTCTCATGGACTCCAAAAAATCTTGACCAAATAAAGTTATAAGTTAATCAAGTCTGGTGGAGAATCAAAAAAGACACTGACATTGTAAGATTAAAATAGCAGCAACTGTTCAAAACTGACAAATAAGTACGGCATAAGTAATTTTAATATTCCCCCAAGATGTTCCTCAAATCTGCCCCAGAGAGAGAAGAGCCTCAGTTTTCTTATCTGGTTAGTAGGGATAACAATCCTGTCCTGTGGAAGTAGCAAATAAGATAATGCCACAAGGTCATTGCCTAGTAGTTTGTGGCATACCAATTTTCACAGCTGAACAAATTTTCCCCCCAAAACTGGTTTATGCAGGTAAGAATCCAGATGTATAATTCACCCATGTTGAGTGATTATGATGCTAGTTCATTAAAAAGAGTGAGGAAGGGAATTGAAGATGCTGATAAGATCATGGGTCCATATTCAGAGGACCAAGTGAGAATGAGGGGAGAATGATGATGGTGGTGGTGGTGAAGGGTGGGGCAAGGTGCTGGCTGCTGCCCAAGTGAGGGGGTTGCAAAGATGAATCAGCCCAGGTCCATACCTTCCAGCTGTAGAAGTCATTCCACCCACACACTTCAGGAAACACCACAACCCAGCCAGACTTCCCTCTTCACTTTGTCAGGACGCTCCTCCACTGGGCTTATGCCTGGAAGACTGATCAGATCCTCCTGACTTCCCACATGGCTGACCCCTCATGATGAAGCTGCAGTTCTCTAAACAGCTGACCCCTGAAGGAGGTTGCATTGATTTCAGGATTGGAAGCCTCCTCTGCAGCTTCCAAAAACAACACAGGGAGTGGTCCTCATTTGTGATGTTACATAACACTTGATTTACTGTGGCTAAACAAATGTAGTTACAACCAGGACACCCACACCTGGGAACAAACCTTGAAGTAACTTTCACTCCAGCTCCACACTGTTGAGCCTCTGGGATCCACATCAGTCTGGGAAGGGAGAGGTGAAAGTGCGTGGGGTTCCTGTTTTTTCCTTTCAGCCCTTGGCCAAAAATGTGTCAGTGGATGAAAAATTGTTCCAAGGCAAGACTGCAGCCCTGCTCCTCCCCTCTCCCACTCTCTATACCACCGTGTTCCACAAGGACATTGGAGCAGTCTGCATAAGGCTGGGAATTGTGAACATAAGTCTGCCAGTCGCTGCAGAGCCACTGAATCAGTAAGGAAACTTCCTTTGACTAGCTGTCATTCTCTATTTATCCCTACTGGAAATGGTTATTATAAACCACTGAGTCACTTCAATCAAACATTGATTGCTACTTATACAAGTCATTGTGTGTGCAATGAAAAGTGTAAAAGACCTCTTGCTTTGGTGATACAGGCTACAAGATCCTATGGACACTGTATTTACACCTATAAATTTTACCCCAGTCCTTGTAGTTATATGTGGAATATCCAGGGTCTTTAATGCAGAGATGATTTTGAGATTATTTTTTCTCCTCACGACAGTCAATTGAGAAAGGGCATTGCTATTGTTCTGAACTTTTAGTTATACATTTTTAGAATCCTCATCCCAGGGACAGGCTTACTGGTTTTAGAGAGAGAGGAAGGGAGGGAGAAAGAGAGGGAGAGAAACATCGATTGGTTGCTTCTAGCACAAGCCCCGACTAACGACCAAACCCACAACCCAGGTGTGTGTGTGCCCTTACTGAGAATCAAACTGCGACCTTTCGGCTTACAGGACAATGTCCAAACAACTGAGCCACACTGGCCAGGGCTAGTTGTAAATTTTGAGATCCAATAAAGTTAAGCAGAGTAAAACAAGGGAAAGGAGACTAGAAGTAAAATTAATCATCACCAACTCTAAAATCTGCAGAGAGAAAGCACCAGATTTCTTTAATTAAATCATTCCTTCACTAATTTATCACTAGATTATTGGGAGTTAGCATTGGACAAACTCCCTTCCCCCAACTGCCCATTTCCCCCCAAAAGCTTACATTTTAGCGGTCATCTACCTGACCGAGGGACTCACCCAAGGTAAAATAGCTCGGGTCAGTGGGGGAGCTATGAATAATACTACCAGTTAGACCCTACTCCACCATGAAAGCCTGCTGATCAAAAGGATATTTTTCTCTAAAAATGACCCCTCCCCTTAAATCACTGACAAATCTATTAAGTGTTAGTATGTCAACTTGGATGGTAAAGGAATGAGGAAAAGGTGAAGACTCCCAGAGTATATGGGGGCCAGTTGCTCTTCGTGTGAAGACTGAAATAGAGAAGGAAGAGAAGATTGTTCTGAGTAGAGACAAGGCAAGCAGAACTAGAACAAATGGGGAGAAAGTACAGGGTCACAATTTTAGGTTCAATTTGTTTGAGCCTTCTTGCACTCAGAGTGGTTCAAGGGTGGAATAGACAGCCTTTTAAGGTAGTGAGATCCCTGCCACCAGAGGGCTTCAAGCAATGGCTGAACAACCAAATGTCAGAGTGTTCTAAAGCAAGTTCATACTTCAAAGTGGGTGTTGAAATAGAGGGCCGCTGAGGTGCTTAACAGACTCCTTACCTGCAATCTAAGATAACAGGCACAATGGTGGCTTCAGAAAGGATGCCTGGGCTGGCTTGCAGCACTTTCACCGTGTGGTAACTCGGGGAGAAGATTACATCCTGCCCTGTTTGCCATGTGAGGGTTGAGGGCACTGTGAACTACCATCTAGCCAATTCAATCATCATTAGTCACAAATACTATAACTACGAATGGAAATGTCACCATCCAAGGATTCTGCATCAATGCTAACCATGCAGGGATAGGGATTTCTCCTCCTCCCACCTTCAGAGAGGACAAACCACTCTGCTCCCTCTTCGCTGGTCATTGCCTCTGGTGGCACTGATGAAAAAGGCTCACCTGCAAGGCTCACAGTCTCACTTTTCTTGTCTTCCTTCTCATGCCTTTGCATTTCTGCCTCAGTCTTATTCAGGTAGCAAACATTCCTAGTAAACTGCCTGTGAAAGGAGGGGCTTCGTGGCAAACAAAGGTCATGGTGAGAAACTTTCTGGAGGCTTGGGCCACATGGTGACCTCTGGAATCTGTAAACATCTGATTTGTCTATTGCTCCTCTCTCACTCCAGCAACTCCTTTTCAAGGCCCCTGTGTTGGGCTGAACAGTGTCATACTGGATTGGAGTGGGCCCTAAGGCACTGATGGGTGTCCTAATAAGAATATTCAAACTTGGACACACACAGAGAAGACACGGAGAGAAACACCATGTGAAGATGGAGGCAGAGATCAGAGCGATTCGTCTGTAAGCCGAGGACTGCAGTCAACTGCCAGAAACTAGGAAGAGCAAGGAAGCATGCCTCTTTCTTCCAGTCTCCAGGATTGTGAGAGAAACAATTTCTGTTGTTTTAAGCCACTCTGATTATGGTCATTTGTTATGGCAGCCCCAGGAAACCAAAACAGCCTCCTACGATTTTAGAACCGGAAGGGGATTACTCAGCTCACAAACAGGGAGGTGAGGGCCCAGAGAGAGGCAGCAGCTTGCTCTGGGACCCTCGGTGAGTCAGGGCTGGGACGTGAGCTCTGGCTCTGACCACGACATGTCCCTGCTCAAATGCCTCCAGTGACTCACCACAGCTCAAGAGACACCTCCGTCAGCTGGTCAACAGCCTCCAGGGTCAGGCCCTGGTGTGACTAAAACACAGAGAGCGTAGGCTTTGGAAATCTTGGGCAAATTTATTAACTCCTGCAAATCTCAGCCCATTTTCTCTGTAAAATGAAGAGCATGCCATGGACCCCACAACACTCTTACAAGGATGAAACATCCAGAAGCCTTTAACATAGTGTCCAACACATAGTAGGTGTGCAGACTCTGGTTCTCAGGGAAACACATGAGGATTTCCACCATGTGTGGTAACTTGGGGAGAAGATTACATCCTGCCCTGTTTGCCATGTGAGGGTTGAGGGCACTGTGAACTACCATCCTGCTTGAGTTCCCTGCTTTTGCCTCACTCATAAACGTTCAGTACCAGCCATTGTCCTTGGGAGTCATTTTCTCCCTCTGGACTGCTTGCCTCTGTCTCTGTCCATCGCAACCTGCTCCTCCTTCAGTGAAGCATGAAGTGGACCCCCTCATTTCTTTACGGCTTGGCTAGAAGTTATTTTTCCCTTTGAACTGCTAAAGTGCTCTGTGTTTAGCTCACACCTCATGATCATCGATCAGACTCTTTCGCACCTGTGGTTCACCTCCTGCAGCATACCCGAAGTACCTTCTCAGGTGCACTCTGCATCAGTGCATACTGGATCATGCCCACTTTAAGGGTGAGACCACGCGCATCTCAGCACCACCTAGTGGGGAGAGACCAGGACAGTTAATATTTGTGATCGAACAGCTGCTTCTCTGCTAGCTCAAATGCACAGCCTAGCTAAAGGCCCACATGGGGGCCGACATGCCCCTAGCCAGGCCCACAGGCACAGAGAGAATTCAAAAACGAAGGATAAACTAAAACATAGGTTGCATAATATCCTCTCTACTCTCAATTTTAAAGTCTCCAAGTATTTACTATACACATTTAATTTCACTGGTACTTTTTTATACTATTTCCTGAGAAATAAGAACTGCTATAACTCTCATTGTTTTTGAAGTCAAACCCCCAGAGACGTCGAGGGTCCTGGGCAGAGCAGAGGACCAATGGGCGACCAGACTGCCATGGACCTGAGCGTGATCTTGACCACCAAGGGGACCAAAATCTTAGTATGACCTTGACAGTCATGCTTGATTCTAACCTCTTTGGTGACACTGAGAGACAGGAACAAGGGGACTGTGTTTTTTAAAAATGTTTTTTAATTTTTTTTATTGATTGATTTTAGAGAGGAAAGGAAGGTAGGGAGGGAGAGGGAGAGGGGGAGAAATGGGGGGGAGAGAGATATTAATTTGTTGTTCCACCTATTTATTCATTCATTAGTTGATTCTTGTATGTGCCCTGACCAGGGATCAAACCCACAACCTTGGCATATTGAATGATGCTCTAACCAACTGAGCTACCTGGCCAGGGCACAAGGTCTTTTGATGAAGGGCCCAGTGAGTGGCAGCCCTTAGGTCACAGGGAGAAGGATATTTAGTAGATAAGGGCTGCTCAGGCCCAGTGTATCCAATGAGCCGATAAGTCCCCAAAGCACAGCCCTTCACAGAAGGGGAAAGAGTATAGAATGTGTGTTCTACACGTTTATGTGTTTAAAAGCCTCTGGCTTTATGTTCAGCTGAAGAAAAGTGCCCTGAAATTAGATTCAGGCTACACGGGTCCTAATCTTGGTTTGGCTGCCAAAGAGCTGTCTGCCCGTGTGTATCACTCTCACAGCCTCATTTCCTCATCTGCAAAACCTGGGGGGCGGTGGTGAATGACAGTTGTCCGGGAGGCCTCCTTCAGTCCTGACAGTCTGTTTTTGCTAGTCTCATCACTGTGGAAATAAACACAAGGTTATCGTTCACTCCACAACATTTATGGCACACCAACTTGGCAGGCATTTTGCTAGTAGCTGTGGACAGAGGGTGAACTGAGCACAGTCACATTCCTCAAGGAACTCACAGTCTAAGGAGGGATACAGACAAAGATACCATCACAACAAGGCAAGTGCACAAGTACAGATACACACAGGGGAGGACAGAAGGGGAGTTAGGGAGGCCAGGGCATTCTTCTGGAGAAGATGGAACCTGAGTTGGCTCTTTAAAAATGAGAAGGGGTCAGGAAGGAGAAGTGGCAGGAGGAGATCATTCCAGTTAAACAGAGCCACATAAGAATGGCTGGAAGACAAGAAACAGTCTGTTGGGCATGGTGAGTGCAGAAATTACAAGGCCAGGAGAAATGATAAATGAGGCTAGAGAGGCAGGTAGGTGCCAGACTTGAAAATCCTAATGTGTTTTCCTGAGAACTAAAGCCCGTGCGTGACCTGTGGTTGGTGGGAAGCCACTGGATGCTTATACTGGAAAAGGGTATAAGGTCAGATTTGTGGTTTGGAGGATGGATTTGAGGGGACAGGTACAGAGGAAGAAAGACTTTTGAGCCTGGGCGAGAGAGGTGAGAATGGGTGTGGATGTGGCTAAGTGAGGTGGTGCTGGGTTGGCACACGGTAAAAGCAGCTGTGACTGCCTCAGGTTTCTTAAGGAAGTACCAGGTCCCTTGCTTGGCTCTGATGGGGAGTGCACAGCTTTGGAAAAGTGGTGAAGTTTCAGGGCACGCACAGAGGGGAGTGGGAGGAGAAATAGAGTCAAGATGAGAGAAGTCTGAATGGGGGGCGTGTTGCCGCTGTGACAAATGACCACAAACTCGGCTTAACCCGACACAGATTTACAGTTCCTTCCGCAGGTTAGGAGTCCAACACCAGTCTCGCTGGGCTAGAATCAAGGTCTCATAGGGTGTCCTTTCTGGAAGCTACGGGCAGAATTAGTTCTTGCCTTTTCCAGCATCTAGAGGTACCTGTGTTTTTTTGGCTTTTGGCCCCTCCCTCCATCTTCAGAAACAGCAGGGGAAGTGGAGACTTTCTCACATTGCATCACTCTGATCCCCTCCTGCCTCCTTCTTTCCAGTTACAAATAAATCATGGTGCGATGCATATAGAATAAAATTAATCATTTTAAAGTGAACAATTAAGTGATATTTTGCATGATCACAATGTGCAACCACTACATCTAGTTCCAAAATATTTTCACGACTCCAGAAGGAACCCCCGTAGCTGTTAAGTAGTGTTCACCCATTCCTCCTCCCTCAGCTCCTGGCAGCCACCGATCCATGTTCTGTCTTTATGGGCCCACCCGTTGTGGACACTTCATATAAATGAACTACTGTAATACATGACCTGTGTGTCTGGCGTCTTTCACTTCACATAATGTTTTTGAGGTCCCCACTTCCACGTTGCGGGAGACTGGTGATTACATTAGTCCCATCTGGATAACTAGGGATACTCTCCCTGTTTCAAGGCCAGCTAGTTAGCAACCCTAATTCCATCTACAATCTTCCTTCCCCTTTGCCATGCAATGTGACACAATCACAGGTTCCGGGGATTTGGACAGAGACATCTCTGTGGTGGGGTCATTATTCTGCTTGCCATGGGAGAGGTCGCAGTGTGTCGAGGGTAGAACGTCTGAGGGAATCTGCTCAGCGGTGTGGCTCCAGAAGCAGAGCACATGTACCGTGCTAGTGGTCCAGGGCTGGGGCTCTGCTGGGTGGGTGTGTTGTAGAGAAACTGTGGACCCGACACTCATCTGCAGGGTCTTGGATGGGAAGGAGCAGAAAGATAAGAGGCTAGGAAGGAGATACTACTGGGAGAAATGAAGTGGGCTAGGGCAGGGCCCCCTAAGCTTTGCTCAATCACAGCAGAAGTTGAAACAGATTTCAATTTATGGGTGGGATCTAGGAATTGGCCCAGTGAATTCTGACGTAGCTAGTGGGTGAGTCCACTCTGTGAGGATTGCTGATGTAGCTTCTGGAAGTCTTGAGGTTAAAGAACTCATGTGATGGGAGTCAGGAATTAGGAGGGCTGGCAGAGTAAAAGGCTGGAATCACACCGTGGGATTTTTGAATCTGGAGCTCATTCTTGAAACTGCTAAGCTTATTCCCACCTTAAGGCCTTCACATTAGCTATACAGTTTGCCTAGCACAATGCTGTCCATATACATAGGTGTTAATATTCTGCCCACATTAAAGAGGTACAAGGAAGCGAGCAAAATTAATTTTAATAATATATTCTATTTAACTCAACATAATCAAAATATCATTTAACATACAATTACTGTAAAATTGTGGAGATATTTTTACTTCATTTTTGTCTTACTACCTCTTCAAAATTCAATGTGTAGTTCATTTCATACTTGCTTCCCATCTCAGTTTCGACCAACTGCACTTCGAGTGCTCATTAGCCTCAGGTGGCTCCCACGTGTGTCGCACAGGATGGAGCATCGCCCTCCTTGCCCACATCTCTGCAAGGCGGCTCCGTCTCATTCAGGCTTCTGCCCAGAGGTGTCTTTCCTGGCCACACCGTCTAAACCAGCCACCTTATTCTCCTAACACTTTTTTCTCCCTTTTCCTCAGAGACTTATTGCTATCTGATGTCTTGTTAGTTATTTGTTTGCTTATTATCTACCTCCCCATAGGACATAAATCCCATGAGGGCAAAGACCTGTCTGCCTTCTTCAGTGCAATACCCCCCGCAACTACGTCATGTTCTCAATAGACTCTAAACAAATATTTATTGAATGACTTTGAAGATTCCAGATTCTTCGTTTTTTGTGTGTCTGAAGCCAATGTTCATTTACTAGGATGTTGGGGGACGGAGCCAAAAGGGAGGACCACTGTGCAGGAAATTAGGTGGGAGAAAGGCAGCCTGAAAGCTTTCTGTGAGCTCAAAGGCTGACTCTCAGATGTCAACTTAGAAGCCAGGTTGCTCTGCAGCTGTCTTGGCTTCTGGTTGATTCAGCCACTGGTTTATCTGGTTCTGTGAGAAACCATCTCACCAAGTGGTACTTCTGCCTGGCACCAGTAGATGGGGCAGCGTCATAACAACAACAAAAAAGTGGCCTGTCCTCCAGTGGGGCGTCTAACCCCTTTCCCAACCAGCTTTGCTTAAGTTCTGTTCTGGAAATGCCCTACATCTCGGATCTGTGGTGCGGGCTCATAAATGGTGCTGCCAGCTCTCCCAACAAAATAAACAAAGACTCAGTTGTGACTTGTGCTTTCCAAGGGGGTGGCCAGCTTCCCCAAAAGGTGAGGCAGGCCCCTGAGGCTGGCCGGGCTTCCAGGAAAGAGCCTGGTCCTCCTTTAGGGTCTAAGAGCACAGCCACAGAGGGTGACGCACACACAGGAGTGTTCCTGTTTATCTAGAGCCTTTCTGTCCTCTTGAGGTTGAAAACAAGCTTACTAAAAAGGCAGTCCCGGTGGGGCAGAAACCAGTTCACAGGAGCACTCTGTGGGCCTGTGTGTCTGGGACTAACACTCTGGCTGCCACCGAAAAGCCTGACCCACCTGTGGAACCCTCCCTGCCACTCTGCACCTTTGGTTTCCCTGCCAACACGTGAAGCCCGTGGTGGTGCCCCTTGCGGACGCTGAGGCTGACCGTAGCTCCCACATGTCCTACCCCCTCCTCCCCAAACCATTCTGACCCTTGAACCTCCAAGCAGTTTGGAAATGTTAACTGGTTGAATATGATGTATATTTTTGTAGAGTTTAGATTTTGAGATTATGGGACAGTTAAAAGGTCACAGTGCATTTTTACTGGAATTTTTTGTTTGGTGCATGTACTATCTACTTTATTGCCACTGCAATGTATTCTGAAATTTGAGAGAAAAAGAAATTGACTTTAGCTTACACAGCTTATTATAACCCTGACTCGCTTGCTCCAGCCTCATGCCTGGTGTCCGTCCGTGCAGCTGAGGAGTGAGACACAGCAGCTCTGGTCTAACAACAGGCTGAGGCTGGCTGGCCACGGAAAGGCCACTCCTCCCCTCAGAGACTAGGGGGGCACCAAAATGCATGGTCAAGAGACTTTCTTCTTTGGTCAGGAAATTTTCTTCTTTTATCGTTACAATCATTAAACTCCACCCTAATCCGCACGTGTGCATGCATTTTTGTGTTCTACAACTTTATTGCCCCTTATACCCAGAAAGCCCATTCATTCTTCCCTGATTGTTTATCCTTCATACATTACTACTTCTGTGGAGCCTTCTCTGATTTTCCTAGTCACAATGAACCTTTTCTTCCACTGTTGGGTCTTTCTCAGGGCATTTGGCTCACTCTGTCTCCTTGTTCACATGCATGTCCCGTTCATTAACTCAACAATTAAGCAGTGCCTGTTTGCACCGGGCACTGGGGATATGGGGTGCTCTCACAGAACTGCAAACCCAGAACTGGGTGGGAGCTTCACTGGACTGCGAGCTTTCTGGAGATGGGAATTGGGCCTGCAAGGCACTAGTTACTACATCAGGGACTGGCGCCGAAAGATAGTCAGAAGTCAGTTAAGTGGAAACTCAGCACCAGTGACTCTGAGAAAATTGGGTTAGAGTTTTTAAAAGGTTACAAGTTAGCAAAGGTAGAAGGCCAGAGAATTTCCAGGAGGGGCTACAGTGCTTCTGAAATCTGGTATGGAAGCCAGAGATGTCCACCATCTCCCCATGGACAGGGCCTGTGGACTGTGGGTCACACTGTCCAACTGCAGGAGGAATTTGGGTGTTTGACACAGGGTCACCTGGCTTTTATCACAAATTCTAGCAAGAAGGTTTTGTATGTTTGTTTTTTGCTTTGATTGAGAAGACCATAGAAGCAAGCACGTTTTTCCAAAACCCAGAAAGGAGTTAACAGCCAAAGATCAAGCTGGTCAGATGATTGAAGCTACATTGTCTAATTGACATATTAAAAAAGTGCGAATCATGTAACTATTCATTCCCCATGGAGGTGGCCTACCATTATTTGACACTCAGGTAAAAAATGTCATTTGAATTTTTACTAGGATTTCGCATCTAAAATGTGTCAGTGATGTAATAAAATTGAATGACTGGCCTGTCAAATCAGTCTTACGCTTATGTGTGATCAAAACCAAGTTCTGATCACACAGAAGCATTACTTGGAAAGTATCTCAGAAAACTGAGATAACTGGGAACCTGACAGCAGCAGGGGGCACTGCAGGGGTTAGGAGAGGGTAGTACCTTACTTACAGACTACCTACCATATTGTTCCCTCCAGTCATCTCACTATTACCTGTGGAGAAAGGCTCCAGATAATGGAAGATACGTCTTGGTGGTTTTTTGTCCCTCTCTATTTACTTTAGTGGAATTAAAATCTGGAAGAAAAACATTAAACAGCACCCTTCCATTCTCAGAGAGCTGTCACGCAATGAAAAACTATTTTCCCCAACCTTTTTGCATAATAAGCTATAGTATAAAATTCCACCTTGTACCACCTCCTCCATAAGTTTCGATGGAGACATTTATTCAGTGAGTTGCAATTCATCTTGAGGGTGGAGTGCCAGAATTCAAGATGCTTCGCCAGAGGGGTAACTCCAGATCTTGGCGATACCTGTAGATAAAAGAAATGTTGGCAACTTTGGGGGGTAATTGCTGGGTTAGAAGTCTCCCCATTCCCTTGACCAATGGCTGCAACCAGGCCCCTTTAAGAGACCGGGAACCCGTCGGGCGTCCGGGACCCAAACAGATAATCTCTGCTCCTCCCCTGTCCCTGCGTAGCGAATGGTTCGCTCCGGCCTATATTTACCCGAGTTGCTCCTCCCGGACCGCAAGGATGTGAGGCTGGCGAGCTGGCCGGCTCTTGCAGCACCAGAGGGGTAGTGCTGCATAGGAGAGTAGCAGACCCAGAGAAGCCCGAGAGCGGAGTTGGACAACCCCGGAAGGAAGAAATGAGGTAGCGACCGTCCCGGAGCAGACCATGCACGCACCCCACCTTTGGAGCCCCGCGGAACCCCGGCGGAGCCAGCCCGGACAGTGAGCGGCGGAGCGAGAGTCCCCCGCGTCCGGTTGGAGCCAAAATGCAGTGAGAGCCACGGTGGGACTGCTGCGCGGGGCCCTCCGCGGCCAGCCAGACCCCACCATCTGACCACACTTGGGACAAGCAGCTGATTGTGGGACCAGCCCGGCGGAGGGGCTCTCCGCTTCAAGCCCCCCTGAGGGCGGGGGCACTGGCCTCTAGGCTCACTCGCGGTTGAGTTTCCGAGGCTTTCCGGCCCCAGCCCTGGGAATTGTGTTTGTGTTTGAGAGGGGGGCCGTTTTCACATTCGCCGAGGAATTCCTGCATTATTTTCGCACCATCTCGGCTGCTTTTGGTTGGGGGCCCCTCTATTTACTTTCAGGGGCGCATCTTTTTGTTGTTGTTGTTTTTTCTTAAAGATATTTTCCACACCACTCTCGTTCGGTCTTTTTCTCATTTTGCTTGCTTAAGACTTTTGCCTCTCCCCCTGTGCAGACCAGGGTAAATCCCGTGTGCGCTTTTTTTCACACTCGCAGCTGAGTATTTTCTAACCTTAAAAAAATTCTACCCGCAACTCCCGCAGAGTTCTCCAGCACTACACCCTTCTCCCGCCCTCAACTCCTTACCACTGGGCCACTCCCAGCGGAGTTTTATTTTTCGGTCTTTCCCGGGCCGAGCCCGGCCTAGGCTGGTGGCTCAGCGGGATTCGGACCCGGAGCTCCGCCGCCGCCGCCCAGCTGCGCCGGGGCGCCCTCCGGAGATGCTGCCGTGGAAGAAACACAAGTTTGAGCTGCTGGCCGAGGCGCCGCCAAGGCAGGCGTCCAAGCCCAAGCACTACGCGGTGAGCCTGCACTACTCGGCGCTCAGCTCCCTGGCGCGGGCGTGCCCCGAAGGCGCGCTGAGCCGAGTGGGCAGCATGTTTCGCTCCAAACGAAAGAAGCTGCACATCACCAGTGAGGACCCTACTTACACTGTGCTCTACCTGGGCAATGCCACCACCATCCAGGCGCGAGGTGACGGCTGCACCGACCTAGCGGTGGGCAAAATCTGGAGCAAGAGCGAGGCAGGCCGTCAGGGCACCAAGATGAAGCTGACTGTGAGTGCGCAGGGTATCCGCATGGTGCACGCTGAGGAGCGCGCGCTGCGCCGTCCGGGCCACCTCTACCTGCTGCACCGTGTTACCTATTGCGTGGCGGACGCGCGGTTGCCCAAGGTCTTCGCCTGGGTGTACCGGCACGAGCTCAAGCACAAGGCAGTAATGCTGCGCTGCCACGCCGTGCTAGTGTCCAAGCCCGAGAAGGCGCAGGCCATGGCCCTGCTGCTCTACCAAACATCGGCCAACGCACTGGCGGAATTTAAACGGCTTAAGCGGCGGGACGACGCGCGTCACCAGCAGCAGGAGCTGGTGGGCGCGCACACCATCCCTCTAGTGCCGCTGCGCAAGCTGCTCCTGCACGGACCTTGCAGCTACAAGCCGCCGGTGGAGCGCAGCCGCAGCGCGCCCAAGCTCGGCTCCATCACTGAGGACCTGGTCGGCGAACAGCAGGAACAGGAGCTTCAGGAAGAAGAGGAAGAGGAGCACAACGAGGGCTACCTGTTGGAGGAGGAGGAAGAGGAGGAGGAAGATCATGTCAGGGAGGAGGACCCGGCAGAAGAAGCGGAGGAGCAGCGGGCACTGGTGGTGGCTATGCACTTTGAATGTGGGGACTTGCTGGACACATTGGAGAGCGGCCGGGAGGAGGCGCTGCGGGGCAGCGGGGTCTCGCTGAGCCCCGGGGTTGGGCCGCAGCCTTTGCTGCTAGGCAGCTCCTCCGACGTGAAAGCGGAGCTGTCGCAGGTTATTAACGACCTGGGCGAGCTCAGCTTCGGCAACGACGTGCGAAGCCTGGAGGCCGATTTGCGGGTGACACGCCTGCTGTCTGGTGAAAGCACCGGCAGCGAGAGTTCCATAGAAGGCGGGGGCCCAGACGCCACTTCTGCCACGGCCGGGGACCAGTCCGGCCATACCGACCGCACCAGCCCAGATGAGCCGAACTCGCACTGAGCTCCCCCCAACCTTAGCGCGCGCCCTGGCGCTGCACCGTGACTCCCCCCGTCTTCTGGACTGCCTCCTTACCTCTCCCCACCACGCCACCCTGCCGGCCCTGCTCGAGCGCAGGAAAGGGGAAATGGAGGCCTAAGGCTCAGAGTTTCCTCTGCCCCTCTCCCCGCACACATTTGGCTCTGTTTTAAGTGGAGCTCACGTTGCCTGTGGAGATGTGGCGAGGTGTGCGGGAGTGGGGTGGGGAACCCTACAAGGAAGAAGAGAGGCACAACGCTCTGGGGTCCGGGAGGAGGGACATGCCCGCAGAAGTTAGCGAAGCCCCGCAGGCGTCAGGTGCCTGCCGGCCAGTTTCCTGTTTGTGGGGCAGCTGGGGCCTCAGGAGGAGGGTTAACTTCCTCCCCATCCCTCTCACTGAGAGCAGGCTAGCATTGCCATTGGCACGTTATTTAAAAGGAAAGGGAATTGATTTTCACAAGGTTTGAGGCTCCAGTGCTTGCCTCTGAGCCCCCGGTTTTTTTGGTGCGAGTGCTTGGGTTGTTTACCTCAAACTAAGACCCTTGAAATTCTGCCAAATTCCTCAGTTAATTGTTTTTTTTTGGGGGGGGGAGGGAAATGAAAGAAAGTTGTATTTTGTTTACAGTTAAAGACATCTAATATCTAAAAAAGGAGTTTTCCTTTAGAAACACACACACCTTCCTTGTTCAAAAGATCTCACTCCGTGATACTGTGTAAAAATATTTTTGCACTGTTGTGAAGTATTTTTGACATCTTTGTTTTTGTACATAACTGTGTTCTCAGAGCTGGATGTTTATATCTTTTGCTGTGCAAAAGGGACGTGTAAAATGTTGTTCAGTTGTATATAGAGAAATGTGTATAAAGCATTTTGTTATTTTTGAAGAGTAGCACTACTCTGGTTCTGTTTGCCCACCAGTGGGGAGAGAATAAAGAGGAAAATTGAACAGAATAGGTGAGCGTCTGGAGCTGCTGCTGAGAATGCAGGGGGGCACTGGGGGTGGGAGAGGGGGTTTACGGCGGTGGGACACGGTGTGGTCAGACCATGTGGCCTTTGCCTTGCTCAGAGGTGATTAGGGGATGGACCTACTTTATGCAAAGTTGGGGGCCTCTCTGGCTACTTGCCACTTTGGGTACTGTGGCTGGGAACAGCCTTCTCAAGTATGTCCCATATTCTTAATTAATTTCTGGGAATATGGGCTTTCTTTGGTCTCTTTGAGTTAATTCTCAGAGATGCAGGGTGAGTTCTGTTCCTCACTCTCAGACCCGTGAGGTTATTTAGGGAGGAGTGACTTTCAGTATCTTGGGAGATTTTACCACCTTCTGTGGTTCGTGCTAATGATCAAGTGTTAGAATACAATACAGTCTTTCCCTTTATAAACAGCTTAGGGAGCCTTAAAAATGAACTAGAGATCTAAAAGTCTCCATTGGGCTTTCTGGGGAGTAGGACCATCTTTGTTTTGTTTGTTTTCTGGGAGGAAAATCAGGGATAGAGGAAAGTTGGGAGGTTCCAATGGTGGCATGAGTGAGCAGAGGTGCAGGGGGCGTAGGTGGGGAGGCAGGTGGGAGAACCTATTCCCTTCTACAACCCAGCGTGACCCAGTGCGGGGATGGTGTGGAGGTGAAGGCAGAGGAGAGCTGTTGCAGCTTGCTGTGTGTGTTTTTGGGCTTTCATGTATTCTGTATGTTTGTTTCTGTTGTAAACTCCAAACAGATGTCTCCAATTTGGCTACACCCGGTCAGCTAGGAGTTGTAAATGAGACACTGCCAAAACTGTGCCTTCTGCAAACTAGTTTTTCCTTTTGCCCCTTGGGGCCCCTTCTTATGAAATGCAGAAGTGGATTGTACTCCTGGCCTTCCCTCGTGTCCTGAGGCTACTTTGCTTTGTTTTCATCATAAATACGTTCTAAGCAGCTAGACCAATTTGAAGGAGCCTGGAATTCTCTGGAACCATAGAGGAATGGGTGGGGAAAGATCTTTCTTCCTAATTAATGGGAATGCTTGAGGCATAAGACTATCTTTAGAAAAGCAAAGGTTGGGAAGGTGGGTGGGAAATAATTTTAAAAACATTCAGTCGCTTCTTAGGGGCTTTAAGACAAGGTCCAGGAAAGGGAAAGAAACGTCAATGTGAGAGAGAAGCATCAATAGGTTGTCACTCACCTGTGCCCCAACTAGGGACCAAACCCGCAACCTGGGTATGCACCCTGACTGGGAATTGAACCCACGACCTTTCAGTGTACGGGACAATGCTCCCACCAACTGAGCCAAACTGACCAGGGCTCACTGAATGACATTGTAAAACCCCCAGCTAGAGAGAGGTCAGGAAAGTCAAGTCCCAGCCTACCTACACACCCACATCAGGTGCCTTCCACACCGTTGTCACCTGACCAGCAGACAGCTGTGTAGGCCGTTGCTATCTTGCGTGACTAGATTTCACATTTCAAATTATTTCTACATGTTGTCAATTTCCTTTGCTATTTGAAACTGGTGAGAGCATTAAACAGGGTGAAGATCATATGGCCAGTACTTGGGGGTGAGCAGGGTCTGCATGTCTCTGTTCTTACCCAGTTTATGGCTCCAGTGAGAGTGCTAAGGTTGGCTTTCTTCTGTGACTGATGGGGGCATGGTGCCTGGTCAAAAAGTGCAGACAAATGACATTTAAACCAACACTACCAATAAATATGAGGCAACTGTCTCTTTAAAGTCTGATTTTTCCTGTTATCTGACTTACAAATAGGGAAGGGGGCTTAGGGATTGAGGAAAGAGGAAGGAGAAAACAGGCAGACTGCAAAAAACCCAGCTCCCTTCCTCCTTCTCCCCCTCTACTTTTTGGCTTTTATCCTCACTGCACCCTGGGGTTCTGGCTGATGTAATTCTAGAAGAGATGTGAAGGTGATACATGATTCACTCTTCTTACGGCTCAGTCTTCCAGGGATGATATCACTAGCGTAAGAAGAGATGTTTTAAATGAAAAAAACCACCACCAACAACAACAACCCACAAACAGAAACAAAAAATGAAAGCTTACTTGCTTCTGACACTCAGAGGGAAAGGAGTGGTAAGACAGCAGCAAATCGAAGTACAGGTGGGTGAAATACACACACCAGGGAAGCGCCTGAGGTCTCTCTGGTTTACTCATCGAATTTAACATTTCCTTCTTGCAAGGTGAGTCCTGTGTTTCTCCTTTATGTAACCCGATGGTACTTTAAATGCAGTGAGACACCCTCCACGTTCTTCCCCGGCCTAAGTAATCCTCTATGTCCAACACTGCGGCATCAACCGCCTGAAAAACGGAGTGACTTCTGCGACAAGAGAGACTGTTGCAGGGTGGCAGTGTGAGCCCACACATGGACTTCTCTTGTTTGGTTGTTGAGGGGAAGGAGGGAGGAGCAGGACTGTGAAATAAACAATGGTATTACATACTCTCCCAACTATTAGAGTTGCAAAGAACACCCATTCCACACACACACAATGCTGCTCCCTAAAGAAAACACCCCTTTCACTGTCCTAAAGGTAGCAGAACAGTAGATTTTAAACAAATTAGAAAGGCTCTGTTCTACTAAGAAAGGACGATTCCCTCCCAGGGATAGAGTTGCTTTTCAGGGTTTTGCTTGTGAAAGAGGGAACTGGCTGGTGGAATCCATCCCTGGCACCACAGTGGAGATTAAAAACCTCTTGGGAGTCACCAAGGATCACGAGAAACATAAAAATTCTATTAGGAGTAAGTTGCCCTTGTTTCTGACAGGATTTAGTAATTTAAAAAGCACAAGTCTTTCTTTCCTCTGTGTGGTATGCATCAGTAGCCCTGGCATCTGCTGGTAAGTGATGCTCGATGGAGCTAGAAATGTGCGTGGACTGCTGGGGCGAGGAGCTGTTTCTGACGTGTGGGAAACGACTCAGGGCTCCAGGCAGGCAGGAGGCTGCTGGGGCCAGGGTGCTCCGTACTGTAGGTACCAGGTTTTTCTGCAACATGGCCAACTGGATCTTGCTTCACTGTTATCTGGGATTGTTCCTGCTCCTGGCTCATTCATGTTCACAGGTCACAATGTACCTTGGACCAAACCCCCACCACCAGCTCTGAAGTGATGAAATTTGAGCAGCCTTGCCTAACCACCGTTTTGTTGTCGTGGTTTGAATGGCTAGGTGTCTCTGCATGTCAGCACTCATTCCTTTCCCTCTCTAGGCTGTTCAGTGGCACTAGCAAAGGTCCTTGTCTCTAACCTCCTCTACAGAGAGCGGCCCTTCTGACAGCTTCCTCTCCTGCATCTCCTCTTCATCGCTCTCCCAGCCCACTTTCTCCTGTAACACATCATTCTCCATTGGTTTCTTTTATTATCCAGCTTGCCATCTGATCCTGGCTTCCATTCTCTTCCTTCCCACAAACCTAGCTCAGACCTTAAATCACTCAAAAGAGAGGAAAACCCAAACTTCAAGGGAAAAACAAATCAAGCACACATTTACTGGGCAGTGCTTACAATTCCAGGGCGTGCTGTGGCCCTGCCCCCACTTAGAGATGAAGGAACTGAAGTAAAGAAGAATAATGTCCTGCCCATCCTACCCACGGCTACAAAAAAGTGGACGAAGACCCAGAGGTCCAAGCTCTTAAATTCCTGCCCTTTTCACATTCCTCCAGTCTTCATGGCTTATCACCAGATTTTTAGCTTTGGGATGGCAGAAACTGACAGCTGAATTTCTCCTTTCTTTTATACCCTACATTTTATACACATGGTAAATGATTGATGATAAATATTAGTGATGCTGTTCATGAACATGCCACTCCCATTACCAAGTGGGTGCAAGTATCTATTAGCTGCACCATGCTGGAGGTTGAGATGTCAGATGCCTGTCTTCCTGGGGAGAATGCTCCTACTGGGTGGGAGGCAGCCCCCAGAGGGACATGGTCTTCTCCTGCTTCCACTTGAGATCGAGGCTGGTGAGACCTCACCCTAGAAAAGTAGGTCTAGTTTAAGGGTGGGGGAGCTCTACCCATTGCATCATGAATGTTGTTAATCATCCATTCTTGTTGGCTGAGTAATCCAAGGACAGGCATGCATCATTAGGCATGTATTGTTAGGATTCACCAAACTTAGCACAGAGCTTGGGACTTAGTAGATGCTCAGGAAACACTAAGGATGGAGTAAAGAAGACCTAAAGATTCTACTTTAGGTCGGGAAAATAGGGCTGATAAATTTCAAGATTACATCCAGATGGAGGAGCCAAGATTTTAAGGATTTATGTTTAGAAAGCAAAGAAGATTAGGATCAATGGACTCTTTCACTCTACATAAGGTAGATTCAATTCCCACAATTTTCCTTGGAATTTCTTTGACCTTCTGAGGGAGGAATGATTCTAGTTTGGAGAAGGATAGTTTATTTGAAATTGGCTTTGACTGTCTCATTTCCACTCCAAGGTTATTGCCAAAGCTCTCTAATTTTAGTCAAATGAAGGGAGAAAACCTGCCAGAAGAGCCTTGGTCCAAGTGACCTGGGCTCCCTCACGCTGGACCTTTCAGTCCCTTCCCTTCTCTAGCCTCAAGATTCTCACAGGCAAAATGGGTGGGTTGGATTAGAGAACAGCAAGACTTTCAGCACAAATGTTTTGAATTGAAGAAGGGGCAAAAGTCAAGGTCAAGTGTGTTTCTGTCTTCTTCTATCCCCTAGTGGGACAGAATAGAAGAAACCTCTGACCTTGGGCTAGAAACCATTTGTCCCCAGAGCCCATCTTGGGCTCTGTTAGGCCAGTAGTTGCCTGTTAGGCACCCCTTTCACTACTTCGAAACTTGGAGACCATGGTGGGTCTTAAAATGGGGACTGACACTGAATCTAAGGGACAAGTCAGGGCCCATCAAATGATTTGCTTAAGCTCATTCAGCAAGTTATAGCCAGAACACAGGTCTCCTCACTCCAAGTTCCACACTTTTTCTTGTATCTTTCAGGTTGGGGTAAGTTAGTTTGAAAATAATCCATACCTTATCCAAGGAAATTCCGCAGAGCCCAAGTGTGTGATCAAAGTCTACGAGTGCACCTGGCAGCAGAGTGTTTTGTTTACTTAACAATAGTGACCAGAACCCACCTATACCACCTACACCAAGTCTGGGAATGAGAGAGAGCTGATACTGGGCAAGCTTCCCCATCAACCTTTGCAGCAGGCTCCGCCCTATCCAGGAACCACCTTAATTCTGGATTCTCCTCCTACAAGAATTTATTCTTAGCTGCCTGTCAGGGATTCTTCCTTCCCTCATTCTAGCATTAGCCAACCGTGGCTCGAGAGGTCACAAGCTCACTCCAAGACCTTCTACCTCTCTCTCTCTCTGAGAGCCTGAGAGCCAGACGGAAGCTCAGTGCTTCTCCAGTCCAGTCCCCTCTTTTTACAGATGAGAACACTGAGGCCCAGAATTGACATTTTAATGAGGAACTCTTGAATATTAAAAGGCTTTGAATATATTGGGTTGGTCAAAAAGTCCATTTCATTTTTTCAGTAAAATAAAAGACACATTTTTCATTTTCGCCAATAGCTGTATTGATTTGGATATTTGAGTATGTCAACTACACCCTACTATTGGCTTCTAGTGGTAGAGGCCAGGGGTGCTGCTAAACACCTTCCAATGCATATGAATTGCCCCTCAGCAAAGAATTATTTGGCCAAAATGTCAACAGTACCAAGAAACTTCACAAACCACTTTTGATGCATTTGATTAGTCACAGCCCCTTCTCCATACACTGCACAGATCTTTTTTTGTGTTTTAGTTGTCTTTTTACCTTTTCTGGAACAATAAAGCATAATTACCCTCCAAATGTTGTGTATGTTCCTCCATCTTCAATATTAAAATAACTGCACAAAAATTCACCAATAATGATAATTTTTTAAAAAATACACATTGATATGAGAGCTGTCACAATACAATCTAACAAAATAGTTTTGAATGAAGTTAAAGACAACTAAGCACTACTAAAATAAAATGAACTAAGAAACTAAATGAACTTTTGGCCAACCCAATAAAAGTACAAATAAAAGGAGTATTTCAAGCACCGTAATGAGAAGAAGCTAGAATAGGCAAGAAGAAATATTTTGGTGCAGGGAGTACCTCTCCTAATGTTACAAATGTTCTCCTAGCATCATAATACATATTCCCAAAAGTTCCACTCTTGCAGCTGTACTCTTATACAGAGGAAGAGAAAGTGATGTTTCCAAGGTTACATAAGTTCACAGGGATGGGGGAGAGTGGGGGCTACATGGGGCCACTGGATACCGACTGCACCAGCACACTCTCAGTTCTGTGTTGCAGTTCAGGACTTGCAAATGATACCCAGGCACCATCTACAGTGCTACAAAACCATCAGCATTTCCTTACCCACAGCTGCTGTCTGTCCTCCTCCAAGGCTTCCTCTGCAGATCAACTTGTCTCAGCCTTTGCATGTTGACTTGTCCCCAGTGTCCCTGACTCCTAGGGAAAACTGCTCATCACCTGGTTTCCAGTAGAGAAGCTTATCTCTGTAAAATAGCACCATGTTGTTAGGTGTTCCTGTCTGTGCTTGGGCCAAACCACGCTGCTTGTCCAAATGAGATGTGTAGACACATCAGTGAGATGGGGGCCTTTCCCTCTTATCTAAGCAGCAGCTCTTACAGATGAAGGAAGCTCACAGAGTCCATGGCCGTGTTCACATGTCCTTTTGGATAGGTTCACACTGATGAAGTCAAAACAGGTTTCAATCTTACACTCCGTCTTTGCCATTGTATTCCTTCGACCCAGGTCTTAGCAAGTTACCATATTAACTAGCAAATGTGAGACTGTAGGGTGGGGCCAGGGTGAGGTGGGGAGCACTATTCCCATGGGTAAGGCTGCAGGTATAGCAGAAAGAAAACTGGACTGGAGACCTGGACTCTAGACCTGGTTTTCTCCTACATTAGATCTTTGACCTTGGGCAAGTTTCCTTTTGGGGCTAGTTCTTTCTGTGAAATGGAGATAGAAATACTTAACCAAGCTAACTCTCAGGTGATTTGGAGGCTCAAAATCCAAATATTGGATGAGTAAGTGTTTGTAAAGTGCAGTACAGGAAAGGAGGGGTTGCTGCTGGAATACTGATTGAAATAACACAGTTGGGATGAGTGAGGCTCCGCGGTGCTCCCTCACAGGGTGAGTGTGTACGTGGACATTTTCCATGAAACGTGTGCCAGGGCTCAGGGAGGGAAAAGAGGCAAACACGAGGAAGTGATTTGTTAAATATAGGAAATGGTGGGTGAGCATTTAAAGGGCAGGCTTTCTGTGGAAAGATATCTGAAGTCTAGATGCCCACATGCGCTACGTGGCTCCATCCCCAGCTCAGCCTCCTCCATCGGCTGCAAGAGGAGAGCAGGGCAGCCACTGTGCTCCCCCCCTGGATTTTCATTTGTTCCCTGTAATGGGATTCATTTTGTCAGCATGTAATTATCAGCCCAGATCAATATTTCTAGTGTGATTAGTATTCTATACACAGACACACACACATAAACACACTATTTCCAGTACTTCCCATACATATTTGCATTCCTGATTTCATTTACCTCTCAAATAGATGCTTCGGAAATGGACACACTTGTCCTAAAGCAATTCTGCAGACTGATTTCTAGAAATGTGGAGGTTCTGAGGTCTTCCTTGGAGACAGTCTATACAGAGTACACACAGGGATATTTAGGATCCTCTTGTCCTGATGAAATTGCGGTGTGTGTGTCATCATGGGTATGCCTGGGACAGTGCTCAAGGGTGAATATGAGCTGTCTTGTAAACTCAGGTTGTTGTGGTTGGCACTAGTGTGAAGCGGTCAGTGAAAACCCATGGCGCAATGAGAGAGCTATACTGATCCTCCAGATTCCTGCCAAGGAAAACTTCAAATCACATCACCTTTTCCTTTCCATTGTACTCTGAGCTTTCTTTTTTTCTTTGTTTTGAATCTTAAAAGGTTCTTAAACTAATAGAAATCACCTATTTCCTTCAGGAATGCTCTATACTGCTGGATACTGTGATTCAAAGAGGCCCACTGCTAAGATGACCATAGATTCTGGTTTGCTCCAAGTAGTCCTCGTTTATGCCTGATGTCCTCACATAATTATAGTTATGTGCCACTTAATGATGGGGATATGTTCTGAGAAATGTGTCATTACGTGATTCCATTGTCATGTGAACACCATAGAGCGCACTTACACAAACGTAGGTGGTAGAGCCCACTGCACACCTGTGGTGTATGGTATAACCTATTTGCTCTCAGGCTACAAGCCCGTGCAGCATGTTGCTGTCCTGAATACTGTAAGCCATTGTAATGTGCTATGCTACAATGCTACAATGGCTATATGTCACTAGGCTCACTAGGCAATAGGTACTTTTCAGCCCCAATATACTTTTGGGGGACCACAGTTGTACATGTACAACTGTGGTCTATCCTTGATCAAGATTGTTATGTGGCACATGACTATACAGTAGAGTCTCCTCTCACTCAAAGTGTCTTAGTTTGGATGATAAATGATATCGTTATTTACAACATAGGTAATTTTGACCTTAACTTGTGCATGTCTTCATTCATTCATTCATTCATTCATTCATTCATTCCTCTTTTCTCCTTCACTGAGGAAACATTTTTGGTGCATCTACTGCGTGCCAAGCACTGTGCTAGCTTTGGAGGTAAAGTGGGGGGAGTGTGAAGTGGGGGATGGAGGTGGGAAATAAGAAGGAAACAAGAAAGGGCAATAAGAAGTAGTCTTTGTTCCCATGGAGCTCGTAATCTAGTGGAAAAGACCAAAACATGAAATACCTATCCTACATAAAAGAGGTATGGTCAGTTTACATGCACAGTGTTGAGGGAATGCAGCAGCAGGCCGGCCAACGTACCCCCAGCTGCCCCATAGGAGGGAGGGATTGTCCCAGAAGAATAGAATATGGTTGGCAATTAAACAGGATAAAGAATGACAGCTGCTTTAACACTTCCCACACTCTTACTGACTTAACACAATCAGAGTTTATTTCTACCTGGGCTCCTTGTACTGCGGCTCCACCATCTCCTAGAGAAGGATTTATGCCTGAATTGGGTTTACTGGCTGTTTTTGTATATGAACTTTTATTGGAATACAATCATGTTCATTCATTTATCTATTGTCTTTGCCTACCTTGCACTACAATAGCAGAGTTGAGTAGCTGCAACGAAGGCCGTAGCCCACAAGTCTAAGGTATTTACTCTCTGGCACTTTTCAGAAAATGTTTGCTGACCCCTGCCTCAGTGCCTCAGAATTCTCTCTGGGTCATAGGCTCTGGCCAGAGAATGTCCTCCAGTGAACAGAGAGTGTAGAAGAGCAGTTGAAGCTTTTAATGGGCAGGCCTAGAGTGATACATACGACTTCTGACCACGTTCCATTCGCCAGAACTCAGTTCATGGCTGCATGTAAGTTCAAGTGCATCTGGAAAATGTATTCTAGCTGTGAGCTCAGAAGAAAGGGGAAATGGGCTTGGCCAAGTGGTATGTAATCTCTCCACCGGACTCATCTCATGACCACTGGCCAGGTTTATAAAAGCGAAGGCTTTGGGAGGATAGGGGGAAATCATTATGGATAGGAGTGTGTGAAGGCCTTCATCATTCAGTTTTCACTTGGTCCCGAGGGCTGCTTTAAATAGCTCAGGGTCCAGAGCTCAAGTAACTTCAGAAACGGGCACTGCAAATATTAGCTCAAAACTAGAAGGGACATTTGAGGTGGACTGTCTCCTCTCTGGGGGTCTGCAAATTCCTGTGGCCTTTGGGAGATCTCTTTCTCTTAAGACAGCTCAGCCCCTGGATGGATAGCTCTGCTTCTTAAGTTCTAAGAGTTCCCTCCCTGCAACCTGTCACACTTCCCTGTGAGTCTGCAGAGAGCAAGTCGGCTCATTCTTGCCCATGTACCAGGCAGATCAAAAGCTCCGGTAGCTGTCCCGCTCTGCCCTGTCAGAAAGGGCTCTGTTAACCAGCTAAATCAGCATCCTGCTCAGTGTGGGCAGGATGAGGAGACTTTCACCATATGCCATACTGCTCTGGGTAGGTTTTGAATTTTCTTAGCACGTTACATTTATATTAAGCTAATACAATTAAAAACTAAAAAAAGCCATATACTGCATTTTAGGCATATTTTAATTCAAAATAAAATTAAAAAAATCTATGGTACCTAACAGGATTATCTGAAAAATTTACTGGAATGGGTGTTCATGTATTATGGCATTACTTTATTCGTTACTATTCTTTGGTAAGTTTAGGGTTAAACCTGCAAGTAGTTTTAATAAATGCATCCTTGTCAAGAAAAAGAGGAAGGAAGAAAGGAGGAGACAACAAACTCAGTAAGTTGTGTCTTTTCTGGAGTAACTGCCACGTGAGGAGGAGCACAGCAGTCCAGCTCAGAGGCCTGGGTGTGTACCCCACTCTGGGTTTGTACCCCATTCTGGGCTTATACCCTACTCTGGATTTTACTTTGTTCTTGGGTTTGCACTGTTCCTGGATTTGTCCCTCATCCTTGGTTTGCAGCCTGTTCTTGGGTTTATACCTAGTTCTATAAGGCTCCCTGGGTGTTGTTGCACAACGAAGTGCAATTCTCCGAGGTCCTTGTTTGTAAATCATTGTACTACCTGTGGCATTGTGAAATTCCAGGGAAATCATGAACATAAGCCACTTTTACGGCAAAGTGTGATACAAATCTGAGGAATTTTTATTGCTGTCTTCCTGGAGGAATCTGGAGGGCAGGCTAGGGTTGGATCTCAGGACACATTCTGGTTCCATAGGGGCTGAGCCTACTCTGTTCTTCTCCTATTGCTTCCTGAGAGTCCTGCTTCCCACAAAACTTCTTGAGGATGCAGACTCAGTATTTCTTTAGGACCCGCATTCCTGAAGGCCAGACCTAGACAGAGGTGTCCCTGACAAGGAACAGTCCCCTTGGAAGGTGGTGTCTGGCCAGTGACTCCCCCGACACTCCAGCCCTCTCTCCTTCAGTGGAGGCCACTCTCTGTGCATGTGCTACTGTACAACTTAGAAATGATGCTTCCCAGCTATTTTTGTCCTAACACTTATAACCACTCAGGAAGGCAGGCAGGGCAACATCAGTACCACAGTTTTCATATGAGGGGCCTGGGGATTAAAGAGTGAAATATAGTAAAAGGAGAGACCCCTGAGAAGTGTTTAGCACCTACTAAATGCAAGGCAAAGTGCTGGGTACTTCAAGTGCAGATATCTCATGATGGATGATGGAGTAGTAATTGGCCAGTCTGGGATTGTGGTCCAAGTCTCCAGGTTCTGAGTGCTCTGTAAACACAGAATGACATAGGGCAGAGGGATATGGACATTGGATACTGGGGGACTAGTGGGTAGACAGGCAAGAGAGTAACAGGGAGGGGCAGGTGGGAGTGGGGAGAGAAGATTGGCAGCTGACAAGTATGAGGCTATGGGTGGGGCTGGGGCCATAGCTCCCATTATGTGGCTGTCATCAAAGTGCCCAAATAAATAAAGGTTTGCAATTACTGGGAGACGTGGGTTTGGGAATCTCCCAGCAGCAAGGCCTAGATGTTAATTAAGCCTAAGATAGGTTATTATCTCTCTCCATCAGATTGAATAGAGGGAAGTTGATGCAGATGGCAGGTTGGGGACTTTCCCATATGACTGTTATGTGTTATTATTTCTGGTTTTTAAGAGGCACTCAACCTAGAGATTTGGGGTGTAGCTGAGGGGAAGGAGGCCACCTTTAAGGGCTAGTCACTGAGAGCATTTCTCACCCTTCCCTCACAGTTAAAGAAGGGCCTGACCAGGCACTTAGCATTTGCCCCATGCCTTTTGGAGCTAACTGGCCTGCGTTCCCACACTGGGACTTCCACAGAGCCAGGAGCAGAGTGTGGGACACAGAGTGACAGGACACAGCAGGCTCCTCAGGCCAGACAGGCTGGGGGGCATTAAGATATTTAATGACCAGCATGGCCTGTTCACATACTATCTGAATGGACATTGGTCATAGCACTGGCCTAGCTCAGGTCCTTGGGAGCCCCTGTTTGGTCAGGTGTTAACTCTTTGATTCTTGGATCCTGGATAGGGGTGTGTGTGTGTGTGTGTGTGTGTGAGAGAGAGAGAGAGAGAGAGAAAGAGAAAGAGAGAGAGACATGGAGGTGGGGGGACGGAGGAGGAGTTTCCAGGGGAAGGGACTGGGTGGTCAGAGTGACACCAGAAGGATTACCCAAGGAGGCTTGAATCAGTGACAATTTAACAATTTACCCACAGATACAGGAATAATTCAATGTTTTATCTATCAGTATGGCTATACGAGCAGAATATCAATCACGAGGAAAGTACTATTTTACCTGTAAAATAATTTACAAATATCAAAGGTTTTACCATAATAACAATATGATGTTAAAATTGGTAATATATTTAGTCTTTTCATAAAAGCCCCATTGGATTAGGCTTTCATGCCTGTTTTCAGATACCAAGAGGATGTTTCTGATCTGCTAGGCCATAGACTGGAGGCCTTGGCTAACTCCTGCTTTGGGGGTAGTAGGAGAAGTGAGTCATTTTTTCCTTACTCAGTGTCTTTCATCAGCAGGGGTTTTTACGCTGTTGCAAGATAGATGGTCCCCTGTGGACAGGCCATCTGGCCATCTGTGTCTGTCTACTGTTGTAGACCATGTACATTGATGAAAAGGTGAGTTGCTTAGGATTCAACCTTTTATTCTAAATATCCTTTGGAATGACTGAAACAGAAACTGCACTGCCAAGATCATGGTAGTGGCGGCAGACGAAGGGTGTGGGTGGCCAGGGTGGCACATCAAGGAATTCCACAGGGAGGTGCGAGGCACTAATCCTCAAGGACACTGTAACAATTTCCTAATTAGACCTTTATTGGGCTTGGAAATGTGGGGATGAAGGCTACCGGGCAAAGTGTCGCCATTGAACTTGAACATCAAAGTAAGACCTGATTTATTCCCAAATTTTGACCTTGCTTTTAAAGGGCTGAGTAGTAATAGTAATATTTAATAATGGTGTTGGAAAGAAGGCATTTGAAATACTAGAATGACCTAGTTATGTTCTCCCTGGGAAAGGCAAACGAGCATGAGTTACCTTCATTCTCTTTAGCATATTTGTTAAAGGGCTGACTGAGCATTGAAAACAAGCATGTCTGGATTCTAATGGCCAATCCTTTGTGCAGGCCTTGGGGAATAAAGTGAAATAATGAAAACTATTGATAAAGGCCTGGCCTGCCATGCCTGCCACTGCTCACCCAGTGGATGTCTGATCTCTGAGTTTACCCAAGCGTGGGCGGAGTCCCCACTCAGGAGGATTCGCCTTTAGCGTACTCCCGCTTTTCTCTGGACTTAACGTTCACCATAAGGACTATAATCATGTTAAAATCTATTTAAATCCCTGAGGAATGTTTTAAAGACTTTAACACACTAATCAAATTTCATAAATAATAACTAACCTATTTTAGTGTAGCTTGCAATGGTATTTTTACATTATCTCACTTGATCTTCAGGAGCCCTCTGAGATGGATAGATATTATTATCCACATTTTATAGATGAGGAAGCTAGGGCATAGAGAGAGAGAGACTTGGCTCAGAACCACAGTGTCAGAAATATTAGTGATATCTGGTGATATCTAACTTCCTTTTCAGATGGAAAAAGTACCTGGAGCTAATTTTCAGATAAACAAGGGTCAGGTTGTAAAGAGCTTGGATATCCAACAACTTTGACCTTTCCTTTGAAAATCATGAGTCTGAAGGATTTTAAGAATCCAGGGGCAGCGGGGTGCCATGAGATGTTGGTGTAAGAGCGACCACTCGCGGTGGTGGGGAGGAGGGATGGGAGTGAGGAGAGCCTTGCGGTGGAGAGAACAGGGAAGAGGCCTTCGCAGTAGTCCAGACAGGAGATAATAAAAGGCTGGGCTGAGGAAAAGATGCCAGGGATGGGAGGGGGAGACAGGTCCCAGGGACATTTCAGAGTTATCAAGAGGACAGTCAGGGAGTGGGGTGTCCAAAATGCAGGGGTGTGCTAGAGCCTCTGGTACTCTCTCAGGGGACAATGTATAGCTTTTCTCTACTCTGCACTTAGGAATGTCATGTTGGGAGCTTTAAATCAGCCTCGGCAGAAGTAATAACACCACAGAGAAGAAGAAAGTAGATACAAATCAGGACCTTTTCTCACAAGAGAGCTGGTTTTTAAATGTTTATGAACACACCATTCCTGAGGTAGGGGGCAGGGTCAGATGAAGTGGACTTGGGAGGGTTCAGAGGCATTTGAGATGGGCGTTGGGCAAGGAATGGTTTGTGGTAGGTGGGGGTAAGGGAAGGGCATTTTTGGTGAACTTGTGGTAGGTGGGGGTAAGGGAAGGCATTTTTTGGTGAACCGCGCATGTGAACAAAGGCCTGCTTTCTTCTGGGTATCTTGGCACAGAGCAGGGCCCTTAAGAGACACTCCATGACCATTTGTGGGCTATTGCTAACAGAGTCTCAAATTAGGACTTTATGAGTTGATAGATCAGATGCACAACTGAAACGTTCCTTCAATATTTACAGATACATGATGCAGGTTTGCCATGAACTGACCTATTTGTGCTAGGAGTTCATCTTTACAATGAGCTGTCCCTGAATCCAGTTGTAATTGTTCATGACTTACCTTAGGAATGACTCAGAAAATTTTCTAGATTATTATTTAGTAGGGAGGGAACCTGAGTCCCAGAGAGCACTTCAAAGGCTTTCCTAGCTCATTAGTGACCTTTATCAGAATCAGAACTTTGGAGTTGGAACTTGTATTAGTTATCTATAGCTGCAAAACAGATTTCCTCAAAACTTTTTCAAAAGTTTAAAAATCTGTCTTTAAAACAATAAACATTTATTACCTCTCAGTCTTACAGTTATTGTATAGTCAGGAATTCAGAAGTGACTTAACTGGGTAAACTTGGCTTGGGAACTGTACTAGCCAGAGTTTTCCAAAGAAATGGAACAAGTAGTGTATCTATAGATGACTTATTATAAGGGATTGGCTCACATAATTATGGACGTTGAAAAGTGCCATCATCTGCTGACTGCAAACTGGAAACCCAGGGAAGCCACTGGTGTGATTCAGAGTCCAAAGGCCTTAGAACGAGGGGAGCCAGTGGTGTAAGTCCCAGTCTGAAGGCAAGAGAGATTGTGAGATGAGGTGACCCAGTTTAAGCAGCCAGGCAGGAAAAAGTAGGGGTGAATTTTTTCTCTATTTTTTATTCTATTCAGGTCCTCAACAGATTGGATAATGTCCCTCACATTGGGAAGGACAATCTACTTGACTGAATCCACGGATTCAAATGCTAGTCTCACCCAGACACACCCTTACAGAAAGACACGCCCAGCAATATTTAATCTGTGTACCCCAAGGCCAGATGAATTAGCACAGAGAATAACTATCACAGGGTATCTTGTGAAATTGCTGTCAAGATGTCCGCTAAGGCTGCGGTCATCTGACTGGGGCTGGAGCATCTGTTTCCATGGGGGCTGATGGACATGATTGACACATTTGTGCAGGGTGGGCAGGAGACTAATTCCCCTCCAGGGCGCCTCTCTGTGGGGCTGCAGGAGCATCCTTATAATGCAGGAGTGAGCTTCCGTCTGAGTAAGCGATCTGGAGAGACCAAGCCAGACGTTCTGATGTCTTTTATGACTTATCTTCAAAGGTCATAACCATCATTTCCATACCACCTTGGTGGTTCCCCAAGTAAGTCTTTTTCATGTGGGAGAGGGTAAGAGGCAGGGATCATTGGGGACCATCTTGGATGTTGGTTATCACAGAACCCAACACAGAAAATGAGATGATTAAAATCATAAGACTCTTGAAGTCAGAAAATGTGGTTCTGCTATTTGGTAAGTAGGGATCCCAATAAAGGCTCAGCTTTCTTATCTATAAAGTGGAACTATAGCTTCTGCTTGACTTACCATAATGGGTTATGATGAGGACCAAATTGCAAAGACAGCATAGATGTGTTATGGTGATTACTCCTAAGTCACCTGTGGTTGAAGAAGAAACAAGGTGGAGAACACCAAATCCCTGCTCACTGATGGCTGTTCAGCAAAGCCCAGGAGTCTTGGGCTCCAGGGGAGGCAGCTGCAATGTGGTGAGTGTGGCTCTGGAATGAGGCTTTGTGCTCAAAGTTCAACTCCGCCACTCAGCGACAGTGGGATCTTGGGTCAGATACTGAATCCCTTTGTGCCTCGGTTTCCTCACCTATTCCCATGGAAACGATGGCAATACCTACTTCATAGGGTTGCTGTGAGAATTAAATGAGCTAATTCAAGAACAGCATTTAGAACAGTTCCTCCTGATATTTAGTGACAGCGTGATAGAAATAATAGCTTTGACTACAGAGTAGCCACAAGTCTGGAAACAGGTATTATTTTATCAAGCATTATAATGTAATATCAATAAGCCATTTATTATATAGTTGTCTGTGTTTCCAGACTTGGTGACCAACCTATATCAGAGTCAATCTGATCCTGATTGTCCAGGCAGCTTACTCTGCCCTTTACTTGTGCCTATAATCCAGTTGGCTGATCTGGTATGAGATTCTAATCTCTCATTAGAGAGGAGAAGGCCTTCATTATACTTATTAATGTCAGCTCTGCCTCCAAGCTTCCCCAGATGTGGGGTGCTGTTAAAGCTGCACTCAGGTGTATTGCTCACCCCACTGGGGCCTTTTATTACACGAGCACGCAGGGTAGAACACTTGCCCTGTGCTATTAAGTTGGTTTTGCAAACCACTGTGGCCAAGCCACATAATGACATAAAGATACACCTTACCTCAGAGAGGGCATCACATGAAAAGTGTTCTGAGCAACCCGTGACAGCGCCCTGAGAAAGGAATGTTCCAGAGAAAGAAGGTTTGGAGTTGCAGAGATGTACCCTATGTTAACAAGGTTGAACATTCAAACTTCTGAGCCCAGAAACTGGTAGCTTTGATGGTGTTTAATTTAAGTTATAAATTGGCTCTTTGTAAGCAGTTACAAGTTTCTGTGAATATCTACCTCTCTGGTTTGTTTAATTTTATTTATTTATGTAAGGATTTGAGCCACATCTTTGTGGAGAACATCTATGACCTAGAAGGGCTTTTTAAAAAGTGTTTTTGGAATGCTAATTTCCACAGGTTGTTACTGGATGTTACATCAAAAAAACCTTTCAGTGATCAAATAAGCTCAAAGAAACACTGGATTAAACATAATTAAACAGATGTTTAAAAATAAAATAAAACAGGACTCTTCAGAGTCTGTATGCTAATATATCTTTTGAATCTCTATGAAGGCAATAAACTCTATAGTTATTTTTACATTTGTTTGATCATAAATCCTTTTCGGGGTGGAGTATATTTCAGAAAATCTATTCAGATAATATAGATAGAGGAAGATAGCAACTTAATGATTGGAAATCTACTATGTTATCTGCTGGCAAATTCACTTCTTTCTGGTAACCCTATTTCCCCCTCCTCTGAGAGCTGTCCCCAGCACCATTTGCATAGTTTGCAAGATCACTGGTGTTTCCTTAGACGCCTGCTCTCCAGGACCATGGGCAACATGGCTCCTCGCCAGAGGAGTGATCACTGGACTTGGGCTGAGCCACTAGTCCCTTCTCTGGAATTTTGGGATTTGGGATCAATAATTCTTTCTCTGGTGGTATAGCCTGTAAGACATAATCAAGAGCTGTTAATTGTTTTGTTTTCTGCTATTTGGAGAAAGCAATGAATGAGGTTTAACAGAACCAACATGCAGAGAGAAAGACATATAGGGGGTGAAAAGTCTACTCCATTTGACCAATAGCTCTCATTATCCTGGACTTACTCATTTCATTCCACTTGTGTGCAGCTTGGATAACCTATGTGAGTACTACTCAAAGTGTGCGCAAAGTGTGGTTTGTGGACTAGTGCTGTTTCCCAAAGCATGTGTTACCAGTCTCTAGTGAGGTGAATTCAAAAGCTGAATGTTCAGTAATTTTTATCATACTTGACATTGTTGAAACACGGAGTGGCATCTCATTTTTCTAGTAATTCCTACCTACTTAATTTACCAAAGTATTGATGTACAGTGGATTTTAATAGTAATGGTAATTTAAAAGCCTAGTCCTTCAACCCAGACAGTCTGGGCAGAGCTGTTGTGTGAGCCGTTCCAGCAGGGCTGCTGCTGTGGCTGTGCAGGCCATGCCCTGCCCGGCTCCAGAGAGCGCCGCCCCACGATGAGGGCATGAATGACTCCCTTGGGCCTGTGCGCCGGTGCAGAACCTGCCCGACAGCACACCTAACTATGTTATCCCCACGGCCTTCCAACAAATTCTTTTTTGTTTTGCTTAAATTAGCCAGAGTCATTTTGTTGTTGTTGTTCAAGCTAAAGAAATTTAAATAATATGTCTACTAATGTCTTAGTGGCCTATTTCAACTGTCTACTATATAGACGAGATCTGGTTCTGGAGTGCAACTTTTCTCACAGTGTGATTCATCCGTTTTGGTGTCTTGTTAGTTCTCATGGAAGGAAACAGCTTTAATACACACTGCTTGGAAGGATGCCAAGCATTCTTCTCCACCAAACCCAACAGTCTGTGGTTAGACACGCCAGCATTTAAAGGTTCTTCCTCTTTCCACATCTGAGCCGTAGTGTAAAGAGATCTTACAACTAGCCGGTTGGGTGGGTGAAGGTAGCTGGCTGGGCATTCTGAACACTACGTCAGTGGGCCTGTAACATGGTTGTCTTTCTAGAAAAGTTTAGTAATGCCTACCAAAAGTTTTTAAAATGCCCTTTGCCCTTTTGATCATTATACTTCTAAGATCCTCTCTCAAGAATCTAAAACTGCCTTCAAGATTTATCCCCAAAGATGCTCACTGTGTTTTCATTGTGAAAATAAAAATTAGGAATAACCTAAATATCCAACATATAAGAATAATTAAGTGGATAACAGAAAATTAAGGAAAAGGGAGAATAATATGAGTTTATTAAAATTATAGTGTTTTTTTAACAATACGGACAATTACATAATATGAGGTTAAAAATCAGAATACAATATATGTAAGAAAAAAGTGCTAAGTAAACATACTAGAGAGAAATAGACTAAAAAGATAATAGCAAATATCTCTGGAAGGAGTGATATTTTGGGTGATTAACATAAAAATATTTTTCTAAAATTTCTATCAAGAGTACATATTACTTTGATAGGGGAAAAGAAAGTTAAATATTTAAACAGAAAAAATAAAGATAAGGCAGCGGTTTATTGTAGGTTGGGCTCCAAAATATAGCTGGTGGGGTCACAGCAGGCTTAGATCTAGTCTCGAGGTCTGAGTTCAGCAGCTTGATTTCCTCAGCTACTCAAGGTCATCTGCGTCACACCCACAGGGACGCACACCCTGTTGAGAGTGAGCGCCCACGCAGGGGCCGAGTGCTTCTGGCTAGCAGTTTCTGTTTCTGTGGGTAGCACTTCCTGATCTTATTCTCGGTTCTAGGAGCGCCCATGTCTGGGAAAATACCCGTGATTTCCCGGAGTGGCAAAGAGGCTGAAAAAAGACTGAGGCCTGAGGTAAAGGATATGCGTTCCTCAAACCAGCCATTTCGCTCCTAGGTATGTGGTCTGGACAAACCCACATGTGTGTGTGAACACTCATTATGCCATTGTTTGCAATAGCGACAAATTGGAAAAAAAGGTGGGAAAATTGGCTGTCCATCAAAAGGAGAGTGGATACATAAATTATAGCATTTTATACAATGAAATACTATAGAGCATCAAAACAAATGAATTAGCATGAACATAGATGAATACCAAATCAAGAAAGTTAGCAAAAACAAAGCAAGCAGCAGTTGATTTATTTGTTTACCATCACATTTCATATATTATCTAGCTTATATAACATAAAAGGTGCTATTATAATTTATTGTTATATTATTTTATATTAAGTTAACACTATGATACCATTAAGGTTAATTTAAAATATGTGAAAATACCATCGATCATATATGGTTGTCCACATATGGTAAAAGTAAAAAGTCATGCATGGGAAGACTAAACATCCAATGCCAGAGAATGGTTGCCCCTGGGAATAAAGAAGAGAAAAGAAATCAGGGATGTCTCAAAGGTATCTGTGAGCTTTTGTCTTTAAAAAATTTATTTGAAGCAAATATGGAAAAGAAGGTTAGGATTTGACAAAGCCTGGTGGTGGGCACAAGTTATTATATTATTCTCTGTAATCTACTGTATTTTGGGAGTATTTTGTAATACAATGTAAGTAAAGAAACAAACAGAAAGCAGGGCGCCAACCCAGGATGCTCTGAGCAAGATACAGGCAGAAGTGAGCAGGGGAGACAGGCTGGTGAGCCTGGGGCAGGGAGTCTGGGTGTGGTAACACGAGGCGCATGCCCTGCGTGGTGCACACTCCCAGCCCTGCCCACCGACACACGCAACACCTCCTTCCTCCCCTTCCTGTTTTTGTGTCCGACCTGGCAGCTCCTCTCAGACCCGCTGTCTGCTGGGAATTCCAAGTCTCAGCAGCAAGGTTCAGTTCTGACGGCCTTCACACAGATGTACTACCTACCTGCCTGCCTCCCCTTGCGTGGCTCCAGCCTCTCTACTCTTGGGGCTTGTGTCAGAACAGCACACGTTCACACCCACCTCCTGCCAAGGGACAGAGAAACCTTGGAGGCCTGGGAATTCTGATTATTTTATCTTCCTCAGGCTTCCCCATGTGTTTAGATAGGTCTCCACTGTCCTGGTTACAATTAATCTGCCTGACTCATGTTTCTTCTTCATAGAAATGAGTCCAGCCCAGGTCACTGCCAATATTCCAAAAAAGTCCAGACAGGGCCTCCTCACCGGTGCTCCCGCCTGGTCTTAGAACCAGGAAACCTGGTCTGGGGTCCCCTCAGCCAGATGCATACTCTGAGTAAACCATGGCACCTCCCTTTCTTCCTCTGGGAAATGGGGCATGTGCGCCTGCCTCACCAGGCTGGCATGACATCATGATTGTATAATGTCTCACTTGTTCAGGTGCCAAGCACAGCGTCTGCACAAGACAAAACACAGTAATTTAACTTTTCCTAAGGTCAAATTCAGCAGTTAATGTTGGCAGGCCTTTCAGGTTCTGATCATTTTCTTCCCAGCAAGCTATTTCCTCCTCTTCCTCCCTCTGCTCCTCTCATCACCTCGAATAATTTGTTTGGTCTACTAGGTCGTGACTGACTTCAGCTCAAAGTAATCTGCACGCCAAAGTGGCACATTCCGAGGATGCTCACTCTGAACCCTTTCACCAGGTGTGTGTGACACAGCAAGACTGTGAGGCTCTAGTTCTCTCTTAGGCTGCTCCTCCCAACTCTGGGCATAGACTCCAGTTTAATGGAGGGTCTGCAGCCCAGAGAATGGAAGTGATTTACTCAAAGTCACAGCTGTGGCCACAGCAATTAAAAACGATATGGTTGGTGGCACAGTGTTTGAAATTCTTGGCTTTGGCTTTTACTTGTCTGGAGGGTTTGGTTGGGATGTTGCATCTGGAACCACACACTTATAAGAGCAGCATTTAGCTTTGAATGAGCAGTTTGGCCAAAGTCTAACTTCTGGGTAAGTGTGGTGGTGACATTCTAGTCTCCAAAGGCTTCAGCTAGGGACTGGTTGTGAAAGGTAAAGTGGGGGCTCATTTACAGTTTAATACATATCCCAGGGTGAGGATAGACAGAGAGGGAGACAGAGAAGTACCAAAGAGGGTTGGCTGAAATTTGCGGGAAATACCAGCAGGTTTACTATAGCTGACTATATTTTTTGGTATTTGGTTAGGCGTTTAATAGGTGGGTGCAATTTCCTCCCCTGCTCCTATAAAACAGCTTCATGTAGAGCACATTTTTATGCCTTGTGCCATTTGAGCCTTACGACACCCCTGATTGAGATGATCATCTCTGGTTTATGAGTAAGGGAGCTGACGACCAGAGTAGAGCTGGTGTGGGCTAAGTTGTTGGAGAAGCTGGGACCAGTCGCTTCCTCTACCGAGTCTGCCTCCAGTTGTTTAGCCCGTCAGTCTTCCAGGATTTTACTTCCACATTGCATGCGAGTCCACTCAGTTTCAAAGCAAGGATTTACCTTCTGGTAAAACTCTGCTTACTCTAGGTGATTACCTGACTCACAAAATGGAGATATCAAAAACCATGTTGGGGATAGAGATTTTGTCTCAATCTCTGAACCCAGTTTAGTTTCCATTTTCCCCCTTCCTGTCCACATCACTATAGCAAGAAGCACTAACCAAGTAATGACTTCACCACTCATATCCTGAATACCTCCCATAGGGAGGGCCTTGAAAAGGGGTTTTCGGAGGACAGAGATGAATCCATATTTCCTGCAGGAATGGCAAATGTGTGGCTCCAGGAGATCCACTCTCCTTTTCTACACCCTGTGCAGACGTCAATAATCTATCATGCTTATTCCTTCCCGCTAGGCCCGAACATGACTATTTAAGACTCTGATGCAGGCATCCAGGAACATCCAATAGAGATGGTATTCAAGTTAATAAGAACTGGCACTTGCTAAGTGCTTACTATGTGTTGGCCACTATACTACATTCATGACCACATTACTCCCAGATGGTTCTGTGAAGCAGGTACTGTCATTACCGTCCTTTTACAGATGAGCAAACAAGCTTAGAGAAGTTAAGTGCCTTGTCCCCTACCCGCAAGGACTCTAATATTTGAACCCAGGCTGTCCAACTCCAATACCTATGTCCTTGTTTTTGACTTTTTATTGCTACCCTTTTTCCATCTCTGATCTGCTACTCACTGCCTGCTGTCTTTCTGAGCACGGAGCCAGTATGGCTTGTGGGTGAGAATAAGTTAATGTTTCCTGACTGCTCTTCCAGCTCCCCTGATGTTTTATAGCCAATGATCATGGGCCTCATTTCACAGAAGGAAGCACTTATGGGCTGTGACATCTCCAAGGTAGCAGCTCAAATGACACAAAGAAATGGGAGTGGGAATAGTGAATTCCCAAACCCAGACCTATAGGTCAGCCCAGGAACCTTAGGGCCTTTTGGGGTTTTATAAATGCCTCTTCACATTCCTCAAAGCCTAACATGATTTAATTTCACAAATACTCCTGGGGCACGGGGCTGACGAGCAATATAAACAATAGATCTGGCTATCACTTGCCCTGGATTTGTTACTAATGAAGTTGAAGCAACTGATGTTAAGGGATTTTAAATGATTGTCACATGGGAATTCCTATGTAGGCAGACCATCAGCCTGGGCTCCCCTTGAGCTTCCTGGGGCCATCTCAGTGAATTGTTCTGTTAAATTTGAACACTGAAAGGAGTTTGCAGTTCATTTTGTGTGTGTGTATGTGTGTGTGTGTCTGTGTCTGTGATATAGTCTGTTGAGCTTCATTAGGAGAAAAAAAACGAGTTGATTATACTTTAAGTATTACATGTTTGCTGTTTCTAAATGGGCATAAAACTTCCAAAATGGCTAAAAATGTGGAATAAAATCTGAAAAACTCCCCCAAAGCATAAAACCTACCTTTTTCATCTGTCTTAAAAACTTTTAAAGGACCAACCTAATTAGACATTGTTTTCTTTTCATTGCGGGCAGATGGCTTTCTTTCTAATATTCTATGGAAGGATGAAGTATCCAAGTAGATTTATAGATAGACTGGGATAGATATTTCTACTGCTTCCATCCTGGGGATAAAGGACAACAATTCCCACAAGTAATTTATGAGGTTTATGGGTTCAGGAGTGCACTCCCTCCCCCAACCAGTGATGACCTCTTAAAATCTGTGGAAGTCACCTTGCAGGGCCTTTGCAGATGTAATCAAGTTAAGATGAGGTTACGCTGGATGAAGGTGGGTCATAAATCCAATCACTGTTGTCGTTCTGAGGAGAGAGAGACATAGGCACTCAGGGAGAAGTTGGCAGAGACTGGAGTGATACAGCTACAAGCCAAGGATGCCAGGAACCATCTGATGTTGAAGGGACAAGGAAGGATTCTTTCCTGGAGGCTTCAGAGTTCACATGGTCCTGCTGACACCTTGATTTTGGACTTGAGCATACTCATTTGTTGAAGTGCTCTTCAGTCTCACATTTCATCAAAAGGCCTGAAAAAGGAGCCCAGTGTGAGAGTTTCTGGGAGTCAAGAATGGACAAAATCCACAAAGGTTTCTCTCTTATTATCTAATTATCATATTAATAGATAACTGGAAGCCAGAGCCCACTATTTGGGAAAAACAGATGCTATTCTGAGAACTGAGCCAGCTAAATCCAAGAACTTTGGGAGGTCTGCTTCAGGCATGGACAAGTATTTATTGAGTAGCAAGGCGGGTCACCTGCTTGCTTTCATTTAAGAAGATAATTGAAATTGGTGTTTGATCTGGACATATCAGAAGTACTTGGGAGCTTGAAAAGTACTGATGCCTAGGCTCCAGCCCTAATTAAAGATTCTGATTTAATTAGTCTGGGGTGCCAAGAGGCCTCAGGGATTTTGAAAGGTCCCCTGGGTGATTCTGATGTACAGTTAGGGTCGAGAAGCACTGGTAGAAGTTCCTGCAGATTCCAGGCCATTTGGGTGAGACTGTCACATGATTATAGTAAATTAAGCAAAATTAGTAGAAACATTAAAATATATAATAAAAAGAGAAAGTAAGATAAACAAAAAGGTGACATCTGAGATAAAATCAAGCTCTGTGGTGAGGTCTTCAAATACTTAAATAGTGCAACAGCTACTTTTGAAAGCATGGTCCCAACAAGTACAGCTCTGGAGTCAACGGGATGAGTTTGAATCATTTTCCTTGTTGGAGGCCTTCGCACAACGCCCCCCACAGAGCAGGCTTCAAGAAACATCGGCCAATGTCGTCTCTTTAGGAAGCCAAGAGAAAGCCGTGGTTCAGATTTCCCTTGGCAGCTTCTTTTCTTTTCTAAAGAAATCTGTATTACCAAAATTATCCACCAAAGCCTCCTTAATTCCTAGGAAGGCAAACCCACTTCTTTAAACCGAAAAGTTAATTACCTTTTACTGATGTTCTCATATTCATGTCAGATGGGTTAAACTGGTGATTCAGGGGAGTTGGGTGCTCTTATGTGGTATGTGAGTACTTTATAAACACTGACTAATCCATATAGAGAGAGTATACTTAGGCTCATTTTAAGGAACTTTAAAGTTTCACACTTCAGTTAGTCCTAAGAGTCTACTGTTGGATAATTTTGTATGACCTGTTGTTGATCATCCTTATTTTTTGTTGTTGCCAAGTTCTTAGTCAGAAACACAACCTCCAAGTATTTTATTACTATTATAAAAATATAATCCGCTTACAATTTGGTTTTCAGGGATACACCTTGGTAGAAGGTGGGAAATATCACGTGCTGTGTATGTAGGCAGTGTAAGGGAGTGTGACTGTGGGGTGGAAAGGCCCTCCACACCAGAGGCAGGTGGGTTTTAAGCCTCGCTCTCGTGGCATAGCATCACTGCTGTTATCTCTGTCTGGTTCCTGAGTGTGTGTTTGGGAGTACACAAATACCTGGCAAGGACCAGACAAGGGAGGCCAATCAGGTTTAAGTTTGTTTGCCCATGCTCATAGATCAACTGGTAGTGATGGCTTGGGCGACTGGGTTGCAAATGCACCTGAAGCCAAATCTGTATTGTGGGGAAGAGTGCCAAGATTGATTAGCAATGTCTTAGATCACACAAGAGGAGGGAATGGAAGCATGAACACAAAGCATTTGCTGAGATCTTTTTAAACCCTCACCACAGCCCCCCCACCTTTTTTAAAAGAAAAGAGCCCTTAGGAAGTGCTGCTTATTTTTAAACAACTCTATGCCCATTTTGGAAATTCACTGTGTGGTGCAAAGCTGGTCACCTTGGGTGAGGTGTTTTAATTGATAGGTTCTCTAATAGGTGAAACAGTTAGTTTGAGACCAGCTAAGGTCTGCACAATCCTTTCCATCTGAGGTTGAACAATTGCTCTCTACTACTAATTATTTTACTTTTACTCACTCATAATAAGAAACTTTGCTGTTTAAAAGGCGTTTAAGAATACAGTACAAGAGGCCACATTGCTTGAAAGAACAATGGTCAATGTTCAACTTTAGTGTCCGGGCTTATGCTCAGCAGTCCTTTAGAAAGCTGCACGTGGCATACCTGGCCCATCCCTCTCATTTCCCACCAGGCAGCAGCATTTTGTTGTCAGATTGGATATATCGTATTGGAGAAGAGTCAGGATGACCATTTTAACTTGAGGAAATGGAAGGATGGACTAGCCAGCCGCTCCTGAGATGAGGATGACTATGGAGGAACAGGTTTTAGGGACAGATTATGAGTTCCATTTTGGGTATATAAAGTTTGGGATTCCTATCAAATATCAAAGTGGAGATGTCAGTCGGGTAGCTGAATACACGTGTCTGGAAATCAGAGAGGAAGTGTGGTCCATAGATATAAACTTGGGAGTCATCAGCTTATTGATAGAATTTAAAAGCACGGAACTAAATGAGGTCATCAGAATAGTTAGTGTAAACAGAGAAGGGGTCCAAATACTGAGCTTTGGGGTAATTTCAAAATAAAGAGGCGTGATGAAGAGGAACTAGCAAAGATTGAGAAAGAACAGAGTGTAAGGTAAGAGAAAGCCAGCAGAATGCCGTAGTAGCCAAGGAAAGTGCTTTGAGGAGGAAGAGTCATTAGCCAAGCCAAATGCTTCTGATAGGTCAAATAAGGTGAAGAAGATTGGAGAATTCACCACTGGGTGTAGTAACATGGAAGCTGCTGTTTTGATGGAGTTCTGGGGGTGAAGACTCAGTTGAAGCGTGTTTAATAGAGAATGGCAAGTTAGAAAGTGGAAGCCACAAACATAAACAATGTTTTTAGAAGTTTTTCCATAAAGAAATGAAGTGGTAACTGAAGGGGGAAATGAGGTTGAGATCTTTTTTTTTTTTTAATGAGAGAAATAATTGCCCATTTGTGTGCTAGCGTCAAAGGCCCAAAAGACAGAAGTTGATGATGGAGGATAGAGAGGAACAAGGGCCTGCACAGTCTCTGTGCTCTATTCCTGTTGGATGTCTTGTACAAAACTGCTTGTGTACCTACTGATGCCTCACTTAGTTAAGGTTTGTAAAAAATTTTTTAAAAATCATTCATCCAGGAGTGTTCACAGTCATCTTGACCACCCAAAGCTAACAAAGCGAATTTTCTATTTGGGAGGACAATTCTCCCCTAATTTCCACCTTGGAAAGAGGAAGGATTTTTTAAAACTGTAATCAGTTTAAATAATGTAAAAAGAGACAGGTGGGGAGGGAGAGTGATTCAGGTACAAGCTCGGTGTTGGCGATGGGAGAGTGGACAGTGCAATGCCGCTATAGGGTTTGGTTTCGCTTCTAACGGGCCCCCCTGCGTCTTCTCTGACTGACCTTCCCCGCTTCTCGTCCACTAGCGAAAGGGTTTCATAAAAGCAAGAGGGTGGGGTTAGTGTGGCTGTGGCCTAGTATTTTTAGAATTTCTGAACAGTGTTGAAAGGATGTGTGCTATTCTGAAATTACTTATGCTATTAGAGCAACAGCTCTTTATGTTTCTGCTTTATTATTTTATAAAAAGAACATTTAGGGAGCATGGGGTGGGGTGGGCTGGGATGGGATGGGAGAAATAGAAAACGGTACTTGAAAAATAATTAAATAAAATTAAAAAAATAAAAAGAACATTTAAAGTTTTAAGTGTGTGTGTTCTCCACTTTATGGCTGGAAACTCAGTGTGCCACTCAGTGATTAATTCTGTGGGAATACAGGTGGCCTGTTTGTTTCATCCCCTCTGCACTTGGCATTGACTAAAGAGCCCCTGCTAGAGAGCAGCATCAGCAGGTGACTCTCTGGGCCATGTGCTGAAAAAAGACAGCTGTTTCACTTAAGTTCATTGAAAGGGAAATGTGAAAGGCAACTAAAAGTCTAATGGCTTACCTGTCTTCTCCCAAACTCCTTTTGCTAATTGAATGATCTTGTGTGTGTGGGGGGGGGCGGGGGAGAGAGAGAGAAAAGAAGGAGGAGAGAAGGGGAGGGGAAGGGGAAGACTGGGACTGTACCACACACTTTCTGTTTCAAGGCGGGCTATAGCACACAGCCAAGAACGTCCAGTCTTTCAAAATTACCTCTGGTTCTTGCCAATACTAGAAATGGCAGAGGCATGAAACAAATCTTTGGGTTAAAAAATGCTGCCTAAACCATTTTCCAAAGTCACATTCGAAGAAATTGAGCCTGGGAACAAACACTTGAACATAAAAAAAGTGTTCTGCTTCTCTTCTCCCTAAAAAATCTCACTTTACCAGAAGGGACATCACTGTCAATCAGTTTCATAAGGGGTAACCTCAGCAGCTAAGATCCAGATAATAATTAACTGCATGACTTGGGATATATCACTTAACCCATCTGTATATTAGTGTCCACACATGTCAAAGCTATTTGTATACTCTCAAGAATCATTGAGACTTGAGAGATGAAGATCATCAGTGTTTGGTGTGTATTGAGAAGAAACTAGGTGTTGTAATACAGATTTTACAAGAGAACTTTTCCAACCTGTTTGGGTGAGAAGCTATTGTCAGTTTTTTTTGTTTTTAATGCATGATGATGTTAAGAATTTTAGTTACTCCTCTGATTAAAATGTAAATGACTACCAATTTCACAATAATATCTAAATTTCTTTAGCTTCTCTCACAAGGGATGGAGAACAGCAGCACTTTGGGGCATATTCTAATTCTCTTGTGTGTTCAGGCTTCCTGTATAAGTTACCTGGAGCTAATTAATTAAGGTACAAGAGCCTAAATAGAAGGGACTCATCTTTTGCCTGAGAGTCATCTAGATAGGGGGCTGATCCTTTGAAGATTATTACATGGTAGGTGTTGTGTTAAATTCTTGGCCTCAAGGATGCTCACGATCCAGGACTGGACCAAGGGGCTATGAGCTTACCCTCACACTTATTTGATGGGCACAAATGCAAAGAAGGTGCCTTTGAAGTCACAGTGGGATGACTTCATCAGGAGAGCTAGCTCATCATCCACATGTAGCTTGCTCTGCTCTGCGGTGACCTCTCATGGGGTGCAGACACAAAGGGAACCTTAAAGCAAGAACACTGCTCAGGTTCTCAGTCACTAAGAAGTCCCAGGCCCTGAGTGCTGGCCCCAGAGGCTGGGGTCTGCCAGGCTGCTTGAAGGGTGCTTTCAACACGAGTGAATGCTTATACAACTAATTCCCAGCAAAGACACTCTTCCATTGGCACACAAAACATGTTGTATGGGAAAGTGCAAATTTCAAGAGCTTCTGGATTGTTGAGAGAAAATGTCTTGTTCAGGGAGTGACTGGAATCAGGTTCCTATCTGATCCTCTTGAATTACTCTGTTTTCTCTCTGTTGCATTTAAATGGTGTTTGGAAATTAAGTGTGCAAATATGAGACGTGGACCGCTACTGTGGAAACAAAATGGGAGTAATTATTACTTTGTGTTCTGAGCAAAAGAAGTCTAGACATTCTAATTCCAGAGATCTAAGAATAGAAGTTAAAAGAAATGAAAGTTAAGTGGGGAAGAAATATATCCTTAGACAGAAAGGAGATCCCCAAAGCTAATGTGCCCAAGAAGTCCATATTTGATCTTTAAAACAACTTCAACAATTGTAAATGATTTGTTGTTAAAGACTTGCCTTGTTAAACTGTTAGCCTATAGACTACATATCATGGGTCTGGCATACACTGTGTCATGCTGTGCCTACTTTCTGGCTGTCTCCAGGGGAAATGGAAAGTTTAAATCACTGGTTTAAGTAACGGAACCATGAATCAAAGTGGGGGTGACAAAGTATTCCCTTGGCTCTCGCTGTGAAAGTCACGTTCAAGCACAAATGTTCTGACAAAAAAGGGATCAGGAAAATTTGTTTCTTTAGGGATATTTAATCTCACCTCCACTTCTACCATGTCACTGCTGGTACCAGTGTCTGTTTGGGGAGGAAGAGTCTGACATGAGTACAGTCTGATCTCAGCAACGGAAAATCATAGGCCAACCTGGGAGGCCTCTGAGAGAGCAAATAACCTACACTACTGGGTGACATTCTAAGAGTTCCTAGTCCCACGAGGAGCCAAGACTTGCCTGAAGTCACAGTGCTAATTGAAGTGACCAGGACTGAAACGCAGATCTCTGGACATCCACTCTTGTGCTATTTTCATTATGCCAAGGGCTTCTTGGTTTCCTGGATGCCTAGAAAATGAAATGTATTAACTCAGTAGATATTTATTGACAGGCTCCTGCTGTATGGCAGGAGTGGCGGGAAGGGTGGTTGTATGTGATGGTGTACAAAACTCATGTAGTCCCTGCATTGGCCAGTTTACAACCCAGTGGGGGGGAGAAAGGCATAAAACCAAAGATCACATAAATAAGTATGTACAAGCTGTGAGAAGTGACATGAAAGAAACATAGGATGTCATGAGCACGTATAGCTGGAGACCTGCTCTAGTCTAGAGGGTCAGGGGAAACTTCCCTTAAGAGGTGACTTGAGTTGTGAATGGAAGTGAAGAGTAGGGGTGATAGGAGTGGAAGGGAAATGTTCCAGGTAGAGGGAACATCTGTGCAAAGTTCCTGGGACTGGGCCTGGGACTGACCACATGGAGCTGCCTGTGAGGGCACAGCAGGGCACTGCTTGTATTTTAAGAGCTATGGAAATCTCGAGCAGTGATCTGCCATGATTATGCCTGCATTTTATAAAGATCTCTCTGTCTGCTGCACATGAGACTAGCAAGGTCATCAGGCTCTAGGAGAGCCATAACCTTAGCTTGGGCTGGGGTGGTGGGGGTGGAGGTGGGGAAGAATGGACAGTTGGATTGAACACCCCACCAGGGATGGCGAATCGAGGGATGTCATGAATTAGCTGCATAATGCACAGAAGTCAGGCCTCCTTCTTTCCTCACTCAGAGAAGCTTCGGAGCATTGATCCTCCTGCAGAATAACAATTTCCTGCATCTGTAGATCTTGAAGCATGAGAGGGGTGGGACAGAGAGCATGGCCTGCCATTAAGTGACTCAAAAACTCACAGATTTTACTGTAACTGCAAACTTGAAAACAATGCAGTGGATACGAGGTAATTGGGGGAAGTTATCTCACCCAAAGTTAATAGGACTCCAAGACAGGGCTGGTGTGAGAAAGTGGTTCTCATCCCTCTTACTGAATCGTGCTGAAGGAGAATAGCCTGCTCATCCCTGAAACACCTCCACCTCTGACCTGCTCAGAATATGAAGTTTTGATGCTCATTCAGGTTTTAACGTATTTTTTCTAAGCAAATAGTATGCATTCATTATGTGCTTCCTTTAATAATATAATAACTACCAGTCACTGAGCATTTACTACCTGCCAGGTGCTGCTCTAAGACATCTGTGAATAGTAACTGTGATGGGAGGGAGGGACCATCTCACAGACGATGGGACTGACATTGAGAGGACATCTTGTTGCTAAGCCAAGGGCTCCAAGCCCCGCAGCGGGCTGCCTGCGAATACCTTCTCTCTGTGCCCAGCATTTGCTGGACGCTGTGGAGAGAAATGTATCATCAAGCATTTTCCAATTAATATTCACCAGACTTAGTAAGCTTTCTTGCATTGGCAAGGCTGAGAAATTTTCTACCTGTCCTTTTTTTTTTTTATCATCTCAGATGTTCCCATTTTACCCCAACGTTTGTCATCACTTGGAATTTCCTCAGTGACAGACCCCATCACTGCTTGCAGCTCCCCAACTTTGCCCATCCCAGCTCTCTCTCAGTCTCACGCACACACAGGTGCGGGTGAAAGACCCTTCCTCCCAACTCACCTGATGGGTGGGGTTTGTGGCTGCGCCTTTAGATGATGGCTATGTTATGTTGGCTTCCTTGCCTTGCTGCCATGGGTTTTCAGGAAGGGGCATCTTCATAGGCTCTGGTTGGGGCAGGAAATGAGTGCTGGGGTCCTTGGGGTAAATGCAAGAGGCCTGAGGGGCCCCTACTCTCTTCTGGATTTCTACAGAGCCCGGGATTCCCTGTTTGAGGCCTGATTCTCATTTACTCTGGGCCACTCTTCATTTGAAAAGCAGCTCTGGGAAATCTGGCCCCTGAAAGGAATCGAAGAGGTGTCTGCTGCGGGGACAGACTGATACCCTCACTAGATCTGGAGGTCTCTCTGAAGCCCAGCTGGCTCCTGTAAGGAGCAAGCCCTGCAGAGAACTGGAGACACCAGAGCATTACTGGCCAGCCTTGCTCTCTCTCCTCCTCTCAGCTCATTCTCCTGGGCCTGGAGGTGTCTGCTCTTCAGCACTCTGAGGTCCCTCTGGTCACCTCACAGGCACGGTCAGTCAGTGAGGTGAGACACAGTCCAGTGGCCATTCTCCTCCAGTAGGAAGATTGTTTCATGACGGGCCCGACCTCCATGTCATGGACATCTTGCCTGGGAGAGAATTATTTCACTGGCCAGGGCTTGTCAGAATCGCCCACTCCAATGCTTGCTCTCCTCAGCTCTGCACCTGAGTGAGTGATCCAGGCCACTAGCTTGGTTGAAGCTGAGCACACAGCTTTCCTGGTAGGGGAGCCCCTCATCCCCACCCCAATTTCACTTATTAAATTCCATCTCCACCTGCTAACTCTGACCCGAACCCAGCCTCTTTCTAAAGCCTCTCTGACGTTTCCTCATTTCCCAAATTCTGGGCCTGAGCCACCTCTGCCCCTCTTCTGACCAGGACTACTGCCCTGCCCCAGACTGTGTGCTCAGGGAAAGTGGGACTGAGTTGGCCCTGCCTCTGTTGCGTCCACAGAAGGTATGTGATCCAAGTTCATTCCTTCATTTTTGAATTTTGTCTAGGGAACATTTTTTTTGCTTGGGCCCCCAACCTCATTTTCATGGCCCAAACTATTGGGATGGCAAGAATATTTCACCATTTCATGTGCCTCTTTGTCTCCAGGTAGGAAGTGGGGTTCAGAGAGCATAGAGCACAGAGGCAGCCCAGCCAGCCCTGTGGTCCCTCTTCCCTGTGGACACCCTGCCTCTGCCTGGGGCTTGTCTCCTGCTGATGTTTTAGCTTCTGTTACTTCTATTTCTGCCCTTTCTGCTTCTGCTTTTTCTCTCAGCTACTTTTTTCCCTGTTGCTGCTTCTCTTCTTTCCTCTACCACCACTTCCACTCTTCTCTCCCTCCTTTTCTTCCCTGGTTCTTCCTCCTCCTTCCTCACTTCTTCTTCTTCTTTTTCCTCCTCCTTCTTCATCTTTCTTGTTCTCTGCCTCTCTCAGTTCTGTCTCTGCTTCTTCTCTGTGCTTCTACTTCTTCCCGGTTGCTTCAACTTCTGCTTCTTTGCGCTCCTGCTTCTGCATCTTCCACCTCTCCCTTTTTCATTTCCTCTTCTTGCTCTTCTGCTTCTGTTTTCCTGCTGATTTAACATCTGCTGCTTCTACTTCTTCCGATTCTGCTTTTCCCCTCCTGCCATATCTCCTTCTGAAACTACTCTGTCTTCCCCTTCTTTCCTCCTCCTTTTCCTCCTTCCTGGTCTTCTTCCTCATCCTCAGATTCTGTTACTTCCGCTTCTGTTTTCCACCTCTGCTTTGGCAGCTGCTGCTTCTTCTGCCTCCCCCCATTGTTATTGCTGCTTCTCCTTCCGCTTCTATTGCTCCTCTTCTTTCTTTTTCCTCTTCTCTTTTGCTTCTGCTTCTGATTTTTCTGCTCCTTTCATTTTTCTCTTCTTCTCCTCTCTGCTCCTTCTCTTCTCGCTCTATCTCCTCAGTTTTGAATGTGCTGTGCCTGTAAGACATCCCCCCATACTTTCTCTAGGGCTTTCCTAGGAGCTGCAAAATTTCTGCCAACTTGGGACTGGCCAATCCACATTCAGTACAGTGTCTTTAATAAATGACAAATACTGTTAACAAGAAGCCCTCCCAGAGGAACAGTGCTCTAATACAAACAGTATTAAAAAACCTATTTGTTTGAGTCTCATAGTAGCCACAGTGGGTGGAACAGAGGACGTGAGACTCAGTGAAGCTTCTCTAATCCCAAAACCACACAGAAAGAGAAGCAGAGCTTTTATTAGAACTAGGGCTACCTGCCCAGGGTTTCCTGTAGGGCTTAATATGTTTGTTTGTTTTTTAGATAAGTTTTAGATTCTCAGCAAAACTGAGTAAGAAGCACAAAGAGCTCCCATAGGGGTTTGTATTTTTACAGAGCTTAAAAATGTTCTTTTGCAACTCTTAATTTTACCTGTTCGAAAAACATTCAGCGAGAATATCAGCCCAGAGAGGGAAGGGATTTGGCCCTGGTCACACAGCAAGGTAGTGACATCTGACTGGGGTGAAGGCCCCCAGCATCTTCTCTAGGGGTCCAGAAATGGCCAGTGCCACTCCAAAAAGCAGTGGGGCATTGAGTGATAGGGGTGAGCCCTGGGCCAGATTTTCCTGTGTCACCAACCCTTCCCTCTCAGGTCTTGACACAGTTTTCTGAGCTCATCCATCCTTAAGAAAAATTCTAGTGAGCCAAGTCAGGGCAGAAAACCAATAAACACAGGAATTGCTTTTTAAGAAAAGCTCAATTTAAAAAAAAAAAAAAGGAAAACTCAGTTGATAGGCTGAAAGTGCCATGAAGCCACGGGACAATTAGTGTATGCTGGGCTCCGAACTCTGAGCAGATGCCATCCTGGTTGGGAGCCAAGCCCTGGGAATAGAAACGCTGGCCCTTCTGCACCAGTCCTGGCAGGGCCTCCTCAGCAGCTGGTCTCCAGCCAGTCACTCCTTTGCTGCCAACATTGCATAGGCCCCAGGAAAATGGAAATGGAATTTGGAAAAATTCACTTTTGCTTATTTGGAGAATGGGTGGGGGTGGCCCCTTGTGTGGGAAGTAGTAGATTATTCATCAGCCCCTTAAGGGCAGGCCTAGCCTGCTTTTACTAGCCATCACGTCCTATTAAAGAAAAAAATTATTCATTCCCACCTGCTAAAGAATAATGAGGAAGACTTTGTTCATCGGGACCATTGAGATAGGTGTAGGGACCACTGTAGTAGGGGAAAGAAACTAGGCTAACTTCGAATATGGCATAAACAAGCAGGAATTTATAGCCAAGGAGCAGAGCGGGGGGCTGTCAATAGATGGAAAATTACTGAGAAGACATTAGAGTTAAGGGGGAATTCTGTCTAAACTGACTTAACAGGATCCTTCCAGAAGGCAGACCAGGGTGATCAGACACCACTTGGGGATGGGTGGAGAGTGAGGAACCTGTTTATATATCAAGAGTGATCAGATGTAGAGGAGGGGGGATTATGGCTAAAATGACTTAGCAGGCTTCTTGCTAAAATTGGACGATGCTGAGATGAACAAGGAAGTCAATGAGAGGATCTTTGTCTAGAGCTAAAAGGAGTACTGATCATATAATAGGTTCTGAAAAATATGGTTCACAGATGGCACACATACTGAAGCTGGGGAAGTGAGCTTTCACTGTTTCCCCAAGTTTCCAACTACAGAATCATGTTTGTAGAACTCGTGGCCTGGTGTCTGGAGCATGGGGAATGGTAGTGTGTGTCAGGAGTAACAGGTTAATGGCTTCCACATGCAGGTGAAATTTTAGAGGAAACCCAGAGGATAGAGGGGCTGGGGTGGTTTTACAGGGGAGAGGCAAGCTGGCCACACCTTGAGGCTTGCAGGAAGGAAGGACAGGGGACCTCAGAGAGTTCTCTTGGGCATGGGAAGAGCGCCAAGGTCTTATGGAAGCAATTCTGTTATTTAGCCATTCAGCAAATATCTGTGTGCCTCTTCTTTGTGATGAGTTTCCTGGAAAAGTGTTGCATCTCTGTGAGAGACAAGGCTCCTTTTGGGTAAATCTTTTGAAGGGAGTCTTTAGAAAGCATGATTTGCAATTCAGGAGTGCTGGTGGCCAAAGGCACCAAGTACCACTGCAGCAGTAACTTCCTGACAAGAGCCAACTCTACCCTTGAGGCTCTACTGGGACCACATCTGCCTACTAATAAGCACATGCTTCCAGGCACACTGATCACACCTGCAGTGTGGGGCACAGGAAGTGCATGGCTGCTGAGAGAGGTGGCAGGAACTTTGGGAGGATGTGGCATAGGGGCTGGACCTTGAAATGTGGGATGGGCCTGGCTATGAAAAGGGCAGAGTAATCAAAGGCTGGGAGTCAGCGGTGTTGTGTGCAGTGCAGGTCATCCTGTTTGACTTGAGTGGAAAGTGGGAGCTGGGGTTGGGAATTGAAACCTGGGCCAGCTTAGATATTTCTGCATCCTTCCTTTTTATTTTTTTGACTTCCAGTGGAGAAGGTTGAGTTAATCAAACTCTTTAGTTCATGACACATTGTCATCATTGGTTCCTACAAATTCCCTCTCTTGTTTTATTTATTCATTGCCACTTCCCCATCTGTAGGCAACACAGTCTAGTATGTTTGGCAACTCTCTTTTTGTTTGTACTCTATTCTTGGAGAAGGTGCATTATTTTTTCTAGTTGTTGAAGATAAGTGCTGTTTTAATGTATATCAATAATTTTGGGTTTTCTCTATCTCGTTCTGCTTCTGATGTCTGATTTGGAACTATGGTTTTAAGATCCATTCATACTGCTCTGTGCATAACTAGACAACGACTTCTAACTGCTGTATGGTACTTCATGAAGTGTTCTACCACCTATGGTCTACCCATCTCCTGGGGTGGACGATTATGTTGCCCACAAGTGATTCCTTAGCATAGGAATGCCATGTTGAGAGCTATCTCTGACTATCTCCCCACAGGGTTGACACATGCTCATCAGTTAACAAGATACTTGTAAGTTCAGTTTGGCTGTATTTAGCCTGAGCAGAAGTGGCTGTGACTTCATATTCTTGAGGAACCTGCAAGGCTGCTTACAGGCAATCCACATTCTTGGTAACTGTGTAATGTGGCGATGCATGGGACAAATATTAGGTCTCGGCCCTGGTTTTGAAAGGACAATGTGTTCTTTATGTGTAATAGGAAGTTTAGGAAGCATATTCAGGATGTCTGTTTTCCCTGAAGGTCAGCCTATGAATAAACATGATCTTTGGTTTGTTTTGTTGCAATGACAGGGATGGGGGAGGGGCAACACATACCTATAGCTACCAAGACAGAATGGAATGAAACTGGAAGTGTGTGTGTGTGTGTGTGTGTGTGTGTGTGTGTGTAAGGGTGACTAGGCCAGAATGGAGGATGGAGGAGGTAAGGACATGGTTATGAAAGACTATCATCTTTTCCATCTACCCTTGCCAGTCATGACTTGGAGATAACCTGTTGCTGAATCCCATTTAAAGCTTTTAACTAAAGAGCATGCAAAGTAAGCTGTTCTTTTTAATTTAAGGAGTTGGCTACTGTATGTGCTTCTTGCATTTTAGGAAAATTTGTTTTTGATTGGGGGAAACTCACTTCATAAAGAGTCTAGCAGGTCTACTCCCTTGTCAGCATGTCTGTCCATCTGAATGGATCAAGAGGATGGTGCAGTGACTTAGGCATCCAGGGATGTTGTTTTGCTTCTTTTTTAAAATTTATTTATTTTTAAAATTCTTTTTATTTTTTAAATATATTTTATTGATTATGCCATTACAGTTGTTCTATTTCCCCCCTTCATTCCCCTCCACCCTGCACACCCTCTCCCCTACCATTCCCCCCTCCTTTAGTTTATGACCATGTGTCTCAGGTTCTTTAGATTCTATATTTCCCATACTATTCTTGCCCTGCCCCTATCTATTTTCTACCTACCATCTATGCTACTTATTTTCTGTACCTTCTTCCCACTTCTCCTTCTCCCACTCCCCTGTTGTTAACCCTCTATGTGATCTTCATTTCTATGGTTCTGCTCCTGATCTAGCTCTCCTCTTAGTTTGCTTTTGTTTTAGGTGTGGTTCTTAGTAACTGTGAGTTTTCTGTCCTTTCACTGTTCATCTTTTTTATCTTCTTTTTCTTAGCTAAGTTCCTTTAACATTTCATATAATAAGGGCTTGGTGATGATGAACTCCTTGAACCTGACATTATCCAAGAACGACTTTATCTGCCTTTCCATTCTAAATGAAAACTTTGCTGGATAAAGCAGTCTTGTATGTAGGCCCTTGCCTTTCATGACTTGGAATACCTCTTTCCAGCCCCTTCTTGCCTGTAAGGTCTCTTTTGAGAAATCAGTTGACAGTCTGATGGGAACTCCTCTGTAGGTGACTGTCCCCTTATCTCTTGCTGCTTCTAGAATTCTCTCCTTCATTTTAATCTTGGCTAATATAATTATGATGTGCCTTGGTGTGTTCCTTCTTGGGTCCAAATTCTTTGGGACTCTTTGAGCTTCCTGGATTTCCTGGAAGTCTATTTCCTTTTCCAGATTGGGGAGGTTCTCCTTTATTATTTGTTCAATAAGTTTTCTACTCATGGCTGTTCCTCTTCCCCTCTGGCACCCCTATAATTCGGATGTTGGAACATTTAAAGATGTCCTGAAGGTTTCTAAGCCTCTCCTCATTTTTTTGAATTCTTGTTTCTTCATCCTTTTCTGTTTGGTCATTTTTTTTTCTCTTTCTGGTCCACTCCTTTGATTTGAGTCCCAGTTTCCTTTCCATTACTATTGGTTTCCTGTGCATTTCCATTCATTTCAATTAGTTTAGCCTTCATATGCTCCTCTAATTTGTGACTAAAATCAACCAGTTCTATGAGGATCCTGATCATCAGTATTTTGAACTGTGCATCTGAAAGTTTGGTTATTTCTTCATCACTTAGATTTATCAGCTCTGGGGCTCCGAGTTGTTCTTGAGCCATGTTTTGATTTGTTCGTGCCTGTTATGTATGAGGAGCAGAGCCTTAGGTGTTCACCAGGGCGGGGCCACTCAGGTCGCTGGTTTGTGACACTCTACGTGGGGCGGGGTCAGAGAGGGACAATGGCAGCACCCTCTGCCGCCTCCCGACGCTGGGGCCTGAGCGGTCCACCTCTCTGCCAGTTCCTTCACCGGTCTGTCTGCGCTCGAATGTGTGACTGCGATTAGCCCCCAGTGGGTCCACCGCCTTGCGCCCTCAGTGGGTCCACCTGCTTCTCCACACCTGGGATCCACCCACGGTGGATCTGCTGGCACACCTGGGTCTCACGCCCGGGTCAGTCCGGTGGATTTTTCCTGCCCGACCCCGCTCTGCTGCTGGCTTTGCCCCTCTCACGGGTTTGGCTGAAGGGTTCATTGTTGTCATACTTCCGTGTAGTTCAATTTTCTGTGGTTTGGCTGCATTTTTGTTGCTAAAACTTTGTTGTTTTTAAACTTGGTTGTGGGAGAAGGTACAGTGCTTCCACCTATGCCTCCATCTTGGCAGAAGTCTCTGTTTTGACATTCCTCTTTGAGGCTGGCCAGTGTGGCTCTGACATCAGAGGTTAGCAGGGAGTCGACAAATTCCAGGAAGCTCCTCCAATGCCAGTATTTAAAAGCAAACACTGGGAGGACTGGCTGAGTTTTAGATTGAATCCAACAGAGAACCTAGGAATCCCACATTCTCTGCACTTAATTCTTTTCACATGTGCCACATTGCTCAGGCAACCCCGTCAGAAATAAGATTAGAGTGGTTCGCTGTTTCCTTGATTTGGAGGGCAAGGATGACAGTGACATCACAGATAGAGATCCACGGGACTGGGGGCTGACCATTCAGGGGAGAGTGGGTCCATGGCTGTGTTGTTCACTGCTGTGCCACAGCATCCAGTATAGCACCTGGCATAGACTAGACAGATGTAAATTCAATAAAACTGTGATGATAACTGAAATTAAATGATAGGAACCAGAGAAAACATCTGATTTATCTTTAGGAAAAATGAGGTTAAGAGAATAGAAGGGATTTTCCCAAGTTCATTATTAGAAGATCCTGGAAAATTATTTGATATGATGCTTAGACAGGGCACACTTAATTTATGAGTAGATCTGATGGCTAGAATCTTCTTTAGAAGCTAGTAAACACTTCTTGAAGGAATAGCCACTGGATGCCCAGCCCTGGTGGGGGCCTTGAGGCTGCTTAGGGTTAATGATTTTGAGCATCTAGTCTGAGCTGGGCATTGTTTTGGGTGCTCCATATGTGTCATGTTACTTAATTTCCATTATAGTCCTTTCAAGTGAATCTCCACTGAGCAGAAAAGGAATCTAAAGTTCAGAGAGGCAAATTGCTTGACCCAAAGTAAACAGGACAACCAGGGCAGCTGCTGAAAGGTCACCTTGCATTTAGCAGAGACTGAGAGGTGGCCTTTGTTTTTAAATCAATCCTACCCTTTACTGGAGATTTAAAATTTATTCTTGGTCATCAGCTCTAGCGTTACCTTCTCAGGAAGCCTTCCTTGGCCATCCTAGGTTAAAAGAGCTTCTCTTTATCACCCTGCCCCAACCACCCTAGCCATTCTCTATCCTGTTACTCTGTTCTATTTTCTTTGTAGCATTTGCCATTATGTCAAGTTCTCTTATTTATATAATTGTTTAAGTATTTCTTGTAATTTCCCCCTTTGGCCCACACATTCAATGAGAGTGGGACTTTGCCTGGTTCTCCATTGTTTCCCCCCTGCCTTTGCCGTGTTGTGTATGAAATATGTGCTTACAAGCATTTGTCAGATCAACCAATGAATGAACAACTGAATGGGTGAATGAACCAGCTGACCTGGAGGCACTGCAGTAGAAAAGAATCGGGACTGGGGAATGAAAAACATCACAAAGTTCTTACTCTCAACATGGGAACCACCGATCCTGCCAAAGCCTCTGAATTTCTCTGAGCCTCAGTTTCCTCAGCCACAAAATGGGGACAAGAACACCTTTACTCTGTGCCTCGCTGGTTTGTGAGTGAGGAATGGATGCAAAGGCTGCTTGTGAAGCATAAAGCTCTGCCCACTGTTAGCTGCTTCTGCTGTGATCAAAGGAGACTGGCATCTCCAGCTGGAGTGGAAAGGATCTGCACAGTTTGGCTGCCTGGGTGTTTTGGTTTTCCCATCAAGCAACCACTGAGTGTTTCCTGAACACTATTAGATGCTCAGAACGCCTAGGGACCGGGATCCATGTAAGAGGCAGGGGCCTGGCCCCTGATTTATTTGGAGAGCAATTAGTGAGCAATGTGGGCCAAGGTCTTTATTAGTCATAAGTTTAATGAGCTGAAATGGAACAAAGCTGGAAAAACTCATTAAGTATAAACATATTTACACATCTATTGTCAGCCATACCATTTGTTTTTAAAGCAAGCTGACTTTAATTTATTGCAGTCATTATTTCTGTCTGGAAGAGATAAAGAACCTGAATTCCATAAGTATGCATGCAATGATCAGAGTTGAAGCAGACATGCCCGTGCTTGGTAGGTATTTTTCAGATGCAATAATTCTCAGCATTATAGAAATTTTATTAATTTTAAGAAAGAAACAATAAAGAAGGGCCCAAGAACTGTGTTTACTAAGAGGCTTCCTTTCTTGTCTTAACTGTTACTCACACACATTAGGAATCCTTTGGGAAATAGGACTTAAATAATCAGAAAGAGGAGAGTGAGGTCCAAGCCTCCCAGGCTGGGATGAAGATGACTGCAGGCACAGTGAGGAGGCTTGCCGGCCTGGAGTGGGGGTTTGTGCTGAAAGGTAGCAGGAGATGTCATTAGGAGCATTTGGTGGAGGTGTTGAGTGCCAAGGTAAGGAATGTTGTGATAGATTGGTTTTCAAAGGTTGTTACAACAACAGGTCTATTCTACATGCTCTCCTTAAAATGTAATGTCAGTACCCCTCCAGTTGAGTGGTAGGGTCTTTATCCCCACCCTTTGAACCCAGACAGAGCTTTGTAACTGCCTCAATCACTAGAGTATAAAGGAAGTGCCTCATGTGAATTCTGAGGCTAGGTCATACAATGCCATGCACTTCCTTTTCTCTCTTTTGGTATACTTTCTCTTAGAAGTATACCAGTCACCAACCTCTGAAGAGGCCCAAGATAGCCTAGGGTGAGCGATCACAGCGAAAGGCCATGTGTAGGTGCTCTGGCAATAGCCCCGCTAATGGTTGGCATCTATCACTGCACATACAGGTGAAGATAACTCCAGACACTTCCAGCCCCAAGCTGCTGAATCACCCCCACTCTTTGTTTCTTACCAGACAAGGCTGTAGATGTGATGGGATGAGCCTTGTTTAAATTCCTAACTCTCAGCATCTGCAAGATAATGGTTGTTTTATGCCACTCCCCAAATGATGGGCTCCTAGAGTGGGTTTGTTAAGCAGCAAGAGTAACTGGAACAAATGTGTACTTCCATGGAAAGCCATTGCAGGGTGGAAGCAGAAAGAAATACGCTCAGCTCAATGCCAGGGCATGCTGAGCAGCTGGTCTCACTGATCATCACATCACTCACCTTTGTTCCTCACGTCTGGTGTTTTTCATGGATAAACATGAGGCACGGGGTGCAGAGGTTGCTGCCCCTCCTTACAGATGAGGAAATTGATACTCAATGAGACTCAGTAAGACTAGCTAGCCCAAGGTCCTACGAAGTGTAAATGGCAGTAGATCTAGTAAACATCCCTAACACCCAGCACTACACCATCTAATCCCTCCTGTTGCACTTCCTCAGCCCTCTCCCTGTCTCTCTGCCCTTCCCTCATAGATGAAGAAACTGGCTAGAGAATCTTGATGCCTTGTTCAAAGTCCTTGGAATAAGCGAAGAATATCCAGTGGCCAAGAATTCATCCTGCTCCCCGACCCTGCTGGGCACCCAGGGGCATGAACTTCTCTTGTTGACTGAAGTTAGCCCAGTGTCCTAGGTCCGCTGTGACTATGGTCATGCCACAGCTGCTCTAGACTAACTCATTACACCCACAGGCAAGCCCAGAGCCTAGCCATTCTTTAAGGCCCATCCTACTTGTCAGCTCCTCAATCAAGCACTCTCGGATGTCCCAGCATTGATAATTAATGGCTCTCTCCTTGAGCTCCAGTAATACTCCTTATAACTCAATGATAGTATATTATATGGAGGTATCTTCACTTTCATGTCTAATGATTAATGCTGTCAACTGAATCTTTAGCTGGACTGTTGCTAGAACACCTGCATATGCCTTCTCTATGTAGTCTCTTCCCATCAGCAATAATGAATAAACACTAGTGAACTAGAAATATACCTGCAAACCCAACAATCAATGAGAAAATTATATGTGTCTGAAGAGAGAGAGAAGCAGGGTATGTGCATGTATGTGGCGGTGAGGAGGGAGTGAGGAAAGTGGACATTAAAACTAGATGACCTTTTAATTTTCCTCCCAGCCCCGAGGGTCTAGTTTTCTTTCTGGAATTCTTTACATAGCTTCCCATGGTATTAGGCTCTCTGCCAACATATCCTAGTAGAAGCTTGATGATTAAGGGCTCAGGCAGACAGGAACAGAGCCATAAGGGCTGTCTAGTGAATGTTGACAGAGCACCAGCTATGTACCCAGCACCGTGCTAGTTCGGGGCTGTAAGCAGGCCTGACCAGGTTCAGGCACACACAGGACAGCCGCAGAGGCGGGTCTGGCCTGCACCCATGGTTCTAACACTGGGCTGGAAGTCAGGAGACCTGGGTAGGTCTCAGCTGGGCTACTCCCTTTGTGAGCATTTGATGAGATCTACCATGTGTGGCCTGAGCACCACACAGGACACACAAGGGTGCTACCCCATCCCCCTATAGGAGCTGGTATATAACTTGGGAATTTGTTTAACTGCTTTTGCTTACTTGTTCTGTATGTCAAAATTGAGCAGATGGGAAAACATTTAGCGAGGTAAGCACATGACACTCCGTGTGTTCTGGGGGAAACTGAGTGTTCTGCCGCAGACACCCCATTCCGCAGACTTCCCTTTCTCAGTGGGGCCGGCAAACAGACCCTCAGAGCTTCAGGAAGTCAAGAATTGTTAGGACAATCCACAATCCTGGCTGGCAACATTGGAAGAACTAAAAGCAAGTGAGCTTCCAGAATTCAGGGATAAAGAAGAAAAGAACTGAATTCAGAGGGCAATAGAGACTGCAATGAGGGAAAACATTTACTTGAGAAAGGGAAAGGAATAAACAATAGTGACTAGTCAGATTCCTCTCTAAACACCTTTTTCAATTTATGTTTTCTGAAGAAGCTCAAATCGCTTGTCAGCTCCCTCTGGGGTGGCTTCTCCCTGCCTCTGTGAGGGGCACTGGGCAGACAGGTGCAGGATGCGGGAGACTCAGCTGCAACGGGGAGCTCTGTGGGGTAGTGGAAAGGGCTCTGGAGTTGGAGGTCCTGGCTGCAGACTCATCTCTGAAGTTATGTTCTCTGAGTCTCAGTGTTGTCATCTCATGAGAACGTGAGGGGCTCAGCACTGTGGTCACCCTGGCCCCCACTCCTCCCACTGCCTCTGCTCCTGCCATTACTCTCTCCCCTGCCCCTCCCAGGCTTCCACAGAATACCCTCCCCCCACTCCAGTTTCACCTCTATTGCCTTTTCCAAAACAGGGCCTCATTGTGAGTCACTCTTCTTCTCTGGTGCCAAATGACCCTTCCTCTCAAAAAAAAAATGTTTTCTTCCTCCAGCTCCAGGCAAGCTCCTCCCCATGCCCCAAGCCCCACCCCCAGGAGTATCCCAAATGCCAGAGCCCAAAGGCACATCAGAGATACTGTAGATCAGTCCTCTCAACTCAGGCTCTCCTCAGCCCCGCTGGGTTCTTTTTCAATATCAAAGCCTGGGCTCACCCCAAGCCAACTAAGCAGGTATCCGGTGTCTCTCTAAAAGCTCCCCTGGTGGCTCAAATGTGCCTCCAGGGCTGAGAACTAAAGGTAGCTGCACCTCTCTGTCCCATGTGGATTCAAATTACCTCCTCCCCTTATAAAAACAAAGTCGGGGCCCTTCCAAAGCCATTCTTAGGAGCTGTCTCCTGGTTTTGGTTTGCTTCGGTCTCTTTTTCTTCCTTTTCTTTAAAAAAATGTGGACCTGAAGTCTAGAGGGCTGAATTAATGCTGCTTCTCAGTTCATGGCACATCTCATAACTGATCCCCTCCAGACCCCTCTTTTTCATAGACAGCAGGCGATCACCCCCACGTCCCCCAACCATTCCCTTTCTTTACCCACAGATCACCATCCTGATGTGTTTATGTTTGCCTGTTCATTGGAATATGGACTTGCAAAAAGTGTGTTGTTCTGTGTACCTCTGCTTTCACTTATGTAAATGACATGTTACTTGGCTTGTACCGTGTCAGTGACTTGGCTCCCTGGCCCTCCACGTGCACGTGGTCTCACAGATCCGCCAGCCCTGCGTGTCTTCCCTGAACTCACATTCCCCCCGTGGGAAGAGAGGAGACAGATCTCCCACCAGTGGGGCAAATGCTCAGAGATGTTGTGGAATCTGTATTGCCTCATGCATTAGCCCTGGACTGACAGTCGGACTGAGATGCTGGTGCAGGAGCACCTGTTTCCCAGGACTTGACCCCACGCCAGAACAGGGGAACTGGTCTCTGATGCCTGGGAAGCGGTGGTCTGCTTCCGAAAAACAGCTGCTCCACCCACCATGTCTAGTTGACCGTGGTTCCACTACCACTGATGTGGCATCTCAAGCTCGTGGTCACTTGGGAAGACAACCAGAGCACCATTCTCTGTGCCCCGAGGACCCTGGCAGCTGCCCATAAGTGTACTTGTGTGCACACAGGGACAGGCAGTAGCCTGGTGCCCTGGGTTGCAGGTGCTGGTGCCCCAGGGCCAGCCGATGGGATCTGTTTACAGTGCTGACAGTGGAGCCTGGTGCCAAGACACAGCACTGAGCTGTGTTTCTGACCATCTGACTTGATCTTGAAAGGACTGCATTCTCTTGCCACACGCTAGCAGATTCAGCTTGGGGCATGTTTTCTGCAGCTGGCTGTCTCATTAACCCCAACCTGTTGGCTTTGGGAGCCAGCAGGATCAGTTTTATGGCCAAAAACGCAACATTACATTGAACTGGGGCAAATGAATTATCTTTGGTCTTTTTGTACAAAAACAGAAACAAAAATATTTCTGTTTTTGCTTTGGTAGTGATGTACCTGGGCAGATGAGTAGTCCAAGCTCCACAAGTTAGAGGGCTGATGCTGAGGCCAAAGGGACACCCTCAGGGCGACAGCGGAGGAACCCCCATTAGAACCCGAGTGTCCCAAACTCCAGGCTAATCTTTCTGTGCACCAGCCTGTGTTCCGAGCTTGATTGCCCACAGGGCTGTTGGTCCTCAGCAGTGCAAATGACCAGACGCTCGGCAGGAAGGTAGCAGCCTGTGTGTGTGTTCGGCTGTGTTGTTAAGCACAGACCACAGAACATGAATGTCTCACCCTTTGTTTTGCCCGGCACTTCCTGAAGATTAGCTGTGTGGACCAGGACAAATTATTTCAATTATGAGCTTCAGTTTCCAACTCAGGTAACAATAGCTACAATGTGCATGAAGAGTCTTCAGCTACTCATACCTTTACCCAGTGATCTGACTTCTGGGCAGTTATCCTGTGGAAGTAATTAAAAATGCATAAAAAGCTTTATGCCCCAAGATGTTCATTGCCCGCATCATGTAAGTACATTATGCTTAGGAAGACTTTTTGACAACATAGGAATGTGCTTATGCTACGCTGAGTTAAAAAAGAAAGCAAGATCTCAAAAGACCATTCAAAACCACAAAAAGAGAATGATCTCAACTATGAAAAAAATTGTTTAAAAATGAAGAAGGAAATGAACCAGAAATGATCAGAGTTGCTCAGGTGGCGGGATTATAGATGATTTTTCCCTTACTCTTTTCTGTACTTTCCAAAATTTTTACTATGTATGTATATGTATATATATATATGCCTTGTACAAGCAGGAAAAGAAATATTTAAAAAGCTAGTTAGCTTTATATAGTCTTTGAAGCATTTTCTTCAACATCTATTATCAGATCTCACAACAGCCCCCAAACTAGGTACAGACTTCGAGTCTACTTAACAGATGAGAGAACTGAGGCAAGGGAGGCGAAGGGACTGTTCCCACTTGTGAAAGGAGGGGCCAGCAGGGGAACCGGACCCCTAGCTTCAGTGGCAGAGCTCTGGCTGTCAATGTGCCCGGACCCTCAAAGCCTAAGAGTAAGACTGTCCAAGGGTGGAGCAGGGCAAATTGTTAGGCACCTTGAGACGTATCTCAGTGGGATACAGCAGTTCCCACTGCAGGCAGAGGGGGGACCTGGGGTTCTAGACCCCATTTTCCTCCGGCTGAGGCAGAGGAAGAGTGGATGTGGGAGCACCTACAGAGATATTGCCCGGTGCCTGGACCCCTTGACCTGGGTCTTCTTAAAACAGGGCTGAGTTCACGAGCTCATAGGAAGGAGCTGAGCGGCCTCAACTGGGAGGGCGGGGTGAGGCGGGGAGCAGGGGTGTGGTTGTCATCCCACATCTGCAGCACTGAGCAACCCCAGTCTAGAAGATAGTAGCAGCCACCCTAGTCTCGGCTGCCTCTTTGTTGGGGGTTGTGGTGCCAACAGGAGCAGAAAGTCCACGAAAACTGTGGTATTTCCAGGTGCCTTGTGTCCACATCCTGCTCATCCCATTCTTTTCTGGAACAGGAGCAGCTCAAGAGAGGAACGCAGGGTTGGTGGTTCTGAGTTAGGAGAGCTCAGCTCGAAGGTCAGAGGCTGTAGGGCTTCCATGGAGGCCGGCAGGAGGATGGCGGGCAGGTAAGCTGGGCTCATGGGGTCTCCTTCAGCAAGTGCTGAGGGTCCAGGTGTTGGAGAAGAGTGTGTCTCTCCCTCCAGAGCCGGGGAAGGGGAGTGAGCCCGGGGCTTTGAACACATGCTTGAGTGGTGCCTGGGCATCTCAGCCAGTCCAGCTGCAGGGGGCACTGTTTTGGATTAGTGCCACCCCTCCTCTTTTTTACTGTTCGTGGATAAAGTCTACATTCTCCCATGCCCCTGTCAGAGCCCCTCCAACATGTGGGCAATGGCTGTCGATGCCATCTGTGCCTCCGAGGGTGAAACACCCCAGTGTGGTGAGGGTGGGAAGGCACCCCCTGGCAAGAGTGGGGAAGAGATAAGGCAAAATGTGTCATGTGGTGCATTTGGGTGGAGTGTGGATGACGAGGGCATGTGGGGAGGAGGCCTAAAAAGAAGAGGATGGTCAGTCTGTGGAAGTTCTGAGGCCCCCTCCCCCCACCTCTGCCACCTTCGGATGCCCCCCTGAGCTAAGGAGGGCAGAATGAGACTCCGGCTGTGAGGCACGTGGTGAACACTAAGGCAGCGCATGATGTAAGGGGGCGCTGCTGGCAGCCAGCAGCTGTTTGCTGAGGATGGGCTGTCTTCATTCACAAACCAGCCCTCCCCTCCATGCCTGGCGGGGCAGAGTACTTGACCGGGGCTCTCAAGGGCAGATGCCTCAGAGTCCCCTGGGAACTTATTTAAAATGCATATGACAGACTCCTTCCCTGAGATTCTATTAAAATTCTGGGGTGGTACCTATGAATCAGCATTTTAACAAGTTCCCCAGGTGATTCTGATGCAGTGGTCCATGAACTTGCCTGCAGCCAAACGTAAGTACTCAGGCTCCAGAATAGGCCCTTGGACCAATGCCGTCTTATCTCTGGTCCAGCAGCCCAACGGAGGCATCTCCATCCCCCACACTAAGCAGGCTTTCCCCTCTCTCTTCAAGGTACAACTAAGAAGCCTAACAGAGCATTTCTGTAAGTCCCTGCCAGAAGCAGTTTAAACCTCGTCGGTGCTCAGTTTGGAGGGACCAAAGTCTACATTAGTCCTCCCTGATATGGGTTCGCGGGAGCTGTAGTGCTCCACGGTCCTGCAAATGAATCTTTGAACTCTTTCCAAAACCTCCTCAATTTAGAAAGGCTGTGGAACTAACCCACATATCCATTTTCTTTCCTTTTGGTAGAAAATAGATCACTCAGCATGGTGCCATTAGGTGGAATTCACAGCAGCGAATATTTTTGAGTGCACTCATGGTGTGCTGGGCAGCGCTGACCTGCAGTTTCCATGTCGTTGGTTCATTAGTACAGGGACAAGCAAGTTATTACTGAACTAATGCATCCAAGCAGGCAACAGTGTTCAAAACATATGCTCCCTAAGGGGGGACAAAATAATGACCGTTGAAAGAAGAAGTTTGAAACCCTGATCTGGATATCCAGCCCCTTGTATGTGGCCATGAGAAACGTGTTAAAAAAATGAGAAATATTTCACTTACCTGTTCTCCTTCTTCACTAGAAGAGACAGAGAGCTTGCAGCCTCCCAGAGAACAGCCTGTTCCCTGGACGTGATTCAGAAATGTTCCTTTCATTCAGTCTCAGTCTGCAGGGAAAAGAGATGGTTTCTCAGAGAGTGTCCACTTGTGCAGCTGCAGCTGTGGCGGCCTGGGGGCTGTCACCCATTGCCCTCCGGCTCTCCCCCCGACTGCTTTACGTCCAGGCCCGTGCGCAGCTTCTGGGGTCCCCAGTTATGTCTGACATATGAGAGGCTTAAGTGGCTACATTTAAGGCTTCAGACATGAACAGAAGACTCGTACTGCCTAAGAATGGAGTGATTCATGTATTTCACATGCTGGCGTGTGTCAGCAGTTGAAAGCTCATTAGAGTTTAATTAAGTACGTTTTTTACTGACAGGAAGTGCAGACCTCTAATGTTCAGTGGCAAGATGCTTTGGGGTTTGGGGCTGCATTTTCAGCTCTTACTTTCTCCTTTTCATGGTGTATCTCTGTGTCTCTTCCACCTTCATGAACCTCTTCCGATGCACGTTAGAGTTACCCCTGGGGATTCTGATGCGGTTGGTCTGGGCCAGGCATTTTCCTTTCTGCAGTCCTCCATGGGTGACTCTCAATGGCTCCGAGCCCAAGAACTGATGACCACGTAGGTTGATGACTCTCAAGTTGACAGAAGAGGCCGTGGAGTTGCTTCACCAGCTGCATCGAACTCACTTCATTCGTTCTCTCTCCCAAAATGTATGTCAAGTCTATCATCCCCTGTAAGAAATAACTTGCCTTTTGTAATCGAAGTCTAGCTGGCTGGATGGAGAGGGCACTTCTTTGATTCACAGGCTTCCCCTTCTTAAGAACTTCTCTCTAACCATCACTTCAATCACACAGTGACCTGGTAAGGGCCTGTTATTTTCCCTGTGGGAATATGTGCCTCTGCCTTTACTTTTCTCCAGCAGAGGCAAAGCACGACTCTTCGACAAGATTTGTTCCACAAGTGACTCAGTGCTAACCAAAAGGAAGAGAGCATGGGGCATCATGGGATGCAAAATAGCCTGGTATTCAGAGTGGACCTTGCCTTTGAAGCCTACAGATCCTGCCCCGCCCTGGCTCCCCTTCTGGATCCCTAGGGTGGGCATTACCTCGGCACCTGCCAAGCAGAGTACGTACTCAGTTCCCTTGACTCTTCACGTCTCCACTAAGAAAGCTGGAGTGAGGGTCTCCTCCTATTTACATGCTCTAATTCTGCTTCTTGTCAGGGCACCCATCTCTTTCTCAAATAACTTGTGGTGGAAATTACCACACCCTTTAAAGGAGGTCGTGGTCTTGTAGACTTCAGGATTGCAATCAGACCAAAATGTGACAGAGACCCCGGTTTTCACAGTGAAGTACATGGCTCCTCCGGCCGGCCCCACTGCCTCTGCCTTAGTCCCGGCCTTCCTCAGCTCTCCCAGCAAGCAGTTGAGTCTTAGGTCCTTGACGCAGTCTCACTGCTGCAAGTCTGCAAATCCTAAAACAATAGAATGTCACGATTTAGGGGTTCTCAAACCACTGGGTCTCAAGACCCTCCTCCACTGTTAAAAATCACTGAGGACCCCAAAGAGATTTTGCTTATGTAAGTTGTATCTGTCAATATTTACTGCATTAGAAATTAAAACAGAGGGATTAAAAATATTTATTTACTGATTCATTTAAAAATAGTAATATAGCCCTGGCTGGTGTAACTCAGTGGATTGAGCGCGGGCCTGCGAACCAAAGGATCGCAGTTTGATTCTGAGTCAGGGCACATGCCTGGGTTGCAGGCCAGTTCCCAGCAAGGGACACACAAGAGGCAACCATACATTGGTATCTTTCTCCCTGTCTCCTTCCCATCCCCTCTAAATATAAATAAATAAAATCTTTAAAAATAAAAATAGTAATATAAACATGTCAATATAAGTAACATTTTTTAATAAAAAGTAATTCTATTTCCCAAAACAAAAATACTGAGAAGAGTGACATCATTTCATAGTTCTGCATGTTGCTTTAATGCTTGGCTTAATAGTCTAAGCTGGTGTCTCATAGCTGTCGCTGCTCTCACTCGCTTGTGCTCGGTTGTTTGGTCGAAGTATGTGAGAAGAATCTGGCCTTACATGCACATGTAGTTGAAAAAGAGAGGAGTGTTTGAATAGTCGTCTCAGATGATTAAGCATTTTTTTTGATACTACACACAGACTCAAGCAGAAGTAGTTTCTTAAGGTGAATTACATTGTGGAAATCATATCAATGAACTTTTTTACTTTGTTAACCGTAAAGTCTATTCTTTTATCTTGCTCTTGAATGTATCTTTTTCGAACACCATGCATTGATATCTTGAAACATACTGGTTCACAGTTATATACATTTTCTAAAAGTTAATGTATTTTATCATTCAATATTTAAAAATCACACTCATTAGTATCATCAACTGGCATATGATTGGAAAAGTCATTAAATATTAGAAAGGTGTTAAGCTTACAGTGGCAGACACAATTTTCCTAAAATTCTAATTCTTAATTGAAAGCTTATATTTTTGTCACTGGCAACAAACACTGTCTGTTGTTTTCCTTAAAGTGACAGCCTTAAGAGATTCATTTCTGAGAAAATAGCTGCCAAAACCCAAGCCTGAATAACCATAGTTTGCCTGTCAGTTGTTTCTTTCAAGTAAAAACATGTTTTCTGAAAAAGTGACTAGGGCAGCTCACTGCTCAAACAGTTGCACAAGCGATTTTTTCCTTGAGGCAACTACTGTACTTTCATAGCTGAAGTGTCTGTGTGTCCTCACACCACAGGGAAATGCTAAAGCAATGTGTCACTTGAAGGCTGAGATTTAATCAAGTTAACTTCACTGTTTCATCAGGGCTCATCTTAAGTGCAACTGGCATTTAAGTAATATTTTTTACCATGAGCGCACGATAGTGAATGATACAATGATTACCAGGACAGTGTGGTGTCACTGTCTTGATTTGAGCTAAGGGACCAGCAGTTTTATTCACTGTTGCTTTTTCACCATTACCACAGATGAGAGAGAAAAGGTATATAATGTCTTTGTACCATTATGAAAATAGTTTTGACTTCATGGAACCCCTGAAAGGGCCTTGGTAACTCCAGGGACCCATAGTGAACTCTTCGAGAACTGCTGTATTAATTAATAAACTCTCCAGTTCCCGCTTCCTATAGGCTAGAGACTGGTCACAGTGGAGGTAGCATTTCATGCCCTTCAATCTTCCTCCCATTCTTCTGCAGGCTCTGCCCACAAAGATATGATTTCTGAAGAAGAGCAGCAGCAAGCCCAAGAGAGCTGTCTCTGAGGAGTTTTACAAGTTGCCAGCAAGCCTCATTGTGATTGACGCAGCTCTGGGAGGCTGCTGGTGGGAAGGTTGACATCAGCTGGGCAGCAGCTACCCTAGGGCACCCGAGGCTTAAGGCGCTTTTGTGGAAATCCTGGTGAGCTTTGCTTGAATTCCAACGCTATGCAAGCTGCCAGTTCCAGTGATGATCTCATTACAACTGAGTGATTGAATGAGGCAGGCATCCTCCAAGGAGATTATCGGGTTGAGAGCGACTGTCTAATTAAACTGCACAGCAGCACCCTGCAGCTGGTGGGAGGGAAGTGTGATTTGGTTTTTGCAGATGGGGAAATGGCATGGAGAGTGGTAAAGTGAATCGGCAACACTTGTGGAGTGAACCAGCTCCATAGATTCAGAGACTTAGGGCTGGAAGAGAGTTAGAGGTCAGTCAGATGAGTCGGTGGGAGTGGGAGGATGACTCAGGATTCCAGCACACCTGCTACGGCCCATGAGTCCACTGGGCAGCCAAGTCAGTCTCTGTCTTGCCACATGAGGTGACTCCAGGCCCCTTTCTAGCATCTTTTAGTGGGACAGCCTCCCGAACAGAAAGCCAGCTACTCAATGTGTCCTTGGTCTAGTGACAATGTTTTCAGCTAGACTGGCAGGAAGACTCCAAGTGCTAGAGTACTAAGGAGGGCTGATCTGGTGGCTGGTCTCAGCAGCCAGGAGAGGTACCAAATTAGGTTCTTGAAAATTACGGGTCACTTTCCTAGGGCCAGCACATGCCCTTTAATGGGGAAAGATTGTAAATGTCTGTGGTGTGACTCCTCACACACATCTATCTTTCTACGAGGACAAAAGGCTCCTTTAGTGTCTCTGATCTCATGTGACCCAGACAACAGCCCTGGGAGGCAGGTGAGGCACAGGGTTTTACCCCCATTTTACATAAGAAAATGATGAATTCCAGAGAAGGGACGTGACTTGTCAAGATCACATTAGTAAGTAGCAGAGTGGGGACTTGAACTCAGGTTTCCAGGCTTACCATCTCAGGCTCTATCCAAGAGCCCGAGTTCCTTCTCCTCAGTGCTGCTGGTCGGGTTATGGCACTCACAGGTGTGGGCGGTTGCTGCAGTCCCAAAGGCAATGCATTACATCTCAGTAACACACACACGATATGCCTCTCTCGGCTTCCTTGGCCACTCTGGCGTGATTTCCTTATAAACACGCCATAACACCAACACACTGGGAGTTGCTCCAGGACTGGGATGCAATGGCAGCGGCAGAACTTCCCTGTCTGGATGTTCATCACGTGTTTTTAAAAGCCATGGATGCCACTGACTAGTCGTTTCCCACTCGATGCTGTGCCGTAGAGGGAAGAGGGCTAGATTTGCAGACTAAAGAGCAGCACTTCAGTTCCCCCAGCGGTCCATAGCTGACCGGCTTTCTGTCGAGCCATTTGATCTCTCTCAGCTTCAGTTTCCTCGTCTATGAAATGAGCGGAACAGGTATTATCTGCCCTAAGCTGGCTCACTGGGTGTTTTCGAGCTTCTATGAAGATGCCTTGTATACTGTGAAACTCTTACTTAAAAGGTGGGGTCACATCCCCACATACTTAATCACGCCTGTAATATCAGACGAAATCAGGACAGTGCAGACCCTTTGGTCGGGCATGGCCTCCTCTAACTACACCCAGATGAATCCCAGATGTTTGGAAAATGTGAGCCAAGAGACCCCAGTGGCCGAAAGCAGGTCTGGTAATGGGTGGAGAGTGGACACTGAGCCATGCCAGGCCAGCTCACTCTTGGGCAGCTCTGGTGGGATGGGAGTGGGTGCAGGTGTGACTTCTCCAGTGTGAGCAGGTACGAGGCCCCACGCTGCTTGTCTGTGGGTTTCTAGCAGACCATGTTGTGATACCCTGACCACTGTTCAAGCAGCACTCTGTGCCCTATCCTTCCTGCCCGAGTGGTCTGGGCCCTGTGAGGGAGGAAACCAAGGCCCTGGCATTCAAGCATGGTTTTCATGCATCTGTGAAGAAGCATTTTAGTGGCTTCCGGGCCCTGACTTCCCCAGGGCAGTGTCATGTCACAGTGTCATATGGAGAAACCACATAGTCCACAATTAGGAGCATAAGCTCTGAAGCCAGACTGGTTGACCTGAAATCCTGCCCTTCTATTTGGCTCCCTCTTTGTGCCTCCCATTTTTCTACTCTCAAAATAGGGATGTTCATAGTACTGTCTAATTCTGTTTGGGCCCCTCTAACAGGGTACCGCAGACTGACTGGCTTCTAAACAATACTAATTTTCTTTTCCCAGTTCCAGTGGCTAGGAAGTCTAAGATCATGGTGCTGGCAGGCTCATCTGGTGAGGATCTACTTTCTGGCTCATGGACAGCTGTCTTCTCACTGTGTCCTCATGTGAGAACTCTCTGGGGTCTGTTTTGTAAGAGCTCTAGTCTCATTCATGAGGACTCCACTCTAATGATTTAATCACCTCCCAAAGGCCCCATTTCCTAATTTCGTTACTCTGGGAGTTAGGATTTCAACATAGAAAGATGGGAGGAACACATTCAGACCATAGCAAGTACCTACTTCCTAGCATTGTCACAAGAAACAAATGCCTTTAAAGGTACATAAAAGCAGCTGGGATGGTGAATGGTGCATTTACAGGCCTCTGCATAATCCTTTCACAGGATCGTCATGTGTAAGTGTTGAAAGGGGTTGTGGATAGTTCAAGTTTACAATCAGAGACATTGAGGTCCTGTGAGGAAAAGCAGTTCACCAGTCACACAGCTACCAGCCTGGACTACAACCTCCGACTTCTGATTTCGGCTCCAAGTGCGGTCCCACGATTCCTTTTCCCGGTCTTCCTACTATTTGGGTTGATCTCACAGTCATTAATGCGGGTCTCATACCCAAGACATTGACACAGGAAAGCAGATGTCTGAACACAAAGCAGACTGAGGACTTCTTATTTGCAGTATCCTCACGGCTTTGTTTTCTGCCAGCCTTAATTCACAATTTAAAAGAGAAGCAAATTTCAATTCTGTCCTATTATACCTCCAACTGCCCTGCTGTCCCATCGGTTCAGGTCCTCGCTCTCTCTCTCGCACTTGGTGATTTGCTCTGGCCCCATGTAATTTCCAGATCAGTCTCCCAACACTTCAGCTCTGCGCATGTTCCTGTTCTCTAAAAATCTTCAGCAGCCCCATTACCTACTAACCTCCTTCCGTGAGGCTCATAGCACTCTGCCCTGACTGCAGACATCGTTCTGTCTATGACTTATTTCACAACTCCATTCTTTAGGCACCTTACATCACACACCTCACCACCTCTCATGGTTCCCTGCACATACCTTGAACTTCTCTAAAGCACCATGTTTGCTTAGACATTCCCTTGGCTTAGAATGTCCTCCTCTCTCTTCCAGTCCTACAGAAATGGGACCTATTTCTTGGGTCCTGTCATAAATGCCATCTCCTCCATGAAATCTTCCTAGTCAACCCAGTTGGTATCTCTCTGGTCTCACTCACCTCGTTCTGCCTCGTTTACAACTATGGAGACCCATCTCCATGTCTCTAATGAGCTATGAGTGGGAGGTCAGGGACCTGGCCTTTCCCAGCTTGGTGGTCGTTGCTGCCCAGGACAGCAATCTGTACAATAAGTATTTGTTAAATGAACAAATTCTTCACAGTGCTGTCATTGCAAGGGGGTCTCTGAATTATCAAGGTCAATGTAACTAATGAAGGCTAACTGTTAACCTCTATTATTAAGGCTGATATAGTCTCTGACTGACTGTCTACAAACCAGTGGCCTAATTTCAGCAGCTCCTTATCCCATGGAAGAATTTCCTTTAGGGAACTTAAGACTTTGATCTCCACTGTTAGAGAGAACACCCTGGAGAGTGAGTCCTAGTAGCTTTGATCAGTCTTTCACATTTGCAGTTGGCCTGGAGAAGGCTCTGAGAGCAAGTTGTATGGGGGTGCGGGGGTTAAAGGTCGGAGGTCAGCAGACAGCAGCCCTCTAACCTGGCCTAAGATGTCGCAGATACAAAAGTATCAGGTTAATTCTTTAAAAACAGCAAGTGTTTTTGTAAGTGGGCATGGCATTCATTCCTATTCAGCCTTTCTGTTTTCCTGTGCTCTGAGTCTGGAAAAACCAGCCAGTTGGCCATGGAGCTTTTTGTGATGCTGCCTGGAAATGAATGCTGTTGATTCTTGCATTGTAGACTTTAAAAAGAACTGTGGCAACCAGTCTTTTCACTGTCCTGGGTAGACTTTTGCCCTTCCACCACAAGGGGTGCATAGGGCTAGATCCTTCGGGATCTTTTCATTTGAGTCAATAAAGGCTATTTGAGCTCACACTGGGCTGCACCTTGTAGGGAATGGCCAGACTTTATTTTCATCCTCTTATGGCACGTGGTGTCAGAAGGGCAGACTGTAGGAGCAGAAAGCAACCAAGTGGACACCTCCATAGCTGGAGCAAGACATGAAATACTCAGAGAGCCCTGCAGAAACTATGAGTAATCTGGGGAGGTTTCTCTGCAATAATCCCCATACCACAATATTCCAGCATTTAGGGTTCTCATTCAGACCAACATTTTATATTTTTCTGAACTTATAAATGCTTGAAGATCTGCTTTCCAAACTTACAGTTAATCAGATGTATTTCTTTTCTTGGTGGGAAAGTGTGCTGGTGAACTACATTGAATGATGGCTACCAACAGATCTCAAGAAAGGAAATTTAAATCAAATCTCAGAGACATTAAATTCTTATTTTTTAACACATTCCTTAATCACAGTCCCAACCTTGCACGTGCGCGTGTACACACACACACACACACACACACACACACACACACACACACACTGGCAGCCACCATCGGATACAAGTGTCTCTTCCCGGGGGAGGCATGCAGCACACTTTCCTTGGTGTTCCTCCAGGGGCCTGATGGAGGCCCCAGGAGGCCCATGGCAGGAGATCTTCCTCAAAGGACCCAGGAATTCAGGGAGCCTGGGATTCCTTTAGCTCTTCTTGGGTTGGTTGTCCAGAATTCCAGCCCTCCAGAAGCTTAGAAGAGAACCCGGTAGCTTATGAAGGAATCTCTTCAATAACAAGGGCCTGAAGGACATGTACCTATACCTGCCCCTCCAAGGTCCCTTCCATGGGTTCCATAAGGTCAAAGTCAGCATTGACTTTATTGAACTTGTTAACATGGAGTATTTACTGTATGAGTAATTATTTATTCACGTACATTTAATGCCACTTATGTACCAGGCAGGCGATATGCTGGGAGTTCAGAGGTCAGCAGGATGGTCTCGGCTCTCAGAGTACTGCTCATGTTCTGTGCTGCCCAGAAATTTCCTGTTTCTAAGATCAGCCTTTCATTCTTAATAGCATATCAGGAGGCTGCCCTTAGGGATCCTCACCTGGCTCTCCATGTTCTTATCCTTTGTTTACAATATGCTCATTTATCTCAGAAACACCCTGCCCTGATTTATAGATATCTTGCTACATTATTTGTTCAACTGTCAGGCCCCTCCTTTTCTGTCTCTGCACTCACCATCCGACGAAGGGTTGAAATTCGAAATTAGCCCCAGGCTTGTCCTACAGGCCACCCCAGTTACTGAGGATGGAACAACTATTAGGAATTGATTTTATAGGAGTTATCCTGTGAAAAGGAGCATTTATATACAGATTTCTCTCTCTTTTTCTTTCTCTCACCCTCCTCCTCGCATATACATGTATGGATGGATCCATTGCAACCTCATAACAGGTTATCTCCAAAAAAGACCTCCTGATGAGTGCTCTGGGAGCTGAATTGATTATGTAGAGGTTCAGGCATGCAGAATCCTGAGGGTCCAGGCCTGGATGGAGTGGGAACAGGCTGACAGGTATGACCAGAGCCATAGCAATGAGATGCCCATTTTTCCGTGTTAGGTTTCTAGATGAATTATCCAGACTGTCTTACTAACTGAGGAATTATGGGACTTCTGTCATGAACATGGATTTCTAATAACCCACTAAAACCTTTTAGCTCTTCCTCCTAAACATATATTGGTTATATTCACTTCTCTCCACTCTCTGCCACCATCACTTGCTGTGGATGCTGCATGATTCTGCAACCAGCTTTCCTAACTCCCCTCTCCTTCCCTTCTGATTTGTTATTCACACAGCTTTGAGAGCCATCTTTTAAACCACAGATCTGACTGGGTCATTTCCAAGGCTTCCCCAGACCTCAGGATGAAATTTAAATTTCTTTAACCTTATCCACAGAATCCTCCCAACTTGACTGCTGTTGACCTCTAGCTATATCCTCATTCCTCAGCACTGGCTCCCTTGGACTAGTGTTCTAACTACTCACATCCTGTGCTTGTTCCTGTTTCCAGGAACATGCTGCACTTCTGCCTAGAGCTCACTCTCTTCCCCTCCCTATTTCCTAGTCAATCTTGAGGACCCTGTTCAGATAGCACCTAAAGGTACTAGGGTAGAACACTCAATGCCACATACCCCCTTCCCAATAGCTGGACTAGGAGGCCTTGAAGTTGTTCCCAGCATCTCCAGGTCCCCTCTGTTGGCTCATTGCCATTGTATACACTAGTATCCTGCTTAGTTGTCTGTTCCCCTTACCTGGGAATGTAAGACCCTTGAGACCCGTATTCTCTCCAATTCTTTATTGTATCCCCAGTAACTAGCCTAGTTCCCAGTGTAGAGTGGGGATGAAATGAGTAAGTGTTGCATTTATTCATTCATGAATAGATTTGCTAGGATAGATAAATCCCAGGTCTTGATGTCATGGATGATTTTCATAAAGGAGGTGACACAGTAAGAAAAACCCTAGGCAGGATGTGATGAGTTCTGAGTTCCTTGTAAATTTGGGCAAGTCACTTGTCTTCTCTGTACAAAACTTCAGTTTTCCCATGTATAAAATCCTGGAATCCAAATCTCAGAAGTCCTTTTCAACCACTTGTGGTCCATGGTGCTGAATCATACTTGTTTTCTTTAAGAATTACTCTGAGTTGACTCTAAGGGGTGATTCAGAAGACCATCATGTCCAGAAGAACCCTCTTAAAATCCATAAATAGTATTAAGGACAAAATTAGAAACAAGGGACTTAGGCCTTGAAACCCAATTGTTAATTGGGCTTCTTGCTAATTTCTTCCTGGAATCTAGGAGTGCCTGCTTTAATTTCATCCTAATTTGCATGCTAAGGCTTCTCTAGGAAGAATCACACCATCTTTTCCCTGCAGAGCTGATAACTTAGCTGAATTCCAAAGACTGGGGATGAAAGAATGGCTCAGAATCAGGTGAAGAGGTAGAAGAGGTGTCACATTCTATGAATCAAGATAGTGTCTAGAAATTTAGTATGACCCTCCAGAGCCCAAGGCCTGGGACCATAGTATCCTTGGCTGGAGTGGAGGGCAGCGGGTAGAAGGCCCAAAATTACTGCAAGGGCTCCACAAGCCCATTTATGAATCAAACATTGCCTCTGACTAAATGAGTACAATGTCTTGCAAATACACATAGTTTTTAAATGTAAAACAGAGCTGCCATTGTGACTAATGAAATAAACATTCCTTTAAAAGTAGCTCTAAATTCATACTATGTGTCACATGCTTTCCTTGGTCAGTGGATACTGCAAGGAATACCACAATGAACCCTGGGTACAAGACTGCTGGTTCTGAGAAAGATGAGTCCATATCTGTCTTGTTGTGCTCCCAGCACCTTGTTCAAGGCTGGGCATGTGCTAATGTACTAGGGGCTTAAAAGATACTTGTTGGGATTCAGAGAAATCTTTTTACTTTAAAAAGACAGACTTACATTTGAAAACATTAGGTGACTAATCAGGATAATTAATAAAACAATATTTGTGTGCTTTATGATAGCCTTTTGTAACATAAAAAAAAAGAATTGCACATGGCAGGCATGGCCAGTTGGTTGGAGCATCATCCTGTAGATTGAAAGTTCACTGGTTCAATTCTCCATCAGGTTGTATGCCCAGGTTGTATGTTCAATTCCCTGTGGGGGCACATAAGGGAGGCAACCAATTCACGTTTCTCTTTTACATCGATATTTCCCTCTCACTCTTTCTCTCTCTCCCTCTTCTCCTCCTTCTCTCTCCCCCTTCCTTTCTCTCTAAAAGCAGTGAAACAACGTCCTTAGGTAAGGATTAAAAAAAAAGGGTTGCTTTCACATACATCATTGCATTTGACCTTAAAATGATCTTATGAGGACAACAAACTCAGAGGCCATGAGGCTGCCTGTAAAGGGGGCGTGGAGGGCCTGCAAACAAATGGTCTTCAGCTTCACGTTAAAAGATTGCAGCAATTTGCAGAATATTGTCTCTCCTCTCTTGCTCTCATAGCTGGAATGTCTCAGATGTGTGACATCTAGATAAGAAAAGGCCCCAAAATAAGAATGGCATTTCTTTAAGTTGGCTTAGTTACTGTAAGAATTATAAAAACAGTAAGGAGCTTCTTGCTTTTAAAAAAATAAAAGAGCTGGAGAAGCTGCCTGAGAAATGGCAGGCTAAGGCTCTCCTTTTGTATCTCTATTGTTTCCCCTTTTTCTGCCATTGAATAGAAATATAATGGTAGGGGCAAAATGAAGCGTAATCTCTGTTAACTAATTTAAAGTGTGCATTTTTGTGCATTTCAATGGAGGTGCAAGGTTTAGGTATCATAAAAGATGGCTGAGAAATGAAACACAATACAAAGTGCAATCACAATAATACTGATTTTAAAAAGTGGACATTTGAGACTTCCAGTCCAGATGGCAGTGTAGGCAGACATGGCTCACCTCTTCACACAACCACAAGAAAATTACAACTAAAATAAAGAACAGCCATCACTCAAAGCCAACAGAGATCGAGCTGAATGGAAGTCTGAAAACTATGGAATTAAAGAAACCACATCCATCCAGACTGAACCTGCAGTGCTGTATCTAAGATTCCATCAACCTGGCTAACACTGTAGGAGCTGCCTTGGAGATCCCCAGAGACTCGGCCCTACCCAACTTACAGCCCATGTAAGCTGCTTTTCCGTGTGAATGGCTGGTCTTGGCTCATGCTGCATAAGTTCCTAAGTCCTCTCAAGCAAGCTACAGCTGGCCTCAGTGAGCTCTAGGCCTGGAACTAGCAGCCTAGATTCACAGCTTGGCTCCTCTTAGAAATCTCCAAGCCCAGCACAAGTAGGAGCCATCTCAGATTGCTTTATAGCTCAGGCAGGGTGCCTCTGGCAAATCACAGGTGGGGGTTGATTTTGACCTTCACCACATGGAAAACTCCACGTTCAGCACATCCAGTGGATGGCTACAGACCATGCTGAAGTAACACCACCCTGCCCCTGAACAGCTAATCTTTCATGAAAGGTGGAGGTTGGCAGTCAGTGGTCACAACCAATCCTTGCAGCTGACTTGCCTGGGTAAATTCCTCACATTGATCTGTCAACAATAATCAAGGCTCAACTACAAGAGGAGTGTGTACTCAGCTCACACTAAGGGCACAACTTAAGTACCCAGCTTGGGTGACAGGGGAGGTTGTGCCACTGGACCCTACAGGACACCTGCTACATTAGCCCACAGTACCAAGACACAGAGTCATAGCAGCTCTAGTAATACATAGAAATGAAAACAGGGAGGCTGCCAAAATGAGGAGACAAAGAAATATGACCCAAATGAAAGAATAGATCAGAACCCCAGAAAAAGAGCTAAACAAACTGGAGAGAAGCAATCTATCAGATACAGCGTTCAAAACACTGGTTATAAGGATGCTCAGGGACCTTAGTGAGGACCTTAAGAACATTAAAAAAGACTCAGTCAGAAATGAAGGATACTAATTGAAATAAAGAACAATTCACAGAGAAACAACAGTAGAGCAGATGAAGCAGAGAATCAAATCAATGACTTGGAACATCAGGAAGCAAAATAAGTAAATAAATAAATAAGCAAGCAAACAAATAAATAAATAACTAACCAGAACAAGAAGAAGAAAAGAATAAAAAAAAACTAGGATAGTATAAGCAGCCTGTGCAACAATTTTAAGCAAGCCAACATTTGCATCTAAGGGTGACAGAAGTAGAAGAGAAAGAGCAAGAAATTGGAAATCTATTTGAAAAAATAATGAAAGAAAACTTTTCTAATATGATGAAGGAAATAGACATGCAAGTCCAGGGAGCAGAGTCCCAAACAAGACAGATGGAAAGAGGCCCATTCCAGGACATATTATAATTAAAATGCCAAAGGTTAAAGATAAAGAGATGGGAGGGGTTGTGTGGGAGAATGGGTGAAGAGGTGAGGGGATTTAGAAGAACAAATAGGCAGTTACAGAACAGCCATGGGGTTGTACAGTACTGCATAGGAAATGGAGTAGCCAAAGAGCTTACGCGCATGACCCATGGACATAAACAAGGGTGGGGGGACTGCCTGAGGGAGTGGGGGTGCTGAGTGGAGGGGAGCAAAGGGGGGAAATCAGGACAACTATAATAGCTTAATCAATAAAATTTTTAAAAAAGGTACATTCATACAGTGAAATTGAGTATAGTTGTTAAATGATACAGGTTTAAATGTATTGATATATAGTTGACTATTATTTATTTATTTGTTTTTTATGGTGATTATTTATTTAGTTATTTTTTTGAGAGAGGGGAAGGGAGGGAGAGAAACAACAATGTGTGGTTGCCCCTCGCATGCCCCCTAACTGGGGACCTGGCCAACAGCCCAGGCATGTGCCCAGACTGGGAATCAAATCGGCAAACCTTTGGTTCTCAGGCCTGCACTCAATCCGCTGAGCTACACCAGCCAGGGCTATGGTGATTTTTTTTTTTAACGGTAAAACTTCAATAGTGTATAGAAAAGAAAGAAGAACTCTGGGGTGCTAGTAACATTACAGTGGACTATTTAAAGCAAGTCAAAGAACAGGGTATAAAGTGTTTAAATATAAAACTGTACACTCTCACAAATGCAGAGAGATGCCCGGGGTGAGTGATAGTCACCAAATATTAAGTAGCTCTGCCCAGCAGGCTTTCAGGTGGTTTTCACTTTCCCACTCTGTACTGTTCTCACTATGCACTACGTGCTGCAGACCACATGTCCTCTGGATCCCCGTGCACTGCTGGTCCCAGAGACGATGAGGCATCACCATAGGGCAGTGGTTTTTATTAGTCATTCTTCTTATCATGTCCAAAGTTGACTGAACACTCTCTGTTCTTTTGGTCATGAAGGATACTGACTGTGGAGAGCTGTGGTAGGAGCCGAAGTGACCAGGCCACCACAGCATGGCTCAGGTCACAGTGCTCACAGCTTCCGTGAGTGCTGCCCTCCAGGTTTACCAGGAGCAGCAGGACATGCAGCCAGTGCATGAGCCCATAGTCTGTTCTGCCTGCCTGTCCCAAAGAGGCCATGTTCTTGCTCTCTGCCTCTGCTTCCTTGGGAGGAGCTCATGAGGGTGGGCAGGTGGTCCTAACCTGCCAGGTGCTGCAGATCTTGTGTCCCCACAAGGCCACTTGTTGGTCACCTTAGACTCCTGTGGGTCCTTACCCTGACCAGGTGCTAAGAATTTGGAGTCTGAAGGCCCTGGTGTGACCTGAGGGCTCACTAAGTGGGGGATGGTGGGTAGTCTGTCACTTTGCTTTCTTCACCTGTAAAATTGGAATCATAATGCTGCCTCATGAAGATTAAGTGTCGTGATATTTATAGAAGCACGTTGTAGACTTTAAATTGGTCTTGTATTTGGGGAATTGGCGAGATGGCAGGGGCTTGGAGCGAGACATAGATCTGAATGTGGCCTGCCACATAGTGACTGTGAGACTTCAGGAGAGCTGGGCAACCTCTTGCAGCTCCACTTTCTGACCTGTAGAATGGGGTCACCCTACTCCTTGTCCCACTGCCAGCCTGCAAACCTCCAGGAGGAACTGTGGTGTGTGTTCTCTCCAGAGAACTAACACTCAGATTTTCTCTTGAGTAATTATTCAGATGTTGTGGGGGTGGGGGATGCCCTGTGGCAGACACCCAGCTTCCCCCACCTTATTTTTATTTTTACACCCCTAAGTTTGAAAACCAGCTGTGTGAATCACTTGCAAACAGAGCCAAAACAATTTTCATGTGTCGCAGGAGGCCACGGGCTCCAGCCACACCTCAGGATACTGAACTAAAAATATCTTCCCAGGGCTATTTTTAGGGCCCTGCAGGGTGCTCACCACAGGCTAAGTCAGTGGAACGCCTCACTGTGGACACTCAAAAGACACCAGGTTGATTCCTAGGTGGGCCAGTTAAGGGTGGACTTCTAAACCCTCACATCCTCCTTCTGACCACAGAGATTGCTCACTGGGCAGTGGCTCACGGGGATTGCTGACCACTGGGCAAAGGCCCTGCCAGGCACAGAGGCCCACCTGTATGCCAGCTGGGTGCGAGCCATTATGCCAGCTGGGTGCAACCTTTCTGCACTGGGTATCCTCCACTCCGCTGGTACAGATTCTGCCAAGTGAGAACATGGCATACTTGTTTCTCATGTTTGAGTAGTCATTTATAATTTTCAAAGCATATTCACACTGATTACCTTCTCTGATCTTCACGGCACTCCTGCTAAATGGGTATTACTATCTCCATTTCATAGAAAGGAACATTTGTGCTTTTACAACACCCCATTAGGCAATAGAATGCAAACTCCTCTGCAAGTGTGAAGGTGGGATGAACTCAGATATCCTGCCGTGGGCTCAGCATCTTTTCAGCCTCCTATGCGGTGGCTATGCACACCCACCACTGTAGTCAGGCTGCTCATCTTTGTTCGTTCGTTCGTTCATTCGTTCATTCATTTACTAATTTGACAAACATTTCCTGAGCACCCACTCTGGGCTAGGACATCACTGTGCTAGGCTCAGTGGTAAATGATGTCATTCTGGCCCTGGGAAATAACAGTGAGAGGATACAAGTTCACAACGCATGGTGGGCACAGGGTGGTGGGAGGGAGAGGGTATGAAAGGCCTCAGAAAGGGGCCACCCTTTGGGGGTCTGGAGGCTGAGCAGGAAATAAAAGAGGAGCTCCCAGACTAGGGGAGCAACCTGGCCGGGCAGGAGATGTGAGAAAGCAGGGAGCACATGGGCACTGAGAGAAGGCAGGGACTGAGAGGCTGGATTGTTAGTAGGGTCAGAGCAGAAGGCCCAGAGGCTGCCTGAAAGGCATGGGGTGTGGCTGGAGGTTTTCAGCAGAGAACAAGATCACACATAGGTGTTAGACGCATTGCTGTGAGGCTGTGTGGAGGACTGGAGGACGCAGGGAGTGAGCCTGGGGGGAAGGAGGCCACAATGGAGGTCGTTACACTAGTTCGGGTGAGACAGGATGGGGACTCGGACTGAGGTAGGCAGAGTCAGAGAGGTTGGAAAAGGAGGGTCCAGTTCTAGAAGTACTTAAAAGTAACAGAAATGTAGAAAACTAGTCACGGGACTTAAAGACCAGTTGCAGGTGCAGGAATGGGAGAAAAGGAGTATCTGTGTGTGAGGTTTAGCCCTGGATGACCTGGAGCAGGTTGGTGCCATTTGTGAACACGAAGGAGGAACAGGTGGAGGAAGGAGAAGGGCAGGCTTGTTTCGAATATGTCATGGTGAGGAGCCAGTGTGCTGTCCCGGTAGCCATAATAAGCAGGAAGTCAGACACACAGTTAGGGGCTCAGAGGAGAAATGAGCCTCTAACACAATTATATGAGAGGGGGTGGAAGTCTATGAAGCCTGTGGGTCCCAACCCTCACTTCCAACAAAATCAACCAGGCAGCTTAAAAAAAGATACTGGTATCTTGGACCCATCCCCACAAACTCTGATTTCATTAGTACATAATGAGCCCTGGATCAGTGTATTTAAAAAGTTCCCAGGTACTCCTTCTGATGAGTAGCCAGGGCTGGGAAACATGGCCATGGAGATGTGATGATGGAGAGGAGATGGCCCAGACAGATGGCAGATGGACCCATGCTGCATGGCAACCTGGAAGGTCAGGGAGGACAGAGAGCTTGAAATCACAGGACTGTGAAAAGGATGTCACCAGGAGAGCATCATCTCACCAGGCAAAGGAAGGTAGGTACTAAGTAGGCCCAGTGCACAGATGCCCAGGAAGGGCCAGGCAGTGTGAAGGCAGGAGCGCATCTAGGGGCTGACCTGGGCAGACCAGACTCAGGGAGAGTGCAAGGGGTGAAGGGAAGACCACCGCAGGCAGACAACTCTGTTAAGAAACTTGGCTATATGGAAGCAGGAAAAACAGCTAGAGGCATGATCAGATTTAAGGTAGTCTGTCCCATGCACACGATGGCAAGGAGGACCAGTTGACATTGCCCTGAATGATAGGGGAAAGTTAAATTAATGAAGGGGCTAGAGTGCAGAGCCCAATGAAAAGCCCAGCCCCAGGAAAAAGATGCTCCTGCATCTGAGGTCGCAAGGACCCGGCACTGTGTTGCCTGCTTCCGTAGAGCCCCGAATCTGTACCTGCTCCGGAAAGTGTACTGATGGGCAGGCCAGCCTTGCTGCTTTGTCCTCACCACAGGCCCACCTCCTGCTTTTCCTGTGCACTCTCTCCTCCCATGTCCTCTTTGCACTCTTCTAGTTGGAGACACCCAGCGCTACCTTGATGCAGGTGACTCCTACCTCCTCTGCCCACTCCCCACCTCAGAATGCTTTTTTACTAACTGTTAAGTAGGCTGTGGATTCCTCAAAAAGCAAGGACTCAAAATTCCCTTGAGGTACTTGGTACTAACATCCTGTAGGTTCTGAATAAACATTTGTTGTGTAAATACATGCCTACACGTGCATAAACATAAAGCATCGATGGAGATACCTTTATCTATTTATATGCCTAATTATATTTATATGCCTATTTATATGCCTAATTGTGCATTCTCACCACAGGGGAGACACGTGTGCCTGCTCTGGGCACATGGGTGCTCACCAAGATCTCCCTGCTGTTTGTCACTCTCTGGGACATGCTCCCACATCCTGGAAAGAAGCCTTCTGTGAATAGAGGGCCCAGCCCATCCACGTTTCCTGGACACATTTGCTCTAGTTTAGGAAATATTACTGGTCACCTTCAAATTCCGGAGTGTGAGCAATTCTGACATATGGTTAAAGGGAGGGAAATCTGCCATCCATTATGGAACTTTTGCTCACGAGGCTCGTTTTCTGGTTTAACAGTAAACGGCTTCTAGGAAGATGGCAGAAAGAGGCGTCTTTGCTCAAGAAACATATGGCAGTAGGCTGCCATAGTTTCAACTTGCAAGTTTATTTCCTAGTTTATAAGAACCATAAAAGAATGTCCAGCAAAACAAGCACTAATATATTCTAACTTCCAATAATAATTCTTGTCTTTCCTAGAAAATGTTAGGGCATATTTACCAAAAAATGTTTTTAAATCCAAATTTAGTATATTTTATTTACATACATTCACAAATTTTCTAAAACACAAATGGCTCTCTTTAAGCCAAAAAGCATCTTCATTCTAGATAAAAATAATAAACACATGGATGATAAGCTATCAGGAGATTATGTTTTTTTTAAAAAAAAAACCTTGTGTAAAGACTTGGGTGGAAAAAAAAGGCACTGCTCCTCCTGTGTGAGGGCCAGCGAGAAGGAGCTGTGTCTATATTACCATGCCTTTGAGAATCAAGTCCACACACACACTGTATGGTGATGTATAAAATGTGTTAACTTGAGCCAGGTCAACATGGGGCTGAATTTCTTAGAGTTACAGCCAATGATGTGAGAGGCATTGGTCCTACAACAGTCATCTGAGTTCCCCACACCATTCCAGCCCCTCTTTGGTTGGCCTCAGATAGGACCCCTGATACTGCCTCACCACCCTGCACTATGGAAGGTACTCAAGCTCCCAGACTACCATTTCCCTGTCTCAATAACTCTTCTAACCCTGATCGCTTTAGTAAATGGGGAGAATTCCTCCTCTCAGAATAAAAAGATGGAAGCCCAATGGAGTTACCATTTTCTGTCTCAGAAGGGCACCTGGGGACAGATGTTTCTAGAATTGTGAGATCTTCCTGTGTCTACCCTCTGCCATCATTCTTCCATGCTGATGGTTTTCCAAGGTGCTGAGCAGTTAAGACCTGCAGGCCTCAGAGCCTATGCTTTTGCATGGAGGTGGGTGGTCAAAAATGGTGGGGTAGGAGCCAGGGTTGGAATGGGAACAGAATCCCAGGGATAAAGTGGCAGTGGTGGTGATCCAGAGGAGAAGAGAACAAGTCGAAGGCCCAGGGCTTATATGAGGAAAGAAGAACTGGGAGTGTGACTAGGCCTCAGCAGGGAGCTGGAGGAGGTCAGAGTGACTACAGTGTGGAAGGGAGGGAGGAAGGAAGGCAAGAAGGAATGAAGAAGTAGAAACACAAGATCTTTCTAGTACTTCACTTCCAATCTGGAATGTGCTAGGGATAATCTGTCAGAACACAGACCTTGACACGGGAGATCTTGACAGTGGCTACTATAGCTGCAGATTTGACTGCAGCATCAACAGAAGCCAGTTCTTCAATGAAGAGGCTTTATCATCACTCACTCAAGATTAATAATGGCAGATTCACAACATACACCAGATGAGAGAATGCCCAGCTCCTAGACTGTTCATGCTTGAAATAAGTTTACATGAGGAGCAGTGGAAGGAGGAGGGATCCTGGAACAGAGAAGGCTAAGGGGAGACATAGGAACTGTCTTCAAATATCTAATGGGCTGCTCTATGCGTGGAAGAGGGGAAGGCTTACTTTCTGAGAGATCAGAGGGAGAGAAGGTAGCAGGTTGCAAGTCATCAAAAGCAAGAACAACAGTACAGGCTGCCATGGGAGGGGAGATACAAGCAGAGCCTATTTGTCTCTGCTTGAGACCATTTGTCATGGATATCCCACAGGGACAACTGTTAATTAGGCCTTTGTGATCGTTCCTGCAGAGCTGGAGCTTGGTGCAGCCTCCTATCTCCTCATTGTCTCCTCTGTGTGGCCTGGACAGGGCTCATCCAAGACACTCGAGATAAGGGCCTAAGCTGTCCTCCTTTGGTGAGGAAGGCCTCTCCCTGTCTAGCCTGTGACTTTAGCCCATTAAAAGTAACCAGAGCCCAAACCAGTGCTGAGTTATAACTGATGTCCTGGCTTGGACCATGTGAGAAAGGTATTTACAGCTTTATTTTACTAATGAAGAATGCAAGGCTTACAGAATTTACATAACTAGCTAGTAAGTGGAAGCCTGGCCCAGGCTCCTAGCCACTAGGTCGTGCTGATATTTTTTAAATTAACTAAAAAAATATTTTTCAATTGTAGTTGATATACAATTCAGATATACAACATGCTAATTAAACATTTATATATCTTATGAAGTGATCACCTTGATAAGCCCAGCACTCATTTGACAACATACTTAATTATTATAATATTATTGACTATATTCCCTATGCTGTATTTAATATCCCTGTGACTGTTTTAATGACTGGCAATTTGTCATCTTAATCTCTTCCCCATATTTACCCTTCTGCTGATTTTTAAAGGCATTCTTAGGTAAGAGAGTAATGTAAATAATTACTCCCCATAATTTAATCTTTTTGTAAATCAAGTTTTTGAATGCATTCCTTAAAATGGTTTTTAGTGACACATGATTTTAATCTACACCCATAGAATTTTTGGTTTCCTATATCCTTCTCTTTCATCATCAGCCATGTAGATTAGTGATGACCAAATTTTGGGGAGTTGTAATACCTGATAATTGCTGGTTTGATTTTGTAATCCGTCCTCCCACCCCTTCCTAAAAATACTTTCTGGAGTGGATGGAGGCATGCAGGTGCACAGCCAAACCAAGCAAATGAAAACACCTTTCGTTTCCAAACATTCTGTGAAATTTGAGGGGACTACAAAATGTTCTGGGTGGTCTTAGACCTTATGTCTGGGGTCAGGAATCCAGAGTAATGCAGATCAGACGGTGAGAGACGTCAGGAGAGTGTGCTGTTGAGTCACTGCCTAACTGCGCTGGTGTCACCTCCCAGGCATCAGTGTTCCCACGGGTAAAAAGAGAAGGCGGGGTAGTTGGGCTTATGAGTCTGCAACCTTTGGTTTGAAAAGGTAGCACTCTGCATGTGACTCGGGCGGTGGCAATATCCACTTCCCACACAGCCAGGGACATGGACTTGGGAGCCTCCGAACTGCTGGGTAGGAAATTCCCACCTTAGTTTTCACAGTCTGCCTCTCCAAGGGAGGCCCTGCCTTCTCATAATCTTTCAGGAAAGGCTTTAAAAGAGTCAAGAGTTCTCTGCCTCTTCCCTCCTTTTATGAGGACTCATTATACCTCATCCTTAGGGCCAAAGCCATGACCCATTGATGAAGAGGAAGGCAGGGATCTCTTCCTGAAGAGAAAGAAAATGAAATGGGTTCAGGGGGCTGGAACCTGTTGCACACCACACGTGGAGAAGGGGGTGTGAGGATCACCCAGCCATCGAGTGTGCCTTGTTCCCCAGTGGGAGAGCACAGCTGAGAGCAGTCTGAAACACAAAAGCTGAACAAGAAAGATGGCTTTAGTCCAAAATGATGCATTATGGGAAATTCAGAAAACGTGGGCATCTCCATCTCCTGAGGCACTAAAATGTAGCCATTGTGTGCTGTCATGGAAACCAGGGGGGGAAGCCCCCCCTGGCTAATGGGTGGGAGAAAAGGACATAGGAGGACCACAGGTCATAACTGGCACTTTTTTTTTACCTCCAAATAAATAAGTAAGTAAGTAAATACAGAAATAAATTGGCTTGTTGTTCATTTGTTTGGGGGTTATTCTGTGTTTAAAAAGAGAAGGGTGTATACCTGAAACCTGTATGATTTTATTAACCTGTCACCCTAATAAATACAATAAAAAATAATAAAATGTAAAAAAAAAGAGAGAAGGGAAGAAGGATGTGTAGGAAAAAACCAAATAATTAAAGAAACTGATCTGCCTGAGTTACCAATACAGCCTCAATCTTTTAGAAAAGTAGAGGGTTTTCCAGATAAAAAGAATATTAATCAAGATAAAGCTTACTGTAACAGTATTAAGCCCCAAGAAAAGGAAGAGAAGAGAAGAAACGAAAGAGAACAAAGGAAACGAAAGAGAAGAGAAGAGAAGGAAAAAAGAGGAGGGAAGGTAGGAAAGAAGAGGGGGAGGGAAGGAGAAAAACAGGGTGGTCATAAATTAAATAATTATTTTTTAAAAAATCCTGTGCTCTAAGTATGAGTCCTGTTACTATCAAATCTTAAAGGAATAACCATCTCTCCTTGACTCCATTTACTGGGATGTGAATGAAGAACAAGGTAAATGAGTGCTCTACTGTCTCAGAAACAAACTAGAAGGGACTGTACTCACAGTCCTGAGTCACTGTCCTGGGTGGGGAAAGGGTCACGTGAAAGAAATGGGAAAACCAGACTTGCCCTTGGCCCATTCATGTGCCCATGACATGCAGGAACCCAAACCAAGAAATTAATATCAAAACCGGTTCAGATCCACTGAAGCCCAATAGCTCTAGCACAGGCACCTGGAGAACCATGCTGTTAATACACCTTCATAACCTAAGGCACATGGAACACTCCAGGCCACAACCCTTGATGAAGATGAGCTTACAGTTAAAACAAAACAATTTCATAACAAAATGAGAAAAATCAGAGTATCATTGGCCACAACAACTGAGACAATAACCTGAAAGAGACTTGAAATAAGTAAGTTTAAAAGAGTGAATGGGAGGTGAGAAAAGGGCCATGATTGAGTGTGGCCAGCATTTTCAATGTCTTATTTTGAAGAGGAATAAAAGGGGCAGTAGCTGGTCGGGGATGAGAGAGGAAATGGATAGCATTGAAAGATGGAAGACTGTTGCTAGGGATGACAGAGCAGACAGAGAGAGGTTGGGGATGTGTTGAGTGAGGAGATCATTGTAGGAGTGGAGTCCTAGGGTGGACAAGAGGGGGAGAAGGGAGAGGGCCTCAGGTAGGAGGAGGGATGGGGAGGCGGGCAGTGTAGGTGGAAAAGGGTATGGGGGGAGAAATGGTAATGGAAAAAAATTAAATAAAGGACAAATGGGTGATTGTCATCTTGCAGAGGTGGAGAACAAGATTTCCAGAAGCATTTCAAAGGATTGCAAGACAACATAGAGGTATGTAATTGAGTGTGCAATAGAGGGAAGAGGGAAAAAGAATCCAGGGCATTTTTAGGTGAGTGATTACAACACTAGCGTATTGCCTCTGGGATGTTGCTGTAACATCAGAGGACAAGCCAACCACTTCACTGAAGAACCCCCAGATGCCCGTCTCTCAAGGTCTGTTCTTGGCATCTGTTCAGTTTCTCCAGGGAGGAAGAGCCCATCTCAGTTTTGCAAGGCAAATGCCAGGTCATAGTAATTCTGTGGCAGGGTGGGGATCACGGTGGGTCTCACTGTTCATTGTATAGATTTCACTGAATCTTGCTGTTTTCAGCCCATGTGTTACCCCCTCTTCACTACCCTCCACTGAGCCTAATGACCCTGAAGTCCAAGTTCATTCAATTAACTTTATTTGGAGGATAAATATTCATATTCTTGCTAGCATCACTGGGGCAAAGCTGGGAACAGGAGGGGTGTGAATCCCTGACTATGTGCAGTGGGGTAAGGAACACAGATATTCAACTCACAGAGAGACTTTAAAATGATGCCCCTCTTTTTATGTCTGAGCCACACTCTAACCTCTGCAGATTGGGTAAGCGGCCAGTTCAGGCAATGGAGGTGTCTCCAGGCTGTTTGGGCAGAGACCTGTACCAGGAAAATAAAGGGTGGTATGTGGTCTGCTGCTGGACACAGCCCATGGCCCATGGATTTATCACCTGTGGCTGTAGGAGGGCCAGATTGGGTCCATCTAAACCATGGAGTGGAAGACAGAGACTAGCATTGCCTGGCTGCCATGGAGATACTACATCTAACTAACATTCAGTTAAGTAGGAATTATAAACAATGTACTCTTTCTGCTTTATTTTTTACTTTTAAAATGGGAACTGTCCATCCAGACAGAAAACATGGATGCAATGTTGACTCCTATTCTGGGTCACAAGACAGATTCCATCTAGTAGTATTGGAGAACTCCACCTCTCCCAGGATCTGCTGAAGTTTTAATCCACTAAAGCTAGTGTGCCAAGAGCTTCTTTGCCTTGCCTGGTTGAGTGTTTCATAGGCAGAAGAAGCAAGGACCTTAGTTCATTGATAATGAAAATCTGGCGGGCAAGGTCAGGGGCAGCTCCTCTGCATTCTTCCCCTGGCTTCTGACCCCCATCCCGGGTTCCCACCATTAAGGGCAATGAAGCCAAAGTGATGGTGTGTCTAGACAGATGGGAGCGGTAGGGAGAGGCGGACCCTTCCTTCTGCAGTGGGTTCCTCAAGCCTTTCATGTTGGGAAAAGGCAGTGGGCCAGGAGTCCTAAGGCCAATTTTCCTCTTACCAGATGCTGACCTTGGGATTGTCTAAACTTGGATTCAAATCCTGGGTCTGCCACTTATTATGTCTGTGACCTTGGACAAGCTGCTCAACCTTTCTAACTTACACTTGACTCATTATCAAAATGGGGTAATAGTACCCTCCATGATGAGGATGCTGTGAGGATAAGATGAGGTAATGCTCATGGGGTACTTTGCATGGTGTCTAGCACTTAGGCAATACTCTGTTAAGAGTTCTGATGTGAACACTGTGGTAATAATAGAATAGATACTTAGAGCTCTAAGGAGCATCAGAAGTTAGTTCCCCTCTACTTCACTCAGTTTGCCCATCTGTAAAATGGAGATAATGCTGCAACCCTTTCTCTGTCTTTCTCATCTGTTGTTGTGAGGTGGTCACCCCCAAGTGCATATCTGCAGAGAGCTGTCACTTTATGATGGGGTTTTCACCAAAGTTTTCTAACTTCTCCAATTTAATGTGGAGAAATTAGAAAACATAATTACATAGTGACTGTTTCACAGGTATATTTGTTTCAAATGACTATCCTTTATTCTGATACGTCATTTCTTTTCTCTCTGTGTGTATGTGTTAAAATAGCTCTTCTTTTATGAAAGTATGTTGCTATGGATGGTATAGTTAGTCTGTTTATCATCAATGGTATCACTCAGCAAAATAAAAGTTGTCAACTCTATATTAGTCTCTTGGTTTTTGAAACTCTACTAGTCTGTGAAATCAAGTCTATAGAGAAACCACTAAGATTGGGAATCGTATATGGCAATTCCCAATAAGGGTGTATATGGTGATAACAAAATTAACAGTGCCTTATATTGTGTCCCTGAGGTGTGCCAGGCACTGCCAAGAGCTGACACACGTTTGCCATATGCCCTCCAACAGTCTGGCAAACTAGCTGTTTGACAGATGGAGAAACTGAGGCTTGCAGCATGCGCAGCTGGGCTTCTCATCCAGAGGGGAAATAACACCAAGTCTGCCTGTCTTCAAACCTCACAGTTTCCTCCAAACCTTGCCGGAGGATTACTACAGAGGAGTGATCTTTGATGCAGGCACCGAGACTTCACCCCTATAAAAAGTAACCACACCAAGGGCTCATGGGCAAATCACTTAACCTCTCTCTGCCTTTAGCATCCAACTGAGAAATTAGGTAGAAAATCAGGGTCATGCTGGAAACAGATAGGGAGCCAAGTTAGGCTGTTCTGGGAAATAAAATTAGCACAAAGAAATCATTCTCTGTAATTCTCAGTGATTCAGTGCACTTTGATTATTTACAAAATTGCGAGGCATCCCAGCCAGCTGATGGACAGACGCTGCCTGGATGCAGAGATGCTGTCAGATGGCCGCTTTTGCTCTTTGGCCAACCAGATTCAATCCCTCTGCCTTCCCCCAGCTGGTCAGGGCCTCTCTTCCTGACACTCATGGTGCAGCTCTGGGTCCCAGAGGCCAGAAAACCAGCTGCAGGCCTTGCTGGGCTGGGTGACGGGAGACCCCAGCCCTCTACACTCTCCTCCCACTCCACACCGCAGCAGGCATGACGCTATGTGTTGTGTATTTGTTGTATTATTCTTTAAACTCCTCTGGGAGGAGGTTTTACTAATCTTATTTTACAGGTGGGGAAAGTGAAGCTCATTGAGGCTAAGTAACTGCCCGGGGGTGGGGGGGCAGTCTCAAAACCTTCAAGGGGCCGTAAAAAGGAGGACCCCACCCGCCAGGGCTGCTTGACGTGGGTCTGTGCCTCCCATTTCATCATTAACATGCTCCCTGGAGGCTGAGAAAGGAGATCCTAAAACTTGAACAGCTTCTGCTCTCTTTTACATAAACTGTGTCTTCTGTGAATGCCAAGGCATTCCCAGTGAACTCACCACATATGGGACCATTTGCTGAAGGGCCAATTCCAGCCCAACGACTGCTTCCTGAGCATTATACCCTAACAACGGATCTGCAGCTCACCTGACAGGTAATAGTTCTGGTGGCCATGACACTTCAATTCAAAATTCACCCTTTCTCTTTGAATTTGAAATCCAGTGCTTCATAGCTCTCTCTCTAGCCCTTTTACACTAATTCACTCTTAGAGAAGACTATTTAACGATTAACAAATTCTATGTGATCACTTAGTTTTTGTTTAGGACTAAGCATTCATGGCTTGGAAAAATGAGAATTTCCACCTTTTCTCTTTTTTACTGTTATTTAAAAATGCACCAATAGGGTGCATGCACTTGATTAAAAATAAAAGTATATAAGAGCTTATGAAAGAAAACAACAAGTCAAATAGCTGTTCCCTCTCTCTCCACCCAGTTCCACAATCCAAAGACAACTGTTTATACCCATTTGGTTCGGGGGTGAGGGTGGAATCTGTTTTCAGTGAATTTTCTGCTAGTTATATCCATGCCTTTAACTAAAAAGATTGTACAATTATATCAACAAGAAAAAGAAAGCACCTAGGAGTAAATTTAAGCAAGGATGTAAAGATCTATACTTGGAAAACTATAGAACACTGAAGAAACAAATTGAGGAAGATACAAATAAATGGAAGCATATACCATGTTCATACATTAGAAAAATTAGCATCATTAAAATGTCCATACTACCCAAAGCAATCTATAGATTCAATGCAATTCCTATTAAAATACCAATGGCAAATTTCACAGATCTAGAACAAATATATCAAAAAATTTATACAGAACCAAAAAAGATCCTTAATAGTCTCAGCAATCCTGAGAAAGAAGAACAAAGTTGGAGGGATCACAATACCGGATATCTATACTACAAGGCCACTGTAATGAGGACGGTCAGGTGTGGGCATAAGAACAGACACGTAGACCAGTGGAGAGAATAGAAAGCCCAGAAATAAACCCTGCCTCTATGGTCAATTAATATTTAACAAAGGGGCACAAGCATACAATGAAGTAAAAACAGTTTTTTCAATAAATGGTGTTGGGAGAACTGGACAGGTACATGCAAAAAAAAAAAAAAGAAACTAGACCACCAACTTACACCATACATCAGAATAAACTCAGAATGGATAAAGGACTTAAATATAAATTGTGATGCCATGAAATTCCTAGCAGAAAACATAGGCAGTAAAATTTCAGACATCCCACATAGCAATATTTTTGCCAATATATCTCCAAGGGAAATAAAGGAAAAAATAAGTAGGACTACATCAAATTAAAAAGCTTCTGCACAGATAAAGACACCATCATCAAAATGAAAAGGGAACTGACCATATGGGAGAACATATTTGCCAGATAACAACAGACAAGGGTTTATTCTCCAAAATATATAAAGAACTTATACGACCCAACACCAGGAAAACAAACAGCCTAATTAAAAAAATAGGCAAAGGACCTGAATTGACACTTCTCCAAGGAGGACATACAGATGACCCATAGACATGAAAAAAATGCTCAACATCATTAACCATCAGAGAAATGCAAATTAAAACCACAATGAGATACAACTTCACATCAGTCAGAATGGCCACCATAAACAAATCAACAAACAAGCCCAGGTGAGTATTGGGGGAAAAGGGAACCCTATACACTATTGGTGGGAATGCAGACAGGGGCAGCCACTGTGGAACACAGTATTGCATTTCCTCAAAAAATTAAAAATGGAGCTTCCTATGACTCAATGTTTCACTGCTGGGAATATACCCTAAGAACCCTGAAACACCAATTCAAAAGAACTTATGCACCCCAATGTTCATAACAGCACAATGTACAATAGCCAAGTGCTGAAAACAGCCTAAGTGCCTGTCAGTAGAGTAGTGGATCAAAAAAACTGTGGTACATTTATACAATGGAATACTACACAGCAGAAAGAAAGAAGGAATTCCTACCTTTTGTGACAGCATGAATGAAACTGGAGACTCTTTTGCTAAGTGAAATAAGCCAGTTGGTGAAAGACAAATACCATATGACCTCACTTATAACTGGAATCTAATGAACAAAATCGACTAATGAGAAAAACAGAACCAGAGGCCTGGAAACATGGAACAGACAGACAGCTACAGGAAGGGAGAGGAAGGACGGTGGAAGGAAAGGGAAGGGATTAGTCAGAGAACATGCATGCATGTCCCATGGACATGGACAATGGAGAGGGGACTGACTGTGGGAGAGAGGAGTGGGCTGGTTGAAAGGGAAAAAACTGGGACAACTATAATAGAATAAACAACAAAAAATTAAAAAGATTATACAATTCTTTAGTCATTAAATTTAAATTTTGTTTATTATTTTGAGAGATGGAGATTTTGCTCACCTACTCCTTCCACCATCCCACTGCCCACGCCCATGAATCTATAGTGATAGGTTTGGTCCTCTCTGGATAGATGTAACTAACATATCTGACCCCTGGTTTTTGTTCTACCACTTGGGGCACTATCTCTTCTCTTCTCACTGTGTCAGGTAAGGGCACTAGGACGTCCCTCCTCTATCCATCCCTTCCACCTGTCATGCCATGTCAACTGCCCTTTTATTTTTGTATTTTCAAGGTATCACATTAGTATTCTGGGTTGTAACTGTGAGTACTTTTTCCACAATCTGTTCAATGTGGCTCCAAGCTAGGATCACGGCTTTTTTTGTTGGGGCAGCTGCCCTCAACCTCCTCATTATTCATCTTCTATTTCTTTTTGTTGTGTGGATTGATTAATAGCCTTCTTGCCACCCATATCCTGACCTACAAGAGCCACATTCTATTAACTGTATCTTCATCCCTCTGTAGGTTAATGCCCCTGAACTGCCACTTCAGCCTCACTTGCTGTTCAAGGGCCTTCCGTGCCCTTTCTGTGAAGCTGAAGAGGGAGTTCAGATATCAGCAAACACCGTCTCCTTCTCCTGGCTTCTCCAGCACTGAGCTCCCACCCAACCTGGGCCACTTACTCTCTGAGTTCAGATTGATGCTTCCCTTTTGGGTGGCTGTGCTTGGTGGCTCTCAGCCTCCTCCTGAATTAACCTGTGGTGGTCAGGCAGGAGGGGTCAACCAAGGAAATCATGAGGGCCTCAGCCTGTGCAGGCATAACAGGGATTTACAAGGGGAGCAGCCATTTCCTGTGTGTCGCCCTTTTGTATCATGCCAACCAAGCTGGAGCCTCTGAATCCAGCGAGTTCCCCTTCTTCATGGGAGGACACCGCTGAGATTTTCACTCACACCCTGTAGACAATCGATCGTGGCTGTGAAACCCTCTCTGTAAGCCATTTTCACCCCGATCCCCAGGTGGGCCCGCATGCTGGCTGTGTCTGGATCCCTGCGGGCCGTGATCCTGCTCTGAGGACCCCAGAGCTGCTGTTCCACATGGACGAGTCCCGGAGGAAACTCGGCGGCCTGCCCTTCCCTTCCTTTCCAGATCATGAGAAGAGGTTGGCAGTCGGTAGTGATTTTTCTCAGGGATCTCTCCACGACCTACTTTTCCCCCTTAGGGTAATTTGACTGCTTTTCTTCTTCCCTTTTGGGCACTACATATTGTCAATGGCATAAAAGCAGGATAATCCTGGCAGGCAGGCCTCGCACCTGCAGCCTGAGGGAGAAGCCAGCACTTTCCACCCTCATTGCCAGCTTCTTCAGACTTACTTAGAGGTTGAGTTTATCTATTTGGTTCTTAAATTCCACATTCTTGGGTAAAACAAAAAGCGGTATAATTGATGTGTTGCTGTTAAATAAAAATGGGAAGTTAACAGTCACATCTTGATGACACTTTGGTTAACGAGACCCTCCATGCATGAGGACAGAGGAAACGTACGGTCACTTTCCATATATATCATTGCCAGATGTGCTCAGCACCTTCTGTGTGCCAGACGTGCTCGGCGTGTTCTCACTTGACCCTGACTGCAGGCTGATGGAACACATTGGGTCCATCTCATGGCTCTCAATGTTCAGATAAAAAAAGTGAGACACAGGAGGGCCTGCTGGCACCCTCGGGCGGAGACTCGTCTGTACATCTTGGCGACTTCCATGGCAGGCGGTAGAATCCCCTACACATAATGAGGGCCCTAAATGTTTGTGAGAGAGTAAAAGTGCCCAAGGTCACTGAGCTAGTTTTGTCTCTGAGCTCCTAATCAAATGTTCTCTCCGCTAATCCAAGCTCCCTTTCTCTGAGTGAGCCAAAGTTTTTGAAAACAGTAAATGAGGAGATTTTAATAGCTTCAAAACTCCAAAGAAAAAACAAGCCAGAAACATGAAAGAAAACAAGTTTTAAACATACAAAAAGGAACAGATTCCAGAAATCCATGATGCTGCTTATCCCGTGACCACCTCACCCATTGCATCTTAAATGGACAAGTGGGTCTGAAAAGGCAAAGGGAGGGTCTATTCTTTACAGAAAAGTCCACCTGCCTTTTGGGCCTCCAGGCCCAGGTGATCTGTGTAAGCTCGGGTGGCAGCAGTCCACCCCACACCCCCTGACCTCCCGCACTGCCCTGCATCCTTCCTCCTGATCCCCTCCCTGGCCCTCAGATGTGTCTGGAGAGAGGTGCCCTGATGTCAGAGCAGGCCCATGCACCATGTGCAGTGAATTGAATCCATGCATCACTCTTCAAGGAGCAGGAGCTAATGCAATCAAGGCCCAGCCTGGAGCCTCTGCAGCATATTACAGCCATCAATCACCATTCTTACCCAACAGCCTCCTTGCAAGTTGCCTGAGTGAACACTGGAGGTGCTTCTGGGGCTGACAAGTGTTTGCTGAGTTTTAACTACTTTTGTGTCTCTCTTGATACAAGATTTGGGTTATTTAAATAAGCTATGGTCTCTTACTTTGCAGTCAGGAATCTGCTCGGGATTTACCACTAGAGTGAACGTTGGAGACTTTCATGTCCTGAAAAGACCTTCTTTTCCTCATCCTCTCTGTCTTTGGAGGTGCTGCACTTAGGCCCACCTTCCCACCTGCTGCCAGCATTTCCCACCCCGTGCAGGGCCCTGAGGAGTGGGCTGAGAGGCACAGAGGACAAACAACATATTCACTCTCTTGTTGAGTAAAAGGAGAAGTCGCCTGCTTGCTCCAGGGCTCAGCACCCCTAACCTGTAAAATCACCTGTAATAATCCCAGGTATGCATCTAGTGTGCCGTGTTAACATAGCCCTTTGGTCCTCATTTTGTCTAAGTCAATATTTACACCAGTCCTCTGAGGGAGTATCATTATGTCCATTTACTCAATTAATATACTCATTTATGGAGTGCTTAGCGTGTTCCATACTAAGGTACCACCATTCAACAAATAATTTTATGATTATAGTGCCTGAAGAAGGCTTTTTATGAGACTTGTTTTAAGGAAACTGAAGTCCAGAGACACTAAGTAACTTGCTCAAGGTGAACAGCTTTGAGTTCATGGCCCGTGTGAGCTTTTCACTGCATCTCAGGGCAATTGCTTAGGGCTCAGAAAGAAGCCAGGGCACAAACTCTAGGGGTCATCATCTGCCATCCAGACTTTCCTTTTAAGGACCCACACTTGGCTTGCAGAGTGGGAAGAGAGAACTCTTCTCTTATCAAAAGATCAGAAGGGTCTTTCAGATACAAGGAGCCCTAGACCTCCATAAACCCTGCGGCAAGATCTCAGGATGCCTGCACTGCAAGCGGTGACCCTCTGAGGCTTAGCAACAGTCACCACTGCCTTGTGCTCACACACAAAAGTCAGCCTGGCTTCATGGGAAGAGAAGGCTTGGGGTTTGAGGTGGTGGGAACGAGGCAAGCTTCAAAGGCGGATGGGCCTGGTTTTGAATTCTAGCTTCAGCCTTGAGCTGAAATGGCTTATCCTTTTTGGGCTTTAGTTTCTTTATCTTAAATGGAGGAAATACTATTTTCAGAGTTCTTGAATGCTTAGTGATAGTAGCAAAGAATAGGTGGTCATTAAATGGTGCAGATGGGGATGGCGGTGGTGGTGGCAGCAGCTGTTGTTAATCCTCCTCCAGATGGTCCAAGCTTATTTCCCGTAACATTGTTCTATGTAAAGATAAACAATAAGACCGAGACTATTTAAAAAGCTAAACAGAAATAATCTCTACAGATTGTCCTTGCAGTAAAAAATTCTAATTGCTCAGCTAGATTTGGAGACCAATTCCCATTTTGACACATATGATAATTAAACTTTTGTACAGCAAAGTATTTCCAATCTCAACGATGACTCTCTCACTTACTTTAGGCCAGACAGGAAACTCACCTGTGTGGGATACACTGTGACTAAAGACAAAGCCCCATGCCAGTACACGAAGCTCAGATACACCCAAGGCTGGACGAGGACAGTAGGTGGAACCCATCTCAAATATTCAAAACCAAGAAACTTAAATCAGACACAATCTGATTCATTTCCTGTGCGTGGTACAGCTAAATGTGGAACAGCTCCCTCCAAATCGAATTGTAACAAAATTGGACTTATTTCCTATCCTTTCCTCACTCAAAACAAATAATTCAGAAGTGCCACAAAACTTTTATCCTATGACTTACTCCTTTGTCTAGTTTGCTATTTTGCCTTGTCAGTTCCATGCACATCCCACTAAACTCTAAAGAGCTACTTTGTTCCAAGGCGCTGTGCAGAGAAAGCAGAGCGAACCTGCCTCGAGTGCCTGCCATGTTCTAATTCTGCTGAACACTTCTTGTGTCTTGTCTCTCAGAACCTCATTCCCTGACCTTGAGGGACTTATATGTAAATGGAAAAGGCAGAACTATACACAATCGCGACACACTGCATGCATTGTAATTTAGATGCCACAAGAGGGGCAAGTGCAGAAGAGAAGGGTGTAAATCCCAACTAGGAAAATAAAGATGACTCCAAAGAGGAGGCAGCATTTGACTTGGGTCTTGAAGAAGGAGCAGAACTTTAAGAAAGTTGGGAAAGAGAATCTTGCCATTGTGGGTGGAGTATATTGCTAAATCTTAAAGGTTCTTTAGAGACCAAATAAACCCATGGAGCTGGGTCTTATTTATCGAGAGGAAGAAGAGTTGGGGTGGAAGGAGAAGTCCCTATATATGCTTTCTACAATAACTACAGGTCAGGGAAATGACTAGCAACAGAGGTCTGTCTTCTTGAGTGGATAATCCCTTTCTTATTGTTGACAAATTCAGATTGGCTGGTGTAAGGAGCTCTGAGGGTCCAAGCTGTGAAACAGACCTGGAGGGGCTTAGAGGCCTAGTGCAGGCCTCCTGAACCGTCCAGGGGCAGTCCACATCATGTTGGTCTGGGCTCCAACTGTTCAGCCAGACGAAGGCTAGGAGAGGAGCAGAGATCTGGCTGTAATACCCATAACACGAAGCATTACCCAGTACCTCGTAAATTCTGCGTCCATTAGCTGAGTGGCCCTGGGGCTTTATGACTTGCTCTTTTTGTAAATCAGAAATAATAACAAGAACCGCTCACCATCTTCTCATCCTGCTGGAGAGAACAAGTATTTCATCTCATTAGACAATTACAGCTGCTGCCCCAGACAACTAACTCCATTCCAACCCCCAGGATACAGAAGTGGATGAAAAATCTGTGCTTCCATCCTGACCCACCTAACCAGGACTCAGTCACAAGAAGCAACTTAGTCTGTTTCTTATCAATGAAGGTTGGCAACGAAACCAGTTCAGGAGGAAAGGTGATTGTTTTCATGCATCAAACCTTCAGGGTTGGATGAGATGACCCTGCAGTGAGGCCAGCAAGGCCCCAAATGAAAGGGGTCCCTGACAATTCATCCAGATGCCAATCTTCCCCATTCCAGTTTACTCTGCCCTTTCGTTCACACCCTTCCTGGGCCTGGACGTGTTGATAGCTGGCTAGGACAGCAGGGAGGTGATGTGGAAATGAATTTATCTTGCAAGGCAAGAGAACAGGGCTCTCCTCTGGGGCAGTTCACCCAGCTCTGGGCAGCTTCATGTTGAATCCCCAAAAGTATGTGTCTGCCTAGTGCTGATTCACCTCCACTAGTGGGTGGATCACTCCGAGGCAGGATACAAATTTCCAAACAATGTTTTTCCCTGAAGGATGAAACACATGAGATAGGAAGATATCAGTCACTGCCAGACTTTCAGAATGACAGATCCTGATGACATTAATACACACACAGAACTTCCATGACTAGGAGTCCACGGTGTTTGTTGTTACCAAGCAGCTCAGATTTCTGCAGGGTCTCTGGGAGGGGTGTGTCTCGTCTGCCACAAGTGCCCTGATCCACGCCCAGGAGGCTGGGCCTCCTGACTGGTCCTTGGACAGAAACCTGGCCCCCGGGAGGAAGTCTCATTTTTATTCCTTGGCATTTGCTCCACTTTTCTCTGTCTTCTTATTATTAGTTCCTGACCCACTCTTATTGAATGGCCCTCTTTTAATTAGTTAGTTAGGTAATAAATTACCATCTATTTGTGATATAATTAACACTGATGAACCACTCCAAAGAACCAGAACATCGACAATGACACATATCTGCCAATGCACTGCTTCTCCATCCAGTCCCTCTTCCTGCCCCATTCAGGGCAGCTACTTGTCTGTTATTACTTTGATATTCTTTCTAAACAGTTTATTATATATAGGGTTTTATTTATTTTATTTTCTGTACTATTGTTTCTAACAATAGTAAACAATATTCCTCTGGGTCTTAATTTTTTACTCAATATTTATATAATGTATATACACTATATAATATGTACATACTATATTCCAGCCTAGAGTTAGTTCTATTTCATTCATTTTTACTGCCATTGTGTGGCAGTGCCACAGTTTCTATACCCAATATCCCATCAAAGGGCATTTATTGTTTCTGGGTATTGTATCCTATTTGCTAATTTAAATGGTGCTGTTGCAACAGTGTTGTATGAGGGTCCTAGAACCGAAGTGAAAGTACTTTTTTCAAATGTATACACCTGACACTGAGATTATTGGGTCACGGGGTGTGTGAACATGCACCTTTATAAGATAACCCTAAACTACTTGCCACATTTGATATGATCAGATTTCTTAATTTTTGCCACCAAATGAGCACACATAGTAGTGAGAAGTAATTGCGACACACATTTTGAAAATAATCTGGAAATACTTATTAAAATTTTAAATGGACTAGTTCCTTAACACAGGAATACTACTGTTGAACATGTGTTCTAAAAAAGTTATTAAGCCAGGTATATAAGTAAAATTTAAGAATATTTATGACACTATCTTTTGTAATAGCAAAAGCCTGAAACAAGATGAAGAGTCATCAATAGGTAATTGCTTGAATAAATTATGGGAGATCCATACATAGGTTAAAATGCAGAGTGGGGATGGGCTATGGGAGCAGAAGGTAGGCTGGAGGAGAAGAGCAAAGAGGAGAATATTGGGACAACTGTAATAGAATAAATAAGAATAAAAATAAAATGCAACCATTAAAAACCGTGCATGACTTGGACAATGCTGGCTGGCCGCTGTTAGGTGAGAAAAGCCAGTCGCAGAGTGACGTGTATGATCTGATCGCAGGTTAGGTTTTCTAAACACGTGTGGGGTGGGTGCTATGTGGTTTACGTTTGTTCGTGGGGGCAGAAAAAAGGTGCGAACCAATACACATGGCCGGTTATTTCAGGAGAGTGGGTCTGGGTGAGGGGGAAGACGGCAGAACTGGGGCTAGAATTAAGGTTCTTCTATAACATCTTTTATTTATGTTTTTAAGAGGAAGGCTAGTCTATCGAATGATCCATGTAATTGCTGAGGCCATTATGTGCAGGTAGAAGGTGGAGCTTTATTTCTTGGTCTCTTTCTCCTTGGATGGAGTTGTGCTGATTTCTTCCTTTTTGGCCTGGAGCTGCTCTTCACAGCCCTTGGGAGCTTCTTTGGTCTTAGACCTCCGGGCCTCAGCCTGGTCAGCCAGAGGCTACTTGTGAGCCCCATCCACCTTCAGCTCGTGGATGGGTTCCCTGAGAATCTGCTTGTTTTTGAACATGTTACCTCTTTACTTTCAGGAACAGGCTGTGGTCCATGTGGTGATCAATATTCTTTGATTCACAGTATCTTCTGAGTAGCTAGGAAGAATACTCCTCCTCCTCATCCAGGTCACCGTCTCGGGCCTTTGAGTACTGGCAGTACTCTGCCCCTTACCTATGCCCACGTGCCTGCCCTTCCTGCAAGCCAAGTTATATTCCCAGCCATTGAGCCCAGGAATAGACTGTCACAGCTTCCAGACGGTCAGCATATTTGGTCATTTTCTGAATTTGCTGACAGGAGTTGGCAATGGTGACTTTATAGGTTTTGCCGGGGTTCAAACAGACCTTTTTGCCACAGTGGAGGACACTGGAGGCAAGCCTCTTCTGAAGCTTGGTCATCCTTGTGGCTTCGGTTGCAGTGGCGAAAGGAAAAAAAATTCTTGTTCTACAGTCTACCTCTGCATGTGTCCACCCTCTATTTCATATTCGGTGTCTTGGTATTCCCACATTATACAATAAAATGCCTTATCTAGTACTCACTGTCTGTCAAGAGCTATCCCCAGCTTACCACGTCTCCTTCTCACCTACATATGCAATATGTTTTAGCCAAATTACACTGGACTCTTTTCTAAACGTTCCATGGACTTTTCTACCTCTTTAGCTTTACTTATTCTGTCTACCTGGAACCTCCACCCTGTCCCCACTTTCTCTCCATCACCACCTAAAAATCTTGTTTATTTCCCATGTCATTGGCACAGGGCACTTGGTGCATCCACCTGCAAAGCCACCAGAAAAAGTTATCTCCAGGTCCCACTCTTTAGGTCACTTTAGAAGGGTACATCCACCCTATTGCCCAAGATGTCTGAGAGCCATGACCTAAAAGCCATCCTTGAATTCTTCTTCTTCCTCTCCATCTCTCTCACATCCCACATCCAATCTGAGACTGATTTTAGCTAAGTCCACTTTCCTAAGTTGCCCAGATTTCTCAAACCTGTCCCCTCCCTCTTTGTACATCTTAGTTGAAATCCTCATTGCCTCTTGTCTTGAATATCATGCTGGACTTTCTCTGTATTGCCCCCAGAGCCATACGCTTAAAACAGAGGTGTGACTTCTGCTTCAGCTATGGCTGAGTAGCTTGTAGCGGACCAACCTTCCTTCCGATAATAACTAGAAAGTCAGATAATATATATTGTTTTTAAATAAATCCTTTTGGAGTCATTGGAGAGCCACCAACACCAAATATGTGAAGTATCAAAATCTTGGAAATAAGGGACATACACAGAGCCTGACATGCAAGTCTTCTTGAGGCATTTGCCTTTTTGTAAGTGTCCCTCTATAATCTAACAAACTGAGAAGAGCATTTGACAATCTCATGGGGCCAGACGGGCCAAAGCGGTAGTGCAAGCCCCGTCAAGACAAAGGAGTCCTTAGCTGCTGCTGGTCAGAAACAAGAGTGTCCTCCAGAGCACTGAGTAATAATCTATGCCAGCAGTGTTCATTTTCCATGATGAAGGAAATGCTCTAGAATGTGCACTGACTGATGCAGCAGTTACTAGCCATATGTGGCAACTGAGGCCTTGAAATGTGACTGATACTACTAAGGAACTGAATTTTTTATTTAATTTTAATTTAAATAGCTACATGCGGCTCACAGCTGGTGTTTTGGGCAGTGCCGCTCTATACAAAGTCTGGTTTTCAATAAAAAATCACCAGGGACATCAGAAGGCAAGATCAAATGACTGAAAACCAAGAGAAAAAAAATAGATCTAATGAATCCAGAGGATGTCCAGATATTGGAGCTATCAGATATGAGCTTTGAATCAAAGAGACCACAACTCCCTGTATTCGTTAAGATTAGGTTTGGCCAAATATTATAAGACCCCAAAATAACAATAATTTAAACACCATAAAAGCTTCTTTATTTCCATAAAAGAAAAGATGATTCACAGAATTGGTGGCTCCTCTTTCTACTCTGTTATTTTCAGTTCTGGCCTTCATCATCAAGATGACTTTGTAGTTTAAAAGGGCTGCTGGAAGAATGAAAACAAAGACACTGAAATAGAGAACAGGGGGACAGTGACCAGAGGGGAGAGGGAAGGGAAGTTAAGGGGAAAAAAGGGGAGGGATTTGGAGGAACAAATAGGAAGGACACAGGGACGAGAACTAAGGGGGGTGGAAATGGGAGGGAGGTGGGGAGCACGGGGCGGGCAGGGGCTGGGATGGGAGAAATAGACAAAAAACTGTACTTGAAAAATAACTAAATAAAATTTTTAAAAAAGGGCTGCTGGAATTCTACCCATCAGGTTCAAAGAAGAGGAAACACAGCTGGGAAATGGGGTCTTACCTAGCTAACTCATTTCCCTTTAAGCAGGCTTCCTCCAAGTTCCACGGCACTCTGCTTGTAATGTTTGGTCAAAAGTTATTCATTTGGCTACCTTTAACTGCATGGAAAGCTGAGGAAGGTAATCATTTGTTCTGAAAATTAATAGCCCCAGCTAAACAGCAGAGTTCTGTAAAAAAAAGAAGGAAGGAGAGAATAAATAACGGAGTAGGTAATGAGCCATCTCTGTTATACATTCCTATTTCCAGATCTTCGGCAACCCCCCACTGCCGGGCACATAGCGCCCTTCACAATTGGGCCTCTGAGTCTCGTTCCAGTTCTAGTTCCTGGTTCTCTCTCCAGATACTCTACACTATAATCACCTCTCGTCCCTGACCACTTCTAAAACACCCAGATGCAAGACTCTACGCTTTTGCTCTTGCTCCTTCCTCTGATAAGTCTGGCTCATTTTCAAAGCTTAATTCAAAGGTCTTCTTCTTTTGTGTTCTCTTTTCCAGCTCTCCCAGTCAGAATCAAAGCCTCTCTCCTGGTTCCCCCAGCACTTTGTGCATTCCTGCATTTCTGCGTTTGTGTTGAATTGTAACGACTGGTTCTCATGCCCTCTGTCTTTCTAAACTGTGAACTTCACATTGGGGGCACAACTTATTTTCCATCTTTCTTAGAAAGTATATATATTTTATTGATTATGCCATTACAGTTGTCCCATTCCCCCCCTTCATTCCCCTCCACCCTGCATACCCCCTCTCGCCCACATTCCCCCCCCATTTAGTTCATGTCCATGTGTCATAAATTCTTTAGCTTCTACATTTCCCACACTATTCTTGCCCTCCCCCTGTCTACTTTCTACCTACTGTTGATGCTACTTATTCTCTGTACATTTTCTCTTCTCTCCTCCTCCAACTTCCCTGTTGCTAACCCTCCATGTGATCTCCATTTCTGTGGTTTTGTTCCTGTTCTAGTTGTTTGCTTAGTTTGTTTTTGTTTTAGGTGTGGTTGTTAATATCTGTGAGTTTGCTGTCTTTTTACTGTTCATATTTTTATCTTCTTTTTCTTAGATAAGTCCCTTTAACATTCCATATAATAAGGGCTTGGTGATGATGAACTCCTTTAACTTGACCCTGTCTGAGAAGTACTTTATCTGCCCTTCCATTCTAAATGAAAGCTTTGCTGGATAGAGCAATCTTGGGTGTAGATCCTTGCCTTTCATGACTTGGAATACTTCTTTCCAGCCCCTTCTTGCCTGTAAGGTCTCTTTTGAGAAATCAGCTGACAGTCTTATGGGCACTCCTTTGTAGGTGACTGTCCCCTTATCTCTTACTGCTTCCAGAATTTTCTCCTTCATTTTAATCTTGGGTAATGTAATTATGATGTGCCTTGGTGTGGTCTTCCTTGGCTCCACCTTCTTTGGGACTCTCTGAGCTTCCTGGACTTCCTGGAAATCTATTTCCTTTTCTAGATTGGGGAAGTTCTCCTTTATTATTTGTTCAAATAAGTTTTCCACTTGTGGCTGTTCCTCTTCCCTTTCTGGTACCCCTATAATTCTGATGTTGGAATGTTTAAAGAGGTCCTAGAGGTTCCTAAGCCTCTCCTCATTTTTTTGAATTCCTGTTTCTTTATTCTTTTCTGTTTGGTTGTTTCTTTCTTCCTCTGGTCCACTCCTTTGATTTGAGTCCCAGTTTCCTTCCCATCACTATTGGTTCTCTGTGCATTTTCCTTCATTTCAATCAGTGTAGCCTTCATTTTTTCATCTAACTTGCAACCAAAATCAACCAATTCTGTGAGCATCCTGATCACCAGTGCTTTGAACTGTGCATCTGATAGGTTGCCTATCTCTTGGTCACTTAGATGTATTGGCTCTGAGGCTTTGATCTATTCTTCCGTTTGAGCCATTTTTTGCGGGGGGCGGTCTGATCGTACCTGTTATGTATGAAGGGCAAAGCCTTAGGTGTTCATCAGGGCAGGTAAACCCAGTCTGCTGGGTTGTGATGCTGTATGTGGGGGTGGGGTCAGAGAGGGAACAATGGCACTTGCTCCACTCTCATATTTCAGTCCCTTCTGCTGCTTTTCACAAGCAAGTTTGGCCCTTCTGGTGCTAGTTCCCAGGTGGGTGGGCTTGTGTACATTCTAGTACCCTGTGGGTTTCCAATGAACTCTCGTGTGAGGCTGGGAGTCTCTCCTGGCACCTCAACCCCCATAGGTGTTTTCAGTCAGTGCTTTTAGGCTTTATTTCCTAGAGTTGGGGCCCTGGGTTTTGTGGTTTGTCTTGCTCCCTGTTTTCACCTGGTTTATCTGTGTGTGAATGTGTGACTGTGGTCAGCCAGTGGCCTTGAGCACCTTACTGGGTCTGCCTGTTGCCACCTCGTGCCTGGGGTCTGCTGGCCACTGCCTTTATGCCCAGGACTGCTGTCTGTGTGCCCGGGACCACCAGCCACCACTTTTTCCTGCTGCAACCCCTCTTCGTCCACCACTGACTCCGCCCCTTTTACCGGTCTGGATGAATGGTTGTCGGAATTCCCTACAGTTCAATTTTCTGGTAGATCTGGTTGTTTTCTTTTGTTTCTAAATTTTTGTTGTCCTTAATTTTGGTTGTGGGAGGAGGCCAAGTATGTCTACTTTTGCCTCCTCCTTGGCCGGAGGGCCTCTTATTTTCCATCTTTACTCCTATAGAGTTGACCACTGTTTGTTATGTGGTAGGTGCTCTGTCAAGTGTCTCTGAATAAGTGATTAGCTGGGAAATCTCAAATGCTTTCTCTCTCTGACATGTACAACTCTAACTCTGGAAGACAACACAGCCTTTGCCCAAAGTGGAGATGATTTTGCAAATTCTTTTGTTGTGCCAGGATTGTGCTGCATTGCACATTGCATGAAATAGATGGACTGAGCTGGGAAATTTTTTTACTTTGCACATATTAGTTAGTATGATCTAGAATCAACTTAAGAGTGGCACCACAGCATTACCAAGAAATTCTGTTTAGTTCAGCAGGTAAATCAAGCATCCCTTTGTGCTCAGCAGCAGGAAAGATGCTCTATGAAATCCCCACTGCTCTCCCTTAACACACACACACGCACACCTCTGAGAGAGTTGATGGTTACTGCACTTTGAGATGGGGATACCCCAGAAAAATAGAATGTGGAGCTCCGGAACAATAAGTGACTATTAGGCTACAGTAAGCCTCATAAGAAATGGTACCTGTGTACTATAAAATGGCATCTGTTACAACAAATATTTAGAGGAAGAAGGGAAAGATACAGGCAGAAGTGGTAAGAAAAGACTTTACAGAAACAGAAAAGCCGTTGAGCTGGTCCTTAAAGACACATCAGGATGGGACAGGACGGTGACTGCCACAGCATGAAATGCAGGCCACGGATGGGGAAGGAATGGCTTTAGGTGGATACAGTCACAACACTGAGGAGGGTTAATTGCACAGCAAGAAAAACTTTCCTTTTTCATTCTCTTTGGCTTTTGTAGTTTACCTGAAGGAGGGAGTCTCCACGAGTGCATCCTTAGCAGACAGTGAGTGATATTCCTTTTAACAAGCACAAGACATGTTGCAAGCCTAGATCTTGGCAGACAACAATTTTAAGCTAAAATTTACTGATGCTACTTTCATGTTTACTTATTCATTTGTTCAGGCTTCTTCCATGTATAGCAAGTGATTCTAGCTTTCTGTCATATATTTTGACTTTGAAAACCAATTAATCAGGGTATAAAGGAAGTCACTTTGAAGGAAGCTGGTACATAATAATGATACATGTGGTGTGTGGACACGGGATGTACAGTGAAAATGGTACTTCAAGGACGGGTGGCTGGGAAATGCCATGACGGTAGGTGTGGAGAAGAGCCTTCCCAACCACGATGAAGGCTGTGCAGGGGGAGGGGGTGTCCAGAGAGCAGGGTGGGACCCAGATGGATTCAAGAGGCATGGCAGCAGGCTGGAGGCTGTCTGGAGAGGACTTCTCCACCAGGCTATCATTTCTCTCTGTGAGCTGAGGAGATCTTGTGCCTCTCAACAAGTCCCAGTGCTGTTCCTGATCCACTTCCCTCACCCTTCTGCCTTCTGAGGTCAGGGTTGTGTACTGAGGGGGAAGTTACCCCAGGCAGGTCAGGTTGGAGGAAAGAGAGTGAAGAACCAGCGGCACATGCTGGAGACGAGCACCTTTCAATACGTACACCCAGAACAAGAGCTGTCGCAGCAATTCAGAGCAGCAGCACCCATGCCCAGCGTTCTGTCTCCTGCCTGCCAAAGGGGAACCTGGGACAGTGTTGCTCTGACTTGGTGCCTCACAGGGTCCACCTGGAGGTTACAGTGGTGTTAGTTCATTAGTTCGTATGCTTTCACTCTGCGATTTGGTCCTCCAGCTCCACCCTTCATTTCCTGTCCTCATTTCTGCCCTCTCATTTCATGTGACTAGATTTCCCCTTTTCTCATCTCTTTTGCTCTGAGGATAGTAAATCTAAAGCATCCCCCAGTCTCCCACAGAGAAAAGCAATAAAAGTGGGGAGAAAAGGAGGGAGGCTGCATTCTGAATGGCAGTTGACATGTCATTTCCCAACCCTGCTCTGTGTCGGGCTGATTTGACATGCGGTACCAAGTGAAATGACACAGGGTGAAGGCTTTACTTACCAGCATCTGATACCATCAATTTAGACCTTGCTGGTAGCACTGACTTCCCCTGGAAAACCTTTTAAAAAGAAAAGGTCAGAACTATTTGTTTCTCCATATGAATGAATTTGCAAAGCACGGGCTGCTTGTCCCCAGAAGACTCTTAGCGTGAGCCAGACGGCTGCTCCAGACCCTCCAGAACCAGCTTTCTGGGTACGGTCACACTTCCCAAGGCCAGTCCCCCATATCTGAGCCCATCCATCGGGGGCTGGTGCCCTGAGTCACCTCCATTTAGAGCAGAGAAATGTGCAATTGTATGAGGTTTAGCGTTGGATTGTTGGGCGTTGAATCCTGGCCTTTCCACTCAATAGCAGTGTGACCTTGGCCTTATCTCTGAACCTTCCTCATATGTAAAGCAGGTAAATGAATAATAACAAGCACTGTCTTATAGGGTTCTTGTGAAAATAAAGTAGAATAATAACAAATGTAGAATGCTGAGTATGATGTCTGACATATATATAGTAAATGGTTAATAAATATTGGTCAGAATGACTATTGTAGATAAAATAGTCCCGAAACCTGTTTCAGTTATCACTGTATAACAAACCACTCCAAAATCTAGTCATTTAAAAGAAAAATTCATCATTATTTCCCAGATTCTGAGGGTTAACTGGGCTCGACTGGGCAGTTCTTACCTGGGTGTTGAACTCGGGTGTTGCAGCCGGAGGGCCACTGAGCCTGGGGGCGTCTGAAGCCTCCTCTGGGCGCGAACACTCAGGATGGTTTTTCACTCACATATTCTTTGCTTCAGCTGGGATGGCTTCCACAGCTGAGGCCACCTTGAAAACTAGCCACCATAACAGCCATCAGCTTCTTCTACCTTGGTACTGAAAAGAGCTCTGGATTTTGAATTGGAGACAGGTTTGGGGCGGTAGTAGGCAAGTTATTCCCACCTCAAAGTCCCCATTTGCTTATCTGTAAGACGGACACAATGATGCGCACCTCAGGTTGCAGTGGGGAGAAATTGCCGGCACCTGAGGACAGCTCCGGGCACAGCACGTGGCACACAGGTGTGTGCCGACCGTCCCTCCCCGTTCAGAGCAGGGAGAGAGCCTTGCCACCGATACCCTTAGTGCGCCTGCTGGGAGGGGCCCCCCCGAAACGAGGCCGCTGTCACCCCGTTGTGTCTGAGCTCTGCGTGTGTGTGCCAGGAAGTTTAGTTCAGCACGTGATCTGTTGGTTTGTTGTTGGCACCGAATGAATAATGTATAATTCAGAAGGAGAGTTGTCAACTCATGCTGCTACACCAAAGTCTCTCTGAACAGAACTTCTAACTCGAGAGTGAACTATTTAAAACTAAAAAAAGGGGCGGCTGAGCCGTCTGATCTAAGAAACCCCAGAAATGCTTTCATTTTCTCTTGACCTCTGTTTTTTCCAGGAAACAGCGTGTGTACTCATTTGGGACTTAACGTGAATTACCAAGCAGCTGGAGAGACCTCAAGGTGACAAATTACTGACACTGGTTCTTAATGCTGCACTCAGGGCACTGAAAAAGAAAGCCACTTAGCCGCTCTGTGGCTGGCTTTGTCTCCCCTGTGTAGCTCTGGTTCTGCCTGAGGCAGAGGGCGGTCGGAGAACATTGGGTGGTGGGGAGGCTGAAGCGTCACTTGCATCTGTGCCCTCCTTGACCGAGCTCTCCCACCAACTCCAAGGAAACTCTTCACCCAGCCCAGAAAGCAACAAATAGAGGCAACACTCCTGAGAACCCCGGGGGCATTTGCTTCTTTGAACAAGGAGGGACTGTGATCTATCTACAAATGGGATGCTGGTCAAAGAAGGAAAGAACAAAACGTGGGACAGAAACCCTCTTTGGGGAGGTGCCTGTGATCTGCTGTCATCCTCCTTGGGGAAAATGGCTCTGTGGAACAAGCACACACCTGGCAGCTGCTCTGGCCACGAGCTCTCCTGGCCCATCGTCCTTCCCATGGGGTCAGTTTTCAGGACGTGGTGGTGGAATACCACCTCTCACGCTCAGTCCCATGCTCAGACCTTCAGGCCTGCACATCCCACTGCCTACCAAACAGTCTCCGCTGGCCATGCCACAGATACCTCCCCCGCCATGTGCAAAGCAGCTCATTGGCCATCTGATTGGTAATCTCCAGTCACGCAGCAACCAAGACAGGACCCTGAGCTTCATTCTCCCCCAGCTCCTATCACCAAGCCCCATCAGTTCTCCCTCAGAATTGTCTTTGGATGCAATGTTTTGTCCTCCTCCTTCCCACCCATCCTGCAACAGCCACGTCCAGGTCCTCACCACACCTCTCACCTGGACCACGAGAGTGACTTCTGATGATGCCTCCCCCTCCACTGCTCCCCTGCCCCAGCCAAACCCCAGGCTCCTCCTCAGCTGATGACCTGAGTTTTCTGGATCTGGGAAACATTACTTCCCTGCTCTGGGTCCTTTGTGCCTTCATCTGTAAAGTGAAGGAATTGCGTAAAATAAACTCTTCTAGAAGCCCCTTCCTGTTCCAGGACCCTGTGACTCTTCTGAGGAAACTTCTGCAGAGGCGATAAAAATACTGGGATCCTTATTTGACCATGGCCCAAGGCAGCCTCATTATATTTGAAGGAGGAAAATCACTAACTTCACCTCGGTGCAAATTAGTGTCATTGATCTGCTCAATCCAGTCTAGCTCAGCAGAAGGCGATGAATTTGAAAGGAAAAGAATGTACTGGAAATAAAAGGCTGGAAGGATTCTGTTTAAGAAGAGTTGATCTTTCAGAGACAAACTGTAAGCAGCCAGAGGCCTCTGTGTATTTCAAAGAGCTCCTCTCCTCAGCATTTGGGGGATGGGAGAGTGGAGTCAGGACTCACTCTGAGAACATGGAGCCTGTTGGGAGCCTCGGCCTGCAGGGTTGGCTCTATTGTGTGGCCTGTGGCAAGTTACCTAGTGGGACCAGACCAGCTATTTTATCTCTAGTTGGAATCACTGATGTGTAGGCCGATACTAAGTCATCTCAAGGAAAGTAAGTGAGCTTATTGGATCCTTGGGTCTGTTCTGGACCCATGGAAATGTTAGAAGATATCTCATTTTCAACCCTAAACCTTAGTTTGAATCCAGAACATTGAACAAAGAAAAAAAAATGAAAGAAAGGAGATGAGATGGCTAATTTTATGTGTCTGTCAACTTGGCTGGGCAACAATGCCCAGATATCTGGTCAAATATAATCCTGGATGTTTCTGTGAGGGTGTTTTTGGATGAGATTAACATTTAAATTGATGGACTTTGAGTAAGGCAAAGATCGATGGACTTTGAGTAAGATGAGTAAGGCAGATTGCCCTCCATACTGTGGGTGGGCCTCATCTAATCAGTTGAAGGGCCTGATAGACCAAAGACTTATTCTTCCTGTGCAAAAAAATTTCTGCCAGCAGACTGCCTTTGGACCCAACCTGCAATCCTTTCCTGGGTCTCCAGTCTGCAGGCCTGCTGTGCAGATTTTGGATTTACCAAGCCTCCATGATTACATAAGCCAATTCCTTAAAATCTATCTATCTATCTATCTATCTATCTATCTATCTATCTATCTATCTATCTATCTATCTACCTACCATCTCTTTTGTCATGTTGTTTCTTTGGAGAGCCCTAACTTACACAGGCACTATCTATCCCTACTGCCTATAGAAGAAGGACAGCCCTTAGAGTGTAAAAGCCTCATAGTCAGACTCAGCCAAGGTTACTAAACCACTCTGAGTCCAGCCATACCCCCCAAAGACTTCCAGGATGCCCCCTACAGGGACTGTGAGATGGCATAAAACTCCCTCTAGAAACTGGGACCCTCCTGTACTAAAGGTGCCTCATTCCCACAGGTGAGTGCCACAAGTAAGAGTCAGGGGAGGCCTGTTTGGTAGTAATTGACATTGACTAGGTCAGGCATTGTTCCGTGCTTTTTTCTCACACCCCACGATTCAATGATCAAACCCTAGGAATCAGGTACTGTTCATATCCACATTTCATGAAGAGACGCTGTGCGTCTCACACAGCCTGAGGTGCTGTGTGATTAGTGTACTCCTTTATGTGTAACCGACACTATATTCTTCTGCCCAGTGCATACCTGGAGCTCTACTGGTTTAGCTAGTGACAACCCCGTGACCTACAGGGAATTACCCATATTGTTCAGATGAGGAGATAAGACCCAGAGAGGTTAAGTAGTTTCATAAGGTCACACAGCTAGTACTGACAGAGTTAAGATTCCATCCCAAGTCCTCTGACCACAGACCAACCCCTCTCTACCATCCACGCCATTCCCATTCACACTGTTGCATAGAGACAGCAGTCGCTCCAGGGGACTTCCAGCTATCCCTGCCGTTAACAAGCCCACTGACCTGCAGGTTGCATTTCATTATGGTTATTATCATGATTCACCATCATCTTGATGGTAATTATACCTCTGTTTGTATAATACTGTGCAGGTTGTCAAGGGTTGCAACATCCTTGCCTCACTTGACCCCCATGGTAAGCATCACAGGGGCAGTCCATAATATCCTCCATTCCACAGGGGCTGGCTGAGGCCAGGGGTGAAAAATGGAAGCTGTCATTTATCAAATACTTGCTGTACTTCAGGCAGTGCTTGTAGCTATAACATGCCTCCTTTGGTTTATTGCTCATCACAGTCCTGTGAGATGCCTGCTTCCATCTGACAGATGAGGAAACTGAGCACAGAGAATATCCACTGCCAGATATGACCATAGAAAGAATGGATTTCCCCATAGGGTTATTAAAATTCTTTGCTCTGCTTCACTCCCTGTTGCTTCTGAAACCTTGGCCTCCCATTGACTTTATTCTCCTTTCCTTTTAAGAAAGTGCCCCTAAGTCTCCTCTTCCGAAATCTAATCCCCAGTTTTGGTTATTTCAAGTCATTGTTGAGGGGGAACATTGAGAATGAATTAATCCTCAAGAGGGCAGAGAAGGCTAGCACCCTCCCAGCAGCTCTGTAGAGAAAAGGCTTTTCCATCCCAGACAGCCTCCTGACCAGGAACCAGAGGTCATGTGACTGTGTGCTTTGGCACCAAAGAGACTGTGTGAGACACCTCCTCTGCCACTGCTCCCCACTCCTACCCTGGCCTCTCTCAGTTCTCCAGGCCATAAACTCAGGGGTCATCCACAACTCCCTTTCCTTCAGTTCTCACGCATCCAATCTAGCACCAGCTCGGCTAAATGTACCCACCAGACTCTTCTAGAAGCTAGGGCCTGCGCCCGGGACCATCATCTCTCTCCAGGATTATGCCAACAACCTTCTTCAACTCCATCCCACACAGTTTACTTTTGTGCAAGCACTGCTCTCTCTGCCCCCTTGCTTGTCCTGCTGGTCACTCTCTGACCCTGTCCACACCCAGGACCACCCGCCACTCTACTCCCACCCTGCCGCCTGGCCATTCACCTTGAAATTAATTCAATGTCTGCCTCTCTCTCTAAACTGAAGCCTTTCTAAGAGTGGGAACCATATCTCTCTTAATTACTACAATATCCCCACGGCCGGGCACAGTGCCTGGAGTATAGAAAAGCCTCAGTGAATGGATGAGTGAATGAGCTAGCAGGATTATGGCAGGTTTCTTAACATCTTGTGCTTTTCACCTTCTGCTTCCGTAACCCCGAATGAGCTTCTCCAGGCCCCTCACAGACTGGGGCCCGAGACCGGTGGTGTGGCGTGGCTTGCACTCCACCATGGCCAAGTTTAGCCAACTGCTAGTTTCCTTATTTAATCCCCCAGAGTGTTCTACAGCCCAGCCCTCCTCCCCACCCAGGTTGTCCCCTCCCTTGCACTTCTTTCCCAGCATCTGCTCCTTCCTCACCACTGAGCCACACCTCACACCCACATCTGTATGGCTTTGTCCTGATCTCCCTCCTGAGGTTACACTGGGTTCTATTTACTCCTCCTCCTCCCTCAGATCCGACTCTCTTTGAGGCAGGTGTGGGGTATAAACTCAGCCATTAAGAATATGGCTGAGAACTTTGGTAGTCCATGTTCTCGAAACTTCTCTCCCCAGTGCTTTGTGTATAATAAAAATACACCTCTACGTTGCTCTCAAGCAATCTGAACCATCTCAGTTGTCTGCCACAGGTCCAACTGCAGTTGATTAAAACTTCAGACATACACAAGAAGGTAATTTTCTCATTTGTGGGAAGACTCAAGTGCTGGGGTCAATGTCACTGTCCGAGGCTCTCTCTCTGGACCTGAACTTCCGGCCATGACTGCTATGAGACCATCAGTGCCCTGGTCACCGACTCTTCTGAGCCTTGGTCCCTGCCAATCTGAGTCTTGGGCTAAGGCCAAGGATTCTGTGTTTTATTTTCTGACAAACACATAAGGGAGGTCACAGGCAGCAGAGCTCTACAACTCTTAAACAGCACAAAAGATCCTGCAATCTTCCTCTAGGGAAAAGAGAAGTTATAAGAACACACACTGTTCCTCTTTAGAACAGCCCTTAGCTATCCCAGTGAATTGGGGGTCACTGGGGCAACATCATAAGCAGGCACGCCCTTGGCCAGGACTGCACCAGAATACTCTCCCCGGGGGAATTGATGGGAGAAGAAAGGAACACCTGCATTTTAGGTTTTGCATACTTTTGTCTTGTTCTAAGTTTTACAAGTATGGTTTTTTTCATAATTAAAAACAGAAAAAAATTTCCTCCAAATGCTTTTCCTTTGGTAGGGCCCTTGAAGATCATCCAGCCCAAGCCCTTCCTCAAAAGAGAAGGAAAGTAGAGAAACAAAAGGGAGGGGTTTGCCCAAGGTCACTTGGCTCAAGGTTACACACTAGATGGGGGGCCTTTGGGATACATTTCCCAGACACACACATTTATAAAACTAAGTGTTCCACAGCTAATCCAGTGCTTCATGAACTGCTACAGAAAGTGTGGCATGAAATTTCCCCAAGAAAAAAGAAAAGGCAATTAGGGGCATACATAAAGAAAATGAGAGTAACCATTCTTGTTAAAACTCAAAATTGAGTGAGAATATGATGAAAGAATATGAACAGGGCAAAAGAGGTCAGTGGGACTGAAGAACACTCCTTGTCTCCTGACATTTCTAGATTGTCTGCATATTGGAACAGAGAAAGTGATTGAGCGAGACAAAGGTGGGAAGGTGGGGAATGGGTGACTGGTGGAGAAGGTCAGGCAATTTAATGGCTTTCTCAACATCCGGGGAGAAAAACCAAGTTGCAGGAAGATGGGAGAGCGGGGTAGAGATGGTCCCTGGAGCCCTTTGAAAATCCTGAGAGGAGGGACTTCCTCAGAGTCCACAGGTGAGGGGACTTGGGAGGTCAGAGGGCTGGAAGGTGATGCTCCCCAGTAAACTAGAGTAAGACAGGGAGACAGGGTCTTTCTTTCTCTATTGTTTGCAGGTATCAAATGCTGCCTCCCTAAGACATCACTAAAGCAGCCCACTAGGAAGAAAAGCCTGGGGTTTTTTTCTTACTGCAGAAAGGGACAGTGCTACTTCAGTGGAGTCTTAGCAGGGTCCAGGAGGGAGTCAAGTTAGTATTGGGATTTTGAAGTCTGGTTTAGAATGAGTCTTTCAACTGCAGGAAGGTGGTGCTTAATCAGGATGGGTAAGGCTCATGACATGATACTTCAGGGTTGGTGGACACAGCAAGGCAAGGACTTTGAGACAAGGGGTTAAAGAGTACTGGGGTGTAAACTGCCATTTGATACTTTCTATTAAAGAGCTGATAAGTCAGGAAGTTCTTGGAATAAACAATAACATAATTTGCAACGTTTATCTTGCTTGGAAAGAGTTTTATAGAATGGTAAAGTTGTGTTGATGAAGAAAGAATAAATAATGTAGACTTTCAGCCATGTGGGTGTGGGTGCAGATAGTTTCCACTGTCACTGGAAAGACCACCCTGGAGCCTTATGCTCAGTTCTGGGCAACCAGCTGTAAGGAATGTTAACATTTTGAGGCGTGGCCCAAGGTTAATGACCAGGACCTTCTGTGGGAACCAGAAGTAGGGTATCCAACCTGGACAAATGGAAAGTCTCAGACCTGACCCCTGGCAAAGGTCTCCTGTGGGGATGAAGCAGTTGCCTTATTCTCTAAGGGCCAGGGAGGCAGCGTTAGGGCCAATGGATGAGAGGCACAAGGGGGCAGGCCTCAGTTTAGCTTAAGAAAGAAACTTTCTAAGACATACAAAGGATGAGCTGTCTTATGAGGTGCTCAGCTTTCTGCCTGAATTGTTTCATTTATTTATGGGTGTTCTCTCTTTCTTGCCCTCTTTTTTTTAACTACTAGTCATACTTTAAGATCAAGCTCAAATATTACTTCCCTTCATGAAGATGCTTGATCCCTCTCCAGTTAAAAATGATCAGTAACTGTTATTGCCTGTACTATTTCCATGTCTTTATCACCATCTGCCTACCACTATCAAGAAGCTCTGCCTCTGGCTTGCTGGGTGACTTGGAGTTGGTCAGGTTTCCTCTCAGAGCCTTGGTTTCTCATCTGTGAGATGCTGGGTTAGGTAGCAGTTTGAGTCTGCCTTGGGTATCCTGGTTCTCAGTGACCTGGAACGGTTGCAAAAGCCAAGACACAGATGGACATGAATGCTGTCTTTTAAGGCCTATGAAGAAGTCTTGGGAAAGAAGATGATGACTTTGCTTTCTGATCCCAGAGGGTAGAAATCAGGCTCCGACATGGGGTCAGTGACAAGGACTCGATCTCAGTTTGGTATCAGAGAGGACATCCTAACAATAACCTGCTACCCACGGGCCTCAGCCCCTCGGGGGAGGAAGGTGGCACGCAGTCCATTCCTCGGGCGCGTTGGCAGAGGCCGGAGAAGGCGGTGTGTGCAGGGGTGTTCACTAGGAAGCTGGAGCCCAGAACTATCAGAACCACAAATTAAATGGTACTTAAACGTAAAGACTTTTTGTTTATGGCTCTGGCTAATATCCTGAGGCAGGTAACCCTAAGTGTCATTCTGTGGGGAACACAAGTCTGCTTGTAACGGAGTGGAGGTCAGGAGCCAGGGCCCTAGGGGACCAGGACTCACCTGATTTGAGCAGGTTTCCTCAGTTTCCCCTATCCTTGCAGCAGACAGCCCAGGACAACCCTGTCAGGGCCCAAAGGGGACTTCTGCAACCATCAAGGTCACAGCTACGGTGGCTCAGCCTTACCCGACAGTGACATCAGCTTGCTTGTAGCCCCTGAGGAAGCCGCTGTGGCATTTTGAAAATGAGCATGGTGAATGAGTTATGGGGTTTTAAATTCAGTACTTCACAGATGCATGAGAACAAACAAAAAAAAAGGTCTCATCATTTGAAAAAGTTACTTAGTTAAGACTCTGTTCTGAATCTCTCCCTTTCTAAGGAATTAGTTAAATGACTCAGATCCCTCCTCCCTGCGAGGGGCCTGGGAGGCAGCCCGTCAGGGAAACCTGGCTGGCATGGGAAAACTGGCTGAGATTTTAGCTTCCCTGAGGAGGGAATTGCTCTGTGGTGAAAATCTTCCTTCTTTTCCCTTCAGAGGAAAAAGGGCTGCTGTTTCTCTCATATTTGGCCAACCGGCTACTGGAAGAGTCACCAGAAGTCTGCTCATTGGTACCTGACAGCCCTGTGGTGTTAGGGTGATGAAGAGGGAGATGGTCAGGTTGGATGGAGAGTGAAGCTCTTGGAGTTGGTTCAGCAGCCCTGGCAGCATCACATTCTGGGGAGAATTTAAAACGTGAGGTTCTGTAGGACCAGAAATGACAAGTGAGCCTGATGAACGCTGAGAAGAATAAAACACTACAGGGAAAAATCAAAGCAACATTCCAGCCATTCCAGTCACTGACCCTGGTTACAGAAAGAAAAACAACTTTTAAAGGGCATCCCAGAGAGAAGAATTTAATTCACTTGAACAACCCTCTTGGCACCAGATGCTGAGCTGGACCCAGGCCATGTTGTCAGGAGGGTAAAACGTGGCTCCTGCCTTCCAGGAGCCCCAGGAAATAAGGAACCAGCAGGGAACTGGTGCCAGGCTCTCCCAGGGCTCTAACAAGGATCTGTCCAGCTGGCTCCGAGCTCAGCAAAGTGGGAGAGGGAGGCTGCCCACGCGGGAGTGTACAGCAGGGGCAGCCAGTCGCCCAGTGGACAGCGGCGGGAGGCAGAGGCGGCTGAGCTGGGGCACACTGCAGGGAGTGCGCTGTGCAGCTGAGGCTGGAAGTGTGGTTGGGGCTACACTGAATCTCAAATCATATTTTTGAACAAATCAGCCCAGGAAGCTCTCTGGATCCTGACTGAAGCTGCCAACTACTCTGAGGGAAGTGGTTTGGAATAGAGGCACAGATGTCCAAGAAATGTCCCCTGACTTCCCCGGGTGCCCCTTTCTTTCTGGGACTCTATCCAGCAAGTTCTGGCAGTGCTTTGCCGCTCTCTCACTGGGTCCACATTGGAGATTTCCTGCTGAAATGAGGCATTGGTGGTCTTTGGTGGGGAGTGGCTCCTGCTGTCTTACCTATCATCCTTGTCACTCAGGGACCCCCAATTGCTTAAGACAAACTCTAAAACCTTCAGTCTGGTGTTCGCTTCCTTCCACACACTGGCCCCCAACTTCCTGTCCAGGGCCATTCATTTCCCTCCACCCCTTACCTGGATCATTCATTCCATAGCCACAAAATCACTGGAGAACTGATTACACGCCCCCGGGCTCTGACTCACATCCTCTTCCCCTGCTCTGTGTTCCCACATTTAAACACTGCCCATCCTTCAGGCTCAGCTAATGCAGCCTTCTCCTCTGGCCCATTCCTACTTCCAACTGGAAATGATTGGCCGCTCTTCTAAAATCCCACAGTCCTGCATGCAGCCACCTTGCTCTTGGGCATCTAGCATTTGTTTCCCTACAGTATGGCGAGTTGTGTCTCTGTGTTTGTTTCTCTACAAGACCACAGACCCTGAAGTCAATCAGATCCTACTGCCCCATTTAGTAAATGGGTACATGAACTTGTAGTTGAGGTAATAAGTGTTTCTCACCCAGAAGGGCGGGGCTTCGAAGGACATTTCTCCTCTCATTGATGAGAGTGTGTGATTTTAGGTACTTCAGGGAAAAATTAACCCCAACACAGCCCAGCTTGCAAGATCTTATCATCATTTTTTCTCCAAGCAGGTATTTAACTTCACCTAGTCTTAGTCCCTGCAAAACATGGGGATAATATAGTATTACTTTAAAGATTCTTTGAGCTTTACATCAAACACTGCATGCAAATTATGTAGCACAGTACCTAAACATTCTATTAGTTTACTCAACAACTATATATTGAGCGGCTGTTACATGCCAGGCACTGGGGATATAGCAGTCAATAAGACAGACCAAATTACTGCCTCTAATGCACCTACACTTACTAAAGCTCATGTAAGCAAATGAATAAGTAATACAGCAGAAGATGCTGACAAGTGATTTGAATAAAATAAACTAGGATAAAGGATAGAGAATGCAGAGGTAGAGAGGACAGATCTAGTTTAGCAAAGGCAAGAATTAAGAGAAGAAGCCAGCCATACACAACCAGGGGGGAGATCACTCTTGTCAGAGACCAGAAGAAATGTCTGAGTTAATCATGCTCGTAACTCAGTGGCCGAGTACTTTCCTCTGCCCCCCAAGTGGTGTCTTCTGAGAAAGGGAAGGTTGAGGAGATGGACCTTATCTTCAGTCTGGCAGGCCTTCACTTTCAGAGAGATGGTCCCCACTTTCATGAACCCATGGCCATGGAGGTTGCTGGCCATCACCGATCAGGGAAGACTGGAGATGTCCCCTACCTGTTCTAAGCCCTGCTTCACCGGCCTCAATGACTCACCTCCTCTGGTCTTCAGTGGAGGTTTCATTGTTTCTTACTTTGGAATCATTGTTACTATGCCACATGCACAGAGTCAAAGATGAAAGTGAGAATTTGGGGGGAAGGTTGTCCCATGCAGAAACACCCTAGGCTTTTGGACATTGCCCACAAGGATCTCCTTTCTTCCTTAACTCTCTGCCTTCTCTCCCCCTTCCTGCAGCCCTGTCCTTTGCCGTCTCTCTCAGCCAGGTACCATATTGCCCCTCCACCTCCATCCCAGGAGTGTTTGGACTGGGAAGGGGGCATTTTGATGGGCACAATGACTGGGAGGTGCTGCTGACATTTAGTGGGCTGGGGTCAGGGAGACCAGCCATCCTATGAGGCACAGCAGAGTCCCATACAATAAAGAATTATTCTTCCCAGAAGATAAATGCAGTATGCTCTCAAATGTCACTAAATCCTTTTTTTTTCTTACTTAGATTCTGTCATTTGTCTCTTCAGAAATAATTGAGCCTCAGTCTCCCAAAGTCCCCACTGTATGTCTTGCAGATCTGACAGCCTCAGGTGTGGAATGAGAGGCGGGGCAGCTTCTGCAGAGGGAGGGGAAGCTCTGGTCCTATGCCAGGGCCAACAGAGACAGAAAAATGGTGGTAAAATCTTGCCACCATTGGGTGGCAAAATCCACGATTTAACCATGAGGGTAGTAAAATCATGGTTAGTTCTTCCTTGGAGTTCTTAAACTCAAACTCTTCTTACCAGTGAGAGGATAAATATTCTTCTAAGCTCTACCCTTCTAGATGAGAAATACATATTACCCCTACTAACACCACCCTCATCATGCTCAGACTTATATTACAAAGCTTCCTGTATGAACTTGACAGAGGTCAAAATGCCTCTCCATTACAGGCAATGACAATGGTGGTGGCAGGTGAATCGTGTTTGCCTTGCTTTTTTCATCATCATCATCATCATTATCACCATCAATTATACTATTATCAATGGTAGAAGGCCTTGCAGAGAGCCTCAGACCGGTGGGAGTGATATCCCTGGAGGATCCTGACAGCATGGGTGATTGTTAGGAAAACGTGGGGCAAAGCCATGTTCCCACTAACCAACTTCCTTGGGCAAGCTGACTTTTTGATTCTCTTATGGCCTAGTGCTTGATGAAAAGTACTTGAAGGAGAAATTCTCTTGAGAGGAGGAATGGTGCCAGGGGTCACTGGAAGGGCTCATTTTTCATTCTTTAACTTGGGGAGTTGGCAGGAAAAAGATGATGACTATTCCCTGCAGAAAGCACAAAGCAATACTCCAAATGGCTCGAGAGACAGCCCAGGAAGACTGCCTTGGCAGTCTCTTTGGCCAGCCTAACTTTCCAAATGTCCAAGTCAAAAGTAGGTTTTGTGGGAGGTTCAGAACAGGAGCCCTTAAAGCAGGAGTTTTGTCCCACTCTTCCCAAATTGGATGTGCTTGTTTACTAAAGCAGTCAGTAGATCATACCTGTCCAGAGAACAAGGTATGCCAGAAAGGGTCCTTTCAGGAAAAAGGTAGCCACATGAATGGTGCCATGGGACAGAGACAAAGGTGTGGGCAGGGTTAGGGAAGGTTGAAGAACCCCAGGGTGGCAACATCAAGAAGCAGTAACTACTCCCCTGCCTGAAGGGGCATGGGAGGGAGTGACTGTGGAACCCTGGAAGTGACCTGTGGCTGTAGGGCAGGGTCAATCGGCCACTGCCAAACCACATAGCCCAGAGGCTGAGAACCAGTGTGATATGTGCTTCCATCTCAATCTCCTCGTGCTCACAGAAGGAAAGGAGCTCGGGAACTCACCAATTCAGCCTCCTGGTCCAGAGTAGGAGGGACAAATCATGGAACTTTTACAATCCACTCCAAAAACTAGTTCCTTAAGACAATAACTGTGAGCCCTGGCTGGGTAGCTCAGTTGGTTAGAGAATTATCCCAATGTGCCAAGGTTGCGGCTTGGATCTCCAGTGAGGGCACATACAAGAAGCAACCAATGAATGCATAACTAAGTAGAACAACAAATCGATGTTCCCCTTATTCCTTGCTCTCTTTAAAATCAATGATAATAATAAGAGATACAATAACTATGAAATTAGCCTTTGATTTTATAGATTAGTAGTTTAAGCTGGGCTCAGTTGGGTAGCTCTGGTCTGATCTGTACCTGGCTAGGCTTACTCACGTGTCTGAAATCAACTGGTGGCTTGGCCAGGACTAAGTTTAAAATAGCCTTGTCTGAAACGGTTAAAAAGAAGTAAGCCTATCTTGACTTGAATCTCTTGCCCTCCAGGTTGCTAGCCTGGGCTTGTGTACAAAGTAGAAAAAGGGCCCAAGAACAGCAGATGGGCACACCCCAAAGGAAAAGTGCTTCCCAGCCTTCTGCTTATGTTGCATTTGCTTCTATACCTTTGGCCAAAATAAGTTACATGCCCATCCCGATTCAAGGGGAAGAAAAATATATTCTACTTCTAAGGGGACAGGAAGAATGCTTGGCTATATTTTGTAACCTGCCATAGTCTGTGCTCCAGCCACAATTATTCATCATCCTTCCACGTGCAAAGTATGCTCCCCAATATCCCAAGACCTCCAAAACTGGATTCCTCCAATCCAGGCTTATTTCTGTAGCTGTTGGCTTTGTTTGCATAACAGATGGCCACAACACTTAGAAGCTTGGAAGAACAACCATTTGTTTAGCTCACAATTCTACAGGTTGACAATGGGGGCTGGGCTTCTTCTGGGCTCTTCCCAGTTTCATGGACCTGCCTTGGCTTTTTCATCTTCCTCACTCTTTTCTGGATTATCTCCCATGTTTATCAGACCGTACCCTCTACATCTTTCTTAACCCCATTTAAAGCCACATCTCCCAGAAATCTTTCCTGATTCTCATCTCCATCGCTTTCCCTCAACACATACACAAACACAACACCACCCCCACCACCCCCACCACAACTACCACCACCCCACAAACAAGCTGGACATGACTTTGAATTCCTGCCCACAATTTTAGAGCCCTCTCTGTGCCTCTTTTAAAGTACTTAGTGCACTGTACTTATTTGCAGATGGATATTATCTTCTTTCTTGAGCTGTGAGCCACCAGAGGGCTGGATCCTTGTGTGGACTCATTCTTTGTCCCCATCACAGTGCCCAGCACAGACTACATGTCCTCTTGATATGAGGATGTCAGTGCTGATGATTCAAAGACTGCATAAGAAGACACTGTGACAGAGCCCAGAAACACTCTTCAGAGAGGAGTGCAAAAGAGTAGGCATTGGCTGCCTACAGAATGATGGGTAGGGCTTTAGGCTTAGCAGAAAATACACCTTGGACTAGAGGTCAAATTTATGAAAAGATAGTGTTCAACTGCATCCAAGGAAGAAGTCCTCTAGGAGAACAGTCCAGATTAGAATGCGCTGGCAAGAAGAGGGGCAAGGCACCCCAACCAGCAGTGAATCAGTCCTCTGGCTAGTTTCTGAGAGTTCTTACAGGGGCCTTAGTCTATTTACACTTAAGGTCTGCACATTAATAATTCCTTCGTTAGACTCATGTTGCCTCTTGTCACCAAGAGTGACATTCCCAGCCTCAGAAATGAAGGGTTTTCAGGAGCCAGCATCTCTCCTCCTGAGGCAGCCTGTGCTGAACCTGACTTCTTGCTAATTCCCTGAGAGTTGGCTGGGCACCAGCACATAGTGCGCCACAGGCAAACTGGTATGTGATTAGATTGGGGGTGGAAGATGTGGGAGGGGAAGATGATTGGGCAAGTGTCAGTCTAAAGAAATTCTAAAATGTTAGAGGGCCATTTCAGTACATTTTCTAATACATACACATACACCTGAACACCTGTATGGAATGGGCCATCCTCCCTCCTGTCAGAAACCAGAAGCTCAGTCGAGGAGGGCTTCTCCCTTAGGGTGCGTGAAGGACTTGAGACAGACCTGTGGGTCCCTTCTTTCTCAAATACTAATACTCTTTGACTAGTCCACCTTCCCTGTGTTCTAAGTGGTGAAATAGAATGTCTATGTAGCCTCCCTAAATGCCAGGTTTTCCAGGACTAGAGACACATCTCCTGCTCTTGGGCCTGAGTGCTAAAAGTGACAGAAGGGAAGGGGCACTCCCACCAGTAGAAGTTGGCACCACTGCCTTCCAGCCAGCAGTGAGCAGAGGACCCACCCCAGGACCTAGGCCTAGAGTAGCTCTTCTGAGCCCTTCCAATAATGTCCTTGAGGATAAAATACCTCCAGAGACCAACCCTCTCATCGATATGTCAGAACTAAGAGTTCCAATCAAGATGGCACTATGCTTACCTCCTCCCAGGACTACATCAAAATTACTACTAAATTATAGAACAAACAACCTGAAGACTAGCTGAACAGAAATCCTATAACTAAGGATATAAAGAAGAAACCACTTTGAGACTAGTAGGAAGGGAGGAGATGCAAAATGGGAAGCCCCCCACACACGTGTGGCAATTAAGAATCAAGAGGGACCTCAGCTGCAGAGTCTTCTCCTGAGGGGTGAGGGGTTTCAACTGCATGCCAGGCTCCCCAGCCTAAAGTATCAGTGCTGGGAAGAGGAGCTCACAAAGCATCTAACTACGAAAATTAGCTGTGATTCCATCCATCCAGGTGAGACAAAAGGCTGCTGAGAACACAGGTGTCCTCTTAGGAGGCCCACATACAGACTCTTGCTTGCAGGCACTTCCTCTGGGTCTCAGAGGAAGGACGACTGCAGAAGGACATTGGTGGGAGGACCTTGGCTCCAGGGAGCCAGAACCTGGGTTGAGTGGCTTTAAGGCAATGGCTGGAGAATCAGCCACCATTGTGACTATGTTGAGCCCTCCCACTACATGGCCAAATCTGAATCTGCACTAGCCTGATGAAATCCACTAGCTCCATCCCGATGACTCTTTGAGACTCTGCCCCACCCAACTTACACTGCTCGGGGCTCTTTTGGCAGCAGGCAGCTAGTCTCAGCTTGAGCTGCAATCTTTCTTTAAAAACTCTTGAGGCATTTCAAGCTCTGGGTGTGCCAGAGATACACAGGGAGTTGTGTGGTTTCAGGGCGAGGGCTGGAGGATGGGCCATCATTGTCCCTGTGTTGAGCCCTACTCCCGCATGGCCAGTGGGCAGGTGTCATTATTCCTGTGTTGTGCTCTCCCACCACACAGCCAAATATAAATCTGCATTAGTCTGGTGAACTCCACTAGCTCCACCCCATTGATTTCCTGAGACCCTGCCCCACCACTATGGTCCACAGTCCCCAGGCAGGTGGCAGCTGGCCTCAGTATACACTGCGACTTTTGCCGAGTAGCTGTAGGGTCAGCACTGGCACCAAATCTGAATCTGCATGAACACTACTTGCCTTACCCTGGTGACTCCATGAGATCTTGCCTCACCAGCTATGTGCCATCTAAGACTTTTAGCAACTGAGTCATACAAGCAGCTATAGATGGCAACAAGTCTTAAGGTGCCTTGTGCCTTTTGCCTGTTACTAGTGACAGCCAGCCTTGGTTCACAGTGCATCCAGGTTCAGCATAGGCAGCTACTAACTACAGATTGCTTTGTAGGCTGCTAAGAGGTAGCCACAGCCTGGTCACAGGCAGTGCCCGAGACTGGGCTGCACCTAAGCCTCTCTTAAAAGGCCCCAGAACCAACACACCTCATGACCAGTTGCAGACCACAACAGAACACCACCAAATTAGCTCCACAAGTGGCACAACCAAGGGAGATTTCAACAAGCACCAGACCCCACTGGGGTGAATCTTACTCCATGGAGGTCAGCTCTCCCATAGCAGTTTATATACTGTGCTCATGGTTAACCCTCACAGCCAGTCAGCCTGAGGGTCAGTTCCACACTGACATGCCAAAGCAATCAAGGCTCAGCTATAACAGGGGGGCATACACAACCCACATAAGAAACATTCCTGGAACATTCAGCTCAGGTGATCAGGAAGGATGCACCACTGGACCCCACAAGATACTACATAAGTCCACACTTTCAAGACTCTGAAATGTAGCAGATCTACCTAACACATAGAAACAAACATAGAGAGACAGCCAAAATGATGAGACAAGGAACAGGAGAAATCTTCAGAAAAAGAACTACACAAAATGGAGGCAAGCAATCTAACAGGGAACTTAGTGAGAACCTCAACAAAGAGATAGTAAGCATAAAAAGGACATAGAAGCCGTAAAGAACCAGTCAGAAATGAAGAACACAATAACTGAAATGAAAAATACACTGGATGAAATCAATAACAGATGAGATGAAGCTAAGGATCAAGTCAGCAATTCCAAAGACAAGGTAGTAGAAAACATCCAATTAAAATAGAAAGAAGAAAATAGAATTTAAAAAATGAGAGTAGTTTAAAAGATCTCTGAGACATAATCAAGGATAACAATATTCACATCATTGGGAAACAAAAAGGAGAAGGAGAGCAAAAGATTAAGAACTTATTTGAAGAAATAATGACTGAAAACTTTCCTAACTTGGTCAAAGAAAAAGATATACAAGTCCAGGAAATAGAGTCTCAAACAAGATGAACCCAAAGAGACCCCCAACCATGACACATCATAATTAAAATGGCAAAGGTAAAGACAGAGAAGATCCCAAGAGCAGCAAGAGAAAGACAAGAGAGCTTCCATAAGACTTCAGCTGATTTCTTAATAAAAACTCTGCAGGCCAGAAAGGATGGGCATGAAATATTCAAACTGATGAAAGTCAAGGACATGTAACCAAGACTACTTTACACAGCAAGAGTAGAGAAGTCATTTAAAATTGAAAGAGAAATGAACTTTCCAGACAAGAATAAGCTAAAGGAGTTTGTCACCACCAAACCAGCACTGCAAGAAATGTTAAACATTCTTTAAGAAGAAGAAAAAGAAATATAAATGTGAATATTAAAATGGAAATAACTACATACCTATCAATGATCACTTTAAATGCAAATGGATTAAATAGTCCAGTTAAAAGACATAGGGTAGCTGAATGGATAAAAAAACAAAGACCCATATATATGCTGTCTACACAAGACACACTTCAGATCAAAAGACACACTCAGATTGAAAGTAAAGGGATGGAAAAAGATATTTTATGCTAATGAAAATTTCTAAAAAGCTGGGGTAGCAGTATTTCCATCAGATAAAATAGACATTAAAACAAAAAGACAAAGGACATTGCAAAATAATAAAAAGACCAGTCCAACAAGTGCACATAACTCTTGTAATAATTTATGCACCCAACAGAGGACACCTAAATATATAATACAAATATTGATAGACATAAAGGGAGCAGAGAGATCAGCAGTAGTACAGTCATAACAGGAAAATTTTAACACTCATTTGACATCCATGAACAGATCTTCCAGACAGAAAACCAGCAAGAAAACAGTGGCCTTAAATGACACATTAGATCAGATGGATTTAATTAATATTTCAGAGCATTTCACCCCAAAGCAGAACATACATTCTTTTCAGGTCCATATGAAACAATACCTATGATAGACCATGTTAGGATAAAAAACAAGGCTCAGTAAATTTAAAAAAATTGAAATCATTTAAGTATCTTCTCTGGCTACAATGGTATAAAACGAGAAATCAATCAAAAGAAAAAAAAGTGAAAAAACACACAAAGATATGGAGGCTAAATAACATGTTATTAAACAATGAATGAGTTAATAATAAGATCAGGAAAGAAATCAAAAGGTACTTTGCAACAAATGCAAATGAGAACACAACGACCCCAAAATCTGTGAGAGACAGCAAAAGCAGTTCTCAGAGAAAATTCATAGCATCACAGGCCTAACTCAAGAAACAAGAAAAATCTCAAAGAAATAACCTAACTCTACACTTAAAGGTATTAGAAAAAAACAACAACAGCAAACAAGACCCAAAGTGAGTAGAAGGAAATATTAAAGATCAAAGCAGAAATAAATAAAATGAAGTCTTAAAAAATACAAAATATCGATGAAACAAAGAGATTTTTGAAAAAATAAACAAAATCATAAAACTTTAACCAGATGAGAGAGAGAGAGAAACCCAAATAAATAAAATCAGAAATAAAAAAAGTAACAACTGGCAACACAGAAATAAAAGGGATTATAAAAATACTATGAACAATTACATGCCAACACATTGGATAATCTGGAAGAAATGGATAAATTCCTAGAAACATACAATCCTCTAAGACTTAATCAAGAAGAAAGTCTGAACAAATTAGTACCAATGAAATCAAATCAGTAACCAAAAAACTCCCAACAAACAAAAGTCCTGAGCCACATGTCTTCACAGGTAAATTTTACAAAGCATTCAAAGAAGAACTCACACTTATTCTTCTGAAACTATTTCAAAAAATTCAAGAGGAAGAAAGGCTCCCAAGCTGATTTTACAAGATTATCATTAGCCTGATTTCAAAACAAAACAGACTTTTAAATAAAAGAAAATTATAGGCCAATAAACATGGTGAACATAGATGCAGAAATCCTCAACAAAATATTAGCAAATGGAATTCAGCAATATATTAAAAAGATCAGACACCATGATCAAATGGGATGTATTCCTGGGTTGCAAGGCTGAGTCGATATCTGCAGATCAATTAATGTGATACACAAAATAAATAAAATGAAGGATAAAAATCACTTGATTATATCAATAGATGCAGACAAAGCATTTGACAAAATCCAGTACTCACTTGTGATAAAACCTCTCAGTAAAGTGAAAATAAAGGGAACATCTCTCAACATAATAAATATCATACATGACAAACCCAAAGCCTTACATCATATGCAATGAAAAAAGCTAAAAGCATTTTTTCTTAAGATCAGGAACAAGACAAGGATGCTCCTTTCTACCACTTTTGTTCAACATAGTATTGGAAAGTTCTACCTACAGCAATGAGACAAGAAAAAGAAATAAAAGGCACCCCAATTGAAAAGGAAAAAGTAAAACTGTCATTATTTGCAGATGACATGATACTATGTATATAGAACCCAAAAGATTTTATACAAACACAAAAAAAATCTATTAGAACTAATAAGTGAATTTAGAAAAGTAGCCAGATACAAAATTAATATTCAGAAATTGGTTGCATTTTTATATACCAATAATGAACTGTCAGAAAGAGAAATTAAGAAAAAAATTCCATTTACAATTGCATCCAAAAAATATACCTAGGAATAAATTTAACCAAGGAGATAAAATATGCATATTTGGAAAATTATAAGACATTTAAGACTATACAAAGAAATGGAAGCATATAACCTGTTCATGAATTGGAAGAATAAACATCATTAAAATGTTCATACAACCCAATGCAATCTATATATTCAACACAATTCCTATTAAAATACCAATGTCATTTTTCACAGTAGAACAAGTAATCCTAAAATTTACGTTAAATCACAAGAGACCCCAAATTGCCACAGCAATCTTGAGAAAGAAGAACAAATTTGGAGATATCACACTAGCTAATATCAAACTATACTATAAAGCTATGGTAATAAAAATGGCATGGTACTGGCATAAAACAGACACATAAATTCATGGAAGAGAACAGAAAGTCCAGAAATAAACCCAAGCCTATATAGTCATTAATGTATGAAAAAGAAGGCAAAAATATACAATGGGGTAAACACAGTCTATTTTATTGGTGTTGGGAATATTGGATAAATATAATCAAAATAATGAAACTAGACTACCTTCTTTGTCATATATTATACCATATATGTATATTATATATATGTATACATTATACATATATTATATGTGTAATGTATATTATGTCATATACAGGAAAAAACTCAAGATGGATTAAAGACTTAAATGTGAGACCCAAAACTATAAAACTCTTAGAAGAAACTATAGGCAGTTAAGTCTCTGACATTGCTCTTAGTAATATTTTTTTTCTAATACATCTCCTCAGACAAGGGAAACAAAAAGAAAAAACAAGTGGGACTACTTCAAACTAAAAAGGTTTTGCACAGCAAAGGAAATCATCAACTATGAAAAGGTATTTTCATCAAAATGAAAAGACAACCTAATGAATGAGAGAAAATATTCAGCAAGTATAAATTCGATAAAAGGTTAATATATAGAGGGAACCTTTGGGTACTCTTGGTGGATTGCAAATTGGTACTGCCACTATGGGAAGCAATATAATATAAATGTTCCTCAAAAATTAAAATAGAACATCCTATGACCCAATGACTTCACTTCTGAGTATTTATCTGAAGAAATCTAAAGCACTAATGTGAAACAATATATGCATTTCCATATTCATTGCAACTGTATTTACAATACCCAAGATGCGAAGCAACCTAAATGCCCATCAACAGACAATTAACTTTAAAAAGTTGTACATATGTACAATGGAATATGACTTGGCCATAAAAAAAAAAAGAAATCTTACCATTTATAAGAACATGGAGGGACCTAGAGTATATTATGCTAGGTGAAATAAGTAAGACAAACACCACATGATTTCACTTATATGTGGAATCTAAAGAGCAAAATAAATAAGCAAGCAAAACAGAAGCTGACTTGTCAATATAGAGAACAGGATTGCCAGATGGGAGGGGGATTGAGAAACTGGGCGAAAAAGGTGAAGGGATTAAGAAGTACAAATTTGTAGTTACAAAATAGTCATGGATATATAAAGTACAACACAAGGAATATAGTGAATAATATTGTAATAGCCAGGTATGGTGCCAAGCAGGTACTAGAATGATTAGAGGGAATCATTTCATAAATTATATAAATTTCTAACCACTATGCTATACATCTTCAACTAATATAAAATAATAGTGAATGTCAACTGTAAGTGAAAAAAAAGTGTCCTAAAACTGACTATAGTGAAGGCTGTACCTATCTATGAATATAACAAAAACCACTTAATTGTATACTTTAAATGGGTGGATTTTATGATATTTGCATTATATCTCAATAAAGCCTTTTTAAAGACAACACAAAAAGCCCAAACCTACACACCCTGTAGGGCCCCTCTCCATAGGGCCCCTCTCAGATGCTATGTCCTCTTCTTGTATTTCCATAAAGCATCCCTACTCTAACCCAAATGTGAGCTCATACTCTCTCAGGAGCATGAACTTTTCCATGGCTATGGTCAGACTGCTTCTGGAGTTTCAGTTAGATATATACAGACCTTCTTGATGACCCTGACCATGAACTCCTTAGGCTCCTATTGTTCCTTCTCCCCACTCCCACCCTCAGCCCCCAGCCAAGGACTCAACTCAATGTAGCATTTCACAAACATGAGTTGGATTAATGATATCTTTTTGCCTTTCCTCCATCAGTATGACAAGACCATCTTGCTTTTTTATTGGTCAGCACCAGCTCCTTCTTGATAAAGCAGATATAGCTACAAGACCTAGGAAGAAAGTTTCAAAGACCCCTCCACCCCTTGGTTTCCCATTGTCTACAGAAAAGTCACATTGTTTCACCTAGAATTCAGGTACATTACATCATGACCCCAATCATTCTAGTCTCATTTGGTGCTAGATCTTCAAACCACTGGCTACCTTGGAGCTGTTCATGCCCCCAAATATGCTCAACTTATCTCATGTATAGGTGTTTGTTTCAGCTACTGAAACATCATTGGTCTTCTGATGTATTCTCAGACCCTGAGATAAAGATTAAATACAAGGGGGAAGTGAAGATGACCAAGAAAATACCAGTAGGATAGTGAGGAAGGTAGGAAATTAATAAACGGAATATAATTGAGTAGGTTCCCACTGTGGGCAACTAAGGTTTGATTCTACTGGGAACTCTGGGAGACAGTGTAGAACCCTCTTCAGAGTTGTTCCCACCTGAGAGTAGAGGGGACTGGGGTCTTTATCCACCACTCCCATCAGTGATTGGTGGTGGGGTTCTGCAGGGGAAGTGGGAGGTACTAACTCTGCAGCATTTGAGTCCAGCTTGCATGGGCATGGTGACTGCCAAGGGGTGGTGGCCTGTGCACCAGGAGTGTCGTCGCCCTCCTTCCTTCCCTGCCTCTCTTCCCTTCCCCGCCACAATTTTTTAGTTTTTCCAAATGGCCTACTCACCAAATTGCAATGACACTTCCTCCAAAAAGCTTTTCTGATCTTCAGACATCAATGACTCTTTCTTCTGGTGTCTATAAAAAAATCACAGCACAACTGTTACAAAATCCTCTTGTTCCTGCCTTTAGGTTTTTGTCTTCACTCAGCTAGGGAGTTAAAGGCTGAGTTGGTGCCTGGGTAGTGTGGTGGTGACACTCATCCTCCTGCATTGATTTCTTTCTGCTTTACACACAGTGTTGTCTGTGACTTGTACACTCACAGCAGGTCTTTAATCGTGTGAACACTGAAAGTTAGAAAATACTTCTTTAAAGTACCATTTGGTACTATTGCCTGAATCTGTTCTTATTGCAAAAATGAAAATTTAAAGATTGTTATTTGAAACAGTACATGGAAATTGCCGTGTTTTATGTATATATTAACAGCTTCATTTGCATATGATCATATAAAAATAAGAATAAATAACTAAATTCCAACTGCTCTAAGTTCCCTGGAACTGTGATGTGTGATATACTGAAAGCATTTACTCTTGCTCTGTAGAAAGAGGGGAGAATGGAAATGAAAGAAAACAAGGAAGAAAAGAGGAAGCCAAAACCCACAGTGGGTAAGAATGGCAGAATATGAGAAGTAAAGTGGTTTCTACCAGCCCTGAAGTGACCCACAGAAGTGAAGTGAAGTGAAGGACAAACCAGTATAAGGCAATCTTATAGTGTTGCCCAAAAATGACTTTACTGAGTGTTGCAGTGAACTCAGAAAAGAGCTGGCCCACCTTCAATCTTCTGATGAGTGTAAAGAGGAATGAGGAGCTGCCTCAGCTCAGCTGCTGTAACAAAATTCCAGAGACTTAAACAGTAGAAGTTTATTTCTTACAGTTCTAGAGGTGTGAAGTCCAAGATCAAGTTACTAGGAGATTTGATATCTGATGAGGGCTTTCTTCCTGGTTCATAGAAGGCCATCTGCTCATTATGGAAGGAGTTAAGGATCTCGTTGGGGTCCCTTTTATAAGGGCACTATTCCAGTTCATGAGGGCTCCACTTTCATGACCTAATTAGCTCCCAAAGGTCTCACCTCCTAATACCATCACATTAGGGTTAGGCTTCAACATATGAATTGGATAGGAGGGCACATTCAGTCTCTAGCAGAAGTCAATATCTGTGGTTAATAGATTAGGAAGCTGGAGCTTCTATTGTACTAGATCACAGAAGTCTGAGACAGCATGTGATTAAATGGGGACCCACTTGCAAATAGCTCTGTATCTAGTTCATGAGCTGCCATGTTTCCCCTCTTGAGATCACATGAGTGTCCACTTGATTGTGTTTCCTGAGAAGTAAGGTTCTCACTTGCTTATTGACTATTTCTGAAGGTCAGATACATTTCTCACAGCAGGTGGGAAATCCAGAAGGCTGACTCAGTCTTCTCTAAAATTAGGAAGCACCTCTGTCCACCAGAGTCACCCAATAATGAGAGTGATAACAGAGGCCCTGTGAGCATGAAACTAGAATGTTGCAAAGACCTCTCCAATCTTCTTTCTCCCAGTGGCCCTTGGACCCTCCTGACTTCCTCTTCATTAGTTACTCTGGGTAATCCTTGTCCCAGAGCCGTTGATGAATGACTTTTGCTCTAGACTTTAAGGGGACAGTTACAGACACATATACCTTTTAAGGTGAGGAGTGGGTTCCTGGAGACATGAAAGGAAAAAATACCTACTAAAACCATTCTTATATTGCTACTTATGCACCCACTCAAGAGATAAAATGTTTTTGCCAGAGTATTATAATAGAGATTCACACCTACTTCCTTTCCTGCATTGAAAAATCCTACCCATCATTCAACCCACATTTCAAACACCACCTACCTGTGAAGTGTGTCTGATCCCCAGCCAGTCATAGTGCCCTGTAATGAGAGCTCCCCACACTGTGCCCTTTGCTATTGCAATCACAATATCTTTACTGTATTACTCATGACTAGACTGCAGGGCCGGGGGAGGGGGCAGGAGTGCATCTGATTCATCTCTGTTCTACTTTGCCCCACCCCCACCCCTACCCCCAGGGCCTGGCCTAGACAAGAAGAAAGCTGGGTAAATTGAGTTTTAGGATCAAAGGAAGCATAGCCAGGAGTATAACTTGGCTCAAAAGAATTTCAGTCCAACTTCTCAAGAAGCCATTCTCTAAGCTCAGAGTTTAGAAAGCTGGTATCTACCTGGCCCCAGACCTCCCCTCCGGGGCTGCTGGCCAGAACCCAGTTTCCTCTTTTATTGTAGCCCTGGCACAATATTCTTGTGCTCATCATACTGTTCTTGAGGAGGTTTCTTCCTGTACTTATGAAGACCAAGTTGGGCAAGACGATTGAAAAGTCCTGTAAATGCAGAGCTGAAAGTGGGCTCTCATCTTAGACTGCTGTCCCCTTCCACAGTGTGCCTGCTGAGCAGACGTCCAGCCTTGGCTCGAGCAGCACTGCTCCTGGGGAGTTCATGTCCCCTTGGATGGCTGAGTCTGGGGGACACTTTCCTTAGATTCACATCCACCCTTGGAGCCCAACTCTACTCTTGGGGGCTGAACAGAACAATCCGATTCCTCTTCCCCAGATAAGTCTTCAAATGTTTGGGGACAGCTCTCTTGTCCTCTTGAGTCTTCCTTCGATAGACTAAATGGCCTCAGCCCTTATGCTGTTTTCACTTGTCCCGCCAAGGCTATTGTTTTCAAGTGCACTTGAAAGAACATTCTCCCCAAGGTGAAATAGAAATGAGCAGTCAGGTTGGTCCTGACCCGACCCCTTGCTGCATCTCAGCAAGAATAAATACTTTCACGTCTCTCCAGTGGTGCAGAAATAATTGGCGAGAGTCAAATTCATACACACACTTGCTCAAATCATGCCAATAGGAGAGTGTGCAAGTTTGAACAGAAAACAGAAAGTCAGCCCCCAATTCAGTTGTTATTTTTTTCCTTTAAATATAGATCACTGTAAAGTAAGGAGCCTGAGAGCCAATAACTCAGTCGAAAACTGTCCTTTGAGAACTTTGAAGCAGGACCTGTGGGACCAGAATGTGGACCAACCAGGTTACAGACCATCTCAATAGCCAAAAGGTGAGACTGGTGGTAGGGAAGTTCCTGAAGAGGCTTTGTTTTAGTGGAGAATGTCTCAGTCTTGTTTCCCACAGTCTTCCGTTCAGAGAGCACTAGAAGTGTTCAATAGGTCAGATATCTTAAAAATAAATTGTAAAAAATTCACTAGAGTTTTTCCTTCCTTCCTTCCTTCCTTCCTTCCTTCCTTCCTTCCTTCCTTCCTTCCTTCCTTCCTTCCTTCCTTCTGTCCTTCCTTTTTTCTTTCTTCCTTCTTTCTTCCCTCACCTTATTCCAAAATGTCTTTGAGTTTTTGTGGTCCTGTGCTTTAAATAGCATTGAATTGCTCATCGCTTCACATAAGTAACCAGTGTTTAAACTCTAAAATCTTTTTCGTGATAAAGAGTTTGGGCCAAAGATAAACCTGAAGCAATAAGGTTTGACTTATAACCAAATTAAATATAACATCAGTAGATTAATTTCAGGCCCACACACCCACTATTATTTCAATCTATTAATTTTTAAAATTGGTACAAAATCCTTCCTGAAAGTGTATTTGATGTGATATATTATGTAGATATATCTATTGTAAGAACTCTTGTCTTCTTAATGAAAAGATTACACAAAAATTGTTTTCAATTTTAAAAGTCTTCATTACATTATTCTTAAATCCAATCAGTGATAACTTTTGAAAGGCAATAATGAACTGTTGGTAACACATTCATTTTTGCTTGTTTCTAAGCCTGGGGACAGGTAGGTGATGAGAGCACATGCTCAGATCTTACAAATCCTAGAAGACTTTCTAGTTTGTAAAAAACAATGTCTTCTCCCCTTGCTAAACATCACAGCCCTGGAACCTTGCCCAGCTTCACCCTACAGTCTTCTACATCACCTGGAGGAGAAAGTCGATTTTGCTACTCGCTTGAGGTTTAAGATAGGCATGATTCATGTGAACAACTCACTGCATGTCAAAAGAATAAATTCTGTTCTCTGAGAGTCTGAGAAAAAGATGGGGAAGGGGAATCAAGGAAGATTTCTTAAGGTAAAGTGGTCACTCTTTCCCAAGTATTTTTCCTGAGAGCTTTGGTGGCTGGAAAGGCCTTTTTTGCCCCTTCAAGTGGAGTTGGAAACAGGTCCATCCCACAGGTTGAGCAGCAGCTGGGGCCCTGTGCTTCGAGGGGTGGTGCTTGGGGCATGGGTCACTGAACGCTGTGTCTTTTCTGACCCTTCTGAAGCTCAATTTGAAATAGCTGTCATGCCCGGTATCCCAAGAAGCCTGTGAGGATGCTGATGGTGCAGCTCCCTTGCAAGTGCAGTACCCACGCAGCTGGTAGAGCCACGCTGGCCCCACCCTTCTAAGAGAAGCCCTGCTTGGAAGGCAGCCTCTGGAAAGCCTTACTCCATCATTCCCTGAGTGATTGTCCTCAGCTCAACCAACACGATTGTTTGGATTAGTCTCCGTTCTGGGCCCTGAGGAATTCAGAAATTAATACCAATGATAATAATACAGTAGCTAATATAATTTATGCTCAAAGGCCAAAGTAAATTAGCTGGCACAGTTCTTATTCAACATTTTGTTTAGCAAGTAAAGAGATTACTTGCAGTCAAGGGTATGTGGGGAATGTGGCAGAAATGGTTAAAAGCCAGTAAGACTGAGAGCTTCCTAGGGTGGGATTAGTTGTAATGAGAAGGAACTGCTCAGGGATTCAAATGGGAGAGTGAGAACCTGCAGAGCAAGAGCCTCTTTAGGCTGTGGGTGGAGGGCTGGAGAAGCAGAGAGGGGAACGTAGGGACAGTGTGTCCAGGTTGGCGGATGGCCCAGCCTCCTCCTGGAGCTGGAGCTTCCATGTCTGCACTTAGAATTCTAGGTCTTCTAACAGGTTTCTGAGACAAGGCTGGACAGATTTAAAGGAGCTAGAAAAGCACAAAAGAGAGGCTGCAGAGAGAGAAAATGCACAGATAGATTTTGCTGAGGAAAGCAGGGGATGTTCATGATGAGACCTCAGATTAGAGAGAAGTCTCTGGAACCAGGAGATGAGGGCTAGACCTCACAAGGAGAGACTCCCCACCTGTGGGCCTTCCTGAAGTCTCTAAGCTCCAACCAGCCATGGAGAGCAGAAGGCTCACCTTTAATTTGTGCCAACTTTTCTGACAAACTCAATTTGAAGATTCAGCTCAATTGCAATCAGCAAAGCAAGCCAACCAGAAAACCGCTTACTTCCCTTGCAGCAAGGAGCACCGTCAGTAACTCCAAAGGAGCCAGAGAGTTTGCAGGCCTCTGTTAAGGGTGCAGGGGCCCTGCTCTCCTGCACTCAGTGTGAACTGGGGCCCACCCTATCCAGGGGGGCTTCTTCCCAGCCCCCACCATTCCCCAATGTGCTTTGGGTAAGGCAACAGCTTGCAGGACACAGAACACTGGACTGGAATCAGGAGGCCTTGTTTCTATTCCTATCCCTGCTATGGACTGCTGGGTATCCTGGGGCACATCACTTATCCTTCTAGAGTTGCTGTTTTCTCTTCCTTAAGAAAAGTGGGAGCAAGAAGTAGTCCCCGCAGTGCTCACCTTACAGGGTGATTATGAAGCTCTATAAGATAATGGATGTGGATGTAAAAGCTGCTTCCGCACAGTCCGGAGTGTTGAGCAGATGCTCTCCTCTCAGTTTAATGATGCTGACGGCAATGATGGGAGTGGTGGCTGAGCTGCCTTTTAGGCACAGTTCCTATAAATATCACACCAAGAGATGGAGTCCTAATTTTAATGGCCTAATGTTACCCATCACATTGATCTCTGGGTTCTCACCCTAGCTCTGAATGATCATTTTTAGCTACGTGAGGGGTTTGGATGGAATGTCTGGGAGTATCTTTTTTCTCCACTCTGAGTCTGGGGGGCCCCTCCTGGATATCCTCTCTGGAGCACCAGGGACGTGAAGCATCAGTAGCCACACTGAGGTCAAGCTCCCTCTGGTTTCACCTGGAAGAAGGGGGAGGTTGATGATCTTCCCAGGTCTCAGGCTCTAAACTTAGTAAATTCTTCTCCTGGCACTGTGACTGCTTGCTCTTACTTAAACCAGAAAGAAAGGACACAAAGAGAGAGCTGGGTGGCTCAGGGCTACAGCTTGTAGGAGATTATGATTTAGTGTGTGTGTGTGTGTGTGTGTGTGTGTGTGTGCATGTGCACACATATGGTGGCTATCCTGCAAGAGCAGAATTGCTTGTTCCACCACCCGCCTCTCCTCATACCATACCCAATAGTTAAATGTTTTCTCTAGCATAGGCAAAAATAGACATGATTTGCAGAAAAGGAAACTGGGGCAATGATAAAAGTGAATTGCCAGTGGTTATTGATAGTTTGGGTAAGCAGGGATCAGAATCTCAAAGCACCGAGTCCTTGAACTTTTTCTGAGCACGCAGATGGGCCTGTGCGCTCATGTAAAATGAGCTTGCAGCCTGATGCTAGGGCCAGGTGGCTGGTGTTTGCCGTGGAGGGAGGGAGCGGGAAGAAGAGCTCCTCAGTCTGTGTTAGAATCTCAGAGCTGAGTGATCACTGGATTCTGCAGGCCCTCAATGCTTTTGCCACCAAAACCATTTTCAAAAGATGTCCTTCATCTTAGCCTCACATTAATGAAGATTTTATATACTAAGCACACTACATGTGTTAAGTTACAGTGAATTTATTTTCCCACTATTTATTAAAGAAATCTATGACTGCTGATAGGGGTTTCTCACCAGCACAAACACCCAAAAACATCGATACAATGCTGGTCAAAAGCGATCAATTCTTTCATCACATCAGCCCCTTTGCTTGGAAATGTAAATTGGCACCAGACCTTTTGAAATCACAGACACAGGCTATCTTTGAGGACTTCTGGTAGACTAGGAACCTAAAAGTCAGAGCTTCTGTTCTAGACCAACTCCCATTTTGCAGACGTGGAAAGTGGAGCCCGGAAGGATGAAGTTGCTTGTCCAAGGTCGCACAGGGAGTGTGCGGCAGCTCTGGGACTAGTGTGCACTCCCAACCCACGCGCTGGATCCTTTCCTCGGCACCCGGGTCAGTTAAGCTGGAAGGCTTAGAATTGCACAGAACCAGCCTCAGCTTTCCGGACCCACTCAGTCTTGTACAGATCCAGACTGAAGCAGGAATGAGAAGAGACAGCTCGTCACACCTGCTACAGAATTCAACGTATGTCAAGTATTGTAAAACCCAGCCCAGAAGGGACTGACAGTCTGTCTCCCAGGTGACTCACTGTGGCAGCAGAATGAGCCCCAGCCAAGGTCAGAGTGACATCCCAAAGCCTGCCCCTGATGTCTTTCCCATCTCACGTTTGGCTAGATGCCCAAATCCTTTTGTAAAATACAGTTGATGCCCAATCCTTTTGTAAAATCAAACAGGCAGCTGTCGCCGAGGGTTCTGGCTGGCCTCCCTGGGACTTGCAGGGCTAGCAGAGCCTACACTGGACAAGGCCTGGCAACTAAAGAGCCACAGGCAGGGAAGAGGGATCATTCTTGGTTCACGCTGGATCCTATTTACTGTTCAAATGATGAGGCCATGATTTTTTTTCTCCCTCGGGGACAGACAGGTGATAGAAATGTCATTCCTTTGCCATTGAAAGTTAAACTGCCTTTGGCTACACACCAGGGACTGTGTTATTGAACACTCCCATCTCCGGCCAAATGTGCACTTTTGCAGCAGTGACAAGACTGTCCAATCATTGGGTCCTAACTCCGGCATCGTACACACTCATGCTCCTTCTTCCTGCAGAGATCAGACGAAAGCAGAAGCTTCTAAAAATATGTAGATTTAAATTTGGGGCTGTGAAGTATGACTGGAAGATAAATCCTCCTCTGTTCATTGCACAGGATACAGAAGCAGCCCTCGTTTTTTCACTCATTCAATAAGCATTTAGCAGCCCAGCTTCTGTTCTAGGAACTGGGGGTGAACAAGTGAGTGAGTGACTCGACCAGTGCCAGCCCATCTGGGATGCACTTCCATGCCACCACTTTATTCTTTTGGTGACACTTGGAATTATTAGGTTTCTGTTTCCCTGTCAGAATGTAAGCCCGTGTATGAGTGTGAAGACTGCTTTTGTCCTGTTTATCACGCGGGCACAGCCCCAGGCACAGCCCAGGCGCAGCCCAGGCACAGCCGTATTTGTTAAATGGGGGATGGATGGAGGGTTGGGTGGAAGGGTGGTTTGGTGAATAAGTGAGCAAATGAACAAGTGAGAGAGAGTGGGTTTTACCAAATGTTTTTTCATTGCCTTACTTATTCATATGTATATTATTCATTTTATGAAGTCACTTATTGATTTTATGTATACATTAATTCTCCTGCATTTAATTTATTATTTAAAATAGTTTTTAATTGTCAATTACAGTTGATATATTTTTTCTTAAAAATTTTCTTTATTAATTTTTAGAGAGAGGGACAGGGAGGGGAAAAGAGGAGAGAAACATTAACATGCGAGAGAAACATCAATTGGTTGCCTCTTTCACACCCTCAAATGGGGACCTGGCCTGCAACCCAGGCATGTGCCTTGACCCAGAATTAAACTGGTGACCTTTTGGTTTGTGGGGTGACACCCAACCCACTGAGCCACCCCAGTCAGGGCTATATTATATTATTTTCAGATGTACATTAGTTTCAGTGATTAGACATTTATATAACTCATGAAGTGATCACCCTGGGAAGTCCAGTGTCCGTCTGACAGCACACATGGTTTTTACGGTCTTATTGACTACCTGTCCTGTGCTGTACTTTACATCCCTGTGACTGTTTTTGTAATGGGCAATTTGCACATCTTAATCCCCCTTTTTCATTCATCCCCTCAAACCCCCTTCCCATCTGGCAACCATCAAAATGTTCTCTGTATCTGTGAGTTTGTTTCTGTTTTGTTTATTTATTTATTTAGATTCCACATACAAATGAAATAACGTGGTGTTCACTGAGCTATTTCACTGAGCATAACACCCTCTTAGGTCCATCCATGGGCTCACAAATGGCAATATTTCATTTTTTTAAAGTCTGAGTAGATTCTATTGTAGGTATGAACCACTTCTTTATCCATTTCTGTATTAATGCACACTTAGGTTGCTTCCAATCTTGGCTATTGTAAATAACTCACTAACTTATTTATATTAGTGATATATATTTAATATAGTGATATATATAGTGATATATAAATTTATATTTATAATATAAATTTATTTATATTATAGCTGGCTTTACTCCAGAGAAGATTTAAAGAATCATCCTCAAAGGTGAAAGTTTTAATTTTGGACCCCATGGCAAAATTTCAGAATATGTCCCTGTAATCCTTAGTTCATCACATTTCATAAATGGACATTTCCTGACCAACCTGCCTCAGGCCAGTTGGGTCACGGAAAGATCCTGACCTGTGATTCTTGCCCTCTGGCTGCTTAGACTGCGCTGGTGTGAAAGGCACATTCATGCTCAGGTGAAACAGTTCTGGGGAAAATGGAGGGATTCATCCACAGACCATCTGAGACAGTGGAAGCAAAGGGGAAGGAAGGGTATTGGCCTGAGTAGAGTTAGCCATGTTTTATTTTTTGTTTATTCCCCATAGTGCTGGCCATTCAGCAATTACTTGATAGTTTCCCACTTTCCTATGAGATTTTTAGCATATAGGGAAATTAGTTGCCACTTAGAAATAAGATTTATTTTCTTAGTGTCCATACACACCAACTACCCCAGTTACACATTCTGCCAGAAGGTAGTGAGCACAAATGAATGCATTTGGGGAATTCTTTTGACTCCTTTTATTGCAAACCATAATAAGCAGCACTAATCTGTCAGAGCGTGGCTGGGTGCTAGGATGGTGCTGAAGAGCTCACAGTCTAATGTAGATAGGTAAGCAGGTGGTCATAATGTGGTATGATAAGAGCAGTGACTGAGGGCTGTGCCTCGGGTGCTGTGGGAGCAAAGAGGAGGGCCACTTAACCTGGGCCTGGGCTTCAAAGAGGCTCCTTGAAAAACCAATGGGATTTAGCCAAGAGAAGCAGGAGGTGCACAGAATGTTCCAGAAAGACAGACCCCTCTGAACAACAACATCAGGACACGAGAGGAACAGTGTGCTTGAGAAACTATGAGTCATTCTGTTTGGCTGTGTCCTAGAGTACACCAAGGGTAGGGGATTATGGAGAAACTGAGAGGTGAAGCCAGAGAGTTAAGCTAGATCATGATGACTTTGAGTTACCTAAGGGTTTTATTTCAGATGCAACAGGGAGGCAGACACTGCAGGGTTTTTAAGCAGGAAAGTGACAATATCAAATCCGTGTTCCAGGAAGATCTCTTGGACATGATGTAGAATGGCTGGAGATGGGAAAGGCTGGTGGCAGGAAGATGTGGGGCCTGGATGAAGGTGCTAACAGGGAGAGAACAGTGAGCGTGGGTGGATTTGAGAGTATTCAGAAATATCTGTGAAAAAGACAAACTGCTCAAGAGAGAAGCCAGCACCGGGCCTCTGGGTTTCCATTAAACTACATTACCCTAGAACCTGCCTTTCACCAACCTTTGTTGATGGAATCCGATGCATTTTAGCTGACTTTAGAACTTTCCCATAGTGACAAGAAAGAAGGTAGGGAAGGAAGGGAGGGAGGAAGGAAGGAAGGAAGGAAGGAGGGAGGAAGGGAGGGAGGAAGGAAGGAAGGAAGGAAGGAAGGAAGGAAGGAAGGAAGGAAGGAAGGAAGGAAGGAAGGAAGGAAGGAAGGAAGGAAAACCCCACACCTAAGTATGACTTTATAAACAACTAAAATCCTTCTTTTAAATTTGTCTATTAAAAGTGAACCCTTTCACCTGCCTGGGATTTCAGCACAGAGACTTTTCTGATTGTTCTTACTCAGCAGTGGGAAGGTGGGGGCACTGCTGCAGTTCCAGTCCACTCAAAGTTGCTCCTTCACGGTGCCAGGAATCCTGCTCATTGGCCTGAAACAGTGGTTTTCACCTGCCACCATAAAAATGTACAAACCTGTAGAGAATTTTAATAAGAGCTTATTTTGAACTGAATTAATGACAATTACCAGGAAGCAAGATTTCAAATGCTTCACAGAATGACAGTTCTGCAGTTTCTTTTGTGTATTTGGAAACAAGAAGGGAACAGTACAGAAGACTACATAAAGGTGGCAGAAAACAAGGCAGGGATTGGATTCTGGATAGTTAACAAGCATATGTGCTCTCCTGAGGGTGTCTGTGCTTCTGAAGGTTCTGGAAAAAGAGTCATTTCAAAGGTGTGTTAACCTAGGTGTACAAAAACAATGGGCAGAGCTTGCTTAAGGGGAAGATAAACCTTTTACCATAGGAGTTATATGCCTGGGTCATGACTACCCACGATGTCCTTTTTGGTCCACGCACCCCTGCCGCACACTGGATCACCTTGGTGGCTTTGAACACCCTCAGTGAGAGGCCGTACCCCTGACCAAACACATCAGAACTTCTGGGGAATGAAGCCCAGGCATCAGGCTTTGTTAAAACTCTCCAGGTGATTCCGGCTGATTAAGGTGGCTGATAACCACTGGAGGAAAGGAAACGTGCTGACCCTCTAACCACATACTATACCTCGAGGGGGAGATGCACCCTGCCCCCCACCCTGAAGCCAAGAAAAGGTGCAGCTTGGGACCCTGGATACCTAAACCTGACGCTTTATGAAAATTTTCTTAAGAAACAGATGGTAGAAACTTTAACAGAGTTACTGAAAGGCAAGATTAGAAAAGATAATGAAGGTTTATTCCCTCTGTCCTAGCTTATCTATATGCATCGAAGCAGTCCGTCTCGGACAGATTCCAGTCGCTCCCTATCTGGAAGCCGTCCCCAGGACACCCCACAGCCATCAGCACCACATGTGCTCACCTTTTTCTCCCGTGAGCCTGGCACTTCTCATTTTCCACCAAGTGTCTCTAATAGTAGAAGATCCTGTGAGGGAGGAAAAAAATCTCTTCCTCTATACCTTGGGGTGGAAAACTAATTTTCCCTTGTGGGAATGAAAAATAATTTCTCTCTATCCTTCTAGGTTCCTGGCTGAAACCCCCTATAGTAAAAAAAAATCAATGGGAGAAAAAATACTTTATTAAGAAGTACAGTTCACATACACATGGAGGTTGAATAGGAACACTGAGATGGCCGAAGCCGCAGCGGGGTACAGAATGAATCAGCCCAAGTTGAGTCTCTCTGGTATGTAGGTTGTTTCGAGCTAAAGGCAATTTCAGCTTCAAGCTCAAGAGAAACTTCTGCCCCAAACCTTAACTACCTGGAAGTCCCCAAACCTTAACTACCTGGAAGTATTTAATTTAGAGATCTTTCCCATAGAGATTATCAGAGATAACTTCTTTTGACCTATCTATGGGGCAGGGGAGATTTCTGTTTACCAAGTCTGCTTATCATCTTAGAGTGAAGCCCCCAAAGTGCCTTACCTCATTCCTAACTCAGGGTGTTGTTTATACCCATGTTCCCTTCTAACTCTGACACTCTCATGTATGCGGGGTTCCCATATATAGGTGTATGATAAATTTTGTTATTTTTCTCCTGTTAATCTGTCTTCTGCCTATTTGATTATTAGACCAGCCAGAAGAACCTTGAAAGTTTGTTTCTCCCTCACAGCCACAGGCTTAAATACTATCAGTTGAAGACCAAAGCAAAACAAAACAAACATGTTGATGAAGGGAGGAAGGTTACCAGGAAAGCAGAGTAAACTAAGGTAAAGTCCAATCTGCAGATTTAAACTGGTGCCTTACCCACAGATTAGGGTTCCTTGAGACACAGTCACCCTTCTCTTCCAGGCAGAGAGGGAGACAGGCTTCGAATGCAGATTTCCTTTATAAACATGAATGTCTTTTACAAAAGGGTGAAGTCTATCTTTTCGTACTTCTGTTTTCAGAGCTTCTCCCATGTCTGCTGTCTTTCAAAATAATCAGCTCAAAATAATTCTTATGGGACTTCTGGCCAAGATGGAGGCATAGCAGACACACCGTGCCTCCTCCCACAACCAAAATAAAGACAACAAAAATTTACAAAAAAACAACCAGTACTGACAGAAAATTGAACTGTATGGAAGTCAGACAACCAGGGAGTTAAAATAAACATATTCATCCAGACCGGTAGGAGAGGTGGAGTCCAGTGGCTGGGCAGAGAGGTTGCAGACCAAAAAGGAGGGGCGCAGTCCAGTGGTTGTGGCAAAAAAGTGGTGGTTGGTGGACCCTGGGCATGGGGTGGCAGTGGGAAGACCCAGAGAGGTGATGGGTTTGTGGAGGGCACTGGCAGACTAGGCAGTCCAACATTTGCATGTAGATAAACCAGGTGAAACTGGGGAGTGAGACAGACCACACAACCCAGAACTCCAGCTCGGGGAAATAAAGCCTTAAAACACTGACTGAAAACACCTGTGGGGGCTGAGGTGCTGGGAGAGACTCCCAGCCTCACAAGAGAGTTTGCTGGAGAGACCCACAGGGTCCTAGAACATACACAATCCCACCACATGGAAATCAGTACCAGAAGGGCCCAGTTTGCTTGGGGGAAAGAGCAGAAGAGACTGAAATTTAGCAGAGAGTGGAGCAAGTGCCATTGTTCCCTCTCAGACCCCTCCCCCACAAACAGCATCACAACACAGCAACTGAGTTGCCCTGTCCTGGTGAATACCTAAGGCTCCATCCCTCATATATAACAGGCGGGTCAAGACAAAAAAAAAAGGCCCAAACAAAAGAACAGATCAAAGCACCAGAACAAATACAACAAAGCAACGGAGAGATAGCTGACCTATCAGATGCACAGTTCAAAGCACTGGTGATCAGGATGCTCACAGAATTGGTTGACTTTGGTCACAAATTAAATGAAAAAATGAAGGCTACACTAAGTGAAATGAAGGAAAATGCACAGGGAACCAATAGTGATGGGAAGGAAAATGGGACTCAAATCAATGGAGTGGACCAGAAGGAAGAAAAAAATGACCAAACAGAAGAGAATGAAGAAACAAGAATCCAAAAAAAATGAGGAGAGGCTTAGGAATCTCCAAGACATGTTTAAACATTACAGTGTCTGAATTATAGTGGTACCAGAAGGGGAAGAGGAAGAGCAATAAGTGGAAAACTTATTTGAAAACATAATAAAGGAGAACTTCCCCAATCTGAAAAAGGAAATAGATTTCCAGGAAGTCCAGGAAGCTCAGAGAGTACCAAAGAAGTTGGACACAAGGAGGAACACACCAAGGTACATCATCATTACATTAGCCAAGATTAGAATGGAGCGAATCCTAGAAGCAGCAAGAAATAAGGGGACAGTCACCTACAAAGGAGTTCCCATCAGACTGTCAGGTGATTTCTCAAAAGAGACCTTACAGGCAAGAAGGGGCTGGAAAGAAGTATTCCAAGTCATGAAAGGCAAGGACCTACATCCAAGATTGCTCTATCCAGCAAAGCTTTCATTTAGAATGGAAGGGCAGATAAAGTGCTTCTCAGATCAGGTCAAGTTAAAGGAGTTCATCATCACTAAGCTCTTTTTATATGAAATGTTAAAGGGACTTATCTAAGGAAAAGAAGATAAAAAACATGTACAGTAAAATGACAGCAAACTCACAATTATTAACAACCACACATAAAAAAAACTAAGCAAACAACTAGAACAGGAACAGAACCACAGAAATGGAGATCACATGGAGAGTTGGCAACAGGAGAGTGGGAGGAGGAGAGAGGGGGAAAGATACAGAGAATAAGTAGCATAGATGGTAGGTAGAAAACAGACAGGGGGAGGGCAAGAATAGTGTGGGAAATGTAGGAGCTAAAGAACTTATGACACATGGACATGAACTAAAGGGGAGAATGTGGGGGGAGGGGGTATGCAGGGTGGAGGGGAGTGAAGAGGGTAAAATGGGACAACTGCAACAGCATAATCAATAAAATATATTAAGAAAAAATAATAATTCTTATGCCAAAGAAGCATCTATTGAGGTGACATTCTGCTATCCTTTATACTCATCTTAGGTTATTCAGCCAGGGTACTATAGATGAAACAGACCAATGCAAAGAGCAAACAGAAATTTGTTAACTTTACACAAGGTCTGTCCAGAAGGTATCCAGCCATGTAACAGGAAAAATAGAGACAATTATTGAAGAAAATACAAGAAACATAAAATGATAATGCCTCAGTCTCCTTCAAAGTAGGCATCTTAGGACCTCACACAGTTCTAATTGCCATCAGTTGCCCTGTTGTATTTTTCTGAATCTCATCAATGGTCTGAAATCTCTTCCCTTTCAGAGGTGATTTTAGTTTTGGGAAAACCCATAAGTCACAGGACACCAAATCTGGGCTATAACAGGGCCGAGTCACCTGCATGATTTGATGTTTTGCTAAAACACTCTGCACAAGACAATGCATCAGCAAGTACATTGTCCTTACAAAGCTGCCAATCACCAGTTGCCTATAGCTGTGGCCTTCTGAATCATCTGAATAGTTTCCACAGAGAAATGTTCAAGTTTAATGTAAAATTTGATGCATATTCTTTGCTCTACTCACTCAGTCACTTTGAATACAGCAGCTACATAGTACACATGCTTGCTCAATGGCGTCTATTGCCCCCACTGATTTGTACAGCGAAGTCATCATTGTTCACACATGCTCATTCCAGTCCATGCTCCTTGGCTCAGGTTACATCGATGTTGTGCAAATTGTTCTCATTTTATTAACAATGGCTCATCTGTTTCTGGACAGACCTTGTATATCAAAATACGGAAACACCCAGCAATGAGTAACCCAAAAAGGGAGGTTAGACTTTGGGTTTAAATTCAACAAAGGAAAAGGGGTCTGGGTTTTCTGAGTGGCGGAAGCAAGTTTTGGGAAGTTAACCAGGAAAAGTATGGTAAGCAAGGATTGTTTAGAAAGGTTTGTTATGCAGATTTAAGTTGGTGCTTTCTCCACTGATAGGAATTATTAAATCCTCCTCTTTCTGGTAGCTGAAGAAATAGCAATCTCTACAGATGGAAATTTCCTTTATAAATTCAAAAGGAAAAATGTGCTCTGTTTTTAGAGCCTTTTCTGAATCTGCTGGTTCTCAATGGATTTTAGCACAACACAATGCATATACCAATGTTAAAAAAAACACAAAATTTAACTGAGTTAATCCGAAGATCTAATTGGCGTTATTAAGCAATTCCTGAATCAAGCAGCACCCCATCTAGTAACTAGAATGGTGCTCTGAGGGGTTCTACAAAATGAAAACTTTTGGACTTCCGCCAAGATGGAGGCATAGGTGGATATCCGTGCCTTCTCACACAACCAAGTTTAGAGACAACTAAATATTAGCAACAGAAAACACAGCCAGAACACAGAAAATTGAACTTTTCGGAAGTCTGTTAACAACAAATTCTTCAGTCTGACCTGTAAGGGGCGAAACCAGCAGCTGGTGGAGCAGGGTTGCACAGGAAAACTCGGTCAGATGAACTCAGGTGCGGAATCCAGACGCTCGGAATCCAGGTGCAGGGTTGGACCTAGTGAGCGGCGGAGCGAGCGACCAAGCCAGCGACTGGGTGGGGGGAGACAGCGAGGGAGCAGGGCTGCGGCTGACTGTGGTCGCGCATTTGTGCACGTATAGACAAGCAAGGGAGTGGGTGATTGGACCGGGTCACAGCCGGTCCCCCGCGGCAAGCAGCAGGGAGGGCGCCGCCATTTCCCTGCTCTGACCCCACCTCCACATACAGCGTCATAACCCAGCGACTCTGAGTGGCCCAGCCCCGGTGAACCACCTAAGGCTCTGCTCCTACCCAGCAGTGCAAAACTGCAGAGGGTGCCCCGTTTCCCCGCTCTGACCACGCCCCCACATACAGCGTCACAACCCAGCGACCTGGGAGTCCAAGGCTTGTTCCTCACACTTAAAGGGCGCGAACAGACCAAAAATGGCGCAAGAAGATCTCAAAGCCCCAGAGCCCATAAATCTAAGCAATGAAGAAATAGCAAAACTCTCAGATGCACAGTTTAAAACACTGGTGATCAGGATCCTCACAGAACTGGTTGATTATAGCCACAAATTAGACAAATATATGAAGGCGAAACTAATTGAAATGAATGGAATTGCACAGGAAACCAATAGCGATGAAAAGGAAACTGGGACTCAAATCAATGGAGCGGACCAGAAGAAAGCAAATAATGGCCAAACAGAAAAGAGTCAAGAAGCAAGAATTCAAAGAAATGAGGAGAGTCTTAGGAACCTCCAGGACATCTTTAAACGCTCCAACATCCGAATTATAGGGGTACCAGAAGGGGGAAAGGCACAGCCACCAGTGGAAAACTTATTTGAACAAATAATAAAGGAGAATTTCCCCAATCTGGCAAAGGAAATAGACTTCCAGGAAATCCAGGAAGCTCAGAGAGTACCAAAGAAGTTGGACCCAAGAAGGAACACACCAAGGCACATCATAATTATATTAGCCAAAATTAAAATGAAGGAGAGAATCCTAGAAGCAGCAAGAGATAAGGGGACAGTCACCTACAAAGGAGTTCCCATCAGACTGTCAGCTGGATTTCTCAAAAGAGACCTTACAGGCAAGAAGGGGCTGGAAAGAGGTATTCCAAGTCATGAAATCCAAAGACCTACAACCAAGATTGCTCTATCCGGCAAAACTTTCATTTAGAATGGAAGGACAGATAAAGTGCTTCTCAGATAAGATCAAATTCAAGGAGTTCATCATCACCAAGCCCTTATTATATGAAATGTTAAAGGGACTTATCTAAGAAAAAGAAGTTAAAGAAACATGAACAGTGAAAGGACAACAAACTCACAGTTATTAACAACCACACCAAAAACGAATAGCAAACTAAAAGGACAGCTAGATCAGGAGTGGAAACATAGAAATGAAGATCTCAAGGAGGGTTAGCAACAGGGGAGTGGGAGGAGGAGAAGGGGGGAGAAGGTTCAGAAAATAAGTAGCATAGACAGTAGATAGAAAATAGATGGGGGGCAAGAATAGCATGGGAAATATAGAATCTAAAGAACTTGAGACACATGGTCATAAACTAAAGGGGGGTAATGGTGGGGATGGGGGGTAGGGTGGAGGGGAATGAAGGGGGGAATAGAACAACTGTAACAGTATAATCAATAAAAAATTTAAAAATTAAAAAAAATAAAAATAAAAACAAAGGTAATGTAAAAAAAATGAAAACTTTTTATAAGAAGAAAGGTGGGGCAAGGGAGATATTGATGAAAACAGAGAAAGGATTATTTGGGGACTGGCCGTCTTCACCCCGAGGACAGTGAAAAGGAAATGTTTTCATCATTCAGATTTGCCTCTTCTTCCTCAGACCTGAGAAGGGCCTATGTGGCAAGATCCCTTATTGGTGCTTGACCAGAAAAATGCCAGACTGGCTAATTAAGATTATTTTTCTGAGAGAGGCTGAAAATGCAATTAGATCAGTGATTAAATCTAGGTTTGGCATCATGGGCTTTTAGCATGAGTGATGCCATTTTGGGCGTGTGGGTTTTTTTCAGTACAAAAAGGCATCTTTTGAGTTGAATATTCTGGTACCCCTCAATGTCACAAGCCTGGGGCAGAACCTGGAAGAGCCTGGAGACCTGTGGGATTTGGACTTTTCACCCTAAACAATTATGCTAATTCTGTTCTCTCTTCCCTAATATGTCAATGTTGTTTTCAACATAAAACTAATGATTATAAATCACCAAACAAATTTCCCCCCAAGAAGATGATCCATATTTACTTCTGTAGCTTTTAGCATTCGCTGGTGGGAGTTGATGATGTTGATGATGACGATGATGGTGGTGGTGAGTACTGTCTACATAGTCCAGACTGAGATACACACTTGTGTGGAATCTGGAGCCAGAAAGTTGAACACTAGCTGCATAGTAGTGGTGGGTCCTTTAGCAAGGAGCTCAATCTCTCTGTGTCTTCATTCCTTCAACTATAAGATTAGATTAATGATACCAGGAACACCCAGGAACATATTTTAAAGAAGAAATGGAAAAGACAAAACAGGGTAAGAGCATAAAATGGAGCCAGGAATGAGACTAAATTAGGAGAGTGATAAAGACATATGCTATAGATGAGCTAAAAGCTATTGTGGACCACAAAATTTGCTGTGAGCTTTCAAATAACTATTGGGAAAGACAAACATAGTTAAGTGATATTACTGAAAAGGGGACCCAGCTCTTAGCAAGTCTGCCTAGGGCTAGCTGGTAGTGTGTGGGTTCTTGACTTCATGTGGGAGAGATTACACAATAGAAGTTCGGGTGATTTTGATGATATATTTATTAAAGCTGGGGACAATGGAACAAGGAAGGGATTAGGGTAGGAGAAGCAACAGGAGAGCCTAGGTGGGGCCACTTTAGCTTATTAGAAAGTCAAAGAAAAGGGCCTTGGTGACAGGATCAGGGGGTTAGCCCAGGATGAACTGCTGCTGTCCATTGCTCCCCTTGTTGCAAGTCTCTTGAGGACTATTAGGGTTTAGGAGATGCATACTTGTGCAGAAGAAGAGGGGGAAAGAAAAGGTACAAATGCATTCCTGGAGGGTGAGCATGTGCTGGGACCTTTGTTTTAAGGGGTTTTTAAGGGCTGGGAGTTTAGGGGAGGTCTCAGGGGATGATCTCAGTAGAATATTCATCAGATTGTCCAGGTGTGCCCTTTCAGGATCGTGGTCCCCACTGATTGGTCAGTGCCAGGGCAGGGAGTCACTAGTCATCGCAGGTGGTCCTGGTGTCATCCACCTGGTCTCATTGCTTCTCTGGGCCTAGAGCTTAAATAAAATGGAGGCCTAGATATTATCTCTCAGGAGGTGACCTTCTGTATTGGTCTGTGAATTGCTTGGCTACTTGTCTGTTTCCCCATTCCACTTGCCAAAGTTTTTCTTAGCTTCTTACTATCCAGCCTCAGTGACTCAGTTCATTGTGCTCATAAAATAAAAACCAACCAGTTATTCAAGAGTGATTCAGGCATCTCTCCTGGGGTTCTTAACTAAGAGAGCACTATGTGGTGAAGTGAGCAATGTCCTCATAACATCTCTGATGCTAAATTCTCACAGGGCAATTTCTTATGGCATATCTCAATGTAGGCTACTGCTTCTCTATCTCCACTGCTATTCCATAGTTGGAGTGGAGCAAGAGTAAAATGTGGCATTGGATCAAGGCACTGAGCATTCTGGAAAGGGAGAAATACTGTTCAATTCAGGGAGAGAAGGAAGGGTAAGGTTTAGGTAAGTGAAGAGAAGTTGGGGTGAGGTAGAACACAGTAAGTGAGGAAAGACCACGAGGCTACATAGGATTGCCCCTCTCCTCCTCCTAGCCTCCCTCTGCAGGAGTAAAGAGGGAACTCTAGTGTTCTGTGTATTCCTGGCACGAACCCGGAGGAAAGTTTCTCTTGAGAGGGAAAGTCTTTTCAGTGTGGCCAGTAGGAGGGTGGTGGCACTGGTAGACCTGAGCCTATGAGCACTCACTTCTAGGACAATATGGGGGAAGCGGAATAGGGAAATGTGGGGGATAAAATTAGAGCAATGGTTCTAAGTGAGGGGCAACTCTGCCTATCAGAGCACATTTGGAAATGTCTAGAGACACTTTTGGCTGTCACACCTGGGGAGGAGGTGCTCCTGGCATCTACTGGGTAGATGCCAAGGCTGCTACCAAACATCCTACAATGCACAGGACAGACCAGACAACAAAGTGTTATCTGATTCAAAATGTGAGTAGGACTGAGGTTGAGGAAATCCGGATGGGGGAAAGAGAAGACCTATGGTAGAGACAGGGATTTCGGTCAGTCTCTTCAGTGTGTACTAGGCTGGGCATCAGGAGACCCAGGTTTCACCCTGAGGATTATGCTGAAGATGATGATGGTCATGGTGATGACAATGGCGATGATGATTCCATTTGTTCACACTGCAGTTGACAATGAAGTCTCATACTCACTTCCTCCATGACCTTCAGACAGTTTGGACCCTTGTTAAGGAAGAGAAAACCACAGCTCAGAGAGCATAACTGGCTTCTTCAATCTGCCTCAAGCTATAGTGTTTGCTTTTTTTCCCCTCCTCCATCTCCTGGGGTGCCACTGTCTGACTGCCTGTCTCCTCCAACCATGTATGTTGGGAGAATTCCCTAATGTACAAACCTAACAGCTGAAGAGGATACTTTCCCAGTCTTGAGGAGAGCATGTGGTTGGGCCAATTAGCTTCACCCACATTGGACTCTGAATCAAAACTCAGGGACCACAGTGGTGAAGCAGGGTCAGAGGCAAATTCTTTTCTTGCAGTGAGTGGTGGTGGTGGTGGTGGTGGTGGTGAAGGCCATGGTGACAGTGGGGTTAGTGGTGATGGCGGTGTTGGGGGTAGGGGCAGTGGTGATGGGGGTAGGGGCTGTGGGGGTGGGGGTAGTGGCAGTGGTATCCAGGGTTAACAGCAAGGCCAGTGACATTATAGGTGTCTGTTTAGCTGTGTGGGGTTTGGCAGTGGAGAAGGCAGCAGCCTGCTCTCCAAGCTGGTTGTGTGCCTCGGGTCTAGCTGCATAGTGATCTTTTGTTTCTATTTGTTTTCCAGTCATTCTGGCTGGCCGTGCTGTGAGCTGTGTGATATCCTTTCACAACATTCCTTCTTGGCTTCAGTCAGCCAGAATCAGTTTAGGTTGCCTACAAGGAGGAATTCTGGCTGATAAACTTGTGTATGACCTTGAACTGGTCCAGAGTTTGTTTTTACTTAGGGCTTAGCTCTCCACACGACTTACACATGAACCTAACGGGACCCGTGAGGGGCCAGATCAGACTCTCAGATACTGCTCAGAAATGTTCCTTTCCTCCAAAAATAAGCCTTTGCTATGCCTTCAAGACCATCATCCCTGGTTCCATCTCCAGGGGCTCCTCTTCCCAGGGCCTCTCAGCTCCCTTTGCCCATAGCCATTCGTTGGGCCACTGCTCCTCTCTTTGCCAGATGAACCCAGGTATGCATAAACTCCACCTATGGATACAACTTGAATTCTTTTTTTTCATAATCCATGTTAACTTCCACACTAGCGGTCACTTTAAGGATTCTCCTTCCTGAGCTGGGACCCACTGTCACATATGAATTAGCTGCTGAGGGCAGTGTATGTCCATCCCAGACCACCACTCAGGAGAGGTCAGCAGCCTGTGGGTGGAGAGGAGACCACGTAGGGAGCTTGCCCTCTATAGGGAGCACTATGGCTCCTTCTCAGCTTCCCTGAGAGAGACTCAGCAAGGGAGAGATCTGCTGGCTCTTGGGAGCAGTGCTCCATTCCCAGAGCCTCCCAACCACTGATTAATGAGTCTGTGAGGCCTGTGGCCCAGTTGTTCCCCTAGTGCAGGTGGAATCGTGTTTCTTGTGGGCCTTGCGGCCTGGCACACAGCAACGGGCTGAGAAGGCTCTCGTGACACCAAATCCCTCTCTGGTGATACCCAGGCAGTGAAGACAGAACAGGAAAGACAAGCTCCTGTGGTTCCTGGGAGGGGCCGAGGACACCAGAGGGAGGTGATCTCTTCATTCCTTTCAGGCAGACAGCCATGAGTTCTAAGGCTCAGGATGGGTAAAACAAACCCAGCAGGGCCTTCACACTCTGGCCCAGGGCAGAGGGGAAGGGGCCGTAGGCCAGGAGCGGGAGCCCACGGTCCTCTTGACAGCTGCTCTCGGTGTCCTTCCCTGAGAGGCCCGGTTCCAGCCTGTGATGCAGCCTTCCTTCCCTCCCGGAGTTTCCCCCGAACTAGTTCTCTCTTCTTTCTTCAGGAATGGCTTCTGCCATGGCAGCGTGAGAGAGCTATAAACCTTCCCATCCTTCCCAGAAACACCAAAGAAGAGACAATATAACACAGGCACTGGCTTTGATGTCTTTGGGATGTATAATTAACAAATATTTATGTGGCAAGTATATCATTCTCTTCTTTCACAGTAACTGCCTCAATGTCATGCTAAGAAAGCCTTCCCCATCTCAAGATTACATGAACCGTCACTATTTTTTCCTGTAGTAATTTTTTATATTTTTCTCTTGAAGCCATTTGGAATTCACATTTGCCCAAAAAGCAAGGTAGGAATAGAATATTACTTTGTTTTCCCTGAGTGGTTATTTGCCCCAGCCTTGCCAAGTGAATTAATCCTTCCTTCACTGATTTGGAATGTCACCTTGGTAATAAAGGAACATTTTGTATATTCCTGACTATTATATTGCTCCATTGATTTTTATTTTGTTTTAATATCATTTGGTTTCAGAAGGCTGATGAAGTCAGAGCAAACTGAACTGATCTAATTAGTTGGGAGACTTTGCAAGGCTTTACAAAAGAAGAATCACCAGCTGTTGACAATGTGACTGGGCACTGCTTGAGAGTCCTCCCTGGTTCAGTGACAGGTGGCCAGCCAGCTTGAAGAGCAATGACAAAAATTTCATGCATGGAGTCCGAGGAGACCAGAGAGGTTAAGCCAGCTCCCACATGTAGGGTACAGTGGATGCTGGATGGGAACTCAGAGGGCTCCTCTATAAATTTTGGCTTGTACATCTCTCTTGCAGCCTTTCCTGTTTCCCTTGCTCACTGCCACCCCTCTAATTCTTACCTTTTTATCTCTCACCTGGCCAATGACTTTTGCATTAGCATTGCTCTCTCCAGTCTCCATTCCTCTAATGGATAGAACACCTCTAGGATGGAATCAGGTAACTCTGTTGAAAATGTTATGTCAGTGGTTCCTCACCGAAGTTAAACTTATCCCAGTGTTTAAGGTTCCAATGCCCTGGCACCCATCCGAATTACCTCTTGTTTTTCCCTCCTAAGTAACTTGTAAGCTCCCACCAGGCAGGACGAGTTGTCATGTCCTGTATATTCCCCATGAAGCCCTGATTGCCCTTTCTCCACCAAGGTCTCCTCTTAAACCACATTCATTCTTTAAAGCTTGGCCCCAAGGTTAGCAAAGTTGCGAAATATGCCTTCTGTGATGCCCAAGCCCAGGGGCATCTTTCCATCCCCTGGTGTCATGTTTCCTAGGAGGTACCATTTTCAGGTATGTGACACTCTCTTGTCTTGCTGTCTACTTATTTCCTAAATGTGTGCTCCTCGGGGACAGAGGTGGTGACTTGTACCTCTCTATCTTCTGAGATACCTTGCACAGTGGGTGCTAGATGCTACATAGTATAATATAGAGTATGTGTTAAATGATATAGGACAAGGGGACGAGTGAGAGATTTCCCCTTCCTGCCATTCCCAGAACCTTTTCTTACTTCCCAGGAGTGAGGATGGGATGCACTTATACGTTACTGAACGACTTAATAAGCTCACTGGAGATGATTTGGGGAGAATTATGAAAAGGAGCTGATATATAGAAATGACAAATGCAGTCCTATTTTTTAGAAATGTGAAGATGTGCTATGAAATGTATTGATAGGAAAGTCTGAAGTCCATTTTGGATAAAGTTGTGGACTGTATTGTTGAAGGGATGGGCATTGGGCATTTAGCAAATATTTATGAAGAGTGTGTGATAATCCTAACATATATTGAACACGTGCTATGTTCTCACATTATTCCACTTAATTCTCACAACTCTATGAAAAAGAGTTTGTACTGTTATTATACCCATTTTATAGATAAGAAAACTGAGATTCAGAAAGGTTAACTCGACCAAAACTGTACAACTAATAAATTTGAATCCAGGACTTTCTCTTTCCAAAGCTGTATCCTTCCCTTGTATTATGCTGCCTTTCACATGGCCTAACAGAGGGCTTGGCACACACAGGGTTTAATTTTAGTCCTCCTCATTATGTGTCAGCAGTGGGATAAGCCAAAATTAACTTGCCCATGAACTGCATTAGAAGTGTTCTTTCAGTAGGTAAGGAGGGAACCAGTCCTATTCCCAGAACTGGGCTCTGAGGAACCAGGCCTGGGGATTCAGGTCCTAGTCCATTATCCTCTGCTGCTTTCTAGGCCAACCACCCCAGGCATCTTGGGGATAACGGTAGGTACCTCAGAGCAGTGGTCTCAGCCATTAAATGAGGTAGTGTAGAGGAAGCAATTAGCACGGTCTGGCACTTAGTAACTGCTCCACAGATGTTGGCCTCCAACAAATGTTGGCCTCCAGAAATGTTCACCCCTGGGCTCCAAACCCAAGAGGGACTTCCCCTTACAGAACATATTCAAATCAGGGCATCAGGCTGAGATTGAGAAGCATCTCAAAGCACAGTTACCCGAGGAGCATCACCTGGAGGTGTGCTGCCTAAAGAGCATTGGAGCCCACAGCACTGAAGCTGGGGGACAGGGGCCTCCACGGCCTTGGAATTCACAGCCACTTCCAAAGGCTCCTGGGACCAAAGGCTTCCTGGAACCCACTTTTCTTATGGTCACTGGCGTGGCTTTTTCTGGGCAATGCTACGCACATAACTGAGGTCTGGAAGCAAGTCATCTGTGATTACTGACTTAATAATATTAATAAAATTCCATTAACAAAAAAATCGACATCTGACTCGAGTGGCCCTCTCTTAAACTATTTTTAAAAACATTCAGTTCAGGTATGTTGATGTAGTTTGGGGTTTTCCCCTGAAACATAAGAATCCAGGGCTACCTTCCAGTGGGTGGTCTGGCAAGGCTGAGAGGCCCTTCACACATTCTGCGTGTGGGTCCTTTGCTCTCGTCACAACCACAGAGGGCCAACTTCCCCTCTAAGTCCTCTCCCAAGCACCCAAGTCACCAAAAGACTGGGAAGAGAATATAGGAGAATCCCTCCCACACCCCGCTGCCATCTCAGTGAGCCCACTGTAAGCACGCAACAGACACAGGACAATTATCGTCTAAAACATCACGTGTGCCCTCCTTCTCCTGACACCACCCCTTCCTGGTAATCCCCCAAAGAGAGAATGGAGTATATTCTATTCGCTAGAGACACAGACATTACCTATTCAGTAAGGAAAGCCTTTCAGCCCAAGCATCACATTTGGGGAGCCCCAGCTGCTGCCCAACTTAGCAGACACCAACCTCTATAATGTGAGAGTCCTCTCCTGCCTGCTCTCATAACATGCACTCACCGCACCCGTTCCACTCAACTGTGTTTGCTGTTTTGCAGATAACAGGGCTTCTCACACTACACAGCTTAACACTGTTACACCTCCATACTTAATTATCACAGTAACTCAAGCTCACATTAAAAGCGAGAGATGGGTCCACATTACCTTGATCATGAATTAGTAATCTTGCCCTCTGGAGATGCCTTCCCCAAAGTGCTCACTGAGGTGTCTATGCCATGCTGTTCCCACATTCATACTAAGCTCCCCACCCCTCCTGTGAGTGTGTGTGGGCTTCTGTTTTGCAGAGACGAGATCTCTCGCTTCCTTCACCCTCCCCTCCTCCTTCCCCAGGTTAGGTTGGGTCCCTGATCAGAAAAGCCATGTATCCCACATACCTGCCCCCTGGAAATGAAGAGGCAACCATGATGGGGCAAGAGCACTGGGCTTTCTTGGGAGCCAACTCTACCACTGACACCTGCGTGTTACGGGTGGTAATTCACTCGGTCACAGTCTCTCTGAACCTCGACTCATCTGAAAACTGAGGGGATCGTACCTACCTCATTACCTTATGGGTATCAAAAGAGGAGAAACAGCCATGTAAGTGCTTCAAGACTGTGAACTCAGAAAATGTCATTTATTTCTATTAAATGACCTCTGGATTGAAAAGCAGACTACATGGGAATGCTGCATAAGAGTTAGCAACTCCCAGGTTTCTACTTAAAATGTGGACAAAAATCCTATCTCCCAGCAACTCTGTGTCCTGGTAGAGCAAAATAACTTCTGTGTATTAGCAAAGTAAGAGTAAAAAGTAATGGTGTTAATAACCATGATGATAACGATAACAACTGATATTTACTGAGGCAGGCACCATCCCAAGCATGGTATGCATGTTTCATTCATTCGTCCCCCTATTTGTTCTGCTGGAGCTGGCTAGTACTGGTGATTGTTAAATACCCAGGAATTTTCTGAGCCAGTGTTAACCAATTCATAAGTGAAAATTGACCATGGTGGGAGTATTTACACCAGAGAAACTGGCAAATGCTGCAAAACAGGGTTATTTCTCTATTTATTTATGCATTGAGCCAATTTATCAGGAATTATTTATTTTCCATTTTTATACCTGGGAAGCAGATCTGGAGAGATTATGTGAATATAATAATAATCCTGTGAGGTCAAAACATTCAACATGAACTGCTGCTTCTCCTACTTCTACCTCGCCCATTTACTTTCTATTTTCCTCTATAGTTTTTTCATTAACAGTAAGAACAACAGCAACAAAAATCCATTTCTCATATTTCCTGTAGGTCAGACACTTGCACTAGGAACCTTGGGGCTTGGGGTGCCTGGTTTCAACAGTTATATAGGAAGAGAAACACGGTTCTTGACCCTGGCCACACATCTGAATCACCCAGAAAACTTTTTGAAGAAATCAACAGCCCTTGCGCCCTTCCAGCCCCTGACCAATTTGATTTCGTTATCAGCATCTCTAATGCCCAGAGAACAGGGTATGTGCTCTGAGTCACACAGCAAATTATTGCTGCGTGAGGTCTAGAAACTAGGGTTTTCAATGTTGACTTCAGATGTCTTTCTAATACTCACACCAGCCAATCAATCCACCAACATCTGATGTGTCAGTGCCTTACACATGGTAAGTCCTCAAATCCACACAGGTTAAAAAATAAATAAAACTTCATGCATTAATCTTCCAAAATTAATTACTCTTCAGGCATTGCTCCTAAGAAAAGAACATACTCAAATCATGAAAAGGTCACACAAATGAAAGGAATGACCAGGTCATGTAATTTGTTCAGTTTACAAAGCTCTCAAAATTACCTGTCAAGAAATTACCTGAGAAGTGCCCTGGGCAGTGTCGCCCAGTGGGTTGGAGCATCCTCTGGTAAGCTGAAAGGTTGCTAGTTTGATTCCCGATTAGGGTGCATACCTGGGTTTCAGGTTTGGTCCCAGGTTGGGGTGTGTATGAGAGGCAACCAATCAATGTTTCCCCCTCACATTGATGTTTCTCCCCCTCTTTTTCTTCCTCTCCCCCCTCTCTCTAAAATCAATGAGTATGTCCTCGGGTGAGGATTAAAAATATTCAAAAAAATTACCCGAGAAGCACTGGAAGTTCTGCAAAATCTAAAGCCCAGAGAGGCAAAGACATGCAGTGAATTAGTGCCAGAGTCCAAGAGTGATTTCTGCTGAGGCCTCTCCCCCCACCCGCCCCACAGCTCCTGGTCCTCAGACCATCTTTCCCAAGCCCCACTGCACACCCAGCTTCCTCCCATGAATGTGTTTTCCCTCTCCTCTCTCCTTTCTCTCTTTCATTTCTCATATATTTAATAACCACAGGTCCTGGCACTTAATTATTGCTCAGTAATTTTGTTTTTTTGAGGAATAAATGAATAATTGACTGCATTCTTTACAATTCTACACTCTGTAGGTTCAGGAATGAATGAGACATGGTCTCACCCTCAAAATGCTCAGGCTAGGGTCTAGTTGGAGGCATTGTGGGGTGGAGGAAAAAGTGTGAGATTGCACCAAGAAAAATGTTCACCAGAAACCTGGCCCTACATAAAATGTGGGCAGAAGGCTTGGGTAGCCTGAACTCCAGCTTCCTCATCTGCAAAATGAAGCTGGCAATGCCCTACGTCATGTGGTCCCGGTGAAATTTAAATCATGGATAAATTCATCTGGGATGTTTCCCCACACATAGTAGGGTTGTAATATTATTATGCATGCCTTTGAGCAAGTTGGAAATCAAAAATAGCCGAGAAAGCAATGGTTTTAAGCTGAAGCTTCAGGTCAAGTGGTTGCTTATTTCAAGGAGAAATCTAAATCAGTTATTTCTGTGACATTGTTAGAAGCGCTGTCTTCCTGCTCCACCAAGTCTGCTCCCCACCCAGATGCGTTGCCAGGTGGCCACGGGCAACTCACTGCTCTGCACTTACAAATAGCTCAGAGGTGCTCAGATATTCCTAAATAACCATGGACTTTAGGTCCAGGCTTACCTAGTAAACCTCTCTCCATGGTATTGCCTAGCATGCCTTACTCAAAGTAAATTTGCAGCAAATGTTTGCTAGAAAAAATGATCTTTTAAGTAAATACACACATGCACTCTTCACCCTCATTTCCCTTCCAGGAATATACTCTTCTAAAATTAAAATGCCTTATTTAATGCATGATAATTGCGGAGGTTGGTAATTTTCAGCTGCCGGAGTGCTTAGGTTGAGATTTGCCAGTGGTGTGTCCCTACCAACATCCACACACACTAGCCTTTATTATTCCATGCTAACCACAACTTGTAAATGTGGTTTTTTGTGTTTCTATTATTAGAGTGTAGGCTTCTTAAGGGTAGCCGTCTTGTCCACTTTACCCAACACTCCAGAGCCCACACGGAGCCTGACACTTGGGAACAGACAGGAAACATGTGTGGAGTGAGTGGGCAGTCAGTGCAAGTGGGCGACAATGAATTTCCTGAGCACCACTCTGAACTGGGGAGACTGCTGGCCTCCTGAGGCCCTCGTCTGTACACCAGGGCTACGTTGGGGTCCAGCTGAATGTGCAGGTAAGGGCCGCTGGTCTCCAAAGTGGCTTCTCACCTCAGGCTGCATGAGATCTATTTGGCCCCACAAGGAAAACATTTGGACTTCTATTGTATGTATTTTGACCTGAATAAAAAGACAGAAATGAGCCCTGTCTGGTGTGGCTCAGTGGATTAAGTGCTAACCTGCGAACCAAAGGCACTTAATTTGCTGGTTCAATTCCCAGTCAGGGCACATGCCTGGGTTGCGGGCCAGGCACCCAGTAGGGGGCTCTCAAAAGGCAACCACACATTGATGTTTCTCTCCCTCTCTCTCCTCTTCTCATTTCTAAAAATAAATTAATAGAATATTTTTTTTAAAGAGAGAGAAATGCCAGGTTTTCTTATGTAGCCAGTTTATTAAGTAGACTAATATTGATAGGGGGTACAAGCAAGAAACAACTTTATTTTCTACCACTGCTGCCTTCAAACAGATTTCAGGTAACTAGACCAAGCCAACTTCAGACACCAGCTCATGTATGCATGTATTTGATTTAGTTTAAATAATAAATGCAGGGACTGAACAAATGGTCCCTGGTGGGAAGCAAAGGAAAAAACAACAATGATCAAGCGAAACTGAGAATCCCTAACTCAGCAGGGACCAGCTACACAATCATCACCCAGAGAGAGTCACCGCAAAAGGGACAAGGCAAATGCCTCCGTGAGTTGGAGTATAAGAATGGGCGTGACGTAAAATGATTTAAAAACAATACCAACTTTGATTCTGGAAACATCCACCTACTTCATAAAATATTGTGAATTAAATGCTGTAGTAGTCTAAGTGAAGGAATTGAAAGGTAGCACATTTGTCGCCCCCACCCCCACCCCAGCCCCTAGCAGGGGGCCTGGCACTCTGTGGTACTTCCTGCGTGTGGGTGGGTGGAATGAACACAGGAACAAACACCAAGGAGGTGCAAGTGATTGAATGAATACCTGAACAATTTACCAGGGAGGCACAGACCTTGGCTCCAACAATGCCTCCTATTCAGGTTGTAGAAGATCAGATAATTTTAGTTACATCTTTTCTTAAAAAAACCACTTACCCTGATCTTGAAAATCACAAATGGCGACATTCGCCGCCTTGTGTTTTATTTGTCTTAAAACACAAATAAAATGTTGACATTTCTGTAGGCAGAAGCCGGACCTCAGGGAATCCAGCTTCAGCAGGAGCCATAACTCCACTTGTTAGTGGGAAGTGCCCAATACACATTCTTAATAAGAAAGAGCACATAACTAATGAGGTCAATGTGTGAGATGTCTGGAGTTTATTTTATTTATGCTTTGCATTAAGGGAAAACTTCATTGCCAACAACATGGGCCAGCAGCTTCTTTCGCAGCTGTTTTTCTGTAAAGCAGTTTCACAAAGACAGGATGTTGTCCTAAAAAAGCCTTTTGGCTCTCTGCTGGACGGGCCAGCAGCTGGCTGGGTGTCACAAACAAACCGAAAAGTATGTTCAGTGGTGCCAGGTCACTAGGGAAGCTGGGTCTATGGCTTCAAAGGCAGAGCAGCAGTACATTAGAAAAGGTTGTAAATAATGCAGGGAGGTTGTTGATCTCACAGGGCGCCCAGGAAGCACAGGCTGGCGACAGTACGGGTGCGAAAGTGGCGCGTGCCTGCGGGTGGCTAGGGAACACACAGAGGAACACAACAATCAACTGTGAGCAGTTGACTGGTCTGTATCAGTCAGTCTGTAGCAGACCTGAGCAGTCAGGTCTCACACAGACTTGGAAACAGAACTGAGCACAACAAACTTGTTTCCCAGGTCAGAAAATTCCCATTTGACTGATTTCCATTAGTATCAGGAATACGGCAATAGTAGCAACAGATGTTTACGGAACACTCATTCCCAGGCACTACACTAAGTGTTTCTCATGTACTTTCTCATTTGATGTCTGGAAGACTCTGGGAGGAACAGTTTCATCACTTTCAAATACAGGAGAGGAAACGGAGACTTGGATCAGAAGTAACTTACCCCAAATCTGCAGCTAGGATGTGAAAGCTGGGGTGTGGATCTGGTTTGTGTAGCCTGAAAGCATGCCCTCTAACTCATGACCTTTATCAATTTTCAAATTTAAAAAAATAGTGACACTGCCGTGCAGTGAGGGAAAATATGGCCTTTTCAACTAAATGGCATATTCATGACCTTGGAGTAAACAACCATCCCTTACATAGGTCAAAAAGTCACTAACCATAAATAATCAAATGGGCAAATTGGATTTCACTAAAATTAAAAACTTCTGCTCATCAAGAGACACTACTGAGAAAGTCAAAAGACAATCCACAGAGTGGAAGAAGATATTTGTAACACATGTAGAAATAATATTGAGAATATATTCTGAAAACCAATAAGAAAAAATACAGAAAACCAAATAGAAAAATTGGCAGAAGATTCAAGCAGACATTTCACAAAAATAATATCCAAATAACAAGGAAACAAATGAAAAATGACTTATGTTGTTAGGCATCAGGCAAATGCAAATTAAAATCAATATGTAGATTTCCGGCCAAGATGGAGGCATAGGTGGAAACATTGCGCCTCCTCAAAAAACCAAATTTAAGGACAACAAAGATTTAGAAACAAAAACACAACCAAAACAGACAGAAAATTGAACTGTAACAAAGTCCAACAACAACAAACCATTCATTCAGACTGGTAAGAGGGACGCAGTCAGTGGCGGGCGGAGAGGGGTCCTGGTAGGAAGAGGTGATGGTTGGCGAACTGGGCGGGGTGAGAAAACAAGCAGACCCAGTGAGGCTCTTGAGACGTTTGGCTGACCGCGGTCACACATTCGCGTGCAGATAAACCAGGCAAAAAACAGCCCTGGCTGGTGTAGCTCAGTGGATTGAGTGCAGGCCTGCGAACCAAAGGATCGTGGTTCAATTCCCAGTCAGGGCACATGCCTGGGTTGCAGGCCAGTTCCCAGCAGGGGATGCACGAGAGGCAACCATGCATTGATGTTTCTCTCCCTCTCTCCTTCTCTTCCCCTCTAAAGATAAATAAATAAAAATCTTTTAAAAAAAAACGGGCAGTGAGACAGACTGCACAACCCAAGCCCCCAGTGATGGGAAATAAAGCCTAAAAGCACTAATTGAAAAACTTTGGGAATTGAGGTGCCGGGAGAGGCTCCCAGCTTCACAGGACAGTTTGTTGGAGAGACCCACAGGGTCCTGAAACATACACAAGCCCACCCACACAGAAACCAGCCCCAGAAGGGCCCAATTTGCTTGTGGGAAGTGGCAGAGGGGACCAAAATCCAAGAGAGAGCAGAAAAACACCATTGCTCCCTCTCGGACCACACCCCCACATGCAGTGTCACAACCCAGCAGACTGGGTTAACCCGCCCTGGTGAATACCTAGGGCTCCGCCACTCATATATAACAGGCACTTCCAGACCAAAAAATTATGGCTCAAACACAAGAAAAAATTAAAGCCCCAGAGCCAATACTTCTAAGTGACCAAGGGATAGCCAACCTATCAGATGCACAGTTCAAAACACTGGTGATCAGGATGCTCACAGAACTGGTTGATTTTAGTCACAAATTAGATGAAAAAATGAAGGCTACACTAAGTTAAATGAAGGAAAATGCACAGGGAACCAATAGTGATGGAAAGGAAATTGGGACTCAAATCAAGTGAGCAGACCAGAAGGAAGGAAGAAACAACCAAACAGAAAAGAATGAAGAAACAGTTATTCAAAAAAAATGAGGAGAGGCTTAGGAACCTCCAGGACACCTTTAAACTTTCCAATATCCGAATTTTAGGGGTACCAGAAGGGGAAGAGGAAGAGGAAGAGGAAGAGCAACAAATAGAAAACTTATTGAAACAAATAATAAAGGAGAACTTCCCCAATCTGGAAATAGAAATAGACTTCTAGGAAGTCCAGGAAGCTCAGAGAGTCCCAAAAAAGTTGGATCCAAGGTGGAATACACCAAGGCACATCATAATTACATTAGCCAGGATTAAAATGAAGGAGAGAATCCTAGAAGCAGCAAGAGATAAGGGGACAGTCACCTACAAAGGAGTTCCCATCACACTGTCAGCTGATTTTTCAAAAGAGACTTTGCAGGCAAGAAGGGGCTGGAAAGAAGTATTCCAAGTCATGAAAAGCAAGGACCTCCACCCAAGATTGCTCTATCCAGCAAAGCTTTCATTTAGAATGGAAGGGCAGATAAAGTGCTTCTCAGATAAGATCAAATTCAAGGAGTTCATCATCACCAAGCTCTTATTATATGAAATGTTAAAGGGACTTACGTAAGAAAAAGAAGACAAAAAAGATGAACAGTTAAAGGCCAGCAAACTCACAGTTATTAACAACCACACCTAAAACAAAATTGAACTAAGAGGACAGCTAGATCAGGAGCAGAACCATAGAAATGAAGATCACATGGAGGGTTAGCAACAGGGGAGTGGGAGGAGGAGAAGAGGGGAGAAGGTACAGAGAATAAGTAGCATAGATGGTGGGGAGAAAAATAGACAGAGGGAGGGCCAGAGTAATGTGGGAAATGTAGAAGCTAAAGAACTTATGACACATGGACATGAACTAAAGGGGAGAATGTGGGGGGAGGGGGTGTGCATGGTGGGGGGGAGTGAAGGGGGAAAATGGGACAACTGTAATAGCATAATCAATAAAATATATTAAAAAATAAAATAAAATCAGTATGTAATCTGACTACACACGGATCAGAATGACCAAATTTAAAAAGACAGGAGGCTCTGGCCAGGTAGCTCAGTTGGTTAGAACCCCCTCTGCACCAAGTTGTGGGTTCAGTTTCCAGTCAAGGCACATATACGAATCAACCAATGAATGAATAAATAAGTGGAACCACATCTCTCTCCCTCTTTTCCCCTTTCTCTCTCTCTAATAAATAAAAAAATTAAAAGGTAGAAATACCAAGTAGTAGAGAGGATATAGAGCAACCAAAACACTCATAGCTGCCAGTAGTTTGACTGATACAATAACTTTGGAAACTTGTTTGGCAGTATCTACAAAAGCTAAGTATATACATACATCATGCATAATTTCACTCCTAGAATAGATCTAATAGAAATGTGTATATATGTTGGCCAGAAGACATGTACCAGAATATTCATAGTGGCGCTATTTGTTACAGCTAAAAACAAACCAAAAACCCAAATGCTCATGACAATAGAATGGGAAAATAAACTATAGCATATTTACAAAATAACGGTCAGGATATATGAACTTCAACCACGTGCAACAATATACTGATCAAACCTACAAATGTGAGGTTGAGTGAAAGAAGCCAGATGTGATTGAGTATATTCTGCATGTTTCCTTTATTTAAAGCAAGAAGCAGACACAATCCTTCTATACTATTAGAAGTCAGGTTAGTGCTTACCTAGAGAAGGGTGTAGTAACTGGAATGAGGAACGAGGAAGGTTGGACATCTCAGGTATGGTGACATTCTGTTTATTGATCTATGTGCTGGCTACAAAGGTGTATTTAGTTTGAGCAATTTATCAGGCTGTGAACGTATTGTATGAGTTAGCTATTGCCATAACAAACCACCCCCAAACCCTGGCTCTGGTACCCCTACCTGCTGTGGGCAGGCAAAAAGAATTTACTTCCTGCTGACCGGTTTTGGGGTAGTTAGAGTTGTAGGTTGAGCGCAGTTGGCCTTGGCTCTGGGCTGCCAGACAGCCTGGGCCTGCTCCACCAGTCTCTCGTCCTGTTTTAATGGTCAGCCATACACGGCATGTTCTTTTAAGGTGACAGACACCCAAGAGAGTGAAAAGAAGCACACAGGTCTCTTAAGGTCTAGGATAGCATTTAGCATCCTCTGACCACTGTCCACACTCCTTTGGCCAAAGCAGGTGACACAGACATATCGAATGTCCGTGATGTAGGACAATATGCTCCTCTAATGGAGGCCAGGGCAAGGAGGGACTATTTGGTGAACAATCATATAATCCGAGATACTTCTGATGGGTGCAGTGGGCTATTTCATACTTCAAAAAATTTTTGATGAAACAGACAAGAAAAAAGGTGAAGATAAGGCACTATCCTCCCATCCTCATTCAACCCCCTCCCTAGCCCTTCATAGAGAAGGGATGATGCTTATGAAACTTTTCTATACAAGCACGGGGAAGAAAGGAAGGAAGGACCCAAGCTTCCCTAGCACACAATGCACTTCCTGTCTGCAGGCTGAGAGGAAAATCTCCCCCTGGTCAGCGCCCCCGCCAGAGGAACGGCAGCGGCAGGTCAGCCCTTCCTGTAGATGCGGCTGACGCAGCCCTCTCACATCCAGCCTGTTTTCTACTTGAATGGCTCCATATGACAGTCAAATCACCTAACAAAGATTGACCTTTCTTTTGATGAGAATGGAAAAACTGAGTATAGAAAAGGCTCAAGATTTCTTCAAGACATTTTCCCCTCTTAACCAACACTTCTGAAACAATCTCCCTCATTCATAGCAGAGGCAGCAGGTTCTAAACACAGGCAGTAACTACCACAGGCTGGGTGGCTTTGACAATACACACTTACTTGTCACAGTTCTGCAGGCTGGAAGTCCAAGATCAAGGACAACATTCCCAGTTCCCGGATCTTTTGTAACGGATACGCTGTCAGAGAGGTATAAGCCTTTGGAGAGGTCTGGTTCCCACCACAAGGAGGGTGTGGGAAGTTTGGGGGCAGCTGCTAACCCTGCGACTTCTGCGGGCCTGATGAAACCTAAGGTCCTTCAGCCTCACCCCATGTCCCAACCCCTCCTACCTCCACCCTCTACCCCCGCACTAAAAACTAGATCTTTTTGTCTTGCTTCCAAGAGATGAAAAAGAGTGCGGGGTTCTATTCCTCCTCTACAGGTAAATAACATTCGAATATACAGAGTGACAGTTCGCCCCCTACCACAGCTGCTTGCATAGCAACTCTGTCTCTGGACTCAGGCTGCCAAGTGTCAAGCCCTGGCTCTGGAACCTCTACCTGCTATGTGTCAGGCAGGGTTCTAGGCCTCGGCAAGTTATTCAACCAATCTAACCCTCAGGTCCTTCATCTGTTAAGAAAAAAAAAAGACCTATTCATTCAGTGGACTTTGTTGAAAAACAAAGACCTACTGTGTGTCATGCAGGGTGCTAGGCTCCAGGGACACAAGGGCAAATAGAGGTAACATGGTCTACGCCATCGTGGAGTTTTTCAGGTGGGGGAGGTAGAGTGAAAAGTCACATTTAAGTCAACATAATCGCAGTCACAGCCACGAGTGTTGTGAAGCAGGCAAACCATGAGCTGAGATGGAGAATAACGGGGAGTTAAGGAGGGCGTCCCTGAGAGGCAACACGCAAGCTAAATCTCAAAGGAAGAGAAGCTGACCAAGGCAAGAGCTTCTGTGAGAGGCTCCGGGGCCAGGAAGAGCTGGGTGCTGTCTAGAAGCTGATGGAAGACCAGAGAAGCTGGGCAGGGGAGAATGACGTCTGGTGAGGCTGGAGAGGTAGACAGGAGAGGAGCCCTCACCTGTGGGGCTTGGTAGTCGAAGGGATTTGGGTTGTATTCTCAGACAGTGGGCAGCCATTGAGGGGCTAAGGCGATCCTGCAGAGTGCTGTGTGGAGACTGGGAGGGGGGTGGTGTGGTGGTTAAGGATGGAGTGAAACCAGACAGGAGGCAGCAGCAAGAGTCCTGAGGGAGGCGGTGATGGCAGCGGAAGTGGGGGAGGTAGACAGAGCCGAGCACTCCCATTGGTGTGGGACCCCAGGACTCGTTGATGGGTTAGGGGTGTAGTGAGCAGGTGTGTGTGTGTGTGCTGTTACTGATATGGGGGAGGATGAAGAAGGGAACAGTTTTGGGTGATGAGGCTTCCTGATTGATCCTGCAAGTTCTGAGATACTGGTGAGATGGCAGTGACTGTGGCAGGCTGGACGCCGAGGCCTACGCTGAAGGCAGTACATGGGAATCAGCAACTCACAAGGAAGTGTGAGCTTACCCACTGTCATGGACTGCTTCTGCTAAAATGAAAATACTACAGGCTGGGTGACAATAAACACTTATTTGTCACAGTTCTGCAGGCTGGAAGTCCAAGATCAAGGCACCAGCAGATTCAGTGTCTGGTGAAGACCCACTTTCTAGTTCACAGACAGTCACGGCATTGTGACTTCATAGGGTGGAAAGCATGAGGACTCTCTCTGGAGTCCCTCTATAGGTACACTAATCCGATTCTCGGGGTTCTACCCTCATGACCTAATCACCTCCTAGAGGCCTCATCTCCTAATACCATCATATTGGGGGTTAGGGTTGGGGATTATGAATGTAAGGGGCGGCCACAGACATTTAACCCATAACATGTACACTTATAACATTTCAGGAGAGAGATGGATTAGGAAAAGAAGGAAAGGAAGCATGAACGCTCAGCAGTGGTTGGGAGGTCCACAGCATTTACAGTAGGGAAGCCAAAGGCCAGAAAAAGACCCTACCAAGGATGGCCAGTAAGGCAAAAAGGAAGTCCAGGAGAGGGAGGGGTCACAGACAGAAGATGTTTTGAGAAGTTGAGATGCTCATCTGGTCCAATGCTGTTGAAACGAGGATGCTTCAGGATGTATTGACAAATGAGAAAAGTTACACATAGAAACAAGCACATAGTGCATTATAATTTGTGTTTTAGAAACATGTGTGCGAGCAGGGGAGAGTATTTTAGCTCATCTGCAGGTTTGCCTATAGAATAGCTCTGGAGGACTCTGCTAAACCCTGGTAACAATGGCAACCCCCAGATCAGAGAACTGGGGGGTGGGAGATGGGTTTGTCTAAGAAGGAGACTTTCACTATATACTCAAATCGTACCCTTTAGTGTTTTCACATTTCTGTGTCATGTGACTATTCAAAATATCATTAAAATGATAGAAAAGTACCCTCCTTTCTAGAGTTGCTACTAATACATTAGTGAGGATACTAATACATTCTTGGCATGCCTGTGATAAGGACTAAATGAGACCATGCACAGCAACTGCTTAGCTCAGCCTGTGCCCTGTGCTCAGTGGGGGCTGGTTGGGAGGGAACCGCAGAAGAGCCTTGGCCTGTGTGCTCTGCTCCCAGGGCTGCCCTAACAAAGCACCATGAACTGGGTGGCTCAGAACAACAGGAATGTGTCCTCTCCCAGCTCTGGAGGCCAGAAGTCTGAGGTTAAGGTGCTGGGAGGGCCACACTCCCTCTGAAGGCTCTAGGGGAGAATCCTTCCATGCCTCTCCCTAGCTTCTGGTGGCGGTGTCACTGTCCGGCTTTCCTTGCCCGTGGCTGCATTGTCCCACTCTCTGCCTCCACCATCACAGGGCCATCCTCCTTCAGTGTCTTGGCCTTCATCTGGCCTTCTTAGAAGGACATCGCTCTTGGATTTAGGCCTTAGCCTAATTCAGGATGACCTCATTTGAACTATTTATCTAACTACATCTGCAAAGACCCTATTTTATACAAGGGCACCTTCCTAGGTACTGGGTGGACATGAATTTTGGGAATCTCAATCCAGTTTAGCTCATCAGGGTAGATTCTCACAGCCTTATCTCTGACCCGAGTCCAGTCACTTCTCTCCCTGGGCATCTGATTCCCATCCACAAAAGGAGAGGGGACACTGGAGGCCCTTTGAAACCTGCTCTAGCCCCACGGGATGGGTTTCCTCGGATGTTCCCAGAACTCTCTCAACTAGGCCTGTCTGGCAGCAGGAACAGCACTGAGGAGGCCAAAACCTACATGAGTGCTTTGCATGCTGCAAGTTTGGGGTGTCTGTGTCTGTCACCGCAAATGTCCCTAGGACCCCCAGCCATCAGTGAAGATTTCTGCAGTGATGGGCCCCCAGGCTGCCGGAAGTGCTCAGGCTTTGTCCTTAGTGAAGCTTGCATCTGGGTGAGTCACAGCTCAGAATTATAACAAGAACACCTGGTCCTGCCCACTCCTCCTTGTCACCTAAGTCACAGGACACGTGCAAATTCATATTTTGTTAAAAGAGGAGTTGGAATAAACTGGATTTGGCACGGCAGATTCCAAGGGACATCTGAGGTCGTGAACTAAGCAAATGGGTGCTTCTGCGACAGCCTGCAGCAGCCGCCGGGTGAGGTGGGGACAGAAGAACAAGAAAGAAGCTTCAGATGGGAATCTCTTCAGATGGGAAACCTGCTCCACCGTGTATCCAAGAATTGAAACAACTTCCCTTTTACTAACTGGGTTACAATAAAAGCAACATTTCTTCAGAACTTTGCTCCTCACAAAAAGCTTTTTAAATCTGTCATCCTATTTGACTTGATTCTCAAGAGTAGTGAGTGGGCAGGAACTTTGATCTTAGCTTTACAGGTGAGGAAATTGAAGCCCAGGGTGATGACGGCCTTGTCCACCAGCCCACACCAGCTACGCAGGCGCCTTGCCACACAGGGTCTCTCCCAGGGTGGCTCCTCCAGGGATCTCCAACCCTGATGTCACTCAATAAAATGTAAAGGTAACAATCTTTCATGTGGACAACTTGTTTCTTCATTCTCATATAAAGGCTGAGTACATACATCATTATAGGACACTGCTATTTTATTGATTTATGACATACAATATAAATAAAAGCTGAGTTATTTCCATGCAAATATGGGTTCAAGACAAGCCCGGAAGACCCCCTTTTAGCACGTAAGCTTCACCAGACAGACCTCCTGGAGTGAACACAGCGCCATCCTGACGGGGAGGAAAGCCATGATTCTCCCGGAGAACAGGGTCTTTAGAAAACAACCTCACTCTCCTACAATGACGATGAGCTGAAGCAGAGATCCTGCTGAGGACACTGCCCCGGAAAAACCCTGGGCCGCCCAGCCTGCTGTTCCAGACGTGAATGGGGCGGGGCGGGTTAGACCACACTGCAGGGCTGCCTTCCATGACAGGAGGAGCTGGTGCTGTTGTAGCTGGGTGATTTGAGGCTTTGGCCAATAAACTACATGGTCACCAGGTAAATGTTTGAGGCTTGCTTTTAGATATGACAGAGAAAACAAATAAAGTCTTGGGGAAGAGCTATTCTATAGTTATAAGAGAAATGGGCCTTGGGTCCAATCACCCTTGGGCTGGAGCTAATATTACAGTCTCATCTCTGTGGCATTCAGGTCACAGCCAGCAGCTAACCCACAAGAAACCACAAGGCAGAGAATGCCTGGGTGTCAGAGAACAGCGTGGAAGGAAATGGAGCCAGCGTCAGGGACTTGCCCAAGGTCACTCAACTTGTACTGCATGATCGACCTGGGTGGGACAGGGAACCATGTCTGCCCATGACACCATTGGTCCCCGGCACCCATTAGGGTGCCAGGCAGAGGGTGGGTGTCCGTGACATAAGGTAACTGGGTGACAGCAGCCAGAAAGGGAGGGGTGAGCATCAGGCGAGAACACAGGCCTCTCCTTTTGCAAGCCAGAGCTCCATGATTTATGTCACCATTCTGAGCATAACAAAAAGAAGAAGGGACAGAGCGAAAACAGAGAGGACGTATGAGGAACTGAGAGGTCACAAGTGAGGCAACAAGATATAAGCAGATGTTTCAGGAAGAGGGAAAGGATGGAGCAGGTCTGAGAGGATGGGGTTCCAGCATGGGGTCTACTTTCCCAAGTTAGGGGTCTGGCCTGGGCCTGGCTGTTGGTGATGATGACTTGGACAATAGAAGAAAAAGTAATCAGGGATATTTTCCCCAATAATCCTGACCCCACATACCCTTGGCACGGACTGGCCTGCCAGGCCTCCCTGGCTTTCCTGCTAGAGGCCTGAGGGTAGAGGGTGGGGGAGCTGGGCCCGAGGAGAGGAAGGCACTCGCCTTCCAGGGGAAGGGAGCAGCAGCAACCTGCAAACCTGCCCAGCCTGCCACCTCTAGCATTCACATCCGCTAGCTCACCTGATCCCCGAAACAGCCCTGTGGAGGCCCCATTCTACAGGTGGGGAAACACCCCCTCTTTGAGCTCTTTTCACATAGCATTTAGCTAGTTTCCTGTTAAACATTGATAAACCAAACTAAGAAGGACTGTTTGTGTATACTAATTTAATAAGGAGTAATTCCTTACTCACCCCATGGACAGAACCTCTAATGGGCCTTGCTGGTGAGCTGGTGGGGAAGTATTTGGGGGTCAGAGAACCCCAGCAGCAGCACAGTCAGCATTTTATTGAGCGTGTACCATGGGCAGGGCACTATCGTTTGCTCATATTGTCACATTTGCTCTTTAGCCTTGAGAGGTGGGTGCTATTATTCTCTAGTTTACATATGATGAGACTGAGGCACTGAGACGTTAATTGCCAGGATCACCCAGTGATAAGTGGTGGCCTCAGGATACTTTGGTTTATACTTACTTGCTTAGGCGTGAGACCAGCCTATGCCAAATATTGAATATTTGGGGGACAAAAAAGGGGACCTTGAGTGGTACAGTCCACTAGTGGGGAAGAAAGTTATCTTCTGGACAGTGGGCAGGGTAAATGAAAATCACAGATGTAAAAAAAAATCAAATTTGGACCTTAAAATTGTGCATCGATTTTATTATTTTTTTCAGAATTGCATTCATATTGTAAAATATTTATATATACATAGAGCTTCCAGTTTGGCTTATTGGGCACATAAGCCAAAACATTGGATACATTGAGGGGGATACATTGAGGGGACTATTCTGGAGATGATGAGTTGTTTTAAAAATTATTTATTTATTTGTTTGTTCATTTATTTATTTTTAGAGAGAGGGAAGGGGAGGGAGAAAGACACCAATCAGTTGTCTCTTGCACACCTCAGCTGGGGGCTGGCGATAGAATCGGCCCATTTGGCCCTAAGGCTGGCACTCAGCCCACTGAGCCACACCAGCTGGGGCAAGATGCTGACTTCTAATGATACATGTGAGGCCATGTCTTCATGAAAAAAGCTCCTTAACTGAACAAGGTTTTTGGCGTGTTTTTACCGTGTTTAGCAGGAAAATGTTCTCAAGCTCTCTCAGTAGGCCCACCCGGGGAAGAGCAACTCCCCTGCTAGTCCTTGCGGGGCAGAGCTGAGCTGGGCTCTGCTTCCTGTTTCCATAGCTTGGATCAGAAGAACTGGAAAGAACTGAACCCTGTTTTACATTCAAGTCTTGAAAGACCACCTGGATAATCTCCCTTAAAAGCTGCAGGTGTAAATGGCAGCTGAGAGAAGCGTCACTGATACGGATTCATTTGGCCCCGAAGGCCACACTGTCCTCCCAGAGCACTCTCCTGGCAGGGAGGTCCCAGGCCCAGAGTACACCACCAGTGCTGTGAATTCCTTGAGGCAGGGTCTGTAGCTTTATTAAGATCTAATCGCTGGGAGGGAAGAAATGAAATGATTGTGAAGCTCTTATCTAATGCTGACGCGTACCCCGAATTCTGATATTTCTGGATTGATTAAGATCTATTGGCATGATGGGAGAGACAGACATCTGGAGAAGCCGAGAGTGGTCCTCAGTTAGGCCAACGGTGCACTTCACGAAGCACTCCAGTCTCCAGGGTCTGACATCACCCTTACTGGGTCACTCGGAGAGGCAGCGCAGGGATCTCCAAAGTCATTTTGCAGGTGAGGAACGTGAGCCCCACTGGAGCCGCCAGGCCCAGAATCCACACACAACTCTTCCTGCTTTCTCCTCCAGTGCCCTCCCCTATGGCTTACACCTCACACACAAGGCTGTGCCAGGGGACCCCAGGACACGGGGCCACAGCACACTTCCAGACATCCTAAAACTTCCAGCCGAACTCAAAGCCCCGAGCAGGGTTGCCACCTGTGGATACAGCACTCCGGGAGCTGCACGGGAAGATGGAGGCCCATGGGACAGAGGTGTCATTGGTCAGGACTGCCTGGCAGCCCCCACTCCGGGCAGGAAAGTGCCAGAGGACATTGAGCACACTTGGCCTGAAACCTAAGGATCCCGTGACCCTTTGAGGCAGAAACAACACAGCACTTACCTAATTCTGACTTCAGAGGTTTAAACCCACTTCCTTGTCACTTCCCCCTAGATTTCAGGTTTAATCCCTGGGACCACAAAGAACTTACCCAACCGCTCGTCCAAAGGTTAGCCCTCAGAAACATGGCCACAGACAGGCTGGGCCCAGCAACCGTCAGCTCAGATTTGTCCCCTTGCTGATGGAGCTTCCACAGTGTGCACGGGTGTCAGGCCCAGAGCTGAACTCTACAGGGCTCTCGTTCAGAGAAAGTAGAAGGCTCCCTAGCACAGGAATGACAGACCTGCTCCCCACCCAGCAGCCCCCACGAAGGCCCACAGAAGGCATGGGTGGATGATATGTAAATGCCATGTTTTGGCATCATGAGTGTTTCTGTAAAGCTACTATGTTTCAGTTAGCAGAGTGGAGCCTGCTATGAAAATCTCAGTGTTATGTTGATCTCCTGCTTTAATCCTATTCCCGGGCTCTGGTGAAATGAGAAATCCTCAGGCTGCAGCCGTCCAGGGAGGAGTGGAGAGGACATGGGCCGGAGTGTCAGGATTCTGGGATCTGAGCAGCCCCAGCCATTCGTGCTGCGGAGAGATCGCGTCTCTCTGCCTTCAAAGGCCGCAATGAGGTGCTCAGAAAGTGCTAATAACGGGAGCAGAGCTCTGGGAGAGATGGCTCTTTCACATCTCTGAGTCCCAGGGCCTGGGACATTGGTGGAATCTAGTCACACCAGTAAGGACCTGTTTTCTTCCTCCTATCTTCCTCTCTTTGTAAGCTTTCTAGGAACAAAGTTGATTTTAGAGGAAAACTCAGTAGCGACTGGAGGCAAGCAGGCCTGCCCTGGTCCTTGGCCTCTTACCCCCCTGGCCAGTCCCAGGACAGGTGGCGTCCTGATGCCTTTTCATTGCCCCTCCCACATCCCATCCCCACCACATACACCCCCAGGGAAGCAGACTAGAGTGAGTCACTTCGCGGGCTCCATTTCCAGCCACAAGTCCCATCTCATGTAGAGCCCTGTCCACTGTGCGGCCCCACAGCAGTCCAGGCAGGTCAGCAGCTCTGGGCAGGAGGATCGGCGGGTCTGGGGCCTCCACAGCGGAGCAGGGCCCGCTGTTTCCATGACTTCCGGGCTCCTTCCTGAGTGGCTGGGCTGTGAGTGGGGGGTGGGGGCACCGGCAGGGGACACGGCAGAGTGGAAAGAGGCCTCGCTCTGCTCTCTCTGGTTCACTTGCAGCTCAGGGAGTGCAAGGGTTTTTACAGATGTTGAAAATGTTTCTCACCTCGAAAGAACCCAGACGGCCAAAATCCACCCAAGAAAATGCAAGTAACTTAATCAGCATTCACCTCTGTTTTCGCTGTCCCCAAGTCAGACAGGAGCAGAAATCTTCTAAAAAACTGAAAGTTAATACACATTTTGGGGGTTTGACTTTACTTGCCTGCCTTTGCCAATTTACTACACTACCACCTCTCCCATTTTTCCTCAGTAGTGTATGTATTCCTACAGTCCCAGGTACCTGCATTAAAACTCCTGGAAAAACCCAGTAAACTAATTGCTTCCTTTGCTGTGCACATGTGCGCATGTGTTTCGGTATTCATAAGCAACTTGGCCAAAGACAGATACTTGCTAAAAGAAACACAAGAACTTTCCACAGAAACCTAGAAGGGGATTGGAAAGAGTGCAAACGAGAGTGGTCCAGCTTTCCTCTCCTCTCAAAGCCAACCTGTTCCATGTTCCCTTCTCTAGGCCCAGTTCGCTTCGCTTGGGGGACTGTGGGGCTGAGCCCTTCCACCTCCATTCTGCCTGCAGCAGGTCCAGGAATTTGCAAACACAGCAAGGGTGGGCATCCAGAGGCCCAGACCCATGCAGACCCAACTCTCCGTTATGGCGCACAAGGTCCTTCCTAATAGGATTCCTGCCTACTCTGCCAGCCTCACCTCCGGATGCCCTGGACCCCTGCCCACTGTGTCTCACACCCTTCTCCAAACTCCCTCCCCACCCCCATGCCCGGGCCCTATCTACTGCCGGCCTCTCTCCCTGCCATCCTTTCTCTGCCCACCCAACTCCTAAACATTCACTTATGGCCCTGCTGAATCCCTAGGTCCTCGGGAAAGCTTCCCCAGACTTTTTTCCTGTGCAGGCAGAGTCAGCGCCCTGTCCCAGTGCTCACACGACCTGGGTACACATCATTATCGTCACACTCAGTGCCCACGTTGTGACTGCACGCTAGGTCCCTCTCTCTCCCTGCTGGTCTTTGAGTTCTGTGACGCAGGTTAACAGTTTGTTGAAACTCGGCAAGTTTATTGTCTTGATCAAACAGCCCTCTGATAGTGTATCAAAGAAAGTTGGAGCTGACGCAGGGAGGCATTTCCAAATCTACACACCAAATTGATTTTTCCGAGGATTTCATCAAATTCCCCATGAAGGGTGGAGTTCTTAACTTGATTTTTAAAGGAAGCAACAGCTTTAAAAAGTACTAAGTCACGTTGTTGTTCAATTACATTAGCTGTTTGCGGCTCAATATCATTGTAGTCAATAATCCTGTGACTCTTGGAGAGTTTCATGTGAGATCAACTGTTGGCTGGAGCTGGAAGGGGCTGAGGGGAACTCTGCTGACCATTCTATGCTGTTGCTGCTACTGGGGCTGCTCAGGACACCCAGGGAGGCAGAGAAGACTTCCACGGCGATATTTACTTTTAATTCCTATTTGCTTGTGTACATTTTCTATCTACACTATACAGCTATCACTTTTGTAATAAGAAAAAGTGATACACTTTTTAAAGTACAAAATGGCAAATAATTAGATTGATTCAGACTATAAAAGCTCAATGGGGCCGAGCGGAGAGACTCTACCTCAGATGTTTGTTCCCCTGAGCCCTGCAGCCTGAGCCCTGGCTGAGAGGCCTGACTGTGGCTCCCAGCAGTCTCACCAGAATCAGAAAGCCAGACGTCCCAGGATGGGGGGGAGCGGATGACATGCTGGCCACTGCAGGAGCCCTTCCTCTGCCAGCTGTCACACATCCTGTGCTCACTGCTCAGACTGGCCGCAGACATCCCCATGGGGGTACAGAAAAATCACACCACTTGGGTTTTAGATCCAGCTTTTGACCCTACAGCTACTTCTGGGTCATACTAAGGTGAGACCTTAGGTGAGCAGCTACTTCTGGGTTTCTTTATCCACTCTGGGGACCACGTGTCTACCTCCCTGGGATGACCATGACACGGACTATGAACAAGACAGGAGGCGTCATTCTAATCGTTGTTGGTTCTGGCAGAAGGTAGGACTGACAGGCACGTATGAGGAGAATTCACATCGCCTTTTGCGGGTTCACAGACATTTCATGAGCGGAGAAATACTCAGATCTACACAACTGTGTGGGTAGGCACTCTGTTTATTTGTAATTTACAAGTGACAAAATGAGGCAGCAAAATTAACCAACTTGCCACACAGTTAGGAGCATAGGAGCTGGTATCCGAATCTGGGCAGTCGATAGTTGAGCCTGCGTTAGTAAACCATGGCTTATGCCTAACACTCACACACGTACACACACACACACGTGTACACATGCACACCTGGCCCACACACACTCCTCTATCACATCCCAAATACACCACCCAGAGCCCAGATGCCTTCTTTAGTTTTAATCCTGAATCTTGTTTCTTTAAAACCTAATTGCCCTAAGAAGCTTCTAACAGTTTACCTCTGGGGAGTGGGACCAGGGTAACGAGGGGGCCTTTCTTTTTCATTTTACACCATTTTGCATTATTTTGATCCCTTTTCTGAGCATATGTTACATTTATAAGAATTAATAACAAGACATGCTGCTCTTCATTGGTAGGACTGTGCTTCTCAACAAAAGTTTTAAAGTTTGATGGAAATAAAAGTTCCTCTGCCATTCATAGGTTTTGGAGCCTTATTTATTGAACACCCTGGCTGTTGGAGATCTTTCCAGTTTCATGCTGGACTTGAGCCTGGGTTTCCTGGTTTCCCCACCTCCAGCTCTTAGCCTCAGCGGCCAAAGCCAACCCAGCCCCTTCCTGTGGTTTCCAGCTCAGCCAACCTGGTGGAGGGAAGTGGGAGGGGGAGGGGGCGGGGGAGGAGGGAAAAGGAGGAGGAGGGGAGGAGGAAGGATGGGGAGAATGCCCAAACCTGGAGCAGCCAGGCCTGGAGCCTAGCAGCATGGTCCCCCATCCTTGGTGCAAACAAGGTCAAGTCACAGTCCAGAGCTCCAAAACCTAGTGATGGAGGCCTGGAAAAAGTAAAAACACAACCCACACACACACACACAAGGAGATCAGGATCTAGGGGGAGTCAGGCTTAGAAAAAGGGAAGGGAGATCTGGATGACCTGTCTGGGAGAACAGGGGGACACCATCTGGAGGGGCAGGGAAGGAGCCCTACATCTCTGGCCTCAGCACCTCCAACAGCATCTCCTCCTGTCTCCTTCTAGGCTCCAGAGGAGTCAGAGAGGAGTCCACCAAGTCAGTGAACCGAGGAGGGCCCAGGAGCCTGCCCCTGTCGGGTGTGAACCCAGGCACAGGCTGGCTCCATCTTGCACCCAGCTTTAGTTAAGTTTCTGGAGGAACCCACACATGCTCCCATGCATTATCCCCTCAGAGTGGGGACTGCCAGGAAGAAGGAGAAGAGAGGGACAGACTGGTTCCATCTTGTTATGGGTACCCACTCAGCAATGTCACTTTAATTTCTCAAAAACATTCCCAGACAGACCCACACTGAGCCCTGCTCAGGGAGCCCTGCCCAGCTAATAGACCAGATGGGGAGCAGCTACTAGAGTCTGTCTGCCCAGCTTGCTGGGGGAGAATTCATTAGCCAGACGGCAGCTCTTCTGTCTCTGCAGACCTCAGTGTTGGGAGGGTCTGGGTACAATCTGTCGAGTATGCAGAATAATCCCTGTGGTGTGATCACAGACCAAAGAATCCCTCCACACTAGAGCCCATGGGACATTGTCTTTGCTACTTCCTCTGCAAACAGGCCACAGGAACATTTGGCTCTCTTCTCTGGCCACCTCAGGGCATTATCAGGGCTGGGCTTGGCCACTGCCGCTGGAAATGTTTGCCTGCCTGGTGAAGGCTCACTCATATTAACCATGAAGCAATGAATGAGAAGCCTTTTTGCCCCTCATTAGATGCTGTACAAGCAGAAAGCAGGCTCTAAAATGCTATCTGTTCTAAAACCTCAGGTGTCTAAATATTTACCAAGAATATGATTGGCAGGCCCTTATTTGGTGCAGCCAGTGTCCACCAAGTGCTGGGAACAGGCATGGTGCCCGTGCAGGCCCTCGGGCATGGGCGCCCACCTCCAGGGATAGCGGGTGCCCAACCCCACACCCCAACAATGGAAGTGCCTGCTCCCTGTGATCTTAGAGCTCCCAGCACCCTGTCCTTGACGTGCCTTTGGGATGGCCCCTCCAGCTCCTAGACTCTGGCTCCATGAGACTTCTCAGAGTTCTCCAAACACAAAAAGACCCTTTCTCATGATTTGGGTCTATATTGATTACTGCTCCTGGCCTGTCCTTTCCAGAAGTCATACCTCTAAGTCAAGGATGCTGAAAAGATTTCATCTGGGATACCTACCATGGTTGATCTGTGGGCATGGCTGGGAGACTTTGAGGACCACATCCAAGCTGTGAAGTGAGTTTATGGATTCACCATTGGTCTAATCAATTGTAAATGTCACCTCCTCCATGATGCCCACAAAACCCCCACCCTCCAAAGTAAATGTGATCTTCTCCTCCCTGCATTCTTTTGGAGCTCAAGTCATTTTTTTTTTCATTTTTCCACCTTGTATTACAATTATTTGAATAGCTTAATCCACTCTCCCCACTGGTCTCTGGGTTCCTTAGGGTTTACTCATTTCCGTATTCTCCTTAGAACATATTGTTCCTTGCTTGGAGTCAGTGATGTCAAGGTGGCTGAACTGAAGTTCTTTCCTGGGGACAGCTGGCTGAGAGCAGATTCATCTTGACTAGTCCTGGTGATGAGTGTATTTTGAAGGGGGCTGGGTGATTCCGCATGCCTGCAGTGTGGGAGGCGCTGCTTCAGAGCAGGTGTCAGGGCTCCTGGAGGCACAGGGCCTCTTGCTGCAGTGGGAATGGGGGTGGCAGGCTCGCCAGATAAAACATAGGCACCCAATAAAGTTCAATATAATTTTGCATAGGACATATGCCATGGGACATGCTTATGCTAAGAATTTGTCTATTCTTTATGTAAAAATCAAATTTAACTGGGTGTGCTCTATTTTTATTTGCTAAATTTGGCAATCCTAGATGGGCGTGCCAGGGAGAAGGCACTGGAGATTGTCTCCACAGACTTTCTAGGACCAATCCTGCCCACCGACCTGTGTTTTCATGCAGGAACAGCCTGGGATGAGCCCACGCAACCTGACCCCCTTTCCTGGCTGTCCACTCTCCCAAGCCCCTAGTGTTTCCAGATGAGGCTTCCTGATGTCCCATCAGCAGTTCTCTCACGCAGTTGGCTTCCTGTGAAGGCCAGCTTCAGGGAGACCCAGGTGGGGGGAGCTATGTGTGAAAACTTTAGGAAGCCCTGAAAAGGCATTTTAATGTATTCAGCTGTCAGCTTCACTAGGGAAGGACCTTGTCTGTCTTGTTCATCACTGGATCCCCAGTGCTTTGCATAGTCCTCGGCATTAAGTAGGTGCTTAATAAATATTTACTAAATAAATAAAGACCTTGGTGATCTTGGGCCTTCCTTACCCATGATTGGACTTACCTCATCCATAGTGATAAAAAAAAAAGCAGGAGAAAACTCCTGCTTTTGCACATTTCTATTACCCAGCCAAATGCACAAGTTCATTAGGCTGATCTGTATTTAAAAATCAATTAATGCATCCTCAGGGAATTTGGCTACTATAAGGGCAAGATAAGACTGCATCTTCTTAAGTTAATTTATTTCTGTTTAAAGAGTAATTAATATTTTGTGTTGATGTGACTTCAGAAAACAAGGACATGTACCAAGAAGGGGAGAAGTTCATGCAGTTTTGGGACCTCAGACAGCCTCAGTCATTATAGTGACATTGAGTTGCACCTGTGTTTTGTGGTGTCTGCCTTCTCACTTCCCACTTTACTCAGAATGAACACCTTTCTTTTCTCCTTTCCCTCCTCTGTCAAAAACTCTGATCCTGGATTCTGAGATTTGATCAGAGGTAGATGTTTATGGTTAAGAAGAGCCCAGAGGCCAGAGGAGCCTTCCACCAGTGGACAGCAGGAATAAGAAATTATAATCATGGCTTGGAGGTGGCACTGGGGCCACAGAGGTGACACCACAGGGGTGGGATCTGTGGGCCTCAATGACCATGGATAGTCAGGAAGAATTTCCAGCTTCCAGTCCTGGTGACTAGGGGGATGGGGAGTGTACCAGGCAAGACTTTGTTGCAAACAACAGAAACTGGTTCTGGATCTCTAAGAAGAAATGGAATTATTGGATGTATATTTATGAGAGCTCCCTGAATCAACATGAAGCCTGAAGAACCAAACTCAGAAATAGGGAAGAAACCCAGAGAGGCTGGGACTTGGGTCACATCACAAGGGCAACGTGGTCGGGTCATGGCCAAGGCCTCCCTACCGTTGGACAGTTGCTGCCCCTGCTCTCCTCCACTGTTGCTACAAATAATGACTAACCTTGTATCACTCTCAAGAACCAAAATTCCTTTTGCAGCATCAAAATGGCCATGCTTAAGTCAAGTGCACATGCCCCAGTCTCTGGGGGGCAAGTGTGGGAATGTCTGGTCTCCTTCAGACTCACACTGATTGGATTTTCTCCAAATAAAATAAGCAATCAAGGTGATTGGGGAAGTGGGTTGAGAGAGGAGCGGGGGGAAATAATCCTTCTGGTGGCATTAGAGTGAGGTGTGCAGGAGGAAGTCCAGGTTTGTACAGAGTAGGATAGCGAGCTCAATTTTGAGCATCCTGAGAATGAGTTGCCCATAGGTATCAAGGTGAAGCTGTGGAGAGAGGCTGGCAGTGGAGATGCTGGTTTGGGCACTGTCTTCAAAGAGGTGGCAGGCCCCAGTGGTATATATAGCATCCTTTCCTGGGTCACCGTGGAATCTCCAGCAATTTTTACATTCTGTATCTCTAATAACTGTTGTCTTCTAAGAAGCCTAGGACTGAACCAAGGGCCCTGAAAGTGGTGAAGGTTAAGCTGGGGCATCTTTTCCCAGAAGTTCCAATTCTTGGCTTGATCATGAAAAATGACTAGCAAATTAGAGAAGTTACCCTGGCTGGGGCCAGGACATAAGGGCAGCTTTCACTACAGCTGATGGGAAATAAGCTAGAAGAATTATTTTTCCTTTTAGGGCTTTGTAGTCTTAATTTCCAGATTTAATTCATACTTCTGAGACAGAAACATGTCAAGGGCAGCACTGGAACTCTGAAATGTTTAAAGCACCAGAGCCGGTGAATTGCAAGAAGACTTAGACAACTTCTAGTCAAATCCCTAATTTTAAACTCAAGGGCCTGAGGCTCAGAGGATCCCACAAAATGCAGCGTACTCTCAAGTTCTCTGACCGTGAAAAAGAGACGCAACCTTTCACCCACACCTCTGCCCCACTGCGCCCCATCCCACCAATCTGCCACCCACCCGAGAGGAAGGGAGGCCTCGTGTAGGATGCATCTGGGTGGATCACCACCTCTTCCCCTGGAGGCAGTGACGTCTGTCACTCCTAAAAGCTGGTTTAAACGCTTCTATTGTTAAATTTTTGGCGAGTAGATTCTGGATTATCCTCCCATGGGGGCTGGTTGTGAGTCACCTCAGCACATCCTCAGGAAGAGGCTGGCTGGACTCCCAAAATGGCCAGATTCTGCAGTGATCTTGGGCTGTGACCTGGAGGCTCTTGTGCCTGCTCCTCTCACAAGCCAGGGGCTTAACATCCAAAAGAAACCAGAAATCTCCTTTCAATGTTGGTGTCACAGGGCGCTCAGTTAGTAGAATGTGACAGTCTGAGTGAAGTCCTCACTCCGGCACTGAAGGATCACAAAAGGGAGCATGGGGGAGGGGGGGAGACCCAGCAGGTGCCTGCACTGAGAAGCTGCTCAATAAAATCCTACTTCCTTGTTTTCTTCTTATAGGAGGACTTTGGAGATGACCAACTGACTCCCCGCCTCACTCTGAATAGGCAGTAAGAAGACAGGAAACGATCCTGAGGGTGGGGATGTTCACAGAATCTGGAATCTCAGTCAAATCTTTCATTTTGATGATTAACCTACAGACTATGGGTACAAGAAGCACATTTACCCAAAATGGAAGGAGAAGACATGAACTACAGCAACCCCTCATTAAATAAGGAAGGTAAATGGCTTTGTGCCATGGAAACCGAGTCTAGAAGCAAATAAATAAAGGAAGGAATAAAATGGCGCAGAGTTGCATTCCTTGGAATGAGCAGGGAGTGGTCTCAGATTGGAACAGGCCTGGGATGAGAGCTGTGTCCTCTGGCAGACGAAGGACAAAGCAGAGCCAAACCAAAGTGACTGAAAACCCCTCTCAGGGCCGGGGTGAAGCCAAAGGGCAGGAGGAGATGGCCATGGCCATGTGCCAGGGAGAAGGAGAACAGTGAGGTTGACGGGAGGGCGCAGTGGTCGGCGTAGGGCAGCTGTCTGTATCTCCCTCCTTGACCCAACCAGCTAGTTGCCCACGAATGACTTCAACAGCGAGGAGAGCGCTTCCAGATGACACTCACACAAATTTTGAATAGAATAATTATTAAGATAATGATGACAATAATAATAACAGCCATTTTTTCAGTACTTATTATGTATCAAGCACCGTTCAAGGTCTTGATTCATTTTACTTTCTTTTAAATTTTTTTGTCTTTATTTTTTATTGTATTATTTGAATTACCATTTATTCCCCCTATACCCTCTTCCACCTCACCCACTCTGTTCTAGGTCATATTTTAAATGTGTATTTCATTTAATCTCATTAACCCTGAGAGGTAGATATCGTTATCCTCACTTTACAGATGATGAATCGGAAGCACAGAGAGGTTAATGTAGCAGCTGCACGATGGTGAACAGTAAAGCTGAGATGTGCAGCCACTGTCTTGACCCTGCAGTCTCTGTCCTCAGCTGTTATTTGGTAGAGCATGAGATTAACGGTAAAACATTTGCTCACTGAGTCCTTTTCCCCAACCTACACCATCATTTCTCAAGGTATTTTATGCTAAACCTGCTTGATATAAGAAACGATAACATTTATCTTTTAAAGAACAATTCATAGTTCAAATAACAACTTTTGGAGTGATCCACGGAAAAAATCCTCTTCAAAGGAGAACTTCAAATGGACTGATAAAAGCAATTAAAAATAATAGAGTCATCTATTCACTCACTTCTGAAGGTTTATTTCACTGCAATTCATTTTCTACTTTATCTTATATTTATTAGAGCCTAGTAACTGGTAAAAGAAATCCAGATTTTTGTCTGATGGAAAGGGAGACTCAGAAAAATGAAATAAACTGTTCAAAAAAGTAAACTTAGGCATCTGAATGCTATGTGATATGATTATTTATATCTGTACAGATATTAAACTCATTCTTTCTGAATCTATTTTTATGATCTAAACAAAGATTATAAATCAACAATTCTACCCAATTCTTGAAAAATAAATGTTTTCCTGCCTGTGGCCTGTGTATTGGCAGCTTATAGAGTTAGGATGTTCTCAGTTGCAAATAATAGAAGATTCCCAACTCAAATTGGCTTAAGGAATGAGGACAAGTATTATTTCTGATAACCAGAAGTTCACACGCAGGCAGAGCCCAGGCTTGGGTCACTGGGCAGCTTAATAAAGTCATCAAGGCCTCCGTGGTTTTTGCTCTTCTCTCTGCTGTCCTTGGTTTTGGTTGGATCCAAGACTGACTGCTAGGTGGCTGGGCCAGATGCGACATCCAGAATGAGGACGTCCAGAGAAACAGCAGAAGCTGTCTCTTTTTTTAGAAGCAGGAAAACTTCTCCCCGAAAATCTCCCAGCACACCCGCATCGATCCCTGCTGGACTTGGGTCTGGTGCCTGAAGCAGTTGCTGCAGAGCCAGCCCCTGCGATTGTTGCAAGAAGACACCAGGCATTTTCCAAGCTGAATTTCTAAAAGCAATGCCATCTGTTCATCCAGATAGCAAACCTTTACTAACCCATGGAAATCCAAATCTTATAAGAAAGGATAAAAACCCAAAATTTTATACAAGTGGGCCTGCATTTTCTCATGACTGATGATAAATTATCTCTATCACCATTGAGGGCCACCTTGCTTTCTGTAAAAATAATGGTTTCTGAAGATTGTGAAACATGGATTTGCTAACCAAGTGTTTTGTTAAATGCAACAATGTGGCTTGCTATTTATAAGAACTGCTTGATTATTGTGGACCGCTCTGCCTGGTTCTAGGGATTGTACCTTGACCCCTTGTGGCTACGGGCAAGGGACGACCTTTGGAATGAGAGCTGCAGGAGACAAAGCTTGTCTCTGGTAGGAAAGGCTGCCTCAGTTTCCTCTCCCTGCCCCCAAAGCTTGGTCAGAAGTCAATGACGGGTAAGACCCCTCACAGTGGGGGGGGGGGCAACCTAAGCCAGACTCGATCACTTGGGAGGCCTTCATAGAAGGACTGGGGGGGGGGGGGGGGCTGCAACAAAGAGCAATGGACTCTCGCCCCCCTCCCCCCCAACCCCTGGCTTTGACAAAGCTTGAGTCCCCATGTCCTTTGAGAGAAATGCTTCCTGGCTCTAATCCCCTTAAGCCTGAATGCCTGGTGGGGAGAGGTGTAGCTCCTTGCCTTGCTAGAGCATGTCCTGAGGAAAAAAATCTGGCATCACAAAGACTTCCTGATAAACCTGTAAAATCTTCTCTGCTAAGAGTGCTTTCATTCATATGTTAAGGGTTCGAGCAGAAAACCCTAAAACTCTGTTCCTGACAGACTCTGACTCATAGTAAGCCCTCAGATTTCTTTGAAATGTTATCTACTGTTTGATCCTTGCTGCCCTGTATTCCTGTGCATTACAACCCAGTAAAAGGCCCTGGAGGAGGGAGCTCAATGCCCTTTTCCCCTGAGAAACTGGCCACTACTCATGGCCTTTTTCCTCTGGGAAAATGGCCACTTCTCCTCCCCAAGCAGATCACATCGTGTCTCAGTCATATTTACTTTCATCTGTGGTGGCTGGGGGGACTTTCGAGGAAAGTCGCCCCCACACTTGATATAAAAAAATATTAACAAAAATGACCAGAATTTCAGGTTGATGGGTTGAATGTACATATTAATTTCCTCTCCATTTCTACACATCACTTAGAATAATAACAAGTTAAGCAAAGGCATAATCTCACAAGGACAAACAGTGGGAATGGAGTCCTCAGCAGCAAAGTTTCAGAGGCTGGAAAGCAGATGAGTCAGTGGCACCCGAGTGAGCAGACGAGGGGAAGCTGCGTTCTAAGACAGCCATACGGAAAGCTAAGAGATACTGTGAGTTTACAGTGAAGAACTCTCACAAGGCACCAGATAGCTTTGAAAGTGGGGGTGAAAAACAGCGGAAGTGTTAGGACTGGTTAAAATCTGTATAAGGAATGATTGGACTTCTTTCTGGTTCCCCTGTTCCACATCAGAGGGGTTTTGCTCTGCAGAAAACTGGAGGCTTGTTCTCAATAAATGACAAAAGAGAGGGTCTGCACTGGAGGAACAGAGGTGGAGGGCAGGGGTATCGTACAGGAAACATGGCGACTGTAGTTGATAACACCATACTGCTCCTGGAAACTTGCTAAGAGAGTAACACTTAAATGTTCTCACCAAAATGAATGAATGAATGAATGAATGAATGAATGAATAACTAAAAGTGAGGTAATGAATGTGCTGTTAATTAACTAGATGGGAGGACCCATTTCACAATGTATACCTATATCAGATCACCACAACTGTACACTTTAAATAATTTTACAATTTTATTTGTCAACTACACTTTAACAAGACTGAAAAATGCTTATTCAATAATTACACTGTCTCCTTTCTCTTCAAAAAAAAGTTTGTTGCTGGGGGCAGGAAGTTTTGATGTTTCCGAGGAATGGCCTCTCTTCTCTGATGAAGTCAAGGCAGCCATTGTTTGTTGACAGGAGTGGCCAGCAGAGGGTTTTAAGAAACTTGAAAGGGTGTGAAATTGCCTTTGAAAGGGATGAAGGAGTGATCTTGAGAACACCTAGCAGGTTTGTGGATGCTTCGAGCTCTTAGCCAAAGTCTGAGCACTCAATAAAGTAAAGGAAGGAAGCACCTGACAGGCTTCCAGGGCACCACGACCATGGATTTTCCATGTGGACTCGATGGTGCCCAGGCCCACACTCCCTCCCCAAACACCCAGGACGATACAGGAACACACTACTGTGAAATGCGCCCACTGCCCGTGGTGGGAACTGTCGTGTAATGGGAGGTCTGTGTGACCCATGAACGCCAGGAAAGAAGTCACTGCAGACAGGTGAGTGAGGGTGGGGAGAGGAAGCACACTTCAGCAAATACGACATTTTGCAGCGACGGGATCCAGTACCAGAAATGACTGCTCTTGCTACTTCGCATTTCTATGTTGCTACAACTCACCCCACATTTCCCCACTTCCCCATAAAACCATACCTATAAGCTTTGGGAAGAACCAAACTGTGGCCCCTTCTTCTTAGCGAACTGAGTCGTGTGCCCTGGTGTCCAGTCTCAGCTGTGTCTCTAGTTGAGTGAGTGGCCCTGGGCTTCTCGGGGTCCAGTTTGCCATGTGCAGGACGGGCTGGGGAGTGGTGTTTCAGGGCAGAGGCATCACTCTAGTCACCTTCGGTGCCGCAGTGGCTTTCTGTTGCAAGGAGCAGAGACCCACCCAGGTCACCTCTAGTGACGAGGGTTGTAGTGGGAATGAGGGAGCAAAGAGGGAGGCAAGAACCCTGGGTGAACCAGGCATAGCCATGCAGCCGGACTCTGTGGAGCCTGGCACGGAGTTCTGCACAGTGAAGGGACATGCAGGATCTAAGAAGCCCTTGGGGGACTGCTTGAAGCATCTCTAGTGTCCCACCCTTCCCTTAGCTTCTCTCTCTCTCCTCCTTAGATGCCTCTTGCTTCTGCCCCTTATGGACTATTCAGAGAAATTTTGTTTGGCTCAGCTAATCACCCATTTATCTGATTTGGACTCACCGTTTGGGCTAAGCAACTTCATAGAACCGCTACTCAGCCTATAGATATGCTGTCCCTGGGTCAGGTGCCCACCTCAATCCTCTCAGCTGTGACAGAACGTGACCACTCTGTGCTAAGGCTGCTCCCTCACAGGGTCTTTGAGATGGCAGGCACCTGTTCCCCAGGGGGGTCCTCATCTGTCTCTGCCACTGGAGGAGATTACCCCTCCTCAACCCCACCCTCCTGGTACCATTCCATTGTTGCCTGCCGGTGCTGGGCTCAGAGAGGGTTGGCTCACACTACCCCATAGAATTCTCTCCACAGTTCTCCAAGTTAGATACCGCTTCTTTAAGTAAAGGTCACCTTGTAATGAGCAGCAGAACCGGGATGAAAAACATAGGTCTACATAACCCTCAGACCAATTTCCTTTCCATTCTGTTATCTTTATTTTCCTTTGTAATCTTTACAATCCATTTCTTCTTTAGACTCTGCATTGCAAAGAGTATAGTCATTTATCCAAGAGAAGGGCAACTGGGGCAGGATTCCGATAGTACCAAACCACGCCCACTCCCTTCCCCAGACGCACAGGTTCTCGGGCCAGCCCCTCCTCCCTGGAGAGCCTGGCCCAGCATCTATGGCTGCCTCCACAGTGACCGCATGGCACGTGCGATCAGCTCCTCCTCAGGCCCACTGAAGTGACAATAAATGAAAACAGAGCAATTATTCTCTGAGTGTAAATGGTACCAGAAAAACTGCCTGTAAATAAAATTGGATGGCAGCCCCAGCAAGCTAATGTAAGTGATTATATAAATTTTATGGCAGTAATTATTTTTCATATAACTTAGTTACTTCCCACCTCCAATGAATCTACCCCATGATAATTCTATGAGATGAATTCATCGTACATAAACCAGGAGTCATTAGGAAATGTGCTGTGAATATGCACTGAGTTACGTGCTTTCACCAAAGACCTTGAACAACCTGTGGTTTGTGCAGCCTACTGGCGAGCATCCAGGCCTCCCAGACACTGGGATGACTCTTTGGCTGAGGCCTGAGGGTGGTGGCATGCGAGAGTGTCAACCTTTCAACACTTCTGGGTTTTGCCAAGAAACCGATAGTGTCAGAGGAGGACACCCTATTTAGGTGGTGGCAGGGAGGGCAAAGACAGAGAGTTAGACAAATCAAGGACCCTCCTGTCGCTTCCCCTGGCCTTACACCAGGTTTCCCCATTCGGGGACTGAAGGAGACACACAGCAGTAGTTCTCTCTCCTGTGAGAGCCTGGACTGAGGGCAGGATACTGAGTCCTAGCTCCCACGTTGCCAGTCCACATGCTGGTAGCCTTGATCATCTCAGCTCTTTTGTGGGCATCAGGTTCCTGATCCATAAAGAGAAGAATTATACCATTTTACTTTTGTAAAAAGTTTATTCGGCTCAATAAACCATACTCAAGAGCCTCTTCTGTGGCAGGAACTGTGGTTAGTGAAAAGGACACAATAACGTTTGAGACACTCCTTGCCTTCTTGATGCTTACAGGGCATACATCGAACAGGTTGTAATAACAGGTATGCTAAGTATGAGGACGGAGACATTGAGGATGCAGCAAGAATATTTAATGGGGGGTCTGATCCAGCTTGTTGGAGAGGAGGTGGTGTTAGGGAAGGCTTCCTGGAGGTAGTGGCAGTTAAGCTAAAGGATGCACCTAAAGGAAAAGGTGGGGAGAGGAAAGGTACTGGTGGCTAAGAATGGGGAAGAGGCTTCACCCAGAGCCTGGCATTGTGTGAGGGCAGGGATCCTGTCCTGATCTTCACACGCCCTGGAACCTGGAGGACCTTAGGTAAATGTTTCCTGGCTGCACAGCCACCTATTCCACAACCCTTGTGAAGCAGCTCTTGTGACCCAGACTCTGCAGATAGGAACCCAGTCCAGGCCCCGCAGCCTGCTTCTGGCAGAGCAATATCTGCTGACCTCCAGACCAGGGCTCTGCCAGATGCAGAGGTTAAATGAGGTCCCAGAAGCAACAGGAGTTTAAGACCTAAGAGCTACTGACCACATAAAAAAGGGTAATTATTTCTGCAGTTTTCCTTGTCCCCCGCTCCCCTCCAAATGGCAATCACTGGGCCTTTCACTCCTAGGACAGCTGCCCAGCCACTTCATTTTCTGCTTGGATGTAATTTCAGAGCATGGACTTTACACTCTTGTGCTTCCCTTCTCCATCTGTGCCCGAATTGGCAATTCAAAGGAGCAGTCTTCCCTCCTGCCTGGAAGCCGGAAAGGGGTCTGGAGGGAGCCCAGCTGCTCCTCCAGAGTCAGATCAGGACTGGAGGGCTCTCTGTACCCCAAACTCAGACCCTCCCGGTGCTGCCAGGGGAACACACTGATGCACACCCAGGAGGGCGGGAGCACACATTTCCACATTAACTGGTTACTTAGCATCAGTTAAACAGGTTGACAAGTCCCCAACCCAGACACATTGTATTGACTCCCTAAATTAAAAGACTGCTCTTTCGGTTCACGTTTCAGTTAGTGCTGTCAGCTGTGCCAAGGGATCTTGAGGTCATTCCTGCTTGGACTCGAATGCTCATTACTCCAGAGGAAGTTCCCTGATCTTTTGGCCTCATTCTGCATCCATCCCTTATCCCTATGGACCCTCTACCATCCCCTCCATTTCCTGTCGGGGGAACAGAACATAGTTTGAGACAGGATCCAGGGAGAGTCTGTTTCTTACCCACATAACACAGAAGCGAGATAGACTATAGCTGTGGTTCCCCTCATGCCATCCCATTTCTCTATCTCTGCACTAGTTGGTGAGTTACAGCGACCCTGCAGACTTGAGAAAGAGATTCTCACAGCTATAACCCCAAATGGCTCTTCCCATTTCATTGTCCCAACTACAGGATCGTTACAGGGTCGGATATAATAATAAAAAAGTATATTGAAACAAGGGCAGAATAATGGAAGGGGGTGGAGGATTAGATAATTATGATTAAAACCGTAGGCTAGTAGAACTAAGCATGATTGTGTGAGAAGTGAGGTAATAATAGAGTTCAGCTTATTTAATAAAAGGCATGCAAGATGGTCAGGGGAGATAAACATCACTTGACAAGTATTTACCAGAAGTGTTCAGAGTTTGACTGGTTGACTTTCAATGTGTTCAGGAGTCTGAGCACACAGATTGTCAGGCTGTCCTGTCAAAACTATGGAAAATACTCTGCTCCTCCTTTTACCATGTGGCAGCAGCTTGAGGATGGAGCATGGCTCTTACCTGGACATTTCAAGCCAAGATAAGAATTAGAGATAGTTTGGAGGACTTCCGCCAAGATGGGGGCTTAGGTGGAAGCACTGAGCCTCCTCGCACAACCAAGTTTAAAAACAACAAAGTTTTAGCAACAAAAACACAGTCAAACCACAGAAAATTGAACTATACAGAAGTCTGACAACAACAAACCCTTCAGCCAAACCGGTAAGAGGGGCAGAGCCAGCCGCAGAGCGGGGTCGGGCAGGAAAGATCCACCAGACCGACTCAGGTGCATGACCCAGGTGTGCCAGCAGCCGTGGGCGGATCCCAGGTGTGGAGAAGCGGGCGGACCCACTGAGGGCTGACCACAGTCACACATTCACGCACAGATAAACCAGTGAAGGAGTGAGCGGTGAGACAGACTGTGCAGGCCCCAGTGGCAGGAAGTGGCAGAGGGGACCGCCATTGTCCCTCTCTGACCCTGCCCCCATATACAGTGTCACAAACCAGTGACCTGGGTGGCCCCGCCCTGGTGAACAACTAAGGCTCCACTCCTCATACCTAATAGGCATGAACAGATCAAAACATGGCTCAGGAACAACTCAGAGCCCCAGAGCCAATAAATCTAAGTGATGAAGAAATAGCCAAACTTTCAGATGCACAGTTCAAAACACTGGTGATCAGGAAGGATCCTCACAGAACTGGTTGATTTTAGTCACAAATTAGAGAAACATATGAAGGCTAAACTAATTGAAATGAATGGAAATGCACAGGAAACCAATAGTAATGGAAAGGAAACTGGAACTCAAATCAAAGGAGTGGACCAGAAAGAGAAAAAAAATGACCAAACAGAAAAGGATGAAGAAACAAGAATTCAAAAAAATTAGGAGAAGCTTAGGAACCTTCAGGACATCTTTAAACGTTCCAACATCCGAATTATAGGGGTACCAGAAGGGGAAGAGGAACAGCCACAAGTGGAAAACTTATTTGAACAAATAATAAAGGAGAACTTCCCCAGTCTGGCAAAGGCAATAGAATTCCAGGAAATCCAGGAAGCTCAGAGAGTCCCAAAGAAGTTGGACCCAAGAAGGAACACACCAAAACACATCATAATTACATTAGCCAAGATTAAAATGAAGGAGAGAATTCTAGAAGCAGCAAGAGATAAGGGGACAGTCACCTACAAAGGAGTTCCCATCAGACTGTCAGCGAATTTCTCAAAAGAGACTTACAGGCAAGAAGGGGCTGGAAAGAAGTATTCCAAGTCATGAAATCCAAAGACCTACATCCAAGATTGCTCTATCCAGCAAAGCTTTCATTTAGAATGGGAGGACAGATAAAGTACTTCTCAGATAAGATCAAATTCAAGGAGTTCATCATCACCAAGCCCTTATTATATGAAATGTTAAAGGGACTTACCTAAGAAAAAGAAGATAAAAAAGATGAACAGTGAAAGGACAGCAAACTCACAGTTATTAACAACCACACCTAAAACAAAAGCAAACTAAGAGGACAGCTAGATCAGGAGCGAACCATAGAAATGGTTCACATGGAGGGTTAGCAACAGGGGAGTGGGAGAAGGTGAAGGGGGGAGAAGGTACAGAAAATAAGTAGCATAGATGGTAGGTAGAAAATAGATAGGGGGAGGGCAAGATTAGTATGGGAAATATAGAATCTAAAGAACTTGAGACACGTGGTCATAAACTAAAGGGAGGGAGTGGTGGGGGAGGGGTGTGCAGGGGGAGGGGAATGAAGGGGGGGAAATAGAACAACTGTAATGGCGTAATCAATAAAATATATTAAAAAAAAAGAATTAGAGGTAGTTTGAAGTCTCAGCTTTAAGGAAGTGCTATCAAAGCTATTCACACAGGAAGGAATGAGGTCACACCCAGGTACCTTCTCTGAGAACTTGGGTCAGGACAGGGTCCCGTGCCCACCAACCGCATGTCACTGGCAAAGAGAACATGCTGCAGAGCTCATCACGTGGAAGAAAGATGGACACATAGCAAAACTCTCTAACTCCAACATTTTCCCCAAACAAAGCTCAGACCACTGGGAAGAAATGTGGAAAGGGCAGAAGCAGATGAATGGCGGAGAGGGAGCAGCATGGCTGCTCTGTCTTGAAAAGGTGAGGGGTGTGCTGCAATTCCCCTTACTGTGCCATAGACATAACCCCCCTTCTCGGCCTCTCCAAGTGCCACCTCTCAGAGCAACACACAACAAATGTCTTCCTCCCTGGGTAAAGTACAGTTCATTTTATTTGTCCTAAAGTATCTACTTTAACAGACATTGCTCACTTGGCTCCTCTAGGATTTGGTCAACGTACTTGCATCCATGCCCTTCTTACACTTTTTATCTCTACATAATCTAGAGGGGTCTTCTTGTCAACACATCCCTAGGTTTTTAGTCTACCCTGCCTTCTTAGATCTTCTCTAGGCCACCAGATCTTCTTTAGGATAAAGGGAGTGAACTTGTTCAAAGAAAGTTCTCTCAGTTCGTGGCTCGCCTCATTATTTTTCTTATGTGTCTTTCAAAGAGCAAAAGTTTGCAATTTTGAAGAAGTCCAATGCTTCAAATTTCTTTTTTTCTCTTGTGAAATTTGCTTTCTTGGTTCTAAGAATTTTTTACCTACTCCCAATGTTGCAAATAATTTCTCCTACAAATCTTACATTGTTAAGGTTTATATTTGGGTCTAGGAACCATGTCTTGTTAGTTATTCCATGTGGAGTGATATAAGAGCCAATGTCCACTTTTTCCCATAGAGATATCCATTTGATCAAACACTACTTGTAAAAAGATTTTTCTTTCTCCCATTGAACTACATTGGCTCCTTTGTAGAATTTCAAGGAACCATGTATGTGTGATTCTGTTTCTGAATTCTCTATTTTTTCCCATTGATTTCCATGTCTCCCTTTTCACTGATATGACACATTACTATAAATTTATAGTTAGTTTTAAAACTGGATAGGGTAAAAAGCCCTCCAGTCTTATTCTTTGGAAAAAATTGCTTTTATTTTTTGGGGTTCTTTGTATTTCCAAATAAATTCTAGAGTCAGTTTGACAATGTGCGCTTTGAAAAAGTCCACTTGAATTTTGGATGAGATTGTGAGAAACCTGTAGGTCAGTTGGGGGAGAATCACCATCTTAATCATGAGCCTTCCCATTCTCAAACAAGTATATCACTCCATCTATCTAGATCTTCAGTTTTTCTCAAGTTTAAATTTTCAGTGTATAGGTCTTGGACATATTTTATTAGATAAATATATAAGTGATTTAAGTTTGGGCTGACACTATCAAAATCTCCTACACCCAGTTTCCCCTATTACTAACATCTTTCATTAGAATTGTCTATTTCTCCCTTTGATTCTGCCAAGTTTTTGCTTCGTATATGTACAAGCTCTGTTAATAGATGAATGCACATTTATGATGGTTGTATCTTCCTATAACATAGCCCTTTTATCATTATGAAGTGTTTATTTATGGTAAGGCTCTATATCTTAAAATTGATCTGATATTAATGTAGGTACTCCAACTTTTCATGCTTTCTATGTGTTATTTTTTTAGCCTTTTAGATTCAATCTATCTGCATCATATTTCTATCACATCTCTCCTAGACATCATAAAATTGGGTCTTTAAAAAAATCTATTCTGATCATCTCTGACTTTTAACGGGAGTATTTTGGTTCATTTTTTTTCAATGTCATGATCCATGTGTTTGGATTTGCTCTTAGTTTCCTGTCCATGTCAGCTAGTCTCCATTCTCCTGTTCTTCCTTTTGTGACTTCTTTTGGGTCAACTGAATAATCTCTAGGATATCATTTTAATTTCTTATTGGTTTTTTAACTATACACACTTTGCATTGATTTTAGGTGATTGTTGTATATACTTCGGTATGCATTCTTAGCTCTTCACAGTCTATGTGGAAGTAGTATTATACCACTTCAACTCAAAATATAAGAACCTTCTAGCTCCATACTAATTTTAACCCCATCTTTTGTGCTACTGTCTGACAAGTATTACATTTACACATTCTAAAATCCTACCATACAATGCTGTAACTTTTGCTTTAAACTTTAAGATGTATTTTAAAGAAATCGAGAGATAAAACATAGTTTAAAAACTACATAGTTACCATTTCTGTGATCTTCATTCCTATGGTTTGCTCCTGATCTAGCTGTCCTTTTAGTTTGTTTTTGTTTTAGGTGTGGTTCTCAATAACTGTGAGTTTGCTGTCCTTTCACTGTTCATCTCTTTTATCTCCTTTTTCTTAGATAAGTCCCTTTAACATTTCATATGATAAGGGCTTGGTGATGATGAACTCCTTGAATTTGATCTTATCTGAGAAGCACTTTATCTGTCCTTCCATTCTAAATGAAAGCTTTGCTGGATAGAGCAATCTTGGATGTAGGTCTTTGGATTTCATGACTTGGAATACTTCTTTCCAGCCCCTTCTTGCCTGTAAGGTCTCTTTTGAGGACAGCTAGATCAGGAGCGAACCATAGAAATGAAGATCACATGGAGGGTTAGCAACAGGGGAGTGGGAAGAGGAGAAGGGGGGAGAAGGTACAGGAAATAAGTAACATAGACAGTAGGTAGAAAATAGACAGGGGGAGGGCAAGAATAGTAGGGGAAATGTAGAATCTAAAGAATTTGAGACACATGGTCATAAACTAAGGGGGGACGGTGGGGGAGGGGTGTGCAGGGTGGAGAGGAATGAAGGGGGAAAATAGAACTGTAATTCCATAATCAATAAAATATATATTTTTAAAAACCCTACATATTTACCACTTCTGGTATTCTCTTTGTCTTCCTGAAGGTTGGATCTTCTACCTGGTACTATTTTCCTTTAGTCCTGAGAACTTTTAGTCTTGCTTGAAGTGAAGTTCTGCTACTGCTGAGTCATCCTAGTTTTCTTCTACCTGAAAGTGACTTCAATTTTTCTTTATTCTTGAATAATTTTTTTACTGTATACAATATTCTGGGTTGACAGTTTTTCCATTTAGCATTTGAGTTTTTATTTTTATTTCAGAAGTTTTTTATTTTCAGAAAAATTTCAAAGATAGTGCAGAGTTCCCACGTACCCTACCCTGGTTTCTTCTATCACTAACATCTTCCATTAATATTGTATAGTTGTTACAAATAGTGACTAAGTATTTTCTGGAGAAGATGGTGGATAATTGATATAATATCTTCCTTAAATGTTTGGTAGAATTCACCAGTAAAATCATACGGCCCTAGTGCTTCATTTTTAGGAAGGTTGTTAGATTTTGATTCAATATTCTTAATAGATCCAGGCCCATTCAGATTACCTACTTCTCCATGTTGAATTCCTCCATGGTATTACCTATTTCTCCATTGTATTTTGTGTCTTTCAAGGAATCAGTCTATTTCCTCTAAGTTATTAAATCTGTGGGCACAGAGCTGTTCATAGTATCCCTTTATTATCCTCTAACGTCCATGGGGTCAGTAGATGAGCATCATTTTATTCTGATATTGGTAATTTGTGACTTTTTTTTTCCTGGTTAGTCAGCCTAGGGATTTATCAAATGTTACTGACCTTTTTATTGGTTTTTGGGAGAGAGAGGGAGAGAGAAAGAGAGAGAAAAACATGGACATGAGAGAGAAAGATCGGCTGGTTGCCTCCCACAGGTGCCCTGACCAAGAGTCAAACCCACAGCCTCTGGGTGTACGAGATGACCCTCCAACCAACTGAGCCACACCCAGCCAGGACTTCATTTGACTTTTTTAAAAAATAGCTTTTGATTTCACTGACTTTCTATATTAATTTTGTTTTTAATTTCATTGATTTCTGCTCTAATTTTTATTATTTCCTTTTTTATGCTTGCTTGAGGCTTAAATTTCTCTTTTTGTTTCTAGCTTCCTAAAGTAGAAACTTAGATTATTGATTTAAACATTTGCTTCCTTTCTAATATATACATTGAATGCTGTAAACTTTTCTGTAAGGACTGCTTTCACAGCATCCTACAAATCTTGATAGATTGTATCATAATTTTCTTTCAGTTCAAAATTTCTCTGCAGACTTCTTTGACCTGTGTGCTCTTCAGAAGTATATGGTTTAGTCTCCAAATACTTAGATGTTTTTCATCTATCTTTGATATTGATTTATTCCACTGTGGTCTGAGAATGCACTGTGCATGGTTTCCATGCCCTTAAACTTGTTAAGGTGTGGTTTCTGGCTCAGGGGGTGGTCTCTCTTCATGAATGTCCCATGTGAACATGAAAAATATATATTCTGCTGTTTTTGAGTGGAGTATTTTAGAAATGCCAATAAGATCAAATTGATTGATATGCCATTCAGGTCAACTATATCCTTACTGATTTTCTGTCAGCTTGATTTATCAATTCTTGAGAGAGTTGTGTTAAAGCCTCCAACTATTTTAGTGAATTTTGTCCACTTCTCCTTGAATATCAGTTTTCCACTCACATACTTTGATGTTCAGTTTTCCACTCACATATTTTGATGTTCAGTTTTTCACTTATATTTTGATGTTCTGTTATTAGATGTATACAAATTTAGGATTGGTATGTGTTCTCAGAGAACTGATCCCTTATGTAATGCTCCTCTTTACCCCTGGAAATTTTCTATATCCTGAAGTATGCTTTGTCCAAAACTTTTAATTAGTGTTTACATGGTATATCTTTCTCCATCTTGTGGCTTTTAATTTGCATATTTAGACCACTCACATTTAAAATAATTATTGATATAGTTGGATTAATATCTACCATATTTATAACTCTTCTGTTCATTACATTTGTTCTTTGTTTCATTTTTTACTTCCTGTTTTCTTCCTTTCTTTGTTGTAAATAAACATTTTATGTCCTTTCAATGTATCTCCTTTCTTGGCATATCAAATATATTCCTTTATTAAAATTCTAGTGATTGCTCTTGAATTTGCAACACATATCTTTAACCTAATCTATATGTATCTTTAAATAATACCATAGCACCCCACATGGAATGTAGGTCCTTTATAACAGAGTATTCTCTTCTCTCCCATCTCATAGGACATTGCTGTCATTCATGCCACTGATCCATAAGCTATGTTCACCCAATAAATTGTCACTATTACCAATTCAACAAATAGTTATCTCTTATATCAGTTAAGAATAAGAAAAATTAAAGATTTTATTTTACCTTCATTTACTTCTTCAGTACTCTTTTTAAAAAAGATTTTATTTATTTATTTTTAGAGAGAGGGGAAGGGAGAGAGAAAGAGAAGGAGAGAAACATCCATGTGTGATTACCTCTTGTGCATACCTCCCACTGGGGACCTGGTCCACATCCCAGGCATGTGCCCTGACTGGGAATAGAACTGCCAACCCTTCAGTTCACAGGCAGGCACTCAATCCACTGAGCTACACTAGCCAGCGCTCTCTTCCTTTTTTAATGTAGTAAAAAATCATTTAAAAAAGCAGGTCCACCCTATGCTATCCCTTTCTTGTAAATGTCAATTCCCTTCCAGTTTCTGGCTGCTCTGAAGTGCCTTCAGCTAGGTTTGTTTGTTTGTTTGTTTGTTTGTTTGTTTTTAATGTTTTCTTCAGAGTTTATAATTATTACCTTTAGAAGGATTGGTCCAAAACAAGCTACTCCATTACTGTAAGAGAAACTCCTTATGTAGCGCTATTACATTCATTTTCATAAAAGTTATTCGTTCATAATTTCTTGATCATTTTTGTCAATCAAGATATGTAGACATCATAAGAAGAGTTTCACCATCATTTTCAAATGTAGATTTGAATTTTCTGTTCTTTTCCTGATTAAATTTTTTTGTATGTGTCCTCATTCAATTATTCATTCCCCAGTCTTGGTTCAGATCCTACTATATGCTAACCATGGGCTAAGCACTGGAAATTCGAAGGTGAATAAACTCTAGTCCCTGCTCCTAAGGAGCTCTAAGTCTAGTGGCAGCGACACAATCATGTCTCACATTTGTATCAGTGTACATCATTTAGGTAATGCAAAGTTTGTCACACATGGCATCACACTTGACCCCACAAAGAGCTTGTGAAATCCATACACCACGTAGTACACTCCCCGAGTAACAGACTTGCTGGCTTCCCCAGTGTGTGGAGAACATTTAATCACCATTAAATCACTGTTTCGCTGCTGCTACTGACCTGGAGCACACTGCACGGATTTGGCTCTGTGACAGCAGCTGAACCGCAGATTCACAGCTGGAGGTCATGTTTGACTGAATAATCTGTTTATGATGACCTAAGATGTTGAAAAAATATTTTCATATAGATGATCTTAGAGGTCTATCACTGCACTTTGCTTGCGGCTGCTTTCAAAGATGGGTTGTACAATAGATATCATTGCTGGTGGCCAAACGTTTCATTGTCACCACCCTGTACTGCTCCTCCCTGCAGGAAGATTATACTACCCCCCCACCCCCACCTACCAATGACAGGTATGATCGCATGATTTACAATGGCCAATAAAAAGCTCCAATGCCAGGAGGTGATTTGTCTTGTCTCTTTTCCTTCGTCCACAAGATCAGCAATGTCCCAGACAAAGACTTTATCATCAGCCTGGGTCATGGAATGAAGATAAGGTGAACCAGGGTCACACTAAGCCTTTTATGGATGTCCAATGTAAGAAATAAATTCTGTTTGTGTTAAGCCTCTGATATTTAGCAACTATTTGTTACCATAGCATAACCTAGACTGTCCTGACTGATATAATTAATTACTTCTTTCATGTGTTCCACAGGGCCACCCAAAGCAAATGGCATCATTTACCTTAAAAAATATAATTTCCATGAAAATTGATCTGGCTTCCTTAATTTGATGCATTAATGGACAAATATAAATATGATTTTATATCTGGACATAATAATCATGAAATTTAGGGAAGTGAAGTGAGTTGGCTAAAATCACACAATTTATAAATTAAAGAGTTGGGACTTGAACCTAAGTCTCCTAACTCCCAGTCCAGCCTTTTTTCTACGTCCTAATTTCCCTCGCTTTAAAATTCCTGTGTTGTATTTTAGATCCAATCGCCTCTATTTTCTAAGAGGGAGAGAACAAATACATGTCTGCCTGGTCAGTTTTTGCCCAGACAAAGAGACAGAAAAAGTCCACAGAGGCTCCCTCGAAGCTGGCAGATGAGGCAAGTTTAATCAGAGAATATCTTTAAACCAATGAAAGCAGTGAGGACCTTTCAATGCATTTGAGAGTCGGTGTAGACACACAGCTAGGGGGTATCAACAGCGAGCAGCTGTATAAACGTCCTGGTGCCTTTCCGCCAGAGCAGTGCTTTGGATGAGCCTGAAACCCCATAAGGAAACTAATGGGAATAGAAGAGGTAGAATGGACTGTTTCATCAGCCAGTAGCTAAAAGTGGGATTCTTTTAGTTATTATTTAAAATGTTCTCTCAGTATACTCTTTTTAATTGACACGTATAATAGTCACAGAGGAAAAATCTGCCTGACATCATCTTAGCTGAATGTTCCAACTTGAACATTGTTTTGAGACAAACAGACATCATGTGCCACTGCCTAATGAAATGAGACAGAAGTAAACTAAATCATCTGCACACTCTTCATGTCACAAATGTTTAACACAAAACAACCCATGTGGAAATAATCAGAAACATTCAAATTCTAGAAAATAACTTGCCTAGACTCTTCAGAAATGAAAGTATCAGGAAAGATTTTTTTTTTTAAGTCAAAGAGATGCCCTGCATAGGTGGCACAGTTGGTTGGAGCACCATCATGTACACCAAAATGTTACGAGTTCAGTCCCCGGTCAGGGCACATACTTAGGGTGTAGGTTGGATCCCTGGTTGGGGCTGGTATGGGAGCTAATTGATCAATGTTTCTCTTTCACATCAATGTTCTTCTCTCTCTCTCCATCTCTATCTCCCTCCCCTTCCCCACTTTCCTCTGTCTCTAAAATCAATAAACACATCCTTGGGTGAGGATTAAAGAAATCAAAGGGACTATTCTAAACTAAAAGATGAAAGGGGCAACAAAAGTCCTGTATAATCCCTGATTGCACGCTAGATATTTTTTGAATCCAGCTGTAATGGACACTGGGATCTATATGGACCATACCTGATTATTTGTATCAATGTTAAGTTTCCTCAAAGTGTTTTGGTTTTGCAGGAGAATGTTCTATTTGTAGGCATGTAGTATACATGATGAAGAATCTTGATGCCTACAACACACTCATATGGTTAAACAAAATTAAATATATATATATGCACATATATACAGATTTTAATGTATAAATGGATGTATGTGTACTAGGCTGAATTTTCTTAATTAAAGTACATATATAAAAAAAGTATATAGATCATAAGTACATGGCGTTGTACTGTTTTTCAAACTTTCCATATAATTGAAAATTTCAAAAGAAAATTTTGGGGGAAGTAAAGCCGTGGTCAGAGACTGAGTTACGCACAGTCTGAGTTAGTGGCACATGCCTGAGAGGGCAGACCCTGAAACCCGTATCATTGCTACCAAGTGTCTCCTCTATTTGGGGGGAGGTACATTTCTTAGCCATCAACTTTGAGCCTTACTGGGACTTCCTGCAAGCCTCCAACTCTCTAGTAAGTGATGCAGTGAAATATCACAGCTCTCCCTGTGTCTTGTGAGTCCTTTCTACCAAAGACACAGAATTCTACTTGGGAGTGGGGATGGTTTAAACCTAGACTTATTCACAAGCTTGAAGATTTTCCAAACTATGGGCGAGCAGGTCCCTCTTCCATCCTACTGCCCCACCTTGAAAAAGGCTGGTAAACTTGCAGAGGATAAGCAGTGTCCTAAGAGGAAGAGCAAAAGTAACCCTCGACTCCTTCCTGTTGAAGATCTACATTATTAGAAGCTCTCTGAAGGCTTGAGGCAACTTGGTCTGGCGCCAGCCATCAGAAATAAACCCCAACTCCACCCCCCTCCTCCCAAGCTCCCCAAAAGTCAGGTTCAATGTTGGGTTGGGGTCAGAAATACAAAAGAACCTTAGCCCTCCTCCAAGTGTGGAGCCCCCTTCCTGTCCCTCACTCCTGTGTTTGGTGTGTAAGATGGAGGGGGAGCTACAGGGTTTCCTCATGTTTGTTCTTCCCGCCCCTTGTCACCCCATCCCAGTGGGATGACAAGCCCTTCAAGTTGAGAGCACTTAGGAATTCCTAGACCACACAAGGTGGGAAGTCCTGAGAGGAAAGGGACTTCTTGTGAATTTGGCTGTGGGGTACCTAATGTGATAAGTTTGAACATTGCAAACAGATGTAATCATATTTGTCTTCCAGGCTGACAGCAAGTTTGTTCAGCAGGAGTCAAGGGCGCTTTCAAAGTCAAAGAAATGTTATCAACATATTCCTCATCTGCAAAACATACACCCAATCACACTGACTGAGGACAGATGTGCACATTCTCACTTCCCCTCTCCCTGCCTACCCTGCCCCCCACACACCCCTCCCGCAGGTGGAGAGGCAGCCGAAAGTGCTTATGGTGAGTTAGTGCAAGAGACAGGAAGGTGCCTTGGACTTTGGCCCAGTCACTTGGCCTCTTCCTGACCCTGCTCCCTACACCTGCCTTTACTTCCCCTCAGTGAAGTAATACCAGGGCACAATACTACACAAGTTTTTTTTTGTGTTCAAACAACCATTTTTTCCTGGCTTCAAATAATGCAGCACTCTCTTTTACAAAATGATCCAAGAGTGAGGATTATTCATTTTCCTGAATTGACTGGGTTTCACACTAAGTCTTTGAGCCAGGACACATGTTTTAAGTGGAATCACATGTCCTCAGAGTATGTTTGTGTAGCCTAGTTTCTTCTGGAAAAGCCAATGGATGCTACATAGGACCTACATGGGACTTTTAAAAAAAATTCCAAAGTAGTGAAGTATTGAGCTGGCCAAAAAAAAAATTTTTTTTTCTGTAAAATAGCACTCGTAGCACTTAGTTGTCTTTCACTTTATCCAAAACAATTTTATTCGATTGCATTGAGACAGTTGTCATATCAGCATGCATTTTTTAAAAGCTTATAAAAATTGGTGAATTTTTGTGTAGCCATTTTAATATGAAAGATGAAAGGAAATAAGCAACATTTGTGGCATATGGTGCTTTATTATTCCAAGAAGGTAAAAACGTAACTGAAATGCAAAAAAGATTTCTGCAGTGTATGGAGAAGGTGCTGTGACTGTGCAAATGTGTCAAAAGTGGTTTGCAAAATTTCATGGTGGAGATTTCTCACTGGACAATGCTCCACGTTTGGATAGACCAGTTGAACTTGATAGCAATCCAATTAAGACATTAATTGAGAATAATCAATGTTATACCATGTGGGAGATTGCTGACATACTCAAAATACCCAAATCAAGAAAGTTACTGGTGAAAATGAAAAATGTGTCCTTTATTTTACAGAAAAAACTAAACAGACTTTTTGTCTAACTAAATGTTTGGAGCTTGGTAGCCCAGGGATGTGACTTATACGCTCACTTTGTCATTTAATTGTTTATTTTACTCATCTTCATTGTGACATAGATACAAACACATTTCAACAAAGAAGAGGACCCAACAATATATCCTAGACAAGAAAAATGAGGAAATCTGACTCTTGGCAACAGTTTTCGTTGCCATGAACTCCCTGTGGCTACTGACCGGAAAGGGTTAGGTGTTTATCGTGGGGGAGTGTCAACCAAAAGTAGAATGTTATCGAACTCTTCATCCACTTGCGTTGGAGCCAAATGGCACCAGAGGCCCTAGTTTCTCCTGCCCTGCTGCTAACCTCATGGTTTCACTTTAAAACCAGGCACAATATCTAGAAATAAATTTTAACACCCTGCTTGACGTTTTGCTGGGACTTGGCTTGGCACCGTGATTGCAGGATTAACTCCAAAGGAAGGCCCCTTTCCTAACAGTACTGCCTGCATTTCACCAGCCTGTTTCACTGGACCGCACCTGTGGGGATGAGCACTGCAGCCAAAAGCTCTTTATGGCCACGAACAGTACCAAGAGTTTGCTGTGTCAAAATCAGGAGGGTGCCCTAATATGAACAAGATTCATTTGCAGATAGGCCATCAACAAATTCTACATTCTTTTGCTAGAGGGATGTGAAAAGTGGCTCTATTAAAATACTGTATTTCACATTCTCTAAATAATTGAGCTTCCTGACAGGCATTCTTCTCAGAGCCGGAGAGGAAGCTTGACTCAGCTCAGCCCTGTGGACACATGAGGTCTCCAAGCCTGTGCCAAAGGCAGGATGGACTTGCACAGGAGAGCAGGGGTGGTCCCCAGCCCTCCACAGCATGAGGCACGATACAGGGGGAGGGGGACGGCAGAAAGGAAAAGAGTGGGAAAAGTTGGATGAGAACTCATTGAAAGCCAAGGTCATTGCTCTGACTCAGTTATTCCTTCCTGGAAAGAGAGTGTTTTCGTGCTTAACCTTGTGGCCTCAGATTTCCAGGATGTTGCTGGCTCTCTGGATCATTCTGGGGCTTGCTTATTTACCAGGCTTCTAGACCCAGGGACAGAGGGATGTGAGAGGAAATTACTCAAGTGGGACACAAGAGAAGCCAAAGGCAAAGCAAAAGGCCTTTAAAATTCTGCTCACGTGTCCAGTGGAATTTATAATCAGTTAAACAGATGCCATATTTTTATTGCCCACTAAAATTTAAAAGTGTATTTCATGAAGTTTCAGTCTTTTTCCTAAAAAATAATATTATTCATAGAACGCTCAAAATGATTTAAAAAAGGGAGAAGATCACATTTAAAACTTCTAAGAAACTTAATTTAACTTTTTGCAAGCCCGTCTCTGAATGTGCCCAAATGTATGCAGGATCCTTCTAAAAACTATCAAGAGGGAGAGGACGAAGTCTCACAAGGACTCTCAGATCAGATCAGGCTGTGCTTTAACACACTGCTTTGTTATCCCTTGGCACATGGTCAGGGGTCTGTGCACAGACCATGAGGATTACAGTGGGCAAGTGACTTGGGGGCAGGGGGCTGGAGGACCTCCATGGTGTATTTGGTAAGACTGCAGATGCCCGGGGTGTCAGAACAACAGGAGCTGTCTGGTGTATGGCCTTTCTGAAGAGAAGACCCAATTAATCTCTGAAGACTTTTCCCTGAGAACAAAGGGGCAGATATGTACTGTGTGGCCCCAGAAGACCAAGGACTAAAAGGGAAACAGAGGTTAGTTCTTTCTACCAGGTGCCTCTGGAGGTGGTAAGACCCCTGACTGTGGCATATCTCTAGCATAAGCTCGATGGCTATTACTGGAAATCTCTGGAAGGGCCTCTTGTGTTGCATAGATGCCAGAATCAGATCAAAGAGTCTACAGTAAGTATTGACTCAGAGAAAGGTAGGGCAATAAAAGGATATTTCCCCAAGGAAGAAAGTTTTCTCTTATCAGCATTTCACGTTCCCAACACAGACTCATTCTAAAAAGGACAGAGCACATAAGCTCTGTAACTTCCTGAGGGTGTGCACTTAACTTACTCCTTCTTGTGCCCCTTCTTAGGGAGTGACACAGTGCCGAATGAATGAATGAACGAGTGAGTGAATATTTATCCGTTCTGTAAGGAAGGCGGTGGGGCACTGTATAAGGCAAGCATATGGGACAAGCAGAGAAGCAATGAGAGGAGGCTAGGTAAATATGTGGTGCAAGAATATGAAGGATTTTAAGTGCCAGAAAGAATTTGCACTCAGTGCGGCAAACCCGCACATGACCTAGCTTAAGCATAGAAAATAGTCAGTTTATACTCCCAATTCCCCCCAGCTTACACCTCAAATACCTTCCTGCTCACACCCTAAGTTTCCCCGACCTCACACTCCATATCCTATAGCTCAGAGTGGTTATGAAGTATTTCTGTGGAGTCTTTTCAAGACTAAACCCTTGCTGGAACCAACTGATCAACACCTTGTGCATTCAATTTCTTCACAGTTGTGGCAGAGACAACTAGCGTCACTGAAGATTGACTTTCTCCTTCTAGAGTGCAGAGTTGTTGCTACAAAGGAGTTTTTTCATATAGGGGCTGTGTTTCCCAGCCTCTCTTGCATCTAAGACAGGACTATATGACTAATTTTCACCAATAAGGTAACAGTAGAACCAATATATTTCACTTGTGTTGCTTTGGTTAAGAAGTAGGCATGTATTCTCCATGGTCTCTTTAATCATCTACCAGCTGAAAGAAGATATGCTGGCAGAGGGAAGAGTTCAAGATAGAAATAGCCTGAATTATGGAAGACTGTCCGTGAATGAAATGCCTGCACTGGACCGTGCCATTAATGGGCCATGTCTACTGTGTGAAGCCACTGAAATTTTGAGGCTGTTAATCACAGGAGCTAGATTACCCCAGCTCATATAGCGACCCAGAGGGGTCACTTGGAGCTGCAAGAACAAACACAAGATCAAGGAGCATCTGCAAATGCCCTGGCACAAAGGAGCTCAATAAATAAATCAAACCAAATAAATAAATCATAATTATCTGGGTCCTCAACCTTTTGGAAGAGCCTCTGATCAAGAGTCATCCATTCCCTTCTGAGGGACAAGGCCTCAAATTGGACCCTAACTTCAGGGAAGGCCAGATAAGGGAGAGTAAGGATATGGGCCCCTCAGAGAGGGGAAAGGGCACAGATGCAAGAAGAATTCGAGGTACAAAAGTCCCCCAATACAATTTTGCAAGGATCTTTGGTCCTTCCCTTTGTCACCAAGTCTAGCTGCCTCACTGACCACTTGGCTGCCAGCGGCAGAGCCCATTTCATCCCACAGACATTTAGTGGTACCCACTCCACACCAAGCCCAGAGAGGAATTAATTTGGGGCCAGGATGCATCAAGTATGTCATGGAGGGAGGAATGAGAAGGAGGGCATTAATACCAACACATCAAACACATGGTCAGTGACTCTTACAATCCAATAAAAACAGACCAAAAAATGGCAATGAACATGAAGTCCACAGAAGAATAAAAACAAGTTATAAATACATGAAAAGATGTTCAATCTCATCCTAAATAAAGGGATACAAGTTTAAACCACCCAACACCACTTTTCATTTTTATGATAGGCAAAGATGAAAAAGTCTGGTATTACCTAAGTGTTGACGAAGGTAGGGGAAGAAATAGACCCTAGGGTTATAGGCTCTTAGTGGGAGTTTGACTGATGCAGTCTATTCAGACAGCAATTTGAGGTATGTCACAATTATTAAAACAAATTGCCATTTGGCTCATCAATTTCACTCTGACATAGTTATCCAAAAATATACATTTAGAGAGTCCAAACGTTCATGGAAATAAGTATAAATATCCATGAATTTATAAACTGTGGGCATTGATTGCACACACCAATCAATCTGTTGAATCGCTGTTTCCAAATTGCCAAAATGGCATGAAAAGAAGACCCAGGCTTGTCCTAAGCCCCTGATCAGAGCCACTCTGCCCCTGGCCCAGCTGCACCAGCCCAGTGCGAAGTGACACAGAGCTTTGATGAAAGGCTCCCTCTGTGATGGCTGGAGAAGGCCAAAGGGAGATCCTGCTTCTCTCATTCTGGAGCTTCTTCCTTCCACAAGGGAGCCCCAGCAGAGGGCAAGAGGAAAGTCGACAGCAATGGGCAATCTGACTCAGGACAAGAAGGACAGCTTAGCCAAATGGCTCCCAGGCTAATAAGACGTCCTACTTCCAATCTGGAAAATTTTGAGAAACCAAATGGAAATGCAGAAGCTCCAGCCAGCTTCCCCCGCTGCCTTTTCTGGGAGGGAACAAGAGAGGACATGAGAGCTTTGAAGGGTGCCTTGGGATGCTCCAAAACTCATTAGTACTGAAACACTCCAGTGCCCAAGGCTGTCTCTCTGTAACAGAGCAATTCTCACAGCTAAATCTCAAGTTGCAACTGTAATTTAACAGAAATTTTAACCTTGGGGAAAATTAATTTTTACTAAATAATTACTAAAAAGTTCTTTCAGTTGTTTTAAATAAGATCATATTAATGTCTTTTCCAGCTTAACAGTAATTTCTCACTCCAATTAAACAAACAAACAAAAAAACTTTCTGCTAGTTCTGTAAACTAAAGATTAAGGCATCTCCAACGTCTCATGATCTCTCCTAGAAACCATGAGCCAGGAAATGAAACAGATTATTCTCTTGATGAGAATACCAGGCACCCTTTCGACCTTCAGACTGTAACTACACATACAGACAAATGAGGGAGGAACTGGCTAGATGTGTAGATAAGCAGCAAGTTACCTATCAAACCAGATTTCCATCACTTGGTGACATAGTTTCCCTTAATTTTCTTATTTGCATAGACCCAACCTCAGCAGTTTAGATAGACTCAGAGCCTACCACAAATCTTTAACTCTAGTAATAAGTTCCAATCGATTTCTTCCACTGAAGTTTCAATGCTTTTAACTTCCATGGAGCTGGGTATAGTACTTCAATGTGAGCAGAGTAGCTGAAAATATGGGCTTTGAATTCAGATTAGGCCTGGGTTCAAGTCAAGCCATTAATTAGCTGCTGTGACCTTGAACAAATTATGTTACCTCTCTGAATCTTGGTCACTTCATCTGTTAGATGAATAATACCCATCTTACAAGTGTCTAATAACAGCCTGAATTAAATGAGATCATGCAACTTGAAGCATTCACAAAGTTCCTAGAACATAATAGGGACTCAACCAACACTGTAATTACAAGAAGACCCTGCCACTGATGACTCACCCATAGAGGCATTGTTTTCCTCTCTATAAAATGAAGAAATATTTTAAAAACTCAAACAAAAGCGAGGCTGTCAGACCAGACCATCTCCAATTGTCCTGCATCACTGAAACCCGAGGGGTTAGCTAAGCAGTCTTCCTGGTTCTCCAGCCCTGATTTCCATGGGGAGAAGTTTCTGCTGGAACAATTAGGGCCTTGCTTGAAAACACTGAAGAGCTGCCCTCTGCACATGAGCAGGCCTGGAGATGTAGTGAGCTCCCCATTCATGGAGGCATCCAAGGAGAAGCTTGATGGCCACTTGCTGGCAATGGGACAGAAAAGATTCAAACATCAACAGGCATCAAACTACATGAAGCAGGGTGTCACTTCCATCCCATAGATCCCATAGTTCCAAAAAGAATCGTCACATACTCTAAACTCCCCAGAGATCAGTCTTCATTGTTACAAACAAGTGCTCATCTAGAAAAGCTGTGAGTGAGTCAGCCTGTGTCTTGTTTGTCTGTCCAGACTAAGGAAACATTCCTACCAACCAAAACCAAATCTGAGTCTTATGCACAGGAGGATGGTGACCAGGTCAGATGCTTTTCCAAACGACCCACTGCCTGTCACTGGTGCACCCAGCTGCTTCACCCAGGAATTCAAAATGGAATTCCAGGACTACTTCAGCCCCTGTCACTTCCCTGCAGGTGACTCCACCCATCCTGGGCCCCCCAGCACTTTGCAAAATGGCCTTCACGAATTCTTACTGCAGTTGCTTACTGACATAACTTTCTTTCTACTGGTGAGGAGGCAGACCAGCAGAGAGAGGTGGCTCGTTCAGCACTGCACATAGGTGTTGCTCAGCTGACATCAGTGGAGTTTTGAATACTGGGCAAAAACAGCAGAATAAATACTATCCTTGGAACTGACCATCCTGGGTTCAAATCCTACTCACCTGTGTCATGTTAGATGAATTTCTGAACTTCTCTCTGCTTCAGATTCCCTAATTATTAAATGAGATGAAAATAGAAAGCAACTCAGAATTTTGTTGTAAGGTTTAAAGTGAGTTAATGATGGGCAGAACTTAAAATAGTGTCTGGGTGTGGTAGGTGTTACCGTCATGGGCGCCCACATTACTCAGAGGCCCCGGGTATAAGCAGGAAAAGGGTAGCTTTATAAGTAGAATGGATGAAGAACCCTGCTCCGCAAAGAGAAGTGGCTCAAAGACCAGCTTCCTGCCTCACCCTCCCGTGAGCTACCCATCATCCTGACTGGCTGCTCCCTGACCCTCAGTGCTGCTCCTTGCTCCCCCATAGACTTCAATAGCATCATTCAATAGCATTGTTCAAGGTCTAGCATCTGCCCAGAATGGAGATATTTCAAGATAAATGAGAAAGCGAGAAGAGCTAAAGGTGGGAGCTTACAGTTGTTTGTCCCCTGGGGGAAGCAGCAGTAAAAAGGCTTCTTAAGCTGCCTCCCACTCCTGACAAATGCCCTTGGCTTCTGGCTGCTGCTTCTGCCAAGAGCTGGCCTTGCTATGGGTTACAATTTTCCCCTGAAAAACGACCTAAGCACAGCCCATTCAGAGGTTAATAATGACCTCTGGGGAGGGTGGACAGTCCAGAAAACATTGCGCATCATCCCAGACTCTGCTTGCCTACAGGCGATTTGGTCTCTGCCCACATTGGGAATGAGCGGGACTTCTAAACTGCAGGGGCCGCACCTCCGTAAGTGTCCCATGCAGACTGCCTGAATGCTGGTGAGCTCGCTAGACCAGCTGGGTCCCCAGGGCTCACCCCAACATTGACTGCTGGTCAGCATGGCCCAGACACTGTGCTGCCCAGGTGCAGGGGAGAGGTGAGAGGCAAGACAGGAAGGGCTTCCTTTTCTCAGTGGTCAACCCAGAGGGCCTGATTAGACAAGTGCATAAGTAGCCATGAAGCAGGCTAGGGAGTAACATGTGCCAGTTAGGAGCTGAGAAGGGGGACACATCACTCCTAACTACAGAGATCCCAGAAGGCCTTTCAGAGAAAGTGCACTTTGGGCTGGGAAGAACTGGAATGTGCCAGGATGTAGCAGAAAGGCTCTCTCCACTTTGCATAAACAAAGAGGGCAAGAATGTGCTAGAAAGAAAGGCATGGTCCAGCTTAGCTGGGGTGTAGCACCTCTTGGGAGTGTGTTCAATCAAGGGCAGAGCCCAAATGCTAGGCTACACCATAGGCTTCTTCACCAAGTAATAAGAAGAAGCTGGAAGGTCGGGGCTACCCTACATCGAAGGAATGCAGGCCATCTGCTGGATCCTGGCCTCACATTCTGCTCCTCAGCAGCACTTGTCACTAGGGGAATTTTATTTATCTGTGTGATTATTTTATTAACTCATGTCTTCCAGCTGGGCCAACAGTCAGATCCATGAAGTCAGGGATAAGGCCTGTTCCCTTCACCACCATAAGTTAAGTGCCTAGCAAAGTGCCTTGCAAAGTGAGAACCCACACAGATAATCTGCTGGGTAAACAAGCAGATAAATAATGGACTGAAAGGGGAGGTCTTGGGCAGAGTATTGCAGATGGAAAGCTGAGAGCATTTAAATGGCTGGGACCTCAGCTGGAATTGAGGGATAGGGAGGGTGTCCTGCAGGAGCTGGCAGGTAAGGAGAAGCTGTGACTCAGTGTGCCTTTGATGGATGGAGATGGGGATGAGGCATTCCCAGGGAGAGGATGACAGGAGCGAAGCCACAGCAGTAAGGAAGCACAGGCTGGTTTGGTGACCAGCAGGAGCTGGGTTTGTCGGGAGTGTGAGGAGGAAAAACATAGTAAGAAAGAAGGTGGGATGAATGACCTTGGGTGCCAGACCGAGAGCTTGGATTGTTAGGGTGGCTGTGGGATGTCACTGCTGGAAGCAGAGGCTGGCCCCAGGAGGACCAGCTAGGAGGTTATGGCAGCAGCCCAAGCAGGAACTCATGAGATGTGTGTGACCTGCATGGCTGGTGGTGAGAACCAGGAGAGGAAGGTCATGGGTGTTCCACTAAGGACACAGCTCTGGTTATCCATGTGATTATTGTATTAACATGTCTTTCTCAGCCACATGAGACAGGGAGCAGGGCCCAGTGGGCAAACCCAAGAGCCTGCTGCCAGCCGGCAATGTGGGCCCAGTAGAGCTTAGGCTAGACTAGATGGCACTGCTGAGTTCTGGGGCCAGTAAATCTGGGCCAGCTGGGCTGCGGTGAACTTCCTCCTTCCTTTTCTGGCCTGTGGGAGGAAAGATGAGGGTGACACATACAGGTGACCCGGAAGAGCAGGTGCGTCTAATGGGGGAGTGGGCTAGGTGCCCTTCATTTGCTGCCGCAGACAGCTCTCCACCCTTCTCCACCCTGCTCTGGCCTTGGGAGGTGAATCCTCCCATCATGTCAACCTGGCTAACTTGCTTTCTGGTTGCAGTTGGGTTCAGCTATGTGGTGTAATAAAAAACATACTTGGTCTTTGTCCCCAGTTTCTGGCACAGAGCATCTAATTTCCTGAGTGACAGGAATGTCTTTTGTTATTGATGATGAGTTTCTTTTTTTTTAAATTTATTTATTCATCTTTAGAGGGGAAGGGAAGGAGAGAGGGAGAGAAACATCAATGTATGGTTGCCCTTTGCGCATCCCCTGCTGGGAACTGGCCTGCAGGGAATCGGCCTGCAACCCAGGCATGTGCCCTGACTGGGAATCGAACTGTGATTGTCTGGTTCGCAGGCCCAAGCTCAATCCACTGAGCTACACCAGCCAGGGCCGATAATGAGTTTCTTTTGAACATATCTGAGTTCATGCTAATGAGTTGACTCAAGACGTGGCCCCTAAATATAGCTTTAGGATAAGGCTGTTGTCTGAAAACCGAATCAGGAGATCAGATGGTGGGAACTTTCAGTCTTAACCCTTGACCTCCAAAGAAGAAAGTGGAGCTAGAGATTGGGCTATAAAATTCCTGACCGAGGCAATTCAGGGAGCTTCCAGGTTGATGAACACCCCGGTGTGCGGGAGCAGGGTGCACCAGAGAGGGCCTGGAGACTCGGTGTCCCATCCTGCCCCTCCGCCTTTGCTTTGCCCTGCACGTCTCTTCCCTGAGCCTGTTCCTGCGCTTCCACTCTTAACCTGAAAGAAATATGCTCCAACACCCCCAGGGCATGCCTGAGACCACAGCGGTATCAAACCCTACGTAGGCCGTGGTTTTTTCCTATACATGCAGAGTACCTACGACAAAGTTTAACAGGTAAATTAGGCACAATAAGAGATGAACAATAATTGATAATAAACTAGAAAAATATAATATGCTACAATAGAAGTTATGTGACTATGGTCTCAGAGTATCTTATTGCGCTGTACTCACCCTCCCTCTTCGTGTGGCGGTGTGAGAGGGCACATGTCCACACGGTGAGATGCAGGGGGGGGGCGACTGTCGGTGCAGGGACCTAGCCTGTCCCCCCGCTTACTTAGCGGAGGGCCGGCTGAAGTCTCTTACTCCGTCCTCTTCAGTCCCTCTCTCCCCCCCTCACTCTCTACAGTCTCGTTCATCTATTTTCTCACATGTCTTTTGGGTTGATAGGCTTTCTCTCATCAGTCACCTATTATATTTATTTCAACTACATCTAAAACCTGTACTTTCCCCTTTTTTCTGTCTGGACATCCATCTCCATTCGTGGGTCTGTGGTGCTGAAAACCGAACAAATAACCAATCGCCTCATCTGAGAGCAGCAAACTTCTGCCGAGTCTCTTCTTGGCCTCTGAGATGACGCAACAGGGCCTGTATCCCATCCATTTGCACTGGCTTGTTTCAACGTTCCAGAGGTGTTTAATTTTTCATTATGAATTTGTCTCGACTACTCGGTTTTCATGTCAGTGCCCCGAGGAGGGGCCCACAGCCTCCGGAGCCCTTTCTTCTGCCAGACCCTGGCTGCGAGGCCCAGTAAGTGGGGGCAGAGAGATGGCTGTGTCCTCCCACCCTCCATGAGCTCCCAGCCTTCATCATCCTGGGGAATTTCATCAGCCTGGGTAACAGTACAGCCAGAGGTGGCTCAAGGGGCCTCACCCCTAAAACTGTCTATTGTCCACCCCAAATAAAAATATGCTAAGGAAACAGAACCCCCATTTAGCAAATATCAGCTTCAAACAAGTCACTAGACATTCACACCCCTCACCATCAATTTTCCATGCAAGTTTTTTGGACTTAGAAATTCTGCACTGGCCCCTGGTCTAGGAAGATCTTTCCTTCCATTCTCCATTTATAATGTTTACATATTCACCAAAAACAATGGTTAAGTGTCAGGCAGTTTGCCAGGAGCTAGTCGCACAGAGAAGATCACTTAGGCACTGTCCTTGAGGAAGTGATGGCCTAACAAGAGAATGACACGTATACAAATACATTTAAATAGACACTCACTTAAAAACATGTTTTAGTGAGCACATACTATGTGCCAGGGACTGTTACTGGTGCTGGGGCCATGGCAAAAACAACAAAATAGAATTATAATAGAAAAACCACAAATGGAAGTACTTATAGTAGAAACCCACTTGCAGTTTCGGTTCCCCAGGGACGCCGACTCAGAGATGGAGTTTAGCATGCGGAATGTGTATCCAGGAGTGCTCTGGGATTAGCACCTGTGGAGAGGAGAGACCAGATGGACAGAGAAAGGAGCCCAGCTGCAAAGCAGAGCCACCAATAGCATCAGCCGCACCCCACCCCCCCCCCAGGAATCTGGAGCAAAAGGACCCCATGTCAGAGCTATCCTGTTTGGGGACAAAATGACTGGGCCATTAGGCTCCCACCTTCATCCATCACTGGATGTGGGCCACCTCAGGAGGGATGTGACCTTGGGCAAGGCGGCTTTTTGCAGCTAAAGTGATTCCTGAAGGGGATGCCAGTAGAAGGCTGTGGTCAGTAGGAGCCCTCCAGCTGCAGGGGCAACTGGTGCTTCATTAAAGGAAGAACTGGGTCCTTGACAAGAGGCTCCGAATTCTGGTGAGCGTCTCCAGGTACAGGTTGCCCGCTACCTCTCAGAGAAGCATATGACATCCTTGGTGACTCTGGGAACAATATTTAATAATGAATTATATTCTACTTCCTTTTAACTCCCATCCTAGCTTGTTTCTACAGTTTCAGCATGTTACAGCTGCTTCTTCCCCAGGACACCCTTCCGGTCCCAGAGGACAGCTCTTATGTCTTTTCTCACCCACTTACAACCCTTCCCCCTCCCCTCTCCCCCCAACTAGGGACCTTTAACCTTCCTCTGATGCCTGGGTTTCTGCCCTTCACCACCCAGAAGCAACCCAGCATTTCGCTGTCCCTCCTACTAGGTGATGCTTAGAGCCTCACCTGCCTCCAGTGAGGCAGGCTGTGCTCGCCCCGCCCCTGGGCCACCTGGGCACTTGGCAGCTCCTCTCACAGCTGGCTTAGCCTGCATCTGGTCTCCGGGACCACAGGCCTTCCTTGGATGTGCTGATTCCCCCTCCTGGCCCTCTGAAGGGCCTTTGCAGGTCTTGAAGGGTGTCATCCTCCAGAAAGAGAGTGGAGGGAAGGGGGCCATCACAGCTTGCTATGCCCAAGGCAAGATTCAGTGTTGAACAGGGAACCAGAGGCAGTGGAGGGCCACCAGCCCCGAGATAGGGAGCCGGAGAGAGGAAGAGCTCTGGGGTGGTGAGCGGCGCGTCAAATGGGCGTTGGTACTGCTGGGGGCCTTACCTTGGCGAGCTTCCATAGCCTCCTCCAAGAGGCCCTCACTGCTCACTCCTGCCCAGGTAGGAGTTCGTCCCTGCCTCCAGAGGCTCCTATGTATGGCAAACTGCCACCACCAAGGCTCGCCCACCAGAACTGGGTTTCAGACCAGATCCATAGCTGTTTGCTGAGAGTTGTGGGGCCCAGGCCTAGCCACTGGGCCTGTCACTGAACCTGGGCCACAGCCGGGCTCAGATCTATCATTTTGTGAAAGAGCGGGTAAGGGAAGGTGGCAATGCCCACAGCCAGCGGAGAGCAGAGCAGTCTCCCTCCTCACACATCAGCTCAACTCAGATGGGTCCATAGTGGGATGGCCGGGCCATCCCTGTGCCTAGACCTGGCCTACACAGACAGAGAGCCAGCTCCATGCATTTGCCCTTCACCTCTGTTCGCTGTCAACCCAAATGTGTCCTTTTAGCTCTTGTGTAGGCAGATACATTGTGTGTGAGGAGAACAGCGTGGGGCAAGTGAGCAAGAGGATCCAGCAGTTAATTCAAGCTTTTAGCACTTGAAACCCACAGCCGCTGCTGCTCACCCCTGCACCTCACGGCTACTTTCGAGGCACTGGTTGTCTGAATGACACTAAAAGTGTCAATTAGCTAAGTGCATCCTTCAGTAATAATTTTTCCTAACTTCTTTACTGAAGCGTTTTGAAAACCGTGTGTGTGTGTGTGTGTGTGTGTGTGTGTGTGTGTGTGTCCCCAGTTCACACCCAGCCCAGGGGTGCTGGTTAATGGTGCTGGGGCTGCATGCTCGGGGTTTCACCGGCACTTCCTGCTTCACCTCTCAGGTGTTACAGATCCACCTTGCAGGTGAGAATACCGAGGCTCAGGGCTGCTCAGGATCAAAGCGAAGGTCACACGGTCACTGAGTGCAGAGTCAGGAGTTAAACCTGGGCTTGCCTGACTCTAGAGCCCCTGCCGTTCTCCACTGCTCTGCACTTGGACTCAGAGGGCTGAAAGTTTGCAACAAGCCTGCAGTAGTGGGAAGCTATAAACTTCCCACTGCTTCCTTTTCTGAAAATGTTATAAAAACTAATTTTATTTTTAATCTCTAGAAGTATCATAAATGTGTTCCAGAAACACTTTTCTTAAAGAAACAAAAAATTCTAACTTATGATCCTGTGCTTTAGTCTACTCATAAACTCTTTTAATATTTTAGCTGAAAGAGAGAACTAATACAGGGGAATCTGTAATGAAAATCCTAGAAAATAGCAGATGCAATAACTCAACAGACTAGCTGGGAATAGTGGCCCCAGGAGTTTCTGCCAAACCCAGGCCAGTGGCCCCACGGCAGTTTCGTAGCTCTCACGTGAGCCCCTCTATTTCCCAGGCCTTGTACTGGGTGCTTGACATGCCAATTCATTGAACCCTCACAGGAACCACTTCTGACGTGAAACTGAGGTTAGTTGAACTGCCTGAGTTAAAACATGGCAGAACTGGATTTGGGCCCAGGCCTGTCTGATTCCAGGGCCTAGGCAAGCGCTTCCTTCTAGACACAATTCACTCCCAGGGTTCACAGTCCCTCCGTAACTCCACTGAGGTCATGATGCCCCCTCGGAGAGGATGAGACAAGAGATGAAGCATTAGGAGATGACCGTACTACCCGTGGGAGAGAAATAATCATGAGTGACACAGGACCAGCCTCCAGCTCAATGCTGAGCTCTGTTCAAAGGCATGAGCAAAACCAAGTGGGTACCAGGGACGAGGGAATCACCAGGAAAAAAGGGCAGGAAAGAAGGGGTAGCTGTTAGGTCAGGGGTTTGAGAAGGTTTGAGTCCCAGTGCCTCCATTGGTACCTGAAACACCTCAGTCAAATTATTTGACACTCAGCCTCAGTTCCTCTATTTGTAAAATGGGACAATAATTCAAAGCTCCCCATAGTGTTGTGAGAGAGTTAAATGAGATGAAAAAAGTGAAGCCCTTAGCAATGTAGTTTCTATACATTATGTCAGTTGTTACGAATTTTTAGGGAGACAAAAAGAGGAAAGAAAAGGGAGAGAACACAGTAGTGTTAAGATAGGGAGGAAAAGAAACGACCCCTCTATGCTTGTCTCTTAGTAGCCTCTGGGATTCCCTTGCCCTGTGTTCTGCAAGGCCGTGTGCTCTGCAAGAAAAGGGCACATTCAGGCATCTGCTCATTCTTAGTCTTTATTGCATGAACTGTGTGGCAAACTCTTGGTGGGGTTGGGGGGGCACCCAGTGATAAACTCTGTGTCCTCAAGAAACAGCCCCCCATCTGGTAGGGTCAGGAGACGCGCACATATAACACGACCACCTACGGAAGGCCGTGGGGTGTGACCTGGGGGTGTAGGGGAGAGGCAAGCCTCAGATTCAGGAAGCCAGCTCCCTGTCCACACTGCCCTTGATGAGAAAGAACCACGGGGTGGTGGTCTCGAGCATACACACCCAAAGTGTCCTTAACTCAATCATGCGCGGTGGATATCTGTTTAACCTGCAGCAAATTTATAGCATTTCAAGAAAAATCATAAAGAAGGACGACCATAAAGCCTCCTAGCTTCCTTCAGTCTTGGCATCTACCCTCTCCCTCAAGACAGTCAGGGTCACCCGAAGCCTGCAGAAACACCTCTGGCTCCCAAGGAGTGACAACAAGTAAGGGTCACTTTCTACTACCGGTTAACTGGGTAAGAGAAAGACACCCATGCTCCCTGGGTCCCCTGAAACCTCTTGTGGTGATGTGCCCGGGGCTTGCTTTTGCCGGGCATGACCGAACCCAAGGTTCCTGAGAAGGGCTGGGCCATGGTCCCTCAGAGCCTGACTCCAGAGGCCTTGCCTTTAAGAGGACGCCAGTGCTTTCCCGCAGGACATGAAGGGCTCTGTTGGAACATAACGACTCACAGTTCAAGGTTTCAGAAGGAAAACTAAACACCACATCAACTCCTTGTGGTGTGATGTTTGTCATGGGGCCTGGGATGAGGGGCATGGGGCCTTGGCTCTGTGGAAGGTCGTGTCCTTGCAGGGACGGTAGTATGATTGTGTGGAAGTGTCTTTATAAATGTCTCATGGTCATGGCCTGGGAGAGCACAGCGCCTGCCTGACTGTCTGGTCTGGAGAATTCATCAGGGCTGTGCTGTGACGCCTGTGGCTGAGAATGTGCTTTCCCAGCCCACGTGCCCTCCACAGTGTCTGCTGGGCGGGAGGCAGGAACCAAGGTGGAGATCTGCCTATTGCAGGGCTCCGGGAAGGTTGCTCCAGGCTGGTCTGTGGGGCCCCCGTTGCCCACGAGTGTCAAAGGTGTCACATCACAGTGATTTCCCAAGCTTCCCAACACTCCTTTAATGGGCTGCTCTAACTTCCAGCCAAAATGGAAATGTAGATAGACACACTGTGCCTCCTCACACAACCAAAATAAGGACAACAAAAATTTAGAAACAAAGTAACAACCAGAACTGACAGAAAATTGAACTATATGGAAGTTGGACAACCAAGAAGCAAAAATAGACACATTCATCCAGACAGGTGGGGTCGGACTGCTGGGCAGAGAGGGGTTGCAGTACAAAAAGTGGTGGCACCAGGCGTGCAAGGTACCCCGGGTGCCCAAGATGGCAGCTGGCATACCCCGGGCATGGGATGGCAAAGGGCATACCCAGCGAGGCAGTGATTGTGCAACGTTCAAGGTGGCTGACCAGGCAGTTCCACATTTGTGCACAGATAAACCAGGTGAAATTGGAGAGCAAGACAGACTGCACAACCCAGGGTCCCAGCGCTGGGAAATAAAGCCTCAAAACACCGATTGAAAACACCTGTGGAGGTTGAGGTGCCAGGAGAGGCTTCCAGCCTCACAGGAGAGTCGCTGGAGAGACCCACAGGGTCCTAAGATGTACACAAGCCCACCCACACGAGAATCAGCACCAGAGGGGACCAGTTTGCTTGGGGGAAGCAGCAAAGGGGATCCGAGAGAGAGGGAAGCAAGCACCATTGTTCCCTCTCAGACCCTGCTGCCACATAAAGCATCACAACCCTGCAGACTGGGTTGCCCCACCCTCATGAACACCTAAGGCTCCACCCCTCATAAGTAACAGGCTCGACCAGGCCCCCCCAAAAAAACATAGCTCAAACAGAAGAATAGATCGAAGCTCCACAGCAAATACAACTAAGCGACGAAGAGATAGCCAACTTATCAAATGCACAGTTCAAAGCACTGATGATCAGGATGCTCACAGAATTGGTTGACTTTAGTCACAAATTAGATGAAAAAATGAAGGCTACACTAAGTGAAATGAAGCAAAATGCACAGGGAACCAATAGGGATGGAAAGAAAACTGGGACTCAAAGCCATGGAGTGGACCAGAAGGAAGAAACAAACGACCAAACAGAAAAGAATGAAGAAACAAAGAATTCAAATAAATCAGGAAAGGCTTAGGAACCTCCAGGACATCTTTAAACATTCTAACATCCAAATTATAGGAATACCAGAAGGGGAAGAGAAAGAGCAACAAGTAGAAAATTTATATGAACAAATGATAAAGGAAAACTTCCCCAATCTGGCTAAGTCCGGGAAGCTCAGAGAGTCTCAAAGAAGTTGGACCCAAGGAAGAACACACCAAGGCACATCATCATTACATTACCCAAGATTAAAATGAAGGAGAGAATCCTAGAAGCAGCAAGAGATAAGGGGACAGTAACCTATACAAAGGAGTCCCCATCAGACTGTCAGTTGATTTCTCAAAAGACACTTTGCAGGCAAGAAGGGGCTGGAAAGAAGTATTCCAAGTCATGAAATCCAAAGACCTACATCCAAGATTGCTCTATCCAGCAAAGCTTTCATTTAGAATGGAAGGGCAGATTAAGTGCTTCTCAGATAAGGTCAAATTAAAGGAGTTCATCATCACCAAGCCCTTATTATATGAAATGTTAAAGGGACTTATCTAAGGAAAAGAAGATAAAAAACATGTATAGTAAAATGACAGCAAAGTCACAATTATTAACAACCACACCTAAAACAAAAACAAAACCAAACTAAGCAAACAACTAGAACAGGAACAGAACCACAGAAATGGAGATCACATGGAGGGTTAGCAACAGGGGAGTGGGAGGAGGAGAGCAGGGAAAAGGTACAGAGAATAAGTAGCATAGATGGTAGGTAGAAAATAGATGGGGGGAGGGCAAGAATAGTGTGGGAAATGTAGAAGCTAAAGAACTTATGACACATGGACATTAACTAAAGGGGGGAATGTAGGTAGGAGAGGGTGTGCAGGGTGGAGGGGAATGAAGGGGGGAAATGGGACAACTGTAATGGCATAATCAATAAAATATATATTTTTTAAAATGGGCTGCTCCAGATCATTTCGTCACCCTTTGCAGATGGACCCCTGACCCCTGACTCACAGTGTGATCCAGAACTTCCTCAGGCCCCAGTTGGCAAAATAGGAAAAAGCCCACTCCAGACCTGGTCCTGTGGACCCCATGGTAGAAATGGAAGAAAAGGCTCTGGACTCAGGCTCCCACTTTCAGTCCAGGCCTCTGAAGTTGGTGCCCAGGCACAGTCTCTGCTTCCAGAGGCTCGGGAATCTCAGGATGGAGGGACCTCATAGGTGATATGATATATTCCGTCTCGTACCTCATCTAATGCCCTTCATAATGACATCTATCATTTATTCAATATTTACTAAATGCCAGACACTGTGTTGGCTGATTTTTCCAAGGGGTATTTCACATAAGCCTTTGTAACCACATGATTAACTAGCAGTTAACCATCCTGCTTTCATATGAGAGACATAGACACTCAAATAGTTTGAAGTATTTGCCTTGCTCAGTATCACACTGACAGTAAAAAAGCATAAGGAGGGTTAATCTCCAGCAGAGGTGTCCAACCTGAGGCCCGTAGGCCACATGCAGGATGGCTGTGAATGAAGCCCAACAAAAATTATAAATTTACTTAAAACATTATGACATTTTTTGTGTGTGTGATTACATGTTGCAGTGTATTTGATGTGTGGCCCAAGACAACTCTTCTTCTTCCAGTGTGGCCCAGAGACACCAAAAGGTTGGGCAGCCCTGCCCTATAGCCATAGCATCCCAAATTTCATGTTCTTTCTGTCTGTTGCACTGCCTCCCTCTGCATGCCCCTAAATACTGGTCTGGAACACCTCCAGTGATGGGGAACTCGCTGCATCCTGAGGACGCCCATCCTGTCTCTGTGCTCCCTGCAGTGAGCTGAAGTCTTTCTAGAGGTCCCACTACTTGGTCCTAATTCAAAGCGTTGGTGCCTCAAAACACAAATCTGTGCTCTCTAGCCTCATGACAGCCTCCCAATGTTTGTGAAGGCTCCCAGTCCCCACAGGCTCCTCTTCTCCAGGCTGCCTGCCTCCAGGACTCCTCGAATTACCCAGAGGACACAACTCCATCCTCCTCCCCATTACTCTCATCTTCTGCCTCTGGCCATCACTGTCTTGTGCCTTCCAGAAAGGTCCAGGAACTGGTCACAAGGCAGGAGACCCAGGGATCCCCCAGGCAACTTGTTTCATATTTCAGAGTGCTATTTTTATTGGTATCATTAAACTTGGGGTTTTTAACTATAAATACAATCTATGAATATGGTTTAAAATATTCAAAGAGTAAAAGTCTTGCCCATCTTCTTTCAAACCTAGTGCATTCCCCAGAGGAAGCCTCTGTTAAAGTTTCTGTTTTTGCTTCTGATGGTAAGTTCTATCATAATTTTTTAAAACACACTATACTTTGATTCTTTGGCTTATCTTTAGACCACATGTTGGCTGCCCTTTATGGAGGACTAGGAATTCAGCACACACACCACCCCTCACCTCTTCACACCGTTTTTACCTCCCAATTGGTTTAGTTTTATGAGTCTTTTTAGCTTTTATACTGGCTACCCATTACTATCAGTGATCTACCTAAAAATAAGTCTTAGTTTATGTACTTTATACAGCATTCAGGAACTCCTCACTATGAAAGCTGAGGAAATCAGTGAACTTTTCCTTTTGCTCTCTCTCTCTCTCTCTCAGTTTTATTACAATTATTATTTGTGTTTTTACAATTTCAAGGTTTGTAATGGCTGCTCTCTCTTCTGTAGCGGTAAGCAAATGTTCCACATTTTTTCCCCATAATGTCTTACAACTGAAAACTAATAAACAGCACTGTACCCATGTGAACATTATTCGTAGAGATCCAGATAATATGATTGGATCTGCAAGAAGAAAATGTACTTCGCTGTCATGATACTTTTGACATTCTAAGGAGGCTTTGCTGTGAAGCAAAGAGTGGAGTCGAATCTCGTGATTTCCTTTCAGCTTTCTCACTTCTTCAGAGGCAATTTCAGCTGTTCTTCACTTGTCTCACATCATCCTCTTTTTAAACTCCCTTTTAGCTTGCTAGACTACATCCTCAAAATCTGTTTTCATTTAAGGTATATGACTGGTAACTGGTGGTAGGCTGAAAAATGGCCTCCCAAAAGATATCCCTGACTTAGTCCCAGGGACCTGTGAATATTACTGTATGTCGATAAATTGGGGTCTTTGCAGATGCAATTAAGGTAAGGATTTTGAGATGAGGAGATCATCCTGGATTATCCAACTGTGTCCTAAATGCAATCACAGGTGTCCTTATAAGAGAGAGGCAGGTAGAGAGATCTCATACAGACATAGAGCAGAAAGAGATATAAAGACAGAACAAAGAACTTTGAAGATATTATGTCATGGGCTTCTACTATTCAATATAGCTAATGAGAAGAAATCTCAGACCTGTTGAATCTTGTCACTTTTCAAGGTACCTATTTTTCCTTGTTCTGTAAGCTTTAGATTTTTGCCTTTATTCTTGGAGTTCTGTCATTCCATCAGAATATGTCTGGATATTGGTTTGTAATTCATAAATTCTCTTGACACTGAGGACTGCTTCAACCTGAAGGCTTCAGCTTTCTTCAGGAAATGCCTCTTCTATTTTTTTATATCCATTTTCTGTTAAAACTATTGGAAAAAATTTGGACCTTCTGATTTATTTTCCATGTCTCTTGACTTTTCTCTGATATTTTATGTTTTTTGTTCTATGTTCTGGGGACTTCCTCTCCCAATTACCAGTTTGAATCTCAGTCTTGTCCATTGCATTACTCAGCTTAGCCCAGTGAATTCTGAATTTTATCAAGGATGCTTTGAAAATCTAGATCTTTGTTCTTGTTCTCAGATGACTTTTCATATTTGAGAAACAGGTCTGCTCCTGTTTTGTGGATGCACCAGCATCTAGATCTCTCTGAGAACACTTACATATCAAAGCATTTTGACATTTTGCATATATCAAAATTGTAATTTTTAAAAATATTTTTACTGGTTTCTTGAATCATGCCTGATTCTTCCAGGGCTACTTTGCCCTTAGTATCCCTCAAATGTCATAGGGAATTAGGCAGAAGGATGTGAGTTCAGGAAAAGCTGATGTGCATGCAAAGTTATAAATCACTGAAATAGACCGTCTCCAAGTTTTTGCTTTTGTAATTGTGGTCCATGAACCAGCCGTACCAGCATCACCTGGAAACTTGTTAGGAACACAGAATCTCAGGGCCCACCCCAGATGTTCTGAATAGGAATCTGCATTTAAACAAGATTTCAGTGATTAATAAGCACTTTAGAGTTTGAGGAGCACTGCTTGAGATCATGAAGCTCCATGGTATATTCATAAAAATTTGTAACCTCCAGAGTCTAACAGATCTGAATTTGAAGCTCAACTCTGTCATTTAACTAACTCATGAGCACACTATAATTGTAGAAACATGGGTATAGAGCATTTAGCACAGGGCCTCGCCAGTGACGGAGGCTCAATAAATGTTATTCCCTTCCTGATCTACTTCTTTTCAAAAATTATTTCCCAGGTCTGAGATTCTTCAGCAGGAATGTTTCTCCTCTTTCTCTGCTTCTCTCCTCTCTGTAAAGCAGCTGATTAATCACACTCTTTGATCTTTCCCCACCCTGGTACTATCAGAGCTGTACCATTAAGTCACTCTCTCTAGCACTGTCTTAAATGATAGCTTCTGGTCTCACTTGTACAATTTAATAGCAAAATGCTTTTGATATGCAAGCCACTTTGAAGTTAACCTAATCTATATTCCAGAGTTAAAAGATGTTCTGCATCATGGCTCTTTCTCACATGAGCCCAAAATGTCTTTGAAAAGCCAGCTGTGCTCTGTGGTCTGCTGGTTCCATTTTCCCTAGTTTCATTTGATGTTTACTGGAGAAGCATGGGAAATCGATTCTGTCTCGAAAGATGATGACACCATTCTGAGGCTGTGATTCAGGTTGAGGACACCTTGGATTCACCACTAACTCGCTCTCATGGAGCTCACAGTGAACTTCCTCCAGAACTTTCTAATTTTTCCTTACTACCTCCTCATTACCCTCCTGCCCCCTGCAAAAAAAAAAAAACCACCCCAAGTGGTAGGAATGTCTGTATCTGTTTTACAAATGAGGAAACAAATGCAGAGAAACTGGAGCACTTTAAAAAACACACACACAGGATCTTGACGCCAAAGTCTTCTTACCAGATTCTGTGTCCCAAAAAAACTAGAAAAAAATCCAGCCTCCAGAAGCTACCCACCAAGTCTGGAGATAATTAAGCAGCCATTCACCGCTTCTTCACTGATTCAGGCACTTTGAATCATCTGCAGTTGGTTAAAACAAACCACCAAGTGGTCCCTCCTAGGAAAAGCTATTTCTCCCTCTCCCCTCCCCTCCCTCCCCTCCCTCCCCTCCCCTCCCCTCCCTCCCCTCCCCTCCCCTCCCCTCCCCCCTCCCCTCCCCTCCTCACCTGTACTCTTCATTCCTGTCCTCTCCTCCCCATAGTAATTTGGGGCATTCCCTTTCCCAGTCCATGGACACTGAGAGCTTGGCCCACACACAGGGGCCAGATCACTTGTAGTAATTGCCCAGGGATACTGAAAAGATGCATGCACATGTGTGCTCATTCCAGATCTTCTCTTTGTCTCTGTCATTCTCTACCTCGGTCTGTTGTTTGTCTACCCATCTGTCACACACACTCAGATAAATACCCTAGAACTTATCTCAACAGTTCTTGGGTGGGACCAGAGAGCTTCCCTGCCAGCAGAAGAGAAACTCAGAAAAGCCATTGCACAGCTGTGTTGGAGCCATATCTGTAAGACCTTTTATGATCACATGAATCTCCCGGGCTGTTTCAGCAAATATCACATTCTGATTCAGTAAGTCTAGTGTGGGGTCTGAGATTCTGCATTTTGAATAAGCTCTCTAGTGATTCTGAAGTTGCTGGTCAACAGAATGCACTTTGAATGAGAAGAGATTAGAATCCTATGGGGGTCTTTGGGACATCTGGAGGAGCCAGCATTCACCATAGAGGGATGGCCTGCAGGGGTGCCGCCTGCTGAGATAGACACCTTGAAAGCCCATGTTCTCTCATGATTCTGCCACCATATCTAACTGATTCCTTCAGAAGACGGTTATTGAAGAAATTCTACTCATTTAATTTTTTTAGCATATCAGTAAACCAAAGGAAAATCTACAGGCACATCTCAGTAAGTATTGTTAAGACATTTGATAAAATTCTTATCAATTCTTGAAAAAAAAGAATATTCCCTTTATATAAATAAGGAATATCTTTCTTAACCCAACTTCAAGCATGATACATAATGGGAAGACAGAAGCAATTTTATTAAATTCAAGGACAGGCAAGAATGTCTACTATCACTCAATGGCAAGAATGTTAGTATTAACTAACACTCTTTTAAAATTGGGAGCAAATAAATGAAGTAAAAAGAGAAATCCCCAGAAAAAGAAATAAATTAAATGAAAGCAGCCAATATTCCAGATATAGAGTTGAAAACAATGGTTATAAAGATGCTCAAGGACCTTATGGAAAGAATGATCTCAGTGAGAATTTAAAGAGATAGTAAGCATTATACTCTGGTTTCTCTTCAGATCACATAAGTCTTTTGCCTTTTACCAAAAAGGACATAGAAACCATAAAAAAGAATCTTTCAGAAATGAATAATACAATATCTGAAGTGAAGAATAAAATTGAAGGAATCAACAGCAGGTTAGATGAAACAAAGGATAGAATCAATAATTTAGAGGACAAGATAACAGAAAAAAACCAAGCAGAGCAACAAAATAAAACAGAATTTTAAAAAATTAGTATGGTAAATTGGTAAGGGACCTCTGAGACAATACCAAGCATAACAACATCTGCATGATAGAGTTACCAGGAGAAGAGAGAGAGCAAGGTATTGAAAACCAGTTTGGAGAAATAATTGCTAAAAATTTTTCTGACCTGGTGAAGGAAAATGACACAGAAATCCAGGCAGTCCAGAGAATTCCAATCAAGATCAATTTGCAGAGGTCCACACCAAGGCATATCATAATTAGAATGGCAAATGTTAAAGATCAAGAGAGAATCTTAAAAGCAACAAGAGAAAGACAGTTATCTACAAGAGAGCTCCCAGGAGACTGTCATCTGATTTCTCAAAAGAAACACTTCAGGCCAGAAGTGAAATATTCAAAGTGATGGAAAGTAAGGACCTACAACCAAGATTACCCTACTCATCAAGGTGAATTTAAAATTGAAGACGAAAATAAAGATCTTCCCAGACAAATAAAAGCTAAAGGAGTATATTACCACCAAATCAGTATTACAAGAAATACAAAAGGGCCTTCTTTAATAAAAAGAAAGAAAATAAGACAGAGGAGCATAAGTATAAAGAATAAAGTTCAATAAATAAATACCTATCAATAATTACTTAAAATTTAAATGAATTAAGTGCTCTAATAAGAAGACATAGAGTAGCTGAATATATAAGAAAATAAGACCCAAATATGGGCTGTCTACAAGAGACCCATCTCAGAACAAAAGATACATACAGACTGAAAGTAAAGGAATGGAAAAAGATATTACATGCAAATGAAAATGGAAGAAAAAAAGCTGGGGTAGCAATACTTATATCAGGCAAAATACACTTTAAAACAAAGGCCATGACAAGAGACAATAAGGGACATTACATGATGCTAAAGGAATCAATCCAACAAGAGGGTACGACCCTTGTAAACATACATGTACCCAACATAGAAGCACCTAAATGTATAAAACAAATCTTAATGTACATAAAAGGAGAGATCATCAGTACAACAGTTATAGTAGGGGATTTCAGCACTCCATTGACATCAAAGGATAGATATTCAAGAGAAAAACCAACAAGGAGAACAGTGGCCTTAAACAACTCACAAGTTCTGATGGATTTAATTAATATTTTCAGAGCATTTCATTCCAAAGCAGCAGAATATACATCCTTTTCAAGTGTCTATGAGATATTTTCTAGGATAAACCACATATTAAAACACAAAACAAGTCTTAATCAATTGAAGAAAATTGAAATTATATCAAACACCCTCCCCAACCACAATGGTATAAACCTAGAAATCAATTACAAGAAAAAAAAAACTGAAAAACACACAAACATATAAAGGCTAAATAGCATTTTATTAAGCATGAATGGCTCAACAAAAAGATTAAAAAAAATAAAAAATTACACCGAGATAAATAAAAATAAACACACAACAACCTCAAATCTGTGGGATGCAGCAAAAGCAGTCCTGACAGGGAAATTCATAGCATTACAGGAGCACCTCAAGAAGAAAAATATCAAATGAACAAAATAATCTTACACATAAAGGAACTAGAAGAAGAACAATAAAGCCAAAAGTGAGTAGAAGGAAAGAAATAATAAAGTTTATAGTAAAAATAAATGACATAGAGACTAAGAAAACAATACCAAAGAAAATAAAACCAGGAACTGGTTTCTTTGGAAAGATAAACAAGATTGACAAATCTTTAACCAGACTCATCAAGAAAAACAAAAGAGAGGATCCAAATAAATAAAATCAAAAATTAAAGAGAAGTAAGAAGTGATACCACAGAAATACAAAGGATTATAAGAAAATATTACAAAAAACAATATGCCAACAAATTGGACAATCTGGAAGAAATGGGTAAATAACTAAAAAAAAATGCAATCTTCCAAAACTGAATTAAAAAGAATCAGAAGATTTTAAAAGACCAATTGCAACTAAAGAAATTAAAGCAATAATAATAAAAAAACCTCCTAAGAAACAAAAGTCCTGAACCAGATGGCTTCACAGATGAATTTCACCAAACATTCAAAGAACTGACACCTATCCTTCTCAAACTATTTCAAATAATTCAAGAGGAGGAAAGGCTCCCAAGGTCATTTTACAAGGTCAGCATTATTCTAATTTTCAAAATGAGATAAAAACACTACAAAGAAAGAAAAATTATAGACCAATGTCTGATGAACATAGATGTTAAAAATCCTCAACAAAGTATTAGCAAATGGGATCTAGCAATACATTAAAAAGATCATGCACCAGGATCAAGTAGGATTTATTCTTGGGATGCAAGGTTGGTATGATATCTGCAAATCAATTAATGTCACACACCACATAAACAATATGAATGATAAAAATCACATGATCATATCGATAGAAGCAGAAAAAGCATTTCATAAAATCCAGCACCATTTATGAGAAAAACTCTCAGCAAACTGGGAATAGAGCTAACATACCTCAACATAATAAAGATCATATATGAAAAACCCACAGCCAAAATTATATGCAACAGGCAAAAACTCAAGGCATTTCCCTTAATATCAAGAGCAAGACAAGGTTGTCCACTTTCACCACTCTTATTTAACATAGCACTGAAAGTCCTAGCCACAACAATCAGACAAGAAGAAGAAATAAAAGGCATCCAAATTGAAAAGTAAGAAGTAAGATTGTCATTATTTGCCTATGATACTTTACATAGAAAACTCTAAGGAGTCCACCAAACAACTACCAGAACTGATAAAATAATTCAATAAAGTAGCAGGATACAAAATCAATATTCAGAAATTGGGGCATTTTTATATACCATTGAGCTCTCAGCAAGAGAAACAAAAAACAATCTCATTTACAATTGCAACAACAACAAAAAATAAGGTGCCTAGGAATAAATTTAACCAATGATGTAAAAGCCCTGTACTCAGAAAATTATGAGATACAGAAGAAAGAAATTGAAGAAGATATAAATAAGTAGAAGCATGTACCATGTTCATGGATAGGAAGAGTTACCATCATTAAAATGTCCACACTACCTAAAGCAAGCTATAGATTCAACACAATTGCTATTAAAATACCAATGGTGTATTTCATAGAACTAGAACAAATAATCCAAGCACTTATATGAAACCACAAAAGACTTCAAATAAACTCAGCAGTCTAGAAAAGAAAAAGAACAAAGTTGGAAGTATCATGTTACCTAATATCAAACTATATTACAAGGTCATAATAAAATAGCATGGTACTGGCATAAAAACAGACATAGATCAATGGAACAGAACAGAAAGCTGAGAAATAAACCCATGCCCATATAGTCGACTAATATTTGACAAAGGAGGCAAGAACATACAGAGGGGTAAAAACAGTCTATTCAGTTAGTTTTTTTTTTCTCATCTAGGTGTTCTTTATCTGTCCTTTGATTCTAAATGATAGCTTTGCTGGATAGAGCAATCCTGGCTATGGGTCCCTGCTTTTCATGACTTTGAATATTTCTTGCCAATCCCTTCTGGGGGAAACTTCTGCAAAGTTTCTTTTGAGAAATCAGTCTTATGGGAACTCCCCTGTAGGTAACTGACTTCTTTTCTACTGCTGCTTTTTAAGGAGTTCATCAACACAAACCATTATTACATGAAATGTTAAAGGGACTTATTTAAGAAAAAGAAGAGGGTCAAAACTATGAATGATTAAATGGTAAAAAATACGTATCTATCAGCAACTAAATCTAAAAAACAAACTAAGCAAACAAGAAGAACAGAGACAGAATCATGGATACGGAGAGCATTTTGATGGTTGCCAGATGGGAGGGGGGGTGCAAAATGAGGGGATTAAGAAGTAGAAATAGGTAGTTACAGAATAGCCTTGGGGATATAAAGTACAGTATAGGAAATTCAGTAGCCAAAGAACTTATACGTATGACCTATAGACATAGACAATGGTGGGAAGATTGCCTGAGGGATGGGGATTTCTGGGTGGAGGGGGGCAAAAGGGAAAAATCAGGACAACTGTAATAGCATAGTCAATAAAACATAATAAAAAATTAATTTTTCAGCCACACTTTACATTCAATATCATTTTATATTAGTTTCAAGTGTACAGTATAATGGTTAGACAACCACGTACTTTACAGTGTTCCCTCTGATATTTCAGTACCCACCTGGCACCATATGTAGTAATTACAGCACTATTGATTTTATCCCCTATGCTGCACTTTACATCTCTGTGACTGTTTTGTTAACTACAAATCTGTACTTCTTAATTGCTTCAAAAGAAAAAAGAAACAGTCTATTCAGTAAATGGTGTTGGGAGAATTGAACAGATACATGCAAAAAAAAAAGATGAAACTAGATAACTTTCTTACACCATACACAAGAATAAACTCAAAATGGAGTAAAGACTTAAATGTAAGACTCAAGCCATAAAAATCCTAGAACAAAACATGGGCAATAAAATCTCAGACATTTCTCACTTTTTGAAAAATATGCATCTCCTTGAGCAAGGGAAACAGCAAAACGAAGGGGACTACATAAAACTAAAAAAGTTTTGCCCAGCAAAGAAAACCACCAATGAAATGAAAAGCATGTTTACCAATGATAAATCTGATAAAGAATTAATATCAAAATTTTATAAAGAACTCAGACAACGTAACACCAGAAAAACAACCCAATCAAAACGTGGGCAGAAAACCCGAATAGACACTTTTCTAAGCAAGACATACAGATGGCCAATGGACACATGAAAAGTTGTTCAATGTCACTAATCATCATAGAAATGCAAATCAAAGCCAAAATGAGACATCACCTCAAGGTGCCAGAATGGCCATCATCAATAAGTCAACAAACAACAAGTGCTGGAGAGGATGTGGAGAAAAGGGAACCCTAGTGCACCGTTGGTGGGAATGCAGACTGGTACAGCCACTGTGGAAAACAGTGTGTAGCTTTTTCAAAAAATTAAAAATAGAATTGCCTTATGACCCAAATTCTTCTTCTGGAAATATATCAGAAGAAACCCGAAACACTAATTTGAAATAGTACGTACACCTCTATGTCCAAAGCAGTGTTATTTAAAATAGCCAAGATTTAGAAGCAGGCCAAGTGCCCCTTAATAGATGAGTGCCCCTTAAAAAAGCTGCAGTACATTTACATGATAGAATACTACTCAGCCATATAAAAGAAGGAAATCTTACCTTTTGTGACAGCATGCATGAACATGGAAGTATTAAGCTAAGTAAAATAGGCCAGTCAGAGAAAGACAAATATATGATTTCACTTATACGTGGGATCTAATGAAGAAAGTAAACAAACAAAATAGAAACAGACTTATAGATATGGAGAACAGACTGACAGCACTCAGAGAGAAGGGAGTTGGGGACTTGGTGGAAAGGTGAAGGATTAAGCAGTACAAATTGGTAGCTGCAGAACAGCCGCAGAGGCAAGGTTTGCAGCATGGGGAATGTAGTCGGTGATGTTAGATAACTGGATATGGGGCCCAGTGGGTGCTTGGGGAAGTTGGGGAACCATTTGGTAAAGTGCGTGGTTCTCCAGCCACTTTGCTGCACATCTGAAACTGGTATGAAATGGTATTGAATGTAAACTGTGGTTGAAGAAATAAAATAAAATAAGATAAGATAAAATAAAATGGGGGGGCCAAGGCCTATGAAGTTCGCTAGAAGTAATAAATTTCTATAACTATAGAATAGGAAGAGGAATCACAGTTAACATAATTTGTAGATGGTGTAGTTGCCGATCCACAAAATCCAAAATTCATTTCAAAATTTTTAGCATCAATAAGAAAGCTCAACAAAGTAGTAAAATATTTTAAAAAAACATAAAAGGCAATATTTATACATACCTGTATGGTGTAAAGCTTTCTTTCCCAGATGACAACAAAAATAGGGCAAAATTATAGAAATTAACCTAATAATGTGCTAGACATTAACAAAATAGAAAACTTTACAAAGAGCCCTGTGACTTGAATATATACCATGAGTCATACCACGCTTCTTAATGAAAGATTAACTAGTCCTTGCCTGTCAATCATATTTAAGGGTGAAGTAGGTTGCCCACTGAAAGTGCCTCTGGCGTGTGGCTTGTTGGTGAGGGCTTCACTGTGATCTGGCTGGGCCTCTTGTGGCAAATTCCTAATGTCATTATGTTAGGGGATTTTCTCTTGGCCAGGCTCTGGAGAAGCTCCATCAGCATCTGCCTGGAGTGTATACACCTGGCTGACGGCATTCTGGGAGCTAAGTGGGGAAAAAGCCTGGGGTGCCTCAACTTCCACGTACTCCTGCTGTTTTTAACACAGCTCCCCTGCCATCAGCTGGGCCTGGGCTTCCAGGCCCTGGGTGTTACTTTTCCTGGAGATGGGGCAGCCATTTTCAGCAGGGGTGTAGAATGGACGGTGTCTGGCTGCAAGTGGCAGGGAGGTAGTCCTGGGATATACCAGCTTTTAAAATTGACTTACAACCAGTTCTCTTTCTTGTATGCCACCTTGCTCGGACTTTCAGAAAAACTAGGTGCCCCTGTCCCTGAGTGCCATGCAGAACACTCACACTGGGTTGTTTCTCAACTTCCCCACTACGGACTTAGTATTACCCTTTAATGTATCTGCCAGGTTAGATTCCAGACGCTGCTGTTGCCTCCTCTCCTGTGCTATTCATACATTTACGCCTTTACAAAATCCACTATGTTATCTTGAATGCTACCAGATAGAACTCATGTTGGGGAAAAAATGCTAATATTGACTGTACGCACAAGTATTGCAGCACAGATTTATTTCTAAGGGAAAAAATGGAATCAGGAAAAGAGAACTTAGTTTAGGGCATAGGCCAGTGGGGCATAGGATTTTTTTCTCTTAAAACATCTTTTGAGAGGCAAATTGGTATATCTTTTGCAAGTTGGCAGTAAGTCTCAGTAGTCTTACAGAGAAGCTCACATGGTGAGGAAGTGAGGCCCCTGCCAACAGCCAGCATCCCTGGCCAACCATGGGAGGGAGCCTTCTTGGAAATACATCCTCCAGAGTCAGACAAGCCTCTGACTGCCGCCTCAGGAGACCCTGAACCAGAACCGTCCATCCACACTGCTCCTGCCTTCCTGACCCAGAGAAACCGCGAGGTTATTCAATGACGCTTGCTGTTGTAAGCGCCTCAGGTTTGGATGATTTGTTATGCAGCAACAGATAAATAGCACACCCACTCATGGCCCACACACTTCCCCTCTATTTTGAGAACCCAATAAATTCCACTGTGTGGGCAATGGGGACACTCCAGTAAACACTCTTTGAGCAATTTGTGTATTTAAGAGCTGTGTTTTTCCAACGTGGTATATTTCTCTGCAGAACTGGCATTTTCCTGCCCAATGTAAAAATTTTCATATCTGACCTATTTCCCATGTGTATCTTTCTGGAGATGTTCTGGGGGCTTTTCTCTCTTTTTGGAGGGACTGGAGTATGCAGGGGTTTCCTGGCTAGTGCTGGAGCTGGAGATTCTATGAAAAGAGATGGCTACAGGGAGCTAGGAGAAATGCCAAGTGTGAGAGACATGGCTTAATGAGCCAGGATCTCAGGCCTGGCCGGGACTCAAGTGGCCCCAGACATGCAGACAGCACCACAAATCTCTCTCAAGGGCCCTGAATCTGCTCCAATGACTAAGACACAGCCATTGAATACAATCTCCTTCAGCCCATGACAGCATGCCTTATGCCCATGCTGTCTCCAGTTCTAGATGCTTTACCTGGTAAATCTCTTCCTATCCCCCACCGAGGAAGCATCTTTACCCAGATGAAAATATTTATGTGACTTCTAAACTCTGCCAACACTACAATTAGAAAAATGTCAACAGTGATTAAGCATGTCTTACACTGTACTCAAGTGGTTATGCAGCCTGGCAGGCAGAACTGTGATTAACAGCCAAGTCGATCAACAAATTCTTTTTTTCCAGAAAATGAATCAGGTTAGCAATTCTCCAAATCTCACAAAGCACCCTCTTTCACTTCAGCTGCCCCACTCCCATGCATACACCTAACACTTTGTGACTGTTTGCAAAATAAACATGTCGCTGTTTTTGCATTCAGAACTGGGATTCAAACAAGGGCCAGGTGTGACCCTGTTCTTTGGATGTGCTTCGTAAAGTCAGATTTTGCCTGCTCCAGCACACCCTCTCCTCCCACCCCACCCACAGGTGCTCCAGGGTCCCCCTTAGCAGCTGGTGGCACAGCTTCATACTTTCCCCACGAGCCCGGCCACAGCAAGTAGGTGTGGCTGCCTCCTCCCCTCCTTCTCCCTCTTACTTTTGCTGGCATCCAGTTGTCTTGCTCAGACTCAGGTCCTCAACCCCATTATAAATAGTCTTCTCTGGGGTTCTTAAGCACCGATCCTTTTCTTCCTGAGAAAGAAAAGGCCCTCAGACTTCTGAACCTTCCAAAGCTGCTGGTACTTCAAGAACAAACAGCACCCATGTGTCTCCTGTAGTGAATTTCTCCAATGAGATCCTTTGGAAATTAAACTGCAAGTTCACTTCAGCCGAGCCATCTCTGCACACACCTACCCGGGCAGCTGTAACAGCATCGGGACTGAACAGGGGGCCTCGGTCACTTCACTCTCTAGACACAGCGCCCACACTCACCCCGAAGGAGGCTGACTCAGTAACTCCAGCCCTCACGTCTCCATCCAGGTGAGTCTAGGTCACTCCAGCTGCTTTCAGTTTACAGAAAGCTAAGACCAATTCACCCAGAGCCAATTCGTTGAAGTCAACTTTCCAAACAAACCTTTCCTCTCATTTACTTATCGGAATGTTCAATGGGAATATTTAGCATCACCGATGGGGATGTTAGGTTTTTGGTATCTGATGGTGAGATGCATAGGAAAGTACATCTCAACAGCAGCAACCAAATATCAGCTTTTCTACTGGAATTCGTTTTGTTGCTACTGATATTTTGCATGAGATTGATTCGGTCAATGTTGACCTCTTTTAAACACTTTTGCATTTAAATTGGGATTACCATCCACTGGATGGATCTGTCCTCAAAGCCATTCAGAGACTCCAATTAAAACCCACCCAGAACACGGACCCTCGTGTCTCATCTCAGTCCACCGAGCCTTCCTCTTTGGCACCAGTACCCCTTGGCTCTGTCAAGGGGTCTTGGCAACAGCTGTCAATACAGCTGGTTCTGGTAGGGCCCCCTAGTTTCCACAGATTGTGAGAAAACCCCATGATTGTAGGCCACAGCCAGGCCCTGCCTGCCAGCCGCCAGGGCTAATGCCTACGCCTGGGGAGACAGGGGTTGGAGGACATGCCAACCTACCATCTCCTCCCTCGCCACTTTCCATGGAAGAGGCTGGGAACGGTAAATACTTGCTTTCCCAGCTGCCCTTTCATCCAGGGCGGCCATGGGAGCCTGTCCTGCAGTTCACAGATCACCACACAGAGACCTGTTAAGGGGCCTCTGTATGCAGGGGACAGTGACGGTGAGAGCAGCCCTCCGTAGATATGGGAGGAAGGGGCTGCGCTGTCTTCAGAGAATTTAAAACAGAGGATAGAACTGACTAAAAGTCTGTCTGCTTTTCCTCTTACCAATGCACTGGCCATTCTGAAGGGTGTAAGTGATCCCCTGCTCTCCTGGCTGGGATGGATCACTCCCCTTGCTATACCCACACCCCCTCCAATTTGAAAAAGTCCCTGAACAAGTGGAGGAGATGAATCCACATATGTATTAGAGGCCAGAGCCTGTTCTACATGCTAAGGTGGAAGTACATGTCAGTCTGCACAAGTCACTAAGGGCCACTTCGGGGGAGAGTGATGATGTCCCTTTCAGTCAGCACCGCATTCTTTAGGAAGCAGCCTCATTAGTGAGTGCAGTGACCTGGGTCTCCCAGTCATTTCCTGTCGGCAGACATGCAGGGCCTGGGGAATTCCTGCCCCTTCTCCTGGCTATGCTGAAGGGGCAGCTGAGAGAAGGGGCCTGTGCTTCTGCCAGCCAGATGCTCGCTGGTGCCCGCTGTGCCTCCAACCATCCTCACATCCTAGCCAGTCGTGCCTCCTTCCTTCAGGCACAGGCCCAGGACACCTCGCAGAGCTACCTACTGTCCCCTGGGCTCCATCAGCAAGCAGTCCCCATCTGCACAGCTGATCTCACATCTTGAAGCAGGAGGCCCAGTGGGACAAGCCCCTAACTAGGACTCAGGAGAACTGGTCTCTCCTGACCTACCATCCTGGCCTGCTGCCGGCTGTGTGACCTTGGGTAAGTCACTCTCCCTTTATGAGCCTCAGTTCTCCATACTGGATAATCTCCAGGGACTTCTTCCCCCTCTGGTAGCCTTCTCTCTTCCCTTCTCTCCCTCCCTTTTTCTCTCTCCCATCACATCACATTGTATTCCCCTAAATTTTTGTCTTTGCATGTGGCTTGGAAGTCCCATCTTCAATGGAATAGAGAAGGCCTTGTAACTCCTTAACTACTTTACTCTTAATTTAATCCATTTTGGATTTTAGCAGCTTTAGTTCACCTCACAAGTTGATGTGAATAATTAACGCAGAAGCAGTGCTACCTCCTGGAGCTGGGTTATTTGTAGTAACATAGCCTCTCATTTTGCCAAATACAATGCCACACTTGCCCAAATTATTGGGCAACCAGCATTGAAGCAGATGCCAGTGCTGATGCCTTCGTGGATGCTGAGTCAAACCCTGGGTTCACTGAGGCGCTGAGCACAGATGGACACAGCACAGACTACAGCAACGAGATGCTCCACGGTGAGTCGATCCTCACCAGCTGCAAAAAGAAGCCCCTGGGACAGAGTGCACTTCAAGGACATCAGAAGCATAACCCTGGGGAGATAAGGGAAAGACAAAGGCCCAGCATCTAGATTGGGAGAGGAAGGCAATCTGGGCCACCCAGAATGGAACAAGCTGCTTGCCTGGAAAATGCATGATCACTTCCAGGAACTGAGGCCCTTCAGTGCAATGGCCTCCAGCCATGGTGGGGCACTTGACTTCTAGTCACCATGGTGATCTGAGTTGATGTGGCAAGTCCCCTTCCTGCTCTAAACACATGGGAATGGTAGGCAAAATACAGAAAAGTAAGTTTACAATCCTACAGCCAAGATCAGAACCTGAAGAAATCTGTGGATGTGCTAACAAAGAGGAGACTCAGCAGCGTTCAGGGTTGAACTGCACCCTGCATACACCTTAGAGGCTCAGTTGTTTTGTGGGGGGGTTTATTGGCTTATCAAAATTATATTGAAAAGAATATATATTAATACCTTGTATTTTTTTACAATTAAATGAAGATATAATTTGCGTGCAGTAAAATTTATCGTGTTTAATGTTGAACGCTGATTTTGACACATGCATGCAGTCATGCAAGCACACCCCCAGTGAAGGCACGGAATAGTGCTACCACCCTCCAGACCTCCCTCTGCTCTTCACAGTCAACCCTGTCTCCCACCTCCTGGCTCTGGCAACCATTGATCTATTTCTGTCCCAAAGCTTTGTCTTTTCGAAAATGCCACATAAATGGAATCATGCAGTGTATAGATCGGCTGGAGTTTTAATTTTCACTTACAGAGATAGCAAAGCTGGAGTCTTCAAATAGCAAAGATACTGGATCTGAGATCCTTGAATAAAGCCAGGGGTCAAGAAATACCTTTCTTATTTGGAAACTGAAATGAAAAGAACTCTGTTTGTGGACCCAAATGTCAGGCACAAAAGTGGGTTGCTTCACCAGGCCTATGATGGAAATAGTCACTCATGAGATATCTAAAGACATGGATGGGTATTCTCACAGTACCAGCAAGGTGTAGATGTCCTGAACCTAGAAACTCACATAAAAACCAGTTTAGAACTGTCCTTTAGAGACATCAGAAGTAATGGCAGTATCACACCATAGGGACAACTTCGTAATCGAAGCATGTGTAGGACCCCCACAGAAGACAACTCCTCACCCACAGAATTACCAAGCATGCAAGGAGGTCCAAAGCTGCTAGCAGCAATCAACAGGTATGAGAAAAAAATAGAAGATAGAAACTAAAAAGTACATAGAAATCTAAAAGGATTCCAAAAATACCTATGCTTATAGTATTCAAAGAAATGGAAGAAAAAAGATTTTTAAAGCAAAAGAGATTATTATAAGCAGTTAATGAAAGGGTTGAAAAAGACACCAAATAAAAAGTTACATAATAAACAATATATTTTTAAAAATCAGTGATCATGTTAAACAATCAATAAATCAAACTGAAGAAGCAATTACTGCATAGGATGACAGAGCTAAGGAAATCACAGACATATAAAATATGAGGAACTAAGTATAAGATATGGAGAAGAGATTGAGAAGCCACAATGCATGTCTGAAAGGAGTTCCAGTCATAAAGAAGTCACAGACTGGAAAGAGGTGATATTTCAAGAAATAACAGATGAGATTCCTCCAGAGTTTGAGAGAGGCATGTGGTCATACATTGGATAGGCACACTAAGCCCCAAGAAGAATAAAGAAATACACATTTACTGCAGTAGGATGGAAAATAATCATAAATGCTAGTTTAGCAAAAATATTGATGCCTACCAAAGAATAGCTATCAGATAAACAACAGAGTTTTTATCATCAACATAGACACCAAAGAACAATGGAATTAGGCCTTCAAAGTGCTAAAGGAAAATTATCTTCTGAGGAGATTCCAATGTGAAACATTTCTTTCCCCTCTCTCAATACATTTAGGCTTAAGGGGACCAATGCATTGTAAACAAGCTCTTATGGATTTCACCATGTCTCTTTAAAGAAATGACCAAGAGAAATGTTCCTGTGAGGGATGGAATTTGGTGGGCTTAGTATATCCTGATGACCTTGGGACTATGAATCACTCCTAGAATTCTATACCCATATAAACTATCACTTAAGAATGAGGGAAATAAATACTTAAAAAAATACACTGAGACTATTTGATTCCAGAGACTTTTCCCTGGAAAGAACTAGAACTGGTAAACTATTTCCTTCATAAAAAAAAAAGCAAGAAAATAAGCCCTGAAGAAGAGTGACTAAAAAATTTTATTTTATTTTATTTAAAAGGTAAAGATAAACAAAGAAATCCATAAAATCTAAATAAGTATTAAATCATCATCATCATCATTAGTTTGGAGTAGTTTAAAAACACGAGAAAATTAAAATCCTAGGAAGAGCACACCCCTAGGTGGAGGTAGCTCAGCGGGACAGTTATTGAGCAGGGAAAGAAAGGCAGGTATGCCACCTCTCGCTGCATGTCTGGGCCCCAGGAAAAAGAGCTAGAGGCCTGGATGCAGACACCTCTCCCCTCTCCAGCCCTGCCCCCAACCAGCTCCTGGGAGTGGCAGCCCAGGGATGAGCTGGTAGGCAAACCTCTCTACGAGCACTGAGCAGGGTGGATGGACAGGCAGCTGAAGAAATGCAAGGAGACGGAAGCTGACTGTGCTAGGGGCCTGCTCAGGAAAACGTCACTTTCCATCCCAGCCCAGTGTCTAAAAGTCTCCAGGGACTGGAGTCTTCCCACCAGAGTGGCTCACTTTAAAAAGGCAAAAGCTGGGATGCTCAGTTGGTTAGAGTATCATCCCAATATGCCAAGGTTGCAGGTTTGATCCCTGGTCAGGGTACATATAAGAAGTAACCAATGAATGCATAAATAAATGGAACATCGAATCAATGTTTCTTTCTCTCGCTTAAAAAAATAACAGAAAGGAAAAGGAAAATGAGACAGCTCAAACTATTTCTCTTCAGAGGACTGCATTCAACAGAAGAAAATTAAATTACTGAGGAAGCAGGTGCTCCCTGCCTGGGAGGATGCCAAGCGGGTTAGGAACCTGTCAGTCCTCAGGACCCAGTTCGCCTTCCTTTGGGCACTGGGCTCATCAGTGACTGCTTCTCTGGCTGCAAAGAGGGCCCTGAACTTTGATCCCTCCACCTACCTGCCAGGGCCCCTCACTGGGAATGTCGCCTTTAGCACTTAGCTAACACTCACTTAGCCTTGACTGTATTCTCCAGACATACCCCACATATTCTTTGGGCACGGAACCGCCAGAGGAAAAATCAGACGCAGTCCCTACCTTGAAAGAACTCAAGATGAGGGAGGGAGACAAACTTGTACACAATTTTTAATACATGCCAGAATGTGATGAGGGCCAGAACGGAGTAAAAAGCTACCATTTCTTTTCTTTCTTTGTTTCTTAAAGATTTTATTCATTTATTTTTAGAGAGAAGGGAATGGGGGGAGAAAGGGAGAGAAACATCAATGTGTGGTTGCCTCTCAGGCGTCAGGGGACCTGGCCCACAACCCAGACATGTGCCCTGACTGTGAAACAAACCAGGACCGTTTTGGTTCGCAGGCCAGCACTCAATCCACTGAGCCACACCAGCCGTAGCAAAAAGCTACCATTCCTTGTTGGAGCATTTTGTCTCTATTGAGCATTTGTCTAATCTCATTTCCACAAGGCCACATTAGATCTTTGTATGTTCATGTTCTTTACCTCCACACGGCCTGTCCCCCTGTTCTACTGATAGCCCTGAAGCACCTGAAGACTGGTGGTCAAATGCTCAGCTGATCGGGAATTCACTGGGTGCCAGAGGATGGTGCTCACCTGTTTTCCTGCTTCCTCCAGGTTGATGCAGAGCCCCTTCTCCCTCCTGGGGCTCCACCCCTTTGATGCCCCACTCCACATCCCAGGCCCTGCCTCACTTTGCAGCTGTCGCAGAGCTCTGCCCAGCAAGTTCAAGTTGCCCTGTATCTTTACTATTTCCCCTGAGCAAAACAGATCTTGTCTTGCTAAATACTGTCTTGCAAAGCATGATCATGATGTGTTATTATACTAAGTTATCAGCCGGAGACAGGGGTAGAGAACCAGAAGTCTGTCTTTCTTTCCTGGTGCAGAGATTAATGGACTGAAGGGGCATTGTCAGGAAGCTGAGGCTCAAAATGGTCCAATAACGTGCCCAAATCCACACAGCACATAAGTGATGAAGCTGGGACCCTACTGTCGACTTTATTAGAAGGTAGGTATAGATGAGAAGTGGGCTGTGGGCACGTCAGCCAGGTCTGGGCAGGCCCTACCCCCAGCTTGTTCACAGTCCAGTGCTCAGCACCCACTCCCCGGCCCCACACCACACTCCAGAGAGAGCCTAGAGTCCCATCCCCAGGAAAGACAGACAGCTGAAAGCTGGTCAGGGAGGCTGCAGAGTTGCCCCAGGACTCGCTTGCTTTATGCTCCTGCCATATACCTCCTTGCAGCATGACACATACTTACTATAGGGCCTGCTTGGTCCAGGAAGGGCATCGAGCCCTTTGAAGGACACGCAGATGAGGCAGGTCCCTGAGGGAGGAGGACTGCTGCTCTGGAGGTGACCCCGACCAGGACACCTGGAGTAAGACATTGGTCAGTTACTAAGTCACTGCTGGAGCTGGGATTCTGGGCTCCACTGTCCCTGTTGCCAGTGGGCTCCCCCCATGGGGCACGAGCGGGAGACTCCAGGGCTGCAGGAGGGAAACTGGGCTTGCTCTTTCCTGTTTGTTCCCGTCTGCTTCCTGTGGGCTTCCTGTTTCTGCCAGTTCCATCCCAGCAACTATTCTTCACTGCTGCAGACAATGCCAAACCGCAGCCGCCCGCTGTACCCAGCTGGCAGAGTTTCCAGCTCTCACAGAAGCAGCTTCACACCAGCACCACCACCCCCCAAGAGACACTGTCAGCAGCTGTCTGGCACCCCTGCTCGAGGTCTGGTCCCAGGCGCAGGGCCCTCCCCGCTCGGAGGTCTGAGTTTCAGCACTGCAGGGGTCCTCCTCTGTTTCCAAATGTTCCCTTTGCTCCTCAGGCTGAAGAATGAATGGTGGCTGCTTCCTGCAGTGGCTGCTTCTGTTCCACCTTTTACCCTAGGGATACGGAGTTAGCAATGTCATACCTAGCTGTTACTCCTGTTACATTTTCCCTGTCCTTGTCACTGGTCATGGAGGGATGTGACATCCCTGATGCTTTGATCTCTCACGTAGCCCTTGGGACTCCCTCTCATAACACCGTTCCCCTGGTTTACAAAAGGTAGCAAGAGCAGACACTGCTTCCTGAGGCCTAGATCATTTGCCACCCATGGCTGGAGGTGGAGAGAGAGCACACTCGGAGAAAGAGAGGGTGTGCTGTGGGGGACCAGCAAAGCAAGAGGTGTCTCTTCGGCAGCATTCGAGGTGGACTGCGGCTGCGTGGTACACAGGTCACCTACAGAATCCACAAATCCACAGGAGAGGGGACAGCCAGAGAGAGATTATTTAAATAGTGCCATTGATTCCAGAACACATGCCTTAAACTGAACATGAGACCCAAAATCAGAAATCACTTGACGTATCAAAGAATTTTTACTCTGTCTTTTGCTTTGCTGTTTTCTTTAGGACAGTACACCAAAAAGAGTCTTCCCAGGAAGACTTACGAAATGATGGTTAGTCAGGCCTGTTTCTCTTCCCCTTGGAGAAAGGTTTAACCTATTGTTTTCAGAGGGTTAGAAAGTCTAAATGTACCCAATTTAATTAAACCTTTCCCAATAAATATTTATATAAAATGCCTTCACTTGCTTTAAATATGTTTTCGTAATACCTAGAAACCACAAATTTAGTTCAGTTTATGACAAACGTGTCTCACACAATAAAATTGTCACATCAGTCCTTCCTGTCAAATCTGCCAGCCAAGTCAGGCTTACTGTCTACCATACAAGTAATGGACATTTTAAAAATATTCTAAAATCTACTGGAAAATGAATTTTGGAATAAATCTCATCCAAGATAATACCATAAAAAGAGGCACCCCCTGGCTGGTGTGCCTCAGTGGATTGAGCACCGACCTGTGAACAAAAAGGTTGCTGGTTCGATTCCTGGTCAGGGCACATGCCTGGGTTGCGGGCCAGGTGCCTGGTAGGGGGCGTGGGAGAGGCCACCACACATTGATGATTCCCTCTCTTTCTCCTTTTCTTCCCCTCTCTCTGAAAATAAATAAATAAAATTTTTTAAAAAAGAGGCAGGTCAAGATTTACATGATTTTGATCCAGTATAATTATTCAATTTATTTCATAAGTTATAAAAACAAAATAACAGCTCAATATATGTTTATTGATTATTTAATTTGTAAAGTTTATAAATAATGCAATATGAAGCCAAACTTGTAAGTTTTTTAGGAAGTGAGAAGTATGATAGAAAGCATACTTTTTAAAACACTAGTGTTGATCTTGGAAATTAAATAAATATTTCCGTTAATTTAATTGGACATTCTGATCAAATTTTTCTATGTATTTAATGAAAGAGAAAAATGAAATTTTGCTTAAAAAATTCCCGACAACTGACCCACACTCAGTGTTATTATAAATGAAAGGTAGGAAAGATGAAACATTTTATAAGATAAAATAAGATGAAGATTGTCAATACCTCAAATAATTTTATTTGATTTGATAAAAATAACTTTCAACTGCTTTGTTGAATAATGCACACAAATAAAGAGTGGGGCAAAGTAGATTTCCAGTTGTTCATATGAAAAATGATACAATAATTAATAAATAATAATACAAGAATAAATGCTGTTTTGTGTACTCACAACTGTAAACCTACTTTCACCCTACCTTGTATGAAAGATGTTATGAAAGTTTTACCTTTATTTTTTTTATCGTATCTTGAAAAATGTGATAGTTCCCAGAAACAATAGTTATATTTCCGGGTGAGAAGAATTAAAGTTGTTAAAAATTGTTATTACTGCCAGCACCGCACACTTCTATCCATCTGGATTCAGAATATTTCGGTCTGAGCCCAGATTCCCCATTTCCAATGCCAGGCTTCACCCCTCAACAGAAACTTGGATAGGACCTGGAAAGGCCTTGTGTCCTGAGGGTTTGGGGTGGTTTGGTTAATCCTTAAAAGAGGCCTCCCTTTTGTTTAGAGCCTGGAAGGTTTCACATCCCTGAAAGGAAGAGGGCCTTGCTTTGTTACTGTGGGGGAAGGGTTAGAGCGAATACAGGTGCATCTGGAGAGATCAGCTTCAGGGAAGCTAAGCATCTGGATACCGAGTTCTTTCAAACTTTCAGTGCTTGAGCCTGTGGCTGCATCTGCTACCTGCAGGCATTTGCATCCTTCACTTTGAATGCCATTGCCCTAGGATGCTGCCATCCAAGATACCATCCAACTCTTCAATCCTGTCCCCATGGAGCAGGCCCACCTATGTGCCCAGGTCCAGCTGCCCTGCTGTCTCACACTTACTCACACCCTTGGCTTTCGCCTCATGCCTCCATCCTTTGCTCCAGGCTGAAGCCCAGCAGGTGTCCAAGATCACACAGGCTGAACTAACCTGCCTGGAAACCCGAGTGTTTTGATGGGAAGTGTTGCTGGACAACCGGAATCTGTTCCCATCTTTAGAATCTGCTCTCTGGAAGAACATTGAGCAAGAATTCTCCTGTCCTAGCTTCACTAGATTCTCTGGGAATTCTTTAATGATCATGTCTACTCCCTGAAGAAGAAAACAGGAGGGCTTTATACCCGTAGCAGTGGAAAACCCACATTGTTTGGCTTTTTCTACTTTGGCGGCAGAATCCTGGAGTGTGCCAGGCTGCGCTGCCCAGTTACCAGTTACCGGCAGTGGGGAGTAGAGGAAATGCCAGGACAATGAGGTCAGAGCAGCCGGGCTGCCACCTCGCCTCTGCTGCTCACCAGCAGCGTGACTTGGAGCAAGTCGTATGGCCTGTCAGAGCCCTGATGTCCTTACGTCCAAAATGCAGATGACATATAATTCACAGTGCTTGGTTGGGAACACTGAAATGGGAGTGTATGCCTTCAGTATCTAACACTGCCCCTGGAGATGGGAGACTTCATCCGGCTGCCCCTGCTCTTCAGCTTAGGGTCAGCATCCCTCCATCCTCCCTCCTTCCCTACCTGGGAAAGTCCGGGGAGCTGCTACTCTGTTTTCCTACCTCTAACCCTGAAATCCCAGCAGGTAGGCTACGCTCTCTGGGCTCCCCGCTCCTCGGGCAGTTCCTGCCCTAGCTCCCCAATGGCAGCCCTGAAGGCTTCCTCAAATTTCACAACCAGTACCCTTCTCTCTGAGCCTGGACCACTGGGTGCACTCTCTCTCTCTCTCTCTCTCTCACACACACACACACACACACACACACACACACACACACACACGTGCAGGCACACACATACCACAGGGGCTGCTGCCCTTTTGGGCTGAAGCTAAACCCAGAGAGAAATTATGCAAAATACAAAGAAAAAGAATGGAGTCCATTCTTTACATTCTTCCAGGATCTGTGAGCTTCAGGGTACTTAGATGTGAGATGAATATGGAGCTCTCTTTTTAACCCTAGGTCTTCTTAATTGCCTTGGTTGAGAGAGTCATTAATGGTTAATGGAAATAGCTTCTGTAAAGACTGAGTTATCTTAGATGTGTTGCAGTCTGCTGCCCAGACACTCTTTAGAGAGTTCAGAGCTGCTAACAACCTCAGGTTGGCGCTCTTCCTTTACACAGCAGGTCGTGCTCCAGGCACAAGGATGCTCTCCCCAGGGCTGAACATCTGGCTCGTTGTCAGAGGAAAACACCAAGATTAAGGTTCAATAAGTGGTTCAAAGTGCCAGAAGTGGCCAGTTTCCAAGCCAGAGTTGGACCCCAGGGCCAGGACAGGGACATCCTGACCTGTAAGGGCCTGGTTGCTGCCCTGTCATCTAAACCATCTCCCCGACCCTGTGGGGTTTGATGGGAGCCAACAAAATGCCAGACAAGGGAATGGGGCAAAGAAGACAGAAAGTGCACCCCTCCGAGTGCCGCAGGGGTTACCTTCCAGTGAGATCATAGTTTGCATTACTTTTAAAATACGGCGGTGGCGGGTTGTGGGGGGTGTTACTTTAAAGAACTTTACACAGAGCATCTCAAATCATGCCTGACTATAAAAAGGCAGACAGACTGAACAGATGATCTGCTTGCAAAGTGTTTGGGTCTAAGGTGGGCAGAGATCATGAGCCACCCCCTTCATGGCAGGACCATGGCAAGAGAGTGGAAACACTTGCCTCACTCTGCCACGTCGTCCGGAGCTCCTGGCGGCCTCCAGGGCCTTCCCGGCCTGCTAGTCGCTGACCACCAGGCCAGAGAATCCACAGCCAATATGTTTTCAAAGCCAAGGGCAGCACTGCATCCACCCGAGTGAGCTCGGGGACTGTGGCAAGAACAGGAAGCCAGCCATCCAAAAGGGACAAGGCAAAACGGGCTTTACCTGCCCAGCGTTATACTTCTGGGTGTGCAGGGCTCTCAAATGTCTGGAGTGTCCCAGTTCAGAAGGAACCACCCGTGTCCTCGGGGCCTGCACTTTCCCTGTGATTACCTTAATTTAAGGTACACTGCCCAGACTTCAAAGTATAATCCTGCAAATCTGGAGTCAAACAGTAGGTCAGTGGCTGCTTCGGGATGGGGGCAGTGGGGATTAACTGTGAATGGTATGTGAGTGATTTGGGGAGGATGAAAATGTCCTAACACTGATTTATGATGATGTGTGTGCCACTAGATAAAGTTACTAAAGCCACTGAATTATGTACTCGTAATGGCTGAATTTTATGATATGTAAAATAAGCCTCAATAAATCTGGTGAAAAGATAAAGAAAAATTTTTTTTAAAAACCACCTACTATTGATGTAACTTCCTTCCTGAGAACTCCCCAGCTGCGTCACTGCGCCAGCCTGCGAGGCCGCCCTCAGAGCTCCCGCAGTCTTTCTCTGGGCTGGCTCCCGCTTCACACCTTACATGGTAACATCTGTGGAAGCTCCTGCCTCTCCCATCGAGACCAGGCCCCAGCACCTCTGACTGCCTCACATCCCTGCCCAGGGCCACACAGGTCCTGAGCATCTAAGGGACATGGTAAACCTGTCTGCAGTCGGTGCCTAGAGGGAGGGATGGCCTGCAGGATCCTCTCCGAGCTTTGGACTTCACCCAGGACTTCGGAGCTCTAGGAACTTGCTGGTCCACAGCGTGTCCCCACTCACACCCCAGGCCACCCTGTCCCAGGCCCAGTGGACAGATGGGTCAACGGCTTGTGGCCCAAAACTCAGGAACGTTGGTGCCCTCCAGCAAATAAAGAAGTAACCTGGTCAAAGCTGCGTATATTAAGATATTCATGACCTTGTCACTTAAGAGTGAAAACCTAGAAACCTGAAACACTAATAGAGGGTTGTTTGAGTAACATACCGCTAGCTAGAGAGTGGATTATTATATAACTAATTAAAAAGATGTTACTCAAAACAGTTTAATGGATAGGAAATTACTGACAATATGCTATTAAGCCACAAAAGCAGGATGCCAATGTCAATGGTCCTTGTTTTCTTTCATATAAATAAATCAAACCAGAAAGACTATCAAAGTGTTTACAGTAGATTTGTGAATGCTTTTAATTTCTGTGTTTATACTTTTCTGCATTTACTCATTTTCTAGAATCACCTATCTGGTCTCCCCTAAGGGATTCTCTCGGCTTCACCAGCCTGGCTGACATGCCCCAAACACCCTGTCTCTGAGCCAGGGAAAGGCAGACTCTTCTGCGTCGCAGGGGGCAAGATGTGACCTGTGAGAAAGAACTCGTTTTAAATAAGATCGTTCTGATGTGCGCTCCAGACCCTGAAATGAGCTGGCTGTCTGTGCGGGTTAGGAATCAAAGCAGCAAACCCTCCCTTTCGCAGGGGAAGGGGGAGGGAAGGGTGTTTCATAAGGATTCTAGAGAGACTGAGGGAGAGATGGAATGACAGCCTCTCTCTGTTGACCCCCAGGCAGCAGTAAATCAGTTTCTTCGCCTCATTTGTAAATTTTAAACAGCTGCACAATCATAAATTCACAGGGAAGCGATCTCTAGCATGAGAGATAATGGGAGGGCCAGTGTAGTGGAAAGAAATGATTTCTTCTTTTCTACCCCCAGCACTTTGATAACGAATCAGACTCTCCCTGCCTACAAAGCGAGCTAACAGCCCGTCTTCCTTTGGGGGTTTCTGGCGCTCGCTTCCTCTGAGGTCTTCAGTCCCTGAGTGGCAGAATTTTTCTGGGCTTGACTGAGTTCAGTGGTGGCTGGCGAAAGGCAGTGTTTGAAATGAAGCCGACACAAGGCCCCATGGGTATCTCAGGCCAGGAGGCCAGAGGTGGGTGGGTGTTCAGCCAAAAGACGTGAGTGGGCCTGGGCCCGTGTCTGGGGTCCCAGTTCTAGGCAGTCTTACTTTCTCAGCTCTCACTGTGTCCTCGGAGCTGTGCGTGAGGATCGGGGTGCACTTTGAGGATTTGGGGACCTGGGTGGTCCTGGAAAACACTTTTGCTGCTTCCGCCTCTCAGCTGAGTCATCATATCCAGAGGATGCCTACAGGCCTCCAACCAGGTCTCGTCATACCATCACCCGCTTCTTCTCGGCACCTGTGAAAGTTGCAGTTTCCCAGGACTTGTGTGACTGATTGTTCATGTAACATCTTCCTTCCAAAGAACCATGTGCCCCTTGAGGGCAGGGAAAGCAAAGGTCCCTACCATTGTGCTGAGCCTGGAGCCTGGCCTGTGGTGGATGTCGTGTTTTTCAGTTAAATGAATACATGATTGAATGAGTGAATCCCTGGACTTGTTAAGCACCTATTGTCCTGGATCTCTTGATTTGGGCCTGGTGCCTCATGGTGCAGGGCTCTGCTGGGAGAGATGTTTTTCCTGTTCCTGACATTGGGCAGGGATGGCTCCCAGGCAGATGGGCTCAGGCTGTGATGGCTGCGGTCATGGGCGGAGATTGTGAGCCTCAGCCCAGAGGGTGTCCTGGGACAACCAGGGAGGCGTCTGGGCTGCTGGACCACTAGAGCTCTGACCTGGGTTTCTGCTTCACGAACATGATGACGAGGGTACAGCTTGAGGTCTATCCGTGTGTTTTCATATTGTAAAATTAATGAAAGAAGAAGAAAACAACGTGACCAGTAAGTATCTATATACGAACTTCTTTAATAATCATGGCAGTGCAAATTTAAACAAAAATGAGATGCCAGTTCCATCCATCAGTTTTGCAAAAAGGAAATGTCCTGACAGGGCCAGTGCGGCCAGGAGGTGGGGAGACCCTCACGGGCTGCTGCGGGGAGGTGAGTCGGTGAACCGTTTGCAGGCTCTTTGTGGGTTTACAGCTAACCCTGAAATGTGCACCAAGGACCCGCTGACCCATTTCTAGATTTGTGTTGTAGTCTAGGGTGGTGGTTCAAACTGCAGTTTGCGTCGGGACTGGTGGGAGGGTTTGCTACAGCAGGTCACCTGCACTCAGCACCAAGGCTTCTGATCATTCGGGGTGGGGCCCGAGAATGTGCATTTCTGCCCAGTTCTCAGGCCGTGCAGATGCTGCTGGTGCTGAGGCCCCACTTCAAGAACCCCTGATCTGGTTCAAACCTTGCTTATGCACACAGGAAAACATGTATCACTTCTTCTAAAAAAAATTAGATACAAACCCAAAGTCCATCAGTGGAGGAGTGTCCAAAGGTATTGTGGCATATGACACAAAGGGTAATTATATCGCAGTTAGTGAATGAAACATTTCAACACAGATGGCTCTGCCTGGAAGGACATACGTTGCAGGGTGTTTTATATAATATGTAGGGGCTTCTATCCAGTCTATTGCTTTATTCTTTAATAAAATAAGATCTAAATAAACTATGACCTTTCTTCATTTTATGGGGGCAGGTACATGGTCTTTATTGTATTATTCTCTGTGCTTTTCTATGTTCTTTAAAATGACTTTTGAAAACAGTGATACAAGATGGGTAATACAGCCAGATGAGTAATGATTCCACTGATGGTTTCGTGAGGCTGCATGGAAAGGGTGGGAAAAGTCCTTGTCTGGGTTTGGGTGGCTCGGTGACACATCAGAAAGGGGAGTGGTTGGGACAGGTCCAGCCCCCTACCCCCTCCGCCCCCTGCCAGTGTACTGAGGCTCCCCAACACGTCACTTTTCTCAAAGTCTTAGTTGCATTCTCTGTAATTTAAGGGCAGGTCCGGATTTTCCCTAATTTTTTTTCCAGTTTGACATTCATGGTTATTAATCAATTTTCACATTTTATCCCCTTATTATATTTATTTGGTTAGTGATGGCTTACAAAAGAGATTGTGGTACAAATTTTTAAAACATCAGGGAGGAATTTGGGAGGGAAAGAAGAGTAAAGCTGAGCCTTATATGCTTTGTTAGAGATAAACCAAAATTTGCCTCTGAGCTTCCTAGCAGCCAATGCAAGGAGGGAAATACAATCAATTCCAAGACTAAGCATAAATTTAGTGAGGATAAACCAGTTGTTTAGGAAAAGGTCAACTTTTCCTGTTTCTAGGAGCTGAGAGAAATTTCTCACTTGGGTCTTCAAAAAAAGGGAACTTTCATAAGTGAATTCTCAACAATGTCTTTTCAGGAAACACATTAATCTTCCATAGGCCCCCCAGGGTCAGCCCATGACCTCTACGTGCTCCGGGGTCAGGACCATAATACAATACGGCCTGAGTCAAACCCTGCACTCCACACCTAAAATTCTCTGGTGGCCTTTTCAGCCACAAGGACAAGGGCAGAGTAGCTAGAACAGGATTTTTCAACAGAGGATCAGTGGCTCAGATAAGCTTCTGAGTTTGACAAACAATGCTGATGTGAGGAAGTGCTTCTCAATCATTTCCTGTAAATTCCTATGGAGGCAGAGGAACAGCCGGCACTTACGCCGCAGGGGCCCCTGGGCCAAGGGCCGTGTGTTTGCTGTGTCAATCTAGCATTAACATAATGAGACAGTGTCCCCTGGGCATTCCACTGCTCCACCTGTCCCTTCTTCCCTCTGCACCTCCATGCTGGCCCTGTCCCAGCCCCTCGGGGACAATGGCAGGCCCAAGCTGAGCCAGCACTGACGGGTCTGGATGAAACCGCCCTTCTTGGCTCCCATATGCCCCACAGGGAAAGGCTCAGAATTGTTCACGCGCCGTGCAAGACTGTGTGATCTGCCAGCCTTTCCTCGGGCCTCCACAGGGAAACCTCTTCCCATCCCCACCCCATCAGTCTCCCCAACGTTCCTCTCAGCCCGTTGGTTCACCTTTATGTGGGCATTTCCAACTTGTGTGTGTGTGTTCCCTTTGCCTCTTTTCTCTCTCAAGTGAGGTTTTTTTTTTTTTTTTTTTATTGCTCCCATCCTCCAAGACTTGGCTCAAAGGCCACCGAAGCCAACTTCTCTCGTTTCCCGGGGTACACAAAACCTTGCTCTCTGGCATAGCCCTCAGTCAATGTCACATTCATTCACACAGCTCTCATTGCTGAGCCCTGCCTGCACCAGGCACTGGCTGAGACTCTGGGATAAAGCGTGGAGCAGCCCTCAGCTTAAAGGAAGAACCTGAGTTTCTGCAGTTCAGGTCTGTCTCCTCAGCTAGACCGGGGGCTTCTTGAGGGCAAAAAACTCAGCTCACAAGTCTCAGCCCTCCCCCCAGGTCCTCAGCAGAAGTTCAGCAAGTGTCTGCAGAATTACCTGCAGGAGAGAGGAGCACAGCAGGGCTGCACCAGAGGAGGGGGTGCCTCAAGGGGCACCGTGCTCTGATTGGTGGGGGAGGAGCCACAGGCAGCAGGCCTACCAGCAGGAGGAGCTGTGGAGGGGCACGGGGTTCTAACCCCTGTGTCACAGTGGGGCTGCCCTGGCCAGGACCCACTGACGCCACAGGGAAGGTGATAAGTGCCTGACATGCTTTGTGCTTATTGGCATTTCTGGCTGCATCTATTTATTGAACCAAAGTGTTCTGATCACAATGGCTGCCAAAGCTTGTTGACGTGCTTGAAATTTTGCATTCATGCAACTCAAGCTTCTGCCTTCCGTCCACCAGCTGCGCCATGTATTAATTAAAACAGTGGCCGAGGTGAGTCCAGTTAATCCTCTGGGGGTGAGGTGGGGCTTATTTTTCAAAGGGATACGGTTTCAGCTCCCAGGGTGCACTGGTTTGCTTTCCAGAGTTTGTGAGGGGCACTTGTGCACCCACTGTGCCCAGCGCCTTCTGCTGGGTTCCTGAGCATTCCCGAGTACTGGGGTATTTGTGCAGGTGTGTGTGATTGTGTACATGTGACATATATGTGTGAGTGCTTATATGAGCCCTTGGGCTTGTTCTGTGGGTGCACCTGCACACCTGTGTCTGTGCAACCGCCAGGCCCCAGCACCCAATGGCACACATTCAGCCAGTGCACTTGGCAGGCGAACAGGTCTCATTTGCTGTTTGTGGTACCAAAAGCACCAGGGACGCTGTACTGATCATGTGGATCACATGAGATAAAAAGAGAAAGAGACTCTGTGTTTACGCCGAAGTCCTTGCGATGGTCATCACTAGGACCCTGTAATACTCCTTGCAAGAACCCGACCCGAAGGCGGGGAATGTGCCACTTTGACTGTTGACAGCATCTCATGCAAGGGCTCAGCTAACTTTTCCCAGACAAGTATTTAGTTATTGCCTCATTCTAAATGGCAGCTCCTGCCGTGGAAAGCAGGACGCCCAAGGCAGGGGGCTCCAACCTGCCTCTGTGGAGGAGTTAACATGGAATCTGATGACGTGGAATCCCCTGTAACTGAGAGGATGCAGGGGTCCCCAGGGAAGGGGCCCAGGACTGGTGGTTGTGAGCTCTGGGGTCTGTACCCTGACCTCGTATGTGATTTTGGAAAATTAACTCCTGTCTTGGGATCTGTTTTCTCATTTGCAAAATGAAGGGTTGAGTGTGTCATTACATCTAGCAAGCTCTAGGACTCTTCTGCTGTCTCTGGTGGGAATCAGAGACTCCTAAAATTGTCAGAATAGGAAGGGACCTTAGCCTGACTCCCCACTTCCCAGAAGCCAGCAACCTGTGCAGACAAGTCAAGGCAGAATAAGCAGAAAATGTTTTCTGGGAAGATATGAACCATCCTGGCCACTTGATGCTATATTGAATGCATTTCCTTTCTGACAGGTGACAAAACTCACATCCCCTCATCTTTGGTTAGGACTTTGCTTATGCCTCAGCTCCTTCACAGATGCCAGTCCCCCACCCTACCTCTGGCAGCAGGCATACATTCCTATGAGAGGATCTGAAGTCCTTAGGGGTCTTTCTACACAAAGGGTGGTCTTGGCTGCATGGGCACTGCCTGAGAACTTGTTGGAAAGGCAGAATGACAGGGGCCCACCCAGACCTTTTACCCTAATCCCCAGGTGATTCGTGGGCACATTATGCTTGACAGCTGCTGTTCCAGGGACAGGTGATCTCTTCTATGTCTCTGCTAGTCACCTGTCCGCCTTCCCAACTAGACAGTGTGCTCTTAGTGGCAGGGCCCAAGGTTCATCTGCTATTTTATCTCAGGGCTTGGAATGGCCCTTGGTGCAGAATTGGTGCTCACTGGCTATTGAATAAATAAATCATTAAAGTGAGCCTGCACAGGTTTCTTGAAGGCCTGAAATCTGAAACAGAAGACCTGGCATTGATGGACAAAAAAAGTGGGGATCTGGAAAATAGCTCCACTCTCCACCCACAGGCAAGGGGTTAAGGACTAGGCTGGCTAGAAGGAAGGGGCGCGGCATGAAAAAACTTGAAGAGGAGGTAGAGGCAGGAAGGAAGGGAGGGAAGGACGTTGAGGAGTTGAAAGACAGCTAGGTCGGGGCGTTTTGGTACATCCACCTCCTCTAATCTCATTTCCTTAGTTCAGTTAACCTTGAACACAGGTGAGTATAATGGTTGGAAGTAAGGCTTTGGGGCCAGAGAGACTGGGTTTAAATCCCGGTTCCACACATGCTGAGTGATCTTGGGCAAGTCACTGAACTCCTTGCATCACTTTCCTTATGTCCCAAATGGGATCGTAGTAGTACCTTCCTCCAAGAATCCCTATGAGGGTTGAAGTAGATAATACAACACACTGGCCCAGCGCCTGGCACGAGGAAAGGTTCAATGGGTGTGGCATGATTGTAAGTGAAAGAGTAAACTCATCACCAGCTTGCTAGAGTGTCCAACCTGAGACCGTGGCGCCAAGCTCAGTTTGCAGGCTCTAACCCTGGACTTTCCCATCAAAGTCTACAGTTTTCCCTCCCATTGGCCCTCCAGGCCCATTCCAAAACTCTCCCTGACACCCTCAGGTTTGTATTTTCCAGGACGGTTTTCCCACTAGTCTCCAGGAGCCCTCACTTCCCAGAGGAGAAGACTACGCCATTTGCTCACCTCTTTTGATTGCAGGGCAGCTTATCAGAGGAGTGGTGCACAGCATGGCTTTACCCAGGCCACAGAGTCCAGTCAATGGCTTCTAGGTCCTGCCACCCAAATGCCACCGCCTTTATGTTAACAACTGACAAGAAGTATGAGCATGTTTGTGTAACTAGATCAGAGAGAGCCTGTCAACACCAGCCAGAGCTTTCCTAGCTATCTCCTTGTATCCTTAGCCGTGTCCAGGAGTCTGCTGAAGTGCCACCCCCCTACAGTCATGCAGGCGGCACACACCATGTTCTGTGTGAGTGACAACACCCCGGCCCCCAGATTGGGCAGCGCACAACCTGAGCCCATGTACACAGTGTTCCTCTCCCCCCAGCAATTCTTGCAGCGTTCCTTGTGAATAATGGAAGAGCTTAGGAACAGCTGTGCAGGCATTGGGTACAGGCAGTTCAAAGTGGTCATAGATCTGCTCTTTTGAAACAGTCCTTGCCCTTTTAAATGATATTCTGGGAAAAAGAACATCGATCTCCATCCCAGCTGTTCAGGAGAGGAAAGAGCTGAGGGAAAGGACATGAAAGGAGGAGTCCTGCAATATGCACTCACTCAGCTTGCTCCTTCCTGGTGGCAGGGTCCTCAGAGGACAGGCAGACCTGCCATCAGCCGGGCACAGGGGCTGCATTCTCTGAGACGCTTCGTGTCCAGGGTGTGAGCGTGGGTGCCGAGAAGGCAGCTGCGACGTGTTCTGTGGGCACCGGCCAGCGGTTTGGGAACCAGATGTTCCAGATGACCTGGCAAATGTGCTCTGAGCACCGCCAGAGTGTGCTCCGGGAAAACGGCTCCTTTCCTCCCACTCCCCCATCGAATGCGGCACTCCTCACACTGGAATTTATATGGCAATTGGGACACGGTGGCCCATTTAGTCTTAATGATGTTACTAAAAAATACTAGTAATTGCAGAAGACTACAGAAAAAGCACATTTAAGTAAATGAAGAGAGGAATGATTTTTATTCTATTCGCCCAGTGAAAACGTGATTATTGTCTATAAAAGCACCTTCCTGATTCACAAAATGACCATGTTTTGTCCTTGTGAGAAGGGATGAGATCCGTACTCATTTGTGCGGGTCAGACAGCCTGGGATGGGTGGGGTAGGCTCCCCTCCTCATCCTCCCAAGTAACAGCGCTCCACCCTGAGTGCTCATGTGCCCTGGGAGGCAGGGACGTGAAGCAGCCCTGTGTATGGAGCCCCTCCGCGCCTCTGCACACGGCGCCCACCCCATCTCCGGGAGAAGCCAACCATCTTTCCAGGCCCACAGCCAGTGCTGCCTCCTCCATGGAGCCTTCCTGACGGCCCAAAGACCCATTTTTAAAAGAAAAGAGCACCCGGGCCGGTGTGTCTCAGTTGGCTGGAGCATTGTCTCATGAACTGAAAAGCTGCAGGTTCGATTCCCAGTCAGGGCACATGCCTAGGTTGCAGGTTTGACCTCTGGTCAGGGCATGTACAGGAAGCAACCGACTGATGTTTGTTTCTCTCTCACACCACGTTCTTTTTCTCTTTTCCTCTCCCCCTCCCTTTCTCTCTAAAAGCAATGACAAAATGCCCTCGGGTAAGGATTGAAACAACAAGGGGAAGGAGAGGGATCCAAATGTGGCAGGAAGCGCTGTGTCCCCTTCTTCTCAGGCACAGCCTGGAGTACCTCTCCTGGCCTCCGCGGGTAACCAGGTGCAGCCTCGTGGCTGAATTCTGGCCACTGGAATGTGGGTGGAAGTGGTGGGCACAACTTCCAAGCTGGCACACCAATGCCCCACCCACTGGCTGATGGAGGGGTCCCCAAGCAGTGAGCACAGTAGTGACGTGGAGGAAGACATGAGGACCCTGAGTGGTTCTGCAGAGCCTACGGCCCCACCCTGTATTAGACTGAGCCTTATATAAGAAATAAAACTCTGTATTATTTCTATAGTATTGTGTACTATGTAATAAATGTACTGTATTAAAGCCACTGTAATTTTGGTGTCTCTCGTTACAGCAGCGGGGCTCTCCTGATGGCTAGATCCAGAGATCTGAGGCCTGGTAAGCCCAGGTCTTCCCGGAGGCTGCCTCTCTGAGGTTCAGCTGTAAGTGAAACCAGCAAGTCGCCAAAATCCCCTCTTTCTCATTTCCCTCTTGCAACATCTCCGACTTCATCTTCTCCCTACTTGGCAAACTGTCAGACTTCATAGGAAGGCCTTGTGTCTGTGGTCCGGTCTGCAGCCACAGCCACCCGAACAGCCTCTCTCTCCCCCGCTTTTTCTGCCATTCTGTTTCAGAGGACAGTGTCATGTCTCCAGCTTCCCTGACACCTCTGTTATTAAGGATGAATAAAAGAGGCCAAAGCACAGAAAGGATGGTCCAGGCAGCTCTAAATAGGTCCGACCATCATTCAACCATCAGCCACCTCAAGCCATTTGTGAAAGGACCATCGCATCTTAGAGTCCCCTGTAGGAAACCTGTAAGGAAAACAGGAAGCTGACCTATGGCCTAACAGTTGGGTTGGGTCGCTAAGACTTCATTTGAAAAACCTTCAGCTCCATGGACTTTTTCTTCATAATGCTTGCCATATAAGGTTAATTAATTCTAAAAAGCTGATTCTAAAATTTAGGTGGAAAACTAGGGAACCAAAGAGGCTAAAGCCATTGGACCGGGAAGGCGAAGTTGGAGGACACGCACCCCTGCCTGCCAGACCTTCTGTGGCAGGTGGGCCGTGTGAACGGTGAAAGGAGAGACTAGATCAAGGGGGCAGAACAGAGAACCCAGAAACAGACCCCCAGGTACACGGTCCATGAGCTTTGACAAGGGGGCCACGGCAATTCCTAACGCTCACTGCTCTCGTCACTTGAGATGATGTGTCTGTGTTTTGTTAAACACCCATCTCCCCGCCCAGGCTGCAAGCCCAGGGAGGAGAAAGACTGTCTTCCTTGTTCACAGCTATTTCCCCAACACTTCACACAATGCCTGGCACAAACTTGAAGCTTAACAACTATGTTTTGAAGGAAGGAAGGCTGGTGGGTGGGCAGGCTTTCTGGGTCCTTAGGCATGAATGGGATCGTTCTCCAAACTCCGGCTTCTGTCAACACCCGTGCAGCTATTCTTTTTCTGCACGAATACAAGATGTTTCATAATGTTTCATTCATTTCACACCTCTCACTACTTCCAAAATGTTGTTTTTTCATTTACAAAGGCCTGAATATTGAAGCAAGCAGGCCTTTTGTGCCATCTGCTCTGGCGGGAAGGGTTGCATTGTTGAGATCTCTGTCTTCACTTCGGGGAAATCAACCCAAAAAACCTTCACTTCTGTGTAATCTTCTGTCCCCTGTGGTGGTCTGGGTGGGGACCTCTTTTGTCTCTTGTCAGGACACTTATTTTTGATTTACAGGCCACCCAGATAATTCAGGATAATCTCATGCCAAGATGCTTACTTTAATCATATCCACCTTTTATCCAAATAAAGTCATATTCAGAGGTTCTAGGGATTAGGATATGGCCATATTTTTAGGGGTCATCATTGAATTCACCACACATACACACACACACACACACACTACCAAACTCACACCCAAAACCAACTGCTCATGAGCTGGGCAGCTACACAGGTGTCATTTAACACATGGTTATCTTACATAGAGCACATTTCACAAACATCATATCATTTAATTCTCAAAGAGAGCTGGAAGGTAAGTACTATTATCTTATATTAAACATGAGGAGACTGAGACCCAGAAAATTGGAGTGATGTCTCAAGATCACGTGGCCTGTAGGACTCACAGCCAGGACTGAAACCCAGGCCCATGTGGCAGGAAAGCACAGGTGTTTTCCTCGCTTTAGAGAAAGGAGGGTGTTTTATGTCCAAAGGGGGGTTGGGGTACTCAGCCCGCTGCTGCAGAAAGCTTGATGGAAGCTTTTCTCTTCCTCTCACTACCTTCTGCCCCCCCAAACGTGGGCTCACTTCTGCCAAGCCACCCCTGCCAAGAGAAAAGGCCCTGCGCTGGGTCTCCGTCAGTCACCCATCTGCTCCTCCTCGCCCAGCCTGGAGCGAGTTCTTACCCAGGCCTCTAACGGGAGGCCCTAGGCCCCAGGGAACATTCCTTCAAAGGAAGAAGTGAATGGTCTCTGTCAGTCACACCGCTAGAGGAGGGAGTCAGGCTTATTTTGGGCTGACCAACATAAGGAAGAATTTTCCAGCCATTTGCATTGCCCTCCAAAGGAATCACAAGGGAGGTAGGGATCTGTCCCTGGAGATGTCCATGCCCAGATGACCACCTGTCAGGAATGCTGTCAGGCGCTCTGCCCACAGTGAGATGGGGCCCTGGAGGACACCTGGAGGGCCTGGCAGCTGTAGGTCTCTCACCACGTGGGCCAGGACACCAGCTGCATCCGAAGCAGTCAGGGCCTTCCTGCTCCATCACATGGTGGCTCTCACTGACAGGTGATGCAGAAAGGAGCTAGATGCAGAGGAACATACACCATACGTGTGATGGCTCAGGTCCTCTAAGAAGCAGACACTGACACGAGTGTAGATGTATTGCATGAGAGATTTACTGAAAATGGCTGTGAAGGATAAAGGGGAGAGAGCCAGGGAAGGGGCAGACACTTCAGACCATGGTGCAGGCCTGACCTGGGAAGGAGAGGGCCCCAGCTCTCAGGAGACATGCAGCAAGGGATGCCTCGCTTCTCGCAGGGCTGCCCACTGCCAGTGACTAAGCTCAGAGCACAGTGCTACTAATGCAGGCCTACTCCTGCATAAGGGATCCCCACAACCAGTGACTTTGGCTCCAGTATCCCCTTTGGGATGCCTCCTCCCCAGTCTGCCCTCCTTCCCCCTTTCCCAGGTCGGGTCTGGGCTGCCTATAGCTGTCTTCGCCAACCCCCCAGTTCCCAGGGCCAGGCCCTCTGGGTGGGCACCTCCCACTCCACCCTAGGTCATAGCTGGGCGGCTCCTTGGCCCAGGCTCTCTGGAACTCGCTCCTGACAGTGCTGCTCCAGCCCCCCCTCCCTCTGACATCAACTGGCTACTCTGATGCTCCATTTCTGTGGAGAGGGAGGGAATGTGGAAGGGCTGAGGTCCAGCCACCTGGGCCCTGGGCCACGAGCCACCCCTCTGTCAACCCAGGAGAAAAGCAGGAGCACTGGCACAGGGCATAACGTGAGAGTCCTCCAGGCCGCTGCAGAATCAAACTCCTGCAGCACAGAGATTGGTTTTAAGAAGGGGACTTGCCCACTTCACAGACTGAATGAGACTGTCTACTCTCTACATGCAAAGAAACCTAGTGGCAATCTCGAACAGCCATTCCAGAAGGGTCTCAAAGCCTGTGCGCCCACTCAGAAATGTGGGCCTATGTGAAATCAAGGTATCAAAGAGCCACACGAAGCACCTACTATGGCTTCAGCCCTGCAATGGCCTGAGAAGTGGAGAAAATGAGGTGGGTCTGCCCTCTGGAACCTTAGGCCTCTATGTAGCAAATGTTTACGGAGCCCCTGCCATGGGCCAGGGATGGAGGCAGCATAGTCTCTGCTCTGGAGCTCAGGCCTCAGGCCTCACCCTCCGGCCCTCTGTCAACCACAGGGACCAGCAGGACACTCCGGCTCTGCGCCTAGGCAGCACGCAGCCTGGCACAGCCAGGCATTTGCCTTTAATACAAGGCAGAGCACGGAAGAGGACAGATAAGGGCAGATGAAGTCTGTGGGGGTTTCCGAGGAGGGAGAGGGGAGCAAAGGAAGACTCGGTCTGAAGGAGAGCAGAGCTGAACTGGGCAGCTGGAGGAGGAAAGCTGACTTCACTTCTCTTGAAGAGGCTGCTTGGGAGAATTTATGGGAAGGCTGCTGTCTTCCCATAAATTGTGTTGTAATTTCAGAGATGTTATTTTCTCTCTGTGCCCAGCCATTTCAACACCCAGCACCCCAAGCAGTCCCGGGGGCCTGGCTCTGTCTTCTAGGCCCCTCCCCCACTGCACAGCATCAGAGAAGCAGTATCTGTCCCCCCCGCTGAGGCTCAGGCCAGTCTGAGGCCAGTAACCACAAGGTCGTGCCAGCAAACCACCTACCTCACCAAGCCTCAGGGGCTGTGCAAAACAATGGATGGATGCCCCTACTTCTAGGCCTTGGTTCTCTTCTCAGAACACTCAGCATTTCAGCCAGACTCACGCAGTAAAGCGTTTCCACATGTCCAGGCCAGGGACAATGCAGATGACCCTGGTACATTGACTGGATTTTATTGACCTTCCTATCTTTATAGGACACAGAGTTAAAAGCAGTGCTAAATGCCACTAAGCATTTCTGGTGGCTGATGGACACAGGTGGTTACCTGCAAGGCTGTCTTACAGAAGCCAAGACAGTACTTGTGACCCTGTCTCTGCCCTCCCTGGACACGGTCAGTCTCCCTCCACTCGAACGCCAAGCCTTAGCAGGCTAAATCATCTCAGACAGCTTTCCCTCCACAATATCAGAATCCAGCTGCTTCCTACTACTTATGGTGTAAAACTATGGGGACTGAGGTCACTTCCACAGCTCTAAGTGTACGCTCTCAGATCAATCAGAATGTGTGCTAGAAAATGATGCAGGGTTAAATTGGTCCAACACCTTATACTAGATGTTTTAGTAGCAAAGAAGTATCCTTCAGAAAATATATGGAGGACAGAGTTTGCTTTGCCACAAGGAAATTTTTCATCAGCATCTATCTTTAGGGGGAAGAGAATCTTCAAGAGAAACAGTTCATTTTCCAGGAGGCTAGAACCTTGGATTCAGATAGGATCTCTGACAGGAAATGAATGGGGCATTTCATAAATCTGCTTAGAAGGTACAGAGCCAGGCTCACCAGGCCTGTGCGGTGGCTCCAGTTATTGGTTACATGAGGCCTCGGTGCCCAGCCTCACCCCCTGATCGTATCTCACACTGAGTCACTGCGGCCACAGTGTGATTTTATATGGTGTCATTTCTTCACCCCACTGCCCAGTGCTCCAGCGGAGGCTGCTCAGGGCAGAGCTGCCGTACTTGGCATTTTCAGGGTTGACTGTGAGGGTCCAAGGAAGCCACCTCTGATCAGCCCAGGCAGTGCTGGCTTCTTTCTGAACCTTTACAGCCCTTGAATCCATACCTAAAAATGTGCTGTAGCTCCTAAGCAGAAGCTTGAAGGGCTAGAGGGAGCCATGGGGATAATACTGCCCCCCCTGCCCACCCCACCCCCTGTCATTCATTGTCTCCTCCATATTCCCAAGAAGAACTGTCCAGACTCTGAGCACCTGCAGAGGCAGGAACCCCCTCTTTTATTTCCACTTGCGGCTCCAGGGGCCACACAGCAATTCTCAGCATTCCTCCATCTGACTTCTCTCCCAGGGCCCTGGCCAAACAGCTCCTTTTCTTTCTGTAAGTCTCATTACAAAATGCCACCAAGTCTTCTGACTTCTCTACAGTGTCATCAGTGTTGCTATTATCTGCCTTTCTAACTGCAGTCATCCTAGTAGGTGGGAAGTGCTATCTCACTGTGATTTTGATGCGTATTTCTTCGATGGCCAGTGATGTTGAGCCAGCGCCGTGCACCACTTCCTGCGCTTGGAGGTCATTTGTATGTCTTTGGAGAAATATCTATTCATGTTCTTTGCCCATTTTTAAAATTGGGTCATTTGTTTCTTTATAATCGAGTGGTAAGTGTTCTTTATATATCCCTTATCAGATATGTGGTTTGCAAAAATGTTCTCCCCTTCTGTGGGTCATGTCTTCACTTTCTTAATGGTATCCTTTGAAGCCCAGTGTAATTTTGTTGATGTTCAATATTTTTCTTTTGCTGCTTGCGCTTTTGCTGTTATACCTAAGAAACCATTGCTTAATTCAAAAGCATGAATAATTGTTCCTGTGTTTTCTCCTAAGAGACTCATAGTTTGAGTTCTCATGTCTTTGATCCATTTTGAGTTTATTTGTGTGTGTACATGAGGTAGACACACGACTTTGTTCTTTTGCATTTGGCTTATTCAGTTGTTCCAGCACCATTCATTAAAGACTAGTTTTTCTCCATTGGCACCTTTGGTGAAAATTGATTAACAGTAAATGTCGCATCTATTTCTGGACTCTCAGTTCTATTCAATTGATCTACACAACCCATTCTCTCTCTATATATATATATGTAAGGTCATCCATTTTCTTCTAAGAGTCATTTTAGGTGTGTCCTATATATACAATATGTAAAGTATTAATTATTATTTAATTTTAAATATTTTTATAGTGTTAATGTCATTCTTCCTTGAATCATGGATTATTTATAATAACCACATAAAATTTGTGTATTGATTATATATTAATTTTTAGTTTTTATTATATTGTAGTCAGAGAATGAAGACTATAGATATTAAATCTTAGAGTATCTCTTGGAGACTTTATGATTTACAGGCAGTTCAATTTGGCCAATGTTTTGCATATATTTTAAGAGAATATAGTTTAAATATAGCCTCTAAATGTTGGGTGCATGGTTCACATATATCCCATTTAATCAAGCTTATTAATTATATATATTATCCAAATCCATATTTCTAGTAATTTTAATAAGTGGTACATTTATATTGTTTAAAAATTAAAATAATGTAAGCATATGTTTCACTTCCACTCATTTCCCTCTGCACACCATACTGTACTCCAATCCCTATGGTCAATAATAGCATTAATTTTTCTTTCCATGTCAATGCCAATGTTCACAGATAAGGAAAAAAATCTTAGTATCTCTCTCTTTCCTAGATAAAAGGTAGCTAATTATATTGATTTTTTTCTGGCTTTATTCAATTAACAATATATCCTGGATATCTTTTCACACCGGTACAGAGAAGACCTCATTTTTTTTTAATTGCTTTTGGGTAGATGCACCACAGTTTATTTAACAAACCTCTAAAGAATGGCATGGGTTATTTCCAGTTTGGGGTATTACGAATAATGCTTCCACAAATGCCCTTGTCCACATGTCATTTTGTACATGTGCAAGGTTTTTAAAATGAATTTTAGATACATTTGCAGTCTTTATCTGTCTTTCAATTACCATCACATAAAGACAGTTGTAGAAAGACGGTCAGCTAATAGTTGTTATGTTCAGACCTGTGTGTGTGGCGGGCCTTTCCCTCATCTCCAAGGTGGCTTGTATGTGCCATGAAACACCTTTCATCCTACATTACAGAACGGTCCCTCCAGACTGTTGCTGTATTTACTTCTCCAGGAAAATCAAAAGTATCATCAATCTGGGATCCATTTTTTATTGAGACTTTGGCCTGGGGAGTTTTCCAGGCTTCTGCGTAGTATAAATTCAAACCGAAACCTATATGAGATATACGCCCTGAGTTTTGATTTCTCAGGGGATACGATAAGTCTTAAATCTGAGTCCAAGCAGAGACAGACACGCTTTCTTGTTCCCTTGCTGAGACAGTGGACAGTTTTTACATAATCTGTACTTTCCCTGAGGCAGTGGCTGTCCCAGAGTGCCAGCCTTAAGCAGGGTCCTCAATTCTAACTCCCTGCCTTATGCTACACAAGGTCTCCTTTCCCACCCCCATGTGGGCATGAAAAGCCCAAGCCCCTTGGTTACTGAAACCGCCAACATCGTGCCCACCAGACCTGCCTGGTACAGTGGCCACTCCCGGAACTACCCCACTCCCTCCAGGAGTCAGCCGTTTATCCATCATCCACTTTCCACTACGGCCTTGAGTCCCCTCCTCATCTCCGTGCCTGGTGATTTCCCTTTCTTGCTTGCACACTTGGCTAGTCATTTACAAGGATTTTTGTTATATTTTATTTAGGTGCTTGTGGCAGAATTTATGTTTATCTAACATTTCCCCATGGTTCATTCTCTCCCTCAGTTTGTGATTCACAACACTGTTTACCATCCCTGTACCGAGGTACCTGCTGGGTAAAGGCAAGTAACTCTTCCTTGTAAGAATCGGGTGTTTTAGGCTGGGGGAGATTTTACAGATAGTCTAAGACTTCAAGGGCTAAATCCTGATGGCTGCTGCAGTACCTCTACTCAGGCCAGGATTCTGGTACAACCCTTTTCCCTCTGCGTTTTGTTACACGGTTCTCCTATTCTGCCTGAAAATCATATAGGTTTTGGATTTTTAAAAAAATCAAACCTATTTAATATTCATTTCAGAAACAGCCAAGATGGTGTCAATAGATTCTCATTTTTATATCAATATTTTTTAGGTGAAATATGAGGTCAAGAGCATTTAGCCAACATGTTGTACATTACGCTGCCCTGGTGGGGTGAGGGTAACCAGGCATGAATAGCTCATTGTGAATAAGCAGTGGAGACTAGAGTTCTGGTTAGTACTTCTGCCCTTTGTTCTTATAGTTCGGCATGATGAAGCTATTTATCAACATCAGTTAATGCAGGGGGATAATCTGCATTCCCTTTGATGTTACAACATTTTCCCTCTACTTCTTCCCTGACATGTAGGACATATGTAATATAGATATTACCCTGATCTGCTGGTCCTGGACTTGGAAGAATCAAGTAATCTTTCTTATGCAAAAGAGTGGCATCAAGTCCCATTCCATATGGAAATATTTTGGTGCTTTGGGCAGATGATTTATGTCACACAATGCTATAAGCCAACTAGAAGATGGAAGGAAACTTCCTGGGACAAGTGTCTATAATGAGGCTGGGGGTTCGTGGTGACAAGCCAATGTCCCCAATTTATCCTGAAAATACATCTGGTGGTCATGGAATGGCTTGTTCTGGTGATGGAAGTGGTTGGGGAGGGCCAATAAAACTAGAATGGAATTACACAATGTTTAATGGTTTTGTGACCTACATAATGAGCCTTGTTCAAAGGTTATCCTTTGATTTAGTCTGGGAATACAGAGCTCCACCCTCAAATGAAGCAAGCATCATTTTGAAGAAAACAACAGTCTTCGTTTTCTCTATATTATTCAAGGACACATGAGGTACTCAGAACTCAAATAGGGGTTCTGTCATCAATCCGAGGCTTGTGATACCTTTGGAGCTAGAACTAGACAGGATACCTCCTCTTACTTGCTGCCTCCTTTGCAAAACTGCTTCTGAGCTATAAGAACTAAATAAAATTCTCTGAAGAGAACAGAACTTTCATAACCAGGAGTCAGCAGGGGAAATGCTGAGTTTAGGAACAGAAATTTCCTAAGCCACCAGCACACAAAAATGAATACGTGTCAAAAGGATACTTCATTCCAGCAGGCCTGCTCAGGACAAATGAATGCTGCGCTACCTATCAGTCAGCGCGATGCTACATCTGCTGCATCATAATTATCTGATACTTAGGAGAACTGACCTGGAATGAGAGTGTAAGAATTGCATAATCTATTCTGGGTGTGCAGCACTTTTAATTCCATGCCCTTGAAGAACTAAAAAGCAGGTCACTCTTATTTGCATAAGCTAGAAATAATTTGATTTTGTTAAGTTTCTTATAATATATAGAATTATAGCGTCATAAAGTCTCAAGGTTGGAAGAGATCTTAAAGGTCATTTAGTCCATTTATTCAGGGATCTCCTCCACAATATCCCTGCCAACTAGTTACATAAGCTCTGCTTCGATAGCTTCAGTAATGGGGCGCTTGCTTTTCCTAAAGGAAGACTAATGAGGACTATCCCCACTTTGAGGAGGCAGAGATTTCCCAGGGAAGGTCATAACTTTTCAAAAACTAGTTTTTCTACAAATTCATGATGAGCTGTTGTAGCAGGCTCCTCCATGCCCTAATCTCTCCATGATGCACCTCTTGGGAGTTCCCCAAATTTTGTTTAAGGTTCTGCCCCACCCCTCCTTTCCACCTCTGGCCAGACATCCTTATTTCTACATTCCCTCCTCCCTCCAGCTCTCTCATTGTTCGTCCTTTCCTTCCCCTTGTGCTCAGGGAAGAAGTGCCTCTATTCTTGCCCCAAGAGGGACCTTTTTCTGACTTTGCCAGAGGTGGAGTTTATGGCTGTATCTCAACCTTTCCTGCCCATTTCAATGTGGGTATTTTCTCACTCACTTGATGTATAGGACTTTTTCAGATAGTTTCTGGATTTCTTTCAGAAGGAATTGTTCCATGTGTAGCTGTAGATTTGTTATAGTCATGGGAGGAGGTGAGTTTGGGAACCTCCTTTGTTGTCTTCTTTGATAGGGACCCATGAATCTTCCTCTCTTGCTGGAAATCACGTAGTATAAGAAGCAGCCAGAATTGACTTTCTGCATTTACTGTTTAATTTTTATTGAAGAATTAGTCTATTATATGTCCTTGTTTTCAGGCTGGAGATCAGGGTGCCTGCATGCTCAAATTCTGGCAAGAGCCCTCTTCCTGGCTTGTAGACAGCCACCTTCTGGCTGAATTCTCATGTGGTATGGTGCAGGGGAGCTGGGGGACCCATTCTCTTCTTCTAAGAGCACTAAATCCCATCATGAGGACCCCCCCATAATGACCCCATCTAAAACATATTACCTTCCAAAGGCCCCATCTCTAAATATCATCACATTGGAGATAGGGACTTCACCACATGGATTTTGAGGGGACACAAACATTCAGTCCTTACCAGTAGATATATGTCTTTAACTTACTCGGGTAAATACAAGGAGTGTGGTAGTTCTGCAAAAAAAATGGTGAACTGACTTCCAAAGTGGCTGTATCATTTTGCATTCCCACCAGCAATGAACGAGAGCTCCTGTTGCTCCATGTCCTGCCAGCATTTGGTGCTGTCAGTGCTCTGGGGCTGGCCTTTCTCATAGGTGTGTAGTGGCACCTCATTGTGTTTTAATTTGCATCTCCCTAACAACATATGATGTGGAGCATCTTTTATGTGCTTATTTACCATCTGTGTATCTTCTTTAGTGAGATGTCTGTTCAGGTCTATTGCTCATTTTTTAATCAGGTGGTTTGTTTCCTTATCATTGAGTTTAAGAATTCTTTTTGTATATTTTCAATAGCAGGTTTTTTAAATCAGATATCATTTTTGCAAATATTTTCCCCAGTTTATGGCTTGTCTTTGTATTCTCTTAACAGTGCCTTTCACAGAATGGAAGTTTCTAACTCATAGACTTGTCTACACTGAGCCTCCAGCAATTCATTGACTTGCTGAAATCGACTTTTCTACCCCGATTCTGGTTCTCATGGAGGGTGTTGCTGGTGGATTTCTGCTCTAAGGAGTTGTGATTCTTTGTGTCTGCCTGTGTGTCTCTCCAACTTTGGGGGCAGCAGTGTGCCTGTGACCTCACATCTCTGACAGATCTAAAATTTGTTCACTGCTCAGTTTGCTCAGCTTTTCCCTTTCTGTTAAGATGAAGTGGCAGCATCCAAGCCCCTCTATGCAGGGCCATGAACCAGAAGAGCAAAGATTTGGTTTTCTTTGTTTTGAAATTTTAAATAATAGGGAATTTTGCTTTCTAGTTTTACTAATCTTTATTTTTATTGCATTGAGATCAAAGAAAGCAGATAGCAGTTCTACTTCTGGCATCCACGGAGCTTGCCTTTGAAGACTGCAGTCATGATTTAGGCTGATTCCCGCTACAGTGCGGGCAGGAGGAGGGCCTGAATCAAGGTGGTAGGAAAAGGTAAAGAATGGCCTGGACACAGTAATAATTCTGTTCCATTTCACTCTGGAGCAGATTGTGCTGCTACAAGCTTTGTTTGCCCCAAGTTTCTTGTCCCTCTTTTCTTCTGCTAATGGAACTTTCCTGGGAAGTCGGAGCCCATTCCATGTGGATAACTCCTTCCCTCCCAACTGTTGTACTAATGTGTGCACACAACCCAGGCCTGGCCAATCCAAAAACCCTCTTTATGGGAAAAAGGGATTAGTTTACCAATGAGCACATGACTTAAGAAGAGCCAATCAGAGTCTTGGCCAAATCTTAACAGGACTCATTCAGATACAAGTCTGAGCTGCTGGTAACCACTTTGCCATTATATAGGGAAAGTCTTTCTGAAAATGAAGTAAACAAAGAGGATGGGAGGGAGAGAAGCTAAAAAGCCATATGACTGATATTATCACTTGAACCCTTGAATCCAGCCAAGCCTATGCCACTTGCACCCTTTAGAACATTCTATCGTATAAGTATCAACCCATTCGTTTATATTAGTTTGAATTGGTTTTCTGTCACCTGACTAACACAGGTACACAAGGTGCACTGGTTGGGATGTCACAAAGAAAAAGGACTAAAAATGGAGGTTGGGTCAGCTCTCTTGGTGAGCGCATGGCCAGCGTGTGCCCAACATGTGGGTGAGCATGCCGCAGGCTCTCAGTTAAACCAACTTGAACCCACACCTGTCAGTAATGCAGAGTTCAGACACTGGACTAACCCTTTCTGTACTCATGTGCAGAAAGCGGGCCCTGCCTGGCAACCTGGCTGAGTCCCCTCTCCGCCCACTCTTGGCTGTAAAATATATTTTTGCTTAAGTTGGGGACCCAGCTCAGCAGGGCATCATGAAGCAATAGGTGATTTAATTTAATCACCTATTTAAAGGTCATATCTCAAAATATAGTCACATTCTCAGGTTCTGGGGGTTGGGGCTTCAACATTTAAATTTGGGGGACATGGTTGAGCCCACAGCAGGAAAGTGAGCATCTCATCTCCCTGTCTCCTCTTCATAGTTCTACTCTTCCTCCCATCCTGCTGACTGAGCTGTTTGAGCTCCCCAGGGTGTGCACTCTGGGAGAGAGAAGGCAGGAGAGTAGAAGTTCTCACTCACTTGCTTCTGTGGTCATTTTCTTTGCTGCTTTTCAGAGGCCACCCCTACCTACAGATGGCGGCAGATTGCTCGGTGCACGTCCATGCACCGGGTGAACACATCACTACCCCAGCTCATTAATGCCCTTCTCTTTGCAGGCACGAGGAATCTGTACAGCTTCAATTACTTCCTGGTAATAAAGTCAGTTCACTCCAAACATACTTGCCTTTGATTAAGAAGAACATGCTTCTAGAACACTAACTTAAGAAGGTGGTGACAGGCAAGTTTATGGACACAGCAGGAACAGGGCTCAGTGAGGAAGCAGGCACAGATGGACTCTAGGGCTTGGTGAGAGCTAAGGTGGCAGTGAGTGCAGATTGTGGATGGAGCTAGGCCCAGGTGCATCTGAGAGCAGCCAGGAGGGGTTCCAGGAGACAGAATCTAAAGGTGGTGGGTGTGCCACCCTGCTGAAGCTGCCCTTCCCTTCATCCCTGGAGGGATGAGTATTGAGCCTGCAAGCTTAATAACCTTTAATGAGTGCATATCAGGGGTCAGGCACTGTATTAGTGCTTTATATGCTGCACTAATGAGTCAGGCACTAACTCATTTAACCCTCCTAGTTCTGTGGAGTATATTCTCTTATTATCCCCATTTTACAGATGAGGAAACTGAAGCACAGAGAGGTTATATAAAGTGTCCTGGGTCGCACAGCTAGGGAGCACTGGACCTGGAATTAAACCTGGGCCATTTGCCTCCAGAGCCCATGCGATCTACTACAGTACCATCCTGCTTCTCAAGAGAGGCTGTTAAGGGGAGACAGTCACTCAACACTTCAGCTTTTCAGCCACATGTAGGAGGACTGGTGACCAGGGTCGGGTGGGGAGACCATGGCGAGAGCTGAGCACCGCCTGCACCAACTTCTCTCACAGGAACCACGGGTTGGGACTTGGGCTTCCTCTCCTCTGCTCCCTGTGATGACTGGGTGAGTGGCTGGGAGAGTTGACCCCTAACATCCTGGTTTCCTTCCACAGCCAGCACAGAGTAGGTGGCCCACAGAGCTTTGCTCAGCTGAAACTTGAATTTAAGTTACCAACAATATGCAACACCGTGGGCAAGTCACTCTCTTCTCTAGAACATTGCTTGGCTTAGCAGACATAACGAACCCCACCCACTGACCTCAATTTTCTCTCTACCTTCCCCTCTGGTCCAGAGTTCTCCATCCCAACTGTTCATTAAAGTCATATGAGGCACTTAAAAAAATGCCGATGGGGGCTTTGTGTCCTGAGGGCATGGGGTCATACAGAGTGAAGACTTAATTTCAAGGTATAGGGTAAACGGAGGCAGTCTGGCTTCCTCACTCAGAGGTTTGGGTAACTAAGGGGAGCAGTTTCCCATAACCTTCAGAATGGGCCTGATAAGCAGCGTTCTCATGGCCTTGAGACTGGGTCCAATAAACTGTTCCCATAGCCTTGAGTGGGCTTGCATGGGTAGTATGAAGCTCTGTTGCATACGATTTGTTGCCATCCTACCAACTTTGTTTGTATTTAGTACTTAAAGGGGTAGGGACTCCCCTCTGGGTGCCACACTGGGGTGCCACGCAGAGAGGACAGGTGACATGCAGAAACATGCAGAGGGACATGCAGTTTGCAGTGTGCATGAATCACCCACCCTTGAATAAAGGCAAGTCAGACATCCCAACAACTCCATGAATATTCTTCCATCTGCCTGAATCTCATGACCCTGTCAGGCCTTGAATGGTTGCAATACACATGGTCATAGCAATGCACCTGAAGTTCATCGTCAGGACTGTAATGGTGCAGGAAGGGAACAAGGAAGGTGTGCACAGGACCTGAAACAGAATCCTCATCATGAATGGGCTCATTGAGGACATCAAGTGATGCCAGTACTATAAGCCTCGCTGCCGATGACAGAGGGAAAGCTGTGAAACCTGCCGAAGGATCTACAACATGGAAGTGACTCTCAAGATCAACTTTTTGATGAGACAGAATCAGGCAGATCCATGGCCGGGCTGCTGAGGCCTGCGGATAGAAGGCACAGCAGGAAAACCCCTATCCGGTTGTGTCTCCACCTCTTTTTCTCTCTGCAGCCCCATTTGCCTTACTATTTCTTGCCATAAACTCAATCAAAAAGGGAAAAAAGAAAAAAACATGCCCATACCTGGGCCCTCAAGTTAATTCAATGAGGATAGGGTGGGGGCATCAGGTGATTTTAATGCAGAGCCAGGTGAGAACTGCTGCTCCACCCTCCCCACTGCATTCCCACTGAAAGCCATACACCAGGTTCCTTTATTTCTGTCCCTAAGCAAGACAAATCAGAGGCACTCCATTGCAAATGATTCTGGAAGCAAATCATTTTTTCCCAAGGCCATTTGTATGCAGACCAACCCTAGAAAAGATGTTCAGGGTTGGGCAGGCTGGTGCTCAGGCCTCTGAGTGGTCTGGCAGGCTGGGGGGAGGTGTGGCACAAACTCTGGGGAAATTTCATAGTAATACGGCCCATTCATCACAGCTGAGCACCACGTAGGCTGAGAGAGGCCTGGCCCTCCAGAGGAACACGAGCAAAACCCTCATTAGTCAAGGCTGCCAGGTGGGGATGGAGCCCAGCACTCAGCTTGAAGTAGTTCCAGAATTTATAAATTCCACAGGATGATGTTGTTCTGTGAAGTGTTGGCAGCTGGCAGACTAAAAAAGCTCAGAGAGCCCATTTCTTTTAAGTAATGGGAAAATGAGAAATTTTGCTCAGCAGAAATAGAAGGAGTTACAATGAGCCACGACTTGAGTTCTGGGCTCTCTCCAGCCCAGAGACAAGTTTCCCTGACGCAGACAGACACCTGCTTGTCAAGTACAGGGACAAAGGTGAAGTAATAGGAAGAACCCTGGAGTTGCAGATTGAGAGAACTGGATTGGAAGGCCAGAGCTTCCCTGCCCTCACTCCCCACAGGGCTGCCCGGGCCTTGATGTCCAGATCTCTGCAGTGAGCACATCAGACCCATGAATGCTGTGATTCCCCAGCTCAAAGCTCTGGGATTTCTCCCTTCCCCCAGGAAGGGTGTCTTCCCTCCTACCCACTTATTCTGGAACAACTGGCGAGCTCCATGGACAGTTTGACTCTTGAGAAACATCCTATGAATCTTAATTGAAAGGCTGTCTACAGAATCTGAGCTTTGTTTACCATCTTTTTATTACTGGAAGGAAAGGCTATGGCCTCAGCATGATGAGTTCTGGGCCCCAGCTGGAGGGGAAGATGCTGAGGGTCTAGCTAGGTCTCTGTTCTTACCCAGAGAACTAAAATGTAAGCATAATTATTTTCCAAGATATGTAGTACGTTTTTATTCTGCAGTACTTTCGGCTGCACAAAAGAGTTGTAGAGACAGTACGGACAGTTCCCCAATACCCGGCACCAGCTTCCCTTGGGCCACATCTTACATAACCAGGGACATTTATCAGAGCTAAGAGGTTAATGTCGGACACACTGTTAACTAAATTATGAACTATATTTGGATTTCGCTAATGTACTTTTCTTTTATCCCAGCATCCACTCCAGAAGACGATGTCATTACGTCACTTCAATGTGCTATGCCTGTGACAGTTTTTCGGTTCCTGCTACTCTACATCAGGGCTCCTCGGCCTGGACTGTCCACTAGAATCACCCAGGGAGCCTTTGAAAGGCACCAAGGCCAGGGCTACACACCAGTTATACCAGAGGAGCTGGGTGTGGACAGGACTCGCATCCCGTTTTCCCAAAGGTGCAGGCGATTCTGATGTGCAGCCAGCCAGAGCTGAGATATATTGCGCATAATATATCAGAAATCTACTCATCCGGCCAAAGATCTTGGTGAAGGCAAATGACTTCCCCTAAATTAATTTTTAATGACACATGAATATTTAAATACATTTCTTACATAGTGCTTGCTAGTGCTTTATAACTATTTAATCAAACCAGAACATTACAGATAAAGGTTAAATCCCTTTTAATTATCCCGTAATTATATTCCTTTCTTTTTCTCCAGAGACACCAACGTGCACTCTTATGACTCTAGCTTGTACAATCAGACTTTTTTCTCTGATTTTTAAAAATCAAAACATTATGAAATAAGATGGTATTGTGGTTTTATGTTTCTAAATGGAATAATATCATTATAGGTAACATTCTGCAATGTGTAATTTCACTTGATGTGTCTTAAAGATTTATCCACATTGTGACATATAAATCTAGCTCATTCACTTTAATAGCTTCATAGTAGTTTATGGTATAAACATACACAAACTCATTTATGGACATTTGGGTTACGTTACTTTCTGCTCCAGCAAGACCTGCCGCCACGTGCCCCCTTCAGCATGCCAAATGTTCCTCCCGGCCCAGCATTTACGTGAACAGACACGGCCCACCTGTGGCCGGCGCGTTTCCCTGTGAAGGAGCAAAGGCGAAGTGAGGGGCTCGGCGTCAAACGCTGTGGCGACTGCATGCTTTGTTTCAGTTGACAGCATCTTCCTCTCACCCTGACCCACCTTCCCAAGTGATTCTCAACGTATCCTCCCAGAAACGGTGTATGAAGAGTACCAGTTTTCCTGATGTCTTCGTCAACATTTATCAAAATTTTTAACGTGTGCCAGCACAGAGGTGATAAATGGTATTTCGTTCTTTTAATCAACATTCAGTGACTATTTTAATAGAACTACAAAACAACCTAGTTGAAAGAGACCTCAGGGATTATATAGTCCAATCCCTCTGTTTAAAGAAGAATTTTTAATTCTATCAAAGTCATACACGGATACATTATCATGGTAAAAATCTAAAACAAATTGCAATATATTGAGTAAAAAATGGAAGTCCTCCTTTGCATGGATCTTTGATCCCCATGCTGAGAGGTGACCCTAATGGTGAAGGTTGGTATGTACTATGGCTCCTTTATTGCTGGTATACCTACACCTGGAAATGCATATAAAATAGAGTGGCAATTATGTTTTACATAAAAGAGATATAGCTCTGGGAGTTTTTCTATAGTTATTATTTTCTCAGAACAACATATCTTAGAAATCATTCCATATTAGACAGAGAGATCTACTCCATTTAAGCAGCGGTTGCTTTAACTGCTACCTAAAATTCTACAGTATAGGTGTATTAGTTATTTACTGCTGTGTAACAAGTTATCCCCCAATTTAGCTGCTTAAAACAACAAACTTTTATCACCACACAGTTTCTGAGAGCAGGGATCTTGGAACGCTAACCGTGGTGGCTCTGGATTAGGGTCTCTCCTGAGGTTTCAGTCAGGCCATGGACCAGGGCTGCCACCCAGGCTGGGGTTGAAAGATCAGCGTATGAGGTGGCTCACTTACATGGTTGTCGGCAAGAGGACTCAGCTCTTCTCCACATGGCACTTTCTATAAGGCTGTTCACAACAAGGCAGCTTCCCCAGTTTCGACAAAGAGAGGAAACCTAAGATGGGAGCAGCTGTCTTTTTATAAACTGAGCTCAAGAGTGGCGTGTCATTATTCTGCCATGTGCTATTGGCTATCGATCATACAGACCAATGCTTGTTCAGTGTGGGAGAGGACCACAGCCAGGGCCATTCCAGAAGGCAGGGATCACTGAGGACCAACCTGGGAGCTGACTACCACATGGCATTGCCATGGGCCATCACAGGTGGTCTTCAGGTTTTCACACTCACAGGCAATACAGCCATGAACAGCCTTGAACATGCTTCCCGGTGCACATGTACTTCTCCCCTGGTCCTAGCAATAGAGTTGCTGCAATTCCTTCATTTTCGAATGGGGAAACTGAAACCAGAGAAGAGTGACATTGCCCAAGGTCACGCTGTTAATCACCTGCATGGTTACAACTTCAATCACCTGACTTCCAGAGCATTTCATTTCCAGAACCATTCTGTGGGCAAGGCAAGTATGGGCTGAGATTTCAACAAATACCTTGAGATAAAGCCAGGCTGCTAATTGCCAACAATCAGTTCCCAGAATATCAACACATGTATCGGTTAATCTTGCTTTGCAGGCGCTAAATATACATCGCGGCACTCAAACACTAGATTGGCCAAGGCTGAGCACCTAATCTGCCTTGATTAAAAAGAAGTTGGTGGAAATGGAAATCATTTCCATGCCATAATTAGCAGAAGCACTGAAGTCAGGTGGCCTGGGTTGGAATCTGACTCTAGCTCTGTGACTGCGGGCGAGCCACATAATTGCTGGTCTTGTTTCTTCATCTGTAAAATGGGAACGAGCAGAGCGTCTGGTCGCAGGGGTGTTCTGAGGATTACATGTGAAGCTGTATGTGATGCGCCAGCACAGACTCGGGCTGACTCCCCAAATGGGGCCGTGATTCTCTGCATGCTTCCTGGCTGACCCACTTTGCTTACCCATCAAGCTTCCCAAATGAATGAGCTCCAGTTTCTAAAAATATGTGGTGACTGTGGAGCCCATTTTATTTCATTTTCCCACTTCCTAATTCTCTGCTCTTTACACTGACCATTATTTTGTGGCCTGTGTTTTCTGATGCAGACTGTCCAGCTTTGGGGCGGACGGGGCAAGGCGTGGGTATCAAAGAAGCATGGGGCCCACTGAGGGCTGCTCCCCCAGCTCAGAGCACAGTGCTCTTCCTGACCTCTGTGTGGTGCTCACCGCCTATGGCACTGTCCCTGCGGGCACAGCCTGAATCCCCCTTACCTCTGTGACTCTAGCTCCGTCATGGTGCCCAGCACTGTAGAAGTGTCAGAAAGAAAGAAGGAAAGGAGAGGGGAGGGAGGAGGGAGGGGATCAATGTAACTAAATCAAGTGAAATTGGGTTCATTACAAAGGACATCTTTGGGACTTTGTCCCAGATTATTGTCTGGATTCTGACTTACCGTGTTAGAAAGATTGGGGTACGGCATGACTGTGAGCTCTCAGACACCCAGCAGAGGGTGAGGGAAGGGTGTGAGTGTGGAGTTAGTTTTCCATGTAATGAGCTTAAAGAGCCCTTGGGACCTCTACAGTAATCACTGGGTAGGGCATGAAAGAGACCCATAGCTTTTTACCAGCTGATTAGTAAATGGGCTTTGACCACAGTCCTCTGGATTTTTTTGAGCTTCAGGGAAGGATTTCTGGGACCCCTACAGTTCTTCAGAATCTAAAGTTCGTGTGAGGGTTCTGACCCGAACCAGATGATAGAGGTGTGAGGAGGAAGTGACAGGTGCCCTGGGCAAGTGACCCCTAGGGCCAGAACCAGAAGGGCCAAGCAGGGTCCTGAAAGGCCAAAGGACACCCTCAGGGAGCCCTGAGTTTGGTTTCCCCACTCTGCTCCCTGGCCCTAGCACCGCCTCCAGGGCCTGAGGAAGCCTGGACTCCTGGAGGGAGGCTAGCCGGCTGACTTCAATGGTAAAGACCCATTTCCTCCTCCACTTGGAAAGCCAATGGGAGGTCAGCCAGGCCTGTCAGCTGCCTGATGGTCCAGAGAGAGGTGCAGCCCTGCAGGGGCCCAAGAGGGAAGGGCCGCCCTCCGGGGCACCCATACAGGGCTGGAGACCAGCGTGGCCACAATGCCATCCCAGTGAGGACTGGTTGGGCACAGGGGGCACGACTGATGACTGGCAAAGGCACGGACAGGCTGGCACTTACAACACTCTCATTCCAAACTGCTTTGCTGTTCTTCCTCAGGAAGCAGCCTGTTGAAAGATAAATGTTCTGCCTGTGATCAAACGGATTTTTATTTATTTACTTTCCTTTCCCCTCAGGCCCAAGCCAGCCGGGACAGGTCAAAGAGCAGGATTCCAAGCAACTGAGATGGTCTCTGGAGAAGCCTGGAATTTCCCTGTGGACACAAATGTGGCAGAAAAAGGCAGAGTCTCCTGGTAGCCATGGAAGGGGGTCACCGGCACCCTAGGCCCTGTGGCAGGTGGGGAACCTCTCAGGGTGGGAGGGGCCTCCAGCTGTTTGGGGGAAACTGGCCATCGGTTCTCTGCTTTCAAGGAGCTGGCAGGTCTTACGTCCCAGACACATGGAACAATCACAGAGACACTTACATCCAAACTCCATTTTCTTCTAAACGGTGCCCAGGTTGCAGTAAGGAGAGGCAACGCCATGCTTTGGTAAATCAGCGATTCTTCTACACTGTAACTGGCCTTCAGAAGTGACAATGAGGTTTTGTATGTAACTTCTCCCAGAGAGCTCTACAGAGAAAAATCTCTTATCAGACATTGCCAGGGAAGAGGGGCTTCCATGGAAGTGAATGGAGTAGGCAACTAAAGACCATTCATAAAGTCAAACTTGACAAAAATGTTTTTGCTAATTTCTATGTAAAACTTCCTAAAAACACAGCACTCGGTGTTGTGTTCTTAAGCACATAAATCAAACATAATTGGATACCACACGGACCACCTCAGACCCACTGGGGAGGCTGGGGCCAGTGCCCCTAGGCCGATGGCCCTGAGGGTCAGCGTTTGAGTTTTTGCAGCCCTGCGGATTTTATAGTTTTGTGACCGGCCCCTTTATTAAGTGTCAACATGTCGACCCCTGGCAGTTTCTCCACCCCTGATAGGAGCAGGAATGGGGTACATGAGATAGAGCCCAAGGGGGTGGGAGGTCTGGCCCTGCCCCCCCATCCTCCACCCTGGAGTGTGTACTGTACTTTGCCATGTATAATGAGCACCCATATTTTTGTGCATATTATACCCAGGATTATGATACCTATGGTATATAATCATTATATCCATGTTTGATGCACGTCCTTATTTTTCCCTCAAAAATTTGGGCAAAAAATGTGCATTATATATACATTGCAAAATGGTGACTTCTTTTCCATGGACCTGGGCTCCTCATCTGAAATACAGGGAACTAGAACAGGTGATTCTGTGAGGCTCTGTGGAGCCACCCACGTGCTCTGAAGTGATCTCAAACTTAGCATCTCACCCCAAACACGAGATTGACCTGGAGCTTATCCGTTTAGCAGCCTCACTCTTCCTGCAAACCGCGCACTCCAAAGAGCAGGGGTTTTTTTTCTATTCCTTCTCCAGGGCCTGGAAGGCAGCAGGACTACAGCAGACCCACAGACTGACTAGCCAGTCGAGATCAAACTATTGATTCCCTCTGGTTGTGAACCTGTCCCCTGTCTCTCTGGCTGGGTTGAAAGCTCCCTGGGAGTGAGGACTGGATTCTTTCTTCATGGGATCGCTGCAATCTTGTGGCCCGTCAGGATGCACGGGTGTGCCTAGGCCAGTTGTTAAAGTATAAAAATAACTTCTGCACAGTTGCCGCCTGAGCCCCGGAGAGCCCACTCCCCCAGATGGCCAGCATCTCCTCCAAGGCTCCCTCCCCATCATCTGGCTCTGAAGGGTGGTGCCTGGCCTGATGGAGCCTCCAGAACTCTGCTCCAGCTCCACCGCACCCTTCTGAGTGGTCAGTATATTGCCACGCTGTTAAACGTCCGAGTGCTAGCCTAGCCCGATGTAGACAATGGGGATGGAGCAGATGTAGGGTAAGTGCTACCTGTTACCTGAGAATTTGTAAACATGGGCTCTGGCCTCTGAGTGGATTGAAGGAGTTCTCAGCAAGGGAGTGGCCAGGGTCTGCTGCCCGACAGTGAGAAGACATGTGTTGGGTCCCCAGCTGGACAGTCTAATGCCCTCCAAAGGCAGCAGCAGGTAAAAAAAAAAAAGTACAGACTTGCTGTGCTTGCTGCCCTGTCCCTCCATCCATCTGTCCATCTGTCTGCTATTCGAGTACCACACTTTGGGCACATCAGCTCCAGGAGGGCAAGGAACAGGTTGTGTCAGGGGACAGGTGGCAGGGAAGCAGGAAGAGGGCAGGGTTGGTGCCAGGGCCTGGTCTGAGCCCCAGCCTTCTGGCTGACCGGCCAGGCGGCCGCACCCCTCAGAACCTGCATTTCCTCTTCCGAACAAGGGAAAGAATCAGACTTACCTTCCCGCTGTTGTGAGGACTGGCGAGTCTGACAAAGGGCCGGATCCAGCACCCACAGTCGGGGCTTCCCCTCACGATGGAAGGTTAATCTGAAAAATCAGGACTTTACAAATGACAGTGATGACACAGGTAAGTCCGGTAGGCAAAGATGTATGCAGCAGTACACTTAAGTGCGCTACTCCTTGTGCAAAGCCTACGTAAACAGCTAAAGTACCAACTACGTTCTCAGGCATCAAAAATATTACCAACCAAAAAGTTGATGGCTGAGCCAAATCTAGGACGTTAGTCCTGAAGAAAGTTTTTCAGATAGGTCACGTTCAAGCCTTAATTTCTTCTTTAAGAAGAGAGGCGGGAGGTACAAAAACAATCCTTGGTACACTTTTCTCCCTGAAGCTAAGTGTTTCACTGGTGCATTTCAGCTGTGGCAGAGCTGGAAGAATGATTGTGTGTGAGCATCAGCAGAAAGACAATCAGGGAGCCGGAAGGTTGTTCATGGGCCTCGGGCAGGCACACCCGGCTGATTAAATGCTGGGTCAGGGGGGTTAATTACCTAGAGTTTGATTCACGCTGGACAGGAAGGCAGAGTGATGGGGTCCTCACCGCATCCTCAGAGGTGGGACTTGGCTAATTGGATCTAACGATTGATCATTTAATTACTGATCCAGAAAGTGCTGCGATATTGACCTTCAAGGTTCAGAGGAGTTTACAACACAGAGAAGTAGATATTGGCAATTGCGGCCGCAGCAGAATTTCCAGCGTTTCGCTGCTGCAGCAGTGGCAAGGTGGTTTTCAGACCTCTGTGGTTTCAAAGGATAAGGGCAAGACTGGAGAATTCCCATTTCATATACGCTTCTTCCCACTTGGGAAGAGTTTTTGTTCTTGCCGTCTCGGCCAGTCTTTAGACAAGGCTTCCAGGCCTAGCATGGAGAAAGGCAGCTTGTTCCCCTGGGCTTATTTGAAACCAGCCTGTCTGGAACTCAGAGCGCGTGTCCTGTGCACACCAGGCGTGCACTGAATAGCCCCGGGAGCGCCCACCAAGTACTGAGTCTAACCACACACCTTTGGAATCCTAAGAGCTCTAGGGACCTACCACCACACTGCTGTGAGCCAACACTTTGGGTTCTTCTCACTCACTTTGGGCAGCGGGGAGGTGGGCTAACCTCCATCCCCCAGTGCTCCTTCAGCCCCTGTACCTCGAGGGTCCCAGTTTAGGGCAGAACTCAAAGCAAGTGCCAAATACCTACACCCAAGACCAAACATGGTCTCATTAGGAGAGGGGTGTGTTGGGTGTGAAGGGGGTTTCAAGGTAGGGGAGGGGTCACAACCAAGAGAGGCAGAAGCAGGGAAATGAAACATGGGGGCATGGGGGACTTGGCGCATGGGCTGGACTCTGAAAGGCAGGGGCGAGAGGGTATTCCAGGCAGGGGTTGGTGTGTGCAAAGGCGTGATGGGCTTTATCGCAGGCTATGGGAGGATGGGCAGGCATCGGGCCAGGGCGGAGCCCTGAGCTGGGTGAGGAGACCTTTGTAAGGAGCCCGGTAGTGCTAGATATGGGAGATAAAGGCCAAGAGGCTCACAGGACACCCCATGTTCCTGAAGCCCAGCTGCTTGGGGAAGGCAGCAAATGAAACCCCTCAGGACATGCTTCCCTTCGAAGCTCTGCCAGTGCCTCCCCAGGCTCCCATCTGTCCGGGTGGAGAGGTCCCAGGCCCAGGAAGGCCACACCTGTCCATGTGAGAAAAGTGGAGGTGGGCCCACGAGACAGAGTCTCCACCTCCATGACTGAAAAGAGGAAAGGAGAGTCTCCATCAGCTTCTTAGACAGTGCTCCTGCTTGGAGCCTCAGAGAAGCCTCAGAGAGAGGGGGCCCCTCCCGTCCTGGGGAAAATCTTCCATTCAGTGAATCCATGCCGCCCAGGTAGTGCAGGCAGGCACCAGAACACAGCCCACACTACAACCCTCTGTTCCTGGCAGGGCTTTCTCTAGAAGAGCCGAGATGGTCTACCTGCTGTGCTTTCCCAGGACAGTCAGAATTCAGAGGCTACTGGCCAATCCCCTGCAGGTTCATTCTTCTGGGTAGCAGATGAGAGGGGCCGAAGGAGGTCTCCTTAAAGCAGAAAAGGAATGAATGCCAGAGGTCTGCCCAGCTGTGGCAGCTGTGGCTTACTGGTCCTAATATCTGTTCCTCCCTGTTCCATGGGCTATCTAACTGAGAACAATATGGCTACTCAAAATAAAGACTACATTTCCCACCATTTCTTGGAGAAGATATGGCCGTGTAACTAAGATTTAGTCAACAAGTAAGTGCCAATTCAGAAGTCTTTCTCCTTCCCTTTTTCTCCTTCCTGGTCACTGGAGTATAGACGTAATGACTGGAACTGGAGCAGCCATTTGGGACCGTGAAGTAGTCTTGACTCTGAAGCTATATATAGAAAAACAATAAGAGAGAAGAACACACTGGGCCCTTAACCCCATGGAGCTGGTACACTGGTCTTAGGCTACCTACTTCTGGATACTTCCATGTAAAGAAATAGCCTTATATTTTGTGTAAGCTTTTGGATTTCTCTGGCACTAGCAGTCAAATTTACTACTAAATATTGCACTATTTTTCAAGCTGTAGATCCAACATCCTCCATTAAACATACCCAGAGCCCCCCAGTCCGAAACTACCTCTCTTTCTCCTGCACCAGCTTCACACTGGTCATATGTACAGGAAAGCACAGATGATGCGCTGCTGTTGGCAAAGCCCTTCACAGGCATTGTTTTACTCATTTCATGTTCCCTGTATGAAAACCCTAGGTAGGCATTATTGCCAGCACACCACAGGTGAGGACGTGGTGGCTCAGGGGGCTAAATGGTTTTCTGGCTTGGCAACACTCTTGGCTTTAATATTAATGCCTACCTCCACCTCCTGCCCTGCCCGGGAGTGTCTCTGTCCCCAGCAGGGCTGATTCAATGCTGATTCAACGCTGACTCCTCCCACGGCTCAGGGAGCCCCTCACAGCAGGTGCTGAATAAATTTGTGCCAAATTGATTTGCTGTAAATGCAGCAAGTTCTTCTCCACCTAAGAGTATTGATTTCTTCTAAACTGCATTTCTCTGTTTGACATTCTCCGAGAAGGGAGAAAAACTAGAGGGGAAGAAAAGAAGTTGGTCCTTTCCGGTGATCGCTTGGCCTGAGGGCTGGTGGCCAGGCCCAGGCAGCGTGTGGAGGGGCCTGCTCTGGAGGCCTCAGGGACTGCAGCGAAGTGCGGGGATCCTGAGCACACCTTCGAAAGAAGAGTAAGAGCGTGGGAGGGACCCAGCAGAGGGGGCGCCTCTGATGCTGGGAACTTAGCGAAGATTCCCACCCAGCTTCCCCTTTGGAGTGCAGACATAAGGAGCCCCAGGAAGGCAAAAAAAAAAAAAAAGGAGCTGGTTTCATTACCAGCCTGTTTTTACAAATATTACTTCATTAAAGCTCACAGCATTTCCCCAAGGCTGAGCAGCAGGCAATGCCTTCTGATGAGGGCGGAGAGCTGAGGGAGAAATGAAATGAAACCTTGCCACCTGCCTGTGAAGAGAAACTGCTGCCCCAGACTGGCAATGCTCCTGTGGGGAGGGGCGGGCCTCTTGATGCAAGTAACTTGGGTATGAGAGAAAGAAGTCAAAGCGACTTCCTGATGGAATGAGGTTAGCTATGGACGTGGGACACGGGGCAGGAGGACACTGCTGGGTGCCTGTGGTCACGTGCTCTGGGCCTTGGGTGGCATCCCTGAGAGGGCGGATGGTGGGCAGGTGGAAGAGTGAGCAGAGCCCAGCATATCTCAGCTGTGCTCTAGGCCTGGCCTTGCTCTGAGGGACTGGCTGAGCCCAGGGGAAGCGTCCCTGAGACAACCTCAGGATCAGCGTTCCAATGGCTGTAGCTGCAGCCCTTTAAGAAACCTCCCAGTGGGAAATTCCTCAGATGCCCCTGCCTTTCAGTCCCATTCTCTAAAAGAGAAGTGCCGAGCCAGACCCTGTCACCCTAGATGGGCCTTCTTGAGCTGCCCTTGAGTCAGTTTGGGGGTGACTGGCTTAGCCCCAGCAGCCACCACCCTGTCTGGCCACACTCTGCTATGGCAGTGAGTGGGGTAACATTCTCCCCAAACCCACGGTCCCTCTGGGCTCCTACCTGCCCACCATCCTTGAAAGATACATGTGCATGATTTGAATAAAAAGCAGGATAATGCCAACCACAGTGAGTCATCTCAAAACTAATGAGCATCATAAGTCAAAAGGCATATTTTCCTCCCTTGTGTCTTAACCAAGTCACTTTCCAGATGGGGGCTGCTCAGCAATCAGAGAACTGGCGCACAAATGTGGTCAGGGGTCTTGCCTAACCCTCCCTGCCCCCAGTGCTTCTATGCCCTCCCGACTGTTTATAATTGTGGGTTTTGAGGAGTGTAATAAAGCTTGAAACACGGGCCATGCCACATATATGAAAGAGATTGTTTATTCGTGTTTTATTAACTTCAGCCCACAACTTCTGCAAAGATAGCTCCCGGGACTACGGCATCAAATAAATGCCTTTGAACATGAACTTTATTCTTTAGCTTTCTCCTTCATGGTGGATCAACAGGATTATTGCAACATTTTCACTCCACTGAGCTGCCTGCCTCCAGCCCTGCCCTCCTGGAAATGCCATTTCCTCTGCAGCCTGAGGGACCTTTCACAAACTCTGGGGAAGTCCTCAGTCCTCTGCACCCAACCCCTGGCCCTACCCCACCCACCCCCCCCGCCACCCCATGGCTCCCCAGTACTCAGAGCAGGTTCTCAGCCCTGACTACACAACAACCTGGGAGCCTAAGAAATTATACTGATGCTGAAACTCCATGCAGATCAAATAGATCAGAATTTGGGGTGGAGGTGGGGGCAGGTACTGATCATTTTTGAAGCTCCTATGTAATTCAAATATGCAGCCTGGGTTTAGAGCCACTGGCCTAAAGGACAGAGTAAAGACAGGGAAGCTTTCTCCTTACAGTATGATGCCAGCTGATGAGTCCAGGAGGAATTAGAGAATTAGCAAATCACCACTTGGCAACTACTGATACAATTGATGCTGGCAAGTCGTTGGGTGCTTTTGGGCATGATGTTGTTGGTGACAGGATATTCACACAGTCCCCAGGTATCACCCCTCAGATTATTCTTTACAAAGGGGAAAGAACACCTTTCTGTTGGAGTGATTTGGGTGATCCATCTTAACCAAGTTATTAACACCAGCACCACCAACCGTGGGACCAGCTCCCATCACCTGCCCCCTGAGGTGACACCAGGGTGAGAATAGATTACCACGTATGTAGGATTCGTTCCCCAAATCTCAACACAAATCTAAGTGAAGAATCTGTACTGTGGGCCTTTTACAAAACAGCTGGCCCAGGAGGTGGCACCCAAAGATGGTGGCGAGGACAAGGGGGCCTCACGCTGGCACCCATGACATTGTGAGTCCTGGGAGCTTGCAGATACTGGACGTCACAAGGTGAGGGTCAGGGACTCAGGCCAGCATTATTTTTTATATTTTTACTGAACTTATTGGGGTGACATTCGTTAATACAATTATATTGGTTTCGGGTGTACAATTCTGTGAATCATCTGTGTATTGTATTATGCTCACCGCTCCAAGTCAGGTCTCCTTCCATCACCATTTATCCCTCCCTTACCCTCCTGTACCTCCCTCACCCTGTTTCCCTCTAGCAATCACCATGTCTGTGTCTCTGAGTTTTGGGGGTTTTGTTTAATTCTTCACCTTTTTCACCCACTCCCCAAGTCCCCTCCCCTCTGACAGCTGTCAATCTGTTCTCTGTATCTCTGAGTCTGTTTCTATTTTGTTTGTTAGTTTATTTTGTTCTTAGCACCCACATATAAGTGAAATTACATGGTATTTGTCTATCTCCAACTGGCTTATTTCACTTAGCATAGTGTTCTCCAGTTCCATCCATGCTGTTGCAAAAGGCAAGATTTCCTTCTTTTTAATGTCCAAGTAGTATTCCATTGAGCAAATGTACTATAGCTGTTGTATCCACTCGTCTACTGATGGGCACTTGGGCTGCTTCCAAATCTTGGCTACTGTAAATAACACTGTGATGAACATAGGGGTGATGATATTCTTTCAAATTAGTGTTTCGGGGTTCTTCACATGTATTCCCAGAAGTGGGATTGCTGGGTCATCAAGCAGTTCCACTTTTAATTTTTTGAAGTAGCTCTGTACTGCCTTCCATATGGCTGCACCAACCTGCTTTCCCAGCAACAGCGCATGAGGGTGCCCTTTTCTCCACGTCCTCGCCAACACTCATTGTTTGTAGATTTACTGATGACAGTCATTCCGACAAGTGTGAAATGATATATATTTCATTAATTTGCATTTCTCTGATGATTAATAACGTTGAGCATCTTTTCATATGTCTATGGGCCATGTGTATGGCCTCTTTGGAGAAGTGTTTATTCAGGTCCTTAGCCCATTTTTTACTTGGATTGTTTGGTTTTTGGTGTTGAGTTGTCTAAGTTCTTTATAAATTTTGCATATGAACCCCTTGTCAGATGTATCATTGGTGAATATGTTCTCCCATTCATTGGGTTATCTTTTCATTTTGTTGATGGTCTTCTTTGCTGTGCAAAAGCTTTTTAGTTTGATGTAGTCCCATTTGTTTATTTTTTCTTTTGTTTCCCTTGCTAAAAGAGATATATCAGAAAAAATATTTCTATGAGAAATGTCAGAGAGTTTTCTATGTTCTTCTAGGATTTTTATGGTTTGAGTCTTACATTTAAGTCTTTACTTCATTTGGAGTTTATTCTTGTGTATTGTGTAAGTAGGTGGTCTAGTTTCATTTTTTTGCATGTATCTGTCCAATTTTCCCAGCACCATTTATGGAATAGACTATCTTTACCCCACTGTACATTCTTGCCTCCTTTATCAAATATTTAATTGACTATAAAAGTGTGGGTTAATTTCTGGATTCTGCTCCATTTATACTTATGTCCATTTTCAGTAGTATCATATTGATATGATTATAATAATATTATTCACTGATGGGCCAAGTGAATGTGTTTTCTTTCTTTAATGAAATGAAAATGATTGCAGGAAAAATGTTACACTTTTCTTCTACTGCGTGGCTAGATTCTCCTACACCCCCTAAGGCCTGGCACCATAACTTTTCGGTCAGAGGTATACTAGCTCCGTGTACTGCGTGGCTAGATTCTCCTACACCCCCTAAGGCCTGGCAACATAACTTTTCGGTCAGAGGTGTCACTAGCTCCGTGTGCTCCGTGTTCCCTCAGGCTCCTCTGACCCGCTGCTGCCTGCTGCGCAGCTGTTGTCCAGGCACGCCTTGCAGCCGGCACCCCTTCCCTCCCGGTTTGATCGGATGCGCCCGTCTCCCATCCTCTGTCTGGATCCTGGGCCTCATCCTGTCTCATTTCACTCCTTCCCTGTGGTGATTTTCCTTCAAAAGCTTCCTGAGAAGAGATGCATGGGAGGCACATTTCTGAGATTTGGTGTTTAAAAATGTCTTTATTTTATCCTCACACTGGACTGCGAGTTGTTAGGATTTCCTCTTTTTCTCTATTGTTCTTAAACTTCCTGTGGATCGCACTGATATAGGCATTCTTGCATTCGTCAGACTGGGCACTATGTCCTTCAGTCCTGAGGACTACATATTTCTTATGTTTTCCTTAGGTTTTTTATTGTATTTCTTTGGTAATAGCCTCCCTAGTACTTCGTCTGGTTTCTTTTTTCTAGAACTATTGAAACTTTTCAAATGACCTAATTTAAAAAAATGTTCTTTCTTGTTTCCACCTTTGACTTTCCCCCCTACTTTCTGAAGGTTTCCCCAAATTTATTATCCAACCCTGTTATTAACTTTTTAATTTCAGCTATTATTTCTAATTTCCAAGAATATTTTATACTCTTGGAATGTTCCTTTTTTGTGGCTTTAATTCATGTTTCATGGATGCAATGCTGTTCCATCTTTTGGAAGATGTAGTTTATTTAGACATTTTCTTTATTTCTGGGTATTTTATCTGCTCCTTCTAGATGCCCCCTTTTTCTGATTATTTGTTTTGATCTCTGTCTTTTGCGTGGGAGGCTCGCAAGTGCTTGAGGAAACATGCCTCTGACTTTGTGTCCAAATGCTACAGAAAACTCTGAGCTTCCTTGCAGGGTGATCAGGTTGCCTGACCTGTGTTCATTCAGGACCCTCCAGCGTCGGGAGCTACGGGTATTTCACAGCAGTTCAGTTTCCCTAGGACTAGACGGTTCCTTCTCCAGGTGCCGCCAGAGGAAGGGAGCCTGGCTGCAGGGGCTGGCTGGCTGGGGCGGAGTCTGGGGTAGGCCCGCCGCACAGGGAGGGCGCACATTCACACTGAGTCTGTTCCTTCTGGTCAGGGTTTCATCACTGCCCTCCTGCCTCTCGGGCCTTCCTGCTTCATTTTATCCAGAGAATGAAGTTCCAGGCCCCTGCAGTGCTCAGTGCTGTGATGGTTGGGGGCCGCTACTCCCTACACCGACTTTAAAAGTCCCCTCCCTGTTTCCAGGCCCCATTTCCGTGGCCTTGCTCCCACCTCTCTATTTAGTGTCACCACTGCTGTCCCTCACAGGCGTCCTGCAGGGCAGACCAGCCCCCTCCCCGCCTGTACCCTCTGCCTTCAGGCCCTTAGACTGGGGCTTTCTCCGCTCTGTGAAATCATTTGTCATTCCTGCGTCTACCTTCCATCTCCATATGTGAGGTTGTAGACATCTCGCTTCATCAGACTTCGAGTTTAATTTTTGGTTTTTGTTTTCATTTGTTTTCTGGGTGATTTTCAAGAGAAGAAGGAGAGGCAACGTGTTCTCGCTTAGTCATCTCGAAACCACAAATCTGACTCACAGACTGATAGCCCATAACCCACCTCTTCCCTGAACTCCAACAGCATGTTTGAGATCTAGACTTAGTTGTTTAATAGACATCTCTCATTTGTTATCGACGGGACAAGATTTCCTCTGCTCCTCTAAAAATAGAAAGTCTTCTTGATCTTAATTAAGGCACCCACCGGCTTACTCGAGCCAAACCTGCAGGGAAGAGCCGCGGCCCGCCCCTCTCACGCACCCCAGCCTGCCTGCAGCCCTGTCCCACTGCGAGGCCGGAGGCTTTCCTTCAGGACAGACCCTGCTTTGGCTCTTCTTGTTGCCCCTTCATCCTCCACCTTTCTGCCTAAATCATTTTATCACCTCCTACTGGCCTTCCTCCTGAGATTCTCACCGCCCTACAATCTACTCTCTACCCAATGACCAGATCACGTCACTTCCCTGCTTCAAATTCTCCGTCACACTTAGAATGAAACCTCAACTCCTTCCCGTGGCTGATGGAACCCAGCACTATGTGGTCCCTGTCTCTGCCCCCCCCCTCCCCCTCCCTTCTGTCCTCAGCCACATTGGCCTTCTGATAGTCCTAACAAGTCTAGCTTTTTCCTTTCTTGGCACCTTTGCCCTTGCTGCTCCCTCTCTCTGAAATCCTCCAGCTGTCACATGGCTGCCTCCTGCTCATTGTTGAGTTCCTGGTTCATCTGCCACCTACTTAGAGAGGCCTTCCGGGCCATTCCTTCCAGTAACTATTTATCAAATGGCTCTTTCTACCCCTCACCACTGTAAGAGGATATCGTTTATTTATTTGTCTGCTGCTAGATTCCAAGTACCTAGAACAGTGTCGGTGGAAACCCAGTTAAGACTTGCTGAGTGATGGAATAGCTGGGAGCCAGAAGTCCTTTGCTGTCATGCTAGTTCTACCATTTGCGAGTTAAGCAAGCGTCAGGATGGGGCTTCATTCCCCAAGGAGTGCTGGCCGCTGATGGCTCAGAGCCAAGGCCATCCCCGAGGGGCCCCTCCCCTCACCAACAGCTCATGAAGACAAGGCCCTGCTCCCATGCTCCAAACAGGGTTTCTCTGCATGGTAGCCCAGCTCTAGAGCTCTCTGTGGGACTGGTTGAGGCCTCTGTCATGACCACCGCCCTGCTCAGCTTCTCCCTGCCCTGTCCTGCTCCCTCCTTTCCCACTGAACATTTCCTGGGAAGCCTCCTCACATCAGTCTCCATCTCAGAGCCTGTTTTCCAGGCTCAGCAGGAGTCCAGTGGGCAGAGGCAGAGAGTGGTATGGGACCACACACACAGTGGTTTCAGCCCAAGGTGAGGTGGCGGGAGCCCCAGCTGGGAAGCTTCAAATTGTGGGGAGTGGCAGGAGGATCCTGGGGATGCCTGGGGGAGGAGGTTGGGCCAGGGAAGGCGGGCAGGAGAGGAGAGACCGTAAAGGCACCCACGAGGTGCCTGGAGGGAGGGCTGTCATGGCTACCTGAACTAGAGAGAGGGTTGGTTTCTCTGAGAGGTGGGACAGGATGAGATGGACCCAAGTTTACCATGAGGCTGCCTGCCCATAACTGTGAACAAAAACTTAAAATTTTCAAAGCATGTGTTCACTTAGCCTTGGAAGATTATTGACATTTCTGTCACTTTCTGGCTCAGACTGCTATTCCAACAGAAGATTACGACGTCGCTGACGGCAGGCTCTACACGCATGGAAATTCCACACACAGCCAGCGGAGGCTCTCGGCCCGGCTCTGTGCCTGGTGTGAAGGCATTCCCTGCTTTGGGAAGTGCCCGGCTCAGGCCGCGTGAGAGTGAGAGGGGTGGCTGCCTGGTGTGTGGGCAAGGACGCCTTCCTGGAAAAGGGCAGGATGCCCTAATGGGGAAACACTGGGTACTGCTCTTGGGGCGGCTTGGTTGTGGGGCCAGAGAGCTAGGACACGCTGCTGGGCAGGACTTGGGCTGGCCACGGAGCTTCCATGGATGGAAGTATCCACTCTGACAGCGCCCATGGCACTGGGGGCGGGCTGCAGTGCAAGGGAGCAAGGCTACCTCTAGGGCCTTGTAAGTACTTTGTATGAGTTATTTTACCTACTGTCACTGTTGTTCTGGGAGGGCAGCAGGGCCAGGGCCAGCCGAACGCTCCCATTCTCACAGAGCAGTGCCTCCTGGCCAAGGCCAGACGGTGAGGTCAGGACCAGAACCCAGGGCTGCTGTCTTCCCATCCAGCCTTTTCCCAAGACGCCGTGGCACCACTCGCACAGAGCAGCTCTAACTGGGCCACCCGTTTTGGAGAACTCCACCATGATCACAGGACCACGTGTGTGTCACTACAGGACCGTGTGCACCCGAGTGCACTCGTGCAGAGAAAGTGAGGGCTTGTGCTGGTGAAGTGGGGAGAGAGTGACTGCCCTGGGCAGCAGCCAGCACCACCTAGGCAGGACTGAAAGTGCCTGCAAATCTCACGATCCAGCGGTTTAATAACTGGACATGCAACAAAAATTCTGAGCAGGTCCATAAGGACCAAGGACAAGGACATTCATAGCCGGGTCTCTTGTGTGTGTGCGTGGGGGGGGGTGAGTAGGTGGGTGGCAGGGTATGTGGGCGAGGCCCGGGAGACTGTGGCAGAGCACACCGCAGAGTGAGGGTGGCAGTTCCATCTGTGTGTACCAGTGGGGATGGACCTTAAACACACAGTGCTGAATGAAAGCACACAAGAATATTCTAAGTGTTACTCAAATCAAAATGCCAATGTCATTCTGAAAGAACACAAAGTTGTGCAGAAAGCAGACTGTAATGACTGTGTACTGGGGGATGGGAGTGAAAAATGGTGATAAATGGGAAAGAATAAAATGACGAGAGGGGGGCCTGCCTGGGAGCAATGGTGGGTGGGTCAGGGATTGAGGAGAGTTGCGTCCTTAACCTGCTATGTCTGAGGTTACATGTGATGGTGAGAATGAAGCGGAGGGACAAGGTGGGGGGGAAGCGCTGGGACCTTCTGGCTTCACCCACATCCCATACCAAACAGCAGACCAGCCCAGGCACCCAGGGGACACCACTCCCCTCGCTCTGTGGCCCCTGCACTGGGCCCAGCCTGAGCGGGTCCTGGAGGACATGCAGAGGGGACACCGGCAAGGTCTCTGCCCTTAAGGAGCTTACAAACCATGAAGACGGTGAGGTCAATGTACAAATAACCACATAGCAGGACAGCCTACAAGCAAGCATCTGGGCTTAGGGAGATGCTACCAACAATTTAACGTGCCCCACATGGCTGTCATTTTAAAAGAATGTTGTAGACACAGACAACAGCATGGTGATCACCAGAAGGAAAGGGAGTGGGTGAGGTGGGGGAGGGTAAAGAGGGAATAAATGGGGTGGAAGGAGACTTGACTTGGGGGTGGTGAGTACACAGTATAATATGCATGCAGATGATATAGCATTGTACACCTGAGTCTTATATAATTTTATTAACCAATTCAATTATAAAAGGATTCTTTAAACAAACTCACAGACACAGACAGCGGTATGGTGGTTACCACAGAGGAAGGGGGCTGGGGAGGGTGGAGAGAGTAAAGGGGTCAAGTACATGGTGACGGAAGGAGGCCAGACTATGGGTGGTGAGCCCACAGTGGAGTACACAGATGATGTATTACGGAGTGAAGCTTACATGTTATTAACCAATGTTACCTCAATAAGTTTAATTTTTAAAAAAGAATGTTTTAGGTAGTAATTTTAAGAATTCCCTTGTATCTGTGTAACTGTTTCTCAGCTTCCCAAGCCATTATGCTCTCTTCTCTGGGAAGTTTCCCACACTCCTTTTGAGGGAACCCTTGTTACCTGTCCACAGATGGGGAACAGGTGACCTTGCTTGTCTAAGGCTGCCCAAGTAGGGAGGGCACAATGTGGATTCAACGCCAGGCCTCTGTCTTAGAGGTGTGTGGTTCTCTCTACCACACACCCGGCTTTCTCAGAATCTCTGCTGGCCCTGCCAAACTCACATTCAGCCCAATCTCTGGGACTCCCATACTGAGCCAGGAGGCCAGGAGGTCTTAGAATGAACAGAAGCTTGGCCTTTAATAAAAGTGGGTTCCAGGTCATCGCTGCACTTGCTCCCTTAACCCACAAACTCCTGGCCTGCTCTAGGTTGCGGGTCCCCTGAGCCAGCAAGCCACTCTTTGGCTTGGCAAGATGCTCTGAAGGAGATGCAATAGTTTGGTTTTGAAACGTATACAAGAACAAATCTCGTCTACAAGCCTGTGAGCTTTCCAAAAGCCATTATTATTTGTGTACACACAAAAGATGATGGTATCAGAAATGAAAGCAGAGTCTGGAGATGCTATTATTAGGTCTCTTTTATTTAGAGAACTAGGGCATCCGTAGTGCAAGTTGAAAACCCAGAGCCTACTTAGCTGGGATTGTTTTCTTATGGGGGATGGTAACTAAGGTCAACCGTGAGCTATAAAGTGGCTGGGGTGATACTGACCTGCAATAGGGGGAAGGTGGGTGGCTAAAATTTTACAGCATTTATTATTATAAAAGTAATTAATATTTACTATGGAAAATATAGAAGTAAATACGGGTGAAGATAAAAAGAACCTTAATGCTACTACCCAGAAATGTTCTCTTTTCACAATTCTGCTCTATTCTCTCCTACAGGCTTGTACTCTACAGTGGAAGTTTCTGTCAGGCAAATTAAACACAGCACAATTAATTGTTTGCACAGCACTCATTCTAACAAGATCCCCGTCAGGAACTGGCCTTGCAGGAGCTGTCAGAAAGCTGCTCGTGGTAAAGCACAGGAATACACGGTGGCTTTGTTGGTCTGATGGAATTTCCTGTTGAGTTATTTTGTTGTTTACCGTGGAGCTGTGAGGCCAAGGCCGCTGGTGACAGAGGAGGGGGAAAGCTCCTGCGTCGGGGATCTCAAAAGGAAATAAACAGGTTTTGTTTGGCTTTTGTCCAGTTTGATCAGCCAGTTTATTTTTTTCCCCTTGTAATAAAAGACACTCATAGCTATAGAAACACTTTAATTACTGAAATTACTGCAGAAAAAAGTGCCTTTGTTATTGTGAGTCTAAAATGCTCCTGTATTTTATCCACTTTTTTCCCATTGAAATAACTGGGTTTTGTAAAACATGGTATTTAAAACACATTTTTTAGAGATTAATAAAATATAGCAGAGCAGGCTCTCTCTGTTTATATGTACACACACATATGTATATATACATAATATATACATGTATATACACACACATACACAAATGAATGTGACTTTAAAAATAAAATTAGGAACATGTTGCACATATAATCGATATTTTCCATTCTTTACTTAATAGCATATTATAAGCATTTCCCAGTAATTGAATATTCTCCAGAAATATGATTTTTTCCATGATATGGATACAACATTCATTATTTATGCTCTCCCCCTTTCAACATCTTAGGTTGGTCCAGTTTTATTTTTATTATAAAAAATGCTGTGACAAACAATGACTCTCTGTCCATATTTCTCATTATTTTCTTACAATAAATTAAGATTGTAACACCCTTCATGAGGTATTCATTAGTATTATGGATAGTATGCATAAATCTCTCAATGCAGTGCTTGGCACACGGCAGAAATCTGATGACTGGCGGTTATAAATAGGAAATCAAGCGCCTAAAAAAACAGGTCAATTCCATCAGAGCAGAGAGCTGGGGGAGGAAAGCAAGCGGACAGTCTGGGGAGAGGGGAGGGGAAAGGGCGGGGTGTCTTTGCTCCTAGGAGCAGCGGGGCCTGCCGATACCTAGCGTAAAGTGATTCTCAATGTGAACCCCACGGAATACTGCCACTCTCCCGTGCCTCCCAGACATGCCCTCCCCTGGTCCTCAGAGACCTGCTCACTCAGCGGCGTCGCGTGGGCAGGGAGGCTGAGTGACACTGAGCACACATGGAATACAGAGCCATCGTGTAACGGAAAACTGGGGTCACAGCACAAATGACAGATATCACTGAGTTCTCCACAATTCTTTATTAGCTATTCTCACTCATGATGAAAAGAAAGAAAAAAGTAAATGAAACTGAGAGAAAGTAAGATGGGAAATCCAACATTTCTTCCCCAAGGACTTCAGCTGGACTCTGCAAAATGGACCCCTAAGGGCTTCCTGTTTGCAGCTCACTCACAGAAAAACTCATTAAAAGAAGAACTTTAAAAAAATGTCCTCGTTTCTTCCAAGGTGTAGGTCTGATGTGGTGCAATGAGAAAGTCGGGAGCATGATTTTTTAAGACAAAGACTGGAATGCTTACAAGACTAAGAGCGAGGGCCCGTCAGAGCCACGCAGTCACACTCGCGCACAGCTGGGCTCCTCTTCAGAAGGAGTCTTCCCGGTCAGGACAATTCCACTGTCTGTCCTTGGGGGTGGCCAACCTCTGTGCTTTGATGGCGGATTTGATTTCCGAGCACAGTCTGGAGCTGCTTGGATGAATAAGGGATAGTGAGGGTGTGTGCTGCAGCTGGGAGGTAAGACCTGTGAAGGCGACAGTAATGAGGCCAGTTTTGTGATGAGGGCCCCCGCTGGCACTGAAGGTCCTTCCCAAATAGGCGGCGAGCTTTCCACCTGCAGCAGGAAACCTGAGCATCCTGGGAGTAAGCACAGCTTCCTGGGTGCACAGGCCGAAGGGCGGCCTTTGCTATGTTTAACATCAGGGCTGGCTGTTAAAACCTTGGCTCACGGGTTCAGAGCTCACTGGGAGCTGTAGAAGTTCTGTTTGTTCTTTCTCTCTAAATGGAAGCCTATCAATTTAAAATAAATTTATATTTGGTCCAAGAAAGGCCGGCTGTTAAAAGGATTTCCATTCTTTGGGGGCTAAGGTCAAAGGGCATAGTTTTCTTTCTTTTCTTCTCTCTGAACGCCTACTTCCTAACCCACCAGGAGATATCTCCATGCTCGCCTTTTATGATGCTCGTCCCCTTGGAGGGAAAAGTCCCCAAGCACCATCAGTGTGCAGGCCAGTCATCACTGGGTGCCCTCAGGGCAGTGACCCACAGGGCGGGAGAGCTGCAGCGCCTGATCACAAAGCATTCCTGCAGTGTCTCTCAAGGGTTCAGGTACCACCTGGGGGCCTCAGAGGCACCCGTTCCTTGCCTTCCCCCAGATCCAGAGGCCCAAGGGCCCGCAGGCAAGACTGTACCTAGTCCTCTGGGATAGGGGTGTTGCAGTTCCCGTGGTAGATCCTGATGTGGCCCTCGCACCGGAAGTAGGCCTCAAAGACATCACTGTAGCCGTGGTCCCTCCACCAGGTGCAAAGTTGCCGGTTCCAGGTACAGTCCAGCACGTGGAAAAGCTCAGGGTGCTCCATGCCAATCATGGTGAAGAAGTCCTGGTCCCCGAGGTGGCCTCGGAAGTGGTACTTGTCGGCCAGCTGCTGCACCTGTGCTGGTTCCAGCAAGTGGCTGTACAGGGGGGACTGTCGCATGGCCTCCAAGTTCAGCAGCATCACCCCACTGTTGAAGCCAGGTAGCCCCTCGGGAGGTGGGTCCCCGACCCGGGTCTTGGGGTTCTCATGGCGGAACTGCCAGAATGTGTGCCTGGGAAGGGGAAAGAGAGCAGACTTAGCCCGGTTTGTTGGGTGAAAGAGTTTGCCAGCCCTATTCCCCTGGGTCTCACAAGCGCCCTGGAGGAAGATACGATTTTACACCAGTTTTACAGCTATGAAAACGGAGACATGCTGAGGTTCAGAATCTGGTACCGTTATCACAGGTAAGTGGCAGAAATGGGATCTGGACCTAGGTCTCCAAGCCTCGTGTTCTTCCCATGATCCTCTGCTACCTACCGCAGGATGACCTCATCCTCATCACTAACATGTGCACTGACTCAGGATGCACCAGCCCTGTACTAGGTCACTACACCCCTATGAGATGGGTACTCTGTGAGATGACAGTCACGTCACAGCTGAGGAAACTGACGCACAAGGAAGCTTGGTAACTTGCCCAAAGACATATGACCAGTAGGCAGCAAAAGCAGGAACTAAACCCAGGCTGGCTCCAGAGCCCAGTGTAACAATCCAGGGGAACTTTCTACCCTCGTCTTTGTCTGTGATCTTGAAAAGGAGAGAGAGAGAGGAGGGGAAAAATTCTGAATGGTGATCTGGTAAAGGCATAGGAAGCTACACACAGCCTGAAACAAAAATGTCTGCCTTAGAACAAGCCTCATTTTTTAAGAACCCAAGCCTAGCCTTGGCTGGTGTAGCTCAGTGGATTGATTGAGTGCTGGCCTGTGAACCAAAGTGTTGCTGGTTTGATTCCCAGTCAGGGCACATGTCTGGGTTGTGGGCCAGGTCCCTGGTGGGGCATGTACAAGAGGCAACCACACATGGATGTTTCTCTCCCTCTCTTTCTCCTTCCCTTCTCCTCTCTCTAAAAATAAATAAATAAAATATTAAAACACAAAAAGACCCAAGCCTAGCATTTCTATCACGGGCAGTGGTTGGAGGCTTGAAACAGCTCAGGACTCACACTCATGGGTCAGGTGAAAATCAGCAGCCACTCTACAGGGACTGTCACTTCAATTTCAATTTCTCTCTAGGTGGATTAGAAGTCGTTTAGACCTCCAGTTCCTGGAACGTTAGCCCCAGGAGGAGCCTTCTAGGTCCTCTACCCAAACACTTCCTCCCAGAGAAGCGAGGGCAGAGTCGGAACCTCCCTAGGGTGACACATTAGAGCACTGGCTCCTCTGTTCTCCAGCCTCTGCAATGTCAGGTCCCTGTGTGCTGCAAAGGGGGAGCAGCGGAGGGGCAGAGGCCCAGGCCCACGTCCTCCTCGGAGACGCAGTCTCTGCAGAGGGATCAGAGACTTGGAGCAAGGACAGAGGACCCTTTGTCATGGGCAAGGTCAGGAGTGGGGCAGGCCAGTGTTCTGCGTCAGACTGTATCTCACCTATTTTCACCTGCTTCGCCCTCCCCTGGAGAATCTTAGGGTGAGGAATGCGTCCTGGCAAAAGCAGCTCTGCTGCCAGCCTGGAAGTGCCAGCCTCTGGCCTCCCCCAGCCATGGTTTCCCTGACCAGTCACAGGACAGGATGTGTGCGGTGAAGTGTATGGACCTGTCAAAGGAGAACCAGAGACCTGGCCCAGGTGGGCTACCAGAGACCCTTCTCCTGCTCTACCACGTTTGCAAGTTTGGGGATGGAGAGACCTTCCTTGAGGTGTCGCCTATCACAAAGGGTGCCGGCAGGGTGATCCTGGCGCGGGGAAGCATTCCCTTTGGACATTCCCACACGTGGGACACACAGGCTCGTTGTTTGGGCTTGGCCATGACCGGACTATGAGTGCAGCAGCGCTCTGGCGCCTGCTTAGTGATAAAAACCTTGGCAAAAATAAGCTTCCCAAGCCAGCTGAGATGCTGGAGTGTTTCTGGCAGCAAAGGCCTGCACTGATGGGATCGCGGAAGGGTCGCAATGTGCTTTGGCAGCTCTTTGCTCACCTTACCCTGTTTCTTCCACATGGTTAATATCAGGTCCCAGTTGCAAACCGGCTAAAGTTCTGCCAAACAGACCTGGGCCACCACAACACAGGTGCATTGTTTGAGCTGGAACCCTGCAGCTGGGGGAGGGGTGCACCACTGCCAAGGCGCCACAGTCACCAGGAGGCGAGGACAGGGCTGCGAAGACAGCAGTGGAGAGGCAGAGCGGCGCCTGGGGAGCCCTGGACAACTCACAAGCCACTGAGCCCACCATGCTTCTGTACCTTCCCCAGGTTTCTCCTTCCTTCCCAGAGGACCAGGTGGTAGGAGGTGTGGGGTCAAGTCAGCCCCTCTGGGGTCTGTGTGGTCTCCCAGGACCACCAGTGCCTGCCTCTGCTTTGTCCGCAACCTCACGCAGTGCCTGAATGCTAGGACCCCAGGGACAAAAAAGTGACTTGACAAGGAATGACAAAAGGTCAGAGCTGCTCAGGCTACATAACCTTCTATGCTGGCTGGAACCAGGGGCAGGAAAACAGCAGGATGCACAGTTTCAGCAGCAGAGAGAAGACCTGTAATCCCCCACTGCTAGAGAGGCGGCTGCGGCCTCAGGCACTCTTACCAACCTCGGCAGCGCGGCTCCCCAGATCCGCTCTGCCTATGCAAGTGTGACCTGACACTGAACTCAACAGGCCCAGGAGAGGGGCGCCAGACTGAGCGAGGACAGAACATCCCTCCAGGTAGAAACCATAACCCAGGTGCCTCTTTGGGAACATGACGCCCGGCCCCACCACTCAGTCAGGACCGAGAGGCATTCTGTACCACACAGCCAGAAAAAGCCAGGTCCAGGACAGCAGCGCACTATGATTTGTCAGGCAGAGCAGAGGAAGGACAGGGAATGCTGACGCAGAGACACAGCCTGAAAAATAAACTGATGGTTCTCCAAGTACAAGATTATTTCCAGGGTGCCCTTGTTCAAAGCACACCGACACCCCCAAATGACCCCAGACAGACAGAGCACATTCTCAGAGGCACGGTGGGGTTCTCTGTCCTCCCTGCCAGTGGGTTCCTGTGGAGGAAATTCGACAGCCTTGAGGCAGAGAGAATGACACAGGGAGGCGGAGGGCTTAGCGCTCCCTTCAGGGGCTCTGGTCCCCTGAGAAACTGCCTCACAAGGGGGTCCATTCATTTCTCACCTGCCCAGAAGGGAGAGAGTGGCAGAGCCCTCCTATCTTCCCTCGGCTCTTGCTCCCACGATGCATTTGAACGGGGAGGGGACCGAGGTCCTCAATGTGCCAGGGGCAAGGCCCCAACTCGAATCCAGGCCTTCTGATCATGAGGTCTCTTTCATCCTTGTCTCACATTCCACGGGCTAATGTTCCAAGGAGCAGTATTTAGATTTCGATCTTTTTTTCTGAATTTTGCTGGCACATCCCAAGGCCAGGGGCACTGGGGACAGGGCCATCAGATCATGCCACTGCCGCTGGCACTTCAACTCAGGGGTCAGACTCCAGAGCCACCTAAGCAGGTCGGAGAGTGCCCGGCCTACGCCCTCCTCAGAGGGCCTGGAGCTGCCATGCACAGGGTCCGGCAGAAGCAACGCCTGCCTGAGTGTTGTAATACAGGTGGTAGGGTAGTAATATGGGTGTAGTAATCTGTGGTTTTAATTTGAACATTTCACCTAACATGTCCTATGGTGCACTTGAGTGTGATATTGTTATGTTACAGAATTACGTGCTTACGATTTTCTAATAAAATCCTTTGTAATAAAAAGGGGGGTTGTTTGAGTCAGACCCTGTATATTCACAGGGCCCTGGCCTGGCACATGCGCAGGCTGCAGGAGGCCTGTGTGAATGCCACATCTGGTTCTGAGTCCTGGAGCTTCCAGAAGCGTCTCTGATTAACTGCCCACACTCACACCCCAGTGGCGTCACTCTGCCTGACTGTCCAGATTTGGTCCTGTGCAGGGATTTGTCCCATCCTCCATGGCCCCCTGAGACCAACACTGGAGGGGACACAGTTTTTTCCCCTTTAGAAGTATCTTCAACTGCGAAACAAGCCCCATGCAGGCAATGGTCCCTTGGAAACACCACATCTACCCAGAAGTCAAGGGGGCTTACTGGGAAAACACGAGTGAAAAACCCCCAAGCCCATTCTTCCAGTTAGGAGTGGTGGGTTTTCTAAATGTTTCACATCAAGTATGTCCTAATTAATAATCATAAAACAGACTAATTAGTTTTCAGAAGTAAACCAGCAAACTAGTTTTCATGAAGAAAACCCACCGAAGGGGTATTTGAAATAATTTTCAAAAGCAAAGTCATTTCCTCAGGTCTTCCCCTGAGGTCGCTGCCAAGGTCACTCGAACAAGTCTTCCAACCAGAGACCCTGGCCAGAGAATCTAAAGCTCACTTTCTCTGCAAAAGAACATTCATTGCCGTGAATAGCCCCTTTCTCCCCCTGCCACCCCAGACCAGAGACCCTCTGCCCTCCCTGCCTCTTCGTGATTCTTCTCTCCCGAGCCGGCTTTCCTCAGCTCCCAAGGCTCAGAGTTTTCCGCTCCACTTCTAAGAGGGAAGACGTGAGGATGGGGATACACACCGAGGCTGGGCAGCTGCACGAGTGTCCCCAACAAAATTCTAGAAGCCTGTGCTGAATCAGGCTGAGTTCAAGCTGTAGGCTCTCCGGCAAAGAAGGCTGTTTTAGGCCAGAGTTAGGAAGACAACCTTACACACAGCACGTCCCCTCACCGTGGGCTCGGCTCTGGAGCGTCCACCCGAGTTCAGTGCGAAGTCACTGATGAGCAAGCAAGGCTGGGCCTCCTCCAGAGGAAGCACAGCACCTGCACGCCCTCTAATCAGCGAAGGCGGAGTCAGGGGACGCGCTTCCCTTCTGCCCGTGTTTGCGTACCAGCCCCAGGCAGCTCTTGTTTGACTTGGAAGGGACCCCGTTTTCCAGTCCTTCAAAAGGAAAGGCTAGAAGTGAAGAGCAATGATCGGCGGCAGGCCAGCGTCCCATCCACCCCAGGGCCCGTGAGGTGACCTGGGGACAGTTCTGGGTGATGTGGGGCTGGTTTCAGAGCAATGACTGAGTCATGGTCCCAATGGGGGTTGAGGCTGAAGTTCTGCTGACTCTTTGGTTCTTTGGGGAACCTGTGGTGTCAAAGTGGGGAGGGCGTGGGCTGCCTGGAGTTGCGGGGCTGCCGCAAGGGTCAAAACTGACCCTTATTGCCCTGGCTGGTGTGGCTCCGTCGGTTGGAGCGTCATCCTGTAACTGAAAGGATGTAGGTTTTATTCCCGTCAGGGCACATATCTAGGATGCAGGTTCGATCCCCAGTCCAGACATGTATGGAAGGCAACTGACCAATGCTTCTCTCTCACACTGCTGTTCTTCTCTCTCTAGAAGCAATAAAAAAAATGTCCTTGGGTGAGGATAAAAAACAAAAACCAAAAAACTAACCCTATAAGGATCTCTTGCTTGCAACGCCTGAAGCAGACTTAGGTCTCTAGCTCTGCTGGACAGAGAGGGTAGGAAATATTCCCAAAGTCACACAGGGTATTAGAGGCAGGACCACAAGGAGCCCCTCATAGAACCACAGCCTGCCAGCCTAGAGACACTTACAGAGTCATAGTCCATGTTCCCATCTTACAAAAGGGGAAGCTGGGGCTCAGAAACGGCCCTGCCCGGAGCCCCACCGTGGAGTGGGCAACCCCGTGATCACAGGTCTGTGATGTGTGCTTTCCCACAAATGCCTCTGCTCAGACAAGGTAACTGCTCCCTCCCGCCCCAAAGCAGGCCCCGTGGCAGGTCCCGGCGCCACGCCGACAGTGACAGCCTCTCAGGAGGCACTGAGTTAGTGCTTTCTGATCTGGCAGGGATTGTCTCCTCCAAGCTTAGCACACCTGCCGCTGGAAGGGGAGCTGGGCACTCAGATGACCAGCAGGGGACTTGCTGTGGGTAACAGGAGAGAAATACAGCAGGTGGCAGGTGTGCACGCTCCTCGTCTGCAGAACCGCATGAGAAATCTGTGCTAGGCTTTCAAACACCAGCCCTGTTTCCAGGTCAGCAACTGAGTGTCCAAACCGTGACGGGCCCAGAACAGGGAGGGGAGGTCAGTGCACTGGGGTGGCCTCCACATGAGCCAAGCTTTCTAGAGAGCCGACTCTGTTATGGCCCATACAGTGGACTATTCATTTCTGCCTTTGAGACTGAGCCTTCCACATTAGTTTTCTAGAGCTTCATGACAAGGTACCACAAATCAAGTACCTTAAACAGCATCAATTTATTCTTTCACAGTTCTGGGGGCTGAAAGTCTGAGGTCACGGTGCCATCAGGGCTGGCCGCTTTGATGGGCTGTGAGGGACAACCACTGCACACCTCTCCCAAGCTCCTGGTGCTGTCTTGGTGACCCATGGCGTTCCCTGCGGAAGCAAAACCCCAGTCTCTGCCTTCATCTTCACAGGGCGTTCTCCCTGTTTGGGCATCAGTGTCCCAATTGCCCCCTTTTATAGACGCCAGTGATTAGGGGCCCAGCCCACTCCAGCGTAGTCTCGTCTTAACTAGTGACAGCTGCTACAACCCTACTCCCCAATAAGGTCACATGCTGAGGCAATAGGCGTTAGGACTTCCACATACGGTTGGTGAGGGCGGGGCACCATCCATCCCGGGAGCTCTCCAACAATGGAGATGAGGGAAATGTTACAGCTCATCTTCACCTGTTTTTCCGCTGTTGGAACTCAGAGGGCACTTGGGATGTTCAGGACTGCTCTGGGCAAACTCCCTGGCCCCTGCTGCCCACAGTGGGCTGAGGCAGGCAGCCGTGATGGGCTGGGCCGCCTCTGTCCAGGAGGGTGGCAGAAGGAAGCGGGTGTCAGTGGCTGGACACACAGGCTGAAGGGAAGAGCAGAGGGATTCGGAAATGTGGGAATGGCGAGTGTAACACGCCCTCGGGGAACAGGTGGGCTAGCGAGGCGAGGAGACCTGCTACACCAACAGTGGGCACGAGGAGATGGAGAGGGGCTGCGTCTGGAACCCAGAGGCCTGGGCTGAGGACCAGCTCTGCGAGCCACTGGGCCTCTCCGGGCCTTGGAGTGCCCAGTAATGACACGGGGATGGAAATGAGACACCCCCTGTCAGAGGGGGCACGGTGGGCCTGCAGGTGCAGCTGGAGGTCCATGTGGCCCCTACAGGTCCCCACAGCAGCGGTAACAAACTCCAGGAGCAAAAGCACGCACAGGCCCTGCCCAGCACCGTGCTGTGAGGAGTGGCCCTGACTGTCACTGTGGATGCCCAGCCACAGAAGGTCAAAAGCCCCTCCCCACCCAGGATCCTCTCAGGGTGTGGCGGTTCCTCCCAGACCAACTCTCTGCCAGCCGGCTTACGGAGGTTTCTGTTTTGACAGGGCTTCTTGCTTCAGGGAGTCTAGAAGAGTAAAGGTGACCACATAGCTTGTCTGGTTCCCAAAGCTACACCGGCTACAACCAATCCATCTCTGTGGGACTGTAAACCCTGGGACAGCACTGGAATCACAGAGGGTGGACCACCCCTGTGGCCAAGGCCTCTGACCTGCCACAGGGTGGCCCTGCCAACCTGCTGGCCCGTCAGATGCCCCCAGTCTCTCCTTTCTCCACTGCCCTCTGGAAGGGCTGGCAGTCAGCCCTTCCCACGGCCTGGCACAGCCAGAACGCAGAGGCTGCATCCTGTGCCCTCGGGACGGGTGTGGCGCCCTTCTCTAAGGTGTCGGTCCCCTTCTCACACGCAGGGAGCAGGTGTGTCACCCAGCCTGCTGTTCCTCCAGCCCAGCCTGCCAGGGCCACATGGGCTTCCTCCCACACCTGCTACCCCAGACGTGTGGACACTGTGGGGTGGGGCTGCGGAGCCCCCCTTAACTCAACACCACAGCCAGCTCCGGAGAACTATGTGCCTGAACTGGTGTGAGCCCTGAAGGGCCTCGTGGGGAGAAACTGGGAAAGAACGAAGGACAGAGGTGATGGAGGAAGATACACTTGAGGGTTCGACCAGATGGACGGAACTCAGAGGGGCTTGCTACAGGGATGGGGGCCACTGTTGGCCACGGCAAGGCTGGGTAGAAGGAAGAGATGACCCGGTCAGTCTTGAACAGGTGCCAGTGAAGAGAACAGCAGCAACTGGAAAAGCCCAGCAGGTGGCTGGATATGGGTCGGAGCGGGTACAATGGGATTCTGGAGAGCTCCGACATTGAGGGGGTGTTAGAGGAGGAGCCAGGAAAGATGGAGGCCCCTGGAGCAGCCCAGCCACCTGTCCCCACACTGACAACCTGAGTGGCCAGTACAGATTCAAGCTGTGGGCCTTGTGCCTGCTGTGGGAGCCCCGAGGAGCCACATGCACCTCCGGCTGCACCTGCAGGCCCCTGTGTCCCCCTCCAGAACTGTGTCCTACAGTTCTGGGACCCAGGTGCCCAAAGTCCCCCCAGTGGTTTCCCCACCCCCTTCTCCCCATCCAGTCCAGTGGGTCTCCAGGCCTTCTTTTCCCATCTGTTGCCCTCCAAACCCTTTTATTGCCATTGACCACCCATCCTCTGCCTCCCAGCTGAACACTTATCTGGAATGAATGACAACCCGGACAATACTGAGTAGTACCTCCGCCCCTCCTTTCGCCAAGGGGAGACCACCCTGTCACCTCTCCCCCAGCCCCCAGGGTGTATGCTGCCTCTCCCACACACACTTCCAGACCGTCCCCGAGAGCCTCATCATCAGTCTGGCTGGCCCTTGGAATGCTTGTTCATCACCTCTACCCACCACCCACCCCCTCTTCCTCTCAGCTGCAACCATAGGGGATCCTCTATAATTCCAGTGCCCATAATAAGGGCCTCACCTTGGCCTCAGGGTCCTCCAAATCCCACTTGAGCCAGCCACTCAGTTCCCCGCTATGAAACCTTGCTATCAGAAGGCACTCTGTTCCAGGGACAGGGAACTGAGATGAAGCCACTCTGCCCACAATGCCCTGCCCTTCGGCCCACTCTCAGCCCCTTGGGGATCTCTGGGGCCACCTCTTGCTAGTCTTGATCATCCCCTGGCTCCTGCCCCGCCACTTGCCCCGGCACCAGACCACACAGGAGAGTGGGACAGTGCTGAAAGCTGCAGAGGGTGAGAACTTGGAGATGCTGCAGGAGGTGACCGGCACCTCTGAGAAAGTGAGCGATGGACCACAAGGCTGGGCCCTCAGTCCAAGAGACCACATGCATAGGAGGAAACAGAGACAAGGAAGGCAGGTGGTGCCTTGCAGCCGAGAGTGGGCAGAGGGACTGCTACGCACGTCTGTGTGCCAAGGGAGAGGGCTGTGTGTGCCAGAGGAGGGCAGGGTAAAGAGAGAAGAAAGGTAGGGTGCACAGCAGGGTGGGAACTTAGAGGAATCAGAATCATGATAACGCTAATATGTAGTGAGTACTTACTTAGTACGCACCAGGCCCTCACTGTGTTAACTCGTTAGAGGTTTGTTGCAAACAAATGAAGTACTACCATATTTTGCCATGTATAATGTGTACTTTTTGCCTACATTTTTTAGGGAAAAACAAGGGTGCGCATTATATATAGAGAGTGCTAGTTCTATATCTACATAAATGTTTTAAAATCTTTTTATTTATGCTTCTGGGCTAAAAGTGTAACTCTAGAAAGCAGTAACAATATCTGTACCCAAAATAATACCCCAGAAAACAATGTTTTGTTTCTAAATAAAAATTAAAAAATAGCTGAATTTAAAAATAAAAAAAACAAGAGATTTTTTCCCCCTGAAAGTTTGTGCCAAAAACATGGGTGCGCATTATACACGGCAGAATGTGGTGTCATCTCCATGTCAAAGGTGAGGGAAGTATGGCCCTGAGACATAAAACAAGGGCCCGGGAGCCAAGCAGGAGAGTGTGCCACCAAGAGGGAAGTCCCAGGACTCATATGAGACAAGAGGACGGACAGAAGGTTCTAGGTGGAAGTCAGAAATATTAAAAAAGCTTGGTTTTGGTGGACCCTGAACCTAGGGAAGGCAGAGGTAAAGCTGTCTATGGAAAGAGAGGGAATGGGTGGGGTACAAATAAGGTTGAGAAAGAAAAACAGTAGAGAAGGGCCCCTGGGAAATGTAATAAGGAATCAATAAAAGAGGAGTAAAAGGATTTGCCTCAGTCTGGAGGACGTGAGTGGAGTCACAAAACCCTGGGACTGATAACTAGAATGTGTCTTATTCATCTCCGTGTCTTTGGGGCCCAGCGTGGACATTTGATTCACAGTGGGCCCTTGAGAACTGCTAAGTTTCATATGAAGGAAGGAAGGAAGGAAGGAAGGAAGGAAGGAAGGAAGGAAGGAAGGAAGGAAGGAAGGAAGGAAGGAAGGAAGGAAGGAAGGAAGGAAGGAAGGAAGGAAGGAAGGAAGGAAGGAAGGAAGGAAGGAAGGAAGGAAGGAAGGAAGGAAGGAAGGAAGGAAGGAAGGAAGGAAGGAAGGAAGGAAGGAAGGAAGGAAGAAGGAAGGAAGGAAGGAAGGAAGGAAGGAAGGAAGGAAGGAAGGAAGGAAGGAAGGAAGGAAGGAAGGAAGGAAGGAAGGAAGGAAGGAAGGAAGGAAGGAAGGAAGGAAGGAAGGAAGGAAGGAAGGAAGGAAGGAAGGAAGGAAGGAAGGAAGGAAGGAAGGAAGGAAGGAAGGAAGGAAGGAAGGAAGGAAGGAAGGAAGGAAGGAAGGAAGGACTAAGAGACTGTCAATCAGACAGCAGAAATTTAGAAGAGGGGAATACGGAACAAAGGTGCAGGGGCAACAGTTCAGGAAGGCAGTCAGGGAAGAATGTGTCCCAGGCCCTGTGAGGTGGAACCACCGGGTCTTCGTTGGAAGGGACCCGGTCTCACTCGAGGTGAGGACAGAGAAGGCACAGCAGCAAAGTGCATCCCAGCCCAGAACTGCACATCTGTGGTGAGAAGCCAGTGTGACAGAGGTTGGCGATGAAGAGGCCTGGATGGTGACCTGATCCAGCGGTGACCGAAGCCCTCTGGACCATGTACTTCCTAGTGCCAGCCCAGAAGACCCCCTGCCTTCCAAGTACAGGGGCGTGTACAGCACTGCTAGGGAGCAGCTCAAATGTGGGGGCTTCCCTGGGGCCCAACCAAGAGACCACAGGGCCTTGAGGCAGCAGGCTGGGCCAGTAAGAACCCACATGCCGCTGGCCCGGCCTGGCCTAGGTGGTCAGGCCTCAGCTGCGCTCCACAGTCCTGCCCTTCCCCTGAAATGAGGCTGAGAGAGGGACCTCCATCAGACTGAAGACAAAGCCAGAGGGAGTCACCTTCAGAACTGGCTCACTGCCCCCAACGGCCCCTGGGTACTGACTGGGACACACTAGAGGGAAGTGCCCAGGACACACGCTGGGTGCTTTCCGGGACAGTGAGCAGAACACAGGGGTGTGCGGTAAGGGTACCGGGGAGGGGAATGTGTGGAATTTAACCTGTGTCAGGAATAAAGCTCAACCCATCCAGCCCTGTGCCCTTCACCCTCACAGGAGGGGGTGTTCCAACCCAGAGGCACTTTGGGGAGCTTATCTGGGCGCGGCTGACCGGGCACAAAGGCATCCGAGCTGCAGCAGTGTCACTTCACAAGCCCAGAAAAAGCATTGTGAGCCCTCACGCTCCACCTGAGCTGCCCTTATATTGTCTGCCCTGCTCACTACCCTGCATGTTTGTGGCATGGGTCTCAGTCAAAGGTAAGACAGTGCAACTGCCACACTGACACAAACACTGAGGATCTTCCACGTGTCAGGCACTGACAGCAATGGGTCAGACACAAGCCCTGCCTCTCAGGCACCTGTCGTGGGCGGCTGCGCCTCTCAGACCCAAGTGCAAGGTGCTCACCTGGAATCTTGTTAAAATGCAGATTCTCATTCAGGCGCTGCATTTCTGACAAGCTCTCAGGTAATGCTGTTGCTGCTTGCCCAAAGAATGTAATCCAAAGAAAAAGAGTATTTCTATTATTTTTGTAAGGAGATGTAAAACCATAGGAGTTGCAATGGTATAATTTTATCCTGAAAATGGCCATGAAATAGGTAGCATCTCCACTTGCAAATTTGCTTCCTGCACTTTCCCACTTTGTCACAGTCCTTCTGTGTGGGGTGGAGGGGCCTGGGGCCTGGGAAACGCTTCTGTGAAGCAGCGTGTTTAACACGCCAGGGAGGAGGCTCTGCCGCCTTCCACCCCCAGGGATCAGCGATCAGTCCGAGGTGCAGGGAACGGCTGGGTTGGGAGGCGGGGTAGACTATCGGTTTCCCACTGATACCGCTGTGTGATGAGGTTAAGGATGCAGATTCTGGGGGCAGACAGGGAGGGTTCAGATCCTGGTCCTCCGCTTACTGCCCCAGAAAAGGCATAACGCTGTCTGCGCTTCCGGCTCCCTGTGTGTGGACTCAGGGTTGTTGGGAGGGTGTTCTGAGATGACGCAGAGGTAAAACGCCCGGCACAGTCAGAGGCGGTGACGGAAGCTGTGGACACACGTCGCATTCAGTGAGAAGCAGCATGGATTCTCGTCGGCGAACACACACGCTCCCCACTTTGTCCACAGCGGGCAGGGGCCCTGAACCCAGGTCACCTGGCTCTGCACACACCAGCAGGGCAATCTGGGACAAGTCACTTCCCTTCCCAGGGCCTGTTTCTCCACCCGTTAAATGGATTAATTGGCCCTAGAATTCTTGCTCATTCTGAAAGCCGACTGTTCTATGCCTGGGGTGATCACCAAACTCCAATAATTAATGTCTCTTTAAATTAGTACCAGTGTGAGTACAATGTGGATTTTTTTCCCCAGTTACTTGCTTTTATTTCAAGAACCCATTTCCACGTATCCACAAAGCCCCACCATTTGTAATGAGCATTTTCGTGAGCCACAGTCCATGTGTGGACTGGCAAAGCCCAGGGTGGATGCAGCGAGACCGCTGTGACCCTCAGGCTCACGGTGACTGTCCTCGCAGGGGCTGGTTCGTGCTCCCAGGCCTGGAAAGGCGCCCCTGGTCAGCCGTGTCTGTAGCCTCCCCCACTGCAGGCCAGCCCCAAGGCAGCGGCCTCCCTCACCTGCGTTTCCTGGGCTGCAAGCAGGCCTCCTGCAACTCCACGCTGCCCCAAGAGGCAAAGAAACCCTTCTTGACTTCTTAAGCCTCTCCTTACTCCAGGGCTGCCTGGGGCCAATGCACAGGGGCAGCTGCACTAGAGGACATGTATATACATGGAACACACCCAAGCAAGATATGCCTGGCCTCCAGCCCGCCCGAATGTCCAGCTTGCCCTGGCTGCCTGGCTTCCCCAACAGCTGGCTGCACTGCACGCCCTGAAGCCTCACAGCTAGCCAAACCATTGTGCTGTCTCGGCTTCTTCCTCTTTTGTTAAGAAGGGGGAAAAATCCACAAGCAAACTGTCCTCCTGACAGGCTAGCTCGGACCACAGTTGTGCTAGGCTGGACCAAGGGACGATGTTACCAGGGCTTTTGCAGAGTCTGGTGCAGAGAATAAGCAATCCTGGGACTGAGGCTCCTCCTTGGACTTCAGGCACACAGGGGATCTTGGCAGAGAGTACAGACCTGCAAGGGACAGTCTGTGCAATTCCAACAGACAAGCACAGCGGGTAAGAGAGGGGCTGGGCTCCCTCCGGGTTGCCGCTTCTAGAGGTGGGGACTACAGCTAGTGACTTAACTCTGAGCTGTGTTCATCTGTAAAACCGAAAGAATGAGGTGTTTTATTACGGCTCTTACAAAGCTTACATAAGACATTCTATGCCGAGTGCCAGGGGAGAGCCTGGCACAATTACTAAGTCAAGAAATACTTAGTAAAAACCTACCATGCTAGATACCATTCTATCTAGGCCCTGGGAGACAACACTGAACAAGAGAGACAACTGCGATTCCTGCCCTGGTGGAGCTCAGTGTCAGGAAGCAGGTGGAGCGCCTGTGGACCACACGACGAGCAATCAGGATTCCAGGTGAGACGGGATGGGATGGCACAACAACAGCAGGGGGCTTTGAGACCCCAAAAGAGGCTCCTCACCCAGTCTTGGGGGCTTCCGGAAAGGCTTCCTGGACAAAGTGGTACTAAGTCCAGACATGAAGAGTTAGGCAGGTGAAGAGTGAAGCGAGAGAGCCCAGCACTGCTGAAGACAAGATGGGCAGTGGGCAGGGGGCAGACCAGGAAGGGTCCTGTGAAGAAGGGCAGGGAGGCTGGTCTTGAGGCTGAGAGTGACCAAGGGGTCACAGCAAGGCAGCTCCTGTGTGAGGAAGGTCACTGGCTAGAGTAGCACGGCTTGGAGGAAGCGGGGCTGGGAGTGTAAGACAGGCGGGAGGTTGCTGCAGAGACCAGGGGAACAGCATGGTGCTGAGGCTGGGTGGGAGACACTCGGCCAGCTGGGGACTGGGCCTGAGGACTGACACATACGGGGGATGAAGGAGGGTAAGGAGCTCCAAGCTGGGGTTTCTATCTTGAGCGCTTTAAAAATGGCCTACAGGGCAACAGCTATGTTAATCGTTATCCCTGACTTACACAGGGACGCTGGCCAGGCCACTCGCCCATCAGGGCCTCATTCTCCAACCTGTGCAACAAGGAGGCCTTCCCAGCTCAGGTATGCTGCGGCTCAGTGGTCCTTTCTCCAAACACAGGACCTGGCTGGGAAGATGGGAAAGGGGTCAGCGGTGAGATGCTGGCCTGTGTGGCCCATTCGGATGCCACCTTCTTTCCAGATAACTTGGAGCAAACCTGTCTCTCTCCCCTGCTCCTTCCAGATGGCGGCCACCCTCCCCTCACTTCTGGTGAGGTGCCCCAGAGCTCTGCCTCTGCCTCCCTGCCATGTCATGCCAGTATCAGGAAATGCACCCCCTGGTCCCTTCTTGGGGATGCATTTCTCCATGCCTTCCAGATAGTTCAGAATTCCTGCTGTGCCTCAGCAGCTCTGCTGTATAAAGGCAGAAAAGAATCAGAACCCCTCTTGCCCCTCTCCTCACCGAGCACTCTATTCAAGTGTCCACACCAGCAAGCCTGCGGCTGCCTGGGGCTGGCAGAGCATCGTAGGAGAGAAAACCCTGCCCACTGCACACAGGGCCTGTGACTTCTCGCTCTCTGTGAGGCCCGGGCTCACCCAGAGTGACCAATTGGGATTTGAGCGAATGTGAATAATGGAATTAAAAAAAAAAATAGGTCAAAACTGGCATTAAAATTAGACGCTAGTCCAAGGCACTACCTGAGGAAAAGAATTAGAACCCTCTGAAACAACAGCACTTGTCCTGGCACCACCCTCCTCGAACTGCTGGCTGTTCGGGGGCAGCCTCTCCTCCTCGGGGGCCCCTGGCTGCCCCCTCTCAGCCTTCTTCCTGTGGCAGTTCAGCTGCTGGACTGCTGCCCAAGAAGAAAGGCTGTGACCGGGACAACACCCAAAGTAACGAGGCCCTATCTTACCCACCCATGCCCACGGAGGCCCTCGTCCCACAAATCCTGGGGCCTCCACGGGCCTGGGGTTCCGAGCTGCTATGCTCTCAGCCCCGTGTGCATGCAGCCCAAGGGTTATCTTGCTGGGGAAGCCACAGGTTTCCAACTGAGTCTCGGCCTGAAGAAAAGGAAGAAAAAACCTCGGCTGTGGACACACCTTGGAAAGGAGGCAAAGGAGAGAAGAAACAAATCTGCCCAGCAGAGCCGGGAAACCAGCCAGCACTGTGCTTAAACCGCATCCATGCCGCTGGCCGACCAGCGTCCTCTACACTCCCCACCCCTGTCGGGGCCTCCAACTCCTCGGAATCACCTGGATGCGTGGCCAGGAGCTACAGACCCCTGCCCACACACACACAGACCAAGACTGGCCCCACCAGGCCTTGTGGCTCGTTCTGTCCAGACACAAATGTGCAGGGTTGCTGCCACAGAATGTGACTGGCTGACTCATCCCCCACACATTGTTCAGAGCCAGACTCCCCACGGGACCTTGGGAAACTTTTACCAAGCTAAGCCCTCTATGCTTCATACCTGTCCTCTTCCTCAGAAGGGCATCCCAGTTATTGAACGAACGTCTCCCTGAGCGAGCTCCGAGCTGACCACCTGTCCAGGCAGCTGCGTCTCTGGATGAATGGGGACCGTGCAAGTAATCATGCCATCGCCATGTCGTCTGCTCTTCCTCACGGGCAGAAACCACGAGGCTGCACCGTCAGGGGCCCTCTCTGCACAGACTCGATGCTCAGTGTGGCTCTGCTCAAGTCCGCCTCTAGGAAGTTTTCCGCAGCTGCTCTTCCTCCACTTCCCCCCTCAGCCTCGATTACCTAACAGCTGTGTGGTGAATGGCAGTGCTTCTCCAACTCCACTGTGCTCCCAACAGTTGCGAGGGGCAGCATTCCACATTTCTGACAAGCCCTCGGGTTGTGCGATGCCGTGGTCCAAGGTCACACTTAGGTACCAGGGAGGGCAGAGGAAGAGGGAGGACTCTGAGTCAGTCCAACTGCATCCTGGTGCCAGCTTCTCCAGAACCAACCATCACACCTCAGAGACGGCCGTGAGGATGACCTGAAGAGAGGTGGCGCTGGATGGTCCCTGAAGTAGCGATTTCTCTTCCTTTTGCTTTGATTTTCTCCCTGGAATAGCAGGGAACGTGATACCTCTCAGAAGAGAGGTACTACCAGTGAATTAAACGAGATAACCCAGATCCCCAGTGGTGCATAGCTGCTGCTGATGAGATTTCCTTCCTTCTTTCTGCTGTGTGGTCCTGGGTCCAGCATATAACCTGTGTACCATATGGTCGATCAGGGGTAGGGAGGGGCACCTGGAGGCTTGCCTTTTAGACCAAGGGTCTCCATCTAGTTCTGAGTGCTTGTGCACGTGTTGCTGGGGGAAGGGGTCGTTCAGGTCATGCCGGCGGGCATTCCTCAAGTCACTTTGTTACTTGGGTACTTGTACATGAGCAAGGACACCTGCCAACACATGGAAGGAGGTACAACAGAGCAAGGGCCTGCGGGTGGCAGCAGGGCCACCCTGGAGAGCCCTGGCTGAGGCCCCAAGCTCTGCTGCCCCTGATCGCTGGTTGAGGCATCCTTCGCTGAAGGGAACTGGATGTTCCCACTTGGTGAGTCCAATTCTCACTGAAGGTCAGCAGCTCAACAGAGGAAAGTGAGGTGCTTTCAGAAGATGCATTAACTAGTCTGGAAAAGACCACTTATCAAAACCTTCCCTCATCTGCCCCTGTCCTTATTAGCCTGTAGGTACTCAAGCAGCTACAGAGAGGGTCTTGCTCATTCGAGAGAGAGGCTAGGGGCTCAGGAGACCTAGCTCAATATTTGATGCATAGCAATGTTGCTTCTAGAATCTAAAGCAAAGGCCAAAGGAGAATTAGACTGATGGCCAATCCATCTTCAGCGGGCATTTATTGACGGCCAGTCTGCATGCTCGTCTTCCCTGCCCCGCACACACATAATAAAGTGACCTTTTCCCTTTTCTCACCCCCTTTTCCCTTAATCAGAAAGTCATGCTCTTTCACTGTACTTGCAGAGGGTACCTGCTGAGACTGGGACCACCCGGGGGAGACTGGGGGGTCCCTCTGGCATGGCCGCAGTCCACATCCAGCGTGGAGGGACACACGGAGCCAGAGAAGGAGCACTGTGACGGTGACGCAGACGCGGAGCTCAGGGGCTCCGAGTGGACAAACACTGTGATCCCCAGGAACCACCTCTGTTCCCACAGTGCATCCCCCCCAACATACGCACAGGCATGCACTCGTATGCACACGTGCATTTCCTCTGCCTTCAGAAACAAGCCCAACTTCCCAGCCAGTTCTGCACCCTCCTTTCTTCAGAAAGAGGTACAAATTTGCAAGGAAGCCATTGCTTCTCCAGTCCCGGCCCTTCTCCTCACCCTGGTAACATTCCAAACTCTATTTAACAAGTAAGGTTGAGGTTTCTTTCTTTCTTTCTTGTTTTTAGTCCTCACCCAGAGTCATGCTTATTGGTTTTTAGAGAGGGGGCAGAGAAAGAGAGAGAAGATGAGGGAGGGAGGGAGGGAGAGAGAGAGATTGGTTGGTTGCCTCCCATACACGCCCCAAAGGGGGATGGAACCCGTACCCTAGGTGTATGCTGTGACAGGGAATTGAACCCATGACCTTTCAGTTTACGGGACGATGCTCCAACCAACTAAGCCATGCTGGCCAGGGCGAGGTTTATTTTAACTGGCAATTAAAACCAGGGCACAGAGGCGAGTTTTGTAAAGCTTGGTTTTCATAGAGGGTGACTTTTCTTCTGTGGGTTTACAAAAATGAGGATCTTGAGTGAAACTGTAGGCATCCACATAAACAGTGAAGCCCCCTCAGTCTCCCGAACTGAAACGGAATGTGAAGATCTGTTTTGCCTGAGGTTAGAAAGAATTCAAAATCACATGGTTTGTTTCCATATTTAAAAAGAAAATAATGTGAAAACGCTAAGACTGTGCCGTGAACTCAGACGACACCTCGGAGCGCAGGCTGCACCCACTTTTACCTCAACTGGACCCCTAAGAAGACCTTCCCCGGGCACCCACCTCATGGGGTTCCCTACTTCTCTGTCCTCGTCTTCAAAAGCACAGGAAATGCAGGCAGGTTAGTTTGTCTCCGCCCCTGGGGTGGTCCAGTCCCCTATCTTAGAGCAGCGTGGCTTCAAGCTGGACACAGCCTGTGGAACTGTTCTCAGTGCTGAGCTGCTTTCTATGTAAAAATACTACACATACACACACACACATATGTGTATTTCTATGTAAAAATACACACACATTTATTAAGTGCTTTTTCCATGCCAGCCAGTTTTGAAACAATTTATATGAGCGACCCCATTTCATCCTCCCTGCTCTGTGAGGCAGGTTACAATGACAGTGATGACGTCAGCCACTTAGAAAGCAGCAGGCGCCAGCACATGTACGCACTGCTGTGAGTGCTTTACACGCATGAACTCAATTACTCTTCACACCCTTGTGAGGCAGGCCTGACAATTATCTCCATTTTATAGACGAGGAACCCGAGGCTTACAGAGGTTAAGAAATTTAGCCAAAGCCACTTCGGCTGGTAGGTGGTGAAGCCTGGGTTTGAACACAGGCAGCCTGGGCGCAGAGCCCCTGTTACAATACGGTCCCCGCCGCCCCTCGCTGCACAGTGAGCACCCTGTAACACCCCACTAAGACGAGCGCCCCTGAGCATCTGCTCTGCCACACTGCCCTGCCGCTCCCTCCAGCCTGTCCCGGCCCAGCAGGGGGGCGTGGGTGGAGGGAAAACCCTCACATAGATTCCCTCGCACAGAGCAGTCAGGCAGACAGAGCTCTTCAAACCAACCAGTCCAGCCAGAGAAAGATCAGGCTAATTGAAGGAAATCAAAAAAGGCCCCTGGAGAGGACAACTTCAGTGATGAGCGAGGAGGAAGAACTAAGAGTCCCAGTGGGGGGTGGGGTGGGGAGGGCTTAGGGAGGAATGGTGTGCTCCAGGGTCGAGCTGCAGCAAAGACTGGCAGAGGAGACAAACACTGCATGTGTCCACTGAAACGAACTATCTAGAATGAGCACATACAGAGAGAGAAAGTAGACAAGAGAGGGCCAGGCACTGAGGAAGGGCGGGGGCGAGCTACTGCTTAACCGGTATGGAGTTTCTGTTTGGGTGATGCAATGTTTTGGAAATAGTGGTGACGGCTGCACGACATGGTGAATGGAATTCGTGCCAGTGACTGTACGCTTAAAAACAGCCAAATTGACACATTTTAGGTTATATATATTCCGCCACCATAGAAAATGAAGGAGGAGAAACGGCCGCTGGGTGCAGGCACTGGCCAGGCCTCTGGGGACCCTGTGCACCGCCCTGCCACTGAGCTCAGGGGCCCAGGTGAGCCACTTCTTCCTGTTGGGACCCGAGAACTGGATCCCTTGTGTGTGCAGATAGAATCAACGGGCTGAAAGCCTGGCTCACCGCCTGCATTCCCAGGTACCTGCTCAGGGGACCCCTCCCTGGGCCTCTCTGCCCTCAGACTGGTGGTCCCCAAGCCACCTTGAGGCCTCCAGTCCCCACAGGGCTGCGGCCCTTCCTTTTTGCTCACTGCTTCAAGTACAGGTTGCTCTGCAATCACAATTTATCTGTTTTCCAAGGCTGGGGATGCCAGAGGAATTTATCTGTTTTCCAAAGCAGTGGACGGCAGCAGCATACTGTATAATTAACATGGAATGTTCCATGGAAGCGGGAGCCCAGGACTTGTGGGACAGAGGTCGGCTTCTCAAACAGCAATCACTTTCTGTGGAAGGACTGTTTTCTCCTCTCCATCTCCCTTCCCAAGAGATTAACATAATAAAACTCCGAGAGAGAAGGAAATAAACCTGTCTGGCTCCACACGTACAAAGCAGACCTCAGCGAAGGTGCACGGCCTCACATATGGGGTAACTAACAGCTGGACGGCTGCCTCCATCGCCAGCCGGGGCCCACGACCACAGACAGACACATTTAGCACACACCACTGAAGCACTCACTGACCCGGCACAGCCACCGGGGGCCTGCACGGTCAGACTGCATGCGGTCAAGTCAGTTGCTGAAAGAGAAATCTGTTATGTACAATCGGCTGGTTCACAAGCCCCATTCTTGTACAAGGTAGCAAAAGCATAACCATCTGATGAAGAATTAAAATGCAACAACTGTATCTAAAATCTTGTTCCGTGTAGAAAAATTTCTGTTGTCTAAGTGTAGATTTGGTAATATTTGGGATCTGTTTCTTGCTGCGCATAAGTGGAAGTGGGAAGAGAAAAGTCTGCTAGTCTATAGTTAAAAACAAAAACAAAAACAAAAATAAAAGGAAGGCATGCACCGTGAAGAGCAGGAAGAAGGGGAGGAAAGAATGGAGAGAAGAGCCGTTCACAAACAGAGCAAACTTAAAAAGAAAAGAGAAAAGAAAACAAAAAAGAAAAAAGAAGAAACATTAAAAAGAAAAGGAGGGAGCACTTGTTTTACCAAAAAAAAAAAAAAAAAAAGATGGGGAGGGGAGACTAAATGAGGTATCAAATGAAAAGTCTGGAAGAATATAGAAATTGCAACTCGTACATAAAGCCTTCCAAGATCTTGCATTGGAAATTAATCTCCCCCTGCCCTTGTTCTCAGACTATCACTCCTGGCAAGCAGTGGTCCAGCCATGCCTGTCCCTCCCCCCGCCCATCAGCCTATGGACCAATGGTGGACAGACGAACAGGGCTGGTTCCCTATTCATCTCTGAATCTCCTGCTTGCAACTAGCATGGGGTCTTGTCTCAGAAAGCATGGCCTGTAGGAGACAGAAGTGGATGACAGGGGAGCATTTTGATGGCCAAGATAACCAGACAGTGATTTAGCTAGGACAGGGTCAAGGTACAAAACCTGTCCCGAAGGCAAACATCCAGAGTCTGCTGCCCTGACATTAGGGTGACGCCATGCTCCTCACTGCCTATACGGTTAACTCCGACTCCTCAGTGCAGCACGTGAGACCACCCCCCACCATGATCTGGCCCTGCCCCTGCCCCCAGCACCTCCCCCTGTGCTCCATCCAGATCAAAGCAGCTAAGTCCCTGCACGTGCCGCCTGCATGTGCTGCTGCTCCTCTTGGCTGGCTGCAGTGTCCTCTCCCTTCTTGTCCACCAGAGACTTCTCTTTATTAAAACTCGGTTCAGAGGCCACAGCCTCGGTGACGCTCCTTCCCCCTTCCTCCAATCCTTGGACACTTTTGATCATGATGTTTATGATCACCCCGTGCGCCCCTCTGTCCTAGTAAGCTGTGAGTCCCTGGAGACCAAGGACCGAGTCTTTTTATATCTGAATGTACCTGGCAGAAGGAGGAACTCGGCCCCCTCCCAGCCTCGGTGAGGCAGCCATGGAGCCCCTCACAGCACATGACAATGAAGTTGCAACCAATAGCTACCATGCTATTGGCCACTTGCCAGGGCAGTGCTGCCCTTTTGGAACCTAGACATGAACCATCAGACTGAACATAAGCTACTTAATTCAATAACAGCAGAGAAAACGCCCTGTACCCTCACTGTCACCTTCACCGAAGCCACTCAAGTCACACTGGGGAAACAGAGTGCCCTGGCAGGTTGGCACTTAAACTCCCAGGCGTCGCCATGGTGAGACTGGTAAAAACACTGGCTTTTGCAAAACCACTGCCTTCCCTCTTATTAATTGTTTAAAAATGCATACAACTTGTATCTACTTTAAGTTAGCATTTTCAAGCATTAATTAGCCCCTGGGACACTCCTTTTGTACTCTACACATTTCATTGAATTTAGGTTTGATTTGGTAGTTAAATATATATTCCTGAGTAACATGTTTTCTGAATGAAAATGAGAAGACCTGGTCCTTCATTGAGATGATATATATAAAACTGGGAGTGTCAGCAAGCCTGATCATATCACTCTTTCTAAGAGTGAGGTGGGAGTGAATGTTTTCTGATCTTGCCTGTTTTTTATATCTCTAAGGAATGAAAAGCCGGACCTGACAGGAAGAGTGGGGCTCAGGCTAGTGGCCAGCAGTGCTGTGGGCAGTAGGCGGAAGGGGTGGTTGGGGTTCTATGCAGAGATTACAGTCTGCTCAGGATGGAGCCTGGGGTTCAGGGTCCACGGCTGGGCTTCAGTGGCAGCCATCTGGAGGGTTAGTCAAGAGACAAAGAGGACAGCAGACGCGCAGCCCACCTCAGCAGCCTGCATTCGTGTGTATTCACCATTTCTGGGGTTGCTGGCAGGAGTGGGCCTACGTCAGGCATTTTCAACTGGTGTGCCACAAAAGGTTTTAAAACATGCTACACCTCACTATTTAGTCAGGGGCACTGACCTCTTTTCTCTTCCATTATCAAATAAAAAAGTGACAACAGCCAACCAACGATGGCCATCCAGGGTGCATGAATCAAAATTATACCTACTTCTTCTGTCAAATCAGCAAAAAATATATTTTGGGGGGTGCCGTGGAGTTCTAGTAATTACTTTCTGTGTGCTGTAACATGAAAGGTTGAAAATTGCTGGCCTAAGTCACACATGCTCAGTCCAGAAAGCATCAGTATGGGGAGGGCAAGAGAGGAAATGTCCTCTGCCTTTTTTACAGGCTTTTGAAACCGACATTCACATCTGTGTGCCTTTCCTGGACTCAGATAAATGAGAGAAGCAGCATATTCTTTGAGACCTCTAGAGTCCTTGGAGGGCGAGAATGCAGGCACAAGAACTATAACTCCGGCCTTGGGCCACTAAAAAAACAGTAGAGAAACACTGGGATCTTGTCAAGTGACCCGTCCACGTGGCGTCCTGTCCTGCGACCTGCCGGCACAGAAGAGCGCCCCCGCACTGTCGCGCAGGGAGGGGGGCAGGGCAGCCGAGGGAGCCTGGCCTCCCGCCAACCCGCGTGCTCTCGAGCGCCACCCCCCCCCCACCAAAGGCACCGAGAGATGAGGCTCCACAGGCCGCTGCCTCCAGTCTAGTTTGGGATTCTGAGCTCATTTCCCTAGAAGAATTATCTCCTTCGTGTGACAAGGAGAAATGTTATTGTTTTCTCTTTTTTTGTATCTGCGTGAGATGATGGATGTTAACTAAACCTATTGTGGTAATCAGTTCACAATACATGTCAATCAAACCTTTATGCTGCACACCTTAAACTTTCACAGTGATATATGCCAGCTATTTCACAATAAAAGAAAAAAAAACCCTTAAAAACTATCTCCTCAAGGTGCCCGGGCTCCTTTTCATATATTAAACCCAGAGGGACCTAGAGTTTATAGTGGGCCAATGGTGAAAAGAGAGGGGAGGAGTACATGCCCTGGACACGGACTGGTCAGCAGGGACGCTCTGGGCCGCCCTCCACATTAGGTGGCTGTGAAGAATCTGTGCATGCATGCGTGTTTTGTGGGAGGGCGGGTTCAGGAGAGAAAAATGAGGCCCTAAAAACATCAGCACAGGGAAGCGAATGAAAGACAAGGAGAAGTACTAAGCAGGGAAGATGGTTCTGAGTCCCCCAAACTCCTCAGTTGAAGTCCTTCTCTCTAAAGGGACACCCATCCCAGGTGGGGGCCGAGGCCAGCGGTCCCCTTGAGAGCAGGAGAGGGGGAGCAGGGGCAGCAGTCAACTCCCGCTACTGTTCAGTGGAAAAGGACACTGGGACTCCGCTGTCCAAGTCATGACTGAGGAACAGTAGGCATGACCACGTGTTCGCTGAGCAGGGACCACAACCTCCAGTGCCCTGGAGGGCCCAAGAGAGAGCCGGGCAGCCATGTGAATGGGAGACGCTGAGGCTATACAGGGCCGCCCGGGTCAAGGAGCCCCAGAGAGTAGGGGCTTCCGAAACGGGCTGCCACTGCATGGTGGGCTGTGGACAGAGGGCCCTCCGTATGATCCAGACCTCTGAGTTTTAAAGGAAAGCTATGAAACACCCTGATTTTAAATGTTGGCAACTAATAAACATTAACAAAAAATGCTACAAACCCCGCCCCCCACTCTTCCGCCTGGTCTGAGGAATACCAGTTTGCAGACTTGTGAGAACAAATGTATTCTTCAGTCCCCAAACCTAGCAACGGGCCATACATAATCACCATGAGTGCATGTCTAAAATGCAGATCTGGAGCCCCCAGCCCATCAACCACATCAGAATCCCCCAGGGAAAAGGCCTGGGAGCCTGTATTTTGAGAGGTTCCCTCCGTGCTTGTGATGCTACTGCAATGACATTTGGGAACCACGAGCTACTTTGTATTATTTACTTGTATTCATAGGTATAACCATTCACTTTGGTCTCATACCTCTGCTTCACAGTAACATAATACTATAAGAATGATAAAGTAGTAACATCACAAAATACAGACCAGGACTTCTAAAACGACCAGAGAAAAGACAGAGGTCAGCATGGCAGGGACCTGGGACACAGCCGGTGCCCCACATGTAAGACTGTGTCTCATCTAAAAGATTTATGAAACTTTAATATTCTACTCTATAGTATACCCGTGTGTTAACATATCAATTTCCCCCATACTAAATCTTTGAGTCCAGCCAACTCTTCAGGAAGATGCAGTACCTGTGACTTGGAGAACCTCAAGGCCTCCCCGAGCTCAAGGGTCCCCAGGATATTTCCCCAACTGTGAGAAGCACAGACATATCTAGATAACAACTCACTGCATTTGATTTGAGCCAAAGGGCAAAATGCCACATGAAGTCCACAGTTGGGAGGCTCACGCACAAAATTATCTAACAGGCTTCCATTTAAATTTCTGCTCTGAAAAACAGACATGTGTGTTTGAGAAATCTGTTACACAGGGCAGAAAATTACGACACAGTAACAAGAAATTACCCTTCAACAACATAGGCTTAAAAGGTTAATGGCTCAAGAGTGGTTTACTTACAGTTTTTACAAAAAGAAGCAGTCAAAGGAAATTAGGCAATGTAATTGCTGTGACGGCCCTGCTCATCTTGGCGGCGAGGCCACTCGGGGCCCCCTGTGCTGCTTTGTGGTGTGAGCAGCTAAGACTCCTCCGGAAACTGCAGGCCCTCCGGGACGCTCCAGCCAAGTGCCTGCCCCCATGGCCACCGACAGGCCACAGAGCAATGATGTGGAGATCTGTTTCAACCACCCCCCAGGCACAGGTGAGGCTGAGAGAGCTCTGGGCGCTGTAACAGGACCCTGCAGGCGTTCTACCGTTGTTGGTAAGGCATGAGGCGACCGCGTGTATTCTCAGCAGCACTCGGCTTACTTTTGCCTTTGTTGGCGACACTGCCATCTGTCACCAGCATTTAAAGTTATACCTCCTGTTGTCCCACCTTCTCTTCCCAACTACCATTACTTCTTAGCGGAAAGCCTTACTTTTTCCCAAAGTATTTACATTTTAACAAGTGTGAGAATTTCTGATTAATTTCAGGCAGCATTTCACTAATGGTTAGTATTTAACTATTGATTTTGAACTTCTTAAATGTTGATTCCTATGGAAAAGTAACTCTTTAAATTAGTTGTGGGCTCTTTAAGTCAAAATGCCCATTTGTTATCATTAATGAAGTGATAATCAAACAATCAATGAAGTGCCATTATCCCTCTGAGAAAAATGATAAAATCTCTTTGTGGAAGCCATCATTCATTGATGGTCATGATGGAGAGGCGCTCTTCCTTTCTTCTGCTCTCCCATCCCACACCCAAGAGGCTTCTGGCCACAGCTTGGCTCCAAACACACCCTCTCTCTCAAGGGATTAAATACTTCTTCTCTCGAAGCCTCAAAATGGGTCTAAATCTCATTGGGCTGGAACGTTCCAGAGTTCAGTGATTCTAAACTGTGGCAAGGAGGAGCCCACAGGAGGTTCTGCCACCTGCCTGCAGCCCTGAATGCAACACAGGTGAGACCCCTGCTGGTGAGGTGTGAAACTGCATGCACACAGGAGGAGAGGAGGGGAAGCTTTCAGAAGAAAAGCTCTGAGGGTGGCCACCCAATAGAGTCAACAAGTGCCAAGTCCTCTTTCTACCGTTTTTTTTCACCACTGTCTTCCCATTGCCACCTCTGCCTCAGTAACAGATGGGCTGGGCAACCCATATTCCATTAAAGAGACAGAACCATCGGTACCTACCCCCTCGTAGGCCTCTGTTGAATTCTCCAAGCCATCCTAGAGGGGGAGGGGGATAAGACCCTGGGAGCCCTGGACTTCTGGCCAGAGGTCCCACAGACAACAGATAAACTGCCCCTGGAAGGTAATTAAATCAGAGGCTCCACAGAGTCTTTTCTGTTGCTAACAAGATTAGAAAATAAAAATAAACCCCTGACACAGGAGGCACCTGTCCCCTTTGCCTTGCGCAGAGTGTATTTGTTTTGTTTTGCCTAGCACAACCTTCTACTTACAGCTTCACTTCAACAAGACTAAAAGCTTGTCTCCAAACTCCTTTAAAAAAAGGGGGGGGCACCAAGTACAAGGGGGCAAAATTAACACCAGCGATCTGTCTCCTCCCCACCATTAACCCCTCCCCAGCGTCTCCCACCTCAAGGGCATGAGTGAGCCCCGCCCCTCACGGCAGGCCCGGTGGAGACGGCCACCTCCCCACCTCGTGAAGAAAGTGGACACTGAACATGGAGCAATCACCCGCCGGCCGTGGCTTCCTGCACAGCGGGCCCCTTCTTCCCCGAGTGGCTGCCTGCCAGTGCTGGGGGGCGGTCCCTGCACACAACCAACAGAACAATCCTGCCGGGGTGACACAACTCTGACGCTCTCCCCTCTCCCTCGGCGGGACCAGCTCACGTCCGAGGTGAGGTGCACACATCCCTACCCAGCTGGTGTGGTTTTGCAGCCCTGCTCACACCACTTCCTGTGAGGGATTCCGGGCCTGTACAGGGCAACCTGCCGGGCTGCCCTACGTGGCCAGGCCAGCAAGTCCCGGTTCTGGGCCGGGCCAACCACATTATATTGCTCTTCCGTCCATTCTTGTTTTTCTTTATTAAAAATGACTGCATGTGAAAACCAACCAGGCATAAACATTAATTAGAAATGCAAACCGCCACATTTACAAAAACATGCAATTTGAGCCCTGACCAGTGTGTATGGTTCAGTTGGTTGGGCTGTCCTCCAAACAAAAGGTCACCAGTTCAATTCCTTGTCAGGGCACACGCCTGGGTTGCAGGTTCGGTCCCTGGTCAGGGCACTTAGGAGAGGCAACAGATCAATGTTTCTCTCTCACATTGATGTTTCTCTCCCTCTTTTTCTCCCTCCCTTCACCCCTGTCTAAAAATAAATAAATACGATCTTTAAAAAAACATGGAATGTGAGCAAGATATAAAAAACTCTACAACTACATTTAATTGGAAGCTTTCTCAAGAACTTTCAGCTGTTATTCAACTGCTAAATCTAACTCCTGTTTTCACTCATTTGAGACGTGGTAAAATATTTTTTCTTTTAAAATAATAAATTTCTTGTTTGTAAAATATATTTTAGGTTAAAAAGCTGCAAAATCCTACAAACCACAATGAAAGAACACTTACATATAACTTGATCTCAGTTTCTCTCTCTCTCTCTTGCACACACAGACACGCACACAGCTAGAACTCAAGAGTATTTCAGCCTCAGAGAGCAAATCCAAACACTGTCCTCTACAACATACTATCGTTACAGCCATTCCCCACCAGGTGTATATTAGTAATAATAATTAAAGTAGCTATCACCTTGTGAGTCAAAACACCCTGCATTCTCTTTAGTTCTCACAACAACCTCAAAGGTGCTATTATTATTATTTCCAACATGTCAATAAGGCAGCAATGTCTCAGGGGAGTGAAGTAACTAGAGAATGGCACAGTCAGAATTTTAAATCTTGCCAGTCCCTCCGCCCCCCAAATCGCACTCCCTGTTCACACCAGAGCCTTCCCCTTTGCTTTCACGGCTCGCCACCCCGGAGCAGGAGCACAGTGTCAAACAGGAAGGCCTGTGCTTTGTGCTTCCATGTGAGTGGCTAACACCCCGACATCCACCTGCATTACCACTAAGAAATTCCTGTTCACCTGACCGCCTCAGGGAGCAGCTGCAGAAGGTGCTAATCACTGGGCATGGTTCTCCCAGGGCAGAGGGAGGTGGGTGTGGAGGGGGTGGTGTGTGTGTGTACACGCGTGTGCATGTGTTGGCGATCTTTGAGATTCCTTCGTTTGTAGAAGCAGAGCTGGATTTCTGCCTTCATCTCGCGTGATGGTCTTCGTGTGTGAGTGCGTCTATGTCCAAACTTCCCCTTTGCATAAGGACATCAGCCATACTGGAGGAGTAACTCCTTGTATTTGCAATGACCGTGTTCCGAAATAAGGTCACATTCTGAGGTGCCGGTAGTTAGGACTTCAACATATGAAATTTTGGAGGAAGGGACAGGATTCAACTTGTAACAGTGGATGGGGGTGTGGAGGGGAGTGGGCAGGAAAGAGGGATGGGGAGAGGGCAAGAGGGAGGGAGGAGAGGGGCTTGGCTGGACTGCCTTTCGGGGGGCTGTGCGCTCCCTCGGGCTAGGACGCTTCTCCAGGGGCAGGTGCAGGACGGCGCCCAGTGTTTCTTATGAAGAAGGTGCACCCATCATTGTGAACATCTAAAGCAGTAGGTAAGGGACATGCTAATAGTGAACAAGCTTGAACACCATTGAGCCATTACCGATGCACCCACACTCCCCCACTGGTGGTGACTCGTGAGTCACATGTTGTCCCACAGAATTCTGCTGCCTTCAAGCTGGCCTGGCTGACAGATGGGCTTCCAATATACGCTGCCCTCTGAGGGTCTTGGGGCTCCATAACCTGTTACAACAATAGAATTCTCAAAAATCTAAACTCAACACACAGATTTAAAGTAGAGGTGAGGTGTCCTCATTCCACGTTTCTGGGGTGGGGCGGTATGTAAGAGGTCGTCTGGTCGCCCCAAAGGTGGAAGCTTGCTTTAACGAGTGCGTGCGCGCCACATGGGAGACAAGCACACAGAGATGGGCCATAAACACCTCGGGAACCCATTTCCTCTACAGTTTGCTTGGCATTACTGTCACTGCACAAATATTGTGCACATGACGTGGGTGCTAATATCAATCAATAAGCTGATGTATACCACATTGGCCGAAGTGAGAAAAAGGTGGTTATAATTGTTCTTAAAACCAACGATACCATTTCTAACTGGGAAGAGAATCCACAGATAGAAAACGGAAAAAAGCCTTGCCGACATCTCAGTGGGCTCTTGGTGAGAGGCTACGGGAATTCAGGTCGGGTTCTGCGAACTATCACTGCTGAACGCTGAGCAACGATAAACACTGGTTTGCTGGCTGCTTGTGGGTTTTCCAGGCCCAGAAGATCTGCCCACATGATTCACTCTTCGCTCTCCTGACACCTGTACCGCTCACCTATGAGGCAACACGGGCCAAGGCCGACACACACACTCATCCCTCAGCCCCAGGTGCTGGAGGAGCCACACGAAGTGGCCAAGAGAACACGTGTTTCTGAGTCAGATCCGTGTTTCAGCCGCAGCCACGCCGCTGACTAGCTGTGCCGCCCTGGCCACATGCTGTTGCTTCCTGAGAGGTAGTGATTTTAACACACATCTAGAGGCTTTGGGAAGATCAAACAGCATCTTGTACGCGGAGTCCTTGCACAGAGCTTGGCCAGAGCTGGTCCTCGGCCCGTAAAACTTCCCGCTCTCCCTCCCTCCCTCCCGTAGGCAGGATGGAGCCCTCTTAGGAAAAAAATCCCCATCTGATTTGGCCGCAACTGTGGGGTTTTAAAAAAAAGTGGTGATCCAGTGGGAGCTCAAAACCCCCTACTCCCAGAACCGTCTTGTGACAAGCAAAGTTCTAAGTTTATTTGGGGAAGGAGAATGTATTAGTATAGATTAATAGTTATTATGTGCCAGGTGCTGTTCTAAGAACTCTAGATGCCTTAAAATAGTTGAATTCTCCCAAGAGCCCTGTGAGGTAGGTATTATCCTCATTCTCACTTAACAGAGAGGAAGCTGAGGCACGGAGATGTTAAGTGGCTTGCCTAAGGTCACAGAGCCGGGACCAAGCCAAGCGGTGTGAACCTAGCACCTACGGGCTTAACCACAGTGCCATGCAGCCCTTTCTCAGAAGTGGGTCTCTCTTTAACAGGTTTGGGTTTCCCTGAACTCCCTTTTGTGGGTGCTTCCCTTTTTAATCATGCAATCCAAAGCACGTGTTGACACCTACTCTGGGAATACAGGGCCGCCTGGGAGGGAGACCTGCAGTGTCCATGGGACCAACTAACGGGAAGGGAGAGGTGACGGCCAGGAGAAAAGGAGGGAAGGGTGCTCTGAGTATTGAGATGGGGGAAGAGGGAGCTACAGTGGCTGCTGGTCAAGAAATGCTATGAGGGAGGCCTGACTGCGTTGGCCATGAAAGACAGCGTATTTCTCAAGGTGGAGATGTGTGAAGAGAAGCTCCCCACCCGCACAATGTGGCAAGGGGAAGCACGAGCAAAGGCAAGACAGTGAACGGTTAGCACAGCATCAGGGGACCGTGACCGTCCAATCCGGCTGGAGTGCACTGAGCCAGTCACGACGGCCTTGGACGCCAGGCCCCGAGGATTAGAATTCAGAACGCAGGCTAAGGCTCAATTAGGAAGCAGGATGAAGATGTGCTGCAGAACCACTTCCGGATTTTGCTCCACACTGGTGTTGCAGACGGTGTGTCACCCCGAGAAAACGATGCCCCATTCCGAATGCTCTCCAGGAAAGCTCCAGGGAGCGGCCACCTCCTCTCTCTCCATGCAGAGTGGGCCCCGAATGCAGCTTCCTGATGGGCTTTCCCCACATCTGAGGGGCCTGAGGGCCCAGGGAGCGACTGCTGCCTGGGGAGCTGGGAGACACGGAGAATCACGAGTCTCCTGATTCCTGCCCACGTTTAATCTCTTCTCATTTGATTCCATGTAATAAACAAACCATTTTGAGTGCCTCCTGTGCATCAAACACCGTGCCAGGATCTGAGCAGGAGGCTGAGAGCACTCTGGCCAGGGCACCCAGAGGACATGCCCTGCCCAGGGCACAGAGAGCTTCTGAATCTCATTTCTCCCGATTACAAATCAGCCCTCGCCTCCCAGGCATTAAACATCCAGCCGGCTCCGCAGCCACAAGCCAAGTCACAGCAGCCTCCCGAACAGCCTTGCACACCCCCAAACTGACAGCCCTCCCACAGGCCCCTTGAGATCCAAATTACAACCATTTCCTAAACACATTCTCCCCCAAAGCCCACAGGCATTCATGTTATACAACCACGTCATGAAAAACCTCTTGCTAATCATAGTGCGGGAGGACCTCCTTTCACATGTTTAATAATGAACACCAGCATTGGACACGCAATCCTCATGACCCAAAACAAACACCACACCTAACACTGAAGCTAGCACGACCATACTTTCTGCCTCTCTGCCAGCTTGTCACTCTGGAATCAGGTAAAACTGAGTGAAAATAAAAATACAGGGCAGGGCAAAGGCAGGCTTACAGTTGTGAGTACCAGAAACAGTTTGTTCTTGCATTACGGTTTCTTAATTGCATTATTATTCCCATACAAACGACTGTACACCTGCTTTCCCCCACCCTGCAGACAGCTTTTGGAGCACTCTGGAGAGCGGCAGCATCTTTTCTGCTTAGAAGAGTAGAGATGAGCAGAAGCACTGTGGTCTCCTTGCTGGAGCCGTGGGACCCGATCTGTTGGGGAGGAAGGACTTACAGACGAGGCCGCCACCTATACAAGGTGCTGAAGCCCCTCTGGGAAGACTCCAGGGCCTGGCCTCTGGGCAGGCTTTCCCATGGGCTGAGCAGGCTGAATTTCAGAGTGTGAGTGCAGAATGCCCCTTCCAATTTCCGCCTGTCAACACCCTACCTAACTGGGGTAGATGCGTGGTTGGTTCCCCACAAACCTTCCCATCCTCCTCCTATTGAGATTGGAACGGGGGCACTATGTTTCCCAGGCTCCAACCTGGAGCTTGGCTTGTGAGTCAGGTGCTGTCAATCGAATGTGCATGAGAAATGAAGGGAGGAGATACAGCTTCTGGCTGCCAGTGCTAGTTAAGAAGTCATGGTCAGCCTGAAGCCAGATGTCATACCTGGGTCAAAAAACCAGGGCAGTGGTAGCAGCTCCTTGTCCGAACTCTGTAGTCCTTGGACCTCAACTTCGGTGTCCACACCTCAGTTTCCTGAGAGCCCACAGATGTCCGTGGGACTGGTGCCACCGCTTCTGCACAATCCAGGAGTCATCTGGTGGGCCCTGTCTAGCTGCCCTCAGCCACCCCAACAGTGTTGTGAGCCCCCCATTCCCAATATTAAACCTCTTCTGCTTAAAAGACCTGGAGTGGTTTCTGTTTTCTGCACTGACCCCTGGTTGATAAATGACCTGGGCAAACCACGCAAGCTCAAAGGCCACGGGAGCCACAGCAGAAACGCCCGAGACCACTACTGCGATTGAAAGCAGCGCCACACCGCTCACGCTGTGGGCTAGGGAGCCCCTTGCGCAGTTTGAAGGAAGGCCCAGTGTGTTCTCACCTTAGAGCTGAGTCAGAGGGGAGAAGACGGGGGGCTGCCTGAGCAGAGGCTGAGATGGGATGGCAGAAGGTGCAGGGCAGGCGGGTCAACATCGGGGCCTGGCTCAGTTACCTAGAAGGTGACCAGCAGTGTTTACTCAGACAGTGAGGGGTCTGATGGGAGAAGATCAGTGTGAGAACTGGAGAAGTGGAGGCGGTAGCCAGGCTCAACAGACATAGGCTGAAACTAGGTGATGGAGCTATCGATGAGGAGTGGGGAGCACAGGACACAGCAGGGAGCTGAGAGTCAGGCAGCTGAAGCATCTCGTGTCTGCCACGAATGGAGGGGGATGGCTGCAGCGAGTTGTTCATTAGTGGGGGCCTGGTGGGGCTGTGAGGTCAGGAATAGCCCCAACCGAATTTGGGTACACGGAGTTTTCTTCAACCGAGGTAACCCTGTCACAAGGCAGATGGCTGCTGCATTCCTGGTACACCTAGCATGTGCTAGGAGACCCCAAGACTAAGAGACAAGAACTTGTGCTAACACGAGCTGTTCTGGCCACACTATACTGGATCTACTGGTGCATCTAAATACTCACCATTGTAGCAAGACTTCTGAGCAAGTTCTGCTAGATTTTTTCCCTCGCCATTCTAATCAGTGTGTTTTAAGCCAGTGCCTCTCAAACTTGAACGTGCACAAGAATCACCCGGGGGAAGGAGGGCTCATTAAATGCGGAGTCTGATTCAGTAGGCCTGGGGTGGGGTCTAGCCACACTAGGAGTAGCCAGACTTAAAGCTTCATAAACTTCAGTCAAGATATGATCTACTTACAGATGACCTAGTGCCACTCTGCCAGTATCTGGTCCCTACTTCTCAGATGCAGATTTCACATCAGCAAGAAGTTAAGGAACTTGCCCAGTGTCACAAAAGGGAGAAGTAACAATGAACCAACATAACAGCTTGTCAGCTCTCACCTGCATATAGCTTCACCCCTGCCCTGGGACCCTTGGGAGACAATGACTTAATTTCTCATTGCTACGAACTCGGAGCCAAGAGGAGGGAGAGAGCAGGAGATGGTGGTGGGGGGAGAGAAGGGGAGGTTGGGAGTGTCCACTGTCACCAGGACCAGGTAAAGGCTGTTATAGAAACACACCCGTGGCTTGCCAGCTGCCCCAGAGTTTTGTGGGTCCCTTCCCCCAGAGATCTTAGGCAAATGACATGAACAGGCACTTCATAGAGGAGCAATGCAAATGGCTGATAATCATATAGAGCCAGAAAAATGAAAATCAAAGTAGCAGTGAGATATTATGGTCTACCCATCAGACTGGCTAGCTCTAACATGGAAATAACAATTAATGCTGTGGAGGAGTGGGGAACAGACATTCTCACCAACTGCTAATGATAACGGTAATAGTAATGTTTTTGGAAAACTGTCTTGAAACATCTATCAAAAACAAAAACACTATACCCTTTATTCAACTCAGTACTCTTCTTCATGGGAATCTATTCCTTGGGAATTAAAGCCATAGTTCCTAAGGACACACACATATGGAAGTAGTTTATGGACGTTTATAGAGGCAGTTATCTATAAAGAAAAAACTAGAGACAAAGTGAATGCCAATCGATATAAGAATGGTTGAATACAATATATACCCTTCTTTCTATGGAATAAAATGAATGAAATAAGAGGTATACCAGTTGACTTGGGAGGATTTTTCCGTGACTTATTTCTACGAATAAGAGAAGCAGAATGCAGTAAATGTGATTAATATGACCCCATTTTTGCAAAACAATTACTTTTTTAAAAGCTCATACAGATATGTATGTGTTTATGAGTGTGTGTATAACCATATAATTTTTATAAGCATAGAAAAAAGTACGGAAAAACTCCAAGTTATTAAGATGAGTTATTTAGTGTGGAGCTCAGACCAGGAAACAGGAAACTAAACCCATGCATCTCCCTCTCTCTCTCCCTCCCCCTCTCCCATGTTTTTGCCTGATAAATAATGAATAATGAAAAGGTCACCAGCTGGGGAGTCCAGCTCTTCTCCAGTCCACGCTTCCAACTCACGGGGCTGCCAGAAGGGAAGACCTGCCCCTCGGCCACCCTCCGCTTCCCAGCACGGGGCTCCCACTGCCTGCGGGGGTGCGAGCCTGTCAGTGAGAGTTCTACAGTCTCCCCTCTCTCACAAGCCATCAGAGTATCCTCCAGTCACGACAGCCAGGCCGCACTCAGTCAGCTCTTCCTCAAATCCCAGTTAGGCCCCCGCTGCTGCCATTGTTATCGTCATCGCCTCACCCATCGCCTCACCCAGCGAGGTTAAGGCTGGGCCTCATGTCGGGGGTGGGGTCAGGGGCCTCCTCTTCCCCCTCAAACCTCTTCATCCTTTGGGATGCCCCTGCTGAGCCCCATTCTGGACTGGCTAGCTGTCTCCGCAGGACACTGTGCAGGGCACAATCACAGGTCAACAGGTGTGCAGGGAAACGGTCACCTTATTCCCCACTCAGGGCTGGGCGGCCGTTCCCTGGACCCCACCTCACCGTGTCCTCACCAGAGAAATGCAACTTTCCAGGGAGAGAAAATTCACTCTGCTCAGGACAACAATCTATTTTCTAAAAACTATACTTTTTAGTGAGTTCTTCTCTACCTTGTGCTGAATTTCACCCCATTAATGTTTCTAACTCTCTGGTCTATGTCCTCCTGCCCCCTGGAGCCACAAGGAACAAGCGTATTTCCTCTCTCGCATGAAGGTAGTGATAATGCCCCCATGGGTTTCCTCTTATCTTGACCAAACATCCCCAGTTCCTGCATCTGGTGCTGAGCACACATCTCAGGAATTTCCTGATGCCAGGTCGAATCGTTAGTCCCCCAGCGAAACACGGGCAGGACACAGGCGAGGGCCTCACATGTAAGCTCCCCAAGGGAACGAATGTGAAGGGCAGATGGGGCCAAATGGGGAGACAGGCATTTCCAAAGGCCCTTCCAATTTCTCCAAGAGCCCTCCTCTCAAAAGGGTGAAGGAAGCCCAGCCCTGGTGCCCAGCACAGATGACTACGACCCAGCTTCCACACGCAGCTCCAGATGCATTCCCCTGCGCTTGCCTGGCCATGACTTAACACTGGAGGACCGCACAGATCACACCAGACGTGAACATGGCAGAGGTAACGTGAAGACGCAGTTCCGGCGTGTGGCCTGGATGAGGCAAATGAGCATCACGGCTTCCTCACGACCGCAATTGTTTTCCGGGGCTGCAGGCAGTGGGGTGGGCCCTGGGCAGGCCACGCATCTCCAGCTTGCTGTGGGCCCCTGAGCCTGGGCCCCCGGGGCCACTCTGGAGGTATTGAAGGGAGAAATGAACTAATTTAGAATTAGAGAGACCTCAGCCTGGAGTTTTGAAGCCACGGTACCAGAAATAGCTTAAAAGATAAAGACGATGGTGGGTCCAAAGTGTTTTTAAATGTCAAAAATAAGCTGAATCAGTAAGCTTTCAAAACTTAGTTCCTTGAAGGAGGAATCTGAGTAGAGTCCTAAGAGCGCTGTGTTCATCAAAGCTCTGTCATCAGCTGAGCAACCCCAGACAGATCACTCCCCTGCTTCAACCCTCCTTTTGCCTTTGATGAAATGGAGATAGCATGTATATAATGAAAGAGAAATAAAGATCTGTTATGGGAACTATGTCTACTATGGATTGCTACACAAATATGACTTTATTATTGCTGCTGAGGAGAGGTAATTGAAGGTATCCAGTATAAGACTGGGTAGCTATTAACTAGAATGAAACTATTGTGACCAGGTGGTAACGTTGAGCCAGTTTTCCTAACAAGATGAAAAGAACAGAAACTGAGTGTAAAATGAGGGCAATCACAAGTGTGAATACATCAGGGCCCTGGTGAGCCCTGGCCGAGGGAGGAGGAGCCTGACGCCCAGGAGAGGGCTCTGAGGACATTCCACAGCAACCAGCGGGATGCTCCCCCAGAGGAGAGAGGCTGGACGGGGCCTTTTCATCACCGCTGCCCCAGAACAATGCTGAGTCTCCTGAATGCCTCTTTTGTTCCACACAACACAAAAAAATCACAAACATTTTAAAACTACCCAGTGTTTTTCTAGCTGTTTGTTCTTTTCTCAAAGGTCCTAAGATCACAGAAAGGCTTCCAAGAACAATAGCTGGTAAACCTGCTCTGAGCAGTTGCAACAACAAGGCTGAGGGTTTCTGGCTGAAAGAGGGAAGGCAGGCAGAGGGGTCGGGGCCTGGGCCGTGGGGTGCAGGTTTGGCCCGTGCCCACCCGCCCTCCCCGGGGCAGGAAGTCCCCACTGGGTCTGCACGTTTCCTGCAGGGTGACTGGGGCACTTGCATTTCTCCGGGATCAGATTCCAGTCAGAACTGACGTTCCCTCCCTCCCTCCCTCCCTCCCTCCCTCCCTCCCTCCCTCGCTCCCTCCCTCTCCCTCACTCTCCACCCGCCTCCTCTGAAAATGAGAAGCTTAGATTTCCATCCTGTCTTCTAAGGCCCACATCAGGCCTCAGGGAGGGGAGGATCTGCACAAGGAAGAGCAGCCCTGGGCATCCCATCCTCCAGTGGTGTCCTTCCTCTGAACGCCACTGCTGCTCAACGGGCCCCCCACCCCCACCCCTCCATGGACACAGAGAGAGCAAGCTGGGAAAAGAGCCTCAGACTGTCCGTGGAACCCTGGCTCCACCACTTCCTGGCACCGAGGCTGGCCTTGAGCGAGCACGTACACAATCTGTGCCTCACTTTTCTCATCTGGAAAAACGGGGATCATATTAATAATGACTTCATAAAATTGCCATGAGGATTAACTAACGTTCCATATAAAGTGCTTAGCACAGTGCCAGGTACAGGGTGCACCCCAATAAATGGGGTCTCAGCAATCTCCCCTATTCTGTGGCTCACAGGCAGGGTTCAATGTGTTGTGGGTTGACAGGTGGCCAAGGTTGAGGCCAGGTGGCCCATAACCTATGTCTGGCTTGCTGCGGCCTCCTCCTTGACCCCCTTCTGCTGTGGTCCAAACACCTGGCAACCATGGCTTCCTCAGCTCAGCTGACACCCTACTCTTAGAGGCAATGCACTTACTGAAAGTCCTGCTGAGCTCTGTGGGGGCCCTGGAGTCAAGGGGGGACTGCCAAGCCAGCCTAGACATCTATCTTTCCACCTAAAGATGTGGTCAACCCTCCACCCAGCTCAGCCTGAGCCTTGTCTAGCTGCATCTCCCTGGGCCTTCTGGGTAGAAATTTGGCCAAGTACTGCCTCAGCTTAAAATTCAAAGGAAAGGAAAAGTTAGGAGAGAAGGGGCTCCTCTAGTGCAGAGAGGAAGCGAAGAAAATCTGAGTCTCTGAGTCCAGAATGGATGGAGAGTGGCATCCAACAGCCCTGACTCCCCCACATCTCTGCTCGGGCCCCTCCTAGCAGCCCTCACACCCTCCAGAGACCTCTGTAGAGCACAGGTCCTCTGCAGAGGAGCCCCCAGAGGCTCTTGGCTGCCTGGCCCTGCCCAACTTTTCTACCTTATCTGTCCCCACAGCTCACTGTAAAACCCACACTGACCACACCAGAGTGTTCTCTGCTCCCTAAACCTACTCTGTACTTTCTAAACATTGGTTTTGGGGCTGAGACACACTGGTCCTACAATGGAGAAGGACACCCCAAAATAGAAAGGCTGAAGGCCCATAGCTGAGACTTCAGAAAGAACATGGAAGGGGTGTTGGGCAGCCTGTGATTCATCCCAGCTCTGCCATCAGCTGCCCTCGTGACCTTGAGCAAAGGCTACCGACTCTTCTGGCCTACATGTTCTCACCTATGAATAGTGGGTGCCGGACCCATCATCTTCCAAGGCACTGCTAACACTGAGGTATCACAAAAAACTCCTGCCTCCAGGGGAAAGTGGAAAAACCAGCTCAGTGTCTGGCCGGAAAGTACCTACGCCCGAACACCCCACAGCAAGGCCCAGCAGAGCCTATCAGAGGGCGGAGGACTCGGAGGTCTGATTCCCAAGGACTCCACAGCAAGGGGGAGGCGCCCTAAAGGTGACAGCCAGCACTAATCATCAAGAATTAGCAGGGCAGCTGAGAGGAGGGAGGAGTCCCCTGCTCATTATTGATGGCACATGAAAAACCTGCCTTTCACCAGCGTGACAGCCAGGACAGATACTCTGCCCTTGGCACTACAGCGCCCGCGGAGGAAGTGCATCTGCTGCCCAGCCTCACTGTGCCTGGGACTGTCTGCAGTGCCCCAAAAAGGACGCCGTGCTCACTGTGCTCGGAACGGGTGCGACAGGCTGGCAACGATGCAGGGCCGTGAGCCAGGCGGCCTGGGTACCCACCCAGCTCTGCAGCGAACCAGCTGGGTAACCTTGAGAGCATCACTTTCTCCTGTCTCATTTTCCTGCACTGGAAAATGAAAGAGCTGGATGGGATGACTTCCATGTTCCCATTTAGCTGTGACATTCTATAATTCCACTAAATGGGAATGAGAATCAGATTGGTTCAGCTAGAACCAATTCAACCAAGAATTTTAGATGCCTCTAATTTTAAAAAAAAGATCCTATATAACTTTTTTTCTGACTGGCTGGAGGCGGTATAAGCAGAGGAAGGAATGGAGGAAGCCCATCCACCCAGCACAAAGGGCTTGCTGGGAGCCTGCCATTGGCATCCACTCCCCGGAGGCTCGCTGTTGGCTAGCCCACTTCCTCTGAGCTGGCTGATATAATTAGAGCGGGATGAACCTGTGTCAGTCTTCCCTCCTCCGACTGCTGAGGCTTTGGGGATTCGAGGAAAGCACGGGGGCACTGCTGTCTGAGTCATTAACATCTGTAACGTGACGGAGAACTCTCCCTGGAACATCTGTGGAGGCAGAAGATGAGTGAGTCCTGAGGGCTGGAAGGCCTGGGTCTGAAGAAGCTGGTCAGCTGAATTATTAATGGGACTCTGAATACTGCTCAAGTTTCCCATGACAGATGGTTTTGTGAACTGATGGTTCCAAGATCAATTAAGAATGACTGTGGATTCCGAGGCAGTGCCACCACCCATGAGTGTCGTAAAATGTCTCCAGGACACACTGCAGGAAAGACGCAAGCATGACAGTGGCAAAGGAGGAGGGAGTGCCTGATGCTGCAGGGCCGCGGCCACGGCCCCCACACCAACCTCTGCCCCTCAGAGCAGAGCATCACCAGATCCCCTTTACAAAGTGCAAGGGCAGAAGGGCCTTCAAGGGTCTCTGGCCCAGCAGCCTCCGTGGAGTCTCGGAGTCTCGGGAACATTTCCCAGACACGTGAAAAAAGGGATCTGAGTCCAAAAGTCTGAAAAGGTCACATTCGACAAAGCTAGATCAGGGTGTGTGCTTCGGGACTTCTCGGAGCTTTAGTGTGTTCCATAGCTTTCAAAGAGGGAAATAAAAAATAAATAGTTACTTAAAATATTAATTTTTCCTGTTTCTACCTGGCAGCAGCGCCAAGCTCTTGCTTAACCGTTAAGGAGTAGTTACATTTGTTTACAGTCCTAAAGTTACATTCGGCCCTTTGAAGGCCACCACGAGGCAGATGTGGCCCCCGGTGAAAATGGGTTTGACACCCCTGCCCTAAGGCTTTCTCCAGGAACTGACAAGGCAGCCAGAAACTGGAATGCTTCTGGGAAAGCGAGGAGATGAATTCAAGCCCAGGAGCCCACCTAGATAGAAATGGTTTGCAGTAACAGCCTGATAAATCTTTGAGGCCTCCTGGTGTGGCACAGAATAACACCTTTTTTTCCCCTGATAATAATTCGTTTAACGTTTCTGTGTCTCCCTTGCTACAACTCCATGGGGCAGGGACCACAGCCGTTTCGTTCGTGAATACGTCCCCAGCCCCTGGAACCGGGCCTGGCGAGCAGACAGCACGCAGCAAATATTTGCTGACTGATAGACTGATGAGCATGCGCCTCAGTATCTACTTCCAAGAACCCAAGGCACCTTGAAAATGAGCCCTCTTGTTTCCAGATGCAAGAGCCCCGTGGAGAAATAGACACAAACCTCAGCACCGTAAGGCTGCCCTGGCTGCTTGGGAATGTGGGCTGCCAGGCTCCAGGGACCATGGCTCCCACTCGAGCTGGCCAGAACACGGCGGGGCGCTGGCTCCGGAAAGGCTGAGTCTGAGCCAGCACTGGGACCATTTTTCATGGGTGCAGACACGTCTGTATTTTCTATTAACACTGCAGAGTGAGCAGGCAGCCATGGGTTATGAAGTAAGGAGGGGAAAACAGACACAGTGGAAATAAATGACATTCCAACTTCTGTTAAGGCAACACGGGATCCATTCATTACATTTTTACTCACACACACAAAAAGGGGGGGATGATCCCCACCCTAAAAAAGCTGAGAGCCTAGAACGAGAGAAAAGATGGGTGTAGAAGTAACCTCATGACAAAGAAGACAGTATGTCAGAGATACACAGAGACCCCCCAAGAACAGGACAAGGAGCCGACTTTGACAGAAAGCTGCACCAACATTAAATTGGGGGCCTGAAAATGACGCTTCTCACTCCCACTCCTCCCAAACCCTTGACCAGAACAGTCCCTAAAAGGTAAGGGGAGAGGTGGAGGTAGGGAAAGCCAGGAGCCCAGGTTATTTTCATCCCCATCTCCTTCCTTTTGAGGCTTAGAAGTCGGGAAGCAGCCCTGGACAGGCGCTCCTCAGGAAGTGCCATGAAATGGGAGGGCCTAACTGGGTCTGCCTGCGGGAGCGGTATGGGAAGGAGCACCGCAGTGGCGGGCAGTGCCGTCAAGGGCATGGGCAAGAGCCAGGGTGAGCAGCAGAGGGCTCAGCCAGCCCTCCTCTGGACACCTCGTCCAAACCTCCGCAGGTGGGGAGAATCCCCGATCGGATTCCGAGCTCAGTCAGTCCCTTGGTAGTACTTGAAGGTCCTCAACCAAACACAAGGTAAGCCAACGAAGTGAAGAAACCACCTGATGTTCAACTGAAATTTTGCTGGAAACAAGCTGCAATGTCTACAGTCAGAACCTGTGACCGGGAGTGGGCAAAACTGACAGGCCCTGTTGGTGCTGATGCCAGAGCAGGGCTTGAGCCCATGTGTCGGCACAACCCTGGAAGTCACAGCAGCTTCGGTCCTTCCACAGGAGCTGGGAGCCAGTCCCACAACAGCATCTGCCAACAGGGAAAGTGAGGGCGTAGGGGAGCAGCTCTGGGCAGCATAGGAAACCACAGCACCCAACCCACGAGCGGTTCCCATCATCCTCCTCAAACACTGTCTCTTCTGAAAAGTGACGGTGAAAACAGGACAGCTGCGTTCTCCTGCTCGGAAGGATGTCTGGAGGTGCAAATGGAAACACAGGGGCTGCTGTTTCTTGAGGGTTTAATACAATCATTGGGGCCCCTGGCTAAACTAAGGGGTGGCCTTGAATGTGCACATGTCCCCTGAGCACCCTGAAGGAGGGGACCTTCAGGAAAACAGGGTCTGCCCAGGAACCAGTGGAACAGGACCTGAGAAGGGCAAATGGGCACGGGGTACTGTGAGACTAATTTTCAAGAACGAAGTACAGTTTCTTGGCCAAGGCAGACACACTGGGCTGGAACAGAGAAGGGCCCTTTCTACAGCGTCCTCCCAAGGAGTGGGGCTTCCAAAGTCCCATCCAGCTTTGAGATCCTGGCAGGGGCACGTTCACTATTTTCTGTTGTTGGGTTTCTGACTGTTTGCTGACCAAAGGACTATGACAGGGTGTGGGGTGGGGGGATGGTTTGGAGGAGCAGAATTTGAGAAAAGAGCTTGGGTGCAGGTGGTTTGTGAAGTGAGCCTAAAAAGCAGGGGAAGAGAGAAAGATACAGAAAAGGAGGAAAGCCAGCATAGAGGTGGGTGCCTTATCAAGACTGCTGCTGTAGGCAAGAGCGCTCGGCCTAGCCAGGAACCCAGGGAAGAGCACAGACACCCCCAGGAACTGCCCTCGGAACGGGCTCCAGGTCGGAGCACCCGCCCCCAGCTCCCACGCCCCAGGGCTGAAGGCTGCCCTGTGGATGCACACATACTCCCATTCTAGGCCTGCACTGTGGATACCCCAGGTGGGGAGAGGACCCTCGGCTGCGTCTGAGCTCTCACGGGGCTGTTCCCGTAGCTGCAGCTGAAATCAAAGCCTCCAAGAAGCTTCCAAGAAGGCAAGGGCTGAACTAAATCCTCCTTCGAAGCAATTAAAGTAGAAGCAATCTTTCTACATGTTGTTTTGCCCTTTTATTTTTTCAGTTTAGTATTACTTATATCTCCTTTATTAGATGCCACTTTAAAATCTTTGCAAGTAGATGGGGCCTAAGGTATAAATAAATAAAAATATGTGAATTAGAAATTTTATTAAAGTAACCTTTTGGCAAGTCCATGGCACCCACTGAGATCACTGAGAAAGATACCAGGGACCACCACAAAACCCCATCTGGGAATTACTGCATTAAAGGCAGGTCAGAAGTCACCTCCTTATTGTAAATGAGATCACTCATTCAAAGGGAAAACGTCAACAGTGACAAATGGCACATCTCACATACACACACATGCATATGCACACCATAAGTTTATTTTTAAATTTCACAGACCTTCCTTGAGTAAGCTAATGCAATTTTCATTTTTCTTTTTAAAAATGAGTTGAGCTCCGCCCCTATTTCTCAGAGGTGAGGCAGAGAAACCCACTCACCTGCATGCAGTCTGAGAGGGGGTGAGGAACCGAATGGAAGGCTGTCAGGTGTGCATATGAAGAAGCCACATCAGCAACTTAGCAAAGGGGTTGGGTATTTGTTCATTCACCCACCACCCCCCTAGCACTGGGCTGGCCCGGGGATACAGACACAGCCAGGACACACTGCCTGTGCCGGGGAAAATACATGGTCAATGGGCATAAGCAGAATCAAGTCCTCCCTGATAAGGCAGGTCAGAAGTCACCTCCTTATTATAAATGAGATCAGTCACTCTCAAGTCATTCATTCACTTGGCAAGCATTGATGAGGCTAAATGCCGAGTGTCGTGTCAATCACCACAGACATAAAGGTGACAAAGACACAATTCTTCCTCACTAGGAAGGAGCTCATAGATGGGACTGGACCTTCCAATGCTGACATTCTCCAGTTCTGGGACAATCTTGGCAAAGACCTGCCAGCGCAAAGTGACTTCCAGGGAAGGAAGCCTGCAGGAACAGAGTGTCCATTCTGGAAAAAGAGGTGGTACAGAAAAACAGGCAGCCCTGAAGTGTTCCTCCTTCCCTCACTCTAATCCCAATCCTGCCGTCCCTGGAGAGAACGGATAGTCATCAACGACGCCACGCTGTCCATCAGGGTGGGGGCCGGCTCAGCCCCTCAGAGGCCCTCGTTCTGCCCAGGTCCCAAGTGGAAAAACACTGTGACTCTGGTGGGAGGTGATTTGATGTTCTTGCCTGGTTGTGATGCAATTATGATGCTATGAAGCCGGAGGGGCCAGAAGAAAACCTCTCAGAGGGAAGCAGAAAGAAAAGTCCTTTTATCTCCGTATTTACCACTCTGCCACCGACACCTGGGTCCATTCTGCAGAACGTTCTCCTGGTGCACTTTCAAGACTAGGCTAAGAAATTTAAAGGAAAGGACCTGAGAGGTAAAGGTGGGAGGAACCTGCAGTAGCTGGGATGAGCATCATGTTCTGGAAGACTTTTGGGGGGTGGGAAACCTTCCCCATCGCAGCTTCCCAGTACAGCTCAATGTTCAGGGGTCAAGGCTTTAAAGAGAGGTCTTGTAAAGGCAGGGGCAGCCAGACTGAAATCCACGCTTCCAGAATTCTCTCACCATGGTCTGTTGATCAGGAATGAATTCTGAAGTGTTGCTGAAATGATCATATAAATTGTTGCAAGAGGCAATTACTCAAATGTGTAGCCTCCCATCACACAGAATGATAGACTAACAGAGCTAAAGGGCGCTTAAAGGTCCTGTTTGTTTTACAGATAGCTGCTGACCCCAGAGTCCAGTCAAGTGAAAGGAACTGGCAGGCCAGAAGCCCGGGCCCATAAGGAACTGCAACCTGTGGCTGGTGCAGGCAGACTGTACATGGCCACACCACTGGCGGCCAATTCTGAAATGCTTCTCACTTTCTAGAATGTGGTCCTGCTCCGCTAATGTAAGCATCCATGGCTCAGACTCAGCACAGCGCTCCAGGAGGCCAACAGTGAACAAAGGCCTGCATATCCTCCAGTACTTCCTAGCTCATGCACTGGCACCATCGCCCACCGAGATGTCCAAGCCAGAACCCTGGGTGGCATCCATAACCCCATGGCATCCTTACCCTCCTACCTAATTCCCCCCTCCTTAAATCTCAGCTCCACTCAAATCATTCATGTTTTCATTCCTCTCCAATCTACTCTCCATCATGCAGCCAACTGAACCTTCCTTAAATGAAAATGAAACCAGACCTCCCACCCCAAATGCATGGTTTGGTTTAGGAGGTGCTCCATGTCTGACTCTTACCCTCTCCACCTTGGTGTTCTGCGCTCAACTCACAGCTCCCCAAAGCATCTCAGCCACTGCCCACACCACAACCTTCACTGAAAATGTCCTTGCTTCCTCGCCAACTCCTACTTGTCCTGCAGTAAGTCACGTCTTCCTGATGCCTTCTCTGATTACCCCTAGTTGAGGGGCATTTCCTCAGCCCCCCATCACAATAGTGGTCCATTACTTGCTTACACTGCATTACAACCTCCTTGACAGTGGGGACTTTTATTTCTGTTGCTCCAGATTTAAGAACACTGGTATGCAATCAATGTTTGCTGTGAAAGAACGACCAACTGTCTGAATAAATGAATGAAGAATGAAAGCAAACACCAACCAATCTACTAAAAGATCAGTAGAGCTGTCTTGTCCCAGAGGTCAACAACGAAATCTAAATGCAAGCTGAGTCATTTTAATTCTGCTGGAAAGTAAAAGGGCAGCTAAATCATAAAAGTGAAATAAAATTTTCATCTTAAAAAATGACTTTATAGAGATCTGTCAGTACTTATGCTCTCTACATTCTGGAAAAAATATTGTGTCAGGGAAGGGTGGATGGCTACAGGCAGACAGGGAGGGCATCCAAAAATGTCTCCATCTGTGAAAAACAGGGCTTTGGACACGCTTCTATCACAGCAATATGCCTTCTCCTGCCCTTACTTTTTCATAACAGCTTTACTGACATATCAATCACGTACTAGACAATTCACCCATTTAAAAGGTTTTTGGTGTGTTCCCAAAGTTGTTCAACTCTCACCACAATCAATTTAAGAAAGTTTTCATCATCTCAGAAAGAAACTCCACACCCTTTAGCTATCGCTCCCACAAACCCCACAAACCCCGCTGCCAAACCTCTAAGGGACCATTCTGGCCTCTCCTGGGCATTTCATACAAATGGAAGCATGTAATAAGTATGTGGGTTTTTTGTGGCTTGCTTCTTTCATTCAGCATGATGTTTTCAGGTAGTAACATGTCAACAGTCCGTTCCTTTTTCATGGACAAATAATGATCTATTACATGGACATAACACATTCTGTTCACCATTCATCAGTTGATAGACATCTGAGTTGTTTGTACAATACCTTTTGGGCGCTACTGTGAGTGATGCTGCTATGAACATTCATGTGCAAGTTTTTGGGTGGGCAGATATTACAATTCTCTTTGGTATGTACCTAGGAGTGGAATGGCTGGGTTACATGGTAGCTCGATGTTTAGCCTTTTGAGGAACAGCCACTGTTTTCCATCCTGAGGATGTGAGGGTTTCAACTTCTCCATATCCTCACTAACTAGTCACTGCCTATCTTTTGGATTATGGCCATCTCCAAAGGTATGAGGTGGTCTCTCACTGGGGTTTTGACTTGCGTTTCCCTGATAACTAAATGATGTTCAACATCTCTTCTTGTGTTTTTGGGCCATTTGTATATCTCTCCTGTCTTTCCCCCAACATCGGCAATTTGCAGGTGTCCTGGTAGATCTTTGCGTCCTACTCTGAGGGCTTCTGGATACAGGGCCAGTATCCCCACCGACCGGTTGGACTCATGCACAAGCACCTTTACACATGGCTCTGAAGGTGACCTGAAGTGGCAATGACACAACTCCAAAGGCAGAAACTGTGCAGCCTTCTGTCTTCCAGAAGCTGCCAGGTAGGGCTTGGACTGGGAGTGAAAGGTATGGAAATGAGTGAGCACAGACCTTGCCTGTCTTCAAGGACTTTGCAGTCAAGCTGTGCTGACACTAGAGTAAAGTAAGTAAACACTTTAATAGAGCCATAAGCCAAGAGCTTCATGAACAAAGGGAAAGGGAGATGTGGTTCCAACTGAGGGATGGAGTAGAGATCAAGGAAGAGTTCATGAAGTGGCTACGCGTGAGCTCAGCTTATAAAATAAGTGAGGTTTCAACAGCAGGAGTTGGGGAAGGAATGACATGTGCAAAGCCTTGAAGGCAACAGGCAGTCTGGAGAGGCTAGACTATCCAGGCTTGTACCTTTGAGAGTCTGAACAAATGCACCCATGCCCACAGACAGTTCACAGTGCACAGAGTTTTAGGGTGTGGGAAGAGTGGGGAGAGAGGGAGTGGTGGAAAATGAATCTGAAAGATCAAGTTGAAGCCAGACCAAAGGGGCCTTCACACCATACTAAGAGTGGTTTTGTCTTGCAAGCTACAGAGAAGGAAGGAGGGCAGGGCCCAATGGTAGCAAGATCCCCAAGGGTCCGTGAAGCTCAGTACTTGCAAGACTGAGCATATACCACAGCCAAGACTTGTGCGTCCTGCAAGCAGCAACGTTCAGGTGCCTCCCTCTAGCCATCTGCCCCTCCCCTGCAGCTGGTCCTAAAAACCGGCCATAGCAGGCGTCCTGCCTTATGCTGATCTGTTCTGTCGGCCCGTTCCTTCTCCACTGCTGGGGGAGCAGCCTCTTTGCTACAGGCTTCCTAATTACCAAAGATCTAATCCCCACATTGCTCAGTCAGCATAGATCAGAACCCCAACCAGCTGCAGAAGGTCTCTCTCACCCTTCTTCCTCATCTTCTCTCATTTCCAAACACGTGTTCTTCACCCATGAAAGGGACATGCAGGTCCCTGCCAATGGGACATGTGCTCTGACTCAGTTGTTTGTGATACAGGTGGAATTTTCAGTCCTAGCTCTGCATTCTCATCAGTCTGGTACAAACAAGGGCAGGCCTCAGCTTTGCAGCTAGCTGTCCCAGAGCAAACTAGACACAGCCCTTGGCTAGCCAGAGCACGGCTATTTCTGCAACTGCAGCAACACAGGCAAATCAGCAGTCACAGAGAACAGCCCAGAATTTTCTGCAGCAGGAAAATGCACCTTCAGAATGCTTCACTCCACTCAAAAGATACTTTCCCCACTTCCTTCTCTTCCTTCTCTCTGCTGTGTTCACAAGTCGATGTTGCAAGCAGCAATTCAGAGTGACAACCTCCTCCTGTGAAGACTGTCCACTGAGCATGAGCTGGGCAGAGCTGGGGTGGCAGAGCAGGCAGCAGGTGACAAAACTCCATGGTGTTTCTGGGGACCCCAGCCCACCCAGGCTCTTTTCACCACAAATGCTACAACACTGCAATAAAATAAAGAGTATTAGCCTATGCTTGAGCTCTGGTTCCTCCGTTTTCTAGTTTCATGATATTGGACAAAGTCTGTAAAACAGAGTCACTATCTCTTCTGGCTGTCCCCTAAGGGGCTCAGTGAGTCACTGTGGCAATAAAAATGAAGCCCAGGCACGCGGTCAGCATCTGGGAGGGCCAACAGGACAATGCTGGAAGCCGGCCAGTGAGACTGGAGGGAGCCAGGCAGGGCCTCACTCCTGAGGGACTAAGGAACCCAGTGGGGCTGAGGCATCAGGAAATTGGACATAGGGATGGGGACCAGGCTGGAGCCTGCCTGTCGGGCCCGGAGGCTGCAGGCTATGGGCCTGGCTGATGCTGTTGTGAGGGCCATGGTTGCACCCTTAGCCTGTAGGGCCCAGGAGTGAGTGGGGTCACAGATGGAACAGAAAAGGCCAAATACACATATCATGTGGCCCCTGGGTCAGCTCACAGAGAGGAGATGAGCACAGATGTAGGCCTCTGAGTTTTTAAAAACCAGCTGGATTCCACTTCCCTCTCCAGACTTATGTCCTACCACCCTGCTTTTAGGCAGCTCATGTGCTCCAGCACTGCAGCCAGACCTCCCTCTGCTTTGGTCCTGAACCCAGCCTGACCTTTGTAGCCTCTGCCCTCACTCCAGCTGTTCCTTCTGCCCGGAAAGGCCTCTGCACAAGCTCAGCCTCACGACATTCCAGTTCTCCCCCACCCCAGCCCCTCCAGAGTCCTCAGCCTCGGTCCTCCTGAGAGCAGCAGGCCTGCTCCTGACCCCTTTCTGCATCCTCAGTGCCCAGCAGGGCCTCGACAGAGCAGACTCCAAACGGCAGCTACGAGCTTCACTTTTATTTCAACTTTAAGAAAAAGGTATTAAATGAACCACACAGGTCCCGGCACCTACCATAACAGTACACCCTGCTGTGTCAGTCAGCCCCGAGCCCAGGGCTCAGCACGGGGGCCCCAGGACTGGGGTGGTGGGGGTGGTGGCTATGAACCTGAAATGCCAACCAGCTGACTCTCAGGGGGATGCTGCCAGCATCAATCCCAGGTTTAAACAGACTCAGTGTCACCAGACACAACCCATCCTCTTCATCCTCTCAGAAATGCACACCTATTAGAAGAGAGACTCAAATGCTGGCAGGCAGCTAGGTCCACCGAGTCACTCCCTGGAGGGAGGTCCTTCAGGGACTGGGCACCACAAAGACAGGTACCCCTGGAGCTCGTCAGTGCCCAAGTGACACCCGGGGGACAAGGGCAGCACAGTGATCAGGAGTCGTGCCAAGGTTTGAACCCAGCCTCCACACATAACAGGCTATGACAACTTGCGCATGAGTTTTGTTCTGTGTCCCCCCCCCCCCCGTCTGTAAAATGGGGATGGAAACAGACTGACCTCACGGAGCTGGAATAGACATCTAAGCAGCACACGCTACACCTTCATTACACATGAGCTGTTGCTGTTGCTATTACAAATTGTGTCCCTGTTCACCATCAAGTTAAACTGCAACAGGGAAAACGGGTTTTGAAGGCACTAACGACAGCAGCCTTTGTCAGGGAGGTGATCTATGAGCCTTCTTACAGAGGCGAGGAGTGGTGCCATGTGTTCGTCCTTGGTTTACCTGGACATTTGCAGCTCATGGCCACCATCCAGGAGGTGCTGGCGAAGCAGAACGCTTAAAAACTAATCATAATCTTCCAGAGACATATGCAGCACTTGAAGGTTTATGCAGATCTTTTAAAAACTCTGTGAGGCACACAATGTGATTCTCATTTCACCACTAAAGGAAACAAGGCAAGATTTCAACTTAGTGTGCTTAATTCTACCTATAATTCCCTTTCTATTAAAACCATGTATTCTGATAAACTGGATTTTCCAGTTAACAAGGACAGAAGTAGCTACTTTGTAAAGTGAAATCTTCCAGTTAATTCCAGTTAAGCGATACAGAATCTTAAGACATCTTATCCAGAAAGACCTGCCTGGGGTGGAGACGGCAGGCAGGTACTCCACCAGCATGGTGTCAGGACTGATGGAATAAGGAGGGTGCAGATAGTAATAAGGAGGAGCAAGGGGCACAGAATGGGAAGAAAGAGGCAGCAGAAGCTCCTGCTGGGCAGGCAGGTGGCTGCCAGGCTGTGAAACTCTGATGAGGGGAGGCACTAATGCTTCCTGAGTGACACCGAAGTCACAGCAGCTACATCTGCAGGTGGACGGCTTTGCCAGCTCTGCAGAGGGAAAAGAAGGGTGGGGCCCTCCTCCTAGAGCAGAAAGGAGAAAAAATCGGGGGCATCCAACAAGTGTCTGAGAGTTCTGGAAGGACTGCAGGCAAACACGTGACCAAAACCCTTGGGAGAAATGGTCCATAAGCAACAGCATCTACTGGACTCTGAAACAATGTGCCTGCACCAAGAAAATCATATTTTCAGCCTCTAGCATGATAGCATTCCATGTTTTAATCCCCTCTGTGAGGAGTAACAGCCCCAGGCAGATGAGGTGCTGCTGGAAAGCCTCGGAGATGCACGTTACTGCTGAGCAGTCACCACGCACAGTGTGTGCTTTGGCACGACCCCTTTACTTACTTTATAGACACTCACGTAGCACTTGTGCTACGTTGTTCTGAGCACTGGACAAATATTAACTTACGCAGTCCTCACAGCCCCACCCCCCTGAGGAAGGTCCTGTTTTACAGAATGCCCCAGGCGCAGTGAGGTCGAGAGATCAGCTCGGGGTCAGGGAGGCAGTGAGTGGCAGAGCTGGAATGCAAACCCTGGCAGCCTGCCCTCACCTCTCCACTGTGCTGCCTCTTAGCGTCACCCTCAGTGCAGTTCTGAGAGAAAGGAAGGAAGTGACCCAGCTTTCCTGACCCAAAAGGCTGGGCCCTTCCTCCTGGCTGGTGCTGGCATACCCGCTCCCCAGAACCCCGTGGCAAGCCAGACTCTGTGGGCCCTGAAAACCAGCGCTCAACTGCAGTTCTGCGTGGAACTCCATACAGGGAAGCTTGCATTGCTCTAAACTGCTGGAGGTTAACCCAGATGTATACAAAACATGCAAACATTTTTACTTCAATACAGTGTTTAAGCTAATTTTTAGGTGACAAGAGAAGTAATAAGGTCTCAAAGCAGGTATACAGAAATCCCACCCCCAAATGTGACAAATGCCCCATGACCATGAATCCCAGCTCTCAGGAAGCTCCAGGGAACAGAGAGAGGCACTTGGAGCTAATAGCTGTAAAAATGTACTGGCCACACCTGGCAAGAGATCCAGGAGGTCCGGGCCCCTCCGAGAAAACAGGAAGAGGACACTATGGCTTGCAGAAAACCCACAGTGCTCGCTGCATGCCCATGTGAAGCTGCTGACACCCATGTTGCATGGTTCTGTGGTTTTGTTACAGAACAGAGGTCCACGGGGGGCAATATTTGGCCCACCCAGGGATGCCACAAACTGTTACAGAACAGATACATCAGGGCCCGACTCCAGAGGATGGTATACTAATACCGTCCGGACCCCCTACTGGGCCCGATTGTCTGTTGCCCATTAAAAGACATCTCTCAATGCCAGAGATTTGTGAAAAGGAAAGGAATTGTTTATATTTATTTAATGCTATACACACCTAAAAGCTTCATTGAAATATCAAAGTCCTTTAGGATATCCACCTAGGCACACAGTGCTCTCTTCTCCCCCCATCCTAACTCCAGGTACCGTGACTCAGGAAAAGAGCACAAGTCTGTTTTTCCAGGCCGCTGGTACCATCAGCTGTCCAGGCGGGATCTCCAATTAATCCAAAGTCATGCGGCACCTTCTCATGGTCCACTGGCAAGAGTTCTTTGTGCCCATTTTTCCAGGCAAAGTCTCTCCTGCTTCCCAGGCCACGCAGCCAAATGGAGCACCCCAAAGCCATGTGGGCCTTTTCTACCAAAGCTGCAGGGGTCCGCACTCCACCAAAAGTGCGTGGCTTTCTTCTTCACCTGGATGCAGGGGTCCCAATTCTGGCAAAGCCGTGTGGCTCTCTCCTCCACCTGGGCAAGAGGGGGGTCCTCACTCTGCTAAAACCATGTGGCTCCTTTTTTCCAATGGCTGCCGTGTCTGGGTTTAAATCCCTGCATCAATCCTCCTCTGTACCCCTATTTCCCACTCCTCCCACGATCAGTTACACCTGCCAGTATTTCTACATTATTACAAGTTTACTGGGCTGCCATCATTAGTCTGGGCAGTTATGGCCCCATGTCCTGGAGCCAATCTTCTCCAATCTCCCACGCAGCCGCTGTAACTCGGGGGACCTGCCCCCCAGTTACATCTTGGGAGGAAGTGACTTCATCCCCCTGGCCACAGCCATGTAACATATCTGAGTGACCCACCAAAGGCTATAGATATGTTAAATGGCCATGCCATGGATTAGCTCCAAAGCTGTGTCTGTACAAACAGCCCTGCATGTTCCTGCTCCAAGTGTCCCTTCCCCCAACTCACACCTGCGGGGGAAGGGGTGAGGACATCTTATATGTCTCTCCGATAATTCCTATACACCTTGAGTTCTGGACACCATTCTAAATCCCTTTTGGGGGCCCCCCTCTTGGCTGCACCCTGTATCATTTTGAAGTGGCCAAAGCCTGTCCACCCGAGAGGAGACAGGACACAACCACAGAGCATCTTCTATTTTTCCCTTACAATGGAGATGGAAGGACACTAGTGAGGTGGGGAAAGCAAGGGAACGTGGTCTGTGCAGCCACATCTTGGGGAGTCACTGCAGTCCCTGCTTCCAGGGATCCTCTGGGCAGCTCCCGACACACGCAGACATTTCACGCTCATACTGACTGTCCCAAAGTTTTCTTTTTCCGTCCCTCTCTTCTTCTAATGCCCCGGACATCCTGAAAACCTTGCTGGTCCCTGCACCCAGAACAGGAGCATGAGCATTGCTGGTCATTATACTGATGTTGCGACATGACCCTGTGTTAATAAGCTGCTGAGCTGTGTGCACAGGCAAGGGCTGTGCGAGGCCCAGGGAACCACCTGTACGGCCTGTGTCTGGGAGTCTGCACAGTCCTGTCCCTGTGGTGGGACTGGACGGGACTCCTACAAACTGGGCTCTGGCTTCGCAGGTAAGAATGTGTGTCTGCAAAGCTTTGCTCTAGAGAGGTGTCCTTCCTGCCTCCTGGCACCTACATCAATAGGGAACGCTTTTCTGCCCATATTCCAACATGCTGGCCCTCAAAGTGGAATGCCCTCCCTTCCCGGTGGAGGGCAAAGGGGTGCGTGTGTGAGGGAAGGGCTGTTGGCCCAGATAGAAGACGACTCGGAGGAAATGAAAGCCTCCCTACGAACCTGAATATCTGAAGGACGTGCGTGGGGCAGAGGACACACACGTGTTCCACGTGGCCCCGGAGTACAGAAGGGGGACAATGAGTAGAAACCACAGGGAAGCCTTTTTTTTTTTTTACTTAATATGCAGAAAAACATTCCAATGATCTTGTCCAACAATAAAACAATGGGCTGCTTTAGAAGTAAACAAGCTGAGACCTGGTAAGTCAGAGATGCTGTAGGGGGAATTCGAACACGAGAAAAGAAGCTGTCAGGTGACCCCTGTACCCGAGTCTCTGTCATTATGGTAAATCTATGATTTACTGTCTCTGTGAATTAGGAGAGACATTTCAATTCATCTTTCTGGTTTTATAACGGAGAAAACCAGGGCCGATAAAGAGGACGTGACTTGACTCCAGCCATTCCAGTCTGTCTCTCCACCCCCTCATCAGCACTCAGTTGGCGGAATGAGGAGTGCTTGTTAACCATTTCAGTGTGAGGAAAGAGGAGGAGGTGAGACAGCAGGGGGAGGGAGGCACAATTGCCAAGAGCCGAGGACACACTGAGCACCTCCCTGGCTCCCTGGAGGCTCAGGCTGGTTCTGAACACGGCCTCCGGGCCTCACACCAGGAGGCTGAGAAACGTGGGCACAATGGGACTCTGTGAGCTAAGGGGTAGACATGGAAACTCATCAGAGTCAATGACACCCAGGGTAAATCTTTCCTATTATCTCACATGGATGATGAAGGGTGGGTGTGGAGAAGAAGAAAGATGTGAGGGATGGAGAAGAGGAGGAAGGGAAGGAAGGGAGGGAGGGAGAGAGGAAGGAATTACACTAATGCTTCCGCATGGTAAGAGAAGTTTGAGTCCAAGTCAAGCGGCAGACATATCAAAAAACATGAAGCCCACACCCTCTAGCAACTATAAAAACATGCCCTCCCTGGTGTAAGAGCTGTGAGTGGACTGCCTGGGCACAGTTCACACTAAAACCAGTACCACTCCGACTCCCCAGTGACCCAAAACCCCAAGCAGCAGCCCGAGAGCAGCCGTCTGCAGCTCTAATGGCACACTCCTCAGCATCACCAGGGATGTCACTGTGCTGCGGCGAGGAAAACTGATAAAAACCACTTTGCTGGAGGGGCTCCCAGAGGTTGGAGCAGAAAGCCAGCCTTTGCCAAATGTGGATGTGGATGGAGGTGGCGGGGCAGTGTGCATGGGGTTCAAATGCCAAGGTAAGAATGTAAGTGCCCTTGAATGCTTTACGAGACTGTGAAAGACTGTGACTGTCTTTAGCTTTCAGTTACGTGCATGCTGTAAAATTCCCCGTACCCCTACTCAATAAAGGCGGCTCGGTGACCCAAGCTGGGTATGAGGCTTAAAGACCTCTCCAGATGTGCCGTTTTATTATTATCAGGACACAGAGGGCAGGGTCTAGGAATCGTCCTCCTACGACCTCAAGTGCATAGAGGGCAAGCAGGGCACTGAGGCCAGGGACCCGAGTTCTAGTCCTGACCAAATGACCAAGTGACCCAGGGAAAATCTCACCTATCAAAACCCAGTCTCTTCTGCAAAACGAGGATAAAACCACCTGCTTCCTGCTCTGCTGAATTAGTATGAGGAGCAAATGTAAAACCAACCTGAGAACAGGTGAGCACTGCTCAAGCCTAAGGGGCACTTATAACCATGGGCAGGAGTTGCTGGTAAAGCAGTGGCTTCTAAGGGGCACGAAATAGTGTGAAGTGATGCAGAGGGGACCAGGGGTCCAAGCATCAGAGTGAGCAGCGGGAAGGAAGCAAGGTCTGAAGATATCACTAGTTATGGAAGGGGGGCCACAGACCCTTTTCTAGGGTGCTCAGAACCCCAGCTGCAGGGGCTACTGGCCCTGCAGACTGTTATGCTCTTGAGGGCTTGGTCTGTGGCCTGTTCAATGAGAGTAGTTGCCCAACAAACACCCAAGGCATTCTTAACAGCTAAGGTGTTAAAGTCACAAAAACAGCTTGGATAATCTCAGATGTGCTAAGTGGACAACGGACAGCTCCTAAGAAATGCAGGACTCCAGGACTGAGGCCCAGATCCTGTTGATTTCCTGAGGTTACCTTTCTCTACAGAAATTCCAGGACCAGGCCACAGGGGTGGGGGTGAGGGTGGTGTTTGGATTTCCAGTCCATGCCCTTCCCTCAAGCCAGGAGTGCTGCACTACACTGCCTTCACCTCCAGCCCCTGCCGGTTTCTCCCAGACAAGGACCCCTCCCAGCTACTGGAAATTCTGCTCACTCCAGACATAGGAAAAGCCCATCCAGGAGGCACAGGGCAACATTTTCCACTGTGTCCGGGGAGGAAAGCCTGCCCTGCAGGCCCTCTGGGGTGCACAGAAACACACCAGTCAGCCTTTCCCGGTCACAGCTGAAAGGGTGCAGTCCTGGTGAAATTCTAAAGTGTGGCTAAGGTGCACCCGAAGCAGCTCTTGAGAATTTTTGAGACCAGCCACACATCAATGGTAAAAACGAAGCATTTACATTTTGAAAGACAACCACCCCACCTCCACTCCTTTTCCTTGGTTCTTTCTACGTGGAATTACGGCCAAATCCCAGTGGTGAGTTCTCAAAATTAGTAAATTACAGTCTCTATGTAGTGTTAGCACGCCCATCAGAGAGAGCCTCATCCTATTCAATTACATACAGCTCCTGAGCGGACGGGACTACCACCAGGAGACACGCCAGCAGACTTGGTTCGATGCGTTTATAGCAACAGGACACCTGCACTCTTCACCTTGAAACTCCACACAAAAACTAAAAAGGACCCAACCCTCCCCTCCTGGTTCTAGCAAATAACAGATCCAAACACACCGCCAACCTGGGCAGTGTCCCACGTTGAATGCGACAGCCTCTCACAGCCGCCTTCCCCTGCACCATCCCCTTCCTGTGCCCTTTCCCATCCACCCCTCTCTGCTCCGCCCCTGCAGCTGAGGGTGCCTGCACGTCCTCCGGTGGCCCAGGACAGTCCTGGTTCACACCTGTTGTCCTGGTGTGATTAATAGCATCCCCCCTTCACTCTCAAACATGTTCTAACTTAAAAAATAAGTTAATACTCAAATTAAATGGTCACCCCACCCATACCGTACATAACTTCCAGGACTATTTCTCATGATGTTTATCTTTAACTACTCCAGGTGGGCAGACCTAAAACATGAGAGTTTTAAGTGGTAGGGCCTAATTCCAACTGCATACATCTTCTCCTCCTGTTCTTTCCTTTAATTTTTATCCCCCATTTTGTTCCAGAGGGGATTCGCCTTAGCTAACAAAGAAGCCGAAGTGTGTCCAATAGTCATAAGCTTGCCACAGGTATACCACAGGTTTAGCCCCATGTTTTCTATTAGTCAACTGAACAAAAAAAGGACATCTAGTTAGTTGTACAGAAGGAGAAACTAACTAATCATCCAGGACAAATACAAGTATTTGTGACTCTAAGACCAGGGAGACAGGGGCCATCAATGAGGCCACTGTGTTTCATTAGCGATGTCCTTGGACTGGGCCTGAGCAGACAGTGAGGCTCGGGGCTGGGGTCTCAGTGGGTCCCGTGCTGTGCTGGCTTGTGTTTGAGGTAGCACTGTGCAGACAGGACAGTGAAATGAGAAGCGGTTAACACACAACCGCTGCTTCTCTCCTGGACCCCTTCTCTTCTCTTCTCTTTGGCGTCTCTCCCTCCTTCCCTCCCTGTCTAGACCTTCCAGCTCCCCAAAGCATCTTCAGACACTGCGAGTAGTTAAGAAGTTCTCATACCCATTAAAGTTAAGGTATTGTGGCTGCCAGCTCTGATAAACGGTAAGTCTGGGGATCTTTTTATTTTCTTCAAAAATTACGTTTCTGGCAAGGATTATATTTGGCCTTAACATTTTGTTCTTAGGTAAGTCTGAGGTTAATTAGAAAAACATTTGATGGAATTTTAAGTTACCAGTAAAAATCAACTATTCCAATTAATGAAGGAAAACACTGAAGAAAAACCAAGTTGCAGCATCCAAAACTGTCACCCTCGGCACCCAGGGACCAGTCAAGCAAAGTCTTCAAAAGGTCCAGGCCAACGGGCTGAAGCATTGGGGTTGTTTTTTGCCTCAATAAACTTTTAAACCCCAAATCTCAACCTGGCAGTTCTCGAGCTGAAACTGGTGCACCATTGTATTTTGTTTGGCCAGCAGATTGTTGGCTTTAATTGTCAATATTTAAAAATCAGGAGCTTTTACATTAACAGCACAGGTTTCTGGCTTCTCTTGAGGGGAAAAATGAGAAAAATCTGGCAACGTGGCTCATGTTCTTGCAAAATAAAAACAATCAAGAACCACGGCATAGATGGGTTTTCAATCAATTACCTTCCTTTCTTCTCTTTCACAATCCATTTTTAAATTCTCAAAAATCTTGTATTATTTCCCGGAGGTATTTACTTGAAATTAAACTGCTACGGGCTGTATCCTGAGGTGCTGAATCACAGGTGACCCCTGCTTGTGCCTGTAACAATAATGTTACATTCACTGGGTCATCCCTTCTCCTTTTGAAAGCCTAACTGGATGTTCTTTCATTTAACAGTTTTTTATAGAACAACCACCCACATCCGTCTGATCTTGAATGAGGTAGGGCGTGTGCGGATTGGGGTTTGGGGCTCCTCTGGACTGGTCTGTGCAGGTGGCTGTAGCTAATCACATGCAATCCAGATATTTTATTTCATCCACAAATCTCTCCCAGGCTCTGGCAGGCCACTTCAAGTCCTCTCTGCACCAATAAGGCCTCAGAGTCTCTCCGTACTCCTTTTATACAAAAGGGTATTGGGGGGTCAGCTGTATGATGCCTTGAACCTTTGAGAGCAGCTGAAACGATGTGCGGTGTGAGCAGCCAGGTGGCCTGGAAGGCCAAGATCACATCGTGCTCTTCCCAAACACTGTTGATAACTGGGTAGGAAGGAACAGGCAGGGGAAACGGGGGTGCCTTTCCTCTGTTTTAGTTATTGCATCTAAACAATATGATTCACTGTTATGTCTTTACCTTGCCTAGACACTATCTTCCAGACTCCTGAAAAGCTAAATGTTTATCACAGAGCCAAGCAGACAGAATTATAGCACCTTCTTTACAGTCCCAAGTTCATGGTTCTTGCGTCCATCGAGATTAAGATAGTCCTATGCAGTTAGAGAAGGGGTTTCCCTTGCTCATACTCAAGGCAGACGCTGGCTTGATTTTATTAAGAGACAAGGTTTCCTCACAGGGCCAGGTGGATGATGTGGAACCAGTGAAGTAGCCAAATGCATTGGCACCTCAATCCACAATGAGTGACAGTAATGAGGCCCCACGAGCATCTCTATGACTTCACATTTCTGGAAGTCCATCAGCACCAGCCAGCCTCATAATGAGTGCTGTCTACAGAGGCAGGAACATAGCGAATGTCCAGTTGCATTATCTCATACTAGGCAATTCTGGATCCTAAACAGAAAGCTCAGAAAGTCAAGTCTGCCACTCCTAAACAGGACTACAAGGGTTCTCTATGATCAACCATCAATGGTTCATTTAAAGAAGTCACCCAGTGCAGGAGTAAGAGGTAACGTGTTTATTTCCAAGTCAAATCCAGTTTAAAAGCTTGATCTTTCTGCTGCTAACCTAGAAGTGGAGGGCCTGGGGCCTGCATATCCATTTTGCTTTGTAACCTGCAGAAAAACAGTCACGTGGCTGAAATGTGTACTCGAGGTGGCTCATGGAGCTATGTTTAAATTCCCCTCACATGGCACTGGTCATGCTTAACTCAGTCCTTTCCACGCACTGTCACGGAAAATCCCTCTTGGACATATGCCCCTATGATTCAACTATGCTATCTTGGTTTTTTCCCCAGGTAGATGCTTATAGATAAGTCTTTTTTGCTGCCCAGATTGTAAATGAGGCTCTGCCAATATGATGTTTATTTAGGAAAAGAAACAAGGTACAGTAATGCAAACAGTCCATCCTCCCAGGCACATCATCCATGGTTGTGTCTCAGCTGGAGCACCCGCCCAGACCTGCCGCTCAGTGGAGCCACCTGGGGAGGTGGTCCCACCAGCAAGGCTGCAGGCTTCCAGAGACAGGGGTCAGTTTTTGTCCACCGCTCAGCCAGGCCATGGCAAAGGCCCATGGACTGAGTTTTCTACACGGGCACAGAGCCAGGTCCTCCTAAGTACACTTCCTGGTGGCTATGCCCACACAGCGAATCCCATCACCCTTCCGAAAAACCTGTCAGAGGAAAAACAGAAGCATGGCTCACACGCTTCTTAGAGTTCTGAAGGCAGGATATGAAACTGAGGATGACGTGGGCCACACAGTGAGGCTGACAGTTCCTACAGCGGAGCACCCCTGTGGCTCCACTGAATTTTACCTGCCCTGTCTCCCTCATTCTTCCTTGTACTAGAAATTACGTTGTAATTTCTCAAAGCACCCAATCCTGTAGTTCACACACGATGAGCACAGTGAAAATTGAGAATAACAATGTTTCCTGTAGTTTGTTTTAACAATATATGAAAGCCACTTCTGTAAGAATGCCAGTGGTGAGACATTCGACCAACACGCTCTTGAGGAAGTAAGTACCCTCTGCTTCACATTTGTTCCTTCGTGTATTCAACAAACATCTACTACGTTCCTGGCACACCTGGCCCACTCATCCACCTCCTCACCCACTCCTTCAACAGACATCTGCGCCAGGGACCACGTGATGGGTCTTTTGTTACGGATTCAGTAGAGCCAACGCTCTCATACTGCTCAGGAAGACAAAAGAACTGGAATGAGTAGTGTTTTCAGAGGCTGGAAGCTCCCGATGTATTCACCTGACCCTCCCTGGCTCCCTGGCCTTCTGCTGGCATCAGGGTGTTCACAATCATCAGATGGAGAACAATTACATTACCACACACACACAGTTCCACTCGGATCCTTCTGTACACAGCTTTTTCCTCTGAAACACATTTTCCCAATGGTGTCATTAAAAAATAACAACCTCATAGAAGATATTTTTATCTCTACCTCGGGGCAGGTATTTCTCTCCTCCTTTATTAGTAATTCCTGTAAGGGCTCTCTCTCTGCCTCCAGGTCACACGGGCTGAACAAACACAGCCCGGGCTTCCGACTCCCAGGGAGGGAAGGAATACCGGGCTTCGTTATCAGTCACTGTTTTACCAGGTGACAGGCTTGTCTCTCTTTTACTCAGATTTAACTCTAACGGAGACTGACAGGTTCAGTCTTGGTTAATTAAAAAACAAAAACAAAAAGAAGTAACAAGTGCCAAGAAATTCACCCTCAGGTGTCAGAGGGAAGAGGAGAATCTGCTCTTTTCATCTTCGAGTCCTGCCTTTACTCATCCTGACCTGATTGATGGTGGTGGTTGGGTTTTCTTACAAAGCAGAGCTTCATGCCCAGTGAGCAACAGATCTGAATTTATACTGTGACTGTCAAACCTTCCAGACGTGACTGTTAGAGCAACATCCTGACAGGAGCCAGTCTGGGAAGAGACGGAAAGTGCTGGCTGGTTTGATGGCAGTGCCTCGTCCGTCTGTCTGTTTTCAGCCCTCAGGCAAACTGGCAGCAGCAGCCTGAGGAACCGGAAGGCAAAATGACACTGTGAGTTCATACCACACTCCTCAGCTCCAAACCTAGCCATGGTAGACAGGGTTTGAAAAACACAGATTAAAAATGACAATAACAGATGGAATGATATGCTGTCTGGAACTTGCTTAAAAATAATGGAGGGGGAAATGGGTGGAGCAGAGATGAAACAAGATTGGCCAAGGGCTGTTGAAGCTCCGGGAACATTATAATATTGAAGCACCCATACACCTTACTCTGTTAGAAATTTTCCATGGTAAAAAGTAAGAAAAAGAGTTACATTGGAGACTAGCAATGTTTAATTAAAGAATATAGTGAGTACTGAGTTGACTGTAAGGACAGGTAAGATATACTGTTAAGTGAACAAAGGGACATGTATGAGATTATATAACATGAGTTCATTTTTTTTTTTTTAATTTTATTTAGTTATTTTTTAAGTACAGTTTTTTGTCTATTTTTCCCATCCCAGCCTCCCCTGCCCCTTGCTCCCCACCTCCCTCCTATTTCCTCCCCCCCCCCCTTAGTTCTCGTCTCTGTGTCCTTCCTATTTGTTCCTCCAAATCCCTCCCCCTTTTTCCCCTTAACTTCCCTTCCTTCTCCCCTCTGGTCACTATCCCCTTGTTCTCTATTTCAGTGTCTTTGTTTTTTGGGGTTTTTTTTTTCTGCTTACTTGTTTGTTTTGTTGTTTAGCTTCCTGTTAAAGGTGAGATCATATGGTATTTGTCTTTCAGCACCTGGCCTATTTCACTCAGCATAATGCTTTCCAGTTCCATCCATGTTGTTGCAAAGGGTAGTAGCTCCTTCTTTCTCTCTGCTGCATAAAATTCCATTGTGTATATGTACCACAATTTTTGGATCCATTCATTTACTGATGGGCACCTAGGTTGCTTCCAACTCTTGGCTATTGTAAATTGTGCTGCTATGAACATTGTGGTGCATAGGTTCTTTGATATTGATGTTTTAGGATTCTTAGGATATAATCCTAGCAGTGGAATTGCTGGGTCAAAAGGCAGGTCAATTTTTATTTTTCTGAGAAAAATCCATACTGTTTTCCATAATGGTTGTACCAGTCTGCACTCCCACCAACAGTGAACTAAGGAGTTCATTTACACACACACACAAAACATACACTGATAATTCCGCAGAAAGTTTCTGGAAAAGTAAAAATCCTCACAAACTTTGGAAATTTTTAATGAAAATGTGTTACTTTTTTATAAACACTTTTGTATAATAATTTTTTTAGTTCAAGGGGTGCGGCAGGGGGAAAGGACATAGTAGGGTTCAAACTGAGATAAACATCTCCATGGACCAGATGGAACACCAGCCGCACGTGACCGGGGCTACAGCCATGGCCAGAAGCAGGCAGAGCGGCCAGAAGCAGGCAGAGCGGCCAGAAGCTTGCCCTCTATAGGGTTCTGGAGACAGCAATACCCCATTCCCCAGGGAAAGGAGAAGCCAGGCTCTGGTGTGAAATCAGGGAATAGGATGCCTGCCTCAGACAGGCATGCCCTTCTGGGCCTCTCGCTGTCCTTCCTCTCTCCTTCCTCCTCAGCTGTGACTATACTGCAATCTTCTCTTTGCTTGTCTTCCCCTCTCTGAGCGCTGGGTTTCTAATAAAGGATGTTAAAACTCCTGGCCAGAATCGTGGACCACTTGTTTTCTCGCTGTAACACTGGAAGTGTCTGTTTTGCAGATACCTTACATTGCTTAGGATATGTAGTAAAGATATAAAAACCAGCCTGCATAGATACTAAATTCATGATGATGGTTTCCTCGGGGGAGCGAGTGGAGGAGGGGGACACAGCACCGACACCCTGGCTGCAACGAGTCCAGGAAATAAAGTGTCCAGCCTTGTTGCCCTCCAGAAAGGGAGGAGGAAGGCTCCCACGTCCGGGAATTCCTGAAGGGAGTTCAGCTGCTGAGAAGCCAAAATATTAGCACTGATTATCCAAAGTTATCAGTAGCTCCAATTTTACATACATGGAAACTGAAGTTCAAAGATTAAGCCCTATAGTCCCAGAACTAATAAGTCGCTGAGCTGGGACTGGGTAAAATTGCCACCAACACTAGAGAGCCCTGAGCTGCGCCAGGCACTGTAAATGCACTGCCTAAATGAGACCTCCGATCACCCGTGACACACATAGTTACATAGCGCTATAACCTCTACTCCTCGGGTAAAGAAACTGAAGTTCAGAGAGATCAGGAGACTTGCCCAAGGTCATGCAGCTATGAGTGGCAGAGGCGGCATCCATCTACCCTCCTCCAACCTCTGTGGTAGACAGACCTCACTTCCTCCCCAGTTCCCCTGGCAGCTCCCAGAATGGACAGGGCACCCTGCAGATAAGCCAGACATTTTCCTTCCAAGGATCTGGAAGGAGGCTAGGCTGGCAAAAAACGCTGCCAATAAAAACCATGTGACCTAAAAGGTGAAAGAGTAGACACTATTAAAATACCTCACACAAAAGCAAATTCCTGCCTAGTGGTATGTTATCAGCAGCTGACAGGATTAGCCTGCTGCTTCCCCCTCAGGATGGGTTTGAGCGCAGACCAGCACACAGCTGGCCTGCGGAGCCGACACAGAATGAACCGGAAGCCCACGGCCCCCACCCACAACGCTCCCATTCTGCAGCTCCTCAGGTGGCCAGCTCTGAGAGAGTGACCAAAACCAAGGGCTGTGACCCCAGCTCCTCAACACGCACACACTCTCACACACATTCTCTTGTGATCACACACACACAGAGGTCAGGCACAAATAATGGCTCTTTTTTATTATAAAACCTTCTATTAAAAAATCATAAACATGTAATTCTGTAACATAACAACATCACACTCAAGCACACCATATGACATTTTAGGTGAATTGTTCAAATTAAAACTATAAATTATTATGCCCATATCATTACCTTGCCAACCACACTCAAGCAGGCGTTAGTTACTTCTGCCAAACTCTATACATTTTCTCTCTCTGCCCCCCACTGCCCTCTGTGCCCCCCACTCCCTCCCTCCCACACCTTGGCTCAGCAGGAGCCCTGTGGCCTGAATCTAAGCCAATGACAGGCTTCCTAGCCCCAGTGGCCACCCCCAAAACCACAGGCTGGCCTCTCGCTCCTGCAAGGTGGTGAACCTCAGGCCCGTTATCTCTCAGAGACTTTGAGGGCTGCCTCCCACTCCTCGCTCTCTCCCCCTCACGAGCTCCACTTCCTCGCCCTCTGTTCCTGCTTCCTCGAGGGTCTTGTGAGAAAGCCACATCACTGGCTTCGCTGAGAAGAGAAGACTTCTAACTCTTGGATAAGGGCTGGGCTGTCAGATTTAGCAAAATCAGAAACAGACCACCCAGTTAAATTTAAATTTCATTTAAACGACAAATAATTGTTTCGTATAAGTATGTTCCCGTGCACTATTTGGGACCTACTTATACAAAACAACTGTTATTGTTTTTCTGAAATTCAAATGAACTGGGCGTCCTGTATTGTAACTGGTAACCCTGTATGGTTGGGAATGGGGTAGAATAGGAGGTTTCCAGAAGAACAAACCATGGTGGGTGTTGGGGGGAGACACAAAAAGGAACTGTGAGGATTAGGGGAGGGACTGAGGAAAGACTCCTCACTAAAGGGTCTCTTTTACACCAGAAACTTTCATGTGTGTGATCACATTTGAGTTTTCTAGTGATTCTGGGCATTGCATATATTTATCCCGACTTACAGATTAAAAAACAGAGGGTCAGAGAATCAAGTGACTTGCAAAGCATCACGTGGGTAACTCATGAAAGGCAGGACTATAGACCATGGTTTCTGCATACAACCTGAGTGCTATTTATTCTACATAGAGCCGCTTTATTCTTTGTAATTTTTATAGGCCATAAAGAGGTGAGGTTTTTCTTCTGTCTTCTAATACATTCATAAGGAAGCAGATTCAAAATGGCTCCCTGGACTAACACACATCTACAAAATATAGTTGTCTGTTTACAGAGACCATGCCAGTCATTAGGCCCTTCTCTCCTTTTGGCCGCTTATCCCACCAAACGTATCACCAGTGAGGACCTGTTTGTGCCCTACTTCCCTGACACAAGGAAGAGAAAAAGTCGAGAAAGGAAGGGCAATGTTTCACCCAAAATGACCAATTTTCAGATGAGAAAGGTCACAGGATATTTGACTCAACAGAATCTTAACCGGGACCCAAGAAAAGGTTCCTCTATCACTACTCCAGCATCCCATGAGCCTTCCTTTTCCAGAAAGCACAGTCAATTTGGAGCACATTTGGCCAAATAAAAAAAAAAGGTAAAGAAAGCTACTTGTCAAACAGACAGGGGGAAATACTTTCTCCCTCCAGCCCCTCCAAGCTTGTAACGTTAATGGCACACAATAGAGGGGAAACAGCCATAAAAATGACTTAATATGTGCCCTTTAGAAGTGAAGTAACTGTCAGACAAGTGACTATAAAAATAACACAACTGAGGAGATCCAAATTTATTTCTGCTTGGTGAATTTCCAGCTCAAAATGAACTTAGTTATTTAATCTGTCGAAGTTTTGCTTTCGTGCTGTTTTGTTTTGTTTCTAAACTTTCCTTTCTTAGATGCTAGCAAATTCCCCTTAGGATAGAAAAAAAAAATTACTTGCCCACCTTGCACGCCATCAGTTAGGGAGAGCGCACAGTTGTCAGGCAGCTGCGGGTCCCTAAAGGAGAGCCCAGGGGGCGGCCAGCGCCTGCGGAGGTGGGCAGACAGCCTCGCACGCAGCAGGTTCCCCGCAGGTCCAAAGAGACAGGCTGCGGCTCATGAGAAGGGCCCGGTGCTGTCTGTCCTTGCTTGGCTATTGTTCACTCACTCCTTTCCATCTCCCCCTTTCTTCTCCCACCCCCTCCCCACAAATACACATACCCTGGCACAGGCCTCAGAGTGGCAGACAACTTAACGTGTGGTCTTTCAGGTCATAGAGGAGTCTCCAGTTTTCCTGTGGAAGATGGCAAAAAGCCACACTCCATTCCCCGTCTGCCCCGGTCTGCACCAAACCCCTCCCAGGCCCAGAATATTCCGTGCAATTACCCAGAAGCAATATGGTACAGAGCAGTTTGGGGCCATCACTTAGAGACTTACTAAGGGCCTTTAGAAACATTTCAGCTCAGGGAGAGGGAGACACAGAGAGAGGGAAGAACATAAAGGGAGTTTTCATGTCTGTTGGTTTTGGGCATGCAGGCCTGGCAAACGGCATTTTTGGAACGCCATGACGGTCCTGCAGCAGAGGGCTCATCTTTCTCACTGTTCATCATCATAATTACAGACTCGGAAGGTGAGAAAACCTCAATTTCATTTTGGATCTAAAATGTTTCAGAGACTGCTTTTGAAAAGGCCAGATAATTGAATCAATTTAATTTTCACGGTTTATAAGACCCTAGATCTACAGAAAACATAAATTCTGGCCAATTTAAATTGCGTGTGATCAGGTTTCCATTTATATTACATAAGAAGATTTCAAACTAGGGCTTGAAGGCATCACTGCTCTAACTGCAACTGAATAATTTGCTTGGTTTAAATATTCTCAAGACACTGGACCCTACAGAGCAGTGAGAAGCTCATCAGCAGACAAGCAACTCCAGGACAGAGGAAAGACAATGAGAAAGTGGTGAGCACCAGGAGCGCTGGGACCCCCATTGCCAGAGCTGGGAGAGGGAGCGTGGAGCACACCTGCTCCCACTCTCAGGGAGGGGAGCCAGGGCCCCAGGCCTGGTGGCAGAGCTGGGACCAGCACAGAGGACTTTGGACTCCTGGTTCAGTGTTTCTTCCATCACCTCCTGCCATGAAATCAAGAATCCCAGACATAAGATCCACCTTGTTGTACGAGGTGAGGGAATGAGACAGGGAGACTGCTGGGAGGTCAACGGCCAGTGTTTGCCAAAACCCTCTTCTGTCCACTCCCTAATGCAGAGTAAGAGGCTCTACTTTGTGACCTTGGAGCAACTTATGAGAGGATTTTGTCCAGGAGATCAGCCCACAAGGCCCAGGAGTTATCGACTCATTCAGAGGCTTTGCAGGAATTTCCTGTTATGTGATCTGGGTCTTGCAAATAGCCACAGCCAAGTTGAGATTGTTGCACCCCTCCCCCGGCCCCTCAGGAGAAACGCTTGCTGCTCTTGAGTCACTAGTTGCTGGTGCCCTGGCAGTGCTTCGAAGACTAGGCCTAGCTCCAAGAATGTCTGAAGGGAGCCAGCATGAGGGTCTGCACTGAGAACAAAGAGTAGGCCAGCCCAGTGGACGGTGAAATCCCAGCTCTGGGCAGCTCAGCTCTGGGTCAGCGATGGCTCTGCCCAGAGGAAGAACAGTCAGCAACAGAGAACTCTCTGGACCCAGGGCCACAGGCCTGCGTGTAAACAAAAACCTGTAGGTCCTTCTTACTTTCCTTCTTTTTTTCCACTGTAAGACACACTAACACAAAAGCACGCATGCAGACACACGCACGGCTACCCAGGTAGGGAACTGAAGCACTGCTGTGCTCCAGGGGCAAGCCCCACCCCCATCCTATCCAGAGGTAACCATCATTGGCTGTTGGGAAAAACCATCCAGCTTTGGGGAATTGTCATTTCCTGGTTGCCCTTAGAACTTTCAGTACTTGTGTACGCACACCTCAAGACTGCAGTGTAGTTTTGTCTCTCAGTGTACTATTAACTGTGTTTGCTCACTTTTGCTTTTATATATTTAGTATTCAATTGCATAGATATACTTTATTTATCCATTCTGCTGTCTACGAACATTTCAGTTGTTTTCAGTTGTTGGCCATGACCGACAATGCTGCAGTGAATGTCCCTGAACACGTCCCCTGGTTCTCGGGTGCTGGAGTTTCTCTCAGGACGCACAGTTGGCAGTGAAACACTGCATTGCCCAGAACACACTCTCCTTCACCTCGACTAGGTTATGCCATCATGTGTTCCAAAGTTGTGCTGCCTCTCCTCCTACAAAACACTGGTAAACCCACCCCGCTATACAGAGGAGTGGTCACCGGTGACTCAGAGGCCAAGAAAGCCTAGTTCATCACCAGACTGGCAAGTTAAAGCTAGATCCTCATGCCTCCCCTGTAAGACAAAGCCCAAAATTTTAAAATTCTGAGCTTAACCAGAACCAACAACCAATACAGCTGAGCTTTCCACAAGAAAAACATCACAAACTCCCTCAGAAGCACGAGATGTCATCTCCAGCTTTGGCGCAAACCCACCTGTCCATACTATTAGCTGTAAGTAGAAGACACTAAGTGCAGAAGGATTTCATGCTGATGAATCCCAGTGGGCCATGAGCGGCAGGAGAGAGGGGAGCAGCAGGTGGGGAGGGGTCCTGGAAGGCCCCCGACAGCTGCCACCTACCTGTACACCGGCTGCATCTCTCTTGCGATGCCAATGATGGCGCCGGGCAGGAAATTGTCAAACTCCTCAAACAATTCCCGGATGTTGGTCTTGTACTTTAGGTCTAGGTCCAGCTGAATTATCCGCAGGATCTCTGGAGGAAAGAATAATAAGACACAATAATAAGACACAGACACACATCCTGGGAGGCTCAGCTATTTATAGAAAATGAAGTGGAAGGTGCAGAAAAGGGCACTGGGTTATTCCTGCTGCCACCAAAGATGCAAAGTCGCTGCTGGCAACAAAGGCCCTTGCTCTCCCAGCCACCCCTCCACAAGACTAGATGTCTCCACAAACAAATGTCCTGTATCTTTCCTTCCAACTGCAGACGCACATTTTATCTAAATCCAGGCAACCATAGGCCCCAGTTTAGGCCTACTGTCCTGGTGTAATAGTCAACAGGGCACGGTTTCACTCTCAAAAGTATCTGACACATTCTATGAACACCCTACTTAAAACTGAAAGCCTACAGGTGTTGTTCTTTGCGGCACAGGTGGTATATGACCCACAGGAGAGGGGTAAAAGCCATTATTTTCTTAAGCTCTATTAGTACCTTCTGGAAACCTAAACACATGTCAAGCTAGACAAACTGAGTCTCTCAATTACCTAGCATGTAAGAGCTGACTGCTTCTGTTGCCTGCAGATGACTCAGAAGAAGGGAGGAGGAAGGTGCTGGCCAAGTTCATTCTCTCATCTGTCACCTGACCGGGCCTGACTGAGCTCCTATGCTGTTGGTGCCAGGAGGGGACAAGACATCAGGCTGATGGGGACCCTGCCCTCAAACAAAGACATGCAGGTGACTGAACCCAGAGAGGGGGCAACTAGTGCTGACATGAAATGGAAGAGGGACTGTTTGAGCTCGACAGAGGGGTTGCTTGGAGGTAAATGATGAAGAGAGATCATAAGTACTTGGTGTAAGGAGAAGGCCTGGAGGGAAATCAGACCACATGAGTGCAAGTTCCAGTTCAGCTGCTGATGAATTCTGCAGCCCAGGGAAAATTCTTTGACTTCTCCAAATCTTAGTTGTTTCGTGTCATCTATACAAGGCAGTGGAGCCTACAGGGACCTAGGGCTTGGAGTGTAGGAGACTTGCTGAGGCCTGAGGCAGCCTAGGAAGACTTAACGGAAGAGGGTGGCACGGGCTGGACCTTGATGTGTGGGTAGGCAGGAGAGGTGGTGCAACACCAACACCAGTAGAAGCGTCGGGGCTCTGGGCTTGGCTCCTCGCCAGCCTTTCTGTGTCTGTCCTGCCCATGGGACAGAGCCCAGCTGCTGCCTGAGGACAGGCTACCCCTGGAAGCCCTCTGCAGACAGGGGCCTCTGCAGACAGGGGCCCTCTCAGTGGCATCTCAGCCTCTATCCATCCATCATGCAGGGCGTGGCACCCAAACACTGAGGAATGTTTATAGAATTTAATTGCCATTCTCTGAATTAGTTTATGAAGAAATCAGTTTACGATTTAAGAAAAACTGATTCATTTGTTCCTTGTTCTATCTTCCTTTGTGACACAGAAACAAAACATTAGCCGACATCCTACTCGAGTTTCCTGAAGGGAAAAAAACAAGTTACAGCAGGTAAGAACCCAGCTGTCCAGCCAGAGGAGAGGAAGAGGGCACCAGAGACGGCTTTTCTGGCCCTTGGGGGGAGGGCAGCAGGAAAGCAGCCCCCCAGGCCGCTGTGGGCCCTGCCGCCTGCCTGGCTTCGTGCTGCCCACCCCCCTGCAGAACAGTGAGTGGGAATGCTGCTTCCCCTCCTGCTCCCAGACACCAGGAAAGGTGCCGGTCCTGGGGCCCCTTGTGGCGACTCTGCTGTCACCTGGAAAGCTGCCCTAAACCCGGGGTGGAGACTAGAAAGAGGCCACAGGGCGGGGCCTCCAGGATGCTGCTTTCAGACGTGGCTCTAGGAATACAGGAAAGGAATTCGAGGGTGACCTTAGGGAAGAACACTGTGTGCCGAGAGGGAATGACTGACCAGGAATCAGAGTCACAGCCATCAAGAAGTCTTTTTTTTCTTTTAAGATTTTATTTATTTATCTTTAGAGGGGAAGGGAAGGAGAGAGGGAGAGAAATATCAATGTATGGTTGCCTCTTGTGTGTCCCCTGCTGGGAACTGGCCTGCAACCCAGGCATGTGCCCTGACTGGGAATCGAACCATGGTTGCTTGGTTCCCAGGCCCATGCTCAATCCACTGAGCTACACCAGCCAGGGCCATCAAGAAGTCTTAATGGGGAGGCCCCACAGCACCCACCCCTTCCAGCCATTTCTCTTCCTTCTTTTGGTCCATCTCCCGCGCCCCCATCTCCCACACACAACCCTCACACAAGGTAGAGCAGGGACTTTCCAGGACAGGGACAGAATGGCACCACTGCCCCAAGCAGAGAAACCACATCATCACAGGTTCTGTTGATGAAGCCGGTGGGTGTCGGGGGTGGCTGGACACAGGGCATTTGGCCTAGACATGGGAAGGCCTCAAGAATGTTTGGTGGTAACTTTGTGGCACTTTCAGGAGTACGAGAGAAGGGTGAACCTTACTCTCAGGGCCCCAGGGAGTACTTCAATAACATCAATCACAGCCACATAGAGGCGCCCTTCCTTCGAGTGGTTTTTAAGTGTTCACTGTTGCACAAGCAATAGTTTATTTCTCATAACCACCCAACATGTTCAGATGAAGAAAGAGAGGCTTAGAAAAGTAAAAAAAAAAAAACAACAGCCCAAGGACCACGAGGAATACGTGCTGGAGCTGGCATCTGAGCCCAAGTCTGCTTGACGTGAACGCCCAGCACTCTTTCCACAGACCCTGAGAGCAGCTCCAAGGCGGCAGATTCTGCCTCCAGTGCTATGCACACAGGGACCCCAGGAACAAGCAGAAGTGCCAAGCCCTTGATAGACAAAAAGCAGAGCAACCAGCTGGCCAAATGTGGAGTTTAAGGGAAGCACTCTACATGAAATGCTAATATCGCTGGAATTAAACTGCTAACAGTAGAGAGGCCATTCATTCACTCAATCAGTCATTCTTCCTTGAAAGCCTACGTGCGCTATGTGTTGCCTTGATGTCTCCGAGTCATCCAAATCCTACCTATTCTGCAAGGAGCAGCCCACAGGCTCTGCTGCCTGAGGACCTGTCTCATGGCCCTTGCCAGAGAGAATGCTCCTTGAGAAAGCAAATGTGCTAGGAAGGCAGAGCTCAGGGACATCACAAGTCTCCTGAAGAGACACGGCTCCTTCATTTGGGTAGAGCCCTGGGCTTGCCTCAAAAGGCCCCTTGATAAACCTGAGCACTTTCCCTGTTCTCTGGGGATTGGCAGGGCGTGACCCAGGAAAGGTCATGAGCAGCCCCAAGGTGCACTAATTTGAGATGCTTTACTAATTTTTATAACTCCTCATTTGTAAAGCACCTTTCAGGAAGGGTTTGCTAAAAGTGCTAACACCTTTTTTGAGAGGGACTTCACCCAATGGGGTTAACTGATCAGGAAGGAAAGAAGCAGCAGCTCCGGCACAAAGTGACCCCTTCGTGCCAAAGTGAAAAGACTGACCCAGCTGTCACCTTTCAGGCTAAGGCAGGAGGACCCGCCTTTCTATTCAGGGAGGCTGACAGTGTCCAGCACCACCTGTACTGTCAGGCGGGCATCTGTCCAGACCGTTACCCTTTTATGTAATAATGAAATAAGACGCCAAGTTGTAAATGCCCCTGCTGAAAAGGGGAAGATGCTTACTAGGAATGTTGCAATTCATTAGGATAAGACTTTTTTAAAGGGCCATGTTCCTCTGGCCTCTGGTCCTTCGTGCAGTCGTGCCTCTACAGGAACTATGTCTGAGGGGTTTATCCCTGATGCTGAAGGCTGCGGTGAGGATGAAACAGGACTGGTCTGTGGAAACAGCAGCACTGATGGCCCGGGGAGGATGCTGGTCGGAAGACAGCTGTGATGACAGCAGTAGAACAACTGAAATTTAAGGAATAAATAAATGAGAGGATTGTCCCCAAAGCACAGAGGAGATGAAATCTACAAAGAACCTTTGAGAAAAAGAAGGACTAGACATCTCCTCAGGACTAGACCTCAAAGGAATGGTCAGCATCTAAGGCTGGTTGAATGTTCACCAAGTCAGAATCCTGTGAGAAGATGACAAAAGGAGAGAGGACAGAAGAATCTGGGATAACAGATCTGAAAGATGGTCTGATAATAATCGAGGCCAATATACCCATTGTACAGATGAGGCAACTGAGGACCAAAGAAGAAGAGGAGCTTGTCAAGTGTAGCATAGTCAAGCAAAGTGGCAAAGTTGATCCCAGAACTCAGGTCTTCTGACTCCCTAGCTAATGCCCTTACGTTAATTAGCTCTCCCTCCCACCACGCCCTCCCAATATGGGCCAGAAACTCCTAGAGAGTGAAAAACACTTGTAATAGCTCAAAGGGTCCTGCAAAGACTTGCTAGTCCCCAACACAAGTAGCTCATGGAGGATCTGCCACCATCCCACAGAAATGTAAAGCTGAAGATTAGTAAGTAGTAGCCAAAGAAAAGAAATGATAGACTTCCATTATCCACATATTTTATAGCCAGCTTTGGGAAATGAGAAAATTGTTCTCCATCTTCTCATATTAACATTAGGATGGGATGTTACAAACCGCACCAAACAAATGTTTACATTCCTCCAAGAACACACCTTGAGCTGCACTAAATTTAAATGGAGGCAGGTACCTGACTTAACATCCAGGAGCCACCCTGGAGACAACAAAAGCTCAGTGTCTGGCGTGAGAGGCACAGCAAGCCGCAGTACAATGCTGCCCCGCCAACCTCTGCTCTAGTTAGACCTGTTCATTGCTGAGAATGTATCTGCTGCTACATCCAATTAGTTGGATGAGCGTCTTTCCAACTAGCCCCTCACAAATCTTCTCATGTATGCGTTTAAATCACAAAAACAAGAACTGAAGTATCAGTGTGCACCTGTGGCACTTTCTCAGGGAGAAGGACACCTGCCATATGAGTTAGAAAAAGTCCAGTGTAGGCACCTGGCGTTTGAGGAAAACCCTTATGCTGGGCATCCTACTTGGATGAGCTCAACTGCTTGATGTGGGCCTCTTGGTAGATGATAGAAGCTATGAGAGCTTTCATCATCCCCACCTGGTGGGTAAGAAGCTGGTGCTTTAAACACTGGTTTCCACAGAGGATGAGTGTTTGCAAAAGATCAGGCAGGCTGGGCTGAACTATTGCAGGAAATGAATGAATTGCTGCCTCCAGGTGCAGACAGTGGTTCAGGGGTCCTGGCTGAAACTCCCAAACACAGAACTGATGCACGTTTGATCACAAGACAGGAGCCACTGAAGCATGTCCACTCAAGTGGGAAAAGATGCGAAGGATCTAGGTGAGCTAGTTTGGGTAGGAGACCTAGTTCCACTTAAACTTAGACTCCAGGGGTAAAGTCAAGAGTGTGGTGCCATCTTCACAAGGGACCATACCATGTCTGCTCCCCTCATACTCTCATGCTTCAGTTTCAGGCTAACAAAACAGTGCCACTTGGTTCTAACAAGCTAGAAGAGGAAAGATTACATTGAAAGTGTAGGCTAGAGATACACCACCCTCCCTGGACAGGAGGAGGCGCCTGAGTGCCTAGGTGACTATACCCAGGGTTCAGGCAGCCCATACCCGCTGCCAGTGTCTGAGGCCCTGAGAAGGGCCATAGGCTTGAAACCTCTGCACACGCGTACCACACGAGGCAACATTCCTGCCCTTAGAACCAGCTGGGAGGTTCCCAAGTTTGCATTCCCCTGTGGAAAGAGGCTTGGGACAGCTCATCATCGGCCTCCAATTAAACCAGCCACAAGGCATGTCATCTGACCAGGGATGAAATTACAACCGGGAGTGAGTAATTAATGATATCTGAAAACAAACAAAAGGGGGGGAAAGCCTCCTTTCCTCTCCCCTCCCTTCGCCTGTCCCCTGAAACAATTCCTGGTAGACAACTGTTAACAAACACAAACCAACATGCAACAAAATAGATCAGGAAATTAAGACGTGCTTCAGTACGTGCTGGGCCCACCATCCTGGGCAACACACAGACAGCCCTTCTCGGAAGGGCAGATTTACCAGGCAGGCGCCTTCTCTCCCTTTCTGATCTGAGAGATTCAGAGCTTCCTGGAGATAAATATTGGTAACACATCAGAGGGTTTTCACCTCAGAACATTAGCATAAGCTCTCCACTAAGCAGGAGAGGGTTCAGGGAGAAGGGGAAATTATGACAACCCCGAACTATGCAGAGCGTCACAGGGCTGAGGACCGGAAGCAGCTGTGTGGGCAGGGAGCTCCATTTCTCATTGTCCACTTGGAAATATTGCAGCAATTTTGCCACCTGCTTTATCACCTTTTGGAGCTTTTTAATTACAGGTCAGCAACACCTCTGACCTGTGGGGACCAAAAAGGGCACATAAAAAGGGGTGGAGACTTCCTTTAGCTGTAAGAGGCTCATGACCCAAGGGGAGCTTTTGGGGAACAGGCACAGTGCTGATGGGCCACGGCAGCCGTGCCAGCCTGGCTTCTCCCACTGGAGGGTCTCAGGTCATGATGCAGAGCCTGCAAGGCACAGAGCCAAGCTGTGTCCCTGAGGGGTCCACAGGTGGAGTTCGCTGTGATGGTTCTACACTGACGAGGAACTGAGGTCACTTCCCAGCTGGGCTTTTCCCGTCGCTCAAAGCCCCTCTCCGTTTGCTTTTGCTGCGTCAGGCCCACCTGCAGAACAGCTGGCAAACCATGTAAATAACTGCTATGAAGGCACAGAGTGGAACATGCCAAGCATCCGAGGCTCTGCGGACAGATTCCTGGGGCTCTTCCAACCCGGTCAGCCAAATGCTCGCTCCATAAACGTTAATAAATGCAGGGAGAAGGTGCCTGTGGACCAGGCCCCTGCCGGGGGCAGGGCGTGTGCTGGCTCAGCTCAGGGACCTCCACGACACTCCTGCCGGATGGGCTTTAGTACCTCCCATTCTCAAATGAGGAACCTGAAGCTCAGGGTTTGGGCAACTTCTCTATGACAACCCGGCATGGACGCGTCAGAGTTCACAGCAAGGACAGATTTGCCTCACTTGATGGTCCCATCCAATTTTTTCGAGTTCCCTTTTAAAATCCCACTATCTTTAAATACAAGAAATGCTTTCCACCTCAAGGGTGAAAATATCAGACAGCTCCAGATCACCTGGTGCAGTGATGGGGCTTCCCCACCGCCCCCAACCACCTCCCTCAGGACTTTCCCCCCAAAGAGCGGGAAGACCATTAGGGTTCGCTTTCACTGAGCAGAGACCACTGGAGAAATTTCAGGGTAAAAGCGTTTAACGCCACAAAGGAAGTTGAAAGGAAGTTTTTAATAACAATGGCTAACATGTATAAAGATACTCATCCAATCATCCAAATGCTCTGAGATTGGTCAAATGAGGAAGTGAAGAAGTGAAGTGTAATCACTTAATCAAGACCTTGGTAATCAAGACCACGTGGCTGGAAAGGGGCAGAGCTGGAGCGCACACTCAAATTTGCTGGACTCTGAAGCATGTGCGTGCCCTTCCTCCCCACGCCGCCTGTCGTCCGGACCCCTGGAGAGCCAGGATGTGAGCTGCACCCGTTGCTGCAGGCTGGGAAGTCCCCTACTCTCCCCTGTGCTGATCTGCGTTTCCCACAGCAGAGAGGAGGCGAAGGGAGGAAACGGAGTTCAGAAGATTTATACAACCTGTTAGCAGCTCTGGTGAAAGGTCTGGGGGCCAAGAGGTTGAAATGAATGACTACAGTCAGTTTATGGACTCGCTATACAACAAATTCTTTGTTCTAGGCGTTCTCGCCCCCCTCTCAAAATTAAGCCCGGAAAACAAGGTTAGCTATGGCTCAGGCACAATATTTTCTTATAACTATCAGCTCCTGTTTTGTGGACAAAACAAAGCAAATTATTAGAAAAGATGCAGTTTTGCTTCAGCAACAGTATAACGAGTCTCCTCCTTCACCCTTAGCACCTTCGGTGACTAGGTGTTCAGCACATCTTTTAGGACAGGGCAGAATTTATCTCCAACTGGGCTGAAAAACTTCAGGGACATATATAATAAGATGACAGATACAACACCTGGCCTCAATCTTCCTCTTGCTTCTACTGCCAACGTGAAATTATAGTTCACAGATTTCTTTATGAAGTTCAACATGCTGGGGAAACTGAATTTAGATTTGGAAAGTAGAATCCCCCCCCTTCTCTCATTTCTGGTGTCTGCCGGCCTGTCCACAGCCTACAGCTCTCTGGTGTCTGCTACAGACTTTACTATTTTGTCCCCGAAAGTGTAAGGTCTCCTTCCTGTGTCAGGCAGGACCACATTTGGACTGTGTGCGAACAGAGACTGCCGCCTGGTCTGAGTTCTTTACCGGCAGGCCTTTTTCGGAGACCCCTGGCGATGGCAGCCGTAGAGAGCAGTCCTCTCCGGGCAGAGCTGACAGGTGTTTTTTGGAAACAGTGATGTGCCTACCACTGGTCTGCCCGAATGGTCACAGCTCCATTTTGGAAACCCCTCATTCTGAGGGTCTGTAGTGTAACTACGGGGCTCCTGTTTCTCATCCCCTCTGCCCTCTCTCCACACACGGCACTGGAGGGCTCCTTCAGCTCCAGTCTGGCTGAGTAGAGGGAAGGCCCTGCACCAACAGATGCGTGGGCCCTGCAACCAACAGATGCATACACAAAAAGGCTAAGCGGGATCAGGCAGAGAAGAGCCAATCTCTCCCAAGGGGAGGAAGCCCGCTTCCAGGCACATCTCTGACTTCCTCCTGGACCACAAAGGTGTTGAGGAAGAGCAGCCTCACATCGTTCCTGGGGCCCAGAAATCCCCATCATGGCAAAATTCAAGGAGAAAAACCAGTTGCTCCACTTTGGGGATCCAGAAACACCTTTCTCAGATTTACATATAAAGAATAACCCATTCTCTCTCCTTTTGTAGCAGGAGGAAAAAATATATGGTTTTAATCTCTTCAGGAGCAACATCTGCTCCCGGGGACAGTCTGCAAACCAACCTACTGATGGTCAGATGGCCCCGCAGGTTTTCTGCCTCCTGAGCCAGGCCTCTTGCCAAAATGTCATGTAATTTGACTGATTTTTATGCTACGTTTTTCTGTTAAATATATACTACCTATCATCATCTACAAAATGATGAGGTTCCTATACGTCAGGCACTGGGCTCGGTATTTCTATGTATTTTATCTCAGTGAAACCTTATAGGCAGGGTTTATTGTTCCCATTTTACAGTTTTCTCCCACCAAAGATAGAGTCTATGCTTCGTTGTTCTCATCCCTGTTTACCAAGGTCAAGAGGACCCCTCCTAACAGGGACCCTCACTAGAGTCCTACTCACTATGACTCTACTACGAATTACCGAAGAGCACAGAGAAGCAAAAAGACTGGCCCATGAGCTGGAACTCAATCACTTTCAAATATTCCTTACTTTGTAAAAGATTACACAGTGCAATTTAATTAGGTTTCAAAGTCTCCAGAGAAGTTAGAAGATTATTTATTTGAAATTCAACACCTAGAAAAAAATGGCAACTTCACTTAACCCATAATAGTACCAAAATACATTTCAAAATAAAGCAAGTATGCTAAAACTTAGAACAGCAATGTGATTTCCATGTGAAGTTGTCATGCAATAATATATTCTGCTACGGAGTATTACAATCTGTGCAACTCGCCTTACACTAATCTACCTTCATAATTCTAGTCTTAAATATAAATGAACTATTTCATAAATTGTATTTGAATCTCTTATAGCATGCAGTATGTAAACTATTTCCAAACAATGTTGACCCACTATATCTCATAAATCTACCTATTTGGGTCAGAGGATTTTTGAAAGGGTGTTAAGGTTAGAGCTCTCCTGACAATGCATTCCTCCTTCTTTCATTAACAATAATAAAAACTAAAAACAAACAAAAAAAAGAAGGCAAGGACAGACTAGCCTTTCTTCCCCCTACTTTTTCAAACAAGCGTGCAGTGGGCTCCTTATTTACTGAAATGTGAGCTCAGAACTTAAGGCAAGGGGCAGTGGCCAGGGCACTGGGTCAGAGCGCTAGCTCTGCCACTGTGTCCATCCTTGGGCAAGCTGCTCCCCCACCCCCGCATGAGTTTTCCCGTACAGCAAAGACAAGAGGGTTAGAAGGATGCTCCCAGAGACCCCGCCCAGCACCGCCACCTTTTGATTCTGAACAGAAGCGGCCTTTTCCCCTTATTCATAATGACCCTGCCACTCGTCCACAGACCGGCACGAGTACATGTCAGGAACGGAAGGGATGCCTCACTGTGCCAGCCTCATCCGTGCCAAGCCAAGTGAGCCGTAAAGTCCCTACTGTTTGCCAAACGCTGCCCAAGTGTGGAGGAGGCTCAGAAATGAAGAACATGAAAACAGAGTGGGAACTTCATTACACATTCTCCACTGCTGTCACTGCCACCGCTGTTTCCAATTTCTCTTCGTCACCATTCCTCATCACTACTCAATATTACCATACAGAAACTAACATTTCCTTAGCATCCACTATGTGCCAGACACTGCACTATTTTTAAATTTCCCAATTTCTATTTAACAAATGTAGAACACTGACCATGAGCCAAATAATTTGCATGAGGGCCCAGAGTTAGCAAGTGACCAAGAAGAAATGTATGTCAAGTGCTAGAGTTAAGCTTGCTCAATATGCTCCCTTTGAATGAATTTACTTTGAAATGAGTTCCTTTCTTGCCAGTTATCTGTTGCTACTGAGAACCACCCCCAAAGCTTAGTAGCTTAAAATGGTTTATGAGTATCCCTCATGGTTCTGTGGGTCAACTGGGCTTAGCTGGGTGGTCCTCACACTGGGTCTCTCATGTGGAACATGGTGGCTGAGGGCGCAGTCACCGAAAGGCTCAGCCAGGCTGCACACCTGCATCACAGACATTGCTAGCGGTGGACACCGGCTGTCGGCAAAGCGCTCAGCGGGGACTGTCGACCAGGGCCCTTTCATGTGGGCTCTCCCTGGGGTTTTGGCTTCGCCTGGCATGGCAGCTGGATTCCACAAGGGCGCATGCCAAGAACAAGTGTTCCAAGAGACTGGGGCTGAAACCTCAAGGCTCCTGGTGAATGAGACTCGGAAGTCACGCTGCATCACTTCCCCATCTACTGGTCAAACACAAGTCTCAGAGCCAGCCCAAGTTCAAGGACAGGGGACTACATACAGGAGTGAATACTGAGAGGCATGGCTCATTCGGTGGTCATCCTTGAAGACCAGCTCCACATACCCTCACCCCATAGTGAATTACAGATTATTTTAAATTTCTTCCTTGTACTATTCTAAATTTTCTGTAATGGGTATGTATTGTTCTGTAATCACAGAAATATTTTAAAACATAGTATGATTATCAGCATGTATAATATATGTTAAAGTATTATGTATTTATATGTGTGTATACATACACATACATATAAGACTAGAAGAAAATGTGCATTTTTAAAATATTTTCATCTTTCAAAATGGATATGTATTCCTTTTAAATTAGAAATATTTTTGAAAGGACTAATAACCACCTCATAGAAAATACTCATTTTCTGGCCATGTATATTAGATTTAAGGCATTTTACTGTGACCTCAAGTTTCTCTAGATTTCCTTCTCAAGGGGACCAGACTTAACCATTTTTACAATTTTTTTCCTAAGGCAAGTCCATCCAAAACCTGCCTTCCGGCCTACTTCACCACAAAGTGGTTTTCAGATGCATTTTTTTTTAAAGAAAAAGCAAACGATAAGCTGAGAGTTAGTCTCATCTGGTTTTGCTTTCCTGTCATTTATCTAATTGTATTTGTGCTTCATTTTCCCCATCTCCTCTTGCCAAGTGCATCATGGAAATCCAAGGCAAATGACAGCCTTTGGGTCCTGAGGCAGCTCAGAAAAACCCTCCGGTCTACTGGGAGGAGTCTTTCTCTCAGAGGCCAATCTGCATTCTCAGAGCTCCAGGCCTCAGAGGGATTCAAAACCAGAAAGAGCAGCCTAACAGACACTGAGGATACAGGATCACAAACCTGTAAGTTCAATCAACACTCTGGCAAGGGAGGCAGCCGGAGGCAGAGGAGGCCGCCTCCTTCCGGCAGGGGACTGAGTAACCGCCTATGGACTTGGACAGCTGAAGGTAATAAAGCTGCCATGGCCCAAAACACAGAGACCTAAGCCCAACAGAAGCAGCAGCGGGAGGCCTCGCTGAGTCACACCCACTAAAGGACAACTGGTGAGCTTGGATGGAAACTCCTGGAATTGAGTGCAAAGAGAATGGGGACACGGGCAGGAGACGACAAGAGTGGGACTGAGTTTTCCTGGCAGTCCCGCCTTCCCAGAGGAGGGCGACCTCTGACCAGCCAAGCACGGGGTCTGTTGCCACACTGCGCACACATCAGTGGCTCCGGGAGCTTGAGGAGGCTGATTTGTTGAGTCATTCACTGCTATTTTTATCCACTTTCCAAACCATAAACCCACACTTTGCATTTCATTGTTTAGGGCGGATTAAGATTTTTGACTTGGCCTTTCTTGTGGTTTAATTTCCTGCATGCCTGTATGAAGGGAAAACTTCAGCATTCCTATGGAAATATATGACACTTTAACCTTTTCTTGGCAGGAGGGTGTCCAGATTATCTGTGTCTTGACTGCTCCCTAAACCAATGCTGTTCTGATTAGGCATGGAGGTCATGACCTGCCCCTCTCTCCTCTACCCATAGGTCAGTGTTTCCAGTCTGGCTCCGGGAACACTAGGTCAGGGTAAATTGACTTTATGAATATTTCAGTCCAATATTAGGAGAAGAAGTTGCCTTGTGCAATTCATACAACAGTTAAGTATGACATTATTAGACTCATTAGTGATAAACATCCAGGTACAGAAGCAGTGGTGGGCGAGTTGAACATTCTTCAAACTATTCCCAAGTGATTTCAATGATAAAACCAGGCTTGAGTATGTGGTCACAGAAATAGCAAACACATACCAGAGGAAAGAAGGGCGCTCCTTTTCTGTGGAAGCAAGGACAAGGTTTGTTTTCTTTTGAAAACCCTCTCACCTCCACTCCTGCCTGAAGTAGAGCCATAGTACTTGGTAACTTTAATATAAACAACAACTCTAAGCTTCGGGCCTCCCTGACTGTCAAAAACCCTTCTAGCTCATGCAGAGCTCTGATTTTCTGTTCAGAGATAGAGCCCTTTTTCTTTTTCAAAGGAGAATCTGAAACAGCATCACATTTTCCTTCTACATCTAATGAGAGGCTTGAGATGCTGTACCTGTAACAAACACGGGAACTCAATGCTGCTTGACCAAGTGAACTGCTCAGAAGGAAAGACCCTCCCCAGGAAGCTGACGGTGGGGCACCACCCCGTGTGAGCCCCCCTCCCAGGCCAGTGGCAGACCGCCTGAGCGCTCGTCCCATTGAAGCACATGTGCAGCCACACGCTGCACAGCTCGGAGACACTAGAACCTTTCCTGTTCATGACGAACAACCTTGCATTCTGTCAATCATTCTGTCAATGTATTCAGCATCCCCCCACTATGTGCCAGGTGCTGTTCTCACCACTACAGATACAGCAGGGGAGGAGACGGGCAGGGGCCCTCCTTTCCTGTCACTCACACTCTGGACAAGATGACTTCAGACAGCAGTAAGTGTGCTGTGGAGAAAGGAAAACGGAGTGATGGGGGGCAACGTCACACTGTGAGGGGCTACTGAAGTCTGGGAAGACCGGGAAGGCCTTTGGAGCAAAAAGCATTTGAACGGAGACCTGAAAGATGGGGAACAGAAATACAAGGATCTGGGAGCAGAGAGGGCGAAGGGAGCCACCAGTGAGAAATCAGGGAATGGCTTTAACATATCAGAGTAAAAAGGGAGCAAGAGTGACAGCTGGAGAGCTGGGTGGGCACCAGACCCACCGAGGGGCTTTAGCCGGTAGAGTAGTGGCCTGGTCGGGCACCTTCCCTGCTCTGTAGACCTGGCACCTCCCGTGCCTCTGTGCCCAGCAAGGGGTCCTGGTACCTAATTCGATGCGCCTCTTGGGCACTCTGGTTCTCTGGGCTGTGCTCCCTGTGGTTCAACTTGAGAGAAATCATCGAGACCCCCATTTAGGGAGCCACTCCTCTCCATCGCCTAACTTACAAGGCCGAGGTCCAAAGACAGGGGATGCGGCTGCTACTCCTCATGGAGACAAGGCTGGGGAGGCTCGGGGACACAGGCGCTCTCTCCCTGCTCACATCTGCACTCACACCGCGGTCTGGCTCTGGTCCTGGCCTCGGCTCTCCTCGGTGCTGTCACCAGACATTCCTTTCCTCTCACCAACTGAGCTGGAAAAGGCTTACACTCAGGCAAACCGGGGCATAACGAGGGTGGAACAATCACACAGTGGGTCTCCTACCCACCCACATGTTCGTGTACTGAAGAAAGCAGGTGAAATGAGCTTCGAGAGCAGGGCTAACAGAAAAGCGGCCAGAAAAGGACTCCACAGAGAAAAACCACCAACTGTAAGGGAGTCAGGTGTGTGCCTGTGTTTAATTCATTCAATTATTCATTAAAAAATACATATAATATTTGGCACTCTGAATAGAATAAGCCAATGAAGATCCCTGCCTTCAAACTGCTTATATGTTACTGACAGAGGTTCAATAATGACAAAAGCCATGACCCAAAAAAGCCCGTGACCGGTGCGCAGCAAGGGAGAGAGGCAATGCTGTGGGCGCAGGGAGGGCAGCCTTGGAGACGCGATGGCACTCAGTTGGGCCCTGTCTTCCTCGGCTCAGGCTGCCCTACTGAAATACCACGGTGGGTGGCCTGAGGAACAGACATCAACATTCTCACGGTTCAGAGAGTCCATGATCGAGGTGCTCGGAATTCAGTTTCTGTTAAGAACTCTCTTCCTGGCTTACAGATAGCCACCTTCTCACTTTGTCCTCATTGGCCCCTTTGTCTCACCCAGAGAGACAGTGGTCTGCTGAGGCTTGCTCTTTGATACGGAAATCAATCCCATCGAACCAGGGTCCCACCTTGATGGCCTCATCTAACCCTAATTTCCTCCCAAAGGCCCGTGTCTAGATACCATCACCCTGGGAGTCGGGGGTCAACATAAGACTTTGCTTGGGGGCAGAAGGGGGCCACAATTCAGTCCATCGCAGGCTTTGAAAGGGAAACAAGCCAGAGGTTTTCTATGTCGGAAATGGCATTACAGAAGGAGAGACCAGTGAAAACTGGGAGCCTGGATGATCTGTCGGGAGAGCAGAAAGCAAGCCAGTTTGGCTGAGGGCAAGGACATGGGAGAAGGAGATGATGGGGCTGGAAAGGCCGTCTGGGACAAGTTCTGGAGGGTTCCAGTGCCATGCAGACAGAAAGCCAAGGACATTACTCATCAGAAGATGACAGAATCTGGCCTGCACAGGTCAAAGGTCTCCCAGACTGCAGGGTGGACGCCATGCTGAAGAGGGGGCCAGGTAAGGGGCTGCTGCAATCGTTGGGACAAGAGAGGACGAGGTCCTAAATTAAAGCCGTGGTTCAGAGCAGCGTGGGGCTACAGATGAGCTCAAGCTTTTCTGGGGCAGGCTGACTGCAGCCCACCCTGGCTGGTGCAGAACAAAGCTGAGGTCCCCATCCCTGCGCTGCCTCACCCAGACTCCCCTCTAAACACCAAGAATCCACTTGAGTCCCCTGGACGAAAAGTTCCCTGCTCCACACTGCCCAGTGGGGAGGCCCTGGCACGGCACGGCACTACCAGCTGGGAGGTGGGCCACACAGAGTCACTTGTGCCCACAAAGGGAGTATGCACAGGTGAAAAGTGGGGCCTCTCTCCAGCTAGGCCAAGGCTAACTGCTTCTCATCTGACCAACCTCCCTCTGTCTGACCTTGCTCCTACTGACTGATGGGCTGAAGCAAAGCAGAAAGAACAGAACCAACGCTTACCAAGCTACCACCGGCCCCGCCCACCACGGCCCTGAGGAAAGGCAGCTCCCTTGCCCACCCTTGAATGGGAAGGCAAGGGCATCCAGAGATTCCAGGGAGCTGGAGACATCCCCAGGACTCATCGGCCGGCGCTCCTGATGGCAGAGGCCAAGAAGCTGCCATGGTTTTCTCATGAGGCCAGGAAGCCAGTGCCGCTCACAGGGGCTAATCGCATGTGCTTGGCCTCGCAGTCCACTTCCCCCTCTGCAGAGCAAGGGGTAGGCCTAGGTGGCATCCTCAGACCCCTCTGGTTCTAACCCTACAACCAACTAATAGAGCAGGCAGCCAAGACATCAACAGAACAGGATCACAGGCCAGGTACAGAAGGTCACCCGGGTGCCTAGCAATGGACAATTATAAGGTGGGACCTGGCCCCCGGCGTAACCCTCTCTCCCCTAGCATACTGCTGGCCATGTGGTTTAGACCCCCTGACATTTCATGTCACCGGTCAGTGGTTTGGACCCTCCCCTGACCCGTCCTCCCCGGTGGGCATGTTGCTGGCATGCGGTAGACCCCCTAGAGCAGGAACAAGGGGGCCGGAGAATAGCCTCATGTGACTCCCATACAAGCCCTCACACCACCACTCCGTTAAGCATTCAGCCCCAGAAATAACATCTAGGCCCAGAAAAGCAGGAAGGCCAGGCAGGGGGTGCCGTGGCTGACATCAGGACCAGGTGCAATGAGTAACGACCCCTGGTGCTGGCCAATCAGCAGAGACCGCGACCCTGGAAGGTCACACCTGCAGAGCTGACGAATATTCTGTTGAGACCCTCCCCTGAGAACTCCAGATAAAACCCTCAAGACAAAGAACTCTCTCCCCCTCTCTGTGACTCTCTTCCTCTGTCTCCTAGGGTGTCACTCCTGGGATGTCTTCCACAGGTGACGAGTGGATCACAAAGCCTCTGTGAGCAGTGACACTGCCAAGTGGCCTTTTGCTCCCTCAATTTTAATGGAACACAGTCACTCAAATGACTGCTAGACAGGAAGCCCACGGCACGAGGAAGACACCGGTCCTCGTGGACAGTGCTCTGGTGATTATCTTTTTAAACGAGATCGGGCGCGTTCAGGGCAGAATGGCCATAGACTGATTATCTTTCTAAATGAAGACTGCAAATCATCCCATTTGCCAGCTGCATATAAACTAAGTCTCACAGAAGCCAAAACACTCCAACTGGCCACTGGCAGTCAGGAAACCCTTGTCCCCAGACCTTCGAAAGGGGAGGAGCCTTTCACTTCCCTCTGCGAGGGGCTGAGGAAAAGGGTCCCGGGATGAAGACCCCCCTCCACCATGGGCCACGTCCAAGGACTTGGACAATTTTTCTTCATGGGATTTCCCACAATTTGCAATTACACATTTATTTGTTTATGTATTTATGGTCAACCCCTCCCATGGCTCCGTAGGCTCCATGAGGGTTTATACTATTATCTAACCTAGCACATCACTAGTTACTGAAGTGCCTGGCATCTTCATGAAGATGATGCCAACTGTGAGACTCTCCTAGAACTGCTTGTGAGGGAGCTACCCACTTAAAGAGATTCGTGTCTCTTGGGGGCCACACAGCAATCAGGACTTCGCCCTCAGAACCCCAGAGGTGGACAGCACTCTGCTAGGAGGTGGGGGTAGGGAAGAACACCGGGAGGCAATGTTCGACCCAAGTCCTTAGGAGACAAGTGGCAAGATCTCACAATTAACAAGGGTGCCCATGAATCGACAGAGCACATGGCAAAGCCTACCCATGAGAAAGCAAGCCTCCTGGAACCCTGGAGCCGGACCCTGGAGGCCAGGCCAGTGTCACTGGGTAGTAGGGGGTACGTCAACTTACCACCCAGAATGAGAAGATTTCAAAATTTTTACTGGAGTGGCCATTCAGTACGCACTGACTGAGCACCAGCCCTGTGGATAGGAGCAGAGAGCAGACGCTAAAGAGATGTGTGAGGGAGAACTGGTGGGACTTGGTGAGGATCTAAGGGAGAATGGGGAAGGGGGGAATCTAAAATGAGTCCTTTGTTTCTGGCTCAGGCAACCCAGCACTCGCTGAGACAAGGCAGGGCCAACGTGGGGAGAAAAAGACAACTAGTTTGGGGCTGCAATGTTGACTTTGCTGTCCCTATGGGATCTTCGGATGGAGATTTCCAGGCCGGAACTGAGACTTTTATAAAACAGGTTCAGGCAGCAGGAACATCACGAGTGCTCACCACACTGTGCTCCTCGGCCCTGGCAGTGAGGTGGCCACACACGCCTAGTTCCTGGCTAATGGGCTGCGAGCAGACGTGATGGGTGGGCAGTGAAAGCCACTCACTGCACAGCCTTGTCCCCTCTTCCCCTGCAAGCCGAGTTTTCAGGAGGCACGGCTGCAAGCCGGAGGTGGCCTGGATCCCTGCGTTGTGGTTTGAAAGGAAGCTGCCCTAGGGATGGCCATTGTACCCACAATGAAAGTCACCTAGAAACAAAAAAAAACCCTGTGCATTCGGGCGCTGAGACTCGTGGCACGTTTGGGACTGCAACCCAGTCTCTCCTGGCCTTCCTACTGCAGAAGTCGTCAGGGTACAGGAAGTAGCTGAAGTCAGGCTGGATAAGGTGAGTGTGCACAGTCTTTTATCTGCCCACACACCTGAAAGATATGACATAACTTTAGCAACAGGATCACACTCCAGCAATGACCGCTGAGAAGAGCCTCCCCGCCACTCCTCTCTGAGATGTGTATCATAATCTTGGGAGAAGAAGGTTATGTAGAACATTTAAACCCCCTCCGGGGACTTCTGACACCTCTGTGTTCATCCTCCACCCCCTCAATCTGAGAAGACCTGGGAAGAAATGAGGAGAGCAGCAGACCTTGAATCTGAACCCCAGTTCTGTTTGTTACTCAGTGTCAGACGCAATAAGCCGCGCGTGTGAACCGTCAGCGGACACCACCTCCCTGGTGCTCCTGCCTCACCTGATTAATTGATCTCATCTGTTAAGCTCCCTCGGCGTCTCCAGTTCCTCACATTAACTCCCTTATGCTTACCTAGGGACTCTGAACTCGCACAAGGCAGACGTTTGAGGCTGGGCTTAACTGTGTGAATACCTCAGTAAGAAGATACAAAACTCACTGTTCCCATAGCAACACTCCATCCGTCACGGAGCATATGCCTACAGGGTCTGCAGAAAAGGTGATCTGAGATGCAGGACATGCCAACCGCTCAGAGCCAGTGGGAAGGAACTCTCGAACCCTTGCCTAGGAACCCACTCCCTGGGCCTGCTGACACCGCTGACGCCCCTCTGCAGCACGGCAAGGGACCACCACACCTCTCTCTGGGCCTTCACATTGGCATGACTGGTCAGGAGGTCTTCCTCTGGGAGAGGGTAGGGCCCTGCTCATGAGAGCGCTGTCCCTTCCTGAGGCCTCAGCAAGGGTCCTGCCAGTCTCATCCACCTGCAGACTTCCCTGGATATTCATGCCCGATTACTTGCTCCCTTACAGCACTTTTTATGTACTTCCATTGTCAACACACGGCATTATGCTACTTGTTTCCACATCTGTGATGCTTGCCAGGCAGCAGCCCTGCAAAGGTACGCACTGTGTCTCATCCTCCTTTTACCTCCAGCCCGGGGAACAAGTCTCAAGAAGGGCCTCGACAACAAGATGACCTCAAGTGAATGCATGCAGGACGGTCTGCAAGTTTATTCTGTTAAATATTTCCACCAAGGACTTGTTAGAAGACAGAGAAACAATGGCCAGGCTTGCCAAGGTCATGGGGCAGAGGCACGGAATGGTGGTATGGCTCCGTTTTCTGGGATTTCACTGCAGAAAGCTTTTGAGCCCCAGGCCTCCCTCATGCCCTCTGTCCACACCTGGGCAAGCTGATAAGCCTAGGTGCTCCTTTGGTGCCAGCACGCAGTTCAAGCCACGTAAGCCCTGGCCTGCATGGAACCCCTAACCACCTTCATAAAACCCACACCATTCTCCTTTACCTACTCTCACAAGCCATTTTCAGACCAGTTAGGAAAGCATGCCCTGTTCTCCCCAAGAAGTCTCATTATGTGGTCTCAGCATCCACCAAATTCTGGGTGGGGTCTATCCTGGTACATTGAGGTGGCCACAGCAAAGGGACACCAGAGATGGCCCGTAAGTGTGAGCGCAGCCTCTCCAGCAGGACACAGCCATCAATTAAGAACTTACACTTGGCCATATCGGCAGTGGTATAGTGTTTCACATGTGGAGGTGAGGATACCATCTCACTCTGTACTCCAGTGCGCATCTGTCCCCCTCACAGCGCCAACCTCTGAAGCACTGTGTTCAAATCCAGACCCCATATTGTACAGGGAGCACAGACCAACTGTATCGTGCCCAGAGCTGGATTGTGAGCAGCTTGGGAATACTTCCTGTGGGGAACACACAAGGAAACTGGGGCTGTTCCCTTGGACTCAAGATTGTCTTTGAATTTCTGAAAGAAAGGAACTAGGCTTCTTTATTGTGGTCAACAGAGAAAAGCAGGTTTTCAGCAACGTCAGAAAGATCTTCCTAAAATCGAAACACGTCCAAGATGAAAGAGGCAGCTTCTGGAGGCAGCAGGTCCCAGTCATTACAAGTCCGAGCAGGTGGCACAGGACAGTCTCACTCTCCAGGGATGCCATGGAAGAGACTCAAGAACTGACAAAGGGATCCTACCTTCACTTTTGTTCCAACCCTGAAATTCTCTGACCCAATTCAACAACTCCCTTATCTCTAATAAAAACTGCAGTGTTCAACAGTCTGACCAGGAAAGGATCTGGGAGTTCAAGGGCTGGTTTGCAGTCACGTCCTACTTAAACTGAACCTGAATCCTGGCCAGAGAACCAGTAAGCTTAACAAATGTACGTGTGAGCATGTGTGTGCGCACATGCGAGTGCACATGTGAGTAGCTGGGGGTGGAGGAATACAGATCACGGAATAGAAATTGTTAGGTTACGAACTCATAACCAATCCCCCCAAACAGAAACAAACTAGTCTGAGAAACCCACAGAAAAGCAGTTGACATTGGGGATTCAATCCCATCCTTTCTGTGAGGGAAACACTAAAAGGTGGTTTTCCAAATTTCACTTAGAGCCGTAAAGATGTGGCACAAAGTTAAAAGCAAGCCACGCTTCCATTCCAGGAAGCTCTGTGTCTGCACCCACGTGCTGTGCGGCTCGTGTGCACTCCCAGACGCCTCCTCTGCACCCTCCATGCTGCACCTCGCTGCCCGCTCTCCCTCCTGCTTTGTCTCCCCCGCACTGGCACTCCAGGCCAGGACTCCACGGTACAAACAGAGCAGGAATAAGGTAAAGTGGGGTGACAGAAATCTCTGAGCAATCGATCAAGGAAATGATCGACCCAGGGCTCCAGGGGCACTGGGAGAGTACTCCTGACCTCACAGTGGAAGGAAGGAGGGGAGCGAAACCACAGGTGCAGGGAGGGGAGGGGGCTGTGCCTGCCGCACACCGGGGCGAGTTGGCCCTGACAGGCACAGAGTCACTTCCAGAGCCCAGCATCTGCACTGAAGCCAACAGGAACCAGTGGCACAGACAGTCCCTCATTAACCGAAGAGGTCTTTTTCCATGTTGCCAGCCTGGATGGTCAAGGCCGAGAAAGGAGTCCCAGAGGTTTGGGATGACTTATCTCTCAGGCCTGCCTGGTTCTCCAGACATTTCCTTTGGCGCAGTCTCCCCCGATTCCCAAGCTGTTTCCTGCTGCTTTTCTCATTTCACCGTCCCCTTTTGAACTATTTCCTGTTCCATTTTCTTTCTATGGGGGCTGTACTCCTCTTCCTGGCTCTGTAGCCCTTGGAAATAAATAAACAGAGAAGGATAAGCCCCTGGGGCAGCACAGTGTTCAGGCCCTATCGCCCCTCCCAGCCCCAGAACACCTAGGTGGCGGTGGTGCCACTGCAGATGTGACCGGGTCCACGGCCGATGGCTCCAAACACCCCAAGGGCAGATTGCAAAGTCACCCCTGGCCCCCCACCCTGCGACTGCACATCGGCTCTCCGGCGCTGCTACAGGCACTCCTTAGGAGAAGTCACAGGGCCCTGTTGCTATTGCAGGATTTTGTCCAGAAGAGGTTTTTAAAGACATAGGCGTGTAAAACCTTCAGCTACAAAAACCTGACATGGTTCGTCCCTGCTTAGTTAACGAGGGCTGACCACAAACCAAACACGGTTCAGCAACGATAGACCCTCCCCAGCACGAGATGGGCCAGGTGTCTAGGACTCAGAGCCCCCTTCCTCCGTTTATAGAAGAGAAATGAAGGCATTAACTTACTTTGTGTCGATGCTTATGAAAGCTTCACTTCCTTCTCTTTCTCTCTGACGATGAGAGCCACGTACCTGGTGACCAGCGCCCTTTTCTGCACTTGCTGCCTGGCTGAAAAGCTTGTTTAGCAACTGTGCGTGTCTTTCCACCTTTTTTCTTTATGAGACCTACACTTTCATTTTCTATATGTTTATCCCCTGGCTCCGAGTCTCTATCTATTTTAACTTTGTGTTACTTTAGTGAACACCAAAAATTCTCTGAGGAGTAAGGGAAGGGCTTAATTAAGATGATAATAAATATCAGTAATAATAACATATTAATACCATTTGCTTAGCATGTGCCAGGTACTATTGTAAGCTCCTCCCATACATAAACTCATCTGGTTGTCACAACCCTGGAGATAGGGTATCGGGCAGGGCCAGGGTTTGAACCCATGCAGTTTTCCGCCACAGGCCACACCCCCTAACTCCTTCCACTACACATGGAAACATGAAGACCAGTGAATTACCTAATCAACTCACATACAATGGTGAAGCTCTCAGGCTAATACTGGCAATGAGAACTACTATATAACGCAACCTTTTTATCTATTGAAGGAATAACGGTAGCTTTTACTATACAAGAGACTGTAATATAGTATCTCCAATCTAAAGGGTCTAGGTCTCAAATCACTCTTTTAATAAATGAATCAGTCCCTGTATTCAAGTGGTCAAGTCAGGGCCACAGAGCCAGACTTACTAGGTGAGCAGGGTGTGTTACACCCACTGCCGAAAACTTGTAAACAGCTGTGCAGAGGAGAAAACACCTGCTTGTTTTCCATTCTCTTCCCCCCACCCCCTGAAGCCTAGCAATACGCCAAGGTCTGCTTTCACCATCAAGAAGTGGAGACTTTAATACAAAAAGGCACTGGTGGAAGGAAGGAAATTAAAAAAAAAAAAAAAAAAGAGCTTACATTTTTTCACCCCTTTATGTGAAATCTATTTTTTCCCCAACAATAACAACAACAACTACCTCCCTACAAAAGGTCACAATCTAAACCATTAGGGCGGGGCTGCCAAAACAAGTCCAGAAACCCAAGAAGGTTTACCCCGAACCCTTTAATGTGCCTGGTGCTAAAGAATGGACGAGGACAAAAGAATTTCAAAATTGAAAGAGAGATTAGAAAAAAATTACCTGTTACTAAAGCTTATATATTTTCTTATACTTCATCTCTTTTATATTCTACAAAACCCTGTGAGGCTCATGTTATCCTCGTTTCACAAATCAAGAAACTGAGGTTCAGGAGTTACGAATAAATGATGAAGTTCATACAACCAGTTAGAGGCCGAGCTAGGATGAGGTTCGTGTTTGGAAACTCTAAGCTCTTCAACGTTCCATCCACCTCTGCTCCCATCGAACTCTCGGAATTCAGGCTGGGGTTGGACTACCCTGGGGCTCTCTGGGAAACCAGCTTCCTCTGCTATGGCCGCTGAAAGAAGGTCATATCATTTCCAGGAATCCAGGGATTCCAGACAGGGGTCAAGGCTCTGTGAGAACTGTGAACAAAAAGGCAGTGAAACTGCTAAGGGGCCCAGAACACAACTGTTACTCATCCCAGTCCCCAGAGAAGGGGTAATATGGAATCAACTCGGATCCAGCTCTCAACACCCCGAGATTCAAAGGGAGCTAATGTGAGGTTTGAATGGACAGAAAAAGACTAAAGACTTGAGACTTCTCCAGGTTAAAGAGCTTCATGATCCACTAGTTGGCCCTAGGCCATCTGTGAGGCATCTCATTTTGGGAAGGGGGCACCAACCTAAATTCTGGAATGAAAATCTTCTGTTAGAAGACAAGCTGAGTTTATCATCTAGTGAGGGGGAAAAAGAAGAAAAACGAAGATAAGAACATATGACTTAGTTTGTGCAACACTTCCTGGCGTATATAAATTCATTTCCTTTCTATAATTGTCCTATGAGGTCCACCAGGAACAAACAGAGCAAGATACACAGATCAACCCTGTATCAAGGCCACCTGTGTAGAGCCTTGACTGGGTTCTTTGATGAACAGTGAGTTAACTCAGTACAAAAAAAAACAACAAGCCTGGTAATTGCTTCATTTTTATAATGACAGATTACAGCTTCCAAAAACGCTAAGTGTAGAGTAAAAAAGGTTTTTTAGGACAGTGTGTGGAGCCCTCCACACCTCAGTAGATTTCGTTTTGAAGTTCATGTTGTCAAATACCATGGGGTCACAACAATGGGCTAACAGAATGGCATCCATATGGCATCCATCTTCCCTGTCTTTGCCTTGAAACTGCAAACATGATTAAAATCCCGTCTGTCTGCTCACTGGCTACTGCCATAGCCTCAGAACACCTTAAGAAATGGCCTCATGCCCTGACTGGTGTACCTGTAGCCCAGTGGGTTTGGCATCATCCTGCGAACTGAAAGGCCACAGGTTTGACTTCCAGTCAGGGCACAGTCCTGGGTTGCAGGCCAGGTCCCCAGTCAGGGGCATGCAAACAGCAACTGATTGATGTTTTTCTCATACATCAATGTTTCTCTCCCTGTCTTTCTCCCTCCCTTCCTTCCCTTCTTTCTAAAAATAAATAACCTTCTAATTCTGGAAGTTTAGGAAAATCCTCCAAATGGTTCAGAGCACTCCCCGCCCCAAGAAACCTGGTCAATCCATGTGATCCAGGTCTACTTACCCAGCAACAAGATCACTTCCCTCCTCGGGTCTCGCTGGACAATCACAACCCCCTCCCCACTCCCACAGTTTCTAAAGCTTCTGACGCTGAAATTAGCATAGACACTACGGGCTGAGAAAATATCCTGGGGAAATTACTAATCTGGAAGGAAGTACTTACATTTCAGTTCAGAAAAAAATCTGAAGTTCCCCATTCCTGTCAAATCATTCTTATCTTTACCAATAAAATGGACTATATTAAAAAGAAGAGTGCTAGTCACACGGCCAGGTGGCTCAGTTGATTGGAGCGTCATCCCATACACCGAAAGGCTGTGAGTTCATTCCCTGGTCAGGCAGGGCACACACCTAGGCTGCAGGTTCAATCCCTGGTTGGGGCGCACATAGGAGGCAATCAACCCGTATGTCTCTCTCACATCAGCATTTCTCCTTCTCTCTCTTCCTCTCTAAAATCAATAAACAAATCCTTGGACGAGGATTAAAAAAAAGTTTTAAGAGTTTTATAGTTTATCCCTGTATCTTAAATGGCTGCTTCAGTTCCATTTTCCCAAATGCTGGGTATTTTATGGCCCGCTGTACAGGCTGTACAAATCAGAAGCTGGGGCGAGGGGGACTAGGTGTCCCCATGTCTCCTCTTCTGCAGAGCAGTGGGACAGCTCAAAGACAGGATGGGGTGCAATGGAGTACTGGAAAGAAAGATGTGTTCTGCAAGACAAAGAGTAATGAGGATTTCGGAATGTGCGGTGTCTTTGAACTCAGAATAAAGAATGGAAAAAGCAGCTTGGATGGAGAATGTTCCATCATGATAATCTGATTAGTGGAACATGAAACTCTGAGCACATCTGCAGTAACACTGGGGAGGATTAACAATACTGCGGGGACGTTCCCCAGAACCGCACCATGGAGACAGAAGGGTCTGAGCTGCAAACAAGCTTCTGGTATCTCTGTGTTTGGTTTCAGGAGCAAAGCTGTGGTCCGGAGGGGTTTTCAGTCCATTTTTGTTTTTTCCCTTTGATCTCGGAAGTCGCTGACTGACCATGAGTAATTTGTGCTGATTTTAAAAACCAGCTTCCTAACTTCACAGCTGTGTCACAAATTACGTTAGCACTCTGCTTTGAGGACATGTAGTTATCATGAAAGTGAACTTCCACTCTAATTTCTCTAAAAGGGGCTTCACATACCCATCTCTACACCTGAACAGCCCCCTCTCCATTCACAAGTGCCCCTTCCTGCCTCTCCTCAATGGCTTTCATTCAGATTTGTAGCCTCTGTTTTCCTGTGAAGGCCTCGCTTCCCTGAGCACTCTGGCTCCGAAGGCATCACACGAGAGCTCTCCCACACCACCACCCTTCTGACGGCTGCCACAGTGCTAAACCTTAGCTAAACCTTCCCTTTCACGTAAGAATGCCAAGCTACTTCTCTCCTGAATGCCTGGACTGCCTTCCTCAGTGGCTGCTGGGACATACTAAGGCTCCCCAGAACTTAAAAGCCACCGCTGCCCAAATTGTCACTCTCTTCTTCAAACCCTCCCCATGCAGGTTTCATGACCACACTCCCACAAACAGTGAATTCAAACTCTTCCCTGGGCTTTGATGTGCTCCACGGGGATCCTCAAGTTCAGGTCACAGGGGAATGCATGAAAAAACATTTAAGCCACTAGATGAAAATGCAAACCATGTCCTGCTTACCTGAAACTCCATCAGTGGTTGCACATTCCACTATCTCCAGGATAAAGACCCCAATCCTTAGCACAGCTCTCAATCCTGCACAGACTGACCCTGCCCACCCGTCCCCCAACCCTGGTCAGCAGCTTGCTGGGCTCTAGCAACACTGGTTAGGTCTCAGAATTTAGGGCCCACAAAACTCCTTCAACCCCCAAACCTTTATGCCCACTAGGCTCTTAGCCTAAGTCCCATCCACCCACCAATCTTCATCTTAAATGTCACTCTCTCAAGGAAGCCTTTCTAACGCCGTCACATAAACACAAAATGCCTAGTAACACAGTACTTTAGTTTCCCTGTACGGCCCTTATTACACCTGTAATTAATTAGCCATCTGTTCAATGATCTGATTAATGTCTCTCTTCACTGACATTCCATGAGGATAGACACCACAGCTGTTTTTCTAACCCCTATATCCCCAGCACTTAGGGCAAAGATGGCTCACAGTTGGAATTCAATTAATCTCTGCTGATTGAATGGGTGAATGAAGTCCTGGTAACAACTTCATCTGCCAGTCCTCTTACTGGCAGTATCAGTTGAAGCTTTGCTTCTGATTCCCCCAATTTTCCCTGTCTCATTCCTTCTTTAGATATCTACCTCCACAACTGTTGCCCCCATGCAATTTTTAAAGAAAAATTCAAATTATCCATGTAACACTATGAAAAACCATAAGAATATAGTCAGTCATTCAGCAAGGCACTCTCCCCCTATTATCTTGTCCTAATGCTTATTGAAGTGACTGAACTGGAGAGCTGCAAAAGATAGAAGGAGAAAGAAATGGGATTCTGCCTCTGGAAACTATTCCTCTAAGCTTCTCTGATTTTACTTGCTTTCCATGCAGATGGAGGTGGAGTCCCAGTTGAGTGAAACTTTATTGGCAGCCAGGAGTGAATGATGCAGGCCGCACTGCAGTGAGCGTGCTCTCAGTACTATGGGAAGACCCAGGGCGAAGGACACGTCTGGGCAGGATGGACAACGCAGTGCACTTGTAAATTAGATGAATGCCAGGAAATAGTTAGAGCTTCCCCTTCTTACTAAACACTTCAAAGATGCATGCTTGTTTATTATCAACCTTTTACCCTGCCCCCTGCCTTAAAAAATCATATAAACAAATCTTTTCTAACAAAGGCCCTAATAAAGGAATCACTGTGATATGAAATGTATTCCAAGGACATGAGCTCAACTAATGTCTCAGCAAGTTTCCTGGACTCTAAATTTACATGAGGAGTAAACACCTGACTCTAGGAAAGGCTTAATCCCAGAGATACCACTTCTGGACAGGAAAAGAGTCTAAGTGACAGAATTAAATTAGTTTCCCTCCCAGAGGCATAATTAATAGAAATTGTCTCTAGCTGGCTAACCACAAATATAAGACTTGCCCTTTACAGCTAACGGCTAGGGGAAGAAAGTCCAGGAAGTGAGGCCGAAACAATCCTCTGTGCTGGCTGGCGAAGACTGTGGCGTGGCGGGAACCACAGGGGCGGTGCGTTCCAGCAACAGCTCTATCTGATCTGCAAACTTTCTTCTGCAGTTTCCTCTCGTTTCCTGCGTGGGGCAGACAATGACGTAAGGGATGCTGGCCCCAGGGAGCTTTCCAGAAATCCAGACTCCTGGAAAGGCCCTGCTGAGGTAAGCTGTGCCAGGCACATTCCAGACTATGAGCCAGAGATGCCACCTGGGTGCACGTGGTCTCCCCCACTTTAGACCCTCAGGAATCTGAGGCCCTGATCACCAGCAGCGGATGATCACAGGGCCGGTCCAGCACAAGGCTCAATAGCTAAAACTGCTTGCTCCCATTTCTGTCCATTGCGTACTATCTCAGAATCATAGAATCCTGGGGTGGGGGACAAAATTTCTTTCAGTCCTTGCTCCAATGCTTGATTTTCCTCCACAACCAAACTTGTGTATAAACGTCAAGCACTTAAGCATACTGTGATTAACCTGCCAGAAATGCCTCCAAACCAGGAGGGGCAGCCTGACAGAATACCATCAGACTGGCCTGACTTCAGGATCTTGAGTCTCTTCATCTCTCTGAGCCTGACTTTCCTTATACAATAATAGTGAATAATATTAGCAAATAATATTAGTAAATAATAAATAAACATCTGCTGAGCATTTACTATGCACCAGTCACTGTGCTGAGTACTTTACACTAATTACATAATTTGAACCTCCCAAGAACCTAATCACTTGGGTACTGTATTATTCCCATTTTACAAACAACAACAACAACAAGTTCTAGAGCATGTGACTTGCCCACTAAGCTACACAGAGGAAACTTCTAAAAATCCAGGCTTAAAAATTAAAAAAATTAAACTAAAAACAAATTTACAGAGCAAAAATATTGGTAGCCATACACTCAGCCCGAGTCAGAGTTCACAGATTTATTCTAGGCAACTTATTAAACAAAGAAACAAATAAAGCAGAAACAACAGCCACCAGGAGGGAAATATCAGAAACTAGAGTTACTGCAATATGTTATCAAGATATTAAGTTTACAACAAAATATTGAGACATGCAAAGAAACAGGAAAATATGACCCGTACTCAGGAATTAAAGCAGTAAATTAAAACTATTGTTGAATGTACCCAGATGTTGAATTTAGCAGACACAAACTTCAAAGCAGAAATTAAACTATGTCCAAAGAGCCAAAATAAAACATGTTAAAAGAGTTATAAGAAAATATGATAACAATGATTTGACAAAGCCTTTCAAATGGGGTATATAAAAATTTTTAAAAGGATCAAATGAAAATTCCTGAGTTAAAGAGTTTGATAACTGAAATAAAAAGCTCACTATAGGGGTTCAACAGAAGCTTCAAGAGGGCAAAAGAAATAATCAAGTGAACGTGTAATATAGAGAAATAAAAATTATTCAATCTGAACAAAGAACAGAAAAAATGCAGAAAAATTAACAGAGTCCCAGAGACATGTGGGACAATATCAAGCAGACCACATACATAAAGTGAGAGTCCCAGGAGGAGAGGACAAGGGGCGATAAAAAAAAAACAAAAAACAGTATTTACAGAAACGATGACTGAAAATTTCCTAAACTTGATGAAAAACATTGACCTACTCACGCAAGAAGCTCAAAAAATCCTAAGCACAAAAATACAAAGAGAGTTACACCTAGATAAAGCATAATCAAATTCTTGAAGGCCACAGAGAATGAGAACATCTTAAAGGCAACAAGAGAAAAACAACTCATCATATGCTAGGGATCATCGATATGATTAATGGCTGACTCCTCATCAAAGAACAATGTAGGCCAGAAGGCAATGGGATGACATGTTTGAAGCACTGAAAGAAAACTATCAACCAAGAATTCTATAGCTAACAACACAATTCTTCCATGAAAACAAAATAAAGACATTTCTAGATAAACAGAGACACAGAGAATTCATCATTTGCAGACTTGTCATATAGGAAATTCTAAAAGGAGTCCTTCAGGCTGGAGAGAAATAATGCCAGATGGTAATCTGAATCTATAGGAAGAAATGTAGAGTATCATAAATGTCAAATACATGTGTTAACATAAAAGACTAAATATACTTTTTCTAGTTTCTTAATTTTTTAAAAAGACAAAATTGCATAACTATTATTGTGATTAGTGTATACGTGCAGTAAATATGAATATATTATTAGCACAAAGAAGAGAGAATGAAGCTTAATAGAGCAAAGTTTCTATTTTACAGGAATTAACTTCCTATTAATCTGAAGTAGATGGTGATAAGATAAGCAGCACATTATAAACTCTAGAGCAACCACTAAGAAAATAAATAAAAATATACAGCAAAAAAAATCAACAGAAGAATTAAAATGACACACTAAACTATATTTCTTTAACACTAAGAAGGCAATCAAGGAAGAACAGAGGTATAAAAAAAGATAGAAGACATATAGAAAACAAACAGGAAAATGACAAATGTAAATCCATTCATATATTAAATATGAATGATATAAACATCCAAACAAAGGCAAGGATTTTCAGATTGCTGGCAGAGAACCAAACCATATAGAGTCCAAAAATGACAAACTTTAGATTCAAAGACATAAGTATGTTAAAAGTAAAAGAATGGAAAAAGCTATTCCATGCAAACAATAATCATAAAAAACCTGGAGTGCCTATATTAATAAGAGACTTTAACATAAGAATTATTGTTAGAGAGAAAGAGGGACCTTCCAAAATAATAAAAAGGCAATACATCAGGAAGAATAACAATTATACATGCACATGCACCTAAAAACAGCTCCTGAGTATACATGAAGCAACGACTAAAAGAATTAAAAGAAGAAATAGAGAATTCAAATAATATTGTTGAAGATTTAAATATTCCATTCTCAATAACTGACAGAATAACTACACAGAATTATTAGCAAGAATACAGAAGACTTCAACAATCCAATGAATCAACTTGACCTAAATGATATACATAGAACACTCCATCCAAGGACTGCAGAATATACTACAAGGTACAGATTCAGCACACTGATGTACATATAAAAGATTCCTGGGGATAGATTAAGTGCTAGTCCACAAAACACATCTCAATTAATTTAAAGGGTCTGAAATCATATGAAGGAGGTTCTCTTTTTAAAACTAAAAATTAACAACAGAAATAAACCTGGGAAACCTCCAAAAATTTATAAATTAAACTACATGTTTCTAAATAACCCAATGGCCAAGAAAGAAATGATGGGGAAATTAGAAAATATTTTAAACTTAATGAAAACAAAAAGATAGTGTATCAAAATATGTAGGACAAACTTAACACAGAGCTTGGAGGGAAATTTAGAGCCCCAAACGCCCACATCAGGAAAGAAGGCCTCCGAGAAATAGCCTAGCCTTCACTTTCAAAAAACTAGAAAGAGAAAAGCAAACTAAAACCAAAACGATCAGAAAAAAAGAAAATAAAGAAAGGTTAGAGCAGAAGTCAATGAGAGAGCAATCAGAAGAACACTGGAGAAAGCAAGAAACCAAAAGTTGGTTCTTTGAAAGGATCTACAATATTGACAAATCATTACCTGCACTGATGAGAGAGAGACAAATTACAAAATAATTCATGAAGGAAGGGACACCACTACCAACCCTATAGAACAGCTTTATGCCAACAAATTAGCCAACTTAGATAAAATAGAAATGTCTAGAAAGGCATAAATTACCAAAATTGACCCAAGAAGAAAAATATATGATCTCAATAGATCTATAACATGAAACTGAATTAATAATTTAAAATCTTCCTACAAAGTGAAGCACAAGCCCAGAGGATATTGGCTGGTGAATTTTATCAAATTATTTAAAGGAGTAATACCAATCCTTCACAAAATCTATCAGAAAACAGAAGGAATATTTCCCGACTCATTCTATGAAACCAAAGACATTACTAAAAAAAAACTTTTAATTAACAAAATGTTACTAAACCCTATCTACCAACATATGAAAAGAATTACACAGGATAACCAAATGGGAATTTATTATCCCTGAAATGCAAGGTTGGTATAATCCAAAATGAATTAATGGAATATATCTATTTATAGACTAAGAGACAAAAACCGCAGATCATCTCAAAAGACCAAATAAAAGCTCTCAGTAAACTAGGAAAATTAAGAAACTTCTTTTACCTGATAAAATGTATTTATCAGATTTTTTAAAACCTACAGCCAAACATCATATGAAAATGGCGACAAACTGAATGCTGTCTTCCTAAGACTGCAAACAGGGCAAAGATACACTTCTGCCACTTACATTCAACAATGCACTCTAGGTTCTAGGCAGTGCAACAAGGCAAATCATCATCAACATTATCAGCAGCAGCAGCAACATCTAATTAATGAAAGGCATCCAGATTGGAAGGCAAGAGGTGTAACTGTCTTTATCCACAGACAACATGATCTTGTATGTGAATAATCCCAAGGAATTCACACAGAAAACTGATATAACTAATCCCCTCCCAGAGGTCCCACCTCTAAGTACTACCACACTGGGTTGGGGTTTGAGCATATGAATATGGAGGAAGAAGGACACAAACATTTAGTCCATTGCACCTAAAGATCTACCCAAGAAAAATGGAAACATGGGTTCACAAAAAAACATACACCTGAATGTCCATAGCACCACTGTTCAGGATAATTCCAAACTGCAACCATCTAAATGCCCATCAACTCATGAATACACGAACACAATGCGGTTACCCACACAGTGGACTGTTACTCAGCAATGAAAAGGAATTAACTATGTTGACACAGGCTACAATGTGAATGAACCTCAAAAATGTTATTCTAAGTAAAGAACTCAGATGCTAAAGATTACATATCGTATGGTTCTATTCTTATAAAACTTTCAGAAAAGACAAATCTATAGAGAAAAAAAGCAGATCAGTGACTGCCTATGACCGAGGGTAGGAGCAGGAATTAAGCGCAAACAAGCACAAGGGAACTTTTTGGAGTGACAGAAAAGTTCTAGAACTGGATTGTGATGATAGTTTCATAACTCTACAAATTTACGAAAATCACAAAGTCGTGCATTTACAGTGGTGAATTTTTACGGCTGTAAACTCTATCTCATCAAAGCTGTCTGGAGGTGGGGGGAAGACAATTCACATTAAAGTTATTTTTAAACCATATGATGTAGTAGCTGCTATTATATTGGTTGCTGATGCTGTTAAACACTATGGTGTCAGGCCATTCCCAATGAGAACCCATTAGTAATGAACTTCGTTACTGTTCTCATAAATGCTCTATTAAATGACTTTATATAAATCACTTAGAACAGTGTGTGGCTCTTGGTAAGCATTACATAAATATCAACAATTATCGTTACCAATATTATTACTATCATCCTGAATGTCACTATTATTATTAATGCGACAGGCATGCCTTGAAGTGCTCTGGGACCTCCAGGGGCAGCCATTATGAACTCCTTCCCCGGAGGCTTGCAGCAGCCAGAACTGTTCCAATAAGGAGTCCCACTGAGAAGTGGCCCCATTTCTTCCATTGGATAGAGCAGCTTTCAGCTTTTAAAAAAGCCATCTTTTTCTTATTTGTACCTTTGTTCTTAGAACCATCCAGATGCCTGGGGAAAAGGCCAGTCCTAGTGGGCTGTAGGTAAATAAAAGAGATTCATGAATGACAAGCCTTTTCATTCATAGAGCATTTATGAGAACAGTAGCAATGTTTATCCTGGTCGCTACACTCCTGAGGTGTGCCCCTTCTGCCCGCCCTACCAATTCTGCTCACACAGCTCTCTGGAACAGCTCTGAGGGGCAGGGCGTAGTACTGGGGACCCTGCTTCCCTGTACCCAGATGCAGCCTCACCTGGCGAGCTCAGCCACTGGGGCGCACAGGGTTCAGGAACACTAGCCATAGTTTCAGGGGTCTACACTCAGTCTGGTGCCACCGTTAGAGTATCCAGGATGCTTCAGTGGGCCTGGGCCTCATCTTGGCCTCCAAGTGAAAGTCCCCTTCCTCCTCACTTGGCTGACCCAGTGTGTATTTGGGATTCTGCCTCAGTTTCCTCGCCCAGCACTGCTGTTGCTCACAGCCCAAGGCCACCCGAAGCTTCCCTACTTCCTGTAGCTGAAACCCACTCCCTGCACAGAGGCTGAGTAGGAACTGCCATGAACAAGTACTGGAAAGTGCTGGCCTCTCAAAGCACCAAGAGGCTGCCAAGCCCTCTTAAGCAGCACTCTCCCACAGCACTCTCTGCAGTGGTGGAAATGCTCCGTACCTGTGCTGTTCAACGCGATAGTTACTAATCACATTTGGTTACTGATCACTTGAAATATGGCTAGTGTGATCAAGGAATTGAATTTTCAACTTTACTTACTTTTAATTAATGTGAATTTAAATGGCCACATGTGGCCAGTGGCTACTGTAGCTAACAGCACAGCTCTAAATACGAACATTAACTAGCCGAGCAACCCTCAGGGGCTGCTGGCAGCAGGGTGAGCTGCTCGCTTACCTCATGCCGCTCACTCTGCCCTGTTCCCCCACAGCGCACAAGGGCGCTGGCGTCCTCTCCGCCCTGCCAGGCCCGCACTGGACTAGCAACCGGACACATGTGAACTCCCCTGGGGCAGGAGGTGTGCTCACAGAGGCGTGAAGACCTCCATTCTTTCGGGAACACATTCTAGGGGAGAAAACCCAGAGTGAGAGGCCGCAGAGATGGCCAGGCCTGGGATGCAAACCTGAGGGATGGATGAGGCCTCTGCTTTCTCTTTTTAAATCTGAAAAAACAAGTTGCTAAGAATTTTGTTATCATTCCACCACTATCTTAAAAGTTGGGGCCCAAACCAAAATACAAGAGCCACATCAGATAGTAAAAAAGGTATTATAAAATGGCTCGCAAGAACTAAAATACCAAAATAATGAGGAATATTGGACGAGATGAGAGTAAGCCAACTATAATTTTAGGTCATTAATTGTCCCTTCATGAAAATTTTAAGAAAAGTAGAATGTCTGGAGACGGGCGGAGGAGCTAGCAGAGGACAATCCGTTGCTTTGGGACTAGCATGTCCTTTTAAAAGCCAGCAGCGGCCAATTGCTCACAGCACAACCACCTTGGACTGAAAAATATCAATATGCGTGGAAGCAATTATTTTCTGTACCTCCTGCTTCTGAATCGGCAACAAGTCTTCACAGCTCAATTAGCTTTAATTTAAAAAAAAAGAGCAGTCAGTCTATATTTTTATCTGGGATATTTATTTACAACAAAAATGCAATATTCTTTCAAATGGTTTTAGAGAATCTGCGAAGGACAGTCTGGGAGTCCAATGTTAGTGGCATACTATTAAAATGTTTCAGTCCTTTGGTCCAGTAATCTTACTGTGGTAATTATCCTTGGTAGATAATATAGAGAAAGAAAAATTATGTGCCTGAAGATGGTCTCAAGCGTCATAATCTAAAATGGCAAAAACTGAAACAATCTAAAAATGTCCTATAAAAAAAGGAAATGATTATATATCCACTCCACTCGGGTGCACACTTGTCACTGCTCCAGTGAAGCTGCTCGTCAAGTTCATGGACGACTTCCACGTGGCTAAATCCAGCCCTCGTCTCACTGACCCATCATCAGCATTGGACACAGGTGATCCCTCTCCCTCCCGAGAAATAAATGCTCTGCTTATCCAGCCTCACACCCTTCCCTAAGCCCCACCAGGAGCTCACAGAGAAGCAAACCCAGAGGCTTCCCCGCCAGGCCCTGCAGGCACAAGATGAAGGGGAGCTCACGCGAGCCCCACACACCCATTACCTTCCTTGCAAGTAGAAGAAAGGAGCCAACCTGTTCTTGTGCTAACCTCAGGCTTCATCCTCAGCTACCCCTGATCCATAAATCAGACTAGCTGACAATCCAGTAACTGCCAGACAATCCAATGGAGCTTGGAGATATACATTTTATATCAAGTTCATCCAATTCTGTCTGCCTTGGATTTTTAACAGCTTAGCTGCATTCCCTGCCTGTAGAGCAATCATTGAGGAAAGATCCCAGAGGATACTTGGGAAGGGAGGGGTACAAACTAAAACAGGAATAACTGGCACAGGTGATTCATAAAAAGGATGAGTAACTCTGAGTAGAAAGTAGCCTTCAAGAGAGGAGTCATGCAATGTAAAATCCTCTTCCTACTCCCCCGGAATTTTAGAAAAGAGACAATTAGGAGCAACCTACCCAAGCATTTAATCCTGGGAAGGCCAAGTGCCTGAAGAAGTAGTTTTAGGCCACGCTGACTCCACACTAAGAAAAGGTTACCAAGTACAGAGTCAATCGACGCAGCGGGTGTCAGAGGAGCTGGGCTGTAGGGACATCCCAGCCGAAGCCACACTAACACCAGCAGTGACAGCTGCTTACACAACTCTTATGTGCCAGGTATCAGCTGAGCACGTCACATACATGAACTCAGGCTTCACAAGCATGTATTATTATTCTCAGTTACTCAGTGGCAGAGCTGCGTTCAAGCCTGGCAGTGTTTTTCCAGTGCTCTAAACCATTACACAATACGTAATAAAAATCTTTAAACACGAACACCCAGTCATCTGAGAGAAGCTCCGTGGCATTTGCAAGGTCACAGCATCCACAAGCCTTGACAGCCGATTCACGCAGTGTCTCTTCCATCACAGGGACCAAAACACCCCTCCCCTCCTCACAGAGAACATTGATCACTACAGAAAATGCAGAAAAAGCTGCCGAGTCCTCAGATGGGAGGGCAAAGACCAGTTCTCAAGTTAATGAGTAAATATTGGTAGACATTTTGCCAAGTACACTGGAAAAAACACATCTCTATAAAAAATCAACTGATACTGGCTTGCGGCTTGAATATAAATTTTGATCAATGACATTACCAGGGACTGAAATTAATCTGCAAAATAAACGAAGAGCTGCGATATGTGGGTGCTACTACTGGGCTCAGGAATCAGTGTGGGACAGGGACAAGCGGCCCATAGAAGATATCCCACAGCAGGACCAGAAACAAATTCACAGTAAAAACAAATGCAGGCCGTTCCCTGAGCCACTGGCTCAGGGTTCCCATCACCGCCTTGGGAAAGAGAAACTGGGATTCTTTCCAAAACCCTCAAAGCAACCTTTGTGACTCTGTATACCTGCAGGCAGAACTAATCATTTCCAAACGATCTCTTTAGCCTCCTTCATAAAGGCCAAGCTAAAGGGCCTCTCCAGGGTGACCATGTACCTATCTCCCCTCAGGACCCTAGGTGCCCCCTTGAAGATGGCCAACCAGACACAATGCAGCTGCAGGGCTTCCCAGCTCTATGATAAACCCATGCTGGACCTCAGATAAGTCTCTGCCCTTCCCTGGGTCACATGTGTCCCTTGCAAATAAGAGGACTAGACTTAGAAGTCATGATGGCATTTCCCAAACTGTTTGAACGCTGGGCTGTAAGGTACTTAGGATAATGTGGAAAGAAGTGTTCCACGGGGGAGTAAATAAATATGAGAACTGCTGGATAATCAAGCCTCCAGTACAATGGAGCACACTGTGAATCTCCCCAAAGGGGATCTAACGCTGTTTCCACGTTTTCCCATCGCTGCATTCTACATTTCCTCTGAGGGTCATGCAGCTTAGGGAATGCTGCTCTAAAAGATTTCTTTCAGGTTCAATGCTCTGGAAGGCTGTGTATCAGCTTGGGTAGGAGCCCAGAGATGGAGTCATTCTGCCTGAGTTTGAGCTCCAGCCCCAACCCAGGAAACTGGGGAACCTTGGCTGGTTACTTAACCTGCTTCCTTAGCTGTAAAATGGGATTAATGACCTTGCCCACTCCCCAGCCTGGATCACAGGAGATAATTCATTGAAGTGCACAGCATGGTTCACCGGGAGCAGCAGTGAACACAATGGAATTCCATAATTCCTCTGGAATCAAGCCTGGAAAATGCTTTTCCTAACACTTACCAAGAGACCTGCACAGGATGTAGACCTTGACTTTTATCCTTACAACTTGGCTCCCCCCGGGCAAAGGCTTTGGTGACCAGTGCTCACCACCCTACCATCAGCTGACTCATGTGAACCCCCTCTCGGAGTCTGCACAGCAGGGGCCTGGGGCTACACTGTGATGTGCAGTAAGCCTGGAAACACGTGTCCAGACTGGGCTGAGAAGGGGTCAAACAGCCTTGCCCAATTCTGACTTAATCAGTCACTCATTTAAGGGTAACACTCACTTGGTGGATAGAGCCCTGGACCACAGGCAGGACACCTGGGCTCTGGTCCGTGACCTCACGAGCCTTGGGATCCAACGTGCTCTTGTACCCCACCCCTAGTCACCACTTTGGGCCTCAATTTCTGTACCAGTAAAAGTAGGAGTAAAGAAAACAAAGGTTTTGTTGATTGCAGATGTACATGTGGAGTTACCCAGGGCACTTTTTTGAAATAATCCTGTTTAGATCCAACCCGGACCTACTGAGTCAAAAATCTCTATTTTCACTGTATGTGAAATTCACTTTAAAAAAAAACAAAAAAACAAAAAAACAAATCTCTCTGAGTGCTGACACCCAGGCAAAGTATTTTGGGTTTTTTTTTTGTTTGTTTTACATTTTATTTATTTATTTAGAGAGAGGGGAAGGAAGGAGGACAGAGAGGGAGAGAAACATCAATGTGTGATTGCCTCTCACATGCCCCAACTGGGGACTCAGCCTACAGTCCAGGCATGAGCCCTGACTGGGAATCAAATTGACAACCTTTTGGTTCACAGGCTGGAACTCAATCCTCTAAACCATACCAGCCAGGCGGGTAGGCAACGTATTTTGAAACAAAAATCTCCCTAGGTAATTCTCATGTACCCTAACTGCCACTGACCTGGATGATCACAAGCACCCCTTCAGCATCTTACAAAATGTCACAGGAATTCCTGGTTCCTCTATGAAATGGGTATTGAACTTACTGTCTTTTGAATCACTGGCTGGGTAAGGTCGGGATTTGGGGAAAGGGCCCTCAGTCCCGAAAGAGGAAGGTACTCTGGATATGCTTGCAACTACAGCACATATTTTATAAATGTTTCTGCCTCGGGACATCCTTAAAGCTACCTATATCTCTGTAAGTCCTTCTCAACCTTGTGTGTCTAACCCATCCTAACACAGTCTAAAATCCTGTGCCAACAACCCAGCTGAGAGCTAACTAAGGGCCAACAGTACAAAAGATTGGTCAAGGCCAGCTTCAGGCTTAGAATGAGTCTCTGGAATGCTGAATCCCATTTTGTTCCAGCTGTCGGCACAAAAGGATACAGAAAGATACCAGTAACATGAAAACAAAAGAAATAAGCATAAGTGTTTGGAACTAATCCTAATATCACAGGCAAATGGAATAGGGCAAAAATTGCAGTGTCACCTTCAAGAGACTAACTAGGTCCCTAGCCAGAAAAAAGGGCAGTAACCTGATAGACTATATTAATGTCTTAAATAAGGTGCCGATCAAAATACAAAGATGATCTCAGAAGCAAATGTTAGCAGTGCCCATTCAAGCTCTGTTCAGGGGAGAGAAAGCCTTAATGGGCTTTAGAGCATTCTGGCTTCACTGCCCACCATTCTGTCCATCTTTCTCCAAACTTCTGTAGCTTTCACTCTCATATGTAGAGACTACTATGTCTACCAACAACCCCAAAAGATGAAAAACCAGAGGTCCTACGGACACTGTCAATTTGGGATCCACAGGCCCAAGCTAAAAGGATATCCAGAGGTTATCCGATCCCTAGCTTCCAACCACCTTCTGTACCAGAGTTTCCCACTTGAGGCACCTCAAAACAAAAGTTACTTTAAATGAATTCAGAGAGGAACATAGGCCAGGACTAATCTTAAGAATGATAATAATTTATTTCTCTATAAAGACACTACAATTTACAAAATCAGAAATCATGGGATAAGGTTTATTTTAATCTTGAAGACTTTTCTAGGTGTGAATAAAATTTAAAAATTACACAAGAGGGACTTCCTCCAAGACAGAGGCATAGGTGGAAACACTTTGCTTCCTCGCACAACCAAATCTAGAAACAGCAAAGTTTTAACAACAATAAATGCAACCAAACCACAGAAAATCGACAATACGGAGTCCGAAAACAATGAACTGCTCAGCTAAACCGTCGAAGCCAGCAGCGGAACAGGTCGAGCAAAAAAGATCCCCCGACCCGGGCTGCGCACAGGCAGCGAGGGCGCAGATCCCAGGTACGGGGTAGCTACGGGCAGACCCAGGGAAGGCGCAGTGCAGCTCGCTGTCTGCAGTCCCGCATTTGCGCACAGATAAACCGGTGAAGAGACGAGCATTGAGACAGACCGAGCAGGCCCCAGTGCAGGGCAGCGGGCTCGCACACTTGCGCTCAGATAAACAGGTGGTGGGGGGGAATGAGGCAGACTGGGTGAGCGGTGAGGACCACCATTGCTCCCTCTCTGACCCTGCCCCCACATACAGCATCACAAACCAGTGACCTGGGTGGCCCTGCCCTGGTGAACACCTAAGGCGCCTCTCCTCATATGTAACAGGCACAAACAGATCAAAACAGGGCTCAAGAACAACTCAGAGCCACAGAGCCAATAAATCTAAGCAATGAAGAAATAGCCAAACTTTCAGATGCACAGTTCAAAACACTGGTGATCAGGATGCTCACAGAACTGGTTGATTTTAGTCACAAATTAGAGGAACATATGAAGGCTAAATTAATTGAAATGAAGGGAAATGCATAGGAAACCAACAGTGATGGAAAGGAAACTAGGACTCAAATCAAGGGAGCAGACCAGAAGGAAGGAAAAAATGACCAAACAGAAAAATATGAAGAAACAAGAATTCAAAAAAATGAGGAGAGGCTTAGGAACCTCCAGGACATCTTTAAACCTTCCAACATCCGAATTATAGGAGTACCAGAAGGGGAAGAAGAACAGTCACGAGTGGAAACCTTATTTGAACAAATAATAAGAGATAACTTCCCCATTCTGGCAAAGGAAATAGACTTCCAGGAAATCCAGGAAGCTCAGAGAGTCCCAAAGAAGTTGGACCCAAGAAGGAACACACCAAGGCACATCATCATTATATTAGCCAAGATTAAAATGAAGGAGAGAATCCTAGAAGCAGCAAGAGATAAGGGGACAGTCACCTACAAAGGAGTTCCCATCAGACTGTCAGCTGATTTCTCAAAAGAGACCTTACAGGCAAGAAGGGGCTGGAAAGAAGTATTCCAAGTCATGAAAACCAAAGACCTACAACCAAGATTGCTCTATCCAGCAAAGCTTTCATTTAGAATGGAAGGACAGATAAAGTGCTTCTCAGATAAGGTCAACTTAAAGGAGTTCATCATCACCAAGCCCTTATTATATGAAATGTTAAAGGGACTTACCTAAGAAAAAGAAGATAAAAAAGATGAACAGTGAAAGGACAGCAAACTCACAGTTATTAAGAACCACACCTAAAACAAAAGCAAACTAAGAGGACAGCTAGATCAGGAGTGAACCATAGAAATGAAGATCACGTGGAGGGTTAGCAATAGGGGAGTGGGAGGAGGAGAAGAGGGGAGAAGGTACAGAGAATAAGTAGCATAGACAGTAGATAGAAAATAGATAGGGAGGAGGGTAAGAATAGTATGGGAAATATAGAATCTAAAGAACTTGAGACACGTGTTCATGAACTAAAGGGGAAGAATGGTGGGGGAGGAGTGTGCAGGGTGGAGGGAAATGAAGGGGGGAATACAACAAATGTAATGGCATAATCGATAAAATAAAAAATATATTAAAAATAAGTAAATAAAAATTACACAAGAAAAGAAACACACACCTGACAACACAATTTTTAAAATCCTCAGACTTCCAGTCAAGATGGAGGTGTAGGTAAACATGGCTTGCTTCCTTGCACAACCACAGCAAAAATTAAAACTAACTACAAAACAACTATCACCCACAGTCATCAGAAAATCAAGCTGTACGGAAGTCCGACAACCAAGGAATTAAGGAAGTCACATTTATCCAAACAAGTAGGAAGGGTGGAGATGCAGAGACATGGGGAGACATGTGGTGATGCACAGACAAGGAACAGCAGTCCCTCACTTACGTGTGGTGCATAAAAATCAGGAGGGTTACCTCGGGGAGTGAGGGATTCCAGCCCCACACCAGACCACCCAACCCAGGATTCTAGTACAAAAGAAGGTAAGTCCCCATAACTTCTCACTGTAAAACCAGTTGGGGTTGGGGTGGCAGAAGAAACTGTGAGATTCTCAGGCATCTCCTCTTAAAGGGGCCACAGTAGATTTAGGACTTATGCAGAGTCACTCCCCCTAGGCTCTAGAACCAGGGCAGCTAGAAGGGCAGCAGTGGCATACAGGGAGAAATGAAAATGTGTGGCAACAGGGTGAGTGCCAAGGGGCAGCTTCCTCCCAGACAAAACTCCAGAAGCCAGACAGCAGCCACTGCCCACTTTCTGAGCCCTCCCTAACACAAAGACACAGAAAGGCAACACCATATCACATACTCCATCAACCTGGTTCACAGGTTGCCCCGCGCTGGTGATTACCTAAGGCTCCATTCCATCCAACTTACTGGTGTGCTTTTCAACAATAGGCCATGCTACTAAGACAGGGAGTCAAAGGAGTTCTACATAATACATAGAAACAAACACAGGGAGGCCACTAAAATGAGGAGACAAAGAAATATATCCCAAATAAAAGAACAGAACAAAACTCCAGAAAAAGAACTAAACAAAATAGAGATAAGCAATCTACCAGATGCAGAGTTCAAAATACTGGTTATTAGGATGCTCAAGGAACTCATTAGGTACTTCAAAAGCATAAAAAAGGCCCAGGCAGAAATGAAGCTATACTAAGCAAAATAAAGAAAAATTTACAGGGAAGCAACAGTGGAGTGGATGAAGCTGAGAATCAGATCGATGATTTGGAACATATGGAAGAAAAAAAACATTCAATCAGAATAGCAAGAAGAAAAAGGAATCCAAAAAAACAAGGTTAAGCTAAGGAGCCTCTGGTACAATTTCAAGCTTTCCAACATTCAAATCATAGGGGTGCCAGAAGGAGAAGAGAAAGAACAAGAAATTGAAAACTTAATTGAAAAAATAATGCAAGAAAACTCTTCTAATTTGATGAAGAAAATAGACATACAAGTCCAAGAAGCACAGAGAGTCCCAAACAAGCTGGACCCAAAGAGGACCACGCCAAGACAAACCCTAATTAAAATGCCAAAGATTAAAGATAGAGAATCTTAAAAGCAACAAGAGGAAAGCAAAGAGTTACCTGCAAAGGAGTTCCATAAGACTGTCAGCTGATCTCCCAAAGGAAACTGCAGGCTAGAAGGGACTGGTAAGAAGTATTCAAAATGATGAAAAACAAGAACCTACAACCTGGACTACTCCATCCAGCAAAGCTATTATTTAGAATCCAAGGGCAGATAAAGTGCTTCCTAATATATAAGGTAAAGCTAAAGGAATTCATCACCACCAAACCATTATCATATGAATGTTAAAGGGGCTTATTTAAGAAAAAGATGAAGATCAAAATGATGAACACTAAAATGGCAATAAATTCACAACTATCAACAACTGAATCTAAAAGACAAACTGAGCAAACAAGCAGAACAGAAACAGAATCATAGATGTGGAGATCATTTGGAGAGTTATCATTTGGGAGGGGGAGGGGGAGGATGGGGGAAAAATAGAGGGATTAAGAAGTACAAATTGGCAGGTACACAATAGACAGGGAGATGTTAAGCACAGTATAGGAAATGGACAAGCCAAAGAATTTATATGCATGGCCCATGGACATAAACTAAAGTGGGGGGACTGTCAGAGGGAATGGAGGGTACCAGGTAAAGGGGAACAAAGGGGGGAAAATTGGGACAATCGTAATAGCATAATCAATAAAATATATTAAAAATAAAAATAAATAAACTCTTCATAGAAAAAGTCAAAACAAGAGGCAAAGAAATATTTTCTATGTATTTCAGGGACAAAAATGCCAATTTCCCTTATAAAGAATTCCATAAAGTAAGAAAAAGTCAACAACCTAATAGAAAAAGAGCTAAAAATATAAATAGGTCACAGAAAAGGAAATTCGGTGGTTCTTAACACATGAAAGGAAATCCAATTTCACTCAAAATAAGAGATAGAAATATTAATATTCCACGAGATATCAATTTTCTTCTATCAAACTGACAAAGATCAAACAGTTTGCTTATATTCTGATCTGGGTGTGGGGAAACATTTAGAAACTGATATAAACACAATGGAGGACAATTTGGCAACATTAATCAAAATTTTAAATGCATATACCTCTGACTTAGCAGTTGAACTTTTAGGAATCGGTCCAATGAAATCCTACATGTGCAAAAACCATTTAGGAAGAAGTCAGTAACTGCAGCATTGTTTTTAATTACAAAACTAGAAAATAATCTAAATGTACATCAACAAGGGGCTAGTTAAATTCCACACAGTGAAATACTCTATAGCTATAAAAAGAATGAGGCACCTTTAATTTGAAACTATCAGCAAGACATATTGTGAAGTGAAAAAAAATAATAAGGTGCAGAAATTTCTCAGTGGCAGGTGAGGAGGATAAGAAGACTTATTTTCTCTGCATATATCCTTTTGTATTTTCTGGTTTTTATATCATGAGGTGGTAGAAAATAAAACAATAAAAAACAAAAAAAGCAAATTTAAATAAATGTCCTTAATGTGGTAAGTCTATATGCATTGACACCTAAATGTCTATGTTATTGAGTGGAGAGGGAGCAAGTTGCAAGTCAAAACGTAGAGCTTAATCCCATGTATATTAAAAAAACCTTCTGCTGTGTGTTGGCATATGTGTGTCCATAAACGCATAGGAAAAGGCCTAAAATGGATCTATTTACAGAGCTCACCCTTGAAGAGTGAATGAGAGTGGCAAAAAAGGAACGAAGGAAGTTGTACACTGATCACCTTTAAAAATCAGCATTTGTAAAATTTTTCTAACTGACCGTCCCTAACTTTTTGTTTTTATTACTGTATGATTTCCAAAAGCTCCACTTTGTTACTTTTCAAATATGCTAGGTCACTTTTTAGTTTCCTGCAGGCCTACCTTTTGTTTCTTTAAACATGGTCAGCATACGTTTTTCATAATCGGTGTCTGATAATGCCAACATCTGAAGTGTTTGAGGGTCTCCTGCTGTCCATTACTCTGCACCTAGTCCTTTGTGCTTGTGCACTATTCACTGTCCTTGGAAGTTATTCATGAACATGAAGGTGGCCAGGATCTCCTCACCTGGAAAACAGGATTATTCCTCCCTGTAGGTTTACAGGGGACACCGTAATCTGCATCTGTAGATACTGTAAGGAACATCTGTACAGATACTCCTTCACTTACAATTCAGTTACATCCCAATAAACCCATCATGAGTTGAAAATATCATAAGTCAAAAAGAGTCAAAAATACATTCAATACGCCTAACCTACTGAACATCATGGCTTAGCCTAGACTACCTTAAATGTGCTCAGAACACTTACATTAGACTACATTTGGGCAATTATCTTGAGTTTCGTCTCATGAGTAATTGACTTCTTCTCACCAAAAGCAGGAGACACAGATGGCATTTGTAGACATGATGGGATGCAAAACCACAGAACACAATATCCAAAAATGCTGGCAACACAGTACACCGTGGAACATCGGTTGTTCACCCTCCTGACCATGGGGCTGACTGGGAACTGTGGCTCACGGCCGTTTCCCAGCAGCATGAGAGTGTGGTACTGCATCTCACCAGCTTGGGAAAAGATCAAGATTCAAAATTTGAAGCACATTTTCTATTGAATGTGTTATCACTTTCACACCATAACAAAGTCATAAATGATATGTCGGACCATCCTAAGTTGGGGCCATTGGCAGGCAGTAAGGCACTCGGCACATGCCTGACACAGGTGAGCCTTCTCTAAATGGTGGTTTACTACTATATCATTTACAACCAGGATCTGACCCACAAACCTGGCAGCAAGAATATGGAGAGTGGGAAAGAATGACTGGGAATGGGGTTTCTCCCTGGTAAGTGCTGGTGCGCCCTGGAGCCATGGAGGGTGCATCTCAGCAATCCCTCCATGGCTATGTCAATAAAAGTGTTTTCGAAAGTGAGACCTGAGAGAAGGGACTGTGTGGTACAGAATGTGCTCCTGGCCCTCGGCCTCCACACTCACTCCCCTGAGAGTGGCGGCCCACAGAAAGGCTACTGGGAGGTCACCACAGCCTAAAGGAGCACTTTGTCACCAGAGAAAAAGCCTGGCTCCTTGGAATTCCCTATTGCCCTACCCCAAAGAAGAGGCATGTCAGGAACAATGAGACAGGCACACTAGCAGGTTCCACGCAGACTGGCCCCAAAGACACCTCCAACAGCCCTGTGGCAATTCTTGCTCAGACCTCTGTCCTGCATTAATATGAACACTTATGCCAGGGTTCCACAGTCCCAGACCCCCACTGACCCATTATTTGTTAACTGAGTGGCTTGTGCCCACCCCTGCACCTCACTGCAAACTCTTCTGGGATCCACATAACCATTCTGGGGTCCACATATCCATCAAGAGAACGGCAAACACAGTCCCAAGCCCAGGCCTGGGACTGACAGTGATACAAAATGGGAGCACGGTGATGCCAGAGAAAACCCACAAAAGAAGTGCCTCTAACAAAATAAAAATCTCATTTACTAAAGCACAAAAAACAAAGATCTAGCAATCACTCAGCGTTTAAAGTAAGGTGCAAACAGCCTAACAGATCCATTTTCTTGGCCGAGCCAGTCTCTCTGATGAGATTCCTCTGTACACTGTTTTTCTGTTACTTGTTGTCACAGCCCCTCTCTGTGGTACACTGGGACTGTCACTCTTTACACTGATGGGGCTGGCAGTCCAAGTAACTGCTGTGCTGATCATTTGAGGTCACCAAGGAACCTGGGGACATTTAGTCAGGTCAGCTCCTGAACTGCCACTAACACCAAGGGCATCAGTCTGCAGCTCATCAAAGGAGAGAAAAGGATGACGCTGACTAAGGAAATGAAAGTCCTATTAGATACGGCACAAGAGAGGAGACAAGGAAAGTGCCTTTAACAAGTCTCCCATTGTTATTTCTGATAGAACCTGGAATTTGCTGCACATGGTGTTCTATGAAACTGCCATCACCTTAAGCAAAACTAGTATGGACCTGGAGCTAGCAGGCCAGTGCGCACGCACGTGTATACACACTCACAGGCACTCACACTACATGCCCTGGCATCTCGGGGCCCCGGTCAGCAGAACTGCCAGCCGGCCAGGAGAAGGAAGAGTCACAGGGTGAGTGCAGGACCAGTCCTAGCAGCCAGCATGCTTGTGCCAGCGCCCACCTGAGTATGTCATTCCTGCCCCAACGTCCTTTAAAAGCCATCTGATTCCCAGCCAGGGCACATGCTTGGGTTGGAGGCCAGTTCCCAGCGAGGGATGCATGAGAGGCAACCATACATTGATATTTCTCTCCCTCTCTCCTTCCCTTCCCCTCTAAAGATAAATAAAATCTTTAGAAATATATAAAAAATAATAAAAGCCAGCTGAGTCCTGGCAGGTGTAGCTCAGCTGGTTGGAGCATAGACCTCAAAAGGTCACAGGTTCAATTTCTGGGCAGGGCACACACACAGATTGCAGGTTTGATCCCTGGTCAGGAGACAACTGATGGATGTTTCTCTCTTGCATCGACGTTTCTCTGTCTCTCACTTTCTCTTTCTCTCTCTCTCCCTCCTTCCCTTTGTCTTTCTCTAAAATCAATGAAAGAATGTCCTCAAATAAGGACTTAAAAAAAAACTCCAGCTGAACTAAACATGCCTGGCCTCCAGCTACCCTGGTGACCCAGCTGCCCTGCAGAATCCAGCTAGGGAAGTGCAGGGGCTGGGGACAACAGTCATCTGAGATCTACAGTCCTTCTCTAAGGCACTGTGATGCCATCTCCAGATAGCTCACAAAAGAGAAGACCTGGCAGTCCCAGTAAGGGACAGCTTCACATGTACAGCTTCACATGTATCAACTCGATCATGCAAGATAACCAACCACAGCATAAGTTTTTATCCCCAGTTGGGAGGTCCGAAAATAGAGGCAGATGGAAGAGAGGACTAAAAGACTAAAAGAGGCTCAAGAACCACATCACTGGCAGGCACGTAAAATGGCACAGCCAACTCTGGAAAACTTTCGCAGTTTCTTATACAACTTGGCATGGAACTGTAAGACCGAGCTCCTACACTTTCAGGTATTTATTCCAGAGAAATAAAAATTTACGTTCACACAAATACTTGTACACAAATGCAGAGCAGCTTTATTTGTAATAACCAAGACAACCCAGATGTCCTTAAATGGGCAACTAGTTAAACTGGGCACAGCCGAACCATAAAACAGTACTCAGCAAAATAAAGGCGTGGATTATTGATACCTGAAATGACATGAATGAATTTCCAGAGGATTATGTTGAGGGGGGAAAAAGCCAATCCCAAAAGGTCACATACTTTATGATTCCATTTATATAGCATTCTTGAAATGACCAAAGTATAGAAATGGAAAACAGATTAGTGGGTGCCGAGGGTTGGGGGGAGTGGGCGTGGCTATACAAGGATGACATAAAGGACCCTTGTGGCAGTGGGGTTGTTCTGTATTTGTGTCAGTGTCAACAGTATCCTGTCTGTCACACTGTATCGCAATCGTGCAGGATGGCTCCACAGGGAGAAAGTGGGAAGGGGTCTGTGCGTTATTTCTTATAACTACGTGTTAACCTACAATGGTCTCAAAATTGAGTTTAAAAAAAGAAAGAAAGACCTAGAGACATGTAGCCCAAAATAATACTATCTGGCATTTGCTTTGAAATAACCCAGGGTCGAAGGAGAAGGTGGTGGGCAGGGGTAGAGATAAAACAAGAGAGGCCACGAGCAGGTAACTACTGGAGTTGGGTGCTGGGGATGCAGAGTTCACTGTGCTATTATATCTACTTCCGCTATATCTAAAATTTTCATAACAAAAGGTAGAGGAATCAAAGTCTCAGAGAGGATACTCAGTGTCTTATTTATGGCCACACCACCCGTAAGAAAGAGGACGAGACTACCCCATGTCATTGGACTCCCTGAGCTGAGACAAAGCCAGGCTCTTTTGGATGTGAGGCAGTGAAGGCAGGGCCCACTGCTGAGCTGTGCAGAGCCAGCCCAGTAGACTTCTGGACAGCACCGGTCTCCAAAGCACCTGGATGGCCAGGCCCGTGAAGCCCAAGGTGCCGCTCTCCAATCAGCGTATGGGGCACTACGCAGCCTGCCATACAGTCAGCAATGCTGTGGTGGAGGCCATCAGTGTCCAGGAGATCCAGTCTTCACCAGAGATAACACACACCAGGCTGAGCAGGAGGCCTGAGAAAAGAGTGACTCCTGCCTTTCCCCAACAGAAAATTCAGAGGTTCTCAGAGGCCATATAACAGAAAAACAGGGTGTTCACCAGATCCACCTTGGAAAACAGAACTGCCAGATGAACCTCCTTGTCCTGTTACGCAGAGATGACCAACCTCATACAAAAGACCCCTCTATGGACGAAAGGTAGGCCTCACCCCAATGCCGCATCCTCCTCAAAGCCCTCCCCAAACTCCTTAGCCAAAGGTGCACCCTCCTTTGCCTTCCCACAGCTCTGCTGCATAACAAAGTAACCCAAAACTCAGCAGCTGAAAACAACAAACATTCATTATCTCAGTTTCTGAGACAAGTCCAGCACAGCTTAGCTGGATGCTGCTGGCTCAGACACTACAGTCACATCACAGGTCACTCATGTGGCTGGCTGTGGGCCTCAGATCCCCGTGGCTATTTGGCCAGAGACGTCAATTCCTTTCCATGCAGCCTCTGTACAGGGCAGCTCATAACATGGCAGCTGGCTTTCCCCAGAGCAAGGTCTCAGAGAAAGAGAGAGAGAGAGAGGGAAGAAATAGCCAAGATGGAAGCCATGCTCTTTTGTAACAAATTCCAGGAGTGTTATGTCATAACATTGACTATATTCTATTTACCAGAGGCAAGTCAGTAGATCCAGCCTACACCCAAGTGAAGAGCATGAACATCAGGAGGTGGGGTCCTTGGGAGCCCCCTCAAGGCTGCCTACCATGTATCCCAAGGCAGATGGTACTTGTGTGGCAGGGATTTCTAATCCCCCCACTAGAAAATGAAGTCATGAGGGCAAAACCCCCATCTGACCCGTGTCTTTTCTCCTGTCCTCACATGCTCATGGCTGTTCCCTGTCTGAGAGTGGCAGTCACATGCCTGCCACCTCCCACACTCTTGCTGAGAGGCAGACCCAGGTGGGCAGGTTTGGTACCACGTAGCCCCACCTGCTCTGGTCCCAGCTGACTGGATCAACAACAGCGAAAATAATGCACAGTTTATGGCCTATGGGATGGCCAGAAGATTCTCTTTCAGGGTCTGAAATGGGGAAATACCAAGCGATGATGCCTGTTTTGGGGAAGTAATAACAAACCAAAGCCCCATGCAAGCTTCAGTTCCTTGAGAACAGAAAAAAACACATTTTCAAAAATGCGGTTGTGGAGAGAATAAAAGGGAGAAGCGTAGACAGAAACAGAGACACCTTCAGAGCGAGGGAAAGAGGAAGAGTCACTGACACAGACAGGTGCCTGGCGATGCCCCAAGCTCCGAGCTTTCTCATTCCAGCCCCTCCCTTAACGATCCCTCTTCCTTGCACTGAATTGCCTTTGGCTCACTCACAAAAGAGGAAGAAAGAAAGAGGAAGAGGCAGAGGAGGAAGAACTTGGAAGGAGAGCATCTAGAGTCCCGGGAGGTCATCAGGTGAAGGTCAGGGTGCCAGGTCAGAACACTTGCAGGAGGGAGTTTACTTGAGGTCAGTCACCAAAGCACTCACGATCAGAAGTCCACTCCTGTCCCAGGCACTGTGACTTCCCCAAATTTCACAGCTCTGCCACTAATCACTCTAATGGGAAGAGCTTATCCTGTGACAGCTGGTTTTTTAACAAATATACAAATCCAATATTGCACTTGACTCCCCCAACGCAATGTGGAAGGGAAACCATCACCCACTGCACCACATTTGCTCATCCACCTCTTAGGGAGAAGTTACATCCCAGAGCTTAAGGTGTAAGTGACACTAGGACAGGAACCAGCTAAATCTGGTCAAGAAGTCCGTCCTAACTCAGAGCAAGAAGTTAAGACTCATGTCGTATCACATCACACCTGACTTAGTACTCTCAAGGGTTTTCGTGCCCCCAAAGGTCCGGCACACACAGCCCTGCGGACTCTGTTCTTGGAGAGCCTCTGGGGGCCCTTTTGATAGGCAGAGCAAGTGATCAGGGACTTGGGGGAGACCTTCCAGGCCAAAGGAAGAGCTGAGCAAACCCAGGAAGCAGGAAAGCAGAGTATGCGTGTGACCAGAACAAGTTAAAGCAGCCATTGTGGCTGAAGAGCAGGATGGTGTGCGGGAGCAATAAGAAACTACGCTGAAGGGGGAAGCGGGTCCCACAGGAGGAGTCGAAGCATTGATCCTTGCAGCTCCGCTTGGAGGACCAGGCACAGCCAGGCACATTCCAAAGAATGTCCAGAAGCCAGAGTGGGTGGGGAAAAGAACAGAAGAGCAAGCCCAAGGTTAAATCCAAGATGTTTAACCAAGAGGATCCAATCATCAGCAATTATACACTCAGCCTCAGTAGAGAAATTAAGTGTCCTACCAGTTGGATGAGGCACAAAGGTAGAGACAAAAAGAAGATGCTTGTTACTGTCCACCCCAGAGGTGCTTCCTGAACTGGTGGGTTTGGGCTAGGACACCATCTGCAGAGGCGGCGCCCCTGTGGCATGCTGTCCTCTGCCCAGCCTGAGACCTAGGTCTCCCAACACGCCTCAGGCAGAACACCTCCCTTCTCCCCCATCCCACCCTTAACTCCTCACCCTTCAAGGCCTGGCACAGACCTGCCTCTGAACTTCTCCTCTGAACTCTACCAGAACTGACAGTACCTGGTCCACTCCTCATACAAATAATCCCACCGATCTTCCTTAAGTCCAGGCCCAGTGCTGCTGCTACTGCTCCCCTGACCTCTGACCCCTGGCTGGGTGAGCACCCACTTGCTTGGCTCTGTCCCCAACCAGAAGGTGAGTTCCCCAAGGGCAGGGCAGCAATACCCACTCCAGTGCCCAGCATATGGCAGAATAGCAGACCCTGCACAGGTGACAAAGTGCCTAGAATAAATGCTGCTTGAGCTCTTGATGACAGTAATAAAGGCTGGCTGATGCCTTTACTGGGAGCCAAGAATTTAAATGGGGATCTTGGGAAGTTAAAAGAGAGAGTCTAATAGAGGGAAACAAAGTGAGAGATGTTACTATGCAATCAATTTTATAAAAAGTTAAGTTTCTCCCAAATTGCTTTCACTAGCTTACAAAGACCTTCTAGCATTAAGTTAGTAGAAAGTAGTGAGCTATTTTTAGCACTTTTTGACAGCTGTTCCTCTTCCAAATAAGAAGACTCAAATGCCTCAAATATGCTCCATAGGAGCTGCCAGAAAATAGTTTTCACTGAAATCACAGGACAAGTGTTTATAACTTTTGTTCGGTATTTACTCAGATGTTTTCACTCAGGCAAGTTCCTGAATATCTGCTTTGCCTTTTGCTTTTTTCCACATGCGAATCCCTGGCCCTCACGCCACGCCAAGCACTAGCTGTCCGGGCACCATCTGCTACACCAGGAATCAGAATCCGTTGCTTCCTCAAGGCATGAGGACCCGACCCATCAAGAAACAGTCGTCCAGAAAATTCTACCCGTGTTTGTGATGAACCCACAGGGAACATCCAGGTTCTATGTAATTTATCAGACGCTCTTGGAGTTTATCTACAGCCAGTTCTAAATGGGTTTTTTTAAAAAGTGCTGCAGTGACCCCCCAAAATAAAGTAGTTCAAGATACATACCTAACAAATATGTATTCAGGTCACTTGAGAAACATTTATCAATTGCCTACGTGCCTGGTTGTGTTCTGGGCACCAAGAACACGGCAGTGAATAAATGCATAGCACTTCCTGCCCCTGTGGAGCCTACATTTGCACAGGGAGACAGATAATGAAAAAAAGTCAAATGCATTATCTATTAGATGGTGATGAGAACTAGGAAGAAAAATAAAGCACGGCAGGCAGGGGTCCTGGCACTTCAGAGGAGATGGTACGATTTTACATGGGAGGGTCAGCGATGTCCCCTGAACAGGTGACATCTGGACAAAGGTCTAAAGGAAGCGAGGGAATAGGGCACAGAGATGTTTGTGGGGAGAGTGGTCCAGGAGGAAGGAGCAGGGAAGCTGAGACCACTCAGCAGAGTGAGCGAGGGAGAGCTCGGCAACTGTCACAGCTTTGGGCCCAGGGTTGGGGGGGGCACTGCAAGGTCATAAAGCCATGGAACCAAAGCTGTGGGGCTGGAACAGGAGGTACCCAAGCATCTGCCACTTAAAGCCCCTGTAAGGATGATAAAATGGCCAAATAGAATGTGGTCAATTGCCGTAGGTGGCCAGTCTACATCCTGGATTTTATCCAACCCCTCAGTCTGTAGGTGAGGACTGGCCACCTGAGCAGGGAAGGGCTTGCCGGTGTGCTCACAGAAAGGTGGTAACTGAGTTAGAAATTGCAGTCAGCTGCACCTAGTGTGGCCGTTCAGGGTCATCCAGAAAAAGCCTGCTATCTCTTTCCCAGAAGAGCCCACCAGAACAGCCAGGGGTCTCTGGCGTGCGGGCCAGTTCCTTCAAGGGTTGATTTCAGGACCCCTCAGCTGCAAAGTTTCTTGTACTATTGACATTTTAGCCAAATAGTTCTTTGCTGTGGGTCTGTCTTATGCATTGGAAGATGTTTAGTGGCACCCCCAGCCTCCACCCACTAAAAGCCAATAGTCAACGGGAGGCAGCCGACATACTCAAAATATCCCAATCAATAGTCATTGATGAAAATGAAAAATGTGTCTTTTATTTTATATAAAAAGGTAACAGACTTTTTGGCCAACCCAATACATCTCCCTCTTTTAAAACAACTCTGTACCCGGAGTCCCACCACAATTCAGGATCCAGGTACAGTCTTCCCAACGCTTCTGGGTCTGAGGCAACTTCAGGCATAACCAAAGCTACTTCAGATCTGCTCAGAGAGCAGTCACGGTATAAGCGATACAGTGAGTGAATAACTACAATGCCACACCTGATGACGGGCTCCGTTCCCACGCAGTGGGGAGAAACAGTAGCTGAGAAAGGGCCTTCGGAGGCTGAGGCTGCCTGCCCCCACCCCCACTCCCAGAGAGCGCTACACAAGTGTGGTTTATTACTCTTATTTTAGGGCAGCATTTCTTAAACTGAGTCCTGTGAAACAACCATACCTTAGAAAGTGAACAGATGGTCCTCAAAAACACATTGTTCTGTAACAAGTTATATTTGAGAAATGCCGGATTAAACAAAGTTAAAGATAATTTTTCCTTCAGAACTTGCCAGAGCTTTTGATTTGCTGATAAGTACTTGACCCTCGGAGAGGAAAACCACTAGAAACATCTCACACCGAGCCCCCTCCACGCCAGGCCCTGTGATTCTGCACACACAATCTCCACGGTCCTCACGCAATCCTATGAAGTCCATACACTCACTACTCCCACTTTTTAAACAAAGCATCCGCAGCTCAGAGAAGGCAGGTTGTTCTTCCATGGCCTCTGCGAGGAGTTAGGATGGGGTAGGCAGGCCTGGGTGTTATTAGAGCCAGAGAACTCAGAGAGAGCCCAGTGACCCCGACTCCTGAGGAGGTTTCTGAGACATTCATACATTCCAGGTGGGAAAGCCAAGGAGTGCTTCAGTGTTAGCTGGGGGACGGCCCAGAACGTGAGCAAACCAGGTTGGGGAATGCGGTTTTGGCCCAGTCTCCACAGGGCCTCTCCTCCCAGTAAACATCAGGGATAAAGGGGAGAGAAGACAAGGGCGCCTCTCTCCCAGGACCCTGACCCCTTCTCCACCGCACCCCGGGGCCCAGAAGGCATATGCACCCGCCTGCAGGCACCCCCATGTTCGATGCGAGTCTGCCTCACTGGTGGAAAACTAAACTTTGATTACAGACCAGTTTCCCGATTTGGTTTCAAACTGAACAAAGTTATTAAATTCCAAACACCAGCCTTAAAAGCCTTCTGCGTTTTATAAAACTGCTATAAAAGAACAGTAGAGAACATTAAAGATCTTTCATGGGGGTGAGCAAAAATACAAAAAGCACAGAACAAAGAAGTCCAAACTGAATATAGCTTTTACTACATTTATTACATTTCACTTAAGAGAAAAATTTTTAAAAGATGGAATTCTAAAGGGTTTCTGTAAAAGGCTGCACACTGACCTTAGAGTTTCAAAGCATGAATGAACGGATGCATAAATGAAGGCTGCCTGTCGGGATCTCTCCACTTAGTCTTGTCCCCAGACCGCAGGCTTTCTGGCCCGGCCTCCGGTCTCTCGCCTGTGGGCCTGTGAACTTCGGCTGAGATGCACCTGCACATTAATTAACCAGAAATTCACACCAGCCTTTCCCAGCCAGCGCCACAGACCCAAAGCAGACCCAAGGCTGTCCTCTCACCTCTCGAGAGTCCAGCCACCTGCCTCCCGCCTAGGACAGAAAGGCCACAGGGGCAGGTGTTCAGGGTTGATGGCACCCATGACGCCAGGAGAAGGGCAAGGCTACCCCACCTCCATTCATGGAGGGCTTTGTCATTCTTTTCCACAACAGCAAGCATCACACTAGCCCTCAAGAAGGCAGCCCCAGCCTTGGCTGGTGTGGCTCAGTGGATTGAGTGCTGGCCTGAGAACCTAAGGGTCACCAGTTTGATTCCCAGTCAGGGCACATTCCTGGGTTGCTCCCAGTAGGGAGTGCATGAGTGGCAACCACACACTGATGTTCCTCTCCCTCTCTTTCTCCCTCCCTTCCCCTCTTTCTGGAAATAAATAAATAAAATGTTTTAAAAAATAAAAGATGGTGATCCCAGAGCAGAAAAGGCTCAGGCCCCAATTCCTACATTTCAGGGATTTTACAACATTTTGCATTTGCCTGGTCTGTTTGTACACATAGATCTCCTCAAAACAACACAAGTAAGATGAAGCTGATGGTGGTATGCCTGCAGATCTCAGGAACCCAAAATCTGGGAGCTGATAGAAAAGGTCTTTGGGGGAGTTGGGGAGGTGAAGCATTTTTAGCTATATAACTCCATTTCTAGCTCACAGTAACCCTGAGAAGAAGGCAGGCCAGAGAGGGCAATCGGGGATAAGAGGTGGCATGACTTGCTCAGGATCATCCAGAACGTTTCCTTGTCCCATAGCAGAAGCTCTTTCCAAAGGCAAAGTGGGTGGTCTAAGGGTCTGAAAGAACTCCATCCCCACACCCTCTGGTGCTGGGTTTGGAGACATGGCTCATCGTCGCCACCCAAACAGCCGACGATTACTGGCCCTCCTCCGTGTGCCTCACACAGTGCTAAGGGCCACTATACATATCATCTGGTCAGTGCTCTGAAGTAAGTACTGTGTCATCCCCATTTTACAGATAAGGAAACAGAGATCCAGAGAGGAGACACGCTAATGTTCAACCAGCGTCCAGGAACCATTCTAAGCCTGTTATGCATACTAACTTTTTAATGCTCGTTATAACCAATGAGATGTGACCTGCTGTCTCTCCATTCTACAGATGAAAACACCGAATACAGACGGTTTGGTAACTTGGCCAGAGGCACCCAGCAGTCCAATAAAGGGACTGCCATGAACCCAGGCACTTGGCCTCCAGGCCTGTGTTCTTTTTTTTTAAATATATTTTATTAATTATGCCACTACAGTTGTTCTATTCCCCCCTTCATTCACCTCCACCCTGCACACCCCTCCCCCACCATTCCCCCCCTTTAGTTCATGAACACGTGTCTCAAGTTCTTTAGATTCTGTATTTCCCCTACTATTCTTGCCCTCCCCCCTTTCTATTTTCTACCTACCATCTATGCTACTTATTTTCTGTACCTTCCCCCCCTACTCCTCCTCCCACTCCCCTGTTGCTAACCCTTCATGTGATCTCCATTTCTCTGGCTCTGCTCCTGATCTAGCTGTCCTCTTAGTTTGCTTTTGTTTTAGGTGTGGTTCTTAATAACTGTGAGTTTGCTGTCCTTTCACTGTTCATCTCTTTTATCTTCTTCTTTTTCTTAGATAAGTCCCTTTAACATTTCATATAATAAGGGCTTGGTGATGATGAACTCCTTTAAGTTGACCTTATCTGAGAAGCACTTTATCTGTCCTCCCATTCTAAATGAAAGCTTTGCTGGATAGAGCAATCTTGGATGTAGGTCTTTGGATTTCATGACTTGGAATACTTCTTTCCAGCCCCCTCTTGCCTGTAAGGTCTTTTTTGAGAAATCAGCTGACAGTCTGATGGGAACTCCTTTGTAGGTGACTGTCCCCTTATCTCTTGCAGCTTCTAGGATTCTCTCCTTCATTTTAATCTTGGCTAATATAATGATGATGTGCCTTGGTGTGTTCCTTCTTGGGTCCAACTTCTTTGGGACTCTCTGAGCTTCCTGGATTTCCTGGAAGTCTATTTCCTTTGCCAGAATGGGGAAGTTCTCTTTTATTATTTGTTCAAGTAAGTTCTCCACTTGCAAGTAAGTTCTCCACTTGCTCTTTCTCTTCCCCTTCTGGTACCCCTATAATTCGGATGTTGGAGCGTTTAAAGATGTCCTGGAGGTTCTTTAGCCTCTCCTCATGTTTTTGAATTCTTGTTTCTTCACATTTTTCTGTTTGGTCATTTTTTTCTTCCTTCTGGCCCACTCCCTTGATTTCAGTCCCAGTTTCCTTTCCATTACTTTTGGTTTCCTGTGCACTTCCCTTCATTTCAATTAGTTTAGCCTTCATATGTTCCTCTAATCTGTGGCTAAAATCAACCAGTTCTGTGAGCATCCTGATCACCAGTGTTTTGAACTGTGACTCTGATAGGCTGGCAATTTCCTATTCACTTAGATTTATCGGCTCTGGGGCTCTGAGTTCTTCTTGAGCCATGTTTTGGTCTGTTTGCACCTGTTACATATGAGGAGCGGAGCCTTAGTTGTTCACCAGGGCAGGGCCACCCAGGTCGCTGGTTTGTGACGCTGTATGTGGGGGCAGGGTCAGAGAGGGAGCAATAGCGGTCCCCTCTGCCCCTTCCCGCCGCTGGGGCCTGCCTAGTCTGTCTCACTGCTTGCTCCTTCGCTGGTTTATCTGCATGCGAATGTGTGACCATGGTCAGCCTGCTGCCTTGAGCCTTCACTGGTCCGCCCATCACTACCCCCACATCTGGGATCTGCCCTTGGCTGCCTGCATGCCTGGGTTGGGGGATTTTTTTGCCTGACCTGCTCCGCTGCTGGCTCCGCCCCTCATACTGGTCTGGCTGAGTGGTTCATTGTCGGACTCCCGTATTGTTCAATTTTCTGTGGTTTGGCTGCGTTTTTTGTTGTTGAAACTTTGTTGTTTTTAGACTTGGTTGTGTGAGAAGGCACAATGTTTCCACCTATGCCTCCATCATGGCGGAAGTCTAATCCAGGCCTGTGTTCTTAACCACTACACCATCTAGCCACTTTTAAGTAACTTCCCACAGTCGCAAATTAGAGGGTCACAGAGATGAAACCCAGCTCTGTCTGACCAGAGAACCCCTATTCTCTGTTATCTACCTACCAACTCCCCTTTCGACCTGTGTCAGACCTACCTGGCTCTGGGCTCCTTCAGACACTGGGGCTGGAAGTTGAAAGAAGCTCAGTCATGGTCATGCATTGACCCACAGAGTAGAACAAGGCCAACCTTCTGGAATGGTGAAGCAGCGCTTCAAAAATCTCTAGGCCCCACAGACCTTGGCTGGTGGCACAGCAAGGGGGCAGATATCACCAGCAGGGTGTTTGAGATGAGGCCCAAGCAGTGGCCCTTTGAGAAGTGATCACCCACATTCTTTCAGCATGGGAGGGGGAAATAAGGGCTCCTTTACAGTGGAGAAATCTGACAAATACTACCTCGGCCAGCTGATCCAGGTCAACATCAATGGTGACAAATCATGCACCCTTGGTATGATGTGACAGATCACTGATGTGATGTGATGAAAATGGCAACATGACAAGGCCAGCCTCTAGCCCAGGTCAGGAAAAGTGTAGGGTCGTCCACAGTGTGCCCTGGCTGGGAGTCAGGGAGCCTTGGTCCCGTCCTTGCTCAGCCAGGCTCTGTGACCCTTGGAAAGTCTTTCCTCTGCTCTGTGCCTTGATTACCTTGTCTTAAAAATGAGATCATACAATGGTGAACTCCTAAGGCTCTGCACCTCATACATAACAGGCGCAAACAGACAAAAAGATTATGGCTCAAGAAGAAGAACAGCTCAAAGCCCCAGAGCCAATTCTTCTAAGTGACCAAGAGATAGCCAACCTATCAGATGCATAGTTCAAAACACTGGTGATCAGGATGCTCACAGAATTGGTTGACTTTAGCCACAAATTAGATTAAAAAATGAAGGCTACACTAAGTGAAATGAAGCAAAATGCACAGGGAACCAATAGTGATCAAAAGGAAACTGGGACTCGATCAATGGAGTGGACCAGAAGAAAGAAAAAAATGACTGAACAGAAAAGAATAAAGAAATAAGAATCCAAAAAAATGAGGAGAGGCTTAGGAACCTCCAGGACATCTTTAAACGTTCCAACATCCGGATTATAGGGGTACCAGAAGGAGAAGAGGAAGAGCAACAAGTGGAAAAGTTATTATTTTTTTCAATTTATTTATCTTTAGAAGGGAAGGAGAGAAGGAGAAAAATATCAATGTATGGTTGCTTCTGGTGCATCCCCTGCTGGGAACTGGCCCCTGCTGGGAAATGGCCTGCAACCCAGGCATGTGCCCTGACAGGGAATCGAACCACGATCTTTTAGTTCATAAGCCCGTGCTCAATCCACTGAGCTATACCAGCCAGGGTTGGAAAAGTTATTTGAACAAATAATAAAAGAGAACTTCCCCATTCTGGCAAAGGTAATAGACTTCCAGGAAGTCCAGGAAGCTCAGAGAGTACCAAAGAAGTTGGACCCAAGGAGGAACACACCAAGGCACATCATCATTACATTAGCCAAGATTAAAATGAAGGAGAGAATCCTAGAAGCAGCAAGAGATAAGGGGACAGTCACCTACAAAGGAGTTCCCATCAGACTGTCAGCTGATTTCTCAAAAAAGACCTTACAGGCAAGAAGGGGCTGGAAAGAAGTATTCCAAGTCATGAAATCCAAAGACCTACATCCAAGATTGCTCTATCCAGCAAAGCTTTCATTTAGAATGGAAGGACAGATAAAGTGCTTCTCAGATAAGGTCAACTTAAAGGAGTTCATCATCACCAAGCCCTTATTATATGAAATGTTAAAGGGACTTATCTAAGAAAAAGAAGAAGATAAAAGAGATGAACAGTGAAAGGACAGCAAACTCACAGTTATTAAGAACCACACCTAAAACAAAAGCAAACTAAGAGGACAGCTAGATCAGGAGCAGAGCCAGAGAAATGGAGATCACATGAAGGGTTAGCAACAGGGGAGTGGGAGGAGGAGAAGGTACAGAAAATAAGTAGCATAGATGGTAGGTAGAAAATAGATAGGGGGGAGGGCAAGAATAATATGGGAAATGTAGAAGCTAAAGAACTTATGACACATGGACATGAACTAAAGGGGGAATGTGGGTTGGAGGCGGTGTGCAGGGTAGAGGGGAATGAAGGGGGGAATGGGACAAGTGTAATGGCATAATCAAAAAGATATTAAAAAATAAATAAAAATAAAAGCAAAAAAAATGAGATCATAGTGTTTGCTGTGCCTCACTCTATGAACATGAACATGAACTCCTCTATCAAGATGAGGATTTATAATTGATGGACATTCTGTCCCAGACAGGCAAAGAACACGCTCTTCCTCATCTCAATGCCCCCTTCCTCAAAGGGGCCCAAAGGGAACCAGTCAGAGTGCTGGGCCCCACGTCCCACGGATGACCTCCCCAAGCCCTCCCAGGCACACAGAAGTGTCTAGACACCAGTGCTGCCAGCACAGCTCACAGCCATGGCCACAGGAACCCTGAGTCTGGAGGAGCTGTTCCCCCACCACAGGCTGAGTCAGGAGAGTCTGCCACAACCCACACTCACCCCTCCTCAGTATAGGATGTGTGCAGGGTATGTGCTGAACTTCACTCCTCAACTGCGGGGAGGAAAGCAACTGAAACACAGGGACCTGGAAACACGACTCCATCACGAGCACAGACCAGAGCGCGTGGCTGCCCCAGACCCAACTGAGACCCAAGGGATATAAACTGCCTATCTCATATGTAGCTGGTTTGTCCAAAACTCAACAGGAAGTCACCCAAATGGAATTTCTATAGCCCCCCAAACCAACAGAAACCAGGGTAAAGGGAGCAGGTACCCAGGCTAGCCTACAGAAGCCAAGTGGATATAAACTGTAGCTAAAGCCTAGCTCTATTGCCCAGGCCTTGGTTTCAGGGCCCAGGGGCAAAGCTCAGGGGGAGTAGGAAGGAAAGTACTAAGAAGGAAGACAAAGCTTCCTCAGCCTTTCTGGGTTCAGACCTCATCAGGTCTGAATGAGGTTGTCGGTCCCTCTCCTCCCGACTCCCATCTGCCTGGACTCGGGGGTTTGTCAAGGTAAGCCGGAGCCTATCTCCAAAGGCCCAGGAGTACACTGGACTCCAAAATATTCTCTTCTCTTTCCTTCAACCTTTCCCTCAACCTCATTTATTTATCCAACAAACATGTTTTCATCTCATTCCCTCTGGGCATGTATCTCAATTCAGTATTCAGAGGACAGCAATCAGGTGGGGCTACTTCGCACTAAAGTGCAAAGGACTGACAGGCAAGTAATTCCATGGCAGGAGTATTTGCATTGGTTTTAGAGGAGTTTATGATCCTGCAATGGTAGCTCTGAGTGGAAGGCTGTCTGCTCTGCCTATTCTCAAAACTTCAGTTCTTCTTTTTCTGAACCCACAGAGTTGCTAAAAGCTGCAAGCTAGTCCCTGGTTGCTAAAAGCTGCAACTGCTCCTACAGTAGCCCGTGCAATGACCTCTGTAGCCCCTGGGCTCTCATGGAAAGAGGAAGGCTTTGCAAAAGCTGGGGATGTCTGTCAGGTCTCAGCAGATGCTATAGCTCACCTCCTATATGTGTTCATGCTTAGTACACATAGACATGTGTGTATACACATACATACACGCACACTCTAGACGAGCTGCTGCTTGAGGCCAGAGAGTCCACCCGCATGTCTCTCACAGCCTGTCCATAATGTCTGGCTCAGAAGACACTCAAAAGAGATGTGCAGCTGGACCCCGGCATCTCCCGAGTTCTGCTCCCCATCTCAGACACATCAGCTTTCCCAAAGCATGGATCTGGTCAGCTCCTCCCTGTCAAAAATGCCCACAAAGACCTTGTCTTCTGTGTCTGGGGCTAACCTCCGGCTGGTATCCAAGCTTGCACAGCATATGCCGACCTCCCCTGACCACCTCCTCTCCCACTACTTCCCAACATGTGCACCTGCTGGGACCATCAGAAGAAGAGGTGTGCTTCTCCCAAACACACACCACAGCTCTTCCGAACTGCCAAACTGCACCCTACCTGCTTCTACACAATGAAACTTCACCCATCTTTGAAAGTTCTAGTACCACCTCCTCCACGAAGCCCTCCTTCTTGTCAAATGCCTGGCTGAGCATCTTCTGAAACCCTCAGCACTATGTGGGTCTCCTTTGTGGCCTTCATGACATCCTACCTAACTGCCACCCCCACCACCATAAGCCCATGAAGCAGCAACCCGGCAAACATCTCTGAGACACTCAAAGAGTGGCCAGCACCATGTGATGCAAACACTAGACCCCTGGCAGAGGATGTCTATTGGCAGAAGGTTGACCCCAAGACAGAAGCCTTCTAGGGAAGTTTTCCAGGGCCTCTGGCAAGCTTGACACACTTGCCAACTGCCCTGGTCCTTGCCCTCCCTGCCCAGGGAACACCATATCACAATCACATACCAGTCATGGTGGCTCAGCCTTGGTAAGGGCTGTTTTCACGGCTCATGTCATTAACCCAGAGCCCCTAGGACCTGTGTATGCAGGAGAGGGAAGCTGCAGTCCCCAAGGAGCTGCTATCCACTCCCCGAAACTCCAGTTGGACAAAAGTGCTTTCTTTTCCATTATGTAAGATGCTTCCAGAGGCAACAAACCTACCACCAATGGGAGGAGATAAAGGCCCTGTGGGTACAAGTGAGGAGCGGAGAGTGGCTGCGCATCTATGAAGGACACATGGACAGGCAAGTGTGAGCCACAGGACCTGTCAGCCAAACATGGCCCTTCCAACACGAAGCAGAAAGAAAAACAAGCTCTGACCAAGAGCAGAACCAGTGTGTTTTATCTCCAGGGCCCCTTCATTTCTCCCTCTGCAGTTGGGCAAAACACACAGGTGTAACCACTCCCACCCAGCCTGGCCAGCCCCGCTCCGCAGGACTGCAGGGAGGGGCTGAGGAAGAAGGAGACAGGAGGCCGGGTTTCCTCGGCTTCCAGGTACTGTGTGGGTGCGAGAGGCTGGACATTCAGGTCTGGCCAGCAGAATAATCCTGGGTCACGGCATCGGAAACCTGGATGGGAGGCCAAGTGCACCCTGAAACTCAGAGAAGTGGCCTGACCTCAGCTCCTCCCTTCCTCTCCTGTCAAGTGGGGACAGCAACTGTCCTGATATTCACATGTGGCTGCCCAACGTCCCTTCAGGAGGTCAAACATCAACGGACTCAGAAAAGTCCAGAACCTCATTCACGCAGGCTGACAACAGCGAGGGAGGGGCTGTCAACACAGGCTGGCTTTGTAAGTGTTGCCTCTGGCCCAGCCATCCCACCCATAGGGATTTATCACAAGGAAATAATCCTCATTAGAAAATGCAATCTTTACACACGTCTATAGTATAATTTAGGATCACAGAAAAAATAAAACATATCTAGGTAGCAGAGAGGAACTCAGTGAAACCATTCAAAAGAGGCTCAAAGACTATGAAGACCCAGAAAACAACAGTGAGTAACATGAACTGAAAATGTCATGAAATACAGCTTAATTGCACCCTCTCTTTCATTTTGGGGGGTTTAAATGAAGGTTAAAGACACTCAGAATGCTTTAAACATAGAGTAAACTCCTACTTTGCCTAAATCATTAAAAAGCTACATGTTGGGAAGGTATAAGGTAATCAAGAACAGTGACGATGTCTATGTAGTAATGAGAGGATAACTGTTTTTCTGTTTCAATGCAGTTTTCAGGTATTGTCTTATGAGTGGATGTTGCTTTTAAAACAGAAGTCCACATATTTTAGAGGCAGTTGGAGGACAGAAGGGTGATCTTTGTTATGGGGGAGGGTGAGAGGAGAGGCTCAGAGGCAGACAAATAACCCGGACTTCTGGGGCAAGCGCCAGATGGGGCCTCCCAAGGCATCTCTGGGGGAACGGAGCTTTTCTGACTCAGCCTTCCTGGGCGGGGACCCCAGGCTGGGGACCCGCCCCTGTTCCATTCTCACTTTCCGAGAGAAAAGGAACGCTGTGAAACAAAATAACCAAAATAGTGCCAATTACGCAAGAACAAATTCATCAACAAAGGCCAAAACAACAGCAATTTCTATGATTTAAATAATGAGTACAAAAAAAGGGCAGCAATATCAAGACAGCACTCACAGTGCCTGAAAACCAAGCATCCTTGGAACAGTGCGGGGATTCCAAAGGATCTGCCCGGAAGGAGGTAGCTGTGCATGGGGCCTGGGGCTGTGCAGCCGCCGGGCGGCTCAGCAGAAACATCCAGACCCTGCGGGAGCTCCAGGATGCTCATTTCGTTTTATGAATAGCAGCTTTTAGTAACTCCCCCAAACTCTCCTCTTAGGAACCAGACTCTGGGCAGATGTAGAAATGAATCTCTGGCAGCACATTATCATTCGTCTGAACAACCCCTGGAAAGACTGGCGTTGGGTCTGCCTGCTGCACATGTCACACAGCTCCTTGCAGGCCTGACACAGACCATCCGATCCACAGCCTGGGTAGCACAGCTCTGGCCAAAGCCTTGACTCTGCAGACATTGCCCACTGGGCATGGCCAGGACACCAGCAGAGTAGTCAAAAGGCAGAGGCACAGCAGCCCGCGACTCCCTAAGTCTCATCATCTGCACTTCACGATTCACCTGCTGGACCTCCCAACCACTGTGGGACAGAAATATCTTCCTGCCCTGACAACCCCAAGGAGGATGGTCTATTTCCCCTCCCTCTGGTGCCCCAAAACATAACCTGGTCTAGAGTCTAGCACATGGTGGGCAGAGACCTAACGGCCAGCAAGGGAGGGAGGGAAAGGAAGGCCAGGCGTGCCTCTTGCCGGGTTTCCGCTGACACTTGTCGGTTCTTCGGGCACAGCGTTTTGTTCAAAGCCAACCACACCTGCGGAACAACAGGGCTGGCCAGGCCCAAAAGGCCCATCTAGTCAACTCTTAAACTAGTTTAATCATGGAAATCGTCTTTTTATTAAAGATTTTTATTTATTTTTAGAGATAGGGGAAGTGAGGGAGTCAGAGAGGGAGAGAAACATCTGTATGAGAGAGAAAGGTCGATTGGTTGCTTCTCATACACACCCTGACCAGGGACCTGGCCTGCAACCCAGGCATGTGCCCTGACCGGGAATTGAACCGGAGACCTTTAACTTTGCAGGACCATACCCATCCAACTGAGCCATGCCGATCAGGGCCACTCGTGGAGCTCCTTGACCAAACGGAATCCTGGTCCAAAGCTTGGTCTACACAGTGGTCAGGACCAACTGCTAGGAGTGAAGGTGGCGGCAGGAGCAGACAAAGCAGAATCGCTCTTCCCTTGGCTCCCCGAACCACAGAATCCGGAAGGGGATTCCTGTGACCCTGGACTCTTCTAATCCAAACAGCTCGCTAGGTCGGCCTCGCCATTTACAGGTGGGAAACCGCGGCCCACAAGGACGAACGGGCTCCACAGGTGCTTAGTGACAGAACTAGAGCCAGCACCTGGCTTTCTCCCCAGAATCCTGGGGAGCAGGAACCACACCTTCCTCCACTCTGAGCACTGCACCAGGCCCGCCCAGAGAGAGAGCCCCACGTGGCCCAGCCGAGGGGGTGGAGAAACTGCTATGTGGAGAAGCAGGCCTCCCCGTGAGACAGCTCTGCCACCCACACAGCTGCATAACCCTGGGCGAGTCACGCAAGTCATTGGTCTCGCTCATCTGTAACCCTGAAGGGCCGGTGAGAGGACCCAGGAGATAACAGGGAAAGCCACACCTGGTCTCTGCAAAGAACCACAAGTGCTAGCTCTTCTGCCTGTGCCCTTTGGTGAGCTTGCCTCCTCTCTCCTCAGACCCCTGCTCAGTGAAGCCCCCTGAGCCCTGCCTTACAGTGAGGAGAACGTTCAGGGGTCTCCGTGGTGCCGGAGCTTGCCCTGTGGGGACAAAGTCTAGATTTTCCCATGGGCTGACAACCTGCCAATGAAACTGAACTTCGGCCTCCAACTCCCGGACTCCTGGCTTACCAGACCCCTTCAAACGTCGGTGCTCCGGACGCCCCTTTCACCTCCGGTCTGCTGGGCCAGAGCAGCAGGTTTCCACCAGAGGCCCGGCTGTCCCCTAGGCAACTGGGTTCTGTCTGCTCTGGGGATCACTGGAAACTCAACCAGTCACAGCTTGAGAGCTGCTACCTGAGACCCAAAACTCCCCTCCTAACCCCTAAAAGGCTCAGGTCATCATTCACCAGGGCCAGAAAGTGGGCAATATCCAGGGCTCCAGAATCAATCAGAGACCATCTAGAGGAGAATAATCCAGAGCCTAGGACACCCCTCCAGGGAGACCACCCCAAGGCTTCTAGTCCAAGGGTGACCAGGCTTGCAAGCACTCCCACACAGGGCCGACCCACCAGCCACCAGACGCCCACATCTCTTCAGCCCTGTGGGAACTGAAGTCCAGGTAACCCTCTAATTAGGCATCAGAGTTTCAAAAAAAAAGTCCTACTCAAACATAATCTGCACCTCTCACATCTAGATTTGATATTTTACAGTCAGAGAAGTACAGATTCAAACTAGAAAGAACAGGATCGCAGATCTGGATGGAGGGACACCTAGTGCTACTGCCATTTACCAGATGGACAAACTGAGCACCCAGAGGCTGGGTGCCTGCAAGGGGCAGAGTCAGGGCTGGAGCCCAGAGGCCCTGACCCAGGGCCACCACACTGCGCCACTCACACTGTGGGAGCCATGCATCCCAGGGCCCTGCCCTTGCTTCTCTGGGCAGGAAGCTGTCACATAGCGGGTGTTGCTGGCCCCCTCGCCCTCTCTTTGTGCATTAGTGGAGTTCTCCTGACACAGGGCACCGGTGCTACCAGAGCCAGGGGGACAGAGACAAACGCCAAACAGCAGGGGCTAGCAGGTTACCTTTGGGCATGATCTGATGCATGGCGACTGAGAGGAAGAAGATGGAGTCACTGTAGTAGGTCCCGGAGCCAGCACTGAAGTGCTTCTGCATGGCCTCCACCACTGGAAAGAGCTTGTCCGTCAGCACGGCAACATCGTGGAAGACGACCTGCAGCAGGGCACGAGGAAACCACAGGACACTCAGCACACGCATGGGCCCACAGAGGGGGACAGATGGTGCCCCTCCAAGGTCACCAGCAGGGCATCCCAAGTGAGAGTTAAGGAAATGGGAAAATGATGAGGCTGGCTACGGGGACAGGGACATCATGTGTGATGCGTGCGCAGGCACTGGCGTGGTGGGTGTAACGGAAGAGTGGGAGCGAGGACGGGGATGCGAGCAGCCCCCCAGTCTGCTTTCGGCTCCTGAACTCCAAGCTGGGCCATCGTGAAAGTAGTTCTCTGCCTCGTGACTGGAAACCACAGGAAACTGTCTGGTCCTGAAGTTAGGACCCTGAGCACGTCTGAGTGGCCGGCACCGGCCCCAGCATCACCACTGCTGGTGGCTGCTACACGTTCCTCAGTCCAGCCGGGTGCTCTGCCTCCCCTGCCCAACGCTGTGAACAGTGTGAGGGTCTCTGGGAAACAGAACCTGACGATGCCTGCTGCCACAGGGAACACACCCGGGACCCAAGCAGCATTCTGTGAGTGTCCAGACATCCGGGAGGTGCTGTGGGAAGTACAGGGTCTAGTCTCAGAACACTTGGAGTCTAGAGATGTCACAGCTGCTCAGCGGAGTTCTGCGGTTTATTCTCACACGCACACTTCGGTCTCCACGACAGCCTGGGATGTCAGTGTGGCAGATGTCACTGTCATAGCTCCAAATTACAAACAGAAAGCAGATGCTCACAAAGGCTACACCTGCCTATGGTCACCTAGCTAATAAATGGCGGAGCCAGAACATGAACCCTGGTCTCCAGATTCCAAGCCCCATGGCCCTCCCACTGTAAATATACCCTCCTTCCTTAACAACAACCAAGGCAGGAGGAAGACACCGCCAGGACCAGTGAGTGGAGCGGACAGTACTAACAGGACCCTAACAAGTTGCCTTCCTTGTTTGACATTCATCTCTATTCAAGTGCAACCCTTGTGGAGCCCCGGCCTCATTCAAGATGCCAAATTACCACGCACTCGGCTCACGTACGTCTTCTAAGTTTTCCCCGCTGCTCTGAGTGCCCTGCAACATCTAAAACATCCCACTGTACACTAGAAGCACTCAATAAGCCCAGGCCAGAAGCCCGAAGAGTCTTCTTCCCCCAGGCCCCCCCTCACAAGAGACCTGCTGATGATTCCTGTCACCTCCTACCCACAGTGAGCTGCCCCCACCCTGCCCCCGTGACCCTGTGACTCCCGACTACACAGGCACCAAAACCCCGACAAGGTGTCCCTGCATCGCGCCCCTCCAAGCCAGCCTCTGTCGAGCCTCTAAAGTGATCTTCTATACCTACAAATCCATTTCCATTTTTCCTTGGCTTCAAACCCTCCAGTGACTCCTCACTGCCCTCAGTTATAGTCCAGATTCCCCAGCCAGGCGTATGAGGCCCTGCACTGGTAGCTCTGAATACCTATCCCTCCCACCCTCCCTCCCCTGGGGATTGGGCAGAACTAAACCCAGGTCCTCACCCTGCCCACGACACCTCAGTGTCCTATGTCCTTGTATATTTGTACCTGCCCTTAGAACCGACTGGAACCCCCTTGCCCAGCCCTACACCTCCCTGCCAGCCCATCTGCCTGGTCACTCACTCCCACCCAGGCTTCCAGCTGTGCTCGGACACCCACTCCAGCCTGCGCACAGCCTCCCACGACCCGCCACGCCCTGCTGTGCACCCTGCATCACACAGGGGGGGCTCCGCCGCTGCTCTGTTTCTGCATCCGCTGTACGGCACACGCCTTGAGGCCAGAAGTTTGTGTCCTGTGCCCAGCTCTGGACCCTGTGGCAGGCCACCAATCAGCACAGGCTTGCGGAACTAAATGAACCACACTTTGGACAACTTAATAAACCTCTCTGAGCCTCAAATACAGAAATGATAACACCTACCTCCTATGGTGGCTGTTGGGACTGCCTGGGCCATGCAGGTAAAGTACCTAGCTCAGAGGCTGCTGCACAGCCCTTAGTCCTGCGTGTTAGTGTCCTGCCCTCACCTCCCTCTACCATCCCTGGATCCCTCTCCTCACAGATCAGCCTTCGCTCATGAGCCAGCTTCTCCCTGTGAGCCTCATTACACCTCCAAACCACTGCTGGAGCCTGGAATTGGACAAGAAACTGGAGCTGACGAGAGGGTTCTCAGAGAAACGGAAGCCTCTGCATTCATTAAGAAAGAAAGAGAATGGATATGTATAACCAATCTCTCCCCCTCACCCCCCAAGCAGGACCTGCCATAGCCAAGCTAAGGGAAATACAGAGATTACCGCAGCCAGACTCCTCCCCTGCTCAGGTCCCCACCTCACCCCAAAGCTTCACAGGAGACAATTACATCCCATCAGCATTAATAGATTTATGAGGACAAACTGTACTCAGTGCCCTGTTCCAAATGCTGTACAGTAAAGTGTGCTCTAATGAATATTTCACATAATAAAACTACTTTAAGATAAACTGATACGTTCTATGGAATAAACCTGATGCAGCAAGAATCAAACCACAGACACTGCAAGTGTGAATCAAAGCACCCAGGTCTGGCCCTGGCCGGGTAGCTCAGTTGGTTAGAGTATCACCCCAATATGCCAAGGTTGTAGGTTCAGCCCTGGTCAGGGCATATATAAGAATCAACCAATAAATACATAAATAATTGTAACAACAAGTTGGTGTTTCTTTCTTTCTTTCATCAAGTAAAAAAAGAAAAAAAGAAACACTCAGCCCCCCCATGTCTAAAACAGGTCTGCAAACCGTGATCTCCCAAGAGCAAGGTCGGAGTCGGGCCCCTTCGGAGGCCCCCAGCTCTACCCAGGGCCCAGTGTCAGGAAGGCGTAGAGAAGTGAGAGCGAGGGAAGGAGAGAAAAAGGGAGGGAGAGAGACAGAGAAAATGCCGCGCTCCTTCCGTTCCTCCGCCCTTTCAAATCTCCCACATCAGGGGCTGCGGGAGGAATTACCGTGGAACCTGGAAACCGGGAAATGTACAGAGTGACTCCCATACTGAAGGCACAGGCTTCAATGGTTTGACCAAGGTGACTATACAATTTGGGGGGAAATAGATTAAAAGTCAAGTCACTGTAACTTTTATATATTCATTTATATATAGAAATAAAATACCATATCAATTACAACATTAAAAATATTAATTATAAAGCATTATTTCTCCAACGGCCAGCTAAATGACTTCCTTTTGGACCCTTCACCATGTCCTCAGCCTTAAGGCCTTCACCAGCCCTGCAGCGAAGCCGAGCCACGCAAGCCGTCTGCCAGAACACATCGCCCTTGTCATCCATTTAAGGCGTTAGACACGGCTCACTGGGAAATCACGTAGGATGTCGTCACTGGAAATGGTGTCCCAACCCACACGTACCCATGCCCTTATCATTAAAGCGGTCGATTTTTCCATCAGCCTATAATCATGCATTTGTAGCCACTTAACTACCTTCCTTCTGTTAGTGATTTTTAAAGGCTCACTTATATCAATATTCTACACTTACGGGATCAAAACCCCAGAAATAATGACTAAACCTGTTACATGTCTTTGCCTTCTTTCATTCTTAATTAATGCTGTCATGTGACTCCTAGAAGCACCCAAGTCCTGTAATAACTGAGGTTGTTTCAGGCTGAGCTGTTCTCAAACTGAACTTGGCTGTTCAAAATAAAGCATGTAAGAGAGAGAACACTGTGTAATATGAGACTTTGAAAAGACTCAACTCTTTTAATAAAGCACCATTTAGGGATGGGGGGACGGAAGGCTTGCCTCACATCCACCATGCACAGCACATTCCCAGCGTTTCCGAGGTGAGGAGGCCAAAGCAACCAGAACAACCAGCCGGGTGCCAGGCAGGGGCAGATGTTACTGCCACCGTGGCCCTGGGCTTGCCGCCACAGACAGGCCTGAAGAACTAGGCCGCTGCTCCCCTGAACGTGCACTGGGGACATAAAGCCACACCAAGTCTTCGCTCAATTTGGTGGAGAAAACTCTCTGATCACTGGACACACCCCACTGGGAACCAGGCCACACAATGCTCCTGGAGCCAAGAAGGGAAGTGGCAGGAGCTGGCCCTGCTCACAGGGAGACGCCAGGTTTCCAGGAACACCAAGGCCCGCTTAAAGAACAACAGCTCCTCCAGCCACAGGCGGCAGTGCTCGGCCCCAGACTGTCCCCAGAGAAGCTGCTAGAGGGAAGAGGGACAGTGCGAAACTCCGGGAAACCCACCCAGATCTGACATTCCTGGTGCCTCCTACCACGTGCTGGAATCCACCTACTGCAGGAACAGCAAATAGGTGTCCACTTGCCTCTCAGGGCTGCCCAGAGCACCAGGTAGGAAGGATTCTGTGGCAACGTCTGGACTTGTCAAGAAAGTGCCATCATCAACAGCAACGGGTGTGCAACTCACCCCTGTGAAGCCATCGCCCCAGCTTGATGGGCACCCAGTTTTGGCTGGAATCATGACAGTGATGGGGAGTGGGTGCCTCCTGAGAGTCACAGGCATGGGCTTCACTGTTCTGGGCGCACGTGCTAACTCCACCACGTGACGGCCTGGCAACCCCAGTCAAATACTTAAACTCCACCTCCTCCATAACAGGGAACGAATCACGGCACCTATCTCGCAGGGCTTTTATGAGGAATATAGTAGGCGCTCGGTAAAGGACAGCTGGCTTTACTGCCCCATTCCAACGCAGTTAAAATGCCTTTCCCATATAAGAATACCTAGCTCTAAGAAAAGAATACGTTCTGTAATGAACAGACCAAGATACTACAGGGCAATGCTCAGAGCTACCTGGCTCTGATGGCATCTGACTCGGATAAAAGGTGGTCCTGCCTCCTGCTGTCCTCTGCTCACAACCTGGTCCCAACTCTGCTAGGGGCTGCTCGGTGCCCAACCTGAAGGCTCCTCCCATTTTTCATGCTTAGCGTGGAGCACCCACTTGAAAACCACGCTTGTAAAATTACTGTAACAACCCAAACCAGGAGGTAGATTAAATGCAATTCTGATTGAAGAGGTCCTAATACATCAGAAACATCACTAAGTACGGATATCTGCCTCACAATTAGAAATAACGTGTGCCCTCTGTGGGGTCACTGCTCACCAGGGACCTGTGCCAGCCTGGCAGGCCACCAAGGGAGACAGAAGGAGAAAGGTCCTCTTTGAGTGCAAGGAGCAGGGTGGGGTGTTTAGGGACCTGACGAGTATCTGGCACCTTCCCAAAGGGGGGCCGTCTGTGCCTTCTCGGAGCATGACGTGCCTCCCCTCACCCCCTGCCCCACAGCATCCTTGAACAAGTACCACCGAGTGAGTGACTTGCCCTGAGGTCAGTGGGCGAGGACAGGGTGGGCCCCACCACAGACTGGTCAGCTCCCGAAAATGCATTCCTAATCTTGGGATCTTAGTAATCGATTCCAACAAGAACTGGAGGAAAAATGCTTTTCTGGAAAAAAGATTATTTTCTCAAAGACTTGCACCATGAATGCAAAGGCGGGTATGTCTAAGAAGGGAAGGAAACTCTAACGGCCTGGCAGTTTCCAGTGCCCCAAACGTGCCACACGCTCGTAGACCTCAGGGCCTTTGTGCTGGCCATTCCCTCTTTCAGAAGGCTTCTCCCCCAGGATCTTCAGATGCCCAGATCCTTTAAGTGATTCAGGTGTCCATTCAAAAGTCAACTCCTGAGATCTTCCCTGACTAAAGAAAGGACCCTCCCAGCCCCACGCCCCACACAACCAGTCCTGGCTCTTCTATTCCCAGATTTATTTTCTCTATAGCACCTGTCACCACCTCTCACGAATTTTTAAGTGTCTAGTCTTTTACCAGCTGTCTCTTCCCAGGCCATCCAGCCTGTAAGGCACCACAAAAGAGGGGACCTGTCTGTCCTACTCTCTGCTGTGCATCCAGCTTTTAGGAAACTGCTTCGCACACAAGGAAGCTCAGCGAATGCTTGCTGCAAGAAGGAATGACCAAACACGGGAGCAGAGATAAAAGCGTCCAGAGAGGACAAGGTGACATGACTACCTGCTCCAGGACCCAGAGTGGTGACTCTGCAGGGCCCCTTCCTGGGAGCCCTGCAAACTCCGCAGCTCCTTCCAACCCCAGGACCACCCCCCGGTGTGCCATAGACTTCCCTGTCCCCACCCCAGCCTTTACCCCAAAGAGAGGACCTTCTTCTCCATAAGACTTACTCTAAACCTCCAGGAGTATGAGCATTCTCACCACCTCTAACCTGCTGGTTAGCACATCTGTAGGGCTGGGCTGCAGTATCTCACTTTGCCACCAGGAGGTGTTGCCTAATAAACTCTGTACCCAATCCGCAAGCTGCTTCAGAATAACTATGCCCTCGACTTTAATTTCATTTCTGAAATTATGTCTTCAAAGGTGTTTCCTTAAGTGAAGTTTTCCTGGAGTAGGGAGCGATAGGTAAGTGACTAAATGACAGGTGATAGATGGGTAGAGCCACAAAGAGATCTATTGGTCTTTTTTTTTTAATCACCATCCTAAAAACACTATCCATTATCAGTGGGTACTTCTTTACCATCTCCAATAACTTTGACTCTCCTGAAAACCAAAGATCCCCCAGGTAAATGAAAAATACTCTGAATTTGTTAGTTTTAAATGAAAAAGTTAAACATTATAATTGGTGTACAGCTTTTTATAAGAAAAATATAAATCCACAGGTTGGGCCCCTCTGTCATGTGACTTTTCTAACCTCTTTAAGATATCCTCAGTGCAATTCCACTTTGTCAGGAGGAACCACAAGCAGCTGAAGAGGAAGAAGGAAGCCTGCCCATCTGACTTCCACAGGAATTTCCAACACCCATCCTCATGACCCACTTTATTAACAGCTCAAAAACTACATCGCACCCCTCCCCCCACCTCCCCAGTCCGCACAGCCGGTGTCCAGTCGCAGCTACAAGACACCCCCGTCTGGTTCCCTGGTCACCCTCATCTCCACCTCACACCTGCCGCACCACCAGCAGTTTCGGACGGCTAGATCTGCAACTAATGTTCTAGGACCCCGACAAGATCCCCAACGTTTTGGCAAAGACAAGCCATACTCTGGTTCTCAGAAACCTTGATGTGACCTGGGTGGGGGAGGACAAGGAGCGTAGCACGAGACAGGTCCACACTTGCGAGAGGCCCCTGGCCGGGAGGCGATGGAGGGCCCAACAACATCAACAGAAGGTGTGGTCCAGCGAACGTGCAAGTGGCAGCCACACTGCTGGGAGGGCGGCAGCATCCGGATCCAGGTCCGGGGTTCTCCAGCTTTGGTGTGCACAGGCCCTCTCACTGCGGAGACTTGTAAAATGCAGACTCCTGGGTCCTGACCCCCCACCCCCCCACCTGGCATTCTGAGCCAGGGTCTGGGGTGAGGCTTAGGAATCATGAATTAAAAACTACACCAAGTGATTTTACTGCTGGTGATTTCACCGCAGACACTTTGAAAAGGGAGGCGCAGATGGCCCCCATTCGCTCACACTGCCTCAGGGTACAGGCTGGGTTCAGCTCCAGGAATCCCACTGCAGGAGGCTACAGGCAAACTTCTAGAATGTGTCCAAGGCAGCAAAAGGTCCAAACTCCTTTTATCTGAGGAGCAGCTGAAGGATCTGTGGGCATTTGCCCTGGTCGGAGGGGCCGGGGGCAGGTGAGAGAGGGAGAGGAGCATACAAATCCTACATGGGTGTCAGGTTCTCCCCAGCTCCTCCATCCATCCCCACTCATGCTGTCCCCATGGTTTGCTTTCTTTCCTGTAATGAAGAGGATAAATGGCAAGGATACACAGCCTTCCCTTTCAGACCTCAATTCTCTGTTGACTCCGGAGCCCCCAACAGTGGAACAAGCAGTCGGTCCCCAGGAAGAGCAGGCCACCAACAACTGGAGGACAGCAGAGCCCAGGCTAAGGAACTGGACACAGTGCCCTCTGTGTGCCCACTGTGGGTGCACCGACCCCCCCATCTGTCCTTGTCCTCCTTTCCTCCAGTGGTACAGGGCCTCTGGAGGCCTGGCAAGCAGATGAAGAGATGCATAGAGGTTGCATATATATGGGAATAAACAAGAAAAAAAGGCTGGTGCATCCCATAGGTGCTCCATTCCATACACCTGTAAACTCCTGGGTGTTCCGAGGGAACTTCCAAGATGACCGCCAGGCACTGTGGCAAACCACTGGGATGGAGCCCTGTCCTCGGAGCGCGAGGAAGAATCCAAGAAAAGACTAACACATTGAGAGCAGACCCCGGAGAGAGACCAAGGGAGTGGCCCAAATGCTCCTCCAAGGCAGATCATCAATGAAGGACAAAGGGACTCCAAAATTTTTTTAAAAAGTGGGAGCAATAAAAAAGAAAAGGTCTGTGATAATCTTGTGGACTGTAAGCACTCGTGGCCAGCTGACAGCGACATCAGACTGTGGCCCAGGCCTTCCAGGCGGCCTCGACACAGCCGAACGCTCCACACGCACGAAGCCGCCCTTCCCACAGCGCAGCTTCCCATCTGGCTCCCACGGCCCCGCGCCGGCCTCACCTGGCCACTCGGCCCGGGCTGCCCCGGCCTCCCAGTCTCAGTTCCACCTCTCGGCCCCGGGCAGTCATCCTCAAACACAAACGCACTCCCTCCTTCCCCGCCTTTCCCCAGCACTCACGACGGAATACTTAGTGACCACTTTTTAAAACAAACATTTCTTATATCATGAGTATAATCGTCATTCCTTAATTCACCTTTTACAAATCATGAGATTTTGTTTTTTTATATTTAATACTAAATTTTTCTAACCACAGAAAGGAAGTTTTCTACAAAGCAATGTTTTCCACCACAAAGCGTAAGAAATGACATGTGAGAGAAGGAAAGAGGGAGAGGAGGAGAGACAGGAGAGGGGAACCGCACTGTCCGGGTCGCACTGAGAGATCTTCGCATCCTCTGTCCGGGTCGGCCTCCTCCCCAAGAAGTCCTGTGGTTGTCTGTCAGGTCTTCTTCATTCCCTGATCTGTTCCTGTTTTGTGTAGTAAATTCCCATGACCTGTAACCTCCCAAAGAGCACTGCAGTTTTACAAGTGACCCTGAGAGGGATTCCCTTAGCCAGCTTCCTGCTTCGACCAGGCAGGAAGGTGGCCTGCCCCGCACTCCCACCCCCTTCCCCCAGAGACCCCTCTCAGCCCCAGTCCGCAGCGGCCCCCAGTCCGCTCCTGGCTCTCTGGGACAGGAGCCCACGCAGGCCCCCAGAGCACCCTGTGGAGTTCAGGCCAGTCAGACACCAGGACAGTCTGTCATTTTCTGAGACTGCCCACTGTCCTAGGTTTCACGCCACCCCCCACCCCACCCAGTGCTCCCCTAAATGGGGCAGATGCCTCTGGAATGGTACAAAAGGGACTTCTAGGAGGCACACAGGCCAATAATTTTAAGATTTATGATTTATTTTGATTTGTACAAAAGAATACTAGAATAATTACTAAAAACATTTTGGAACTATGATTTCACAGATGCTGCCTAAGGAGAGGCTAAAGAAAAGGTGGGAAAGAAAGGTGAGCCCGTTTAAACTATGTATGAAGCAGGCAATGCTACAGGTGGTTCTAGGACACTGGCAAAAACCGTGCCATGAAGGGCAAGTTCAGACAACCCGACTTTGGACAGAGACACTGCTGGTGCTCATCGCCTCCTCTCTCGGGTGAGATGGAGCGTTTAAAATGCCAAGCACAGAACCTGCTGCCAGGAGGTGTTCACACTGAGTGCCTGCCTTCCCAAGGTCACGCCCGGCTGACTGGCATCAGAGCCAGATCCTTGCCTAGCGCCTCTCCATAAATTCCCATCCGTAACCTCAAGCTGAGACAGTCTCCCCAGCCACATTTGAGACCCCAGTGCTCTCGAGCCACTGGCATGTACTCACCATGGGCCCACAAAGCAATAAACAAAATGTGTCTCAGGCAGCAGCACAGACAAGCATGAGCTCATCTGATCCTCACTGTGACTTGTGTGCTTTTAGTAAAGGTGGCAGTGTCCAGAGAGGTGAAGTCACCTGTCCAAGGTGACCTGGTAGATGGCTGAGGCCCAGATTTGAGCCCAGGCCTTTCTGATTCCAGAATGCAAACAATCTCTCAGCCACTAGAGATGGCCCCCATTCTGCCTTTCTCTTATTTTATTCCCTCCAGGAGGGGCAGAGCCCTGAAAGGGTCCCCTACCAACCCAGCTCTGTCCCCTGAGACCCCAAGTCCATGTCTAAATAAACTTGTGTAGAAAACTTCGTTCTTCCCCTTTTCCTGGATGGCTCCAGAAGCCCCCTATTTCTTCCATCTCCCAAAGCCACCATCCTCTACCCCTGGGCCAGGACAATGGCCTCCAACAAGTGTCCCTTTCATTCCGTCTTCAGCACAGCGGCCAGCAGCCCTCCTCTACTCAAAACCAAGAGGCCACTGCCCCCATCACCCCATCAGAGCCCGAGTCCTCCCTGGGACTGGCCGAGACCTGGCCTCCCCCTGCTGGGTCTGCAGCCCTGCCCCACCTCGTTCCCCCAGCCTCTTCCTCTGCTGCCCTGCCTGCTTGCTGCTCCTCAGACTCACTAAGCACTTCCCACTCCCACTTCCCTCTTGCTACTCCCACCACCCAGATACTCTCGGCAGCTGCTGCACCAGCTCTTTCAAACCTTAAGAACGGTGTGCCCGCCCATCCAACAAAAAATCCCAGCCGCCCCGGACTCCCTACGCCTCTTATTGTGTTAATATACTGTGTTAATGACTTACCTCCTCGGACACTGTACAATTTACTTGTCTGCTTGTCATGGAACAACACAAAGATGAAATGAAACCTGACCCTATCTGAGCCCCCGCTTCACTGAGTCTCAGGCAGCCAAGCAGACAAATGGTATCAGCTCATTTAAGCCTCTTCCTGCCAGAAAGGAAGCACCATAAGGGCAGAGATTTTTGAGCTGCTTTGTCTCTTGCATTCGGTGACACAGACAGTGTGTACGGATGCCCTGGGACCCTGCCGGCGCCTACTGAGCACACAGTGAACACTGGCTCAGCGAGGGTGTCACACAGCAGCAATACTGGGTGGGGTTACATGGGCCTTGAACTTGCTCCCTGCAAAGAAAGCAGAGCTCCTTCATGCTGGCTCTCCAGAGCGCCCCCCAGGGGCCAGCAGCAGCCCGTGGCTTCCCCTCTGCGAGCACTAAACTGCTTTGGTCTGAGGTCCCGGGACCTGAGGTCCTTCCCTCGAGCTTTAGAAAAGCACAGACCATTTCACTGAGGAGATGGTTTCACATCCCAGGGAGGCGACAGCTGGGCCCCAGGGGAGTGCCAGGCCATTGCTGCCCGACGCCCCACTCCAACCTGCTGGCTGCTCAAGGCTCAGCCTAGCAGCCATGGGTAGAAAAGTGAGACCACTTTGCTAATCGAAAAAAAGTAAAAACTGGGTGAGCTGTACATGTAGAGCCAGCCAACGGGCCATCAAGGTCACCAATTCAACCCTCATGCTTCAGACAGGAAAGCCGAGGCCCAGTAAGAGGGAACAGGGCTCTGCCCACGCCAACGGCACGTGCCTGGGAGAGCCAGCTCCAGAGCCAGGGCCAGGCCTTCTCAGACTGCCCCGCGGCAAGGCAAGACTTGGGTGAAGGCTTCCCCACCTTCAGCTGGACGCACCTCCTCTCTGCCCTCGGCGACAGATTCTGGAAGTGCCGGTTAGTCTTTGGCCTGCATTCTGCAGGATGGGGAAGAGTGCAGTGGGCCCAGGAATGCTCAAGCTTGCCCTCAGTTTCCCTTCTCTACTATTCTCAGGGCGCTGCCTCCTGACACGAGGGTGGCAGGACCCACAGCAAGAAAAGGGGGTCCATACCAGTGCTCGGGAGAAGGCAGGCTGGGAGAGAGACCAGCCTAGGCGAAAGCTCAGCAAGATCCTAGAAAGATACACACACCCCAGGCCAGAAATGCTCTTGCAGGTGTGCCACCTGGCGAGACCCAAGCACCTGTGTATACGCACAGGTGCACCTGCATGTTCAACGCAGCAGTGTTTGTGATGACAAAACACTGCCGCTGCTCAGAGAGAAAACCCACGAACTGGGGTCTACCCGTGACAGAATCCCACACAGCAGTTACAATGACCAAACGAGACCTACGTGCACCTGCCCGTAAAACCCTCACAACCATAATGTCCAGTGAAGAAACACCAAAAGGATATGGAACGACATTTATGTAAGTGTTTAAAGTGTGAAAAGCGCCCTGGCTCAGGTGGCTCGGTTGGTTGGAGCATCATCCTATACACCAAAAATGTCTCCAGTCAGGGCACATGCCTAGTTGCAGGTTCGATCCCTGCTTGGGGCACATACAGGAGGCAACCAATCATTTCTCCCTCATGTCTCTCTCTCTCCCTCCATCCCTCCCTCTCTGAAAAATAATAAATAAAACTAATAATAAAAAATAACACGTAAGAGTCAATGAAATATACGTATCTATATGTAATGTATATGTGTATATGTATATAGTCTGTATTTCTCATGGACACAAATATATGTGGTAAAAGCACAAAAACACAAATTCCATAATGCACACTACCCTCTCGTGTGACTGAGAACACCTCTGGAGAAGGGAGAACGCGGAAGAATCACGGGTGGGCTTCAGCTAATCTATAACATTTCATTTCTTTTTAAAAAGTAAGTAAATACGGTAAAATGTTAGCTCCTACTTAACCTATATAGTAGAAAAATAAGTGTCCATTACATTTTTTTCTGAATTTTCCTATATCTTGATGTTTCATAATTTAATGTATAAAAAATAAAATACTAGCCCTGGCTGGTGTGGCTTAGTGGATTGAGCACTGGCCTGCAAACCAAAGGGTCCACCAGTTCAATTCCCAGTCAGGGCACACGCCTGGGTTACGGGCCAGGTCCCCAACAGGGGGCACATGAGAGGCAACCACACACTGATGTTTCTCTCCCACTTTTTCTCCCTCCTTTCCCCTCTCTCTAAAAGTAAATAAAATCTTAAAAAAATAAAATACAAAAAACACTAGAATTTTAAAAATAAAATACTGTATAAGAGGAGAAAAGGCAGAGCTATACAGTGTGAATTAGCTGGCAAAACTCTTCACACAGTAACGGGAAGCAGAGAGTGAGCCCTGAGAAGTGCGGTCGCCGGGCCCCGGTTTCCACGTGTTAACTCGTGAGCGTGGGGCCGTTCGGGATTGCCGGGTGCACCTGGTGAAGAGTCGCGGAAGGGCTCCTGGGAACCACTCCAAAGAAGAAAACCACACACACGGAGGTGTTCTCAGTGGTCTTGTTGAAAGCGTGACACCTCAGAAACTCACAGGACGGTTTACAAAAGAAACACGATAGTAAGTTACACCACAGCCACACCATCAGTGAGCACAAGAGAAGACGAAGATGGGAGAATGTTCATGAGACGCGCCCACGAGCGGGCCCCAGGTCAGGGCTGCACGTGGACACGGCTCGCGGGGAACATGGGACAGCTACAGCATCTCCTTAGATTGGGAGTTTTATACTCTGCAGAAGCAGGTCACGATGGGCTCCCAGCGGGGCCCTGTCCTGGCTCCCGGCCGCCCACTTTCCTCTAATCACTCTCTCCTCCCGCGTCCTCACACCCACTTCAGACCCTGGGACTCAGACTCCTCAGAGCTGAGTGGTCTCATGGGGAATGAGAAGTCCCTCTCGCATTTCCAGGCCACAGCGAACGGTCCGCACGAGTCAATTCCAGATGCCGTGCACAGCACAGCAGAGGGCTCCAGGGCCACAACTCCAGAACCAGGCAGCTGAACAGCAAGGTCATGGTTCGTCTCCTGCAGCCAGCTGCCTGAGACAGACTTTTCACTTGAAGTAAAGAGAAATGTTTTCATTTCACATTTGCTCTCAGTCTTGCGATTCTCTGAGCAAGTCCTCTCAGTAAATAACTTCTGTTGCTCACGTTTCTGATCAAAGCAAAAGCTGCTCCAGGCGTCTGAGACCAGACAAGCGAACGGAACCAGCCTACACAGCGCCTTCTGTCCTCTGCAAACCCTGCCCTTGACCTCGATGAACTGCTGAGCTTTTCACTCTTCGCTGAGAAGGGAGTCACCAGGTGGACTGAGTTTCAACTGGAACCCATGAAAGAAACGACAGTCAGACAGGTCTCGGAGGCGCCCGCCATCAGCTGTCCGCAGGGAGCACCTTCTGTTGCAGAAGGCAGGCTGCCCTGAGCCATGCTCCCTGCGTGCACCTCGTATGCCCTACCCACTGGCCCCTCCCGGCTTGAGGAAGGCAAAGGCACAACCGGGCCCTGAGTGACTAATCAGGGTCCCGAGACTCTGGTTGTGACTCGGAGGTCACCAGTGACTGACCAAGCCTCACCAGTTGCCAGTGGCCCATCCCTGGAACCCAGGACCAAAGTCCTACCTACACCAACCACAGGTTAAACGGATCTTTTAAAATCAGTCGTCAGCTGCTGAAATGACAAGCACCTCGCCCTGCCGACCACAGAGCACAGGCCCACTTCCCTCTTTTCTGCAGGGAGCAGACTGGGGACACGGGGCATCACGCTGCCTAACCAACCCCTCTGGGCTCAGCCACCACCTCACTCCGACTTGGCACAGCCATGGAATACAATAAAGTCTGTGAACCAGGGGATCTCTGTGCCAAACTTGCTCTTTTATATGACAAACCTGAGCATCCATACAGCCAGCAACAAGGTTGTGAGGTGGGTGCTACTAGTCTGCCCCTTCTGCCGATGGGGAAGGAGTCCAGAGAAGACAGACACCAGCTCCTGGCCTCACGGAAGGATGAGGCAGACAGAGCTGGAATCCACAGCCAACGGCACCTCATTCAAGAAACCTGGGCCCACCCCTGGGCTAGGCTGTCCCGGGAGAGAGATGAGACCTGGGCCTCCCCTCAAGGCCTCGCCTCTGGCAGCTTCCCCACAACTGCAGGCAGAGTGGGGATAACAGAGGTATCAGAAACCCCACTGAAGGCCGCAGATCTTCAGAGACTGTGGACTCTCCAGGCGGGTGTGTGAGCTGCACTCAGAGGTGAGTTGGACAGTAAATCAGCAGAAGAGTCATCGGGGGCACCCACTGTGTGTGGTGTGGGTCAGCTCGTGCAGTGGGAGTCCACGCCCCGGCACCCAGAGATCCGTGTAACAGGCCCAGTGGAACAAGCGTTGATGGCATGCAGACCAAGGAACGGGACAGCAGCAGGACTCCCGCTGCAACCACCCCCGTCACATTCATGGGCTGGGCCTCCAGGGGGCCGAGCAGGGCTGGACAAAGGGGCAGCAGGTGCCTTACAGAAGGCCTGGGGGCCTGCACCTGAGGAGGCCCCCTCAGCTTTATTCTGGAGCAGCTGCTCAGTGGGGCGTGGAGCAACGCCATTCAATGCACACAAAACAGAGGCAAAGGCAGGGCAGTCCCAGGTGCGGGAGGAAAATGTGTCGGGCTAAGAACAAAACAGAAGGCAAACAGCACACAAAGACCAGCACAGCCCACAACTGGCTTCGGAAACGCAGGGAGGGGAGGCAGGCAGGGAGACCCCAGGGCAGGAGACCTGGTCCAGACCCCTCGTCCCCCGACCAGCTGTGTGGCCTGGAACCAGGTGTTTGGCCTTTCTGGGCCCCGGGGTCCTCCCAGGCTACATGAAGAGACAGGACTGCATGGCCGTTCCGACTCCCTCCAGCCCTGACCGCCTGTGACGTGCTGCCAAACGAGGGCAGCGGGGCTCCCAACAGCTCGGTCCTCTAAGCTCCCACAGGCTGAACGGAGGTGGCCGGCTGGTCCTAAGGGCAGAACCTGGAGGAGGAATGAGGGCTCTGCCCCATGTGTGCTCTGAGGTTCCCCCCACACACACCACTCAGCAGGCCCTGAGACTGCTCACAGGAGGAGGATGTGTGTGCGGCCCCAGTGAGCAGCAGGCCCAGGGGCACAGTGGGAGCCCTGCTGGGGGGGGGGGGACGCCGGCTCTCACAGAGCAGCCCGTGTGGGGGACTATAATGAACCACCAAAGTAAACAGACGTAACAGGCATCGTGGTGCAGTGCTTACACGTCAGAAAGACCAGGTTCTGATCGTGGCTCAGCTGGCAGTTGTATGGCTCTGAGGAAGCCACCAAACCCGCTGTGGGCTCAGGATCCTCACCTGCACAAACCTCCCTCCTCATCAGATGGCCTGCTCTGAGCATCACGGAGGGAATGAGGTAGAATCTAGACTCTTTCGTGGTGGCAGCTGTTATATTGCTGATGATGACGGCAGACATCTGAGAGAGAGCCTGGCTGGTGCTACGCTCCTTGCCCCCTCCTCCTCCTGAGACACAGCCTGGGTCCGGGCAGAGGATGAGAAATGCATCCACATCTCCCAGATGGGGAGGGGAGAGAAGTCAGCAGGGAGGACTTAGAGCCATTCCTGGGACTAATGGCTTCAAGATTGCTGCCCCCTCCGCCCCCTCCCCCCCCCCCAAACCTCCCAAGTTCCCATTCAGGAAAGGTCTGGAAAGGATATGTCCATTGCAACTTCCTGTGCTCAGTTTCCACAGGCCAGTAACTCAGTTTCCCAGGCCACAGACTATCGCTTGGGGCTGGAGTGTCCATACAAATCTTGAAGATAAGAAACCGAGGCTGAAAGACACAAAGGGCCTCACCAATGAAAGCCAGGGTCAGGGAGAGCCCCAGAACCCAGGAACACAACACCCAGGCAGAACCCTGTGCACTGTACCTCAGCTGAGTGAGTGCCTGTGGGCCAGGGGTGGGGGGGTGTGGTGGGAGGCTGCTCACTGGAGAGGCTGAGTATCAGCCCCAAGCACTGCTGACCAGCTGCGGGCTCTGGACAGGTCAAGTGAACAATGCAGCCATCTTCCCTATCTACCTAAGTTGGGAGAGAGATGATGAGTGAGCCCCTAAGACAGAAGCCAAGCCCCTCCTACTCCCCCAGAGCAGCAGCAGTATCTCTTCACAGCAACACCAAGGGACTTGCTCTGAAACCCAGAAAGAAGCATCCAAAATACACCTGGATCTTACCAGCTCATCTCAGATTAGACAACTTCCTGTCTGGAAAACCTGCATTAAAAGGTGCAAGGAAGCCTTCCTTAGATCAAGAGGCCTCTACAGAGGGCCAAGGACCCCAAGGGTTGGCCATCCACATCCTGCATGGGTGAGGGCATGCTCACCGGACGTCTGGGAGGCGCACAGGCCCAGGACACTCCCTCGGGCTTGCATGCATATTCACCGCCCACGTGCGCTGGCTAGCACCTCCCCCAGTTCCACAAGCCTGTGCTGAGTCTTACTCTGCCGCAGGCCCTGCACCACATTCTGTCCTGGAGACACAGCAGGAGACAGGCACCGCTCTGCCCTCCAGGAGCCAGCAAAAGGGCCAATTTCATTGTAACTCAGAGAAAGGCAAACCAGGGCGTGGTGGCAGGGATGGCTCCCCCATATAACTGGCATCCACCAGAGCTTAATCTTGAAGGGTGAAGAGTTAACCAGATAAAAAAAAAGAGGGCGGGGTGTTCCAGGAGCGGATGTGCCTGAGCAAAGTCCCAGAGGCACAAAGTGGCTCAGGGCGCACCACAGCACTAGACAGTTCGGTCAGGCAGAGCCACGGGAGAGCAGCCGCCCCGGGATGGATGGGCCGGCACAGGCCCTGTGGCCCCCTCTGCCTGTTCGGGAGTCCTGACTGCCCAGGCCATGTTGGACCGCTGCCCGCCAACCAGCCAGGGAGCTGTGCACTCACTCCGCCAGATGCCCCCCACCCCACATCTTCTGGTCAGAGCTGTCCTGCCAGGTACAGAAGACAAGGACAGTCAGTTGCCCCAGCTGCCTCAGTTGTCTCCTCAGCGAGCTTGGGAGGGTCCCGTCCTACAATGGAGACACATCCCCAAAGCTCCCTGACGCCCACAGCCGGCCCTGGGCACACCCGAATCCCTGCCATGCCTTCCTGCCCCCACCCCCGACACACTGCCCAGGACTCAGGGGCCTGACCATCTGGGTGAGTCTCACAGAGCCCGTGTTCTGGACCGCCGTGAAGATCGGGCAGGGGCAGGGCCCCTCACAGCACAAGGTGGGTGTGAGCCACGGAGAGCAGGCCCGAAACCCCACTCCACGGGAGGGGAGGGCACGAGGGCTGGGAGCGTGCTCTGCCGGCATGTGGGTCTCCCCAGGAGTCTGACTTGTTGGAACCATTTACAGTTTATACTCTGCTGAATTCCCAAAAAGATTATGAACAATTGCTGTATGCAGTCAGATCAAGAAAACAAACCAAACACCACTAAGAAGAGATAAATAAAACATGAAAAGTACTCACAGTCTACTATAAACCTTCTAGAATTGGTATTTTAAGAAAGAAACATTCACAAAGAAGAGTCCATCCCCCACAATACACAGCAGGACCATCCATGTTGCTTACATGTAACAGGACGCAGCCAAGAGGGGGGCCCCAAATAGGGACTTGTAATGGGGTCCAAAAGAGCTTGGAGATGACCAGCTCCACACCACAGGGCCACACCCACCCGGAGGGCCAGCAGCTGTGGCAAGTTGTGGGAGGAGTAGTCGGAAATGGGGCTGCAGGGGAAGACTGGCTTGGGGATTTAAGACCATGCAGGGGCAGGAACATGTGGCTTTGGAGGAGTTGGGAATCACCACGAGGCTTGAGCAAGAGTCAGGACCCTGTGGCTCTGGGGTGCTCCTTTTTGCCACATGGCTTAGGAAGCAGGAGAGACTTTGCAGGGAAGAAAAGGGGTGGAAGAACGCTTGCTGGTGTACCATGAAAAAATGCCACATGGCTTTGGATTAACTGGAGACCATGGCAGTGACACAGCTAATGGTGCCGGGAGCCTGAATCATGGACTTCTACTTCTTTTCCTGAGATACAGTATTCCAGACACAGGCAAAGGGGAGAAGGAAGGACCATGTGCATCTGTGGGCATTTAAAGGACTTTAGTATTTTAATGAAGACATTAAGTCATTACTCTTAGTCTGTATAACTTTTAAATAAATAACTCCTTTCCTTTTCACCAATCTCTGGCATTGAGAGACATCTTTCCTCTGGCAGCAGGCAAAGAAAACCTAGTACAGGGGTGAAAACCCCCGGAGAAAAATGGGGGGTCCTTTCGGTAATAGTATAGCATACAGTATACTCTCACCCGCCTCGCCCGATCTGTTTTGTATCATACACACAGACTACAGAGCAGACTCCAGCTTCACTATCCTGACAGAAACAGCAGCACCCGCTCAGAGCACAGCGGCTGGCCGGCCTTCGCTGAGCCTCCGCCCAGAGCCAGGCATGCACTAGGCCTGGCGGAAAAGGAAGAGATGAAGATCATGGCCTCTTCCCTCTGGCAGGAGAGAAAGCACCGACGCAGGTGAGCACAGAATGGGGCCACAGTGTCTGGAGCTTTCAGAAAGGGGCCAACAGTGCGTTACGGGAGAGGGGCAGCAGGATCGGGCCAGAGAAGGAGAGGACACTTAGTTGGGGGAACTGATGAAGGCTCAAAAAAACACAAGGACATTCTGTGCTATCATCTGAATGTTCGTGTTCCCTCTAAAAAAATTCCTGTTGAAGGTCTAATGCCCAATGTGAAGGTATTTGGAAGGGCTTAGGTCATGAGGACGAAGCCTACATGGGATCAGTGCTCTCACGACAGAGGCTCCAAATGCTCCCGGCCCCATCTGGCCCCATCTAGCTGACGAGGATACGACCAGAAGCTGGCAGCCTGAAACCCAGGAACCGGGCTTTGGAGAACCGATTGTTCCGGCATCCTGGTCTTGGACTTCCAACCTCCAGAACTGTGAGGAACAAATTTCTACTACCTGTAAGCCGCCCAATTGGTGGAATTTTGTTACAGCAGCCCAAACAGACTAAGACGTCCCAAAACAAAACCTGGACAGAACAGCGTTTTGTGAGCTTGCTCCACTGTCCTACGATTGAACCAAGGCACTGTGCCTTCTACAGTGGTGAGAAAAGGGCCCCTCCTCCCAACATACCGACTCAGGAGCATCAGTAGCAGCCACCACTCAGCCACCTGCCGCGTGCCAGGACCTGGTGCTGCCACACTTTTATCTCACAGACACCCTCTAAGGTCCTGTGTGAGGGGATGGAGGCTCAGACGGGTTACCACCAAGGCCACACTGTTCCCAAATGTCCCAGACTGCATTTGAGCCCGAGTCATGGGCTCCGAGCCATGCATTCCTGCCCTGGGGACTCTCCTTGGCAGGCATGGGGCCAACTCTGCTGGTGGCAGGAAGGGCGGTGAGCTGCCGAGAGAAGGCAATGAGCAAGTGCGCTCCCAGTCTGGACAGGGGCAGGGCAACGGACACCAGCCTCTGGAACAATCCGCAGACCTGAAGGATGATCACTTAATGGGGATGCCTCACTGTAATTACCCCAATACATAAAACAAATGGCTTTAATTTAAAAGACATTAAGTAACCAGCAGGCTTTGTGCCAGGTGGCAGGGCCTAGCTCACTACTCAGAACAGGCACCACCTCAGACAGGGTTGGGTGCACAGTTGCCTCTCAGAGCCAGGGCCCCTGGGTCAGGGCTCTGTGGCCTGGGGAAGAGGGCTGCAGAGTGATGTTGCCCATCATCCTGACCAGTCCTCAGCAACCCACAGGCCAGTGTGAGTGGCTGGGAGGCCGAAGGCAAGAACCCTGGGCAGGGAAAGGTGTGAGGAAGAGAAGTGGAGTCATTCCCTGGTACTTCCTGGCCTGCCGGGTATTCTGAGTGCCTGCGTGCCGCCCTAGGATCAGGGGCCTCATTCTCAGCCCCTCCGGCCTCAGTGCAGCTCCTCCCTTCAGTGAGCGGCCGAACGTGCTCGGCCACAGACAGCCTGGGGAAGCTCCCGTTCACTGTGGCACATGACCCTGAGTGGGAATCCAAGGGTACCTGACAGGTGAGGACGGAGACTCCACACAGTTAGGCAACTCAACCACACTCAGTCTGCCTGCCAAGACCAGCACACAGGTCGCTGCACCCCTCCCCATGCCTGCCTCTTGGGGATTCAGGCCACCCATGCAACTTCCCACCAAGTGCCAGGGCACCTGGACTGTAAACCCTGATTCCCCCGAGAGCTTGTGGTGGGTGAAGGGCTCCACCTGCACAGAGCTGAAAGAGACACGGTTCCCCTTCGTAAGAGGAAGCCGGCGTCCCTGCACGTGCTAGGTGTGACAAAGACCCCAGGTGGGGCAGAAAGGATACTCAGGTGGAAGCTGCGGAGCTAGTGGACCATGCTGGGCTGGGATCACAGGTTGGGAGGAGAGGTGAGGAGGCTCCTGTGAGCAGGCACACCCTGCACCCATCCACACCATTTCCTCAGCCAAACTGCAGGGCCTCTCCATCCATGATCCAACCATCCCAGCTTCTTTTTCATCCACCCGTTTTCAAAGGGCCTCATCAAACAGGTTTCCACCACGCAGGAAGAAAATGACCGCCCACAATCACCACGCAGAGTCCCTTTCCTTTCATTCTTCCTTTCTAGAACACTGGGGGAACTGTGGGGGACGCCAGTGGAGAAAGTACAAAAAGTTATGGGTGCACCTCTGGCCTGCATGGTGGCAGAATCAGCGCGGGCAGGCTCCAGGCACCAGGCTGAAGCTAAACATTCGCGGTGCGGCAGCGCCCTCCAGCGGCCGTGAGGAACACGGCACGCGGCTCTTAGGGCGTAGGTGACCTATCCCTAGAGCAGGGGAACACTACCATGATCCGGTTGGTTACCCGAAGGGAAAGCTGGCGGTCCAGGCACTGCTACAACTCCTCCTCCTCCTGGCTGGGAGTCCCGCACGCTGATCCAGCCCTGGAGCTCCCTCTAGCGCGCGCTCCCAAGCAGGGAGCCACCCAAACGTGGTTTCCTTCCAAGGAATACTGTTCCCCCAATGCTGACTCCCCAAACCATCTCAAGCATAGGGCAGCTAGAAAACCAACCCCGAGGGACTTGCAGAGGTTTGGCCTCCTGGAGATCAGTGTGACGCCTTCCTTCCCCAACCAGATATATCTGTGGGGACACAGGGAGGTGAGGTGAGGCCTGGCTGAGATGGGTGAAAAACAGGCCCATACCGCGCCTCTCTGCTGTGAGGGGGTTGGATGAGCTGGCTCTCACTCACCCTCCCAAAAGGGGCAGGAAGCTGCTGATAAAGCTGCCGACCCTCAAGTCACTGTCCCCTCCACCTGGGGTCTGTCAGCTCACTGGGAGGGCTGACTGCACACAGAAGCTCAGAGTTTTCTTTCTGCTCCAATGCTTGGTGGTTCTGCAAGGCTCTGTGAAGCAGACTGAAGCTGCCCTTGCAGCCAGCAGTCCTTGTTCAGGCTGAATGTACTTACTGGGGGCAGCTGAGCAGGGAGATGATACAGATCATGAGGTAGGCTACAGCCCACCCCTCACCACCTCCAAGTCATGCCGCACAGCCCGGCCTCACGGTTTAGTGTGGGAAATCAAGTAAGACACCAGATCGCTCAGCCTTGGGGGGTGAGGGGAAGATGGCTTCATGGGTCACAGTGACACTCAGATGAGACATCTGTGAAAGTACTTTCATAAGCTCTGAAGTGCTCAGAAATGTAACTATTATTCTCCTAGTCAGGTCTTCATAGTAGTAACACCCCCTTATTACTTTTAGGCAGCAAGTCACAGTACACATCCGAGATTTCCGAACCATGTTCTTCAGACTGCAACTTTTTCCAGTGATGTGACATCTTGCAGGGCGGGGAGGGGAGAGTCAAGGTACCTGGTTTTTCTTGTAAAATGCATCTTAGTAAATATGTAAGAAAAGTATCAGATACACTTATTTGCTTGTCCTTATCAAGAGTGTATAGTCATCTCATCACTCACCATTAAGAAATGCAAATCAAAAGCACAGTGAGATGCTACATCACACCCACTGGGACGGCTATAATCAAAACGACAGACAACTGCTGGCAAGAACGGAGGAAAACTGGAGCCCTCATACGCTGCTGGTGGGGGTGAAAATGCTACAACTACTTCTGGGAACAGGCTGGCAGTTCCTGAGAAAGCTAAACAGAGTTACCACATGACTTAGCCACCCCACTCCTAGCTATATACCCAAGCGACCAAAAACATACATGCACACAAAAACTTGTAAACGAATGTTCACAGCAAATTATCCACAATAGCTAAAAAGGGGAAACCTAAATGTCCGTCAACTAATAAATGAATAAAATGTGGTATGTCCATATAATGAAACATTCGACTATCAAAAGGGATGAAGTTCTGACACACACTATGACATGAACCTTAGTGAATGACTCCATGTACATGAAGTGTACAGAACAGGCAAATTTACACAGAGAGAAAGCAGATTAGTGGTTGCCAGGGCTAAGGGGGGAAGGAGAATGGGGAATGACTGCTGATGGGTATAAAGTTTGTTTGGGGGTTGATGAAATGTTCTGGAATTAGCGGTCATAGTTGAACAACACTGTGAATAAATTAAAAACTACTGAATTGAGCCCTGGCTGCTGTGGCTCAGGATTGAGCACCAGCCTGTGAACCAAAGGGTCACTGGTTCGATTCCCAGTCATGTCACATGCCTGGGTTATAGGCCAAGTTCCCCAGTGTGGGGCAGGCAAGAGGCAACCACACATTGATGTTTCTTTCCCTCTCTTTCTCCCTCCCTTTCCCTGTCTAAAAATAAATAAATAAAGTTTTAAAAAAAAAACTACTGAATTGGCTCTGACCAGTGTGGAAAATTTGGTTGTGCATCACCCCACAAAATGCAAAGTTGCTGGTTCAATCCTCCCTCCTTTCTCCTCTCTCTAAAAATACATATTTTTTAAAAACCAGTGCATTGTATATTTTAAAGGGGTGAATTTTACCGCGTGAGAATTATTTTTTTAATTGCAAAACAAACATAATTGTCTGTCTTTTTAAAAATGGCCTATGGGAACAGAAGGTGAGGAAGTCAAGAAGAACCACCGATGCCCGCGGCTGGAGCCCGCCGTCTGTGCAGCGAAGCCCCCACAGTGCTGACCGACCGCCCACATGTCCGTGTGTTGTGCTTCACCTGTAGGATGCTCCCTGGCCTACGTTTACGGGCTTCACCTTATCATTTCAACACACACCTGTGAAATTATCCAGAGTTTACCGCATAAAATACAGTAACACTATACAAAGTTATTCTCTACAGATCCTTGACTAAAGTCTCCCATGAAAGACACACTGGTACATAAATGACTACAGTTGTTTCACAAACATATAATTTAGAGTTAAGTGTGTGTGGCAAAATAACACTGTTCTCTAAATTCTATAGTATGAAAGGCAGCCTATCTTTCCAAAGAGCCTCTCATTTCAGGATGCATTTCTTGGATCACCTCTTTCCCAGACGGTCGTAACCTATTTAAAAGTTTCATTCTGTACCACACGGCTGTAAAGAAAGGAACTCTTACCCTCTGCAGCAGCATGGATGGACCTGGACATTACTGTGCTAGGTGAAATAAATCAGTCAGAGGAAGACGAATACCATGTGGTCTCACTTACACGTGGAATCTAACGAACAAAATAAACTGATGAAGAAAAGAGAACCAGAGGCGTGGACACATGGGACAGACTGGCAGCTGTCAGAGGGGACTGGATGAAAGAAGGTGAAGGGACAGCACAAAGAACAGATATGCACGGCCCGTGGACACAGACAGCAGTGTGGCGAGGGCCAGGGGAGTGGGGGTGGGTGGGGGTGGGCAACAGCAGGGAAATGGGGACATGCGTAATAGTGTCAACCACAACAAAAGAAAGTTTTGTTCTGGTGCAAGGCGCCTGCTGCTGTGACAAGCTGAAGCAGCTGCATGACAGTGCCACCCGTTTGCTGTTAGCCTCATCAGTGAGACAGCCAGCTTCAAGTCTTTATTTACACTCAGGCTTCTTTCAAGCCTGCCTCTGAGCTGAGGTTCTCACCTTGTCAAAGACGCTCAGTTTTGCCCTTGCAGTGACAGCACCTCCGGAAATTCCCAAGGTGCACAAAGAGCTCTGACCTCTGTCTTGTCTCTAGTCCTCAGCACACACTCCTCTGGGAATGTGTGGCTTTAAGCACAGAGTGCACAAGGCTTCCTCCTTACTCCTAACTTGTCGTCTGCAGATTGAGCCACCCAGCCTCTTGCTCTGAGGAGGCTGAAGTTCCATGCATGAGGGGCAGACCGCCGAGAACTCTTTGATGATTTTTTTGACTTGAAAGACATCAGTCAACTGTAAAATAGTTGAGAACCCAGGATGGGGCCGGAACTGTGCTATGCATACAACAGTGATGAGAGAAAGCAGGAACGCATCCGTGTCCAGTGTCTCACGCCTGCTGTGTGGAGGGTGCTCCACCAGACCGGCACTCCTGGCCCCGTGCTCCCTGCCCATCTCTCCTTCCCCACTGCGCACACGAACGCCTCCCCTAAGGCAGGAGGAGAAGCTGATCTGACGGTGAGTGTGGAGGTATGTTGGACCCGGCCTCTTCTCCTCCCCTCTGGAATCACCTGCAGAGAGCCTGCCCAGCCCTGCAGGGAGGCCAGGGGCTGTCCAGACCTGCCTGTCCCTCGAGAAGTCTGTCTGGTCTGTGTTCCAGGTTAGGTGGCTCCTGCTTCCTGTCACTTCCATGCAGGACAGAAACAGGGGTGGCAACTACGGGGTTCCTGTCTGTCTCAATAAATGAAGGAGGTGAGTTGTGGCCCGGCCCTCATGGAGATTACATTCTAGTAGGGAGAGGCAGCTGCAAAGAGGATAGTTATTTTCTCAAACTTGTGGACCACACGCCCCCTAAGGCCTTCTGTCTGGGGTGCTCGCTCCTAGATGTCTGAATAGCTCACACTCTTACTTCCTTCAGTCCCTGCTCAAATGTCACCTTCTCGGAGGGGCCGTCCCTGACCATCTCTCCCAAACAGCCAACTATCCCCACCCTGACATACATATGGGAAGGGGGGGCTCAAAAAACCCAGAACTTATTTATTAAAAATTGTGTGTTATTCTTACATGTTTAAACTTCAGTCACCTTCTAAGTCCTCTCCATGTGGTGCGACACCCTATCAAGACTTTTTCCCACTGCTCAAAGCAGTTTTTTTAACTCGATTTTGATGCCTTTTGGTGTTTCTAACATTTTTGTTTCACCTCTTCCACAAGAGGAAAATGTTTCCCTTTGGGGACTTTTTTTTATCCAAGAAAACAAAAAGAAGTTGCTTGGGGGTGAGATCAGGTAAATGGGGAGGGTGGGGCATGGGGGTCCTGCTGTTTTTGGTCAAAAACTGCTGAACACTCAGCACAGTGTGGGCAGGTGCACTTGTAAATCACCCATCGTGAAATGGGCAAACAAGATGAAAGAGTTGTCAAAAAAATTTCACTGAAGCCTAACGCAGCCTCTCACAACAACACCAGCTGGTACCCTGATACAGATGGGTTCCTGGAACATTCACTTTGTGGGGAAACCTGTACTATGAGACACCCACCCTTGAGAAGATAATTCCAGTTTTTGGGGGGTCCCCCTCATACTTTCCATGTGTCCTTATCCTGCTTGACTTTTCTCTATACAACTTGCCACAACCTGACTCACTCAACATGTACTTGTTATATATTTAAAGTCTGCCTCCCACACATGCCCCACGACCCCAGAATGTAGGCTGCATGAGGCAGGGATTTGGTTCTGTTCCCACTGTTCACAGGGTAAGATCAATAACATCGCTGAATGATTGAAAGAACAAAGGAATCTGCGCTACAAACAAGGTGATGAGAAAGATAATGAGGGCTGGGGTGGGGCTGCTTCAGGAAAGGGGTCCGGGGAAGCCTTTCTGAGTGGTTAACATCTGGGTGGTAACACAGTGATAGCCCAAGAGAAACACCACAATGCAGCAGCACTGCTGTACCCCATCCGAGGGTGTGCCTGTCGTGGCTGAGTGAGCCTTGCCAGGCCTCTGCAGGGGGCTGGCCACCCCAAAAAGGAGGGAGGAGACGGCTGTTGCGTCCTGTCAGTGCTGAGTCGTGCCAGGGCACTGGGGCCTGCTCGTGGTGTTGACATCCCCAGAGGTCAGCAAAGTAGAACCATGTTGTGGGACTGGACACATGACAACCAACACAGCAGCTAAAGGCATTGTAGCCTGGTGCTACCTAATCCTCTCTTCCCAGGGCAGGCGGGTGTTCCATCTTCATCTCCCAGACCAGGACTTGGAGGCCCAGACAGGAGAGGTGGATTACCTACCTAGTAACTGGCCGGCTGGGGCTGAAACTCAGTGCTATCCCCCTCCCTCCAGGCCGTCTCATGCCCAGCTCACTGAGTTCTGCAGCAGGAGAGGATATACTTGAGTGCGATGCTAAGCGACGTGGGTTCCTGGACGGCACGCGCTGTGCCTGACCCACGTCTATGTCCCCTGCAGCTGTGCACTCAGAGTCCCACAGGCAGCAGGTGCCTGGTCCTTCTGGGGCTTTGAAGTGCAGCGTGGGCTCCTGAAGGGTGGGGCCGAGATGAATGACTGGCCCCAAATGTGCTCTCCCCTCCTTCCTGATGAACTGAACCTCTCAAATATATATATGTATTTTAGAGAAAAGGGAATAGGGGTGGGGGGAGGGTGAGAAACATTGATTGCCTGCCTTCCGTACACACCCTAGGGCACCGAACTTGCAACCCAGGTACGTGCCCTGACTGCGAATCAAACTGGCAGCCTTTCAGTTCGTGGCACAATGCCCAACAAACTGAGCCACACTGGCCGGGGCAAACGTCTCCTTTTTCTAACTGGGGACTCTGGCTCTGGTTCTCCATCCTGCTGCTATATCACAGGTGTGATGGCTAAATCTCTAGCAGCCACCCTGGACCACGAAGACAAGGGCCACTCCCTAGGACCGTGCACCTTCATGAAGCACCCAGAAATGCCTGTCTCTGGACTTCATTTAGATGAGAAATAAAGCTCGACCTTGCTTAAACCACCACTATTTGGGGTTTCCGTGGCATATTCTATCAAACCTGATAAACAGCAAAGAATGGCCATGGAAGAGAAAAATCTTGCCCTAAATTTGGGGAGTGCAGGATTCTACTTAACAGACAGAATGGGACTACAGAGAGCTCAGAAGCTTTTCCTACAGCTCAGGAGAAAAGGCTGGATGAAGGGGCTGCCACCAGCTGCTGCGGCGGGTCTGGAATGTTGGAATAACCCGGATGACTGTTAGCCAGGAGCCAGGGGTTTTTGAGTGGAAGTGGTGTGATAATATCAGCATTTTAACAAGGTGAATGTAGCAGCGTCTCCCAGGCCAGCTGAGCCAGGAGAGCTTGGATGAAAGAGAGCCGTTCAGTCAAGTGTTCCCTGAATGCCTAGCAGGTGCCAGGCATTGTGCTTCCAGGAAAGAGCACACAGGAGAGAATCCCGGAGCTGAGTCTGAAAGGTGTCAAGTGAGCACCAGGCGCTCCTGCATTCCTTCGGCAGTGACTCCACAGCCGCATATAAACTCAGATTCCCAGGCCCACCCGGGACAGCCTAACCCACAGACAGGGGTGGGGCTCAGGATTCTCTTTTTTAAAGTAACTATCCCCAGGTGATTCCATGCAGTTAGTCCACAGACATAGTAACTAGGCTAGAAGCAGCTCCTTAATTGGTACCCAGAACATAACAGGTTTGGATGTTTATTAAATAGGTGAACAAATTCACTACCATACTGTTAGAAAACGATAAACCAGTAGACTTTAAAAGACTCAAAATAGTCTAAATATTTTCCCTGGTTAAGTGAACGTGGAATTTTTTTTAACTATTTAATGAACCGCAGTATAATCTAAGGTCACTGTGATGTTCTATGATCTATTTCTGCAACCATTTCAGCAAAAGGTGAGTCGGTACCAACTGAACATAGCTGAGAAGCGCCCTGAACATCTGAGCGTGAGTTCTGTGCCCACTCACTGCCGCCCTCTGCTGCTTCTTGCAGGCATGGTGGAGACCCAGAGCCCAGCCTCGGGGAGGACCTGGGAGCCCCAGGCTGTCTCTAGACAGCTGGGCGGGCAAGGAGCTGCCTCCCTCTTCCCAAGGTGTCCTCGACCACTTCGAGGCCACTCTCTCTGGGAGTGAACTGAGAAGAAAGAAGTGCTCCTTAAAGGGGTCCCACGGTACAAAGGGAGAAACAGTGGCTCAGGATGCAGGTCAGTGAACTCCCCACCCCACCCCCCAAGTTGCCTTGGGTAAGTTTCCTCGCTTGTGGTGCTATGTGCTCTTTTTCATTATTTTTATTTTTAAACCTCACCCAAGGATATGTTTTTATCGATGAGAGAGAGAGAGGGAGAAAGACAGAGAGACATCAATTGGAGAGTGAAACACTAATCAGCTGCCTCCCACACCTGCCCCAACCAGGGTCAAACCAGCAACCTAGGTATGTGACCTGACTGGGAATCGAACCTTCAACCTTTTGGTGTATGACACAAATGCTCCAAACAACTGAGCCACCCAGCCAGGGCTGTGCTATATGTTCTTGCAGATCTCTTCCAGCTGCGATGCAACCAGGGTGAGAATTTCCACAGTTTCCTTCTTCCTAATTAATACTGAAAAATGATTCTCAGTGTAAAAATGTACTCCCATATACAAGGCATGATGTTTACTGCTGGGGATACAATATTTATGATAATCCAGGGTTCATGCCCTTAAGGAGTCTGTAGTTTAGAAAGGCAGACAAATAAGTCCTTCAGTAATTATATCATTACGACTGCCATAAATGTTAACTAAGAAAAGCCCTTGGTGCTGTGAGAGTATGATGAGCGCTCAGGAAAGATGTTCCAAGCAAATATAACATTTATGCTGAGACCTGAAGCAGAGTACCACCAGTCAATAGGGGCGATTTTCTGCTGGAACTGATAAATCCTTACCTGATTACAGCCATCTGGCTAGAGGCCCCCAAACCCCCACCCCTCATGCCTCAGCAGGGTGGTGTTAATACCTCAGGTCATTTGCAGCTGCCTTCAGGCCTTGGATGACAGCTGTGGCTGTCGGAACTGGGCCCAGCAGAGGGACAGAAACATATAAAACACTGACTTCGGCCTGGGAACCTGGGCCTGAGGCTGGACCTGCCCCTGGACCAATATTTCTGGTGCTGACTATTGCCGGGCATTATGCATGGGGATAGGAGAGAAGAGGCAGTACTGTCACAGCACCAGGGAGGTGTGCAAAGGGAGAGGAAGACAGGCCTGTCAGATGGGGGTTCCTTACACAGCTCCAAGGATGTGATGGCGTCCGAAGACAGACAAGACTTGGAAATGGAGAGAGAAAGCACCTGCCAGTGGAATGACATAAACAAAGGCAGGGAGGCTAGCAAGCATGCACTGGGTGTGTGAGCAGATGCGGCTGGAGCTGGGATGTGGGATGGCAGAGATCTGGCAATGATGGAGAGTACGAATGCGTTGCTATAACTGACTCAGAAAGAGAACAGATGAAAATGCTGGTCTTCAGGGTGATGTCAAATCATAGCCCTATGACCAAGAGCCCTTGGTTTTCTCCATTGGACTTGCACAGAGTTTCTCAAACATTAGGGACCTGAGGATCACCTGAAACAGGCTGCCAGGCCCTACCCCCAGTGGGAGGACTCCAGTTAAATAAGTCAAGATAAGTTCCACACTGAAAAACCACAAGTCAGACAGTGGGTCCCAAGGGCCCCTCCAGCCACAAGCTCCAGGCCCTGGATTCTTGGCCTCCTATAGCATGAAGTCCAGGCCTGGCTGACCTTTCCTGATTATGGTGGGTGTCCCTGATAAGTAGGGTACAGACCTATGATGCTGTGTGGGGAAGCAGGAGTAGAGAGCTGTGGAGGGCTGGGCCCGGACTTTCTCCCAGCCTAGGGACACTCTCAGGAGAGGTGAGAGCTAAGAGTAGCCAAGGGACCAAAACGAAAAGGCCCTTCTGGGCAGACAGTACAGCTTATGTCAAGGCACGTTCAGTACAGTTAAGATGTCAGGTGCATACAGGCGAAGGATGAGAAGCAGAGCTGGAGCAGAGGGCCAGGCCCACAACACAAACAGCCTGACCAAGAACTCGGGACTTGATTCTGTAGGCAAGGAAAAGCCACGGCAGACCCCTAAACCCTGCACGATCCTGGAAACAGCTCCCCTGAGTCATTTACTGAGCACGAACACATAGAACATTACTCTTGCCTCATCACATGCCCCACCTTCAACATCAGTTTCCATTCTTTAAAATCACCTACTGCTCCTGTCCAGAAATCAGACCTTGGATCCCCTCTGTGCAACAACTCAGTCCAAAGGAGGCAAGCAATTTGACTGAGGCAATTAATGCTAAGCCAGGAACCCAACCTCTGAGATGATGAGAGGCTGGTCCAGCTTGGGACAAGGTAGCCAGTTCTGCTCTCCCCAGATAGTATCTGTACCTTACAGCTTTCCTTTTCGTCCTCCTTTGGAGACACCGGCAACTTCCCTAAATGAGTTCAGGATCTTTGAAGGTAGAAGGGGGCACAGTGAGGGGATGAGATGGTTCATACTGCTTGGGTTTGGGCTCGACCAGTTCCCACTGAAATATTAATACCTTAAAAACTACAAAAAATGTTGCAGCAAATTCAACAATTTAAGCAGCCTCGTTAAGACCCTGTCCAGAAGAATGCACAGGTTAACTATTGGTGCCTTCAGATAACCTGCTTCATCCTCAAAAGTCAAAGACTGAGGAAAATAAGACAGATGCAAGCTCTGAAGGTGCTGCTGAATCTTGCAATGCTAGCAAAGAGGGGGTGTGGTGATTCTCTCGAGAGGGGCGACAGTTAATGCGGTGGGCAGGCATCTGTCAAAGGTAACACCACAGCTCCAATCCTGCACCAACTGATTGCGTCTGGCTCCCCAGACACGCCCCCCAAAGATTCCTTCAGAGAGCAGTGAAAGCACCTTTCAGGAGGGAGATGTGGTTGACAGGTTAGGCTTTTACAGGCGTCTGCAGTGGGCAGAGCAGCTAAGACACTCCCCTAGCAATCCCTGGAACCTGGCTGGGCGCGAGAACTGGCCGCCCTGGGAACAGTGTGGGCCACCTGCCCAGGGCCCCCAGCTTCGACCCTGCTCACCTTGCACTTGAAACCGGCGGCGGGCGGCAGAAGCTCCCGCAGCAGGGCCTTGGCCACCTCGCGGCTGGCCTCCTCGCTCACGAAGTGCAGGTTAAGCACCTCATGAGCCTCGAACTTGGCGAGGCGCAGCAAGGAGCGGAGAGCAACGCGGGCCTTGGCCTGCAGCGCGGCATTGTGTTCCGCCTTGGTAAACATCATCAGCAGGTGGTAGTCCACCGGGCCCGCCCCGCCGCCCTCCAGGCTCTTAGCCTTGGCACCTAGGGCTGGAGCCACAGAGCCCCGCGCTAGTTCCGGCACCAGCGGCGAGGGCACGGCGGGGGCTCCGGCGCGGGCCTCCTTAAGCCTCTTGGTGGCGCTGGAGAAGGTCTCCCTGCCCGATCCTAGGTAGTAGAAGGCACAGACAGCAAGCGCCGCGGCCAGCAGCAGCGCGCAGTAATGGGAGCGCACAGCACCCAGGCGCGCCATGGCCCGAGTGCATGGGGGCCCGCCTCTGAGGATACTCATGCACCAAGCACTGTGGGACCTAGCAGCTGGAGAAGACCCGCGGACACCGGTACCCTAGCCACTTCGGGGCATCCGCGGCGGGAGGCAGCCATGGAGAGGGCGGAGCCATGCTTTCCAGAACCAATCGGTGAGCGCTGATGCGCGAAGAGGCGTGGCCACGGCTGCCCCGCCGCCGCCGGGTCCTAGGTTCAGAGGGATTAAAGCTGGAATGAACGAGTTCTCCGCAGTTTTCCTAAAGTGGTTTTGAGCAGCTAATGAGGACTCCGAGGTGGAGAGGGCCAGCTGGCTGTCCGAGCTGTGAAAACTATATCCGTTTTTAAGTGCCTAGCCACAGACGTCGAGCTGAGCCTTAGAAGGAATCGAGACGCCCAAAGCAGATGCGGTTAACAGAACGACTAAACAGGATGCACAAGGTGAACAAAAAATTTATTCTCTATATCCTTTCCCCCCCTAACTCTTTGGAGACCTTAAATTCTCTTGTTGATGCCCTTCACACTTTTGAGACCAGCTGGGGCTGGGAAATTTACACTAGGAAGTTCTACCCTGTTTGGAGAGCTCAGCTGGTTAGAGTGGTGGTGTCCCCACACCCAGGGCTGTGTGTTCCGTCTCTGGACAGGGCACAAATAAGAAACAATCAATGAATGCATATATAAGTGAAACAACTACTCGATCTCTATCTCAAATCAATAAATACAATTTTTGAAAAACAAAAAATAAAATCTCAAGCCCCTTCTCCATTCACTGTGTAGTAGGGTTGGTTGACTCTTGAGGTGTATACGCTTGCCCATCTCTGAGGCAGACCAGAGGCATCTAAAAGAGGTGGCTAAGGTGGCAAAAGACAAATAACATATGATCTCACCTATAAGAGGAACCTAATGAACAAAACAAACAAATGAGCATATAGAACCAGAGGCATAAAAATAAGGAACAGACTGACAGTGACTAGACAGGAGAGGGTAGGGAGATGGGGGAGGGGCGGGGGGAGGAAGAAGGTGAAGGGTCTAGTAAAAGAACAAGTATAAAGGACCAATGGACATGGACAACACGGTGGAGATTGACTGTGGGAGGGCAGGTGAGAGCAATTGGGGAAAATTTGGGTCAACCGTATTAAAACAACCATAAAATAAAATAAAAAAATAAAGGATGTGGCCAGCAGAGGGACCCTGCTGCCCAAAACTTCAAAATAGTTCAGAGCCTTGAAGGAATAATACCACAGATGGTGATACCAATTTTTCTTTCTTTCTTAAAGCAAACTTCAACACTTTTTAAAACCCTTAATATGTCCAAGGAGTTTTGCAAATTATAAACTAAGACACACTGAGGTAAATTCTCCAAGATCACGCACAGTGGCAGTTTTGACCCGAGACAGTTAGACACTGTTAACTACATGAAAGTTCATTAACTTCTGTCTCCTAAGGACTTGTGATATACCATAGTGTAAATAAGCATGTACAAGTAGTCCACATGCTTGAAAGAGATGGAGGTGAAAATGCATGGACAAATGCACATGCAAATTCTCTTACTAGTTCATTGTGCCACACCATTATTTCTCAAAGCGTGCTTCCCAGGCTGCAATCCACCTCATGTCTAACTCTTGATCTTTTCAACTGGAGCAACACTTTTCTGAAAACATTGGACCTCTGCAACAGGCCCGTCAACAAGTTCAGTGCAAACTACTCACCTTAAAAAAAAAGCCAATGGCAGAATTAACTCAGTTGAGTAACAGGCTCTTACTTGGGCTCATGTAGTCCTCACAATTCTAAGAGGTAATATTTGCACTTTACAGTAGGAGAAATTAAGATTGAGAGAAATAAATCTCCCACATCCAGGAGGTTAGTAAGTAATGGAGCCAGGATCCTAACCCAAATTTCACTGTTTCCAAAGCTCCAGCTTTTCACCAAGATTAGCACTGAAAGCAGTAATTGGAGCTCTGGGTTCTGTGTCTTATGCCACAACCTTCTGCAGATGACACTGCGGCTAAGAGAGCAACTCTCTTAAGAGTTTGTTAAGAGCAAGTGAAGAAAAATGCACTTCCAGGCTGGAAGACCACTCTGCCACTATAAGTTGATCAAGGCACTAAATTTCTCCAAGCTTCAATTTTACCCATATGTAAAATGGGGCTAATATTCGTGCCTGTACCTCACGGGGTGATGAGAGACAATAAATTAAAAAGCATGCCCTGGCTGGCGTAGCTCAGTGGATTGAGCGCAGGCCTGCGAACCAAAGAATTCACGGTTCAAGTCCCAGGCAGGGCACGTGACTGGGTTGCATGCCGGTTCCCGGCAGGGGGTGCATGAGAGGCAACCACACACTGATGTTTCTCTCCCTCTCTCCTTCCCTTCCCCTCTAAAGATGAATAAATAAAATCTTTAAAAAAATAAAATAAAAAACAAAAAGCAGAACAGTGCCTAACATGTAGTAAACAAATACAAATTACAGGAGAAAGGCCAAGCTCTAAAAAAAGGTCTAAATATCCAACAAATACAAAAATATAATTTAACAACCATAGCTTTTCTTTGATGTTTACAAAGACTAAACACCAAATATCCATTAAGACTTCATTACATTTCCCCCACAGAAGTGTGCTATAGCTGAATTATTACACTCTACTTATTGTCCATTATAAGGGAGAAATAATTCTCAAATTATGCCTTTTAGTCCCCTGAGCTGCACCATCAATAAGGTTTTTTTCCTCTGCCACTTATTCTAGAATGCATTCAACAAATATTTTATTCTTCTGATCTTTACAAGACCTCACTACTCCTGGAATTTATGGATAAGAAACGAATGACAAGATAATTTTACATAGAAAATCAGTAGACACAGGAAAATACTCAAGAGACTGGCCTTATCTTCAGATTCTTTTATTCCCAATTCTTTGACCATAGGAAAAGCTAATTTTGCAGCCTCCTGAAGGGTGCTGTGGACTGAAATCTAAAACAGCGAGTTGAAGATAGCCAGTCATTTATTCACTAGATACCTAGTGACTACTATTCAACATGCCAAGCAAAGTAGCACCTGAAGGTACAGCAGCGAAGAAACAAGAATCCCTGCCCTCCTGGAGTTTACATTCTAGCAGTGGAAAATAGACAAACCAAGAAAAAGAGGTTCCTCTGTACCCCACAGCAGAAGCCGCCAGGGTCTTCTCAAAGTTTCGCCAAACTGGAGAGTACTTGGTGCCCACCGGAAGCCGAAGCCACACCTCCCCCTGCACAGCCCCTGTGGCGAGCCAGCCGGCACCTGCACCCAGGGAAGCACCAGCTCCACCATCTGCTGTTGGCTCACCTGCTGCTGCACCCGGGTATCCAGGTCTCATGGCCCAGGTGGGGATCATTGCTGGTGTGGCTGTGGGCTCTGCTCTCAGCTACACACTAGATCATGCCATCTCTGGGGGCTTCATTAGAGGACATGGCAGGTAGCAGCTAAGAATGAGCCAGAGGGGAAATAAAGGAGGGCCCTTGCCATTACACTATAACAAAGAACTAAATAGAGGAGGCTAGAAGCAAAAAGGACACCTGTCTCACCAATTAATGCAGCAATGTTGAACCTGGTTTGGTAAGATTGCCAGGTGTCTGGAGAATCACAAGCAAAAATAGCACAGGAGGAGGGGAGTGCTTAGACTCTGTGCTGGGAAAGGGAGCCTCTGTAACAATTTCACTAAGACAAAGAGCCTTTACTAGCTGAGAAAGAAAGCCTTTGTAGCTAGCTGTACATTATTGTCAAGGTTTAGAAGGAGGAGAAGGAAGGGTAGATATATAACCCCTGAACCCCAATAGTTAGCATACTCAGATTGGCTAAAATACCCACTCATAACCTCAGCTCAAATGTATAAAACAAACTCACTAGCTTACTAACAACTTTATTTTCTCTATACGCGGGACATTTAGACTAGCTGAATGACTCCTTGCAGCTTTGTGCTCCTGTGCATCTCATAAATAAACTTGCTACCTCATTTCCACTATACATTGTTGTCTTTCACTTCAATTCGTCTCTTGCAGGCGAAACAAAAGCTGAGGAACAAGCTGGTTGGGTGGGGGTCAGGGGTGACAGCTCAAGTCTCTCCTCTATAACAGAAGTTATGCTGAGCCCTCAAGGCCTGACTTCATTTACCAGGAGGCCCAGGAAGTTCAGTCTGCACGCCAGCAGCAGCAGCAGCAGTGACAGTTTGGACTGTGCCTCTCTGAGATGAAACGGTTTTGGAGTGTGCCCAGACCAGGGTGACCCTAAGCGTTATGAGGGTTTCAAGGAGGTGTTGAAACTGTGCAGATCTGCAAATGGACTAGCCTAATCAAGAAAGTCAAATTGAAGAAATGGAAAATCATCTGTCATGACCAAATTAGTTTATAAAATAGTGTAAAAATAGTGTACACTATTTTTATAGTGTAGAAATGGAATTCATAGTGAAAGTATAAAACTACCAGTGAAACCTCTCCTCTATCAAAACAAAACTAAAAACCTTCTCCTCTATCATTAATAGTCTCCTTGCCTTGCCTCAGAATGCAATGAAAGAGAGTGCTCCTACTGTGTAGAAGTTCGCTGCGATGGTATTGAGTTGGGGCTGGGCAAACATTTGTGTGGCGCCTTAAACCAGCTTTTGTGATGTTACTGTGTGTGAATCATTTAGAATAAAGTGATTTTCTTCCAAAAAAAAAGAAAGAATATAGGGTGTCAGATGGTGATAGGTGTTACTTTGTCCGCTTAAAATAGATGTATCTGGGTGTGTATTAACATGGCTAAAGAGGCAAAAAAAAGTTGGGCAAGCACAACTACCCTTCAGTTCTAACTTTAACTGTGTCCAACTTCTCTGACTTCTAAGCAGAGATCAGAGGCCACTGGTTTTCACTGTGGTGCAATTTCTACATCTATAACATTGGTAGATTATCAGGTTTATTTTTATTGACTATGGCCCAATATTGTCAAGGATACAGAGAAACAGGCATATACTTTCACAGCAGATGAGTGTTTGTGTATTGGTACAACTTTTCTGGAGGCTCTTTTGGTAATCCTAAAATCTTTTTGGCCTCTATGAGAACTTGGAGTTTTCTCTCCTATCCAGATGACTGTTTCTCCCTAAGACAGTGGTTCTCAAATTTTTGTTGACATTAGAAGTACCAGGGGTGGGGATCGGGGGAGGCAGGGGGACGCTTAGTAAAAACATAGAGGCTTACGCCATATTTATCCCCAGTGAGCCTGAGTCTCGGTGGTGATTGCTTTACAGATCAAAATTTGAAAAGCACTGCCCCAGACCTTCACCCTGCCAACCCCTCTACGTCAGACAAGTAAGTGGTCATCGTACACTAACCAATCCAGCATCCGGCTGAGGCACCATCCTGAACAATCCCATAAGGGCCATCTGTAAATGACCCAGTCCCATCTTTCTCTGTTGCAGGAAGGCAAGAGAATAGGAGGTGTGTCTACCTTTTTACCATATCCCTGGTACCTAACACAGTGCCTGACACATTAAATGAGCCACAAAAATGAACCCATCCCTTTGTAAACCAGCATTGTGAACCAGTACTCTAGGTATTCATCCTAAGAAAACAATTAAGAGTGTACTCAATTATCTAGCCGTAAGGATAATGCAGAGCTAGGTTTATGTCAAGAAATTAGAATAAAATGTTCTTCAATAAAGGGGCTAAACTAAAATGATGCTTTCAATAAAAGTGACGTATTCAACAAATGCAAGTAGAAAAATTTTTAAGATTTTATTTATTTAGTTTTAGAGAGAGGGGAAGTGAGGGAGAGAGGGAGAGAAACATTGATTGGTTGTCTCTCCTACACACCACTTCTGAGGAACAAACCCGCAACCTAGGGTTCGACTGCTTTGACCAGCAGTCGAACAGGTGACCTCTCACTTTGCAGAGTGATGCCCAACCAACTGAGCCACACCAGTCAGGGTGCACATAAAAATTTTTAAAAGTAATGGAAGAACCTGTAAAGACTCAAGAGACATATTAGCCAATTACAATGAATGAAACATGAATTTGGATTTGAAGAATCTATTTTAAAATAAAAACACATTTGAGACCATTGTGAAAACTTGAATACTAACTATATAGTTTTCTAGAGGGTTCACAGAAGGTTGTGTGTAAATAATTAGCTCAGTCCATCACTTCTATTGACAAAACAGTTGAGATGGGGTAGTAAGCTGGTTATTTATATGTTCCATATAAGTAACAATTTATAACTTCTATAGCACTGTAAAATGTATGCATATTTTCCTAGTTGTTATCTCAAAGAATGCTAACAGAAAAAATAAGATTGTTTGTTGAAGGAATGAATGGCTAATAAGAATATTCCTGAATTGTGTGGTTCCTTAATCCTTAATGTGTAACTTTCTGGGCCTGTGGAGTATTTGCTTATTCCCTGCCTTCACACCATGGGGTAGTGGTTTATTCTACATGTGTCCCCTGCAGCACCTAGAACTGTGTCTTGCTTAACAACAGCAACAATAAAACAACTACTAAGTTGCTGAAATTAACAAATATTTATAAATACTATAAACCCTGCTATATAGAATCAAAGGACAAGTAGTTATAGTTACATATAAAAGTGAAAAAAATTTGGTGCTATATATCTTATTATTTAAACAAGCACTGGCCCATAGATATAAAATGCAAGCCACATGCATAATCTTAAAGTTGCTAGTAGCCACAGTAAGAATGTAAAAAGAAGCAGGAAATGTTAATGATAACAATATATCCCAAATATTATTTGAACATGTAGTCAATATGCAAATTAATATGATATTTTACAGTTGGGGGGTTGTGTCTTTGAAACGCAGTGTGCACCTTGCATTTATGGCCCGTCTCACGTTAGACTCACTACCCGTGAAGTACTCAATGGCCACATCGGGCTAGTAGCTACCATATTACAGGACATTACAGATTGGGATGTAACAAAAAATTTGTAAGTCTAAAATTACAAGATAACATAAACCATTTTAGACAAAGTCAGAAGGTTTTGACATAAACAAAGAGTAATTTGACAAATGTCATTTAAAAATAAGAATGAGGAGGTATGTTGGGAGAGGAAGTAGGATAATGGTGGATGGTCAGTTCCCCATAAAGCTTAATTTTGTATAAAGATGTTCCCTGTGTTATTTGTGTGATTTTTAAAAATCAGCTTTTTAAAAAGGTGAATTAATTATATATTAGGTATACTATCAAAATAAAGAAACTTATGGGAGAATGACTATTTCTTATTTTGCAACCTCTACCTTGGGACTGAGCTAAAGGGTATACTTTTTGAACAATATACTATAATAGACTTCTGGTCAAGATGGCAGCACAGGTAAATGCAGGACTCGCCTGCTCCCACCACCAGATCGAAATGACAACTAAACTGTAGAACACCCATCATTCAGAACTGCCTGAAATCTGGCTCACTGGAAGTCCAAAAACTAGGGGACTAAAAAAAAGAGCAATACGCGGGCCCTGGCAATACGTGTGGCTCAGTGGACTGAGTGCATTGCAGGCCTGCAACTGAAACATCGCTGGATCGATTCCCATTTGGGTTGCAAGCCAGGTCCCCAGTTAGGGGCAGGCAAGAGGCAAGCAATAGATGTATCTTTTGCACAGTGGTGTTTCTCTTCCTCTTTTTTCCCTCCCTTCTCCTCTCTCTAGAAAATAAATAAAATATTTTTTAAAAATGAAAGGAGGGGCAGGGACTCCCAATAGGCTGGTCCTATACCCACCTGTGGCTGGTAAAAATCAGGAGGGGTATCTCAGCTGCACAGGTCCCACCTGAGGAGTGAGGAGTCCCAGCTCCACACCAGGGACCTCCAGCCCAGGGCTCCAGTACCAGGAAGAGAAGTCCCCACAACTTTTGACTGTAAAAAACAGCGGAGATTAAGGCTGAGGAAAACAGTAGCTTCTGAAGTCCCAGACAGTTCTTCTTAAAGGACCCACATTCAGACTCACTCCCTTTGAGGTCCAGCGTGGGGGGCAGCAGCTCAAAAAGCACCAGGGACATACGAGGAAGAACTGAACTGTCCAGCAACAAGGGAAGAGCTGGGGTTATGCAGCTCTCTCTTCCCAGAGAAAAGTGCTGGCAGAGGCTGTTGTTCCTTTGATGAGCCCATTCTTCCTTTGATGATCTCTCCTCCTAGAGAGTCGCAGGCAGATGCCACATCTGAGTCATATTTGAGTTTCCATCAACCTGGCTCACACCAGTTCACCCCACTCTGGTGACTCCCTGAGGCCCCACCCACCCAGCCTTCAGGCACCCAAGCTGTTTCCAGTGGCTGTTCCATAGGAATGGCCTGTCTTGGCTCATGCTTCAGATTTTCCTAAAATCTCTCAAACAAACATCATCTGGCCTTGGCAAGCCCTGTACCACATGCTAAGTGGCCCCAGGCCCAGCAGTAGCAGCAGCTGGCCTTGGTTCACAGCTTGGCTTTACCCGGGCTTACCCAAGCCCAGGGCAAAGTAGCAGCCATCTGTAGATCACTTCGTAGCTCGTGCTGGGTAGCCGCAGAATATAGTCAGCGACTGACTAGGGATGGCATCACCTAGGAGGCCCCGAGCCAATGCACCCAGTGGAAAGCTTCAGACAACATTGAAGCTCTACCATATAACCACCTCCACAAGCAACACACTCAAGGGGTGGATTCAGCAGGCATCAGAGCCCTGCTATAGTTAAGTACTGCTCTGTGGGGTGGGCCCTTGCACAGCCAATCTACCACAGAGGTCAGAATTTGGTGGTCAGCGGTCACAGCCTGTTCTTACTGCTGCTTGTCCTGGGGGTAAATCCCTCCCATTGATGTGCCGACAGCAACCAAGGCTCAACTACAACAAGCAGGTGTATACAGCTCACACAGGAACAGCATACCCAGAGTGCCCAGCTTGGATGATTGGAGGAGGCTGTACCAGTGTACTCTACAGGTCTAATGTGGACTCTACACATTAGGCCACTCTACCAAGCCTGGGAGATGTAGCAGCTCTACCTATGATACAAAAATAAACAAAGGGAGGTTGACAAAATGAGGAGACAAAGAAACTTGGTGCAAATGAAAGCACAGAACAAAACACTGGAAAAAAACCTAAACAAAATGGAGACAAACAATCCACTAGATGCAGGCTTCAAAACACTGACCATAAGGATGCTCAATGAACTTAGTAAGAACTTCAACAGCATAAAATAGGACGAATCATAAATGAAGGATACACTAAATGAAATGAAGACTAATTTACAGGGAAACAACAGTAGAGTAGATGAAGTGAGAATCAAATCAGCAATTTGGAATATAAAAAAGCAAAAAAAAAAACCAATAACAAGAATAAAAAGAAAAATGAGGATAGTGTAAGAAGACTCTGGGACAACTTTAAACATACCAACATTTACATCATGAGGTGCTGAAAGAGAGAGAGCAAGAAATTGAAAATCTATTTGAAAAAATGACTGAAAACTTCCATAACTTGGTCCAGGAAGCACAAAGAGTCCCAAAGAAGATGAATTCAAAGAGGCCCACACCAAGACACAGCATAATTAAGACATAAAAGGTTAAAAACAAAGAGAGCAAGAGAAAAGCAGTTAGTTAGCTACAAGGGAGCTCCCATAAGACTGTCAGTTGATTTCTCACAAGAAACTTTGCAATTCAGAAGGGATTGGTAAGAAATATGAAAATTGATGAAAAGCAAGGAGCTAGAGCCAAGATTAGTGTATCCAGCAAAGCTATCATTTAGAATGGAAGGGCAGATAAAGAGCTTCCCAGACCAACACACACACACACACACACACACACACACACACACACACACACACACACACACACACAGAAAGGAGTTCATCATCACCAAAGCAGCATATATGAAATGTTAAAGGATCTTCTTTAAGAAGGAAACAGGCCCTGGCTGGTGTAGCTCAGTGGATTGAGCATGGGCCTGTGAACCAGAGGATCGCGGTTCGATCCCAAGTCAGGGCACATGCCTGGGTTGCAGGCAGGTTCCCTGCAGGGGATGCACTAGAGGCAACCATACATTGCTCTCCCTCTCTCCTTCCCCTCTAAAGACAAATAAATAAAATTTTAAAAAAAAGGAAACAAAAGATTAAAAATGAACAATAAATGGCAATAAATATGTATCTATCAACACCTGAATCTAAAAAAAATAAACAAGTAAAACACAAACAAACTCATAGAGAACATTTTGACAATTGCCAGATGGGAGGGGGGTTGGAGAGAGGGGTGAAAAAGGTGAAGGAATTAAGAAGCACAAATTGGTAGTTACAGAATAGTCATGGAGATGTAAAGTATAGCATACAGAATATAGCCAATAATATTCTAACAACTATGTAAGGTGTCAGATGGGTGTGAAATTTATTGGATGATCACTTAGTAAGTTAATGTAATGTTACTGGGATGTACACCTCAAAGTAATATAAAAATGTATGTCAATTGTAATTGAAAAATAAAAAAGATTAAATAAGTAAAAATTTAAAAATAAAATGTACACTTCCCAGCTTTCCATATGGATAATGGTGGCCATTTAGAAGTAAATTGATGTCATGGAGTACCGGGATTTTTGAGGAAGCTCTTTAGATGGGTCTGATACACCTGGGAGAAGCACACTTGTTGCTCCTCCAGCCTTTCTTCGTATTGCCTGGAATGCAGACATGATGGAGCTCCAGGAATTATATCAGACCAGATGGACACTTAAGAGATGGGAGCTATAAACTGAGGGTGCAGGGCATAAAGATAGAAGCCTGGGTTCTTTGTAACTGGTAAGCATGAGTCCACCATGGTAGTCCTGAAATGCTTTGTCCAGACTTCTTTTTATATGGAAGAAAAAGAAATAAATTATTCGCTTAAGCTTCCCCTCTTCCAAGTGATACTGGTTTATAGTCACTGTTGTGTTTGCAAGAAAACAAGCATGTGTAACTGAAACAATCATTAAATTGTCAAGTTCTGGCAACATTCTGTGCATTTTGCAAATGTGGTAGAGAACCCCTGGGATTTCTGACTACAACAACAGACTGGAACTGGATGATCAATATAAGATCCTTAGATGGGCCCTAACTAGTGTAGCTCAGTGGATTGAGTGTGGGCTCTGAATCAAAGGGTCATTGGTTCAATTCCCAGTCAGGGCACATGCCTGGGTTTCGGGCTGTTCCCCAGCAGGGGGTGCACAAGAGGCAACCATACATTGATGTTCCTCTCCCTCTTTCTCCTTCTCTTCCTCTCTCTGAAATAAATAAAATCATTCAAATAAAAATCCTCAGATGGCCTGTGGTTTCACTAGGAATGAAACGATCTGTCTTTTCTAGCATTTAGCCTTCCTTGCACAGAATCATGGGTAGTTCTGGGTCAAAATGTGGAGCTAAAAACCCAATTACTGCATTAGAGATCATAAATAATAGAAACTGGGCAAGTGCAGGGGTCAAGCCCCTTATGTAAGACTAGAAGATACACAGTGCTGTGCGGTGAACCGGAAGTGACGAAAGGGGCGGACCCACTCTTGCGGTGCAGAGGCTTATTTCCTTCCTGGTTTCCGCAGCACGTGGCGAGTGCCCCGCATCCTTTTCTGCCTGTGCCAGGGAGAAGTGCTAGGCAGCCCCAGAGGTCCCCCACTGAGGAGCCAGTCCAAGGCCGTGGGGGTGGTGCAGGCCGAGAGGAGCGGCGGAGGCGGGGGAGAACGTCCCAGGGAACCACGTGGGCCCAGGCCGGGGAGCCTACCTAACTGCCCAGTTCCCGCAGGGTGGGGCTCATGGACGCCCAGCTGAGGGTCCCACTCGCCCACGCTGAGAAGGAGAGCTCGCAGCGTCCCCAGAACCACTTCAGGTTGGGAGGACTCCGCGTCTCACGGGGTCCCGCTGGGCTCGAAGCTCCTGCCAGAAGCAGCGGCTGCTTCCTCGGCCAGCCCTTCCCCGTTCTGCTGGCTCCGAGCGCTGGCGGGGTCAGCGGCGGAAGAGCTCCGGGCCTGTTCCCAGCGGCTTCCGGCCGTGCTGGGAGCGCTGGTGGGCGAGGGGGCTTTGCCCAGAGTAAGGGGATCTAGCTCCCTGTTCCGTTACTGGAGGCTCAGCAAAACAGGGTCCCCGTAGGAGGAAAGGAGTCTGGAGGGCACCGAGCTGGACTCCTGGTGTCACACCTGTGAAAACTGAGAAAGTTCATCGGGTCAAGCTTAAGAGCAGACCCCAGGTGTTAGGTTTCTGGTGTCCCTCTCACTCTCGTGGCAGGCCTGCTGAGACACGTGCAAAGGCGGGGCGGGGCGGCTGCTCCCTTTTCTGTTTCAGCAGAGTTTTTGAACTGGAAATCACCGAGTCCTCCTAGAGAATTCTCCTAACCTTTAAAATGTAAAAAGGTGTTGAAATGTGTTTATAAGCACCCATCAAATGAGCAGCAGTGCTGTGTTGACACCTTAATGGGCATCTGAAGTGAATCCATGGATTGTGGCTGTGGACATTTTCTAGCTCAACCCAATTTGTTTATATTCGGCAGACAGCTGTCAACATGTCAAAAGTATTCATTTTGCAGTGTGCTTACATTTGTTTTTTGGTACATGAGTGTGGTTACAACATCTAAAAAAAAAACCCACAAAAAATTGTGGAGCGACAGCCATACACGCTTCTGCCTTGGACTTTGCATTTGCAGCACCCCTTGCCGTGGCCTGGAACACCCCCTCTCAACGCCCCTCTTCAGATACATGCTGAAATGCCACTGGAGAGCCTCATACAGACTAGCAAACTTACACTCACAGTTGTCCCCTCCACCTGCTTTATTTTTCTGTATAGCACTTTTGACGACCGAATGATGTATTACATATTATTTTATTGACTGTATCCTTCAATTAGAATACAGGTTCCTTGAGAGCAGTATATTGCCCGTTTTAGTCACTGCTTAGATACCCAAAGCCTAAAACAGTGCCTGTCACATAGTTGGTGTTCAGTAAATATTTGTTAAATAGTTGAACGATGTAGTAGAAAGAACATGTGATTAGAGGCCCTGCACGAGTAATTCCATGTTTTAGAAACTATATTACCTAGATAAAGTTACTTAACCCCTCTGTACTTCATTTTTCCATCTATAACATGGGATTGATGACATTTACCTCACAGGATTACAGTAAAGATTAAATAAGATGGTAGAGTCCTACACTAGAATGTCATTTCTTGGTTAAAATGAATCACATATGCAACACCTGTCAACCAAGATAAATCCTGAAAGTGATGTTGAGAGAAAAAAGCAAATTGCAAAGTAATACATAATAGTATATCACTTATGAATCATTGTAAAACCACAAAAAAAGGACTGCGTGGGAGTTATGTATACATACATAGGTGCTAAAAGTATAAAAACATGGTTGGGGAGGATATACGTAAACTCCAGCAGAGTTGTACCTCTGGAGAATGCAACAAGGGAAGGCAGTTATGAGGCTCCAGCAGATCTGTGAGGGTTTCTTTTAATAGGATCTGAATTAATCATTACACATTTAATATTTGTCATATTTGAGTGGGTATTGTATTACTGTTTGTATGTATATGGTTAAGAGATCTCAAATGCATAAAAACATTTTTAAAGCTTAAGTTGAAAAAGTTTATCAACTAAAAAGTAATAAATGTTAGGTATTATTTTTGGATCATACGAAGGAAGATTATAAAAATTACAACAGTATATAGAAAGCAATAGCTGAATAGCATTGTAATTCGAAAAGGCAGAATTAGAACAAATATTAGAAACAACAAATTGGGAAACCAGCTGAATTCAAAAAGGTACTTTTTGTGCAAGATATTGTTAGGAACTTCTGTGACAAAAAGGTGAGGGAGACCGAGCGAGTTTCATATGTACAATCTGTGGATATAGAAAGGATATAATAACCCATAAAATTAAAAGCAAAGCAAACTCCAATGAATGTCATAAGGAAGATATAAATAGTATGCATTGTAAAACTAGAGGGAGAGATCATATCTACTTCCCAGGAGAGACGTAGACCAGTAAGGGGCTGAAAGACAAGGTGGCACTTCACCCGAGATGGGGACAGAACTCAAGAGTTAAAAGGTTTTAGCTTTAGTCATAGTCGACAGGCTTAACTGATTAATGCATGTGGAAAGCTGTCATTCTAAGAACTGGAATGCATGACCTACAGGATTCCTGGAAGTCAACAAGTAGTTCAACCTTTGTGATTCAGGGGGTCTGCAAGCTATCCTGAGATGGTATGAAAGCCACTGTGTTCCAGGGTGGGAATATCTGTGACTCAGATAAAGAATTGTTGATCAGCAGATAAGAAAATACTAGGAAAAACTGCCCTAGCCTGAAACTCTTCTGATTAACCTATTCCCAAATCCCTTACCTACCCTTTTCTTCTCCCTATAAAAAAGAGTGGCTTGAGATGAGATGTTAAGATCCCAGAAGATGGCAGTTTATGTTTTTGAGGGTACATAAACTGCCATCTTCTCAGATTGCTGGCATTTGAATAAAGCACCCATAACGATTCAATCCTTGTCTCTATTTGTTGGTTTTGGTAGTGACAGGCAGCATAAATGCTGGCTTTTCCAGTTTCAACAGTACTGGAAAGATGAGCAAGATTGGAAGAGACAAATATTGGAGAAGAGGAATATGTTCTAACTAGAGGCAATGGTATCAATGAAAAGCATACTGAAGGAGAGATGAGTGGTCCAGTTTGACTGGTTTAAGGAACATTAACATAGTTTGGGACACTTGTGCAGACCCCAGTAAGCAATGGAGAAGCACTGTAAGATTTTATATAAAGAGTGACACAGTCAAACTACATCCAAATTCGGCAGAAGGATACAGGACAGAATAAAAGGAGGGGGATAGCTTATTTAAAGAAATAAAATTTCTCAGCAATATATCAATAAATGAGCAGTTGATGTCATTCCAAACAGACATCCTTTCTCCAGGTACCCATATATTTCTCTCCTCCAAAGTTTTTAAGTTTTTCCTATGGCTGAGTCTATTTCCTTATCTCCACTCAGTCCTAAACCTACATACATTATCTTCTTTGCCCTGCCCACCCCCTCTGAAATGCCTCTCACCAATGATTTTCACCTGGCTAAATCTCAAAAAGATCTTGATCAGCCCTTCCTTTCTTGACCTCCCAATAGCATTTGACAACATAGACTAATAACCTCATTCTTGGAACACTTTCTTCCTTTGGCTTGTAATGAATCACTCTCTTATTAGCAACATTTCCCTTGTTATCTCCTTAACTGTTGGCATTCCTTAGGATTCTAACTTAACTTCCCTTCTTTTTTTTTATTCCTAAGTGACATCAGCATTCCTAAGGTTTAAGGTAACTTTTCACCTGCTGATCACTCCCGAACTCTTTGCTTCTGCTGATGTTTCTCTCTGAGCTTTAGATTTCATATGTGTACCTTCCAACTGATTTTTACCCATGAATTATTCCCAGGCATTTTAGTTTTGTTTAACTTTTTATTATGGAAAGATTCAAATATATGCAAAAGAAAGAATAAAGAAAGAACCCTGTTATGCCCATCACCCAATCTCAACAGTTATCAGCATATGGCCAGTCTTTTTCTTTTTTTAAAAATTATATGTTCTTGGTTGTGCTATTACAATTGTCCCAATTCCCACCTCCCCCCCTCCACACACACCATTTATGCCCACCACACATTCCCTTCAGGCAATCTCCACCATTGTCCACATCCACAGGTCATGCAAAAATGTTCTTTGGCTACTCTATTCCTTATACTGTACTTTATATCCATGTGACTATTCTGTAACTACCAAATTGTATTTTTTAATTTTTTTTTAAGATTTTATTTATCTGTAGAGGGGAAGGGAAGGGGAGAGAGAGAGAAACATCAATGTATGGTTGCCTTTTGTGCGTCCCCTGCTGGGAACTGGCCTGCAGGGAACCGGCCTGTAACCCGATATGTGCCCTGACTGGGAATCGAATCGCGATTGTCTGGTTTGCAGGCCCGCGCTCAATCCATTGAGCTACACCAGCCAGGGCTATTCTGTAACTACCAAATTGTACTTCTTAATCCCTTCACTGTTTTTGCCTGATGCCTCCCCCTGCCCCACCCAAGTCTGGCAACCATCAAAACATTCTTTGTATCTATGATTCTGTTTCTGTTCTGCTTGCTTGTTTGTTTTGTTTTTTTAGAGTCAATTATTGATAGATATGCATTTATTGCCATTTTATTGTTCATATTTTTTTAGCTTTTTAAAGAAGACCCATTAACATTTCATATAATACTGTTTTGGTGGTGATGAACTCCTTTAGCTTTTTCTTGTCTGGGAAGTTATCTGTCCTTCCATTCTGAATGATAGCTTTGCTAGAATGATAATCTTGGTTGTAGGTGCTTGCTTTTCATCATTTTAATATTTCTTGCCTATCCCTTCTAGTCTGCAAAGTTTCTTTTGAGAAATCACCTGATAGTCTTATGGCGGATCCCTTGTAGGTAACTAACTTCTTTTCTGTTGCTGCTTTTAAGATTCTCTGTTTATCTTTAAACTTGGGCATTTTAATTATGATTGTCTTGGTATAGGCCTCTATGGATCATCTTGTTTGGGACTTTCTGTACTTCCTGGACTTGTATGTCTATTTCCTTAACTAAGTTAGGGAAGTTTTCTGTCATTACTTTTTCTAATAGACTTTCAATTTCTTGCTATCATTGTCTTCTGGTACCCCCATCATGCAAATGTTGGTGTGCTTGGAGTTGTCCCAGAGAATAGTGTCCCTTACACTATTCTCATTTCAGGGATTCTTTTTTTCTTCTTGCTGTTCTGGTTGGTTGTTTTTTTTGCTCTCTTATATTCCAAATCAGTGATTTGATTCTGAGCTTCATCCAGTCTATAGTTAATTCCATGTAAATTGTTTTTTATTTTAATTAGTGTATCCTTTGTTTCTGACCAGATCTTTTTTACACTGTTGAGGTCCTCACTAAGTTCATTGAGCATCTTTATAACCAGTGTTTTAAACTCTGCATCTAGCAGTTTACTTACCTCCATTTTATTTAGTTCTTTTTCTGTTTTTATTGTTCTTTCATTTGGGCCATGGTTTTTTTGCTCATTTTGTCAGCCTCTCTGTGTTTGTTTCTAAGTATTAGATAGAGCTACTAGATCTCCAAAGCTTGGTAGAGTGGCCTAATGTTGGTGTCCTGTAGGGTCCAGTGGCACAGCCTCCCCTAGTACCCAAGCTGGGTACTCGAGTTGTGCTCACTGTGTCGACTGTGTACACACTCTTCCTGTAGTTGGGCCTTGATTGCTGTTGGCACATCCAAGGTCAGCAACTACCTGTATTCTTCCGGGGTCACACAGCATAAGCTACAAAATGATCTGCAGATGGCTGCCACTTGTGCTGGGCATGGAAGTGCTCAGGAGAGGCCAAGCTGTGAACCAAGGCCAGCTGCTGCTAGTGCCGGGCCTGGGGCAACTTAGCAAGAGATACAGAGTTCAATGAAGCCAGATACCACTGGTTTGAGAGAATTTAGGAAAATCTGAAGCGTGGGCCAAGATGAGCCATTGGTATGGAAAAGCCACTGGAAACCACTTGGGTGGGCTCAACATTTGAGTGGGGCAGGGCCTTCGGGCATCACCAGAGTGGGGCAAACAGTATTAGGCAGGCTGATGGAGTCTCAGACATGGCACTTGCCTGATGGTTCTGTGTCTCTGTGGCAGGGAGTGCTCAGGAAAAGAATAGTGGCTTCTGCCAGCACTTCTGTCTGGGAGAAACCTGCCCCCCAAACTCTTCTACTAATGCCTGACATTTCCTCCTTGTATATTTCTGGTGCTTTTTAATCTGCTGCCCCCATGCTGAAGCTCAGAGGGAGTGAGTCTGAGTAAGCCTACATGTGAGCCATTTAAGAGGAACTGCCAGGGAATCTTGTAATTTCTGTCTTCCACATCCTCAATCCCCACTGGTTTTTATAGCCAGAAGTTATGGTGATGTCTCTTCCTGGCACTGGAATCCTGGGATGGGTGGCCTGGTATGCAGCTGGGACCCTTCGCTCCTGAGATATCCCTCCCATTTTTTGTCTGCCATATGTGAGTGTGGGAGCAGCCAGTTCTGCATCTCTGTCCCTCCTACCAGTCTTGTAGTTTCTTCTTTAATTCTGTATTGTAGGACTTCATTCAACTTGGTATCAGATGGTTCTGAATGATGGCTGCTCTATAGGTTAATTGTAAATTTTATGTGGTCGTGTGAGGAGGCAAATTGCATTTACCTACAGCACCATTCATTTTCACTGAAGAGGCCAGCTCTTTCCATCTATAACTCTCCTGCCCCATTTCTTTTCTCCTTGATTGGATTCTTTTAAAGAAGACCCAGACGCCATATCAATTTATCTGTAAACACTTTCATTTGTATCTCTTAAAAGTCAGGACTCCTTTTGACCTCCAAAGCTATCCACTTCTCTCCGAATCCCACTGCCATCATTCTAGTTTCAAAGCATCATTGTCTCTTGCCCAAATTACTTCAACGGTGATCTAGCCTTTGTTACTTTATGCATGCTTTCCCTTCAATCCATTCTCTACACTGGGAGTCTCCCAACTTTTTTGATTGTTCAAAGGATTGTCAAATTTTAAAATATATGCATCTATATGTGCATGTTATTTACTAACTACATATACTTAATAGTTAGTGCTATATTATACATAAAATTCGTGATCATGTAAATTCAGACATAATACAGCTGTTGACTGTTTCCTATTTTTGCCTCACTTCCTCTTTTATTATCTGGGAGATGAGGGTTGAAGTGTAGGGAGAGTGTGAGGCAGGAAGGGGAGAGGCTTGAGTGAGCCCCAGTGTGCTTGGGGCCTTGGCATTTCTGAAGCCCAGTGTCCCAGATCAAGTTGGCAAAGGGGCACGAACCAAGATCTAAAGTTTCACATAGAATAGAGGTAGAATTATCCCCATTGATGATTAGACTAGAGTTGGAATGACCACTAGGTGGCACTGCAACTCAAGTGAGACCATGATCACTTTGGTTCTCCAATTCCCAAACTCCAGGCAGCCAAGCTGTGCAAGTTCCATCATAATGCACTGGATTTATTTACTTCATTTGTGGTATTACATCAAGATTTCGCTGTATAATTAATATCATAAAGTAAACACTAACATGAAGACCTTTTAAAAATTAGATAAAAGTTACAATTGTGCAAGTTTCTTTCTACACCTGAATGAATTTCAAAATAAATCTCCTTGGTATGCTCACACTCAATAATTTGCATTTTAAATAATGTTAATAAAGTGTAAAAGTATTTATTATTTTATTATTTAATGGTTTACATTTTAAAAAATTTTAAAGAGGTTACTCCTAGTCAGTGCTGATGCTGGAATTGTTTTACACAGCAGACAGAGCAACCTTTTCAAAATCTGAGTCAATTAACTATGTACTGAATATTGTCAGACAGCTTAATGGGTAAAAAGGAGCACGTGTCTATTGATTTTCATTGGGTAAAGTCCCAAATAACAGACCAACATAAACACAAGTCAATATTCTGAAACTAAATAAAACGAATAAATGATCTTGTACAGCCGAACTGCACAAGTACACTTGTCCCATTTAGTAGAAACACTACAAATAATAAAACATTACAAAAAACACCTAGTCCTCATAGGGGAACTTGCGATATTTAAGAAACTCAAAAGTAAAGCTATTTGTTTTCATATTCCTGTGGCAATTTCACATCTACTAAGGCTATGTAATATTGGGTTGCCCAAAAAGTCCTGTTTAGTTTTTTTCATAAAATAAAGGACACATTTTTCTTTCTCATCAATAACTACATTGACTTGGATACAAGAGTATGTCAGCTACCTCCTGCTATTGGCTTCTAGTAGGTAGAGGCCAGGGGTGCTGCTCAGCATCTTCCAATACATAAGACGGCCCCAGAGCAAAGGATCATTTCACCAAAATGTCAATATTTCCAAAAAACTTTGTAAATCACTTTTGACATGTATCAGCCACAGCACCTTCTCATACACAGCACAAATATTTTTTCTTTTGCATTTCAGCTGAATTTTTACCTTTCTTGTAATAATAAAGCATAATGCACTGAAAACATTGTGTATGTTCTTCCATCTTCAATATTAAAATGGCTGCACAAAAATTCACAAATTTTGATTTTTTTTAAATGCACGCTGATATGGCAGCTGTCACAATACAATCTAACAAAATTGTTCTGAATGAAGTTAATGACAACTAAGCGCTACAAGAGCCATCGTATGGAAAAAACTAAAACTTTTTGTCTAACCCAACAGAACTAGGACTCCACTATATTTGGAGACGAATCAGAAATAAGGACATGGACTACTTTCCCATATGTCCAAGAGATTTCTATCTCAGTAGCAAATTATTATCACTTATGTTGTTAAGTATGATGGTAAGATTATATCAAATTTGTTTGCATGGGGATGATTATTTGCATTTGTAATCATTACCTTTATTTTTCTCAAAATAGTTTCATCTGCTGTTATCCTTCCAATGGCTCTATAATATAAATAAAGTTCAAGGAGAGAGGTTTCTCTGTTTTTTTTAAAATAAGATTTTGTTTATCTTTAGAGGGGAAAGGAAGGAGAGAGGGAGAGAAATTTCAATGTACGGTTGCCTCTCGTGTGTGCCCCGCTGGGAACTGGCCTGCAACCCAGGCATGTGCCCTGACTGGGAATCGAACGGCGATACTCTGGTTCGCAGGCCCATGCTCAATCCACTGAGCTACACCGGCCAGGGCTCTCTGTTTTTTATTATTAACAGCACACAAATCAAAAGTTTAATATATGTCCATGGGGATTCACATGTTCATGAACATTCCAATGACAGTGAGGCAACACAGGGTATGTGACATTTTTGAACAAAGGAGAAGGAGGGGGATGAAGTATTAGATTTCAAAAGTAGGAACTGATGATTCAGGTAGTTGAGGAAGAGTGGAGCAAACATGGCAGGCAAACTCTTGTCAGACGACTCAAAAACACTGGAGCACAGGAGGCATCTTAGCTAACAGGCTGCCTGAAGCCTGAGCACAGAGGTTTCAGAGTTCTTGAACTTGAGAATGTATCAGAATCACATGGCTGGCGGGGTTATTAAAACAGGGTCCTGAGCCCCAGAGATTCTGATTCAATGTGCCTTAAAGGGAACTCAATCATTTGCATTTTTTAAAATCTTCACCTGAGGATATGTTTATTGATTTTGAGAGAGAGGGAAGAAGGAAGGGAGGAGGAGACAGAGAGAGAAAGAAAGAGAAAGATTCTATCTAACCTGCAGGCTAGGTATGTGACTTGACCAGATACCCACATTTTGGTATTTAGGATGCAGCTCCAACCAGCTGAGCCTGTTCAGGGCAATAATTTGCTTTAAAAAAATTAATGAGAGAGGAAGGGAGGGAAAGAAACATCAATGTGAAAGAGAAACTTGATCGGTTGCCTTTTGCCCACACCCCGGACCTGGGACTGAACCTGGAACCCAGGGAGTGTACCCTGACCTGGAATCGAACCCAGACTTTTCAGTTTACAGGATGAGACTCCAGCCAACGGAACCGCACTCACTGGCCAGCAATAATCTGAATTTTTAACAAGCTCCTCCTTCCTAGGTGATGCTGATGTTATTTGTCCAAGGACCATACTTTGAGTTAATGTGTTTTAGAACAATAGTTCTTAACCTTTCCTACACAAGCTGAAATTATATGGGTGGGAAGCTTTTAACCCCGCAGGTTCTGATTTGCCTGGTTTTGGGGAAAGCACTTGTATCTATACATGCATATTTCTATGCATTTCTCCACTTACCAGCAAGTTCAAACGTCTACTCATATGACTATTAATATTTGGATTTCTTTTTCTATAAATTTTCTATTTAGTACTTTATTAACTTTAATTTGGTTGTCTTTTTATTGACTTACAGGGGCATTTTGATAAATTATAGGTGTTAACCCTTTTCTGATTTACATTCTAAGATTATTTTCTCTTAGTCTGTTACTTGGTTCTTGCTCTAAAGAAATTTTTTTAACATTTTATTTATTTTTAGAGGGAGGGGAAGGGAAGGAGAAAGAGTGGGAGAGAAACACCAATGTGTGGTTGTCTCTCATGTGTCCCCTACTAGGGACCTGGCCTGCAACCCAGGCATGTGCCCTGACTGGGAATCAAACCAATGACCCTTTGCTTCATAGGCCCATGCTCAATCCACTGAGCTACACCAGCCAGGGTGAAATTTTAACTTTTATTACACCAAATCTTTCCATCTTTTCCTTTATGGCTTCTGGGTTTTGAGTCCTGCTTAGGAAGGTTAACCCCAAGGTTAAAAGTATTCTGTACTTTTTACTAAGATTTTTGAACTATGGTTTCCTTGTATTCATTTTCTTACTTATTTACTGATCATTTTTTAGTAAGACAGTATGTTTCCCAGATGGATAGTGTGTTTTTCAGGATTAATGTACCTTTTGCCAGTTTAAGAGTAAAGCAGTTTGTTAAGATAGATAGGTTTATATACGGAATCTTTGAGAGAAACAGACGTTGTCATGAGAATTCCAGGACCCTCCCAAATACCTGTCAAGGAGGTTGCTAACTCTGAAAGGGTTAGGAATCCACCAAGAGAGGGTCATGCCTTCCCTCTCTCTCACGCAATTCAGTTTTCAACCAAGTCTTACACGACTCATATCTGGACTGCTAGCTAAAAGTGAACCTGGGAAACGTAATCTTGACTATCTAAGAAGGCATCCAAGGAGAAAGCTGGGGCAATCCACCAGTGCCTGGTACTAACTAGTCCATAATTGCCCATTATTTTGATATGCCACCACTGCATAAACACAGGCTTTACCACTATCCAATAGTAGAGTCTTCCTAGGAAGGTTTTCATATGTCAAAATGAAGTAAAACAAAAAACCAAATGCCATTAATTTATATGGAAAAGGTTTTTAGCATTCCTAGACCTTCCAAATAACTTGCCGAATCATGCCAAATATGCTTACTTACTTCGAGTTTTACACTAAACGTAATACCCTTATGTGTTCTCTTAGGCTTTTCTGATACCTTAGGACAATCTTGATAACGATGCACAAAAAACGAACCCAGATAAAACCGAGATGCTCACAGACACAGTCCAAAGCCCTGGCAACCTGAAGCGGAATTGCTGCGCGCGGTTCCTGGGAAGGAGCTGGGCGTGGCCACTCGTGCTGCTCAGGAGCTTGCACCTGCCTCTGTAAGGGCTGCTGCAAAATGAGAGCTGGACGCTCTTTTTTCTTCTCTTTTCTTTTTCTGAAAGCAAAGGCCCTCTTCAGATTTCTTTCAGTTAGCAAAAACAAGTACTGTTTATTGTAGGTCTTTCATAGAAGTAAAATGACATAATGAGAACTTTCCAAGAGCAGGGTTACCCATATGTCATAAACAAAAAGCTATTTGGGGACAATGCACTGTCTCTGCCACTCTCTACAGCTCTTTTCATACTTCCTGTCTGTTTCAGTTAATGTTGCACCTGATTTCATTTTTTCCATATAAGGATGGGCAAGGTGTGGGGGAGGGGGATGGAGGATGTAGAAAGCTGCCTGGTCACCCTTCTTTGCCCTAAAGTATGAAATCAGCAGAGATTGTAGCTGTATAAAATACAGTTTTCAATTTAGTTTTTAGTCTTCATTTAGCTGTACTATGAGAAAAATAATATTTTGTGCCTTCCTGACCTATAAAAAGAGAATACCTAAATAGGGTCGTCATGGTTATTCAATGAAAAAATGTTCTAAAGTGCTTAAAACAGTTATTGGTACATAGTAAGAGCTAAATAACTTAGCTATGTTATTAACATTTATTATTAATATTCTCATATTACTAAAATTGTATATAAGCTATAGAAGAGCCAGAGAATTATTCTTATCTCAATTTCAGTTGATTTTATTTTTTCCAACCATCACTTGAAACACATGCTTAGGTATAAATTCATTTGATAAAGAAATATTTTTGGAACTATTGGGGAAAAACTGAAAGATATGGTTATTACAACTAGAGTGTATGCTTTCGATGATTGGAATGCTTGTGCCCACTAAACTATTGCTCTTTTAACTATCAGCAGACCCCTTTTATCAAGTACAATCTCAGAGGGTACCCCAGTCTGGATGTAGCAGTCTGCCGGCTGGACGGGGCCTTGACCCAAAGCCCTGCTCCTTTATCTTCTCCGTGACAGCCAGGTTCCTGGAAACACAGTTTGAAAACCTTATTTCTGATTGTTAGTGATATAATAGGTTCAGCAGACACTTTTCTTTATAATTATTATTCACGGGTGTGCATTTCTAATGATATGCTCTATTTACTGTTTTATATTTGGGGAATACTTTTGGAAAATATCTTAGTTTTATCAGCAATACATTTATAAGTCACATCTGGGGTTTGTAACTTTTCAAATTGGGTGTTGCAAACTTTTAATTTAAAATGTACAATTTAGGCCTGGCTGGTGTAGCTCAGTGGATTGAGCATGGGCCTGTGAAGCAAAGGGTCATTGCTGGTTCGATTCCCAGTCAGGGCACATGCCTGGGTTGCAGGCCAGGTTCCCAGTAGGGGACACATGAGAGGCAACCACACATTGATGTTTCTCTCCCACTCTTTCTCCTTTCCATCCCCCTCTCTAAAAATAAATTTAAAAATATTTTAAAAAATAAAATATATGATTTTGTTTTGACAGTTTGTGCCTATGAAATCTTCACTACAATCAAGAGAAGGTTTCCATGATTCCCCAAAATATTTTGTACTGCCCCTTTCCAGCCCATCCCTCCCTCCACTCCTAAATTCATGATAGTACTGATTTGCTTTTTACCACTATAGGTTGGTTCGGAATCTCTGTATAAATGAAACCACACATTTGTCTTTGGCATCTACTACTCAGCATAATGGTTTTGAGATTTCTCCCCGTTGAGGCATGTATGAGTATTTTCCCTCCTTCCTTCCCTCCCTCCCTTTTTTTCTTTCTTTTCTTTTCTTTTGCTGAGTAGTATTCCATTGCAAAGATGTACCACAGTTTGTTGATCCACTAACCTATTGATGGACATCGAGTTCTTCTGGTTTACAGCTATAATGAAAAAAGCTTCCATAAATGTTCAAGTCTGTATTTAAACATTTTTAAGGACAATACTTTATTATTATTTTTATTTTATCCTTACTAAAGGACATGCTTATCGATTTTAGAGAGAGGGGAAGGGGAGAGAGAGGGAGAGAAACACTGATGTGAGAGAAATATCGATCAGTTGCCTCTGCTATGCACCCTGACTGGGGACCGAACCCACAGCCTAGGTATGTACCCCAACCTAGAATCAAACTGGCAAACTTTCAGTTTATAGGACGATGCTCTAACCAACTGAGCAACACCGGTCAGGGCTGAACATATGTTTTAATTTCTCTTGGGTAATACCTATGATTGTGTTAATTTAAGAGACACCCAAACCTGTAGAGAATCTTTATATGAGTTTATGTGAGCCAAACTTAGGACAATTGCCGGGAAGCAAGAATTCAAATGTTCTAGAGAATGACACATTTGGAATTAAGAAGGGAGCATAAGGAAAACTACATGCAGGTGGGAGAAAGTGAGGCGTGGATTTGATTATGGGTGAGTTAAGGTTATGGGCTTTTTTGAGGTTGGGTGCTTCAGAGGGGTCTGAACAAATACTCCAAAGAATACTCTGGCATTTCAAATGTGTGTTAATTTAGATGCCTAAAGAACAACTGGAGAAGGCTTGTGTAAGGGGAAGATAAACATTTTACTAAAGAAGTTATATGCCTGGGTTGACTACTTACCATGATCTGCCTCGCTAGGAGTTGATCAGATCACCCTGTGAGGTTACTTTCTGCCACTGGACTGGTAAGTTTTATTGCAGAAGCCCTTTCTCATTCACAAATGGAATGGTGGGCTTGTATGGCAGTTGTGTGTTTAACTTTTTAAGAAATATTTTTGTGAGAACTTACATATTCAGCTCTTTCCGTGTATCTGGACTCAGATGGATACTAAATCCATTGATTTCTGTAGGTGAAAGGCAGGGGAAAAAAATCCCCATCCTTCGTAACCTTGGCCCAGTACTTCCATATTTAATTGCTTACCAGTTCCTTTGGGTTCCTAAAATAATTTTAACATCTTTTCATCTCTCCAGCCCTACTGATATCTTTTCAAGATTTCTTGGGTACCTATTTTGTACTCAGTACTGTGCTAGGTACTGAGGAGCCACACTGGACTTAAATTGAGTTAAAGGGGAAGCAAATTACGGACCCTTTTTGTTTGCCGGAGCAGAGCTGAAGTGACCACAAGAATAGATTCGCTAGCAAACTATGTGAGCACTGTTGGGGCTACATTCCATTTACTTGGTTCACGTGCTAGAAGAAATATCTCACCTTTGTTTGAGTGTGAGGTGTACTTATTTACTTATTATTAAAGCAGGTGGGGCTGTTAAATGAAGAGGAAATGTTTTTGTGAAATCCCCAAAATGGGAGGGGGAGAGAAAAGTATCCCCTTTTCTCTAGACCAGCGGTTCGCAAAGCCTGGTGTGGGGACTAGTAGCAACAGTTTTCCCTGAGAAAATTTAGAAATGCAGATTGTTGAGCCTCACTTAGACCAACCGAATCTGAAACTCAGGTGTGGGATCTGCGTTTTAACAACTCCAGTGAGAACTACTGTGCTAAGCTCATCCCAGAGATGTAGGTGATCATCTTAAGCGGGGAGAAGGGTAAAGGCTGCGTACGTGGGTAGCGGGGGTAACGTTTCCCAAACGCTCAACCACTGGTCCCCCTCGCCGCTCCCAGCGCGCTCCAGTGGAACGCAGGCTCTTAGACGGGATCCTTTTCCCTGGGAGCTGCTGCCAAAACCCGGCAAGTGGATTCCGAGTTTGCTGGCCCTAGGTGCCGGCCGGGCATGCGCAGTGGCGTGAGCGCCGCAGGAGAGCGCAGCGAGGTAGCTGCAGAGTGGACTTGAAAGCCGCCGGCAGTACGTCCGCTGGAGGTACGGGGTCTGGTCGTGGGATACCCCAGGGGGGCTGGACCCACAGGCAGAATACAAGCTTCACTTCGTCGCTGGCTCACAGCGGCATAAGGGGAGTCTCTCCAGGTTTCCCCTGCTCTGGTGGAGGCTGCTCGCCGGCGTCCGGGCGCTCTCCTGCCCTTTTAGGGCAGGTGTTAAGTTGTGTACACCGGTGTATGCTGCTTACACAGTAAACCTGGTAACTGTGTTATGATTCCCTGTGTGAAGTTAGGCATTTTGTTAACTTTGCTGTTTTCCTCTCTGTCTTAAACTTCGGGTGGGTGGCTGCTGCTGCAGCAGCAGTTTTCTGATCCAGCCTGTTTCGCTTGAACACCGTGCCGGGTTTGTTCGCCTTTTGGTGCCTAAGATCAATAGGGCTGGAGTGAAATCGCATCCGTGGTTTCTGGGTTTGGAGTCTTTCCGGGAGCAGGGCGCCTCTGCATGCGGCATTAAAAAAAGCAAACTTACAGCGAATTTCAGTGCCAAAACTTTCTGCATTTAATTTTTTTATCGATTGATTTCAGAGAAAGACCAGGGAGAGAGAGAGGACATGGATTTGTTGTTCCACTTATTTATGCATTCATTGGTTGATTTTTGTATGTGCCCTGAGGGGTCAATGGAACCCAAACCTTGGTGCATCAGGACAATGCTCTAACTGAGCTCCCTGGCCAAGGTTAGCTGCATTTTTAAGTAGAGACTTTCTAAAATTTAGGATCCACTCCCCCCTACTCTTCTATGTAACTATTATTCCGGGCCTCATTAAAGAAAGTGGTCTTTTATTAACAAACACACCTAAAACAAAAGCAAACTAAGAGGACAGCTAGATCAGGAGCAGAGCCATAGAAATGAAGATCACACGGAGGGTTAGCAACAGGGGAGTGGGAGGAGGAGAAGGGGGGAGAAGGTACAGAGAATAAGTAGCATAGATGGTAGATAGAAAATAGATAGAGGGAGGGCAAGAATAGTATAGGAAATATAGAATCTAAAGAACTTGAGACACGTGGTCATAAACTAAGGGGGGAATGGTAGGGGAAGGGCTGTGCAGGATGGAGGGGAATGAAGGTGGGAAATAGGACAACTGTAATGGCATAATTAATAAAATATATTTTAAAAAAGAATAAAAAAGAAAGTGGTCTTTTTAGATGAGCAACAAGAGTTCTCATTTTTTTCCCCTTATTTACCTGTCACATTTTGTGGCTTATACAGAGGTATTTTCTCCTGGTGCTGCGGTATTGGTTACACTCCTACAGGGCTAAGGCTGCACAACTTTCTTGGATAACCTGGGAGCCATAAACAAAATTTTAGGCTTTGAGGCACACACACACACACAGAGAACATTATTTAGGTTATTTTAAATTTATGACGTGGGAGGCATATACATAGAGTTGATAAGTTCAGGAAAAAGAAATGTTTAGTTCAAGAAGAGAAACCTGCATGGAAAGGTTACCTGACTTTCCCTCCACCCCCCACGATGAATGTTTTAATGGCAGAAATAATATACAGTTCGTTGAGTTCTGGACTGCAGAGACCTTCCAGGTCAGCCAGTTCAGCTGCTTCAGTTTACAAATGAGAAAACTGAGACCAGCGAGGTTAAATGACTTGCTGTGGCTGCTGGAGCCCTTCCTTGGCAAAACTGGGCCCGGGACCCAGGTTTTCTGATTTTCAGCGCTCCTTCTACTACCCCCCTGCTGATTCTCTCTTCACAGTTGGGTTAGGTTGTTAAACATCTACACCTTTCTACTGTTGTAGTCAGACTTAGGCAGATAATTAGTTATTCCTGCTACTAAACTTGCTAGTACTTTATAAAGTTCTTTCAACAAGGATCCTTTCTAAAAAAATAGAAAGTATTCTTTCACCCAAACCCCATGTAACTATTTGCTGGTCGTTAAACTGCCATCCTCTATCTCAGTCTCACTGGGCCCGTGGGCCAGAATACCTGTTTGCCGCCCTCCCTGAAGTCCAGCCCATACTGCCAGGAACAGCTCAGGTGTGCCCTCTTCCTAGAAGCTTCCCTTGATTACTGTGGCCAGAAAGTAGCTATCTCCTGCAGCCTCTAGCATTTAGTGCTGTTGTCTGGGTGGCTGGTATCCTCCTTGTTTTCAGATTTCTGAATTGTTGTGTTTCAGCACATGCACCGACTTCCTGACCAGTACGTAAGCTCTTGGAGGTTAAAATTTGTGACTTAGACATCCCACCTAGCACAAAGTACAAAGTCTGTTCTCAGCCACTGTCTGTGGGAGGGAGGAAGTGAAGCACAGAGTTTTTAAAGGGATTTGATGTGGACGTTCTGTAATATGGGGGAAGCCACCTTGCGGCTGTAGCAAGCAGTTGTTAAGTCAAACCAGCTTGACCAGGTGATTCTCATACTTTGATGAGAGATCACACAGTTAGGGAAGTGCTGGGGACGGAGGTAAATTTATGATAGGGGATTGTTGCCCACCCAAGGCCTGGATTGAAGCCTGTCACTTTAAGTGCAGAGTGGAGAGCACACACTTTAAGAAATGATGTAAAAGAAAATGCATCTGGTGAAAGTATGTTGAAAATTAGTTTCAGGCTTGGCGTGTTGGTTATAGGTGTGTAATATTCTTTTTATCTTAGAAGTACATCCAATTACGACCTTATTTCTTTCTGTTTCTTGCAGTTATTGATGTGATTGTCTTATTCACCATCCTAGATGATGAGCTCTTTGGCAGATGATCTTTAATCGGTCATAATTCCAGGCACAGTAGCTTTGCAGTGTTACACATTCAATAGTTATTTGCTGGTTATTTGCATGAATAATACATGGAAAAATAAATATTGTATTTTGACATAGACAGGGTGGGCATTTAGAGCTTTATCCAGACCATCTCCTCCTTATATAGAGGAGGAACTGAGATATTCTTAACCAAGCTCGTTAGAGGTATAGCCAAAGCCTCTACTCAGGTTTTCTCACTACTCGCCCCATGCTTGTTTCATTAACCCTTACATTTCGAGGTTCTTGGCCCCAAGATGAGGCTGAGTTGGCAGCAGGACACTCCAATTTGAAATATTCTGTGGATATAAAGCCCTTGGAGATCAATCTAAAGGCAGGAACCTGATGGTCGATGGGCAGATATCTTGTCATTGGAAGAGATGAGATAAGGGATGATGGGCCACTTCAAGGTTGAGTACACAGAGTGACAGCTGAGTACGTAGAGAGGGGTAAGACTGGGGTTTTGGGACTCTGCATTTGAGGGAGTTGAGGAGGAGTCTGGAAGGGTCACTGTAGCTCAGCTTGTCAGAGGCAGAAGGCGTAAACAGGTCGGCCCACAGGCCTTGGACTGAGAATGTGTTTGGTAGAGACAGTATGTAGTATACTGTCTACATAGTACCTGGAGGTGCTAAGTGGTGGCTCTGTTGTTTGTAACCCAGGAAATTCAGCACAAGGTTGAGAGAGAAAGAATTGTAATTATACCCTCTCCCTGTAAAAACAAGACAGAAGTCACTTCCTCAGAACCCAAACCCCAGTTTGGAATATTTGTTTAGTTGGAACAACAGATGTTGCAAATGAAAACACAGCCTTTGCATTGAGCTGTTGGTGGCTCATGTGTATGCAGTCGGTCACTGTGGTCCCCTGGCAGTGCTGCTTTTCCTCAGAGAAGTATTCAGAAGGGAGGGTCATTCAGGGCAGAGACACAGCTTCCTCGGGGGAAGGGGAGGATTGGGCAGGTAGAGTGGCATGACTTACTTTAAATTCAGGACATTAGTTAAAATTGATTGGACAGCCAAATGCAAAATCAGGTGATATGTTGAAGTTAATGTCTCATACACTTAAAAATGCCCAGATATTAAAATCTAGAGTTAAAATGACTATATTAAATAACTTTCTCAAAATAATAGTAATATTAGTAACTATTATTATAGAATGTTTTCCATGGCTAAACTGAACACTGCCAAACATTTTGTAAGCAATATGTCATTTATTTTAACAAATCATCCTATCAGATTGATGCAATTATTTCCTGTTTTACAAAGGAGAAAACTGAGGCTTAGATAAAATACCATTTCTGAGGTCACACAGTTGACATATGGCTGAACTGAGCTTTGATTCCAACCCTGCCTGACCTCATGCACTGAGAGCTTCAATGAATATCTTAACAAAATGCAAAATGTTATCTGTGGTAACCCAGACAGGTGCTTAGGCTGCACCCATTCAGAATAGTTACAGATTTTGGCTGGTGAAACTCCCAACATTCTATGAGCGAGACTTTAATCTGAGAAACAAAACAACAGTGATGAAACTTAGTTGTTTGTTTGTTTTTAAAATTATTCCACATAGTGTCTATCTCCTTTTTAGTTTTGAAGCTTTCTTGGAGGGAGAGACAGCAGCTCTTTCTCTGGGTATACCGTAAAGCTATTTCTGTTCTGCTCCCTCCCTCTTTCAGGAGGAACTGAAGTGATAAAGGTGAGTTGCTAGTGACCCAGGAGATACCTCTGGACTTGGGGTGCATGGGAAGCCCTGTGTATGAGCCAACAGACTGCAGGGTGGGCAGGTTTGTGAGAACTTTTTTCCTATGGAGTGGTAGGATCCACTGCTGGGTGCTCTGGAATTTCCAGTCAGTGGGTCCTAACCCTTAACCTGATCTCAGGCTTTTGAACGATGGTCAAACCCCCCAGGGAGAATCCAGACGGGGGCACTTTCTTCTGGATCCCTCAGTATCTGGAAGTTCTGAAGTCACTGCAGACTTGTCACAGTGGGGGATGTGTGTAGATCCCGCAGGTAAGGCCCCAGGCAGAGACAAGTTTTAGAGGCCGGACTAGCAGGCCCAAATTTGACCAGTGGAGTTGGATATGAGAAAATTTTAACCCCCCCCCAACCACCCTCACACACACACACATGAACCTAATTAATCTCTTAAGGGTTTCCAAATGGAATCCAGCTGCGAGTGTTGCCTCCACCCCACCTGGTGCTGTGGGAGCCTTCTTCCCATTTCCTGCCTCTGCTTCTCCTTCTCCTGAATCAGCTCTGCACATCCTCAGGGCCTGTGCTCAGATGTGAGAGGAAAGGCCATCTGCTTCTGGCCTTCACCCAGTACTCATCTCAACATCCAGGAACTTATCACACCACCCAGCTCTCTCCCTGAACAAAGATCTGAATCAACAGTTTATTCCTGATAATGATGAAAATCAGGGAGGAGGAGAAAGGCCTTTGCGCTCCATCTAGGTTTATTGGTTACAAGATGGCTGTATAATTTGATTGCTGGACATTTTGCTGATGTATGTAAATCACTTGCGATTCGAGGCTGTGTTAACTGTGGTCATCTTCTTTTCAGTACTGCGGTGTGGGAATTCCCAGTTTGCCTTTTCTGGTGAGAAGCGTACAGCATGGCCGCTGCGAAAACGAGTGCTGAGTAGTAATAATGCTGAGCGCACACAGGAAGGGCGAGGGCGGAGTGAGGATTCGGAGAGCCTTTCTTTTATTGAAAACATTTGTTTCATCAGAAAGAATATTTTCCAGTGGATATACAGATAGTTTGTTCATAAGGTCCAGTTGTGAAGGGGACTTTAGACTTTATACTGAACTGAGTTTTTATGATTGCTCTTCTGGAGCTATGAAACCGTGAGAATATGTGGATGGTGATTGACCGCACACAGACACGCTACACGAAGAAAACATGAGAAACCGTCTTTCCTGATAGTGGTTGGAGGAGTGTGTTAGTAAGGGGGAAGAAGTCCTGTGGGGGGGGGCACTTTCTTTATGATAAAACGCAAAAGATTTTGGGCGATGGTTGACCATAGAGACTGAAAGTATTAGAGGAAACTAGATTTATTTTATTATTGAGAAACTCGATAAATTAAATGGTTTAAAGGTCTAGTCCCAGGGATTTTTACTAAAAAATGACAAAAGCCCCTTCTGTTTGTTGGAGAACGCTGAAACACGAGAGTTTCCTGGTGCTGTCAAAATAGAATTTGGATAGAATTTGAGTTGAAGACATTGGTAAATGTGTATAGAAGGATCAGTCCTGTTAATTATGCCTTGGGCCAAGGTCTGTTTGTCTAAACCTTCTCCCCAACAATGAATTCCCATGTGGTACCCCCTTGGCTGGTGAATAAAATCAGTAAACCTAAACCCACAGGTCACAATCGTAAGATCCAAAGTAACACATGGCAGTCTTTGACTGAAAACTGATGTTGATCAAGCAATTTGAATGCCTTAGATAGAAAGTACCAGCTTCATTTACACATTATTCCCATAGCTGGTGCTTATAATCTAGATTAAAATGTTGAAATAAAAGAGAAGTAGGTTCAGAACCAACTCATTTACGGTGAGTGATCAAAGGCACAAGTAGACTTTTTTTACTCATTTCACTCTTATCTTAAATGCTGTCTTTTATGGCTATATTAGTTTCTTTTTTTTTCTCTTTTTGCCCTCGATGATATATACTCACTGTGTCCTTTGTAGAAAAAAATCAGTACAAACCAGAATTTTGAGGTTTGACAAATGCTCTCTGCACAGGGATTTAATGCTGTTCATCGGTACTTGGGTGGAAAGATAATATCAACACAATATCAGTTATGTTACGACATAATTGAACCTTCGGCTAGATACCAGGTTAGTATTTGCAGCCTTTGAGGACAAACCAACAGTCCCCAAAGCCTCTTGTGTTCCTTCGCTTGAATGCGGTCAGCATTCTGTTACTGTGAAGTCCTGCTTTCCTTCCTGGCTCCTCGGGTTCAGCTTCACGGGGACACTCTAGCCTCGGGGATGCTTCCAAGAGCGGCCCAGTTCTTAAAGAGTTTCAGTATTATCAGGTCAGTGAGGTGCCAGCCATGAAACACAGCTCATGAAAAACCAAAGATGTTTTTTTTAGCAAAAGCTGTCATACAAGTGAACTAAGTCTGGAAAAATAACAGTAATAGCAATTTGCTTGAACCATTTTCTTATTCTCAAACAGCCAAGTTAAGCCAGGATCATGGTCCATGGAAAGAAGTAATCTAAGAATCTCTAAATGTTTAGTGGCTGGTCAGAATGAGCTCCTTATGATAAAGTTCAGATCTGTGGGCCTGTGGTCGGGGCTGTGGATGGAAAGTCAAAGTCTGTGCTTCTGTGTCTGACCCCACGAGAAGGGAGGCCTCTCTAACTGCAGGTTTGATGATTAAACATCTCATTGCACATGAAAGCAATTAGTAAACTGCAAGGTAAAGCAGTACAGTATTTATTATAATTACAATAATAAATGTCTGACCTTGCTGTCTTCCACTGATAAGCAGCCAAGACTTTGAGAATGACTTGCCTGTTTGAAGTCACTTAGCTTGGAAGTGGCACAGGTGGACCTCGCACCTGTGTCTTCTACGTTGACACAATGCAGGCTCAGCACTGGGACCATAGTGATGGCCAAGACACATATGGAGTCCCTGTCCTCTTGGAGCTTCAGTCTGGCCCCAAATCTCGTGCTCCTCCAGTTAATCCCTATTTTTTCTTTTACTGACCAGAAGGAATAATTTCTTTATGACATTTATATTTGACTTTTACCAAAACCTAAATGTGTTTTCTGATGGTGTAGCTCTTTAAGTGATGTCTCGGTTGCCCCCTAGACTTCAGATTTCACTCACCAGCATATTTATTAATTTCCACTGTTGGAGAAAAAGGTCGGATGCCTCTCAGAGGCTTGTACCAGAAAACTGTTTTCTCTCCTCTGCAAAAATCAAAGGGACATGATTAAATGGAGTTGGTTGGCAGGCAGGACTGTGAGCTAGAACAGTCTTTGCACCCCTTGGTTCTCCGTCAGATGGAGGAGGCTGACTGGGGACAGCTGGTGACAGGGGTGGGCACCAGGGGGACAAGTGGGGTGAAGCCTTGGGGGAACACAAATGGAAAGTAATTAATTTGGGTTGAGGAAGATATAGAGACTTTTGAGCCAAGCCTTGCAAGGAAAGTACAAGTTCAGTCTACAGAGAAGAGAGCAAAGAGCATTCCATGGGGGAAGGGATATCATGAGCAAAAGCATGGAGACGGAGAAGAGCTGCCCCATTCAGGACACTGCGGTACTTGAATGTGTCTAAAACCTAGGCATGCATAGGAATCACCTGGAGAGCTGGTTAAGTAGCAGAATCCTGGGTTCCCACTCCAGAATTCCTCTCATTCTTTAGGTCTGGGTGGGGGCCTGGGAATTTCATCTCAGCCAGTTCCTAGATAAGGCCGAAGTTACGATCTGGGAACTACCCAGCAAGAGTATGGGGCTGTGAGTTAGATGAGCTAGAAAAAAACTGTTTTCTTGGAATTTTACTATCATCACAAAAATGGATGATTCAGGTTTTTTGGTTCTTCTATTGTGTTTCGATTAGTCTCATTTCCCAAGTGGGTGTGGCCTTGTGCCCCTTGTTGCTCTCTGGAAGTTTCTTATGTGGCTCTATGACCCTCCACTCCCTTCCTGGCCAAGAAACCAGCCTTTTTCTTGTGTTTCATGTTTTAAAATAATTCATGTTCAGCCAGTGTAACCATTCTACCTGCAAAAGCTAAGCAGCCAACATCAGTTAGATGATGTTAGGAGCTGACCCAAACCAATGAGGAATGACTAGTATACTTGAGGGGTATGTATGTATTGGGGTTTTATTTTGTTGATCTGGACATAATGTTAAACTTTTTCAACAAGTGTGTTTGGAATAGCTAGAACTCACACTTGCAGAAAGTTCTTTCCCTGCCTCAAAAAACACCTAGTCTTGTAGGATGATTAAACACACGTGAACTCAGGTTCTAGCCGAGGCAGCTGGTGCTGAGAACAGTAAGGGAGGCAGGAACCAGGGGTGACAGAACCGAGATGGAAGGTTCACTGTTCACTACAGTCGTTAGCGCAGATGGGCAGCGACGAGGGGATGGTGGTTTATGCCGCCTCGTGCGGTTTCATGCCAGCGATTTTCAACTGTTTTCGTCTTGCGGCACACGTCAACTAGTTACGACGAAAAGTCTGTGGCACACCAAAAATATTTTTTTTTGCTGATCTGACAAAAAATTGGTATACTTTTGATTTATTTAAGCTGATGGCTGTTGTGTTGGCAGTTGTCCTTTTCCTATTTGACAATCTAAGGGAAAAGAGGCTGGTGCCCCTGACTAAAACGTCAGATGTTGCAAGTTTTAAAAATTCTTGCGGCACACTGGTTGAAAATTGCTATTTTATGCAGCTTTGTAACCCCTTTGAAATGAAGGAGCATATCTACATAAAGAAAATAATGGAGGATGGGGCGTTCGAATTCAGCATTGAACGATGGGCAGGTGCTCACCAGGTAGAGCGTGGTCAGTGGGGGGGTGTAAGAGGGAGAGGCATTCCAGACAGTGGGGCCGCTGAACCTCCAAACAGAGCTACAGTGGGGAAGTGCAACTTCAGCCTGGGTGAGTACTCTGCTTCATTCTGGAAGAATGGGGAGCTGAGACTGAAAGGGCAGATGTGGAACATTTTAAACATGGGGTTGGGGGGTCTGGGCTTATTCTGTAGGCAGTGTTGAGTTGTAGGCTTATCTTGGCTTACCCTGGCTGCCACAGGCTTCTTACCTCCAAACACACTGGAGAAGGAGGAGCCACAGTTTTTTACAGTGCACTGACCTAAAAATGTTTTTTCCTAGTTCTCGTTTTAATATGTGTATTTCAAGACTTGCAAAAATTGATTCGTTGTTAAAGGCTTCTCTTTCAAAAATATGCAAAGTATAGAAGAATAACCAATTTCAAATTCTGAAAGATGAATTATAAAAATGAGACAAAAATAAATGGATCACAAAAATAAATACGTAAATAAATGCATCACTAGGTTTAGTGATTATAAATGTATTTGTTCTGGCTTGTTCTGTGAAGCAGGGGATTTCAAACATTAAACCTAAGGCTAGGAGTACAGTGTCCTGAGCAGATCCTCCCAGGCTGACTTTGAGTGTGGAAAGATTCCAATAGCATTGTGGTCTCTCTTCAGAAGTACTCTAGCTACAAATTAAACAATATCTACTGCTTTAGTGCTGAAGAGCTTGTCTGGCGATCAGAGGGCACAAAGGCCAGGGGGCTCCCTTCTGTCCATCTTTTAAAGGGAGTGCCCACAGATGGGGAAGTCATTTTTGTCTCATTGGAGATTTTGAGAATCTTCTGTGCGTGTTTCCTGAAAAGTGTCCTGTGCTGAGAACTACATTGTGGTGGGAAAAGGAAAAAAAGGGTGGATTTTTAAGTAGCAGTTGTCACCCCGGTCCTGCTACTGTCAGCTGATGTTAGAAGAAGCAGCAATGAGCGGGACAGAGGTGACGACTCGCCCCCGTTGCCTAGCGTCCGCAGCGGAGAGGTTCCAGGGGTGGGAGACCCTCTCAGTCATTCAGCCTGTCGGAACCCTGGTTGTAGTTTCTTCTATTTTGTGTGGATTAAATAAGATAAGATGTGTAGGTAGAAAGATACCGTACACATTTTCGATAAAAATCTTTTCATACTAACTTATATTCTGTGCGGAGTTCTGTCCACATCTGGGATCACGTAGGGCAGGACCACGTCTTTCTGTCTTTGTCGCCCCATTGCCTGCTACATGGTCGGCACTTGGTGAGCCGCTGAAGGGGCGGAAGATAAAAAGGAATGAAGGAATGTGTGAAACTGTACCAGTCCCCTCCTCACTTACATATCTAATACTAGCTTCTACTTGCTTGTAGACTAAAGACTTAAGATCCTTATATTTAGACTATTAACCCCTTTCTGTGATTTACTGATAGTAAGTTTTGAGAGATACTCCAGCTTCATCCAAGAGATAGCTGCATAGCTTGAATTCAAAGTGTAAGGATCTTTGTAGATTCCTGTGCATTCTAAACTAGTGCATAAATAAAGTAATATGTAATAATATTTTACATATAAATAATCCTTGTATGTAAAAGTGATTTCAGCTTTGAAATAAACTGAGGTTCTATTTCTTTCAAAGTATCTTTTATAGTTTTAAGAGAAGTCAGATTAGGAAAAACCAGAAGTTACTTTATTCTACCTTAGGCTTTACTTTTTTTTAATGTTAACAGTAATTCAGTTTTTTATTCATAAAATTAGACTTGATTAACATGGGAAAGGGAAAGCTTCATCCCTTTCATTTTGAACACAGTAGTTTTGATTTTAAAGTTATTATATTTCCTGTTAATATGCATCTCAAATATGTAAGATAAAAAAGATTAAACTTTCTAAATTTTTACTGACAGATTCTACTTACGTGTATTGTGCTGTGGGACATTAAGTTTTTATTGATGTATTTCTGCAAGGTTAGTGTTACATTTCCTGTACAATTAGAATAGTAAATAATGGGAGAATGGAAAACACTGCAATTTTTTATTAATTCAGAGGAAATGACTACATTCTGAGATAGTGTACCGAAAGGGTACATAATGATAGACATTTTTGCAAATTAATTTATTAAATATCAGTGGGAATATTCATTTGAATCTTATTTCACACCTTGTGGACAGTTTAGGGAGGCAATGATGTTACAGGTGCTGCTCATCAGACCGTCTGTGTGCACAGGTTCCTTCCAGGCGTCGGTGCCCTTGGACATGATACGAAGGTGTTCCCAAAGCAAGCAGCAAGGTTTCTAAGGGGCATTCAAGGTTTCATATCAACCAGACATTGTCAAAATCTTTGCCTTGAGTAGTTGTAAACGGTGTTCCAGCAGTGTTCTTGGTGCACAGGATGCGATTGTTTTTAAAAATAACTTTATTGAGGTCTAGCTCACTCACTTAAAGTGTACAGTTTTAGGATATTTTTATCACCCTGTATCCATTAGCACTCATTCCTCATTGCTTATTGCACCCCTCCTTTACCCTGTCCAGGCTATGACACATCTAATTTCTGCCTATAAATTTGCATATTCTTGAAGTTTTGTATGTATGGATCATAGAGTATGTGGCCTTTTGTGTCTGGCTTATTTCATTTAGCATAGTGTTTTCAAGCTTTCTTCATGTTGTAGCATCAACACTTCATTCTTCATGGCTAAATAATGTTCCATTGCCTAGATCTATCACATTTTACTTATCCATTCATCAGCAGATGGACATTTGAGTTATTTCCACATTTTGGCTATTATGAATAATGCTGCTATGAGATTTGTGAACCAGTGATTTTGGGCATACATTTTTATTTCTGTTGGGCATATACCTAGAAATGAAATTGCTAGGTCATATGGTAACTCAATGTTTAACATTTTTAGGAACTGCTAGACTCTTTTGCAAAGTGACTGCACCATTTTACATCCCACCAGCCATGTGTGAAGGTTCCAGGTGCTCCATATGCTCATCAGCACTTACTATTATCTTTTTGATTAAGGCCATCTTAGTGGGTGTGAAGTGGTCTCTCATTGTGGTGGCATTTCTTTTTGTGTTAAACTTTATATTTTTCAACCATTTGATCAACAGAAATTCAGCAAATAATTGAGTCCTATGGGCCCCCACATTGACACAGTTTATCTGTGACGTTTTACGTTAGCATGGTATGTTTGTTACAATTAATGAACCAATATTATTATAGCATTCTTAACTAAATGCATAGTTTATTCATATTTTCCTAGCTTTTAAGCCCTAGCTTTTAAAGCCCTTTTTCTGTTTCAGGATTCCATTTATGATGTATTGCATTTACTTGTCATTTCTCTGTAGGCTTCTCTTGACTGTGACAATTCTCAGACTGTCCTCGTTTCTGTTTTTTTTTTTTAAAGTGACCTGGAGAATTTTGAGTAGTGAACTTTGTAGTAGATATGTTATAGAATGCCCCTCTTTTGGAATTTGTCTCATTTTTCTTTTTTCCTTATGAATAGGCTGGGATGACATTGGTTTTTACTATGAAAAGAACTAGAGCAGTTTACTTGGGGTATAAAAAATATAATCACAAAATTGGAAATGAGCAGAAATGTACTTAAGAAATTCTTTGGAATTTAAACAATTCAGTTGTTTCTGGAAGATGACCAGATATTTAACTCAAGATATATTTTCATGGCAAGGACTTGATCATATTGATGATGATCAGATTAAGTAGTAGAGTTTATTTTTGAGACTGTCATTACATAGTATCTAATCTAAGGGTAAAAGCAAAGGTATATTTTTTTACTGCTTTATGTAACTGGGAATATTGTTTTGTTTGTAGTAAAACATAAAGTTGATAGAAATTCAGATTCAGAAGAATTCCATGGCATTGAGGCAGCAAGAGTCTAACACATAATGAGTACTTCCAGCTACATCAGTTTCACTAGTTTTCACAAGGGCCTTGTGAAGGGGGGAAACTGAGGCTCAGAGAGTCTGGGTCCTCTGACTTACACAGCTGTCAGAGGTTGAGCTGAGAATTGACCCTTGGGCTGTGGAAGTCTGTAGCCTGCTGCCTGTCAGGACCTGGGGTTTCCAATGGCTTTAAATCCCAAATGTATCGAGGGACTAGGCTTGAGTCCTTGTCTTACTGACCATTTTTACCACCAGCCGGCAGAGATGGCACCTCTGTAGTCAAGGCCCCTCTGGTTAAGAGCGTGTTGGTTACCAACAAAGGAAAAGTGCACCAGCTGTGTCCAGGGCACTCCAACATCATGTCTGCCTGTGGAGTAGTGACCCCAGTGCACATGCGGCTCCTGGAAATGGAGCCCAGGGGTTGTGAGGCAGGAAAGGAACTAGGTGGGTGGGTGGACCTCACTAAGGCTTGTCAGGGGTCACAACTCAGTGGACGTCTCGCAGTGCAGCTCTCAGTCAGAACTGAAGTTCTTTTGATAAGTGAGTGGCACGAAATATTTGGTTTTTAACTTTTATTTTTGAGTCAAATTAAATGTGGTAATAATCTGTAAATGTACTTGAACTGAAATAATGATGTTGCACAGATACCTCTCTGAGGAAGGTTTGGAAAATTTCCCTGCTTATGCAGCTAATCCTTGTAAATAGCCCAAGATAGGTGATCACAGACAGATAGAAGGTTTCTTTCTGCTCAGACTTTCTTCAGAAGTCAGGATAGAATAGGGTATGTTGCGGTAGCAAATTAATCCTGAAGTTTTCATTGATTTTTTGTTCACATAAATGTCAGTGTGCACTGGCTGTTCTTCATGCAGCTGTTCTACATGCGCTGTCTCAGAGAAACAAGTTGCTGTGGTTTTGTTTTTACACGGGGCTTCCAAATTGTCAAGGAAGGGGAGCTGCAGGATCACACTGAAAGAATCTGGCCCAGAGAGCTAGCAACCACTTGTGCTTGCAGCCCATTGGCTGGAACTAATCACATGACCCCACTGGAAGTGAGGGAAGAACATATGGCTATTTATTCAGTAAGCAATAAAAGCTTCTGCCCACCTTCTTTGGAGCAAGATACCTGGTTAGTTTGCAAAACAAAAATAAAACACAAAAGCAGTTCCAATAAAGTCAGAAAAGTGTACTGAAATGTTTAGTAATTAATTAAATTAAATCAGACTGAGGACTTTGATTTCATCTCCAAAATAAATATTCTCCAGTTCCATCAACCTGCCTTGTCAGAAATGGCCTACATTAGAACTGTCACCAGGCTGGTAGCTGTCCCCTCGAAATGAGCTGTCACTGTACTTTACAAAAGAGGCTCCCTAAGTGGAAGGCCACACTCCGGATGTTGTCTGTACAACATAGGTCCAGTGAGACCTAATATTTACTGTGATTTGGATATGTGCACACACACACAATTTAAGACATGGCAAACCTTTTCAGCAGCCACTTCTAGAAATAAGGTTGTGGTGAAGTAAGGCTGTGTGTGTGTGTGTGTGTGTGTGTGTGTGTGTTTTGTATAAATGCTTTTCCAAACTAATTTTCTTCAGTTGTGTTTTTGTGATGCCATTATTTTTGTAAAAGTATACTACTGGAGAATGCAAAGCTCCTGTTCAGTTTGTCCTCACAATGTGCCCTTTCCCATTCTCGTCGGTGTGCCCCAAATCTCACCATTAGAATGACAGGGTAACAAAGACCCTGCTTGGGTTGCGCGGACAGGAGCAGTCCTCTCTCGTACTCTGTTTGAAAAACTCTGTTACTGGAGCACAACTATCTTTTGTACATGTGAGTAGCCCCACCTCAGGCTCCTTATGCTGATACCATATTCTTTCATTAGATATGTACTGAACACGATTTTGGGCCAGGCACCGAGTTGTGCCGCAGCCGTCTTTGCCCTCATAGGAACAACAGTCTAGACCAAGGGTTGTCAAACTTTTCCTGTAAAGAGCCAGACAATAAGGATTCTAGGCTTTGCGGGCCCTGTGGTCTCTGTCTCAGCCAAGGAACTCTCCTCTTAAACATCAAAAGCAGCTGTAAACATTATATAAGTGAACATGAATGGCTGTGTTCCAATAAGCTTTGCTTATGAGCATTAAAATTAAAATTGTAATTTCTTACGATTTTTACATGTCACAAACTATGGTTCTTTTGAATTTGTTTCAACTGTTGAAATATGCAAAGACCATTTCCAGTTCACAGGCAGGGGGCCAGGTGCGGGCTGCAGGCTGGGTTTGCCAAACCCTGGTCTACAACCAGCTCCGTGTGGTTTTATTCTCACAATGAGATAATGAAGTGTTCTTCATTACTTATTACTTATATGATTCAAATTCAGTGTTTAAACATAATTTAACTTCATCCAGGTCTTTCTTCATCAAATAACGCTTCCGTTAGTTATTGGTGAATGTCATTTCTGCAAATTAGGTATTTTGCCTAATATATAAATTTTAACATACAATATACAAATTGTTATACAAAATACATACAAGTGCTCACAAATACATTACTATGGAAGCCCACTAATTTTATGAAAATCAAAAATCACAAATATTTTAAGTAATACCTAACATCTGATGGCCACTTCCTATATGTTAGGTCTTTTTTGAAGCCCTTTGCTGTTCATTTTAATTAATCTTTCCCAAAACTCTATGAAATTGATATTATTATCATCATCTTCATTTTTTGGCTATGGACACCAACATTCAAAATGATTTGCCCAAGGTTAAAAATCAGAGTCTATATTCATTCCCAAGAATTCCAACTCCAGAGCCAGGGCTCCTAATGATATACTTACAGTGCCTTCCTAGGTACTGAAATACATGCATTGAAGTAGATAAACTGTGTTTGTTTGTTTTTTGTAATTGCAATGTAAGAAAATAGACGTGGTGAGTAAAGATTAAAAGATTATTATTTTTTTAAAATAGTTTTTATTGATTGTTGGGAGCTGCCATGCCTGTTTTCAGGAGCTGTAACTGCCCCCCCCCCCCCCATGGCTAAGGCTGAATGAGCGACCTTTGGACCATAAGCCACTAAGGAGACAAAGCTTATCTCCCTGGCAGGAGCGCCACTTCTCCTTTTTTCATAGCTGGCCCCCAATGCTTGATCAGTTAGCCATTGATGGGTAAGATTCCCCAAGGGGGGAATGACCTAAGACAGGCATGATCACGTGGAGGCCCTGGGGAAGGACTTGGGGGGCTATGGAGAAAGGGGGTGATGGATCCTCGCCCCTTGGCTTTGACAAACCTTGACTCCCCTGAGTCTGCAAGAAGTCTTTGAAAATTCCTTGGCTGTCTGCCTCCCCTGCCTGACTTAAGCCTGAAACAATGACACAGGGCAGTGCAATACTGTGCTGGAAAGGACGGGCTCCCCGGGTGATCAGGCCTGAGAAAGGATACATAAAATCCTGTGAAGCCTGCTATGTTAAGAATGCTCTTAGTTAAATATAAAGGCCCAAGCAGGAAATAAGTTTGTTTTCCAAAGTTTTGTAGACTTAGCTGATAGACCCTGACTCAGAAGAAGCCCTAATAATTCTTTGTATGCTATCTACAGTTTGATCCTTACTGCCTGACAATGATTAATGAGCTGTACCTGTATTCCTGTGCAAATTAAACCCAATAAAAGCCTGTCTAGGCAGGGGTCAGGCTACTCTCCCCTAGGGAGAGTGGCCTATCCATAGGACTAGATAGTCCGTGTGAGTTTGTCTCAAATCCCATCCATAATGCTGCGGGCACTGCAGGCTGGTGCACGGATCAATCGATTATGCTGTTACAGTCGTCCCATTTTCCTCCCTTCACTCCCCTCTGCCCTGCACACCCCCTCCCAACCACATTCCCCCACTTTAGTTCATATCCATGGTCATACATATAAGTTCTTTAGCTTCTACATTTCCCATACTGTTCTTACCTTCCCCCTTTCTATTTTCTACCTACCATCTATGCTACTTATTCTCTCTACCTTCTCCCCCTCTTCCCCCCTCCCCTGTTGATAACCCTCCACGTGATCTCCATTTCTGTGTTTCTGTTTCTGTTTTAGTTGTTTGCTTAGTTTGTTTCTGTTTTTGTTTTAGGTGTGGTTGTTAATGATTGTGAGTTTGCTGTCATTTTACTGTTCATTATTTTTTATCTTCTTTTTCTTAGGTAAGTCCCTTTAACATTTCATAAAATAAGGGCTTGGTGATGATGAACTCCTTGAACTTGACCTTATCTGAGAAGCACTTTATCTGCCCTTCCACTCTAAATGAAAGCTTTGCTGGATAGAGCAATGGTGGATGTAGGTCCTTGCCTTTCATGACTTGGAATACTTCTTTCCAGCCCCTTCTTGCCTGTAAGGTCTCTGTTCAAAAATCAGCTGAAAGTCTGATGGGAACTCCTTTGTAGGTAACTGTCTACTTATCTCTTGCTGCTTCTAGAATTCTCTCCATTTTAATCTTGGCTAATGTAATTATGATGTGCCTTGGTGTATTCCTCCTTGGGTGCACCTTCTTTGGGACTCTCAGAACTTCCTGGACTTCCTGGAATTCTATTTCCTTTTCCAGATTGGGGAAGTTCTCCTTTATTACTTTTTCAGATAACTTTTCTACTTGTTGCTCTTCTTCTTCCCCTCTGGTACCCCTATAATTCAGATGTTGGAATGTTTAAAGATGTCCTTCTAGCTGTTCCTCCTGATTTGTTTGAATTCTTGTTTCTTCATTCTGTTCTAGTTGGATGTTTCTTTCTTTCTTCTGGTCCACACCACTGATTTGAGTCCCAGTTTCCTTCCCATCACTCTTGGTTCCCTGTATATTTTCCTTTATTTCACTTAGCATAGCCTTCATTTTTTCATGTAATTTGCAACCAAATTCAACCAATTCTGTGAGCATCCTGATCACCAGTGCTTTGAACTGTGCCTTTGATAGGTTTGCTACATCTTCGTCTCTTAGTTGTATTTTTTCTGGAGCTTTGATATTTCTTTCATTTGGACCTTTTTTTTCTTTTAGTCTGGAAGCACCTGTTATGTATGAGGGGCAGAGCCTTAGGTGTTCACCAGGGCAGGGCAACGCAGTTGCTGGGTCATGACACTGTACATGGGGCAGGGGTCAGAGAGGGAACAATGGCACTTGCTCCGCTCTCTGCTGGTTTTCAGTCACTTCCCCTGCTTCCCAAAAGCAAAGCGGGCCCTTCTGGTGCTGATTCCCCAGTGAGTGGGCTTGTGTACGTCCAGGGACCCTGTGGGTCTCTCCAACGAACTCTCTTGTGAGGCTGGGAGTTTCTCCTGGCACCTCAACCCCCACAGGTGTTTTCAATCAGTGGTTTGAGGCTTTATTTCCCTGTGCGGTGACCCTGGGTTGTGCAGTTTGTCCTGCTCCCCAGTTGTCTCTCCCAGTTTATCTGTGTTCGAATGTGGGACCGCCCAGTCCACAATGCCCTGCCTTGCCAGGTCTGCCAGGCACCGCTTTGCTGCGAGTCCTCTCTGCCCAGCTGCTTGTCTCTGCCCCTCCTACCAGTCTGGATGAATGTTTCTTCATCTCCTTGGTTGTTGGACTTTCATACAGTTTGGTTTTCTGTCAGTTCTGGTTGTTTTTTGTTTTTAAATTGTTGTCGACCTTCTTTTGGTTGTGCAAGGAGGCACAGTGCGTCTATGTCTCCATCTTGGCCGAAAGTCCAAAGAATTATTTTCGATAAAAAGCATGCATATAATTGAAAAAGGAAACATTTAGGAAGTGTTTTAATAGTTTTTACTGTTTAATTTTATCCTGTCCATGAGCAAAGATAATCAATTTAGACTAACTTGGGAATAAATGTAGTGTGCTAAGCTTTTCCTCTTTTCTGAGCTTCCTGAATTAACACTGAGAAACAGGGCAGGGTTGGATTTACAATGGAATGATGCATCCTGTTCAGCTCAGGAAGCATAATACAGATACTTTGTGCATAGACTTTATAAAATATTCTGTTGTGTGTGGCACATTATGGAAAAGCACTTTGTAACCTGCAAGTCATATTCTGAAGGAATCTCAGTTGATCATTTCAGTGGGCATTTCACTATAGACATATAGCCTTAGCCCAAGTTTCCTGGTTCCTTCAGTTTGACCAGAAGAGATTAGATCTTTTTTTTCTTAATATATTTTACTGATTATGCTATTACAGTTGTCCCATCCCCTCTCCCGTTTTTCTCCTCTCTCCTGCACCCCTATCCCACCAGCATTCCCCCCTTTTAGTTCACGTCCATGGGTTGTACGTATAAGTTCTTTGGCTTCTACCTTTCCTATACTATTCTTAATCTCCCCTGTCTATTTCGTAGACCATTTATGCTTCTTATTCCCTGTACTTTTTCTCCGTTCTTCCCCCTTCCACCTCCCCACTGATAACCTTCCATGTGATTTCCATTTCTGTGATTCTGTTCCTGTTCTAGTTGTTTGCTGTTTTTGTTTTTATAGATTTGGTTGTTGATAGTCGTAATTTTATTGTCATTTTACTGTTCATATCTTTGATCATCTTCTTTTCCTTATATCTTAAATGAATTCACCTGTGAAAGATTCCTAGCTGACTATTTAAATTTTCCTAATTTATTTTTGAGCCTGTTTTATATTGAACCAGGAGGAAAGGGAGCACAGAATCCATTCTTGTCCTAGAAAGTCTCGGAGAAGAAAGATAAGCAAATGTGACATTTTATTTTCCCATTTAAGTGCCAACCTCCTTGGAAAGAAAGAAGTGGGAGAAGAATTTTGAAAATCAAATATGTACCTTGACATTGACTGACTAATCTAATCTTACGGGCAAACATTAGGATTGTGAGAGATAACTCCACGGGTGCCTCTCTGGAGCCAGTCTCCGTCAGTGATACTGCAGCCCTTGATGGGGCATAGCAGTACTTTCGGCCAGTTCACTGTACATGCCAACAACTGCTGATGTGAGACAAGAACAGATCTTTGTACACTTATATTGCACAGTGGTCATTTCCTAATTCGTTAATGATTCTTAAACTTTTTCTGAGATCTAGTTTATTGATAAATGAAAAGGGCTATTAGGTGATAGGGTCTTTCTAAAAACAATAAACTTATTTGCTTTATAAGTAATTAAAAAAATTAAATGTGCCATAAAATTCTGTATTTGGTAACTTTGGATAATGGAATTTTTGTCCTGTAGCAACAGAAGATCTGGTTATTTTTTTTTTTCTTTTATGAGTCCTGATCTTTTAAAGAACCAGAAATGTTGAAAAGAAAATTGGCTTTTTATACTGAGTCCCTTTACCTTTTCTCACTTCATTCACCAGGAGTCTGGGCCACTTTTGGGTAAACACTTGCCCATTGGTTCATGATTCCTACAATTGTGGCTTCATGACTGAAAATGGAAGCAGCAGCCAGCTGCAGAGAAAATAAGATATGTGTGTTTCTTTCCACTGCACAACACTATAGTTAGAGTTCAGGGATATCTCGGGAAACTCAGTGGCAGGGAGTGAAGCCTCCGCGTGCCTCCCTGCCTCCTGTTGGTTCACAGGCGCTCGGTGGAGGACAGGGTGGAGGACAGGCCGTGGGAAGGTGAGGAAGGCCGTGCGTCATGAGGACTGCGGCAGCTCGCTTACACCTTATCTGAAGGGCATGACAGTCCCGGCTTCGCCTGGTGTCATCCTGTGGAAATGTGGGCTCAGCATTGCCCGGCGTTGTGATTTTCAGAGATAAAATAGAAATGTGAATTTTGCGTTACCTGGTAATTTCCTAATTATTATATGTTAGCTCCAAAATTTAAACCAAAAAACAAAAAAACAGTGAGCCACACAGGACATGTGTTTAGGCAGGATTTGGTCCTGTTTGTCCCTTTGGCGGCCAGCAGAGACTCTTGGTTCGCTGAAGAAGTTACAGGAGTCCTGAGATGGGGGCCCAGGAGCATGGAGGTACAGACTGCAAGACCCCGCATGGGTTTTACTCTCTTTTCTGGTTTGGCTGATGAGACTGTGTCTTAATTTTGCTGCTCTTCTTAAGGAAAACCTTTTGCTATCCCGATTAACTTCCTGGAGCGAGAGGGCCTGGGGATATTGAACCCTGCAGGGGGGGGGGGGGGCCTCCAGGAGCCGAGTGGGGCTGCACACAGGGGAAGGAGACTGGCTCCACTGCAGGGTGTGAAGCTGGGGTGTCATCTGAGACCCACCTGAAGCATCTTATAGCAGGGTGTCCAACCCACAGGCTGCATGCGGCCCAGGCTGTCTATGAATTTGGCCCACCACAAGATCAAAAATTTACTTAACCTTTTTTTTCTTTTTGCTCATCAGTTGTTGTTAGTGTTTGTATGTTTAATGTGTGGCCCAAGACAACTCTTCTTCCAGTGTGGCCCAGAGACACCAAAGGTTGGACACCCCGGACAGGACATGGGTGGGTGGGCAGAATATGGCACCGAAGCAGAGCTGCCAGACCCAAGTATAAGCAAGCGGGGGGGGGGGGGGGGGGGGGTAGGAGGAGTGGCCCCGAGGTGCCTGAGCTCTGAGGAACAGCTGGAGGGCTTGACTTCACTGTGGGTGGGGAGGGAGCTGTTGAGTCAGCCAACCTCATCGGAGTAGTTGATGGTTAACTCAGAGAAATCATCTAGGCAGCAGTTCCTGAAGGCCCTAGATCACAGTCTCTCCGGTTATACCACTCGGAGGACTGCCTATTCTTTAAGGAGCAGGAGTATTATTCAGTACACACAGCTGATGACATCTGGCTTTAGCACTGTGGCTTAGATAAGACAGGGGTCACAGTGCTTTCAGAATGAGGTCACACCTTTGGAATTTATAGTCCTATTTCCCTGCCAGCCCCACAACCATTATGCTGTGTGCTCTTGGTTCAAGGGGCTGATGTTTTATTGTTCTTTTTATTATCTAAACTGGTTAAGAAACACAGGCCTTTCAGATAGAGTTCAAAATAATGACTTTACTCCTGGTACAGCTGAACCAGGATTGCAGGTTGGGCCTATGTGCCAAAATGGTCTTCCTCACACCTTTTCTCCCAGAGTTTTAGCTTCTATCCATCCCGTCCCAGGCTTACCTGCTGGATAGTTGGTTCTGGGTTGTTTACCATATGGAAGAAGGGGAGAGCTGTTGTGTTCTGAAGACAAGTTACTGCGAAAGAGTAAGGAGGAAGCCACGTGAGGACAATGACCTTGAACACTTTAGCCTCATTCAGTAAAGCAGTGGTTCTCAAAGTTTGATCCCCAGGTGAGCCCTGTCAGTGTTACCTTATAGCATTGGTAGAAATGCAGCCCTGGTTGGTGTGGCTCAGTGGATGGAGCTCTGTCCTGTGAACCCAAGGGTTGCTGGTTCTATTCCCAGTCAGGGCACATGCCTGGGTTACGGGCCAGGTCCTTAGTAGGGGGCATGCAAGAGGCAACCACACATTGATGTTTCTCTCCCTCTCTTTCTCTCAGTAAGTGAAGGGATGTTATGTTTCCCTTCATTTACTTTCTGTAACACAGTGTCTTATACACATACTTAATACCATGCAGTCTGGAGTAGAAGCTTGTTTCTATTAAATATTTAATCTTTTCAGATACTCTACAGGAATGAAAAATGCTACAGAATTCTAACTACTTCTGCTTATAAATATTTTGCTCTGACTTCATCCAAAACTGGAATTCTAGTGGTGTTACTAGTCACAGTAACTGACCAGTTACCCTCTTTCAGGAACTGCTGAATCTGTAGTAACAACCCTGTGGGTAGGTAGGTTTTGTCATTCCCTTTATACAGATGAGGAAAACTGAGGTGCAGAGAACTTAAGTGGCTTGCCCAAAACACTCCATTATTAAGAGACATGAGAGTCAAATCTCTGCCTGTTTATATCAGAGGAGAGTCAAATCCATGTCTGTTTATATCAGAACTATACCCTTAACCATCTAGTCTGTTCTGTGGGCCACGTGTTAGGTCAACTCCTGACAAGAATTGCATTTTGGGCCATGGTCAGAACAGTCAGAATAGAACATGGTCAGGTGGTTGGCGGGAGAAGTGGACAATGCTTTCAGCAGTGTCGGGGACATTCATTAGGGGACAAAATTTTGATCCTAATTAGATTCCTAGGCCTCACCCTAAAACTTCTGAATGACAGTCCTTTGGGATGAGGCCCAGAAATCTGCATTTAAAGTAAGCCCCACAGGGTGATTTTAAGACTACTAGCGAGAACCAGTGCACCTAATTGCAGTGGCATTTAATGGGTAACATTTAATGTCAATTGTAGCAATCTCTGGGCTCTTGTCTGTAAGGCAGGATTAAGACAGGGAGGCATCCCTGCTCATTACTGTTGGGAGAATCTTGAATATTTTAATTTTTGTATATTTGAAGCTGCTAAGCCGAATATCTGACTAACATCCAATTTGTGTGTATAACCTATCAGGGGGGAAATTTAAGGAGAGCTGTAAAGCCAATATTGGCCCCTCCTCACCCTCTGCTTCTCTCAAATGATAGCTTTTCTCCCTTGTGGGCACTGTGAGTCCAAGGTGATAAGAACATCCTGTTCTGAATAAAACTGTTTGAGCCTATATTCGTATTCTATTGATCCCATAACAAAATGCCACAAACTTAGTGACTGAAAAAGCACATTTGTTATCTGACAGTTCTATAGGTCAGAAGTCCAGCACGTGCTCACGTGCTCACTGGGCTGAAATCAAGCTGCTGGCTGGGCTGCATTCCTCTCTGCAGGCCCAGAGTGGGATCGCTTTCACGGCTCATTTGGCTTGTTGGCAGAATTCAGTTCCTTGAGGTGGTCGGCCTGAGGTCACTGCTTTATTGCTGGATGTGAACTGGAGGCCATTCCCAGCCTCTGGAGTCCACCTGCATTTCTTGGCTCGTGGCCTTGTTCCTCTGTCTTCACAGTCAGCACACCTTGGATCTCTCCTCATTTTATTTCATCTCAGCCAGCAGGTAAAGGTTCTTTGCTCTTTGACCCCTGTGATTAGATTGGGCCTGTCTAGATGTCCTACTATGATAATCTGATCATTCCAAGGTCCTTACCCTTAATCGCATCTGCAAAGTCCCTTTTGCCATATAAGGTAACATATTCACGGGTTCTGGGGATTAGGGTCTGAGGCATATTTGAGGGGAACTGTTTTGCCTTCCACAATACATTGCCTGCCTTTGCCGACAGGTAAGACAGCGGTGGTTAATGGTGTCGGTGGGACTCCAGGCACTAATGTTGGTGTGTATGAGAAAATGTGACTTAAGTGGGTATTTTTCTAAATCGAAATCATCTCGGGGTCAGATCCCCAAACAAGTAGTTTTAGAGAGGATGTGTCAGGGGTTTTGTATGCGGTGTGTCAAGCACAGCTGCAGCAACACTTATCTCTGTGTATCTCAAAGGGAGGCAATTCACCTTGTGCCTGCTTCTCTGGTCATTTAGATTCAGAATAAGATTATTATGGTGTGAAATAGGCACACTCATTCAGCCAGGATATTTGCTTTCAGTTCCCCATTGCATCCCCTATGCTCTCATGCTTATGCAGTTTTGTTCATGCACTTCCAGCTGCCAAGTGTGCCCTTTAAAAAAAAGCAATCCTTATTCTCATTTACCTGTAGTAATACGTATTTATGACAAATTTTGACACCTACTTATTCTAGGGAACATTTTCCAAGGTGCTAAAGTATAGGATCTACTCACTTTTACTAGTAGCTGAATTGAGGTGATGACAAGAATCCATAACATCTGATAGTCTTTCAAAGGTTGTTTTTGAGTTTTTCCCTATGATGTTGTCCTCCCTAAATCTGTCTAGCAGGGGTGTCAAAGTCATTTTCACCAGGGGCCACATCTGTGTCATGGTTGCCGTCAAAGGGCCGAATGTAATTTAGGACTGTATAAATGCAGCTACCCCTTAACTAGGGGCAAGGAGCTCTGCATTCAGCCCTTTGAAGGCAACCTGGAGGCTGATGGCTTTCACCTGGTGGCCCCTGGCGAAAGCGAGTTTGATACTCCTGCTGTGTAGCATTAAAGAAACCCCTGCAATGTCTTGGACATGATAGGTGCTCGGAACTGCCTATTGAATTGATACACCCAAACTCTGCAAGGTGTGTGTATTTATTATTTCCTCACAATGTTGTTGAAAGAACATTGCTAAGGATGTTTAATGTAAAGTGACTAAAACAGAATTCAGAGGTGAAGTTTCCGATCATCTTTGACTGAATGTGTTCATTCAGGTCCTGTCAGGCAAAAGAGTAGACTTTTTTGTTTTGTTTTTGAATCTTGAACTAATGTATAGTATACAAGCAGAAAAATGTACAAATCATAAGTGTACAACTTGACGAATTTTAACAAAATCTCTCACAAAATCAACCCCTATACCAGGAAGCCGAATTATTACCAGAACCCTAGAAACCTCCTTGCTTCCTTCCAGGGCCTCCACTGTCTCGGGTAACTGCTACCCTCATGTTTTAGGAGGTTGAGAAATGGGTAGAAACTGTTTTTAAGATACAGAAAAAGTTACTGAAATATTTTAGAAATAGTCCTTAAAACAAACCTCCAAGTAAGCATATGTGGGTTTAGAGATTTAAAGGATGTGGCTTGTGCCCCAAAGGGTACAAACACGGAAAAGTAAATTCTCTTCTAAATGTTCTGTTTTATCAAGTGGTCGGAGTGACAGGAGCAACTCTGAGTACAATTATTAGTTTTCAGTGTTTATTGAGTAATTGCAATGGCTCGAACAATACTTTTGCCTTCACAAGCTGTGAAAACTCCACCACGCACTTGGCCCTGATCAATGACTCGGCACCACAACATTTTCTACACAGTTGTTATTGAGATCAAATCGGTATATTTTCCCTGAATTTTGATTGAGTTTCATAGTAGGCGCTCAAGAAAAAAACAAAACTTTGTCCACAAAGGTAGCAGCCACCATGTTGCGCATTTTAACTCACTGTCTACCACACTTCCTATCTGTGGAGAGTGAAGTTGCCTGTAACAAAATGAAGTGGATAGAACGTTAGAGAAGTTGGATTCAGGGCTGCAAGTTCCCGTATTTCCCACCCGTGTTCTGTGTTCCAGGATCACATTATTTCCAAATGGGAAACATTGGAAATGCCTTACCCACCAACATGAATACTTATTAAATAAATCATGGGACAGTCATACTGTGGGTTATTATGAAGCATGACAGGCATGTTTCCAACAAGCGCCTAATGATATGGGAAACACTTAATAAAGTTCCCTAAAACTGCACAGGGTGGGCAAAAGTAGGTCTACGGTTATGAGAATGTGCACGACCGTTTATTCTTGTACTATTATTTATTAATTATTGTTTTCCGTATGAACAATTGTAAACCTACTTCGGCCCCACCCTCTGTGTCTTCACACACAAGTGCACAGGAGAGAGACCGGAAACTCATCACACACAGGCACTGGCTGCTTGTGGATGGTGTGCTTAAGATCAATTTAAGTTTTCTTATTTTCTAAATGTTTTCACTTTATAGAGTACTTTTTTAAAAATCTGAAAATAACCGCACTGGATCCATTTTCTAAAAGGTTACATTGGGCACATAATAGACTTCTCCTGCAAAGTGAAGTCGTTGAGGAAAATCTGACCTGGTGACTTCATGCTTTAGTTGGAGGTCAGCAGAATTTCTCACCACAGCAGCAGGGTGGCAAACATCCATAAATGGTCTTCCTTGAAATAATGGAGTTTTTGATGCAAGAAACATTAATGCTCCCTTCATCCAGCTATCCATGTAGGAACCCCAAAGACAACACCATTTGTACCCCCCAAATGGACTTGGAGCCTCTGTTGCCTCAGGCCCAGTACAGAAAGCCTCAGTGCTGCAGAGGTAACCTGGGCTGCACCGTTTGGACAGGATGTTCCCTTATATTGGTGCAGAATGTGTCTCCTGGTATTTCTGCTTTAATAGTCCTAGTTCTACTGTTCAGTGGCCACTTAGAGCAACAAACAGTAAGCCTTTTTTAATACAGGCGCCTTCTAAATACTAAATGCATGTGTGTGTGCTTTTAACAATCACTGAGGTAAAATTTAGGTATAATAGACAGTACCCATTGAAATTGGACTACTTAGTAACTTTTGATAGATTATACGCCCACAGTACCATCACCACAATCCAGATGCAAAACATTTTTATCACCCCCGGAGTCTCTTCGCGTCCCTTTGCAGTCTATTCTTCCCTGCAGCCGTGGATGGCCCCCTTTCTCTCACCACGCATTAGTTCATGTCTTCTAGAATTTCCAGTCAGTGGAATTACACAGTATGCACTTTCATTTTTGCACTGGCTTACAAACTCTAGTAACATACAAACTCTTTGTCTTTCACTTTGTGACACAATTTTATAACAGCCATTCTTTACTTTGATGAAGCTATCATAAATGGTGTTTCAGATTTCCTCTTCTGAGAATTAACCATGCCGTGAAAATAAATGATAGATTTTACAAGTGAGTTTGTTCTTGCCTCACTTAAAGAGTAGAATGGGACTCTATCCCTTGAGGTACTTCCTTGCTTTCACACTATGTAATTCTATATGTTTCTAGTTACCATTCAAAGGTAACTTTGTAGATTTGCTTGAACTTAGTCCAATGACTGTACAAAGAATCAGTAGGGTATAGGTTTTTTTTTTAATGTTTAACACAGTTTTCTAATTCTTTGTAGGAATCTCAATATGTACTTAATTGCTAAATGATTTTTCACGTGGTGAAAGCAAATTGCTATTTCAAAATTAAAATAACAAAGGAATATTTGTAAAAATATAAGACCTCACAGGGCAGTCCCCTTTCATAGGAAGAAGACCTGATTTAGTAGAATTTAAAAGGTAATGTGAATATCCTGATAATATTTCAGGCACAGTCATAATCCAGCAGAAATGTTGATGACGTCTACACTTTCCCTCTTTTTTTTTATACTTTCTAGCCACACCCATGTTGTAAATTGGCCTTTCTACTTGAGACCAGGTTCTTTTAAGATTAAAATCTATAGTAGTAGGCAGAACACTTCAGTGTGGAGTTGCTTGTTTTCTTTGGTCAAACACTGAATTTGGCAGAGGATTATTTGAGAATACACAGTTTATAGAGCCTGCTTTTACATCTTCTGGATTTTTTTCTCGGACCTTCAAATCTCAGGCGGTAAGACCAACAGGAGCAGGTATGCAGAGTTTTTCCTTGTGTTAACAGCGGTGAGCTAGCCTCAGACTCCAAAGCTGCTTTTTTTAAACAATTGTTAGATTGAGAGAAACACCTTCATGGGTTTTTCATTTGTTTGCTTGTTTGTTATCTAGGGCGTTTCTTGCTTTTGGGATTGGACTTTGCCTAATCAATGCAAACAGTAACCATAGTGTAAGGAACACATAATTTTAAATTTTCTCTTAGTTTTTTTTTTAAAGAATTCTCTCTAGTTTTTAAAAAGTTCTCTCTAGTTTTTCTGTTTTCTGTATTCCTTAAGTAATACTTGTCAGCTGAAAAAGGACTGTTTGGTTTATTCAGGGTTGGATTAAAAAATTTAAATTTATAAGTTTTGATTTGGCTTTCATTTTCCCTTTGGGGATATGTATAAAGACTTAGGAAATGCCAAAGTGACTGCGTAGGGCACCTTCTGTGCCATACGGGATGTATCTGTATTACTGCTTCAAAGCCTGATCCTTTCAGTCTGATGAAACGGCTCTTCAGTCTATGGTGTAATTATGATTAAGCAAAAGTCCTCTTTTTTCTAAAGGAAGCCACTGATACGTGAAACAGATGGCAGTGGAATATTGCTAGTCCAAGGGATGTGAGAAGATTATATGCCAGCATCTGAAGTCTGAAGGAAATATCTAAGTTGAAATAAATTATCTATCTTTACTTTTGCTTGTCTACATCTTTAAGTACCAAAATGTATTTGGAGATAGTGCTCTTGTTTCAAAGCTTTTTCCCCTGTTTTTTTTTTTTGAAGACTTTCCTAAATAGTTTCCTTATAAGTAGTGTACAGATAAGCATGTTCCCTTTCACTTTGAGCACTTTTAATGGTTTCTGAAGTTGACTGAGAACCATATATCTCCACCCTGGGAGCTGCAGCCGTCTTACTTTAGCTCTTTTCTTAGTAAAGCAGAAAATGAGCAGTTCCCAACCCGTGTAAAGCTGAGACCGTCTTAAATGATGCATGTCGAGGAAACCTGGTTACTGATACTGCTAGCAATTTGCATAGGTCTTAGTGCCAAAGAATTAAATACTCCTGAGTTTTCTTAAAAGAGGCCAGCTTTTTAAAAGTTAAGTATGTTCCTTTTTGCAGTGACCTGAGCTCTCAAACCTAAGTAGAAAGTTAGGACTTAACCTACTCAGGTTGGTGAAGCAGTCAGCCATTTAAATTTATTTGTATAGTGGCTGTGTGGCTCTTAGAGACATAGCACATTGTGACTAATTAACTCTGGAATGTGAATGCCATGGACACATTTTACATAGTTCTTTAAAAAAAAACAACACACGTCCTTTATGACTTTCTTAGGAACCAGCATTCCCTTCCCTGTATTATGTCTGGAATCCATCAAAAGCTGTGCCTTGCGCCAGTCCTTTTGTAATGAACCAGCCAAAATGCTAAATTGTGTTCTTGCAGAGGAGGGGGATAGCATTCCTTTATGCTCCCCAGTTTAGATCAGCTTACTAGCCAACAAGCATGATACTTGATTCCCCTTATTATGTTACTTTGCATAGCTACAAATGTTACTAATGGTGTGGCCTTTTGTAGCCATTCAAAACGTCCATGTTCATGCGGACTGAGTCAGTTCTGTAAAAGACCCTGTTGCTGAGGCCCCAGCACTTAGAGCCTTTGGAGGAAAGAGCAGCCCCGGGGGTTAGGTGTGCACTGGAAACATCTTCAACTCCTTGCTTTTTCTTCTTCTAAGTGCTGACTGTAATCTCCAATGCTCAGTGTGTCTGGTTTGAATTGCTTTTAGAATTCTAAAGGTTTATAGACCTTTCTGACCACATCCTTCTATTGGAATTGAGGTTTTTAGGGTTCTTTCACTCTCTTTCATTCCAACTGTTTCCAACCCAGTTCTCCGTCTTGCAGGGTAGAAGCGATGCTATTTTTAACCAGCAAAAATGTGCTGTTAGTTAGATAAATTTTATAATATCTTTAACTAATATCTCATGGGACAATGTATACACAGGGCAGTGTTTACTGTCAATGATGGTGTAACACTGTAATTTGATAGTCTTGGTAATTTTGAATTGTATGTCCAACTTGTGGTCACATTTACCCCTATTTTATTTTCTAATGTAGCTGCTGAAGACTCACACTAGGCTCTGCCATTCTTTTATGTTTGCAATATATTTTCAGTATCCTGTTTCTTGCAGGCATCTTTTAAAGCTATTTGGCCATTTGGTGAAGATAGGTTCGATATCACCTAGATTATACAACCCACTAATCCACCAGCTATATGTGTAAGCTTCAGGATGTCAAGTCTGGGAAGTGACCGAAGGAGTGACGGCCCACTGTGCAGCCTCTGCTTTGTGGCATGTCCTCTCCTCTCCTGGAGGATCATTTGAACTGTTTTGGGCATGGAATCCTTTGTCAAAAGGACTAAGTTAGGATGCTAGTGAAAATACATATGTCAGCTACTTATAGATCTAGTTTCATTCCCTAATGTTTCCTACTAGTTACTTCTGCACTCGGGGAGACCATTGTTGTTGGCGCCTGTGTTGTTTTCTGCGTACATGAGGTATGGCCTCACACAGATGTGGCCTCGGTTTCCTCATCTGTAATAGAGGGGATTGGACTAGATGAGTTTTAAGGTTTTTATCTGGATTTTTGCCCCATTTAGTTTTTTTTTTAATCTACACCTCAGGACATATTTTATGGCTTTTAGAGAAAGAGGAAGGGAGAGAGAGAAATACCGATGTGAGAGAGAAACATCCATCTGGTGTCTCCCCTGTGCGTCTGGACCTGGAATCCAGCCCGCAGCCTCGGTAGGCGTGTGCCCTGGCTGTGAGTTGAACCTGCAACCTTTTGATTACAGGTCAACGCTCCAACCAACTGAGCCACTAGGCCAGGACTGATGCTTAGCTTTACGTCGGTAGGTCTCAGTGGTTAACTGATTACTTCCCACTGAAAAGTTGAAGATTGATGGTGAGAACATGGTCTCCAAGAAATTATTTTTAAATGTTTTCTTCCCAAGGGGACTTTTGGAAAACCTGGGGCTGGAGTACATAACTTGGAGCCTGTAGACCTCTGGAAGGTCCCTGGGGGCTTGAGGGTTGGGTGTGCATCCACAGACTCCCTGAAGTCACATGTAAAATTCAGATCTGGTGCATTTTTCTGGGTGGATGGCTTGTAGCTTTTTGTCAAAAAAGCTAACTAAATATTGATAGACTTTTAGAATCAATGCCATATGGGAAGTACAGGCATTTCAAAGATAACCTATTTGTCTAAATTTGTTTGCTTTCTAACTTGATTTTTATATTTGTATGTTTTCATCTCTACAGCATTTATTATGAAAGTCAGTATTATTAGCAATGCTTAATAGTATACCCTTGAAAACCCCATGCTTTATTCCTACTGGCTTATGTACTCATGACATTATCTTGCTTATAAATGATAATTCTTGTTGAATGTAATGAGTAAATAAATAACATTTACTTATTTAAAAAGGAAGAATTTGGGGTTAGATTTGAGAAAGTTAAAAACCTTACGGAAAATTGTTTTGTAAACCTCAAGTCATCTAATTTCACCATCTACATAAAAAAGGCTCAAATCTCTTCCTTAAATATCGTGTGGAAAGATGATTCTTTGGTTGCCTTGACAATGTATTTCATGTCTTCATTGCTCTTGCACATTCAAGAGTCAGTGTGGTTGATGGAGAAGAACGTGGAACACTAGAACTCAGGTACACTGAAGATAGCACCAGCTTTGGGATTCACCAGTGGGTGACCTAGGCTTTGTAGGTTACTAACCTCGGAGTCTGTTTCTTCATACGTATACTAGCAATAAAATAATATGAAAAAATATAATGCTATTATAATATAAAATATATTTTTTCAGTTCTTTTTCTTTTAATCCTCACCTGAGGATATATATATATATATATATATATATATATATATATATATATATATTTGCTTTTAAGAGGGCAAAGGAGGAAGGAGAGACAGAGAGAGAGAAACATGGATGTGAGAGAGAATCATCTATCAGTTGCCTCCCATTCACTCCCTGACCAGGGACGGAACCCACAACCTAGATACATGCCCAGCTGGGAACCAAACCTGCAACCTTTTGGTGTATGGGAGCAATGCTTCAACCCATTGAGCAACCTGGCCAGGGCTATCTTTTCAGTTCTGCTTAACTCACTGAATGGATGTGAGAGTCAAATGTGGTAAAATAGGTGAAGTGCTTTATAAATCAGAAAGCACGTAAGTGTGGGACTTACTTCCCTGAATAGTGGCATGTGTGCCTTGCAATAGCACAGTAGTCTTCCTTAGTCTTTGGTTTGGGGCCACCATGAAGAATCAGTTTCAAACTTATTTTTTGATTCCCAAACTTCAGGCCATTACTGTTAACTAAGAATAAAATCTCTAGTGAATTTGCCTTGAGATCCTTACATGAACTGAATAAACAGACTTAAAGGAAAAAATTATCACATTGAAACATACACAAAACAGCCAGTTAATATTATTTTAAGATTCTGAGATTAACTAAAGCACCATTTTCTAGGATTGCAAAAGCTGGGCAGGGGGTCAGAGTAGTTCTAACGCTGAATAGTTAGATACCGAGGTGGCAGGTGCAGAGCACCCTCTGGGCCTGGCCCTGCAGTGGGAGCCGGGGCCTTGACACTGTCGTTTGAGTTACGTGGCTCCAGCGCTTACTGGCTGCGTGGTATTGGCACATTGCTGCTTAGCCTTAGTGAGCTCGAGCTTTGTTATCCGTAACAATAGATGCAACCACTACCACTAGGGGTTGTTTTAAGAATTAAACATAATTTGTATGAAGTGCTTGGCACATGGATTCACATCAACTGTATGCAAATTGTTAGATTCACAAACTGTTAATTTTGTGTTTGTGCATTTCTGTGTCCAGGCTGGTTGGCTGTGGTAGCCCCTGTTAATCATTTAGCCTTTCATTCCAGGTACTTTTTATTTAAGCCTAAAAACAAATTCTGACACACATAAGCTTTCCTTTTATTCCCAGATTGAAATGTTAACTTAGGGAAGTTACAGTGGAATCTCAGTTCTCGAACTTAGCTTTTTCTGGAAAACTGTTTGCAAAGCGATTTGTTTGAAAACCGAGTCTCCTTTGTTGCCTGAGAGACGTGTGACTGGTCATACAGGTGTCAGCACGAAAAGGTGGTCGGGTAGAGAATCCAGACCCGGAGTTTTGTTAGACAACAGAGACATTTCTTCCATGAACAGCGTGGTCGAGAACCAAACTGATTGAGAACCATTGAGAGTCATTCCAGAACCGAGGTGTGACTGGTACTACATAATTTGCTTTAAGAATAAGCTTTCTGCTATATTTTCTTAAAACCAAATGAAAAGGGTGGTTAGGTAAAACGCATTAGGGAAAAAAGGCCCACTGTGTGCTGTTGCAGGATGTGCCCTCATGTAGTTTATTTTGCTTAAACTTCTCATCATAGTTTTAATTATAAAGTAATGAAACATGAAAAAGAAGAGTGAGAACATAATGTATACTCATTTTTTCTCTCTCAATGATTTTAAGAAGCGTCAGCAGTTTGCTGATTATTTTATGTATCAACTCCCTATTTTCTGTCAGAAATGAAGCACTGGAGATATGATTGAAGGCCTTCCCCCGCTGTTATCCCTTCCCTTGCACACGAAGTTGGCGTGTGTTAATTGTTCTTCCCACCCATGTGTCTTTCTTTTCCACTAACATATGTCACTATAGTTTCCATTAGGGACATAGAGAGTGATTTTAATGCTTTAAAATTTTTACAGATGATATCTGCTGTATATTGTTCTCCTTTAACATATATTTCTAAAATTTTCTCATGTCAGTACAGGTATCTACCTCATTTTAACTGTTGTGGAAAGTTTCACTAAATGAATATTATAATCATCTAGTCTTTTGATAGTGGATGTTCAGATTGTTTACAACTTTTTGATACTGTAAGAGTCCTGTGCTTTTTACCTGTATTGGAATACAGGTGAGTATGTGAACCACAGAGTATATTCTGGTATTATTTATTATTGTATTTTCCATATGAACAACTGTAAACCTACTTTTTCTTACTCCTGTATTTGTATAGGAGTTTCTCTGGGGTAAATTCCCAGAAGTGGAATCGAGGGTCAGAGAATACGCATATCTTCACCTCTTACAGATGTGTGAGAGAAACATCAGTTGCCCACAGCTGGGGACCTGGCCTGCAGCCCAGGCACGTGCCCTGACTAAGAATCAAGGCAGCAGTCTTTCCATTTGCAGGCTGGGGCTCAACCCACTGAGCCACAGCACCCAGAGCCTAAATATGAACACTAGTGACAGTGCGCCCTGTAGTACTAACAACAGCTGAGTTCTTACAAGATCCCATGGGCCGGCCTATGGGCTTCACATGTGCGGTCTCAGTAAGTCTTCAGAGGAACACTGTGCAAAGCTATTGACTTCATTCCTATTTTAAAAATGAGTAAATTGGGACTTGTGAAGTTGCTGGACAAGAGGTAACTAGAAATGTTTTGCTTTCTCACACAACCAAAAGAAGCATAACAACCAATTTAAAAACAATAAACAACTGGAACTGCCAGAAAATCAAACTGCATGGAACTCCAACAACCAAGGAGTTAAAGAAACATACATCTGGACCAGGTAGAAGGGGCAGAGACAGCCCAGCGGAGAGGACAAGCAGCAAGGTGGCAGACCTCAGGGGTGAGGCGGGGCTGGCTGACCCGCTGACCGGGAAACTAAAGACTCAGAACCTCTAGCTGTAAAATACTGTCGGGGTTCCAAAGGTGGGAGAGACTCCCAGTCTCACAGGAGAGTTCACTGGAAAGTGGGGCTAGAGCAGAGCAAATGAGTGACATTGTTCCCTCTCTGACCTCACGCCCACAGACAGCACCACAAAGCAACAAAGAGGGTTGCCCTGCCCGGGTGAATACCTAAGGCTCTGCCCCCTCACAACATAACAAATGTGTGGAGACAAAGAAATATGGCCCAAATGAAAGAACAGATGGTAATCAGGATGCTCACAGAATTGATTGAGCTTAGTTGCAAAATGAAGGAACAAATGAAGGCTACCCTTCAAAGTGAAATAAAGCAAAATATTTAGGGAACCAACAGTGAAGGGAAGGAAACCAGGACTCAGTTCAACAATTTGGAACAGAAGGAAGAACTAAACATCCAAATGGAACAGAATGAAGAAACAAGAATTCAGAAAAATGAGGAGAGGCTTAGGAACCTCTGGGATAACTTTAAGCGTTCCAACATCTGAATCATAGGGGGACCAGAAGAGGAAGAGCAGGAAATTGAAAACTTATTTGAAAAAATAATAAAGGAGAACTTCCCCAATCTGACAAAGGACATATACTTCTAGGAAGTCCAGGAAGCCCTAGAGGGTCTCAAAGAAATTGGACCCAAGGAGGACTACACCAGGGCACATCACAATTACCCAAGACTAAAGATAAGGAGAGAAGCTTTAAAGCAGCAAGAGGAAAGAAGACAGTTACCTACAAAGAGTTCCCATAAGACTATCAGCTGATTTCTCAAAGAAAACCTTACAGGCAAGAAGGTGCTGGAAAGAAGTATTTAAAGTCATAAAAGGCAAGAATCTACATCCAAGATTACTCTCTCCAGCAAAGCTTTCATTTAAGATGGAAGGGGAGATAAAGTGCTTCCCAGATAAGGCAAGGTTAAATGAGTTCATCATTACCAATCCCTTATTATATTAAATGTTAAATGGACTTATCTAAGAAATAGAAGAAGATAAAAAACTGAACAGTAAAACAATAACAAACTCATAGCTATTAACAACTGAACCTAAAAACAAAAACTAAGCAAACAACTAGAACAGGAACAGAATCACAGAAATGGAGATCACATGGAGGGTTATCAGTGAGGAGATGGAGGAGGGAATGGGGTGGTAGGTACAGGGAACAAGAAGCATAAATAGTATGTACAAAATAGATGGGGAGGTTAAGAATAGTATGGGAAATGGAGAAGCCAAAGAACTCATACGTACAGCCCATGACCATGAACTAAGGGGTAGTGCAGGCTGGAGGGGGATAAAGGGGAGGAAAAAAAGGACAACTGTAATAGCATAACTATAAAATATACTTAAAAATTACACATCTCTCTAAGTATATATATATACACACATATGTATGAATGTGTGTGTATAGACACACACACACACACACATATATATATATATATGAACATTTGTAAATTGAAATAGTCCAGAAGAGTACCTCCCAAGTATTTCAGTAGTTCTTGATTTTTATGCCGAGCATGAAATACTTTCCAATTTTTAAACTTAAAAAAATTTAAATGTACAGTTTAAACTTTGGCTTCCAGCCAGATGAATTTACTCTCCTGCCTGAAGTAACCAAAAACCAAAAGACAAAAATGGACAAAATATATAAGACGGTTTTCACATTTTAAAACACTGGAAGTCAGGCAACAAAGGACAGTGGTCTCTGAGCATCAGGAAATAAACAAGGTGAGCTCTCCAACTGCCTCATTTGTAGTCTTAAGAGAGCTTTCTGGCTACAGCTTAAGGGGGTGACCATGGGTAGAAAGGCTTCAGACCTGAGAATGTGGGGAGACAAAGCAGCTAAATTCACAGTGCATACTACTTGAAGTAAGAACTGCACAGAGAGAATTCCACCGATCTGCAGAGGGTGCTCCTCCAGTGCTCAGCAGAATTCTGATCAGTACATGTGTGTGAGGAAACTGCATGGAGCCTGGGAAAGAACCACCTGAAAGATTTAAAAAGAACAGTGCTTGGCACTCACACCATCAGCCGGACTAAATAAAAGGTAGTAATTTATAGCCTATTGGGTAGAGTACTCAGAGTCATCCTGCAGTGATAGTGGGAATAATTAGCCCTTAGAGCGTGGTTTCTCAGTCATAAAACTCTAGAAATTTGACTGGATAACTCTTTGTTGTAAGGAGATCTCTTGTGCATTGTAGGATATTCTGGCCTCAGTACAGTAGATGTCAGTATGCCTCCTCAGTCATCATAGCCAGAAATGTCTCTAGACATTGCCAGATGTCCTCCGGGGAGCATATAATCACCTCCTGTTGAGAACCACAGCCGTAGACTAAATTCTGCTCTGGTCTTGCCTAACAGAACTTCAAAGCAAGACCTGAAAGATCAAAGTCTTTCCAAGTAACTTAACTGCATCTTAGAACAAAGGTTAAGAATAGCTATAGGGTATTTTTACAGAAATAGGAAAAAACTTCCAAAAATGGGCATGTAATGCCAAGTGGTAGCTAAAACAATCTTCCAAGTAGCTAAAACAGTCTTGAAAAAAGGACAGAGTTCAAGGTGTCACACTTATACAAAGCAACAGTAAACAGGTGTTGTGGTACTGACACATGGACCAGAGGAACAATGGGCAGTAGGCGGTGACAGGCCTCAGGGTGCCCAGTGCCTTTTGCCGAGTTGCTCCAGGTACTGGTGGCACCTGGCTTTGGTTCACAGCATGGCCTCTCCCACATGCCTCTAGGCCCAGCACAGGCAGCTACCAACTGTGGATCACTTTGTGCCTCCAACCAGGTTGTACCCGGCAAGTCATAGGCAGTGGCCAACCATGGCCTCCACAGGCACCCTTTCCAAGAGGCCCAGAAACAACACACACCTGGTTGCCAGCTTCAGACCACAACCGAACACCACCCAATTAATTCCACAAGTGGCACACCAAATGGTGGTCTAAGCAGGCACCAAGCCCCACTGCGGGGAATCCTGCTCCAAGGGATCAGCTGCACGGCAGTTTCTACGCTGTGCTCGTGGCCAGTCTTCACAACCAGTCAGCCTGAGGGTCAGTCCCACCTGCCTGATGTGCCAACAGCAATCAAGACTCAACTATTGGGTTGGTCAAAAAATCCATTCAGTGTTTTATGTAAAATGAAAAAACATTTTTCACTTTTAGTAATAACTTTATTGTTTTGGATGTTTTGAGAATGTCAGCTATCTTCCAATATCTTCTGCTATTGGCTTTCAGTGGGTAGCAGCCAGAGGTGCTGCTAAACATCTTCCAATGCATAAGAGAGGCCCACAGCAAAGAATTATTTGACCAAAATATCAGTATTATTAAGAAACTTTGCAAACCAATTTTGACACATTTGATCAGTCACAGGACCTTGTCATATACAGCGCAATTTTTTTTGGTGTCCCAGTTGCATTTTTACCTTTCTTGAAATAATAAAGCATGATATGCTGAATATGCTGTGTATCTTCTTCCATCTTCAATATTAAAATGGCTGCACAAAAGTTCACCAATTTTGATTTTTTTTAATGCATGCCGACATGACAGCTGTCACAATTCAATCTAACAAAATTGTTTTGAATGCAACTAAAGACAGTGAAGCACTACTGGATCCATCATATGGAAAAAACATAACAGACTTTTTCAACAACCCAGTAGAACAGGAGGTCACATGCCAACCACACAAAGGACACCCAGGAGCTCCCAGCTCAGGTGATTAGAGATACTGTGCCACCAGGCCACACAGGTCACCTACTATACAAGGCCACCCTGCCAAGACTGGGAGACATAGCATATCTACCTAATAAATAGAAGTATACACAGAAAGACAAAATGAGGAGCTGAAGAAACAAGTTCCATATGAAAGAACAGGAGAAAACTCCAGAAAAAGAACTAAACAAAATGGAGGCAAGCAATCTGCTAGATACAGAGTTCAAAATAGTGGTTACAAGGGTGATTCAGGCACTTACTGAGATCAAGGAAACAGAACTTCAAATGAAACAGAAACCATAAGATATGAACCAATCAGACATAAAGACTACAATACCTGAAATAAAAAACACACTAGAAGGAATTAACAGCAGATTGGATTAAATAAGAGATTTGAAAGACTCTCAAAGTAGAAAACATCCCATAAAATAGCAAAAAGAAAAATATTTCAAAAAAATGAGGGTAATTTAAGGGGCTGCTGGGACAACATCAAGTGTACCAACATTTGCATTATGGGGGTACCAGAAGGAGAAGAGAGAACAAGGAATTTTTAAAAAGGTGTGGGAATTGGCACAAATACTTTGAAAAAAATGAAACTAGACCACCTTCTTACACCATATACAAGAATAAACTCAAAATGGATTAAAGACTTAAGTGCAAAACCCGAAACCATAAAATTAAAAGACAACATAAGAAGTCAACCCTTTGACTTTGATTTTAGTAGTATTTTTTATGATGGCTCCTGGGAAACAGAAGGAACCAGGAGGAAAACAAATAGGACTGTATCAGACTAAGAAGTTTTTATATAGCAAAGGAAATCATCAGCAAAATGCAAAGTGCTGCAGAATGGAAGAAGATATTTCCCAACTGTAGATCCAATTAGGGGTGAATATCTAAAATTTATAAAGAGCTCATGCAAATTAACACTACCCCCACAAACCAAACAATCTGATTGAAAAAATGGCCGGAGGACCTGAATGGATACTTCAAAGAGGACATACAGATGGCCAGTAGGTATATGAATAGATGGCTCAACATCACTAATCATCAGAGAAATGACAGTGAGGTATCACCTCATACCTGTCAAAATGGCCATCATCAAGAAATCAACAAACTAGTAGTATTGAGGATGTGGAGAAGAGAGAACAGGGCACCCTCACGCATTGTGGGTAGTACTGTAAATTTTGTGTAACCACCATGGAAAACAGTTCAGGAGTTCCTTGAAAAATTAAAAGTACAACTATCTTATGACCTAGCAATTCCTCTCTTGGGTATTTATCTGAAGAACACCAGACTACTGATTCAAAAAGATGTATGTGCCCCTGTGCTCAATGCAGCATCACGCAGCCTAAGTGCCCATCAATAAACAGTTGGATAAAGAAGATGTGGCACATACTTACAGTGAAATATTACTCAGCCATAAAAAGAATGACTTTATCATTTCTGACAACATGGATGGACCAGTATTATAAGTGAAATAAGTCAGAGAAAGACATATACCATATGATTTCACTTATGTGGAATCTAGTGAACAAAATAAATGGGAAACAGACTCAGACAGAAAACAGACTGTTGGTCAGAGGGAAGAGGGGTTGGGGAGCTGGGTGGAAAAGGTGAAAGGGCTTAGAACAGGGGCGTCAAACTCATTTTCACCGGAGGCCACATCAGCCTCACAGTTGCCTTCAAAGGGCTGAAATAATTTTAGGACTGTGTGAATGTAACTAACTACTCCTTAACTGTTAAGGGGTTGAAATTACATTCGGCCCTTTGAAGGCAACCTCGAGGCTGATGTGGCCTCCTGTGAAAATGAGTTAGACGCCCCTGGATTAGAAGTACAAATTGGCAGTTAGAAAGTCATCATAGGGATATAAAGCACGGCATAGGAAATATAGTCAATAATGATGCAAATAACTATGTATGCTGCCAGGTGTGTACTGGAAATATCCAGGGGAACATTTTGTGAAGGCTATGATTATCCAACCCCTACGCTGTACATCTGAAACTAATACAATGTAATGTGGAATATCAACTGTAATCAACAAATTAAAAAATGCTTTAAAATACAGCCAGAAAAACAAAACAACACAGCCTTATCTAACTGTGATGCTTGCGCTGAGAGGACAGGGATGTTAATGGAACCACACGTAGAATTCCAGAGCTTGGGCACTAGAGGCATTTAATTTTCAATCTCTTCTTTTGTCTGCCTTCCTTGGGCAGGTCACCTGGTGTCTGTAGGCCCCTAATTTACATTTTGTAGGGAGGGTGCCTGTTTTATCAGTAGAAGAACAGATAAATAGAGTGAGCTGTAGTGTGTGAGGAGATTAGCTTAGTTCCAGGCCCATTGAAAACCTTTAGGCACATTTACCATTTTTTCACATTACTGGGCAGGGGTAGTGGGGTTGGGAGAGGAATGAGGGAAGAGGAGAATTTTTGGAGGATGTATTAGGAAAAAGGCTGTCTGACCTGGGTCAGTGGCTGTCTGGAGAACTGAGAATCTCAGGTGACCCTGTCTAGGGCCACAGTGGTAGGCAAAACAGAATGGCCAGGCAGTCAGAAGGTACCAGTGAAAACAGCTTCGGGGCAGGGGGTTATAAGGAGGTTAAATGGTAATAGAAAAAAATACAAAAAAATACTATTAAATGATGTACAAAAACTAAAACTCAAAACAAAACAAAACAAAACAAAACAAAACAAAACAACCCTTTCCCAAAACAAGAGCTCTGGTCCCTCACAGTTGGGAGCTTTCGGAAGGCATCGCAGTCTTGGTCCCGGGGCAGTTCCTAACGCCTTTTTCTCTGAAACTGTTCCAAGGACTGCAGATCCTGCCAACCATAAAGGACTGCTTGTGCTAATTTTGGTAAAGCTTTTAAAGTCTCAAGGAAGTAAGAAATTTGAGGGAGGATAAAAGTTCAGATCTATTTTCTCTAAATTGAAAAGTGCATTTTTTCAATATACTTCCTTTACCTTCCAAATATATGGTTGTGTCAAAGTACACTTGAGGATCGGGTGGAGTGGGGGGAGTTTTAATTGGTAAAAAAAGGTTTCAGTTAAATGTTACGTGGTTAAAAAAAAAAAAAGCAGAGGAGGAAACCAGTGTTGGATGTCTTAAAGAAAGAGCGTGTGTCAAAATCCATGGGGAGATAGATACATCTGTCTACAGAACTCAGCACTGTTCTGGCCAGTGATCCTGGCTGTCTCTGAGCTGCATTGTTTGGGACTGACTTTGGAAACCTGTGCACTTCTGAGCTGTCTTAGGAAGCTGTAAGTACTAGGCATCCACATGTCTGTGCTTCAGTGCCAAGTGTTTGGGTACCGATTAGGTAATGTGTTCATTTCTAAAATTTCCAAGTGAATTCTAGTGTTTTCTAGAGTGTTTTAGGACTGACAATTAATGTGCTTGCGAAAAATGAGTTGATCTAGCTAGAATTTTTTTACCTAAAACTTTACGAAGGATTTTACGGAGACTGATTATTTTTCAAGGGCAAATTCTTATTTTACAAGTATATAATAATCTATGCTGCATGTATTTTGTGAACTGTGTGATTATTATATGCATACACATTGATATGTTTCTATGGCTTGATGTCAGATTGTGTCTGGGGGACTGCAGAGCATCCTTTCCTAGAGGCAGGAGTGGGACGGAGTTGGGTTCCTGGCAGAGCTTAGCTGTTAGACTCACTATGTGAGAGAGTTATGCACTTCGAGACCTTGAGAAAGTCACTCCATCCCATGAAGCATCCCTTTCTCAATTACCGACATGGGATGGCACCAACCTCTGACCAATGAGGATTAAATGAGAATGGACACAAAGTATTTAGGATGGTACATGAGCACACTGATCATCTAAGAGTGGGTATAGCAAGAACAAGAAATAGTAAAAAATAATAGTACTGTGTTACTAGTTATGGGGTCATTGGACTTTTCCTCTAAGATGTTACTTCTTAGATGGGCTTTCCTTCTAAGAGGAAATTCTAAATTTGTTGATAAACTATGTTGCCTTCCATAGAGTTTTAAAAAGGCATTGCTATTTTATTGTAGCAGAAACATTTTTTTCATTGAAAAACATCATATTAAGAAAGGCATTTGGGGATCATGTAACTGTAACAGTCCTTAATATACCAAAGCAAACTACTTTATTTTCTTAGCCAACAATATATGCTGTAATAAGTTTATTGTGTTATATAAAAATGCCTGTTAAGGAATACCATATACTGTACTTAGTTTTTTTTTCTTTTAAGATTTTTATTTATTTATTTATTTATCTTTAGAGGGGAAGGGAAGGAGAGAGGGAGAGAAATATTAATGTATGGTTGCCTCTCATGCATCCCCTGCTGGGAACTGGCCCGCAACCCAAGCATGTGCCCTGACTAGGAATCAAACTGCGATTTTTTGGTTCGCAGGCCTGCACTCAATGCACTGAGCTACAAGAGCCAGGGCTATACTTAGTTTTTGAAGAATTGTAACATTACCACAACTTTGCAAAAATTCAGACAATTGTTGATACTATATATTTATGCATGAGTCTGTACTTGTAAAAAGAGGCAACATATTTTCCATTGACAACTGTAATGCTAACTCTTTATGCCTTTGTGGAATGCTGTACATGATTTCACTATTTTAATCACAGTATTTTGCTTTGTAACAAATGTGATCTTACTGAAAATTGTAACATAGATAGGAACTTATATATGAGGTATGTCCAGAAAGTATGCAGCCATGTAATATGAAAAATCAAGACATTTATTGAAGAAGATATGAGATACAAGATACAAGAAACATTGTACATAGGGCAATGACGCCTCAGTCCCCTTCAAAGTATACACATTGGGACATCACACAGTTCTCCTAGCATCTCTTCCGTTGTTCAAAACATTCTGTAAAATCCTTTGTTGGAATCACCATTAGCTGCCCCGTCGTGTTTTCCTGAATCTCATCGACAATCTGAATGAAGTCTCTTCTCTTGCAAAGGTGATTTTAGTTTTGGGAAAAGCCAGAAGTTGCAGGGTGCCAAAACTGGGCTGTAGGAGTGCTGAGTCACCTGGGTGATTTGATGTCTCACCAAAAAAATTCTGCACGAGACTTGAAGCACGAGCAGGTGCATTGTTGTGATGAAGCTGCCAGTCACCAAGTTGCCCATAGCTGTGGCCTTCTGAATTGTCCAAATAGTTTTCATGAAGTAATGTTCAAGCTTAACACAAAATCTGATGCAGGTTTGTTGCTGTACTCAGTCATTTTGAACATGACAGCCACACAGGACACATATTCACTCAACAGTGTCTGCTGCCCCCACTGACTAGCACAGTGAGGTCGTCATTGTTTGGACATGCACATTCTAGTCCACTCTCCTTGGCTGCCAGGTTATATCAATGTCACTCAAACAATTCTCGTTATATTAACAATGGCTGGACTTTTTCTGGACAGACCTTGTATATTAAGCTTATCAGTATCCACATTCAATAATGTATATCTTTAGACCACTAGCATTTATTTTAATCTTTTCAGTATTTTACTACAACTCACTGTATTGTTTTCAGTTATTTTTAGTAGGCTTATGTTTTAAAAATGAAGGAAAAATGCATGTACTGTAAAGTAAGCCTCTTTTCCACTCTGCCTCCAATCCCCCATTTCCCCTGGAGAGGCAGTCAGTGTTACTACCTTGTATCCTTCCAAAAATGTTTTATAAACATATATCTGATAGAGCTTCCTTTTGCCCCATCATACTTGTTCTTCTGCACCTTGCTTTGTTCTTTAAGAGTATATCTTGGAGATTGTTCTATATTTTTCCATTTGTTTCACTTAAGTACCAAAGAACTTGAATCAATTTTATTATACTTATAAAAACAAAGTTTTAAAATAAGAAACATAGTATTTCATGGGAAAATTGATTTTTCAATAAGCTTATATGCTGGCTTTGCCTAATTATGGGAGACGAAAAACTTTTAATGTGATTAACAAATGCTGTAAATTTGAATAGGCCTGAACAAAGAATAGAACCCCAGGTATATTTATCATTTCAAATGCAAGGTCAACACAAGGGCCTTTAATTTGCAGATTTCCTGTGGACTGCAAATGCTAAAATTGGACTACCGGTTTAAAAACTTGAGGCAAGGAACAGAAACCATTTTGAGTACGGGAAGGTGGGCAGGATAACCAAAACCACAGAGTTCAAAGCCAGCTTCCATAGAATTAACATTTTGCAGACCTGGAGGATTGTGTTTGAAAATCCTAAAAGGACAGCCTGACCTCTTTCAGTAGAAAATAACTTTGTCAATAGTTTTAAATACAGTAAAATATTTTAGGAGTGAGAGTTCAATAAAATGTGGATGTTTAATGCTAAGATTTAAGAAACTGCATGTGGGGAGTAAGATGAATTCTATTTACCTTTTTTTCCTAGTCCAGTGACGTGAATTTTTCAGATTAAAAAAAAAGTTTAGAATCAAATAGTGGGCAGTGGTATATATATTTCAAAACAAAAAGATTTAATTACACATGTAATTAGAAATAGGCCCAGAATAATTGTGAGAGATGAAAGCCTATCATTGTGCAAGAACACCAAAAACACTAAACACGTGGGTGTACACAGATTACAAATGACAAACGAGCCCTTAGAGCGCTTCACGCAATTTAGTACAATTTTATTTTATTTAATTTATTTATATTTATTTATTTTTCTGGTTCTCTAATTTATTTATTTATTTTTTAATAATTAATTTTATTTAGTTATTTTTCAAGTACAGTTTTTTTGTCTATTTTTCCCATCCCAGCCTCCCCCGATTTAGTACAATTTTAAATGATGAGTGAAAATTTTTAATACGTAAATTATTCTTAAAATGAGTTATTTCCCTGAAAAGTTACAAATCTTCCAAGATGATGTTGAGCCTGCTATCCAAATATAAGTATAAAAAAGAGAATTTCCCACTGAGCTTTAGTTCTGGTTACTTTATAAAACCCTCATTTTTACTTATTTTCTGAAATATGTATTAACTCTATACTGTGATTAGGTGTACATAAGTGGAACGCAATTTGTATTCATTTTTTACTTTACATTGAATAGCCAGACCACTAAGTCATTGTAAAAATAAGTTGCCCTGATACATAGCAGAAACCTTAAAAATGTAATTCCACCTTGAGGTATTTATTTTACAGAAATAAACATGGATGTGTACAGGTATTTATAAGCATTGTGATTGCTGCATTGTTTACAATGAGATATTGAAAGCAGTGGAAATACTCTGAAACAAAAGATTCACCAAATAAGTTATGACATAGTGATATGTGACCATTAAATATTGTGTTGATAAAGAACACGGAAACATATGATGTATTAGTATAAAAATTATAATCTAGTATATTAATAATTTTCACTCCTTAAAAAGGTATATGTGTCCTTGAAAAGCAGAACAGATGGATATAGGTAATAAAATGATATGCACTGGTATTTCTGGATTGTGGGATTATGGATAATGGTAATTTTATATTTGGGAAGGCAGCTGTGCTCACTGCCACCAACACTAATTTTCTGTTTTGGGCATGTGTCACCAATTACTTTCTACAGTGACTGCTACCTGTTTGCTTTTCTTTAAACCCAGTTTTGCTTAATTTTTCTTAAGTTTTGTATCACTTGCTCAGAGTAAGAAGCGACCCACACAGGGAAAGGGGGAGTTGGTGGCAGTGGCAGAACGCAAAGCCACAAGTTCCATCTGGTCTCAGGCTCTTCTTACTTGATTCTATTTGTGGATGTTGCTGTGTGTTAAAACTTTACTGTCTGATCTCTTTCTTTACATTACACATGCTGCACTTTCCTCAAACTCCAAATGCAGAGTTTCTTGAAGTAGCAGGTAAAATGTAAATGCACCCTCTGCAGGCTCTTAGGAACTAGTTCAGGGTGTGAAACACAGGTGTTTCTTACCGGGGGATCTATTTCTATTTGTTCCTTGTCGGCCAGGCCTCTCAGGTGATTTCTTCTAGGTATTTAACTGCCTCTGTGCTCTGTATTGCTCAGATAAACGTTTCTAACAAGCTCTCTTTATAACATTGCGCATTTGTGTTTTTTTTTAAGATATAAAGACCTGAAGGTAGTCTTTCCTGTCCAAAGATGGAAAACAGTACCACTACCATTTCTCGAGAGGAGCTGGAGGAGCTGCAAGAAGCATTTAATAAAATAGGTATGCTTGAGAAAGACTAAATGTGATGTCACTCTTCTGCTTGAGATCGGTCTTCCAGGAACGGAACAATACCTTTTATTGCTTCTACCATGACCCATTTATCCCAAGATTTTGTTTTTTTCTATCTAGGTTTCACTGGATTCTCTTTCTTTCTGAAAGATAAACTGAAACTGGGCTTGAATTTCTAGGACAATTGTACTTTGAATTCTTTGATGATTTCTTTGCAAAGAATAATCCAGGTTAATGAATGACAGTGTAATTGAATATGCTTAACATGATATCCTCATTACAGAGAAAAATATAGAAACACTTCCTTGTCTGTAATCTGAACTCTGGCCTTTATGTGTTTGTCATAAACAATAACACTTTGATTCATGCCGAATATTTTAAAGTCTTAATATTCTTTTTAAAGGCCATATGGCTTATTTTCCTTTCCCTTCGTGAATAATTTTTAAAAATCTTAGTGTTGTTTTTAAAGGTTGTATGTCTTATATTTCTTCTGTCACTTTTTAAAGCCATTTTGTTTTAATGATATTATTTTAACAGCTCTGCATTTTTCTTCCAGAAGTTTTCCCTCATTCTCTGTTGAATCGTGGATCTCTTGCATCTTGCTCTTAGAAACCTGTGACAGACAAGGAGAATGTAAATAACCATATTTCAGTGAAGCTGAAAAGCCAGTAGACGTTGGGTGGCAGTACCACCACCCTGGCTCCTTCCCTGGTGGGCGCCTTTTCCAGTGTAGTTCATGGAGAACAGAGCTGGGTGGTGGACCAGGGAGGACGTAATAAGCACAGTTTTGTGCCTAGAGTTCTCGCAAACCTAGTGAACACTGATGAAAACTAATGTAGGTGAAATACAGAGCAGAAGGAATTTTGGAGATCAATAAAAAGAAAAAAGATTTAAGGTTGAAAAGTAAACCTCTTCAAAAAAAAAAGTAAAGCTCTCAGGAAGCTTATGACTTACAGATCTTTGCTATGAAATGAAGTGAAGTCTACAGATCTCTGGGCCTTTCCTCTGCTCCCTGTGGAGCCAACACTAGCATAACTCAGACCTTCAGAACACAGTCTTCATGGTGCCTGAATTAGGCTTGCAGTGAATGCCTTAATCTTGCTATGATTTCTAAAAAAATCGCTGTTAAAAATAAATGTTATAAGGTATAGTATGCAGTGCCCAATCTTTTCAAGATAGAAACTAAGAAATTATTGGGATATTCTGCTCATTTTGAGCATCGAAATAGAGGAAGTAATAAAAATGTACCTCTTTAATGTTGGCATTTCTGTTATTTTATAGGTGCAGTTTGGTAGCTTCAATAAAAGTGCTACCTAGGTCTGAGAAAAATAAGTGAATTAGTAGTCTGTTTGCTTTGTTTAGCACACCAACTTTAATCTCTGTGACTCATAGACATATAATCCTGTAATACTTATTTAATGATATTTCGAACTTAGTAATTCTGGAACAATTCTGACAGCAGAACAATTTGCTCTGTGTCAGAGAAATGCTAACAGAGGAGTATGTACTTGCTGACTTTATTTACAAGATAAATTGCTATTTATAAACTCAGTAATCCCTCTGCTAGTTTGTACCAACAGACTTTTCTCAGAGGCATGGGTATATGCCCATCAAATCTAACTAACTAGATGGGGCATTTTGGTATCTCTATGGAGAGGTAGGGGATTAAAATACTTGACTTATGTTCTTTATTGTGATAAGATAGACATAAAACTTATCATTTAGTGTGCAGTCCGGTGGCATTAAGCACATCACATGGTTACGCACTCACCACCACCACCACTGGGCTCTCAAACGTTTGCATCTTCCCACTGCACCCGTTAACTCCTCACTCCCGTCTCCCCTCCCCACCAGCGCTGCTGCCGTTCTACACTCTGTCTTTGTGGATCATATTTGTTTTTTGTGACTGGCTTATTTCACTGAGCGCAACGTCTTCAGCGTTCATCTTTGTCATAGCACATGTCATCACTCCCTTACTTTTAAAGGCTGAATAATATTCTGTTGAACTTCTGTACCACATTTTGTTTATCCCTTCATCTCTCCACGGGCACTTGAGTTTTTCCCACCGTTTGGCTGCTATGAGTAATGCTGCTGTGAACATGATGGCAGCAAATATCTCTTCAAGTCTCTGCTTTTAGTTATTTTGCATGTGTACTCAGACGTGGTGCGGCTGAGTCACATGGTAATTTTAGGTTGAGTTTTTTTAGGAGCCAGTGTACTGCTTTCCATGGTGGCGGCCCTACTTGACATTCCCACCAGCAGTGTACACGGGTTCCGGTTTCTTCAAATCCTTGCTAACACTTGGTATTGTCCATTCTGTTTTTAGCTTGAAGCAGTATTTCGTCTTGGTTTTGATTTGCATTTCCATGATAATTAGTGATGTTGAACGTCTTTTCATGTGCTTATTGGCCATTTGTCTATCTTCTTTGGAGAAATATCTCAAGTCCTTTGCCCACTTTTAGTTTTTTTAATTTTATTTTTTAGTTATAGTTTATATTCAGTAATATTTTTGTATTAGTGTGAGGTGTACAGCATAGGGGTTAGACAGTCATATACTGTACAAAGTGCTCCCCCCGTCATTTCCGGTGCCCACCCGGCACCACACGCATATCGTTGACTGTTTTCCCCGTGCTGTGCTTTACATCCTCATGTCTGTTCCCATTTTTAAATCAGGTCAATTGCTTTTTTGTTGTTGTTGAGTTGTGGGAAAGTCTGATTTCTTTCAAGAGCTTGATCTTCATGGTTATTTAACCTAAGCCTTGATTTGATAATTTTAAAAATTAGAATAGAGTTATTAACTAATTCCAGGTTGTAAGGATTTCATGAGATAAAGTAAGTCAAGTTCTTTAACATATCTTGGTGCAAAATATGTGCTTATAAAATGGTATCTATTATTTCTTGTCATATCACACCCAAACCACAGGGGTCATAGGGAGGGAGCTGGGATTTAAGCACACACATCTTTCTGGCTTCAGAGTCATAACTTTGAACTGTTCTTGTTAGTTTAGTGTGGTGGTTAAGTAGGTAAATAACTTTTTCTCTATTTTGTTTATCTTGTTTATTTTTAAATATTCACTACCACAGTGCTTGTGTAGAAGTAAGACAGCCTAGTCTATTTTTCTACTTCAGAATTATAGGAAACAATTCTGAACTGGTGATCTAATAAATAATGTGTAGAGTATATGGTGATATACTAAATGATGAATTTTGGTCTGAATTCAAAGAAAGCAGTATTAATTACTGCAATATCAAGCAATTTAGCTTTCTAACTAACTTTTGAGATACAGCAATATTTTGGTTATTGGTAGATTCTAGGTTAGAAATTTTTCATTGTTCTAAACAGTACTAACTTTAAAGCTTGTGTATGAAACTTTAAAAGAAAAATGTCTTTTTTTAATCAATACTCTGTTATAGTGAGGGGAGCTCTTTTACTGCGAGGAAAAAGACGTATAGAGACCAAAGTAACTACTACCAAATGAGCCATGAGATCCTGTAAAAGGTGGGCCCAGGCTACTCACCAGCCAGCCCAGAGCTCTGTCGCCACTCTGGGCAGAGTGTTTTGTGTCACTTTTGTTCTGTGTCAATAAGTGACATGCAGTCTTTAGGAAAAACCCAGGGGAGGGCGTCTCAGTGATGATATGAAAATGCCAGGACACCTATTTCCAAAAGTGCAAATATAGGTGTGAAATTATTTCTTGAACACTTAATCTCAAAATGGCATCAAACATGAGTCAGCCTACATAATGCTATCATAAATACATTATGAAGAAGCAATGAATTATTAACACATGAAACAGAACTGCCACCGAGTGAAATCTAGACCAGAAATGCCATATGTGTATTTTACACGCACATGTTTTATGAACTGTGGGTCCAGCAGATCCACTGTGTAAATTCTGTGAAGGACTTGGGAAGTCCGGGTGGATGCCCCTCGTGACCATTGCTGCTGTATTTCTTTAGGGGCCGAGACTTCCCCGTACTCAGTTCTTCAAAGCTGAGTCATGTGCTGGACCTGAGTTTTTCATTTGTCAGAGCAGTGTTTGTACTACGAATGTAGAATATGTATGGTGGTCCTACGTCTAGTCCTTCCATAAAGCGTATAGAATACCTTGCACAGTTCAGGTGCAGGAGAAAAGGTTACAGCCACTTGGGAAACAGACCTGAGAGGCTCTGCCTGCCTGTGAACCTTCCAAACAACTATCTCAGTGCACCTCTCTGACAGAGTACAATTGATATTTTTTAATCTTTTTATTTACTTATTTATCTTTAGAGGGGGAGGGAAGGAGAGAGGGAGAGAAATATCAATGTATGGTTGCCTCTCGTGCGTCCCTTGCTGGGAACTGGCCTGCAACCCAGGCATGTATGTACCGTGACTAGGAATCAAACCGTGATCCTTTGGTTCACAGGCCCACACTCAATCCACTGAGCTACACCAGCCAGGGCCAATTGATATTTTTTATTTTATTTTTAAGAGATTTTACTTTTTTTTAGAGGGAGGGAAGGGAGAAGGGAGAAAAAGAGGGAGAGAAACATTGATGTGTTGCCTCTTGCATGTGCCTCAACCCAGGACCAAGCATCTTAGGCATATGCCTAACTGGTGTCGAATTGGCAATCTTTTGCTTTGGGGAATAACACCCAGCCAACTGAGCCACACTACAATTGATGTTTGACAGCTCATAATTTATCTTACAGATATCGACAACAGTGGGTATGTCAGTGACTATGAACTTCAGGACCTATTTAAGGAAGCTAGCCTTCCTCTGCCGGGTTACAAAGTGCGCGAGATCGTGGAGAAAATTCTAGCAGTTGCTGACAACAACAAAGATGGCAAAATCAGTTTTGAAGAATTTGTGTCTGTAAGTAAACTAACCTTCTGGCTACTACTCCTATTGCTTTGAGAAGAATCTTAATAATGCCGTTGTCTCTTGGTTAAATCTGGCTGCAGACCCCAGAAAAACAGCTGCTTTAAAACTGATGATGATGATGATAACTATGTCCATATTCATATGACATAAGAAAAAATCATTCTCAAATTGTTGGAATGGAAGTCAGTCTTCAAGAACAGTAACTGTTCGTGCCCAAGTAAAACCAAAGTTGTATTCAGTGCCCATTGACTTTCTCTGTGTGCAGAATAAGAGTAGCTTAATATCTTAGTATTTGGCCTTGAGAAATGAAATACTTTTGACCTGAAATAGCTAAAATATGGAAGCATTACCTTCTAGGAACTGCTTATTTCCTTGTGCTAAGCCATATCTTCAGTTTCACCAGGGCCACCAGGTAAATTTTGATGCTATGATAGCACAGTCTCATTATTAAACGACCTCAAGACTCAACTGAACAAGATGGAAAAATAACGTATGATTTAACCAATAAAAGAAAAACAGATTGTAGAACTGAACCCCAGACTGTGGAACTGAAATATGTGGTATTTCAAACCTGTCAGGCCAAGAGAGATGACGGGCTGAGCTGCCGTGGCCAGCGGGCAGTTGAGCAAGGGCTGTTCCTTCCTTCCAATACCACCACCAATGACTGTGTCTTTTATATGAAAAAGTAACCATTAATATAAGTAAATAAATATTTATGAAATGTAAGTTTTCTGGGTTTGCATTCTTTACTCATTGAGCAATATTTGTGCTCCTTTCTTGCCAGGAGCTCTTCTAGGCACTCTGAATAAGGTGTTGAACACAAAAAGCTATGGCCCCTGCTTTCATGGAGTATGCATGTGGTGGGGAAGACAGTCACAAAAATGGATGCAAGACAATTCTGACGATTGCTGTGATAGAGCAGGTCTCCTTGGGAGTTTATAGTACAAGGCATAGAATTTGGTGTGGAGGCTGGAGAACCCAGGGGCTCAGGGAAGATGTCCCAGAAGCTAAAAAAGAGTTGCGCTGAGAGCTGAACAGATCAAAGGGATGGATGAGGGAAAGGAATGATGTGCGAATAATGTGGGAGGCATGCAGGGGCTATAGCCTGGCAGAGGCTCTGTGGCTTTGGGGATGGTAGACAGTCTCAGGCACTTGGGAAAAGAGTGGCTGGAGCTGAGATGGTGAAGGGAAAAGGAATACGGCTGGAGAAGTAAGTTGGGGTCAGGTTATGCAGGGTCTTGTATGATTTCTGTTTTTAGCCTGAGAGCAGTAGAAAGTCAGTAATGGGGGAGGAACAGAGTGTGAAGTGATGTGATCAGGCTTGCATTTTTAAAACTCACTCTGGCTGCAGCTTGGAGAACTGATTGAATTCAATGTAACCGATGTCTAGGAAGTCCCGTGAGAGAGTGGTTGGATGAGTGGTTGGATGAAGCCTACAAGAGTTGACTTACTTACACAAACATGCATACACTTGAGATGTTCAGACAGGAAAACACCTGCATTAAAGCATTAAAACTCTATTATGCAGTTATTCTTTAGTTTCAGTACAAAAAATCATGGCAAGTCTAGAATAGTTTTAATGTGGTCAATTTAAGCTCAGTTATAACAGCATTTCTTCCAGTGGTTGGAATGCAAACAGTGTCCGTTGTGTGTTATTGGTAAAGTAACATGAGAGTTGTCGGTGAACACAAGCAGTAAGTGCAAGAATACCTGGTTAGTGTTTATTCCAAATACACAAAGAAGTCTAAGTCATTTTCCTTCCTGTTGCAAGGTTTTCTATGATCAAGGCTCAATTTTACTTTTGTCCCATTTCAGCTAATGCAAGAGTTAAAAAGCAAAGACATCAGCAAAACATTCCGAAAAATAATTAACAAGAGAGAAGGGATTACTGCTATTGGAGGAACTTCATCCATTTCCAGTGAGGGCACGCAGCATTCTTATTCAGGTAACGTGATCCACGTTTGATCCGTTAGTCACTGATTCATCCGACAGGTCTCACATTCATCAAATCTCCAATGCCATTTATTGTAACACACACTGTCGTTTTATGTACTGTTGAGGGGAAATCAGACCGAATTATAATGTGCCTTCATATTTGAAATGTATCTCAATTTCAGAGATGCCAGAATGAAAAATCCTAGAATCCTTGAAATCAGTGAGTTCCTACTATGTGTCAGATTGCAGTACACGGCAGAGATTAGAAACCACAAGAGTATGATTTATTTTCAGTGCTGGCTGTGTTTAATCGTAACCTTTGAGTGGATTTTCCATCCTGGCTGGTAAAGTGAGTTTCCCTTTAGACCTGATCTAGGAATACGTGGAGAGGTTTACCACAGGGACTTTTTCCTTCCATTTTCCAGGAGCTGAGATTGCTGATTCACCTTTTTATCAGGCAAGCAAGGGACTAGAGAGCCCAGTACCTGATTTGCTTGATCTGATAGAATCGTTGGATTGTTGCCCAGTGAGAAATCCAGTCACATTAACTTCTAAGAGGAGATACCTTGCCCCATTTTAAGCTTACCACACAGGGTCAAGATGTCGCAGAACCTTTGGCCAAGTTCTTTTTGTTCATGTTAACATAACATAATTAGAATGTGCTTTCAAAAATTTTCACAGAAACTCACTGTAACTTTTTCTCCTTTCTTTCTCTAAGATTTAAATCTGTAAATTATCCTCTTGATTCTTTTCCTTTCTAACTGGATTTTCTTCAGACGACATACTTGCACCTCTCCGACCCATCGTATTTTTTCCTAATCTTTTCCCACCAAGGAAGTGTAGCAGGACCTCCATTTTTTGAAATGTATTTGCTCTTTGAATCCATTTCTGCCTGTCTATTCTAATGAGAAGGCTTCTTCCTTTTTCTTTTTTTTAAAGATACCTTTTTATGGAGATAACATATACATTTAGCAAAGTCATGTAATCTTAGGTGTACAGCTCGGTGAATTTTCACATGTGTATGTACATCCTTTAGCTACATCCAGGTAGCCACCAGCCCAATCAAGATGTAACATTTCTGTCTTCTGAGTAGTTCCCTCGGGTCTCTAACAGTAACTCTTCCTCCCCAGAGGTAACCACTTCTCTGATGTCTATCAGTATACATTTTAAAAAATTATTAAGGTATAAGACACACATGGTTAAGTACATGAAGTACACTATTTCTAAGTAGATGGTTTGATGTTTTTACATGTGACACAATCATGTAACTATAATCTTGAATAAAATGTACAACATCCTTCCTTTCCCTGCCCATCTTCACAAGTTAAACATTTGTCTTCGAAGCAGTACCTTTTCCATAAAGCCTTTTCTTGATCTACCCTAACCAGAAGTGATTATTTCTTTTTTAAAAATGCTTAAAAACGTTGCTTATATCTCTCTTGTGGTGTGTTTATTTCCCTTATGTTTGGTTTCCTTGTATATCTGTTTTATCTAATAATTACAATACAATATCTTAATAGTCTTTAAATTCCTAAACTCTAAGTCCCTGAGGAGGTGTGGTGAGGCAAGGAGATCAGCAGGCAGATATGTACAAAAGAGAAATACTAGTAAATGTTTATGTCTTTTTGATTCTCTCTCACTCTGTGTTGTGTTGTGTGTGTGTGTTTATCTGGCCTGTGATGGTTCGCTTCTGATGCATTTGCTCTCAGAAGCAATATATATTTGGAAAGATTTCAGAATAAAGCTGAATATTCAGTGTGTTCATTTAAGATACATATATTACTCCTCCGCAATGTAACAGATGAAAAAGTGGAGCGAATTCCCCTTTCTCCTTTTCTGAAACCCTTTAGTGTTTTAGCCAAGTTTTAATAATTGGGATTTATAATATTTGAACAAAAATATTTTTGTATTGCAATGAATTTTGTAAGATGAGGTTTGCTACTAAGATTTTCTGTTTTTAGAGGAAGAAAAAGTGGCTTTTGTTAACTGGATAAATAAAGCCCTAGAGAATGACCCTGACTGTAAACACGTCATACCCATGAACCCCAACGACAACAGTCTTTTCAAATCACTTGCAGACGGCATCCTTCTTTGGTGAGTTGAGTCCTGGGTTACTGTCTCCTAGAAGGGTGTTCAATGCAAATCACAGTTCAGCAAATCCATTGTCTTTTGGAATCAGTTAACAAGCAGCTACATAGGTTTTGAAGAATTTATATCACATAGAAAATGACGTACTCTATATTTCCTAGAATTTTCCTTCAAATATAATTTCCTAATTTTCTGATGTCTCTCTATTCTATTACCTTAATAATGTCAGGAAACTCCTGAGTTAATCCTGTGATACATTTTTTAAAAGTTCACAGGGCTTCTTTTTTTACTTCTTAATAAGGGAGTATTGATTACCCACTGGGACAGGAACAAGAGGAAATGCAGAAGAAAGATACACCTCTTTTGTACTTAGATGACATTAATGTACCCTCGTCGTACCCTTGACTCCGCTGTTTCTGCTTGCTCCACTGTCAACTCTCGAAGGCCACGTCTTACCTATTTAGTGTGTCCCACCATAGTGTTTGGGACAAAGCAAGTGTGTTTTTAAGTTTATAAAAATGCACAGCACTTAAAAAGAAGAAAATCAAAATCATCAAAAATATTCTCACCCATATGTATCCATAATTAACATTCTGGCATATTTCCTTCAGTCTTTTTTCTGTTTTTACTTGAAAAAAAGAAAAACCCACCCACGAATACAGGGTATTAGTTTTTAGGACATTACATGTAAAATACACTTCAATTGGATGAATGAGTCCCACTCTGCCTGCCTACTATACAGCGAAACCATTCAAGGGAACAGGCTTGGTGGAATCAGTGGGCAAAGAAGAGCCTGTTGAGTCAGACTCTGGTCTGACTCAAGGTGAAGAAATATGAGAGGTGCATAAATGGGAGGCCCCTGCGGCTGTGCCCCCTCCTCACAGGGGACGGGGGAAAGGGGCAGTGTCAGGTGAGGAGTTTGACAGGGGTGCTGCGCCTGTCAAATGGTAGTGCAGGTGTTCTGAGGCAAGTTCAGGTAAAACAGAACCCTCCCATGGAGCAGGAGGGCAGAAGCTCGCTTCATCTTGATGTGCAGCGTGCATATAGACTGCGAAAGTGGGGCCTCGTGACTAAGAACAAAAAGAGGAAAAATATAGACCATGACCTCTGCCTACAGTTCTGGTCTCTTCCTCTGACCTTGAGAGGAAATTCCTATCGAGAGTTGAATAGGTGTTTTCCAAAGTATATTCTAAAATATAAAGATAAAATTTATATTAGTTTCTTTTAAGATGTTTGAATTACTGTAGAAAGACCAAGTCTCTGGTTCCTTATCTTTCTGCAACAACAGTAAATTTAACAGACTTAAATCCACTGAATGAAAATTGGCTTCTCAAGAATTTCTTTGTAATGCTGCATGTTGATCATGAAATGAAGACAAGACTCACATAAAGAAAATGCAGGACTGTTTTTAAAATTAGGAGGAAATGCTAAGGTTATTATTGTAGTGAGTGATAGTTTTTTTAGGTTAAGGAATGTTTTTTAGATTAAAAAATTATTTTTAGAGAGGAAAGGAGAGAGAGAGAGAGAGAGAGAGACAAACAGAAGGAGAGAGAGAAACATCTATCTGTTATTCCACTGATGCATTCATTGCTTGCTTCTTGTATGTGCCCTGACTGGGGATCAAACTCATAACCTTGGTGGATCAGAATGCTGCTCTAACCAACTGACATACCTGACCAGGGCTAGATTTTTAAAATTAAGTCTCTGACATGAATTACAGTATAATATTGTAAAGAGATTATTATTACTTTTCAAAATTTTTAACTATTTTATCTGCTTGAAAAAGTAAGCTAAAAACATTTCCAGGAGTCTTAGATTAAATTGTTTGCATTTTCTCTTTAGCAAAATGATCAACTTGTCTGAACCAGATACAATCGATGAAAGAGCCATTAATAAGAGAAAGCTCACCCCTTTCACTATTTCTGTAAGTATTTGCCCTTTGCCAGTAATCGCGTTACTCTGAGGAATGTAAAGTCTTTCTTAATGGAAGTTTAGGCCCAAGTAACACCTATGATTTAACAATTTCAGTTTCATGTAAAAACTAGGTTTTTACTAAATAAAAATTCAGCTGCATTTTGTAATGAATTAAATTAAGATCCAAAATACGTAGGATGAACTTCTTTACTTAAGAGAATAGTATTCAGGTTATATTATAATGATTGTTATTTTTGTTAATGAATATTTGCTGTATGCCAGTGTTTTCATTGGTTGGTTGAAAAAAGAAGTCCATAGTTTTACCATTTCACAAAAATTTTAGCTATTCTTTTTGTATTAAATTGTTCTGTAGTCAGCCTGTCCATTCACATTCTGTTAAAGTTTAGGAATTTATAGTTACCATACTTTTCCTCTCAAAATATCTAGATCAGTGGGTGGATATTAATATTTACGAGGTACTTACTAGGTACCAGTCAGCGTTCCTAACATATTGCAAGAATTATCTCTTGGACTCCTCCCAGCAGCCTTAAAATAAGACCCTCTGATTTGAAAGATGGTGAGACATTGCACAGACAGTATCAGAGCCCACGTGTATTCCTGTGCTCTTGCTGCAGAGTCCATCCTTTGCATCCCGTACATCCCGCCACTCTCCAGTGGTGGTAGCCATAGCAACTGTTCAAGAGTTGCTGGTCACTCTGCAGTGGTTAGAAGTGAGCACTGCCGAGCTTTCGTTCATTTCTGGTGGCAAGTACAGTCCTTGATTTGTCCGACGTTGTTAGGTCCATTCTGTAAGAAAGTTTTGTATGACCTTAGGGCAGTGGCACATGGTTGATTATGGACTATCCAAGGGCTGCTCCCATTTCCTGTCATCCTTGAGAATTACACAATTAAATGTTGACTGACATAACTTTTTGTTCCCTTGCCCAGTAAACCAATAGTAATGCATATCCTTAGCAGAAACTACCATTCTTGAAGAAGCCCACTTCTGATGGTAATTGCCAGATTTTTTTTTACATCTTGGATCAGGATGCTTCATCTAATATCTGTGATTGTTGAAAACATTCATATCAGTCTTATTTCTAGAATATGTGTCATACAATTTTTAAGGCGCTGAATCTAAAATACAACATTTCTTAGTGTTGTATAAATTCATTTGGTTTTACTTTTAATACTTGTATGCAGTGCATTAAAGAAAATAAAGAAAAATATTCCGTAAGCATTTTGTAATAACTCAGGATGAGTCTGAGGGGCTAAGACTTTTATCATTTTATTTTTTGAGATAGCAGTCTTTCAGTGTGAGTGGGGTGTCAATAGTCTAGTCTTCAAGGATGCTTGAAAGAGTGTACTAATGTAGAATGAAAAAAGACAGGCCTCTGGGAAGGAGCAGAGTGTTACTGTGCATATTAAATCTGTCTTTTTTATTTAGTAATTTTAGAGTTCTGGGAGTAGATCTGCTAGAAAACTACCAGTTTTCCATGAAACTTTATCCCAGAGAAGCCTAATTCATTTGTAAAAGATTATACAGATAGTCATAATATAATTTTTCACTTTATGATTACAGGGTTGTATGTAATATGATATTTCAGCAGAGCATGATGTATGAAAGAAGAGAAATATAAAAAGATGAAAATGACATACAGTAACTATGAAAACAAGGGAAGGGGCAGATCAAGTAGTTAATAGCAGGACTCATGTTTGTCTTAGAGACTTTCTCATTTCTCTTCTACGCAGTGTACGATGGAACTTCATTTTCTTGCTTATTGTTATTAAAAGAAAAATTATATGAATAAGACTGAAAAGCAGACTAGTGATTTAGGGGCCTAAAAGTCAGGAAACTAACAAGAGTGGGTATAAGAATATAAATCTGTTCATTATAACACATAAAAATTCCATTGTAATTAATATATTCATGTTCATACAAAGTATATCTGTATATATTTTATACTTACATATGTATACTTATATACACACACAAAAAAAATGACATTAATTTCACCTTAAGTACAATTACAGTTAAAGTCGGGAAATCATAGATCCCATTTGGGTGCTCCAAATGAAGTAAAAGTGGTGATATATCAAATGATGAAATCTGAATAACAAATAATGCCTTTATTCGTACTGACCAAATCAGTGTATAACGCAGCGCTCTAAAGATCATTAACAAAAGTGAACTCGAATTGAAACTTTATGGAAAATAAAAATATGCAAACTGGTATGAATTGAAAGAAAGTGTGCAATACTTAGATAGTTAGTAAAAAATCAAATAGTTAATTAATCAAAATAGAAGGCACACGAGAAGCCACCTGAAACAGCAGTGGAAATTTTTCTGCCTTGTAGAGTGGGCTGTATCTCAGACATGGCTCAGTGGTGCACAGAGAAGATGGAGAGAGCGGGTGGGTGACTCGAGTTAAACTGCTGTGTTTGTTTGTGTCTTTGTTAGCATCTCTGTGAAGATACTCTGTGTTACAGATTAGGACACCAAAACTCAAGGAGGAACCACAGCTCTCGCATGTCCCCGTGGTGGAGATTCCCCCTTGTCCTGGTCTCTCCCCACCAACGCGGGTCTTCAGGAAGGAAGGCTGAGCACTCAGGGCGGTAGTCTATGTTACGACTTGGGGAACAACCTCTTTATGGGGTTCTCCTGTGTCTTCTTGTTCTTAAGATGTTTGAAATTGGCTTTAGACAATAGTGGTTGTCCTGTTCCCTACATACCAGTAGGGCAGTAATGTTGTATTTACCAACTAGAAACTACCATTTATTCAAAGATGCAGATTTTAGCTTCTTCCTTTCAATCCATTTTTAAGCTAATTACTTATAAGTCATTTGCTCTACCCGTAAAGCCAATGGTTTTGAATAAAATTAACATCAAAAGCCGATTCCCCATGTATCAACAACATGACCCATTGATGAGACAAAACTGAGTTTTACTGTTTACTGCAGTTAGACAAAAACTACCTGCAAAGCCCTGGCATTGTCTTGGGAGCTCCAAAGGACCTTCTATCTTGGCTGAAGCATGGGCTGTATAAGTGGAATATTAGGAGATGAGGCGAGAGTCCAATATTAGCAGATAAGGGGTTTGTTGTCATAGTATGAATTTGGACTTGACCCTCTTATTTCCCTCCATGCCTTTAATCACTCTTACCCATTCATCCACTTATTCAGTAAATACTTATTGAATATATACCATGCGTTAAGTACCAGGGAAACAGCCCCAAGCATATCAAAAACCTTTGTTATCATAGAGCTCATATTCTAACTTGGGGAGATATAATAATAAGCATATAAGTATATAATATGTCAGAGAATGCAAAGGCGTAAAGTAGGAAAGAGTGTCATCAGAGGTTGTGGTGGTGCTTGCTGTTTTGTGTAGGGTAATTAGAGGAGGCCCTTAGGTACATTTGAACAATATTAAAGGACTTGGGGATATTGGGGGAAAGTGTTCCAGACAGAGGGAATAGCAAGTTCAAAGGTCCTATGCAGTGAGTGAGAGGACATAGTAGGAATGATGGAACATTTGAAGGGTTTTAAAGCCGGGTAACTCCATCAGGTTTCTGTTTTACCGAGATCCCTGATAGCAGAGTGTTGTGGAAGATGGATTGTTGGCAGTTGGAGATGGGCTTTAGGAAGGAATAAAGACACCTGGGAAAGGCGCTGACAATGCCCAGAGGTATTAAGCAGGTGGAATTGGCAGATTTTGATGACTGGAAGTGGTAGGCAAAGAAAAACAAGGATTTCCTCAGATTTCTGACTTAGGAAGAAAGCAGGCAGGAATGAATGTTGGTCCTACCAACTGAGACAGGAAATAAAGAAAAAACAGTTTTAACAGGGAAGTAGAGGAAGACCAGGCAACCATGGCAAGGAAGAATGCTTCGGTTTTGGACATACCAAGTTTGAGGTGGGGCTGGGAGAAGGTGCGGATTTGAAAGTCACTGGCATATAGAGGTAATAGTTAAAACCATGGAATTTCTCTTTTGAGTAGTAGTGTTTTGCTTATTTAAATATTACTTACATTGAAAGAACTGAAATTTCACAATCCATTGTTTCCTATTTACCTTCACAACTTGTTGGTAAGACTTTAGAAAAGTAGTTCCTCATGGTTTTGGGTTTTTTTGTGTGTGTGTGGCACTCCAGGAAAATTTAAACCTCGCCCTGAATTCTGCCTCGGCCATTGGTTGTACGGTGGTCAACATTGGTGCACAGGACCTCAAAGAAGGAAAGCCCCACTTAGTCCTGGGACTTCTCTGGCAGATCATCAAAGTTGGTCTTTTTGCGGATATTGAGATTTCCAGGAATGAAGGTATGATCATAAAAAAAATTTATTTTTCATTGACATATACCTACTACAGGAGTACTTATATCTCAGTGTTTTCCCCTCAGCTTTGATTGCGTTGCTAAATGAAGGCGAAGAACTAGAGGAGCTGATGAAGCTCTCTCCTGAGGAGTTACTGCTGCGGTGGGTGAACTACCATTTGACCAATGCAGGATGGCATACCATCAGCAACTTCAGCCACGACATCAAGGTTTCCATTTTAATGTTCAAGTTTGTCACATAGAATAGAATGTGAAAACAGAAGGGATGCAAACTTAAATTTGAGTGGAAATTGAATTCACAATGGCACAGTGTTAGAAGTGAAATTTTGCATTTGTCTGGGAATGCTAATTACAAAATCTTACATTTAAAAAATACTGGTTCATGGGCTTTTAATAAGTACAACTGGCTGTGAGAGGAAGGAGGTGCTTCTTAGCAGATTAAAGCATTTTGTTGCATTTTGTCTTCCACAGGTGTACTAAGTTATAAAGCGACAGTCATTTTGAGAATTTATGTTTGCTGGACTGCAGGCCCATGTGGGCCTGACCAGTTCAGCACTCTTACCGCCACTTTGTCAATGACCAGCTCCTAGGGAAGCACATTATCTGAGGGCCCAGGGAATCAGTGGAGGAAAGGAGGTCCTCGGGCAGGTCTGTCAGCCACAGGCGCTGCAGTGCTTCCCCCTGCTGGGAGACCGTTGTCAAGGAAACTGGGACATTCAGTCTGCCCAGTAACAACTCCCGTGGTCGCTGCCCAGAAAGGCATTGCCAGCTTGGGTCCCTGTGACTTTTTCTTCTCTGTAATTTTTTCAGGTTAATCAGTGTTGACGTTAATTCATGTTTTCTCTTTAGATATGTTAACACCTTCAGTCAGGTTATGTTTTTGCCATAATGGCCTAGATGACAATCTCTCTCTTTGAAGTGACATTGTCTGCTTTCATGTAACACCACAGACTTGGGTATAATATCTAGAGAAGTTGAGTTTCCAAAGAACCTGTTTTTGTTAGCTTTACATACACATCTGTTACTTGAAATGCCTGAACACATCTTTGGCTTAGTGAAATTGGAACTGAACAAAAAGAAAACAAATCTCTGTGGCTCGACTTTTAGCTCCGTTCCAAAGAAGAAAAGAAAAATCTGAGAGTGGTAGATTCCCCATCCCGAGTCATGTGCTGGAAGTCGTCCAGGGGGCACACCACACAGTGAGACACAGGCCTGACGTTTGGTGTGTGTCACTGTACGGGATTTCTGCACTGTACTCGAGTTTGATCGCTTGATGTTAATTCTACAGAGAGGAGGAGGGAGGGAGAATGAGAGGAAGAGAAACATCCACATGAGAGAGAAACTTCAATCCATTGCCTCTTGCATGTGCCTGAACCAGGGACCTGGCCTGCAACCAAGGCATATGCCCTGACCAGGAATTGAACCAGTGACCCCTCAGCTCACAGGCCAGTGCTCAGCCCACTGAGCCACACTACTCAGGGCTCTCCTTTAGTTTTCAGTGATAACCTTGCTGGGTAAAGTCCTGGTTGAAGGTCTTTGCTTTTTATTACTTTGAATATTTCATGCCCACGCCTTCTGGATTGAAATGTTTCTGTTGAGAGATCACTGATCAGCTGACAGTCTTACAGGAGCTCCCTTGTAGGTCATCATCTGCTTTTCTCTTGCAGCTTTTAAATTCTCTCTATGGCCCTGTCTGGCATGGCTGTTGGTTGAGTTGGTGAGCATAGTCCTGCAAAGCAAAAGGTTGCTGGTTCCTTTCCTGGTTAGAGCACATGCCTTGGTGGTGGGCCTGGTCCCTGCTTTCTCTCTCCCACATCAGTGTTTCTCTCCCTGTCTCTCTCCCTCCCTTTCCCTGTCTCTAAAAATAAATAAATAAATAAATAAAATCTTCTAAAAAAAGATTCTCTCTTGGTCTTTAACCTGTGGCATTTTGCTTATGATGTGTCTTGGAGTGGGCCTCTTTGGGTTCATCTAGTTTTGGACTCTGTGCTTCCTGGACTTGTGCATTTTTTTTCTAGGTTAGGGAGGCTTTTGGTCATTTTTTTCTTCAAATAGGTTCTCAATCCCTTGCTCTCTCTCTTGTCCTTCTGGTACTCCTATAGAAGACTAAGACATTTTTAAGTGATGTAAGTAAAACTCTTTAATAAACTAGAGGGAGTAGCTTTCCCTCCCCTTCCCCACCGCATCTCATCTCTTTAACAGTTTAAGGGAGACTGCCCTTAGACACAAGCTCATACATTATTTTCAGGACCTTGATAAATGTATGCAATTATGAAATAGGTGGAGCTTTGCTTCTTGGCGAAGCCACATTAATTTATTTTTTAAGTGACAGATTCAGTGTAGTTCCAATTCATGCTTTTTAGTGATAGATAACAATTTTCAAAATATTAAAGTAGTTACAGTGAATTGAGTCTCCAGTGGAAGTGCTTATACATTATACAGCATTTATTAGTATGACCAGTATAAGAAAGGAGTTTGGGCTTTGACTATAAAATGCAGCATGTTTATTTGATTCTCATGGCTAAACATTTCTTTTCCTTTTTTCTATTCTCTTCTTTGCTGTCTTTAATCTCTCTGGCTCAAATTTCCATCATTAAATCAAAGAATACCTTGCGGATATTAGTGCATTTTAGCAGGTTCCTACATAATTAACATTCCACTGTTGGGCTCTGGTTTTCCCCCCTTTCTACAGAAAGCTGCCTTTTATCTTGTAAATCTGGTTTGTCACTAACCAGCAGAAATGAAGCACTCTCATCTTCTGTTACTCTTAAAGTCTGGACCCCTGAAGTCAGCTGTGGCTGCAAAGCATTCTATTTCTGTGATAGGGAGACTCAGCTGAGCCCCTGCTCAAAAGTACAGTGTAATCGCAGTGGTTGGGACTGTGGTCCACACTCACTCCAGTCCAGCAGTGCCTGCTCAGAGCAGTCTGCTCCACAGACCCATCATGTGTGGACTGTGGGGTCAGCGCCAACTCACCCCTACCACCACTGCCCACCCCATATACACAGTGACTGTGTATAAGGCCAAAGAATTCTGCCCTTTGGGTGTATTTACAGTTGCCTATAATGCCAGAGTTTTTACCAAAGGATTGACAGTTATCTGGGACTTCCAGTCAAGATGGCAGCATAGATAAATGTAGTACTTGAATCCTTCCACAATCAAATCGAAATTGCAACTAAACTGCAAAACAGCCATAATTCAAAGCTGCCTGAAATCTATCTGAATGGAAGTCCTACAACTAGGGATTTAAAGGAGAAGAGTCATAAAGATTGGTTTATAAAGCAGGAGGGGTGGACATGCTGAATCGGCTAGATTCATACCCACGCCTGCTGGGTGAAAATTGGGATGGATATCTGTCAGCTGGTTTCTTGATGAAAACTTTGAAGGCCAGAAGGGAGAGGCAAGAAATACTCAAAGTGATGAAAAGAAAAGACTCATAACCAAGATTACTCTACCGAGCAAAGCTATCATTTAGACTCAAAGGACAAATAAAGAGCTTCCCATACAAGAACAAGCTAAAGGAGTTCTTTACCATAAAATCAGTGTTATATGAAATGTTAAAGGGTCTTCTTTAAAAGGAAGAAGAAAAAAAGATAAAAAGTATGAACAATAAAATGCAATAAATATCTATCAGCAACTGAATCTAAAAATCATACTAACAAGCAAAACAGAAATAGTTACAGAGGATTTTCTGACAGTTGTCAGATGGTTGGAGCATTGCCCTCTACACCAGAAAAGATGCGGGTTCTGTCCTTGGTCAGGGCACATGTCTGGTTGCAAGTCCAGTCCCTAGTCAGGGCACGGATGGGAGGCAACCTATTGATGTTTCTCTCTCAAATCAATGTCTCTATCTTTGTCTCTCTCCGTCCTTCTTTCTCCCTTTTCCTCTCTCTAAAGTCAATAAACATACCCTTTGGTGAGGATTAAAAAGAAAATGAAAAAGAACACCCTGGCTGGTATGGCTCATTTGGTTGGTCATAGTCATGCAAAGCAAAATGTCACTGGTTCATTTCCCATTCAGGGCACATGCCTAGGTTGCAGGTTTGGTCCCCAGTCAGGGCATGTACAAAAGACAACCAATCAGTGTTTCTCTACCACATCCATGTTTTTCTCTCTTTTCCCCTCCCTTCCCCACTCTCTAAAAAACAATAAAAAAAAGAAAAGAAAAAGAATAAAAAAACAAAACAAAGAAAAGAAAAAGAAATTCAAATTGGTTATTACAGAATAGTCATGAGGATGTAAGGTACAGCATGGGGAATATAGTCAATAATAGTCTAATAATTACGTATGGTGTTAGATGGTATGAGGTTTATCAGGGTAATCACTTAGTAAGTTACCCAATGTCTAATTACTGGAGTGTACACCTGAAACTATTATGCAATTGTATGCCAATTGTAATTGAAAAACAATTAAATGAAAAAAAAAAACCCAACCAAAAAAGATCAGTATTGCAAGCCAGCCCTCCACCCCAGGCACCCAGGCGGAGAGTGCTGGGAGGCGCAGGGGGAGGAGGGGGACTGCAGTGCCCAGAGGGGAGTTCCACACCTTCCTCCTGGCTGCAGGGGGCTCTTCTGTTTTAAACTTCAGTTCGTGGGATATTTATTAAACCCTTCCTGTGGGACATTATGCCAGGTATGGGGGATCCCATGACCTGGCTCTTGAGAAGCTTACACTGGGAGAGAACACATCTGGCAGATGGATATTTCAGTTATCTATTGCTGTATAACAAGCCACTCAGAAATGAATAACCGAAATACTGACTTGTTTCTCAGGATTCTTGGGGTTAGTGCAGCTTGGTGGGTGATTCTGCTTCAGATGGTTCTGGTTGGGATCACTGACTCTGCATTCAGTTGTGAGTTTTGCTGGTCTGAAATGCCAGCAAGGCCACCAGTCACGTGACTGTTTACTCACTGCTTCTCTGGGAGGCCTTTCTAGAGAAAGGCCTAGCGTGAGCATCCTCACAGCCTGGCAGTCTCAGATGGTTGGACTTCTTATGAGGAAGCTGTGTTTGAGAAAATCCAAGCAAAAGCTCATAAGACTTGTGCTTGGAGACCCTAGAACACTTTAAACGCATTCTTTTGGTCAAAGCAAGTCAGAAGTCCAGTCTGAGGTAAAGGGGGATGCAAATAGACTGACTTTTAGTGGGAGAAACTGTATAAATGTACGGGGAAGACTTATGGTAGCCATTTTGGATATGACTTCCATATCCAATCTTCCATATTCATCTTTGGATGATTTATTACAGTGTGGTCATAGGGAAAGCTTCCAAAAGATAACACTTCATCCTGACCTTACCTGATGCTTGGCAATGTAAACAAATGAAAAAGGTGGGGAAGGGTATTCCAGTGTAGAGAACAGTGTTGCTAGAAGCTCTGAAGTGCAAAATAGCATAGTGTACTCATGAGTCTATAAGCAATAAGTAAAGTTAATAGTTATCATTCCATTCTTTGAAATGGGAGCTCTTTCCTCAGTTTGAGTACTTCTTTCCCAATGATGATTTTATTCACTTTAAAAATCCTATTTCATTTCTTTCCTTGAAGGATTCAAGAGCCTATTTTCATCTGCTTAATCAGATTGCACCTAAAGGTGACTGGGATGATGGACCTGCTATTGCCATTGATCTTTCAGGATTTAATGTGAGTAGAGTTTTTAATTAAGAAAAAAATTTTAGATTTTGGTAAAATAAATCATAAAAGTTTACCATTTTAATCATTTGTAAGTATGCAGTTCAGAGGCATTAAGTATATTTTCACTGTGGGCAACCATCACCGCTGTCCATATCTAGAATTTCTTCATCGTCCCATAGTGAAAGCTGTACCCAGCAGTAATTCCCCCTTTCCCTTGCCCCGAATCCCTGGATTTGACTAGTGAGTACAGTCAACTGAGAGTACAGTTGTCAACAGCATCCTCTGTGGTGTCCTCAGTCCCTACTTGAAGTTTGGTTTTCAAGTTTTTCCAGGTCCTAAGCTCCAAATCTCTGTGCTTAGGGAATAAACCAAGTCATCTGGTTTTCATGAAGAAAGGGAACTGCAGAATTCCAGCCTCGAGTGTCCAACCCACATCTACTTTCCCTGGGGCAGCACAGCTGGAACCCACAGGGTGTTTGTGCGACTGTCATTGTGTACTAGGAAAGGTAGCAACAAGCCATTATGAGAGTGCTAAGCAATCGATTATGAGTTCTTCCAACTTACATTATATTTGGAAATACACCAAAGAAAAGATGACACTTCCTTGTGTTTATGGTGTAGGAAGAGCTGATACAGATCCGGATCCATCTAACACAATTCCTAGGAAGCCCATTCTTTAATGTATGTTGTTAATACTAGGGATGGTTCTATCTAAACATTAAAATCTGGTCAGACTATACTTGCTGTGAAAATCTAAGTACTTAAAGTACAGTGTCCCTAATATTTAGTTTTAAAGGCAACTTAAGTCATTATTTAATTACATTTCACATTATTATAATGAAACATCTAAGAAATTTAGTATTGCAGAAGTATGTAAATTTGCAAATTAGTTTGAGTCCAAAAAATTAGGAACTTAAAAAATCATGTAAAATTTCAAACGTATTCAAAAGTGAATGGACCTAGCCTACTGGACCACAGCCAACAACTATCAGCGTGTGGTCAGTCTTCTTTCATGTTTATCACCTGCCTTCTCCTTCCTCCTCTGTGTTACTGTGAAGCAAATCCTAGGTATCATATCTTTTTATCAATAAGTATTTCAATATGTATTTCTAAAAGATAAAGACACAAAATATAACCATAATACCTTATCCAAAAATATTAACAATAATCTGTTGTGTCATTTAAATATTTAGTCAACACTGACATTTCCAATGGGCTCACAATGTCAGATTTTCTTTTAAAAGTTTATTTGAATTAAGATCTACATAAGGTCACATATTGTGGTTTGTTGATGTCTACCTTTGACATTTTATTATTGTTTAAAAGCATTGAACTTATCACTTTCTCTGATTTTATTTACATTTCTACTTTCTTGTAAGTCTGGTGCACAGAATTAGATAAGTCATAATTCCTTTATGATATGCTGTTATCATGGGTTCCTGCATATGCATTTGATCATTCATTTATTCACTCTTTATTTTGGGGGCAGGGATGGATGAGAATGTCCCAGAATTAAATAGTCGTGATGTTTTTGCCACTCTGTAAATATACTGAAAATCACTTAATCATATACTTAAAAATGGTGAATTTTATGAGATGTGAATTCTATCTCAATAAAAAATATTAAAAATACATACCATCAATCCAATTATGAGAGAACATTGGACAAATTCAAATTGAAGAACATTCTACAAAATAACTGGGAAGAAGTAGGTCAGTATTCCTCCAGTGTCAAGATCATGAAAGTAGAAAGTGAAAAAGTCTTAGGAACGACCTCAAATTGGAAGAACCCAAGGAAACATGAGAACTAAATATTTTTGTAGTTGTTTGTTTTGGGGTTGTAACAAGCCTCTATGAACTCTCAATTCAGCCAGACAGCTGAGCCCCTGACACTAACATGCGTTTAGCTCCATGGTTCTGCCTGATCCCTTCTCTCTGCCTTGCCTGACATGATAATAACTACCTTGGATCTTATGTTCGTTGTTCTTATGCTTTTTTTTATATGTACTTTTCTGTCAACCAAATGTATTCCTTACAAAATTTAATTATTTTACTTTTTAGCTTTGTATGTTTATCATGTTGTACTTAAATTTCTAGTACTTATTTTAAGCATCGTATTCCTAAAGCACTCATATTTTTCTGTGTCATCCTGTGAATATAACAGTTTATTTATCTGCTCTCTTTTGATAAGCATTTGGGTTGTTTCTGGGGTTTTTGCAATTGTGAAAAGTAGTTTCTGATTTTAATATTGTTTAAATTAAAACATATCTCAAGTTGTTTTCATTGAAAAAAGAGTCTACTGAAAATATCATTCAGGCTATAATGGGTGAGACAACTAAGCCTCTTAGCCAGAAGGCACTCTAATCTATGGCCTTGATTAAGTTACCTATAATTTGATTAATAGGAGTTTCCTGATGCAGTATTTGAGAGTTTTATTTGGTATTTTGGCAATGAGGATGAATATTATTCTGATCCCAGCTGGAAAACTTACAGACTTATCTCTATTGACTTAAAAGAAATGGGGAGCCCTGGCTGGTGTAGCTCAGTGAATTGAGCGCGGGCCTGCGAACCAGACAATCGCGGTTCGATTCCCAGTCAGGGCACATACTGGGGTTGCAGGCAGGTTCCCTGCAGGCCAGTTCCCAGCAGGGGACGCATGAAAGGCAACCATACATTGATGTTTCTCTCCCTCTCTCCTTCCCTTCCCCTCTAAAGATAAATAAATAAAATCTTAAAAAAAAAAAAAGAAATGGGGAAGTTGATTTGGAATTCCTGCACATTCTGACCTTATTTTGAGCTATTATTAAATATATTTCCAGAAGAGTAATTGCATATAAATATACAGGGTCCAGCACAAATAACACCCCTTTTTATTATAAAATCTTTTATTACAAAGTCATAAGCATATAATTCTGTAACATATCAATATCACACTCAAGCCCAGCATAGGACATTTTAAATGGTATGGTTAAATTAAAACTATAAATTATTACACCCTTATTATTACCCTGCCAACCACATTCAATGAGGTGTTACTTCTGCCAGACCCTGTATATGTGTATAAAAAGCTATGCCAATCAAAAGTTTAATCTTGACCGTTTTTATTTTTTGTCATTGTTTAGGAGAAAAATGACCTGAAGCGTGCTGGGTTCATGCTTCAAGAAGCAGATAAACTGGGCTGCAGGCAGTTTGTTACCCCTGCAGATGTGGTCTCAGGCAATCCGAAACTTAATTTAGCTTTTGTAGCTAATCTCTTTAACACATACCCATGCCTGCGCAAACCTGATAATGACATTGATATGGATTTATTGGAAGGTATGTTCTTTCTGGCTTTAATTGATTCAGTGTATGTTTCTTCTGATGTTCTTGTTCTACTTCACTGTCAGGGGTGTGGGAGTGTGGTGGGAGACGTAATTTACTGTGTATAGGCATGTGCATCCATTAAAAAGTTCGAATTCAAGAAAGTGGTTGTTGGTTTTGGCTAAAAGAGAGTGCTGGGGTAAATCTTATACTTGTCTGTCACTTCTCTGTAAGATGTTAGTGAAAACTGTCATACATTAAAAAAATTCTCTTTAATGACCACATAACATAACTCCACCACGAATATGGACAATGAATTATCTATTGGAAAAAATAATTATCTGTAGCTTTTCTCCTTTGAAAGCTACAGTTTGATGTTAGTATTGTTCTCTTTTTAATGTTTTTTAGAGTACATGAAAAAATTTACAATATTCATACTTGTCTTGTGTGTGGGCTATTGTTATCTGTCTCATAATTTATAATACTTTCCTATTTTGCTTCATGAAATGCAGATTTGACCCCTCCTAATGTAGGTACTGTATTTAGTACTTTCTTATACTCTATAAATATATTCGTTCTGAATGTTCTTTTTATTAGTATCATTTATTTTTTCTATCTGGGTTGATATTTATTTTTTGTATTCGTTCATGCTGTGTTTTTTTTCAGTCTTAATATGCCTAAAGAATGCATGATAACAAGCAAGAAACACAAATGAAACTTAATTAGAATAGCGGAGCAAGGCTCAGTTATATAAATTCTCCACCTAATTTGCCTTCTATAATGATGGAACAGTGTAGTTGTTAACACATTAGAAAACAATATTGACGATGGAGTTCACGATTTGATGTTAAACCTTTACCCCTCTCCTATAAATAAACAAACTCGTCTTTTATCACAAGTAATCTTTGAAAGGATCTAGTTATATTCTATTACTTGCATTAGTTTGTGTTATTTAGCTATGTTTCACTTACAGTCATTGAAGCTTCCAATATATGAATTGTCATTAATGACAAATGCGTTCTCAATATCTAGGTCTTTCTCCTTGTCTGTTTTCCAGCTTCTCTTCTTTTCTCCTCCTATGCTCACCCTCTCACTCACATACCTACCAAAACCCACATCAGTATCAACTCAAAGTCCAAACAGTGGCAGCGGTGGTGGCAGTTGTGGTGGCAGAGGTAGGGGCCAGTCCTAAAATATTCCCACTAGTTGCCCTGGTTTGGAGAAAAGTTCTCAAGCAGGGATTTCTTGGCGGGGAGGATTTGATGGTTCAGCATTCGTTTGCCCACATCACCCCCCCCCCCCCGTTACTCCTTTCTTCCCTAGTGAGATAGAATGGAGAATCAGTTTCATGAACTTTGTCTCTTTGCCACAACCAGAGTTCCACTGTCTTTGTCACTTTATAATTACAGGGGTTTTTAAGTAGCAAAAGAAGTTTCAGAGTTAACAAATATGTTCTCTGAGCCATATGACTTAATTCAATTCACTCTTCCTGAGATCCAGTGAAATAGAGTAAGGACTATCTTCTCTACTTAGATAATTAAAGGGGAAGATAGATAATAGATTTTTCAGCAGAGAAACTTGAGGTGAGAAATTAGAACTTTAAAAAAATTAAGTAAAAAGAAAGACTGTTAAGTTTTTAAGAGTCTGGAAAATTTCAAAATCCCTCCGTCTTACATTAGAAGGCATTGTTTAGAGTGGCATATTAAAAATGATCTGCTTTTTATAGTCACCAAATTCTTGCTAGATATCTTTTCCAACTTGCTCGTTCTCCTATTTTTAATGTTTGAATTCTTTTGCTAGTGTTCAGCATGCTTTTGGAATTTTTCAGTGTGAATCAGATTGCTAAATATTTCCATTAGTATTTGCTATATTTATATAAGAAGATACCGTGGGAAATATTTATCAATCACCTCTATTTAGAATTTATGTATGTCCTGATACATCTGCCAAAATGTATTTGACTCTGACTGTCATTGGAATTTTTTTCCTCTGTAAATTTGTTTATGGATCCTTATGAATTTTGAAGCTAGACCTCATCACATCCCATTTTCATATATTAGTATGTCCTCATTGGCAAAGAATTTTATCTGTATGGAATTAAAAAAATAAAAAACACAACTAAATATTAAACCTTCATATGAAATTGAGCCAAATATATAGGCTATGTATAGAGAGACCATGTTAGAATTAGTTTGCGGTGATGGAAAACACACAGGCCGTGGAATTATACTTTGTTCAATCGTGGTTCCACCATTGTATATCTGAGTGACCTCTGTGAGCCTTGGTTTTCTCATATATAAAGAGAGAATAACAATACCTATTCTAAAGTATTACAAAGTGGGTCAAAATGACCTTTGCTGAATGACAGAGTTTAGTATACAGTATGTGCTCAATAATGGTCAGGTAGGAGAAGAAAATATAGTACATCACTTAACACATTTAGCATTAAATATGGCAGTTCTTTTTGTTTCTTCTTAGTAGCCTATGTTTAATATATTTGTTACTTTTCATGAAACTTTTCAATTGCCGATGTCAGTCTAATCCTGAAAATGAAAAGAATGTTTTGTAGTTTTTTTCTGTCTTTTACATCAGGAATTAAGATTTTACTTCTAAGATTGCTTTAGTTGTCTGCAATGCAGACAGCGTTTCCAGTCCGAGATACACATGTTTTCGCAATGCTTATCATGGCTGTTGCTCAAATGCTAGCACTGCTGGCTGTGGCATCCATTTACCAAGATAACTTGAGATGGTATTAAATAAATAAATGCTCAATTTACAAAATCCGTTTTACTTACCAGGTATTAAAAATTAAGACAGTAATGGTGCAATTAGTTGAGAACAATAGGAAGAAATGAGAACCGTTGAAACTCACCAAACACAGTTAAACATACAAGTTTAGTGTCCTTTTAAATATAATTCACTATATTGTCAGGTTCAACAAACTTTAAATATTATTTTAATTAAAAATGAAACAATTCTTATGCTACTAATGTTTGTAATTTTAAAACATAATTGGGATTTTCAGAAATGGAAATAATGTAAAAATTCTTATTACTGGAAAAAATTTATATACAGCAAAATAAGAGATTGTAATAGAGAAACAACTAAAAAGTAAACCCAAGTCACATGCACCAAGCTGTGGTTTATAATATGTTTATTATTGTGTCACTTGGGGGAAAGTTCAGACATTTAATTTGCACCTGTTTAATAACTCGTATAAAATAAGGCAGGCATGGTTTCTAGAAATATTTAGTTTAACTTGGTTCTTTTTAAAAAAGGTTTTACATAGGTTATTTATTACAAAGTGGTAGTGGCAGATACAACAGATTAATCAGTTACTTTTTATGTAGACAAGTATTGACAAAATTTAAGGAAGAAATTATATGGTTATATCAATTAACAGAGCAAACATTTCGGGAAAGCAGTTAGGTAAGGGCACTGAAAACCACGTGAAAGTACAGAAGGCAGATCATTTCCTGAACAGTGACACAAAACCCAGAATTCTTCAGGTTTTACAAGGTTTTGGTTTCTCTCCTGGGTGCGCAGGTTTGTGATATCTGTGGCGCTGAGTCTGAAGGTGACTGCCGAGATGGCTCTAGAGAATGGGCTCCCGGAGCTCCGGTGGTTGTAGATTTATAGGCCGCCTTGTCCTGGGAATCTCACATGAGACAGAGTCTAGAGAGGGCCTCGAACTTGCCTCTGGTTTAGAAGTGATGAGAGGTATACTATGAATGTTTCATTTTTTCCAGGAATGCGGTGATGAGATACCAGGCCATTTCATTGTTCCCCCAACTTTGCTGAAAAACAAACAATAATATCATTATCACTTCGGACTATTTGCAATGCAGGGGATGACTAGGAGACAGAAATAGCAAGGAGAACTCATCCCTCTCTGCTCACTTTGTATAACAGGATAGCCCTTGTTTTCCTTATAAATGAAATAGACACTGCTATGAAGGGAGTCTCAGGGAATTTACATAATCATGGGGTAAATAATAATGCCTGCCGGAGTTTCTTAAGGTGATCTTTGAGGTCTAGGGACTTACTGTAATGAAATGTGTCTTTCTCTTAGCACCCTGTGTGAGGGCTGTGACCCTTATGTATTTTCATTAGTGACAATCTAAAATAACTCAAGAAGACTGTAAAAGAGTTTTATTCCCTCATTACTTATTTTTATATTATCCGTAGTTTTGCCTCTTGCATTGCTATTTGGTGTAATTAAATGTAGGCCTGTGTGCCCAGCCACTTTTCCGTGTAAAGCCCCATCTGCACAAATTTGGTAATACTGCTTTGAAAAAAGTGTAGCTTTTCTATTTCTGTTTAATATGCAAATTTTACCTTGGCTGCTAACAGATTTCCTTCTATTAATTTTTAGCCAATCCCTTTGCATGTAATTCTACATATATGACTTCATAGGTTTATTTGTTATTTTTCTGGACAGAGAAACCCATGGCTCTGTAGTTCACAGACATCAAGGAACTCTAGATGGAAATTTTTAGAGCAAATGGAGGTTTTCTAGACAGAGGGGAAAAAAGGGACTTTGGCAATAAGAGATTTTTTTCCCCCTAAAATTTTTGTAGTACCATAGGAACCATGGCAAAGTATGTATGGCCAGTTTGTACCTGCCTGAATGGTTTAAAATGCAGTTCTTGATTCCTTTTGACTTGAATCATCAGTGTGAACTTGTATCTACTCTAGGGGAGAGCAAAGAAGAGAGGACATTTCGAAACTGGATGAATTCCTTGGGGGTCAACCCATACATTAATCATTTGTACAGGTAAATATTTTAATTGTGTTTCAGCTTTATGATGAGCATCCAGCTTTTCTAGTTTCAAACTTCTGGTATCTTTACATGAGAACATTTTATAAAAATCAGAGAATGATGGGAATTGGCAATGGAATGGATTTTAAAAGAATAGTATTTTTTAAAAGATAGTATGATAATATTAGTTATAATTTTTTATGATAAAAAATTTGGAAAATATAATCCATCTTACTGTTTTATAATTATTGATCAGGAAAATAAATTGGGGGGGTTCCACCCACAGAGCCCCCCCACCTTCTGCCATGGATGAGAATAAGTCTACCAAGACACGATCTCTTTGGGGAGGAGAGGTGGCCAATCGCTCAAAGGAGAAGGGTCTTGAGCCTGTTCCTCAGTGGGCTTTTATTGGGTTCAATTTGCACAGGAATACAGGTAAAGCTCATCAATCATTGTTACGCAGTAAGGATCAAACAATAGATAAGATTCAAAGAACTATGAGGGCTTATTCTGAGTCAAAGTCAGATAGCTAAAGGGCCATAAAACTTTGGGAAACAAACTCATTTTAGGCTTGGACCCTTATCATTTAAATTGAGGATATTATTAGCAAAGCAGGTTTCACATGATTTTATGCATTCTTTCTTAGGCCTGATCTGCCTGTTCTAGCCCAGGGCTGCCCCACGCTCTGGCATTGTTTCAGGCTTAAATTAGGCAGGGGAAGTAAGGCAGCCAAGGAGACTTATTACAGACAGAATGAGGACTCAGGCTGTGTCAGAGCCAAGGGGTGAGGGTCCATCACCCCATTTTTCTGTAGTCCCCCAAGCCCTTCCCTGATGGCCCCATCATGACCACAAGATTCCCTTGGGGAATCTTATCCATTGTTGACTAGGCAGTTGTCTGCCCGAGGCAAAGCAGGGTGAAGTAAAGGGGGCAGAAGCGGTGCCCCTTTTAGGAAGATAAGCTTTGTCTCCTTAATGGCTTATGGTCCCAAGGTGTTTCACTCAGCCTTAGCCATGGGGGGGTTACAGCTTCTGAAACCAAGCAGGGCAGTTCCCAACAATAAATGATTTCCATTTTAACAAGAGTAGAATAGTAATATATTATAAATAATTATTATCATTATGTCAATATTTCTCATTATTGGTAACATTCTATTTATTTTTGCCAAAACCTCAATTATACTATGTTTTGTTCTATATATATATATATATTTTTAAGAGTTTATTTATTTATTTTTAGAGAGAGAGAAAGGGGTAGAAACATCACTGTGTGGTTGCCTCTCACGTGCCTCCTACTGGGGACCTGGCCCACAACCCAGGCATGTGCCGTAACTGGGAATCGAACTAGCGACCCTTTGTTTCACAGGCCAGTGCTCAATCCTCTGAGCCACACCAGCTATGGCTGTTGTGTATTTTTATTCTAATTTGTAGAAATAACTTGTTTTCCCTCATTGTTATAATTTATTGTTTCTTTCTTAGAAACGACAATACATTATTAACTTTGGTAGGACTCAGAACATGTTTTACTGACTCATTTCTTGTGCTCTCTGGTCATGCTAATGAAAATGTGTCTTTCTAGGTGTAGTTCAAAAGGAAACCTTCCTACTGTCTTTCACAGGATCTACCAGCCTGGCTTCAAAAACGCAAAGGAACTAAGCATTAGCTAATTATATATTTTTAAGAAAAAAGGCCTAATTAACTAAATATGTTGATAATTTGCACAACCAAGGAAATGCCTTAACAAACATTAACTAAATTATTATTTAAATCTGAACTGAAGATTAATGTCACAAAAGACCAAGTTCACTGGCTAATTGAGGATTTATGATGGAGTAATTTCTTCTTCTTGGTGTATATTCAAAATATTATTTAAAATCTAAAACCAGTAGAGCTTTATTATGGTTGGCTTTGATGTGATAGATTCATATTTGGTAAACTCTTCAGGGAATCTAAATTCCAGCTAAATGACAAGAGATGTATGTCGTTTAGACTGGAACTCCTGCCCTAGTAGCAGGGCTCTAAAGGACTCAAATGCTGGCAGCGAGGGGTGACTGGATCTTTATGGACATTGGAAAGAATGTCTATAATATAATTGATAGGAAAGAATAACAGGTCTAGCATGACCCTATTTTTATTTTAAATGGAGCATATATATATTTGTGTATGATTTGTTTTAAACCTGGAGGTATAAATACCAAACTATGCAACCTGCATGGTAGCATTTGAGGGTAGGGAGGAGACTTATTTTTAATCTTAGTAACTTAAGTATGGTATTTTGTTTTGTTTTACAATGGGTATGTATTTCTGTTTTGATCACAAAATTAATTTAAAACCAGGAGAGTAAGATTTGTTGAAACTCATGGTAACTTGTTCATAAATGTCAAGAACACTAGAGTTCTGTATGGTTGACAGTAGAGAGGAGAATTGACCAAATTTTTAAAAGATTTCTTTGTAGTTAGATCCTGAAATGCTGACACAAGGCTTCTAGGCATATGTAACTTTTTCTTGGGAAAGGGAGTTCAAAAAATTCTCCAAAGTAATAAGACCTTAAAGAGAACCACTCTTTACAGAAAAACAATAGCTAGAGGTTCAGTTTCCTCCAGAACCACGTGTCCATGAGTTTGTGCCTGGCTCATATTCCTAAACTCAGTAAGTGATTCTAGCTCCCCATCTACAGTATATCAAATGCAAACCAAACCAAACCATTAGAATAATGTAGATTGATTTTAACTGAAAGTTCTCTCGTCTAAACAAGTTATTAAATATATTTTAAGAACTATTAGCCCTAGAATTTTTCTGTGACAAGTTTGTTCTGGGCACATCTTGAATTCTCCGGAAGTCACTTTAGCTCTCTTGGTTTCAGTTTCCCTATTTGCAAAACATGAATAATAATAATGCCAGACTACATAGAAATAAGAGTGAATTCATTTAAAGTAAAAAAGAAAAATTCGTGAAATAGATGAGATTCCAGAAACTATATAAATATTTGAGTGATTTTTTTGAATGCAGAATTTTTCATGTGTTTATAAGAAACCTAGTCAGCTCTTAATTACCTTCATAATAGACTTTCTGCCTCCATCGCTCAGCAAGGCCAAGCCCCCTTCACTGGCAAATGGTGTGTGCTCAGAGATGCAAAGTAACTTTAATGTGAATCTTAGCTAAACATAACTCAGTGAACAAGCTGTTGAGAGAGAAAAGCCTCATTATACAGCTGCATATAGCGAGTTTAAGATCAATTGCTATTTTTCTGTGTCTTTAGCATACAGAATTGAAAACAGACTCAATAGATGTAATTTGAGCACCTCAGGAGAATATGTGTTTCTGAGTCCAAAATAGTACTAATTCTTACTTCAGTAACTCCTACTTGCTCATAAATTCCTTCCACTTAACCCTCATTATTTAACACAAACAGCTGCCTACAGCATAGTTACTGTGATTTTATGCAATCACTTAAAATAATTTTAGTCATAATATATAAGCATTATATGAACTCCATTTCCAATGTACAAGTTTCAGGAAATAAGTATGTAGACTAAAATAAAGTATGATCATCTGTCCCTAACCTTCCAATATTCCTCTTTTTCTGGCCCAGAGATAATCACTGTTAACAGCCCATTTAGGTATTTAAATGCTCTCAATTTTGAAAATAAATTTGAGAAATAACAAACTATGCAGTGTTCTGCCAGTTGCTCTTGTAATCATAATATGTCTAATAAAGCTTTTCATGTTAGGACATAGAAATCTGCCGTATTGTGTCTTATGGTGGCCCAGAAGCCCATGGCATGGACCATTTATTCAGCAGCCCTCTACTGCCAGGTCTTTAAGTCATTCCCAGGTTTATAAATAGTATGGCAGTGAATGTCCTTGTACATGTATAGGTCTGTAAACATTTATGCAAAAAATTTGGACAGATTTCTAGATTAGAAGTTCTGGGTCAAATGATGCATCCTGTTCTTCTTTAAGCGTTAAATGACTGTTTTGTATTTTTTAAAGACATAAGCCCATTTCCAGTGTGCTTAATAAAATTAGGTAATGCCAACATTTCCTCTGCCCTCACCTTCTTTCCCTCCTGTTTTAGTGATCTCACAGATGCTTTAGTGATCTTCCAGCTCTATGAAATGATCCGCGTGCCAGTCAACTGGAGCCAAGTTAACAAACCTCCTTATCCTGCCCTTGGAGGGAACATGAAGAAGGTGAATGCAATAATGTTGTTATTGTTCCAATATAAAACAGAAGATATAGCGTTCTTTCAAAGCTTAGTAAAGTGTGATTTCTTCCCACAGTTCTGATTCAAACCAAATGTGTTAAGCTGAATAGCCTTTTTGCAAGTGTGCTTTAATAAATGTTTGGGAGGATGAAGGCAGTTTCCCCAGTCAGAGACAATTTATATACCCATTTTTCTCTTTAGCAAGTTGATTTAGTTAATTACTAAATTAATGTTCTCTATGATGCATCATAAATGCATTATCATTTTATAATTGCCAGAACTTACCAACTCTTTACTGGGTTTTTGTTAACATTTTTCAACATGTATTTATTGAATACTTATACAGGACAATGCAAGATATAAAATGGTACAAGGCATGGAGCTGGTCTTCAGGAAGTCCTAAGCAAGTTAGGAAGATATGAGTATAACTATGGTACAGCACAGTGTACACAAAAGTGAATATTATGATTTCCAAGGAATAAAAGCCTACAGGCTACATGTATCATGAGAGGGTTCATGCAGGAGGTGGTTTTTGAGTTAGCCTTTGAGAAAGGATAGAATTTTGCCAAGAGACTGCTAAACTTATGTATATAAAAATAAAGCAAAATTAAAAAGTAAACAGAAATAATAAACTTGGAGACATATTAGCAATGAATATGGCAAATAGTTAATATCCTTAACATAAATAGTTCATACAAATCAACTTCTAAAATGAGATGGCTATCACTAAAATTATAATAATAGAACAGTAAAGTGGACAATATGAGTGAATAATTTACAGAAAAAGAACAATGGGTAATACATAAAAAATGCAATTTGATGTAAGAAATAATTAGATTGTACTGCATTCACTGTTAGAGGAAATGTTCATTGTATAATCTTTCTAGACTCAGTTTGGTAATACATATCAGTAATCTTCAAAAAGTCCTTTGATTTAATAATTTCACTTATTGGGACTTCCAGTCAAGATGGCAGCATAAGCAGACATGGCTGGCCTCTTCACACAGCCACATCAGAATTATAGAACAACTAAAATATAGAACAACCATCACTCAGAACCATCAGAAGTCTAGTTGAATGGAAGTCTGACAACTATGGAATTAAAGAAACCACATCCATTCAGACTAGTAGGAGAGGTATAGACACGGAATGGGTTAGTCCCACACCGATGTGTGGTGAATAAAAATTTGAAAGGATATCTCAAGAGTGAGGAGTCTCAACTGCACACCAGGCCCCGCAGCCCAGGGTTCCAGTGCCAGGAAGATAAGTCCCTACAAATTCTGGCCGTGAAAACCAGCAGGGATTGAGTTGGTGGAAGAAACTTATGGAACCCCAAGCAGTTCCTCTTCCAAGAACCCACCTATGGAATCACCTACTCAGACAAACTGCCTCTGAGCTCCAGCAGTGGGTTAGCACCTTGAAAGGCACCAGTGGCATAGAGGGAGAAACTGAAGTGTCTGGCATCAAAATGAGCAGAGGCCATTGTCCTTTTATTAAATCTTCCCCCCTACAGAGCCAGCAAGCTGGCTAACACTGTTTGATCCAGCTTGGAGATCCCCAGAGACTCCTCCCCATCCAACTGACCAGCCCACCCAAGCTGCTTTTCCGTATGAATATCTGGTCTTGATTCATGCTGCACAACTTTCTAAATCTTCTCAACAACTGCTAGCCTTAGTGAGCCCTGGTTCAGCACTAGCAGCAGCCAGACTAGATTCACAGCTTGGTTTTGCCTGGGAATCTCCAAGTCCAGCACAAGTAGGAGCGATCTCAGATTGCTCTATAGCAAAGACAGGGTGGCCCCACATAATATACAGGTGGGAGCTGACCTTAGCCCATACCACCCAGGAAACCTCAGGGCCAGCACACCCAGTGGACAGTGACAGGCCACGTTGGAGCACCATCACCCTGCCTCTGCACAGCTGATCTTCCATGGAGAGCAGAGGTTGGTGCTCAGTGGTCACAGCCAGTCCTTGCAGCTGACTGGCCTGGATAAATCCCTCCCATTGACCTTCCAGTGACAACCAAGGCTCACCTACAAGAACAGGGTGTACTCAGCTCTACACATGAAGGGCATACCTCGAGTACCAGCTTGAGTGATAGGGATGGCTATGCCACCAGACCCTACAGGATACCCATTACAGTTGGCCACACTACTGAGACAGAGTCAGAGCAGTTCTACCTAATACATAGAAACAAACACAAGGAGGCTGCCAAAGTGAGACAAAGAAAATGGCCCAAATAAAGGAACAGATCAAAATTCCAGAAAAAGAGCTGAACAAAATGGAGTTAAGCAATCTATCAGATGCAGAGTTTGGAACACTGGTTATAAGGATACTGAAGGAAGTTAGCATCTCAGCAGCATTAAAAAGATTGTAAGAAACGAAGGATACACTAATTGAAATAAGCACAATTTACAGAGAAACAACAGTAGAGTGGGTGAAGCTGAGAGTCAAATTAAATGTTATGGAACATAAGGAAGCAAAAAACAACCAATCAGACCAAGAAAAAGAAAAAAGAATCCAAAAACCACAGATAGTATAAGCAGTCTCTGGGACAACAGCAACAGGTCCAACATTTGCATCATGGGGGTGACAGAAGGAGAAGAGAAAGCAAGAAACTGGAAATCTATTTGAAAAAATAATGAAAGAAAAAATTGCTCAATTGGTGAAGGAAATGGGCATGCAAGTCCAGGAAGCTCAGAGAGTCCCAAACAAGATGGATACAAAGAGGCCCTCTCCAAGACACATCATAATTAAAATGCCCAAGGTTAAAGATAAAGAGAGGATCTTAAAAGCAGCAAAAGAAAAGTAGTTAGTTACCTACGGGGGAATTCTCATAAGACTGTCAGCTGATTTCTCAAAATAATCTTTGCAGGCTAGAAGGGATTGGAAAAGGAATATTCAAAGCCATGAAAAGCAGGGATCTACAGCCAAGATTGCTCTACCGAGCAAAGCTATCATTTAGAATTGAAGGGCAGATGAAGGGCTTCCGAGACAAGAAGAAACTAAAGGAGTTCATCATCACCAAACCATTATGTGAAATGTTAAAGGGACTTTATTGGCAATAAATACAAATCTACCAATAATTGCATCTGAAAAACAAACTAAGCAAACAAGAAGATCAGAGTCAGAATCATGGATACAGAGAATATTTTGATGGTTGCCAATTGGGAGAGGCGCTTGGGGGAATGGGTGAAGAGGTGAGGGAATTAAGCAGTATAAAAGGGTAGTTACAGAATAGCAATGGGGATGTAGAGTACAGTTTAGGAAATGGAGTAGCCAAAGAACTTACATGCATGACCCATGCACATGAACAACTGTAGGGGGATTGCCTTAGGGAATGGAGGCTGCTGGGTAGAGGGGGGGTAAAGGGGAAAAGTCATGACAACTGTAAAGCATAATCCATAAAATATAATTAAATAATAATAATAATACTAAGCCCAGTCTGGTATGACTCATTTGGCTAGGCATTTTCCCACAAAGCAAAAAGTGGCTGGTTGAAAAAAATTTTTTTCACTTACTACCTAACCTGATGAAATAATGAAAAAGACAGGAAGTTGTGTGCCAAAATACTCATAGCAATAAATTCAAATCTAGGTTTCATAATGGGTTAATAAAAAGGATACACCCATAGGTGAGGTAGAGTGTACTATTAAAAATAGCATTTTAAGCCCTGGCTGCGGTGACTCAGTGGACTGAGTGCTGGCCTGTGAACCAAGGGGTTGCTGATTTGATTCCTGGTCAGGGCATATGCCTGGGTTGCAGGGCAGGTCCCCAGTGGGGGTCGTGTGAGAGGCAGCCACACATTGATGTTTTCTCCCCACCTCTTTCTCCCTCCCTTACCCTCTCTCTCAAAAAAATAATAAAATCTTTTTGAAAAATGGCACTGTAAGTATTTTACTAAAGTGACATGGAAATGAGCAGGGTACAAAGTGGCATATATGCATATGAATCTAATTTGTTTAAAATATACACAGACATGCATTCTAAAAGGATTTCTATTCACATCTCTAGAACGAATCTGCATGTACAGACTTTATACTTAAAAAACTAATTTTAAAAATAAGACTGAAGGAAATGCATGATGATATTAAAATTAGTTAAATAAGTAGCATGATTATGAGGTTTATATTCATATTTTTCAATATATCTAGTGGTTGGGCATACCTACATTTTAAACTTTATTTGATTTGTCTACAATTCTAGTCATGGAAGTAGAATTTAGAAAAATTTGTTAACTAATTTCATGTAAGATTTTTCAGTTTTTGAGGTGCAAATTGTAACAGGAAAACAAAAATTAAACCAGTCATGGCACCTGAATTTTTTTATGTTAATTATAAGATGTCACCAATGAATCATAGGTAGAGTGCTTCTTTTTAACAAATACTAGCTATTTATATAATGAAGCATAAGACTTGAAATAAATTCAAGATGTTTAAAAAAGGAGCAGTATTTTCATGACCCAGTATCACAGGGACTTATTTTATGGACTTTGTTCATTTATGACCAGATACCACTTTGCTTCATATGTAAGGTTAATAAGGTTGCACCAGTTAAATAGTCTTTCTTCATTATTTCCTCAGTGTCCCATTATGTGATTTTTCTCACTTTCCAAATGATCTAAGCTTTACTGTTGTTCAAAATATTTGAAGAGCTTGGTAATCATTTCTTCCATTAACGCTGTGGGACTGCTCCCTCCATTTTTTTTTTCCTTTTCTTGTGTTCATTCTTATCTTTCACAGGCTCCTAGACTTTTAGCCTGACAGCTGTTCTTGCCCAGTGCTCTGAAGTTAGTACATTTACATTCTCAAGCAGTAGATTCATTTTTAGAGTGTTAACTACTACCATAAATGGCTTACCTCTAGGAACCTGATTTCTTATTCTTCCTTTAGTTTTGTATCTTTTCAGAGCCTAAGTGCTTTGCCAAATTTAGAATCAAATGTTGCCAAAAAGCCCTGGCTGGGTTGCTCGGTTGGTTGGAGCATTGCCCCATGCATTGAAAGGTTGAGGGTTTGATTCCTGCTTAGGTCAGATACCTTGGGTGTGGGTCTGAACCCTGGTCAAGGTTACGGGGAGGCAACCATCCATGTTTCTCTTTCACATGGACTTCTCTCTCCCTCTCTCTCCCTTTTCCCCTCCCTCCTCCCATCCCTCCCCTCCCTCCTCCCATTTCTCCCCTCCCTCCCCTCCTTCCTCCCCTCCCTCCTTCCTTTCCTCTCCCTCTTTCTCTCCCCCTAGAACACTTCTTTCCCTCATGCTAGCATTCATTTCCATTTTTCCTTTCAGTGCTTGTCATATCTAGTACCTTAGGTCTCTAGACTAGCAACTCTTACCTCCTTTCTGACCATTATCCCTCTCAGGAATTTTGGTCAGACTATAAAACAATATTATATAAATATAATCACTTAAATAAGTGATTATTATGATCGGCTAGAAAATTTTCCTAAGGAAGTAGCTGTCATTGGAAAATATTCTGGGTTTTATCTCTCTCTCCCATTCACACTGTTACATCATCAGAGCTCTGATGCTGTTTTCCATAAAGTAGTTGTCTCTTCTATTGTTTTCAAATCTGTGCATTCCTATAGCATGTATTTCTAGTAGGCAGACTAAATTGCTGGTGTAATATGACTACTAGGAAAAATAAAGAATTTTTTTTTTGCCAAAATACTCATAGCAATAAATTCAAATCTAGGTTTCATAATGGGTTAATAAAAAGGATACACCCATAGGTGAGTAGAGTGTACTACTACTAATATTATTTATTTCCCTGTATTTTAAGAAAATGAATACGTATGAAATATTTTATTGAACTTATTAAGGGAACTAAGCAGATATTACAGCGGGTTCAAAAAATTTTTTTTGCATTTTTATTTGTTACACACTGACCTTTGGGAATTTGAATTCTCTTTTTAAGTAACAATAATCATTTATTTGTGCAAATTATTAGCTGGCCCCTTTATCTGTTATTATCTGTTACTGGGTGGCCCCTTTCTCACCTTTTCTGGAGATATTTTTTTATTCTTAGAAATACGTTTCTCTGTATCCTAGATTGAATTGTTTTGTAATGAGGCCTCAACTAATTTGGGAAAGAAAATCAGGAGACACCCGTTACAGTACTTTTCTTAACTAAAGTTTAATTTATTCTAAAAAGTATTAAGTAGTTTTTACTACTGGTGATATATTACAAGATTACAAGAGTTTATAATTTGGGTGGAGATAAAATACTCAAATACATAGAAATGATATGTGTGTAATATAAATCATATATATGTGTAAATAATTTACTTGGGGTTCACTCATCAGATTCTTACTGCAGGCAGGGCACTGGGCTGGGCTGGGCTGGGGAGGGTATGGTACAGATTTATACACATTATAGTTTTTGCCCTTTAAAAGGAGCTTTGCTGTAGTTGGCAAAAGAAAATAGATAAAATGCTAAGTTAACTATATGATGGTGCATATGCATTACAAAAAGTAAGCATTATCAGGAGTTCAGAATAGGGCTGGATCATTCAGCTGGTACTGTTAAGATTAGGCCTTTGTTGAAGAAAGTGGGCTAAACTTGGAATTTCAGAGGATGAATAAGATCTAGATAAGAATATTGGAGATGACGTTAAACTGTGAATGAAACAATTTTTTTCTCTATTCCTTAATTTTAAGTTTAGACAGAACTGTATTTATTACCTCTATTAATGGAATTCAGGGAACCTAGGTTTTTAGCACAGATTTGCCACTAATAGGCTGTGTGATCTTGGACAGTCAAGACTTTTAAGGTAAGAGAGGATCTTAAAAACTTGCAACCAGTTGTTTATCTAGGTTAACCCCTCAGTGCTTTGGATATCTTCAGCTATAAAGTTGGAATAATTATTTTCTTAATTCCACTGGGTTATTATGAAATGAAATTCTGTAATATAAAGGTAAGGCATCACCATCGTTGTCTTACAGATGACTGAACTAAGTACACAGATTCAAGAGATGTAACTTTTAAAATTTGTTTTTACACCAACACTTTTACTTATGTATAGATTGAGAACTGTAACTATGCAGTGGACCTGGGGAAGAATAAGGCCAACTTCTCCCTGGTTGGCATTGCTGGGCAGGACCTGAATGAGGGCAATGCAACCCTTACTCTGGCACTGGTGTGGCAGCTGATGAGAAGGTAAGGGCTGGTATGTTCACAGCAACACTGTGGGTTTCCTTCAACAAATCATTTGAAACTAAGATTTTAGTTCATTTTGAAGAATAACAAACAGAGGGAATATACTATGAAAATGGTAATTGTTAAATGATTTACTGTTGACTGTATCTGTATGCAAATAATTCTTCATTTAAAAGTGGATAAATCTCTAGGAACAATCACTGTTTTTTTAATGTCTCTTAAAAACTGCTTTGTGAGGAGTTGTTTAAATTTTTTTTAAATGCCATATTACAGTTTTTGTTTCTGATTACTGAGCTTTGTAACTTTGGAATGTAACTAAGTGTAAATACCAGACTATAATTAGAAATATTTATTAGAACTGAAATATTTCTTAAATACTTATCTAAATATTGATATAAGTGGTGTGGGGGCAAATTTCACCCCTTTTAGTCTCAAATATACATCTTTTCTGTTACAGATACACATTGAATGTGTTATCTGATCTTGGAGAAGGCGAAAAAGTAAATGATGAAATTATAATTAAATGGGTCAACCAGACTCTTAAAAGTGCACAGAAAAATACTTCTATTTCCAGCTTCAAGGTAATTAAAAGCTTCTTAAAATTTTTTTGGATAAGAAATTAAGTCTAGGAAGAAGTTTTTATTGGGAATTACATTGGTTTAGGTTCAGAGCTACATTAATTTATAACTCAGGAACACTTTGTGAGTTTAGGCATACTGACATATTTGGTATGTATAAATCAAAAACGTACAGTTTGAATTCTTAGGTTTTCGATTGGTTGTCTTATTGAGTATAAGTGCAGGTTAATATTATCAGACCCTGATTATCTAATCTTAAAAAAGAAATAGACTAGAGCCAAAAATTCAGCTGTCAGATGAAAAAGATAGCTAAAAATGCACTGTTTCTATAGGATCTGTAATGTTTTGTGCTCCCTAGCAGCAATCTCAGAATTCTATTGACATCATTTCCAAGGCATAACAGAGCCAGCCAAACGGATTCAAGTGGGAATTGAGAAAACTGGTAGGAAAAAAAAAATCTTGTCATGTGGTTTCGTAATGGCACTTAACACTCACTTCCAAGCATTTGTGGTTGATTCATAGAGCATTCAAAATGTAATTTGCACATACACACCCACTAATTTTCATGCATCTTCATTGTTCGCTTTTGCATGCAAGCTGCTGTTAGCTACAACCAAGCATGTCTGCTTATACACATTCATTAGTGAGCCTCATGTTTGTGATTTTATTATAAGTGAAAAATCAGCAATTTATATTTTTTAGTGAAATAAAAGTGTAAACAGATGAATCCCTAAGTTCTCCTAAGAGTAATATACCCATCTTTATTCTCATCTTTGCCTTATATTTAACAACATTGTAGAGCAGAAGAAATGTCAGAAATTGATAGATTTTATCTTCTCATCTTTACCAAACACTGAGCCCCGTGTTGTTTTAACAAGACATCTGGAGGTTGGCAGATATGTTGCCTGAGTCCTAGTTCGAGTGTGTTTTTTCTTTAACATCGTGGAAGGAACTGATGATAGAGTTTTTAATGTTGCTTACTAAAAAATATGAACATATCAGTCTGCGATATGTCTATGTCTTTACATATTTTAGACGTAAAACACAACTTAAAAATGTACAATAGGAAAGGGAAAATACAAAATTCTCTGGCAGTTCTTAAAATTGCTTTATTGAATTATACTTGTTTGTATATTTGTGAAAAATTTTAAGCATGTGTATAATTAAATCAAATACAATCAGAAAATATTTAGGAATAAATTAATACATATTTATTGAGCTTTTACTATTAGCCACATTTCTAAGCAAAGAAGAAGACAGAGAATCTAAAAAATTAACTTGGCCCTCAAAGGGTTCACCATTTATTTGAAAGACAAATTTGTATAACTGAGAAGGAAACTAACTATACTGTAAAATAAATGATAAATATCAAAGAATTAATGCAACTGATACTGTGGATAAATCCAGTTGATCATTTCCAAGTGAATGGTCCAAGTGAAGTAAAGAGGGATAGAAAGAGTTCAATTGGACTTGAGTACCATAGAGAGGAGGAATTTGAGTTTGTGGAGAGTGATAAAGTTGAATTTGATTTAAGCACCATAGAGAGGAGGAGGGATTTGAATTTGTGGAGAACAAGAGGGGTGTTACAGGCTACAAGGGGTCTGTCTTGAATAAAGGCAAGTCCAAGAAGGTCAGAAGAAATACTTTGGCTAGAGCGTGGTTCCTAAGGGATATAATGCAAGATACTGCCTGGGCTAATATTTTGGAGTAATCTGGCCTCAACACAGGATGTTGGTAAGGTCAGTCATGCAGGGAGAGTGACTGTTTTAGGAATACTGTTCTCGATGTGGTAAGCAGGATGTGTTGGAGGAAGAATGGTTGAAATCCAAGGACAGTGCATAGAAGCTGAGGCTGAGAGTCAAGGTGTGAAGTGAAGGATCTGGAGTCAGGGGCAAGCACTGAGAATGTTAAGAACGAAGAGTTATTTGCTGTTGTAAAAGAAGTAGGATTTGGCTGCTTTATTTAGGGAAGCACAGGAAAGAGAGGAGTAAAAACTCTTGATTTGGAGCCTGGGTAAATGGAAAACAGGTTAACAAAAATATGATTTTCATGAGATGCAGCTGCCTTCTAGAATGAAGATGGATTCAGTTTCACACTTGTTGCATTTGGTAATTTTCAGGAAGTGAGGCTTTGGATGGAAGGAGATACAAAACTGGGAATACAAGACTTGGTGATCAGTTGAATAGAAGGGATAGTTGAAAAATGGGAGTACATTTAAGGGAGAGAACTCACCAAGAAAAGTAGCCTTGAGAGTATGGTTTAACTTAAAAGTGAGGTGGCTAAAACATACTGCAAAAGCACTTGGCATTTAGTAGGTGCTTGATAATAAAATCTTTGGAGAATATAAATAGTCAAGAAATGTGGCAGTGAATGCTGAAATACAGTTGGGGGTGGGAGGTTTTTTCCAAGTGTAAGAAGGCATTATGTATATTTGAAAGCTATAAATGGTACTAGTAAGAACCTATTAATCATAATTAAGGCAGTGCTATATACCTAGAAATTTTAGAAAAGACAAATTTACCCTTTTACTGTTAAGTTTCCTCACCAAGAATATAGGTAGGTGGTGTATCAGCCAATAATAATAATCACAATTGCCATTTATTGAGTGTTATGTGTCACTGTGCTAAGCATTTTCACATTATTGTTTCTTTTTTCCCCTCAATTCTATAAGCAAAAAGATGAGCACTAGAGAAATTAAGTAACTTGTCCACCATCATATATCCATGAAGCAGACAGAATAGCTGGACTTCACACCCAGATATGTTTAACTGCAGGATGAAAAACCAAGCAAAGCATTCGTGGCCCTGGATATGGCTTCGGTTCAGCCTCTTATTAGCTGTGTGGCATATTGCTCATTCATTCTATAAATGTAAGCGTGATCAAAAGTAGGCAGCTGCATTGTGACATTCTTCTGAGTTAATAAATCTACTGTAATAATCATAACCTGCATGTCTTTTTCTATCCAAACAACTGTAAACCTACTTTTGCCATCCTCTGTATTCAAAGCTTACCCTGTGTCAGGTGCTTTGTTAGTCACAGTAGCTACATAACGCCCTCAAAGAGCTTACTCTTCAGGGAAGGAGGCAAATAAGAAAACTGGAATCTTATGGGGTGTCAGTAATAACTATAGAAATCAGCTAAGTGAAGCAGTAAGCACACAAGAAGGGTGTATATTATGTAGAAATCTTAGCAGCTTATACTAGCAGCTGATCTACATCTCTGGATGAATAAAGCTGAATTTATTTGTTGCTTATCATTTAGTAGCTTTGTGACCTTGGGAAAATTAATAATTTCTCTGTGCCTCAGTTTTCCCTTACTTAAAATGGAGATATTAATAGTACCTATCTTCTGAGTTTGTTGTCAGACTAAATAAGTTAACAAGTATAAAGTGCTCAGTAGTACGTGGCACATATTAGGGGCTCAGTAAGTGGGGCTTCCTAAGCTTATTGAGTGTGTTAAAGGTACTGCCAGTAAGTTAAAGGGCATCACATGCCGAGGGTTCCTGCAGGCTTTTCAGGAAACTCCGGCAGCCACATCATTTCCCCCCACTTTGACTTTCAGAAATGACAGGAAGAATAATGGAATGGAATGTTCTAATGGGAATGCATATCAAGTTAAGAAAAAAAGAGATGGTATAATTCATTATCTTGAAAAATCTAGCCTAACTGTAGGCTAGTTGTCTTTAAGATTCAACAAATTCATTTTATTTAAGTAGTTTCTTTATGAGTAAGTGAAGGAATGTGGAAGGAAAATGACGAAAATACATTTATATATGAAACTAAGGGTTTCACTATAACCCCTACTCCTTTGCAAAAGTAAAGTGTCTCTCACTGATAATATACAAATCAGAGGACTTGGAAGATAGGCCTGTTTTCTTGGAAATAGGAAATAAGGGGTCTCAAATAATCTTTAAAACTTAAGTTTTCATTCAACTCAATAAAGTTTTTCCTAAAATGAATCACAAGGAAATAGGTGGAAAAAAATCCTTGCTTCCTATATTTAAATGAAGAAATATTTCAAATAGTACAAAGGGTGTAAACTTTCAGCTATAAGATTAATAAAATCTGAGGATCTAATGTATAAAATGGTGACTGTAGTTAACACTATATTGTATAGTTGAAATTTGCTAAGAGAGTAGAACTTACATGTTTTCATCATACATATAAACATAAATATGTCAGTATAGGAGGTGATGGATGTGTTGATTAACTAGATGGGAGGAATCCTTTTACAACGCATAACAGCAAGACATACACTTTAAATATCTCACAACTTTGTCAGTTTGACCTCAGCAAAGCTGAGAAACAAAATAAAACAAATGGATAATTTTCCCCAAACTTAAAAAAACTCTCACAAATATGCCAATAAATATTCAGAATATAGCACAATTAAGACACTTTTATGTTTTTAAATCACCACGAAAAGCGAGCACATAGAAATTATAAATTTATTATAGTTACATTGATGTTAAGTTTAATTTTAGAAAATATAATGGTGTACATCTAGAAAGCTTATTAAAAATGCGAATTCTTAGCCCCATCCACAGACTCATGAACTTGAGCATAGGGATAAATTTATGCTTTTAACAAGCACCTCAGATGATTTTCATGTAGGTGGTCTGCAGACTACGCATTGGAAAAACACCTGTGAAATGCCAAAAAAACAAATCCCAATTAGCAGCATGGGACAGACTGAAAGACCCTAATTATTTGTAACTCTCTATTTCTACCCCCCTCGAATGTTTCATGTAATGAACATTCCTGAAAATGAAGAATATAAATTTTTCTAAAATTAATCAATGAGGTGACTCATAGATCATGGCCCCAAGAGAGCAACCTATTACTCTATTTCAGTGTTTTATCAAATATTAATTAAGAACAACATTTGGCTAGGAACTGTACTGGATCATTTCACTTATATTATCTTAGTATTCATAGGAATCTTGTGACATTTCCATTGTAATAATTAGGAAAGAGTGTTTTGCCTTCAAGTAACAGAAACTTAATTTAAAGTGGTTTAAGCCAAAAGAAAAGTTACAGAACAATAGCAGAAATCCAGAGGCGTAGGATAGACAGACTTCAGGGTTGGCTGAGCTAGTTACTGAAGTATGTCATTCAGGACTCAGGTTTCTGTCCATCTCTGCTTTGCCATCTAAACTGCCAACTTCACCCTAAAGCTGGTTCTCCTCTTGGTTACAGGATCGCTTGCAATAACAGGTTTTATCCTGTTGTTCACATCTAAGAGGAGGAATTGCTGGCTTTTCCTACTCTTCCTGAATAGGAAGGGCCCCATATTAAATTAAATCAGGCCCGAATTAAATCAATGTGGCTTAGACTCTATGTGGCTTAGACCAGTGTTTTTAAAACTTTTTTTCATTATTGTTCACCCAAGAAGTCTTTTTAGACATTTTCTTCCTAAATACTTCTCCCCCCCCCCCAGAAATTTTAACAACATAGATGTTACTGAATGTCATCTGTATACATAAGAAGAGTAACTTGATCACCCCACCCTCAGAATTCATGACCTAGACCAGGGGTGTCAAACTCACTTTCACCAGGGGCCACATCAGCCTTGTGGTTGCCTTCAAAGGGCCATAATAATTTTAGGACTGTATAAATGTAACTACTCCTTAACCGTTAAGGAGTTGAAATTACATTCAGCCCTTTGAAGACAACTGTGAGGCTGATTAATTTATTCATTAATTTTAAAATATGCTTATTGATTTTAGAGAGATGGGGGAGATGGGGAGAGAGCAGAAGAAAGGAAGGAGGAAGGAAGGAAGGAAGGAAGGAAGGAAGGAAGGAAGGAAGGAAGGAAGGAAGGAAGGAAGGAAGGAAGGAAGGAAGGAAGGAAGGAAAGCAAACAAAACATTGATTGGTTATCTCCCATACACGCCCCAACCAGGGATTAAACTTGAAACCTAGGTATATGCCCTGACCAGGAATCAAGCCCACAAACCTTTGGTATATGGGATGACCTTTTAACCAACTGAGCCACCCCACTATGGCAGAAGTATATTTTGAATGGTTTGTGATTTGTGCTGGTTGCAGAAAATCTGAATAAGTATAAAGAAAATTTATAAATTGCTCTCGGTTATGTGGTTATGACCTTCTAGCCTGATGTGAATATTCGTGTATTCTTTATTTTTTAGGACAAATCTATTAGCACTAGTTTACCTGTCCTAGATTTAATAGATGCCATTGCACCAAACGCAGTTCGTCAAGAAATGATAAGGAGAGAACACCTTTCTGATGAAGACAAGCTAAACAATGCTAAGTAAGCTTTTATGGTTTATGTTAGAACATAGCGACTTTTTAATTTCTTAAATCCTTACAGGTAAGGGTACTATGTTCTTAAAATTCACGTTTTTAAGTACACTTTGTGTAGGAAATATGATGTAAGACTCATAAAAACGTAACCTTTTTTGTGAAGTTAAATCTTATCAAGATATTTTGTTCTTTTGTTAACATATATTAAGTGAAAACACAGTAGATTAACATACCATGATATCTTTCTTGTCTTTTCAAGATATGCCATTTCAGTTGCTCGAAAGATCGGTGCCCGGATATATGCCTTACCTGATGACCTCGTGGAGGTGAAACCAAGGATGGTTATGACGGTGTTTGCCTGCTTAATGGGGAAAGGACTGAACAGAATAAAATAGACATTAAATATGATTTCCTGCCACATTAAACATATTGAATGCCTCACAGTTTACAGATTTCTGAAATGTAGTGGGTATAAAACCAGAGATTATTTGTATGCTCAAAACAGTTGTAAAATTCACTAATGAGTTCAATATCCTGTTCATACTAGAGTTTGTTGACCTTTTTGGATAACACAATTACTTTACTAGTAGATACTGATAGTGGAATATGTTCATCATCAAAGTGATATTTCATAATAAAATTAATCTCATTTCTTGAAAGTCTCAGTAGAACAAGACTAATTTCTTCTTTTTCATGGTTTAAAATAGACCAATACAATTTTTGCAAGTCCTACTGTGTTTTGATTTGTGTGTGTATCTATTAATTTTGATTATAAAAGTATTCAAAGTCATAATTCAGTTTAATCCCTGTTTTTTTCCCTCTATGTGCAGTGGTTTAAAACTTCAACTTTTCTGTAAATTTCTGTATTATCTAAAACTTTTAAGTGACAAGTATTTCCTTTAATATTAAATATTTTACTCATGAGTACTAACTCCCGAATAAACCCCAAAGTTCATTCTCTTATGTAAGAAGCCAGAGCTTTTTTAGTTAAAACATAATTTTAACTGCATTGATACTTTACATATGCAAGCTGGGTATGACAGGCAGCACATATATGTTGGTAGGATGTCACTAGAGAAATGTGTGTATACATATTTTTTTTCACCTGAATTACCTGGGTTTTCTTAAACAGCATGTGTAGTTGGTAAGTCAGCCAATTATTTATTGTGACCCCCACCCCATGTATACTTTTCAGTTTGTAGATATTTGGTACATGAAAATTTCTTTTAGAAGTACTCATTTTTGATGTGCATATATTTTTTGACTGACTTCTTCCAAATATTTATAGCCAAACATTGGCTAGATAATTTCAAGATGTGTTGACACTATAATGTTAGCTTCGTATCACAGATGCTAATTTTGATTTATACTGAAGCCCCAAATAACTTAGAACATGCCCACTGAATTTCCTTAGCAGAAAGCTACTATTTAAAATAGAGTATTTTCACTTGTTTTTTTCCACAGCCTCCTACAAGATGGCAATGTTTGGTTAATGCGTGTGTTACCTGAGACCTATTTTTGTCTATTTTTTAGCAGTAGAGAGATTCTTTGCTAACAATTGAATTCAGAAGTCCACTTCATTCATCTTCCACTATTAGTGCCAGTGAAACTGCTGTGCATCAAAAAAGCTGTCACTTCGTGTGAGTGTGAATGAGAGGTCTAACTCTCCTTTTTACCACTCATTAAAAGGTATATTTCAATACGAGTGGAACTGCTCATGTGTTTAGAATAGAATTTTTAACTGAAGTTAGCAACAGGTGGGACTATGAAATATATTCTTCTACAAGAGAGATTTCCTTTCCTTTTATATTTTGATGATTGTTTTCTTATAAGACAATTAAGATATATTCCTGCTCTTTTGTGAAATTATTTAAATCATATTTTTCCTTCTCATCGTTTCACCATTATATTTATTAAGTTATCTGATTTATGTGAAATTTAACACTTTAGTGTGTTCTTTTTCTCACAATGTATATTTAATAAAAACTCTGTGTATGTACAAATGTGTATTTATTTCATTTAAAGAAAAATATAACAACTGTGAAAATTTATCTTTCACAAGGTAATTTTCCAGAAAAGAAAAACCAAAATAATTAGTAAAACAAAATTCCTAATTACTAGTTAATAAAACTAATTGTTAAACTAATTATTAAAACAAAAAATTATATTGTTGTATTTTGCCATGTATAATGTGCACCCATGTTTTTGGCCCAAACTTTCAGGATAAAAATCTTTTGTTTTAATTCAATTATTTATTTATTTATATTTAGATAGTTGCTTTTTGTATTAGAAAGGAATTTTAGCATTTATTTCTGAACACATCATGGTATGAGAAATTTTTGCCTTCTAGAGTTACACTTTTAACACATAACAGATACAGAATTAGTACTACCCATGTATAATGCACATCCTTATATTTCCCTCCAAAATTTGGACAAAAATGTGCACATTATACATGGCAAAATAGTTAGGGAGAAAAGTGGTTCTATGGTCTTTTTTAAGAAAATTCTCACCTGAGGATGTGGTTATTGATTTTAAAGAAAGGAGTGAGAGAGAAACATCTGTCAGTTACCTCCCACATGCACCCCAACTGGGGATGGAACCTGCAACCTCTTGGTATATGGTACCATGTTCCAACCAGCTGAGTTACCAGGCCAGGGCAGTTCTCTGGTCTTTTAACACGAACAATTTTAGTAAAGACCAAATGCATATTATTACACATTTAGTTTGTGCTGAAGTAATTTTGTTGAATCAGCCAATTCAATAACATAAATTTGTCTTTGCGAACCAGGTATGATGTTAGCATGTGGAGATCCAGCAGAGAAAAAAATAGTTTCATGATTTCATGAATCTTATGTCCATGGGAAGAGAGACATGGTAAACAAATGGGAATTTTAGGCAGTGAAAAAAACAGTGGGAAAAACAAACAGTAATGTGATAGAGACTGACTTGGGAACTGGGGTGAAGATTATTTTAGTTTGGGTGGTCAGGGAAGGTCTGTCTAAGGATGTGATTTTTGGACCATATGAATGATGAGGAGCTAGGTGTAAGTGTTCAGCAGAGGGAACAAGTGAAAGGCTCTGAAACTGGAAGAGGCTTGTAGGCATTTTAGGAAAAGAACTGGGCAAATTGGCCTAGTAGTAGTGAAGGAGAGGTAGGGAGTTTGGAGATGTAGACAGTCTGTTATTTATAGGAGTAGATCAGAATCTGGGTTTTCTCTCAACTGGAATTGGAGATCGCTCTTCTTTTGTATACTTTGGTAAGTTGCTCTGAGTAATGTGCTACTTCTGAATCTTGCATTCCATCATTCATTATAACTCCGTCATTGGTCTCCACATCACAGATGCAAAATAAACATCATGTAGGGGATGTTAAAATACTCCCACTTTGTGCTAGATAAAGAATGTGCCAGAGAAGCACAAGAGAATCCTCTGCATTTGAGTTGATTCCGAGACTTCTGAGTAACAGGATGCACTTGCAGCACAGGCTTACTTTGAAGGAAGAAAACCCCTCTAATACTTTGGAATGCTTCGTAAGTTCATCCAGTAACAAAGGGTTTAATTCTCATGAATTTAAGAAGTAAACCCAGTAACACGAAGTTCTATGGGACTTAACTAAACCGAGAAGCTTGCGTAGACTTAAAAGTGATATGTATAGCTCTGTGCCATCTGAATTTTTACCTTCAAACCCTCAAATTTTTGGATGGGGCTTGGTTAGAGTGGTTCTGCTGAGTAAAAGTTTTACTGTATGAGCTCACACACATAAACCAAAATATGTAGCACTGCATTCACTGGCCAAAAACTTAAAATGAGCAATTTGACATTCCAGCAAAGACACAAACTTGGAACTGACATTATGGAATGGGGGACATATATGACCTATTACAGATTTTTTTAAAAGGCTAAAATGATTCAATAGATAATCTACTATTTTGAAGTAAACTCATGAAAATGTTTGGAAAGGTGGGCAATCCTGTCTACCAAGGCCTCTTAGAGGAGATCTAAAGAAGAGTTTGAATGGTGAGAAAGATAAGGAATTTGGGAGTTGGTGTTGGTAGGGACAGGATGGAACAACCCAATCTGAACAGAACAAGATGTATTTCACTCAAATACAAGATTCTTGGAAGTAAATTTATGTGTTGCTTTACAAACCTGAAGCCTTGAAGGTACAATTTTTGTATGGTTGGTTGCAGGAAGCAGAATTAATTATTCAAGCCAAATAATTTCCAGGACACCCCCACCCCCCAGGTTTTAAAGGTGGAGGAATCAGCTTTAGATAAAAGCTTGAGTAAGAAAATAAATTATTCAAGGAAGTAGCATATCTGTGCTTCAGTTAGCTTTTGCCTAAATAGTACTCATCTTTTAAAATTAGATTTATAAATGTGAAGATGAAACCACTGAAGGGCTGTGATGCAGAGTGGATCCTAAAAAAGTGCTTGCCCATGGTTACATGTCAATAGCCCTGAGTTACATGCAAGTAAATGTATGGCATCAGGAATGCTACGAGTGGTTCTAATCACAAACGAGTTGTTAAAACAGGAGTCTTAAGAAATGCGGTGTCTAGCCCAGTATAAGTACACCAAACACTTCTGGCCTGTTGGCAAGGCAGAGGACACAGGAATGTGAAATCTGACAATTCCACAAGCGGGTTCAACTGACCGTACCTCGTCAGCGACTCAACGAGCCACACCGCTGCGTATTTACTACTGTGCTGCAGGGAACAGCTGGGAGATCTCTTGGGCTCAGAGAGAAGTCCGGGTTGTGCGCCTCCTTCTAGGAGGCAGCTGTCTGGCACTGGGCAGCATCTAGGAGCAGGGCGGGGCAGGGCGGGGCAGCCGAGGCCACGCCCCATCGGCAGGCCCTGCCTACCGCCCACCCCACTGCAGGCTCCGCCCAGTGTCACAGCCGACGCGTAGCGGAAGATGACGTGAGGAGAGTCTCGAGCATCTCTCCGGGGACGCAGCTCCGCCTGAGGTTCTCACAGATCTGGACCTCGACGTTCACAGTCACTTCTTGGAGCTTGTCACCCACTGCTCTCCCGTCCTCTGCCTGGACCGGGCCGCCACCGTGCGGCCCCTGCGGCTCCTGGCACGGCCCCGCGCTCAGCTGCCGCCCTGGCGCCCGCCACTCTGTCGTCCCCGGACCGGCGAGGACCCGCTCGGCCGGGGCGCAGGCGGCTGGGAAGGGGGCGCTGGCCCCGAGGCCGTGCAAGCGCGGCCACCAACCTGGGGTTGTCGGTGGAGGGCGAGTGCTGGCTCCCGGAGGACGCGACGCCCTTCGGGGCCGACGGGCCGCGCCCAGAGGCAGCCCTGGGAACGACCCATCCCTTTTCCAGCCCTGGGGTGGGACTGGGGTTGGAATGCGCTGCGCCCCCGTCTGCTGGCCTGCCCCCTGCCTGGGACGCGATGATGGCGGCCCTGTATCCGAGCACGGATCCCTCGGGCGCCTCCTCCTCCTCCTTGCTTTCTTCCCCATCCTCCTCTTCGTCGCTGAAGGAGGTGATGGCGCTAAAGGATGTGCGGGAGGTGAAGGAGGAAAACACTCTGAATGAGAAGCTGTTCTTGCTGGCGTGCGACAAGGGTGAGACCTCAGCCCCTTCCTCTGCTCCGGACGTCCTTGCTTTCCACACCCTTATCCTCTTCGCAGCCTCCACTTGGGGCCGCTCCTCCCTCTTTTCCCCCCTCCCCCCGCACACCTGCAGCTGGCCGGGGTCTCCTTTGGTGACGCCCTGTGTTTCGATGGTGGTGTGTGGGAGAGGACCCTACCTCTGCTACCGACCACCCGAGTGACCTGGTCTCCTTTTGGTTGGGGACTCCCGTCCTTTCTGTTTGGAAGCCCAAAGGGTTTGTCTAGTAAGAAAATTCCATGACCTTGCTTAAGGTGCCTCGTGTATATGGGCTCTCACCTGTTTTTTTTCCTTTTTATTAAAATCTTGCTTGTATTACAGTATTTAAGTTGAGCCACCCAGTGCCGTGGTGTTCAGTGACTGTGGACCGGAATTAGGTGTATCAGTATCTTAAGTGGAGACCAAGGCTGGACAGGGGAAATAGTCCCAGACTTTCTCCAAATTTACAGAACAACTCTGTGCTTTTTTATTAGGGAGGATGGTTTATCGTTCCTGAACCTTCTTTGAGAAATAAAGGTCATGCAAAATAATTACAGGGCAAAAATGTAGAATATGTTTTTCTTAAAAACAAAACAAAACAAGAGGTCCATCACTTTTATGGCCCTATAAAGTCTGTTCACTTGAGCTTGCTTTCTCTTTTGTCGCATATAATAAAAGGGATGGGAAACGTGTTCCCCTATGACTACTATTTCCTCTGTGTAAAAAAGTGCTGTAAAATTTCTTTTTCTAAACCTATTCAGATTGCCTTTGTTGACCTTAAAAATAAAAGTTATTTTACTGGCAAAAATGGGTTTATTGGGGAACAATAAAGAATTACAATTCAGGACAAGCAAGCTACAGTAAAAGCCATTGTCAAGTCCAACAATCAAACAAGAGGAAAGTTATTTTATGGAGAAGAGAAAAGTTGGGAAGGGTAGTTCTGAACAGAAGTTAATTGGAGAAAAGCTAGAGTTAAGGGTAATGATGGTTTTTCATTCGCTGAGTGGACAGGATGGTGGATTTCTTGTAGGAGAGGCAATGTGTATCTTTCAGATTGGGGCCTACCATTGGTGATTCTTTCCTGTTGAGCATTTATCTGTTGAGGTCTGTAATTGGTCAGTAATCTCTCCTCTAACTTGACCCCTGCTGGTACTGCATGTGAGCACCCCTTTCTAGCTTCCTGACACCATGTCAAATGAAGTTTCCCTTTATTAATCTTCACATCTTACAATGGCTCCTGCTCACTTAGGAACACTATGTGTAGCATCAGGCAGACTTCTAGGACATAAACACAAAGGGCAGCTTACACTGTGAAATGATTATCTACAGAGGATTATTTGTATGTGTGTGAGTGCTTTTTTTAAAATAACTAACAATCTCTCTAACTTCTCTTACTGCTTTTGTAATAGGATTTTATTTATACAACCTTTTGCAAACAATTGACATATAAAGTCCACCTATGTCAGCCACCTTTATGTTCTTATAGTATTATATTATGAAAATATTTGTTAAAGTCCACCATGGACACAACTTTGAATAGTCAGTCTTGGAAGTGTAAAGAAGCATAGACTATATATCTATAACCTCACAAAAATAATTGCCTGTGTGTTATATAAAATTGTTCATTATCACTGGAGTGGATTGTATTAGTTCTTTCCCCTAAACAAATTCCCTGAGAGGGGGAGGGAAGAGATTGTGTTGTACTAGAAGGAGTAAATCACTGGTGCATTTTCCCCAGATTACTGAGCTGCAGTTATTTTAAAGCAAACAGAAAGTTTGTCAAGAAAGGGAATTTAAAATGCCTGTCAAACTGAGTAATATGGTTTAAGTACCTGTGTGATATGTATATTTAAGATTATTGTATGACATATCTCAAAGAGAGTTTCAATATATGACAGTTTTGTAGCCAATCCAGTAGTGCCAGTTGAAATAGCTTGGCATCCTCTGTCAGTTTCCCATTTTATAACATCATCAAGATCCTTGGAGAGATTTGGCTTTTGTAATTATGCATGCTTTTCCCCCCATAGAATAAATAGGTATTTTCTGTTTCAGGAATGGTAAAATGAGATCTTGAGTTAGATTGGGAAAAATGGCTTATTTCTTACACTACGGTATACTTTTACATAGAAAAAAATAGATATGAATTATAGCAGTATCTTTTTTAACTTTTTGTTTTTTTAATTATTTTATTTTATTCTTTTTCTTTTTTAAAATATATTTTGATTATGCCATTACAGTTGTTCTATTCTCCCCTTTCATTCACCTCCACCCTGCACACCCCTCTCCCACCATTCCCTCCCCCTTTAGTTTATGACCACATGTCTCAAGTTCTTTAGATTCTATATTTCCCCTACTATTCTTACTCTCCCCCATATCTATTTTCTATCTACGGTCTATGCTACTTATTTTCTGTACCTTCTCCCCCCTTCTCCTTCTCCCACTGTCCTGTTGCTAACCCTTCATGTGATCTTCATTTTTCTGGCTCTGCTCCTGATCTAGCTGTCCTCTTAGTTTGCTTTTGTTTTAGGTGTGGTTGTTAATAACTGTGAGTTTGCTGTCCTTTCACTGTTCATCTTTTTTATCTTCTTTTTCGTAGATAAGTCCCTTTAACATTTCTTATAATAAGGGCTTGGTGATGATGAACTCCTTGAATTTGATCTTATCTGAGAAGCACTTTATCTGCCCTTCCATTCTAAATCTTGGTTGTAGGTCTTTGGATTTCATGACTTGGAATACCTCTTTCCAGCCCCTTCTTGCCTGTAAGGTCTCTTTTGAGAAATCAGCTGACAGTCTGATGGGAACTCCTTTGTAGGTGACTGTCCCCTTATCTCTTGCTGCTTCCAGAACTCTCTCCTTCATTTTAATCTTGGCTAATGTCATTATGATGTGCCTTGGTGTGTTCCTTCTTGGGTCCAACTTCTTTGGGACTCTCTGAGCTTCCTGGATTTCCTGGAAGTTTATTTCCTTTGCCAGATTGGGGAAGTTCTCTTTTATTATTTGTTAAAATAAGATTTCCACTTGCTCTTTCTCTTCCCCTTCTGGTACCCCTATAATTCGGATGTTGGAGCGTTTAAAGATGTACTGGAGGTTCCTTAGCCTCTCCTCATTTTTTTGAATTCTTGTTTCTTCATATTTTTCTGTTTGGTCATTTTTTTCTTCCTTCTGGTCTGCTCCCTTGATTTCAGTCCCAGTTTCCTTTCCATCACTATTGCTTTCCTGTGCATTTCCCTTCATTTCAATTAGTTTAGCCTTCATGTGTTCCTCTAATTTGTGGCTAAAATCAGCCAGTTCTGTGAGCATCCTGATCACCAGTGTTTTGAACTGTGCCTCTGATAGGTTGGCTATCTCTTGTTGGCTTAGATTTATGGGCTCTGGGCTATGAGTTCTTCTTGAGCCATGTTTTGACCTGTCTGCGCCTGTTACATATCTTTTTTTTTTTTTACCTTTTTGTATTCACTAATATTGTTAAATCTTTTTTAGTGTTACCCAAACCAAATCTGAAATGTGAAAATTTCTTTAAGTATCTACAGTTTTCACTATTACATTGGAGTTTTCATAAAACCAAATGAGAACTCTTTACTAAAACAGCTATTTGGGGGAGAGTTCATTTACTTTTCATAGATGATTTCTTTTAATCCTCACAAATCCATGAGCTATATATGTTGTTATCCCATTGAACAAATGAGGAAAATGAGGCTTAGCAGAACTTTAAAATTACTTCGTCTAAGGTTACATTGATTAGGAAGTAGTAGAACTTGGATCTATCTTGAGCCTTTTTTTAAAGGTTTATTTTATTCTCATTTGAGAGAGAAAGGGGAAGGGAGAGAGAGAAACGCTGGTTGGCCTCCTGCAAGCACCAAAACCAGGTGTCAAGCATGCCTCTTGGACATGTGCCCTGACTGGGAATTGAACTGGTGACTTTTTGGTGACAGGAGGATGCTCCAACTAACTGAACCACACTAGCCAGGGCTTAAGCATGTACTTTTTTAAAAAATATTTTATTTATTTTTAGAGAGGAGGAAAGGGAAGGAGAGAGAGAGGGAGAGAAACATCTATGTGAGAGAAGTACATTGATTGGCTGCCTTCAGTATGTGCCCCTACAGGGGATGGAACCTGTAACTCAGGCATGTGTCCTGAGAATTGGGAATTGAACTAGCAACCTTTCACTTTGTGGACTAAAGCCCAACCAACTGAGCCATGCTAGTCAGGGCAAGCCTGTACTCTTAACCATTATATTACATCGATCTAGTTTTAGATGAATGAATGAAAATCATTTGTGTTAGAAAAGGCACATTTGCATTTGGACTTAGTCATTGAAGATTAAACTTGCTATCTATGAATGTTTTATAAAACTTGATTTCTGTGGATTGAATTTATCCAATACAAGCAAAAAACTTTAATAGCACCAGAGCATGTATACTACAAAACATCTTTGTTTCTCATCCTTTTCATTTTGCAGCCTTACTCTACATGTACAAAATATTCATAATATATGATCCCGAGAAAGAATTCCTAAAGCAAAAATTGTGGAGATGAAGCGTTATGTGTCTGTCAGTGGATGGGTAGGTCTTTGAATGGTCAGCACAGATTAAGGAGTAAAGGAAAAAACTAGGGAAAAGAAAAGATTTTATACTTTTATTTTATAGTTTGTATAGGTAGATTTTATGTAAATGAGTTGAGTAGATCTATATAAGTGCTGGTCCAAGTAGTGGCCATTTAATAGTGGTTTTTACTAAATTTGAAAATGGGTCAGAAAATCATCTCAAATTCAACACTGATTCCTTTCTTTTAAAATATTTAGAAGACAAAGTGAATTGAAAGTTCTTGTATCAGTGATACAAAGTTAAATCTGGGCCTGCTCAAGTAAAATTCTCAGAAAGTTCACATGTCTTTTTAGACATAGAATGCTGCAATTCAAAGGCAAAGTTTAATTGAAACAACAACTGGCAAATGTGTTGTTTTATCAAATATTAAGCAGTAATTCTTAACCACCCTTTCACTGAAAACTGGTATGGTAATGAACCACTTTTATTTGTGGAAGCCTATGGTTTACTTCAGGCCTGCTGGCTGGAGAAAAGGTTCCTAGGTTTTTTAGGGAGCACCTAAAGTAAATACGGCTCATGTTCATTCACCTCTTTTAAAGTCACTGTGGAGTGGAGGATGTCTTTTAGTATATTTTCACAAGCTAAAAGTATATAAACAAACTCCTTAAGTTGCTGACAATCAGTAATCAGGCCTTGAGTAGAAAAAGGAAATGATGAAAGAATTCAGTCCAGGATTCAGACCCCAGAAACTCCGCATGAAGAGCATTTTAGGGAATTTCATCTGCAATTAATGAGTCGGGAGGACCTTCTTGAAATTTCAGCATGAGGTCAGAGGAGAGATGGAGAGAGTTGAATTGGCTTGGTCTGGTCTGGGGTCTGGTGTCTCCTTTGTGGTATGATTGTGAGGCAGGGCGCCTTGATGCTGGAATTCCTACATAAACTTTGCATGCCTCTGGGCTAAGCATACTTTTAAAGTGGGAGACATTTCTGGGGGAAGTAACACAAAGCTGCTGTTTTAATAAAACCTTACTTAATGGGACTTCCAGTGGGACTTTAATGGGTATTTAATGGGACTTTATTTTTTAAAGCTATGTGAGAAGAGATTTTGATTTGGAAGGGGTTAGAGAACATGCAGTGGGAAGAAAAAGTTAAGAGTACAGGGCACTTTATGTTGACCACTTCCTGGGTACTAGGAAGTTTTACGCTGACAAAGAGTTAAGAAGATATGTGCTGTGAGGGAAGAAAACTTTGCAGAAAGGAGAGGTAAGGAGCATAGTGTAGATAAAACTCTACTAACATATCACAAATTGTCATTAAGCGTAGCATTTAAGTACTTTGTGCAGGAGAATTTTTCAAGTCACCAATGCTGCATAGTATATGGTTCATTACTATTTTAACAATAACAAAACAAACTTTAATCACCAAAATCTTAGTGGATAGTTTATTTATAACACATTAGTCACTGAGCATTCAGCTGCTTCAAATACTGTAATACTTGAATTTCTTTGTAGTGAGTCCACAAGTGTTGTGTTTATCTTCACCTGATGATATGTTTATTGATTTTTAGGGAAAGAGGGAGGGGAAGAAAGAGGGAGAGGGAAGAGAGAAAGAGGGAGAAGCATCCATAGGTTGCCTACCCCAGCACCCTGACCGGAGATTGAACCCGCAACCCCGTGGTGCATGGGACCACGCTCCAGCCATCTGAGCCTCCCTCCCAGTTAGGACTCCACAGTTGTTTTTTTTTATTTCATTTTAATTTGCTGCTCTTTTGTATAAGTCATCATCCCAATGTATTGTAAGTTCAGGAAAGATATATCACGAGAAAATAACTGACTACAACCCTCTCCTTTAGGAGCTTCTTTAATGAAGGTGCTCTCCTGTGCTCTTGTGAGAAGCAGTAAGGGAAGAAAAAGTATATTTGCCCTGGCCTGGTGGTTCAGTTGGTTGGAGCATCATCCAGAATACCAAAAGGTTTTGGGTTCGATTCCCAGTCAGGGTACATGCCTACATTGCAGGTTCAATCCCCTGTGAGGGCAGTACATACTTTGGTTGAAAGAGACCCCTGTCAAGCACCAACAGGAGGCAGCCTGTTGTGAAGTAACACCTCTCAATGAAGTAAACACCCTCGGGTAATGATTAAATAAATAAACAAGTAAAAAGAAAAAAACACGTTTGTGAGTAATCTGTCTGAAGGGAAGAAACGATGCTCAATTTACTGGAAGTAGTCTATTTAGGTTTTGGAAGATGGAATATTCTTAGCGCACAATCTTTTATCTGGGCAGTCAAAAAATGTGGCTTAAGCCAAACCCCTTTACCTTGTGTATTCTAGACTTTGGGGAAGGGTGTCAAGAGATTAAATTTTATTGTATGGGTGTCATTGCTACCTGAGAATAATTCTTCTTCTTCTTCTTTCAGTGCTATAAATAACTTCTTCATAAGTGACTCCACCAAATTTAATGATGCCGAGAAGTTTAAGATCTAGGATTAGTTATTTAATATTATGTAAGGAGCTCAAAAGCTATCTCTGAGAGGTGATAAACAGTGACTTTTAAGAGACTAAATGGACTAATTATCAGGATTAAAAGAATTCCAGTATCATATTAATATATTGTAGTTATGACTTCAATGGAATTTCTTTGGATGTCAGAAGTGGTGTTCAGCACTGTTATCAGTAGTTTCTGTTAATTAAAAGGTGTTTATTTTCTGGTCATATTTGTTGCTCCATCACAAAATCTTTTATATTTTTTAGATTAGTTTTATATTGACCCAATAGTGTATTTTTTCAGTTCTATGAATACATATAATTCAAACGTTTGAAGAGATTAAATTTAAACAGTACAATGAATACTTTACGCAACTATTACTACATAACTGATATAAACTAAAGTTTTATACACCTTGTAACATCACTGTGAATTGGATCTCAAGTCATATATATCAGACTCTAATAACAAAATAAACATTGCTTCTAATTATTCTTCTAAAGGATTAAAGAAATATGTTAATAATTTTGTATTTATTAACTAATTTACTGTAAAAAATTCCGCATTACATTCTATGCTGCGAGTATAGTTTATCCTGGAACAATGGGAATCTTTGCTCTTTCACCAGTTGACAGTCGTCATCATTAACAGTCATAAATGGCTAAGAAATTATGGTAGTAATTTTGTTCCTTCATAAATATTCAAAGTACTGTGGACAGTGCAGCATATCATGTTTCTGAGTATCTTTTATATTGAAGGTTTCATTCACAGCAACATGATTACAAATACACTGGGGCACATGGGTTTTACACATTTAGTAAAATCACATTGTGAATCATCTTCACTGTAAAAATCTTGCATGTATTTTTTTCTTTTTGGAATTTGGTTCAAACTAATTTGAAGTTTGCTGTAGAATTAACATTTAAATTAGTATTATCACTATTTCTATTTCCAGATCCACCAGTTGAATTTGGTCATGTTTTTGTATTTTTTTTACTTCATCATTCTTTTTCCTCTCAATAAAATCTGTTTTAAGTGTACTTAGTAATAGTTTAATTAGATGTTGAAGTTACCACATTCAAAAAGTGTGTTACAGAAACTTGGTTTCAAAAGCTTTTGAAAATTACCCCATAGTTCACAACTAACTGAAAGTTCTGTTACTATAAAATTAAGCCTATCAACATTAATGTTCCCCTGTCAGTGATGTTGAAATTTACCATCAAACGCCAGAAAATAAAACTAGATGCTAATGAAGAAAAGATGGAATCAACTGTTCTTAATTGCTATTGTAACATTTCTCCACAGTTTATCACAACTGGTGATAGTGAGCTTGTTGCTGAGGATCCATGAAATTACCCTGGTATTTTATCTACTGCTTTATTTTTTTAAATTAAGTACTCAGTACATTGATTTCATAACTGCTAATGGATTGTAACCTGCAGTTTGGAAAACATTGGTCTAGGACAACAATTTTCATCCTTTCCTCCTTTTTTTTAAAGATTTTATTTATTTATTTTTAGAGAGAGGGAAACATCAGCGTGTGGTTGCCTCTCACATGGCCCCCACTGGGGACCTGGCCTACAACCCAGGCATGTGCCCTGACTGGGAATTGAACTGGTGACCTTTTGGTTCACAGCCCACGCTCAGTCCACTGAGCTACACCAGCCAGGGCTCAACATTTTTCTCATAAATTAATTACTAAAATTATGTGCCACATCAAATGTAAATAAATTTTTTGCTGGTCTGCCAAGGAAAATAGGCATAATTTTAATTCATTCACACCAGGCAGCTCTTGTTGTGTTGGCTGTTGTCATTTTTTAAATTTCACAATCTAAGGGAAAGATGTTATTGCCTCAGACTAAATAGTCCAGTATTGCATGTTTAAAGAATTGTTGTGGCACACCCGTGTGCTGCGGCACAGCGATTGAAAATCACTGGTCTAGGAGGATCATAGTCTAGCAAGATCATACTTGGTGAGCAGGATAGTGGCACAAAGTGAATTCAGAAGAGTAACAAAGCCCAAGTCCCAAATTTATAAACTGCAATAAAGATTTTGGCATTTATTTTAAATTTGATGGAAAATCTTGAGGATTATAAGCTTGATATGATTTGAGTTTTGAAAAGATCGCTGTGACTGCTGGGTGGCAAATTCATTAAAGGGGTGGGAGCAGAGCAGGGACAGGCAAACCCTGGACCACAAGTCAGATCTGCACACCACTGGTTTTTGAAAGGCCTGCAGGCTAGGAATGGTTTTTATATTTCGGATGGTTGGGAATAAATCAAAATAAGGATAATATTTTACAACCTATAAAAATTATATGAAATTCAAACTGTGGTGTCCATAAATAAAGCTTTATTGGAGCTCATTTGTGTACCGTTTCTGTGCTACAGAGGGCAGAGATGAATATTTGTGACTGAGATAGTATGTCCCGCAAAGCCGAAAATATTTACTCTATGGCCCTTTACAGAAAATATTTGTTGATCCCTTTACTAGATTATAGGCAGATATATCAGTAAGGAGGCTATTGCAAAGTCCAGGAGATAGATGGTGGCTTGGACTGCGGGCAATAGTACATGGGAAAACAAGTGGGGATCAGTGTGGGGGACCGTTTTGGAGCGGGGGCTGAAAAGACTGGCTGTTGAATTGGTAGACTGGTGGGATTGACTGGAAAACACTCTTTATCCTGAAAAACGAACCATCTTGCCAAGAAAGTAAATAGATTATGTTGCATTTCTTTCTATATATTTTAAAAGAAAAAAGAAAGATGTATGTAACTCTTAAAAGCAACATCAGTATAAGATGGAAAACATTTATATATTTGTCTGATATATAAAGGCATTTTTAATTGTAATTCTTGCTCTATAGCTTCTTGCCATGTATTTTTAAATTTCCCAACCTCTTCTTAATATATGCTCATCCTAAATATTACAACTGTTCCATAATTTTTGGAAACAGTATATTGTTTTAAATGGCTTGCAAATATAAATTTGGGCCGAATGCTTACAAAGCCCTCTAGGTTTCCTGTAGGTGCTTTGACTATAGCCTGTCATTTTTCATTTGCATGAGTTTGTCAGCTGTGGCAGGGTTCGACTTTTTATTATTTTTAGGGATGAAAGTTATTAGGTTTTGCTTTTTAAGTTTTTTCCCCTTGTATAGCACCCTGACTATGATAGAAATACTCTTTGAAACCTTAAAGCTGGATTATGGGATATTTACCATACAATTACTTTTTAAACAGCAATCTAAACCTTTAAAATGTGTAGCATTTGTTTCTGCTACACCTGAAATGTATAAAATTTTATAAAAATTATATTTGCTCTTCCTGACATTTGTAAAATTTTATAAGAACTATGTACAGTTCTTTATACTTTTCTGTCTCTAGTAATATGACGGACTAGATAATGTAAAAAGCCCTTCTGCTTCAAATCATCTAGACATGCTAGCTAAAATATAACAAGCATCCACTTAAATGAACAGCTGAGCTTTCAAGAAAGTAAGTGAAACGCTGAGGATCCAAAAATGGAAAGAAGATAAAAAATCGGAGTGTGTAAACTGACATTTTGGCTGCTCCATTGTTTGGGGTGAGTTACTGGTCCAGATACTGTAGGGATTTGAATTTTAATACTCATATGGGAATAGGCTACAAGGCCTTGAGACTGCAAAGTGGGGAACTGTATCACACTCCAAACATAAAACCAGGGTCTTAAAGGACTATACCTTTAGCAAGATGTTAGATGAGGAAAAGAACCCACCCACCAGCACAGGGAGACTACAAAGAAGCTTGCAAATAAGACTCCCCTTAGAATTTGTAACTATGGACTTGCCTCATATTCACTTGGAGTTTAAATTAATATTACCTGCTTGGTCTGGGAAAACCTAACTGAGAAACTAATACTAAAAAAAGAATCATAGGGCAGCAAAACTTCTTGAGTTACTTGGAAGAAGCAAGTATAAAACATCCTTAATGGGACAAGTTTTCAGAATTCCCACAGGTAGGCTGCATGAAGATGAGTTTGCAATACCCAGTTTAAAAATTTACAGGATGGTCATCCATTATCACAAATCAGTGGACACAATAGAATTAAATCCCTAAGACTTTCAGATAATTGTCATACAGAGACCATAAAATAAGTATGCTTAAAATGATTAAAAGCTTAAAATAAGGAAATGAAATGTAAGATAGTAAATCAAAAAATTTGGAAAGGGATCCAATAAAACTTATAGAAATTAAGTCATTAAAATTTAAAAATGCATGGATTAATAAGCGGAAATAGTTGAAGGGGGAATAAATGGCTAAAAGAGAGAGCTGAAGAAATTATCCAGAATGCAGGAAAGAGAGAAAAGGAGGAAAATAAGAAATCTTTGGAGAACCAGAAATTGAATGAGATGATCCAACATGTCTAAAAGAAGTTTCAGCAGAAGAAAAAAGATTATGGTGGTGGAGGAATATTTGAACAGATAGTAGCTGAAAATATTAGAATTAATGAGGGGCAGAAGTTGTTAGATTCAGAAGCCTAATGAATCTCAAGCAGGATAAATTAAAAATTAATTCTCACTTAGACACTATGAAAACAAAGAAAATATGGCAGTTTTTATGAATAATATTCTACTAAGATATTGAAATAAGGTTTTAAATATACCAGTCATAGTGATACATTTCCACTGTTCTGTGTGCTCACTATCAGTTCAATTTGTGACTTAAGAGTTTTTACTTTGTAAGGTGTTTGATGATAAAGTTTTTGTCATGGAACATTAGTGTCTATTCATTAGTAGTGTCATGAGGAAAGTATTTCTTTTTGTGATGAGTTTTCTTCTTGAGGGAACTGAGGAAATGGACCATCAAGAAAATGAGGGTTCAGCAGCAGAGCCAGGAGGCCCTGAGCAGTGTGGAGGTCACTGGAGTAACATGGCCCTTGCCCTCCTCCACCCCGCCAGCTCCTTGGCTTGTTGTCCTCTCCCCACCTCTTTCAGCCATGTCTTCTATGGTCAGCTGCCCTGTGCTGCTCTCCGCTGCAGCTTCTGCACCTTGGCCCAGAGCACTGCAAAGTAGCCCTGCTTGGGGCTTCTGGAGGAATTGGACAGCCTCTTTGCTTCTGAAGAACAGCCCTTTGGCGACCCACCTGGCCGTCTATGATATTGCTCATATACCCAGAGTGACCATAGATCTGAGCCTCATTGAGACCAGGGCCACTGAAAGGCTATGTGGGACCTGAGCAGTGGCCAGACTGCCTGAAAGCTTGTGATTTGGTAGTTATTCCAGTCAGAGTCCCAAGAAAACCAGGCATGAAATGGGATGGATGACCTGCTCAACATTGCTGCCACAATCGTGGCCACCCTGACTGCTGCCTGTGACCAGCATTGCCCTGAGGCTATAGTCTGCCTCATTTCAAATCCTGTTAGCCCCACCATCTGATCACATCTGAGGTTTTCAAGAAACATGGAGCATACAACCCTAATAAGGTCTTTGGGGTGACAACCCTGGGTGTTGTTAGAGCCAACATTTTCATTGCAGAACTGAAGGATTTGGACCCAGCTCAAGTCAATGTTCCTGTCATTGATGACTGTGCTGGGAAGACCATCATACCCCTGATCTCTCAGTGTGCTGTCAAGGTGGACTTTTCCCAGGACTAGCTGACAACCTTGCTGGGCGAATGGGGGGGCGGGGGGCGGGGCATGTAGGTAGTCAAGGCTGAAGTTGGAGCAGGCTCTGCCACCCTGTCCATGGCATATGCTGGAGCCCGTTTGTCTTTTCCCTTGTGCCTGCAGTTAGTAGACAGGAAGGAGTTGTCGAATGTTCCAAGTCCCAAGAAACAGTCCCTGTTTCTCTAAACCACTGCTGCTGGGGAAAAGGGCATCAAGAAGAATCTAGGCATCTGCAAACTCTCCCCTTTCAAAGAGAAAGCTGAGGCCATTCTTCAGTTGAAAGCCTCAAGCAAGACGGGAGAAGAGTGTGTAAAGAATATGAAATGAGAAAGCAGTTAGGGAGCAGCACTCCATTTCCTTAAGTTATTAAGGCATCATGTCACTGTAAAGTCATTTCAGATACCTTTGTGTTTCAATTTGCTTTGCTGATGAGTATTGTATTAAGGTTACCATACCTTCCAAATTGTGGGTCATTCTACTGGTACATCACTAGAAGTGGGTTTTGATTTTCAAAAAAAATGAAGGAAGGAAGGAAAGAATGGAGGAAGGAAGGGTTCAACTTCTTCCCAAATACATGGGAGACTTTAAAATCATTGATCGAAAATAATAGCAGATCTATCTGAAATTTTACCTCCCCCCCAAAAAAATTTTGTAACCTTACTTATTCACTTAGTTAAGTTTTAGGATTTATTTTTTCTGTATCATGAAATCTTTCATTTCTTTTTCCTTTTTTTCACCTGTTCTTTTTTTATTCATAGATGGCTAAAAGAACAACTGTATTTGTGTCACTTAAAATGGTTTATTCATATTATGTTTAAAAAGTAAAATGAAAATAAACAAAACTCGCTTTGCTTTCTTTGTTTAGTTAATTAGCATTTCCGTTTTTATTTATTTTCCTTATTATTGCACCACCTGGGCAGCAGACAATTATAGTGGGCCCCCCCGTGAAAATGATTACCTCCATAATCTACTCTTTCCTTGTGGGCCATCTGTTTTGATGTGGGGTAGAATTAGGCAGAAGAAAATCTGCATGCTCCTGACAAGTTAAAATTTCACTTTGAAATATTCTTTCTTTGACCTCTACCAGCATTAATTGTAGTTCTGCCTTAGAGTTTTGTGAGTTAAATGTTTCCTGGCCATTTAAGCTATACAGCTTCATTTATGAGGTAAGGGGTGTGTGTGTGTGTACACGTGCATTGTGTGTGTGTTTTCGGAGAGTGGGGAGGAGAGGAGAGGAATTTCAGGTATTCTTTTGTCAAGCATATACACATTCATGCTGCTTTTCCAAAGTATGTAAAGCCTCTTCATAATACCCTCCACTTATTACAAGATCTCATTTTAACCATTATGATGCATGAGAAAATGTATGTATGTATGTATTTGAGATGTAGAAATTGTCTAGCTTCTAGTTTGTGTTTTTGGACATTCTTTATGGTTTTAAATATCTTCTAAAAGTTTCCTTATTATTCAGTTATAAATTTTATACTAGAAACTTATATTTCAAATAGCACATTTAAATTTTTTTATTTTTTTATATTTACAGCTGATGTATTATTTTATCAGAATATAAGTTTTCAGCAAGGAGATGTTCACATTTTCTTTGCACATTTCCATATACAAAAATGAGTTTAGGTTTTTTCACTTTTTAAATCAACAGACTATGCTTTCTTTATAGTCATTCATATTTAATATGTCATGAATATTAAATTATGTTTGTATTTGTATTTAGGTGACTATTACATGGTTAAAAAGATTTTGGAGGAAAGCAGTTCAGGTGACTTGAACATAAATTGCGTAGATGTGCTTGGGAGAAATGCTGTTACAATAACTATTGAAAACGAAAATTTGGATATACTGCAGCTTCTTTTGGACTACGGTTGTCAGGTACAACAAGGCTAGATAATTTTACTCAGTAGCTGCTAAGTACTGTTGAATATGCCATGTTTTCTTCTAGTTTCTGCTCCTCCTGCCTTCCTCCCTATCTTCTTTCCTTCCTTCCTTTCTTCTCTTTCTTTCACTTTTTATTTGGTTTGAGCCATGAGAAGTTCTAAAAACAAATCAAAAGCCTCTTTTAAAACTTAATTTTTTTCTCTCAACTTTCACTCCCCCACCCCCAGGTCTTATATGTTTTACAACATCTGACAGAGATAAATTATCATGACTTATTAGAGATGACTTTGTTTTTATTATTTATATTATTATTATATGATACATTAAAAAATGTAAGTGTTCTAGAAGTGATGGGGGAAAGATTTTTCTGTGACCCATGCAGTTTACAAGCATAGAACAAGTGCTCCTGACTCACAAAGCAATTTTTAATTCGACTCTGATTTGCTCCTGTTTCATTAAATTTTCCTTTGAGCCTTAATTGTAATGTTCACTTATAACTAATGAATATTTTTAAACTGGAAAATACTGAGCTTTCATATTTCTATCAGTTCAGGTAGAAGAATGACATGAGTATAAGTCTTGAAAGAATTCAGTCAAGAGGTTCTGAAGGAAATTTAATAATAATATTTTCCTCTTTTTAATTAGTTTATGATGGGACTCACATGAATTCTGTCTCTTTTTTTCAAATAGTATGATTGTTCTATTGTAGCTTTAACTTATTAAGGCATATATATATATATTGAGTGGCATCAAGAAGCACTCAGAAGATTTTAAAAACGTAAATGGTTTAGTTGTATGTACAACATGTGGCATTGTCTCTATACATATTAGAGTAGAAAAAGAAATTGCCTTCCTAGCAATTTTAGTTATCTAGAACACCAATGACACCCAGAAAGTAAGTAAAATATACCTCTGAGCAGCCAGCCAGAGTAGATGCCTGGAAGTTTCCCACTTGGGAACTTTAGTCAGAGGAGCATTTCTGGAGCCTCCTTCAAAGTCTATGTTTGCTCATTTATATTCCACTTTAACAAACTTGGGTACTTAGTTTTTTCATCCATAGAGAGAAGTGCTCGAGAGGGGCATGAGACCTGCAGTAGAACAAAATGAGGCAAGGTATCCCTGGCTGTTTAATGAAGATGTCAGCAGCATTGCATACATGACAGTCTCTGAGGAGCTGTGTGCTAGAATGGTAATTAGTGTTTGTAACAATGGCCCAGAGTCAGTAAAGACAAATTAAATTGTATTCAGTACCAATTGTTTTAGAAGAAAGAAGAATATATACTGAACTTCTAAAAGGAGAAAACTTCTGTCAAAATAATTTAAATTTAAAAGTTAAACACATAAAGGCATAAGCTTCAGTTACATAGAAAATAAGGTTGTAAAGGAAGTCCTGGATGCTTCTGGAAAAAGGCAGTATTGTGGTATAATGATCATTTTTGTCTTACACATATGATTCTGTGTATATAATCTGCAATATATACCTGGTTCTTTCACATACCCTATTACATTTGAACATCATAGCTAGCCTTATAGATGATACATTTTATAGATCAGAAAACAGGCTCATAGAGTTTAATGATTTGCCTAAAGTTCTAAACTAAGGGCAAACCTAAGATTTGAACCTGATCTGACTGCAAATTTCATGCTTTTTCCAGTTCACTGAGTCCTGTCTCAGGTTGCCTATGTCCTGTGTACCTATCAACAAATGTCCAAGGCCTTCAATTGGGTGCGATTGTGGAAGTGAATAGGTGAAATATGAGTTTCATTCTAAATGATATTAAAATTAACTGGACAATGAAAGTACACATGAATTTCAAATCATTTAAAAAAACAAAAGTATATTTAACAAGTGCTGAGTGGTAATATAACAATACTTGACCCTTGTATATTACTTTGAGTGTTTTCATGTATTTTATCTCGTGTGATACTTATGGCTCTCAGCTGGACAATCCCACCCCACCCCACCCAGCCAAGGTTTTTTTGGCAATATGTAGAGATATATTTGGTGTTGCAACGGGTTGGGGGTGGTTACTACTGGCATCTGATGAGTAGAGGTCACAGATGCTGGTAAGCATCCTACAATGAATACCCAGGACAGCCCCCACAACACAGATTTACCTGGTCTAAAATGTCGATGGTTCCACCATTGAGAAACCCTGTTTTACACTTAAGCCTTTATGGTTTACAATAAATGTTTTGGAAACATAGAAAAGAAAAGATCACTGTGGATTGGAGCTATCAAAAAAGGTTTCATGGGAGAATATCAGTTGAGCTTTGAAATCTTAATAATTGCTAATATGTATATAGCACTACTTTGTGCCAAGAACCTTAAATATATTTGACTTCTTTAATCCTTTCAATAGCCCCCTGTAAGATAGGTATTATTATTATTTATATTTTATAGAGGAAGAAACCAAGGTAGAGAAAGGTTAAGTCACTGTAGAAATGGCAGACCTGGAACTTGAACACAGCTTCTGCCTCCAGAGTCCATGCTTTTACCCAATACCTGAAACTACACTTAAAAAAATGTGTAGATAGGCCCAGAACAGGGGATGTGAAGAATAATGTAAACAAAGGTATGTGCAGTGTGCATCCTTGAGACAGTGAATTGATTTAGCTTTTTTAAACAAAATATTTGGGGTGGATAGTAGTGGGAAGTATTTGGAGAAAGAGTGAAAAGAAAACTGAGGAAAATGGTCTGATTGCCAGGCTAAGGAATTTGTTTTTTTTATGATAGATAGTGGGGTCATGAAATGAACTTGAAAAAAGATGTGATCTAACCAGTGTTATTTTGGAAAGACTATTCTAGTGGCTGTGTTTTGTATTCAGAAAATGGAAAATGGGGAAGGCTGTAGCTTCTGTGGGCAGTTTGTAATCCAGATGTGAAGAGGTTAAAGCCTGAACTGGAATAGTGGCTGAAAGAATGGGAGGGGTGGCAGATGGGAGAGATGTTATGAGGAAGAAGTGATAGAATGTAGTGAGCATTTAAATTTGGAGAGGAGAATTGAGGAGTCCAAGATGAATTGGAAATCTGAGAAATGGGTGACTGGAAGGATGAAAAAAGCATGAGAAGTTAAGAACAGAAATCGGGCTTGGGGCAGAGAACTGTGAATTCTGGCTCTAGCCTCATTTCTTTTGGGGATATCAGGCAGTCTCCAGAGGACAGTTGCACATGAAGATTTCATCTCCAGGGAGCCGTCAGGCTGGAGGGATGCAGCACACACGACTGTGGAGATGGTCCTCCCACACGGTGAGCATGAGTGAAATCACAGAGAAGAGCAGACAACCGGTGCCAGTTCTTTCTTAGGGAACATCTGTATGAATAAAGGGCACTGGGAGGGAAGGGTGTCACTGAAGGAGTTAGGATAGTGCAGCATTGTGAAAACCAAAGAAACGGTTTAGTGCGATGCTTAGAAATCAAGGAAAAGGAGGAGGCAGGGAAGGCTATTGGGTTCTGAAAGGCCATTTGCATCAGTAGAATTAAGAAAATTATATGCATGGGTTTGAGAATTTGACAAAGTGAGAGAGAAAATTGGAGTGGTAAGAAGATAGGATCAAGTCAAGTTAGCAAAGCATGAGAAAGTATTTTATGTTTTGGGAGGTGGGGACTAGGACTGCTGTGACTGAATGAAGAACCAAGGTCCTGTAAATACAGAAGAGCATTATATAGAAGTCCAAGGTGGACTATTTAAGGAAATAAGTAGTTTCTTACTCTGAGCTTAAAAGAAAGAGTATGGGAGTTGTTGAAAATTCCTAAGGTGAGAAGGAAGATAGCAACCTCATTAATATGTAATAAGTATATAATTGAATAGATTTTAGTAGACAATGATCAATATCTGTGAGACATTGGGAAGCAAAATGAATGAGGACATTTTGTATACCTATAGGTATTTTTTAATAATTTTAAACTTTCTTTTCAGAAATATCTTTGATTTATCAACTAACATACCATACAGAGTAACTTGATGGTAACTCCTTATCTACATGGACTTTCTTTACATAAATAAATGTACCTGAAGCTTAATGCTTGTAGGAATTGACAGATTTAATGTGAATCTTTCTTTTTTCTTTACTAAATAGTGTATTTGAATATAATTTAATTTTACCATCAAAAGTATGAACCATTGAGAATGTAATCATTTTACTTTGCTTCATTTAGTCTGAAATTAAACACATTTGTCCTTATACTAAATGGCTTCAGACTGCTGTGTGTTGATAATGATTTTGCTTATTGATACTTTCTCTTTTCACATTAACTTTTAGCCGTTATTTTCTTTCTCCCTACCTTGCTGGTTTTAATCTAGAGCTGTTCTCTGATTCAGTAAAGACCTGAAGGTACTTGGGGAAACCAGATAGCCATCATTCATAGACAACTCTAAGTCAGTGTGGTTAAGGCAGCTCCTTCTGGGAAATGATGCCCGTGAAGTTGGTTTGCAATCACTCGGTATGCTTTTGTGGGGGTTGTGGGGGCAATTTGCAACTGGACTCCTGGTTATATTTCAGATGGTTAGAATTGCCTGGTATTTTGACTTTACGAACAGTGGCATTACTACAGTTAGCTTTTAGATTAAAATTGAAAATCAGAAATTAAATGTTAAACAGGAATGAACATATGGTTCTTTTTGTTTTTTGCTTCACCTGACCAAATACAGTAAAAACTAAAAACCTAAGAGAAATATTTACAAAGCAGAAGACTTTAAAGGATAGGCAACAGCCCAATGAACCCTAAAAGTTTTAGGGAATAAAAAAATGAACTAAGTTTCCTATCAGGGCAGGGAGTTTTCCCTGTGAGAACTAATGGTTGAGTGTGGCCCCCGAACCTGTTTGGGGACGCTTACTCCTATTTTTAGACATCTGGATAAAGTCAGTAATTTTCAGCCCTGTTTTTGACATCTACATAAAGTAATGAAACCTTTATTCCTTCCAGCTATGAATATTAAAGATCTTGTACTTTCTTTTTTAAGAGAACATTGATTTAAATAGTTGATAAATATTATTACAGTTTAAAAACATACAGGTCAAAAATAATCAGGGCATTCTTAGATTAAATTGTTTTTATTCTCATGTTTCCCTTTTGCTTTTATGGTTCTCCTCTTAAAACAAAAAACAAAACGAAAAGCAACTCCAAAACCTGATGTCTCAGCTTCCAAGTATTGTAGTAAAACTGTATGTAGACTTTGTTACAGAGTTGAAAGTCCCCATTTCCTCAGCTTCTAATCACTTTTTCTCCCTGTCCAAGTTGAAGCTTCAAAATGAGCTGTAGTTCGGGGGTAAAACTACAAAGTCACTTTTTCTTCCTGTGTCTAAGACATTGGTAGCCTAGTTCTTTGTGGTTTTTACTTGCTTAAATTGTTCATATTAATTTCAAACTTGTACATTCAAGCCAGCCATGTATGTTTTCAAGATGAGAACAGAGGGCACGCCCTCTATTTATCTATTTTCCATGGTCTCCTGTCTTCATGGTTGTATTGATGATCATTTTTATTAGACTGAACAGAATTTTTTACCTGTAGTACTAGTTTGGGGCAGTTTCTTTTATAGATTTGGAATGTTAAGATTCTTTTGGTCCAAAATTCAAGAGTAAAGATGCTGGAAAATATTTTCAGCTTTAACTACTGCACAGCTTAGCCCTGTTCCATTAATAAACCCTTCTATCAAGCACTTGTTATTTTACCAACTCCTGTGGTCAAACCCGAACAGACACGTGTATGGTGCTCCACACAAGTACTGCTAAGGAAAGGAGGTGTACCATTTGGACAGTCTGCATTTTTGAAAATCCAGAATTACTATGTATAATACAGTTGAAATTCTTTACTTATGAATTAGTAAATAATTAGTAAAATAGTTTACCTTCTTATCCTTCATTTTTAAGGTCCACAGTTGCACTTTTGGTGGCAATCAACTGAAGTAGTGGGAGCTGTTGATATACTACTTAACCATTGACCAAAACGATCATCACGACCAACTATAGTAGTTAGTACCTTTAAATGTTTATTAACTTGGATTTTTAAATAAAAATAGATCTCCTGCTCCATTGCCATCTTTTTCTTTCCCCAAATTTACTTGTCTTAAGAAAATAGATTTCTTTTAGTTTGTAAAATTTACTTTAAAGTAAATAGACACAAGAATAATATTGCTTTCAGGAAACCTTTTTAAAATCAATCATATTTCCATAATTTTGTCATTGTGGACCAGTATTTGTGTTTGGAACATTCCATAAGTTAAGTTGAAGATACAAGTTAGTTTCCACTTTAATTTATGAATTAAATATAAACAATGAAATCATAAAACCAGAAGAAAATGTAGGTGAATGTTTAATTGATTGGGAGTGGAAGGACTTTTCTAATGACAAAAACAGTGGACAGAAATCACAGTGGCACAGCCTTCAGCTGTATAGAAGTTAAATTTCTGGAATTCAGTTATCAAGTGAACTTTAGAAAGCAGATGGATAACTGGCCAAAGATATTACAAGGTCATTATCTTTTTAAAAAATATTTTATTTATTTATTTTCCGAGAGAGGAGAAAAGAAGGAGAGAGGGAAAGAAACATCAATGTGTGGTTGCCTCTCATGTGTCCCCCACTGGGAACTGGCCTGCACCCCAGGCATGTGCCCTGACTGGGAATCGAACCGCGATCCTTTGCTTCACAGGCCCACGCTCAATCCACTGAGCTACACCAGCCAGAGTCAAGTTCATTATCTTAATATTTGACAAATAGGTGAAAAACACCAAAATCAGAAGAGGACATGAAAAAATCTCAGAAAATATAAAATATTAAACCTTACTAATAATCATAGATGAGATACTAATATTTTATCATATTAATTAAAAATTAATGAGCACTGATGACAAGGGAGTAAGTAGTATAGTTTCCTACCCCAGTGGCTGGGGGGTACTTTGGATAGCACTTTGGCAGGATGTATCAGAAAAGAGATGTTCGTGTTTTTTCACCTAGTGCTTCCTCCTCTAAGAGTTTGCCTAGAAAATGGTCAGAAATATGGATAAAAATGTTAATTGTAATCTTACATGTAGCAGCAAAAAAACATAAAAATCTCAGAATAGAAGATGGGAAATATAAATAATTACATATATATGAAAATAGCATTTTTAAAGAATATTTAGGAACATGGAAAAATATGATATAGAAAGTGAAAAAAAAGAATTGTAAACTGTATATGTAATATGGTCCAAGGTTAAAAATATGCATAGAAAAGGAACTATATGGAAAAGCAGCAAAATGTTATCTAGTAGCAGCCATCTCACTGCCAATTAGGGATTTTTTCTTTACTCTTTATATTTGTTTATTGCTTTTGTAGTTAGGAAGATATTCATTAATAATAAATTACATATTAAAATGAGATGTTTGTTGTATATAAAAATTTAAATATACCATTTATATTAATGAGGGTGTAGTGAAACAAGCAGTTTCAATAACTAACTGCTGGAGTATAAACTGGCTGTCCTCAAAAAAGGATTGCTTAAGAAAGAATTAAAAATTGGTTGAAGATGATCTGGCATTGTCTGAATACTTTACCATGTATTAAGTGAACTATTTGACAAAAATTTGGACTACTAAAAAGTTAGTGTATGTATGACTTTCTCTAGAGGATGGTACTAATTTAATTGGTAGTAGTAATAAACCAACAGGAACAGAAAAAAGGTTTAAGAATATAGCTCCTCTACAAATGATCAGAAATATCTACAATCCTGTTCAATTTTCTGTAATCTCTCCTGCAGTTACGGTTATATTTTGGTAAACCTATTCCACCTTCTAGCCTTTAAACCCATTTACTTTCTTAGTGAGGAGGGTGGGGTATACCAGGGTATCGGAGTGACTGATTGCTGTTTTTCTTCTCCATCACCACCACTAGCAGTTGAACCTTGGGTTGTAAGGCCATGGTAGCCTTCACTTGCTCAGTGAAAGAGCACATTCTACTTTATTGCTACCAAAAGGCCTTTGTTGGAATTCTATTCTGTCAGCAGCAGCAAGGTCACATTTCAACAGCCTTATTACTTGTAGACAGGCAATCTCAGATACTTTATATACTTTTTTAACCATTTCAGTAAACTTATTCTGTAGTCTTGGCTTATCAAAATTGTATTTTAATAAATTTTGACTTTCAAAAACAGTTTTTTGGCACATAGATTATACTATAAACAATGAAATTATGAGCTTTTATTTATGTCTAATAGTGTTTTCATATAATTAAGAATGTATTATAGGAAAAATGAGGACTATTTTTCTCTTAAGAGATTAAATACAATTTTCTCCTCTTTATAACTAATAATATGGGAGAAATGAATAAAATTTTAGATTTCTCTGTAACTTTAAATTAATTAATTCATTAATTTGAAATTTGCAGTAACTAAATGGGAAAAATATAAACAAAGTATTTATAAAAGAGGGCAAAAAAGATTAATATGTTAGAAAATACTAAAATTTGCCAGTAATATTCTTCAGAATATTAGGAACCATTATTTTAAATTATTGTTGCCAAATTATTGATGCCAAAGATATCTTTAGAAGGGGGTGTGATAGGAAAAGGATCAGAAAGAGACACTGTAAAATGATTTTGGGATAGTAGGAATATGAGTATTGGTATCCTTCTTTCTGTATTTTTCAGATATTTTATAATGTGTATGCACTACTTTTACAGTGTTAGAAAAATTATAATATAAACTGTGCACTTGATCAGCTTATACTATGGAATGAAACCACTCTCAGGAAAACCTCTGTGAAAAAGTGAGAAGTGGTAGAAAGAGTATGCGATAGTCATAAAATAGCTGACCTTTTTGTTTAACCCTGGTTCTTTATTTGCTAATGTCTTTTTCTTCGTGCCATGCCATCGTCAGACCCTTGAGACTGTGTAGTGAAAGGAGCTCAGGCTCTGGAGGAATCCAGATTTGGGTTGTGATCTGCAGTTTGCCACTCTCTTGTGTGCCTGACACAGTAACTTCTCTGAGCCTCTGTTTTTTCATGGGAATTATAATGCTCACATTCGCAGGGTGTTGTGGGGGTAAATGAGTTGGTAAGTGTAAAGTGCCTGTAGTACCTATGATTGCTATTGATTTTGTGTATTGGTAACAGAAAGTAATACAGGTAATGATTGGGAATATATGGAGAATTACACAAAATAAAGACTGCTTCCTATTTACTTATCCCTTTCAAGCAGCTTCATTGCTATCAGTGAGGCAAGCTTTGCCACAGAGGTGTCATTTTTAGTTTTTCTCACACATTTATGCTCCGTTTTTTCATTATACTGTTTCTACAATTCTTGTTCTTTATTCTTGTCATGCATGTTTCCATAGTCTTTTGAAAATTAAAAACTTTTTCCTGATGTATTTCTCTAGATATCCTTCCTCTTTGTTAGGCAAACAGAAATTTAATTGTATGAATGTTTTTTCCTATTGAAGATTTTGTTTGTAATGATTATATTAACATTTATTAATTAAAGTTCAGTTTTTAGGTTCCAAAAAAATTTTTCTCCTGGAAAAATGTTTATTATATTTCTTAAATTAATTGTTCTTTTGTGCTTCCAATTTTTTCATTTTATTCTTCAAATTATTATATATTTTTGAAGTCACAAATAACTTTTGACAGTTTCTATAAATATTTTTCAGAAACTAATGGAACGAATTCAGAATCCTGAATATTCAACAACCATGGACATTGCACCTGTCATTTTAGCTGCTCATCGAAACAACTATGAAATTCTTACAATGCTGTTAAAACAGGATGTATCTCTACCGAAGCCTCATGCAGTTGGTTGTGAATGCACGTTGTGTTCTGCCAAAAACAAAAAGGACAGCCTCCGACATTCAAGGTCAGAAAAATGGGATTTTTTTATAAATAAATGTGTGAGGCAATAAGATATGTGCCAGTGAAATTTTTTAGTTCTTGTTCTTTCTTTGTTGCTTTTAAGAAATATAATACTAATGAAAGCCAAACTTCTAGCTCCTTTGCTTAATACAATGAGTTCTGAAATTTTAAAGAAATGCTTACTAAATGATTAATAATTAGGACACTTCTTCAAATTATGAATAAAGTTTATTTCATATTTCTACTGGTGGGGGCTGGAGGCACTATTCACATGTTAGGAGCAGAGTTTATTAGTCAAAGAGAATTTCCAAGTAATAGAAAGGGGAGAGATACACTTCCTATCTTCTTATAACAAAAATTGTTTTCTATCTAACTAAATATTGTTGGGTTATCCCTCTTACTTTCTCTCTCATACCATTTATATTTAAGTCTATTTCTCTTCCCATTCTCTCCAGTTGAAAATAGTAGTAACAACTGAGGAGTGAATAAATGAGAAAGTACCCTATCCTAGGTAGGTTGAGTAAGGTCATACATGTTGAATGAGCTATATGGTTCTGGGCCAGGCTTGTGATTCTAATGTTCAGCATAAGCCTCTCTCTCTCTCTCTTTTTATATATGTATAAATATTTATATATATATAGTAGTATTAAGCATAGCATTTACTATGGAAAATGTGGTCTGGAAGTCCACAGGCAGATCATTGACAAGCTGTTTTTTAGTTAAGGATTGTTGTACAGTGTATATGAAATTAGCTTTAAAACTTTAAAATTTCACCTGGCCAGGTGCTCAGTTGGTTGCAGCATAGTCCTGTGCACCAAAGGGTTGCAGATTCATTCCCAGTTAGGGCACATTCCTAGGCTGCATGCTCAATCCTGGGTGGCATTGTATGGGAGGCAGCCAATTGATGTTTCTCTCTCTCACTTTTCCCCTCTCTCTAAATCAATTTTAAAAAACTGTAAAATATCCACATTCTCTCTCTCTTCATTTTATGAACAGATCTTTGATGGATTGACAGTCATAAATCCATAAATTGGGAAAGTCTCTTGGAAATGGATTTAATATTTATTTGCAGAAGTTGAATTGGAAATTTTTTTATATTTTCAAATTTATTTTAAAATGAGATTCTCTTTGATAACGTTTGGTTGACAGCTGACTATATTATTTACCTTTTTAGTTTTAAAATGGCTAGTCTGTAAGATGACTTTAAGGCTTCTTTTAGTTTAAAAATTCCTTCTTAATATTAACTATAAATATTTTTCAAATAGTATGCCTACGAACTGTAGTTGAAGCAGCTGGGGTGGTGGATTGGGGCTGGAAAGAACACTACCTAGGTTGGTTTCAGAACACTTGTTCTGAAAGCTTTTGGAGGATCTGTGGCTTGAGCTCAGTCTTTAAGCATGAACAAGAATTGAAATGTGAAAGACATTTTGTGCAGAGAGTACAAAGTGTGATTGTGGTTTATTTGGAGAACTGCAAATGGTTTGATATATTCTCAGGAAAGTTGGAGAGTTTGTATTGATGTTTGAGAAAGCAGTTATAGGAAAGGCCCTTGACTAAAGTCATTTTCAGGAATTGCTAAGCAGACCTGCAGAAGGGGGCTAACAAAAGGAATAAAAAGAGATATGGGATCAACGAAGTGAAAGAGCCAAGGATTATACGACATTGGTTTCTAAATTTCAGAGAGAGTGCAGTTTCAGGTGAGGATAAGGTCTCACCTGAAAGGTCTCACAATAATTTTAAATGGCTTAGTGAAGGGTAGTGGGCCATTGAGTTTAGAAAAATATTTTCAATGATATAATTGCTGTGATTTTCTTTTAATCTAAAAATTCTATGTGATGTGAAATGTTAAATAACTTTAAGGAAGATTTGAAATCTTATTTAAAAGAAGGCAATTTAAAAATGTTGAGAAACACTGAAATTGGGAGCAATAACAAAGTAAGGGACGACCAGTTAAATTTAATCTGCAGAAGTGTTTTGTTTAATCTGCAAAATGTTTTTTTATAATTTTAAATTTGAATGCCTGTAAGCCTCATGTACACGCAGCTTTACTCATATTATTACCCACTTCACCCCTGAAAGCAATTTAATTTATGAAATCTAGTACATATCTGCCAAGACAATAAGATATTGGCCTTGAGAATAATCTTAAGGATATGAAATATCTTTTTGATAAAGATACTTTAATATACTTCTTGTGTTTATTTAGTTATACAAGCAATGTATAAATAAGTCCTAAAATCCTTGTACAACTTCTAACTTTAATTTTTGTCAGATGTCTCATGACCAATTCTAGTCCTCCTCCTGTGTACAGAACTAACAAATGTCATTTTAATGTTCTACATCTGCTTCTTAATAGCTAATACTCCCATTGGTTAGAAATGTGAGGCCTTAATGAAAACATCATGGTACTGGCATAAAAACAGACATATAGATCAATGGAACAGGGTAGAGAGCCCAGAAATAAGCTTGCACCTTTATGGTCAATTAATTTTGACAAAGGAGGCAAGAACATACAATGGAGTAAAGATAGTCTATTCAATAAATGGTGTTAGGAAATATTGGACAGATATGTGCAAAAAAATGAAACTAGATAACCTTCTTACACTATATGTAAGAATAAACTCTAAATGGATTAAAGACTTAAATGTTAGACTCAAAACCATAAAAGCCCTAGAAGAAAACATAGGCAGTAAAATCTCGGACATTTCTTATAGCAATATTTTTTCTGATATATATCCTTGGGCAAGGGAAACAAAAGAAAAATAAACAAATTAGACTACCTCGAACTAAAAATGTTTTGCACAGCAAAGGAATTCATCAACAAAATGAAAAGACAACCCACTCATTGGGAGAACATATTTGCCAGTGATACATCTGATAAGGGATTAATATTCCAAAACTTATAAAGAACTTATAAAACATAACACCAAAGAAACAAATAATCCAACTGAAAGATGGCCAAAGGACCTGAATAGACACTTCTCCAAAGAGAATATTCAGATGACCAATGGACATAAGAAAAGATGCTCAATGTCACTAATCATCAGAGAAAAGCAAGTTAAAACCACAGTGAGATTTCACACCTGTCAGAATGGCATCATCAATAAATCAACAAACAATGAGTGTTGGTGAGGAGATAGAGAAAAAGGAACCCTCATGTACTGTTGCTGGGAATGCAGAGTGGTGCAGCCATTGTGGAAAGTAGTGTAGAGTTACCTCAAAAAATTAAAAATGGAACTGCCTATGACCCAGTGATTCCACTTCTGGGGATATATCCTAAGAAACCTGAAACACTATTTCAAAAGGATATCTGCATCCCTATGTTCATCGCAGTATTATTTACAATAGCCAAAATTTGGAAGCAGCCCATGTGTCCATTAGTAGATGAGTGAACAAAAATATAGTATTCCATGTACACAATGGAATACTACTCAGCCGTAAAAAAAATAAAAAGGAAGGAAATCTTACCTTTTGGGACAGCATGGATGGACCTGCAGAGAATTATGCTAAGTGAAATAAGCCAGTCAGAGAAAGACAAGTACCATGTGATTTCACTTGTACATGGAATCTATTGAACAAAATAAACTTAACAAAATAGAGACAGGTTTATAATATAGAGAACAGATTGGCAGCTGTTAGAGGGCAGGGCAGGGGGCTTGAGGGGCTAGGTGAAGGAGGTGAGGGGATTGAGCAAAGAAAAAACAAGACTCATAGACGTGCACAACAGTACGGTGATTACCAGAGGGAACAGGAGGTGGGGTATGTAGAAGAAGGTAAATGGGGTAAATGGTGATGGAAAGAGACTTGACTAGGGGTGGTAAAACACAATACAGTGTATGGATGCTGTATTAGAGAATTTTACCCCTGAAACCTATATAATTTTTATTTACCAATGTCACCCCAGTGAATTTTAAAAAATGAAATGTGACCGTTAACTGCAGTTGTTAGGTTGGAAACTGAAATCTCATCAGTGGTTGTCAGTTACATGTGGAAGTTAGAAATTTCATCATCCAGTTTCTGTCTATGAAGATTGCATTCTCCTGTGTCATGAATATTGCCTGTCTGTTATTAATATTGCCTCATCTACTCCAGTTCTGCTTATGGTTAGCCATGGGTTTGTAATATACGGCCATGACTGTGTTAAGCTTTGTTCTCTATTCCCACTTTTCTGAGAGTTTTAGCATAATTTGGTGCTGGATTTTGTCAAGTGTTTTTTCTATATCTCCTCTGCCAATAATGACAATTTTACTTCCTCCTATCCAATTTGGATGCCTTTTCTTTCTTTTTCTTGTCTTATTTCTGTAACTAGGACTTCCAGTACTATGTTGAGTAAGAGTGGTATAAGCGAACATCCCTGTCTTGTTCCTGATCTTTTTTTTTTTTTAAGATTTTATTTATCTTTAGAGGGGAAGGGAAGGAGAGAGGGAGAGAAACATCAATGTATGGTTGCCTTTTGTGTGTCCCTGCTGGGAACTGGCCTGCAGGGAACCAGCCTGCAACCCAGGCATGTGCCCTGACTGGGAATTGAATCGTGATTGCCTGGTTTGCAGGCCCGCGCTCAATCCACTGAGCTACACCAGCCAGGGCTTGTTCCTGATCTTAAGGAAAATGCTTTTAGTTTTTGACCATCGAGTATGATGTTGGCTGTGGGTGTGTCATACATGGCCTTTATTACACTGGGGCATTTTCCCTCTGTTACCACTTTACTGAAAGTTTTTATCATAAATGGGTGCTGGATTTTATCAAATGCTTGTTCTACATGTATTGATATGATCGTGTGGTTTTTATCCTTCATTTTTTAAGTGGTTTATCGTGTTTATTGATTTGTGGGTACTGTACCACCCTGCATTCCCTGGAGTAAATCGTACTTGGTAATGGTGTAAGATTTTTCTAATGTATTGCTAGAACTAGTTTGCTAATAGTTTGTTGAAGTTTTTAGCATCTATGCCTATCGGGGATATTGGCCTATAATTTTCTTCTCTATAGTGTTTTTATCTGGTTTGGGAACTAATTAGGATAATGCTGGTTTTGTAAAATGAGCTTGGAAGCCTTCCATCCTCTTGAAATTTTTTCGATAGTGGCAGGAGAGGTGTTAGTCTTTCTCTGAATGTTTGCTAAAATTACCCTGTGAAGCCATCCAGGGCTTTTATTTGTTGGGATTTTTAAGCCCTATTTGAGGACATTTTTCACTGGGAGAGGAGAGGGTGGGGAGAGGGAGAAAGAGGGAGGGAGGAAGGGAGGGGGGATGGGAGGGAGGAAAGGAAAGAGGGAGTGAGAGAAGGGGAGAAAGAGAAATATTAATGTGAGAGAGAAATACTGTTACGAGAGAGAAACATCAGCTGATTGCTTTCTCATACACATCCCAATCAAGGACTGAACCCACAACCTGGGTATGTGTCCTCACTGGGAATTGAACCTGCAACCTTGGCTGTACAGGACAATGCTCCAACCAATTGAACCACACCAGCTTGGGCTGTTGGGAGTTTTGTCATTACCGATTCCATTTCACTGGCTGTAATCTGTCTATTCAGATTGTCTTATTATTTCTGATTCAGTTTTGGAAGATTGTATGTTACTAGGATTTATTCATTTTTTCTAGATTGTCAGATTGTTGGCATATACTTGTTTGTAGTATTTTCTTATAATCCTTTGTATTTTTGTAGTGTCAGTTGTTACTTTTCTCCTTTAATTTCTGGTTGTATCTATTTGGGTCCTCTTTCTCTCTCTCTCTATCTCTTTTTCTTTTTGATGAGTCTGATTAAGGGCCTGTCAATTGTTTGTTTTCAGAAAACCAACTCTTGAATTCATTTGTCTTTTCTAATTTTTTTATTCCCTATGTCATTTATTTTTTATCTAAACTTTATTATTCTTTCTACTCACATCTTCGCTGTTCTTTTTCTAGGTCTTTTAGGCGTAAGGTTAGATTGTTTGAGTTTTGTTTTTGTTTTTGTTTTGTTTTGCCTGGTGAGGTAGATATGTATTGCTATGAATTTTCCTCTTAGAACTGCTTTTGCTGTGTCCCATAGGTTTTGGGTTTTTACGTGTTCATTTTTATTAGTCTCAAAGTAGTTTTTGATTTCTCCTTTGATTTCATTGTTGACCCACTTATTGTTTATTAACTTATTATTTAGCCTATCTGTGTTGATGTGTTTTTCAGTTTTTTACTTGTAGTTGATTTCTAGTTTCCTATTATTGTGGTTGGAGAAGATGCTTGATTTCAGTCTTCTTAAATTTGAGATTTGTGTTCTCACTCATGGTCTATCCTAAAAACTATTTCATGCTTGAAAAGAATGTATATTTTGCTGCTTTGGGGTGAAATCCTCTGAAAATATTAATTAAATACACCTATCTAGTTTGTAGTTTAGGACTGCTGTTTCCTTGTTCATTTCTGTCTCAGTGATCTACCCATTGATGCCAAAGGGGTGCTAACATCCCCTCCTATGACTATATTACTATCCATCTCTCCCTCAATGTCCGTCAAGATTTGCTTTGTATACTTAGGTGCTCTTTGTTGGATGCATAAATGTTTACAAGGGTTATATCCTCTTATTGGATTGTTCTCTTTATCATTATATTATGTCTTTATCTCTTATTACATCTTGTTTTAAAATTTATTTTGACTGATATAATTTACTACTCCAGCTTTTGTTTTGTTTCCATTTTCATTATATATCATTTGTCATCCTTTTGCTTTTAGTTAGTGTGTATTTTTCATTCTGAAGTGCGTCTCTCATAGACAACATATATATGGATCTTGTTTTCTTATCCATTCAACTGTCCACTGTCTTTTAATTGAAGCATTTAAATCCATCCACTGTCTTTTAATTGAAGCATTTAAATCATTTACATTTAAGGTAATTATTGATTATTGATAGGTATGTATTTATTGCCATTTTATTATTTATAACTGTGTTCCTTCTGTATTTTTTCTTTTCTTAAAGAAGGCCCTTTAATATTTCTTATAATATAGGTTTGGTGGTAACAAACTTTTAGGTGTTTGTTTGTTTTTGTTTTGTTTTTTCACCTGGGAAGCTATTTATTTTCCCATCAATTGAATGATAGCCTTGCTGGGTAGAATAGTCTTCATTGTTGGTCCTTGATTTTTATCATTTTGTATATTTCATGCCAATTCCTTGTGGTCTGAAATGTTTTTGTTGAGGAGTCAGTTGAGAGTCATTTGGGAGTTCCCTTGTAGGTAACTGTTTTTCTCTTGCTGCTTTTAAGATTCTCTCTTTGTCTTATTCTTTATCATTTTAATTATGATGTGTCTTTTTGTGGGCTTCTTTGTGTTCATCTTGTTTAGGACTCTGTGCTCTTCCTGGACCAGTGTGTCTTTTTCTTTCAGGAGGTTAGGGTAGTTTTCAGCCATTATTTCTTCAAATATGTTCTTGATTCTTTCCTTGCTCTCTTCTTTTTCTGATACCCCTATGATACAGATGTTGTTACACTTCATTTTTTCCCAGAGGTCCTTTAGACTAGCCTCATTTAAAAAAAAACATTTTATTTATTTATTTTTAGACAAAGGGGAAGGGAAAGAGAGAGGGAGAGAAACATCAATGTGTGGTTGACTCTCATGCACCCCCTACTGGGGGCCTGACCAGAAACCCAGGCATGTGCCCTGTTTGGAAATCAAAGCAATGACCCTTTGGTTTGCAGGCCAGCACTCAATCCACTGAGCCACACCAGCTATGGCTAGACTATCCTTGCCTGCTAGATGTATTTGATCCCTTCTAGTGTATTCCTTATTTGAGATATTGTATTATTAATTTCTGGCTGGTTCTTTTTTATGGTTTCTATGTTGTTTTTCATGCTGTTGAAGTTCTCACTATATTTTTGAGCATCTTCATAACCATTGTTTTGAACTATGTATCTTGTAGCTTGTTTGCCTCTATTTCATTTAGTTGCTTTTTGGGAATTCTCCTGCCTTTCATTTGTGTAATGTTTCTTTGTCTCCCCACTTTGGCTATTTTTCTTTGTTTGTTTCTGGGTACTAGGTAGATGTTCCATGCTTTGGTATGGTGGCTTTATGTAGTAGGTGTGTTGTAGGGCTCAGAGGAGTGGTCTTTCTAATTTCCTGAGCTAAGTGCTGCCATTTTTTATGTAGGTTATGTGAGCCATCCAGTTGTATCAGTAGTTGAGTCTTGATTACTGTTGGCTTGTCCATGGTTGAAGTTGCTCCTTCAGCTGGCTATGAGGATCAACCCTCAATGCAGTGCATAGATGCTATGCAGAGACAGCTCCACAAAGCTGAATTTGTCCCAACTAGTGTCTTCTGAGATTTTCCTTTGTTTGTGCTGCTCATGGTGCTATGATGTGGTCTGAACCACTGGTTGTGTTGGTTCTGGGGCCCATCAGGAGGCATCATAGTGCTGCTAGATGACAGGCACTGACAGTGACAAGCCTGGGCTACATGTTTGGAGGTATGATATAACCTCTAGTTTGTGGCTGGCTCTGCAGGGCCTCGGTGTGCATGGGAGGGGCCTCACTGTGCAACAAGACCTATTTCCACTGACACCAGACTCAAAGGCAAGACAGCAGGAGGACCAAAGCTCCCCAAGATTTGCCCTCACCTGTTAGCTGTCTGGTAGGCTCAGTTACTGAAAGAGCCTGTGATGGTATACCAGTTGCTTGAAGGAGGCTCTCAGTGAGTCAGCAGGTAGGTAGGGTGACAGTTGTTCACCAGGCTGATAGAGATTCAAACTTGGTGCCAGTGCTGGGTTTAAAGCCACTCAGCAACAGTCTCAGGGCACACCATAATTAGCCTCCACCTGCTTTGTGCCTGTGGACCTCTGTGGTGGGGTCATGTCTCAGGGATTAATCAGGGTGTGACCAGCAGTGTTCAACAGTCCTACACAGATTTGGTTGTGTGAAGGGAGAGCTCTGCACAGGAAAGGTGATGCTGGTCTGGTATGAGCTGGAGGAAAAATGGTCCATTCAAGAAGAAATGGCCTCACCCAAGTGCCAAACAACTCATTTCCTTCTAGAATCTTCCCAGATCTAGTGGAGAGTCTTCTGTATCAAGGAACCAAGTTGGCTGTGGCAGACTGACAGTACTGTGGACCACAAGCTCAGCAGGGCAGGGCTGCCAGAAGTCAGGGTCGTGGATATAGTTTTTCATTAATGGGGCTAGTAGATCTCTAGTGGGCGTCGGGAAGCAGCTACTCTGGCTGTGGGCTGTGCCCCAGGCTGGTGCTTGGCTATGGAGATAGTGTGTGAGCCATGGGACTACTATGGCCGTGGTGGGCAGGGCAGGCCAGACTAGTATGAAACTGGTCTCTTCTGGCCCACAGTAGACAGGGAAGGGAAATGGTCTCTGACCCAGAGCCTCACAACTCTGTCTCTGATTCTCTTTGAATGTGTCCTCAAGATCCCGTCAAGAAAGTCTATACCACAGGCTTAGGCAGCAGACTGTTTTGGAGGTTGTGAGGTTGCCTGGACTACAGGGGTGCCAGGAGGATGGGGTTGTACAGTCCTGCTAGGCCAGTGCAGATTGGAGAGGAATGTTCGCCCCAGGAAAGATGGTGTCTGTGGACAGTGCAGGTGAGGAACTCAGCACAGGGACTCTGGTGGCTGCCCTTTCAGCTCTCTTTCTGGAGTCATACAGCCCAATCCGTCCTCACAAGACTCCACACGCACATGCTCAGATCCACACGCCCGCTGCTTGAGCCCACTGTGAGTGGCTGCAAATGAGATTTTGTGTGCTAACCCTTTTAGTGGGCACTTGAGTTTCTGTCAGTATCCCATTTCTCCCTGGTGGCCACAATGCCCACTATTTTTACAGCCAAATGTTATGTGAGAGACTGTTTTCAGCTCTGTTGCTCCAGGTGGGGGAGTTCAATGTGGGATGAAGACCCAATGTGTCTGCAAAGACCCCATGTGTCTTTACAGCTGAGATATCCCTCCAGATTCTCAGCTACCAAACTGGGGCCCACACTTTTTGCATCTTCAACCTTCCAATCAATCTTGATGTGGCTTCTGTTAATCCTTGGTTATAAAACTTCTGTTCAGCTCATCTTCAATTAGTTATTTAGGTTGATTGTTCTATAATTTAGTTATAATTCCAGTTTGGGTCTGGAAGAAGGTGAGTGTAACTTCCACCTACTCTGCTGCCATCTTCTGATTTATTCTTTTTCTAACTTAAGTTAGAAATTTAGCTTATTGATTTTGTATTTTGCTACCTTTCTAGTAAGTGTATTTAAGATATTTTCTAATTTCTCTTGTGATCTCTTCTTTGTTGGATGGTTACTTAAATATTAGTGAACCGTATTTTTAGAGTAGTTGTAAGCTCAACAAAATTGAGCAGAAAGTACAGAGTTTCCCCATACTCGCCACCCCCTCTCACAGCCTTGCTCACCTCTCACCAGTGTCGTGCCCTTGTTACAACAGATAAACAAACAGTGACAGGGTGTTATCACCCAAATGATTAGAGCATCCTCTTTCTAAACTACTTGCTTCCTTAAAAAAACAAGCATGTGTTGAATTTATATTTAGAAGAAAAAAATACATTATATAACATCTACCAAATTTATAAATTAAGAGTTGTATATTTATGAATGAAAGAATTATAGTAGAATTTTTTTCATTTGGTTTCTATTTAGATATTGAAAATGAACATTTACTAGTATACAGAAGGTGAGGGGAGTAAATGATTTACTAGACTATGTATAAATACATGATTTCATTCTTTTTTCCATTTAATTTTTTACTGTACTTTTTCCATTACCATTTAACCCCATTTTACCCGCCTCCCCTCACAATCACCACACACTGTTGTCCATGTCCTTGAGTCCTTTTTCCTTTCTGCTCAATCTCCCCCCAAAACTCCCCCTCCCAATAGCTATCATCATGCTCTCTATATATGAGCTTGTCTCTGCTTTGCTCATTAGTTCAGTTTGTTTTTAAGATTTGAAACATATTTTAAAAATAACCTGGTTGAATAAGTAATGTTTTACATATATTTAGCATATCAGTCTTATTGGAAAAGGAAAAATTTTAAAATAAAAATTATTAGCATATTTTATTTAAAATAATGTTAGATTTAGGAATAGAAAACTTTTAAATTAAATTGTACTGAAGAATGCAATGTTTTGAATCTATGAAAAGAAACACTAAAACAGTTTCCTTAAAAGTAATACATATAAAGTTTTCCAGTATTCATATCTCAAAATATTTTTAAGTCTGTTTATGCAAATTATCTTTTAATAAATACAACTTTTACTTTCTATTTTGCAATACTATAATTTTAAGAATATTATGAGTTAAAATACTAATGTCATGTGTGTAATAATTTCCTTTTACATTATGGAATCAAATTTTATCACAGGTTTCGTCTTGATATATATCGTTGTTTGGCCAGTCCGGCTTTAATAATGTTAACAGAGGAGGATCCAATTCTGAGAGCATTCGAACTTAGTGCTGATTTAAAAGAACTGAGCCTTGTGGAGGTGGAATTCAGGTGGGAATGAATGGAAATTATATCTGTTTTTCAGAATATTTATTTATATTTGATCCAATATGACCAGATTTTGCTGCCACCTTCTTGGGATTTTCTTTCTTCCTTAGTGAATAGACCCTGGTATAATTTAGATGACTCCTGCCCATCTGCTTTCTGTTCCTCTTGCACTGCCCTTAAATCCCTGCTTTGTTCAACATTGCCAAAGGCATCCTAGGGCAATGTGAAGAGTAGTGGAGTGGTAGCCTTAAGCAGGAATAAAATTATTTATAACTGCTCTCTGTCCTACTTCCCCTTATTCCCACAGTCTTTAATTATCCTTGGAGTGTGATTCTTCATAACTCTCAGAAACAATAGAATGCTTTCTGTATTGGGGCTATTGCAAACATGGAAACCTAGTCCCTTTTCACTGTTTGTTCACTGTTTGGTGAGAGTTCCTACTAGGAGAAGCATAACATGTAGACAGCTTTTCTGAAATGAAGAGTTCCGTGCAATTCTGGCAATTCGCATACACAAGGAATCACTGTTACCATTTCTCCTAGAGAGGTAAATTAGAGGGAAAAAAAGGCTTTCAAAAAAGCAGCCTATTAAACTACTGACAGGCATTTAAAAAATGCTTTTTTAATTACATTTGTAAACTTTAGGAAAAGCTGTGAGTCTTTCTCTTACATTAAAGTATCCTTGGTGCCCTCCAAGGAAGGGAGACTTGACCAAGATTTCTTGACAGTCCCCACCCTTCCTTTCATGTCCAGCTGACGGTGGAGCCCATGTCTTACGTTGCTGTCCTCCAGTGGCTTGATAGTTGGGAAAATTCGAACTTCTACTTACTGGAAGGGCAAAAAAGAAGCTTGCACTTTTCTTTTGTCTTCACAGCAGTATATACAGATAGTTCTTGATATCTCTGAGTTTAGAAACTTTCTATTTTAACCTCATAATCGGAGCTCTGAGTTATCACATAAAAGAATTTATTCAACTCCTTTCAAATGGAAACAACCACTGTGATTATATTGTAATCATAGTCTAATAAAGTTAGATTTTGAAGTGATGGTCTCTTGTTTTTTTCGATGGGGAATGTGATATATAGAGGTTAGATATTTTATTAATATCACCTGCTAATTAGGAATGGAGTTGATCTTGAAAGTAGGAGCAGAGTTGTTGCTAGAATGGAAGGAAGACTCATTGCTTCCTTTTTACTATATTTCTATCTAAACTATACAGCCTCTTATTAGTTTTACAATAATCTATTGGAGATTAAGCAACTTAGGTATATAAAATATATTAATGCTACCTTTCAATGTAGTGGCTGTCAGCCTTTATCTAAAAATGAGATATCTTTGTAAAAAATATACTTTTGATAAATGTTTCCATCTGCAATTAGATGCCTAGACCAAGAAGCAGGTAATACTCCAGTTGTTAAAGAAATCCAACTATTTATTCTTAGGTATTTTGGTTACATACTAAATACAAAGAATGGATGACAAAAATGTTAGCTCCTAAGAAATAGTTTTTAACTTTTTGAGTTAGGATGTTATGTAACCAGTTCATGGAAGATCCCATTGTGTAGAAATATTAATCAATGGGAAATCTTCCTATTTTCCTTTCCTTTCTCTTTAAGGAAAAAAAGGAACAAAAATTATTTTCTGAAGTTCAGTTGACTCATAATTATTTATTTCTAACTTTATTCTTAAATTGTTTTATGCAGGCATGTTTAATGTAATTGCTATTCTTGCAAAGAATTATATGCTAAAACTTCTTAATTCCTCACAAATTGATTTGGGCCTACCTTTAGCAAACAGTTAAATTCTAAGTTTCAAGGAATAGTGATTCTGAAAGAGAACTCTTTACTAGGAACGTTTCAGTATCTTCCTAACTCAATTTTTGTTCCAATGAGCAATTTAAAAATTAATCAAAATACTATTTTAATACCATAAGTAGAATAAATATGTTCTAGACCATTATTGAAAAAGGGTTAAAAACTGTGTAATAATATTTATTAGATAGCATTAACATTATTTCCTGTTTTAAGATATATAGTATGAAAGGAAGTACTAAATATAGAGAATAAAGGCAAATGAGTTAAGTGAAGAATTGGTTGACAAATATTATTAGAATTTCTAGGAATATCAGTGTGTGTGAGGAAGTGTTGTGCTTATCTAAGGGTATCAGTGTGAACATCAGAAACACAATCACGTCACAGTGTCCCCGCAGCTGTGGAGCATTAGTGCACCAGTAGTTACTTTGAGTGTCAGCACAAAATGACTTTAGATTTTTCATACCACCGTCAGAACTAAAATATTACTGAGTAAAAGTTTTCTAGTGAAAATAGCTTATTAGAAAGCAGAAGTAACATTTCTAATAATTGATCATTGCATTTTGCAGGACTGATTATGAAGAACTAGCCCGGCAGTGTAAAATGTTTGCTAAAGATTTGCTTGCACAAGCCCGGAATTCACGTGAATTGGAAGTTATTCTAAACCATACATCCAGCGATGAGCCTCTTGACAAACGGGGACTGTTAGAAGAAAGAATGAATTTAAGTCGTCTAAAACTTGCTATCAAATATAACCAAAAGGAGGTATGAGGGTTTTGGTGATATATTGAAATTGCTTCCTCCACTGTGGTCTAGTGGCTCAGAGCAAAGGCTTTGGAGCAGCACTAAGATCCTGGGACTTAGATCCATACATGCTAAGATCCTGGTTCTGCTTCATAAAAACATGTGTCCTCGGGAAAGTTATTGAATCTGGTGGAGCTTCAGTTTTAAGAATTAATAAATATATGTAGTTAAGAGTTTATTATAGTGAGTACTAGCATTAAGCAAAAACTCAGGAGTAGTTGCTATTATTTTTAGTAGTTAATTTTCATTATAATAGTGTCTACATTAATTTAGTGTTTTTTGCAAAATTGCAGCTACACAGGTAAGATCTTGTGTCATGACCTCATAATGAAGTTTCCATCTCATATTTTGTCTGTCATAGTTCGTTTTATTGATCTGGCTATAATAGTCCTTTTTATAGTAATAGTGCCTTTCTGTTTAAAAATAAAGTATCAGATGTTATGTTTCTTGATTCTTATTTGTTAATTTATTGTGAAACCCAAGGGTGGAGAGGCACATGATAAGATAACTAAGTTGAATGTGATTCTTCTGACACCATCTCTTCCTATTAAAGGAAATACCTATTTCTATTCCCATACACATACATACACATGATTCAGGAACTTCAAGAAGGAAGAAGGCAAGAATTTTTAATTTTAAGGCTCATTTACTGAATGAATGCATACATTTTATATGTATACAATGATATACAGTTGACAGTATGGAGTATTGATAAATGGTACTTTAAAGGTATTGCTTCTAAGACCCATTATTTTAATTATGAACATAGATATTGGCATAAAACTTTTTTATCAAATTCATTTTAATATAAAAAATGAAGCCTGAAATAGATAATGGCAGAAAGCAAAATATAGGACCTCTGATGCTGGGAAAATAATTTTTTTAAATTTTGGTTGAGATCTGTCCTCATATATGAGATCTGTCCAGAAGGTATCCAGCCATGTGATATGAAAAATAGAGACATTTATTGAAGAAGATATAAGGAACATTGTACATAGGACAATGATACCTCAGTCCCCTGCAAAGTAGGCAGCTTGGGACCTCACAGAGTTCTCTCAATCGCCATCAGCTACCACATCATATTTTCCTGAATCTCATCACAATCTGAAATCTCTTCCCTTTCAAAGGTGATTTTAGTTTTGGGAAAAGCCAGAAGTCACAGGGCACCAAATCTGGGCTGTAGTGAGGCTACATCTCACTACATAGTCACCTGGGTGATTCGATGTTTTACCAAAAAAATTTGCATAAGGTATGATGCATGAGCAGGTGCATTGTTGTGATGAACCTGCCAATCACTAGTTGCCCATGGCTGTGGCCTTCTGAATCATCCAAATAGTTTTCACAGAGGATATTTAAACATAATGCAAAATTTGGTGCAGATTTGTTGTTCTACTTGCTTAGTAATTTTTAATGTGACAGCCACATGGTACATATGCTCACTCAATGATGTCTACTGCCCCCACTGACTAGTATAGTGAAGTCATTATTCATGCATGTGCATTCCAGTCCACTCTCCTAGGCTGCCAGTTTACATTGATGTTGTGCAAACTGCTCTAATTATATTAATAATGGCTGAATTTTTTTCTGCACAGACCTTGTAGCTTGGATACAGGGATTTTAAGATGTTTACTTTAAGATTACCTAGATAGTGTATTGTTTATCCAGATCTGTGGCTCCATGCTAATGTGTACAAGTAGAAATAGAACAGAAACCCTGATGTAACCTTCCTCTCATATATATTTTGACTAGACATTATTGACTATGTACTAGGTTAATTTATATACTTATTTGTCCCACAACTTAAAATAGACATGAAATTTTAGAATATGGTAGAATAGGGAGATAACAAGATACAAAATCAATGTAAGTGATTGGGAAAAGAACATCAAAAAAAGTGGACAGAACCAAGATAATCCTGGTTAGGGAAGAAACAACCAAGAGGCAGTTTCCTAGCAATGTATTTATGTACCTGAAGGACACACAAGAGGTAATCAAACGTTTCCTTCTAAAGAAGACGAAAGAAAAGGAAAAAGAAATAGTAGTATTTTTAGTTGAAAGGAAGGCATTCCATAATTTTAAGGATTAAATAAAATATTAAATGGCCTTTTAAACTAAAATTCTAAGTATATTAAAGGAGGAGATAATATTTTCCCAAATAATTGGTAGACTTTATTCATCCTGAATAACAAACTACCCTAATACTTAATGGCCTAAAACAGCATCTCATCATCATTTATAATTGTTTTATAATCATTTCATTATGTTCTTGGATTCTTTAGGTCAGGACTTAGGAAAGAGCATTGCAAAAAGGATTTGTCTCTGCTTCACTATGGGTAGGGCCTCACCTAGAGATAGCTCACATGACTGGGAGCTACAGTTGCTTTGAGGCTTCTTCACACACACCTCAGGTGCTTGAGCAGGCCCTTGAGGACCTCAGGAGCTCTGAGTGGGCTGTGTGCTCAGGTAGATAGGTCCACAGGGGGTGGGCTTCTTGAGAACTGGAACCATAGAGGGGCATGGCCATGATGGTGTGCTGGCTATGGGGAAATGGTTTGAGGATCCTCTGAGGGCTGACTAGGGTGCCTACATGTAACCTGGGCTTCCGCACAGCATGCTGGCTTCAGGGTACCAGGACTTTTTACAGGGCAGTTTATGGCTCTGAGAGCAAATGTTCTGCAAAGTGGAAGCCGAATGACCTTTTATGAGCCATTTTCACAAGTCACATAAGTGTCACTTCTTCCAGAATCTCCTACTTAAAGCAATCACATGTTGAAGGGTACAGAACATCAATAGCCTACCTCTTAATTAGAGGACTATCAAAGAATTTGTGTCTCCATTTTAAGTTTTTTTTAATCCTTACCCAAGGATATATTTTTAATTGATTTTAGAGAGAGAGGAAGGTGGAGAGAGAGAGGCATCAGTGTGAGAAACAGTCATTGATCAGTTGCTTCTCATAGACACCCAGCCTGGGGATTGAACCCGCAGCTGAGGTATGTGCCACGATCAGGGATCGAACCCGTGACCTCTTGGTGCATGGGACAACACTCCAACCAACAGAGCCACCTGGGCAGGGCTGTATCTACATTTTAAATCCCCCATAGAATAATAACATTTCCAATTGAAATTTTGTTTTTCCAGTTACCTATATAACATTACTATCACTTAAATCACCATTATGCTGAGGGATGGCAAGGACAGTAAACAGTCCTGAGATTGCTTTGAGATTTGGGGGGAAGGGTGAAACCATTCAGTTTAGGATGCTACTAAATTAGGTAATTGTTAGATGAAAAGGCTATTTCTCTCTCTAGTATTTCATCTTGAAAGACAAAGTCAGATTCTTTAAGAACACCTGAATTTGAGCAGAATAAAGAATGAAGTAAGACTTAAGTGCCAAAAAAAGTATAATATTGAGTTGGCCAGAAAATCTGCTTAGTGTTTTCTGTAAAATAAGAGACACATTTTTCATTTTCATCAGTAATGTTTTTCATTATCGATTTGGATATTTTGAGAATGTCAGCTGTCTCCCACTATTGGCTTCTAGTGGGTAGAGGCAGGGGTTGCTACTAAACACCTTCCAATGCATAAGATAGGCCCAGGGCAAAGAATTATTTGGCCAAAATGTCAATAGTACCAAGAAATTTCACAAACCACTTTTGACATGTTTGGTCAGTCGCAGCCCCTTCTCTATATTCTGCACAAATTTTTTGTGTTTCAGTTTTGATTTTACTTTTCTTGAAATAATAAAGCATAATGTGCTGATAATGCTGCATATTTTCTTCCACCTTCAATTAAAATGGCTGCACAAAAATTCACTGTTTTGTTTTAAAGCATGCTGATGTGTCAGCTGTCACAATACCATCTAACAAAATTGTTTTGAATGAAATTAAAGACAACTGAGCATGACTAGAGCCATAGTATAGAAGAAAACTAAATGAACTTTTTGGCTAACCCAGTATATTAGGAAATTTATTGATAAGCACAATAAACAACAACAGGAACTTTTTTTACTACAGTGTTGCATTGTACAAATTATATTCTGTCCCAGGATAAATCACTTTAAAATAGAAGATTGACTAAATATAATTTAGATATCTAAGTGATGTTATGATCACTTTTGCTTTACTTTAGTAATTTCAAACCTGATCACAGTACTGTATGTAGTGTTATCAGAATCCTTAAGTTAACTTCACTCTGTGAGCATTATATTGGGAAAATACTGCTTCTGGAATGTGCAAACTGAAAAGCTTTGTAAACTTTGATTTTCTGTACTTTTTACTTACACTAGAATTTTCATCTTAGTTCGGGATATTTTTCCTTCCACACAGAACTCAGTTTTAAGCAGACTAAAGACGATTGCACTTTACATTTTCTGTTTTTGTACATATGTCTGATGCTTATGCTTTGATTGCTTTACTAGCTTGACATCGTTGTTCCTTGAACAAAAATCATTAATTTTTGTAGACTGAAGTCTCTTCCTATGGTTTTACTTGTTAACTTTGAAATTTCATAAACGTTTTTATAAGAGTATTTATAAATTAAATGTTGCAAAGTAGCTAAGTAGGCTAGTAATAATCATTAATACATAATAGTGCATGCTATGACCTAGGCACTATTTTAAGAGCTTTATATTTAATCCCTGTAACCAGTTTATGAAGTAGATACTATTACTATCTCCATTGTCAGATAGGGAACTTGAGGCTTAGCCAGGTTTCACAACTGCAAGGTCATTTAATACGTGGTAGAGCTAGGTTTAGATCTAGGTAATCTGACTCCACAGTCTGTGCTCTTAACCTCTGCACTCTTTATTACACGTAAGAAAGAAAGTCTATGTGGACTGTATGAAATTGGTTTTTTGCTGTTCAAACTTTGGATATTAATTAAACATGGTGTTATCACATCCTATTTGCAGGTTCACTTGACTTTTTTTTTATATGTGCGTATTCCTTTTCAGTTTGTCTCCCAGTCTAACTGCCAGCAGTTTCTGAACACTGTTTGGTTTGGACAGATGTCAGGTTATCGACGTAAGCCCACCTGTAAGAAGATAGTGACTGTTTTAACAGTTGGCATCTTCTGGCCACTTTTGTCACTTTGCTATTTGATAGCTCCCAAATCTCAGTTTGGCAGAATCATTCATACACCTTTTATGAAATTCATTATTCATGGAGCATCATATTTCACATTCTTGCTGCTACTAAACCTATACTCTCTTGTCTACAATGAGGATAAGAAAAACACTATGGGACCAGCTCTTGAAAGGATAGACTATCTTCTTATACTGTGGATCATTGGTAAGTACCAAGTTCATTTGAAAGGCTCTGCCCATTAATTCTCCTTTGCTTGGTGGCATTATAAATATCTATATTCAGTTCGTAATTTTATACTATTTACACATCAAGAATTTGAACACTTTTATGATCACTGAAGACTTAACTAACATTTTTACAAAAATAAATGTTCCTGAACTTGATGATAAGGGAACAGAGCTCTTACTAGTTAATTACATGGAAGTTAAGATTTTTTATTATCAGTCTCTAAAATTGTTTATGATTATTAAAAACAAATTTTGCTGATAAATACTCTTTTTGATATAAGATGGTGAACCTAGTCTTATGTATTTTGGAATGTAATATATTTTATACTTGGTTGAATTTTAAGAGTTAAGTATTTTGTTTTATTATATAATTAGTTTTCCTTTTAAGAACCTATGAATCTTTGTAGTTACATTTTTCTGGTTACTCACTCTGTAAATCAGTTCTTTGTACTGATAGCCAGATCTCTTGAGAAATTACAGGGTTTATATATATATGTATATGTATATATATATGACATTTAATTTGTGAAATTGTTTTTTATTAAGTATTAATGCTGTATAATGAATATTTTAAATAACCTTCTGCTGCCCTTACCCCTTTTTTTTGATGGGGGTGAAAGGTAAAGAGTTCAGGTGTAATTGTGTTGTCTACTTATAGACTTTTAATGACATCTCCTTCATTTCCCTTTGTATTTCATCCTTGTTTTGATCTTCAGCATTTCTGACTTATCTTTCTACTATTTGCTACAGAGTAAAAGGATATTGAAATTTAGTCTTTTCTGTGGTATAAAACACTGATTAATATGTTTTTGATCATTTCAATTATTACATAATTTGAGAACAGGTAATGTAAAATGTTCACCTTTAATTCTCAGCTATAAAATTAATTTGCATATTTGAGATTTTATTTTTATTTGGAAATTAATTAATCTTAAATAACTTGATTTCAATCAGAGTTTTACTTTTAGCACTGTTCAATCCATGATACGTTAATATTTAAAATTAGGTAGATAAAACAGACTTCCAGTCAGATGGCAGAGTAGGTATACCATGTGCTCACCTCCTCCCTTGACCACATCAAAACAACAACAAACCTACACAACAGCCATTATTGAGAATCACCTGAAGCCTAGTTGAACAGAACACTTGTGATTAAGAATATAAGAAAGAAGCCACATCGAGACCTGTGGGAGGGATGGAGACCACACACTGTGGCAGCTAAGAATCAGAAGGCTGTGGAGGTTCCCCCTGAGGAGCAAAGGGTCCCAGCCTCACATGACACCCTAGCCTGAGGCTCTAGTACTGGGAAGAGAAGTCCCTATAAGTTCTGGTTGTGAAGACCAGCAGGGATTGTAGCTAAGGGGATTATTGCTGAGTGAGAAGGGGGGCTTCTAGAATCCCAGGCTTTCCTCGTGAAGGGTCCACCTGAGGACTTACCTTGCTGACTGACTCACTGGCTCCAGTACTAGGGCAGTAGTCAGGGGTATACTTGGAGGAACTGGATTGTCTGACTTAAGGGCAAAGGCTGGAAAGGCCACTTTCTCCCAGTCAGAAATGCTAGCAGAAGCCATTGTTCCTTTGTTGAGCCCTCCCCGACCCGAGCTGCAGGTGCAGACAGGCTCTCTATCTGAGTCTCAATTGACCCAGCTAACACTGCTCACCCTGTCCTGGTGATTCCCTAAGTCCCTGCCCCACCCATCTGGAAGGTCTACCCAAGCCTCTTCCCATGGCTTTTCCATACAAAAGGCCTGTCTTGGCTCATGCTACTGACTTTCCTAAAATCTTTCAAAGGTTCACAAAACTCAAACAAGCAGCATCTGAACTTGGCCTGTCATGTGTCTCTTGCTAAGCAGCCTCAAGTCTGGCACTAGTGACATCCAGCCTTGGGTCACAGCTTAGCCTCTCCCAAGTACCTCAAAGCCCAACACAAACAGCAACATCTGCAAATGACTTCATAGTTTATAACAAGTGGCTTCAAGCAGGTCACAGGCAGTAGCTAACCCTGGCCTGCACCAGCACCCCTCTGAAGAGGTTCCAGAACCAACACATGCAGTGGCCAGCATCAGAGCACACCAGAGCACGATCCAATCATCTCTACTCGAGACACACAGAAAGGGTGAACATGGCAGGCACCAGAGCCTTTCTAGAGTGTATTCTACTTTGTAGTTTCTGCTCACACACAACATCTCCTTCCCTGGAGTCATGGCCAGCCCTCATAACCAATCAGCCTCATGGGCAGTCTCTCCCTTTTACATGCCAGCAGTAATCAAGGCTCAGCTACAACAAGAGGACACACACAACCCTCACAAGGGACACACTTGGAGCACGAGCCAGGTGATCAGGGAGAATTCACCGCTGAGGCCCTAGGAACACCTACTACATAAGGCCACTCTACCCAGACCAAGAGACATAGCAGCTCTCCCTAATGCATAGAAACAAACAGGGGAGCAGCCAAAATGAGGTGATAAAGAAATGTAGGCCTAATGGAAGAACAGAACAAAACTACAGAGAAAAACTTAAAAAAAAAAAAATGGACAAGCAACCTAACAGATGCAGAGTTCAAAGCACAGGTTACAACAATGCTCAGTGAATCTAGGGGAAGAGTAGACCAACTCAGTCAGTACTTCAACAATAAAATGGAGATAAAATAGAGATAGAGAATATAAAAAAAGAATTAGTGAAATGCAGAATACAATAACTGAAATGAGGAATATGTAATAGGGAGTCAACAGTAGAATAAGGAAAGCAGAGGATCAAATCAGCAATTTGGAAGACAAGGTAGCAGAATATACCCAATCAGAACAGCAAAAAGAAAAAGTAATATTTAAAAATAAGGATAAGTTAAGAGGGCTCTGGGACAACATCAGGCATACTAACATTTGCATCATACGGGTACCTGAAGGAGAGGAAAGGGAGAAAGAGATATTAAAAACTTATTTGAAGAAATGACAGAAAACTTTCCTAACCCAATAAAAGAAGGAGACATACTAGTCTGGAGTCGCAGAGTCCCAAGCAGAATAAACTCCAAAAGGCCCATGCCAAGACACATCTTAAGTAAAATTAAGCAAAAGGTTAAAGACAAAGAATTTTAAAAGCAGCAGGAGAAAAACAGTTACCTATAAGGGAGTGCCCATAAGACTGTCAGTTTCTCAAAAGAAACTTTGCAGGCCAGAAGGGATTGGCCCAAAATATTTTAAGTGATGAAAAGCAAGGCCTACAAGCAAGATTACCCAGAAAGGCTGTCATTTAGAATTAAAGGAGAGATGAAGAGCTTCCCAGACAAGAAAGAGCTAAAGAAGTTCACCACCACCAAATCAGTATTATAAGAAATGTGAAAAGAGTCTTCTTGAAGAAGAAGGAGAAGGAGGAAGAAGGGGAAGGAAGTGGGAGGAGGAGGAGAAAGATAAAAATGTTAAACAATGAAATCTTGCCATTTGTACTAACATGGATGAATTGGGAGGGTGTTGTGCTGGGTGGGGTGGGTTGAACCGAGAAAGACAAATTCTGTGTGATTTCACTTATATGTAAAATCTAAAAAATGCTAAATGAACAGGCAAGGCAGAAACAGACTCATAGATACAGAGAATGTTTGGATGGTTGCTGGATGGGAGGGTGCTAGGGGAACAGGTTAAAAGGGGGAAGGGATTAAGATATACAAATTGCCAGTTAAAAACAGTCATAGGGGTGTAAAGAAGGATATAGGGAATATGGTCAATAACATTGCAGTGACTATGTTTGGTGCCAGATGGGTACTGACTTATAAGGGTGAACATTTCCTAAGTTGTACAATATAAATATCTAATCACTATGTGTACAACCGAAACTAATATAATAGTGTATGTCAGCTGTAATTGAAAAATAAAAGGTATTAAAAATAAAATTAGGTATATAAAGTAAAAATAATATACATCTGAACTTTAGGTCAAAGGCTATTAAATAATTTCTTATTAATATTTCCTTTTTCTTTGTTTCTGCTACTTTTTCTAAAATGGCATTTTTAATTTAGTAAATAATTTATACTTTATCATATGTATTTCCAAATTGCATTGTTATAGATCTTTTCAGTGTGAAATTTGTGTACATTGTTATTTGAGTAAGTTAAAAAATACTGGGCTGAAAGAAATCTCTTAAGAACACTTCCTCTATTCATTTGGGTGTCCAACCTTAGGCGTCTCTGGGCCACAGTGGAGGAGGAAGAGTTGTCTGGGGCCACACATTAACTACACAAGCACTAACAAAAACTGATGAGCAAAAAAAAGGTTTTCATAAATTTACGATTTTGTGTTGGGCCGCATTCATAGCCATCCCGGGCCACATAGTTAAATCTGAAACTATTTCTAAAAGATTGTTGTACATACTTCAGTCATAAAGAAAGGAAGTTTTATATTGTTTATTTACAACCTACTGTTTAAATGGTAACGAGAAAGATAGAAAATATTTTTTGTTTTATAAATAAGATTCAGTTTACCCAAGTCTTTGTAAGAATCAAATTATAGTTATATTTCCTAGCAGCGAGCAAACACTCATTGAATTTGGAGCACTTCCACTCTGTGGATAGAATAAACATGCTGCTGTCACTGAATTTGGCAATAATGGTAAAACTATGGCTACTTCTTTTTAATCATGGTGACCCTGTTTTCAATACCATTATTGCATGCACACACACAATATGATTTATTCTGCAATCATATTCTGCCTCAGTAGAACAGTGAAATGTGAGGTAAGCCAGTAAAATTCCTGAAATTATTTTACTTCCCTCAGCACAGCTTCTGCTTTAAACATTTAGATCTCAATAAACCTTGCCAAGGATGTCTTCTAAGCCTGTTACGCAAGTAGATTACTGTGGGCTTTCTTAAGTTCATAATCTGAACGTGGTCTGAGGAAACACAGAGGAATGGTTTGCCTGCTTGTCAAAAGTCCCTCCTTGGCTCAGTTTATCTCACGCCAGGAGCACAGCGAGCTCTGACTCATGGTGACTGACTTTTGTACATTTGTTTCCTGTTTGTTTTCTTAGCCCTCCAGAAAAGGTAGGGTTAAATGATAAAAATTAAGGTAGGGAAAAAGAAACTGTGTTGGTGAATGCAAGAATATGAATGGTATCCTTTCTTAATTTTTTACTGTTAGAATATACTAGAACAGCTACTATAAAACTGTACTTTAGAAAATGGCATACCTACAACAAGCACGGGCAGAAACACACTGGGCCCAACACTCATGGAGCCTGTGGTCTAATTAGGGCAAAAACAAACAAACAAACACAAAAAAACCGCACCAAACAGAATAACTTGAGAATCACACATAAATTCAAAATCTCAAATGAGTTAAGTGCTACTAAGTAAATAAAGGTCAGGGAGCTGGGAGAGCAAGCATATTTATTATAAGGGTGTTTCAACCTAGTCAAAGGGATTGGGAAGGCTGTCCTATGGAAGTGCTAAATGAGCTAAGATAGAAAGTGTAAATAGGAGTCAACTAGGAGAATTGGGAAAGCATTCTAGGCTGATACAAAGTCAAATTCAGAGGCCCAGTGGCAAGAGGAAACATGGTACAAAGAAGGAACCGAGGAAAGGCTGCAGCAAGGGAAGTGGAATTGAAGGGGAAGCTGTATAAACAGGTATGCTCCAGGCCATGGAGACTCGCGGGCCATGTTAAGTAATTCTGACTCTACTAAGAACAATGGGAAGCTATTGCCAGGTTTAAGTAGATGATTGACATGATCAGGTTTGCCTTTTGAAAGATCATCTGGTTACAGTGTGGAGAATGGGTTGGGAGGGTAGGACTGTAGCAAGAGTAGATGGAGGGAGACCAATAGGACGCTGTTGCAGTACTCCGGTGGGAGCTGGGGTGTCTTGGATTTGGGGATGTGATAGGAAAAGAGATAAAGAAACAGACTCGAGAGATATTTACAAAGTGAAGCCAATACAACATGGAAATACATATTATGTAGAGGGTGAGGGAGGGGGAAATTATTAAACAACTTAGATATTTTGGTAGAGTACTAGGTTTGGAGGTTTGTGAGTGGGTATATGTACAGTGCGGTTCTGGGTAGGCTGAAATTGCACAGTCTTCGAGACATCCCGAAGAGATGTCCATCAGACATCTTATTCTGGAGCCGAAGAGGAAGTCTAAACTTGAGTTAGCCATTGTGAATGAACTATGGTCATGGATGTGACATTGGGGAAAGCACACAATTAGAAGAAGAGAGGCCCTAGGACCAAGCCTTGAGGAATCCCAAAATTATACAATTACAGTTTACTAATTTTTGTTTCTAATTCTAAAAAAAACAAAAACAAGAAGGCTCCTAAAATACAGTACATTGATTATGTAACAATTGCATTGCTTATAATAGTTTAAAGTGACTTTGTTCTTCCAGTCCGATTCGGAAGAATGAAATATGTTGTGTATTAGCTTTGTTCTCGGTGTGGGGTATGCCCAGGGGATGGGAAACGGCCTGACTGTGGCACTTACTGTTCTTCCATGTGTCTCTGCCTTTTTTGACCAAAAATCTTCTCTAATTCATGTTCTGATTTTAGCCAAGAGTTCCCTTTAGGTATAATATTGCATTTTACAGAATGCAATTCTACTTATTTTTGTAAGCATTTGTGGGGGGGGAGTGTTATAGTGTCACAGTGTTTGAGTTAATAAAATGTACACTATTTGGTTTAACATTTTCAGATAGTTCATTATATTTTCTTTTTTTCTCCCCTGTTACCTCTTCATTTAAAATAGCTACTCATCCAAGTGGAATTCTTTCTTTTTAAAAAAAAGATTTTATTTATTTACTTTTAGAGAGAGGGGAAGGGACAGAGTAAGAGAGAGAGAGAGAAACATCAATGTGTGGTTGTGTCCCCCCAGGGACCTGGCCCGCAACACAGGCTTGTGACCTGACTGGGAATCAAACCAGCGACCCTTTGGTTTTCAGGGTGGCACTCAGTCCACTGAGCCACACCAGCCAGGGCCCAAGTGGAATTCTTAAAAGTGCTTTTCTTGTCAGATCTGCAAATATTTGTAAATGTTTTTCTATATAAAATATGGTTACTGTATAATTAAGATGTTATGAACAGAATTTTTCAAGAATGCATCATGTTTCCCAGGGGAATTATTCTCCCTTCTAGGAAGAAGAGAATGATTCTGATTGACTTAACTTGATCTTCACCCACATGTTATGTTACAACACTGTTCTGTTGTTACTTTATAATCTTTTAAAAATATCTTAATGTAGGAATGTATCATAAAACTATCCTGGATTACATTATTGTTCTCTGACACTCCTAGGAATATATAACTATGGAGGAATCTCTGGCCAAAAATGAGGAAGTTTTGTTTTGTTTTTTTGTGTGTTTTAGCTGTTTATGTTTATTCACTTAACATATATTTTTGATCACCTACTATGTATCAGATGCTATTCAGGACATTTACATTTAGGACATTGGTTAATAAAACAGATTCTTACCCTTGAAGAGCTTACCCCAAATGAGGGGAAGATAGTTAATAATAGACATACTAAGTAAACTGTACCCAATGCTTAAAAAGGATAAGTACTAAGGGGAGAAATAGAGGTAGAGTCGGGGGGTTGGGAGCATGGGGTTTGCAATTTTAAATGGAGTGATAAGAGTAGGTGGTGGCAAAGGCATGAAGTGAGGGTGTTAGCCAAATGGGTGTCTGGCTGAGGGGCTCCTAACCAGAGGGAAGTGCCAATGTGAAGGCCTGCAGGCAGGAGTCTTGTGTGTTGCAAGAACAGCAAGCAATCAAGGAGGCCAGTGGGACTAGAGAAATAGAAGGAAAGATAGGAGAGGAGGTCAGTGAGGAGAGGTCATGTAGGGCTTTGCAGTCCATTGTGAGGAATCTGGTTCTGACTGAATGAAATGATGTAAGGGAAGGTGCAATGCCCACCCTGCATGATCAACAGCAGTGATTTGGGGTTTGAATTCATGCTTGTAGGACACAATAGGCAGAAACCTGGTACCAGGTGTACTTAGCTTTGTAGGGTACAAACAGGAAGTACAGCATGACAGCTTCAATACATCTTTGTTAGCGGTTCTTACAAAAGTTTGGGACTGCTTCAAAACCTCATAGCAGGCACGCTCAGTTATATGGGATGTAGCCATCTGGATGTGTGTGGGCTACTCCAGCTAGAGAAACCTCAAATCTAGGAGGAACTGTATTTTATAAAGCGTAAGTGTGTAGCTCCCATGACAAGCACACTTGTAAGTTAAATGAGACATCACAGAGAAGCTGAGGCCTGTGTTTCTCCACATTTTTAAATACTTGCTGTGTATACCTTCAGGGTCTTTGAGTTCACTTAGAGTCTTCCTGATCCAGATATAGTTTCTCAATCAGTGGTTGTTTCTATAATGTTGAGCACAGCTGTCCTTCCATATTTTTCTTAACATAGTATGCTTCCAAGGAAGTCACTTTAATAGATGATAGTATGAGGTTATGTTCCCATGGAGAAAGAGTTCTGACCTGCAGAGAATCCTTTCTCCTTTGAGAATTACTACTGAGTTTTGAGGAGAAAAGTTACACTTGACTTTTTAAAAGGATTACTCTGGTTGCTATGTTGAGAATAGATTTTAGGGACATTGGAGTAAAGGAAGGGAGACCACATAGGCTATTAAAGCAATCCAAGCAAGAGATGATGGTGGTTTGAAGTTGAAGTGGTAGTGAGAAAGGTTAGATGCTAAGTATATTTTGAAAGTAGAACCAAAAGGTTTTGCTACTGCATTGAATGTGTGGTTTAAAAGAAACATAAGTCAAGGTTGATTCAAGGACATTAGGATGGAGCAACTAGAAGAATGGAGTTGCCGTCCAATGGAATGAAAGTCTTCAAGTGCAGTGAATTTGGGGGCAGAGATTAGGAGTTCAGTTCAGACATGCAGGACATCCAGTTGGAGACATAGAGCAGCCAAGTACCTACAGAAGTAGAATTCAAGGGAGGTTTAGAGATATTTTGTATTATATAAATACAGGGTGAGTTTAGAAACAAGTTTGGAAGTCTGCCACACATGTATTTAAAGCCGTAAGACTAGGCTGGATGAGGTCACTGGAAGAGTGAGTATAGGTGAGAAAAGAACTGAGCCTTTGAGATGTGTGTCTGTGGGGCATCAATTTATTTATTTATTTATGGGCTTGTTGACCTTACTCCCTCTCTGTGAAAGATATTATATGAAATTTAAGGTTATTTTGTTTTGAACTTTAGAATTTTTACTGAAAAGTTATTTGTCTTAATGAGGCTATAGCTGATGCAAATGTTATTTATTTAATGCTTTGAGTCTTAAAACATTTTTCACTTTATTATTGAATTAAGAGAGCATTATCTGATTTTTTCCTTTTTTTTTTTTTTTTTTAGGGATGATTTGGTCAGACATTAAAAGGCTCTGGTATGAAGGGTTGGAAGACTTTTTGGAAGAATCTCGTAATCAACTCAGTTTTGTCATGAATTCACTTTATTTGGCAACCTTTGCCCTCAAAGTGGTTGCTCACAACAAGGTGACTATTAGCTGTGTCAGCTGGAGGCACGAATGAAGTTTATTTAGGAAGAACCTGGTTAGATACCTAGCTACCTAATTCAGAGTTACGTTGGCTCAAGTCTGTATCTGATGTGTTTTCATTTTAAACCTGTCCCTGCACGAGGGCCTAGTGCTCACGGCTGCACTCCTTCCAGTTTAAAGGAGGTGACCCACCTTTAAATGTTGGTTACCTACTATATGTCAGGCACCATGGTTGATACTCACTATACTGTATCTCATTTTATCCTCACAGAGGCTCTATGAGACAGGTGTCCTTATCCCCATTTTTCAAAAAAGGAAAATGAAGTTCAGAAATATTGAGTAACTTGTCCAATACCACACAGTAAGAAACCAAGACTGGATTTAAATCCAGGTCTGTCTAGATGTTTTCTTTCTACCAAATGCTGATTCCTCATGTCTGAGCTAGGTTTATTTACCTCATTAATCTGTAGGCACTTAAAATGAAAACACAAAGTTACTTAAATTAATTAGCATTAGATATCTTCACATCTGCCAGAAAAAAAACTTAAATGAATGCAATTCACTATATAGTATTTCACACATTCCAAAATATGATTTATTTTACACAACTTAAAAAGTAATGTATATGTAATTATTTTTCCAATGCCTATGTTAAATTTAGAAATTGACAAATATCTAGCCTTATTGATATCTTCCAATTTTACTTGTATAAAGATTTATGCTTCCCCTAGCCCAGAAAAGGTAATAGATTTTATGTTAACTAAAGATATGGTGTTTTCTGGATTTTTGGACCAATTTATAGACTATAGGAAAAGTGAACTGGTTATCTAACATCATTTTATTTTATTAGAAACTCTGTTCCTTTAAGTAATCAGCAGTATGGAACATGTTTGTTAGATGTCTTCAATGACCAGAGTTATGAAATTACTAAGAAATAAAAATTGGTCATATGTAGATATATGGTTCAAGAAAGAGTTGAGGGTCATTGCTTTTTTAGACTGCTCTCTTTAGTTGTCAAAGTGGGGTGCTTAGATCATATATTAACCAAACCAGAACATTTTGAGAATTAAAGGGAACAAATAGTGTTAATGATTGTACCAGGATAACTGGTTTATAGTTTGAGACTATCCCAGGCAGTTGGAACTCGCAGCCACTCCATGTCTGGGCATGACGCACCCTCTCTGCCGTGGCATTTAGAAGGAATAAGACTTTCTCCAGTTCATTCTAGAATCCAGAGTCAAGGGGCCAGGTTAATTTAATATGATAGCTAATAAATCAACATGTAGACATATTTTAAATTTGTGTTGTAGAATTTAAGAAAAACTAGCAAACATTTCATTTGTAAAATGTTCAAGGACAGTTTTTAAAATTGTTTAATTTTTTAAAACCTAACAATTTCTGAGAAAACCTCATATAGAGTAATGACATTGCCTTATCTATGTAGAAATCTTTTATTTAGTTAAAACAGTGTTATTTCTATTAAAAGAAGAAAAACTTTATAAAACATAAATGGTGATCTCCCACAAGGAGACATAATTTAAATAGGTTTTTTCCCCCAAGAATTGCAGTCTGTTTCTGTTTTCCTAAATTGAGAGATCTATTTACCTTTGGCTTTTCTTCCTGACTTCAGTTTCATGACTTTGCTGATCGGAAGGACTGGGATGCGTTTCACCCTACACTGGTGGCAGAAGGGCTTTTCGCATTTGCAAACGTGCTGAGTTATCTTCGTCTGTTTTTCATGTACACGACAAGTTCTATCCTGGGTCCATTACAGGTGAATAAATAACATTTCTTAAAGGCTATTTGTTAGATGTCATCATTATTAATATCTTTTTGCTTGTCCACTGGAACATTGTTCTCTCATGATGTTAAAGCTAACCTTTGTTTTTGAAAATAATTAACAATTGGAAGGACACAGTGTGTTCACCTACTTTGCTTCTGACTTAATGATAATCCTTAGCTTTCAGTTATTGAAACTTTACTAAACTGTGGCCCATTGTCTGGCTCTTCCTCGTCCACGGACATAGATAGGTTTTAAATATACTTATACTTCAGACATTGAAGGGACATAAAAATCTGCTTCTTACCAAAATGAATCTCACATTTAAAGTTTTAAGTGATACATATAAGGGAGGTGTTGTGTAAACAGAATGTATACTATGTGGGTTTGAAAATATGTAAGCTCAATTTTAAAAAATACTCCTTCCCTTTGTTTAATAAGTATTAAATGGGGTAAGTTGAAAAATAGCATACTTAGAGCTAAAAAAATTCACAGAATTCATATAGTCCAGTTTTCAGATAGTATATTATAGATGAAGAAACTGAACTTTTGGGATGTTATGTGATTATTATGCATGAGAGTCCAGGGCTAAATGCTTACTTTTTTGCAGTAAAGAAAGGACTCAAAAGTGGCTGAATTTACCCCACAGATTTTAGTACTTGATTGTTTTATAGAAAGTGATATCCTGTTATGTGATTGGCTCTACATATACTTTTAAGTTATAAATCTGAAAATCTGAGCAATATTTGTTTTTTCTTGATAAATGAAAATTTACTAACAATTTTAGGTTCACTTTTATATTTTTCAAGGAGATATTTTTTGGAAACTAAGATTAAAGTTATTTTTATCATAATTAAAAATTTTTTTATTGTTGCTTAATTACAGTATCTCATATTTAAATACAAGGCAACATTACCCTTTCCCAAGATGTGAAAATAAAATGTGTGGGGGAGACCTGATGTGATTTGGTTTGTGCTGTTTCCTGAAGTGTGACTCCCTTAACCAGGTCTGACGGAAATAAGTTTGGGACACACTGCATTCCGTATACTTCTTTTGTGAATTCGCAGTTCACATTATTCTAGTAAAGTCTGTGAGAAAGAAGTAAAGAAACTTGTTTAACCTTGTTCAAACTTCATTACTTATATTCATTTAATGCCATACCCATCTTTCACAAAATATGCTAATAAGGTCTCTGTTTTCCTCCAAAATATAGTATGTGAAACACCAATTTGAACCATCTTTTATTTTTATTTAATTTTGCCACTAATATCTTCCATGAATATTTTAAGCAAGAGTTAACAGTAATTTTACAAGCATGTTGATTTTTTAAAGCTAAAAACTGATGGTATCACTCAGTTCATGTACTAGAAATTTCTTTATAAATTTCTTTATAAATTTCTAGAGTTAAAAAGGAGAAAGTATATTATTATTATTTCTGAGTTATCAAATGATCTATTTGTTCTCCCAAGTCTCTTCCCCAAAACTATAGATGTGTACACAAAAACTGCGATTGTCATTTCCACTGCTGACTGTATTTTCTCTTCCAGCCTGGGAAATTCATAGGGTTCTAATAGCCATGGAACTGACAAGTAGTTTTTCAGGCCTACAAATATTTATTGTGTTTCTATTTTTTAAAATGCCTTCAGGTTAATCATAATACACATTTAAACATTATGATCTAGTTCAGCAGATGAGTTCTTAAAAATTATCTTATTAAGATATAATTTGCATAGAATAAAATGTACCCATCTCGACTGTATAGTTTGATGAGTTTGGCAAATGTATAAACTTGTTTAATTACCACTATAATCAAGATATAGAACATTTGCATTCCTCCTAAGAGTTTCTTGATGCCTTTTTGCATTTAGTATTGGATTGGCCAAAATATTAGTTTAATTTTTTTTCTGTACAATGTCTTTAGTAGTGCTTAGTTGTCTTTAATTTCATTGGAAACAATTTTGCTAGATTGTATAGTGACAGCTGCATTTAAAAAAACTTATCAGTATTGGCGAATTTTCATGCAGCCATTGTAATATTGAAGGTGGAAGAAGATATGCAACTTTTTAGTACATTATGCTTTATTATTTCAAGAAAGATAAAAACACAACTGAAACACAAAAAAAAAGATTTGTACAGTGTATGAAGAAAGTGCTGTGACTGATCAAAAGTATCAAAAGTGGTTTGTGAAACTTCTTGGTACTATTGACATTCTAGCCAAATAATTCTTCACTGTGAGGCTGTCTTATCCATTGGAAGATGTTCAGCAGCACCCCTGGCCTCTACCTACTAGCAGCTAATAGCAGGAGACAACCAACATACTCAAAATATCCAAATCAATAAAGTTATTGGTGAAAATGAAAAATGTGTCTTTTATTTCATGGAAAAAACTAAATAGATTTTCTGAACTACCCTTGTCTCAGGCAACCATTGATTATATGCCTGTGGTTGTCTAATGTAGGCTAGTCTGAGAACTGAAGGATTTGAAAGTACAAGTAGAATTAATGGGGTGTAACAAAGTAAACCTTCCAGACAGAAAGTCATCTCCATCTTTAGAGTCTGACTGGTTCTCATGGATGCAGCCTCCTTGCTCCAAGTCATCACACCAAGGGGAAGAGCAGAGGGCAAAAGGCAGGTAGCCTGGGCCTGCTGTCTTTCTCTTTTTATCAAGAGAACAAGTACTTTCCAAATACTTCCACTTGTAACTCATTGGCCAGAATTTGTGCATGTGACTATTTGTAGCTACAAGGAAGTCTGAGGAGATAAGTACTTTTAATTGAGCTTATTTTCCCTCAAGAAACCAAGATCTTGTTAGTTAGGAAGAGAGCAAAAATAGATATTGAATGGGAACCTGTAGAGTCATATTTTCAGGCTTTTTTAAAAAAGCTTCCATATAGAGTTGTTTTCTAATGTAGTCTTATTAACATGACAGATTTGTATAACATAATGGTACCAATGTATTCTAGAGTAATTTTATGTATAACATTTATAACTCCTTTTTTTATATTTCCTTCATCATAAGTAAGAAACTAAATCAAACTAGAGTAATCCAGTTATGAATATAAAACTAAAATAAATGTGGAAAGGAAATTGACAATGTTAACTACTTTAGCAAAAGTGCAACTTTTCCCCTTTATGTACATAACCTACTATTTCAGACAGTGTTTTTATGTAATAACTGCAGTTGTTTGTTAAATTTACCCGCATTTCCTACTGTTTTTTTCCTTTCAAATCTTTGCAGATTTAGAAGTTAACAGACTTTTATTTTAACTGGTTATATAATCTATAGTAAAGGCACAGATCTCTCACTTTGTTAGGATAGGACCATATTTTATCATTCGAATGGAGACACTTTGGGGAAAGAAAGGGATGCCATTAATTATACTAAGTTGGAGCAGTAACCATGAACTGGGAATGTCCTGGGCAAATCAAGGTGTTCGGACTATCCTGTGGTGGAGTATAAAAAACGATCCTGTACTCATCAATGACTGAATCCTTTATTTTAACATTTGACATTTTTTATGATTGTATTTATTATATTCGTGGCTTATATTATAGGCCACCATTGAAAAGTGGCCTTCTACAATCAACCTACTTACTTTCTAGCCATCTCTCACTATACCTATCCCTTTGTCCCTTCCTGAAGTGGTTCTCCATTTGGGTAGAGAGCAGTCACTAATCCCACTCATGTTCAATGGTTTCCCACTTCCATGTCGTTGTTCATGTTGCTACTGTGTTTAGAATATCCGAGCCATGTCCTCTGCTTGTTGAAATTTTACTCACTCGTTTAACCAACACATATTGAGTACTTGGAAGGTACTGGGCTCTGGGGATACTAAAATACATAATAAGCTGCAATATCTCCTTAAGGAGCTCATATAGTTCACTGAGGGTTGAGGGTGATAAGCAGTGGCATTTAGAGCAGTAAATGTTGAAATACAGAGCTTCGGTCCAAGGCATCAGAGAAGACTTCCCAGAAGAGATGGCACTGGAGTGAAGCACTGGAAGATGAGTAGAGAGGGGGTGGGCGGAGGGTGGTCCAGGAGTGGGCAACTGTGCCAGGGTTAGAGTCCTCTCCACTGAAAACCGATCCCTACACCTCTACTCCATACGAAAGGAATACTCCATCTGATGCACTTCATACTTTGAACCTTTAATGAGCACTTCCTTAAAGCTTGTCTTAATTGTAAGCCAATTTAAATTTAGTTTGTCTTAAATTGTAAGGTTCAAAGTTTCTACTAAATTAAAGCTTCATTAAGGATAGGGGAATTTTCTCATTTGCACTTGACTCACTCCTTTGCCATAGCTACTTAATCCGTATTTGTTGAATTTAAAAACTGGTGCTGATTACTGTGAGAAAAAGAAAACAGCTGATGGAGAAATAGGCCTCTATCCTAGCTGTTGCCATAGCTACGTTATTCGGAATAATAACAGCAACTAGCATCTACTGGACATTTTGTGTGCACTGAGCACTGTGCTAGGACTTTTGCTTACTTAATCCTCATCACAACCCTTGCTATTTTTATTTCCATTTTACAAATGGCGAATCTATGGAATTGGAGAGGTTAGATAGTTCATAGAACTTATAAGTGGAGTCAGAGTTGAACCTGAGTTTGACTCCAGAGACCAGCGAGCTCTTTGACATTAGCTCCCCTGCTTTTACAAAGGATGTTACATCTGCACCTCAGCAGATGTAACAGGGTAGAATCTATAAATAGCAGTGGTCACAGCACTAATAGCAGTGAACACTGGGGCCCTTAATGTGGATCTTTTTGAAAATTTTTGCTTTCTATTTTTAAATTTTTCCCTTTTATTGACTTCATTGGTGTGACACTGGTTACCACAGTCACACAGCAATTCCACAGCACATCATGTATACACCAGATTGCATGCTCACCACCCAAACTGTTCTAGGACCTTTACATTTATTACCTTGTGTAATCCTCACAACCATTCTAAGAGGCAGACACTTTTATTTTCATTTTACAGAGGAAAAACAGAGGTACACGTTAAGTAACATGAGCAAGGTCACACAGCTGGTCAGTGGTGAAACGAGATTCCCATCCAGGGGCTGTGGCTCCAGAGCTGCGGGTTAACGATGCTGCAAGGCTGTTTCTGTGCTGTACGGTAACACGATTCCCTCATTCACTTTTATTGTCCAACTCTTCTGTGAGCAGGCGTCAATAATTTGTAGAGTTTTAAAATTCCCCGTTTATCCATGTGTTTCCAGTGAATTAAACAACTTTTTAACACTGGTAGTTAGATGGTTAGACAGAAAGGAGAGAGAGGACCACAAAGCTTTCTTGGTAGTCTTCTAGCTCCGTGACTTATTGGGACTTCATCTCTGTGAGTCTCGGGTTCTGGGTCTGTTGTGAGAATGGAACGGGTCAATGTGAACGAGATGCACAGCAGGGCAGCCGGCGCGTGGAAGGCTTTCCCATAAGGTGTTCCCTCACTCCCTCCACAGTCAGTGGAGTTCGCTGTGGCAGAGCTGGAAAATAATGCAAGAAAACTGGAAAAGTCCGTGTAGTGTCTGGCGCCTGAGTGCATACTTTATTCCTAGCAAATTATTAAATTTGGCTTTACTGGATAATTATTAAGTTTAATATAGCATCCTGTGTAGCTCAAAAGGCATATTGTTGTCTTGTGTAATGAGTAAAAAGTGATTTCAGGTATTTTGCATTTGGGGGATGGATATTTTTCTTTTAAGAAGCATAGAATGTGAGAGCTAGAGGGAAACTTATGGGTCCTGTAGTCTAGGGGCTCCGAGCTGGTGAGGCTGCTGCAGGCATCTGCATTATCCAGTTCTGTCCTCACAGACACTGATGAAGTAGATGGGGCTGGTTCTGGCACATTTTTAGCAGCGTGCACATGAGCAGGTCCTGCAGCACTTGGCCATCCCTTTCATGTATCAGGAAACTAAGGCTGGGCTCACACGGTGTTAGAAAGAAGACTTGGTGTACATTGTTAACAGTTGCATCTTTGGGGGATGTATATTCATGTATTAAATCAACAAGCCCTGCTGTATGGAGGATCTGTTCTGTGAGAACCAAATCCTTAATTGTACCAAGTCCCAAATTTTTGATGGGCAAAATAAGGTAAAACCACCAAGGGATGTTTTAGAAAAGCACTCACAAGGAGTTAGAAGCAGGAATTCACTTCTACCTCTGCTGTCTATTAGTTCTGTTCCCTGAGCAGCTCATTGAATCTCCAAGCTTCAGTTTGTCACTTGGAAAAGCAGAGGTAATATTAGCCTTTCCCACCTTCAGGGTAAATAAAAATATGTGATACCTCTTGCAAAATGGTCGAGTTAGATTTATAAAAAGTAGTTATGTATTCAACATTTTAATGAATAAGTCATGCTCTGGAGCTTACTGACATAGTCCCGCCCTTAAACCCTGCTAAGGAGAGACAGACATAAATATTAGTATAAAGTGAAAAATAGTATTTTAGAGATTGAATACAGAGTACTTTGGAGCGTGACAGAGGGGATGCCTGCAGAGTCAGCAAAGTTTCTTGAGGTGAAACTTGATCTGAGCCTTGAAGGGGCGAGAGGCTTGCCCGACCCAAGGGCCAGTGGCGGGAACAGAACCGGGAGTCACACCAGCGGGGCGTGCTTAGAGGGACAGGATGTCCCTTTGTTCTCGGACCACGCATTGCAGTTGGGACGGTGAGGCCTGGGAAGGTAGGACCGGGCCGTGCTCTGAAGGTCTCCGTGCCAGGAATTGGAATATTATCACACGGGGAAAGGAGGCAGGAAGCATGGATGACTCGACTGGGGAACTTTTAGAGGGATAATTACAGCTTTTTCTGGAGAACGACTTGGGAGAATGACTAGAAGTTGTCATTGTTCCTGCTTCCTTGTGTCAATGTTTTCTCTGTTCTGCACAGTGCTCTTCGTGTGAGGCTTTTTGCCTCTTGTTAAAATTTTCTAAGGATGAGTCTTTAGTGGCATTAGCATATCAAAAGAAATGATTCTTCTAGTGCCTCCGTATTTCTATTTCTTCCCAGAAGGATGTGTTCATTTTCAGTCACATAAGCAGGGTAAAAGCACTGTTTTCACCACGTTAATAACATTTGGTGCCACCTGTCTTAGTAGTTTGCTATAACTCCGTTTTTCTGATTACTAGGAAAGATGTATACATTTTTCTCTGTGTTTTAGTATTAACTGCTGTGTAAATTTTAGTATCGATGTTTTAATTACCTTTGTCTTTCCATTTAATTCTTTTTTAAATATATTTTATTGATTATGCTATTACAGTTGTCCCATTCCCCCCTTCATTCCCCTCCACCCTGCACACCCCCTCCCACCTACATTCTCCCCCTTTACTTCATGTCCATGTATCGTAAGTTCTTTAGCTTCTACACTTCCCATACTATTCTTTCTTGCCCTCCCCCCTGTCTATTTTCTACCTGTCATCTATGCTACTTATTCTCTGTACCTTCTCCCCCTCTCTCCTCCTCCCACTCCCCGGTTGCTAACCCTCTATGTGATCTCCATTTCTGTGGTTCTGTTCCTGCTCTAGCTGTCCGCTTAGTTTGCTTTTGTTTTAGGTGTGGTTGTTAATAACTGTGAGTTTGCTGTCTTTTTACTGTTCATATTTTTTATCTTTTTCTTAGAAAGTCTCATATTTCTCAAGTAAAATTGTTAATAAGTCTTAAATAAGTAAACATTTAAGAGAGCATTATTATTATTTTTACAAATAAATAAGCCTTATACTCTTTCTCACACTGAAGTAGATGCACCGTTTTAATGTTTGCCTTCCCCGTAAAGGGTTAATGTGCTCCTCAGGCCAACGTCAGTGCCATGATTCCCACTGTGGGTGCTGTGGGTTGTCCACTCTCAGGAGAGCTAATGTCATGCTTTTAAAGAACAACTTGTGAAGTTTGTGGTTTTCTTATTAAATATTGCTTATCTTCATGTTAAAATTGAATTACTCTTTAAAGCTTCATAATGTTAAATTAGAGCTTCTATTGTATTTTGGGACTAAATTTTTTTAATTAAAATTATAACATCATGCACGGTCACTCATGGAAAAGTCTTTACAGCATCTGCATATTTTTCAAAAGCAATCTTTTCTGAAGTTATTTAAAGCAATTACTGTATTATTGTCATAACTTACTAAGTTCTCTATTAACATGGTACGGCTTTATTCTGGTGTAGCACTGTACCCTGTACATGTACCATGAGTGTAAGCACTCATGGTCTGAATAAGTGATTTCTTTTCCTAGGTGACCCTCACATTTTGAGCTTTCTGATTCTAAAAGCTCCCTCCTTCTTTTGTCAGAATTTTTGCAAGGGGGCCAAGTGAGGTAAGCGTAACACTTTAAAAAGTACCTCGTGGTTCGGTCACATGTGCAAGCCAGGCATATGGGACCTCCCGCTGCTGCAGAACCCGGGCCACTAGCTTTCGGTGTGCCTAAAAAAGTTAGCATGCCCCCTCTCCTTAATTAGCTGGCTCACCTTAGTGGGCTAGAAGGGCGTGGCCCCTGGCTGGCTCTTACCATTTTGTATCTTTGGCAAGTGGCAATGTTGTTCTGGCAGGTTCGTGGTAACTAGGAATTTTATTTGAAGCTCAACTTAATTCTATAAACTTGACCTGGTTAAATTTGAGGAAGGATTATTTTTAAACACTAACATCTGTACTTTAAAAGTAATAAATGCATATAGTAAACATTCAAAGTGAGAAAGTCTACCTTCCAACTCCTAGCCCTACCTACAGATAAGCTTTATTAACGGTTTCTCATGTAAACTTCCAGAGGTTTCCTGTGCATATTAAACATATCTATCCCCAAATACATATGCGATATATCCCTTAAAAATAGAAATGGCAGCAGTTATAGTACTATCCGATAATACTATACATAGTAGTTCGCGGACCCCATTCTGTGCCAGCACCCACAGCTGCACCGTTCTGTTTAACAAACAGCAGTTAGACATTCTCATTCCTGTGCCGACTCTGACTGATGCTGCAGTGAAAATCCTTGTACACACACATCACCTTTGTGTACTTCCTATCTATTGGCTAAATTTGTAGGGAGAGAATTGCTGCGTCCAAAGAGTAACGTCAAATCACCGTCCATATTTGTATGCCAATTTAAACGTCTAGAATGTGTGAAAAGTATTGATTCCCCAGATTTGAAGAAGTATTGAAGAAGAATGAAATTAGAATTGGATAAAGCTTCCAGATGCACTACACATATCTACATTGCAAAAGACACTTATTAATACTAGACCCTCTCATTTGGCTTGCACACATAATGCTTTCTTATAATGGACCCACAGTGAAAGAAAATCAGTTACCTCAGGAAAAGAGATTAAGGCAGTCCTGCAAGAGGAAATGCTGTCCTTGGGGAATTGGCTGCAAAAATTAAATGAAAAAGTTTCTCATATCGATGATATGTTTGTAAACTTTAAGAAGCTATAAACATGAACATTTATTTCTCTTCAGGTTTTAGTCCTTGCAGATTAGGCTTTTTTCTTAAATGTCATGTCTGTACCTTTACCGTCATAGCAACAAAGTCCTCTGCAGACTTGGCAGGAATAGAGTGGCTTTGATTAGGCAGCTGGAGTTTTGATGTTTTCAAAGTGCTAAACTGTCTCAAACCGATGGAAAAGAAACGAGAGTTCGTGGCTCGTATGTGTGTCTTCCTCTTATCTCCTGGCCATTTAATATTTAACATTTTATTTTCCCGATAATTTTAATGAACACCTATGTAATATATCCCACAGATTTCAATGGGACAGATGCTTCAGGATTTCGGAAAGTTCCTTGGGATGTTCCTTCTTGTTTTGTTTTCCTTCACAATTGGACTGACGCAGCTATATGATAAGGGCTATACGCCAAAAGAACAGAAAGACTGTGTGGGCATCTTCTGTGAACAGCAAAGCAATGATACCTTCCATTCGTGAGTGTCTCTTAAAATTTTTAGTAAATATATTTGTCCCTATGGCAGTGATTTTCAACCCTCTTCATCTCATGGCGCACATAAACTAATTTCTAAGATTCTGGGGCATGCCTAAAAACTACTATATTTTTTGTAGTCTGCCAAAATATAGTAGGGATAGTTTTTATTTATTCACACCAGACAGCTGTTGTTGTGTTGGCTGTGGTCATTATTTTATTTGACAATCGAAGGGAGAAGGGGTCGGCGCCCCTGACTAAAGAGTCAGGTGTTTGCATGTTTGAAAAATTCTTGTGGCACAGTGGTTGGAAATCGCGGTTCTGTTGCCCTGTGTATGAATTAGTACCTATAGAAATCGAACTTCAAAGTTTCTTTAAGAAATTCCTTTTAATAAGAATTAAGGAATTCCTTAATTCCTTTTAATAAGAAATACTTATTTTTGTGAGTTATTCAATAGTTATCTATACATTTAGCTTATGAAATAATTAGTAGGCCCCCATTATTCCACGGTCTCCCCCGCCGCAGTCTGCTGAACAGCGGGACCCTTGGTGTTTGGTGCACCTCTGGTTTGTGGGGCGGGTCAGCTCTTTGTCGGTTGTGTGTGTTGCAAGATGCTCAGCACGCCTGCTTCTCGTCATTGTTACAACCAGAACAGTCTCTCATGTTTTTAACACTTGTTCAGAGGTTATTAGAGTGGAAAACTATTAAAGCTTCATGAAAAATTTTCCTCTCTAATTTACTGTTACAATATGTATATACCATAATTATGTTCAGTAAAGAATTGAATAACCAATTGTGAGGTGGACAAAATATTGCCCCACATTCTTAAATAAAGTAATGAAGAAGGGGTGTTGAATTATATATTTGTCGTGTTCCTGTTATGTACCAACTATTCCTCATTTACTTTCATGTCATCTTATTTAAGAAATAAGAGTAAATGAATAATAAATATTCACCTAACACCCTCTATATACCAAACACTGTTCTAAGTGCTGTGTTAATGAAGTATCAGGGGACAAATCTGCTTCATGGAGCTTATATTCCAATGAGATGACACAGACAGTAAAAAGAAATAAAATAAGAGAAATCAAGTACATAGTGTGTTACACACTGATAAGGGCTAAAGTGGTGAAGCTTGGGCTGCGGGGGGTGTACGTGTGAGAGGGTGCAGTTTTAGATAGGGGGTTGGGGAAGGCCCCACAGGAGGTGACAGTCACGTACAGATGTAAAGCTGGTGAAGGATCCAGCAGCTCAGGAGGCATCTGGAGGAAGAGCATGGCAGATGCAGGGAATGGCGAAGGCAAATGCCTGAGACAGGAGTGTGTCTGTCTGCATAGTCGAGGAAAAGCCAGGAGGCCCGTGTGGGTATGATGTAGCAGATCCGAGGGAGCGTTGTAGGAGACGAAGTCGCAAGGTCATGGGGACCCTATAGCACTTTGCTGGGCTTTGTAAGGACTTTGGGCTGTTGGGATAGCCATTAGAAATTTTGTGCAGAGGAGCGACAACATCTAATTAGGCATTAACAGGATCACAGACGCTGCTGTGTTAAGGATGGACAGAAAGTCAGTAAGAAATCAAACAGGAATGATTTCCTTTTGAGCCGACTTCTTGGTTTAAAGTGAGGCATATCTCAACTGCTGGATTCACCTTATTTGTTTTATGAAGTATTATTCTTGAATTATCAATGTTTTCTCTTTGTAATGTGAATATAAATGAATTCATTTTTGCTAATTAATTTCTTTAATTTTCTTTTAAACAAAAATGTGATCGTCTTTACAGGTTCATTGGCACTTGCTTTGCTTTGTTCTGGTATATTTTCTCCTTAGCACATGTGGCAATCTTTGTCACAAGATTTAACTATGGGGAGGAACTGCAGTCATTTGTTGGCGCTGTTATTGTTGGGACGTACAACGTGGTGGTCGTGATCGTGCTCACCAAGCTGCTGGTGGCCATGCTGCACAAGAGCTTTCAGCTGATAGCCGTGAGTGTCCACTCCCCTAAACTGTATTCTCTCCAGACTGCACCACGTGTGTGCAGTGGATGAGGAAACCAAATAATACAATGAAGAATTAATATCACTTTAAATTTATATTTTTTCATGCCAGTAATATATATTAACAGCAAATCTCAAACCAAATTTTTACCTACAAGATGTGTAAACATTTGGACAGTTGAAAATGATTCCTCTTTTTCTGTCCCATCCCCCCATCCTGCTAACCCCAAAAATCCTGGAATTTATTTATAAAAAATTGTGTATTTATTCTTACATGTTTAAACTTTAGTCACCTTCAGAATACTCTTCATTTGATGCAAAATACACCTATTGAGACCATTTTTCCACTGTTTTGTTCAAAACAGTTTTTGAACTCACTGATTTTGATGCCTCTTAGTGCTTCTGTCATTTTTCATTTCACCTCTTCCACATCAGCAAAACATTTCCCTTTGAGGACCTTTTTCCTCTAGGAAAACAAAAAAAAGTTGCTCAGGGCAAGATCAGGTGAATAGGGAGTATGGGACACGGGGGTCCTGCTGTTTTTGGTCAAAAATTGCTGAACACTCAGTGCGGTGTGGGCAGGTGCAGTTGTGAATCAGCTGTCAGGAAATGGGCAACTACGTTGAAAGAGTCTTCAAAAAAATTCACCGAAGCTGAACGCAGCTTCTCACAACAATGCCAGCTGGCACACTGATACAGATGGTTTCTAGAGCACTCACCTAGCCGGGGAAGTCTGTACTGTAAGGGGCCCACCCTCCAGAAGATAATTCTGGTTTTTTGGGGTCCCCCCTCATGTGTGTGCACATGAACTCCCTTGTTCATTTCCTATGCTGCTTTTCATTTGTCTTCTATAGAATCATGAAGACAAAGAATGGAAGTTTGCTCGAGCAAAGTTGTGGCTCAGCTACTTTGATGACAAGTGTACATTACCCCCACCTTTTAATATCATTCCTTCACCAAAGACTATCTGCTATATGATTAGTAGTCTCAGTAAATGGATTTGTTCTCATACATCAAAAGGCAAGGTTAAACGGCAAAACAGTTTAAAGGTAAGAGATTAGAACTGCCACGTGGAAGTTCTAACAATTTCTAATTTTAAAGTTTCATAAGGCATAAATAAGCAGGTTTCTTAAGGCCCAGGACAGATTTTTTAAAAACTCCTGTATCCATAATGCGTGGCATAGGTATAACATAAAATAAGAATTCAACAAATATTTATTTAGAATGAGAAATAGAGCTGCAATTTTTTTCATGAAATCTCGTCTCCATTTTAAAACATTGAAAATATTCAGACTCTCTATTCTGTGAGCATAAAGATAGGCAGCTCATATTTTTATAGTTCTTCTGGAAAGTAATTCAATACATGTTGGCTATAAACCAGAAGTTGGCAAATTTTTTTCTGTAAAGGGCCAGAAAGTAAATGATTTAGACTTTACAGGCTGAAACAAAGTCAAAGATTTATATAAGTAGTAATATAACAAGAAAGAAAATAAATTTCCACTAAATTTTCACTGATGGAATGAATGAATGAATTTTATTTTGGGGGGTAGATAACATTTTTTTTAAATTAGGGTTCAGAATTACTGCTCATTATCAAACTAATAACAAGTGTTCATCTGTAAAAATCATTCTGAGCTCACAGGCCATAAAAAACATGTAATAATAGGTCATTTTGACCTGTGGTTCATGGTTTGCTAATTCTTCCTATAAACTGAGGATTCCTATGACTTTTTCTGAATCAAAATAAGCATAAAAGTGAATGAATAAGACAAATGAATATTCAGACTCTTTGATCAAAAAAAGTGTTAAACGTTATAACACAGTGATAAAAGTGTAGTGGAATAAATGAAGCATTACAAGATACATGTTTCTATCTGTGAATATTTTTTTAAACCCACCTCATTTAAATATTGTTTACGCCCATTGTTAGTACCACATTATTGTTTGTTTTGAAGGAATGGAGAAATCTGAAACAAAAGAGAGATGAAAACTACCAGAAAGTGATGTGCTGCCTGGTGCACCGTTACCTGACCTCCATGAGACAGAAGATGCAGAGCACGGATCAGGCGACCGTGGAAAACCTGAACGAACTGCGCCAAGACCTGTCCAAATTCCGAAATGAAATAAGGGATTTGCTTGGCTTTCGGACTGCTAAATACGCCATGTTTTACCCAAGAAACTAACCATTCTCTAAATTATGTAGAGAAGAATTTTCAATAATAATGGTGAATCTGAAAGACTGTGTGTGCATGACTTGCATTAAGTCAATAAGATATGTCTTGAAATGAAGAATTATGTAAAAGCCATTCTTTAACATATTTATAACATAAATCTGTTATGTAAAATATGTGTAAAATTAGTTTTTTAAAACCCTGTGTTAGTGGCTTTTTGCAGAAGCAAAACAAGTTAGTAGATAGATTTTGTAAGCATGCCGCTTGGTTTCCTAATCTGAACAGTGCTCTAACATTTTTTTTCTGTGTTTAAGGACAGTTATTGTACACATTACCAGAAGGTCCTGTAAATGAAGACTGGTAAATGTGGGCTGATCTCCATCCATAGAATAAGTTGAAATATTGAAGTCTTGGTTTTTAATATCTCTGTTTTAGAACTTCAAGTATATCATTTAAGAGTATACTTTCATCTAAAACTAGTCTATTTTTTAAATTTTATTATAATCCTAAGTAACAAAAAAAAACTTAATGAATATTTGAACCTATTTATGTCTCTATAAATTTAAATTCACTTCAGTTTCATTACTGTTATTTGTTATTTACTGTTATATGGTTGTAATCACTAAATTTTTAATTTTGCTTTTTTCACTTTAATCGTATTTACATATACATTTTCATGTATTGATACAGTGCATGTATATGATTTTTATAGAATTCTATCATTTTGGAAAAATATAGTTAGTAGACTTTATTTATAGCTATAAAATATTGTTTATGTACTTCTCTAAAGTTAGGTATTTGGTGGTTTTTAATTTTTCTTTATCATAATAGTGCTATAATTTTTTTAAGTTGATTAAATGTTCATAGTTATTAAGCTAACCCAAAATAAGGATTTAGAAGGTATTTCTTTATCATGAGTGGTCACAGACTATTTTATTTTTGTAAACATTGGAAGATCCTTTAATGCAAAGATGTGTTTTATATTTGGACTAAGGTTCTTGAGCTTTTCTCCTGCAGTATTTTCCTCAGAGTTTAATATAGCTTCTATAAAAGTGACTTCATTTTATTTGTGAATTATTCTTGCTACTTAAGCTGAAAAGTATTGATTTTTTTAACTGGAGAAAAAACATATTTAATTTTTTTCCATTGTTCATGCAAGGGATGTAGTTCAGATTTTTTCATTAGCTATTGCTTATATACTCTTGCCAGTTAATTCGTTACTAGGTATATAACTACCTTCTTGAGTGAATGTCACGTGGTCACAAGGCCACAAGGTTCAGGTAGCCCTTGGTCTGTAAGCACCACTGATCCAGGGGTCATTGTCTGAGGATATTAGGATTGTGTTTCACCTTACTTTGTACTTTTTGCTTTTTGATTTCCAAATTGTAAGTGTTCCCTCTTTGGGGCAAATTCTTATAAAAATGTTTATTGTAAAGTTATATATTTTTGTCTACAATGGGATTATGCACTTCCCAATAGGGATTTTACATCAGGATTTTTAGTCATTCTAAAAAATAGCTAATTATTAAATAAAAATATTTATGGAGTGCCTACTGTGTGCATGGATTACTTATGAGGTATGTGTTGAATGACAGCATATTTGTAAGAAGAAGAGTGAATAAAACTTGACATTAGATTGTAAATTGACAGAGTCCGTTTGCTATATTATAGAATACTTTTTCTGAGATATAATTCATGTCATCAACTTCACTCTTTTAAAGTATACAACTCAGTGTTTTGTTTTGTTTTGCTTTTTAATCACGGTAAGAAAGGCCTAAAATGCAAAGATCACCTTCAGACCACTTCCTACCTCCAGTGGCAACTGCATGTAATTTTTAAAAACGTTACCCCTATGTTTTATTAAAAGGACAAATAATTAAACCAGCTGCTTACTTAAATGACAAAAGTAGCGTGATTCAGCATGAAGATAAGAAACTCTACAAATCGCCAACAGTAATGAGCTGCAATGCACAGTGGATACAGGGGTCATGCAAAGCAATACACTCTTGTAAAAAAATATTTGAACAACTTTAAAATCCAAATTTTTCTTTAAAATCATTCATGAAAAAGATTCCCAAGTCAGAATTAACACCTAAGTTAAGCATTAGAAGCTGCATTACAGCTGTTCAATGTACAAGGAGACACCCTCTCGGCAGTCATTTCCTTCTGCTCTCTGATTCTCTGTGCTCCCCACTCCCTCGTTTCTTCAGATCCTGGAATCTGAATCTGTTGAACACCTGAAATCTGCTATGATGTTGTGTAAATGTAAATTTTGTTGACCATCTGCAGTTATTAAGCCCGCTGGTAACTAGTTAGTAAATGCCTCCTCTGTTAGTTCTTCACTTACTGCACCTATGTCGTGATTGTTCTACTCATTCCTTTTTCTCCTCCTTTCATAGCCTCTGAATTTCTGATGGTATCATGTTAAAGGTTCTACATGACTCAAACCCTAGACAGGGCAATGAGAATATCTTTTCCGTTGATTGCCTTCCATTTCCCTTGATGGCATTTCACTTGCTTCCGCTGTTGTAAAACTGATGAATTCACATGCATCTTTTGCAATCTTTTCTGTTTCTGTTTCTGTGGCATTTTTTATTATCCTTGCTACATTTGCAGTTTTTATTATCCTTGCTACATTTGCATAAATGCCTTGTTTTCTGAAACTTTCTTTTGAACAATTTGTGTCCTGGTCATTCATGCTGCCAGCAGTACCATTGTGAGACTATATAACGGCTTCCTCCAACATGGTCTGCAGAAATTCCTAGTTGAGAAGCATCTGTTGAGAACTGTAACCATCCACTGGCATGAAATACTGTCCGACCCATGCTGTCAGTGGTGTGCAAGGGCACCCGTCAGAAACGATGTCTAGTCTTTGCCCAGTTTGAACTTCCAGAACAGCCCTGGGTGGCTTCTGTCTCCAATCAGCTGTTTGGTTGATCAGAAAAATTCATACTTAACATTTTTAGCTATTATTATTTTTATAAATACCAAATTTTGAAATAATATGTTCTCACAAAGACATGTATGTGAATGGCATCCCAAACTAAAAACAAAACGTACTTCAACTAGTGAATGAACAAATTGTACATCTACCAATGGAAATCTTTTCAGTAATAAAAAAGAAGTCCGTCAGAGCCCAGCAGAGAAACAGAACATCTAGGATATTTGCCCACACCGTGTGTGATGTGCAGTGATTTGTCCACAGGGATTTAACATACCCAGTTGGAACTGGGGAAGCATTCTCCATGAGGTTGTTTCTGCAGCTAGTGCTGGAACTTGGAGTTCACAGGGTAGGCAGTCGGGGTGGGAAGGCCCATTTAAAGTGGAAAAAACAGGAACAAACTGGAACCCATGAGGACACACTGAGCCTAATGTCACTTCACACTGTCTCTAACCTTGAGGACGTGGCTATCTGGTAGGAAAGGTTGACCTTTGCCAGGGTGCGAAACACACATGTGACCCGGGAATCAGAGAAGCTGAAGGCAGATGCAAGGCAAAGTGGAGCAGTGCAGGCCAGCCTGCCAGCCGGCAGACCGAGCCAACAGGTAAGTTACACGCGTGATCTGCAACACTGCCTCCGTAAAAAACAAGATGGCCGCTGCTTCCCTTCTGCCCTCCAAACCACACGTGAACTGCTCCTGCTGCCTACCCTACTGGAAATGTACAAGGGAGAGAATTCTGGGAGACACAATTCAGCTTGGCCAAGTTGACACAGGAAAAATTACTGATGAATGCCACAACAGATAAATGTTAAAGGCATTATGCTAAGGGGGGACGCTTGTCACAAAAAGCTACATACTATATGATTTCATTTATATGACATTCTAGAAAAAATAAAATTATAGAAACAGAAATCAGATTGGTTACCAGGATCTGGTGGAAGATTGGTTGCATGACTCATCAAACTGCACACTAAAAAAGGGTAAATTTTAACGTATATAAATTACACTTCAACAAACCTGACAAAAATACAGAATGCAACAACATACTAAAATAAGAACATAACTGGACTCTTAAAATTTATTACTATCCCAGCCCTGGCTGATGTGGCTCGGTAGATTGAGAGCTGGCCTGTGAATCAAAACGTTGCTGGTTCGATTCCCAGGCAGGGCACAGGCCTGTGCTGGGGGTCAGGTCCTCAGATGGTAGTGTGGGAGAGGAAACCCAATGATGCTTCTCTCACATGTCGATGTTTCTCTCCCTCTCTATCCCTCCCTTCCCCTCTCTCTAAATAAAAATTAAATTTAAAAAATTATTAACACTACAAAAGAAAAGCGCTGGAACATGGAAGTTGGTTACCTGTCACTAGCATGATATAGTGGGGGAAGTACAGTAATAAATGTCCAGGGAAGAACTTTGTTTATTTTTTCAAATTATTTTGGCTATTCTAGCTTCTTTTTCATATGCATTTTGGAATCTGCCTATCAATTTCTACAAAAAAAAAGAAAACCTTGTTGGATGATTATTGGAATTGTTTTGAAATTGAAATTCTTATTTTCCTCATAAAATACATTTACACTATCAAGTAGGCTAAGGTTATGGGCACCGGAAGTAAAATTGGTTGGGTCTAACGATTAAGAATCACACCAAGAAAGTATTAATGGTACCAGGGGTAACGGCCGCTGCGAATTTCTCAGTTGTAAGTTAATTGGTTAGCTCTCTGGCATCACTGCCCCATTGGTACACACATTGTGTTTTTTGAAGATGTACCATGTTTTGCTGTGTATAATGCGCACCCATGCTTTTGGCCCAACCTTTCAGGAAAAAAATCTCCATTCATTTTTTAAATTCAATTACTTATTTATTTATATTTAGATACTTATTTTGGGGTTGTGAGAGAATTTTAGCATTTATTTTTGAACATATGGTACAAGAAGTTTTTTTAAATATATTTTATTGATTATGCCATTACAGTTGTTCTATTCCTCCCCTTCATTCCCCTCCACCCTGCACACCCCTCCCTCACCATTCCCCCCTTTAGTTTATGACCACTTGTCTCAAGTTCTTTAGATTCTATATTTCCCCTACTATTTTTGCCCTCCCCCCATCTATTTCTACCTACCGTCTATGCTATTTATTTTCTGTACCTTCTCCCCCCTTCTCCTTCTCCCACTCCCCTATAGCTAACCCTCCATGTGATCTTCATTTCTATGGTTTGCTCCTGATCTAGCTGTCCTCTTAGTTTGCTTTTGTTTTAGGTGTGGTTGTTAATAACTGTGAATTTGCTGTCCTTTCACTGTTCATCTTTTTTATCTTCTTCTTCTTAGGTAAGTCCCTTTAACATTTCATATAATAAGGGCTTGGTGATGATGAACTCCTTGAATTTGATCTTATCTGAGAAGCACTTTATCTGTCCTTCCATTCTAAATGAAAGCTTTGCTGGATAGATCAAACTTGGTTGTAGGTCTTTGGATTTCATGACTTGGAATACTTCTTTCCAGCCCCTTCTTGCCTGTAAGGTCTCTTTTGAAAAATCAGCTGACAGTCTGATGGGAACTCCTTTGTAGGTGACTGTCCCCTTAGCTCTTGCTGCTTCTAGGATTCTCTCCTTCATTTTAATCTTGGCTAATGTAATGATGATGTGCCTTGGTGTGTTCCTCCTTGGGTCCAACTTCTTTGGGACTCTCTGAGCTTCCGGGACTTCCTGGAAGTCTATTACCTTTGCCAGATTGGGGAAGTTCTCTTTTATTATTTGTTCAAATAAGTTTTCCACTCGTGGCTGTTCCTCTTCCCCTTCTGGTACCCCTGTAATTCGGATGTTGGAATGTTTAAAGATATCCTGAAGGTTCCTAAGTCTCCCCTCATTTTTTTGAATTCTTGTTTCTTCATCCTTTTCTGTTTGGTCATTTTTTTCTTCCTTCTGGTCCACTCCCTTGATTTGAGTCCCAGTTTCTTTTCCATTACTATTGGCTTCCTGTGAATTTTCCTTCATTTCAATTAGTTTAGCCTTCATATGTTCCTCTGCTTTGTGATTAAAATCATCCAGTTCTGTGAGCATCCTGATCATCAGTGTTTTGAACTGTGCATCTGAAAGTTTGGCTATTTCTTCATCACTTAGATTTATCAGCTCTGGGGCTCAGAGTTGTTCTTGAGCCATGTTCTGATCTGTTCGTGCTTGTTACGTAGGAGGGGCAGAGCCTTAGGTGTTCACCAGGGCGGGGCCACCCAGGTCGCTGGTTTGTGATGCTGTATGTGGGGGCGTGGTCAGAGAGGGACAATGGCGGTCCCCTCTGCCACTTCCGAGAGGGGCCTGTGCGGGTTCGTCTCAATGCTCGCTCCTTCACTGGTTATCTGCGTGCGAATGTGTGACCACAGTCAGCCCTCAGTGGATCCACAGCCTTGCGCCCTCAGTGGGTTTGCCTGCTTCTCCACACCTGGGATCTGCCCATGGCTGCTGGCGTGCCTGGGTTGCGTGACCGGGTCAGTCTGGTGGATCTTTCCTGCCCAACCCTGCTCTGCTGCTGGCTCTGCCCCTCTTACCGGTTTGGCTGAAGGTTCGTTGTTGTCAGACTTCTGTATAGTTCAATTTTCTGTGGTTTGGCTGCGTTTTTGTTGCTAAAACTTTGTTGTTTTTAAACTTGGTTGTGCGAGGAGGCACAGGGTATCCACCTATGCCTCCATCTTGGTGGAAGTCTCTAAGAAATTTTATGTAACAAATAATTACAAAACACAGGAACAGATACAAGGTATTTCAGGTACTACCCATGTGTAATATGTATGCTTATTTTTTCTCAAAAGTTTGGGGAAAAAATTGCGCACTATACCCAGCAAAATACGGTACTCAGAAGAATTGCCAATTACAGTGTTTTCCTTCATTTGATCATTTTACACCTGTTTTCCTTCTCCCCCTACTCCCAGTTTGAGGTAAATATTTAAGATATGCAAGTGAAATAAGCCAGGTGGTGAGGGACAAATACCATATGATCTCACCTTTAATTGGAACATAATCAACAAAAGAAAAAAGCAAACAAAATATAACCAGAGACATTGAAATTAAGAACAACCTAACAATAGCCAAAGAGGAGGAGGGAGGGGACAGTGGGGAGAAGGGTTTTCAGGAACTATTCTAAAGGACGCATGGACAAAACCAAAGGGGGAGGGTGAAAGCAAGGGAGGGAGGTGGGTTTGACTGAGGTGGGGGGCAGGGGTGGGGAGAAAATGCAGACAACTGTAATTAAACAACAATAAAATAATTTTTAAAAAAAGATAGGCAACTCAAAATTAGTGAGAAAAAAATTTTATGTGCTAATTAATGCTTTGTAAATAATCATCTTTAAGAGACATGATTTCTGATTACATTAAATTACAGTAATAAAAGAGGCAAAACAGCTGGTTTATATCAGAGGTAAATGAATGTTTAAAAAAAGAACTGTGGCTGATTGGCTGATAAAAAGAAATTTATCAGATAAATGCCAGGTAAGCTCCATTTTTCTCCATCCTGCTACTAGCAATCTAGAAGTTCCTCTCTCAGTGTGTCTGCCTTCATCAGAAAGGCCGCTCAATGGATTAAGCTTCAAAAGTTTGTCCTTGGGCTAGGATATATATGGTATATATAACAAATTTGTGGAACTATCAGTTCTAATCACTTACCTGTAGGTTACTTTGGGTTTTTGTATTCGAATAATCTATCATCTTTACATTATAATAGTATTATTTCTTCTTGTCTAATATCACTTCTTTTTCTTCCCTTATTACACTGACTAGAGTTTACTGCACAATTTTTAATAGAAATGTTCATTTCAGGCATTGTCTCCCCTAATCTTAAAGAAAATGCTTTCAATATTTCTCCATTAAGTATGAGATTTGCTGCAGGTTTCTTGTCAGTTTAAGGAAGTTCCTCTCTATTCATAGTTTGCTCGGGGTTTACTTTGTTGTGAATAAATGTTGAGTTATATCAAATGATTCTGTGTATTATCAAGAGCAGTGATTTTTCTCCTTTATTGTGAATAGGGCTTAACAGAGCTTTTCCCCGTGCTCTTAAGAGTTGGCCTTTGTTTAACTCACCCACTAATATAATGATCCAGTGTGTTGCTAGGCAAACTTGCTTATGATAAAAATTGACCCCAATTGGTAAATTGCATCAGATTGGGTGGGATTATCATTGAACTCTAAATAGGTGGTAGGGGAGCCATGGATTTGGGCTTTTCTGAGTGCGTACCACTTATAACTAGGACATCATCTGTGAGGAGTCTGGAAGTTATGCCTGTGGAATTCTTATAAGGCATCACTGGTTTTGAGGAGATGCGACCTTTAAGATGGAGTGTTTGCACCCACCAGACGTGAATCTGAGACATCACCTGGGGAGGCTGAAAAAAAACACAGCAGTGATGTCTTTGCAAACTGCTGCAAAGACCCCACAGGAGAAGCGAGTTGGACATGGTCCTGTTACGGTCTGGTCCCTGTGCGGTAGCTTTCTGTGGTGCTCTTACGAGTCTGAATGTTTGGTTGCACAAACACTGACTACTTGGTATTGCAAACCTAGTAATGCAGTGAAGTATGATCATTGATTTTCTAATGTTAAATCAGTCATGTTTCTGGGATAAATCCAAATTGATTATGATCTATTTCATTCCCTGGATTTTGTTTGATGGTATTTTGTTTAGGGTTTTCACAGCTACATTCATGCATGAAATCAGACTGATGGTGTTCCTGGATCCTATCGTCTGCTAAAGTTGTGAGGGGATTAAGAAGTACAAATAGGTAGTTACAGAATAGTTGTGGGGATGTGAAGGACAGTATAGGAAATGGAATTGCCAAAGAATTTATATGGATGACTCATGGATGTGAACAAAGCTGGGGGTGTTGCCTGAGGGAGTGAAGGGTGCTGGGTGAAGGAGGGGAAAAAAGGGAAAAATGAGGACAACTGTAACAGCATAATCAATAAAATATAATTTAAAAAGAGATTATATTAATCTGATAAAAAATTGCAGAGTGTTACTTCTTTATACTCTGGGGCAGTCTAAGTTAGACCGGCAGTGCTTGGCCCTTAGATATTTGGTAGACTCTCCCTGGGCCTCGAGTTTTATTTGAAGAAAGATTTTAATACTGACTGAATTTCTTCAATGGTCATAGGACTATGTAAGTGTTCTGTTTCTACTTGAGTCTGAGTTGATAAACTCCCCCACTTAGGTATTTGCCCACTTTGTCTGCGCTTTCAACCCTGCTAACACCAAGTGGTTCAGAATATCCTCTCAGTACCTTTTCAGATTCTGTAACATCTGTAGGTAGTCTCCCTTTTCAGTCCTAAATTGTTTTCTTGTCCTTTTTCACTTCTTTTCTTGCTTAATTTTGTCAGTTTTATCAATTGTATTAGTCATTTTAGAGAACCAATATTTGGCTTTATTAATTTTCTCTGTTATTTATGATTACTATTTTACTGGATTTCTGCTCTTCTGCTTATTTCCTCATACCTTTTAAAAGTTTGAGGTGGTGAGCCATCTGTGCTGACCGAGTGGCTCACTTGGTTGGAGTGTCATCCTGTCCACCAGAAGTTTAGGGGTTCGATCTCCAGTCGGGGCACCTACCTAGGACGCAGGTCCAATCCCTGGTTGGAGTGTGTGTGGGAGGCAACCAATGAATGTTTCTTTCTCATGATCATATTTCTCTCCCCTTCCTTCCTTTCTCTCTAAAATCAATGACTTTATCCTCGGGTGAAGATTTAAAAAAGGAAACAATAAAAAAATTGTTTTAAGTGTATTCTGTTGGTTCTTTTTCTTACTTCCTAATTTGTATCATTCACAAATTATTTTTCATCCTTTTTAAAATGTAAGTTTATAAATTTTAAGGTGTAAGTTTATAAATTTTAAGGTGTTATTTAAGGTGCATTCTGCATATTAAAAATTTTTTAAGTTAGCAACTTTTATTATTGTTTTGTTTTTAATATTTTTCTATTTTCCATTATAATTTTCTTTTGATCATGAATCATTTAACAGCACATTTTTCAATTGCCAACATCAGTTTTTAAATCTTTTTTACTGTTATTTAATTTTTGTTATTAATTTCTGATTATGCATTGTTGTTGAAAGAATGTTTGAAATTTGTCAAGATTTGTCTCGTGGTGCAGTAAGTGGGCGAGTTTGGGAAGTCGTCTCCCACCGAGATGAGAAATGTGCTTTCAGTTCTGCTCTCTACGTGCTGATCTGGGGAGTCTGGTTAACTGCATGGTTCAAATCTTCTACGTCTTTATTGTTTTTTCTTTTAAATCTACCAATGACAGAAAAAAATGTTATAATTTTTCCTACTGTGAGTTTTCCACTTATACAATACCAGATTTAGTTATATATTTTGAAAGATACTATTAGCTGCATGCAAATTTTAGAACTGTTAGTGTTACTGTAACCCTCTTCATCTTGAGTAATGCCTTGGAGTCTATTTTTCTAATATTAACAAAACCACAATAGTTTTGTTAATATTTTCTGGGTATAGTTATCTATTTCCATCCTTTTTTCTCTTAATTTTTCTGTGTCCCTGTTTTAAATATCTGTTTCAAGTAGCACATACTTGGATTTTTACCCCAAAGAATATTTCCCTTGTTTCTAAAACTTTGCTTCTACTGGGGGAGACCTTGTGACTCAAGTCTTTGTTCATCCCTAATGTTCTTTCCACCTTCTTTGGGTAGGGATGGGTGTCCTTTTTTCTGAAGCTCCTGGTCGGCAACCCCCTAAGGGCTGGTGGCCACACTCATTGTAGTAGGCACAGGACATTTTAGGCGGCACTACGTAAATGATGGGGAGCCCTTCCACAGTTCTTCCACTGCTGAGTGAAACTGGATTTTTCAAAGGCAGAGTGCATCCTTACTGACACAGCCTCATCCCGTTAACTGGAAATGTGCAGGAGATGGGTGTCGAGCTCACTTCTAATTTCAAGTCCTATAATATGAGCAGTTATGATTTAGGCTAGGAAAACAAGGACTGAACTCTGTAAGTCAGGATGACAGGGCTTTCCTCTGGGCGGTGAGGGTGTCTTCCAGTGGTGGTGAAGGCACTGGGTTTGCCCTGATGACTTCTGAGCCCATCGCCTGCTCTGTCTCATGAGAGGTATGTGTTTGGCCAAGTCACTAAATATACCTGAGCTTCAATTTCTATTACAAAATAGAAATTGAAGTTAAATTAGATCCCTGAAGGACACCACTTAGGCACTAACATTTTCTTGTTCCACAAAGAAGAATTATAGTCTGTTTACATTACTGGATCCATCCAGTCCCAGAAGTTCTCAGAAGGCTGTCTTTTAGCAAAGTACAGATTGTTACAAAGGCAGCCTTCTGTGTGAATAGCAGGGGATATTCTTTTTTCCAGGCTCCACTTTATATAAAAGCCATTCAATGGCTGTTGTGTAATCATTTAAAATATTTTATTAAGCATTGATTTTAAAAAATGCAAGAAAAGAATATAACACCTTAGAGCAAATATTGCACTTATCTCTTCTTTTACATCTTCACAGAACTCATTTCTAAAATCCCCCTTCTACAGAGATGTATAAATAAACTGCTTCCGAACAGTCAACTCTCGAACCATCAGATCCCTGTGACCACACTGAGACGCCTGCTTCTCTGGGCGCAGGCGCAGAGCTTCCATCAGCAAAACTGGAGGCCTCAGCCTTACATCGTGTGAAGAGTAAATCTTTCTGAATGCTCAATATTTAATATAAGATTGTTTTTCTACTGAAAAAATAGATCTCTCGAGGGCAATGGCAGAATGAAGCTTCAACTGACACAGTTCTCTGTTAGCATCTCTTGTTTTCCAAGGCATTCAGGAGCTTTTGATTCTTGGTCTTGAACATCATGACAAAGCTGTTTGGCATGATTTTGGCTTGCCCGTCTTCACCCACTTGGCCCATAATAATGTAATTTTGACCTAAAAAAAGAATATAAGTTAATTTTTTCTACATGTCCTTGTTTGAAACAATAGCTAGATAACTGTTCTATAAATACCAGTTATATGATTATGCCATCTAGGATAAGATCTGGTTTAAGACTCTCATCACACAGCTTCCAGTCAAGATGGCAGTGTAGGTAAACAAGGCTCACCTCCTCACACAACCGTAGCAAATTACAATTAAACTTCAGAACCACCATCATTCAGAACCACCAGAAACAGAGCTGAATGGCAGTCCTACACCTATGGAATTACAGAAGAAACCACATTGAGACTTGTAGGAGGGGTGGAGACATGGAATGGGCTGGTCTCACACCTACATATGCTGGATAAAAATCAGGATGGATATATCAGGAGCCAGGGATCCCAACCCTACACCAGGCCCCTCAACCCAGGAAGATAGGTCCCTGTAACTTCTGGCTGTAAAAGTCCATGGGGATCCAAGCTGTGGAAGACACAAACTTTTGAAGTCCCGTGAAATTCTTCTTAAAGAGCTTACACACAGACTTACTCAGACTCACTCCCTCTGAGCTCCAGCCTGCAGCAGCAGCTTGAAAGGCACCCAAGACAGACAGGGAGAAACTGAAATGTCTAGCACCAGGGTGAGAGCTAGAAGCCAGCTTCCTCCCAGACAGAAAAGCTGCCAGAGGACGTTGTTTCTTTTCTGAGTCCTCCCCCGACAGAGCTGGCAGGTGGGTGCCATATCTGGAGTCTCCACCAACCTGACCAACCTGTTCATCTCACCCTGGTGATTTCCTGAGGTTTTACTCTACCCAACTTTGGGATTCACCCAAGCTGCTTCCAGTGACTTTCCCACATGAATGGCTTGTCTGGCTCATGCTTCAGATTTTCCTAAATTCTCTCAAACAAGCGGCATCTAGCCTCAGTGAGCCTGTACCTCTTGTTAAGTGGCTGTAGACCTGGCACTAGCAGCAGGTGGCCTTAGTAAACAACTTGGCCTTGTCTGGACTCCTCCAAGCCCAACACAAGTAGCAGCCATCTGCAAGCCACTCTGTAGCTTATGCCAGGTGGTCTCAGACAGAACACAGGTGGTGGCTGACCTCAGATGTGCCAACAGCAATCAAAGCTCAATTACAAGGGAAGCACAGACACAGCCCACTTGATGGGCACACCTTGAGTACCTAGCTTGGGTCATAGGAGAGGCTGTGCCATTGGACCCTACAGCACACCTGCTACATTAGTACATTCCACCAAGCCTGGAAAACATAGAAGCTCTATCTAGAACACAGAAACAAACACAGGAAGGCTGCCAAAATGACAAAACAAAGAAACATGGTCCAAAAGAAAGAACAGAAAACAACTCTAGAAAAACAACTAAACAAAATGGAGACAATCTACCAGATGAAGACTTCAAAAACTGGTTAAAAGGCTGCTCAAGGAACTTAGTGGGAATCTCAACAGCATAAAAAAGATCCAGTCAGAAATGGAGGATGCACTAACTGAAATAAAGAACAATTAGCAGGGAATCAAGTAGATGATTAACAGTGGAAGAACAATTAACAGGGAATCAACTGGATGATTAACAGTAATTGCTGATCAAATCAGCAATTTGCAATATGAGGAAGCAAAAACACTCAATCAGAACAGAAAGAAGAAAAAGAATCCAAAAATACTAGGTCACTGTAAGGACTCTCTGGGACAACTTCAAGCATACCAACATTCACATCATGGGGGTTCCAGAAGGAGAAGAGAAAGAACAAGAAATTGGAAATCTATGTGAAAAAATAATGACAGAAAACTTCCCAAATTTGGTGAAGATCATAGACATACAAGTCCAGGAAGTGCAGTCCCAAATAAGATGAATTCAAAGAGGCCCACTACAAGACACATTATAATTAAAATGCCAAAGTTTAAAGATAAAGAGAGAATCTTAAAAGCCACAAGAGAAAATCAGTTAGCTATCTATAAGGGAGCTCCCATAGACAGCCAGCTGATTTCTCAGAGGAAACTTTGCAGGCTAGAAGAGATTGGCAACAAATATTTAAAGTGATGAAAAGCAGGGACCTACAACCAAGACTACTCTACCCAACAAAGCTATCATTTAGCACTGAAGACAGATAGCTTCCCAGACAAGAAAAAGCTAAAGGAGCTCATCACCACCAAAGCAATTATTATATGAAATGTGAAAGCATCTTTTTTACGAAGATCAAAAATATGAACATTAAAATAGCAATAAATATGTATTATCAACAATTGAATCTAAAAAACAAACAAGTAAAACAGAAACAGTTGCAGTTACAGAGAACATTTTGTTGATTGCCAGGTGGGAGGGGTCAGGAGTATGGAAAAAACAAGTGAAGGGATTAAGTACAAATTGGTTATTACAAAATAGTCATAAGGATGTGAAGTACAGCCCAGGGATTGTAATAGCCAAAGAACATACATACGTGAGCCATGGACATGAGCAATGATGTGGGGATTGCCTGAGGGTGTGGGGGGTGGGAGGAGGGGGCCAAGGGAGAAAAACTGGGACAGCTGTAGTAGTATAAACAATAAAATATAATGAAAAAAATACTCTCATTAGCAAAAACCTAAATGTAACTGAGTAACACGTTCCAGGTATGCTAACACTAGGAGAGTAGCTGGAATGCTGAGACCCAGGCATGTCCTGCTCTTCGGTGCGTAGGTCTTGTGTCCTTACTGAGTGTCTGCCAAGAAGAGTGCCCTGTGTTCGTGCGAATGGCTCTCATTCCTCAATTGCTCCCTGACACGCCATCCTCAGATGGCCTCTCGGAGTCCCACTGTGCTCCTGGATTTTAATCGTTGTTCAAGTTTTCTGTCTTTTATTCCCATCCCAGCTCACCCCCGTTACATATTTTTTAACTTATGATTTAAATTAAATTATACTATTTATATTATATATATTAAATTATACGACATAGCCACATTTTTTGGCTAAGTTAGGCCTAGGCTGGAATCTATGCTGTGGTAAGGTGGGTTCAATTCTGAAGACTTACGTTGCCTCAGAAAAATCTATTGTATTGATTATGCTATTACAGTTGTTCCATTTTTTCTCCCTTTGATTCCCCTCCATTCTGTACCCCCCTCCCACCATCATTCCCCCACCTTAGTTCATGTCCATGGGTCGTACATAAAGTTCTTTGGCTTCTCCATTTCCCATACTATTTTTAACCTCCCCCTGTCTATTTTGTACCTACATTGAGGCTTCTTATTCCCTGTACCTTTTCCCCCACTCGCCCTCCTCCCCCTCCTCACTGATAACCCTCCATGTGATCTCTATTTCTGTGAATCTGTTCCTGTTCTAGTTGTTTGCTTAGTTCATTTTTGTTTTTGTTCTTTTAGGTTCAGTTGTTGATAGTTGTGAGTTTGTTGTCATTTTACTGTCATACTTTGATCTTCTTCTCTTTCTTAGATAAGTCATAAAGAAAGTGCATATCATGACCTCCTTTTCCCCCCTCTTCCCCAGTGCATCCTCAGAGGAATATGTGCTTCCCTTTCCTCTTGCACAACCCTTCCTCTATGGGCTGAAAATGCCATCACAGAGATCCGGAGCCCAGGAAAGCTTGTCAGGCAAGGCCAGCCCTGCCACCTCAAGGCTTGCATCATTATGGGATATTAAAGTATTTAGATGTGCTTTATTTGCCATCCCTGGAAGTTCTGGAGAGAAGTGTTATCTTTTATAGAGCCTCTGTTATTTCCTCTGAAAAATCAATGTGAGACAGCTGGCTTCCTGACTCTTCTGAACAAGCTGAGCTCGTGGTAAAGCTCTCTAAGTGAATATTCTGTATTTCTCCCTCTGTCTCTCATTTGTTTTGCTTTTGGTTTTGTAACAAGTCTGAGGAAAGGAATGAGCTTAAATTGGATAGATAAATCATGGCACATTACACAATAGGCGTTATTACCATTTCAAAGAGATGGTTCTAGGTTTGCTGTTTTTGGAAAGACCTCAACACATATATCACGTGGGAGAAAGTGGTGATAGAATATGTATAGTCTAATTCTATTTTCCAAGTGTATATATGGATAGAAACTTTCTGGAAGTTTTCATAGTACCCCTAGGTTAGAAAGGGAAAGAGCTTCACATTTTATTTTATATCCTTCTCTACTTATTTAAACTTTAAAAAAACCATGGAATATATATTACTTTTATATGTTAAAGAACTTGGTTAAGTTATGTGCCTCTGGTTCTGAGAGTAACTTTCCCTTTTCCATAACTCCTGTTAATAAATTCATTCCCATCTATGGGTTGACTGCTCCTATATCTGAAAATGATTCCCAAATCTTTAACTCCGGCCCATGTGTACCCCTTTCTCTTCTAAACTTGAGCTCTGAATAGCCTTTTCCTTGATGCATATTTTCCTCTAAATATAGTGTTGGCACCTTAAGTGCGATAATTGAACATTTTCTCCTGAACTGCTCCTCTGTGTCCATTCCACATTGATTCGACTTCAAATGTTTCTTGGACTCGTTCATTGTTTCCACCACCTTGTCCTTGTCCACATTACAAGAACTTGGACTAGAGCCCAATTCTGCTTGACTCCATGGGTCTTTCTTCTCTACCAGAAGCCCTGACTTGACTTCTCTGAAGCAGCCACGGCGTGGACAGACCCCTGAGTGGCTCAGAGAGGCTCTCTTGTCCCCTCCTCTGCCCTGAGCTCCCCTACAGCAAAGGCTCACGCTTTCCTCCACACTTACCTCTTCTGAGGAGAGGGCACTGCTTGCAGACCACGATGATCTTGGCACTCATGTTCTTGCCAGCCTGTTGAATTGCCAGGTTTCCCTCTTTATAGATGTTGATGAGTGAGACTGTGGCATGCAGACTTCCACCTCGAGGGGTCGTTGTGATGACCGTGCCGGCAAATACTGCAGAAGAAAATGTTTTGGAAATAACGTAACAGTGAAGGCAGATGTGAGCAGAACTGTAAATAATTTTACGTTCTTCTAAGTTTTACATAGCAAACCTTTTCATGTTAAAGAGAAGGCCCTAACAGAGCTATCACATTTGATTTTGTGTGCTTGTCACCAAAATTCAGGTTGAAGAAAGGAGCTGTGGCACTGTCACGCTGCCCGTGTTGCTGGGTGTGGAAACCTAGGAGAGAAACCTAAGTAGCTGCTGCGTCGTGGTCCAGTGCTGAGCAGGGGACTCTACAATGTCTCATCCGACATGTGGGCCAACTACCAAGTAGGGTAGTACAGGCTTGTGAGCCTCTACCTGTGCATACTCAACAAGACCTTGAATCTTTTTTAAAAAGATATTTTATTGATTATGCTATGACAGTTGTCCCATTTTTTCTCCCTTTTATTCCCCTCTGCCCTGTACCCCCCCCCACCCCACGACCATTCTCCTACCTTAGTTCATGTCCATGGTCATACATATAAGTTCTTTGGCTTTTCCATTTCCCATACTATTCCTAACCTCCCCCTGTCTATTTTGTACCTATCATTTATGCTTCTTATTCCCTGTACCTCTTCTCTCATTCTCCCCAAGTCCCCTCCCCACTGATAACCCTCCATGTGATCTCCATTTCTGTGAATCTGTTCCTGTTCTAGTTGTTTGCTTAGTTTTTGTTTTTGTTGTTTTCCTTTTTTTAGGTGCATTTGTTGATAGTTGTGAGTTTGTTGTCATTTTACTATTCATAGTTTTTGATCTTCTTCAGTTTCTTAGATAAGTCCCTTTAACATTTCATATAATAAGGGCTTGGTAATGACGAATTCCTTTAACTTTACCTTATCTGGGAAGCACTTTATCTGCCCTTTCATTCTAAATGATAGCTTTGCTGAAGAGAGTAATCTTGGATATAGGTCCCTGCCTTTCAAGACTTCAAATACTTCTTTCTAGCTCCTTCTTGACTGCAAAGTTTCTATTGATAGATCAGCTGACAGTCTTATGGGAACTCCTTTGTATAGGTAACTTTCTCCTTTTTTCTTGCTGCTTTTGAGAGTCTCTGCTTATCTTTAATCTTCAATAACTTAATTATGACGTGCCTTGGTGTGTGCTTCCTTTGGTCCCACTTCTTTAGGACTCTCTTTGAGCTTTCCTGGACTACTCGGAAGTCTATTTCCTTTGCCAGTTTAGGAAAGTTCTCCCCTATTATATTTTCAAATAAGTTTTCAATTTCTTGCTCTTCCTCTTCTCTTTTTGGCACCCCTATGATTCAGATGTTAGAATGTTTAAAGTTGTCCCACAAGTTCCTAAACCTCTCCTCATTTTTAAAAATTCTTGTTTCTTCATTTTGTTCCAGTTGAATGTTTATTTTTCTTCTGCTCCAAATTGTTGATTTGAGTCCCAGTTTCTGTCCCTTCTCTGTTGGTTCCCTGTACATTTTCCTTTATTTCACTTTTTATAGCCTCCACTTTTTCCTCTATTTTGTGACCATTTTCAACCATTTCTGTGAGCATCCTGATTACCAGTGTTTCGAACTGTGTATCTGATAGGTTGGCTATCTTTCCGTCCCTTAGTTGTATTTTTTCTGGAGCTTTGATCTGTTCTTTCATTTGGGCCACTATTTTTTGTCTCAGTGCACCTATTACGTAGTGAGGGGTGGAGCCTTAGGTGTTCACCCTGGCAGGGCAACCCACGTGGCTGCGTTGTGATGCTGTATGTGGGTGAGGGGTCTGAGAGGGAACAATGGTGCTTGCTCTGCTGTCTGCCAGATTTCAGTCATTTTCCCTGCTTCCCACCAGCAAAGTGGGCTCTTCTGGTGCTGATTCCCAGGTGGATGGTTTTGTGTACATTCTAGGAGCCTGTGGGTTTCTCCAATGAACTCTCCTGTGAGGCTGGGAGTTTCTCCCATTGCCGCCTGAAGCCCCACAGGTGTTTTCAGTCAGAGGCTTTGAGGCTTTATTTCTCGGTACTGGAAACTTGGGTTGCATGGTCTGTCTCGCTCCCCAGTTGTTCCTCTGAGTTTATCACCATGCAAATGTGGGGCCGCCTGCTCCACCAGCCACCGCCTCACTGGGTCCTCTAGCTGCCACCTTGCCCTGACCCCTCTCTGCCTGGCTGCCTGTCTCCGCCCCTCCTACCGGTCTGTATGAATGTTTCTTCTTTACCTCCTTGGTTGTTGGACTTCCATACAGGTCAATTTTCTGGCAGTTCTGGTTGTTTTTTGTTTTTAAATTGTTGTTGTCCTTCTTTGGTTGTGTGAGGAGGCACAGTGTAACTACCTACACCTCCATGTTGGCCTGAAGTTCAAAGACCCTGACTCTTTAGGGGCGACACAATATGAGGGGGTTTGGGCCATGAAAATGGGTGGATGCCTACCTTTCTGGGTCTCCCCACATTCCTTTCTTTAGCTGTCCTTTCTCCCACAACTTTGGTTCATACCATGGGTCCCCATCTCTCTCTGATTGTCAGTAAATATCTGTCTTTTTCTGGGTCTTTGATATTCTCTTTTTTATCTACCCTGTTCATATCATTTACCAAGTCAGAGTTGAAAACTGAGGTATAACAAGACATTTTCTTGCTTACAAAAAAAAAAACAACTCTAGCAAGATTCAGTTGCTTTTCATTATGTAATTCTCATTTTTCCATTGTGACCCTCGGAGAAAGAAGCCTCGTTTGTGAGCCACAGAAGGCAAGGCACTACGTTTCTGAAAGGCAGGCTTTTGGCACTTGGCTGGAGGCAGTTCCATGTGGTACAGGACTTGCACTGAACGACTTTTTCATGCACCTTGTCCCTGCCTGGAAAAACCAGGCGCCTCCTCGATTACCGCAACAACCCAAACTGCCACAAGAGAATGTCACCGATGCTGGTTGACAACTGACGAGCAACTGGGGCTAGTATTTGACCATTTTGTCATGTAAATGAGTAACAGCAGAATAAATCAAGTTTTGGACTTGGCCGATATGAGCTTTTTGGGGTAAAGTGAGGATGTACTGCTTATGTGGTGTGCAAAGCTCACAAAAGCTCAGAGCCCTTCTCCTGCCTTACTTCAGTTCTTGGTGATGAATGCTCAGTGCAGAACGTCAGTCCATTGCCAAGGGGGAGTTGGGTGGCTCCAAAGGACAGGCAGGGATATTTCCTTAAGCGCCTCTGACGGGAGCCTAGACCGGCTGTGCTGGCAGTGACACCTGGTGCTGCTTGTTTCCATTTTTCACCAGTTACGTGAAGACACCACATGGGAACTCCAGGTGGACCTAGGGCCCGGGCTCCTCAGCACCCGCGTCCCCACCACTCGGCCTGCTGCGTTGCTGGCAGCAGGCGGGGCCTCTTCCAGGAGGCCCTGGGTCCGGGGTAACCTTTGGGCTTCAGCCACTTTTTCCTGATAATACTTTTCTTAAATATTCCTTTGGAAAATAAGCAACATAATGAAATTTGGTATCTTTTGCTTCTGGGTATGTTTCACAAAAAATGCAATTATTTTTTAGTGTAAAAAGCTCTTACAAATTCGAAGTCATTAATTAGCTAATGTCTTCTCAGTTTCTAATTTACAAACATCTCCAAGTGGATTTCTGATTTGTAGGTTTTAATAGAGAGCTTTAGAAGGACCCCACAGAGGAGATACTTGGATTTCTCGTGAGAGGGGCCAGGTTGGCTCTGTTCCAAATTTACTTAAATTGATTACAGATGTGTGGAAAAATAATCAATGCATGAAAATATGTGAGAACAAAAAGTATACAGGTTTCTTTTCTTTTCCAGGAATACTGAGCCAGCCAGAATACACAGAATAACAGTATCATTTACCAGGAGTAAAATTAAGTTTATGGGAAAAAGTATACTTTCTGTCCACATGTATTTCTCATTTGTGAAATCCAGCACTTTGAAGAACACAAGTTAACACACTGTGGTGTGTGGGAAAACATTTTCTTGGGTGAATCGAGAGCGTAACTTACCCTTCACCATCACATTCATGGCGATTCCTTTGAGACTAAGCATGCAGTCTCAAGTTTATTACCAGAGAGAAAAGGCTAGTTTCACTTCTTACCAAAGTTACTTGAACAGTAGTTGCTTTCCAGGGTACCCGTCCATCTACATTTTTGTTGACACATGGCCACGGTAGGTTTTAAACCTTAATTCAAAGAAGAAAGTCATAAGATTCAGGAATATGAATTCAAGTATAGTTGGTATTTCAATATGAATCTATCAATTTATAATTCCATTTATTTCCTGGAGCCACCAAAATGCCATTGCGGTGAACTAATTAAAGAGCGTGCACAAGAAATTCTTCATGCTACCGACGACTACACCAGTTTCCTCGGGTAACTGACTGGTCTTTCCTGCATGTGAATCCTGAGATAAAAGAACCCACATTACCCCTATTCTCCTCTCCCTTTACACAAAACTAGCACTATCCCCCAAACACATATAGTCTCCATCTGTCCTGCTTAGAAAAACATAGTACAACAAATATGAACTCAGAAGATACAGGTTAATCCTCCACTTTACGTGAGGAGTCCCACGGTGTTCCTCCTGGAGACGGAGGGAGCCTTCTCGGTGCATTTAAAATGGGCAGTTGCCTGAACGGGACTGGTAAAGGCTATTTTTAGAAACACCTGCTCACGTGTAGAGTGTGCTGTACCCGTACTTGGCCGCAACCAGCTACTAAGCATTCACGTCGCGCCTGTCACTGCCTGTCTAGAGATATTTTTGGTTGTCATGCTGCGAGGGTGCCAGCAGCATCTGGTGGGTAGGGCGCTGCTGGAGGTCTCACACTGGACAGCGCCCAGGGGCGACCAAGGAGACGGCCCAAGGTCAACAGTAGACGGAGAAGCCGTGAGGTAACAAAATGGAACTATTTAATACCACCATCATTAAAAATGTTTCAAAAATATTTGCTGATTATTTACACAGATATAGGAGTGATAATAAGTTTTAGCAAATTTAGCAATATTTACTAATTTTTATTTTAAATATTCTAGGAAGAATATTTTATATAAAATAACTGTCACAAAATGATACTGGTTAGGTAAGAATTTGCAATTGGAATATTGCCCTGTTCATAGGTTCTGCCAACTCTTTTGTGAATTTATTATTTATTTACTCTTAATTTGTAGCCCTGCTTTACTCCAAAAGGGATCTGAACTGAATCGCAATATTAAAATATATACAATTTAATGATAAATACATATAATACAATGGTTTAAGCACACACACACACACACATTTCTTTGTGTGATGAAGAGCTCAGTGAACATGCAGGGGTGTCCAACCTGTGGCCAGGGGGCCCCATGTGGCCCAGGATGGCTATGAACATGGCCCAACAAAAAATCGTAAATTTACTTAAAACCTTTCTTTGCTCATCAGTTTTCGTTAGTATTTTCGTATTTAATGTGCGGCCAAAGACAACTCTTCTTTTTCCAGTGTGGCCCAGAGATGCCGAAAGTTCGGACAGCCCTGCTAGAGGGAACATTGTCCCAGCAGTTGGAGGCTGACATGCACCTAATTCACTGAATCAAAGAGCAGTGGCATCAGCGACTACACAAATAGACCCTGACAGAGGCACCAAGTGGTCTCGTGCATCGACTCACTCCCCAGTCTCCTCTTTTCCTACTTCCTTCTCATTCTCCGAACCCGCAATTCTCCCACCTCCCCTTTCATTGTCAGCAGGTGAGGCTGCCTAGTGCCTAGAGAGAACAGAGGTCATAGAAGACAACGTCCTCAGGCTCCCCACCCAACCTTCACGTTGTCCTTGTCCGCCTCCAGCTTCCTTTCCCCCGAGAGAGAGGGCTGCCCCACCTCTGGTCTAAGGTATGCTCCGTCAGCCCTTCTGGAGGCCACTGCCTCCCACCTTTGCAGAAATGTCCCCCTCAGTTCGTTCCCTCTGTCTGCTGCTGTGTTTTCTTTTGCTGGCTACTTCCCATTAGCTCTAACCTGCTCCAGACACTCAAAGCCTCTCTCCCTCCCTCAGGGCCAAACTTGTGGAATGGGTTGCCAGAACTCACTGCCTCTGTTTTTTCACCGTGTTCCACAGGCCTCAGCCCGCTCTGTCTGGCTGCCGCCCGCACAGTTGCACTCGCACAAGTCCTGCTAGGGTCTCCAGCAGCCGCCACGCCATGAAATCAAATGGAAACATTTAAATCCTTCTCTCTTTTGAAGTCTGTGAACCCTTGGCTCTACTGGCCACTTCCTTCTTAAAACACTCCCTTCTGTGGCCTCCATGACCCAGGCTGCTGCTTCCTCCCTCCTCTCTAGCATCTCCTTTCGAGTCCCCCATACCACCATACTCTCTCCCCTTTAATACGCTGGAATTCCTAGAGATTTAATCCAGCCCTTCTCCTTCTTTCACCCTAACCTCTCCCTAGGCAATCTCATTCTGGATCATGGTATCAACCATGTACATGTTGATGGCTCTCAAATTCAGATACCTAGCTTAAATCTCTCTTCTGGTCTGGGAGCCCATAGATGTAATTGTCTGCATGACATCTCCTTTTGAGTATCTCAGACACCTCAGATGCAACAAGCTTAACTTATGCATCTACCCCTAACCCCAGCTCTCAGCTCCAGGGAATGGTTATGTTATCCCCTGGGTTTTGCAAGCCAGGGGCCTGGGCAGCATTCTTGACACATTCCTGATCTTCCTAGTCCAATTTACTACCGAGCCCTGTCAGTATCTCCCAAGGTCCCTGGCTTGCACAACAGTCAACATCTCTTGACTGTCTCTGTCTTTCTGTCACAGCTTAGTTCCTCTGCATAGCCACATGAACCTACCAATGCTCTTGATCCCTGCAATTGATTCACAGTGGCCTGAGTGATCTTCTTCACAGTGTAAATCTAATCCTGAACTTTGCTTAATCTATCAACAGTTTCCCCTACACTTAGAATGAAATCCAAAATACTTAGAGCATAAGGAGAGAGGTGGTAGGGACTAAAGGTGGGTCTAGAGAAAATGGGGATGAAGTGTGAAGGTCTTACGCACCCCATGAAAGAGTTGTGCTCTCGTGCCGTCCACTTTGGTAGCCACTAGCCACATGAGGCTTTCTAAATTCCATTAAATTAAAAATTCCTCAGTACCACCGGCCACATCTGAAGTTCTCATCAGTGGCTAACGTATTGGAGGGACGGTTGTAGAGTAGGACTTGGCTCTGTGTGTGTGTGTGTGTGTGTGCAGGGGTGTGCAGTGGGGAGGGAAGGCAGAGGAGGTCGAAGATGGCCCTAAGTGGGTGGCTCTGATGCTGTGGGCCAGGTCCGGGGAAATGGGCAGAGCGGCAGGTTCAAGGAGGAGGACAGTGTGATAAAAACAAGTTGCCTTCGTTGGGCTTTAATTTAAATGTCTAGCAGTTGCAAATCTCTAGGAGATAAATACAAATCCATGTTTGCGATTCAGAGAGACTTTAGGACTGGAGATAAAAGCTGGGGAACCACCTAAGCACTGTGGGTGTGACCTGATAATTCACTGAAAAGATGAAGGACACCAGAGTCCACTTAGATAAACCAGAGAAATACTGCTGAAACATGAGGCAGTACTCTTTCAAACCACAAGGGGGCACACTAAGAGAGTGCTCAGAAAAACAGCTCTTCCAGAAGTGCCTGTACTGAGTAAACAGCCTTACTTTGAACATACAGAAAATAGTGGGTCATAAAGCTGTTATTTCAACCTGCTTCGTTCCTTAACCTTAGATCCTTCCTTCTCACATTTCTCTCCTCCTCGGATTTAGATTTTGATATCTGAAGTCTGAAATCCCAGTGCATGGAGCTGACAGAGACTAGCCTCCCCAATTCTTAGAGCATATCCCAGCCAGACTTCCCCAACTGGCTTCTATATTTTTGCTTGACTTCCTTAAATTTGAAAAAAATTAGATATTTTTCATGACACATTTTGGAGCAAAGAAAAAAAAAAGCCCCATCAAATACCAGCAGATGCTAAAGCAGGTAGGTGTGAAGGCCCTAGAAATTTAACCTAAAATACTGTAATTCTATGTAATAAAAAGAAAACCATAATTTTATAAGTGCCAAAAAAGAAAAATTAGTCCTATAATGATCTGTTACTAGGTTCCCTAGTAATTTTTAAGTGGCTATAATTTTCTTAGATGACATTTAAAAATTTTTACTATTATTATACCATACACTTTTCTTTCATTATTGGAGTCATATTATTCTCTTACATATGTTTTTATCTTATTTATTTTAGTTTCAAATATCTTTCTTTTATTTGATATCTAGTACTTCAAAAGATTTATAAAAATATTTCTTAAGTTTGTGAACAGACTTCAGAACAAACTTCAAAACAAACTCACCTGTGGTCGCAGGGAACGTGGTGGTGACTGGTGATGCTGTAGTTGTTGGCAATTTTTTTGGCCTGAATTTGTAGTGACCAATAAATCCATCTGCAGTTAAGCTTAAGTCTGAGAAAAACTGAATGAGAAGTTCATTTCTCTCAGACAAAATTGGCCTAAAAGAACAAAAACATGTTTAAATAAATATATATTTTAAAGCATAAGTGGTACCTCTGAAATGTAGACTTTTCTAGCTTTCCATTAATTCCTGACAAATTACAACTTGTTTATACTTAAAAGCTAAAATACTTAAAAAAGGCGAATGCCTTACTCTGTTCAATATTAATGCTAACACTTTTACTGAGTGTTTGCTAAGTTAGGCACTGTGCTTTATGAAAACCCATCAGATTCTATTAGCACCACAACCCTATTATTATCCCCCTTTTATGGAATAGGCAACTGAAGTTCAGAGAGTTCACGGGATTTGCCTGAGGCCCTTGAGTGGTGCATAGGAGAGATGGGATTTGCACCCAGGACCAGGTGGTAGACGTGGAGACCGACGTCAACATTGAACTGTGGCTGGTTCTCCACAAGCATCTCAGGATTTAGCCAGACGAGGAAACCGCATGGCTTCTTTGAATGAGGACTCTGGGTGTTAGGTGGCCAGGGAGTCAGGGATGCTGGCTGTGAAGAAACTGAATGAGTTCCCAGACCCTGTGAAGACCCAGCCAGAGGGCTGGTCACCTGGAGATAAGGAGGCCATGCAGGGTGTGACTGAACTTGTGTGTCATGTTCAATGCACTTTCTTACGTGTGCCTGAAGTGGAAATATTTTGGTCTGTAATCTTGGTAGCAAACGTTCTGAAGGAGAAAAAGGAAGTGATTGTTTTGTTTTGGTGGTCATGAATGACATCATTAAAAATTCTAGTTGTAAAGCTACTTAAGGGTTTTTGCTTGGTTAGCTGACACTGAAGATCTAGTGTTGATAATAACTGAGGATCAAAAGCTCTCTTAAATCTCAGGGGTTAACTGTATTATACAAGACAGTAGTTTCATTCAACCTGTGCTGTTATTATTTAAACAATGGCAAAAATGCTGTTTGGCCAATTCTATTTAAAAACTAATGCAGAAGTAGAAAAAATAAACACATCATTTCATTGAATTAATTGATGGTTTGACTAAAGTCCTTTGTTGAGGCACCTTCTCAGCCGAATCACTTCTTGGCATCATGGGCAGCAAACAACGAGGCAGCTCGTTTTTCCCACCTATCAGCTACTTTGGGTGGGGATCGGTCAAGGGGAGGGTAGAGCTGTACTTGACCCAACCAGCAAGAAAACTTGCAAGATCTCTTTCTGCCCTGAAGGTTGTTATCTTCTGAGCCAAGGGATCCGGCAAACCCACGAGTGAGCTTGGTGATCTCCATTAACGAGGTTTGGGTCATGAAAGTGAGCAAGGAGATTGAAATAATGCTTCTGAGAATCAAGGCTTTAACAGAAATATTCTATCTTGCTTTTGAAAACACATACCATTAAGTAAATATAAACAGTGTGCTTAAAACACAAATTCTCAACAATAATTACCCAATAAAATGATACTCTTGTTTAAATGATAAAATTATAAAAGGCAGTTATTATAATCACCAAAGGAGACCTGAAGACCCAACCAGGTTGTCCTTCTCGGCAGGATGTTATAATTATAGTGACCATTCAACGCCTTTTCTATGAACTAATTTTGCAAGCATATATTAGAAACTGACTTTTCTCAAGGAAGAGTATTTCAGTAACAGTCTTATTTTTGTCTGAGGTTACACTACTACTGAGCTTTCCTATGAATGTGGCAGAACCACGGTGCCATAAATGTACTGAGGTTGCAAATCACTAGAAAGGCAGGATGAAATCTCACTGGGCCCGACTCCGCCCTGGCACACCCCAGGAGTGCATGGAGGAGGCTGCTCATTTTGAGAGCCGCTATGTGGCTCCCTTCTTTGCCATCCCAGTCTGCCTCTTCTTCAATCACTGGTCAGTCGACCGCCACATCCTGCCAGTTTTGCCTCCTTTATACTCCTTGTTCCACCTCCTGCTCTCCATCTCCATGACTCCTACCTACCTCCTTGACTTTACCTGGACCCTGGCCACAGCCTCCTAACCAGCCTCCTGCTCATCATGTCCAGGAGGCTCTGCTCCTGTCACTTCCTGCCGAAAGGCACGTTGAGAGCTCCAATGCCTGCAGGACAGGAACCAAACTGAACCCTCCTGCCTCCTCTCTCTCTCTCTCAGCCCCACCCCAAGGTTTGGGCTCCAGAAGAGCACGCCTCTCCCCTGTGTGTCTGTGCTAACGGAACTCACTCTGCCTAAACGAGTCTGTCCCTCCTCTGGCCTCCAACTCCAGCTCTTCCTTCAAGAAGCACCATCTCCTCAAAAAACCTCCCCTGACCTCCCTACCACTCGTCAGAAATTCATCCAGGACACTCCTTTGCCAAGGTAGGGATCCGCCTTGATTCACTTCCTATTTTTACTAATTTATCTTTGTATTCCATGTACCTGACATAATGCCACACACACAGGAGTGAAGTAAATGTTTTTGAACTCAGTTCAGTGGTATTGAGACAGCACTGAACCCACACGCTTTTCCTTGTAGCCCCGCCCCCAACCCCAACTCTTTTCCTCCTGGTCAGGCTTTTCACAGGGAAACCTCCCCGGACAGGTTTGGTATTTCCCACACTGCCCCGCCCCAGAGTACTCCACTATGGGAAAATCTTCAGGTCAAAGCATTAGTCGCTGGCAGGCGGTCAAGCTACTCCAGACAAAGTGCTCAGAGGCGAGTGGTGCTCAGCAGCCCCTCCATCGCCCCCACCCAGCCCCCTGCCTGGAGGCGACCACTGCCCTGAGTTCTGTATTTGTCCTTTTTTTGCTTTTACCTGTAGAGTTACAAATATATATGCATTACTAAACAATATAATATATAGTGAGCATGCTTCTAAACTTCATATAAATGAAAGGCTATGGTGTACATTTTCCTGTAACTTTTTCACTTTCAACATTATAATTGTGAAAGTCATCCAGTTTTCGCTGCTGTGTTGTGCCGTGACACAATTGAACGGTTCTCTTGTTGACTGACATTTGGCTGTTTGGTCCCCCCCACCCCCCGACCCTGCACCCTGCCAATTACAAACAATACTGCCTAGAACATGCTTACACATGTCTGGGGTATACATGGGCAAAGGTATGATTGGCGGGCACCCTGGGAGGGGGTACACACGCTACCCCAAGGTCACAGGATAGATGCTCATTTTCAACTTTACTAGATAACATGAAACTGATTTCCAAAGTGGTTGTGCCAATTCACACTCTTTTCAAAGATTGTTCACTGTGTACCTTTCTTCTTTGGGGAATGCCTTTTGCTCACTTTTTCTAATTAGTTGTGCCATATTCCTTATTAATTTTTATGATTTTTTAAAAAAGATTTTATTTAGAGAGAAGGGAAGGGAAGGAGAAAGAGGGAGAGAAACATCAATGTGTGGTTGCCACTTGCACACCCTTTACCAGGGGCCCAGCCTTCAGCCCAGGCATGTGCTCTGACTGGGAATCGAACCAGTGACCTTCACTTTGCAGTACGATGCTCAAACAACTGAGCCACTCCAGCCAGGGCTAGGATTTCTTGGTATACTTATATTCTGAAACCTGAGTCTTTGTCAAATACAAATATGCTTCCATTTTGTGCCTTCTCTTTAAGGTGTATTTTGATGAGCAGTTTTCATTGAAGTTTCTCCTTTAAGACTCCAATCCCTCTGTAATTAATTTTTGTGTGCTGTTAGATATGAACACATTCATTTTTCCATGTGGCCAACAGTGGCCCCTGCCTTATTCTGCATTAGGATCACCCAGCAGGCCCCAGCAGGCCCCAGCAGGCCCGTGAGTCTCTGTGCAGTGCCCAATGTGCAGACACAGGTGGGAGGTTTCTGGCCATGCCTCTGGGGGAACCACACCGTCTTTGCCACAGCAGCTGTCTGATCCAGCTCCATCACAGCGAGAAAATCCTCCTGCCAGGTCCTTCTTCAAATCTGTCTTAGCATCACCCTCCTGCGGTCCAGCAATTCCACACGCATTTTGGAGTCAGACTGTCAGCTTTAATGAAAACCAATTTCAACATTTTTAATGGTTTTGATTCTCCCTATTCATGAGGATAGTATAGAACTCCATTTATTTAGGTCTTTTAAGGTTTTATAATTTTATCTCTTAAGGCCTTGCACACAATTTGGTAAATTTACTCTTGAGTGGTTTATATTTTTGTTGCTATTAAAATATCTTTTAAAAAATAAAAGCTTATAAATGCAAGCTATCTAAGACAAGATATTCTTGAATAAATTAATTTTTTTCAACACGTAAAAACATAAATCTGCAAATCACACTATAATCTGGTAATATATGAAATAGATTTTCTAAATTCAAGCCAATCTTGAATTCCTGGTCAAAGAGTATTTTTTTATACATTGATAGATTTGGCTTGCTAATATTTTCTTCTTTTGGGATTTATTTTTCATCACATTCATAAGTGGGATTGGTCTTTAACATTCTTTTCTGGTACTGCCTTAACTTGTTTGGGTGCCGATTTGTATGGGCGTTATGAAGATAGTCATGGAACCACCATTTTCCTCTGAGGGAATCGCATAGTGTTAAAGTGACCTGCTCCTCAGATGTCTGTCGGGGCTCACGGAGAAGCGTGGTTTAGGCCTTCGCCCGCCCACCCCGCCTTCACAACTTTTAACTGTGGATCAAATTTCTTCAGTAATTATTTGGCAATTCTGGATTATTGCTGTTTTCTGTGCTTTTTAAAGAGTGGTTATTGTATTTTATTTGAGATGTAAGTTAAGCATAGTGTCAAAATTTGGGGGCCAAGGAGGTCGGCTATGCATCCTCTTTGTATTGCTCTTATTTTTAAAAAATTGATTGAATTTATCAGGGTGACATTGGTTAATAATTGCATATAAGTTTCAGGTGTACAATTCTATAATATACCATCTGTATATTGTGCTGTGTGTTTACTGCCCCAAGCTGTGTTAATTTTTGGTTGAAAAAAAAGTATTTTCTCCAGTCGTTGGGTGCAGCGTTTTCTATTCATTAGAACAAGCCCGTTGAGTGTGTCTTAAATCTTCTGTATCCTAATCTTCCATCTTTCTATAATTCACAGTTAACCTATCAATTATTGAAAGAGATGTATTTAAAATCTCCTGCAATAATAGTGGATATTGTAAATCTTTTACTTTTTATTCATTTTTTTTGCTTTACATATTTTTGACATCAATACAAGTTTATAATTAATACACTTTTGTGATAAATGATAAATTGCACTTTTTATCATTATATAGTAACTACTTTTAGTGATGCTTTCTGCCTAAAATTTACTTTTTTTATATGAGTAAATCTATGCCAATTTCCTTTCAATTAGCGTTTGCTTCCAATATGTTTTTCTATCATTTTATTCTCAAATGCTCCGTGTCCTTGTTTTTTGGAGATGTGTCTTATAAACAGCACATAGCTGGTTTTGCTTTGCTATCCAGTCTAACAGTCTTTACCTTTCCATTAATGATTTGATCCATTTGCATTTATATTGATTACAGGTACATCTAGAGATATGTCTACCATCTTATTTTGTGTTTTTTATTTGGCCTGCATTTTTAAAAAATTGATTATCCTATATTACAGTGTCCCAACTTCCCCTCTTGGCCCCCCTCCATCCAGCATTCCCCACTCCTTTATTCATGTCCATGGGTCATGAGTATAAGTTCTTTGGCAACTCCATTTCCTACACTTGCTCTTAACAGCCCCCTGCCTGTTGTGTACCTACCAATCTGTACTTCTCAGTCCCTGCATCTTTTCCCCCATTCCCCCAGAACTCCCTCCCAACTGGCCACCCTCCCAATGTTCCCCATGTCTATGATTCTGTTTCTGCCCTGCTTGTTTGTTCAGTTTGTTTTTTAGATTCAATTGCTGATAGTTATGTATTTATTGCCTTTTTAATATTCATAGTTTTGGTCTTCTTTTTCTTATAAATATAAGTCTCTTTAGTATTTCACATAATAATGGTTTGGGGAAGAAGAACTCCTTTAGCTTTATCTTGTCTGGGAAACACTTTATTTGCCCTTTGATTCTAAGTGATAGCTTTGCTGGATAGAGTCATCTAGGTTGTAGGTCCTTGTTTTTCATCACTCTGATACTTTTTTTGCCAATCTCTCTTAGTCTGCAGTTTCTTTTGGGAAATCAGCTGATAGTCTTATGGGAACTCCTTTGTAGATAATTATAGCTTTTCTCTTGCTGCCTTAAAGATTCTCTCTTTAACTGTTGGCTTTTTAATTATGACATTTCTTGGTGTGACCCCCTGCATCCATCTTGTTTGGGACTCTGTGCTTCCTGGATTTGTATGTCTATTTCCTTTATCAAGTTAGGGAAGTTTTCTTTTATTATTTTTTAAAATAGGTTTCCAATTAATTTTTCTTTCTCTTCTCCTCCTGGCACCCCTATGACGCAAATGTTGGAATGCTTGAAGTTGTCCCAGGGGCTCCTTACACTGTCCTCAATTTTTTTGGATTCTTTTTTCTTATTATTATTCTGATTTGATGACTTTTGCTCCCTTATGTTCCAAATCATTGATTTGATTCTTGGCTTCATCCACTCTATTGTTGATTCCCTGTAAATTGTTCTTTATTTCAGTAGTGTCTCCTTAATTTCTGACTGGATCTTTCTTATGCTGTTGAGATTCTTGCTAAGTTCTTTGAGCATCCTTTTAACCAGTGTTTTGAACTCTGCAACTGGTAAATTGCTTAGCTCCATTTCATTTAGCTCTTTTTCTGGAGTTTTGATCTGTTCTTTTATTTGGGCCATGTTTCTTTGTTTCCTTGTTTTGGCAGCCTCCCTGTGTTTGTTTCTATGTATTCGGGAGAGCTGTTTAACTCCATGTAGTAGGTGTCCTGTAGGGTCCAGTGGCACAGCCTCTGCTATCTCCCATCCTGGGAACTCAAGGTGTGCCCTCCATGTGGGCTAATTACTTCCTCCACTTGTAGTTAAATCTTGATTGCTGTCAGCTGGTCAATGGGAGGGATTTTTTTTTGCCTAGGCCAGACAGCTGGTAAGAATGGCTGTGATGACTGGCCAGCAACCACCTCCCTCTGTTGCTTGTGGAGATGGATGGCTGGGTGGCGGTGCTCCACCCTGGTAACCGTCCACTTGCTGTGTAGGCTCTGGGGTTTCCCCGGTGGTGCAGGCCAAGGTCTGCCACTACCAGTGTTCTGTCTGGGGCCCCTGGGTGTAAGGTATGAAGTGATCTACAGATGGCTGCTGCTTGTGCAGGGCCTGGGGCCACTCAGCAGAAGGAATGGGAAGCTGGGCTCAGCTGTTGGTTGTTTCTGAATGATTGTAGGAAGGTCCGAAGCTTGTGCCTAGCCCAGCCATTCCTAAGGAAAAGACTGTTATCACCTTGGTGTGTCCATAAGTTGGATAGGGTGGGGCCATAGGAAGTTGTAGGGTGGGGCTAACCATGGAGACAGGTTGGTGGAGTCTCAGATATGGGGCTGCTGCACTGTGGCTCTGTGTGCGGGAGGGCTCAGAAAAGGAACGATGGTTGCTATCTGCAGTTCTGTCCAGGAGGAAGCTGTCCACCAGCTCTCACCCTGATGCCAGACACTTCAGTTCCTCAGTCACTGGTGCTCTTCAAGGTGCTGCCCTGATGGTGGAACTTTGAGGGAGTAAGTCTGAGTAAGTCTGTATGTGGGGCTCTCCAAGAGGAGGTGCGTGAGAATCCCAGTTTCTTTCACCAACCCAACCTCTACAAGTTTTTATAGCCAGAGGTTATGGGTTCTTATTTTCCTGGCACTGGAACCCTGGGCTGGGTGATCTGGTATGGGGTTGGGATCCCTTGCTTCCAAGATATCCCCCTGCTTTATATCCACCACATGTGGGTTTGGGACCAGCCTGTTCTGTGTCTCTGTTTCCTCCCTTCTGTCCCTCCTACTAGTCTGGATGAGTGGGGTTTCTTTAATTATTTAGTTGTCATATAGTTTGATTTTCTGGCAGTTCTGAATAATAGCTTAGCTCTAATTTTGCTGTGGTTGTGCAAGGAGGTGAGCCACATTTACTTATGCTACCATCTTGACCACCTACACTTTTTCATTTTGGATCTTTTTTCTCATTTCACATTTCCCCCCACTATTTTGAAAGTTAAAGACTTCTACTTTTTCTAGAGGTTACCCTAAATTTAACATCCATGTTTACTTTAGATTATTATAAAATTTATTATCTTCATCCCACTTTCAGATAACACAAGGACCTCAGAATCTTTCAACTCTCATTACCAATATCTTTGTTCAGTGTTTCTTTCTGCATCTCAGTCCTTTATCCCGAGATCATTATCTTTCTGTCTGAAGTACATAATGAAGTTTCTTTGGTTAAGGTCTATTGGTGGTAAACTCTCTCAGCTCTTATTTAACTGAAAAGGTCTTTATTTCACCCACACTCACAAAAGAGGCTTTTCATAATTCGAGCTTGACAGTTATTTTGTCTCAGTACTTTGAAGATATTCTTCTAAGATTTTCTAACTTCCACTGTTGCTACTGAGAAGTCAGCTGTTAGGTTAATCATCTTTCCTTTGTGATAATCTGTCTTCTCTCTGGCTATTTTTAACATCTCCCTGCCATTCTGTGGTTTTATTGTAATACACATGGGCATGGATATGTTAATATATATGTTGCTTAGGATTTATTGAGTTCTTAGGTTTGATGACTGATCCAATGTGGATTTTTTATCCATATTGGAAAAATATCAGGTATTATTTCTTCAAATGTCAAATTTCCTCCGTTCCCTATGTTTTGTTAGGGAACTCTGACTGAATGTGTATTAAGATCCTTTCACTTCAGCCTATGTGACTCTTAACCTCCCCTTCGTATTTTCCATTTATTTGTCTCTCTGTGCTGTACTCCAGTTAATTATTTTACATCTATTTTTCAGTTCTCTCATTCTTTCTGGAGCTGTATCTTATCATTTATTTAACACATATATTAAATTTTTTGAGTAAATTATTATATGTCTCAGTTCAGGAAAATGTGTCAAACTCTTTGTTAAAATCTGTCTGAACATTTCTGAGAGTCTCTTGTTTCTTGTCATATATTCAATAGACTGCCCTTTATAGGCTCTCAATTAATATATTTTGCATGAATTTCTGTAATCATTCATATTCTGTATCTCATAACTTCACTATATATGCCCTCTGTGGGCCTGATTTTACTACTTATTTCTGCTAATTCTTGTTTATGTTTGCTTTCCATTTGTGTTTTGTGATTTGATTGGGAACTCATGTTTCTTAAAACTTTACTAACAGGTATTCTTAAAGTCTAAGTTAAGATGCATTCTTCCACAAAGAATTTGTGTTTTCTTCCATCAGCCCCTGTGGACGTACCTGAGGAAATATTTTAATTGTTTACAGAGTGAGATGGAGGGAGACAGGACAGGAAACATTGATTGGTTGCCCAGACTGAGGCCGAACCTGTAAACCTAGACATGTGCCATGGCCAGGAATCGAACCTGCAAACTTTTGGTTATAGGATGATGCTCCAGCCCAGCCACAACTAGGGCCAACTTGGAAACTCTTTAAACTAAGTTCCTGACAGCAATTTGTTTTGTTTGTTTGTTTGTTTGTTTGTTTGAACAGTTAAGCAGTATAAAATGTAACCTCAAACTCACATGTGGACTGTTGGATTCTCACAAGAAACTACCTCTTCTTACTTTCACCAAAAGCGAAGGCCAAAACAACCAATTTTCTCTACTATCGCCCTGGGTCATGGGGAAAATTAGTTCAATCACGTTGGTGGCACTTTCTTTAGGTCCCTAATTTATGCTGTGTCTTTGATGCAGTCTTCCTCCTTGCCTGGACTCTGAGCTTTGTCTTCTGTTCCCAAGCATGGTCTGTTAAGAATGAAGTTCTAGGTCATCAAAAACTGACATGTGTCCAGAAGAAAGCTGCCACCTTCAAGTACAGTACTTCTTTATCTCTCTGGATTTAGGCTTCTCATCCTTACCATCTTGGATGGTTTTGCCAACTCTGCAATGCTTTAACTTCTCTTAACTTTAGGAACACTGATAGAGATTTTTTCTGGGATGGTTTCAAAGGGTAGCTTATTTGCCTTATTTCTAGAAAGTGAAACTTGCTTTTTGAAATATTTGGATATGAAGAGAAAGAGACATGTCAGAAAAAGCTGGAGCAGGGTAGAGAGTCAAGAGGGACTTGCTTGTTTTGTTTTGTTAGAACTTAAGTTTATAGGTTACAGGAGAGGAACAGAAAAAGGAGGTAGAGCTGAAGATGGAGAAAAACAGGACTGCTGGGTATAGAAAAATTTCAGGAAGAAAAGGAGGCGCTCAAGACAGCACGATAGGCTAATGGCCCTGAAATGTCCATGTTCCAATTCCTGGAATTTGTGACTGTGTTACTTTATATGCAAAGGGACTTGGTGGAAAAGATTAAATTAAGGCACCTAGGAAGGGGAGAGCATCCTAGGCTCTAAATGTAACCACAAGCATCCTGGTAAGAGGAAGGCTGCGACCAGAGAGGAGAAGGAATATGATGACCAGGAGAGGTGGGAGTGATGTGCTGTGGAGACGGAGGAAGGAGCACAGCTGGGGAAGCAGCCCCAGTGGGGAACGCAGGCACCCTCCAGAAGCTGAAAAAGGCCAGGAAACGATTCTTCCCTCCGAGCGTCCCAAAGGAACCAGCCCTGCTGACACTGATGTCGGCCCGGTGAGGCTGATTCCAGACTCCTGACCTCTAGACCTGGGAGAGAACAAACCACTCTGTGTGTGGTGATTTGTTACAGCAGCCACAGGAAGAGAACATAAGGGACTCTTTTTCAGGTTAGAAATGGGCCTCTCTCCAACACACTTATCTATGAAGCCAAATTTGGACATACTAATGTTTGAATTATAACGAACTTAAATAAATTAAAAAACCTTAATTATTAACTTAAACATAAATAAATTTAATTGAAATAAAACCCCTTTTTAAATCCAAATATGTAGGCAGAAACCATAGAAATGTATATAAATGCATTAAAAATTCTTAATTCTTAATTAAACTTAAACATAAATAAATTGAAATAGAAAAAAACCTTTTTAACTTAAATGTGTCTGTGGAAACCATAGAAATGAATGTAAAAGCAGGCAATGCATTTAATCCTCTCATGTTTAGGCAACAGAGTAGAAAAGTGTATTTACTTTGGCAGAATGGTGACTTTGATGGTAAGCTATAGTAATGTCAGTGGTCACTTTGCCCAGTATTGTATATGAAGGTTGAAATATCTCACCCCCAGAAGCCATGTGTTGCACTAAAATACAGCATAGAGAGGTTAAGTAACGCGCCCAGAGTCACACAGCTCGTAAGCGGCAGAGCTCTTAGCTCCATAAATGTTATGATAAGTACCTTTCAGGTTCATTCACCAAAAATCTGAGCAAAACAACGTGACGAGTAGCTACAAGGCTCCTAAAGGCCCAGAACAGGACCTGGTCAGGCAAAATCATCCGACTCTGCCATAAGCTTCTAGTTTCCTTGTCTGGATCCCCAGTAGGTAGCTCTCTGTGTTTTTCTCAGAATTTCCCATTGGCTCTGATGCTTTACTTCACTTTCGCAGGGCAGGGACAAATCCACACATCTGACTCAAAACGGGCCCCTGGGGTATCAACTCTGCTTCCTTTTATCTATTTGGCTGTCGAGGCCTCTCTACACTTGTAAAAGTTGCTACTATTTGTGTCAGCTGCACTGTTATGGAACCACGATTTTGTGAACAAAACAACAACATAAAATCTTTCAGAAAATAAAATAGAATTGAGCAATTGGATAAGAAACAAGTTTAGGGCCTCTAAAATATTCAGAAAACAAAACAGGTGCTACTCACGCAGGTGGACTATCACCGCAATACTTCCCAATTCTTCTGGCGTCGTTGACTTCTCCTCCATTAAACACAGCCACATAATCATACCGGCAGTAGTTATCGCGCTCAACATCGAACTTCTCGAACTTTAATTCTATAAGCTTTAGTGAAAGCACAACATTAGAAGGGTCAGAACAGCATTGCTGATCATCCTCAAGTGGAATTCTTCCTCTCCCCAGATTTAAAGGGTACCATGACTTTCCTTCGTAAAATTATTCATTCTGTTTAAATTATTCTTGCTTATTTTCATATTTCTTCGGTGGCATTCATATTTCTGGTGCTATTCTTTTGCTTTAAGTTTAAATTATTCCAAAAGATTATCTCACTCTCAGATCAACCACAGTTAGGATCTTCAACTTAGGAGCTCTGTTCAGTTACAGCTATAAAAGTATGGGATGAGTTGTTTGCAAAAGTCCACAAAGTAGGCTTGGTCTATTGCCATTCTAAGTTCTGCCCTGCAGTTAATACATGAAAGTGGGTCCCAGAAAAGCCCATATTCCTAATCAGCACAAACTACTGAGCATTGGAACCAAGACCTTCTCTGATGATTGTTGTACACACGAATAATGTTATTTGTGGGAAACCTACACAAATTCTACTTTAAAGAACAACCAAAAAAAAAACCCACCCCACCCATAAAGCAGACTAGCTTTTACAGCAGACCACTTGTTCTTTGAAGAGAAGATGTGGCGTGTTGGCCTTGGCTTTGTCAAAGTGAAGCAGTCAGACCGTTCTCGATTTGGTGACTGGGTGGCTATTTTGAGGACGTGATGGGTTTGCCATGTGAGCAAAGGCTAACCTGAAACATACATACATGTCCTTGGGGATTTTCACCTTCCCACTATTCGTGGCTGCTGCTTACAACATTTCTACAGGGTTAAACGGTCTCACATGAGATTTGCTTACCATTTGCATTTCAAAACCTGTTTTGAAAATTGCAATTATGGAATAGGAAACTGGATCCATGACTTTGCAAGTCAAATAGTGCAAAAGCAGTCTGAATCTGAGTCTTCCTATGCCCAGCAGCGCCTTCCTTGCTCTGCATCAGTAGCTCTTGAGAGTTGGGCCCCTCGCACTGTCTAGACAAATGACACATGAATACTTTCTTCATGGTTTCAGGGAATCTCACCTGATTCTTTGGGGCTACAATGTGCCACAAACAAGTGACTCCTGCAGGGTAATCACGGTCTGGCCAGTTGGGGGTCTTAAAAGAGCCGGAAGGTCTTTCAAGGCGTCCTCCACAATACTGATCCCCTGAAGTTATTAAACATGAAAAAAGTCCAAGTTTATATCCTCACAGAGATTATCACAATGCAGCCATGAGGAGATTTGGAATTCAGAATGCTAGGTGGTAGTATGGAAGTAAAGACAATGATGCTTCAAAACTCTTCAATTTTCTCTTAAAAATGGTCACATGGTCTCTACACACACACACACACACACACACACACACACACACACCCCCAAGTGATCTCTGTGACCTGACACACCACATCAGCGCAAGAGAGTAAAAGAGTGGAGTCAGGGCTGTAGCTTCTTTTCTTTCTTTCCTTTTTCCAGACAAGACAAAACATTGGGCATGCACTCACTCAGAAATCACGTGGGCTCAACAACTGACGGAGATTATAAGAACCCCCCAAGGCAGGGGTATTTGTGAGCAGGGTTGAAATCCATGCCAATGGACACAATTTGAATTAGCTGGTATAGAAAACTCTACCTAAAACACTTCACATGTTATATACATATTTAATAACTTTAAAAATAATTTCCTCATGAAAACAATATATGTTTATAAAATTTCAGCAATACAGAAAAGCATAAAGAAGAAAGTGAAAACTTACCCCAAATACCAGCACCTAAATCTAACCACAGTACAGATTTTACAAACATTATTTCAGACCTTGCTGCGCATATGGGTCAATAGGTTAACAGTAATAATTTTAGAAAGACATTTTAATACAAAGTTCTAAGTTTGATTTTTTACTCAAATTTAACAAAGAAACTGAATTGAAATTCAAAATCTATATAGTTTAATGAAACACTTCTTTTAACACAGAAGATGATCATTCTTAAAAGAAATCTGTAAATTTTTTAAACAGTACTTTAAAAATTAACGTTGGAATGATTTCTAAAACTTTTTATTCATGAAATATTTCAAGTATATATGAAGTAAGTATACAATGAACTTCTGTGAATCCATCATCCAGTTACAACAATTAGCATCAAATTACTATTATTGTTATTAATACTGCTGCTCAATCCCCACCACCTGTTTTATTATTATTATTAATTTACAGGTTTGGGGGAGGTAAATTCACATGCTTTGAAATGCACAAATCTTGGCTGTAAACTGTTGAAAACTGGATGTGTCCTGTGAGCCATACTTCAAAGGATGATACAGAATCCGTTTCCCACAGAATTCCTGTAGCCCACAGGTGGCAAACACAAGGCCCATGGGCCAAACCTGGCCCTCCACCTTGTTTTATCCGGCCCAGCACCTTGTTTCTACCCGGCAGCAGTGCCAGGCTCCTAGCCCCTAGTTAAGGAGTAGTTACATGTATACAGTCCTAAAATTACACTCGGCCCCTTGAAGGCAACCGCCAGGCTGATGTGGCCTTCGGTGAAAAAGAGTGTGACACCACCGCTGAGTGTATCCCTTCCCTGTGTCAATCTGCTGACTTTCCACACTGCTCTTCTGAACAATTTCACCTGACCTTAGTTTTACTCTAGCCCTCACGTAAATGAAGTCACACAGTGTGTACTCTTGTGTGTCTGGTTCTTCCTGCTTAGAACAGCACCCCAGATTCATTCATACAGCCGTGTGTGCTGGGAATCTGTTCCTTTACATGGCTAAGGAGTACTCCAGTGTTTGGAAACACCGCTGTTTGTTTACCCATTTTCTTGTGGATATGCACTTGGATGTTTTCAGTTTGTATTTTGGGTGGGTAAAGCTGCTAGAAACATTTTTGTACAAATCTCTTTGTGGAATGTATTTTCATTGCTTTGGCATAAATACGGAGTACAATTTTTGGGCCAAGAGTACATGCAGCTGTTTAACCTCATGTGAAACTACTGAAAAATTTTCCCAGGTGGATGTAGCATTTTATACCTGTCCAGGTGTGAGCTCTCTGGTTGCACTACATCCTCACTCACCACCACTTGATGTTTTAGCCAAGCTGGTGGGTACATACTGATATCTCAGTGTGGTTTTAATTTGCATTTCTGTTAACTAATGATGATGAGTAGTTTTTCATGTACTTATTAGCTATTCATATATCTTCCTTTGTGAAGTGACTGTTCAATTGTGGGCCCATTTTTACATTTATTGGGATCTTTATCTTTTATTGTTGAGTTGTATGAGGTTTTTGTTTATTCTAAGTAAAAGTCCTTTATTAGATTTTGCTGCAAATGCTTTCTTCCATTATGTAGGTTGCCTATTCATCTTTGTAACAATGTCTTTTTGTAAGTATTGGTTTTAATCTTAATGATGTTTACATGGTACATATTTTTCCATCCTTTTACATTCAAACTATTTTGACTTTGTATTTTTTTAAATATATTTTGTCGATTATGCTATTACAGTTGTCCCAACTCTTCCCCCTTTGCTCTCCTCTGCCCGTTATCCCCACTTCTCTACAGCAATTCCTCCCCTTTAGTTCATGTTCATGGGTTGCACATATCAGTTCTTTGGCTTCTCCATTTCCTATACTATTTTAACATCCCCCTGTCTGTTTTGTACCTACCAATTATACTTCTTAATCCCTGCGCCTTTTCCCCCACCCTCCCCTTCCCCCTTCCAAGCTGACAACATCCCCCAATGAACTCCATATCTCTGATTCTATTTCTGTTCTGGTTGTTAGGTTAATTTGGTTTTTTTTTTTTTAGATTCAGTTGTTGATAGTTGTGAATTTGTTGCCAGTTTAATGTCCATTTGTTGCCCGTTTTTATCTTCTGTTTCCTAAATAAGTCCCTTTAACATTTCATATAATAAGGGCTTGGTGATGATGAACTCTTTTAGCTTTATTTTATCTGGGAAGCACTTTATCTGCCCTTTCATTCTAAATGATAGCTTTGCTGGATAGAGTAATCTAAATTGTAGGTCCTTGCCTTTCATCGCCATGATTACTTCTTGCCAGTCCTTTCTTGCCTACAAAGTTTCTTTTGAGAAACCAGTTGATAGTCTTATAGGAACTCATTTGTAGGTAACTGTGCTTTTCTCATGATGCTTTTAAGATTCTCTCTTTATCTTTAACCTTTGGCATTTTAATTATGATGTGTGTTGGCGTGCTCTTCTTTGGGTTCAATTTGTTTGGAACTCTCTGTGCTTCCTGGACTATGTCTATTTTCTTCACCAAATTAGGGAAGTTTTCTTTCATTATGTTTTCAAATAAGTTTTCAATTTCTTGCTCTTCCTCTTCTCCTTCTGGCATCCCTATGATTTGGATATTAGTACATTTGGAGATGTCCCCAAGGGTCCTTATACTACCCTTATTTTTTTAAATTCTTTTTTCTTCTTGCTATTTCTGGTTGAATGTTTATTTCTTCCTTATGTTCCAACTTGTTGATTTGAATCCTGGCTTCCTCACCTCCATTGATTGTTCCCTGTAGATTTTTCTTTATTTCCTTTAGTGTGACTTTCATTTCTTCCTTTATATTGTTGCCATAATCAAATACTTCTTTGAGCAGCCTGATTACCAGTGTTTTTGAACACTGCATCTAATAGGTTGGTTATTGCCAGTCTGTTTAGTTCCTTTTCTGGGGTTTTGTTCTGTTCTTTCATTTGGGCCATATTTCTTTGTCTCCTCAATTTGGCAGCCTCCCTGTGTTTGATTCTGCATATTAGGTAGAGCTGCTTTGACTCCCTGCCTTAGTACCATGGCCTGTTGTAGAAAAGGCACCTGTAAGTTTTGTGGGTCAGAGCCTTTGGTAATTGAGGAGGTGGAGCAACCTGCTTCACTTCTTTGTGGCTCTGTGAGGGGGAGCGTTCACAGAGGGGATTGTGCTGTTGCCTGGCTTCTAGAGGTTTGCCCAGCACTCACACCTTTTCCAGTCACTTCACCCATTTCCCATGTGTGACTGGCACCCTTCCACCTGTTGCCCTGGTGGTGAATCCCAGAGTGGGTGGGTTTGCCTATGTTCTAAGTCTGTGCAGGCCCTCTTAGCCAAGTCTCCTGAAAATCTGTCAGTTTCTTCTGTGGTCCTAACCCCCAGTGGTTTTTATAGCCAGAAGTTTTGGGGATTTATTTTCCCGGTGCTGGAACCCTGGGGTGGGCCGTCTGGCATGGGCCTGGGATCACTCGCTCTGAGGAATCCTTCCTAATTTTCATCCACCCTATGTGAATGTGGGATCAACTGTTCCACTGCCCCCTTTCCCTGCAACACCATGACCCTCACCTTCCTCCCCATCTGGATGAATGTGGCCTCTTTAAGTCCTTGGTTGTCGGATTTCCATGTGGCTTGATTTTTTAACAGTTCCAGGTATTACTTGTTTTGAGATCTAGTTGTAATTCTTTCTATAGCTATGCGAGGTGGCGTAGCATGTCTGCCTACACTTCCACCTTGACTGGAAGTCCTTAGAACTTTGTATTTCCAGCTCTTTCTTGTATACCCAACACATAGTGTTGGGATTTCCTATTTCACCTGTTTCAATAATTATGGTCTTCTAATTGGAACATTTAATCCTTTGAATTTAATGTATTTATTGATATGCTTGAATTTAGTGTACCATTTACTATTTTGTTCCGTTCATCTCAACTTTCTTTTGTTTCATCTGTTCTCTCTTTCCTGCCTTCTTTGAATTGGTTGAATAATTATAGTACTGTATTTTAATCTTTTCCCTTTTAACTCTAGCTTGCATTTTTAATGGTTACTCCAGTGATTATTACATGCATCTTTAACTTATCACAATCTGTCTAAAGTCAATATTGTATTTTTCATGTATTGTACATGGGCAATAGTAGAGTTCCATTTACCTCTCCATCCTTTGTTCTAATGTTGTCATATACATACTTATAGGATACACATTATACATATACGTCATACACTCCACAAAACAGTGTTAAGGTTTTGGTTTTGTTTTGAAGAGACACATGTGAAGGAACTGAGAGAAGAGAAGACTATGTATTCTCTTGCATTCACCATCTCCAGTGGCCTTCAACCCTCCCATCACCTTCATTTTATCCTGTGGAGCCATTTCCCTTCAACTTGAGGAACTTCTTTTACTATTTTTTTTTGTGATGTGAGAGTTTATCTGAAAATGTCTTTATTTTGCTTTCATTTTTGAACTGGCTATAAAATTCTAGATTGACAGCTTTATCCAGCATTTTAAAAACGCTGTTCCGCTGCCTCTGGATGCCATTGTTTCTGATGAAAAAAAAGGAAGTCATAATTCACACTTTCTTTCCTTTGTGTGCAATTCAATTTTTATCTGATTGATTTTAAGATTTTCTTTTTATCCTTAGGTCTCTGGAATTTAATTTCGATAAGCCTACGTGTGGCTTCACTTTTATTTATCCTATTTGGGTTGATCTTGGTCTATAAAGTGATGTGCTCCCCTAAAGTTTGGTGGCTTCCAGCCATTATTTCTTCAGATACTTTTTCCACACTATTATCACTCTCTTATTCTCTGGGATACAAATGACACCTGTGCAAGACCACTTGATATTGTCTCACTGGTCTTGGGGGCTCTTTCTTGTTAATATTTTCCCTCCTGGCTCTTCAGATTAGATCATTTCTATTCAAATCCAGTGACTCTTCTATCCTCTCCTATCTACTTGTAAACCCATAAGATAAATTTTAAAATTTCAAATTCGGTATCTTTCAGTTCTAGAATTACCATTTTGTTCTTTTCTATAGTTGCTGTTTCTCTTTTGAGATTCTCAGTCTGTTTATTTATTATACATATATTTCCCTTTAAGCTTTAAACATATTTCTAACAGCTGCTTTCAAGTGCTGTTTGCTAATTGCAACAGCTGAGTTGTTTTGGGGTCAGATTTTAATGACTGCTTTTTTTCTTGAATATAGACACACTTTTCTAGTATCATGACATGACTGGATAGTAGACATTATGAATGATACATTATAGACACTCTAGACTCAGTTGTGTTCCTATGAAAAGTAATTTTTGTTCTAGCTGGCATTTAACTTGGCTAGACTCAAGCCCAAAATATGTCTTTCCAGCAGTGGGCAGCAGCTACAGTGCCTCTCAGTTCTTCCATTTACCAGCTGGTGCTTCTGTGCCAGGCCGGCTGAGCTCTCCCCACATATGTAGATTCAGCAGTCAGACGAAGATTAGGGTGGGTTTTGTATGTATACTTTGTGCCTCAATTCCTCTGTAGTTCCCAGACAGGATTTCCTCCCAAACAATCTGGCTGCCCTGTCAGCCCCACATTCTGTGCTCTGACGTCCCAAATCAGTACCATTGCGCTGCAGGCCAAAGCAAGGGCAGATCAGCGAGCGCCCTGGGGCAGAAGGCTGCAAACCCAATGGATCTTGCCTTCTGCAGTTCACTTTCAAGAGTAGAGGTTTCTATCCTTGGGAGCTCACATGTACTGACACGAAAACAGCACAACACAGTGTTAAGTGAAAAGAGAAAGTTGTTAAACAATATGAATGCATGATCCCACTTACATTTTTAAAAGGCTATTGCAAGAGTGTATGTATACACACATATGTATATGTGTACATGTATGTATATAAACACACACATATATAAACATAGAAAGGTATGAGAACCATCCGCCATGGCGGTTTCTCAGAGGGGACTAGAATTGGGTGGTGGGCCATGTTTCTATCTCTGTGTGCGTATATGTATATGCAAACTTCACATTTTTGCTCTCTGAATTTCTATAGTTGAACATTTAAAAGAATATATATGAACTTCTAAAAACATAACTGATTTTTTATAGTCCCTTGGTGCTTTAGTGGCTCTCTGTTGAGAAAAACTTCTCTTAAACTTTCAAGGAGAAACACATATCAAGTGCCTAGAACAGTGCCTTGCCACCCAGTAGGCCTTCAGTAGCCATGAGCCACCCTTACCGCTATTATTGCCATGATGCGGAAACAATACCTCTTTCATTGGGTTCGGCAGCTGAGAACGCGGCCATGAAGCCGTTCCCAGCCGTGTTAGCATCGGAGATCATCTGCACCATCATCTTGTTGCCACTGGACACCAGGGCTGCAGGCCGGAACGTGCCGCAGAAGCGCCCGATGCGCTGGCCGTTGCTGTGGCCACTGTACACGTCCACAAAGTCGTAGCGACACAGGCTGTCGCTCTCCAGGTCTATGAACCGGAAGTTGAGAACGACAACTTTCCCCTTGGGGACCTGCCAAGAAAAAGCCCAGTTGGAAAACTGCCCGAGCCCTTCATATTCAGTCAATTACTAAAGTGAGCAGATAAAAGCGTAACATCCCAGATGGTACTTTTTCTTCCCTCAAACCTGAACTAAGCCAGAGAAGGTACTCTTAATAAAATATAAGTATCAGCTTTGACAAATTCCACAATTCTTTAGGATACACAGAGTTATTCTTAGGAAATTGATCTCAGCAAAGCTTCAAAATACTGGACCAGCCTTATTAAGTCATGGCGTTGCTTACGAAGAACACCGGTGCTGACAGGACGTCAGTGCGCATTTGCACGCAGTAAAGCACCACTGCACCCAGAGACGCTGCGTGGCAAAGAAACATCCGAAATGTCACTTCTCACAAATAATGCAATGGGACAGTCTCAACACATAGCATATTTCTAACCCTCCCAATTTGACGATTATTTGACAATTATGCAGCTAATTTATAGATAATTCACTCTGGGCACTGAGAACTCCAGGTCAACTGTGAGTACTGGTTACATTAACTCAGAAATAGTTGACCATTCTCTTCTGAAAGTCACTGAGTTTTTGTTTGTTTTCTAGGTGAAAACTTTATCTACTTGGTAGCCCTGAAACACAATGCTCTGATGAAAAAGATGAGGTTTCACTTTCTTACAAAACCTTCTTCACCATAATTTCCCCATGTAATTTTTAGGAGGCTTCCCTCCTTGTTTCCTGAGTAGGTAGGAAAAAGTGGCTGCAAAAAGCATTTGGCAGAATTCTTTAAAAAGCCCCATTTCTTTCCCAGTTCACACTATCTTTTAACTTCTTCATTAAAGTAGTTTAAGGATAAAGTCTCAATCAGATTTATTTCACCTTTTCAACTGGATGAGGTCCCCACTGAATAGCATAAAAATTTCATGCTGTAAAAATTTACAGATGACAAAGGTCAGTGACTTTAAAACACACACACACACAACCCACAAGCAACACCGGTTGGTTTATATTCATTCTAATTAACTACCGCAGACTCAGGAGTCACTAGATGCTTTACCATACATACAGCTTCCCCGTGTTGGTGAGTGCAGTGCCCTGACTTTTTTTTTTTAAAGATTTTATTTATTTATCTTTAGAGGGGAAGAGGGGAAGGAGAGAAGAGAAATCAATTAGTTGCCTTTGTCCCCTCGAACTAGGGGCTGTGGCAGGCGTGCTCGGCCACGTGACTTTTTTATGGTAAAAGGAAATGTTTCAGTGCTGTCTAACCCTGCGTCCGTCACCCACCCATCCCAGTGTAGGAACAGCGATAGAGCAGCCACAAGAGGGGGAAGCTTCTGCTCTGCCACGGCTGCATTCTTGTTAGGAAGTTGGTGTTTTCCCTTTCAATGTCATTTTGTATCGGTTTTAGGTGTACAGCATAGTGGTTAGACAAACATATACTTTACAAAGTGTTCCCTCCATATTTCCAGTGCCCCAACTGGCCCCATACATAGTTCGCGCAATAGTATTGACTGTATTCCCCATGCTGCACTTCACATGACTACTTTGTAACTGCTATTTGTAGTTCTTAATCTCTTCACCTCTTTCACCCAGTGCCCCAACCTCCATCCCCTCTGGTACCTGCCAGTTTTCTCTCTGTGTCTAGGAGTCTGTTTCAATTTTGTTTACTTTGTTTTTAGATTCCACATGAGTGCAATCATACGGTATTTAGCTTTTTCTGCCTGACTTATTTCACTGAACATCATATCCTCTAGGTCCATCCATGCTGTCTCAAAAGTTAAGATTTCCTTCTTTTTTTAAGGCTGACTAATATTCCACTGTATACATATACCATAGTTTTGTTGTCCACTCATCTATTGATGGGTACTCAGGTTGCTTCCATAGCTTGGCTATTGTAAATATGCTACAATGAACATAGGAGTGCATATATTTTTTCAAATTAAGTATTTTGCATTTCTTCAGATAAATCCCCAGAAGTAGAATTGCTGGGTCATAAGAAAAAATCTATTTTTAATTATTTGAAGATACTGCCAGGAGCTTATATTAATCATATAAATACTGGAAGTTCCAAAGCCACAGTCTGAGAAACTGGTAGCAGTAAATGCAATTTAATGTTGAAACATTCTCATGAGATAATCTGTTATAGAACATCCTTGTTTTCTTGTTTTGTTGCATGCAGTCTCTGTTGTGGAAAATATGATACCATCTGTAACCTTAAATATAAACAGGTTTGCTATGATTCATTAAAAAATTCCCAGCCAAGGAAAACATTTTGAACTAAATTAATTGAATTTGGATTGTCCTTGCATGAATAATGACTATTGATACAAATGCATTGATAAACATTATGGAAAGTAGTTCAAAGCTGTGAGACTCTCCACCCAGAGATGAGTCAGATTTCTAAAAAGGGGGTGCAGGGAATGAGGCCTGAGAGCAGAGCTCTGGGGCGCTCACTCCAGTGTCATGAGCTCTTCGAGATGAGGTCAAACCACAACAGAGACTGAATCGGTAAGGAGAAGGCAACTAGAAGGTGGCACCTGGAACCCAAGTGAGGCGAGTCCAGAGGAAGGTGAGGACTGAGAAATGGTCAACCACATTTGTTGAGGACTGAGCAATGATCAACCAAACCACATTTGCTATGTTTAGCAACCACAGGCCACCGGTTACTCTGACCAAGACATGTTTGAGGAGCACAGGGACAAAGCCCGGTAAAAGCAGGATCAAAGTGAAGATGCGGTGAGAGGAACTGGTGGTAATAAATGGAGACAAACCTTTCAGGGAGTTGTGCTGGAAGGATGGAGTAATATGGGGGTTACTGGAGGGGAACGTGAGGTCAAGGCAGGGTTTTACGATGGGCTATATTAAGGCATGTTTGCAGCCAACAGAAGCAGTTCTGTAGAGAGGGCAGACGGATGAAGCAGGACAGAGGAAGAACTGCTGCTGAAATGCTGAGCAGCACAGGGAGATGCGGTCTAAGGCGCAGATGCGGGAGGCGCCTCAGTAGCATGAGAGGAGGGAAGGCAGATGCAAGCAGGTTAGTAGGTGAGGTTGCGATGGCATAGGAAACTTTTCTCCTGATTTCCTTTTTTTTTAAGGTTTTATTCATTTACTTTCAGAGAGCGGGGAAGGGAGGGAGAAAGAGAGGGAGAGAAACATCTGTGTGTGGTTGCCTCCCATGTGCCCCCTACCTGGCCAGAAATACAGGCATGTGCCCTGACTGGGAATTGGAACAGCAACCCTTTGGTTCAAGGCCTACACTCAGTCCACTGACCCACACTAGCCTGGGCCCTTCTGATTTCCTTTAAAACAAAGTCATCAGCAGTGACAGTGGATGTGAGGGCAGCTTTGGGAGTTTAAGAACTGAGGAGGTGGTTAAAGGGACTAGGAAAATATAGGGCTGTCATGCCACATTTGGCTCCCTAGGTGGGGATGGAGAGCAGGCAGAGAGTTGGATTTAAGCAGTGGTAGACTGGGGGCCAGGAGACAGAGGTATTCGCTAAATAAGGACTAAGGAAGAAGGGAGGGCCATGAGAGTCGAGGATGTAGGCAGGGGAATGGCCATAAAGATGGACCAGAGAATTCAAGTTGGGTAAGGATAGAAATCAGGAGGCAGTGGGGTGAGGACAGTAACAACCTAGATTGTGGTAGAGACCAGGCTGACGACAAAGGGATGGATGGCTGAGGAATGATGAAGGATAAGCTCTTTGGAGGAGATGAGGTTAAAGGCTCAAAAGGATCATTCACACAGATATTGAAATTACTGTGACTAATGACAAGGAAGAATGTTGAAGACAATGAGAGTGAGCCAGGAGCTAAAATTTACGAGGAGTGAGGGAGACTCTGCTGAGGTCTTTAGATGACTACAACAAGGAGGGGCACAGAGAGGCACAGTCCGTTTCATTGCCAAGTTCTCAGTTCTTTGACCCTAAGAAAATTCTGTTGATTCATCCCGTAGTCTGGCTGTTGAAACAAACACAGCCTTTGGGTAGTCATCCCCACTGGGATAAATCACTCCTTCTCAGGAGTTCTTTACTTGGTCCCATGGGAATGAAAATGTGAAGCTTCTCCAGGAATGAGACACAGTATATTCAGCAATAGAAAGTGGATTACATCATTGCAATCTGAACACATGTTGATCCCCAACAACCCCCGCAAAAACTCTTCTGAAGAAGCAGGCAGAGGAGGGCTGTGGGTCCGCTGTAACCGGAGACAAATGCCACCTGGCTCTAGAAAGGCCAAAGAGAAATTCTATAGCAAGTGAGAAGCGCACCACGGCTCTTCACGGTAACACGGCAGCTGTTCTTCACACTTACGTGAGTCACCAGGACCCTCTGGTGCCGCGTGACGTGAACTTTGCTGACAGTCCCTGTACTGACACTCTGAAGGACGTCGGAAGGCATGTTCTCTGAAGATGACCCTTCCACTCGAAGAATTTACTGTCTGTATCCTTGTTTTTCTTGTTAAAGATGTATTTTTAATTACTTTTTTATTTTTATTTTTGATTTTAGAGGGGAAGGGGGGTGGAGAATGAGAGGGAGAAAAACATTGATGTGCGAGAGAAACATTGATTGGTTGCCTTCTGTAGGTGCCCTGACCTGGGACCGAACCTGCAACCTAAACACGTGCTCTGGTGAGGAATCGAACTGGCGACCTTTTGGTTGGTGGGATGACTCCCAACCCCCCGAGCCTGGGAGTGTTAAGACTATTTTGAAAGTACAGAAATATACACAGATATATAGAGCAATATAACCAACACCTGGGCACCAACAATGCAGAACTGATTATTGTTAACATTTTGTCAACATGTTTTTAAAGTCTCCTCTAATAAAATAAATTAAAATTTTCATGTGAAAATAAGGTTTTCTTTGTCCTCTTTCTCCTTCCTTTCTCAGAAGCAACCACTGTCGGTCACGAATTTAGTGGGTTTCCTTCCACAGTAATCAAAATACTTTTATGTACATGTATGTGTATCCATGCAACGTATATTGTGTTTTAAAAATTAATAAAAATGGGATAGGCTGTATCACCCTACAACCGGAGCATTCTTGAATGTTCTGGGTGAAGAAGATGGAGAAATAAAAACAAAAAAACACACACAGGGTCTTCACAAGCCATCCCTTCTGCCTGGCACACTTTCCCACCCCTGCCTGCCTTTCCCTCACTCAGGCTCAGGGCCTCAGTTTCCACGTCACCTCTTCCTGGAGGCATCCCCAGACCCCCACTCCGCCTCCCAAGATGGGTTCTGCAAGGTTGGCAGCCTGCCCCTCAGGCTCTGAGCACGGGATGGCTCGGCCCACCTACTCACCGTCAGGTTTTCATCTGGGAGAACAGGATCCCTTCTGCCTTGTTCCCTGTTGCATCCCAGCCTCTGGACAGTGTGTGGTCTCAAGGCACATCATAAAGGGTTGTTCAGTGCATGAATCATCAGGAGCTAAGTGGAAAACCAGCCTCTTTGCACAAATCCTGGACAAGGAAGGAGGCAAGGGCCCCACTTCCATAGTTCCAGGAGCTCTAAACCCTGCCTGGCAGCAGAGCTCCAGAAGGCCACTCTCCTTTCTAAGTCATTCCTTACGAAGTGGAAGATATGTATCTTCTGAGAAACTTGATATTTCAAATCTCGTGGAAATGCTAACACTTAATGCAGAAACTCAGTTAAGAAGATTTTTGGTGGCAATTAGACAAAGCTACTGTTTTGTGAGATTATTTTGACCAGGGAGTTCATTATCTGCTTGTAGAAAAACAATTCTATGTTCATGTTTTGTTTTTTTAATCAACAGCCAAGTCCTGTGTGAGCCAAAGCCTGGTGCTGCAATAGTGACCTGAGCTCACCCCGCAGCCCCTGGGATGTCCTCACTGTCACAGGCTAAGGTGCCAAGTCTCTCGAAGCCAGTGCTGGAGCTGCTGCCAGAGAATAAATGGGGGACCTTGTTTTGAGCTGATGCTTTGTGTTTTCAGGATACTACGAGCAAAATACAAACACAAGGCCAGCTTCCTCTGCAGGGAGGAGTAGGTTTCTGTAGAAATGGTGGTTTCAAAGCCATTGTTTTAATCTTCTAAGATTTTCCTTTTCTACAAAGAGATTTGGGGGAGAGTAAGCATGTTCTAAAATGCAGGGCACATTCTACTTACATACAGTTCAAGAGGTGTGGGATGCATGACCGTCTCACATATGCCCCAAACAGAATCCAGAAGCATTTACATGTGATAGGTACTTGGCTATATTTCAAGATTAGGATACAGCAGAAGGTTATAAGACCTTATTGGTATATATTTAATATTCTTCATTTTAAATAATGGAATCTTATAAATGTTTGGAAAAAGGAAACATTGATTAGTGGAAATAACATGTGATGTTTTAAACTTTGAGGAGGGATTTCAAACCCCTCCAAATAAAGAAAGAGAAGAAAGGAAAAGAGGAAGGAAGGAAGGGAGGGAGGGAGGGAGGGAGGGAGGAGAGAGAAAGCCCTTCCCCCCCACCCTCCATGTCTGGGAGGAAAGAAACCCCCAACTACCTTGAGCCTACCTGGCCCGAGGCACCAGTATAGACGTTGGGTTATATCCCTGCTGGAAACTGTCCAACAATCTCTCATTGCATTTGGAATGAAATCCTCACTTGTAGGCGCCCACTTGTGTAATGTGTGACAGGTATTTTTCTAAGCACATTACACATATTATTTCATTCTGTCCCCTACAAGCAACCTTATAAAGTTGATATTATTAGCCCAATTTGAGTTTGCAGGTGAGGAAACTGAGGCACAGAGAGATTAAAGCCCTGTGGGACATGGCCCCTGACCACCTCTCAAACTTCATCTTTCCCTCCCATACAGCTATTTGTCTGTTCGAGAAACTCTCCAAGCTGGTTTTCCACCTCAGGGCCTTGGCGCAGTCCAGTTTCTCTGCTTGGCAACTCTAGTCCCTGATGGTCACCTGTCTGCTTCTACCTCACCATGCAGGTCTCAGCTCACGTGTCACTTTTCTAGAGAGGCCTGTCCCCTCAGCCGCATGAGGTCACACAACCATGGTATTTCTCCACAGATTCTTTACCGCCCATGCCCCCACCAGAACGCAACCTCCAGGTATCAGAGCTACTAGCCAGGCGGTAGCTAGTCCAATGCCTGACTGTTACAGGTATTCAGAACTAGTTGTTGAAGAAATCACTGGGACCCTTGCTTTAAAAAAATAGTAATAGTACAGGCCACCACTCCTGCTACTAGCACCTACATTTACGGAACAATGTAAACTCACTCACCGGCGTGGGGCAGGCAGCACCAGTGCCCTTACGGGAAGGAACAGCTCAGAGTGGTTAGAATGACTTACTTAAAGCCGCCTGGCAAGGCAGTGCCAGAGGCCAGGCCTCCTGACTTCTGCCCCACCGGGTTTTCCATGGCCTAACTGTGGCAGAGACCAGGGGCATGCTCACCAATTTTGTTTCCTCTTTCCCTGGCACATAGGAAGTCAAGGTTAGCCAGCCTCCCTTTTAGCCAGCCTGGGGTACTGGAACTAAGTCCCGAGCAACAGGCCGTAGGTAGAAGTGATGTAGCCACCTCTGGGCCCAGCCATCAGGTTTCTGTGCGATCCTTTTGGAGTTCTCTTCACGCTCCGGTGAGCAGATTCGGTGGATGAAACAGGGGGTCCTCGGAGACATGGAGCTACACAGGAGTTAGTGCTCCCAGGATCACTGCCCAGGACAGCCAGCCAACTGCCCCGGGCTGGGACGTGGGCAAGAAATAACCATTTGTCGTGTGGGCCACTGATGTTTGGGAGTCCTTTGCTTTGCACTTAGCATGAATTACTGTGATTGACAAATGGATAGTGACATTCACCAGTCATCCTTACCCAGCAGCTCTGGGACAGGCAAGAGTGGAGATATCTTCGTTGTTTCAGGGGATTATAAATTCTACATGAATTAGCAGTGTAATATGGCCACCAAAAGATAGACACAATCTCAGCCTGCGTGAATAGCAAGAACGACAACAAACTCTTTGGAGCAATCACAAAAGTGAGAAAAAGTCTCACCGAGGTACATGCTGCAACTCCAATGGTGCACGCCAGAGTGTGACGAGAACCCCTAGCACTGCTATCGCCGCCCCCCAGGATGAGTTGGGGCCACGCTGAGATGCGTGAGAGATGGCCCCAAAAGTCTGTAGAAACGTCCATCGCGAGTAGTTGGCTGTTATAAGCTCTCGATCTGCATGTACAGGACCATACTTTTTCTGAAGTAAGGGTATTCATTTCCTTAGTTGTGTTTCATGATTGAAGATTGCAGATAGGCCATGGAAATGAAAGCTGGACTTACGTCATTTTTGGATATTCTTTCAATTCTTGAGAAGAATGAAAAGTTCTTGTCAACATAAACTAATAGAGCACAGTGCGGACGAGACCGGTGGAGGTTCTCAGAGAAAAAGCCACGTGCACACATTGTCTGACGGCGAGGCTAGGGGACGACACCAGGGCCCTCTGTGGCCTGCACCACCGTGTTTTCTCCGTACTGATGCATGGGCATGAGTTCTGGGAAGCTCTTATAGGACAGAGTGGATGTCTATGCAAGGATCTAAGAAAAAACCTGAATTGACATTTTTAAGAAAATACTTTCATAATCTGTCATTTGTTTAAAAAATATTTTTACTTATTTATTTTTAGGGAGAGGGGAAGGGAAGGAGAAAGAGGGGGAGAGAAACGTCAGTGTGTGATTGCCTCTCAAGCATCCCCCAGTACTGGCCCCAAACCGAGGCATGTGCCCTGACTAGGAATCGAACCGGTGACCCCCTGGTTTGTAGGCCCGAGCTCAATCCGCTGAGCTACACCAGCCAGGGCCATAATCTGTCATTTCACCTGAGAAATCTGTAATGGATCAGAAACACCAAATTGTATATTTTTAAGGAGTGAAGCAAAAAGGCCTTCCCTTCTGAGCTGGGAGAAGTCGCGGCAAGGTGACAGACACACAGAAAGTAGCACAGAGGCGAATGTCAGTGGTCGTTCCCCCTTCAGCAGCAGGGCTTACGTGGCAGCGCTGGGTTTCTACAGGAGAACTAAAACTGGTTTTAAACCTAGTTTAGATCCAGAAATTAATGTCCATACTGTATCATCTAAAATAGCACCACCAGGCGGTCACTGAACATAACCGTTCCTGCCTCTCCTGCCAATCGCTGATGCCCGCTCCTCAGAGGCAACCAGTTCCGTTCTTTCCAGTTTTCTTTGGAATTTACCTCCTTGTTTCTTAATAACATGCTGTGCTGCTACTTCTTGATTTAGTCCTTTAACATTTTATCTTTGTGCCTACTGTTATTTCCTCCATTCCTCATCAAAATTCTGGTTATATCGGTATTCAGGGTTTGCATTACTATGACCACATAAACGCTCTCTGCTGAGCTAATCTGTCACTCTTTCCCTAGAGCTAATTGTTGCCTTCTTCTTTAAGTTTTCTTAGTTCCCTGGGTGCCTACCACTATCACCCCTCTCGGCAATGGACGGGCAGGCACTGGCTCTCAGTCCCATCCTAGAACCACGGCCATCTGGTCCCCTCCATCGGCCTGGACTGGCTGCTCTCCAGGCTGCTGCACGGCTGGGGGGCTGAGACTTGCTTCTCCAGCAACTCAGGAATTGCCCCCTGGGCTCCTTTATCTTTTTTCTTGCTTGCTTTATTCCCTCATTTTGCTGGAGCTCATCCTCTTGTCATTTTATTACAAAGGGTGTACAGAGATAAAAAGCTTAAGGTCTTGCATTCTGTGCTCACGTTTGTCTGCCAGTTTGGCAGGGCACAGAACTGTAGCAGTACAATAACTGTCGCCACAGTTTAAAGGTATTGTTGCACAGCCTTCCAGCTTCCAAAAGGCTGACGTTCTTTTCCTTTGCCATGTGGTTTCCTCCCTCCAGAAACTTGTCGGATTTTGAACAAAGATGTACCTTGGTGTTTGTCTTCTTTCACTGATGGTACTATTTTTTTTTGATAATTCATTTTTTTCCATACTCTCTGTTCTTTTTCTAGAATTCTCATTAGACCAAGACTTCCTGGTTACATCCTTGAATTTTCTCATCTTCGCTCTCAGATATTTTATCTCTTCTCCTGTTGTATTTTCTGAGTGTCTTCTTCAAGTTTCTCTTGCAGCCTTTCTATTAATTTATTTCTATATCAAGTCATTAATTTCCAAGTGCACTTTTATCTTACAGTTTTTTTAGTATCCCACTTTTACTTTATGTACACAATTATTTTTTCTTATCTCTCTGAAGATAATAATCATTTTGAAGTTTTCTTCTGCTCTTTGCATTGTCTCCATTTCCTCGGAGCACACTTTGGCGTACAAGGCTTTACAGGATCCATGCCCTCTTCCCTGCCCGACCTCAGCTTCCACTGCCCACTCTGTGCCCTCTACAGGCCTTCCTGCTGTTCCCAGCACAGGCCGGGCACGGAAAGCTCCTCCAGGGCACGAGCCTCTGTCTGCTTGGCTCTCTGCTGTATTCCAGGTACCTACATGGTCCTGGTACGTGGCAGGTGCTCAGTGAATATGTGTTGCTCAGCCCAGTAAAACCATTTCATGACTTCCCAACCAGCGGGCTTCCTGCTGCGGGTGCTCTGATTCTGTCTTCATCCCAGCTCACAGTCCAGCACTAAGTGGGAGAAAGACCTCACGTCGTGTTGCACGGCTCTGCAACACAAGTGACCAGTCTGCTCCCTCGGAGCTCTACTCGGTCACTGGATATGCATCTTGGGAAGGCGTGAAAATCACTCTCCAGCCAGAGTCCAGTATCTTCATCAACAGGATGACATTTTACTGTTAGTTCCTCCTCACAAAATGTGAACAATTCCCCTCAAAATGATGTGGTTTTCTCCAAAAGACTTAGGGCCTACATAAAATGAAATACCTAAAACTTAAATGTACTTCATGTAATATTATGTTAATATGTTAGTTTACCAAACAGGTCTTCAAATTAGAATAATCATCTAATCTAACCTCTATCATTCCGCCTCACATTACTTACATTTGTATAAGCATTTGTTGGTTCTAAAAAAAATTAGTATTTTCCTAAAGTTAATTAGCTAATATAATGTACTCTCTTAGTTTATACTGTTTATCTATCTCCCTGTTCAACTGTTTGCAAGTCCCAATGAAAAGTAGTTTCATACATTAAGGTAATAGCTTTCACAGCCCACGTGAACACCGCAGCGTTGAACAACTGCATACACAAGAGGTCTGAAGGACCTTTACACTTCAGTGGGTAGTGGGTGTCAGTGTCAAGTGCATAAGAAGAGCTTCACTCTAGGTAGCATCTGGAATGGTCACCTAGACTGGACAGTGAATACCCAGAAACTGACATGGAATCCAAAGGGTGAGTGGCTGTGTGCGTGTCCCTGATGCTGTGATGCTGACTGACTAACTAGTGGTCACTCAGTACAACCACATGGTGGCTGGCAACGCACAACCAGGGCCAGGGGGCAAATAGCCGAGACAGAGCACAACCAGAGACACAGGAGGAGGGACAGAGGAGAACAGCTCTTTCAACTGCAGCATTCTACAGAGCACAGAACATCACAGAACAAGCCTCCTTCTCCAGAGCTCTTGGTAATAGAAGGACCCTTTTTTGCAGAGATCTGTAGCTTTTGTGCAGTTCTGCCTAGAGGTAGGCAGTGGAGTAATAGCCCCATTCATAAGCTTGTTCATTCATTAATTTGTACATTCTTTCCTTCACTCAAGTATTATCACATGTGTCAAACATTATGTTAGCTCCCTGGAGAGCAGACAACTATGACAAGGTCCTTGTCCTCAGAGCTTTCCTGTTTCATAGAGGAGATACAAGTGAACACCAGGGACCACTGCTGCAATGCAGCTACTCCCCAGATGCTGTGGGGACACAGGGAGAGTGGACACCCACGCTGCACTGCGGGAGAGAGAGGTGGGCAGGAAGGCTGTGTGCTAATTCTTTCCTGACTTAATAATCCTATGATTTACTTCTATTTTAAGAAATATAGTTTCACCCTGGCTGGTGTAGTTCAGTGGATTGAGCACGGGCCTGCAAACCAGACAATCGCGGTTCGATTCCCAGTCAGGGCACATGCCTGGGTTGCAAGCCAGTTCCCTGCAGGCCACTTCCCAGCAGGGGATGCATGAAAGGCAACCGTACATTGATGTTTCTCTCCCTCTCTCCTTCCCTTCCCCTCTAAAGATAAATAAATAAAATCTTTAAAAAAAAAAGACATATTTCTCAAAACATTTAAAAAATAAAGAAATATAGTTTCATTATTTTCAGATGGATATAGCTAGGATTTATAGAGAATAATGAAACAATACAGTGTGGAGCAAAAGTAGGTTTGTAGTTGTGAGTACATTTGTAGTTGTGTTTCAACACAGAGTATATTCTTGTATTACTATTTATTACTTATTATGCTATTTTCACACAAACAACTGCCCCAGGGGGCAAACAGCTAGGATATGCACAGGTAGGATTTGTGGGGGTAAATAAATATATAGATAAGATGTGTGGGGAATAATAAAACAGATTCACAAGATTCATGGCTCTCCACTGAGTGTAAGAATGATCATTTATCAGCTGGGCTTAAGCAGTGTGAAGGCTTCACTGGGCTAGTCCTCCAAGATGACTTCTTCACTCACACACCCGGCTCCTGGTCTGGGATGCCTGGAGCAGCCAGAGGCCTCCTGGGCACCGTCTCTCTCCACAAGCCTCTCTACGTCACTAGAGTGGGCTTCCTTCCACACAGTGTGGGGGTTCTTACAGGGCAGCCAGCTTCCTCCAGAGCACATGTTTCAGAAACAAAGGCAAAAGCTTTCAGATTTCTTATGTCCTGGCCTCAGAACTCATGCACCGTCATTTCTGCCCTATCGTACCTGTTCCACAGGGCGAGCCCAGGTTCAATGTTTGGTGGTAGCGAAAGGTGTGAATACCAGGCAGTGTAGTTATTGGGGCACCATCTTCGGAAATTCATCAGCACAAGAATGGAGTTGGTAATGGAACCCAGGCAGTCTGGCCCCGGAAACTCTGACCCACCCTAATATACTCTAACCCTCCGTATCATGCAGTGTCTGTATTGGGAATAAATGAATAAATTCACTACTTAATTTTTGTAACCAATCCTGGTGAATTGGGGATCCAAACATAAAGTAAAGACACAGATGAATTAAATTCCATTTCTAAAGACAGACAATTATTTGCTGTTTTAACTGACAATCCTTTCCCTGCTTCTAAACACACTTGTTTCAAAAGTTAAGGGGCACTCTCGGTTGGTGCTATCGTGGGAGGTGGCTGGTCGAGGCGACATGGCTCACAGAGAGGCAGGGAGGGTTTGGAAACACTTCTGTGGACAAAGTCTTGTGAAATCATAGTCTAAATGAAGAAGGCCCACAGTGAGGGGGAAGGGGTATTTCTAATGGCACTAGCCATGCCCTGAAGGGATTACCTTCCAGCTTGCAAGGTACTGGCTTGAAGACAAATTCTACACAAACACCACATTTTGATGCCTTATTATAGCCCTGGAAGAGAGGTAAAAAATCATCACTAGCACCATTTATTGAGTACTTGCTTGCACAAAGCACTGTGCCAAGGGCCTTCCACCTACTGCTGCCTTCAGTCCTCACATCACCCTTACAAGGCAGGTCTGACCATGATACCGACTTCAGACAGTTCTGGAAATGGCATCGCATTCCTAGGACATCAGTAAGAGTCTCCAGTGCCCATTGTTGGTCTAGTCACCGAGCAATGACACAGGCACAGTCCTCCATTGTGAACTGCCACCCTGTGCCACTGTCGTTTCTGGGACATCTCCCTGACCAGTGAGAGCCTCCCTGCCTCCTCCAGCCCAGCCCAGGGATGTGGTTTTCCAATCACTTAGTCACTGTACCCAACCCAGCACCTGATCTCTTGTAGGTACTTTAAACACAGTTCTAATGAATTAATAAATTATGATTTCTTCAAAGGTTAACTGTAGCCTAGGTCTTTTGGAAAGTTTGTATCTAGCCCTGGCCGGTGTGGCTCAGTGGATTGAATGCCAGCCTGCAAACCAAAGGGTCCATCAGTTGGATTCCCAGTCAGGGAACACACCTGGGTTACAGGCCAGGTCCCCAGTAGGGGGCGCACTAGAGGCAAGCACACACTGATGTTTTTCTCCCTCTCCTCCTCCCTCACTTCTCCTCTCTCTAAAAATAAATAAGTAAAACCTTAAAAAAAAAAAAAAAAAAGAAAGTTTGTATCTAGCAATCAGACCCCACTCAATTCATCTGCAGGAACAGTAAGCAGGAATAGAATCGCCACTGACTTCCCTGTGTCCTTCTTGCCGGCCTGGTCCACAGCCAAGTAAAAGGTCTCTGCCTGCCCCCCACACTACAGGAAACACTATTTTATTATACTCCACACTCGGGGGTGTCCTGGGGGTGAGTGAAAAGAGAGGAGATATTTAGTGGCAGGGCTTGTGTGGCTTTAATTCCAACCCCCCACTTCTCTGTGGCTGTTTCATTTATTTTTAGATGTTTATATTGGTTTTCCAGAGACTTGCCACATTGACTCTCATCTAACAAATGATGTATCTGAAGAACACTTCTATTCTCCCAGGTTCCCAGCCTAAGAAATTTCATGGGATCCAAAAGTACTGTTGCCACTGATGATAAAGCTGCTAAGTGGTGAAGCACAGGTATGTACATTGAAGGGAGTGATTACATTCTTTGTTGGATCAAGGACCAATAGTTCCAACATAAAACTTCAGTGGGAGGAACATGGGGCAAAAAACGCGGACAGGAGTCCTTTCCTAATTCTTAGCAGAACAATGTGAGGACGGGAGAGAAATCTTGGAGTTCAGGGCCCTGTGAGTGCTTCCCAGGTCTCCAGCTTAAAGCAACCAACCCATGAGACCACTTCCTTTTTTCACTGTCAGTAGCTGATAGATTTTTTTTTAAGTAGAATCTGCAAATTCATGGAATAATTCAAATTTGCCCATAATTTCACATCATAACTTGAATGGGCAAGGGATGTGAAAGTAAAAATCAGTCTCATTAATAACACATTCTTTAAATCCCATTAAGGCCCTTTGAATCTGTGTAAGAGAGGACTTTTAAATGTGTTCTCTCTGTGCTCCATTATTGTAGTAGTGTTTCAGGAAAGAATGGCTTTTTGGTCATTAATACGTGAAAGAGAATCTCTTGCAGAAAAGAGAAGTACCCGATGAAGATTCTACTTTTGTGTTTTCTCATTTTCTTCTCTGCTCATTAAGGCTTCTGCCTGAGCAAAGCACTAAAAATACAAGCAGTACAAATAAGCACATTTATAAAACATCAGGTTTTCAATCAATAAAAACATACTTGATTTCCATATAAAAAAGCAAAGAAAAACAGAACAAAAACAAGCAGCAGAAGCCTTTTAAACCAAAGAAAAATTAACAAATTTAGAAAAAACTGGACTGAGGCCCCAGTGGGAAAATGCCACCTACTTGCTTATTTATTTAGGATTTATAGTCTCCCTGCTTCCCAGCAGGGTTCAAGGCAGCAAGGAAGACGTTTCAATTCTTCCACTCTCCTATCAGCTGAAACCTAATTGGGACAGTTATAGTGTCATAAGAATCACAAAGTCCCTGAATTATGCTCTGTTAATAAAAAGGCGAAACAAAAAACCCAGCTAGAGTGCCCTTGTCCTAATCACACAGACCCCAAGCCTGGGTCTGCAGACCTTCTCTGTTAATCACATCCACCTTCACTGAAGAGTCAGATGTAAGTTGTATTAACTCCAGCACTGAGTTAAATGATTATTCAGGCAACTGACCTAACGGAGCTTAGTCCCACAATGTATGCGTACATTTTTTAAAAACCCCATAGCTAAACTGTAATTTAAGTCTTCATATAATTTCAAATCCTGCATGTAGTTTAAAGCCAGGAAATAAGTGTTTAAGGCCAAATTTCCATTCCCTTATATCTTCCTGCTGTGGTTACGTCAGGCAAATAATAGTCACAGAGCCCCTTGCTAGGTCCTTAGGTATAATTGACTTAAATATTGAGTTCCTGTCTAAATTCACGATTTGTTTCCTCAAATTATACACCTTGTACTGATCTTACTAGAACGTCACTGCATGTTTCAATGTTTGCACACCCCTGCCCCGCCATTGAGGAATTTCTTCTCATGAAGCCGCATGAAGGTTATTGTGAAGACGTAAATCTCATCATATTTTAATTTATCATTTCTTTAAACTAAATATGAATATCATTTCAATTTAACCAGGCCTTTTGGAACATGGATTCTGTGGAATGACTTTAACATACATTAATAACAAAATTATCCTCAAGGCAATGGTGCATAATTGCCTGTTAAGTGCATTTGGAAATATCAAGGAATGTATAGTAAATAGCTCTGCGAAATCCATCAAAGGGCATAGAAACAATTTCTCAAGTCTTAGAGTAGTGTAAATGTAAAATGGATCATAAGATCTTTTATTATGTGCATGAGGTGACAAATATGTTCATCTTAAACAGTCTAAGACTCTTAATATTTAAATTTTAGTTTTTCAATACTTAAAACTACTTACAATGAGCATGATAATTATTTGCACACATAACTAGTGCTGATTTTCTTGTTTACTCCTTACCAGGCTATAAACTCCCGGAGGACAGAAACTATGCCTTGTCTTTGTAGCCCCTTGGGCCAACCCATGCTTAGTACATAGTAGGCACTCAGTAAGTATTGAGTGAATGTTATGCTCAATAAGTGCATAACAGTGCATTTATATCACTTAGTCAGAAATTTTGTGCTAATCTTTTCATACCAATTGCAAGCATGACCATAATAGGCAAGATAAAAGTTCTTTAAACCTCAGTTTCCCCACCTGTGAAATGGGCATATTAATGTATGTCCCACTGATTTCACAGAATTGGATGCAAATGACATGATACAATATATTTGAAGTGTGGAACCTGCGAAAGAAGATAGCTACTAGAAAGGGCTCCCAGTGGCTAACTGGGCTCAAAACAAAACGACACACACACAAAACATAGCAGCCCTTTCTACACACAGACCTCTCATGCCAACTGCACTTCAGGGAGAAGCCTGAACTGACCTACCTGCCTGTCCTGCGATCCTCATTCCAGCTGGCTGAGCCAGCCCTTATAAAGAAGTTCCTGGAATCCTATTCAAGCAATAGGACTGAGACTCCTCAGCTAATCAGAGTTGCTACCTCCCATCAGCTTCTTCAGCTACCTCCCCATCAGCTTCTTCACCCACCAATCAGAGAAACTCCATTCTGACCAAACAGAACAATCTAGTTAGATTTTGGAACAATCTAACTGCAAGAATTTAGAGTCCTCATTTGCATGATGACAGACCAATCAGGGACCAGGGGAGGGAACTTCTGTCTGTATAAGTCAGCTCCCCCTGGCTCTGAGAGAAGAGCACTTTCCCTTTTCACTGAAAACTGTTCCCACACCAGGAGCTGAAACACTGGAGATTAAACACCACAGCAGAACAGAGGGAAGAGCAGAGCAGACTGGCACAGAGCAAAGAAAACCAGTGAGGAGCCCAGCAGAGCACTGTAGGCCAAGAGGGTCCTGGCCCCAGAGCCACATCATGGCCACGCTCTTGCCACAGCGGTCCTGTTTTCACAGCCTTGCTGGATCACAGTGAGCTGTTTGGCACTGAATAGAGTTTCTTTCTTCAGCACACCCCAAATGGGGAATTATCATTGGCACTGAGTTGGCACCAAAACCATCGGCTGACAGAAGGAATGCTGAAAATCATACACATTATCACTTTAGCTCCATGAGCTATATAATAACTGGTATATCTGATTCCAGCTGAACAGAAAACAATAGGTAGTTATCAAAATGACAGCACACACGCTCCCTGGGGAATCCGAACATCTACATATGACAGTTTGTGCTTTTTTCCCTTCTGCATGAATTAGCTAAATAACAAAAAATTTGCCACATGCTTTGAGCTTAAATGTGACTGATTCTATTCATTGTTAGAATTCTCCTGATATTAATGTAAAGGTCTTGACTTTCTGGCCCTTCCGCATTATGTACTCTAGAGTTAAAGGTCCTCGATAAGTATCAAAGTTTAAACTGCTCGAATGCTTGCTGATTTTCCTGAAAATAATGCTGAAAATAATAAATGAACTCTTCGATAATTGGCTAATGTCTGTACCTAAATTTTTTTGAATAAAATGATATAATAACAAATACCTTGTAATTTCAATAACGATTTCTAACAATAGGACCAGATACCTGGATTATCTCATTTTACAACTGTCTTGGAAATCACGCCCAGCTTTAAATCTAGGAACGGAATCATTTGCATCAATCTCTGCATACTGATTGTGGTTTCTGCTGGGTAACAGCAGTGGTCGCCTACCACGTTCACATGTGATATTTAGTTTTAACTTCTGGAAGCAATTTTAAACAATGACTCTTCCATACCTATTAGAGGGGAGTTCACAGAGGTCCTCAGCTTCAAGTCCCCTGTAATTCACACAGTTGTTATAAACAGGGGTTCAGCTGGCCCCACTGAGTCGGCCACACCGCTTGTAGCCCAAGTCCAACTCTGAATAGAGTTGCTTTCACAAGGTATTATTTTGCTACCAAGAACTATTCTTCTTTTTTAAAAATTCTGTCAGATCATCCACATGAACCTCTACTTCTACTACGTGATTATAAATGCATAAGTTATGGAAGCAAAGACCAAGGGATAAAAGTTTTGGGCGTTTGCCAAGTTGGCAGTGATTTTATAATGAAATCATTAACGAAATGCTGATTTTTTTTTAAACACCAGAAATGACTGGCATATAATTCTGGAGGCTGGAAGTCCAGGACCAAGATGCCGTCAGGGCTGGTTTCCAGTGACGCCTCCCTTCCTGACTGGCGGATGGCTGCCTTCTCACTGTGTCTTCACATGGCCTCTCCTCTGTGCCCCTGCCCGCCTTGTGTCTCTTCCTCTTCTCATAGGAACAACAGTCCTATTGGATTAGGACCCCAACCTCTCCACCTCATTTAAGCTTAATTACCTTCTGAGAGGCCCTACTCCAAATATAGTCTCACAGGTGTTAGAGCTTCAACATGTGGATTTGGGGGGGAAATAATTCAGCCTAAAACAGAAGGATTTTTTAACAGGGAAAGAAGGGGCAGGGTCAAGTCAAGGAACATGTATGAAGGACCCATGGGCAAGGCCAACAGTCACAGGGAGGATTGAATGTGAAGGGTAGGGGGCAGGGCTGGGGAGAGTAATGGGGGGGGAAATGGGAACAACTGTTATTGCGCAACAATAAAAAAATTTTTTAAACATAAACACAATGCCATTATCATACCTAAAAATAGTCATAATAATAACAAATATTAATGTCAAATGTTAATATTAAGTCTCTTATTGTCAAATATTTACTCAAAGTTAAACTGTCCTCAATTGTCAAATATTTTTATAATAGCTTCAAAATTTTTATCTTATTGAGAGTCTATGGGAATAGCTTTTATCCTTAAAAACTATCAATCAGTGTGCATTTATTGAACACGTACTATGTAGTCAGTATTGTTCCAAGCACAGTGAGGCGCTAAGAACCCATGTAGGGAAATGAGGTCAAGTAGGTTGGATTGGGCCATGTTGCAAAGGGTATTAAAACTCATAGCAGAGGAGTTCTGACTTGATTTGGTTGGAAATGGACAACCTTTGAAAATTTTTGAGTTTTTAGGTGGCAAGATGAACTTCCGTTTTTTCCAGTGGACGGCCACATGACTGTGGCAATTTCCTTGACCTCTACACAGAATGGTGATCCTACTGCTGGGTGTTGGGCTTTCACTCACTCCCCACTCCGAGCCTGGGGAACACATCATCCCAGGCAGCCCCCCGTGCTCACAGAGTCTTCGTGTTCATCTGTGTGTCTCCAGCACCTGACACGGTGCCTGGTGAACTTTCTGTAAATGGGTTTTGCCTGCGTAGCAGTGACCTACATCCCTGTGATCTTGTTGACAATGACCCATCCTCCCTGACTTCGTTTAGGGACCTCAGAGACCTCTGGCCGTCTTCTGCACATGGTGCACACAGTTCTGCCCCTTTGCATGTGCGCACCCAGCAGGAGGGCCACTGTCATAGAGGGGCCCAGATGTTTGTATGCCGATACTTGGGAGCTCATTTCTTGTTGCAGGGCTGGGTATTGGTGGTTATTGGTTCATATCCTAAAAACTGGGGTACCTTTTGTCTCAGGCTAACCCTATTATCCTTGCAAGCTTCTTAAAAGAAGACCAGACACCATTTTTTAAAGGATTATATGTATCTTTGCTGTCAAATCATACTTACTTGCTGCCTACATTGGTAGATTAGGTATTTTATGCAGAAACCCTTAGGTTACAGTTTTGAAAATCAACAGAAAACTAAGAAACCCTCCACTCCATTATGGATTGCAAAATATTTGATGATTTCTTAACTCTCAAATTACCTGATTTAACCTGATTTTTGAGGACATAAGCAGCAAAATTAATGAATAAACCCTGAAACTATATGAGGACACCAAAAATTGGTAGCCAGCCCTGCCTGGCAAGGTGGCTCAGTCAGTTGGAATGTCAGTCCACGCACAGAAAGGCTGCAGGTTGGATTCCCAGTCAGGGCCCACACCTAGGTTGCAGGTTCAATCCCTGGTAGGGGCATGTATGGGAGGTAACCAATCAATGTTTCTCTCTCACATCGATGTCTCTCTCTGTCTCTCCCTTCCTCTATAAAATCAATGAATATATACAGCCTTGGGTGAGGATTAAAAAAAAAGTTGGTAGACAGAAAAACGAAGCTGAGTCAACAAGCCTGATTCCAGCCGCAGTGCCAACAAGTACGCAGAAGTATCAGCGTCCCCACTTGCAAAGCAGAAGTACAACTAAACAGCACCAAGCATCTTCGCCCCAACATATCTTTCCATGAGTAAAAATTAACCTCAAAAATGCTCTAGACTAGCACTGTCAAAGGGACATTTTTGTGATGATGGAAATATTCATCTTATCTACTGTTTGATATTGGTAGCCACTACCCACATACAGCAACTGAGTACGTGAAATGTGGCTAGTGTGACTGAGGAATGGAATTTTTTATTTTTACTTTAACTTTTAAATGTAAATAGCCAATGTACGTAGTGTATGAGACAGTACAGCAGTCCAAGAAATCGCTATGAAAGATGTAAAGTACCATATACTAAGGACAGATCTAAATGTCCAGTCTGTGTGCTATACTTCTGTACCGGAAAGTCCAACACCACTGGCTGAAAGTCTGGGTGGGACAACTACTGCTGACCTTTCTCAAAACACACAGATGTCAAAATCGGACTTTCCCTGATCCCCCACTGATAAGAGTTTAACAAAAAACATTTGGTGGTGAAGTCGCCTTGCTGAAACACGCTTCCACTCTGGAAGAACCAAATGGGAGGCAGGTGAACAGTGAGAGGCAGGCTATTTCTCTCTGGCTACGCTGAGACCCTTTCATCTGGAGGGGTCCCTGTGATGTTTTAATAAAAGTGGTATTGAATCGCCCAGTGAGCATGCTATTCTAGGCTTACTGACTGCAGGAGCAGGAAAAAAGTACCAGACCGGATGGACCAGCTTTGGGAACGCCTTCAGGTGACAGCCTTGGGTGAGGACAAACCGCAGCACAGCCCTGGGTGGAGCCACCGCAGCGACTGTCCAGAGCCAGGCCCACCCAGCCCCTCCGCTGGTGCCGCTAACTGCATCCAGAGCTGCTGAGACAGCTGTTGTGGGCAGATGCCATGTCTGTTCTTTTCCTCTGTTACCACCCTTGTCCACTCCACCATCTTCTTTCTCCTCAGTGACACATTGGCTTCCCAGTTGGTCTCCCTGATCCCATTCTTAACGCCCTATGATTCATCCCCCCCCACGGCAGCTAGAATAATCTTTTAAAATCAGATAGACTAGTCACTACCCCCCATCCATGATTTCACCTTCCATGGCTTCTGTTACTCATGGTCAACTGTGGTCTGGAAGTATTAAATGGGAAATTCTAGAAATAAACGAGCATGATAAACTTTCACTCCGTCTCACCCAGGACGTGAATCATTCCTTTGTCCAGCATAACCACACTGTACATACAATAAGATATTTTGAGAGAGAGACCACATTCACATAACTTTTAATGGAATATATTCCTATATTTGTTCTATTTTATTATTAGTTATAGTTGTTAATCTCTTATTCTGCCTAATTTATAAGTTAAACTTTATCACAGGTGTGTATGTATGAGGTCTGTCCTGAAGGTACCCAGCCATGTAATATGAAAAATAAAAACATTTATGGAGGAAGACACAAGAAACATAGTACACAGGACAATAACACCTTAGTCCCCCTCAAAGTAGGCACCTTGGGACCTCACACAGTTCTTCCAGCATCTCCCCCACTGTTCAAAACGCTCTTCAAAATCCTTTGTTGAAATCACCATCAGCTGCCCCATTATATTTTCCTGAATCTCATTAATGGTCTAAAATCTCCCTTTCAAAAGTGACTTTAGTTTTGGGAAAAGCCAGGAGTCACAGGGTGCCAAATCTGGGCTCTAAGGGGGGCTAAGTCAGCTGAGTGATTGAATGTTTCACCAAAAACTGCACAAGACGTGATGCATGGGCAGGTGTGTTGTTGTGATGAAGCTGCCAATCACCAGTTGCCCATGGCTGCAGCCTTCTGAATCATCCAGATAGTTTCCATGCAGGAATGTTCAAGCTTAATGCAAAATCTGATGCAGATGTGTTGCTCTACTTGTATGTTATTTGAATGTGATGGCAACACAGTACACATGCTCACTCATGGTGTCTGCCACTCCCACTGACTAGTATAGTGAAGTCATCATTGTTCACTCACGCACATTCGAGTCCACTCTCCTTGGCTGCCAGGTTACATCAATATTGTAAAAACTGTTCTCGTTATGTTAACAGTGGCTGGACTTTTTTCTGGACAGGCTTTGTATGTACAGGAAAAGTAGTATTTATAGGTTTCAGTACTATCCTCAGTCTCAGGCATCTGCTGGGGGCATTGGAATATATCCCCCTTGGACAAGGGGACTACACTGTAATCTCATTCCTCTGTTTAAGAGTCTCTAGTGGATTCCTGCTCCAAATAAAATTCAAACTCCTCCTCAACAGGTCCTGCAGGTCTCTGCTCACCTTTTAAAATTCTCCTCCCACTGTCTCCCTTGTTCATTCTGTCCCAGCCACACTGACCTAGCTGTTCTTTAGACAAATCGAGCCTCTTCACACCTCAGGACCTTTGCACTTGCTGGTCTCTCAGCCTAAATAGAGACCAGCTCCTCCCCAGACTTTCGCAGGACTAGCTGCTCCTCACTCAGGCCTCCACGTCAATGTCACCTCCTTGGAGTGGCCTCCCAAGACAGGGCCATCAAAACCAGCACCACGGCCAGTCTCTGCCACTGCTCTGCTGTGCGTGTGTGTCTGCGACTCTCCTACAGTGCACTCTACAAACTACAAAACCCGCTTCGAGTGCACAATTCAATGATCTTTGTGTGTCGGGTTGTATGACAATCACTGTAAGTCAATTTTGAAACACTTCCATCCTCTCAATACCATGATGACCATGTACTGTTGATCCCATAATTCTCCTGTGTACTAGGCAACCACTAATCTACTTTTACATTTCTACAGATTTTCCTTTCCTAAACATTTCATGTAATGGAATTGTAGAACGTTTCATCACTTTACTCTATTTTTAATATATATTTATTGTGATAAAATATACATAAAACTTACCATTCTAACCATTTTTAAGTGTACGGCTCGGTGACACGAGTACATTCATACTGCTGTGCCACCAACACCACCAGCCACGTCCAGAACTTTATCATTTTCCCAAATGAAAACTCTGTCCCCACCGAACACCAATCCCCACTCCCCCTCCCCAAGCCCCTGGCGACCGCCATTCTACTTTGTCTTCATGGCCCGACCGCTCCAGGCGCGCCACACAGGTGGAACCCTACAACATGTGTCTATACCGTATTTTGTTTATCCCTTCATCTGTGGACAAATACTTGGACTGCTTCCACCGTCTAGCTACTGGGAATAATGGTGTTATGAACATGGACACACAGATATCTGATCAAGTCCTTGCTTTCCCTTCTTGGGGGAATATACCCAGGAGTGGAATTGCTAAATATTACGGTAATTCTGTTTCATTTCTTGGGAAATCTCCCTACTGTTTTTGCAGTTACACCAGCAATGCACAAAGGTTCCAATTTCTCTACATCTTTGCCAAAGCCTATTTGGTTTTTGTTTTTCATAATAGCCTTCCTAATGGCTCTGAAGCAACATCTATCCTATTTTTACAATGCATTTACCAATACTTGATTTTCTTGTTCAGTTGTTTTTTTAAACATAAATTGCCTGTCTCCTTAAACGAGCTGCATGAGGGCGAGGAGCTTGGCTGCCTTGTTTGCTGCCGTAGTAACCTCAGCAGTGCCCAGCACTCTGCACCCAGTGCTGACTGAGTGAAGATCTCGGGGCTACCAGCTCAGCTCTACCACAGTGCCTGTCCTTTCATCGCCCCTGTGGTCTGCAGGAGCTGGGGAGCTCCCTTCTGCTGCCCTGACAAACCACAGGACCATGAAGATGTTTACAAATTGGTGCTATTCCTTGTGAAACACAAAGAAAGAAAGACGTTGTTACATTGAGACATGAGAGCACCCGTGGCCTTGTGAGCATTCTACTGAGGCCGTAATTAAACCCAAGAGAAAGGGCTGGGCTCCTCTGGAAGTTCTTGGTAGCTGCTCATATGCAAACATAAAAGAGGCAGCCCCTTGAAACAGAATAAACTCAACCAGCTAAGAGTTAAAACTACAAAGGTTTTAACTAGGAAAGCAAATTGTACAGTCATTTCTTTTGCATTAGCTGTTTTCAAAGACTTTTTTTTTTCAAAAAAAAGCTGGTGTTTGTTTCTCAATTTCATGCCACAAATAAATAATATGTCATCTGCTTGTTGCCCTTTCTTTCCACAGTAAAAGCAGACCTGAATTTCTCAGTTCCCTTGCTGCTAGAAGTGGCCGTGTAAGTGAACCAACCAATGAAATGTAAGCAGCAAGTTGCATGTAATTCTGGAAAATGCCCTTAAAGGGAGGAGTTATGCCCTTCTCTTTCTGTTAGTTGGCTGGAACATGAACACAATGGCTGGAACTTAGGCAGTAATCTTGGACCAGGAGGCGGCAGGCAAAGCAGGAAGAGAAAAATCCTGGGTGCCTAATGACTGGATGCTGCCACACCACTCCTGGGTTGCCTACCTCCAGACCTTTTATGTGAGAGAACCAAACCTCTGTTTGAGCTGTCACTATTTTAGGTCTCTGTTACTGAAAGGTGACTTGGCCCAAACTCACGCAGAACTGCTCCCATAAGATTATAGGAGAACCCAAGCACAGAACAAGGTCATCAAGATACACACGACAACATAGACAGTTCCCTAAAAGTCTGCATTGTTTTGAGCTGGTGCCAAGCCCACTGTGGTGAGGGGGTGGCAGTGATCTGCCATTCTGGGACAGAAGACAGGACCAATAGCAGTAATAATGGGGATAATGAAAACTCAGACATTAATGGCTAACATTTATTGAGCACTTATTATATCCCAGGCACTGCCAAAGGGCTTTATTTGTATTATCTCATTTCATCTTCATGACAATGCTGAGTTTTAAAGAAGATGAATCCTGATCACACAGCTTGAGTGACAGAATGAGAATTTGAATCTGGGGACTTCTGCCTGCTAAGCCCCCATGACTTACATGGCATCCAAGTGCAGCCTCCACTGCACTGCCTCTGGCCCCAACGAAAGGCGAGGCAGCCAGGCCCCTTCTGAGGCACAGCACTTCTTTCCCGAGAAAAGCCTTCATGGGACACCCCCCAGCCCCAATCAAAGTCTGATGCCACACCAACAATGTCTCATAAGACCCCAACAAACAGCCAGCTGTGAACTCCTGCTTGTTAGGCATGTGAGGCCTCTCAGTCATTAAGTTTCTTGGATTATTTTTACCTTATAGCCATTTAATTCCAATGGAAATATACTATGATATGAAAACCAGGCTGCTTTTATGTTTCTTTCGGAGCCTTCCTTCACATTTATACTAATATCAATATTTCAGAGCTATTGTCTATGATTTATGCTGTCTGGGTCCCATGTGTTGCAATAACATAATGAAATCTGAACCAGTTAATCAGCTAGTTGATATTGGACAGGATGGGCATCAATGCATCTAAGAACCATGGTTTATATCAATGCCTGTCAAATGACTGGTGGGAATGCCTCATTGCAAAATAGGTTTCACTGTACATAAAGTCAGACTTACCAAATGTTTGACCCAGTCATTTTATACAACTGCTCTAGGCCTCGGTTTCCCCATCTATAAAGTGGGGGTAATGATGTTACTTTCTTAGAGTGATTTGGAGCATTCAGTGAGACTGTGCTTGTTAATTACTTGGCACGGTGCCTGGCACAGAGTAAGGGCTCAATAAGAGGTAGCTCTTTTTGTCCTGGCCGGTGTGGCTCTGTGGATTGAGCACTGGCCTGAGAACCAAAGGGTTGCTGGTTCAGTTCCCAATCAGCACACATGCCTGGGTTGCTGGCCAGGTCCCCAGTAGGGGGCATATAAGAGGCAACCACACATTGATGTTTCCTCTCCCTCCCTTTCTCCTCTCTCTAAAAATAAATACAATCTTCAAAAGGAAAAAAAAGAGGTAGCTACTTTTAAAAATCATAACCTGTGGGTGGCACAATCTGAATGAATGTCTCAGTGAATTAATGTGTTCAGTTACCAAACAACTTCCCAACAACCAAAGGATGAAGGATAAAATAGTCACTACAGGTGGCTCAGTTGGTTAGAACACAGTCCCAATTTACCAGCGTTGTGAGTCTGATGCCCAGACTCACAAACAACCAGTGAATGCATAAATAAGTGGAACAACAAATTGATGCTTCTCTGTTTCTTACTCACTCTCTCAAATCAATAAATAAAAACAAAAGAAAGTAGTCACTATTATGTTGAATGAAAAGAAGACTCAATCTAGCTGACTCTAAACCCAGACAATTTTTTAAAAGCTGCATGGCTGTAAACCCAACGCCTTATCTTGACTGAGCATCATTTTTGCCATTACTAACCAGCTAGGCATTTCACTGGACTTTGTTTGATATTTAGTCACCACTTATTATTATTCTCGCCTTTTTGCTAATTTATTTATTTTTTATATTCAATATTATTTTTTATTAGTGTCAGGTGTACAGCATAGGGGTTAGACAGTCATATACTTTACAAAGTATTCACCTGGTATTTCCAGTGCCCACCTGGCACCATCCGCAGTTATTACAATATTATCGACTATATTCCCTATGCCGTTCTCTCTATCCCTGTGACTATTTTGTAACTACCACTTTGTACTTCTAATCCCTTCACCTTTTCACCCGTTACCCAACTCCCCTCCCCTCTGGCAGCCCTCAGTCTGGTTTCTCTATCTATATGGGTCTGTTTCTCTTTTGTTTGTTCACTCATATTGTTCTTTAGATTCCACATGTAAATCTATTCTTGTTCTTAAATTGTTTTTCACTGATGGTTTCATGTCAGGGATATTAACTGGGATTTTTTCTTTTTCCCCCCTCTCTCCACCACCCCTTTTTCTGTAGGGGTGGGAAGCAGTCAGGGACAAGCACTACCTTTGATCTAGTCCCCACTGGGAGCCACTTATGCCAGGCACAGGCAACAAATAGCTTCTAAGAATTGTTAGCACAGACCTTTGACCGAAAATAGCTTTAATTTTTAATCCATGAAACTCAATTGAGTTAGGCTGGGCTTTCAGAAACACATCTGCTGTAAGAATTTATTCCTTCAAGTTTTGTCTTGCATCCTTTCCAACCACTGATGCAGGATACCACTTGTTCTATTAATAAAAATCTCCAAAATAGTTGGGGTAAATCCAACATCTCACTATCAGGCATTTGCCTCTACCCCAAATTTTGATCCCAGAGGGAAAAAGCAGCAGTCTTCAGTTGTTCCTAATACCCACTTTGAGGAGAATACTCTTTTAAAATATGCTTACTGTGATTTTCCAAGTGCATTTGCTATTTGGAGGGTACACTCCAGGGAAACCTTCGCTGCCAATAAATCCAGACTCTCCAGTAAAAACACCACCACATGTGAAAACAGGTCTGGGAAATAAAAGAGAAACAATTTGAAACATGCCAACTTCAGAAAGGTGTAGTCTATTAATATGGATGAATTAATACTGATTAATAAGTGCCTGCACCATATAAGGGAACTGAAAGCTCAGTAGCCCTTAGAATATTATAATTATAGCCTGGTAAACCTTCCATCCAGCTGCCACCTGTCTCATAAAGACACAAGATCAATCGTTCTGTCATCCATCCACCCATCCACCCATCCAGCCAGCCAGCCACCCATCTGTCCGTCCATCCATCTTCATCCACCCACCCATCCATTCATCCACCCACCTACCCATCCAGCCATCCACCCATCCACCTACCCATCCAGCCATCCACTCACCTACCCACGCAGCCACCCAGCCATCCACCCATCCACCCATCCACCTGTAACCAAGTAGTCCTCCACACAATGGTAAAATCTGATAGGAAAACAGTAAATGGAAAACTTAACTAGTGAGAAGAAAGACGACTGCTAGGCTGTGTGAGGTTCATGGTTGAAAGACAGACAAGCAACTGGTCAATACAAAAAAGTTTTAATTTCCCAGATTTTGAGAGATGCCTAATTCTTCTCCCCTTTTCTGAAAATCGCTGGGCACTGGCAGAGCCTCCCATTGGAAAAGGAGGTGTTAGAGAAGAGGCCAAGGTTGGCCATGGGTGGGTCCCCGTGGCCCAGATGTTGGAGAAGGGTTAAATGTCCGGGAGCAGCTCGCTGGGCGCCACTCGATTCGAGATATTCTCTAAGCTTAGGTCTTTCTCCGGGGGGGGGGGGGGGGGGGGGGGGAGCAGTAAACCTAAGTTCATATATCTGGGCCCTAACATTTCCCTCCGCCTGCATCACCAGGGGAGGAAAGACGTATGTCAGATGACACCCTCGCCACGTGGTGGCCGGGTGGGATGGCCTGCGGGTGTCCAGGGATGGGGGCAGCCGGGAGCCCCGTGGCCCCCTGCGGTCCAAGGGCCTGGGGACAGCCCACAGCTAGGACCCGGAGCGGACTGAGTGAAGCTGAGTGCGAGGCTGCCGGGACAGAGCGAGGGAGAAAGAAGGGAGCCGGGGCGCGTTATTACCTCTCCGGGGGCTGCTGCCGCGACAGCTGGGCCGCCAGCAGCAGGCCGAGCACAGCCCAGGCGCCCGCGCCGCCCATGGCCAGTGGAGACGCTCTGGGCTCGCCCGCCCTTCGCACGCCGGCTCCGGCCCCCAGGCTCACAGCCCGGCGCACGCTGGAGCCTCACTGGTGCGCGCAATCTGACCCGCGCGCGCACACCACACACACAAACACACACACACAGGCGCGCGCAGCCGCGGCAGCCCAGGTAGCCGGGTGTGAGCTACCGGCGGGGTGGGGGCGCTTTTAAAGGCGAGTGCGGTGCAGCCTGACTCGAAGTTTCATTTCCCCAAGGAGTAGTTGGCAGCCACTCGCCACGGCTGAATATCCCGTTTGTTCTCGAGGACGGGAGGGGCGGCTCCGAAGACTGAGCCGCCTCCTCTCCAGGGGCGGGCGGGCGTCTCCTACCCGGCACCTGGGACCCACAGCCCAGTCACGTCCTCCCCGCAGGCCTGTGGGAAGGATGCTAGGGGGACGAACTCCCGTTCCCCCACCGCCGCCCATTGGTACCCAAGCATCCCGGGGCTGGGGGCGGGGTGGGGTCAAAGTTTGCTTTGGGGACTGTTTTTCCCTAGTTGCGTTTAGATAAAAAGTATTAGGGCTTGCTGGAAAACCTGGGGTTCCTCCTTTATTTCTGTTCCCTTCAAACAGCCATATCGAAGGCAAGAAAAGGGAAAATAGAAGAGGAACTCGATCATATTCCAGCTCCTCTGCTCTTACCGTCTTACTTGAATATCTGTCTGCCTGTCTGTCTGTCTGGAGACTCTTCTCTGGTGTATGAAAATCTGGAGAGAGTTTTGTGCGGGGATTTATAAACGCTATGTCGGCCAAGCACGGTGTGTGAGCGAGTTGTCAGCAACTCTGTCCAACCCTGAGGACAGACCAGGACCCTGCATCCCGCCCTCTCCTGTCACGTTCTGAAAAGGGTGTCTCTTCGCCGGCGTCTCTCTGAAAAGACCCTCACCAACAACTTCTTTCTGTGGGGTTGATGCGTAAAGATTTACAGAGAACTTGTTTTTCTGAGAGCAATTCCAGCTTTGTGAAATCGAGGCTTTCCTTTAATTACAGAAAAAGAATTTTACATCTTTATTTTGTTAAGTGCTTCCCAATAATTAGGGATTAATAAAAGAAAAATGAGAAGTGGATGGGTTTGTTGAGATGTATACCATCGCAAGAGGGATGTAGCTGAATTTAGATGCCTCGTTTCATACAGAAATTAAGCATTAAATTAGTACTTATCAAGACTTCATTTCTAGTAATTTGTTACAATATGAAGAACATAAACAATGTTGGCAAAGGAAATAAGTAAACACTAGCCACTGGGAATAATTTGACTTTCAACAGTGGGAAAACCTAGCAGCCAGTAGTAGGAACCGGAATCTCCCTGTGGAGTTTACATTATTTTATTATTTTTGAAAAAGAGAAGGAAAAAAACCAGCAAGAACTACAACTTTTAAACATTTTTCTAAAGGCACCACACCCTGTATGACATTAAAAACAAAACAAAAAAAGGATTACAGAATTTGGCAAAGTACTTTATATGCTGAAATATACTCCCTCAAACTAATAAAAACTGCTTCAAAATAGCAAAAAGCAAAATAAATGATTGTTTATTTTGCACACATTTCAAGAATATGTTATCCAATAGCATAAATGTTTTAGATGATATTTTATTAAAAAGTCATATTTTAATTTATAAAGTGAAAAATATTGCTCAATTCACTTTCTGGTAATGATTTGAAGTTATCATGGCCAGAAAATACTTCATTCTTAGGAGTAAGCGAAGTTTTCAAAATTTAAAATTAAAAGACAAAGTATTAAGCAAGCCTAAATGAACAGAAAACTGTTGGAACAAAATGTACAGTGGTGTTTCCTCACATTCACGGGCCCACGACCCTGTTCACACCCCTCACTGACAGTTCGGGTCCCCACACCGATGACTCTGTGGTTGTTGACAGACATGGAAAGACCTTGGTGTTACCATGTGCTATTGAAAGTTTACTGAAACCCATATTACTTTGTCTCAGAAATACCCATTGGACTTGGAACTAGAGTTCTGGACAAAGTTATAAACCTTCAATGTCCTGAGAAGTTTAATGTATTAAAATTGAGACAGACCCAAGCGGACTCTGAAAGCATTTCTCAAGTCCACGTCTGCGAGCCCGGTTTCTGGACTGTAGCGGGCGGAACTGACATGGCAGGGAGCCCGGGAGCGGCAGGAAAGGGGTGAGCAGAGAGGACAAAACCCTGCGGGCGGATTCCCCAAAGAGAAGCAGAGTGGCAGATAAAAGGACCCTTGGGATTCAAAGAATGTATTACCGAGTCTCCCCAGTTAACCAGGTTGCACAAAGAATCAGTCATGGATGGGAACACGAAGATATGTCCCGATGAATTGACCACTAACAAAATGGTGCTTCACTCAGACTTTCCTTGCTGCATCTTATTTGCATCTAGCTAGACCCAATGTGTCAACATCTCAGTTAGTCTCTGGTCAGTTTATCAACCTTGTAAACATCTGTAGTGTGGTACTGACCTTGTAAAACACCCGAACCTTCATAAAGTGGGTGCGGTGATGTTGAAAGAAATGAGGGGTAACGTGTTCTTTCGACAAACGAAAACCCGGGTGAGTTATTTCTGTGCACGATGAAAGGACAGAAACTAAAGAGGGCTGCTGACTGAAAGTTCCTTCAAAAAAGGATGATTTTTAATGCCAAAGCACTAAGGAAATAGTGGTGAGAAAAATGAAGAGGCCCTACAATACTGTTTTCAAAAGTCATCTTCTACATTGTAATGCAGGGAGGGAGGTTTGTATTTGCTTGAAAATGTTTTTGTAGGGAAAATTATACTTAAAAAAATCCACGTGCAAGTCATTCTTTGTTCATAATCAGAATTGGCATTTAGTTGCAACTATAATGACATTTTGTTAAATAGAAAGTAAACTTAATTTTCAAATTTCCAGTTTCAATTTTGAAGATAAAATTCTACTAAACAATATCTGCCATGAAAATTTGAAGCCCGTTTTAAGTAAAATTTCACTCGCCTTTTCCAGTACAATTCATCTCAGATATGGGAAATTGCCAATTATCTTCAAAGGTGCCCAAGCAACAGTGCAGGGCGCTGCATTAGATTGACGGGGAAAGGATGGGAGAGAGGACGATGGGGGCTGGACTCTGCCCTTAGCTCCCTCTTGCTGTGTTTTCCAGGCATGAGCTGTATCTGGAACTCAGGGGTGGTCTGTGGTCCCCCAAGCATGACAAGGCTCTGGCTGCAGCACATGACCTCTTGATTTGTAAGTGCTACAAATGCATGACAGGAATGAAAAGTATCTGGAAAGCGGTTAGTGTGGTGCAGAAAGTCCTTATGTAGCCCCAGTTAGTGATAATACGATGTTCCTGACATTTCCATAACATGTGGTTCTGCAGAGCTACTGAACTGATATTCCCCGCATTCTTTTTACCTAGGAAAATATAATGGCGTGGTTATAATATGGATGATATCTTCGTGATGAGATCTCCTTTTCTGAATTCAGCTCTTCATTTCTTACACATTTGTTTTTTAAAGCATTTTTTATTTTCAATTACATTTGACACATAATAGTATATTAGTTTCAGGTGTATAACCCAGTGATTAGACACTATATAACTTATTAAGTGGTCTCCCCAATAAAACTAATACCCATCTGACACCAAATACAGTTATTACAATACTATTGACTATATCCCCTATTCTGTACGTCACATGCCCATGACTGTATTCTTAACTACCACGCTGTGCTTCTTAATCCCTTCATCTTTGCAGCCATCTGCCCAAGCCCTCTTCCTTTGGCAATCATCTGTTCCCTCTCTGGGTCTGAGTCTGTTTCAATTTTGTTTGTTCATTTACTTTGTTCTTTAGATTCCACATACAAGTGAAATCATGTGGCATTTGTCTTTCTCTGACTGACTTATTTCATTGAGCATAATACTTTCTAGGCCCATCCATGCAAATGGTAAGAACTCATTATTTTTTACAGCTCAGTAACATTCCATTGCATATATGTACCACAACATTTTTATCCACTTGTCTAATGGCACTCGGGTTGCTTCTATAGCTTAGCTATTGTACATAATGCTGCAATGAATATAGGGGTGCATATATTCTTTCGAATGAGTCTTTCAAGTGTCTTTGGATAAATACCTAGAAGTGGAACTGCTGGGTCACAAAGCAGATCCTTTTTTAATTTGTTTGAGGAACTGAGTGCAGCTTCTTCAATACTACCAACATTTAGGAGCTCCCTATAACCTTCGAATTCTTCTGCAGAGATCCATCAGTAGATACTGCTGTGAAGAGGAATTTTTAGAATGCACAGTTCAATAGTTTTGGATGTTTGTAAACACACAGTAGGACGTAGACCTCCCCCAGTGTTGCCCCAGGAAGAGAACATTGGAGGGGCACTGCACTAGGTGAGCTTCTGAGATAAACAACTGAGTCCACCCTGGCCAGTTCAAGCCGCAAAAGAAACGAATTTAGAAGGAGAAGGTAGTTCACATCACCATGAGGACAATCGGAGAAACTGGTTCAAGGCTAGTTTTCTGGAATAGTGGCCAAAGCTTCACTTCAGAAGGGCCCAATGAGAAATCTGCTGCCATTGCTGCCACCAAAATTGGACACCAAATGCAAGTGCTCCAACTTACTGCTGCTGTGACTGCACGGGGAAGCACGGCCGAGCAGCGCTCCAGCCTGGAGGCCAGACAGCGCTGCTGCCACCTCCAGAACGAAAGCCCACCACCACCCTCTCTCCTCATGCTGATCTCCAAATTCAAGAATCTCATGCAAGTGGTTATGACTGGCAATGTCTGTCACCTGGCTGCAAAGGAGGCTCAGAATTCAACCTTTTGTGGTGGGTAATTCAACTGTAGAAATGTTCCCAAATATTGAAAGACTACTCAAAACATAATGGGCAGCCACAATATGATTAATGCCCATGAGAGGGGTCCACAAAGTTCAGTTAACCCATCTCCTTACAGCCCCTTGCTGAGAGAAACAGCCCCAAGTGGGGCTTTATGTGATAATACAGGTGCTGAGGCAATGTGATGTCCATTGAAGGGAACCAACTACAATGACCTGTCCAGGCTGGACCAAGGTGTCAGCTGCTTGGTGCTGCTTTGGAATAAAAACTTGTCCAGTGAAGATTCCATATTCCATAATGAATCTTTGTCATCATCCCTAACTTTTATTGGGCACTTATTGTACATACATGAGGAACTGTGATTAGTGCTTTACAGTAGTATTTTATTTAATTCCCTCAAAAGCCCTGTGAGGTAAGAACAATGATCACCATTTACTGGGTGAAGACTGTGAGATTTATAGAGCTTAACCACTAATCCAAAACCCGCAATACATAAGTAAAATGCTGGGATTTGCACCCAGGCTGACTGGAGAGCTCCATCTCCTAATCAATATTGCATGCCAATCAAGCAAAGCCCCTTGTGGGGCCCATGAGTGCTCAGTGCACATGGAGATGGCTGTGGGAGGGACATCTGCTTTTTATCCACCTGAGACCATTGATTCCATTCATTAGATCCTCCAGCACCTGCATAGGTCCCCTGACTAAGGACGGCCCAGAGAGCTCTCCCAGGACTTTTCTGCTGGAGATAATACTGGAAAATGTTTTCATCTGTGTAGTTCCAGTCAAGATGGTGGGGCAGGTAAACACTGCCCTTGCTTCCCCTCATGACCACATTAAAATTACAACTACATTGTAGAACAACCACCCTTGAGACCCACCTGAAGACTAACTGAACAGAAATCCTACAGCTAAGGATGTAAAGAACAAGTCACATCGAGACTGGCAGGAGGGGTGGCGACGTGCAATGGGCTGGTCCCACAGCCACACATGGCTGATAATAAACAGGAGGGATATCTCAGATGCAGAGGTCCCCCTTGAGGATCAGGGGTCCCAGCCTAACTCTGGGCTTACTGGCCCAGGGTTCCAGTACTGGGAGAAGTCCCCATAACTTCTGGCTGTGGAAAACCAGTAGAGACTGTGGCTGAGTGAGATGGAGGGCTTCTTGGGCCTCAGGCGTTCCTCCTAAAAGACCAGATCATGGGCTTACTCACACTCACTCACTGTGAGGTCCAGCACTGAGTCAGCAGCTCAGAAAGTGCCAGGATGACACAGGGAGGAAGGATGACTGAACCATTCCCCCAGACTCAGGTTCTTATACCTGATATGCTAGTAAGCTAAACACCGAGACACTGGGGCTTGGAGGTAGAAAAGGGTTTATTTGATTTAGCCGAAGCAAGAGGAGGGAAAGCAAGATCTCTCAAATCTGTCTTTCTCAAAAAGCAAAATTAGGGAAGGTGTGTGTGTGTGTGTGTGTGTGTGTGTGTGTGTGCGCGCGCTTTGGGAGTAAGCGAGGGGGAGTGTCAGAGAACTGAGTGGAAAGTCTGCATCTCTTCAGCCACAGATAACATCTTGGCCAAACAGGATTCTGAGCATCAGCAGCTGGTCACAACTTTCTTGAAGGCATTTTTCCCTTTTGCAAAACAAACTCATAAATTCTCCTGTGACCCCAGAACTCTGCTCCTGCTGGATGAAGAAACAGTACGTCACCAACACCAAATGATATGGTCAGAACAAGGGCTACTGGGTTGAGGGCCAGGATTCCACCAAAGATCTCATAATTGTGCATCAGTGAAACTGGCTTTAAAGGGGAAAGCAGACACTAGATATCTTGTGACCATTGCCACTGCTTAAGCTCTCATTAACTATGTGCCTAATTAGCCATATTTTTCTATTACCTCAAGTAAAGTGTACCTTTGAACACTTCTCCCAGAACTTGCTGTACAGGTGGGCCTTCGGAACACGACTGCCGTGCTTTCCTTCCTGTAGGTCAGTGACAGGCAAAGCAGCTGAAACGTTAACAACGGGAACATTTCTGGATTCTACGATTTAATATCTAAATTTGTTTACTGATGATGATTGGTTTCAGAACTGAGTAGTCTGGCTTCGGGCCGAGGGCTGAAGGAGCAGTTCTCCCCAGGGCTGAAGTGCTGGCAGAAGCCATTGTCCTGTGTTGAGCCCTGCTCCCACCCCGCTGCAGGCCTGAGCGAGCCTCACATCTGCGTCTCCATCAACATGGCTAATGGCATTCACTCTGCATTGGCGATTCCCTGAGACCCAGCCCCACCCTACTTGTGAGCCCTCACAAGCTGCTTTCAGAGTCTTTTCCACACAGATGGTCTGCTCATGCTGCAGAATTTCATAAAATCTCCAAAGCCCCCTGGCTGGGTTGATCAGCTGGTTGGAGCCTCGTCCCATGCACCAAAATGCTGTGGGTTTGATTCCCAGTTAGGGCACATTCCTAGGTTGCAGGTTCAATCCCCAGTTGGGGCATGTACAGGAGGCACCTGATCGATGTCTCTCTCTCACATTGATGTCTCTCTTTCTCTAAAATCAATAGACAGTCCTCATGTGAGTATTAAAAACAAAACCAAACAAATCTCTGAAAAGGTCACAGAGCCCAAACCATTAGTGTCTGGCCTCAGCATGGCCTCTACTTCTTTCTACAAAAATACAGAAAAGAGAAAGACAAGCAAGGACCCATAGGGGCTAGACTGGAATTGGAGGTACAATATAAACTGAAAGATTTTTCATATATGCACACTTTTGTGTGCATCTCTCTCTCTCTCTCAAACACACACATACACACACACGTGCACACGTACTTCTAGCTCTGCTGGAAGGGCCTAGGAGCAATGACACTTCAATCATTGTTTTTAAATACCATTTCCCACTAAAAGGAGGGACGACTCATTGGGAAATTGCCTAATTCCAGGGCAGAGGTAGGAAAAACACAAGGTGAGTCTTATGCCAGAACCTGAGAATGTGCTAAAAAAATAATACACACAGACATTTAAAAGGCACAAGTCAATATGAGGGGATTCTCACTGGCCAAATCTAGTTCAGTCTGAGCATAAATAAATAAAAACTATAGAAAGTATAACTTGTTCAATAATAAACCGGGAGTTTATATTGATAATAAAAGGTTTAATGGGAGAAGGGCAAGTTCTTCTTACACTCCAGAATGCTAACTAACAAACATAGAGGCAACAAGGAAGTTGGAAAACACCATTTGCAACCATCAGAATAAAGACTGGTCAGGCAAGAATCATAGATGAAGGCTAAATTTAAATTTAGGGGTGGAGTAAGTTTGTTGAGAAATGGGATATTTAGCTAGTCTCAATGTAGTTCCCCACATTATTTATTACAAGAGGAAAAACAGTAATTATACAATGGAGAAATCATCCTACACACATAAAAAGAACCAAAATAAGACTAACAGGTATCTTGTATCTCCATGTATACATTCTGGGAAGGACACCATGTATATATTATGGAGGATGTCAGCCAAAATGACATAACCTGTGTCTTGTAATGAGAAACTCAAACTGAAAGGCATTTTAAAAAGTAACTGGTCTATATATCTTCAAAAATGTCAATGGCATGAAAAAGAAAACAGAAGTTGAGGGAAAAGTTCCAGGTTAAAGAAAATTATACAATAAGCAACTCTAGCCCTGGCTGGCATAGCTCAGTGGATTGAGTGCGGGCCTGCTAACCGAAGGATCACAGTTCGATTCCCAGTCAGGGCACATGCCTGGGTTGCAGGCCAGTTCCTGGTAGGGGACTCACAAGAAGCAAACACACATTGATGTTTCTCTCCTTCTCTCCTTCCCTTCCTCTCTAAAGATAAATAAAATCTTAAAAAAAAAAAAAACCAATAAGCAATCCTGGACTGCATCTTGTGTTGACAACAAAATTACCATGAAAGACATTACTGGGGCAGCTGAAAAACCTGGAATAAGAACTGTAAATTTGAAAAATGGATTATATTTGATGTCATATTTTCTTGTTTAAAAATATTTATTTTATTTTTTATTTTTAGACACAGGGGAAAGGAGAGAGAAAGAGAGAGAGAGAACCATCAATATGTGGTTGCCTCTCATGTATCCCCGACTGGGGACCTGGTCTGCAACCCAAGCATGTGCCCTGACTGGGAATCGAACTAGTGACCCTTTGGTTCACGGTCCGGCACTCAATTCATTAAGCCATACCAGCCAGGGCCAATGTTATATTTTCTGAAGTTAATAACTATATTTTAGATATTTAAGACAATATTCTTGTTCTTAGGAAACACACAGAAAAAAAGCATGATATGTACAATCTTTTCTCAAAGAACTCAGAAAATTATAAATATTTATCTATCCTATAGTATATTGGATGAATAGATAAATGGATAAATGGATAAATGTAAGTGGATTGATAGATAAAGCAATCATGGCAAATCTGAGGTAAAGGATATACAAAAATTCTGTACTATTTTTACAAATTTAAGTTTGAAATTATTTCAAAATAAAAAGTTAAAATAGTTCTCTATATATCTTAGTATATACCCAGTGAACCATAAATAGGGTACCAATTTTTGGAATTTTAAAAAGAGATTTAGATTATTAATTTTACTTTTTATTATTTCTCAGTTTTATGTTTTATATATCCTTATACTTTTTGGCTTGAAAGTTTATGATGCTTTTCCTTTTTAAAAAAATTTTAAGCACTCATCATTTTACTGTATGTACTGTTTTTATGGAATCATGGTCATTTTCTTTATTTACAGACACTATCAAATTGTGTTTCAAATGTTTTCCTTGGCCCTGTGCTATGTAAAAAAAGACATTTCAAATTTCCATGTGGCTAAGTACCATTTAAATAGTGTTTTTACCCAATCATTTCTAACTACATCGTTACATAACAGGCTGAGGTGTTCCACTTTCACTTTTTATAAGTGACACCAAGAAAAGCAGGTGTCCGTGGTGTGTATGTGTTTAGAAAGGGATTTATACAAACTTGAAATGAAAACATAAATGAACAGAAGGAAGAGTGGAGAACAGGAAAAACGATATATTCTGTTGTCTGTTCATGACCCACAATTTGCCCCATGTTATGCATTGTGTAATTAAAAGTGCTAACAGGAAGAAAGAAAAAAAAACACCAATTTGAAACATTTAACAAATATTACTTTTTTTTTAGAACAACAGCACATACACATAGAATCTTTAAGCCTAGCTGAATTAAGGGATCATTTTAGTGTGAAAGTAATTTGGGTCTCTTAAAGGGATATTCAAAATTATGTTCTTAGTGCATAGAAATAAACTGTTTACATTACAGTAAAAAAAAAAGAAGAAGCTTGAATGTGTTTCATATAAGAACCATTCGAATAAAACAGAACAATAAGAAGTCTGGCCTGCTACTAGGGAAAAAACACAACTTTTTATTTCAAAAACACCTTGTTTGTACACTTTGCTTTCTCCATGTTGAGATCTTTGTTCTGACTATTTCCTTTTGGCAGGTGTATCTCCTCAGAAAGTATATCCTGCATGGCCGAGAAGTGTCCCTCTTGCAGTTACTATGAATATCTTGGCCAGGCACTGGAATATTTGCTTGTTGTTCTTTTCCTCTATAATGTGTAGATGTTTCACTTCCCCAATTTTACAACTAACTTCCATGCCAGTCTGACTCTTTTTTTATTTAATTTTTTAATTGTTTATGCTATTACAGTTGTCCCAATTTCCTCCCTTTGCCCCAACTCCACCCTGCCCACCCCCCCCCATCTTCCACAGTCGATCCCCACACCATTGTCCATGTTCATGGGTCCTTCATAAATGTTCTTTGACTAATCCCTTCACCTTCTTTCAGACAGTCCTCACCTCTCCCCTTCCTTCTTATAGCTGTCAATATATGCCATGATTCTATGCCTCTGGTTTTATTTTGCTCATTAGTTTATTTTGTTCATTAGATTCCTCTTATAAGTGAGATGATAAGGCATTTGTCTTTGACTGGCTTATTTCACTTAGCATAATGTTCTCCAGTCCCAGCCATGCTGTCCAAAAAGGCAGGGAACCCTTTTTTCCTGCTGCATAGTATCCCATTGTGTAAATGCTCCACTGTTTTTTAATCTACTCATCTACTGATGGGCACTTGGGCTGCAGTAAATCTAGGCTATTGTAAGTAGGCCTGCTATGAACATAGGGGTGCATAAATTCTCTAGAATTGGTGTTTTGGCTTCTTGGGGTACATTCCCAGCTGTGGAATATTTCAGTCAAAAGGCAGTTCCTTTTTTAATTTTTTTTGCGGAAATTCCGCACTGTTTTCCACAGTGGCTGCACCAGTCTGCATTTCTACCAGCAGGGCAGAAGGGTTCCCTTTTCTCCACATCCTCGTCAGCACTTGCTGTTTGCTGATTTATTAATGACAGCCAGTTTGACAGGGGTGAGGTCATATCTCATGGTGGTTTTGATTGGCATCTCTCTGATGGCTGGTGATGTTGAGCATTTTTTTCATATGGCCCATCTGCATGTCCTCCTTGGAGAAGTGTCTATTCAGGTCCTTTGACCATTTTTTAATTGGACTGTTTGTCTTCCTGGCGTTGAGTGTATAGGTTCTTTACATATTTTGGAGAATAAACCCTTGTTCTATGTATCTTTGGCAAAAATGTTTTCCCATACAGTTGGTTCCCTTTTCATTTTAATGGTGGTTTCTTTAGCCGTGCAGAAGATTTTTAGTTTGATGTAATCCCATTTGTTTATTTTTTCTTTTATTTCCCTTGCCCTAAAAGATATATTGGCAAAACTATTGCTACATAAGATCTGAAATTTTACTGTCTATATTTTCTGCTAGAATTTTGGTGGCATCATGTTGGGAACTGCCCTGCCTGGTTTCAGAAGCTGTAACCCCTCCATGCCTAAGGCTGAGTGAAAGAACTTGGGACCATAAGCCACTAAGCAGACAAAGCTTATCTTCCTGGCAGGGGTGCTGCCTCTACCTCTTTTACTTCACCCTGCTTGGCCCCAAGCAGACAACCAGTTAGCCAATGATGGGTCAGATTCCTTAAGGGAGGGATGACCTAAGACAAACACGGTCATGAAGGGGCCCTCAGGGAAGGACTTGGGGGCTATAGAAAAAGGAGATGATGGACCCTCACCCCTTGGCTTTGACATAGCCTGAGTCCTCATTCTGTCTGCAATAAATCTCCTAATCTCTTGGCTGCCTTACTTTCTCTGCCTGACTCAAGCCTGAAACAATGCCAGAGGGTGGTGCAGACCTGGACAGGAAAGGGCAGTTCCCTGGGGTGATCAGGTCTAAGAAAATTCATAAATCCTGTGAACCTTGCTTTGCTAAGAATGTCCTCAATTTCCTGATAAGGGTCCAAGCATGAAATGAGTTTGTTTCCCAAAGTTTTATGGCCCTTTGACTAACTGACCCTGACTCAGAATAAGCCCTCATAGTTCTTTCAATGTTAATCTGTAAGAAGCAATCAGCAACATCCTTTCCTTTGTTATCTGTAAAAGGTAATCACCTAAAGCAAACCTGAGTGTAATGAATGAGAACCTTCTATCATGTATGCTAATAGAAAGCAATAAAAGCCTGTCCAGGCAAGCGTTGAGGTGCTCTCTCACTCGGAGAGTGGCCATGTTATCCCTTTTCTCCACTGGACTTCTGCAGTACCTTTGAATTTGTTCATTGTGTCCACAACACCATGGGCACTGCTGGCTGGAGTCAACACCAGCATCACAACTTACATTTAAGTCTTTTATCTATTTTTAATTTATTCTGGTGTATGGTGTAAATTGGTGGTCTAGTTTCACTTTTTTTTGTATGTAAGTCCAGTTCTCCTAACATCATTTATTGACGAGGCTTTTTTTACTCCATCGTATGCTTGTGCCCGCTTTGTCAAATATAAATTGACCATAAAAGTGTGTTTTTATGTCTGGGCACTCTATTCTATTCCATTGATCTATGTGTCTGTTCTTATGCCAGTACCAGAGTCTTTTGATTACAGTGGCCTTGCAGTATAGTTTGATGTCAGGTATTGTGATCCCTCCAACTTTGTTCTTCTTTCTCAAGATTGTTGAGGCTATTCGGGGTCTTTTTTGGTTCCATATAAATTTTTGGAATATTTGTTTTATATCTGTGAAATATGCCATTGCTATTTTAACAGGAATTGTGATGAATCTATAGATTGCTTTGGGTAGAAGGGACATTTTAATGTCAATACCTTCACGGTACATGCTTCCATTTATTTGTTTCTTCCTCAGTTTCTTTCTTCAGTGTTCTTTATTTTTACCTGTGCAGGTCTTTTATCTCCTTCATTAAATTCATTCCTAGATACTTGATATATACATATTTTTTGTTGCTATAGTACTCAGGATATTTTTCTTAGTTCCTCTTTCTGATAATACATTGTTGATGTACAAAAATGCCATTGATTTCTGCATATTGACTTTGTATCCCAGTACTCTGCCAAATCTTAGGTCAAGTAGTTTTTGGTGGAGCCCATAGGGTTTTCTATGTACACTGTCATGTTGTCTGCAGATAATGGTAGTTTTACTTCCTCCTTTCCAATGTCGATACCTTTTATTTCTTCTTCTTGTCTAATCACTGCAGCTAGGACTTCCAGTACTATGTTGAATAAGAGTGGTGAAAGTGAACACCCTTGTCTTGTTCATGATCTTAAGGGAAATGCTTCTAGTTTTTGCCCATTGAGTATGATGTTGGCAGTAGGTTTCTTGTATGTGGCCTTTATTATGTTGATGTATGCTCCCTCTATTCCCACTCCACTGAGTGTTTTTACCATAAATTGGTGCTGTATTTTATCAAATGCTTTTTCTGCATCTATTGATATGATTATGTGAGTTTTGTCATTCACTTTGTTCATGTGGTCTATTACATTTATTGATTTCTGAGTATTGTACCATCCTTGCATCCCTGGAAAAAAATCTCACCTGATAATGTTGTATGATCTTTTTAATATATTGCTGGATTCAGCTTGCTAATATTTTGCTGAGTCTTTTTTCAGTAAATAAAATTGTTCCTCCTGTTTTGAAGCTTTTCTTTATCCTTAGGATTCACACAGTTCATCTACACATGGCGGTCTGAATTTGTGTCTCTGTTTTTGTTTTTTATTTTGTTTTTCATGTGGCAAGGCATTTCAGCCTGAAAGTTCAGTTTTCTTTTGTTAGGGAAATGTATTATCATTATGTCTTTAATGTTTACATTCTCATAATTTTATTTCCATTTCCATTGTTACATTTTCATATTTCAAATAGAAAGTATTAGTCACACTTGTTTTCCTCTGACATTTCCACCAAATCTCTTACCTTTCAGTTTTCTTTTGTTTTTTAAAATTTCCCTGATTCCTATTTGGGTTTTCAGCACTGCCAGTTTTATGTTTCATTTTTTTTTTTTTTACATTTTATACATCATATTTTTCTTTGACCCCTTATATTTTCCAAATGTCTTTGTTTCTTTGCAATATTTTATTTTAACCTTTTATGTTTCACTTTTGTGGATGTTATTTTATTTTTTGTTTTGTTTTTGTTTTTCTCTACAAACCATAAGGCGTGTTATCAGGTAGTCATGGGGTATTCCCAGCGTCCTATATGGACCTGTTACCTACTGCGTTATTCTTTAAAGAGGAGTGAGTGTGAGTGTGTGTGTGTGTGTGTGTGTGTGTGTGTGTGTGTACTGGTGGGAGCAGTGGGGGAGCTCTGCAGGGTGTTGGGGAGGCAGAGAGACCAGCTCCACATTCCGGGTCTGCCCTTAATGGTAACTCTGGATAAAGGGGTAGGTGTCTGAGACCCACCTGGAAGATGCGGTCAGTAACACTGGGGTGGAAAGAAATGGTCCTTTTTCAAATTTGTCTGCAATGAGGCAATTCCTGTCTCCTAGTCCAAGAAAAGCTGGCAAAAAATAAAGCAGGCTTTAGAAATACATTTTTAGAGACTCCTGGGAAGCACGTAAACTAGAAAATGTGACAATGGTAAGTGTACTGTAACAGTGGTTGAAGTAAACATAATATGCCAATCAGGTGGTAACTGTAGAATAGGCTGTACTAACAAACTCACAGAACACTTGTGTAGTAAAGTTTCCTTCTAAGTATTTATGGACATCAGCAGCTGCAGCTCCTGCATAACCAAGGAACGGCCCTGACCACAAGAAACAGGGCGAGCGTCAGCCACTCACAGCAGAACCAGCAGAAACGCTGTCCATGTGTCCTGTTCCCAGATATCGGCAGTGACGCTGCGGATGGAGCGATGAATCTACGTGATGACGCACGTGGAAATAACATTGGAACCACCCAAGAGCAGAGATCAGAAATTGCATGTCGCCAGGAATTTCTTAGTTCCCCTCTTCCCACAGTTCTCCCGTATAAACTAGCCAGGACACCAGGGATGCTGGAATGGGCTTTGAGACTATAGTCCCTCATCTTTATTCAGGGGGCTGGCGCCTGAATAAAACCACTTTCCTTTACACCAGTTCCTCTTGAGTACTGGCTTTTAAAGCAGCAGGCAGCTGAACCTGCATTTAGTTACAGTACGAGTTTTGGTAAAATAAGCAGGTGATAGATTTGATAGACACATAGAGAGATGGTGCTTATAAATAGAATTAATAAATATTCATATTTGCAGAGGCTAGGAAATCAGGAGAGTTTCCTGAAAGGACCCAGAAAAATCTCCAATTAAGAGAGATAATTAAGAAGCCCACCTGATTTTTAAAAGGTGCTCACCGAGATATAAGAGGTCATCCCACCCGACCACAACTCCTTGGGTTTAAAACCAAATAATGCTGCCTGAAGCCCATGAAGCCACACCCCAAGAGGGAGGTGAAAGGTAGTAAAAGCTAAGACAAAATTTTATAATTCCGTATAAATGAGGAAATGAGCGTATCTCACCTGCCCACACCCACTGTCTGTTCACCTGCTATAGAAAGCTTTAGGGGCAAAAATGATTAACTGATTAGATGGGTCCTTTTTCCCCTCTGCCTTCCCTATTCCCTTCCTCAGTTCAAAGTGGCCTCTCTTTCCTCTTAACCACAGTGGTTCTTTACTTGAACATCTCACACCATTGACTATAGCTGTGCACATTCCCTTGTGTTTGCCAGAAAAATGACCCCTGTGTATACTCACATCCACATCCCTGGGGAGAGTCTGAGGATGCTTTAAGGTCCCTGAGACAGGGAGCTTCCCAAATTCTCTGGGCAAGCCCAATCTAATCACACGCCCTTAAAAAAGATAGAAAAGCCGAGTCCTTTCCTGGCTGTAGGAGTAAGAAGAAGATGTGGTAACAAAAGAAGAGTTAGTAAATGCAACTTTGCTGGCTTGAAAGATTGAAGCAGGGAGCCAAGCTAGGCAGGCTGGGTTTTTTTTTTTTTTTTTCCAAAAGCCAGAAAAGGCTAGTAAATAATTTCTCCTCTAAACTCCCTAGAAAGAGTGCAGCCCTGCCCACACCTAAATTTTAGCCACATCAAATTTCTCACCTCCACAACTTTAAGACAATTAAGGAAGCTAGTGAGTTACCTTCCGGTAGACTGGAAGCTCTCTGAGAACAGGTGCATTTTTCTCTTTCCTCATAATAGTTAGACCTGTGCTTGATACTTGGTAAGAAACATGTTGATGTTTATGAAACGTGGTATTTTATTCTTGTTTCCTCCATGACATCTGCTTCTGCAGGATCCACCTGCTGTGCCTAGTTGAACTTGGTTACCCTCCTTTAGGGTGCTATATGCTCTGAAATAGTTTGTGTTGTTCTTTTTCAGGTGAGACTGATGGGGTTGGCAGGCAGTGAGAAGTAAGGGAGTGAACACCTTTGGCTATCAAATTATTCAAAGTATGCAAAAGATTTGGCATCTCCCCTTAACTGGGAAGAGGACAATTTAGACCAAATAGTAGACCAACAGTCCACTGTCAGCAGGATTTCCCAGGGCTAGGCCAGGCCAGCTCTTTTTCCATTGCTGCCACCACCTACATTAGTTCACCTTGGACAGAATGCCTATCTCGTTTCCTCTGATGAGGGTGACTGACTCTCTGGAGAAGATGCCCAGAGAGAAGGAACCAGTTCCCTTTATTTCCAGTAAACAAGAGTCCTGGGTAATTCAAATGCATGCTAGAAGTCTTATGGGGATTGCCTGAGGCAGGCAGACATGACAAGTAGCAATTAAACATGGCACTGCTGTAGAAAAGATGTCCCTTGGTCCATGTTACTGGAGGTCAGTAGAGATGGGCACTCCCCAGGTCATAGAAGCGCAGTAGCGCATTCCTTCAGTGCCTTGCATTGGTTGCACCATGGCCTTCCTCCCTTGTCCTCTCTGCTCGGACTGCTCCTTGACCAGCTGCCTCTCCCACCTTCCCCACTCATATTCTTCCGTCAGGGCTCAGCTCAAAGATCACTTCTTTACAGAAACCTTGGGGTCTGAGGCTCTGGGAAGAGAGCTGAAGGGACAACCACCAGGATTCCTCTGCTGAGTCATTCTCCAAAACCACAGATGACATCTTTATGGGTGGAGCACTCTCCTTCCTGTGGCATCAGCCTGGAGGAAAGTAATGAGCCTGTCCTCTGGACTCCCTCTCACCCCACCCTGAGGAGCTTACGCTCTTGTTGAGGAGTACAGCCAGAGAGAGGCTCTTTCAGTGACCGAGCATAACAGGCAGCCAGAGGTAGGCAGAGGAGGATCTTAGGGGGCCTTGGGACTTTTGCTGACCTATCCCTAGAACCAGTGCTGGTAAAAGCAAGCCTCAGCACACAGTTTGGTCCTTCCATTGTACAAGCAGGCTCAGCACAAGCAGCCACAAATTGTAGATTGCTTTGTAGCTCCAAACAGGTTGCCCCAGGCCAGTCACAGGCCAAGTTTTACGTTGACCTGAACCAGAGCCTCTCCCATATGGCCTAGAGTCAACACACCAAGTGGCCAGCTTCAGACAACATCAGAGTAGGATCCAATAAGCTTCACAAGTGGCATATCCGAAGGGAGATCTCAGCAGGCGCCAGACCTTGCTGAGACAGACTCTGCATTGTGTGGTCAGCACCTATATAGCAGTTGACATGCTGTGGTTGGGGTTGAGCCCCATAATCAGCCAGCCACAGGGTCAACCCCAAACACAAACAGGCCAATAGCAATCAAGACTCACTTACAACAGGAGGACTCACATAATTCACAAGAAGGTCATTTTTGGAGAATCCAGTCAGGTGATCAAGGAGGCAGTGTCATTGGAACCCACAACACTTACTACATATCCCACCTCACAAAGACTGGGAGTCATGGCAGATCTTCCCAGTACATAGAAACAAACATAAAGAGGCAACCAAAGTGAGGAGACAAAGAAACTAGTCTCAGATGAAAGAACAGAAGGAATCTCCAGAAAAAAAGCTAAAGAAAATGGAGGCTGGCTATTTATCAAATATAGAGTCCAAAGAAATGGTTATAAGAAAGCTCAACATCATGAAAAAGGATATAGAAAACATAAAAAACAACTAGTTAGAAATAAAGAATACAACATCTAATGAAGAATACACTGGAAGGAATACACAGTAGGTCAGGTGAATCAGAGAATAAAATCAGCAATTTGGGAGACAAGGTAGAAAAAAAAGCCCAATTAGAACAGCAAAAAGAAAAAAAAGTATTTTTTAAAAATGAGGATAGTTTAAGGAACCTTTGAGACAACATGAAATGTAACAAAATCGACATCATACAGGTACCAGAAGGAAAGAAAGTGAGCCAACAACCAAAAACCTGTTTGAAGAAATAATGACTGAAAATTTCACTAGCCTGTGAAGAAAAACAGCACGAGTCCAGGAAATATGGAGAGTCCCAAACAAGATGAACACAAAGAGGTACACACCAAGACACAGCATTATTAAAATGGCAAAAGTTAAGGACAAAGAAAGAATCTTAAAAGCAGCAAAGGAACAACAGTTACTTATAAAGGAGCTATCAAAAGACTGTCAGATAGCCCTGGCTGGTGTAGCTGGTGTAGCCCTGGTGGATTGAGCGCTGGCCTGCGAACCAGACAATCGTGGTTCGATTCCCAGTCAGGGCACATACTGGGGTTGCAGGCCAGTTCCCAGCAGGGGACGCATGAAAGGCAACCATGCATTGATGTTTCTCTTCCTCTCTCCTTCCCTTCCCCTCTAAAGATAAATAAATAAAATTTAAAAAAAAAGACTGTCAGATAATTTCTCAACAGAAACATTTCAAGCCACAGGGGACTGGCATGAAATATTCAAAGTGGTATAAAGGAAGGACCTACAACCAAGACTATCCAGCAAGGCTCTCATTTGAAATTGAAGAAGAAATAAAGACAGGAGTTTTTTTTACCATCAAATTAGAATGATAAGAAATGTCAAAGAGCCTGCTTTAAGAAAAAGAAGAAGAAGAAACCCATAAAAACATAGTTAAAAGACAAAAATGGAAATAAATACATACCTATCAGTAATGATTTTAAAAGTAAATGGCTTAAATGCTACAATCAAAAGACACAGGGTAGCTGAATGGATAAGAAAATGGACCGACCCTGACTGCTGCTGCTTTTGCTGTGTATAATGCGCATTTTCCTGCCCAAATCTTTAAGGGAAAAATAAGGATGCACATTATGCATGGGTATAATGATTACATACAGTGGGCACAATAATCCCATGTATAATGTGCACAAAAATGTGGGCACACATTATACACAGCAAAATATGATAGTTCATTAGTGTCGTTCCAAAAGCAAAAGGTCACTGGTTTGATTCCCAGTAAGGGCACATGCCTGGATTGCACGCCCAGTCCCTAGTTGGGGTATATATATGTAAGAGGCAACTAATTAATGCTTCTCTCACACATTGATGTTTCTCTCCTCTCTTTTTCCCTTCCCTCCCCTTTCTCTAAAAATAAATAAAATCTAAAAAAAAAAGAAAGCAATACCCATACATATGCGGTCTACAAGAGACCCACTTCAGAACAAAAAATAGACACAGGCTTAAAGTAAAGGAATAATATATATATATATATTATATATATATAATATATATATATATATAAAGTAAAGGAATAATATAATATATATAATATATATATAATGCAAATGGAAATGAAAAAAAGTTGAAATAGTAATACTTATATCTGACAAAGTAGACTTTAAAACAATGGTTATCGTTTAAGACAAAGAAGAACACTACATAATGATAAAGAGAGCAATTCGAGAAGAGCATGTAACCCTTATAAACATTCATGTATCCTACATAGGAGAACCTAAATATATAAAGCAAATCTTGATGGACATAAAGGGAGAGATTGGCCGTCATCGTAGGGGACTTTAATACCCCCCTGACATCAGATGGATAAGTTTTCCAGTCAGAATATCAACAAGGAAATGGTGGCCTTAAAAAAGACACTAAACCGATGGATTTGCTATCTTCAGAGCATTTCACCCTAAGGCAGCAGAATATACTTCACAAGTGCACATGGAACATTTTCTAGGATGGACCACAGGTTAAACAATGAAGCAAGTCTCAGTAAATTTAAGAAGATTGAAATCATATCAAGCATCTCCTCACATCACAATAAAACTGAAATCATTCAGAAGAAAAAAACTGAAAGACACACAGAAACATGGAGGCTAAATAACATGGTACTAAACAATGAGTGGGTTACCAATGAGATCAAGGAATAAATCAGAAGATACCTTGAAACAAATGAAAATGAGGACAAAACAACCCAAAATCTATGGGAGGCAGCAAAAACAGTTCCTTTAAATGCTATGAGGGAAGTTCATAGCATTACAGGCCTACCTTGAGAAACAAGAAAACTCTCAAATAAACAATTTACCTTTATACTTAAAGGAACTTGAAAAAAAAACAATGAACAAAACCCAAAGTGAATGGAAGGAAGGAAATAATAAATATCAGTGCATAAATAAATGAAATAGAGTCTAAAAACAATATGGAAGATCAATGAAACCAAAACATGGTTCTTTGAAAAGTAAACAAGATTGACAAACATTTAACCAGAGTCATCAGAAAAAAAAAGAGAAAGAGAAAAAAAACAAAATAAGTAAAACCAGAAATGAAAGAGCAGAAGTAACAACTGACTCAACAGAAATACAAGGAATTGAAAGAAAATATTATGAACAAGTGTATGCCAACAGATTTGACAATCAGGACAACACGGACAAATTCCAATCTGGACAAACGGGCATGAAAACTGACATCTATACCAGTGGAATAGAACAGAAATCACAGAAATAAGCCTGTGTCTACATGGTCAATTAATATTTGACAACGGAGGCAAGAACATGCAATGGGGTAAGAACAATCTATTTAATAAATGGTATTTGAAAAATTGAGCAGATACATGCAAAAAATAAATTGAAACTAGACTATCTTCTTACACCTTATACAAGAATAAACTTAGAATGGAGAAAAGACTTCCATGTAAGATTGGAAACCATAAAACCAGCAAGAGACAACTGGATAAAAAAGCTGTGGTACATAGTTACAATGAAACGTTACTTGGCCGCAAAAAGGAACAAAACCTTAACAGTTGTAACAGCACAGATGGACCTGGAGGATGTTATGCTAAGTAAAATAAGTCAGTTAGAGAAAGACAAGTATCATATGATTTCACATAAGTGTGCAATCTAAAAAACACTGTAAACGAATAAAACAGAAACAGACCCCTAGAAATGGAGAAGAGACTGATGGTTGCCAGAGGAGGGGGGGTGTTGAGGGAGTGGGTGAAAAACGTGAAGGGACTGAGACGTACAGATCGGTAGTTACAAATCAGTCACAGGGATGTAAAGCACAGCACAGGGAACACAGTGAGTGATACTGTAATGACTGTGTACGGTGCCAGGTGGCTCCTGGGGTTATCTGAGGGAGCACTTTGTAAAGTATATGATTGTCTAACCACTATGCTGTACACCTGACACCAATACTAAATAATGTTGAATGTAAACTATAATTGAAAAAATAAAAAAATAAAAAGAACTATTACACATGTGATAAATTGAGACCCTGTGACTTACTTGTCAAAATAAAATACAATGACTAGAAGCAGACCTACTGATTTTCCCGGTAATGGAATTAGGAGATAGAACTTTAAAACAAGGATTGAGCAAAAAAGAAAAAGCACATAGACAGCAGTGTGGTGATTGCTGTGGGCAGGGGGTATAATGGTAACTAAATGAAGGGAACTGAATGGTAATGGAAAAAATACAATAAAGGTGAAATTAAAAAGTGGAAAAATATAAATAATAAAAGAAATACAGTGTTTATTTAATAAGTAAAGACAAAAACAAGAAAACTAACCATGTGGAATAGAAAAGTTACCATCTTAATAGCAACTCAAGATTCAGTTTCATACATACATCTTATGGATATAATCCAAAATGTTGAAAAAAACTTTAAAGAAGGTGTTAAATAAAATATTATCATATAGTCATCAAATTGTTGAAGAGTTTATAAAGGCTTGTGGGCAGACTAATGCTATACACTAAGAAGTAAAAGAAGAAAAATAAAAAATTGCTTAGTGTAATTCCATTTTACAAATAATGCACAAAAATAGGATTGGAGAGAAGTGCACCCAGTAATAACAGTGCTTACAATTAAATTATGGGAGTTACGGTGACTCTCCTCCTTTCCTACTTAGTGATCTTGAGTATATTTGCTAACTAAAAAAAAAATTAATTAAGAAAAAAGGGGAGGACATCTACCCAAAAAGGACCTTCTAAAAGCTTTGAACAGATCAGGGCCAGCATCGTTGTACTCTAAGCCAGGTGGTCAGAAGCTGGTGTCAAGGTTTCAGGAATTAATGACTGCCTACCGCAGTCAGTTGCGGTAGGCAAACCTGCCCTTCCCCATGACAAACTCACAGGTATGAAGAATCACATGATCCAACCCTTTAGCCGCTGGAAGGCTGGACTGTAAGTAGTCAGTTGGCAAGCCTTTGTTAGTGTCCCCCAGGTTTTGTCAGTGGACATATACAGGGTGAAGATAAGTATCATGGTCACTTGGGTATAGGAGGGGTTAAGGTGGACTTCAACAGGGTAGGGGCTGGGTGTAATTTTTTTTGTGATGACTGTTGAGGGGATAAAGATTCCTACGGCTTATATAAATACAACTCAGCAGAGAGTTTAGTGCATGAAGAAAATGCTGAAGGGGTAAAATGATCAACTCAAAAAGACTGATGTAAAAACTGCATCTTATTTTCAGCTTCCTCTTTCAATAATCCTGTTAGGTGGGGCAGTTAAGACCACACTATAGAGAAGTCCAGTCAAGATCACAGAGGTTACCTGGCTGATGTCATATCATGGGATGCTATCAGTAGGTGATGTAGCTCCTATGGCCTGGACTTTGCCCACCTGTATACTCACAGAGAGGCATCATAGGAGGAGGTGATGACTGGCACAGCTTCTTTAAAACAGGTTAGCCAGATATGCTGTGTTCTACAAAGGAAATGGGGCAGAAGTATAGGAAGAGAAGCATACACACTATTCATACGGATATTGTGAGCTTATGGTGTCCTCTAAAGGCTGCCAGATGAATGCCAGAGATGGACAAAAGTATCAGATCCCTCCCAGTTTCCAGGAGAGAATCGCATCAATATCATGAACTTTCCAAAAGGGACACTCTGTGATATTCTCAGACAATAGAAAATATGCTACTGTTTGTGTTATTTTCATAAACACAAATATAAAAAGTTATAGGCATCTTATTACACTATCTGAAAATTTAGAGCAGAATCTATGGACCCATGGTTTTTTTTTAAAGATTTTATTTATTTATTTTTAGAGAGAGGGGAAAGGAGGGAGAAAGGGAGAGAAACATCAATGTGTGGTTGTTTCTTAAGCGCCCCCTACTGGGGGACATGGCCCGCAACCCAAGCACATGAGAATCAAACCAGTGACGCTTTGTTTTGCAGGCCAGCACCCAGTCCACTGAGCCACACTAGCCAGGGCTGGACCCATAGTTTCTTAAGTGCAATACACAGTGCCTTTTTTTGCAGCTTTTTGAATTTTAAAATGTTATTGGAGATCACTTGAGACATAAAGACTATACTCACTCTTTTTACATATGCATAATGATCTATTACACAGATATAGCCTGTTTTTTTTTTTGTTCTCATCTGAGAACATTTTTTAAATTGCTTTTAGAGAGAGAGAGGAGTGGGTGGGGAGGGGGAATAAAAGGGAGAAAGAGAAATATCAACACGAGAGAGAAGAACCAACCAATTGGTTGCCTCACATATGTGCCCAGAGCAGGAATCATATGTACCCAGACTTGGTAACAAACCCACAACCTAGGCATTGCCCTGACCAGGAATCGAATTTGCAGCCTTTTGTTTATAGGACAAAGCTCCAACCAAGCCTCACCAGCCAGAGCAAACTGGGTTATTTTTAAAACACTTCATAGAGGTATGATTGACAAACAGAAAGCTGCACAGACTTCTGGTGAAGATGGCGGAGTAGATGAACACTGTACTCATCTCTATCCATGACCACATTAAAATGACAGCTAAGTTATAAAACAGCCATCACTGAGAACCACCTAAACAGAGTCCCCATAACTAAAAATGTGAAGAAGAAACCAAGATGAGACTGGTAGGAGAAGCAGAGACAGAAAAGGCAGATCCCAAACCCATGGTGTGGCCATTAAGAAACAGGAGGGATATCTCAGCTGTGGAGGTCCCCTTGAGGTGCGAAAGGCCCCAGCCCCACACTAGGGGCCCCAGAACAAGGCTCCTGTGCCAGGACGAGATAACATCTGGCTGTAACATCCAGATAACCTCCAAGTGAGATAAAGGGCTGCTGGAGTCCCAGGAGTTCCTCTTCCAGGATCCGTACACGTGCTCGGTTGATGACAAACTCACTCACTGTGAGCTCAAGTGTTGGGGCAGCAGCTCAAAAAGCATCAGGGACATATGGGGAGGAATCAAATTGACTAACTTCAGGGTGAGGACTGGAGGAACTGGGGTTGGGGCAGCTCCATCCAGGACAGAAGTACTGGCAGGTGCCATCGTTCCTTTGTTGCGCTCTCTCCGTAACCCAGCTGGTCCGGGGCGGGGGGCGCCAAAGCTGAGCTCTCTATTAACCTGAATAACACTGTTCTCCCTGGAGATTCCAAGATGCCAGCCTACCCAAAACACACATATGGCTGGGCCAGCTTCCGGTGTCTTTTCACACAGCGAGCAGCCTGCCTTGACTCAGGCTGCAGACTATCTTAAAATTCCTCACACACGCAATGGCTGGCCTCAGTGTGCTCCTGTACCTCTTGCTAAGTGTACCCAAGCCTGCACCAATGGCGGCTGGTCTCAGCTTGTATTGTGACTCCCATCAGGTGACTCCAAGCCAGTCGTAAGCTACGGTCAGTATTGGCATAGAATGTAGCCTAACCATGCAGCCACAAGCCTTTTTTTGATTTTTAAAAAGGTTTTACTTATTTATTGTTTAGAGAGAGGGGAAGAGAGGGAGAAAAGCATCAATGTGGGAGAGAATTATCAATTGGTTGCCTCTTGTACAACCCCAACTGGGGACCTGGCCTGCAACCCAAGCATGTGCTCTGACCTGGAATTGAACCAGCGACCTTTCCGTTTCTGGGACAATGTCCAACCCACTGAAACACACCAATCAGGGCCGAAGGGAGAATCTTAAAAGCAGCAAGGGAAAGGCACATAGTTACATGCGATGGAGCTCCCACTGGACTGTCAGCTGATTTCTCAACAAAAACTTGCAGATCAGAAAGAACTGGCACAAAATATTCAAAGTGGTGAAAAGCACAGATCTGCCACCAAGATTAATGTGCTCAGCAAGGATAACACTAATAATCAAATAAGAGACAAGGAATTTCCCAAACAAGAAAATGCTAAAGAGGCCCAGGCATCAGTATTGTACTACCTTATGTAATCCTCACAGCCACTGAAGATGGAGGTGTTTTGCTATTTAAAACCGGGGAAACTAAGACCCAGAGAGGTAGCCTCACTTGCCCAAATTCACACAGCAAGTCCTCAGCGGAACTGGAATGTGTGCCCACATCTCTCCTTTCTCCAAAGAGCTGTCCTTGCTTCCACAAAGAGGTGGCTTCTGTAAGTTTGAGGAGCATGCTGGCCAGCCCTGCTGTCCCAGCCTGCAGCTCAGAAGCCTCCTTGGGTATGTGCGTGCCTGTGATATTCAGGCCAGGCCAGGCCAGCAGGTACAGAAGCAGCCCAGGCTGCTGAATGCAGAGGTGTGGCTGGGCCAACGTGGGGGCTAGGTGTAGGGACGTCATTTTCCCCAGCACGACAAGCTGTGGGCTTCCCCCTCCCCTCCTGAGCCCTGCCTGATATGTCAGGCCCAGAATGGGACACTGGCCAGGGACTGGAGGGTTGGCAGGCAGGCAGGGTTCCAGGGCAAGTTCTGAAGGAAGTCTCATGGTGGGGGTCACAGGCCTGACCAGAAATGATGAAGGGAGGGAAATATTTCAGGCCTGAGAGGAAGGACCCAGCTCAAGAGATGAATCACCCAGGACAGATTATCCTGAGGAAGTCCTTGGGGGTGGGATAGTGATCAGCGCCCTCCTCCCAGGATGACCAGAAGCCCAGGGTCAGCTGGCCAGTGGTCAGATAGGCCAAGTGTGGCTGGAGCACTCGGTCTATCTAAGAGCTCCCCCCAGCTCCAGGTGCTTTCCAGAGGTGACTTCTCAGGGACCCTGCGTGAAGACGAGCACCTCCACTTTAAAGGTGAGAAATGGAACCTTGCAGATAAGTTGCTTCCTCAAAGTCACACAGCCAGAGATGGGATTGGAAACGGGAGTTTGCCTTTTCTGTGGCCTCAGCTTGCTTCCCCAAAGCAGGGAGCTGAGCCTGCCACTGCCCTCCTCCTCCTCGTGCTCCCTGCAGAGACTTGAATTCTCATCAATAAAACCATCAGGCTCTACACTCATCATGCAAATCAGGCTTCGGGTGTCCAGCTCACTTCTGGATGCAAGTCACTAGGCCAGTCCTAACCTCATTGTACAAACGATGGAAGCCAGAGAGGGCAAAGGGCTCACCCAGGGTCCCATAGCGAGTCTGGCAGAGGCTAGCTTAATCTGACTCCTGCCTCCCAGCCACAAGTAACAGAGGCTCACCTTCCCTGTGAAGACCCACATGTCACTGTGTCACTACCCTTCTCAGACACAGGTGATGTGAGCAGCTTCCCACATCTGTGGAATGACGTCTGCAGGCTCGGCTATCGACTTCTGAACAGCCTCTGCAGACTTTTTTCCCACTCCTCCTCCTCCTCCTAATGCTTTGCTCTCTGTGGGCTGGTTATCACGGGATCCTGTGAGCGTCACCTCAGTGTCAGGCGTGGGCCTCTGGAGGTGCTAATGTCAGGGAAGCAGGTGGCACAACCCTCAGGCCGATGCTGCTGTGACAGGGGCCAGACTCAGGCTGTGGAGACCAACAGGTTTGAGGAGTTGATTGGGGATGGCTTCCAGAGGAGAAGGAATTTTAAATGGTGTTTGTTATTCAGTTCTCAGCACACGCCTCCCCTTTAGAGAGGCCTTCTCTGGCTGCACCAGTGACGTCCCCCAGCAAGCCACCTTCTTTCACAGCTCCTGGTGTGAGCTGCGCTGTGATGGTGGCCAGGACACTGTGCTAGCCCTGACCTCATGGTGCTCCCTTCCAGTGCCGGGCATGCACGTGACAGAGAGAGTGGACACGGAGGTGAAGGCGGGCTTCCCTGCAGTGGCCAGTGCTGAACAGGGGGTAAAATGGATGACGGGAAAGAAGGTAGCTGGAGATGAGGCTACTTTAGACTGAGTGGCCTCGGAAGGTGTATCTGAGAAGTTACATTTCAGGGGCTTTCTCAAAGCCGTACAGTAAAGACAGAGCTGAGAGGAGACTCTCGCTCTCTTGGCTTCCACACTAAAGCTTCTGCCCCAGGCCGCATGTGCCCAGTGTTCTCCGATGCTGAAAGGGCCCACACTGTCTCAACGGCCTTCCCCAGAGGCAAGTCACTGGGAGCCCGGTGCCTGGGAATCTCCACTCCTCCCAGCTGCTCCCAGCAGCTCCCAATATGTTAGCAATAAAAGCTTTTCCTCTGTTTTGTGTTGCTGAAGTTTTCTCAAAAGCACTGATGAAGAAAATGAAAGAAGCAATTGCAAATACTCTACAAGTCCAGCCCCAGGATCTATCCGTGGAAACCACCTCCAACAGGGACATCCTTTCCTGATGGGTGGCGACACCCGGTGGTGGCTGCCGCATCCCCATGAATCCAACTCTACAAACACAGACACAGCACTCACCACTTCAGGCAGCGTTGTAAGCCCTTGACATGCAGCATCTCAACCCTCACAACCCTAGGCGGTAGAAACTGTTGTTCCCAGTTTACACACAAGGAAACTGAGACTGGGGGAGATTTCAGTAACTTCCCTAAGGTCACGGAAATAAAGGGTGGAGCCAGGATTTGAACCCCTTTGGAGCCCTCACTTACAGCAGGGTCTGGTAACAAGCAGAGCTCAGTGTGGGTTGTGAATGATTGTCAGCGCGGTCCTCGGAACCCGGGCCACCTCCCCTTCTGTGTCCAGCAGAAGGACCCAAAGCCCCTGGCCTGCTGTGCCCGTGTCCCAGGCACATACGTGTGCCTGAACCTGGAACAGAGACGTGCCCAGTTATCCACACCTGGTTTGGGGTCTTGGAATGAGTCAGATACAGGTGCCCCAGCGGGGAATCTCCCAACTGCGTTCTATCCCAAAGATAGAATCATCTGACAATTATTAACCCTAGAGAAAGCCAAAAAACTTAAAAAAAATAAAACTGCCCTGGATCATGCAGCTGCTAAGTGGCAGAGCTGGGACTCAGACCCAGGCTAATGTGACCCCAAAGTGGATGATCTTTTTATCAGGTCATGGTCCCCAGTTGACGCTGGTGCTGGGAAAGAGACGCAGGGTCCTCTTGGCAAGGGGCTTGAGCCCCGACACCACGTGGGAAGGGCTCTGCCTTGAGCAGCTCAGGGGCCGGGGAGCACAGGGAAGAGACACGTGAACGCGTGTTCTCCTCAGAGGAGGGGGTTCCGTCTGCTGTGTGTCCTGCTGTATTCCACACCCCGTGCAAGGCCTGGATGCCGTCACCTTCAGTGCGGGTTTGATGAATGTGTGGAGGAGGAAGAGACCCGAGTGTCCGGGACAGAAGGAAGGTTAATCAAGGAAGACTTTTCAGATGAGTTCCCCTTTGGGTGGGCCTGGAAGGATGAGTTAGGGGCTTGTCAGGTGGAGAAGAGGGCAAAGACATCCCAGGCACATGTGCAAAGGAATAACAGGGTGGAACAAAACGTCTGTCAACCATTTTTAAAATAAATCCTCATCCCGGGATATGCTTATTGATTTCAGAGAGCAAGGAAGAAGGGAGAGAAACATCGATCGCTCGCCTCCCTTACGCGTCCTGACAGGAGACCGAATGCACAGCCCGGGTGTGTGCCTTGACAGGGCATCCGAGTGCTACCTCTTGGGGTCCGGGACAGTGCTCCAACGGAGGAAGCCACCTGGCAGGGGCTCGACTTTTTGAAATCACAACCCACAACACAGCCATGTACAATATCTGCACGCACACACGTTGTACACACACACAATTAGAACTTTATTATGCAATAAATTTTTTAAAATAAATGTACATCAATAATGGAAAAAATAAAAACCAATAAATTAAAAAAGAACTTTATTATATACAATGCCCTCTCATTTTTGGTCTGTCTCCATTTTGGAACTGTTAGAGGCAACCCTCGCATTGGTTGTGATGTAGGCACAGGGGATTGGGGGAAGTTGGAGGCTGGCAGTGGAATTTGGAGCCAGACTGTAAAGACCTTTGGAAGTCAGGGTGATGGTTTGGACCCTTTTAAGTCCTTGCCTCTCCTGCAAGGTCAGACTCTGCAAACTCCTGGCTCCTTATCTAGCAATTTGAGTAACTTCCTGCCTCTCTGGCTAGTCTTCTTCAGTTGCCTCTGGCTTCTCCTTTTCCCCAGCTGGTTCTGTACATCATACTGGGTTCCTGGGGCTTTATGCTGGGCCCACTGGGCCTTCCTGGCCTCCTGGAGCACCCCATCCAGGCCTTGGTTTGAAGGACACCCCACCTCTGGGTGGTGGAGATCCATCACCTTGAAAGCCCACACCCTCCCTTTTGAGTGCCAGGCACACACAATCAGTTGCCCTTCCAGTGACCGGCAGATATGCCAAACTCCAAAACCAAGTTCATCACCCTGAGGCCGGCCCTCCCCTAATCCCAGCTCCATGTTGTCCGGTCATACATACTGTCCCACAGGCCAGAATCCTGTCCGTGGGGCCTCCTCATCCTGTTCTCCTCTCAGTTCGACCCACTTCTGTCCATGCCAACTGCCACTACCCCTGACTTAGCTGGACCTCTTCTCCAGGATAACTGTTTAACCACCTGCCCTTGTCTCCCGCCCCTTCCTACTGGTTCCTCCTAACAGCTGCCATGAGCCTTCTGAAAGAGATTGGACTATGTGACACCCCCACTTCTTTTTATGATAAAGCCCAAACTTGTTAATATTCTCTAAATATTGGGCCTCTTCTCTGCAACCCACCCCCACCCCCATTGCCTCTAATGCTCTGTTCTCCAGACCCGCCAGACCTCCACGGGCCCTGCTGCCTCTGGCTTCAAACACTCTAACCTAGTTAACACCAACTCATTCCTTCTGGATCCCAGTGTAGGAACATCTCCTCCAGGAAGCCTTCCCTGATTCACCCAGGCTGGATCTGGAGCCCCTGTTTGTGTGCCCGCAGTCCATTGTGCGTCCCCCAGCTTCATGCCTGACACCTTTTCCACTGCAGTGGCCCAGGTCTGTCTTCACCATCAGATGGCAGCGTGACTGAGGGGCAGAGGTCAGAGCCAGAACTCTCTGGGCTAGAATCCCAGCTCTGCCATGTACTGGCTGTGGGAGTTTGGAACTTGACTTGGTCCCTGCATGATCTGCTTTCCCCATATTCTACAATGATGGCAGTTGTGATGATAACGATGTTAACAAGAAGAGCGGCGGTGAAGCGGTGGTGAGAGGATTCAGTGAGTGATGTGCCTCAGTTCTCAATGACAGTGCCTGGCCTGGAGGCAGTGCTGTCTCTGGTTTGATGATTCAGTCACTCCTCAGACTACTTACTCCAGGACAGAAGACCCTGGATTGATCTGACCCACTCCTGTGTCCCCAGCCCCAATGTCCTGGTGGTGAGTGTGACACAAATGAATCTTTGGTCTGAGAGATGCATATAGAAATGTGTGAGACTTAAGGTGCTCACACATTATGGGCTCAGCAGGGGTGACCTGATGGAGGCTCCTCCAGCCACCGTCTGGCACCAGGGCTGGGCTAGCTCCATTGGGGAACTCAGCTGGGACTGTGGACTGAACACTTACATGTGGCTTCTAAATATGCCTGGGCTTTCTCACAGCATGGCAGCCTCCAGATCCTTCCACAGCAGCTCAGGGCTCAAACACGAGTGGTCCAGACCAGCCAGAGGCTGCACTGCCTCTTATGATAGAGCCTTGCAAGTCTTGCAGCACTACACCTTACCAGTCAAAGTCCTCCGAAACCTGCCCAGATTCGAACTGGAAGAGCACAGACAGCCCACCTCTCAATGGGAAGCGTGCCAAATAATCTTGTGGCCATGTTTAAAAGTCACCACGTGAACCAAAACCACCAACATCATGTACCTGGACTGGTGGGCAGTCTGCTCTCTGGTCTGCCTGGCTCCACTTCGTCCAGCCCCACCCATCCCCTCAGTGGATTCCCCACAAAAGAGATGAGTCATCCTTCCTGCCTATCCCTCCGAGTCCTTCTGCTGAACTTCCCACTGAAATCTGAGCTCCTTGACACGCCCGCACAGCTGTGCGGGATCTGTTTACACAAACCTTCCTTCTCACTTCAAAGGCTTCCTCCTCTTCCTGGAGCACAGCTCCGCACCCTCCTGGGGCTCATGCCCAACTCATTTTCAGCGCAGCAATCCTTTCTGAAATGTCAGAACCCCAAATCCTGTGTCCTTCAGATCTCAGCTGGAATGCCGCCTCTTTGGATTTAAAATGAACCCCCCAGCACCCTTCACTTGCCTCTGGGATGTCTGAACTTAACGCATTTGTTTACTTTTGGCCTCTCTGAGAGAGACCCTTGTCTTTCTTATTCCTTGTTGTACCCACTGTTCTCCACCATGGCGCCTGGAAGAGGCATTTGTAGATTGTGAGTGAAGGCTTAAAGGGTAGTTTTCAAGGACTGGGTGCGTGGGTTGGAAAAGCAATTCTAGTAGGATAGAGAGGTCTGGCCTAGCTGAGGTGGAGGTGACTTACTAGAGTCGGGCACTGCCACTCACCAGCTGAGGACTTTGGGGAAATACCTTCGGGCCCCGAGCCTCAATTTCATCAGTTGAAAGTTGAATTCAACAGCTCCTAGCTCACGGGACAGGGTGCATCACTGGACTACTTCAGAACCTTTGGCCAGCTAGGACTGGGTCCTCGACAGTGAGGCCGAGCTGCACAACTCTCAATGCCCACCAGGTGTCGCCCCAAGCGTGCACTCAGAGGCCCTCTGAGCCTCGCGCCCCAAGTCTTAGTTCTATACCCGCTCTCTAGGCCCCCTCCTGACTTTGTCCGCTACAAATGGGACTCCAGAGAAGAGTGTCGGACCAGGGCACGCACCCGCTGTTCCCATCGACGGAGGTAGGGGAGAAATAAGATGAGACAGTTACCCCCGCCCTAAGGAAGGGGCTGCCTTCCCCCGAAGCGGGTCTTGGAAGCCCAGGAAAAGACGGAACCCGGGTGCGACTTAACACCGCACAGCCGGCTCCATGCTTTCGGCCTGGCGAGGACAGGGAGACAGGTCAGGGTTTATGGTTCTTAGCCCAGCCCTGATTCCCCCGCCCCGAGCGCAGTCCTGGGGTGCCCACAGGTCCTGCGTTTTGAGAGCTGGCGACTTCTGGGGATCCAGCGGGTTCCCACTAAGCGTCCCTGCGCGGGAAGAGGACGCCACGGGAGCGCGAGAGGCAAGGCGCGAGAGCGCGCGCGGAAAGCTGGAGGCAGGGTCCCGCCTTTGGCGGGGTGCTGGGTGGGCGCTCCGGAGAGGCGGGCGGAGGTGGGACGGGAGAAAGGAGGGAGGGACTGCGAGGAGGGAGCGGTTGCACGGTACCCGCACACCTGGTTCCTGGGAGTTTTGCACCTGCAGCTTGTGCACCGCTAGGCGGCGCTACGCGCCGCGCTCGCTCCTCCCACCCTCCGCCGGCCTGCGGGATCGCCCGCTCCCAGAGTGGCTCCGGCGCCGAGTGCGGGGGCGGGCGTACAGACCGCAGACCCCCGGAACTCCAAGGCCCACGCCTCCCGGGCGGACTGTGTTGATTGCCTTAGTGGGGTCCGCCAGCGGGATCAGCACAGCGGCCAGCGGGGGCTATGAACTCGGAAAGCGTGGATCGCCTCTTTCTTAGCCTGGGCGTGATCTACCTCCGGATCTGGTAAGGGCCGTTCGCAGCCCCTGCACTCGTGTCCCGGAAAAGTTGGCCTGTCCCGGAGAAAGCTTGTGTCGCCCGATAGCCCCGGTCGGCCACCAACTGCCGTGGCTCCACAGAAAGGTCGGGTGGGCAAAGTGCGGGAGCAGTGATCATACAAAGGTCTCCCTGCAGACGGGCGCCCCGGGGGCACGCTAAGCCCGAAAGGCTTGAATAGAGAGACATCTAAAGGAAATCCGAGTCTGGAAGTCCCCAGAAGCAGAGACAGCCGGTAGGGATGCTCCAGCTTGGGGGACTCACAAGAGGGCGGGCTGCTTCAAAGGGATAGCCAATCCCAGGGGCCAGCAGGTCCGGCAGGAACACTGAGCCCGGATCCCGGACCGCAACCGCCCCCAGGGAGGTCAGCCCCCGGAGCCCGAGAGGCGAGGTCACAGCCACTCCGAGAGACGGCAGTCCCCAGGTGGCAGGCGGGGCCAGTCCCTGCAACAGCGAACAGGCACCCAGAGGAAAGGACGTTCGCTGGCAGAAAAACAAGCAAACAAACAAACCAAAATAAAACAACCGCCCCCCCCCGCCCGCACACACACAAACCCAGCCCCAAACCCTGGCGCTACGTGATTTCCAAGGCCACTCAGCCACCCTGAGCCCTTTCCTTGGCCAAGGGGACTGCGTACCAGCCGAAACAAACACAAAGGTAAGACGAGAGGCGGCCCGAGACACCGAGGGAGACAAACTCGCAGCACCAGAGCCCCAGAGAGGCGGGACACCCCACCCCCCAAAACTGGGCGCGGGTGTCTGCGCGCGGGCGGAGCAGCCCTCCTGGAGCTGCATTTGCACAGCTAGCCTCCATTTGTACTTAGGAGACAATGTGTCTGAAGCTCAGAAGGTTGCGTGTGGGTACTTCAGAGCTTGATAGAGATCCCGGCGCTAATGGGCCGCATGGGCAGGTCGCATGCTACCTGTGCCCCCAACCCCAGCAGGGAACCTTCCTATTGCTCTGCTTGAGTGAGGAGGGGTCAGGCTGAGGAAGCTACAGCGAGGGTTGGTGTGCGGCAGGTCCTTCGTGTTTTGTCACTCACTCCTCCCCTTTGCCCACCCCGGGTCTCCGGAGAGGGGATTTTCCAAGTTGAGCCGCAATGGGAGCACTCGGATGCGCACAGAGCGAACGAGGCGGCCGGCTAGCCCCGACCCGGGCAGGGCAGGGAGGCCGCTGCTGGAACGGCGTGCTGCCTGCCTGATGTTTTAAGTGTTATTGATTCGCCCGCGACTAAGTGGCTTTTCTCCCCCCGCACATCCAGCCTCCAGGAAGCCGGTAAGGCTGATTGGCTGTATCCGTTTGTGGCTGTATCTCCTTTTTAATTAGAGACCAGACTGAGGGACTCTGGAGGAAAGAGGATAAGGGAAGACAACAGAAGATAACCAGCCTGGCTGCGCAGCCCACCCGACCTCCTTCAGCCGCCAAGACCTAATTGACCCCTGGGGCGGGGGAGGGGGGCCCTGCTGCCTTGGAGGGAGGGATTCAGAGAGAGAGCTGACTTGTGGCCTGGAAGCTCTGCCCTTTGGGGCGGGGAGAGGTCCAGGTCGGGAGAAGGAGTTACAGGGTGATTTGCAGCCAGGCCCTGCTGGTGTTTGGGCCTTCAGCTATCCATCTGTAAAATGGGCATGAGAGGTAAAGTCCCTAATAGGCCTTCTAGTCCCCCAGATGTGATTGGCTCCTTCCTGCTCAAGACTGGTGGTAGGGCATCTGTGGTGTTCTTATTTTTATCTGCATAGTTCACGTGACCGAATCACCACGCCTCTGTGACAATCAGATCCAATAATAATAACTTTAACAATAGCATTTTCTAAGTACTTTACGTGTTTTAACATGTTTCATTTTTACAGTAATTTTATGAAGTGAAGACTAATGATCAATATCTTCATTTTAGCCATGAAAGTACAGGAAAGGGACATAACTTGCCCAAGGTCACACAGCTCGTGGGTGAGGGGAACTTAGATGGCACCTTGGCTCTGACCTCTTAGCTGCTACACTATTGTTTCTGTGGATTTTTGACCCTAATGTATCATTACACTTCTCTGCTGGGATAGGGATTTCTCTGGGTCAGCTAGGTGTTCAAAGATTGACTTGTGGTCAGCACCTCCACGTCATTGTTTTACACCATGCCTCCCTCACACATTTCAAACATTCCGGTTCAGTTTGAGTGGCTGAGATGGCTAGTAGCTCTCCTCCGGCTCCTATTCAAACCCATCATCACCTGCTAGCCTCCATGTCTGTCCCTGTGAGCCTCAGTTTTCAGATATGTGGAATGGCCATGGTGAGTCCTGCCCAACAGGACTGCTTAGAAAGGTCACATGGGCTAGTGTTTGTGACAGGACTGCCTTGGCACATAGTAGGGGTGCTCCAAAACTTCACTGATGCGTTCAGTACATATTTGGGGAGCAGGTGCTCACCCTAAGCGACATTTTTAAGCTCCACAATCCATTTGTTCAGTAGCCATTTAGTAAACTGGCAGACAGGCTTCTGCTCTCAAAGAGCTCATAATCTAATGAGAAAGGCAATAAACAAGTGAGCAGACAAATGAAAAACACATGCATTAGGACATTTCAGAGGACTGGGCCATGAGTAGCAAGAGAATCAAGTAAACAAAACACAGATTGCGATAGAAAATTAGGGGAGGCAGGTTCTCTTAGCAGGGTTGGTGAGGGAGGTGACTCGTGAGGTCACATGAATGATGACAAGAAGCCACGCATGTGAAGCTCAGGGACTGAGAGAGCTGCTAGGGAGACGTACCCACAGACAAAAGGGCCTGAGGCAGGAAGAAGGCTGGCGTGAGACACAGGAGCGGAGGGAAAGAGGACAGGAGCGGCCAGTTATGCCCCTGGAAAGGAGTGGGTCAGCTCACCTCTGATGCTGTTCATACAGGGTAACTGTGCTTAAAGAAATCTCAATTTTAGGGCAACTCCCATGCCAGAGCTCAGGTTGGAGAGAATGAGGCGCTTAGCCCGGTGGCTGGCCATGGCTCTCAAGCACGGAGAGCTCTTATTATAACCAGAGAGAGAAGTCTGGGGTGAGATCTTCTCTTTCAAAGTAATATTGAGGATTATGCAAAAGGAAACTGCAGGTGAGTGGGCCATCTTTGTGTAAAGGAGGGCTAGCTCATCTTCCCTTCGGAGCCTGTGTGGGGTTATGTTGACATGAGGAAATGGTTCTACCCACAAGGCACTCTGATGCCTGTCTTTCTCTTACACCTCCCCCAACTCTCCCCTTAGCTCCATCAGCCCATCAGTTCGTAGCGAGTGTGATCAGCTCTATCTGTAGCCACCCCCATCACTGCCGCCAACACCAAGCCACTCTGCCTGTTCCTCTTGTGGGGCTGGGGAGATGGGACCCTGTGAGTATCACAGCTGCAGCCCTTCAGTGCTTCCTGAGGCAGCTGAGAAAATTCCAGCCCTGGGTCTTCTCTTGTCCCCTGGGTGTCCTCCTTTCCAAGCTCTGGTCTGCACCATCTTCTAATTCATCCTTCCTGTTCCTTGGCAACCCCAAGCTTGTTCCCCTCCCAGGACTTCGCATTTTCTGTTCGGTCTGCTCAGAATGCTCATCCCGGACCTTCCCACTGCTGCCCAGTCAGGTCTCTGCTTCACCGACACTTCCTCAGGGAGGTCTCCTTGACCACTGCAGTAAAGCGGGCCTTGTCCCTTGCCTCCCAAAGGCACCCATAATTGCTGTCACAGCATCTTTACTTACCGATTTTGTAGTGTATGTCACTGTCTGAAAGGGCCTGTTGGATTCGTGCATGGTGTGTATGTCATCTCCCTGCATAGCTCCTTGAGGACAGGGTCTTTGCCTGTCTCCCAGTATAGCGCCTGGCACCTGATAGATGTTCAACATGTATCCGTTCAGTGACACTCTTACCAGAAAGGCATGAGCTTCCTGTAGGCCAGAGGGGGATGCGTGTACTCCATTGGCCTGTGGGGAGAAAACACTTAGAATTCTAGTCACAATTTCTCTTTAAACGTTTTTGGTAATAAAACATACACATACATACTAGAGAGTATATAAAAGATGTGTGAACAGTTGTTTTTTAATGAACATCTGTGCACCCACCACCCTTTCAGGGGCAACAGCTGCATGAACCTTTGAAGTTTCCGACGCCTGCCTGTGTAGTTTTTCCACATAGAGATGATTCCTAAACAGTATTGGGATTCATTTTGCATGATTTTAAATGTCCGTCTCAATCGAATCCCACCGTAACTAGAAGACAACTTGCTTTGTTCACTCAACATTTATGTTGGAAGTGCATCATCTTATTTTTCAGTATCAGAAAGGAAATGAAGCCTCACTACTATTGTACATACACAGCGCACAAATACCAGTGTGAAATCACGAATACCCAGTGTGGTCTGGGGGTGCAGCATCAATAAAGTTGGGAGACTCCTGCTGGGACCTGCAGGGTGAGGTGGCCGGGGCCCCCGCCCAGGGAGGACCTGTGGGCCACGCCCTCACCCTGCGGGCCTGGTGCTTCCTCCCTGTTTCTGCTCCAGTGCCTTCACTTCTGTGGTAGCTCTGAGCCGGAGCATCGTCTGTAAAAACATTCCAGCCCTGGCTCGCAGACACTGGGCAATCTGCCAGAACCGGCCTGGCGCTGCCATCATCATCATCGTCATCAGAGAACGCTTGCAAATGGACCTCGATGAGTGTCAGGTTCAGTTTCCCAGTGGCCACTGGAAGTGCTTGGCGCCGGGGTTGGGGGTGGGGTGGGGGGGAAACGCACAGATTTCAGGAAGGAGCTAAGGAGCTCTGAGTGGGTGTGTGTTCCCCCAGACACAGCAAACAGGGTCTTACAGGCTCTGGGGGCGGGCAGGGACCAGAACATTCTCGGGAGCCCTCGGGGACTCTCTCACATTCTCCGTGCTGGGAAGACCCCAATATTGGATCCCGAAGGTGCTGTGACCAGAATTCGGCTCTCCTGGTTCGACCAGACTGCCCCGGTGTGTATGGCCCCAGTGATAACTTGCTGAGGCAGCACTTATGTTGTTTTCTAAATTGAAGCCCAAAGTTTAAAATTAGCTGTCTTACCTAAAAATAGAAATTTCTAGTTTCTTTTGAAAAATAGGCGTACACATGTATCTACATGGTTATAATGGGCTAGAGCTGAGAATACAGCTTCCAGAACACCACGGAGAGAGAGAACCGGGCCCAAGTGGTCATTCCCCCTTGTGGTCCCAGACAGGCTGAGAGGCACAGATAAATGTGGAAATGAGCCTGAATTTTCCAACATCAAAAAAAGAAAGGTGGACGATAAGGACTCTACTATGATACTATGGTGTCATAGTGGAGCCACTGTGACAGAGATGGTGACAAAAGCAGTGACAATTTAGTTGTGAATGTGTCTAATGAAGACCCTTTTTATCCAAGAGGACGCCCCGCCCACTCACCCAGGGAAATGGGATTGGCAAAAACCGCCTGCAGAAGAAAGATGCTTTCTGCAGCCAGATGTCCACGGCCTGCTGGGGAAGCTACTCTTCTTGGAAATCTGAAGAAATGAGCTTGCGTGAAAGAGCCAGCGCACCCCACCCAGCACCACTCCAGGGCTCTGCCCAGGCCTCTGCAAGCCTCCTGCCAGGGACCTCCTCATTAACCAAGGTGCTGTCAGCCTGTGTCCCAGACCGTTGGGCATGGTGTCCCTGCACCAGCGTGAAGGGCAAGCTGACCAGCCCTCGTAGCACCTCCTCCCGCCTCTGCAACAGTGCAGGCAGACAAGTGCCGTGGCCGCTGTGGTGGCCTACTGGGGGTGCCCCTGTGGTTGTGTCTGATGCTCCCCCCTCACGTGGGAGTATCTGGATCCCTCCCAGACTGGCAGGAATCCCTGGGGAAATCTGCACACTCCTTCTACATGATGTCAGGTGGGTGGGCTCAGCCTGTCCCCTTTCCTCCTGATGCCCTCGTGCCTGGCATCCCTGGACACACTTGCCAGATCAACACCCTGATCCACTGGGAGGTGGTGGGTGCAGTGACCATCGGCCACCCCTTGAGGCATGTATGCATGAGTGAGAAGGGCTGCGTCAAGGTCTGGGACATCAGCCACCCCAGCAGTATGAGCCCCATTTCTCAGCTAGACTAAGTGGAGGTAACTACGTCCACTCTGGCAAATTGCTCCCTGGTGGCTGTACTCTGATAGTGGAAGGGGAGGTCAGCACTTGTCCATTTGGGACCTGTCTGCTGTGACCTTGTGCATTAAGGCAGCGCCGACATCTCCCAGTCCTTTGGCCTAGCCCCCTACCCTGACTCCCGCAGCCTGCCGTGCCCTGGCCGACTCCTACACCGGCTTCTGTTGCAGTGATGGCAGCACTGCCATGTGGGACCTGCACAAACAGACGCTGGTGAGGCAATTCCAGGTCCACACGGATGAGGACAGCTGTACTGGCACTCCTAACGATGGCACCCAAGCTCTGGACCGCGGTGTGGACAGCACAGTCAGATCCTGCAGAAGGGACGCAGCTGTAGCAGCATGGTAGCACCTCACAGATACTCTCATGGACTGCCCAACTGGGAGTGGCTGGCTGTGGGCATGGATACCAGCAACCGGGAAGTTCTCCATCGAACAAGCATTAGCCAGACAAGCACTAGCTGGATCTCCAGGAGAGCTGTGTGCTGTCCCTGAAAGGTGCTTATTGTGGTCAGTGGCTTGTGAGTACCAGAAAAGACAGCCCCCACACTGCTTGGTGGACCCCCTGTGGAGCTAGTGCATTCCAGCCCAAAGATCCCTCACCCCTGCTCAGCTGTGACATTGCTGTGGGTGAGAGCTACTAGTCACTGGCTCGGGACAAGAAGGCTACAGTCTGCGAAGTTATCTACTGAAAGAATTGTGTGGTTAATGTTCTAAGATTCCCAGCATTTAGTAGAACCACTGGACCTTGGAGGAGTTAGTAAAAGCTGGCTTTTAGATAAGGGTGAATATGTGTGCTGAATAACCATACAGACATAGCGTGAGCATAAAATAAGTGAAGTTCAACTTTGTCCCACGCTCTCCAGGTGCCAGACACTTTCTGTCTGCCCTTGCAGTCCACTCACAAGACTCCCCACAAGGAGCAGGGGCCTCGGGGAGCACAGTGGACAAGCCATGGGCTTTAAAGTCCAGTAGGCTTTTGGTTTCAAACCCCAGTGCCAATACTGATTGGCTATATAGAAACTGCCAATTTACTTCATTTATCAAAGCCTCAGGTTTTTCACCTATAAATGAGAGTTAAAATGCTGCCTTGAAGGGTCGTGGTAGAATGTACATGAACTAAAGTTTGCAAAGCAGATGGGTCCTTTGAACATAATGTACTCTGGACTGATAGCTACTGTGATTGCAGTGTGTGTGAAAACACACTCATATTCGTGTGTGTGCATGTGTGTGCATATATGTCTCTATGAGGGGCAAGCTGCTGCAGCAAGTATGGGGTGCCATGCAAGTTTTCTGTGTTTAAGGCTTTTGTTTGTTGAGTGGAATTATAAATACACTTCAAATCTCACTTGCTAGCATTGTAATGTATTTAATGCAAACTCTATACACACACACACACATATATATATATAAAATCTTTTTCAAGGCAGCATGGCATAAAAGAAGTGTATATCTTAATGTTATATTTGAGTAATGAGAAACTTTCTATAATTTCCTGAGAAATGTCACAATGAATTATACATCAGCAGACTCACATTCTTGAAGGTCAGTAGTTATAAGTAGCATTCATTAATGTCACATGTACGTTAACTCTATGCTCTGACTATATACAGAGAAGTGGTGTGGAGATACTACTTCTTAGAAGACTACGTATTACGAATCAGACTATTGACAAAGTTGCTGTGTACCGTTAGAGAAGGTTAACTGAAAGATTTCTTTTGGCTATTTATCTCAGGTGAATGATGTAATGCTTTCGAGGTACAAACCAGTAACAGATCATTTTTAGTTATTATTTTTAATGGTTGTGGTGTAACCAGAAACACAAGTTCAGCTGCCTGCTGCAGTGAAAGCCAAATTCCTGAGACAGGTGCTAGTGCAAAAGGAAAGAGGTTTATTCAGGTGCCAGGACCTGGGAGAATGGCGTGCACTCACCTCACAGACCGTATCCCCTTCCTGCTCAAGCCCAAGGTTCTTACAGGTATAGAGAGGGGAGGGCTTTTGTTCTACCCGACCTTGTTCATTCATCTTTCTAGCCTTTGGCCTGCTTAGTCTAAGAACCTCTCCCTGTGCCTTCTTGGCCGCTGGGGGAGACTCCCCATTGCTCCCTGTCTGTGGTGGGTCAGTGTCAGTGGTGGGAGGTGGCAGGGGGCACTGCAGATCCCATCAGGAAGCCCGGAGATGCCGCAGCCTTCAGCCTGCCTCCGGCTGCTGGACACAATGGCCACATACCCAGGGAAGCTGGTTGGAGTCTACGGGGCACCCCTGAGTCCCGTGTTCACCCCGCCACTGGCTGCCTGAGCCCTGACTGTGCTAACAGTGGCGATGTTTATATTAGTTTTGCCAAGATCTGCTACTCCCCGAGCGGAAATCACAGCCTTATTATTGATTGTCTTCTAAGTCTATAAATCCTTAAGGTCCTCTCACAATAGTTGTCCAGGTGACTGTCACAATGTTTTTTAAATGGTGCTCATAAACCTCAAATGAAGATGTAGATTTGTCAATATGTGCTAACAAGATACTTTGTCATGGACTGTGTGAAACTGCACCAAACTTCAAGTGAATGTAAAATAACATCCTGGGCAGTTGTGACATTTTCTTGGGTGCTCCCCAAGAATCACCATTCAGCCTTTTCATGTTCGCTCAATCTATGGAGCTGAGGCTAGACCTCCTCCCTCAGTGCTGACTGCCCTCCTTCCAATGCGGGGCAGCAAAGCAGGAGACGCACCTCTCCCCTTGACCGTCTGCTGCGCCAGCCTCAGGATTAGCCGCCGAGAGATTCCCACAGCCAGAGTAGCCGTGTTTTCCTCACGTGGACTTCGCCTCTCCTTTTCCCTCTCCCACTTTTTCCTGTTTCCCTGTGGCCCCAGTGCTGTGCTTATTCATCTTTCGTACTTCCTCTCCAAGTCCCGCACATGCTCACGTGTGAGGTGCTCACCCTTTGCGTAAGTTCATATAAACGATTCGAGGATAAATGACACTCTGTCAGCTGAAAGTCTGTAAAGCTTTTACAACTCTTAGTAAGAAAAATGTGTAATTTTGAAGAGCACAACCTGATTTGGTCTAAATGGCATGTTTTTTTACAGGTTTATTTTGCATTGCTCTGTAAATAGAATCTGAAACCTAGAAACTGAAAACACCCATCGTGTTGTATAGCTTACTCTACAGTGAGGGTTGAGGCTACCATAGGAATGAGCTTCGTGGAGTCAGGGGCAGCAGCAGCAGCAGAGCCGCACCCAGGTGGGTGAGAGTTGGATGTTAAGCACACATTTTTCAGTGAGAACATTTATTGCATCCTGAAGAAGGGAACTACATTTTCTATGTGTGGATCCTTTACATTTTCACTGTAGCAGTTACTGGTACTTGTACTTTTGTGACATGACATGGAGCATAGGATTGTCACAGCCTGGCTCAGACTCAAGGACTTGCAGAAACCAGATTCTCATTCTTGGCTAGAATTCCTTAAAGCAGCGCTCCCCAACCTTTTGGCACCAGGGATTGGTTTTTCCATGGACCGGGGCTGGGGAGGAGGGGCGGACAGGAGGTAGAGATCAGGAGGGTACTGGTTCACTTGGGGGTTGTTGGGGGCAAGCTGTGCCTTAAAGACTCAGTAACTATGACCCAGATCACATGTAGCTTGTGGAAAGCAGCAGGGGACGGTGATGCAGTCCTGCTCTAGGAAATGGGACCTCAGTGTAGTCTGGACTCCCCATAATCAAGGAAATTACATTTTCATTATTATTTTGTTATGTCAATTGGTAGCTTGTATTTGTTGCCTGTATAATAATCTAGAAAACCTCTCTTGATTTTAAATCCAGATGATGTGCTTTATAAAGCATATGTCCTTCCAGTAAGATAATTAAACTAATTTCAATAAGAAATATAAGGAAAAGCTGAAAAATTGAGTGCAAATTAATAATATAGTTCATGGTCGTTACCCAGCTTTATTCTTGAACACCTGCAGGTGTACGTATATGTAATTAACAAGGTTGCGTGCCATAGATTTGGGGTTGTAGTGTGTTCATTTGTTTCCAGTAGTTTTTTATTTCTTCCTTGATCTCATTGCTAACCTATTTATTGTTTAAAAACATGCTGTTTAGCTCACATGTGTTTCAGTGTTTTGCAGTTTTTTAATTGTAGTTGATACCTAGTTTCATACCACTGCGATCTGAGAAGATGCTTGATTTAATTTCAATTTTTTGAGTTTGTTAAGACTTATTGTGTCTTACAGGAACTAGTATAAAAGACACATGGGCAACAACTAAGGGGGGTAGAAATGGGAGGGAGGTGGGGAGCACTGTGGGGTGGGCTGGGATGGGAGTAAAAGATAGAAAACTGTACTTGAACAATAATTAAATAAAAAATTAAAAAAGAGACTTATTGTGTCTCATATGTGGTCTATGTTTGCAAATGTTTCATGTGTACTTGAGAATGTATAGTTTGCTGCTTTAGCATGAAATGTGATGTAAATATCAATTAAATCCATCCAACCCAGTGCATCATTTAAGGTCATCATTGCCCTGTTTTTCATATGGGAGATCGGTCCATTGATGACGGTGGGGTGTTAAAATCCTCTGTTAGGACTGTATTGCCATCAGTCTCTCTTAAGGTCTCCAAGATTTTCTTTATATATTTAGGTGCTCCTATGTTGGGTGCATACATGTTTACAAAGGTTATATCTCTTATTGGATCTTTACTGATCTTTTTGTTTCTTCTTATGGCCTTTGTTTTGAAGTCTTTTTTGTGAGATATAAGTATTGCTAACTCAGCTTTCTTTTTGTTTCCATTTGCATGGAATTTTTTCCCATCCCTTCATTTTCACTCTGTGTATATCTTATGTTCTAAGGTGGATCTCTTGTAGAGAACATGCATATGGGTCATGTTTTCTTATCCATTCAGCTATCCTATGTCTTTTGATTGGAACATTTAATTTGTTTACACTTAAGGTTAGCATTAATAGATACTTATTTATTCTTTATAACTGTATTTCTCCTTTCCCTCCCCTCCCCATTTTTGTTCTTCTTGTTCTCCTCCTCGTCATTATCCTTCTCTTTCCTCTTGCAGGCCCTTTAATATTTCTTGTAATACTGATTTGGTTGTAATAAATTTCTTTAGCTTTTTTCTTTTTTGGTCTGGGAAGCTCTTTATTTTGCCTTCAGTTTTATGAGAACCTTACTAAAGAAAGTAGTCTGTCTTGGTTGCAGGTCTTTACTTTTCATCACTTTGAGTATTTCATGTCAATCTCTTCCATCACTTTGAGTATTTCATGTCAATCTCTTCTGACCTGCAGAGTTTCTGTTGAGAAATCAGCTGACAGCCTAATAGAAACTCTCTTGTAGGTAACTGTCTCTCTCTTGCTGCCTTTAAGATTCTCTCTCAAGTCTTCAGTTAACCTTTGCCATTTTAATTTTGATGTGACTTGGTGTGGGACTCTGTGAGTTCATCTCAATTGGAACTGTCTGTGCTTCCTGAACTTGTGTGACTTTTCCTTCACCAGGTTAGGGAAGTTTTTAGCCATTATTTTTTCAGATAGGTTCGCTGTCCCTTACTCACTCTCTTCTCCTTCTGGTACCCCTATAATGAGGATGATTTTATTTGATGTTGTCCTAGAGGTCCCTTAGACTTTACTTTTTTTAAAAAAATTATTTATTTATTTCTAGAGAAAGGGGACGGGAAGGAGAAAGAGTGGGAGAGAAACATCAATGTTTGGTTGCTTCATGTGTCCCCTACTGGGGACCTGGCCTACAACCCAGGCATGTGCCCTGACTGGGAATTGAACCGGCAACCCTTTGCTTCACAGGCCCGTGCTCAATACACTGAGCTACACGAGCCAGGGCAGACTTTCCTATTTTTTTGAAATTCTCTTTTCTTTTTGATGCTCTCCATGGGTGCTTACCATTTGTTTTTTAAATATTGTACTTTTTTTCCATTACCATGTAGTCCCCCTCAAACCTCCCTTCCCCCAGCAATCACCACATTGTTGTCCATGTCCACAAGTCCTTTTCCCTTTTTCTCAATCCCTCTATCCCCTAACTTTTCCCCCACCCACTTCTCTGCATCTGTGGGTGCTTATTATTATTTTGCCTCTAAATCACTGATTCGACCCTCTGTTTCATCTAACCTGCTTTTTTTTTAAAGATTTATTTATTTATCTTTAGAGGGGAAGGGAAGGAGAGAGGGAGAGAAACATCAATGTATGGTTGCCCTCCATGCATCCCCTTGCTGGGAACTGGCCTGCAGGGAACCGGCCTGCAACCCCAGTATGTGCCCTGACTGGGAATCGAACCGCGATTGTCCGGTTCCCAGGCCCGCGCTCAATCCACTGAGCCACACCAGCCAGGGCTCATCTAACCTGCTTTTGATTCCTTTTAGTGTATTCTTTATTTCAGATATTGTAGTCTTCATTTCTGATTGGTTCTTTTGTGTGGTTCTTATGTCATTGTTAATGCTTACTGTCTCTTCATTTAAGTTCTCACTGAAATCACTTATTCTTCCCCTAAGGTCCTTTAGCATCTTTTTAGCTATTGTTTTAAACACTGTATCTTGTTGTTTTTGCTTCCATTTCATCTAATTCTTTTTCTGGGTATTTATCTTTTTATTTGGGGTACATTTCTTTGTCTCCCCATTTTTCTCTGTGTGCTAGGTAAATCTGCTGTGACTCCCAAGCTATTATGGTGGTGTGTGATGAATGTGTCTGTAGGGAGTGGCACAGTCTTCCTGATCTGTAACTGGCCTTGGCTACCTGGCTGGAGCTACCACAGTGTTTACTGTTTGTAACTGCATGTACTGGACCTGGTGTGCATGGGAGGGGTCAATCTGTGTATAAAATTTGGGTTCTTCCTGGTGGGGGGCAGATCTGTAAAAGGACCAAGACTCCCTGAGGTCAGTTTTCACCTGTCAGCTGTTCCACCTCCCCCTGAGTTTGCCTGGTTTTCTTCCAGGGCCTTGTGAAGAGAGACCATAGAGTGGGCTCAGGCTGGTTGTGACACACATATTCTCCCACAGGTTATAAGCTCAGTAGGGTGGGGCAACTGGGGTGGGAGAGCAGGATGAGTGGGTCCCTTACTTGGGGATAACACAGCCAGGCACTTAATGAGGTGAAATTAGCTTCTACTCCAGAGCCAAAGTACTCAGTCTCTGCCAGAGTCTCCAATTCTAGTTTTCCCTGGAGGGGCTCACTGCAGGTTCAGGTTCAGGTTGGGTATAGCCAGGCATCCCAGCTGCAGGAGTGAGCTCAGTCACCCTGGGCTCAAGAAAACAGATCAAAAATGTTTACCATTAGGTGTGATGCAAGCAGGGAGCTAAGCACTTTGTGCTTGTCCCAGGGTCCCAAACAGTAGCCTCTGAGGACTCACATTCTGAATGTCCCAGCTCTGAGCGGTTCTCCTACCAGCCCTCTCTCTCAGCCACAGTGAAGTCACTGAGTCTCCATGAAAAGCCTCCCCAGAAAAAGAGGGCCATAGAAGTCACTGCTGGGTGCAGCTGGAAGACTCCTCTGCAGGACATGAGTGTGGCCATGTGGTCTCACCAGCAGTCAGAGACCAGGCCGTGCACTCCCCAGGCCAGTGCTGCACCAATAGGAGTGCTCCTCTGTGGGAAAGTGGTGTCTGGGTGTCCCAGGCAGACTGAATCCCCACTGGTCTTCACCACCAGATGCTCTGTGGGCACTTCCTCCCATCTCTGTTGGTCTGGGTTGGGGATCTCTGTGTGGGGTTGAGAGCCCACTCTTGCAGGGAGGGAGTTTTGTGGCTTTAATACCCCTCTGGCTTCTCAGAGCCTGCAGCACCTGAGTGCAGGGGCCAGCCCTACCTGCAATTTCTTACCAGTCCCTATGTGGCTCAGTCTGTAAGTCTTTAGTTTTTATATTTCAGTTCAGCTAGCTTCAGTTGGTTATTCGGTCCATTGCGCTATAATTTACTTGTAAATCTGGTTCGGTGCCAGGAGCAGGTGACTGTAGCTTCCACCTCCTCTGCAGCCTTCTTGGGATCTCTAGGGAGTAGTCTCTGGGTTATTTTGCAGCGAATACTTTTATGTTTCTCTCAAGCAATTTTTATGTTCTGTTTGAATGCATGAAACTTTAATGCATTTTTATATACCATTGTTTTATTTGGGGGATAAATAAAATTATTTATCACTGTCATTCCCACACTCTAAAACCTTGGATTCGTTTTTTTAGGACAAAATTTATAAGCGATATTGTCCAAAATCATGTTTAACCTTCCAAAGTGGAGTTGGCAATCATTACAAGCAAAACTGAGGAATTATGTTACTACAATGACAATTTAGGTGAGTAGCTCACACACATTTTGAGATGATTTGATGGTCTTCTGCCATCTGGTGGACACTAATAGAAGTGTCACTAGCTAGAGTAAAGTAGTCTGTATCTAAATTAGTACACATTTTCTTATTCTGAATTCATATTATTTATTTATTTACTTATTTAAAAAATTTTACTCATTTATCTTTAGAGGGAAAGGGAAAGAGATAGGGAGAGAAATATCAGTGTATGGTTGCCTCTCACGTGTCCCCCGCTGGGAACTGGCCTGCAGCCCAGGCATGTGCCCTGACTGGGAATCGAACCTCAACTGTCTGGTTCACAGGCCCGTGCTCAATCCACTGAGCTAAACCAGCCAGGGCTGAATTCATGTTTTTTGATCATGGAACAGCTGCTTCAAATTCTCAAAGGAACACCCCACCCAAACCCTTAATAAACAAAAAATAACAACATAGTTTTTATAATGATGAATTCTGTCTCTAACTCATACATGCATGTGTTTATATTGTTCTGAATCATACATATACCATACCTAGCATAGGTCACATTTGCTGAAATTGCTAATAGTAAATACTGCATGCAAAATTTCCCATTTAGAAGGTCAGTTGTTAGTTTGGGGTGTCCTCCCATGTCATCTAAGGTTGACATTTCCTCCTTGACTTTCTGTCTTGGGAGATCTGTCCACGGGTGTCAGTGCACCGTGCGTGATGACTGTGTCCCTGTCAGTCTCGCCTTTCTTTCCCATCAAGATTTGCTTTACGTATTTGGGTGCTCCTGCGTTGGGTGAAGAAACGTTTACAGGGGTTACATCCTCTTATTGGATCAGTCCCTTTGCGACTGTAAAATGTCTTTCTTTGTTTCTTGTTATATTCTTAGTTTTAAAGAGTATTACTATTCCAGCTTTTTTCGGTCCTATTTGCATGAAATATCTTTTTCCATTGCTTTTGATTGGAGCATTTAATTCACTTACATTTAGAGTGATTATTAATAGGTGTGTAATTATTTCCATTTCACTATTCATATTTTTAATTATTTTCTACTTTTTTACTTCTTAAAGGGCTTTATTTATGTACTTTTAGAGAGAAGGGAAGGGAGAGACAAAAAAGGGAGGGAAACGTTGATGTGTGTTTGCCTCCTGCAGGCCTTCAACCCAGGCATGTGTCCTGACCGGGAACTGAAGCAGTGACCCTCTGGTCCACAGGCCGGTGCTCGGTCCACTGAGCCACACCAGCCTAGGCATTGTTTTCTACTTCTTAAAGAAATCTCTGTAACTTTTCTTACAGTACTAGTTTGGTGCTAATTAACTCCTTCAGCTTTATCCCCTCTGGGAAGCTCTTCAATTTTAAATGATAGCCTTGCTGATTTGAGTGGTCTTGCTTGTAGGTTATTCGTTTTAATCACTTTGAATATTTTGTGCCAATCCCTTATGACCTGAAGTGTTTCTGTTGAGGAATCAGCTGACGGTCTAATGGGAGCTTCTTGTAGCTAACTAACTGCTTTTCTCTTGCTCTTTTTGAGATTTTTCTTTGTCTTTAACCTTATCTGTTTTAAGAAGGTTGTGTTTTGGTCCGAGTCTCATTGGGTTTATCTTGTTTGGGACTATTTGCTTCCCAGACTTGTATGTCTTCATCAGGTAAAGAAGTGTTCAATCATCATTTCTTTTTTTTTTTTTCATCGTCACCCAAGTATATGCTTTTATTCATGTTCACAGAGAGATGAGGGTGGGGGTTGGGAAAGAAACACCGGTTGTCTCCTGACGAGGAATTGAATCCGCAACCCAGATACGTGCCCTGACCAGGGATCAACCTCGAAAGCTTCTGGTGCACAGGATGGTGCTCCATCCAGTTGAGCCACTTGGCCAGGGCACAATCATTATTTCTTCAAATAGGTTTTAAATTCTTTGCTCTCTCTCTTCTCTTGCTTGATGATGTCCCAGAGGTCCCTTATACTATCCTCATTTTAAAATTATTATTTTGGTTTTACAAATTTGTGGTTTATTTTACCTTGTCTTTCAAAGTTCTGAATTGGTCATATTTTTTATTTAATCTGACTTTGGTTCTTTCTAGTGTATTCTTCATTTCAGTCATTGTATTCTTCGTTTAGGACTGGTTCTTTTTTTAGGGTTTCTGTGTCTTTTTGTGTGTGCTTACTCTCTCTTACCGAAATTCTTACTTAAGTTCCATGAGCATCCTTATAACCAGCACCTCGAACTCTGCATCTAGTAGATTGCTTGCCTGCATTTCTTTAAGTTCTTTTTTCTTGAGTATTCTTTTTCTTTTTCATGGGGTGTGTTTCTTTGTCTGCATTTTGGCTGCCTCACCGCATTTGTTTCTATGCTTTAGGGTGCTCTGCCGTGTCTCCCAGTCTCGGCAGGGCCACCTTATGAAGCAGGTGTCCTGTGGGGCCCAGTGGCATAATCTCCTTAGTTTCCTGGGCTGGGTGCTCCAAGCATATCCCCTTTTTCTGTGTGTGTGCCCCTTCCTTTTGTAGCTGAGCCTTGATTACTATTGGCTTGTCAGTGGGTGGGATTGGCTCTCAGGTTGACTGGCTATGAGAACTGGCCATGGCCACAAGCTTCTCTATGGAGACAGATCCCACAAAACAAGATTTGCCGTGGTGGGGTCTGGTGCCTGCTGAGACACTGTTTCGGTGTGCCACTTAAGGAGCTAATTGAGCAGTGCTTTGCTGTGGTCTAAAGCTGTCCATCAGGTATGTCAGTGCTGGGAAGGGGGCTCTGTTGCAGGCCAGCGTCAGCCACTGCCTGCGGGTGGCCCAGGGCTACCTGTTAGGATCTACAAAGTGGTAAGTAGCTGCCTCTGCTGAGCTTGGACACACTTGGGAGAGGTAACGCTGCAAACTGAGGCCAGCTGCCACTAGTATCTGGCCTGGAGCATGTCAGAAAAAGGCACAGGGCTCTTGGAGGCCTGCTGCTACTTGCCCATTGCCCATAAGGCTCAGCCACTGAGAGAGCCTTGGATGGTATGTGAGTTAGGTGAGGCAGGGTCTCGGGTGGTGTGCGTAGTGTTCACCAGGTTCATGGATAATTCAGTTTAGCACCAGAGCTGAGCCTCGGGTCACTCAACAAAGTCACGGAGTACACCAAGGCTTGGGACCTACAGCTCTTTGATAGTTTTTAGAGAAAGACTGCAGCACAGGCTAAGCCTGGCTGCCTGCCATCATCAGGGGCCTCTGGTGGTGTGAGAGGTGGGTGGGGCAGGTCTTGGGGAGTCATCAGAGTGGAGTGAGTAGAGTTCACCAGGCTCATGAAGACTCGGATTTGGCCTTGTAAGGGGCAGAAATGTTCAACTGCCTGCTGGCTATGTTGGAGGAGGGCTCAACACAGGGGTAATGGTGGCCGTCTCTCCAGCCCTCACCCTGAAGTCACATAACTTAGTTTCTCTGATGCCCCCTGAGTCGCTGTCCCTTTGCCAGAGCCAGGGTGAGTGCCTGCAAGTGAGAGTCTGTGCACAGGCCCTTTTGGGTGAGCCTGGGTTTCTAGCAGCCTTCAGGCTCACCTGGGTGGACAGAATCTCCACTAATTTTCACAGCCAGATGTTGCGTGGGCTCCTGTTCCCAGGGGTAGTGTTCTGGCCCGGGGAACCCAGCATGGGGCTAAGGCTCCTCATGACTCCGTGGGGGGACCTCCACAGCTGAGATACCCCTCCCAGTTCTCAACTACCACTCGTGGGGGTGGGGCCTCACGTTTGGCATCTCTCCCCTTCCTACTAGTCTCAGCATGATTTCTTCTTTATATCCTTAGTTACAAGGTTCTGTTCAGCTAGTCTTCAGATGGTTCTTCAGGTTGATTGTTCTATAATTTAGTTGTAATTTGGATGTGGTCCCAAAGGAGGTGAGCATAATATCCACCTATTCCACCATCTTGTTTAGGATCTAATACATTTTTAATAATCAATTGAATTAGTTTCTTAGAAGCACTTTTCTTGTCCATGAATAAGAGGAGCTGCATGGAGTTGTAAATATAACCAATAGCAGAGTAGAATGACACTGTAGATGTAAACGGAAATTGTTGGAAGCATCAGATAATTTTTCAACACCATCCTTAAGATAACACCAGTAAGTAGGTCTGACTGACTGTCCTGGTTTGGTGTGTTGATCTTTTGACTTTTCCTGTTTCCCAAACTTAAGGTCTATCATCTGTTAGCAAGAAGCCCTTGGTCAAGTCATTCACAATACCAATGGCACAATTTTATCATATTTTCCAAGGGGCAGTAGCACCATCATTCATACTTACATCTCCTCGTTGTAATAACTATTAAATGAAGGGAGAGAAGGGGGACTGGAATAAAGTTTGCATGCCTTTTACGTTCCTAGTCTTGTGCTGTTTATTTTATGGAATGCTCTGTCTTGGTTTTCTTGATGGCAAGTAACAGAAAAACAACCCACGTGCCAGAAGCAGAAACAAAACCCAGGGGCTGTCGCAACTGAAAAACTCAAAGATGTGTATCTGGGTTCCCATGGTGTCCCTGGAACCAAGCTGCTCTCTCTCACCTCCGTTCTCCCTGCTGTTGGCCCAGTTTCCAAACACTGCTGTCCCTTGTGGTCACAAGATGTTTCAAGCAGCAGCAGACCTCATTGAAGTCTACTAGAAGGGAGTAATTGTCATTTCCTAGAACTCCCAGCAAAAACCTCATTGAGTCTTACTGCCTCTATTTGGATCATGCACCCATACCCGAACCAGTTGTGGTGGCCAGGAAAAAGCCATGTTTTCCCTGATGGTCTGGGCTCTGTCACGTGCCCACACCTAGAACCAAGGATACGGTCAACCCTGCCCTCATTTTATGGTCTCTGAGAGGAAGAGTTGGAGATCCCCCTGAGGGAGATTGTGCTGTTTACCAGCGGGGACCACGGAGGCTGAGTGACACAGCAACAGATACCAGTTACCCACATCTGCCCCTTAATACCACAGGCCACACAAGGGTGGTAGCGTTGGCAGGAGGCAGATGGGGGGGACAGCAGAGTAGTAAGGGCATACAAATTAGAATGCTTCTGGCTCTATCCCGCTCTGCTAGGAGGGGACTCCAGCCCCTGAATTTCCTCTCAAATTATTCTGGGAGTCTCTAGAGACTCTGGTGAGGAGTCCTATGTGTACTTCTGAAACAGTTCTTAGGGGCAGCACTCAGAACCTGTAACCTCTTCCCTGTGATGTTTCTGTGCTCGCTAAGAGCAAGGTACTCAAAGCACAGTGCTGCTCCTGTGGTCTGCACCTCTCCAGAGGCACTGCGTATGTTGCCAGAAGGACCAAACTCTTTGTAAAAATAATGTATCTTTCCACATGCCAACACAACCCTTCACTCCCATTTCTGCCATCCAGTCCTTGTTTCCTGACAGATGAGGATCTGGTGATGTGTGCCACCCACAAGTAAGCAGGTTGGTGGGGGTGGGGGCAAGAGTGTTAGGCCGGGGAGAGGGGGCGAGAAGGAATCGGGCCTTTTTATCCGGCAAGGTGGGGACGAGTTGAGCAGCACCAAAGTGGACAGATGAACTTGAGCCTGAGTTGATTGCCTGAGTATCCCACAGCTGTTCTCCCAGAGCAGCTCCCTGGGTGGGTACCATATTCTGAGAGGGGCTGTGCTTACTTGGCCATGGAGATTGTATTCAGACAGCCCAGTGTGTTACTATTCACTCTTCCTTGCAGTTCTCTTGCACTAAGGGTCCCTGGGGGCTGGGCTGGCCTGGCCATCAATCTACACTGTAGACTACGGAGAACCATGCCTCTCCTTCAAGGGCAGCTAATTACGGCTCCTGAGCCAGGCCCGGCATTCCCACTCTTTCTCCATTATAGCTCCTTTCTTCATGCAAATCCATGCCTGGAAAGCACGGTAGCAGTTGAGTTGACGGCCCTGCTGTCCTCCTGGCATCCCTTAAACACTGTAGAGTGGACGTTATAAACACTTAACAACATCTAGTACTAATTGAGAGCTTACTATGTGCTGGGCAGAGTTTTAAGGGCTTTATGTTCACTATAATAATTCCATGAGTTAGGCACTGTTATTATCCACAGTTTATAGGTCATTGAGACAAAAAATTTTAATAAATCACACTCTCTGTCTAGAGGCTACACAATTGTCTGTACTGATCACTGCTGTGTTTCCAGCGCCCAGCACAGTATACGACTTATACTGTGAATAGTAATTCAATAAATACTTTTTTAAGTTGATGGACATGCAGTAGATGGAGTGGTGGGCCTCCTTGACCTCTTCTGTAGGATCAAAGCATCCTTCTTCCAGCTGCTGGGGTGTTGGCTGCTGAAGACTTCACTAGCATCTGAGAACTTCCAGCAGGACAAGGTTACAAGCCTCTCTGAGGACAGTCCCCAGGGGCTGCTCTATGTGGGAATTAGCACATCGGTCCCAACTGGGAAATATTCTGGAGGGTCATCCCAGTTCCCCCTCAGGACGGAATTAACTAGAGCTCAGTTGCATCTGCGTTGCAGTTTAACCTGTCTCTCTGTGCCATCTTTACATGTTCTTACTGACTACACCCCTCAGGGACCCCCCTGCGCACAAGTCTCCGTGTCAGGGTTTGTCTCCAGGGAACTTGGCCCCAGGCATGTGGACCGTGTCCTTCACACAGCCTTGCAGTTCTCACCTTGACAGCCCCTTCTGTAGACTGGCTTTATTTCTGGAGGTTTTAAGGTGACATGGCAACTAGTTGCTATAAAATATGCTGTTACTGCTGTATAGTCTTGCTTTTCACCGTGACCTTGAAAATTCAGAAAAATGCCACTTTTCACCACTGTTGCTCTAAAGCCTGAACTCTTTGTTCAGCCTGAATGTCTGGAGCTGCCGTTCTGGCCTGAGTGCCCCTGTGCAGGTCCCTGCCCAGGCCACAGTGACAGCTCAGGACACAAAGAATGTTGGTTTCTCCCTCAGCAATTCTCCCAGGAGCTCTGCCCAACTTTATAGCCCTTCCTGTGAACTTTTTTATCCCAGCAACCCTCTCGGGCCAGTGACCAGCACTAATGTTCCCGTGTGGACCTCAGCCATTAGTTCAGTCTCCTCCTTCCTGCCGATGAATTCTCTTGCAGCTCTCTTGCTCTTTCCTCCCGTCTGCCTGTTAGTCAGGGCCACACAACGTACTTCTGAATCACAAAAGTGGTCCAGTTCCTCACTGCACCTCCTCCGTAAATTTGCCTGACTCCACTGTCCTGGCCTCTCCCTAGGGACCATCAGGCTCTGAGCATGTGGAGTAGGTTGGGGCAGGGAGGGGAGGGGAAGGTGAGAGGGACGGCATCTGCTTAGGAGATGCAGCTCAGATGGTGTCTTACTGTATACAGAAGGGGAGTTAAGAAGCCAGAACCTGGCTTCTTCACTTACCCACCCATAAACTGGAGATGCTCTGGTAAGTTGTTAATTAATTAAAGTCATGCAGGTGAAGCACTGGGCATTGGGCCTGGTCTGGAGTGAGCACACGGTACATGACACGCGTGTCAGTTACTAGGTTCTTGTCTCTCGTTTCTAGCCCACCCTTCCGTGCTGTGCTCTGTGGCGCTGGCTCTGTCTGGGACTCTGCAGGACATGGTTCTGCTTTACAAACTACTCTGCATTGGGAGCTGCTAAAGGGGGAAGCCAGAGGGACACTTCAAGGCTGGGGGCGGGAGGAGGGACTAGCTCCTTCCCCTTGGGCTTTATTTGCTTGGTGTCCCTGTGAGCATCACATTAGTGAGGTCCATCTATCCCAGCGGGGCGGTGCCTTCCCATTGCTGTCTGAAGCCATTGTGTTGTCCTCCCCTCACTTGCAGGACCAGCCTCGTTGCACCCCACTCCCACCCAGAGACACGGGCACTGAGGCCCACTGGCACCCCGTTCTCAGAGACCCCAGGTCCCTCCTCTAAATTCTTCTCTGTCCCACCTCTGGGGTTAGGAGGGCTGTTCTTCCCCAAACCCCGCTCCCGAAGTTGCTTTTGTAGTAATTCCTTAGTGCCTTTTTTTTTTTTTACCGTTTTTGTTACCTAGTTAGCAACTGTATAGCTAGTTGACAATTACATATCTAAAATTCTCACTGCTCAGACACCTGGTATGGATTCTGTCTTGGATGTAACAGTTTTCCATTTCATGAATGAGAAAACAGGGGTTCACTAGGCTAAGGAATTTCCCAAAGTCACCAAGTGGTTTTAGGGGATTTGATCCGGGTCATTTGATGCCAGGACTGTGTGGCCCTTGCACATTTCATCACTGCTGTGCCCCCCTGGGTGTGCGATGGGGTGCACTCCTCACCCCCACCCCGGGCCTAGACCAGAGACCAAGCCCAGCTACTGCTTGGGTGAAAATGGGACATCAGGTCCCTCCAGAGCTGGGTGCCTCTCTAACATCCTCTAGTTGACAAAATTATTTTAACCCACTTCTAAGTTTTTTTATTAAGTAAAAAGGATTAAGTAGTAAGTCAGTTATAAAACTTTTAAATGCTAGTGGAATTCATAAAAGGGTTCATCAAGAGGGATGAAGTTTTACTGACAGAAGCCGACTCTCTGAAGGCTCGACCCAGACTTCTGCGGGGGACACCCTCGACACACAGCCATTTTAATTTCCCTCCTATTTTAAAAATTGTTCATGCAGCACTTTTTGATGGAAGACAGATGGTCAGAGAGAAGAAAGGGAGTCAGGCCAAAAGAGAAACCTCTTACATCACACAAGGGCGGCCCTCCCTACTGCTCATGTTTAAGAGATGAGAAGCCAGCAATTCTAAAAGAGGCACAATGACATTCTGGGAACCTGGCCAAAGTAGGGATTATTACTGAATGTTTCTGACTTTTCTCAGAATATTCTGGAACTCAATGTCTTTATAATGCCAGAGAGATAGATTTTTCCCAATAGTAAGAGTGCCAGTGCATTAGCAAATATTGAGCTATACTTTAATTTTATTATAATGAATAGTTAAAAATGGGATCCCAAATAAAAACAAATGAGTTGCTACGTGATCATTGTCAGGAAACCACGAGAAAAGGTCTGCTGCCGCACGTCCGAGGGAGCCGGAGACACAGTGCCGCCCGGGGACCGCGCCTGCCACCGGGGGCTGGGCCTGCCCCGGGCGGCGGCAGGTGGCTCTGCTTGACACGCCTCCACCTGAAAACACAGTCGTGTCAGCGAAGAGCCAGTTCATGTATTTAAAGAGCTAAAGCCACCTAATTTTGTGTCCCCACGAAACAATGTTCCTAGGAAATTCACAGACAAATACAATTTTTGTAAGAAATTGGTTCTTAGAATCATGCCAGGGAGCTGAGCATTCAGAACTAAATATTAAGCCAAACACAATCCCAGAGAAGTGACTGTTTCTCCTGTCCAGGTGCTTCTCTCCTTGCTGGTACTCCATTTTCTCATGTCAGTGTAAGAATGTCTAAATCTGCAGAGGATGCTGTACATACGTGTGCACCCTCAGTTTTATTATAACAAAGCAACCTGTACACTTTTAACATTTAAAACTGAGCCTCGTCTTTGCTTTTGGTTATAACAGTTTTGTCTTGGATATAACAGTTATATCCAAGTTAACAAATAAATGGGAACAAAATTACAAATAGAGAAATGTCAGCTCCAATAAGATCCCATCGGGTGGCAGGGCTCAAGTCAACAATAGGAGGAAAGTGTATTTTAAAAGTGTCATCTTAAATTCTAAGGATGTTAGTTAAACATCACAGTTAAACATGCCAAAGGAGAAGCCATGCTGGCGGGGTACCCACATGACCACCCGAACATCTCAAACCCACCCTTTGCTGGCCTTCCATAACCGCTCCCCACTTTTTTAAAAGGGGTTTTCTTTTCTTAAAAACGAGAAAGTGGACAGATACCTGTTGGTAAATGCTAACTGTCCGTATTCACACAGAGACACTGTAATCTCTGAGCACAGCATATAGCAAAGGAAGAGAGGAGCTAAAATTCCGTGCACTCCATGGGTCCCAGCACCCTGCACCTTCTGGCAGGGCCAAGGGAGCAGAAGGTTTTTCTTTGTTCCCACAGAGCACGGTGCTGTTGATTCTGTAATGGGTTTTTGAGGTAGGAAAGAATGAATTTGGGACAGAAAGGGGTAGAGATTTTTTCCCTACTGTATTCTGCTCAAGGCCTATCCCCCCCAAATCAGATGAGAACCAATGGTGTAAAGGAGAGAAAAGAGGGCTCAAAAGCAGGGCAACTGGGCACTAGAGAGAAAAAGAGAGAGAGAGAGAGAGAGAGAGAGAGAGACTGCAACTTGCTCCCAGGGACTGGAGAAAATTGTTAAAAGGTTGGAATCTACCAATATTTGATTAGCTATCTTCTTCATCTTCCTCTCCCTCCTCCCCCTCTTCATCATCGTCAGCTTCTCCACCTTCATTCTCATCCCTCTTTTCATCAATATCTTCAAACTTTTTTCCTCCTTCTCCTCCTCCTGCTCCACCTCTTCCTCCTCCTTCCTCTTCATGATCATCATCCCCCTCCCCTTCTTCAGCATCCGTGTCAGGGACCAAGCAGTACTGTAACGGATTTGGCCAAGTGCCATCTTTGCTGACTTCTCCTAAGTCATCTGCACCTGCATCAGAGTGGTCAGTAAAGCAGGTGAAGGAGCTCTCTGGTTCCTCATGCTTTAGTTTGTGTTTGACTTGAACGTTTCACCGAAACCCTTCCAGATTTCCACTTGATTTCAGTGGACGCTGAAGATGGATCACCACTCTCATTCAGATGAAGTTCTTTGGGGAGAACTTTATTTTTAAAGTAAGAATTTTCATCAGAATAAAAGTCTATTCTGTAACCTGATTTACTCTCTTCAAAGTCTGTCGCTTCAACTCCTATCAAATCATGCAGCACCTCTTCATCCTCTTTCCCAAGCAGTGCAGACACTTGGGGTGGTTGACAAATGCTGTTACCCCCAAATCTGAGATTTTAGTCATCGATTCTGGCCTCATCTGAAAAAGTGGTTGGCAGACTTTGTTGTATTTCTATTCTGCTTTCAAAATTTCCACACTGGCTTGTTTATTAAGCCTGTCTACTCCATCATGTACTTCATCAACATGTTCCATTGCTTCTTATATCTTTTTCTCCCTTTGGTAAGTCCTGGCTTGGAGGCAGGAGGCCATCGTGGGTTCTTTATTTGAGGTGGGAGCAAAGACTGGCGTTTGGGGGCCATGCTGTGAGAAAAATCCGAGAATCAGACTTGAGGGAAGTTGCATGATGTGAAGGAGCTCTGAGAACACAACCTGTAGAGAATTTTTAAAAGAGTTTATTTGAGCCAAACCTGATGGAAGCTTCTGGGAAGCAAGATCTCCACGCTCTGGAGAATGACAGTTTTGGAGTTTCTCTTATGCATTGGAAATTACATGCTCTGTTAAGGTTGGTTATACTTATTTCAACACTGTGTAACCTAGATGCACAGAAACAATGGCCAAAGTCTGCTTAACTGCTTAAAAGTCTTCACTAGTTGTAGGCCTGGGGCATGACTACCCACCGTGCCTGGCTGGGAATTTATGATTTATCACAGCACCCGATTTCACCCACAATATTGCCTTTTTATGATAAATCAATCCAAGGGTTGTACCGATGAGCAGTCTTTTGGTCGGATGGTGTGGTCTCACAGTGCTAGGAAGGCTCATTCTTAGGAAGTGTCAGTGCTGACATTGTCTTGTTGGAATGATGGACCTTTGGGGATGGTTAAACACCGTAACCATGGGATGGGAGTCGAGGTCTAATTTTCCCCAAAAGGGAAGGAGAGGTAGATGCAAAGCAGTCAAGTTTTATGACCTTCATTGGGAGTAAAACCCTCTGGACCATCTCTACCCTGTGGACTCTTGAGATCTGAGTTTTGCCTTCTGTCTCACTTTTCTGTGTTTTGCATTTAGTATGACATTCACATAAGCCACGGAAGGAGGATTAACAGTTACATATCTTCTTAAAGAGTTGGACTATATAAAGAAACCTGAAGAACAGGTATAACTATAGTCATGACTAGTATTATTAGCAGACAGGCAAAAACAATCAAACTGGATTCTGAGTTCAACATTAATTTGTTGGTATTCTTGTCTGTGTCTTCTGATGTCAGTGGCTTCTTGTCCTAGAGGAGCCTTGGATGTCCCTTGTAGGTGGACACCAGTGTCAGAGACAGGGGTAGACATCCATTAATGGTTAGGTGCCTGGTCAGTTCCCTTTCAGTGAGGTTGGAGAGTGTCTTTTATTTCAAGTTCGTTCCAATAAACAAAATCTCCAGGTGGCAGTCAGTGATCTTTAAAGTCTTTGTCTACTGAGAGCTTCCATGAAAGGAATTAGTTAACCTGCTTGGCATTTTCTAGAAGTGATTTTATTAAACCTTGGCAGTAGTGTTAGATGGCTCCTTTCAATAATGTCAGCTCATGAGTTTTTCCATCTAATTTAAGTCCAGTTTAAATGCACTGTGATGCATGAATGAATGCATAACCAGTAAATTGGAGAGCCAGGGACCAGGGAAAAGCAGAGTGGCAGCCTTGGGTTGCCCATAGCCTCAATTATTTGTTTACTTTACGACCATTGTTTACCCATACGCTGTATCCTACAAGTTTTTCATCACTAATTTTGCAGCGTTTCCCATGCAATTTAACATAAAATGTTGGAACACCCTTGAGGTGTTCCAGGGGTCCTTCTAAGTCACCACAAAGTTACTCCTATCTAAATGAAATTTTAACCTTCAAAACCTTAATTTGTAATAAAACTTAAGAAGCAAGAAACTAGCATGTTTTTTTTAGCTTGGAAAGTTTATGAACACATTTTATAACCTCTAGAAACACATTTCACAGACATCAAAGTCAATGGTTAACATGAACTTATTTTTGTAAAACTCTGATAAAATATAAATATTGTATTTAATATCAATAATTCAAAGGACATGTCTTTTCCATTTAAGCCAACAAACTTAAACAAGGTTTTATTTACTAAGGATTAATTATAGATCATATGAACTTAAAAGGCCTTAAAGCTACTTTCTATATTTTTTAAAATTTTAGAATATCCAATTTGTAAAAGCTCTTGCCTTTACATTTATTTGTTTGCTTTTTAAATTTTTATAAGAGTTTATGTGAGCCAAAACTGACAACAGTTTCCAGGAAGCAAGATCTCAAATGCTCCTAAATTGATTTTAACAATACCACCCTGAGGAAGAAATGCGCTCACATTTATTGTACAACATACATATATAGATAGACACAAACCGGAAACAGTTGGATCGAAATTTTGTTTTGGAGGCATTTACCATTTATATCTGCCCTTGACAAGTTCAGTTCCGAATAGCCTTCCCCCTCTTAAAATAAGGACATTCATTTTTAATACTTTGAAGAATGATGGGTTGACGCTCAAAGACACTGTAGGTTGATCTATTTATCTAAAGCTTCTTTTTGAAGCTTTAAGAGACCAATTAAATATGCTTTCCATTTATGCTGCCTAATTTTATAGCTGGTTTTTTCTAATTTTATTCACAAGAAGATGAATTTAGAAGTATCCAGGGATTGCCCTCTTGGCCGTATTACTATTAACAGGAGGCTGAGTGTCCTGGGGCTGGTCGGCCTGGGAGGCACAATTTCCCTCATTCATTTTCAGATCCACAGAGTCTGAGCGAATTTCTAGAATCCTTATATATCCATTTCCAGACAAGCCCAGTGTGTTGTCTCTCCCTATAGAACTGCTTCACACCCTAGAGGAGGATTATTTTCAGGCAACCCCAAAAAGATTCTTAGGCACCAAGGTGTCAGTCAGTACCATGAGCTGTGGGGCCGAGGGCCGGGGCTGAGACCGGAGAGGCTGGCAGGTGGAGGCAGCAGCGTTGCACCCCTGTGAATGGGGCCCCTGCAGCAGCCCCACCTTGGGTGGCTGCAGTGAAGCTGCCAGCCCTGTGCTAAATGGACGGACGCCTCCTGCTCTCTCCCACCTGATTGGCATCCGACCTCCTGCCACCCTTGGGAAGGGTGCTGGTCCCTCCCTGTGGGATCCCTGGCCCACATGGCAGGGCCTTGCCACATTCAGGGCCCTTTCCCTAGTGTGAACCCTGGCAGGTTCCAGATGTTTTGCTTCTAAGGTTCAGTACTTGACCATGCTTGTCTCCCCACTATTGCATTCCACACATCTACCCCACAGGGGCAAAAGCAGCTTCCAGCTTCTGCAGGATATTCCTGGACTCCCCTGGCTGGATTGTGTGGTTGTTGCTGTTGTTGTTGTTGCCCCTCACAGATGCTCCTCTGGTCAGCCAGTCTCTGCCCAGTGCTCATGGTCCTGGCAGGTACTGCCCACTAGGCATCTAGACTCTGGGGTGTCCGACTTTTCCAACATAGCTAAAACCGGCACGGATCTCAAAGGAGGAGAACTGATTTGAAGCCCAGTCACAAGGAGGCTTTGCAAACACTGTTTCAACAGGACCCCCACTCTGTTATTTGAACAGAGAATGACTGGCTCAAGAAATTGGTGTATCAGAATCCAGAGTCCAGATTTGGCTTCAAAAACAGTGAAGAAAGCATGTGAGGCAGAGCCAGTTGTGGTCTGTGGAGTCTGCAGAAGAAGGCAACTCCGTCAACCGGAAGGGCGTCTAGCTGGGCTCAGGAATGGGTCCCAAAGGGACCCAGGAGGAAGCAGACATCCACATCTCCATCACAACACTGCATGCACAGTCAAGCTTTTGAAAAACAACAGATTCCCTGGCATTAATTACTACCAGGAAAAACTAGCTAGACAAACGGGGGTCACGGAATGCAAATTCGGATCTCGTTCAGAACCGGGGAACCGGGCACGCTGCCCAGAGCCGAAGCGAAGCCCTGGGTGCCTTGGCAGAAGGCCCTGATCCCAGGCCTCACCTGCCTCCTCAGCTCAACCAGAGCAGCCTGTCGGCTGTCCTCAGCAGCTCTCATCTTTTCCTCCCTGGGATCCTCTGACAGCAGTCAGTCGTTTGCTGCAGCTGCAGCTGCAGCTCCTCTTCTCTCCTCCACTTTAATTGTCCCTTGGGTTTTCCCCCAGGGCTGTGTGGTCCAGTCACCGCAGGACATGGTGATCCAGGACACCCAGGCTGTGCAGCGAGGAGCGGACTCTTGCCATCCTTGGACACTTAGGAATCACCTGTCATCGGGAGAGACCTCCGTAGCCCCATACTGAAACCAGCGCTGGAGCCCACCGAGCCCACCGCAGGGCAGCGCTTCAGTTATAAGACTCCCCTGTGCGGTGTGCAGACGAGGGCCACAGGTGGTCCTGGCCAGAGCAACGACCTGGGGAAAGGTATGTCTGGGGTCCTCTCTGCAGACACGACCAGGCTTGTAAATGAACTCTCAAGTGCACAGCCTCAGGACCACACACAAACATTCCTAAATGGGATCCCCGGGAGGAGGAGCCTCCAGGACAACCAGCAGCACCCATCAGTGAGCAGGAATTTCAGACTCTGCTGTAAAGATGAGCAGGGCCTCTGTTTGGAGAGGACAGGCATCATCCTCCCCATCCCAATTCTGGTCTGTTTTCCTGGGATATCGATCCGGAATGACAGAAAGGAGGAGGGTTCAGGGACCCTCCTGGGGTTTTGGAGCAAGACCAAGGCAAAAAGAAGCAGCCATTACTTAGAAACCCAAAAGGAGTATTCTCTCCTCTGTGGGCAGCGTTTTATTGCCTCATGATGGTTGCCAAGACCCACAGGGCTGTGGAGTCACGGTGGGTCCCAGGCAGTGGAGACCCTCCCCCAAGCCTAAATGAAAACAAACAAAACACTGTCGTGAAAACATGACTTCCACTTTGCCATCGTCACGACTGTGCCATCTGCATAATCCCAGAACTGGGGCAAAAAGAACACAAGGAGAATACATGGAGACGAACTTCTCTCGGGTTTTATTCTGGGGCTCAGCAGACAATCCCGAGGTTAGGTCGGTTTGTGTAAAAGGAGAGGATGCTCTCTGGGTTTCGATCATGTGCCCTGTACCCGGAGGCTTAGCCTAGCTGTCCACGTGGGAAGGGACAATCAGAAATAACTCTGGCGTCAGGCTGTGAATGACTGACTTGAAGGTGAAATCTCCTTGGAACATTTAAAACAAAAAGAATGTTGCAGGCAAACTTAGAAGAGCAGCTTTAAGCCTTCACTCAGGAATCTATATGACTCTTACTCTTTCCATTATTCTAACATTTTTTGATTGTATAACCATGCATATCTGGCCCTGGCTGGTGTAGCTCAGTGGACTGAGTGCGGGCCTGCGAACCACACGATCACAGTTCGATTCCCAGTCAGGGCACATGCCTGGGTTGCAGGCCAGTTCCCAGCAGGGTCCCACGAGATGCAACCATACATTGATATTCTCTCCCTCTCTCCTTCCCTTCCCCTCTAAGATAAATAAATAAAATCTTTAAAAAACGCATATCTGCCCATCATTTTTAATATTGCTTTAAAAAGGAAGTATAACTTACCTTGGAGCCTCTTGGTGATCTTTATCTGTGTCTCCTTTTTTTTAAAAAAAAATGTATCTTTTAAAAAATGTGTTTTGGAATTTTAAGCAGAATGGGACTCTCCATTGGTACAATAAAAATATATTTGAAAACTTAAAAGAAAAGATTCTTAGTCACCTAAAATTACTTGAGCAAGGGCCAGCAAGAGTGTACTGGGCCCATCAGAACCACGAGGCTTTCCCAGAGACGGGCCCATCTCTCTCGAGATGAAGCCATTCCAAGGCGCCCTGCCTCTGCCTCCCCCGCCGCCAGGCTCCTACTGGCTCCTCTGGGATCAGCTGCATTTCCACAGTGGATGCTACCTGGCGCCCATCTCCACCGCTTCAGATTCAGGGACCTGAACAACTGCCATGGCCCCATTGGCTATATGGGTTGGGGAAGCAAGTGTCCTTTCTCTTTTGGAGCTAAAGAGAATTTGGTCTCTCATTTAACTAGGAGAGATTTTGTTGAGACTCTCAGGAAGCAATCAAATTAAAAAGCCAAAATCAAGAGTGACAACCTATTTTTCCTCCGTTCCCTGGGTTCTCTCAACTATTATCCACCTCCAGGATTTTCTAAGAACAGCTCAGATAAATCGAAGACCTTTTGCTGGGAGTCTTGGGTTTCAAGAAAAACTCACCCAAGTGTGCTCACTGTGAAGTGGGGAGCCAGGGGAGCAAGGGGGGTCCCTGCTGGTGTCTGGTGCTGGATGCAGGTCCGCAGGGTGGTCCTGGGTGGGCTTCTTCAAAATACTGCAGAGTATACCAATAAATGTTGATGTAAGGAACGTCCAGACCTGTAGAGAATGTTTGTGGGTTTTTTTTAGCCAAAACTGTTAACAACTGCTGGGAAGCAAGATCTCCATGCTCTGGAGAGTAACAGCTTCGCAGTTTCTTTTATGTATTTGGAGTGTGCTCTGCTGAGTGTGGTTACACTTATTTCAAAGGTGTGTGACCTAGAGGCACAGAAACAGTGGCCACAGCTTGCTTAAAAGCCATTTACTAATGAAGTTACAGACCTGTGGCATGAGAACTGCCCATGTCCTGCCCAGCTAAGATTCTATGATTTATTACAGCACCCCCTTTTCATCCACACTTACTCTTTCATTGACTATATTCCACCTTGCTACTTCTTGGAGTTTGCTATTGTTTATGTTGTTTCCTCATTGCTGAATTTTAAAGAAAGAAAATAATAGAATCTGTTGACTTTTCTACTGGTTTAAAAGGGCTTCTTAAAGTAGCATATTTTTAAATCTTTTGTATGACTGTTGACAGACAACACTGTTAGATCATTTCCTAAAATTATTTTTCTCCATTCTTTAAGTCAGCAACAAAAGCAGGAAAAAAATCGGCCAATGCCAGTGTTGCATCCTGGGTAAGATCATAAGCTCTGAGGCCCTACACATCTGAATTCGGAGCCCTTGGTTTTGCCATTCACTAGCTGTGTGATCTTGTGCAGGTTACTTAACCTCTCTGAGCCATAATTTCCTCGTCTACAAAATGGGGTGATAATTGAAGCCACTTCTAATATTTACGTGTAAAATAGACTGTATGCCTGGCACATAGTATATTCCCAGGGAGTTTCTACTATTTAATGAAAACACAGGAGCCCAAAATAGCATCGGAGTGAGAGTTGCTTCTTGCTAGGGCATCACCTGTGTATGATAACAAAACACTACACTGGCCGGGTAGCTCTGTTGGTTTGAGCATTGCCCTGATACACCAAGGTTGTGGGTTCAATCCCTGGTCCGATCACACGCAAGAACCAATGAATGCCTTAAAAAGTGGAACGACAGATGATGTCTCTCTTTCTTTATTCCTCTCTTTCTCCAAAAACCAATAAAAAGTAACAGTAAGAAAACCACTTTCGTGAAGTTTATTGAAACTTTTACTCACTCATATTTATTGAAACTGCATAAAGACAACTTACAAAGTGCTAAATAAGGTACAGCCCCTGCTTTGAAGGAATTTCCAGTCAAGTAGAGGAGTAAGAGAAATACCCAAGTAACTTAGGTGCAGACGGTAAGAAAGAGCACGGCAGTGGGGTGAGAACGAGCTCCGGGGGTTCTCAGGATGGGCGGCCGGGGGGTTGCTTCTCAAGAGCCGCAGCTGGGTAGGTGGGTGGTATGGGTAGGTAGGGCCATGCCTGAGGAGGTGACAGTCATTTCAAGTGAGGAAACATCAGGAACAAAGCCTGCACATGATGGATGGTGCATTCCACTCGGGGAACAAGGACTCACTCGTTCGACCAGAGCACAGGGTGACGGTGAGAGAATAGGAGGAAACAGAGCTAGTTGACCCAAACCGTGGAGACCCCTGAGGAGTAAGTATACCAGGGAGTTGTTTGTTTGCTTTATTTTGTTTTTAAATCGGTGGTATCAGGGAGACATTGGTACAACACAAAGTGCTCAAGTCTCTTTTGCTTTCTTCCCCTCCAGCAAGGCCCTCTCTTTCTCTCTCTCTGCTCCTTTTCTGTTATACTTCTTTGTGGGGGCGACTTCCTTGCGAGTCCCCCCAGTTGCCACAGATGAGCGTGAATCGTGACCGAGTCATGATGTGATCTGCTTGGGGAGGAGAAGTGAGCAGTGGCCAGTTTCACAGGGGGAAAAGGCCAGCTGCGGCCAGTTTCTCTGAGGAGAAAAAGGCCTTGAACCCCCTCCTCCAGGGCCTTTTATTGGGTTGTAATACACAGGGATAAAGGGCAGCAAGGATCAAACAGCAGATAACATTCCAAAAAAATCTGAGGGTTTAGTCTGAGTCAGAGTCTGTCAGGAACAGAGTTTTAGGGTTTGTTGCTCGAACCCTTGACATATGAATGAAAGCACTCTTAGCAGAGCAGATTTCACAGGTTTATCAGCAAGTCTTTGTGATGCCATATTTTTCCCCAGGGCACACGCTAGCAAGGCAAGGAGCTGCACCTCTCCCCATCAGGTATTCAGGCTTAAGGGGATTAGAGCCAAGAAGTGCTTCTCCTAGAGGACATGGGGACTTGGGCTTTGACGAAGTGGGGGCGGTGAGAGACCATTGCTCTTTGTTGCAGCCCCCCTGAGTCCTTCCATGAAGGCCTCCCAAGTGATTGAGTCTGGCTTAGGTTGCCCCCCCCCACTGTGAGGGGTCTTACCCGTCATTGATTTCCAACCAAGCTTTGGGGGCAGGGAGAGGAAACTGAGGCAGCGTTTGCTACCAGAGACAAGCTTTGTCTCCTGCAGCTCGCATTCCAAAGGTCATCCCTTGCCCTTAGCCACAAGGGGTAAAGATACAATTCCTAGAACCAGGCAGAGTGGTCTGCAGCACTTCTTCAAACTCTTGCCTAGATACTTTGTCTGAAATTTAGATGCTTCTAAACCCACTGCAGCCTGGCTCCTGTCCCATCACTGAGTTTGGAACTGCCTTATCAAGCACACACGTGACACTGTTTTTAAATTTTATTTATTTATTTTTAGAGAGAGGGGAAGGGAGGGAGAAAGAGAGAAACATCAATGTGTGGTTGCCTCTCATGTGACCCCCACCGGGGACCTGGCCTACAACCCTGACTGGGAATTGAACTGGTGACTCTTTGGTTCGCAGCTTGCGCTCAATCCACTGAGCTATACCAGCCAGAGCACACACGTGACACTCTTGCTGCCACTTTGCCATCTGTATCACATTGACACACTGACTGTTCCTCCTTCCCTGCCTTTTCTTGGCTTCCAGAGCACGGCACTTCCCTGGATTTCATCCAACATCTCTCATCTCCTTAGCAGCCCATCTGCCTGTGCCCCCCGAACCATCAGTCTGCCTTGGGCGTCTAACCACAGGCCTCCTCCCTTCCCTTCCTCCTCTTTCCCTGAAGGATCTTACCACTCCTCTTCAGTTTCTCATCTCCTACCACTTCCGTGCTGAGGATCCTTGTCTGTAGCCCAGCCTTCTGTGCTAATGACATTTCCTCTTATTTTATAGACAACTCCACTCGATACCTCTTAGGTACCCTGATGCCAGTGTGTCCAGCTGGACTCACTGACTTCCACCATCCCACTGTCTGTTTGAATAAATGGGACCACAACACATGCATTGCCTCAGCCAGAAGTCCTGTGTTACCGTACCATCTGCCCTCTCCTTTACTTCCCACACCCAGCCACCAGAGCTTACTGCTTCTCCTTGCCTGTTCCTTGGTGTTGTGTTGAAACACAACATTGTCCCCTTACTGAAGCCCTCGACAGTCTCCACCGCTCTAGGGGGTGGGTTGCAGACTCATCACAGCTCACAGGCCCTATAGGATTGCAGATCTGGCCCTGAAAAGGCAACTGGGTTTGGTCCTAAGAGTATCTATTCCCATTGCCCTCAGGACACAAGCCAAATGTGTGGTAAGACCTTTCATTCCCTGGCCCCTGCCTGTTTGGCCAGCTCATCTGTGGACTCTCCCCCATTACACTCCGCTGTCCAGTCGTCCTGAGCCTCTTCCAGGTCCTGGAATGTGCCGCAGCCTCCTCTGTGCCCAGCCGTGCACCTGCTGCTCCCTACACATGGAGCATGTGTCCTCCCTTTTGCTTTTGTCATTTCCTGTTTGTTTGTTTTTTTACAGTTTCCCTCGTTTCCTTTTTTTTCCCTTCAAGGAGCCTTCCCAGACTTTCAAGTCCAGGTAAGAAGCCCCTACAATGTTCTATATGCCATTCATTTCCCATACCTTTTATTTTTTATAATTATTTTATTCTAGGAGGTTTTACTGTACACATAAATATATTTTTCCATATGAATATTATGTTAAATATCAATTTGGAATAGAAATGTTTATTGTGCAAGAAAATATAAAAGATATCTTTATGAATGGATGATGAAGTAGTTAAATATATATTTAGCACTAAGAGGATAATTACTTTGTGTTTCATTTGAACTAATTTTCTGTGGTCTTATATAAATGGATTATTTCATGTAGGATATTCCTGTAAAGTGCCATTGGCGCACAATCTGGTTATTCTAGGTGTTCCTGCTTGTCCTTGTATTTGTCGCACACACCCAGCTGGCCTGCCCCTCTCAGAGCTGCTCTTGTTGGAGACGCGTCTGATTACGTTCCCGTGCGAGGCCCCGCCCCACAGTCGGCTTTCTGCTTTCTCGTTCTGTGTCTTCCATCTTCACTGTCCCCCGGCTTGTCCGTAACTTTTATGCTTCTGTGTTGTGATCGTCAACTCACTTGTCAGGGACCCTCGTGATGTCAGTGGTCAGCTCTATGTGGAGAGAACGGCGTCCGTCTTCTCTGTTGTCAAGTCCCAGCACCATGCACCAGTGTGTGGGCTGCGGTAGGTGTTCAGCACGTGTGTGTTGGGTGAATGAATGCATTTGTTACTATAATAACAAAAAAATGAGAAACAGCAGCTATTCAATGTTATAATGCATTCAATCACTAGTTAATAAGGAACTATCATGTGCCAGGCTCAGGGTTAAGAAACTAATTATGAAATAGCCACCAAAATACGAAAACATGTTTGTAATGTGATCTCAGGTAAAATAAATAGACAAATCAGAATGGAAAACTGTATACACACAATACTATAAAATATGTAGGGCATGGCCTGGCATCACACAGTGGTTTTTAAGGTTTTCTATTTTTAGGTAAGGGTTTTTTGTTCAAATGAAATTTTATCAGCCCAATATCTGCTTCATCTCAGGCTGAGGGCCAGAGCCTGGTGCGCTTCTCTTCCACTTGTCTTCTCTCAGCCCCTGCACCCGACACCACCACCAGGCAGAAGGCCGCCACCGTGGCGTGTCCACAGGGGATTATTTGAAAACCCCCAGAATAGACTTACGGTTAAACATTGCTGTTTAAAAACACTCACTGTTCTTTGAACCTTTCCAAAACACCGCTAAACTGACAGCAAAGAAGCCAAAAGGCCAAGACCACAGAGAGAATGGGTAAAGGGTCAATGTCAGCTTATTTTTGGAACATGGTTAGGGGCTAGATGAATGGAGGCTAACCCAGCAAAGCTGAGAAAATGAAAACCCCAGTGTCTACGGGTGGGAACTGTTTAGAAGGAAGCCAGTCCATGGCTCAGCACCCGGGAAAAGCCGTCAGATTGGAGGCACAGATTCTTCTGGAAGATCATAGAGGCAGGGCTGCGGACACAAGGTTATAGAAAGTTTTGTGAAGGAGTAGATTTCTTTCCCTTCTCTCAACAGCCAAATGACTTTCCCCTACCCCAGTAGAAGCCAAGTGTGTGCTCTGAAAAAGGGAACCAGAAGATGCTCCAAACTTAGCAACAAAAGCCAAGCAAGGGTGTTGGAGACACCTCCCCAAATGAGGAGATTTAACTGATTAGACTAGGGTTGAACATGGGCCAATTGAGCCCGTCCTTGGCATTTTTATATTCTGATGCTGAGAGAGAGAAGCAGAGCTAGAAGCCATGTCTCTCCTCCACACAGAGAATGCCCATGTGAATGGGCTTTCACAGAAGAATGAAGCCAAACACAGATGAGGGGGTAGAGAGAGATTGATTGTGTGTGTGTATATCTTGGGTGTGTGGAGGTCTTGAGGTAACTGGCTTTGACTGGTTCCTGTAGCTCTCCCTTCAATTCTATAAACTACCCAATATCCTGTATTAGTTTGCTGGGCTGCCACAACAAAATGCCACAAATTGGGTGGCTTCATCAACATAAATTTATTTCCTTATGGTTCTTGAGACAAGAACTCCAAGGTCAAGGTGTTGGCAGAATTGGTTTCTTTTGTAGTGTCCTTGGCTTGTAAATGGCCTCTTCTCTCAGTGTCTTCACATGGTCATTCCTCTGTAAGTCTGGGTCCTATTCCCCTTTTCTTATAAGGATACTAGTCAGACTGAATCAGGGCCCACCCTAATAATCTCATTTTCCTTGAATTGACTCTTTAAAAGCCCTATCTCCTGATATGGTTACATTCAGAGGACTTGGATGTTAGGATTTCAATATATGAAATTTGGAAAGAACATAGTTTAGTCCATAACAACTAATTGTACAGCAAGTAGATAACTTGAAATAACTTCATCTATGTTTTAAATATTTTTTAATTTTAAATTACAGTTGACATGCAATATTATATTACTTTCAGGAGTACAACCCCCTGATTGGACACTATATAACTTACAACATGATCTCCTTGATAAACCTGGTACCTGTCTGACAGCAAACACAGCTATGACAATATTATTGGCTATATTCCCTATACTGTAATTCACATCCCATGATTATTCTGTAACTACCAGTTTTTACTTCCAAATCCCCCAAACTCCCTTCCCATTTGGCAACCATCAAATGTTCTTTGTATCTATGAGTCTGTGTCTATTCTGCTTGTTCATTTATTTTGTTTTTTAGATTGTACATATAGATGAAATCATATGACATTTGCCTTCCTTTTTCTGACTTATTTCACTCATCACTATACACTCTAGGTCGATCCATGTTGTTGCAGATGGCAAGATCTCATTCCTTTTTACGGCTGAATCATATTCCATTGTATATATGCACCACTTCTTTATTCATCCATTTATTGATGGACACTTAGGTTGGTTCCATATTTTGGCTATTGTAAATAATGGTGCAATAAACATATGGATGTATATGTTTTTTCAATTTAGTGTTATGGATCTCTTCAGATCAATAGCCAAAAGTAGAATTGCTGGGTCCTTTTTTGTCTCTTGTTACAGCCTTTGTTTCAAAGTCTGTTTTTTTGTGGTACAAGTATTGCTACTCCAGATTTTACTCATTTCCATGTGCATAAAATATCTTTTTCATCCTTTAACTTTCAGTCTGTGTGTCTTTCAGTCTGACCTGGGTCTCTGTAGACAGCATATATGTGTCTTGATTTGTTACCCAGTCAAGGATAACAAATGGCTTTTGTTTGTATCTTATGGCTTTTGATGAGAGCACTTAATCCATTTGTATTTGAAGTAATGTTGATAGATATGTACTTATTGCCATTTTACTATTCAGATTTTTATCTTTTTTCCCCTTTTAAATAAGTTCCTTTAACATTTCTTATAATATTTGTTTGGTGGTGATGAATTCCTTTAGCTTTTTCTTGTCTGGGAAGCTCTTTATATGCCCTCTAATTCTAAATGATAGCTTTGCTGGGTAGAGTAATCTTGGTTATAGGCCCTCACTTTTTATCAGTTTGAATATTTTGGGCCAATTCCTTCTGGTCTGCAAAATTTCTCCGGCCTGAGAAATCAGCTGACAGTAATATGAGAACTTCCTTGTAGGTAACTAACTGCTTTTCTCTTGTAGCTTTTAAGACTATCTCTTTGTCTTTAACCTTTGGCATTTTAATTATGATGTGTCTTGGTGTGGGTTTCACTGGGTCCATCTTCTTTGGGACTCTCTGTGCTTTCTGGACTTGTATGTCTATTTCCTTCACCAGGTTAAGGAAGTTCTCGGTCATTATTTTTTCAAATAGGTTTTCAATTGCTTTCTCTCTCTTTTCCTTCTGATACCTCCATGATGTGACTGAAGGTGTGCATAATGTTGTCCCAGAGGCCCCTTAAACTATCTTCTTTTTGTTTTTTTGCCGTTCTGATTGAGTGTTTTCTGTTAATTTCCCTTCCAAATTGCTGATTTGATCCTCTGCTTCATCTGCTCTACTGTCGATTCTATGTAATACATTCTCCATTTCATTTCATGTATTCTTCATTTATGAATGGTTCTTTTTTATATTTTTATCTCCATTTTTGTGTTTCTTATCCCGTTGTCAAAGTTCTTACTAAGTTCCTGTACTCTTCCCCTAAGTTCATTGAGCAGCTTTATAACTCCTGTTTTGAACTCTCCATCTAGTAGATTGCTTGTCTCCATTCTGTTTAATTTTTTTCCTGATTTTGTTCTGTGCTTTTGTTTTGGACATGTTTCTTTGTCTCCTCATTTTGGCCACCTCCTTGTGTTTATTTCTATGTATAAGTAGAGCTGCTATGTTTCCTGGTCTTGGTAGAGCGGCCTTATGTAATAGGTGTCCCATAGGGCCCAGTGGCCCAGGCTCCCCAGTCAGCAGAGCTAGGTGCTCTAGGTACACTCTCTGTGTGGGCTGTGTGCACCCTCCTTCTGTAGTTGAGTCTTGATTGCTGCTGCAGCCTGGGGTCTCAGGAAATCCCCAGGATGGGATGAACTGTGTGAGCCAGGTTAATGGAAACTGAAATATGGTGCCCCACTGCCAGCTCTGTTGGGGGAGAGCTCATTAAAAGAACAATGGCCTCTGCCAGCATTTGTGTCTGGGAGAAAGCTGCCCCTCTAACTCTCGCCCAGATGCCAGGCACTTTAGTTCCTCTTCATACGCCTCTGATGACTTTTGAGCTGGTCTCTCAGTGCTGGAGCTCAGAGGGAGTGAGTCAGAGTTACGTCTGTGTATGGGCCCTTTAAGAGGAACCGTCTGGGACTATGTGAGCCCTTTTTCTCACTCAGTCTCAATTTCCACTGGTTTTCACAGCCAAAAGTTACAGGGGCTTCTCTTCCTGGCCCTGGAACCCTGGGCTGGGGGGGCGTGGTGTGGGCCTGGGACCCTTTGCTTCTAATGGGGGCACCTCTGTAGTCAGGATATCCCTCCCAGTTTTTCTCTACCTCATGTGGGTGTGAGAGCAGCCCACTCCATGCTTCCACCTCCTGCCAATCTCGATGTAGTTTCTTCTTTATATCCCTAGTTATAGGACTTCTGTTCAGCTTGATTTCTGGTGGTTTTGAATTATGGTTGTTCTGTAGTTATTTATGCTGACACCTTGACAGGAAGTTAACTTAAGCTATTTTTAACAAGTTTTTTTCAATTGATTTTCTTAGAGAGAAAGGAAGAGAGAGAAGCATTGATTTATTGTTCCACTTAGGTTTGCATTCATTGGTTGATTCTTGTATGTGCCCTGACCAAAGATCAAATCTGCAAAGTTGGCAAACAGGATGATGCTCTAACCAACCGAGCTACCTGGTCAGGGCTAACTTAAGCTATTTTTAATTTAGTTTTCACTTGACCCAAAAGTTCACTCAGCTCTGTGTACTGCTTTGTGAACATTATAGTCTTCCTTAATTGTTCTTTAAATCTGCACTACCATTAACCTCCTGTTTGTGTTCGCGTAGCTTGTGGAGCCAGGTGACCAGATTCGTAGAGCTCTACTATTCGGTTGTCTGATCTTGGTGAAGCTCTCTATGCCTCAGTTTCATCCTTTGTAAAATGGGGATGATGATAATAGCAGGTTGTTGTGAAGATTTAGTGTGTAAATGAATGTAAAGCATTTAGAACAGAGACTGGCAGATGGTGAGTGTTAGTGTAAGCATATACAAGGGGGGGGGACCCAAAAAACGGAATTTATTTATAAAAAAAGTGTGTATTTATGCCTGTGTATTTAAACTTCAGTTACCTTCAAAGTACCTTCCATTTGATGAAATATACCCATCGAGACCTTTTTACACAGCTCAAAACATTTTTTGAACTCATTGATTTTGATCCCTTTTAAGTGCTTCTGCCATTTTTTGGTTTCATCTCTTCCACCTCAACAAACATTTCCTCTTGAGAACGTTTTTCATCTGGGGAAACAAAAAAATGTCATTTGGGACGAGATTGGGTGAATAGGGAGGGTAGGGCATGAGGGTTGTGACTTTTTTGGTCAAAAAGCGCTGAACACTGAGGTGGTGTGGGCAGGTGTACTTGTAAATAACCCACCATAAAACGGACAAATGCACTGAAAGAGTCTTTAAAAAAACTCACTAAAGCCAGACATGGCCTCTCATAACAATGCCAGCTGGTACACTGATACAGATGGATTTCTAGAATACTCAGCTATCAGGGGAGGCCTGAAATACAAGGAGCCTGCCCTCCAAAATAAAAGTCTGGGTGTTCTGGGCTCCCTAATACCATCATTTATTCATTGTGTAGTCTCTATAGGAGGCAAGTCATGAACATGGTAGATATTCATTAATAAATATTAATGAACATTCATTAATTCTACTTAAACACTCATTAGTTCTACTTAATAAAGTGTGTGCAATAATAAGCAGTTCTTTTTAAAAATAAGTGGTTTTAAAGGTAACTTCAAATCTTTATTAATATGTATATTGTATGCTAATGTAAGAATGTCTTTATAACTTTCTTTTTCATGGTTTTAGTCGATGGCCACTATAAACAGCTGTAACTGTGAACCACCTATCTTAAATACCTTAAGCCAGTTGGTACAACAAATAATTATAGAGCCTTTTTTGTGTACTTTAGAAGTTCTGCAGTTCAGGACGGAGCCTGGGGCAAAAGTCAGGGTTGCTGACTCCCAGGCCTGGCTCCATCCTCTGCTGCAGAACAGGATGAAGCCTCATGTTCTCTGCGCTCCTTATTTTACAGACTGAGGCGTGATTATGTACTTTTTAGGATCTCTCATTGTAACGTTCTAAGTTACTTACCTTTTAAAGTATTTTTTTCTTCTCCTATTTTGGGGGGAGTAAGAGCAAGTTGAATTGTTGAAAGAGCATTTTATGTGAGCTGCTCAGATACCTTAAAAGTTACACTCTCCCCTTTTCCTACTTTGTATATAACCTTTAGTAACTCCAGTGCTCAGTTAGATGTATTCTTGGGCATCAGTTATATGAATGAGAAATAAATCATTAAAATGGGCAAAGATAAGTATCAGTAATAGTATCTTTTAATAAGTTGAGCATTTTAGTCTCTAATGCATAGTTCTCCCCCTGACCCAAAGAAACCAGTGAGATAGTAAGAAAAGAATAAATTTTATTGTACTGAATCTATTTTATTGTACTGAATTTTAACTCCTCAGCTATTCTTAATTCCTTCTGAGTAGTGTTTTGAGCCATGACCTTGTGAGGTCAGTCTGCAGTTGTAGAGAGGGGGGCACCACCAGGAGGTAGGGTGCAGGGGGCACAGGAAGCAAAATGTGTGATGTCCGCTCTTGAGGAGGCTCCCACCCTCTGCTGGGGACATTTGCACAAAACACTCAGAGATATGTACACAAGCACACTCTCGCTTGTGCCCAGGAACTCCATATTCCTTCTTCTGTTCAACAAAGATGCACCCACTCCCATGCTCTCCCTGGGCATGCTGCTGAACAGGCAAAATTCTAGTCCTCATGGAGTTGACATATTAGTGAAATATGTACCTCTGACCAAAAGAAGTAGATGAAGAAAAGTAAAGCGAAGCTTAAAGCCTCAGGGGCGCACTCCCACCTGAGCGGCCTGGGGCAGTCTCCTCTGGTGGGCAGCTCTGCCCCCCCCCCACTTGGGCTCTGCAGGTCTCCAAGGTCGTCTTCTGGCACCTTGTGTGTCTGACACAAGGAGGTCATTAACACACCTTCCTCTGAGCATTACTTCAGTAATAATAATGAGATGAAATGAATAATAACAATAATGAACAGAAAACAGTGTTTTCTTTTATTGAACATTGTATACATATTCGTGCCAATAAAAATAATTAGGTAATAAAATAAACTTTTACAGGATCAAAAGAGGGAAAAGTAATAGATTAATATCTTTTAATTGCATTAATTTTTTCAAATGAAAGGGGGAAAATCATATACCAACATATTAGTCTGCCACAGAGATGAATAATACATAATACGTTAATAGTAATTAGATAATAAGAAAAATAACAAGGAATTCATTTCAGCTTTCAGAGATATTACTCAAATGCAGAAAAAGTTTTCATGTATGAATTAAATCTTACACTTACTAAACAAAAATATTACGCCTTGTAGTTTGCACTATTGTTTTAATTTAATTAATAAATAACTATAAATAAAATTCCAAGAGGTCACATAGAATAAAAGACTCAAGTTGAGTGAAAGAGAACTGAAATTGCACAAGTTCTGTTACAATCACCACTGGCACTGATTATTTCCAACCCAGCGTTTAAGTTTGGAAGCAGTTGGAGATGGGAAGTGCACCCGCTCAGACGTGATGATCCTGAGCCGGTAGGAACTAAACTCTCAGACACATGCATGCGGCAAGTCCGTTTATGCCAGGGCTTCTCTAAGTCAACTTTTGTGTAGCATACAATGTCGATTAAAGGATAAGCAACCAAATGTGCTAATTTTATTTATTACAAAATTTAATAGTAACCTCAAAAATTTTTTTAAAACTTAGACCAACAAAAGATTTGGGGGGCAGAAGGGTATTTTACATCGTACCTGACCATTGTGTAGAACTGCCACACTATTGCTACACTAAAAGCAGACCAGCTGTTACCAGGGAGCGATCCCAGTCAGGGCCCCCCCGCCCCGCCGAGCTTGTTCCTAGGTTCTTGCCTGGCTCAAAAGAGTTGAATACAATTGAGAAACCACAGTATAGTGGACATGGGATAGCAAGTTTATTTATGAAAAAAATAAGATCATGAAGCTGCAAGCAGGCACCTGGCTAGTCTGAATGCCCCAGGTAATCAGGAAATAAAGTTGTTAGTAAGTTTGTTGGTAAGTTTCAGTTCTATATACCTGAGCTGAGGCTACAAATGGGTACTCATGTAACCAGTGTACCTTACTAGGAGCTAGAAGCTCACTGGAAGCTTCCTAGCTTCTAGGTTCCCCCTCCTTCTTCCCTTCTAAGCCTTGAAAATAATGTGTAGCCACAAAGGCTTTCTTTCTCGCCTAGTAAAGGCTCTCTGTCTTAGTGAAAGTGTAACAGAGGCTTCTTTTCCCTGCAGAGACTCCAAGACAGCCCTCCTCCTGCATTATCCCCGCTTGTGATGTCCCTAAGGCCCCAGTAATCTTACTGGACTGGGCTCAGGACTGCTGAATCAGCAGGTGAGACATGTCTCCCCACCACCTCAGTTCACTACCTATCCTACTTAATGCAACTTTTAATATGTTTCAAATTCTGTACATATAATTCACCCCTTTATTGACTGTTACTACTCCAGTCACTACTCTTGGGACATTCATGCCACAGGAAATGAGGGAAAATAGTAAAGAAACTATAACTTAAAGCCAGATATGTTTAATCTGTGAGACCCTCCTTCCTCCCATTCCAGGCCCAGCAGACACACCCTGCACGGGCACCTCCTGAAGCCCACCAGACACTCCCAGTCTTGCACCGAAGTGAGGAGCCTGCCCGAGGCTGCTTTTCATAGGTTCTGAAGGGAGAGGGTCAGCTGTTCATTGATTCAGGTGCAGAACAGGAGTTGGGGTGTGTGTGTGTGTGTGTGTGTGTGCTCAAGCATGTGAGTACGGGGGGTGAGATTAGAGAGGGCTGTGATGAGCACAGAGAATAAACTTAACATGAAGTTGTACCCTCTCCTGGAAACAATGGGAAATTTTGGTTTTTAAATTAATGCGAATTTAATAGCCTGTCTCTTCAAGAAGTTCAAAGTACCTCACAGACATGGTTTAATACATGTTTTTTCAGTTTCTCTCTGAGTTTGAGGAGGGACTAGTGATAGCGATAGTCACTGAAATTTTCCCCCGACGTGAATTTATGAAACAACAGTTGAATTCCAGATACATATGTAGGGAAGAAGAAAGAATCAGACCCAATCAATAACAAGCGATGAGTTAAAGCTATTATTTAGGAGTATGACATGACATTGTCTGTTACAGTTGAAGACGGACATTCCCAGTGACCCAGTTATGCCACTTGTAGGTGGGGGCCACCTCAGGGAGACCTCCTGTTATGTATACAGGAGACACGTGTGAGAATGTTCTGACAGACTGAATTTACTGGGCTTAGCCATGCTCCTCAATGCTACTAATGACCCTCTGGGAAGATTGCCTCTTTGGGGCCACGGAGCCTGGATTTGCTCACCGCTGTGGAGAAGCTCGGGGAACTCCCCTGCCGCGGAAGCCGCGGTGCTGGAGCGCTCCTTCTGCTCAGCCAGCTAGGCCCAGGGCACCGCAGCTCCTGGTCTCCCAGGTCCCTGCACGGCACAGCCTCATTACTACCCTTCCTGGTGCATCACGCTGCAGGTGTCTTCTCTCCTATTCTGGGGCCTCCTTGTCACCAATGAAGTGTAAGACACCACAGGACCTCTGGGGGCAGACTGGCTTGATAGGGCCCAGGGGGCTGCAGGGAATGTCCTTGGCTTGTGCCTGCTCACAGGGTGGCAGATGTCTCTGCTGCTTCCTCCTGGCTGCCAAGAGGAGCCAGGAGACAATGTCAGAGGTACAGGAAGCTAACACCCGATGCAGCAAATGCTAACCACTGAGAGGCAGGGGATGGCAGCAAGCCCATGTGTGAATCCTTCTCTTTCCTCTCCCTCAAAGGGCTCTGCTGAGAAATGTTTTCAGGCGGCCTCTCTGGAAACTTCCCATGTGACCAGGCAACCAGCTGCGCTGCCCAGCGAGGTCGAGGTGAGGCAGAAGAAACTACTAGCTTGGCCAGAAACCCCTGGTTTGCTTCTCCATGGTCTTGCCTCCTTGCCCTGTCCCCCTTCACTCTTGCTTCCTTGGGTTTGCATCCTTCCAGAAAGGTTTAGAATGTAAATTTTGTTTGACTCTAATTTCTAGGAAATTAGACTCAAAGAATGAAATTATCTCAGTGCTTAGACAATTGTCTTATGATCACAAAAAAGTAATTAAACCATTAGTACAAAGACAAAGAAGAAAAAATAGAGGGGAAAGAGAATTTCAAGGCTGCAAACTAAAATGAAAACAAACGTGGACTCTCAGTGCAAAGAACAGCCTCTGACTTAGAACAGCGATTTTCAGCTGGTGCGTAGCAAGAATTTTTAAAACATGCAAAACCTGCCTATTTAGTCAGGGGCACTGACTTCTTTTCCCTTCAACTGTCAAACTGGAAAATGACAACAGGCAACAGTAGCTGTAACAGTGTCAATAAATCAGAATTATACCTATTTTTGTCAGACAAAAATTTTAATATATTTTTTGGTGTGCCACAGAAGTTTAGTTATTAGTCTAGGTGGGCCACGAGATGAAAAAGGTTGACAATCGCTGACTTAGAAGATTTCACTTCTGTTCTTTCTCTGCGGCTCATTGGTAAGCTAAGCTGTCTGGTAAAACATTTGAAATGATTGCAGTATTATGAAGGGTTTTCAGTTTCTTAAGACACGCTTCAATACGTGGATGCTGCCAATGATTAGTCAAGAAAGGGAAAAAACCAATATTCAGAAGAGTAGTCATTGTTTCGAATACAACTTTAGTACATTTTATTTTGTGAAACTGATCAAGTTTTGGAAGCTCATTCAACAGTTCTGCAGTCAGGTGACCTAGAATTAAAATCTAGCCGTCCCTTAAAAGTTACTAGTCTTTAAGCTTCAGTTTTCTCTCCTTTTAGACAGAAATAACTTGAGGGCTGTCATGTGTTTTTAATCAGGTAATTCAGTGTCTGTCGCATAGTACTCAATGGACATTGTCATCACCGACTATAGTCCCAGTGAGGAGAATCAGTTCTTCATGAGCAAAACTGCTACTGGAGAAAACTATATCTATGCTTATTATCTTGAGAAAGATGAATTTCAGGGGGAGTTTTTGCCATGAAAACAGCATATTTTTTTCATCACTTTAAAAAAATTTGCTGAGATTTTTTTATTGGATTGCACGAGTTTTTATATCAATTTGTCAAGTATTTGACTTTTTTTAAGAGAGGGGAAGAGAGGAAGAAAGAGAGGGAGGGAAACATTGATGCACAAGAGATACATCGATCAGTTGCCTTTTGCACACCCTCAGTGGGGACCTGGCCCACAACCTAGGCATGTGCCCAGACTGGGAATTGAACTGGTGATCTTTCGGTTGGCAGGCCAGGGCTCAGTTCATGACCCAGATGATTTTTTTTCATAATTTAAATGTGTGCGTGAGGGAACTTACTCTTTACTAAGCATCTACCTAGCATTTTTCTAGGCATGAGGATAGATGGAAGTCAAGATAGGCGAGGTCCCTGTTCTCAGCATTTCTTGTTCGTGAAAAATAGCTTACTACAGTTTTTTGTTCATTTGCTGTTTCAGAAGGAGGAGTTCAGCACCTGGCTGGTAACGAGAGACCTCAGGACAGAAAGAAAACCTGACTCAGTGCTCTTTTGAAAGAAACGAAGACATGCCTGGTCTCTGAGAAGGAGTGGAAGGAGGGCAAAAGGAGAAGAGAGTTCAAATTCCGGAAGGCACAGGTGCTCCCAGCGGTCCCAGGGAGACACAATCGCCCAGAAAGTGTAGGGAAAGTTGTAGTTGGGACCACAGCAGGGACAGTGCTGTGTCAGAAGACTTGCCCGGCCAGGCCCCTTACCTGGCCACCCAGCCTTCAGAGCGGGGAGGACCTCAATCACGGGCCCCAGGCTCTGTCCCACTAAAAGTTCTGCCTTCCCAGGCAGGGGTGGGGATCACCTCCTTCTACACCTGTGGGACCACAGTTTGCTTCTGCCACTGTCTGGTTGCCAGGTGCTCACCTCTCACCTACCTGTCACAAGTCGAGCTACCATAAGCCCAGTGAGGACATCCCCCTCCTTGGGAATTACCAGTTCCTTAAAATAATTCTCCTAAACCATATACACAGACTTTGTCCACGAGGAAAGTTCACCAGGCCATCTTTTAAAATTAAAGCTCATCTTCTATTTGCTCCCTGTGCTCCAACCACACTTGTCTTTTTTTCCTGTTCTACAAGTAAGCCATATTTCTGTTGTAGGGTCTTAGCACCTACTCTGTGGCCCCCTTACCCCCACTGCCTGGAACACGCATGCCCAAATACTCCAGTGGCAGGCTTCCCACTTGTTCAGGCTTCAGCTGACATATCACTTCTTCAGAAAGGTCCCCCCTGATCTCCCTATTTAATGCTGGTGACCCCACTTGCATCCCAGACACTGTATAATACATTTTATTCCGCCCCTCCCTGCCCCATGTTTTCTCTCCCTCCCTTCTGCTTTTTCTTTATTTTCTTATGCCTTGGGTGAAAAATATTGAGTCAGTCACACAGCTCAACTTATACATACTATTATTACCTTTTATGGACATTTCTCTCACTGTCCCTGTTCTCTGTTTCCATCTCCTCTTCCACATATGCATCCGCCATAAAGTATTCTTTATCCTTTTAAATAAGTGCAATATTGTAAAATGCCAGGTGTTGTTTGGTATATATTTTGAATTTTTATTAATAGTGTTATGCAATAGACCTGTTCTATTTCTTATATTATGTATTCAACATCAGGTTTTAAAGGTCCATCTCTGTTTGCTGTACATACTTCTGTCCACTGCTTCCACTGGCTGGGATTCTGTGCAGTGTGCATCCACCCCTTGGGATGCAGCCGGCTCCTGGCTTCCATGTGCAGTGAGTGTACTCATCTCTGCCCCTTCACGGACCTGGAGGGAACTGATCTGGATGTGTATTCCTGGAGGGACTGCTGGGCTATGTCTGTGCACGGATTTATAAATGCTTCACATATACTAAATCACTCAGTCCTCACAAGAACTCTGTGATGTAGATGTTATTATTATCCCCATTTTACTGATGAAGAAACTGAAGCACAGACTGGTTAACAACCTTAAACTTGTAGATGACTCCTTCTAGGTGAGTAAGAAGAGCCCCCCAGCGCCACAGGCTTTATTACCCCTCACCCCATTTCCATATGCTGTACACAAATGCCCCTTAGAGAACCACAACCACCAGCCTGCCCTTTACTTAGACTGTTCCTCCCTGGTTGGTAATCCCCTTGGCCCTCAGTCTGTGGAAGGGATGGGCCAGGTAGGCCCATTACTATCAGTTCCTCACCTGGCCAGGCTCTGGTACTGCCCTCATGTTATCTAGCCACCCTGGTCTAGGTGATACTTTACCAGGCCAAGCAGTGATTTGCCTACTGCAGTTGTGACAGAGAGGACAAAGGTCTCAAGGTCTGGGTGGTTCTAAATGCCATTACTAAATGTTATTCTTGCTGAATGCCAAATGTAGCAGAGTATTTTGCAGATGCAGCTATAAATAGGAAGAGCCTGGCAGGAACTCAGTGAGGGGATAAACTAGCCAAGTGCAAAGAAGAAATCAACGTGTAATTGACCAAATTAGTGTATAGAAGCAATGGCCAAGCCTCTCTCCAGGAGACAGAGCTTTGGATAGAAATCTGTCTCCTTTCCTTGATGTTGGTAAATAAAACTACCTTGAGGCAACCACATCTCATTGTTGACTAGAGCACCCCTTGAGTTCAGTAACAGCTGGGGAGAGACCTCCCAACTGTGCCCCCAGTGTACCCCAACAAGGACTTCCTTGATTTTGCCTTTCATTTGCCTGAAGCAGGTCATAGCCACCCCTTCTCTCTGACCAGAATTCCTTGTGGGTCCCATATAGATTTACATGGATTTGAAGATTCATACTCTTCTTTCTTACTTCTGAGTCAACATCAGAGTTGGATTTCGTGGGGGCCTTATAGTCTTCATAATGTTAATCATGACCTGAAATTATCATCTTTGTTTATTTGTTTACTTGCTTATTGTCTCTTGCCCTGGCAGTAAGACCTTAGATGCATCATGAGCAAGGGCCTTGTCTATCTTATTTATTTCTGTATCTCCAGCTTCAGTTCACATATTAAGAGTGATATAGGAACCCTAGCAAGGTGGCTCGGTTGAGTGTCGCCCTGTGCATGAGGACATTACGGTTTGACTGCTGTTCAGGGTGCGTGCGGATGGCAGACAAGCAGTTGTTCTCCTTCCCTCTCTCTCTCTCTTGCTCTCAAATCAATAAACAAATCCTCAGGTGAATATTAAAATTTCAAAGGAGTCATACAGAAAATTTCCATGTTTTCTACCCAAACACAATTGTAAAAATACATTGTGTTCCTTGGTTTCATTTCAAGGATCGTAAAAATATAAGTATAGCTTTTGTTAATGTAATAAATGAGATTGGAGGTAATATTATCTATTTGTGTCTCACGAGGAGAGGTGTATTTGCAAAAAGATGGCTGTTCCATGAAGCAGAATATAGACCAACCATATATAATACTTCATACCTGCAGTTCTCAAAGGTGGGCTGAAGGCCTTTTGGGGTTCCTACGATCACCTATTCAGGCAGGGCTCGTGGAGTCAAAATCACGTGTGCACAAAATATCTGTTCAAAATGCAGGGCAGATCAGTGGATTTTAACGTAACGGAGTGTGAAATGCTCAACCTGGACTCAGCTTCCGCACAGCAGCCAACGTTTAGGAAACTCCCACTTGTTAAGTGTTGGCGTAGTAACACAAAAGAATGCTTCACTTACCTGAAAAGACTACTCAGATCCTCTTCCATTTTCCAATTTCATATCTGTACAAGGTCAATTTTCTTCACACACTTCCACTAGAAGACAGTGTACTGCCACACATTCAAGTGAGAAGCATGTGACTAATTGTCTCCCACTGGGCCAGGCATTAAGGAGAGTTCTAAAAATGGAAAACAGTACATCTTCTCACTACACCTTTTTTTATTCTGAAAAATATACTAATGTTTAAATAAAATTCATCTTATCACTATGTAATAGGTTTATTGTGGCCACTTTAAAATGAATTAATAAATATTTTTAATTTCTCAGTTTTAATTTCTAATACAGTAACTATCAATAGATGTCACCCAGCAAAACAGCTCTTCAAGCTCTCAATAATTTTTAAGAGGGTGTTCTGGGCCAAAAACGTTTTAAAACTTCTACTTTATTCCATTGGAGGGAGTTGAACCTCAAGTCTATCCACTAGCTGTAGAGAGTCTCTTCTCAGAGTCTGGAGTCTTGATTTTTAAGATCAAGTTTTTATATCTTAAATAGATCAAGTTCAGGTGCTTCCCCCTCCGGGAGCACTACAGTAGGCCTTCCCCTCCCCCAGGCATCTTTGCCTTTCTCTCTCCTAAACTCCAAGGGAGAAACAAGCTCCCTTGAGCTTGTTTCTTGAGCCTGCGCTGCCCAGCTGATTCATTTCTGTTTCTATAACTTTCTAAATAAACTTTCTTTTATCATTTGAAATGAATAAATTTTTAAAAATTCAGTTCCAGAAGAACTGAAAACAATAACTCTAAAATAAGCTGTTTGTATCAACATTACTATGAAACAAACCTCCACAAAATCTCCGAGGTGTGTGACAATATTCTGTGTAGCTCCAAGATCCAGGTGTAGAGCACTAACGGCCCTAAGGCCCAAGCTTGGCATCGGCCCGTTTCCACTCTTCATACTGTTGGCCTCACGTTTAAGGGAGTGAACGCCAAGTGCTGGGGCACCAGCACGGGGAAGGGCCGGGCCTCCGAGGCCCGCCACCACACCAACAGCGGCTGCTGACACACAAGCCCACCTCTCGCGTTGCTGGTGCTCACTCAGTGTTGGAGGGAGGGGACTGCTCCCTTTACTTAGGTTTCTGGAAGCTTAGGAGAAGCCTCGGAAACATTTTTTAAAATTGAGCCTGAACTACTTATGAAAATGGACACTGAATCCCTAAAACTCTGCCTTTGCCAAATTCCAAGTTAGTGATTTAGGCCAGCTACTTTTATAACTCCCTCCCCAAAAAAGTTCCGTAAAACTCCAAAACCAACTTTTTAAAATAGTGTCAATCCGTAAATGATGCAAGTTATATAAGGGTGGTCTCTAAAGCCTGTTTTTTTTTTTTTGCAGTTAGATTACGGCATAGTTAATAGAGTGAGAATAGTAATTATAAAGTATATTATGTCAGTTTACCCAAGGGGGTTAGTTTTGGCACTCAACAAGGCATGGCACATTTTTGAAGAAATGTGTCTCTTCTAGTACCTAACTGTATTCATTGTACTGTGGATTGGGGTAGAGAGAAAAAAAGAATAAAGAAATTAATTAAAAACATAAACTCGGAGGCAACACAATAAACAGATACCTCATAAATGACACTCTCCCTGACAATTTCATGGCTCCAAGAAAAGGAAAGGATGCTTGTATTTAGATGAAATTTTTCCCCAAGTGGTTTGAAATTCTTTAACAGGAATCCCTGTAGTCCTTGTTATGTGAAAGATCAGTATTTTCTTCTCATTTTGTGCATACATTGAATGCTTCTGGTGAAATAACAGGATGAAATCAAAGTTGTTTAATTATTTGACTCGCTTCAGCATTATTTTAGTGGTCTTGATTAATTGATCACTGACAGTGGAACAATGGAGAAACAATCTTTAGTGTATTGCCATGTACTAGTGCCTGTCATGCGTTAAACATGAGGGGATTCTAAGATGATAAACCTGGTCCTAGTTTCACATGGATCCTGTAGTCTATTTGGGGAGGTAGTTAGTGTATATTACACACACACACACACACGGAGAGAGAGAGAAAGAGAAGACATTAAAATATAAGTTCTGAAATGCCGCAGATAGCAGTTGAAGATGGAGTGGTGTTTTCAACCAAACACCCATTAAGCTTCACCCCATGTTGAACGTCATGTTATCTACCTGGGATTACCCTCACCCCCAGCTCCAGGATGATCCCTAATCAGTGCACATCAACCAAAGTAATCCCAGTCTCTGGCATAAGCAATAGGTCCTGGCACTTCATGGACTCCCATGACCACAGGCGTGCACAGGGGAGCCCAGAGCGGGAGGCTCAGGACTCTGAGGGACTCGGGGAGACAGATGCTCTCCCTTCTTCTGAATGAATGTGTTATGTGGGTGTGAGGTCTGGACCCACTTCTTGACACTGTCATGTTTGAGGATCTGCCCAACACAAGCGTATCGGTGGGGGACAAAGTGCCTTTCCACTCTGAAACACCCAGGCCAGACATGCAAGTCCAAGGCAGCTGGGCTGCTAGGACGCAGCAAGGTCTCTTCCTTGCTTGGGCCATCACATCCACCTGCACCTCGCTGTGAGTCCCACCTAGTGCCTCAGAGGAGCTGGGAGAGTGGAAAATTCATTTCGGTAGTGGCCGTGGTGACAGCAGCAACATCCAGTGTCCCATAGCAGCAGTTTTCCGGAGTGGCACCTAGTACCCTGCACCCGGGGACAGACCCTAGTTCCACTCCAGCACTGAGTCTACCAGGCTGGTTCGCAGCCTAATTTAGTCCATGGTTCCTTCTCCCCAGCGTTGTGTTACCCAGTATAGTTTCAAAACATTGATTTCCTTAGTGAGTCAGAATCAATTTTTTTGTGCTTAAACTTGAGAACCCTCCATTAGCCAAAACATTCCCTTTTATTTAGACAATAAAATAAGCTGGACTTTCTGTTACTGGAATCCAGATGCACCCTAACTGTTATAGGAGTATTGACAGTAAGTGTCCTCATCTCTGAGCAATAGCAGGTTGTTAGGGTGGGCTTGTGTACACTGAACTCAGCCCAGTGCACCTATGGTGGCAAGGGGCTGTGGCAGGGAACAGTGACAGCACAGAAAGAACTGCAGGTCTGAACTTAGCTCTGTGGCCTGGGTCCTCCTGGAACTGCGGGTGAGCATCATGTGCTTGCCTTCACCCTTTTTGTTGTGGCTCAGGCAGGTAGGAAGAATGATGGGTAACTTACCCTTTCCAATTACTCTTCACTCTCCTCACCACAGCCAAATCCTGCTTTGATATTGTTGGCTAGGGGTTTGCAAACCCATCACTGTGCTGGTCAGTCCAGCAAGGTTGGCAGTATGTGGTCTAGACTTTTGGGGGACAGAGCTAATTCTGAGATGCCCAGAAAAAATTCTCCCAATTTGCCCCTATCCAGACAAACGCACTTGTTGAGTATCCCCTGGGCACAGGGGTCAGTCATTCAGTGTTGAGGCCTGTCATGGGGCCATCAGACCATGAGTTTATGAAGCAATGCCACCATCCAAAGTAAGTGATGTTTAGAAATTATCTCAGGATGTGAGGGCGATCTGGCTGCGACATTTATCATGGCTGGTTTGTCTGACTAGGTGGTGTCCCCTACCTCCCTCACCATTCCGCCTGTGCACGCAGCCAAAGAAAATGTTCATCCTCATAGCGGAGGACCTTCCCTGGCCCAGGGTATTCTGGCAGCTCCCCTGGCCTGCTGGAACCTCTGAACAAGCTCCCAGCCCATGTGTAGGGGAACATGGGGCAGTCAGTCGGTCAAGTCCCCAGACTCCAGACACATGCAAATGAGGCGCTTCCTGTGGCAGCTGCCTTTCTTTAAAAACATTTTTTTTAAAGAAATTGACTTGAATAAGTAAATACTAGCTTCATCACTATGGTTATTATTCCGTGTTTTCAGTCGCACTTAGATTTTGACTTAGTTATTTCTTATTATCTTTTTAGCTCTTTGATGCCTGTTAAGATATATTTTTTGTAATTTAGCCAAAATTTTAAATTATTTTCTATTAGAAAGTGATCCAAAATATTTTGGTGATTATATGGTCAAAATTGGAAATCTTCTGTTAAGTTTTTACTTCTATTATTATATTTCCATTCTTATAAGTTTTAGTCTTCACGTCCCTTTGACATTTAAAATGGTTATTATCTGCACATATTTTCTTCTTTGTATATGCGTGTATTCTCAAGCCTGTCTTACATGTTTCTAAAATTGTTAAACAGAGTCGCTTTCTATTTTGTGTTTGATATGTCCCGTGTCTGAGACCTTTGGAGTGCTTTCCTGGCATTTACTCTTCCTGCCAGATCTTGCTCAGGGTACCTTGTTTCATAGGATATTCAATGTTTCTGCCTGAGGACTGTTTATTCTTTGGAATTTGTGTGTGTGTATGTGTGAATTTCTAGAACTTATTTTAAAAATCCATAAATTCAAAGAGGCTTCTCCACCTTCTCCACTCCCATGCTCACCTCTGCAACCCTCAAAAGAAAAATCCCGAGGACAAATTTAAAAACATATGCATGTACACACATCTATGTTTATGATATTACGTCAGCTTAAAAAATGACATGGAAGGTTGCTCCATATGTGGCTAACACAGGTTCACGGGCCTGGGGGAAAGGCAAATGCGGAGGTAGAGTGACGTGAGTGATGAGAAGGAGGAGGGCGGGGAATAGCAAAGCAAAAGAGAGAAAGACGCAAAAATGTATGGTCCCATCTAGGAATTTTTATATGTGTATATATGCAGAAAGAAAGCTTAAAATGAAATGTATACATTCAAAGTAAAATAATCGAAAACTAAACCAAAAAGTAGATTCAGAGAATAATGCCTGTGGCCATGTTCAAGGATGATTCAATTTTAGGAAATCTATCAAAGTCATTAAGTATACTATATTAATTAATTAAAAGTAAATAATCTTATGTTATAAATATATACCTTTAAAAGAAGCATTAGTAAAATTCAGACACCATTCCTAATATACAAAGAACTTCTAAAGTTGGGGGAAATCAGAAATCAATTAAATAATAAGCAAAAGATCTAAAGAGGCAAATTACAGGAGAGGAAAGGCAAGCATTTATATGAGACATTTATATGAAAAAATTAAATTGTCACTAAGTCATTAAGGAGACACAAATTAGGGACTTCAACCTTCATTCGTTGTAACTGCAGCAAATATTCTCTTCTTGTCTGACTCTGGCTTTCAGAATTTTAAAAGTTGTCTTCCTAATTGACAGAAATGTAAAATGTTTCTCGTGTATATAGATTTGTCATTCTTATGACTTTGATACCATTGTATACCCGAGATTCACAAAAATGGAAGAGGCTATGTTATAATAGTGTCAGCAAGGATGTGAGGAAATCAACGTTCTTGTCCCATGTTGCTTATGGGGGGTGGTAAACAATGAATTTTGAAATATAATCAGGCAACAACTATTAAAATATTTAACGTGTTTATCTTTTGAACTCACCATCTCATTTTGAGAAATCTATACTGCGGAAATGAATAAACTGGATAGTATAAGGATGCTTCTTGAAGCCCAGTTTATAATATATAACTCCATGGGAAGTGGAGAGAATGGACACAGCTTAATATCCATCAGTAACAAAATGATATATTCTGTGGAGATTTACAAAAAGGAAGCTTTTTCCCTAATTCTTTACATTGTGTTTACATTGATTACTTTATTTGGAGGGATGTCCATAATATACTATTAAGTGAAGAAGGGAAGATACAAGATGTTATAGACAATATATTGTTTTTGCTGGTCCAGGATTCATTAACTTTCCTGGTAAAACAGAATCTGGGTTTTCTTTTTGGGGGTGTGATGAACTGGAACCCTGTTCTGCACCCCGCAGCTTGATGCTGTTAGGCAGTGGGACCTTTGAGGGGTCATTAGTTCATGAGGGTGGAGTCCTCACAAATTGTACCCTTGTAGAAAGAGTCATGAGTTCTCTCTCTCCCCCTCTCCCCGTCTCTGCCTCTCCCTTCTCACCCCTTCTTCTCTGTCCCAGCCCCTCTCTAGCTATGTGGACACCTGGAAGAGTATCATCACCAGACATGTTGATGTTGAACTTCCCAGCCTCCAGAACTGTGAGAAATAAATGTTTTTTTCCAGTTTAGAGTATTTTTGTTGTGGCATTACAAACTAGGTCAGGGAGCCTATTTTCAATCCATGAGTGCCTAGGACACTTGCCCGGATGGTCACAGTCAGAGCATTCCTCTGGCCACAGTGATTGATTCTGGGATGGCCATTTAATTCCCATCAGAGGCAGTGAGTGCAAAACCCCAGAACTTACGTTGATCTGTTGAAAGACTAGCATGTTCTCTTTTCTCCCAGGTTTCAAATTATGAAGATACAAACCTGCAGCTGTGGCTCCCATCTTGCCACCACAAGGGGAGACTTGCCCAATAACAGACTAATATAGAGAAAAACAGAGCAAAAACAGCTACTGATTTGAGGCCCTAGATCCAGCTATGCTTGAAGCTTTTCAGTTTTGTGAACCAATAAATCCCTGTTTTTACTTAAACTACTTTGTTTCTGTGAGTTGCAACTGAAAGAGTCCTGATTAATATATATAATAATGTGGGTGACTTGACTTTGACTTTATAAAACAGAGCCTTTACAATTATGCATCTGTGTTTGTGTAAGTGCATGTGTACACATGTTTCATGTAGGGGAGGTACATTAACATGTGAACACTGGCTTTCTCAGGGGGAGAGGAATCGAGGAGGTGAAGGGGAGTTTAACAAATTTTTCTTTATACACCTCTGTTTGTATCTTTTGTAGGCCTTGTAAATTTTTTAAATGGGTGCCATATATTTTATGTTTTTCCAAGTATGGGATTTTATATGGGGGACGTGGTGGTGAGCAATGATACAAGTGACCTGGGAAAAGAAAAAGACATTTGATACTAGAAACTTTCTTAAAAATCCCCACCCGAGGACATGCTCACTGATTTTACAGAGAGAGGAAGGGAGGAAGAGAGGAATGGAAACATCCATCAGTTGCTTCCTACATGCCCCCCACCAGGGATGAACAGAAACCCGGCGCGTGTCCCAACCAGGAATGGAACCCACAGCTGTTTGGTGTGTGGGGTGATGCTCAGCAAACGGGGCCACCTGGCCAGGGTTCTTTTCTCTTATGGAATCCATCCCATAAGAAACCATAATGGATTTTATTGATTTACATGTTAAAACAAATAATCATATTAGCCTATGAAAACCGAGAAGAACTTTTCCTAGTGAATTGTTGACTTCAGAACTGAAATATAATTGATTATCTTTCTGTATAGCTTTATCTTGATTATAAATTATCAACAATCTTGAAAGTGACCCTCTTCCTAGCTAAGCTATTGTACATAAAACATCAATCCACAATACTTAGAAATAAGAAACAAGATTTTTCCCTAATGATTAAAATACATGTCTCCATGTTGCGAAAACAAAAAAAGTAAGTTTTTCCGTGATTGACCTGGAAATTGTTTCCCTCAAATTCAAATTCTGAGTTAATAAACTAATTTTAAGTTCTTAACATAACCTGTTTTGAAATATGTTTTAAATGATTACTTATGAAAGTGTTCAGGACTTCTTTCCACACTGACACTCTTCATTATTTCATTAAGAATGTAACCAAGTGTCTGATCATCCCAAAAGATAAAAAATCTTTGATTTCATAATTTTATGAAGACACAATTTGGAAGTATGTATTGTTATAGTGCTTATACCTGCATTATTTAGTAAGATGGTTTCCTTAAGATTTTATTTTTTTATTTTTAGAGGGAGGGGAAGGGAGGGAGAAAGAGAGAAACATCCCTGTGGGAGAGAAATGCCGATTGGTTGCCTCTCTCACGCCCCCACCTGGACACCTGACCAGCCACCCTGGCATGTGCCCTGACCAGTCAGTGAAATAATGCCTACTGACAATGCACAATAATGTGTAATACTGTTTCTCTTGCAGAATCCATCCCATAAGAAACCACAATTGATTTTATTGATTTACAGCACTGTCAATATTTTTGTAATGTAAAATTTACTGACTAGCCTGAACATTAAATTTTAACCTCAGAGTCACCATCAATCTTTTATTTAGATCTGAGAAGCTCCTGGAGTGGGGTTATTACAACAGCGGAGTCTTCAGATGGTTCTTACACGGAGCAATTTGCCTTCAGTGTGTTATGTCCTCTTTCACAAATCTGTAAGCCAAAGTATTGCCTATTATAATGGAACTCATGTGTGACGAAATAGTTTTTCACTTTGCATCAGAGTAAGAATTATGTTGCTTTGACTAAGAGCTTACATTTTTCTCTCAGATTTATTAACTGTAGCCAAGTCTTTAATTTCCATGAATAGAATTAAAAATGCTGTTCTTCTAATCTTCTGCACTGAATTCTGGGCCATGCAGAGATTAAGTGAAGTGACTCCAAACCTAACACCCTGTAATTACAGAATGTCTGTTTAGGTTGGTGGTTGGTCATCTTTTCCCCTCTGCTTCTAAGTTGGGAAAAGAGTTTTCTGAACTGCAAATTAAGAAAGTCTTCACTTGTTCATCTGTGGTAAAGCAAACAACGGATTTAAAGAGGCCATCTATTTAGCTACCATTTGTGATGTTTGATCTCAGATTAGGCCTGGGTTTCCAAAAGAAGCCTCCTAAATTTAGAGTGCGCAGGAGTCTTTAGGATGGCATTACTCGATGGTGGTCTCTGCCTATAGCCTCCACTGAATGGTTTGTGATTAGGGAAAAAATGTAAATGTTTTAAACTCTGGCAAATTTGAGAACACAATTTTGGAGGGAATAGAAATATCTATAAATTGGTCAAATAACTTACTAAAGGACTTCTTTTTACTAGATTGTTTATATTTAAGAAATTAAAAAAACTTTTAAATTACACTGACATACAATGTTATGTTAGTTTCAGGTATATAGAGTACTTATGAGAGATTTATCTACCTTACAAAGTGATCACCCCGATAAGTCCAGTACCCCTGTGACCCCATACATACTGCAGTTCTTACAGTATTACTGACTGTATTCCCTGTGCTGTGCTGGACATCCTGTGACTTTTGATAATTGGCCATTTGTACTCCTTCCCTTTTTCACCAGTCTCCCTAATCTCCCTCCCACCCGGCAGTCATTAAAATGTTCTCTGTATCTATCAGTCTGTTGTTCTGTTTGTTCATTTATTTTGTTCTTTAGATTCCACATATAAGTAAATCATATGGCATTTGTCCTTCTCTGTCTGACTTATTTCTCTTAACGTAATACTCTCTAGGTCCGACCATGTTGTTGGAAATGGTAAGATTTCATTCTTTTTATGGTTGAGTAGTATTCCATTGTGGATATGTACAACCTTTTTTTTACCCATTCATCTATTGATAGGCACTTGTAGGGGACCGCTTTGTCTTGGCCTGGCAAATGTCACTCAGCTCTGTATGGAAAGCCTACAGAAGTGAGGTGGTGGGCAGGAGTCATTCCTTCAAACTGAGTTTTCCTGTAGGAATCAGGCCTAGAAAATGCATACAGACTGTTACGGCTTGCTCTTGCTAAAACTCCCTCATCCTGGTCTGAAACAGCAAATGTGTATTGTCTGTCTTCAAGGTAATTCCCAAAGCCTGCGTGAATTTCCCCAAGGACAGAGCTAATCATCTCGCCGCCTTTCTCTTCTGCATGTGTTATTTTCATTTCCTTGATTGTACCTAAAATGTAGATAATAATATCCCATGTAATAGATAATAGATCCTTCTTTGATGTAAGACCCAAGAAAAACAATAAAAGTCTGTCTAGGCAAGAGTCAAGGTGCTCTCCCCTTGAGAGAGTGACTGTGCTGTCCCTCTTTTCTCACAGGACTGCTGTTTCCTGTGCATTGTTTTTGTCTTCAGTTACAACAGGCGGACGGACTCTGCTGGCCGGAGTCTGCCACAGGCACTCAGGTTGTTTCCACACTTGGCTGTTGTAAGTAATGCTGTAGTGAACACAGGGGTGCATATGTCTTTTTTTGTTTAGTGTTTTGGGTTTCCTTGGATAAATAACCAGAAGTGGAGTTGCTGGGTCTTTCTTTGTCTCTTGTTAATAGCCTTTGTTTTAAATTCTGTTTTGTCTGAGCTAAGTATTGCTACCTCAAATATTTTTTCATTTCCACATTCATGAAATATCTTTTTCCATCCCTTTACTTTCAGTCTGTGTGTGTCTTTTGATCTGTAGACAGCAAATGCAAGGGTCTTGTTTTCTAGCCCATTCAATCAGTTTTTCTTTTGATTGAAGCAGTTAAACCATTTACATTTAAAGTAATTGTTGTTAGATATGTCAGTATTGCCATTTTATTATTCCTATTTTCTATCTCGCCCCCTCCCACTTTTTTCTTTTTCAAAAGTCTCTTTAGCATTTCTTGTAGTACTGGTTTGGTGGTGATGAACTCCTTTAGCTTTTTCTTGTTTGGGAACTAAACTTCTAAATGGCCGCATATGATTGTTAACCACATATGATTGTTAACCACATATGATTGTTAACCAATTTATAAAGAAGCTGGTTTTACCTCCTCTGCTGATGAACATGTTTCTACCACTGACCATCACCTAAGGGAAGACCACGTGACTCATTACTGTAATGGCCTGTGTAAGAAACCCCCAGGGAGGGAAGACTTAGAACTCCAAACTCATTCCTAATGAGTGTGATGAAAAGAAACTGGAGTCACACCTGGAGTAGGGGGGCCAGGAGGGCTGCTGGCCTTTCTGGGGCAACCTGCAGTCGACCAAGCTCTGCATCAGCATATCAAACAAAAAGTTTTATATCCCGTTTGGGTGTTCCCAGGTGTAAACTCTCACCGTGAGTGGTGGGGCTGTATTGGCCGGGCGTCCTGCGGCAAAGGGAAAGGTACCCTGTTTGCTTCTGCTCAGGGCACGTGCCTGGATTGCAGGTTTGGTCCCTGTTGGGGCGCATGCAGGAGGGAATGAACTGTTGTTTTTCTCTCACATTGCTGTTTCTCTCTCTCCCTCCATTTCCCTCTCTAAAAATAAATAAATAAAATATTTAAAAATGTGTAAACTCTCAAAGGGACCTAGAAGAGGACATTTCCTAAATGAAGAATTTGACACTTTGTTTTAGGAGGGACTACGATGGGTAATGTGACCTTCCACCTTAGAGGCAGTATTATTAATTAATGAAGGGTATTAGGTTAGTTTTATTTTTATAACTCAGATAAACTTAAAGAAACATCTTGTTGGCCACTGGAAGTGGGGAAACATTTACAATGCTGTGTTTTTCTGCCTGTTGCTTCCTCTGCGTGGAAGGCCTGCCAGGAGCAGGGTGAATTAGAAGGGTAAAGACACAGGGCCAGGCAGACAGACAGACCTGCGTTCATATTTCAGCTCTACAGTTACTGGCTAGATGATAGCAAGCATGAAACTTACCCTCTCTGTTTCCTCAAATGTTAGGTGGAATCAATGATAATGATACTGGAGGGGATGTGGAGATAATGAAGTAACATATGCAAGGTGACTAGCACGTTGTAGACGCTCCAAAATGTTGCTTTTCTTCTTTCTCTATGTCTGCCTGGTAAATCACTAGTCCTTAAGATGATTCAACAATTCTCTTGCCTGCCAGCTAGCAAGACCTTTGTCTTATTGTGAAAATGGAAACGTTAAAGTGGGGTTGGGATATTGTTCCCAGGTGGTCTTTGGAACACTTCTTTGTGTTCCCTCTAAAAGACACAGAATAAATTGTCTTCAAACAGCCAGAACTCCTTCAGAATCTGGAGTAAGAAGACCATTTGGATCTTTGAAGTACTGGGACCCCGAGTCAGTTAAGGATGATCTTGTTTTCTTTTGTACAATCCAGGCCTAAGTTCTGTAATGTCAACTGACATAAAAAGGCTTCTGCCTTTATAACTGACCTCTAAACCTAGTAACATCTTCACTGATGAATCTCCCCAATTGATTTGCTTTTTGGTCTCATTTTCCACCTGCTGTTTGCCTGACTAAGAAATCTGCTACATCTGTGGAACCTGACCAGTGACCATAGACTCAGGTTGCTATGGGAGCTGTCCTCTAACAGACTTCCCTCCTCTGTTTCGGAACTTCAGGTGACCCTCACAGCTCCACACACATCTGTCGTACTCCAGTGGAGATTAACTGGTAAATCAATATTTTTGATCTGCTTTGCTGCCAGAAGTCAATGATCTGTCACAGTTCTTGCCCAGTTCACCTAGTCATTATGGTTCAAATGTTTTCAGCTTTGTTTAAAGTATTGGGTTAACTGCTTGAGTAACCCACCTCAGCGATAAACTTTGAAATATGACTTGAGCACATTTTACTACACTTTTCCACAACCCAGAGAACACATGATTTTGTGCTTAATCTGACTATAACAATCCTCCAGGATTTTTCCTGTGTTTTCTCTCTGGCAAGGTTTTTACTGGTAATCATCCTATTGTGAATCATCTCATGAACCCTTCAGTTTTGCCAATCATTCCTTCTAACCTGTAGACCAAGCATAGCTTACTTTAAATGATACTAAATAAGATGCAATGGTTCTATCAAGTCTTTGAGATTCACATCTGAATTTAATCACTTGTAGGTTTTCATGAAATCAACATCTCACTTCTACAATTGTTTATGTCAAACAATTCCCTGTCATAATTTTTACATTAAATAAAGTAACCCTCTCAAATCAATTTTCTGTTGGTCTGTAATGTTATCATTTGATAGTTTGTCAGAATTGGCCACCTTTTTCTGTGAAGGGTTAAATTGTAAATATTTTAAGCTTTGCAGGCCATACAATCTCTGTTTAACTACTCAACTCTGACAGTGAAGTAGTCACAGGCAATTTTTAAATGTGTGGGCGTGGCTGTGAGCCAAGGTAACTTTACCTATAGTATTGAAAATTGAATTTCATGTAGTTTTCACATGTCATAAAGTATTACTCTTGTTTTCATTTTTCTAAGCATTAAAAAATATAAAAACCATTCTTAGCTGTGAGCTGTATACAACCAGGCAAAAGTCCAGATGTGCGCTACAGGTGTAATTTTCTGACTACAGTGGAGTTTATGACCAGGAGCAGATCAAAGTTTTGTGGAGAGAGAACCCTTTACAATGTGGGGGAGGGGTGCTTCTTTAAGGAAAAGAACACAAAATTACACATACATACAAAATTATATAGTGGGCTTCAGGAGGGACCAAGGCAGATGAGAGGCCCTTGAAAACTGAGCCTCTTTGTGTCCTGGTGATTCAGCCTCTGGTAGTGCTTGGACAGTTCTGCTGCAGGGGGTCCCCAGACCTGGCTAACTGTGGCAACATCCAGAGAGCTTTTCTAAGGACCGTTGCTGCAACCCAGGTAGATTTCCCAAATTAGAGTCTCTTAAGTCAGAGCCTGGGAATCAGCTGTATTGTAAACTCCCTAGGTGATTACTATACAACCAGGTTTGGAAATCACCATTTTAGTAACCATTTTATAATAGTTAATGATTCCATTAGAAGTGGTACCAGAAAAACATTTATTGCCTTAGTTGTGTAAACTGCCCAGAAATAAATGTTAACTATTGTGATTGATTCTTAGACCAGATGTATAGTTTTATCAAGAAAACTCTTGTTAAATTGTCTCGACACAGCATGTTTTCACACACACCCTCATGCTGGTCAAGCTACACTCTTTCTAGGGAGGGTTAACCCATTCAAATGGCTCTGCACCATTGGGACTCAGTTTACTATTTCTATATATTAATCTTTATTTTAAAAACTATGTTTTAAATCTGAAATCTTTGAGTTGGCATACATTTCAGACCATCCATAAAGTAAATAAATGGGTGTTGAAGAACATTTGATACTTACATCATCATGGTTGGGTGAATCAGTCTATAAGCCTTTGCATAAAGGAGGAAGCTGAGTGAGTCACGTGTCATTGCCGCATTAAATGCCAAATTTATAGAAGCCTATTTTCATAAACGTTAAATTTCCAAATATAATATTTCTACGATGTTTTGAGGGTTCTTCAGAGTCAAACTTCAGTGGCTGTCTGTAGAGTAGGTTCATTCATTCATCCACGTCTTAAGTTATGAATACATTCACTTGACAAGTGTTACATCACCGCCTGCCACATGCTGCGTGGTGTGCAGGATGCTGAGGGTCCAACTCTGCAATCCCACGGCTCTGATTCTAATGAGGGGAGAGTGATGACAGGCGATTTCACAGGGTGATGGGTGGTGTGTGGGAGACCAAACAGGGCGAAGGCGTGGTAAATATACGTGTTGAGGGCAGGGGCAGCTACGTAGATAATCAGAGATGGCGGTGACGTTTGAGCTGAGACTCCAATGGTGACAAAGAGAGCTGTGCTCTCCAGCGCAGGGGAGACTGGAGGTCTTGAAAAGTGGCAAGTGCCACATGTTGAAATGATATTTGTGATATAATGGGTTAAATTAAAAATTTCATCTGATTTCTTAACCTTTTTTAATGTGGGTACAAGAAAATTACATGTGTTGTTTGTATTATATATTTTTTCTATTTGACTGCATGGACGTAGAAAGTTAACTCCATTCCAGTTTTTTTCCAGAGGGCTCACATGCCCCCAGGACCCCGGCTGCGTTGCTAGGCTCTTAAGAGCTTGAGCTAATATAACACACACTGAAATGTTCACAACAGTTATCATGTGCCACGCACTGAGCGATAGAGCTTCACATGCATTCATTGAATCCTCACACTATGGTGAAGTGGGAAATGTTTCTAACCCCATCTTACACGTGAGGACAGGGAGGTCCAAAGTGGGTCAGGCAGCTTCCTACGCTGACCAAGACCATGAAACAGCGGCGCAAAAATTGAAGTTGCGCCCACATCTCACCTGTAGGAGGAGAGGGGCGGAGGAGCAGGCAGGTTTGAAACGCGCAGGGGAGCGGCCCAGCCTCTGCGGGACCGGAAGCGCGTAGCCACGGACTCAGGGCGCGTGGGGGCCCTGCGGGGATGCCCGCAGGGGGAAAGCCAGAGCCTTTCCGGGGACCTCCTCCGCTTGGCAGTCGTCTCACCATCTCGCGGTGACCGGGGTCTGTGCGTTGGGGGCATGTGTGTCCACAGCTCTTCCCCGCAGGGCAGGATCCCCGCTGTCGCTCCAACTCTGCGCACCCTGTTGGCTCCGGCTTGTAGGAACCTCGGCTGCGCCTCCGCGGGCTGCCTCCGTGCGCAGGCACCTAGCTCCGAGGCGGCAGCGTGGACGGTGTGGGACAAAGCGCCAGACAAAAACCCGCTGAGCTCGCTCTTTCTCTCCTCCCCTCATCAACATCGTGCTTGACAGTTATCTTGTCACAACAATTATGGGACTGGATGGCATGGACCGGGAAACAAAAGTTTACTTTTTAAGGTACCTTGGTATTCATAGGACTAGCTTCATTTTGTTACGCCCAGCGGGAAAGAGAGAACCTCCTGGTCACCAGCCTGAGTCTGGCTCACAGGACAGCTGTGACTCATCCCTCCAGGACCGCTCTCGCTGCGCCTGGAGGAGCGAATGGTGCCCCGCTCCCCCCCCCCCCCCCCCGAGGCCAAAGGGATTCCGTGAAAGCAGCAGGGTGGGAACACGGTGTAGAACCGCCGTGGTGCCAAGTAAGTCATCCGATCTTTCTTTTATAACTCTTTCAGTTCGTTTGAAGCTAGTTCCACCTGTAATCATACACCTGGAGGAAAAGCCCCATGTTTTACACCGCTTGCCCGGGATCCCCGTGCGTGCTTCTGTGATAAATCAGCACCTGTACTGCAACAACCTTAATACCTGGGAAAACGTGTTAGGTGACACCAAAGAGCAAAATTAGAGGCTTCTGGAAGGATTTTGCATCTGCCATCGTTTATATTTGGCCCTTTCTCTAGGAGCTAAAAGTGACAAAAAGAAAACAACAATTTTAAAAAAGCAAATGAAAATTTAAAAAATCAAATCAAAACAAGAAGAAATGAGGACATGCATCTTCTTCTTACATTAAGTGCAAGACATGGCTATTTTCTTACAGCTGGTGTATTACTTGGGGCTATCTGTAGAAATGTTTATTTCCTTAAACTAATTTCTTTCTGTGCTTTATGGTATGTCTGTGCAATGAAAGTAAGAATATGAAGGAAATGTAAATTGATACTTATAGATTACCATCAAAACACATTTATAGTGGTTAAGGATGAACTAACACAGTGAACCACTGAATTACATGCTGAAATAACCTACTCAAGTCATCTTGAATTAATAATGTAGGTCTTAGAGAATTACATTTGGTACTGGTAAATGTTCACATGCCATCTCCCTAACTCTCAGCTGTTCACGTATACTTTCACATAAGTTATGGAGTTTCAAGGTGGGAAGGATGGAGGTTATGTGAGCAGACAAGATACTGGACCTCTTTGATTAATCCTACGATTTTAGGAAGTACTCATAAATTGTGCAGGAAATCAGACTTCTAAAATTTCCACCTTCTTTTAGGAATTCCTTCAGCTCTTGAGAAGAAAAATGGAAGTCAGAAACTGATAGTGATTTTCTGAGGCAGAGAAAAACAAGTGATTTATACATGATTCAGAGGTCATGTCATATCCATATGTAGAATTTCCTTTCCTTTCACATTGCACATTTTGAGTAAGTCACCATACTCTGCTCCTTTCTCTTTTTTCTCTGCTGTTCTCATTATGCATATGCTACACCTTTTGTTGTCCCACAGTTCTAAAATATTCTGTTCATCCTTGTCCCCTTTCTCAAGTCTTTTTTCTTTTCTTTTCAGTTTGGAAGTTTCTACTGATGTGCCCTAAAGCTCACTGATTCTTTCCTTAGCTGTGTGTGTAGTCTACTAATGAACCTGTCAAAGGCATTCTTTATTTCTGTCACAATGTTTTTGATTACTAGCATTTATTTTTATTCTTTCTTAGAATTTTCATATCTTTGCTTACAATTATCCATCTGTTCCTGCTGGCTGTCTACTCCTCCCCTCCCCCATTAGAGCCCTTAGCATAGTTGTTTTAAACTCCAAATTTGATCATTGCAATACCATTGCCTTACCCGAGTCTGGTTCTGATGCTTGCTCTGTCTCTTCAAAGTATGTTTTTGCCTTTTAGTAGCACTGAGATTTTTAAATGGAAAGACAGACATGATGTACCACGTAAAAGCAATTGAGTACCGGTTCCTGCAGAGGTTTCTGCTCATGGGTTCCTAGTGTGGCAAATTGTAATTCTCGTATCGACCTGTTTGTAGCTCCACTTTTGAGGATAGTGGTTTGCTCTGTGACCTCACCGCTCTGAAAGATCTAAGAAGAGTTGTTGATTTTTCAGTTTGTTGAGATTTTTAATTGTTGTTAGGATGGACTGACAATTGCTAAGTTCCTTACATGCCAGAGTAGAAACTGGAACTCTTCTGTCTATATTCTTTAATTGCAGGAATTGGAAACCTCTGGCTAACTTAAGGGAGGAAAAATAAAAATAATAAAAAGAAATCATTTATTTGCGGCTATGGGGTAGCTCACAGAACTGCATAAAGACATACAGGAGAGTCATGGAAAATTCGGAGTTCAGAGAAGCTCTGCACTTGCAGGCCGACCTTGGATCCTGTGCTCACCCACACCCAGGAGAGCAGACCCACCAGTTCAGTAGAGAGGTTCTTCCTAAAAGAAAATTCAGGGTGTTTCTAGAAGGAGCAGGGGGTTTGCATGACAGAAATGAGGACCTTTGTCCAGGGAAGGAGGAAGCTGAGCCGCTGCTGAAGTTCTGGCGCTCTCCTGATCGCTTCCCGCTGAGATGGAGGGCCTCAGTTGGATGTTTAGATCAAAGACTCGTCCAATGCCTGTGTAATTTTGGAATTCTGTATTTGCCTATATTTAGTAGATTTTAGGTATTAGGAGCTGGATTTCTATGTGAAAATTATATAGACTGTACTGATATGTGGGAATGCTGCTTACTGTTTCACTTAACGTATATTCTAAGAATTCGTGTTGTTGCTCCCTTTATCTATTTTAAATTGACATTAAGGAATAAAGAACTCTTAGGTAATTCTCTTCCTGTTTTTTTTTTCACTTTGAAATAGATCCAAACTCTGTGAAGAAGCTGCCTGATATAGAACCTGCTTTGTCTTCCAAGGAAAACTGAAGGTAAAATTTCAGACATCCAGCAAACTGCTTACGAATAATTAGTTTGGAGAATAAGGAGTAATGGCTTCCCATTTCTAGCCATCATTTCCTGCTTTCCTGTTGTACCAAATGGGGTTCAATCACAGAGAACAGAATCCACTCAAGCTACTTAAGGCAAAAGGGGATTTATTAACAGGCATTGGTTGGCATCCACATCCACTGGAAAGACTGCAGGAGTAGGCTCAGGGTTGAGCTTCCCAAAACAGTAATCACAAAGCCCCTGCTGAGTCAGAGAGCTGCTAGGCAGTGGCAGAGTGAAGATGCTGACTATTTCCTTAAAGTGAATGAGTGCAGATGGGCTGTGTTCACGCTCTGAGCGAACTGACCTCAGGCATGAAGAAGGGAAAAAGGACCAGCAAAGGAGACTGTGAGAGGGTAAGATGAGGGGTGGGAGGAAATCCAGGAGGTCACACCAGCCAAGGGAAGACGTTCCTGAGAAAGAGTAGGGAAAAAAGATCTAAGAAATGGCCGTCCGTCAGGAAGGCGGTTGTTAGAAATCTTGTAAGAACCGTTCTAGTGAGATTACTGACTACAGAATGCAGTGGGTAACGGAGTGAGTGGGCAGTGGGAAAACGGAGACACTGGACGCCACTCCTGCAGAAAGTCTGGCTGTGAAGAAGAGGAGCGTGTGTGATGGCGGAAAAAGGGTAGCTTTCTCCTTTTGGGAGATGGGGGAGACCAGTAGCACATTTAAAAGTGTTCATAGGAGGAATCCTATCGAGTTGAAGTAGTTGGACATACAGGATAACAATGGGGAATAGGTAGAGTGTGATTTCTGAACAGATGGGAAGTGGTGGGGTCAGAGACTTGAGGAGAGAGTATGGGTGGGAGGGTCAAAGGTATGAAATACCTGAAGTGGAGAACAGGAGAGAAAGCAGTTCAGGCAACACAGAAGGGTAACTGTGCAGCATTAAGTCCTCATACACAGTTCTGTACTTTAAAAATGAAGTATTTCATGTATCTTATATACAGATCCTAAAATGTAGCACTCGCTTAGTGAAGGCAGAATGGGGGCTGTGTAAATCTTATTATTGTGGCTGGAAGGTTACAAACCTTGTGGATCAGTTAAGATGCTTCCAATTACAAGGAATAGATAGAACTTAAACTAGATTGTAAAATAAAGGGAATTTATTGCCTCACATAAGAAAAAGTCCAAAAGTGGGTGGGCTTCAGGCATAGGTTGACCAAGGCTTCCTTTGTGATTTATTCTTTTGGTCCCATTCCATGAGCTGGCTTTATTCTTATCCTGGCTTACCTCAGGGTTACACTTTGGCAACATCAGCTAGGGCTGAGGATCTCAGGTGGGGGCATGGAACTATGCAGGAAGAGTAGGGGCTATGCCGTGGCGGGGGTCCCTGTGTTCTGCCTTCCTCCTTTCATTTAATCTTTCACCATTTCTTCCTTTGCCAGGACCTAACAAACAGCCAGATAGTAAGGGAGCCTAAAATAACTAATACAGAGCAGATGAGGGAAAGGATTGGGAATGGTTCTTAAGGCAAATAGGCAGATGCTGGACAGGCTGAAGAGTTACTGGGTGGCCAAAGTGAGAGCAGTGATGGAGCAAGGTAGATAGAAGTATTTCCGGCACACAGACCCTGAGGAGCTCATCTCACTACCAGGTGGAGGATGGCTTGTTCTTCCTCAGCCTGAGGATGTGGTGGCTGCCATGCACTGGTGACACAGCACACTATTAAAAGTGGATGCTATTCTGAGTGGCAGTTTGCCTCTCAGCAGCCCAGTTCTCTGCCACTGTAGAGTGAGGAACTTGGGGTATAGCTGAATGTCTCAGTTAGCCACATCCTGACCTGAATGAGAGGAATTCACATCACAGGGAGATCCCGGGTGCTGGGAACTTGCTGCAGTTTTAAGTGAGGATTTGGGATTGATTTTGGGGAATGGGACAAGAACACGTAGATTACACGAGTAATACTTGTATTATATTAAGGGCAACATGTATGGAAAGGAGGGTGTGGGTTAGCTAGTCAGGCGCTGGGCTATGGTTACTACTGCTTGGGGCTGCTGGCACTTTTCTCCTTCCTCCTTCTGTAACCAGGTGCTCCAGAGCTTGGGTGGGAACCCCACATTGTACGGCATTTGGTTTGGACGAGTGCTTTCCATAACACCCATTGGCCCAAACTTCAGTCTCCTAGGAGTTGAGATTTCGGTTGTATGCTTGTGCACCAGACAGCCAAGGGGGTGAATCATGAAATGGACAGCTGTTGTTTTTGTCTGCTCACCCTCCCCTTCTTCGGGAAATTAACCTCTTCCCTCCACATGGTTCTGGAAAGGGCTGCAAATTACTGGCGTTCTCACCCTGACACCTCCAGAGTCTATGTGACCTGAGCTAGGCCAGTCAGAGACTCTCTCCCCGGAATCTGAAATGGGGACAGGTGGGAGAGGGCCAGAACACAGCTGAGGCGGGCTCGCTCGTGCAGGGGGGCACCGGACACTGCTCACTTGGGGAGGGAGTTCCCCGCTGGAATCTGTAGCATTGCCCTGTTGCTGTCTTCCCTGAGGCACCAACTCTGTGCATTCTGGGAGCTCTCCGGTGTTCTTCCCACAAACCGTCTTATGCTTGAGAGATTTTCTGTTCCTAATAACCAAAAAACCCTACCTGAGGTAACAGTAAACATGATTTAAAATTTTAGTAGTCACCATAGAGCTTAAGAAGTGCAGGCAGCTCTCTCTTGCTAGGGCTATTCGGGACAGAGGTACTGTGAATTCACACCCATTGCCAGGGTTCTGGGAATGGCTGTATTGCACAGAAGTCCAGGGACCTTGTGTGCCTTTGGAAAATAGGGAGGTTTAAGGAAAATCTTCATCACTTAGACTGACAAGTATTTCTTGGAAGATACCGTTTCAAAGTAACTCATGAATTTTCTATTTCATTTAACTAAAAAGTATAAAGTAATATACTAAGGGTGCTTCTTCAGGACAAACTTACACTCTTCCCTTCTGCCTGCTGGTTTTTATAAAAAGGATGTTTTTTTTCTTATCATGCTTATTAATGTTATCGTACATACTGTTAATTTAGGAACAGTTTGTTTGCTGAAGGATATCTTCTGAACATACACAGAAGCATATAAATACAGTCCTAAACACTATGCTTACAAATAATTTATTCTTATTTCATACATATTTATCAGCAAAAAAATGTATAGTTATACAGAATTTTATATTCAAGACTGTAGGGAACAAATGTCTCACAAAAGCAAAATCATGGCAAAGTACACAACAGAAGTAAGTCACAAGTTTGTTCAGCTACATTCACAGAACTGACCAAAGTGATACCTATTTCTATGGATTGTTCTTCTTAATTTACCAGGTAATGTGGAATTATGAATAAACAATGCTTGGCAGAATATGCTAATGGTTTGAACCCACATTGTAGCCCCTGTAGGAAAGTTCACAAATCCTGAGAAAATTTTTCTAGCCTGCTAAATGTCGCTGACCAGAATGTATATGATGGCTGGGGCCAGAGCAGCCTAAGAATTAACTTAGCAAGCAGTGGAAAAAATGATTGTTTCTTTCTTTTTCCACACCCGCATTATCCTTTACTCTCTTCTCCCTCCATTATCACCATTAAATGAACTAAAAATATAAAAACGAAAAACCTGTTACCAAAGGATCTCTATACCAAAGGATCTCTATGTGGTCGCTGCAAATCCTCTGTCTGCCTCTGAGCTGAAGGAAAAATTGAGTATGGCCCTTCAGCTAATGCCCTTTACTGCAAAAGGGAACCTGCTGGTTGTACATTCTTGTAAATCTGAGTACAGTAATCATATTTGAATCTTTAGTTTAGAAATGGATGAACCTCATAAGGCAAACAGCTTGAGAAGGCCCAAATAGAATCTTTGTAGAAACCTTTTGTCTTCCAGGCTGAGTTTGTGGAAAGCGGAGGCTTCCAGGGTGGTGTCAGTGGTCTGAGAGAAGGACGAAGTGGAAGGAGTGCACAGCTACTGCAAGTCACAGAACTTCCCCCAGCCCGGCACCTAGCCTGTCCCTGCCCCGGTCTGTGTAGTGATGGCAGGGGGCTTTACTCTTTCCACTCGAGACAAATAAGGAGCAGGGTGTCCAGGGCTGTGCATTTTTCTAGTTACTTTTATGTTATTCACAGTGGTTGTACCCTCATCGAAGTGATCTGTAACCTCAGCCCTTTACTGCCTTGATACTTAGCTGCTTGGAATAATTTTGCTTATAGCCTCCATAACAGAAAACCAGCCTGGTACAAAGTAGATCTGTGCTAAGCCTTGCTGAGAGAGTGACCTTAATGAAGTTTCCAACAAGCATTTTAGAAAGACTTTTGAATTTAGCCTTGTTACACACCTATGACATACTATAACATATCTGACAGTATTCTTCTTTTAAAAAATTGTTTTTTTAACCCATCTTTTCAACTATACATTATTTACACTTTTAAAGACCTACGGTCTTTATTGTTCAGGTAAGAGTTCAAGGTGATTAAACTCCCAGGACAAAGATGAGTCTTTCCAAAAGGCGCTGGTTCTCATCTATGTGCTAAGGCCTTTTTTTTTTTAAACAAATTGCTGCTATAAACTTTTAAAATACAAAGTGAGAATATTTCTTTTAAAACTTTTCCTATTAATTTTCTTGTTTGCATCCAGCATATGAAAAACGTATTATGCTACCTAACTAGAAATGGAACTAAAAGAAGATGTGAAATTCATGTATCCCTATACTATCTTCATCTGAAAACAAGGGTTTATTTACATGGCATCTTTTTTCAATGCTGGGGTGAGCCAGGAGGGGCGGGGCCATCTCTACAGCATGGATAAAGAACCAGCTGGAGACCCCTCCACTTTTACTTGAGTATTATTGCATGTTTTACGTGGAGCTGTAAGGCATGAGAAAGGTGACCTGCAACTTTTAGGCGTTCAAGAAATTTTCCTTAAGAAATGCCATGTTTGGAATAGCTTCCAGAGATTGTTCCAAAACGAAAAAGTATTAAAGCTCATGCATTACATTTAGAAGCACAATATATTGGGGAAACATTTTCAAAAGCTCAAAAAAAAGGCAGTTTTTCCATTGAGTTAAATAATAAATAAGTGAGAATTTTGTTGCATATAAATGTGTGTTCAGAGCTTTTAACAGGCACGTCCTTCCGCAATTAACAGCCAAATCAGCATTCTTGGCCCCTCACCTATAAATGAACATTCTGGTTCTGCAACTTGCTCTCACACTCAACAAGCTCTAAAACAAAATGGCCTGCAAATTGGTTAAAAATCTGTAAACCAAAAATGCAATACGTTTGGCCTCTTTCAATAAGCCAAAAATTTGTATCAGCTTTCTGGAAAAGTGACTCAGAAGAACTTACACCCATTTTCACATGTAAGAAACAGTTATTCATAACATTGATGAAATAAAGTCTTTGACCGGGAAGGTGTGTGGCCTGTCACAAAGGAGTGGAGTGGTTCTCACCTTCAACCAACAAGTACAACCTTTTCAGCTCATCTAGTTGTGTTTGCTTTTCCTCAGGCCATACAGGACAGAACACTGTCAATCTTTCAAGAAAGGGTTTCAAAAGGTAATTTACAACTGGATGGTGCTATCCCTAATGCATTTTGCCTTATGCCCTCATTTTATGGACACAAATTAAAGACATTAAGCCAAAGGTAAGTGTACCACTCAAAATATACCTGGGCACTAGTGCTCAGGTCAAAAGCTATAGGATGTGCCAAACACAATTCCTCGCCTGCCTATTTGAGCACTAATGGCAGGGGCGTTCACATGCCTTTCTAGGGACCAAGTGTAAAACTCAGGCGAAACTGTCCATAGTCGAACTTGCTGTTCCATTCAGGTGGATCGAATCTAATTCTTGCTTTCCCCTTCTCATGCCTTCTGCTGTCTTTTTTACATCTGGTAATTCCCTCCATTTTTCTAGCACGTTTCATAGATTATAACACAAAGATCTTAAAGGAGGAAAAGGGCTAAAAAACATTAATCTTTGGAGATTTAGATGCTATCTATGGAATTCAGACATTTAATGACATCACGATTTAGGCACTTTGTATGAACCTTACTTCATAATTATATGAACATTATAAACCTCCCAAAAGTGATTGTTATTATTCTTTGTTAACTAGTAGTGATGATAAAATTTTCAACCTCTTCTATGTACATATATGCCTGCTATGCCTTCACCTGAATTCACATTAAATTTTCTAGTTATTTTGAACTATAAAATTCACAAAGATCTAGGAGCAGGCAGAAACAAAAAGAACGAAAAAGAGGGAAATTGATTGTGGGCAAGTAGCATGTGTTAATTGAAATAAGATTCTTTGCTAACAGAAAGGAAAAAAGAACCAAATTCAGTGTCTTGGAACATTTTGCTTATGGCAAAGATCAGAGTCTGATCCTTGGCCTGAGGGCCCTTCTGGTGCTCTGACCCCTGGTCTATCCACAGATAAAAGGGTAATGGCTGTGACAATGTGATGGATTCTCAGCCAAGGTCTAACCTGCAATGGATGCTCAGTGGTCACTAAAGGAATCACATGAACCAATGGATGAAAATCAACTCAAAGACTCTAACAGAATGAAGTCAACCATGGCAGAATTCAACAGATGCATAGTCCAAGATGATAAAAATTAAGTAGCTGGTAACATTTTGTGTAAGACTTTATAATCCAAATCCAAGAACAGCCATATCTTCACTCTATTTTACAATTACATACATATGTATTTTTTTCTCTCAGTGTTTGTGCTTCACCAGACATCAGCCATGCAAACTAGTAAATACAGTCAAGCACACAGAAATCTCCACATTCTATTACCAGTTTGAAAACAATTCTGTTGCCTTGGATTTACGGAAAAACCTTGAAATGACGATAATGCCTACCATAACTGTTTTCTGCTATAGCTTTGTACAGGTCACCTAAATAAAGTTGTGAAGAAATTTGAAGACAAAAATCCCTGTTTTTAATTGCTGTTAGCCCTCAGATTCAGCACCAAATCATAAAAAATTATAAAAATCACTTCCATGCCCAAATTTTGCATTCTTAGAAATCATTGCCCTGAAGTAGCATGATGAATTAGCTTAAAGTTTTTGACTGCAAGCACTTTCAGGCAGGATTTATGAATGGAGACATGTGAGCCACTCTGGCCAGCTTTGAAGCCCTATACTTTCTTCCTGGGCTATTTATAGAAAATGGATAGCCAGTGGAAAAGAGCACATTTATTTTTACAAGCCAGTCATGACATGACCAAAGAACTCGCTTCCTTTCTCTGGGAAGGTCATCTTCTTTAGCTGAGGGTACAGCTACAAGGACAGGGAAGAAAGGGACCCCTTTAGTCAATTGACTCAGCCTGAGTCAGTCCCAAAGACCAACTCCATAGGGTGACAGGCATTGAAGTCAACACCCTCATTTCCCAGGCATGACTCTATGTCTCTAGCTCCTTATGTCATCTCGATTATGACTAACAAGTAAAAATACCATGTATTACATAATATGCTTCAAAATCCTATGCTTTCAAAATAGGTTGTGCAGAGATGATAAAGTGCATTCTTATCATTTGTCCCACATTTCAAATAACACAACAAAGAAAAAGTGAATTTTCAAGGATGTGGCAAAATGGAGAGTGTGAGAAATATTGTTAAAGCTATTTTATTCTGATGGCCATGATACCCCTGAAATATGTAATGTGCCTGGACAGTTCCATGCAAATTTGGATACTTTTAAATATTTCCTGATTCTAAAATATCATCATGTACCTTGACAGAAATTGGATATTCTTTAGCACAAACACAGTTTTACAAACATGCCTGGTCTGTGTAGTACACATGGTATCTATTTGCAAACATGAAGTGACACAAAAACAATGTTTTCAACTAGAATGCCCTTTTGTCCATGTTATGTATGGTATATAAAAGCTAAGATAGGATGGGAAAGGGAAAGGTAAAGTGGGGGAAGGAAAAAGCAAAAGGAAGGAAAGTGAGTCCTCCTTCTCTCTTCCTGAGTTCGGGCATCAGAATCATTTGAAAACAATATGGGTATAATTTTATCCTCAAGGGGCTTCTGCTTAGGGACAAAGACACAGAGCAAGAAGAGAATTCTGTTTGCAGACCAAGATCTCCAACAAAAATTTTAAATGACAAATACAAGGTTTATTTTTTGTTCTCAAATGCATTAATCCTTTTTAGAAGTCTGTCTCTTGAAAGTTCCTTCTGAAAGGGGGGCGGTCCCATTTTACAAGGAAGGTATGAAATACTCATCAACCTATGTCTCTAGCTTCCAAAGCCACTTCTTTGAGGCTCTAGAAGAAACAATAATGGCATGCAAATAAATTTGCAGGTGGAAATATCCCAATCTCCACAATTGCCTTTGAATGCATGTACTGTATCAGTTACAGGTGAAGGATGACAGTCTGTAGTAGGCACAAATTCTCAGCCTCTGTACCCTAACAGGAGTCTCCTTGCACTTTGCAAAAGCCATGACAGTGACACCCATCTGCAAACGTGCAAAATATATTTACAATCCCATTAAGAGGCTCTAATTTAAATATAGACATATATAAGGTTAAGCTTTGTGTACAAATTAACACATAAGCATACTGGTTCCTCCAGGGAACTGTGTCAAGCCTCTTGGCTTATAAATATAGTAGCAATTAAAAGCACAAATGAAAACAGCAATATTTTTAGGAGCATCAGCCTACCAGTACTGAGGTAAGTGTTCATCTAGTTTATGTGCTTGATCTAAATTATACCATGCAGTCAAGACTTCCCATTCAATGACTTATTTGGCTCTTAACCAAAGGTCTTGTCAAGAAGTATTAAGTATTTAAATAAGCTACCTCAGTGGTTTGTGTTAATCTACAGTTGCCACCTCCAGTACAGGTTAGCATTTATAAGAAATGTCTTAAATAACACTGGCCAATGTGATTGTTAAAAAATATCTCAGGAGCATGTTCACTCATTTCTCCATAATTTAGGGTGACTGTTCATTACCAAAGTCTACATCTAAATGAAAACTTCAGTGTTTAAATAGGCAAAGGTAATCTTATTGAACTCAAAAATTTCAGTTACAATTCAGGTAATATGCTCCTGACTTTCATACTATATCTGCCTTACCTATTCCTGAGTATTGCATTTTTAAGTGAGGATAGATGGCATCGGTCTAGAACAGTGTCTTTTCACCTTCCCTGATGGCTGCATTAGGAACCACAGTCATATTAGTGGTTCTGCTCCTTCTCCTGGCAGAGAAGCCAAACGCTCTGTGTCCTGGTAAGCTACTTCCATGTTGCTCACAGCTTGAAACCAACATGATCTTCTTCCTTCCATTCTGGGTAGAATGTTAAACCCTGATTTGTAGTAAAACAGTTTACTCCAACTGCCCTCCCCTATATTTGAGGACCAGTCATTTGGGCGTTGCTTCAAAAGGCACATTTATTCCAGTGGTAATTTAAATAAGTAAAGAAGGAAAGAATAAGATTAAAAACAAAACAAACCAAAAAAGATAGGTTTTGTGGAATACATTAAAGTAAGTGGGCATCTGGGATCTACATAGACCACTGAGCTCCTCCCCAGTGGTCTAACGAGAGTCCCTAAGGTGAAGTAATTCACATTTGCATCATGGAACACAGGCCTTCAGGAAACACTGTTTGGGGAAGTACAGTGGTTGAGAACTCTCAAGCAGCTTGCCCTGGCGTCCAGTTAAAGTGTATGCAATGCAGAAGGGCTGCAAAATTCAAAACTACAAAAACAAATAAAATTCAGTGCGTATCACAGGCTTGATAAATTATGAAAAAGTCATTGTATATATTACTATTTAAATAACATCTGAGAAACATTTCGAAGTAATTAAACTTGTGTTCACATTCCATGCATTTTCTAGCAGGTTAAGCCCTGGGCTTATTTATGTCTTTATGCCTGTTTCCTACAAAGATCCATTCTTTTGACAAATCCAAGCATTCCTCAGACTGAAATGGAAGAACCCAGGGATTTGGTCTACTTACCCTCTTTAATGCGCACCTGACCTCACAGGGGCTACTTGTTATTACCGCTGGCACAGAAGATCATTGGAAAAGCGAATTGTTTGGGGTTTTATTTGGGATTTTATTTGCTGCCTTTGAAAATTCCCTGGATGTCACAGACATCACCAGAATTTTGTCCACGGGCAAAAACCAGTGGCCCTCTCCTTCCTGCTTGACCCATTTCCCTCTTCCAAAGCCCCAAGTGCATTGAAACCCCCGTCACAGCAGACTTTTTTCCCCCTGCGGCTCTAGAACAACCTCCTTGAGCAAAGAAGGAAACAACAAAACTGGAAAACAAACCAACAGTAGCAACAACAGAAAGTCCAAACAAATGGGCAAACCAGTAGCCTCTTGCAAGGTAGAGGCTCATTTTTTACTGGAAAATTCAGCACTGTTTAGGAACTTCTTGATGACCAGCCCCAGACAGACGACCAGCAGCAGCATGTAGCCCACAGTGCCCAAAAACGTGGGCGCGGCAGGCGGCGCCTTGAGGAACTGGCGCAGACCCTCCTCCACATAGTACACCTGGTCGTAGATGCTGAGGAAAGTGAAGATGTGAAAGAGCTGGTGGCTGTGGCCAATGATGTCAAAAAGGCCAGGTTGGATGCGCTCAGGGATCTTGCTCACGTTGAAGAAGGCGGCCACCACCAGCCAAAAGTAGCGGCGGTAGAAGTGCACAAAAAGAGTGGGGTTCTCGCCACGCAGATCAAACAGCCAGCTCTCAAGCATGATGGGGCAGGCCATGCTGAGAGGCATGACGAAGACGAAGGTACGCAGCGCGAACGGGTAAGAGCACCAGTCAGTGCGGCTCTTGCAGCAGGCCACAGTGCAGGCCACCGCCAGCACGAAGGCCACGGGCAGCACCAGTGCGCGGTAGGCAGCGATGAGGCGCGTGCAGTCCACGTGCCAGCCCAGGCGCTGCTGCACGTAAGGGGTCATCACTCTGGCGTCCAACAAGCTGAGGCTGGGTAGCAGGTAATAGTAGTAGGCTACCGTGCTGCCGAAGCCGTAGTAGCTGATGGAGGCATAGTCCAGGTAAAAGAAGGCGGCGCGCAGGCGCAGGGACAGGCAGCTGAACACGTGCGCTGTGCAGCTCATGGCGAAGGTCAGCAGCACGCCAGATGCATAGCACCACAGCGGCAGCAGCCACGGGTGGTGGAAGGGCACGTCAGGGCCGCTCAGAAAGAACAGGCGGCAGAACTTGCTTAGGAACAGCAGCAGGGGGATGAAGTGCGTCCAGAAGTTGAGCGTCTCGTTGGTGGGCTTCAGCACCGAAGCTAGGCACTCCTGCACCGTACAAGGTAGCCGCCGGTAGCCTGACAGTATGAAGCACTCCACAAAGTCGTCGGGCACCTCGTCCCAGCGCAGCAGCGGTTTGGCGGAGGCCGGAGAGTCCCCGGAAGCCGAGGGGTGGGAACGTGAGGTGGCTGCGAAAGCCGCCGAGGTCGTGGCCGGCGGGCCCTTTGTGCCCGCGCTCCGGGGCTGCAGGCGCCGCGGCATGGTGCCTCTGGCTTGGCTAGGACGCGAACAGGCGACCTCTGGCGCCGGCTCCCGCGCGCTCTGCAGCCCCCGCCGGCCGCCGTCGGAGCCTTTGTGCTCGCGCCGAGGGTGTCGTTGCAGGTTCAAGAGAAGACCTGAGCCTCTAATCAACCGTTCCTAAAAATAAGTAAATAAAAATAATTGGTTTGTAAACAGCCAGCGACTAGCAAGAGCGCGCGGGGCTCTGCGTCCCTTTCGGCAGGCTCCGTGCTATCGGCTCCTACCCGCCTGCGCTGCGGCAGCCCCAGCGGTGGCGCGGCGGACTGCGGCGGCGGCGCTGCCCCGGTGACTGGGCATCGTGCGGCGCGGGAGGCGGGGATGTGGGAGATGAGGGAGATGAGGCGCTGGAGGGAGGGAGGGACGAGCGCACCGAGAGAGGGCGGGGGCCTCTCCGGCTAGGGTTTCGCGGCCGCCTCCGGGGGTAGAGTTGTCCCCTGTCTCGAGTTCCGTGCCATCCTCCCCACCCCCTTCGGGCCGCAGCAGCCGGAGCTGGCCCGTTAATGATTGATGCGGGGGCAAAGGCTGCGCCAGAGACTGAGTCGCGTGGCGGTAGCGATGGCGAGGGTCGACGCCAGGGTTCGAAATCCGACAGCCACGCGTGTGTGTTCTAGAGGACACTAGATAGCCACGTTCGCTAGGGGCGGAGAGCTGCGGCCGGGCGAGCGAGGGGGTGGGGTGGGGGAGGAGATGGCGCCTGAGGCGCCTTGGCCGGGCCAAGCGAGGAGATGCGCTAACATTAAGTCGAGAGGTAGTGGTGGCAGAGACGCTCCGGAAATCGGGGCAGCTTTGAGACCGTGTCCGGATCAGGGTCGTGTCACTGTCAAAAACACGGGACTGCCTCTCTTTCCCGTGTGTGTGCGCGCGCGGGAGCGCGCGCAGCTCTCGCTGTGGACACCGCACCGAGCCTTAGTTTATCTTCTCTCCTATAGCGGGCTTATTCAGGTGCGTCATTAACCCCCCTTCTCCCTTGTCCTTGTCTGGTCCAAACGAACCATCCCATAAGTGGCCTCTGGTCGTTCTCACCAACCTTCGGGGGCTGCAGCGCAGTCATCCTCGTGTTCTTGTGTCTTTAACTGGGAATCTTGTTTGGAGCCTGAAGTCAGAGAACTCGGGGCCGCACTGCTCACCACCGCGCGATTCAGAGACTAACGATCTGCAGGTTTTCCTAAAGAAGGCTTCCGTAGCAGAGCTGTGTCTAGGAGGGATGAATCCTAGCAGGAATGGAGACAGTTCGCAGAGACTGGGAGGCGTTGGCTTGGGAAAATCCTATGCATAATTGACGAGCAGTACCTGGCAGGCTTGGGTGGCTGCAGGCCAGGGTATAGGAAGACTGAAGAACTGGAAACCAGTTGTGATGCGCTGCATGTGAAAATATACCCTTGAGCCTTGTAAAGGCGGGCCAAAAACCTGCCTGCTGTAAAGTGTTTACCATTTCATTTCACAGAAGTTTCTCTTAGTGATGCCCTGGGGGGTTTGACTGAGTCTACCGGCAATATAGTGTCATGGCAACAGGAGATAATTCTAAGGGACCAGACACTGTTCTAAGTGCTTCACAATTGTTAAATCTTTTAGATATTATTTTTCCCATTTTTACAGATGAGATGGAGGCACGACGACCATAATACGTAACATGCCCAATTGGTAGAAGGGGAAATTTGAACCTATGCAAACTGATTCTAAATCTTATGTATTCAGTACTTAAACCGGAACATCCAACAAACTGCTTCACTCAAAGTAAACTAGAAGGACAGTTTGATTTAGGAAAAGGCTTTCATTTGATAAATGAAAGGTGATCTTCATCACTACAGCCAGTATTGTAAGCAGGTCAAAGAGGATTCACTTAGTAATGGCTCAAGGAGGACCTAAGTTGTGGATAAAAATGACTTATAATTTAGAAATTATTCAGTATTAACAAATGTCTAACATTACTACAAGGTAATCGAAACAGTCTCTTTAGAAGGTTCAGCCTTCTCTCTGAAAAAACCTTTTCCACTAGTGCCTGGCTCAGCAAACTCTTATCCAATTAGGCCAAAGGTACACTTGCACCTTATGCCTTTCTGAGCTATCACAAATTCCTGATGAGTGGCTTTGAAATTAATGATATTTTGCTTAACTAGTTGCTTAACTAGCAAAGTGATATTTTGCTAATGACAGTTGGTTAACTAGTATTTTGTTTTAGTATTTTCTGTTTCTCTGCTCCTAGAGTTTTGTTGTTTTAAAGCCAAACCTAATTTCCTTTCATATGTGGACTAAACATCAGGCTAATTTGTAAAAGGGATTAAGAGTCAGGCATTTTGTTAATCAGGCCTAGGAATGATAAACCTGAACAGGGCAGGCCAGAAAAAAGTTTTTATATTCTCTTTGTTACTCCACAAATGACCTGAGCTGTGATCTGTAAAAAAATGTTGATTCTGTAATAATTCCCATATTTGCCAACCTCTTAGTTGCATAATTGGCTCACTTACGTAATTGGGGAAAATATAGTAGAAAGTTCATATCAAGTTAAATAATGTAATTGACTGTAAATGAATGTAAAACTGTAGTTAGATAAAGTAACTTTTATCTATGTGACTAATTGTGATAAGGCTGGCTATAATAAATTATGGTATTATTTAAAACACAGTGTTTTACAAAGTCAAAAAATCTGTCATAACCTTCTCGCTAGTCTTTCAGGAACTCATTGACATCTCTGCTTTCCTCTCTTTCCTCACCTGTGTCCCAGCCACATGAGCCACCAAACCAGTTGATGCCATGAACTATGTTCAGGAAAGCTCGCTCCCAGGTGCTGCCCTTACTGTACTGTGACAAATCCAAGTAAAAAGCAACTGAGGAAACAAACCCGACCTAACTTTATTTTTTTTAACCCAGCAATATGACTTCTTTAATTACTACCAATCTATTAATTGGTAGTAATTTTTCTTAGGTTTTTTCAGATATAAAAATGTGTTCTCCAAACCCTACACAGCCTGGGTTTTGTAGTGTGTGTCATCTCCAGGAAATGAACTGCCTCTTGTCAGTGAGAACCATGCTCAGGTCCCCTGGGCTTGGCTAAACAGATACAAGCAGCGGGCTCACTGCCATTGCCTGAAGGTGCACTGGGAGATAAAGCATCTCGAAGCTGGTGGCAGTGTTTAGAGGCAGAACTGGATAGTTTTCTCCCAACTGAAGGCTTGTTCAACTAATACCCCAAATGCAATTTGCGCAGCTCTGTGGAGGCCCTGTGCATTCGGGAGCTGAGGGGTCCTGGCTGCAAAATACAGTTATAGTCATGTATAGGAGATGGAGCAAACAGGACAAAGAGTTTGTCCATATAGTTTGCTTTGGTCATGTTCTTATAGACCAACTATAGGTTTATTTGTGTTTCTCTCTACAGTAATAATAGGAAGCGTGTATAAAAAATTCCCCAGAAAATTTGATAGGGACCATGTGCTATGTGTAAAACCTGCAGGGAAAAAATGCTGTAATATTTACAGATAATACACTGGTTTTAGGGGGAAATAATTTTTTTCTAGTCTCATTTTTAGCCAAATACAACCAACCAAACAAGCAAAACCCAGTGCTTTATTGCACCCAAGGCTGTATACAAAGACGGCTCTGTAAGGTTCAGTCCCTCTTCAGAAGATACAGTATAAACGAAGTGCTTTCCTTCCCCCCAAATTGAAAACAGCCATCACCTGAATAATATTATCACCCAAACTCTTCCAGGTCAGATATGGTTACTATCAGATTGTAGGGTCTGAGTTTCCTCATGGTGGAAAACCTCCTGGCAGTGGCTTCAGGTTTAACTATGGCAGCCTGTGAGCAAAAGTGCAATCGGAAGGCCAGGTGGAGTCTAGAAGCTAGAGGTGGGTGAATAAGTTTTTATCTGACACCATTCCTGCCTGTTTCCTGAGTGGTGACAGGGTTATCTTTTGCAGAATAGCTAAGGGAGACTTGTTAGGGTGTTTTTACCTTTTGACGTTCTACTCGGAATGACAACCTCATACTCCTCTCTCTCCCGCCAGTTTACCTATGCTCTCAAAAGTGGGGCACACAGACAGTTTTAATACATCTCTTTCTAAATGTACTTTGTATAGGTTTTTAAATGGAAGGTACATTTTATACTACTTGATATGTAGTACATGGAGATAACTTACAAGTAATATGCTGGGGCATGGGGAGGAGATAAAAGGGGTGGGATCAAAACTTCACTGACTTCTGCCCCACAGCCCACCACTCCTGTTTGTCCAGCCTGCTTCCATCCCCTCTCCTAGATCCAGGATGGGACTTTCCTTTCCTGCCTCTCAGGCTGCTGGCAAAGAGTGTTTTGGGGTCAGACCCATCAGCAAGCAGTCCCTCAGCTCTGACCAGACCTGCCCAAGCCTTCAGCCTCTCCCTCAGCTTTCCTGAGCTATCATGACAGTCTCCATTCTGGACCTACTTCTCTCAATTCTGCCCTTTCTGTTTCCTGGCTAGAGCCTGTGTATTCTTACAACAAAGGCCTCATGTTCCCATGTCATATGCATCCTAATTCAGAGATACCCTTCGGGGAGGAGATTGTCATTGGCTGCTGCTTGCTCTTGGTAGGAACTTTTCGGTAGTTTCCATTGACAAGTGTGTAGAGTTGATTATTGAGTTCTGTTGACAGTTGTGCTGGAGACACAGTGCTTTGCCCTTAACACATATTCGTGATTGGGGAAAATCTTTTCAGTTCTGTAAGCCTTTAAAAGCTTAGAACTTTGAGTCCTAGAGTCTTAGAATAGAGATGTCACTGACTCCTTTAAGTCATCTAGTACAACTCCCTTCCCATTTATGATAGTCCTTTCAATTTATTGATCATATACTGTATTTGTTTACTGGGATAGGCACTTTACATGTATTATCTCTAAGTCTCAGAATACTCTTTGCAAGGTAAATCTACTGTCCCCATTTTCAGACAAGAAAACAGATGCTCAGCCTTGAACATCTCCAGTAAAGACAATTATTACCTCATAGGGCCTCCTCTTCATTTTTAACTTTTAAAAATTGTGGCTCAAGAGCTTTTGTTATAATGAGTACAACTGATGGAACGAGAACAACCACTGTTGCATCTGGACCGAAGCTCAGTGGGGTCACTGAGTGAGGTCGCTCACTGGATCTGGTTGGAAAGTCCCCGACAAGACTGATGCCAAAAAAGGCAGGTGTTTCTGCAGTGTGTGACAGGTGGATATTGATTAGGCATGGCTGGAAGGTACATTTTATATACAAAGCATTCTCCTGTGAACAAATAACATCTGTTATTACCAGGAGACTTGCCATAGCCTCGATTTCTGTGAAGAGGCAAACAGCAGATTCCAAGATTTCATAGATGATTCTTGCACTTAGCATAGTATTATCGATTACTGTAATTGATTAATACAAAAAGGAAAATATGACATCATGGCATATAATATCAGCAGGAAAGCATCTCTGTTACTGAGCTCTGGGCTCAATTAAGCTCACTTGCCATTCATCTCATTTAGGTTTTTTACTCTTTAAAAAAAATTTTTTTTAATTTTATTGAGGTGTAATTGACATACAACATATTACTTTCAGATACACAACACACTGGTTTATCTGTATGTATGGAGAAATGATCACTACGTAGGTCTGGTTAACATCTGTTACCATACATAGTTTCTTTTTCTTGTGATGACAACTTTTAAGATTTACTCTCCTGGCAGCTTTTAAATATGCAGTACGGTATTGTTAACTGTAGTTACCATGCTGTAATAGACTTACTAATTTTTGGACGTTTATACTTTTTGATCCCCTTCACCCATTTCTCCCACTCCTTACTCCCCACCTCTGGCAAACAGCAATCTGTTCTATGTATCGATGTGCTTGGTTTTGTTTTAAATTACACATAGAAGTGATATCACATGGTATATTTGTCTTTTGTTATCTGACATTTCATGTAGCACAATGCCCTCAAGGTCCATCCATGTCATCGCAAATGGCAAGATTTCATTCTTTTTTTTATAACTGGGTAATAGTCCATTGTGTGTGTGTGTGTGTGTGTGTGTGTGTGTATCTCCACTCATCTATTAATAGACACTTAGGTTGTTTCCATGCCTTGGCTATTATAAAAAAATGCTATAGTGAGCATGGGGGTGCAAATATCTTTTCAAAATAGTGTTTTCATGATTTTTCAGATAAATACTACAAAGTGGAATTGCTGGATCATATGGTAATTATATTTTTAACTTTTTGAGAAAACTCCATACCGTTTTCCATTGTGGCTGCACCAGTTTACATTCCCACCAACAGGGTATAAGCATTGCCTTTTCTCCACATTCTCACCAACACTTGCGGTTTCTAGTCTCGTTGATGGTAGCCATGCCGACAGGTGTGAAGCGATACTTCACTGTGCTTTTGATTTGCATTTTGCTGATGATTAGTGATGTTGAGCATCTTTTCATGCACCTGTACATTTAAATTTCATAAATGATTTTTCTTTTCTTTGATATACAATACCTGTTTGTTGAAAATATTTATCAGCATAATTATCCAGGTTCCAATCACTAAACCAGCTGAAGGGTATTTCATATATATTGACTGTTTTAGAAAAACACCTTATGACAACACTGAGGTGTAGGAATTATTTTTTAGAATAATTTTTATGTTTCAATTATAGTTGGTGTACAATATATTAGTTTCAGGTGTACAACCACTGATTAGACATTTATATAAGTTGTGGAGTGATCACCCCGAAAAAATCTAGAAGCCCCTGGCATTACCATGCACAGTTAATACAGTAGTATTGACTGTATTGCCTGTGCTGTACTTCACATCCCATAACTGTTCTGTAACTACCAATTTGTGCTTCTTAATTCCATCACATTTTTCATCTAGCTTCCCAACCCTCTTCCTCTCTGGCAACCATCAAAATATTCTCTGTATCTATGACTTTGTTTCTGTTTTGTTCATTTATTTTGTTCTTTTATTCTGTATATAAGTGAAATCATATAGTATTTGTCTTTCTCTCTCTGATTTATTTCACTTAGCACAATACCCTCCAGGTCCACCCATATTGTTGCAGATGGCAAGATTTCATTTTTTTATGCCCGAGTAATATATTATCTTATATATGAGGTCTGTCCAGAAGGTATTCAGCCATGTAATGTGAAAAATAGAGACATTTATTGAAGAAGGTACAAGATACAAGAAACATTGTACATAGGACAAGATGCCTCAATCTCCTTCAGAGTAGGCACCTTGGAACATCACACAGTTCTCCCAATCACCATCAGCTGCCTTGTATTTTCCTGAATCTCGTTAATGGTCTGAAAAATCTTCCTTTTCAAAGGTGATTTTAATTTTGGAAAAAGCCAGAAGTTGCAGGGTGCCAAACCTGGGCTATAGTGGAGCAGTCACCTGGGTGATTTGATGTTTCTCAAAAGAACTCTGCACAAGACGTGATCTGTGAGCAGGTGAGTTGTTTTGATGAAGCTGCCAATCACCAGTTGCCCAGCTGCAGTCTTCTGAATCACCTGAATAGTTTCTGCAGAAGAATGTTCAAGCCTAACGCAAAAGTTGAGGCAGATTCCTTGCTCTACTTGCTCAGTCATTTTGAATGTGACAGCCACACAGTATATATGTTGACTCAATGCTGTCTACCACCCTCACTGACTAGCACAGTGAGGTCATCATTGTTGATGCATGTGCATTACAGTCCACTCTCCTTGGATGCCAAGTTACATCAATGTCACACAGACTGTTCTTGTTATATTAACAGTGGCTGGACTTTTTCCAGACAGGCCTGGAATGTACCACTTCTTTTTTATCCATTTATCTATTGATGGGTACTTAGGTTCTTCCATATCTTGGCTATTGTAATAATGCTGCAGTGAACATATGCATGCACATGTCTTTTTGATTTAGTATTTTGGATTTCTTGGGATAAATACCCAGAAGCGGAATTGCTGGGTCTTTCTTTGTCTCTTCTTATATATCCTTTGTTTCAAAGTCTGCTTTGTCTAGTATAAGTATTGCTAACTCACCTTTTTTTGTTTCCATTTTCATTAAATATCTTTTTCTATCCCTTTACTTTCAGTTTTTGTGTTTTTTGCTCTGGAGTGAGTCTCCTGTAGACAGCATATAGAAGGGTCTTGATACAGCCACCCTGTATCTTTTGATTTGAGTATTTAATTCACTTGAATTTAAAGTGATTGTTGAGCCTCCCTGGACCTCCATGCTTGGTGCTATGGCCTCTCCTGGTTCAACTACGGGGACCAGCTCATCCACAGGGACCAGCTCTTCCTGGGTCCCTGCACTGCCCATTTGCTCTTTCTCTTGCCTCCCTTTGGTTGCTGTGGCTGTTGCTGCCGCCACTTCTGGCGCCCCTGACGCCTCTTCTTCCCCAGGGTGTGGGGGATCTGTCCATGAAGGGGGTCAGGGGTTTGGGCTCCATTACCTCCCCAAGGGGTGGTTATGGTCAGCCCCACCCCTAGGGGCCATTTCCCTGTTAACTACCTGCCAGCCCAAAGAAGGGTGAGGGGGAAGGGCTGTCAGTCAATATTAAGGTGGTTGTTGTTGTTTTAAACAAAATGGAGAAGCAGAAGTAAATAAAGGGGTTTATCTAAAAAAATTAAATGATTGTCGATATATATGTATTTATTGGCATTTTATTGCTCATATTTTTTCTCTTTTTAAAGAAGTCCCTTTAACATTTCTTACAATACTTGTTTGGTGGTGATGAATTCCTTTAGCTTTTTCTTATGTGAGAAGGTCTTTATCTGTCATTCAATTCTAAATGATAGCTTTGCTGGGTAGACTAATCTTGGTTTTAGGTCCTCGGTTTTCATCACTTTGAATATTTCATGTCAATCTTTTCTGGCCTGCAAAGTTTCTGTTGAGAAGTCATCTGACAATGTCTTATGGGAACTCCCTTGTAGGTAACTAAGTGCCTCTCCCTTGCTGCTTTTAAGATTCTCTTTGTCTTTAACCTTTGGCATGTTAACTGTGATATGTCTTCATGTGGTCCTGATTGAGTTCATCTTGTTTGGGATTCTCTGTGTTTCCTAAACTCATATGTCTATTTCCTTTGCCAAGTTAGGGGAGTTTTTTTTTTAATCATTTCTTCAAGTAGGTTCAGTTCCTTGCTGTGTCTCTTCTCCTTCTGGTACCTCTGTGCTGTGAATGTTGGTACACTTGATGTTTTCCCAGAGTCTCCTTATACTATTCTCTCTTTAAAAGAAAAAAATTTACTATTGATTTTAGATAGAGAAAGGAAGGGAGAGAGAGGGAGAGAGAAACATGGATTTGTTGTTCCACTTGTCTATGCATTCATTGGTTGATTCTTGTATGTGCCTTGATTGGGAATGAACCTGCAACCTTGGTGTATTGGGGTGACATTCTAATTAACTGACTTACCTGGCCAGCGCAATCCTCCCTTTTAGGGATCCTTTTTTCATTTTGCTATTCTGAGTGTGTGTTTTCTGCTACCTTATCTTCCAAATCACTGATTTGATCCTCTGCTTCATCTAACCTATTATTGATTCCTTCTCATGTAGCCTTCATTTCAGTCTTCATTTCTGACTCACCTTTTTTGGTTTTCTCTCTCCATTGTTATGTTTCATATCTCTTTGTTGAAGGTCTCACTGAGTTGATGCATTCTTCCCCTACGTTCCTTGACCATCCTTATAACCAGTGTTTTGAACTCTACATCTGGCCAATAGCTTGTCTCCATTTTGTTCTTTCTCTGGAGATTTCTCCTCTTCTTTTGTTTGGGTCATATTCCTTTGTCTCCTCATTTTGGCAGCCTCCCTGTGTGGTTTTTATGTATTATGTAGAGCAGCTAGTCTATACCGTCTTGGTAGAGTGGCCTAATTCAGTAGGTGTCCTGTAGGGTCCAGTGGCACAGCCTCACAGAGCATTCCAGGTGGACCCTCCATGTTGGTTGTGTGCACCCTCCTATTGTTGAGCCTTCGTTGTTGTTGGCATGTGGATTGGAGGAATTGATGCCAGGCCAGCTTGTTCCAAGGACCAACTATGACTAGAGTGAAAGAGCTCCTATGCAGGGGCCCACCCCACAGGGCAGGACTCATTTCAGGGCTCTGGTGCCTGCTGAGTCCACCCTTTGACTATTGCTCATGGAGGTGGTTGTGTGGTGTTTCATTGTGGTTGGAAGTTGTCCACTGGGTGCAGTGGCTCTGGGACCTCTTGGGAGATATAGGCCAAGGTCAGCCACTGCCTGTGGCCTGCCCAGGGACACCTGGCATGAGCTACTGTGATTTGCAGATGGCTGCTCCTGGTGCTTGGAGATGCCCAGGAGAGGCCAAGCTGTGAATGGAATCCAGGCGCCACTAATGCAGGGCTTGGGGCTGCTTAGAAAGAGTTATGTGGCATACTGAGTCTAAATGCTGCTGGTTTGGCATTTGTGGATCTTTGAGAGATTTCAGGAAGATCTGCAGCATGAGTCAAGACAGATGGTTTTTATGAAAATACTGCTGGAAGTGGCTTGGGTGTCCTGTAAGTTGGTTGATGTGGAGACTCAGAGAACACTAGGGTGGAACAGAGACTGTTAGCCAGGTCGATGGAGACTCATATATGGCACCTGTCTGCAGTGCAGGGGGAGGGCTCGGCAAATGAACAGTGGCTTCTGCCAGCTCTTCAGTTGGGGAGAAAGCAGTTCCTCCAGACCTTCTCCTGACACCAGACAATTAAGTTTCTTCCTGTAGGTATATGCCTGGTGTCTTTCAAGCTGCTGCCTCAGCCCTTGAGCTCGGAGCAAGTCAAGTAAGTCCATGAGTTGGCCCTTTAAGAAGAAAGTCTGAGACTCCAAAAGCCCTTTATTTAACTTATCTATAATCCCCACTGTACTTTTACAGCCAGAAGTTATGGGGACTTTCCTTCCTGGCACTGGAACCCTGGCCTCGGGGGCCTGGTGCGGGGCTGGGACCCCTCACTCTTCATGGGGGAATCCCCAAAGCTGAAATATGGCTTTTGGTTTTAACTGCTACACATGGGTGTGGGGCACACCTGTTCCACATCTCTGCCCGTCCTACCAGTCTTGACATGGCTTCTTTATACCCTTAGCTGGAGGACTTCTGTTCAGCCAGATTTCAGGCAGTTCTCAGTGATGGTGTTGCTGTAGTTTAGTCTGTAATTTCGGTGTGGTTGGGGGAGGAGGTGAGTACAGTGTTTACCTACCCTCCCTGGAAGAGTAGGAAGCCCTACTCTTGTTGACTGGAAGTCCTGTATTGACCTTTTAAGAATGTATTTTAGTGAACTTGTGTTTATCTTTTGCCCCATTTATGTGAAAACCACAAGAATTTAGGGTTACCAATGAGTCTCCTCAGCACACAATTTATTTTTAAACAGTGAACAAGGAGCATTTTTTTTAGGAACGTCCTTATTGCCATTGTCACCTATTGGCACCTGAGCCTTGGGTTCCAAAAACTCCATGGTCTAAATGCATTAAATTTGTTTCAGTCTTGAACCTGCCCTGCCGCTCCCACCTTCCTTATTCCTCCCACCATTCTCAACAATAGAGGCCCCGTCCTCATAAGCAGTTGATTGACTGTCTAGAGGTGTTTCCTGGTAAGGCGGGGTATTGAATAACCCCAGCTATTTACTTTTTAAGCAGTAATAAACACGATATGTGTACAAAGTTGGTACTAGATCCTTGGAGCAGGAAAGAGCAGAGGAGCAAGTTGGAGCACAACAAAGAAAAGTCAGAGTCATCTTGTTTTCAGTTTTAGGGGAAATGGGCCTAAAGTTTTTAATGCAGCCACTTTGAGATTTCTTGTTGCCATTTCGAAAGAAGGAGCATTTCCATGCTGTTTCAAACACCATTAAGCTTTCAGTGTTTTCACTTTTAAGTAAATGCTAGGCTGACACCTGCACCCCATCGCTGACCCCCAGCCCAGGAGGGTCAGGGCTGGGGTAAGGGTCAGGCACCATCTGGCAAGCAACCCATGTAAAACTAAGCCTCGCCAGTCAGCCATGCTTGTTTATCTAAGTGATAACTGTCAATAACTGGACCGTTTGTTCTTGGCTTATGTCTCACTTTGTCTGATTTCTCTTTTTGCGTAATAATGCTTATGCTCACTAACTTTTGATGGACAAATACATTTGAATTCTAGAGAATGGAACTTAACCTTGTTTTTCACTTTAAATGGCGTGAATGGCCAGTCCTGCAGCTTGGAGGCTTCCTGATTATATTAACCTGATTTGATTGGGTTTATGTTGGGCGGGGAGTGGAGTGGGAAGGGAACAGCTCTTTGGGCTACGGTTCCGTCCACAAATCACATTCCTAACAGGTTCTTCAGCAGTGGGCATACCCTCAGTCTGCCACTATCAACTCCTTTACAGTAACCTCGTAGGGAAGACGGACTCGCCCAGTTATGGTAACACATTACAGCACAAGTTTGTTTTTTTAAAGTTATTTTTAAAATTAAAGTAATATCCAGTAATTGGATGTGGGCTTGTCAGAGTAATAGATTTATAAAACACTTTAAACAATTTTGAAAAAAGCATAAAATAAAAGCCTCTCATAAAGAAGGAGATTAAAGATGGAAAAAGAGGCGAGAAAATTATATTTTATTTGGGGTATTTTTGTAAGCTAAAAAATATTTGTGATTTAACACTTGAGCCAAGATTCTTTTGACTTTGCTGCACAGACTGTCTTACCTCAGGAGAGATAAGCATGACACAGATATTATAAAGAAAGGAATAAAACAGGGGAGGAAGGAGAGAATTTTTTTTTCTGACATGGACATGGAAATAGCCACGCTTAAATTTCCAAATTAAAGTGGTATTGTCATTTGGGCTGTTGTGCTCAAACTTCACTTCAGCCTCTTGGCTGATGGCAGAAAATCATTGCCCCAGTGGGGAATGGAGGGGAGCCCCTGGGGAGGGTCTGCTCCAAAACCCTGTCCCATGTGGTGGGTGGTTAGGTCACATACAGAAAGGATTTTTATTCTAAGGCACTAATCTTCAAGACTAAGTTTGCTGGTTATCAATCACTCTCCCTCATTCTAACCTTCCTCTTCCCCACCTGTTCCAGCCTTCCTGCTATTCTAAGTCCCAAGCATGTGCCTCTAGGACAGGCATTACGCATTTGTGCACAGGTTGTTCCCTGCACAGCGGTCTCGCTGAGTGGGCGGGGAGGTCTCCTTAGCAGCTCCAAACCAGCCCAGGAATGGGCTGCTTTTTCCTGATACACTGGCAGGGTGACGGCTGCCCCTGGGTCCTTGCACTTGCTGTTTCTCTCTGCCTTCCCTGTGCTTCCAGTGCTCCCTGCCCTGGCATTCTCCCTTCATTTAGTTCTCTGCTCAGCAGCACCACCTCTCAGAATTAACAGCCCCCATCACTCTCTGCCTCCTCACCCTGCTTTATTTTCTTCCTAGTTCACTAACTGACATTATATAATATGTGGTGTAAAATATATTTATTCATTCTTTTCCCCTACTGAAATATAAGCTCTGCGAGGCCTTTGCTGGCTGCTCTATTCAAAGCACCTGTCACGGAGTGGACACTTGATAAACGTTTGTGGGATGTTTAAGAACACCCACCCCCAAGGCTTTCTAAGCCCAGAGTTAGGCTCAACTCAGTATTTGTTTTGTCCCTGCTCAGGCAGAAGCTTCTCTAATTAACTGACCTCCACGACCCAAAAAAGCTAAACCAAAAATAGAAAACACAAAAGCTGTTGGCTGTGAACCTCAGTGACTGGGGAAGTGGTGTCTGCACTTGAGAATCAGTCACCTGGGGATCTAACAACAAAACAAAGTCCCCAAATGATGCGTGCCTTCTGCCCCAAGCCCGCTCCATGGAGCCTCTGACAAGGGGTATGTTCACTCTGAATTAGCAATTTATCTGGAAACGTACTGTGGGATAGGGAAGACATACAATGCTGTGATTTGAATTGTAAAGGTCAATTCTAACAACGTGGTTTGTTGTTAGAAGTCCTCAAATATCTTCTATTAATAGCATCATGTAGCACGCCCCGCAGCTCAGTAGAGAGGGTTGAGGTTCTGTCTCCCCACAGTTTCACCTTTGCAGAGACCCCAAGAAGCGGAAGTCAGTGCTGACATGGTGCTTTGGAAGTAGAAAAAACTAACGCACCCTCTTTGCCTATCGTTTGAGCTTTTAGAATTTACCAAATCTTCCTCCTGACAGTCTGTTTTAAAAATGCGTGGAGGCTGGCAAACGTCCCCAGAACTTTCAGAGTGCTGCTCACTAATCGTCAACCCCGGTAAGGGTGCAGCGTGCAAGCGGGCAGGTGGGCGGCTGCTCCCGCTCCACCCAGCACGGAGGTGCGGGTCCCCCGCCCTGCTCATGCAGGGAGCACTGAGGACAGCCTTTCGGGAAGAACTGAGGGAGCAGACCAGCCCCCACTGCTTGCTGTCAGCCGTGTTGACACGTGCCCTCTCTTGGACATGGCATGGCAGCTTCTGCAGATACCAAGCGACCTGACCTCCCTAGGAGAGCATAGCTAACGGTCCCTGCCAGCCCAGTGCTTGCTGCAGGGGAAAAACAGCTCCTGGAAACAGGAACTCAGGAGGGGTGGGGGAAGGTTTGCGTTCAGCCCCAGTTCCTGGTGGGTTGATGCTGAATTTTAAATGCTTTCCACCTTGTTCTAGGTTGGATTTCATGAATTGTGCTTAATAAAACTTAGGAAAGTGTAATCTTGTGCATTTAAGAGAGGTGATTATAGGTCTGTGTCTGATGGCACAGGAAGCTTGCCTGTGTGGTAGGTCCTGGGAAAGGCACAGTCCGTGCCTCACCGTCTGAGCTGTTCAGGAGGGATTGTCCCACTGCAGTGCTTCCTGCCACTTGCATCCTGCACGTTGTCTTTGATGACAGAGCTTATCGTGACATAACTTAGTCCCGGGTGTAAAAACTAAAACCTGATGTATTTCCTCCTTCCAGTCCTTCTTGCAAATTCGGAGTCTGTCCTCAGATGACCTCCACACTGCTAATCCTGCACCCACAGTGGTGGCCAGTGACATTTCCACCAGGCTTTCCCCACATCATACGGGAAGGTATTTCTATTTCAGAGCTTAAAACTGCCAGCTCAGAGCTTTCTATCAGAAAGGATTCTTCTTTCAAAAGTGTGAGGAGTCCTGTGCTTATTTCCTCATATAACAATTGAGGAAAATTTGCCATCAGCCTGGCCCTTTCTCCTTCTCTGTGGATGGTAAGATGCCACGTGGGCACCTGTGATGGCTGGTCAGCGGTCCTTAGATAAAATGGGAAAGGAGGGCCTTTGGGGACCATTCTGGCCTTTCCCTAGCCCTTTCTATTTCTTCCTAGTGTGCAGCTTCGTAAGTTCAGTTCCCTGAATTTACAGATATGAAAACCAAAGCCCAGGGGAGTAAGTCTGGGTGTGCAGGGCCACGCAGCTGGGCTTCTGACTCCCAGCCCTGTGCTTTCTCTGAAACTACTTTGGGTACAGCGTGGGGTGGTTGAAAGAGCCCTGGCTTTCCAGTCAAATAGGTCCTGGGCTTAAAGTTTGACTTTGTCACATACCGGCTATGTGATCATGGGCAAGTTGTTTAACCTCTCTGATCTGCAAAGGGAAACATAATGTTTTCTTGCAAAGTTGTGAATGTTGATGTATAAAAAGTGCTAGACACAGACCAGGTATTAATAACAGGTAGCTGCCTCCTGCCCTTTCCCTGTTCACTCAAGGAAGGATAAACACCACTATAATGTTGCAAAATACTGGCTTAAGATGGTACAGGTTTTAAGTAAGTTTATCTTTTAGTAGAGATCCTTAAAAGTATAAGAGCCATTGAGCTATGAAGGTATGAACTTTGGTAAGGTGAGGACATCTGGGCATAAAAGCCAGCTAAATGCAGTGGAATGGGTGTTAGGGGGAGCAGCTCCACTTGAAGGTGATAGGAGGAGGCCTGTGCGAGAACATGAAAGGCATGAAGACAGACATGGTAGAGTTCCAGGCAAACAGCCCCAGTGAAGGTTGCCATAGTCAGGGAATTAGCATTACTAGTTAGAATGAAGAGGGACAGAGCTCAGAACCAGCATCCCAGAGAAAGTGAGATACATGCTATCTGATTGGCTAACATCAGGGGTGATCCGTCTGGAGGTGGTAGGGCCTCAGAACCTGGTCTCTCCTTCTGGGTCTGGAGAGGCTGGGGGTGGGGCCGACTCAAAGATCCAGCAGCTGCTTCTGCTCTTTCCTTTTAAGCCTGGACTGAAGAGGTTTTACATGTCATGTCAGTTGTCATTAGTTCTTATTTGCATACTGAGTGGTTTTCTTTTTAAAAAAGCAAAGAATTCTAGGGGGCAAAAACCTAAATTCTAAACCATTAGCAATATTCTAAATTCTCTCCTAACCTTTCTTGACATCCTACTGATATTTCATACAATTATAATCCATGTGTGAATTCCATCTTATGTTCTGTTCTAAATATCGTTCTTTCTGTGAATTAACATAGTACACATCCTTTCCATTTTTAATGCCTCTGAAATGTTTCATCCAGGTTACAGCACAGTTCTCCACTGGAAGTATGCGGGATGCTATGAATATCATGATTACCTACTGCACCATTATGAGAAGATCTTTGGACATTTTTTCTTTTGGGTGGTTTCCACAGCATAAATTCCCCAAAATGGAATTATGAGATCAAATATATGACCAGTTTGGTGGCTCCTGTTATGATTAAAAATTTCTTTAGGGAAATAACTGAGGTGTTTCTCGTTACTACCCTGTTGACCCAGAGTCTACACAGGATCCATGCCCCATATTCCACGGGGGCATGCCCACACTTTGTCCTGGACCCTGGGTTCCCACGCCATATGTGTGCAGCAAGGTTTTAGCAAGGCTAGCCTCCAGGCTGAGGTCAGAGTCCCTGCTGGGGAAGCTGACTCATGCTGGCCTCCGCTCAAGGCTGACCTTAGCCCCAGAGAGAAGCCGGGGAGGAAATGCTGCTTCTGTCTATTTAGAAAGCACGAGCCTCATGCAGCAGAGCAGAGGAGGACACAGAACTGGACTGGAAAAGGACTTGACTGGATGGGTTATCGCAGGTTACTGTGGTGTACTGTTACAGGTCTTTTCATAATGACGACCCTATTTGTTCAGTTAGAAGTGGAGATAACTAATTTTTGTTTATTGTTGCTCTGCATTTTGTTGTTCCAGAGGAAAGGCGAATGTCTGTCTCACTTTCTGCTGAGCAGTAGCCTCAGGCCACTAGTCTGCGAGCTCTCGGAAGGCAGGCCCCTGACCTGCTGTGCTGCCCACCGCCCTGCACAGCACATGGCACCGCACTGTGTGCAACAGATATTTGTTATATCCCTGAATGAATGGATGTGAGAAACTTCCAAAAAATGAGACAACCCAGTTCTTTTTTTTTCCCCAGGGAACTTTCTATCCCTGGAGGGGATAGAAATGTGGAGGTTTGTCTTTTTTTTTTAATAGTTAAGGGTGACAACACAGAGTTTAGCAGACTTAAAGTGCACACCAGCTATGTCCTTATTGTAAAGACCAGTCCAAACAAAGGAAATTAATTTCACAAATTCTCCTGTGAAACTCAATTTCATCAGTAATTTTCAGGGAAACTTGAGGATCGTTTTGAATTTGGCTGGTGGTTGAGGGAATGGAGGTGTGATGAGTCAGTACCCAAGGGCCCATCTGTAAAGAGTCTGGCATGAATTAATCATTAGACAACACTCGGGGCCTCACCCACGTTTACTTTCAATTTTCAAGATCATGTTTCACAAATCCACAAGTGACACTGAAAATAATTTTTCTCTCAAAAATTTGGTTAAAAAACATCTATGCTATGAATAGGATACTGTTTTTTCTATTTCTATTCAAACTGGTTGTTAGTGTAGAAAGCCACTTTTTTTGATATTATTGAATTCTGATATGTAGCCATTTTTTGAGATACTTTTACTGTAGCATTTTTTGTTGCTTTTGAATGTCTTAAGTCTTTTAATTATACTCTCATATCATTTGCTATCATTCTTTTAACCCACTGGTTGATTTAATTTACTAATATTTTATTTAGAATTGTTTATATCTTCATAAGTAAAATTATTTTATAATTGTTGTGTTACATATTTTGTAGCAAGTTTTGGTACTAAGGGGATACATATACGGTGAACAGAGTGGGCTTTCTGCCTTTTTTCATGATCTGGAATGGATTGGAAAGCATGATAATAATCATGGAGTGCTTATTCCAGAATTGTAATGTTTTAGAACAGTAGGAACACGTATCAACTTCGAATATTATCTAATTAAAGGTAAAAATTATGTTATTGTAGCAATAAGTGAAAATTTGGTAACGTTAAGTAGGTTTTCTAATACAAGTTCCAAGTATTACAGGAACAGAAGGAAACTACGTGCACCAGCCAAAGACTGAATTACAGTCAGCGAGAGCATCTGCCTGAGAGAAACAGTAAAGTGACTGCCGTTAAAATTAGTGACAAAGCTGGAAGACTTTAACAAATGTGATAAGACTCCTCCACGAAGCTTAAAGGTAAGCATTTCGCAGTGGTGTGACCATATGCCTAAAAAATGCAAACAGTTCAATTAAAAAACAATTAGAAAATTAGAAATTTTAGGTCAGTTGATAAATACCAGATGTATATACTCAGATCATTAGCTTTCTTCTATATTAACAGTTATCTGTTAGATATGGAAAAAAATACCATTCCTAATAGTGACAAAAATTATAAAATAACATAGAACAAAATCAATGATAAAGGCACAAGAATTATGTTTTTTAAAATTAACATTTTATTCAAGTACCTAAATAAATGGAGCATATACTATATATATGGGTAGAAGGATTAAATGTCGATTCTTAACAAACTAAGAGATACAATTAATGTAATAGAAATGAAGACATCAAGATACATTTTGTTAGAAATTAGACAATGATTTAAATATTTGTGTGGAATAAAAATATTTAAAAGTTTATTGGATAGCCCTGGCTGGCACAGCTCAGTGGATTGAGCGCGGGTCTGCGAACCAAAGGATGGTGGTTTGATTCTCAGTCAGGGCACATGCCTGGGTTGCAGACCAGTTCCCAGTAGGGGAAGCACAAGAAGTAACCACCATACATCAATATTTTTCTCCCTCTCTCCTTCCCTTCCTCTCTAAATATAAATAAATAAAATCTTTAAAAAAAGTTTGTTGGATACATTTGGAAGAGTGGTAAAGGAGCACTTACCTTAGTAGAGAGAACAAAACTTACTATGAAACTCCTAAAATCAAAATAATATAGTTGCAACACAACACAATTGCAATATAATTCAGAGATATACTGACTCTATATTAGGACTTGTATCGTGGATTTGTACTTTAATTATGTGGGGAAGGGTGTGTGTTAGGTGGGGTTGGCATAGTTAACTGCTCATCTGGATATTTAGAAGGACAAGATCCTGAGTGAGTTTGTTTGGGTTCAGATCCTAGGTTTGTGCCCTGGCTGGGTAAACTTGGCTGGTTCCTTAAATTCTCTAGTTCTTAGTTTTCTTATCTCTAATCCTAAAGTCTATAAAGTACACAGCGCCTGCCACAAATAATTGCTCAGTAAATGCTTGTTCTTATTATGACTCATTATTACTTCTTCATATTATATGAAACAAGTCCCAGATGGATTAAAGAGCTAAACTTAAAGCATAAAACAATAAAATAACAAGGAAATATAGGAGAGTATTTGTGTAGTCTCGGTTTGGGGGAAATTTAACCTGTAGCAAGATGGAAGACCCACTGGCTATAAAAGAAAAATCTGATGAATTCAACAACATAAAAATTAGAAACTTCTGCCTAGAAAACAGTGGTCTCGAAGTCAATATAGGACAGATAAGAAAACATCTTTAAAATACAAAGAACTCCTACAATCTGATAAAAGAATAAAAAAAGAAAATGGGCTCAGGATATGAAAAATTAGTTCACAAATGAATTTCATTTAGCTGATAAATGTATAAAAAGACGCTCAACTATACTAGGCCAGGAAAATGCAAATTGCAGTAGTAGTGAGCTATTTTTTTAATCCATCAGACTGACATAAGTTTGTAAGTTTATCGATTTGTGAGACTGGTACCATCCAGCTCTGGCTGGGGAAGAGGCAGTCATCAGTGCTGTGGGCCAGAGCATGTCTGACACAGTTCTTGGAAAGTTCAATCTTGGAAAGTTGGCGAATCAATTATAATACAACTTACACATACATTTTGACCCAGCAATCCTACTTTTGAAAATCTAGCCTGTAGAAATACAAGTGCCAATAATTACAGGATAGGTGTATAAGGGAATTTGTTGCATCATTTTTTGTAGGCCACTTCCTCAAAAACAAAACAAAAGAAAAAATGAAACCTGAAAATAATATGAAGATTTCTTAAACAAGGTAATGGATGACTGAGTTATGTAATAGAGTGCATTTCTACAAAGGAACAAATCACACATGCCTGTATCGACCTGGGGTACAAAAGAAAGTTCCCGAGCCATGACATAATGGCCAACATTTACTGAACACTCCGGTGTGCTATCTTCCGGTGTAGTAATCTCCTGTGGCCCAGATGGCCCTTCTGAGGGAAACCAGGATCCCTTCAGCAATTTCAAAACAAAATCACCTCTACCATCGTAGGAGTGGAACTTGTTACATTCCATGGCTTGGCCACATGAGAGTGGGAACATCGGTACAGGCCGGGCTCAAATGGATAGTCTGCTACCATAAGCCTTGACATAATGAGCATCAAACCTTAATGTGATACCAAATACAGAACTTTTTCATCAGCAAGAAAAGAACTTTTTCTTTTAGCAAGAATTCCATCTTGCTAAAGAGTGATTTAGTGAAAGAAGGGACTAGATCTGTGGAAGAAGCTCAGCTAGCCCAAGAAGTCAAAGTAAACACCATTCAGGAAGATTATCGAAAATATTGCCAAACCAAGGGAAGAAGCCTGCACGTGCTTCTAGAGGAAAGATGGGATCTCGCTCTCCTGGACGTTTCAAATAGTCACAAAATATGAAATGTTCTTCTCATTTCATTAAAAGAGATTTGTCTTATGTGAGTGTTTTTTTACCTTCTTTTTAGCATTAATGTCAACCAATTGTTCTAAAGTTGATTGGAATTCAAGATACTCCAAAAAAAGTAGTCCCCCTTGATCTGCGGTTTTGCTTTCCATGGTGTCAGTTACCCACAGTCCAAGAATATTAAATGGAAAATTCCAGAAATAAAGAATTCAGAAGTTTTAAAATGCAAACACATAGATACATACATACGTATATAAGTAAATAAATGTAGGTGATGTTTTCATTAAATGTCCATACCAGGTTTCTCTCTCATCATATCTGTATCCTTGTCCCTGATATATTCTGGGTTTTGGCTTTCTCTGCTGTTTTTTTGTATTTGCCAGAATTGTATGTTCCATTGGTGACTTCCTCACCTATTCTCTTTGTTGCTTAATTTTATTCACCCCTCCTCTTTAAAAAATGTCTATATAATAATGGACTCTAGAGCAACAGGTGGCCATTGTGTATGTTTGATTCAGTCTCTTAAACCAGAGCCTTTAATTTCATGTTACTAAACAAGAAATAGGGAAAAACTGCCCTGCTTATGTGTGCATTTATATAGATAGATAGAAGTTTGTATAAGGGCAGTGGAAGATATGGAAGGATACACATGAGAGTTAACATTTGATTTGACACTTTGGCAATCTGTTGTCCTTGAGTGGAAAGCTCTGGTGATTTGGTAAATAATAATATTTTATCCCCCAACTGTGGCTACGACCTGAACCAACAAGCTACTATATCTATTATCATCATACTACTTTGTCAGTTTTGAATTAGTTACTTACAAAGAGTGTAAAATCCCATAACTGCCAAAATAAATCATCTTAATTAAGGCCTCTAAGCCAAAGAAAGCTTTTTAAACAATAGCTAGGAATAACTCATATTATTTCAGAATTTCAGAGCACTAGTCTTCAGATTTCCATTTTAAATTTAAAAAAATCTACACAGAGAACTTACTGGAAAAAGAAATTACACTTAAGAACACCTTTGTGATATGTGCCAGGAGCACGGGAGATTTTAAAACTACCTTAGTCTTTTCAACATACATACTTTTGTAAAATTATGTCCTTTCATTTTTTCGCTAGTCAGTGGAACAGCATGTTCCGTTCTCAGTGCACTAAACCACAGGATTAACTAATACTCAAGCAAAAGCAATCACATTTATTAAAGTTCCCATGAAACTGTGGTCTAAAACAATAAACCATAATAATTTGGTATCCATTAATCAAATAAATTTACTGTTTCTAGTATATTTTAAATTCTCTATGATTAAAAGGGTGAGAAAGGGAAAAATACTTGTTTTTATAAAGGATAATGTTGGGGAGAGAATAAGCCCAAGGGAGTGTAAGCAATTAATTTGCATTACTTGGCAACTCATGATTCTGGCAAAACCATATGCAAAGGGTTAGTGGGCTGGGTTGAATCAACGGTAACCAACCACATTCTGTCGTTGGAGCAGGTGGCAGGAATTTAGAACCAAAATGATTGCCTGGAAAGCCTGGCAGAGGCACAAGAAGACAGATGGCAAAGAAAGGGAAAAATTTCCCCCATTTATTCACCAAATATAATTCAGTATCTCCTTTTTACCAGTGTTAAGTGCTTTTCAAAAATTGATCTCATTTAATCTTCTCACGAACACTTACAGGGAGACAGAGGGAGACAGAGAGAGAGGTAGGACCAATGTAACCCAGCTGGTAGGTGGAAGAGCAGAGTTTTGAATGCAAACAGCCTGATGTCAAGGCCTGTGCTCTGTTCTCTTTTCCCAGGACTGTTGCCTGCACCAGTAGAAATTATTTGCTGGATCTCGCTATTCTTTGCTAGAGTGTAAACTCCTAGATGGCAGAGGCTGCGTCCGCCTTGTGGATCCACGTGTCCCTCACTGCGCTCCACAGCTTCCTCTGCTAGAAGCAAGGCACTTTGTGTTTCATTCCATTTGGTGCAACCTGCTGAGGATTTTTCCTTTCCCTTCAGCCAGGCTTCTGGTGCCGCTTTCTGAGAGTTGTTATTGCTTGATTTCCTGCTCCCACTCTTTCCTTCAAAGCCATTTTCCATGCAGCAGACAGTGATCTTTTAAAATACAGATCAGATAACCTTGATCTTAGAATCAAATCCAAATCCTTACCAATGGCCATGGCCCTGTTAGGGAGCTGCCCATGTGTGTTGTGTGGTCTCCAGCCTCTCCCTGTGTTCCAGACACACCTGCTCTCTCCCCATTTCTCATTATTCTGAGCTCTGTTCCACCTTGGAGCCTCTGGGCTACAGCTGCTTCCTTTCTGCTCTTGGTTTTCTTTGATTATCCTAGAGAAATATATGCACAAGGGAGCACATACAAGGATGTTTATTGCAGCATTGTTTGTGATACAATTGAAAAAAAAACAGCCTAATGTCTTGTGTCAGAAGGGGCCTATGCACTATGGTGTATATCCTTTGTACTTCAGAATATTATGTAGCAGTTAAAAACAAACATAAGCACCGATAGGAGTATGAATTGGTATAGCACCCAAAGAAGACAATTTGACAATATCTATCCAAATTAGCAATGTAAATATTGTTTCACTGTGCAGTTTCCCTTTTGTAAATTCATCCTGCAAACAGACTTGCACACAAAGAAGTTCTGGTACACAGAAGAATCAAGTGGCCTCCACTAGAAATGCCTGGGGGTGGTGCAGTGACCTTGGGAGAGGGTCTGGACTTCCTCTTCCTGGTGGAAGAGGGAGAAGTGCTCCAGGGAAAGACTGAATGTATAGGAGGGTGGAGGGTATTTACGGAACATGGATCTAACATTACAGAGTTCTACTGGGCAAGACAGGTCTAGCCTGTGCCACTACTGGGCCGTTGAAATGCAGCTTGAGATGTGCTAAGAGTATAAATACGCACCGGATTACAAAGGCTCAGTCTGAAAAGAATGTAAAATATTAATAATTTTTGTATGGGTTACATGTTGAAATGATGTTTTGAATATATTATATATAAATATAATGGTTAAAATTCTACTTTTCAAGTGTAGGCCCCAGAAAATTTTAAATTACACATGTAGCTCATGTTATATTTCCGTTGGACAGAGTTGATCTAAAAAGCACGGGGGAAAAGGGTGAGGCGGGGACCCAGGGAGCGCAGGGCTGAGGATTAAGGAGGCATTTGGAAAACAAGGGCCTCACTTTGGTCTGTTTTGGTCCCAGGGGACGTGTGTGTTTTCAGTTTGACCTGTGGCGGGTCTGGGGCCCAGCGCAGGAAACAGTGGTGCGGGTGGATGTTAGATGGCCTTTGTCTGTGGAGGCAGTTCAGGACGCACTCCGCTCTGGTCTTAACGTGGCTGATAATGGCTCAACATTCTACCCCCTTTCACACTGGAGTTCACCCTGAGTAAGGCCAGCCCTTCTCTTAAAAATGTAAAAAATGCTCAACTCACTTCCAATACGAGAAACACAAAACAAAGTACAAGGAGATACCATTTTTCATGTAGCTGATACGCCAAGATAAAAACAAGATGAAAAACCTGGGTGTGCAAGGTTTGAAAAAGGAAGGTAGTGGAATGTAGTTAGTACGACCTTTATGGAAGACAAATTGGTAGTGTCCAGCAGAACGTTAATTGTGTATATTCTTTGACTTAATCCTGGTATTTTGCCTACAGATACACATTGTGTAAAATGACATATGTAAAAGGTATTCATCACAATAATGTTCATAAAAGATGAAGACTGAAAATAATTTAAATGGCCACTAAGAGTGATGAAATAGATGATGTGTATAATTTCAATAGAATTATAAAATAATCACACAACTTCACAGCAGGCAGCCACTAAAATAAGGCAGACCTATAAGTACAGAGAAGGGTCTCCAAGATACATCATGAAGTTGTTTAAAAAAGAAACCAAGTGAGATCAGTGTGTGTAGCGCACTGCCATTTCTGTGGGAGGAAAGCTCAATGTATTTACTCACTCACATATTTATAGCGGTATAGGCTTTTTGAAGGGTATGTAAGAAATTAGTAACAGTGGGAGCCTCCAAAGGAGAAGTGCGTATTGTGGGAGAAAGGAGACTTTACCTTTCACTGTATACCATTTTGTACCTTTGACAATTTATAAATTACATACATTGTTAATCCAATAAAACTAAGTAAAGCATTTAATGACTTCTATATAGGGCATTTCTTCTTATCACGACTCTGTAGAGCTTCTTTGCCACCACTTCACAGTAAATGTCTTCCGAGGTTCTGCAACTCTTCTTGCTTTCTGGGGTTGAGAGTTACAGTGTTTCCATTCAGTACTAAAGAGAACTATTTTTGTATTTATTTATTTGATTGTCAAGTACAGTGTCTGGATTTACTAATTTTTAAAAAAATCCTCATCCAAGGACATTTTTCTTTCATTGCTTTTTAGAGAGAGAGGAAGGGAGGGAGAGAAACATCAATGTGAGAGAGAAGCACTCACTGACTGGTTGCCTCCCGTAAGTGCCCAGACCAGGGATTGTGTGCAGCTGGCCTGGGGATTGAACCTGAGAGCTAGGTATGTGCCTTGACCCAGAACTGAACCCACAGTCTTTCGCTTACAGGAGAATGCTCCAACTGACTGAACTATACTGGCCAGGGCTAATTTTTAGGTTTTAAGGATTTCGATTTTCCCCTCTATTTTGATAAATGGTTTAAGTATGATAAAACCCTTTTTTAGCCCTGGCTGGTGTAGCTCAGTGTATTGAGCGTGGGCCTGCAAACCAGACAATCGAGGTTTGATTCCCAGTCAGGGTTGCAGGATGGTTCCCTGCAGGCCAGTTCCCAGCAGGGGATGCACGAAAGGCAACCATACATTGATGTTTCTCTCCTTCTCTCCTTCCCTTCCCCTCTAAAGATAAATACATAAAAATCTTAAAAAAAAACAAAAAACCTTTTTTATACTTAAACCATTTATCAAGTTAATGAACGTTTTAAAGAAACACACTGAGAAATCAAAGTTCTATTCTTTGACATTTTCTTGAAATATGCATTTCAATTATACAGAACTGGGGAAAAAACTCAAACACCCAATGCAATGTATCTTCTGTTAAAGAAAACTCTCAAAAATCAAGTACTTCTGTGTTTTTAAAATCTGAGTGAAAACTCTACTTAAACATAGTAGATGCCTTAATTCGTTAGAACTGTTATAACAAAAACACCATGGACTTGGGTGGCTTAAACAACAAATGTTTATTTCTTACGGTTCTGGAGGTCAGAAGTCCAAGATCAAGTCCAGTGGATTTGGTGTCTGGTGCATAAACGGCTGCCTTTGTGCTGCCCTTGTGTGGTGGAAGGGGTGCGAGTTTCCTGGGTCTGGTTTGTAAAGGCAGGAAGCACATCCAGGAGGACGTGGCCTTCGTGACCTGTTTACCTCGCAAAGGCCCCACCTCCTCATTTCTAGGCACCGAGGGTTAGGATTTTAAAGTAGGAATTTGGGGGGGACACAAACATTCAGTTCATAAGAGGAGGTACATTTATTAAATCAGAAACAATAACTAAGGAAGAAAATAATTTAAAATGTACTTAATTTGCTTTCCTACCCACTTTTCTGAAGCCAAATACAAAGATCACATCTGAGTCTCCAAAGCCTGGATTGAGTTATGTGGGTAACTTAACTGAGTTGGAAGTGTAAAAGAAAACTCTGATTTTACTGTAATTTGCCCATGAAAGAAAAAAAGGATGCATCATAAATAGCCAGTGGAACTAGTTAATGAAAGAATGATTTTAGTAAATGATCTCAATTCACAGAAAATTTTCAAAAACTGTCACAAAGTATGATGGTCAAGGTCCTTCATTTGCAAGGTGTCCTTGGGCCGGGTCATGGTAAACCAGGGGCTCTTTCATGAGGTCTGGAAACCTCTGGAGAGCAAGTGGGTTACCTTCTGAGAGCACTTTTTTCCAACAGGACTGGAATTTTGGCTCAGAGTGAGTTGAGTCAGGAGATCAGAAGACTGGGCTACCTGGCAAATTTCGAAAACACAAAATTGTGAGCTAAATTAAATGACTTGTATTGAGCTACTAAGTTTTGGGGGTTGTTATGCAGCAGTAGGTGTGGTAACTCCCTTTCAGCAGGGCATGCTATATCTCACATTCCCACCAGCAATTGGCATTATTGAGCTTTCTAATTTTTACCCATCTTATAGGTGGGTATATAGGCATAAATGGTATTGTTTAATTTGGATTTCTTTAGGATTATAAATGAAATTGAGTATCTCTTCATATGCTTGGTGGACTTTGGGCTTTCCCTTCTTCAAGTTGCTGTCTTTTTCTTGATGATTTTTAATCCTTGCATATTCTAGACATTAATACCTTTCCATTTTTGGATACTACAAATATCTTCTACTGTTCTGTAATCTGATTTTTATCCATGATGGCCTTGTTGAATAAAATTCAATTTGTCTTATATAATCAAATGCATCAACATTTTGCCTCATGGTTTGTATTTGTGAAGTTTTAAGAAATGCTTCCCAACTCCGAGGGTCACAAAGACACCTTAATACAGTGTCTTTCGGCTTCTTTACAGTTCTTAGAAAATTTACGTTTTTCATTCATCTTTCATTCATTCTGCTAGTTTGGAAAGTGCATTTTCAAAAGGGCCTTTCCAACCATGACAGTTGGTCCCATGGCCCTGTTTTGGTGCGTGGTGTGGGATGGGGTCTGGGTTTTCTTTTCTTTCCAAGTGACTCAGTTTCCCTAGCACCGTCTGCTGCACAATTCATCCTTTCCCCCATTGGCTTGTGGGGACACCTTTGTTGTGCATTAAGTTCTCATGTGCAAATGGCATGTTGGAGATCTTCTATTCCATTGGATAATTTGTCAGTTCATGTGCTATTACAACACTTTTTTGTTTGCTTGTTTTTACTATAACATGAGGTTTGATATTTTCTTGGTTCTAGGCATTCAACCATATGCTTTTATTCTATATTCTCACATAATCTGCTCAGAAACCTGCAAGTTCAGAATTATTATTTGTATTTTACACGTAGTCCTATTTTACAAGGAGACAGGCCTAGAAAATTTCATTTCATTGCCCGAGGTTTGTGTGCTGTTGTACATACAGTGCAGCTAGGGTCTGGGTAAGTCCGCCTGGCTCAAGAGCATTGTTTTTTTTCTGACATGCCTAGTTTGCCAGCTCCTGGTCTGGTTGTCCTGTAAGCTCACTGGAGTCCTGACCAATTGGGAAAGGAGGAAAAATTCATCATCTCTCTCTCTTAGCAAACAATGGCATGGTTCTAGGTGTACAATGGCATGGTTCTAGGTGTAACTGGCCTATTTTCTCACTCAGATCCCTCATAATCTTTCCTGAGTAACAAGACTAGTGCTACCAATGTGCGAAGTTTTAAAAAGTCATGTTCTGAGTTAGATTTGGGTCACATATGTGATAATTAAAAAAACATACATCTCCAGATGCTGGGAGTGATGTAGTGTTTTCTAACTAAAATATATGCAATCTAGCTCAATGGTTAAAAAAAAAAAAAAAGGCCAGTAAGCCTCGGTCCTTACAATGCAGGCAACTGTTATTACCCACCCTCTTTTTTTCTAGTAGAACCTGGACTTCATGCAGATAACGACCCCCTAGTCAGCCAGGTGCTCCACATAAGCCAACTACTGTCATCTTACTCTCCTGCCATCAGTTGGTTTACACCTGGACAGGAACCCATTTCTGGCCACTGGGACTGAAGGGAAATCTACCAGGGTGGCTTCTAGGAAGTTTTTTTTTCTCAGTCTTAAACAAAAAAGATATACAAGCTTTCAGGAGGAAGAGGTTTCCTCTTCCTCTTGTGTGACGTTGGGAGCTATGGCAGCCATGGTGTGACTGACAAGTGGGCTGACCTACTGAAGATGGCAGAGCAGAGAGGGAAGGAACCAGGTCCTGGTGAGACCGAACTGGTCAACTGACAAATCCTGAAACAGTCTCATCTCCGAACTTTTAAAAATAAATATTTTATTGATTATGCTACTAGTCATCCTAATTTCCCCCTTGCCCCCCTACTCAGTACCCCCTTCCCTCCAGCAGTCCTCACCCCCTTAGTTCATGTCCATGGTCATGCATATATGTTCTTTGGCCACTCCATCGACGATGCTGTTCTTAACATCCCCTATTTGGTACCTACCAATTTGTACTTCTTAATCCCTGCACGTTTCCCCCCATTCTCTCTCTTCCCCTCCCAATTGATAACCCTCCAAATGATCTCTGTATCTATGATACTGTTCCTGTTCTGCTTGTTTGCTTAGTTTGTTTTTTGGATTCATTTATTGATAGTTGTGAATTTATTGCCATTTTAACGTTCATCATTTTTCTTATATAAGTCCCTTTAGCATTTCATATAATAATGGCTTGGTGATGATGAACTCCTTTGGCAATATTAAAAATGCCATTTGTTGAATAAACATTATATATTCAAATAGACCAAAGGGTTTATAGTAAAAAGTAAGTTCCCTCCAACATCTGATTTCCAGAATTTTATAGTAAAAAGGGTTTATAGTAAAAAGTAAGTTCCCTCCAACATCTGATTTCCAGAATTTTAAGCTTCCTTCCCCAGTGGCAAGCACGGTGGCTAGTCTTAAAGACACACAGGGTCCATCACAAATAACACCCATTCTTTTTATTATAAAATCATGAGCACATAATCCTGTAATGTAACAGTATCACACTCAAGCACACCATATGATGTTTTAGGTGAAATGTTCAAATTGCTGTCCATCTTGTGCCAAACATTCATGTAGCCTACCAACCACACTCAAGCAGGCCTTATTTCTGCCAAACTCTGTATACTGCATAAACAAACATACATCTCATTCTAGTTATCTACTGCTGTGTAACAAATTGCCCCCAAACTTACTGGCTTGAAATAACATTTATTATCTCACTCTTTCTGTGGAGAGCAGTCCAGGGCCTTACCTGGGCCCTCTGGCTCAGGGTCTTTCAAAGGCTGCTGTCAGCTGTCGCCGGAGCTGCAGTCACCTCATAACTCCACTCAGGACGATCTGCTTTCAAGTTCACTTAAGGGGTGTTGGCAGGATGTAGTTTCTCACAGGCTGTTGGGCTAAGGGCCTCATTTAACTGACTTTTGGCCTGAGGCCTCCTCCAGTTTCTTGCCACAAGGGCCGCTCCGCAGGGCAGTGCAGAGCACGGAGAGTGACTTAACTAGAACCAACAGGCAGGAAGAGCCAGGAGGGTCAAGGAAGACAAGAAGCCAGGGTTTTTTCATAACCAGATCTCAGACCTGACATCTTACCGTTGCTTTCTTTTCATTGGAAGCACGTCACTGGATGGGACCCACACTCAGGGGGAGGGGATTACATATAGGGCATGGTTACCGGGGCTGAGAGATCACTGGGGGGCATTTGGAAGCTGCCTAACACACGTGTATGATGTACTTCTATCTATAGGTACCTTTGTTGGGGAAGCACAAAGGTTCTTACCTTGCTTTTGTCATGCAGCCGTGTACCTTGGAGCCATTTCTAAGTAAGTAAAGATCTCTCAGTCTTCCAGCACTGGCCGAGCACTTCAGCCCAACTCACACACTGAGCATTCTTTGGGTGTGCCGTATACATTATTCAGTAGTCCCTTGTTGATGGATGATGGTTAGGGCATTTTTAATCTTTTGCTGAAGTGACTTGCTGTACATATCCACTAATGGTACGAGAATGCATCTGGAAGGTAAAATCCTACAAGCAGAACCGCTGAGTCAAAGGGTAGGTGCACTTGACATTTTGATAACTGGCTGAGTTGCCATCCTGGGGAGGTTGTACCAAATTTATTTTCCAACTCCAAAATATAAGATTTGTCTACTTCACCACAGCCTCTGGAGGTATCCTCACCCACAAGTTTTGATGAAAAAGGAAAGGAGAAACTGGACAAAAACTAAAAACCAAAGTTTAATAAATGGCACAAATTAAGTCATTAATTTTTAGCAACTAAAAATGGAACAAGACTCTTCTATTTGCTAACTTGATTTGGATTTACCAGAGTATCTTGCTAGTATCACATACAATTGAGGGACTTCTGCATTTAGGCCCCAGTACACTGGTGACCTGCTCTGACTCCTGTCACTACAACCTCAGAGAATATCTGTCCTGCAGAGGCTGTGCGGCTCTCTAACAGCATACAGCTTATGGGATTCCACCTGCGTCTGGAGGATGTGCTACCAACAAATAGCAAACTAAGTTTACACTGAGTAATTATTTACTTTGGAAACTACAGCTTCGGGCATCTTTGTCTTTTCTGCCCATACTTAAAGCATTAGACAGACAGGGACAGTCTTTGCTGAGAGTCTCGCGGTTCCCTGCTTTGCAGTGCTTGGGTGGAACCAGCGCTCAAGCCAGACAGTGAAGAGAGTTCAGCTTGAGGCTGGCTTCCCTATAAATCATGGAGGCGACTTCCCTGGTCACCAAAGCAGTACATGAAGCAATAGACATACAACGGAGTATCATTTAACCTTAAAAAGAAAGGAAATTCTCACATGTCTACATCACAGGTGCTGCCCTCTGCCTCCTCCTCACAGTGCCCTAGGGCCCAAGGCCCCACCACTGCTCCAGTCCCTCACAGGTGTGCCAGAACTACCACCAGGACTCAGAGGCCACCATCAGCCCCCAGGTCAATCTGGAGCTCACATTTCTTAGGTCTACCTATCCAGTCATACTTTGCGTTGACATGGCTTTGAAGAACTTGGTCAGGTACTTTCCTCACCAATCTCATGAGGAAAGGGGACATGCTGAGAAACTGACGAAGCTGCAGAACCAATGAGGTAGCAGAACCTTCCCTTCAGGACGCCAGGAAACCAGACGGTAAGGACCAGGAGAATGGGCTGAATGCAATGGAGCACGTGTTACACTTGGGAAAAAGTATGAATCAGTCAGTACTGGACTTGCACAACGTGGCCATTGCCCCAAATGACCCCCATTTGTGTGACCTCACTGGGACTCACTACCATTAGTGAAAGGCATCAAAGGACAGGCCATGACCACGTAACCAGCCCGTGCAGGAAAGTGGCATGGCAGAGCATCTCTTTGAGAAGCGCATCCTGCAGACAGTGAAGAGAGTTCAGCCTGAGGCTGGCTTCCCTGTAACCATGGAGGCGACTTCCCTGGTCACCAAAGCAGTACATGCCTTTTGGAATTACCTGTACCTTTTCTGTAACTCGTACCAAGTCATCCACTTACGTCTTTCATTTACACCATTTCTTCAAATAGAGTAATGTGGTACCCCACCAAAATGAACTATAACAAAATATAATAAAATATAACCTGAACTAAACTAAAAAGTGTTCGGGTAAAAGACGTCTCAGAGCCCAAGTATAGCTCTCCTCCAACTCCCCTCCAAATTCTGGAATCCTTTCTACAATCAGTCAGCTTGTGTATTTTCACAGAGAAATACTGGTTTCATTAAGATAGATTGGAGCGGCAGGGAGGGAAGAAGGCATAAACAGATCCCACAGTTTCCTCAAGTCTGCTCTTCTCTAGGCTGCTGACTTAATTTTGCAGCACTCCTCCTTCCCAGGACTTGATTTCCAGATGCACCATCACACTGATTTCTCTCCCTCAAACATAATTCCTATTTGAAGATTTAAAGATGTCAAGCATGAGGACATCACAGTGCCAGTTTTTCTGCGGATCCCCATAGGACAGGAGGTGCACTTTTAGGACCACTGGGTGAGTTTGCATAATGACAAAAAGCTGCTGTGAATTAAAAAGTGCTTTGGTAATATTCACAACAGCACAATTCACAATAACCAAGAGCTGGAAGCAACCCAACTGTTCCTTGAATGAATGGATAAACAAACTATGGCATAGACATACAACGGAGTATCATTTAACCTTAAAAAGAAAGGAAATTCTCACATGTCTACATCACAGATGAATGTTGAGGATATTATGCTAAGTGAAATAAGCCAGTCACAGAAGGACCGACACTGTTATGATTTCACTTATGTGAGATACATAGAGTAGTCATATTTATAGAGACAGAAGTTAGAATCGTTGTTTCCTGGGACTGTGATGAAGAATGGGCGACAGTGGTGAGTGTGTGTTTAATAGGTACAGAGTTTTAGTTTGGGAAGGTGAAAAAGTTCTGGAGGTGGATGATGGTGATTGTTTGCGAAAGAATGTGAATATTCATAATGTCACTGAACTGTGTACTTACAAATGGTAATTTATAAGCAGCAAATTTTATATTATCTGTATCTTATCATAATAAAACAAATTATATCCTGTCATAGCAGTAACCTTAAACATTTGAAAAGTAAGTGTATATGTGGCTGAGATTCATTACTCATAACACTATACAGTTAGTTTGGGCTCACGCCTCCCCTTCCCCAAAGTCTTCCTTCATCCATGGTAACCTTCTGGAGCCATTTCCCTGGGCAGAGTTGACTAGACTGAGCATGCACAGCTGTGATCTTGGAATTCAGTTTCAGGAACTTTGTCTTAGTTTCTGTGTCCGGTGATACACTAAGTATTTCATATAGGTGGGATCTGCAAGGCTGCCACCTCCATGTTTGCTTACTGTTTATTTCACAAATGTTTACTGGTACCTGCTATGTCCCGGACATGCTAGCATGTGCTGGGATTCAGCCCTGCCCCTGCCCTCCTGGAGAAGCAGAGCAAGCCTGAGTGCAGGGGTATTATCTTGAATATTTTGTGGACTGTTCTCTCCTATAAACAACACAATACACCTCATTTTTTTCACATTTGATTTCCCCCTTTAAATTATTTTTTAATACATTTCCCAGCACCAGCACTAGCGCAATTGCTCAATGAAAGCTTGGTTGACAATGACAGGATATTAGATTTTCAATTGTAACAATAAATGTCACAAGAGCGCCAAGATCATTCACAGAAGTTGCATGTGTGTTCACAGGCCACCAGTAAAGGATGGGGGTGTTTTTGTTTACCAGTGGCAGCAGCGCCACCATGTGGCAAAGTAATAAATGACTTTTACTGTCCCTGGAGCCTGCCTACATAGAAATTACACAATTTTTTTTTTTTTTAATTTGCAGATGTAATTGGCTTTATAGATGGAACTCATGAATTGGGCTGCATCCCATCTAGCAACTAGAAGAACTTTCCCAAAATTACACAATTCTTGAAAAAAATTTTAATTGGGGTTGAGTTTCATATTATTTCAAAATTTGTACGGAAGACTTTCAAATCTGTTTAAAGTGAGCAAGATTTGCATTTTCTCAAAATGAGACAACACCGTGCTAAGGTTTCCATCCTGCTCTCTGAGCAGCTCCTAGTGACTCCTGCAGCAAAACTCTTGGGACCAGAACACACCCCCTTCAAAAGTTCTACAGCATCCTTCATGAGGTCCTCCCTGACTCACCCTATGCTGTACCAATCTTTTATGTTCCCATCAACATGCCTCAGATATAGAATTTATTCATTTACACATATGTGAGTGCCTGCATGGTGCTTACTCTATTCTAGGGACTGCAGACACAGCAGGAAACAAATTGGACTAAAACTTGTCCTGATTATACTCTGATTGTGACACATCTGTCTCCTTTACGCCCTGGCAGTCACCTGACAACAGAGACCCGTTTCATCCCGTCCTCACTGGAACCACACCATCTACCCATTGAACTCCCCAGGAACGATTTCAGAACTCAGTTGATTTGAGATGACTGTATTTATTAGGACCATCCCCATGTAAGTTTTCTGGTGGGATCAAAGCTGTGCCTGTCAGCCAGGGAAAAAACACAGAAGCAGAGAGTTTACTTTAGATCCTGTGGTCCGTAAATAATAGCCCTCCAAAGATGTCCACAGAACCTTCTGAATATGTTCATTTGCGTGGCAAAGAGACTTTGGGGGTGTGATCAAGTTAAGGCTCTTGAGATGGGGTGCTGATCCTGGATTGCCATGGTGAGCCCAAAGTAACCAGTGTCCTTTCGCAGAGAGAGGCAGTAGAGTTAGACAGTGGACACAAGATTGGAAGCAGAGGTCAGAGAGGAGAAAATGCTGTTGCTGGCTCTGAAGATGAAGGAGGGGACCACCAGCCAGAGAACTCTGGAAGCTGGAAACGGCAAGGAAATGGATTCTCCTCTAGAGCCTCGAAAATGAACAGGCCTGCAGAACTAAGATAATTAATTTGTAATGTACATATATTACATTACAAGTTAATATACAATATATTGTGTTATAAGTCACTAACTTGGTGGTGATTTGTCATGGCAGCCTACAGGACACTAATACAGACTTCTACCTGTCTTCCTCCTAGTCAGCCTCCCCTCTGCCCATTCTCCCCAGCACACAGAGCAGGACATTTCTAATTTGTTCCTCCTTTTCCCAAGTCATGGAGTTGTCCTGGTTTTTCTTAACACAAGCCTGTAACTGTGTTTCTCAAACAGGGCTGTCTAACCTTTGGCATTCTTTGGTGTATCTCGGATTTCTTGAGTTTTCTATGAGAACTTAAGATTTTATATGTTCAGTTCCAAAGTTAGGTAAAAAAATTAATATATAATTCAACCTAAAGCCCAAAGGTCAGCCTCAACCTCATGAGAACACTGAAGGCATTCTCATTAAAGTCAGGAACAAGACAAGAATATCATCTTGCACACTCTTGCTGCTATGCTGGAGGTACTAGCTAATGTGATCGCACAAGAAAAAAAAGAACCAAAAGATAGAACAAATGGGACAAGAGGAAGTAAACTTGTAGTTATATGCAAATGATATGACCTGAAAGCCCAAGAGAAAAAACTAAAAAACTATACAAATAATAAAAGAATTCAGCAAAATGGCTGGGCACAACACTGATTATAGAAATCAATTACTTAGGACATGTAAATAACAGAAAAACTTATTCTAACAACAGAAATGATAAAAGATAATAAGAAATATGCAAAATCAATGTGAAGGAAATAAATAATGAAAAAGAAGTATGTCATATTGCTTGATAAAAAGATCTACCATGATAGGAATATGAAAATCAAGCCTTAGTTGTTTTAAGACCACTACAGTTGGACTTCTGTTATTGGCAACCATATAAAATTGATAAGGTAAATAGTCTTGTTCATTTTCTCTTAAGTTCATTCTCCACCCAGCTTTTTAATTACCTGGTCTTGCCTCAAGAGTTTCAGTCTTCACAGGGATATTTAGGCTCTTTGCTGGTGGCAGGCAGGGCACAGGCTGAATGAGGTCTGTTCCGTGGGTGGTCGGAGCCGATCCCACCTTTGGACTGCCAGGCCATAGTAAGTAAGAACTCCCTAGTTGTTGCCTTCTGCTAGTTGTCATGACTTGGGATGGGCAAATGAAGCCCTCCTTTGTCTTTGTCACACACACATACACCATACTCACTTAGGAACACCCATTTCTATAGTGCTCCACTTGGACCATCCTTGGTTTATCTTTCCTTTACCCCATCACCTGAGGATATGTCTATTGATTTTTTTTTTAAAGAGAGGAAGGAAACACACACACACAAACATCAATGTGAGAGAGATACATAGATCAGTTGCCTCCTGTAGACACTTGGACTGGGGATCAAACCCGCAATCTAGGCAAACCTGCAATCTAAGTCCCTGTCCAGGAATGGAACTCGCCACCGTTTTGTGCACATGGCATCACTCTAACCAACTGAAACACCTGGCCAGGGTTCATTATCTTATTTTTACAATTGCTGCATAGTAATCTTCCCACCAGGATCATAGCTAAAAGAGCGATTTTTATTATCTTCAACCTGTGTCTAGAATATCTGTGGACTGTGTAATTGGGAAAATGTAATAAATTGTATGATTTCCTTACAATTTATGTGTAGGCCCTTGGCAACAGTAGTTGTGAGTCTAATTAAAATTTAGGATTTTGTAAAATTCCATGTGTACATTAATGCTCCTTCATCTTCCTTAATTCAGAGTTTGAGTAATAGGGCCTAGATTTCATGACTTACATGTATTCAGGAGGACTCTGGTCATTGCCGTGACTGAGTTTTTAAAAGTAGACTTAATTAGGCCTTAATAAAGGCCTGTGTATTACTTCTTGTCAGGTAACATTAGTCTGATTTCCTTTGGGGCTTTATTGTATCAAAAAGAGGGAAGAAGTCTGCATTAACTTTATTTTTAACTTTGGGGGTAAATATTTAGTAAAAATCATTTGTATGGGAAGTAGGACTTTAGGGATTTGAATAAAAAGTGTATTTATACTCACTTTGTAAGAGACAAAACCAGCCTGCAGCGTTGCCAGAACGACTGGGCAAAGCCAATCCCACTTCTCCCTTCCTCCCAGCTGATGATTTCACTTCCTAATCCTAGACTGTAAACAAGTAATTAAGATCTGGTGTGATGAGCATCTTGCGTGAGAAGTATAGGGTGCTACGGATCAGAAGCAGCCTCTAACTGAGGCTTGATGGCGGAGGGAGGTCCACAAGGTCCGGGACAAAGTACCATCTTTAATAGGAGCACAAAAATTGATTAGCTTTAAATTCGAGGCCAGGAGGAGGGTGAAGGAAGCAGCACAGAATAGAAAAAGTGTAATCAGATCTGAGATTGAAAATAAATTCAGCCTTTGGCTGTGTAGCTCAGTTGGTTGGAGCATCATCCCCATATACCAACATTGAGGGTTCAGTACCTGGTCAGGGCACATCCAAGAACCGACCAATGAATACCTAAATAAGTGGAACAAACAAAAATCGATGTTTCTCTCTCCCTCTTCCTCTCTTCCAAAATAAGTAAATAAAAATTTTAAAAAGGACAATAAACTCAATTGGATTGGAGGTTGCAAAACATTGTTCCATTTTAATTTCAATGTACAACACTTGTCACTTTCTAATTATTTGTTTAGAAATTTCTTTTTTGCTGTTTGTTCATCATCTGTTCTTCTAACCTCACCTCCTCACACAGCAGCCCTTAGCCTGATGACTCCTTAGTGCCTGGTACATACGACAGTTAACATTTCTTGAGGGTCAGCTGCTCTTCCTCTGCCCTGGGCCCCAACATCATCCAAACAGACACAATTCTACTTCTTCAGAGTTGGTTCAAATGCTGCCTTCTCTGTGAAATCTCCACCATTTCTTTACCCCATCCCTACCCTCAGAATTATTTACTTCATTCAGAGATCCCACAGCTAATTATCCTTACTTGCAGCATCAATTGAATTCTGCGAAGTGTTAGTTTGCTGTTCCCTTCTCTTGCCCAATCCTCATTAAGTTTTAATCACAGAAAGACAATATATTTTTACTTGTCTCTCTAAATTCAACACTTTGGCCAGGCTTTTAAAAACGAAAAGTTCTCAAAAACATTTTGCATAAATAAATTAGGGAGAGAAAGTCGTGAACTTGTCTTCTTCCTCCCTTCCCTCAGACTTCAGTGCCACTTTTTAAACCATAAAATCTGACCATGTAACAGTCTTACTTAAAACCCTATTGCAGGGCTCTCTATATCTTCAGAATTCTAACTACTAAGCACACTGTTGCCTCAGAATCCTGTGTGAACTTGCTCCCCATCCATCTCTCCAGGCACATCCCTCCCTACGCCTGGATTAACAAACCGGTGACCACACAGAGGCCTACTGATTCACGCCACCAGGCTTTTAGTTCAACTACTCTCTCTGTATGGTGTTCCCTTCCACTTCTGTGATTAAACATGAAAACACTCAAAGAACGTAATTCTTAAATAATCTCCATGTATGCTGGATTTAGAATAGTGTGTATTTATGATTTCCTCTCATTCATCCACTGTCTGCAGTTACCCTCTCATCGTGTAGAGGCCCTAAACGGGGTCTATCCGATACCTTCATTGCCGGAGTCTCAGGCTGGGTCAAATGCTCCTCTCTCCGCTCTCTGGGCACAATTCTATATTCAAGTACCTTGAGCAGACTGCAAGTTTCCCACTAGGTAGTGAACTCCCGAGGTGGTGCGAACAGGGTCTTTATCCACGGAACGCTGGGTAGGTACCCCGAGTTCGCTCCAGACGTATTTTCTCAGTTGAGATAAAGTCCTGCCTGGTGATCGGTGCGTTTCTTCTTTAAGGAGACGCTTCCTACTCCCCAGGAAACAGAGCTGGCTCCCAGCTACTAGGGGTTGGCGCTTGCAAAAGAGTTAAGTATCAGCTGGCCCAGAAAGGTGGGACCAGCATATATGCTCTATATTTCCGGGTCCGATAAACACGCCCAGCGCCCGAGCCCAACCAGAAAAACCAGCCTAATGGGCGGGGCCGGGGAAAATCGCGACGCCGGAAGTCACGTGTGCACCAGCTTGCATTTCCCTATCTCGGCAGTTGACTATTCAGCCTTGCTGGCGCTCTGGCGGGCTCCGCTGCGATCCACTCTCTCGGCTGTCGACTCGCTCGAGCTGCTGCCGCTGCCACCGCCGAAGGAGGGGCAAAGCTCAAGATGGCGGACAAAACGCCAGGCGGGTCTCAGAAGGCCAGTTCAAAGGTAATTTCTTAGAGGACTTCGTAAGTCAGTGAATCTCTCACTGTCGTCTGGGGCCTGCAGACGCCTCTGGCCAGCTGGAATAGGATGGGTGGGGGTTCGCCTTCTGGTCGCGATGGTAGGCCGGGGTGCGGACGCACGGTTGTGCGCAGATTGAGAGGCCTGGTATCTCCCCTTAGTCCCAGCCCGGATTTGGCTCGTGACTAGCGGCTCCTGGGGTGGGGTGGCTTTCCTGAGTATTTCGGCCGGTGCTTGACATTGGAGGGAAATCAAGGACTGAGGTCTGAAGCAGTGAAAACGCGTCGCTGTGTCTCACCTTGTTGCGCTGAGGCCACGGGTCAGCGCCTGGGGTAGGCGGGAATCGCTTCCCCGCGATGAAGTCCCCGCTCTGTTTTTCTCGGCTCTTTAGGTTTGGATCGCACGCTTCCGGCCTCCCTCAATTTCCTTTGAGCCCTCCTGGGAATAAATAACCTGTAAGACCTCCAGTTGTGAGGGGAGGACCTGTAGGGAAGGGACGCGGGGAGGGAAGTGCAGAGGCGGCGCAGGTCTCCTTTGCAGTGCTTCACCTCCTTCGTTAATTCTCTGCGCTTCACACGTGGTCTTATCTCATTCCAGAGGAAGTACAAAATGAGCAGTTCATTCCTGGGCGCAAATTCGAAGACTTGGGGTCTCCTGCGTTTCTGTGTGTTTCACTAAAAGGGGAACTTCCGTGTACTTGGAAGGCACCTTAGATTATTAGTACAACTAATAGATCCCTGTACAACTCCCTGTTGAGTTTACAGGGAACGGTGTGCGCGTACTTGTGAAACCATTGAGCTGTGGAAGTAGTTTAGTAGTATTTGTTGTGTTTAGTAGCATCAGGTCTTATTTTCCAGCATGAGCCGTTCATTTAATCCTTTTTTCTTTGAGTTCCTCATCTCGAACACGGTATGAAAAGTAATAGGTACTGCCCGGAGTAGCAGTTAAGCTTTTTGATCGTGATGTAAGAAGTTGTGTAACACTTGAAGGTTCTGGGGACTGTTACATCTAGAGTGAGTGTGATTGTAAGTCGGTTATTAGGAAGTTAGGGCAAGCCTTGCGATTACAAATTGTTGTGACAAACATAATAAGCCGTTTTGTACTTGCTGTCCCAGTTTCTAATAAACCATATTTCGTGCCATTTGGTGAATGATGTTCATAATTAGTTCGTAATTACATCCTATTGGAATATAGAAACTATGGTAGAGGCCAGTTTTGCATTCACTTTGTTATCTTCTTCCTTCCCGGGTACATTTCCCCCTGGGGAGTAGGGGAATAGTTGGGTACCTTACTGAACCCACTTCCTCTCAACGGACTCATGATAAAGCTAGTTAGTTAAATTCATAATTATGTTCACGCTTTAGCGTCACAATTTTTATTTTTTCTGAAAGTAGTATTTGAAGTATATCCTATTTTTGAGGTCTTGGATACATTGAAAAGATCTTAATGTCCGTGTTCAATCTTGTATAATAGTACTTCTCATAGTTGTGTGTGACCGTAACCTGTAATTGTTGGGTCTTTCAGTAGTCTTTTTAAGTATATTGCTTTAGACTAATCAGTTGATGCCATTAAGAGATTTTTCTACAGATGTTTGTAAAAGGGATCGGAATATCTCAGTATTCAAAAGATATCGATGTGACTACTGTGGAGGCTGCACAATGTGGAAAGATCTTGGATTTTGATAACAAAGTAGATTTGGATTCAGTTTCTGCCTTGGTACTTGATTATATTTGTAGTTTTAAGGCAGATTGAGTAAACTATTGTCTCAGTGTCCTCTTTTGTGATATGGATATAGTCCTTTTTTACAGGGTTGATAAGGATTAAATGAGTTAATGTCAATAAAGTACAAAATAATACTGGTTCTTTTTCCTTTTTATTCTTAGAGGAAATGAAAAGTACTTTTCAAAATGTCAGGATAAAGTCTAATCCTGAGATAAGTCATTAATTACCATAATGACTTCCCAGATTGTCGCTTTTTATTTTTAACACAAGTCCAGAAATTACTGGAGAGAATGTCAGATGATTTTGACTAATACTACAGAGGTTGGAATTTCTAGTCTTTTATCTCTAGGTTGATTTCCCTTCCCTGGTTACAGCAGATGAGTGACATTGTACAGTACAGATGGAGTGAGAAGATTCCTCTGTTTCATGCTTATTCATTTTTGGTACTTAAATTCCAATTAATATGGGGAGAGATGTTTGTATATCATATTTCTAGACATTTGGGGCAGTTTTAATTTAAAAAGGTACAACATACAAGGTTTTTGCCATTGATAATGGCAAAATAATTTTACATGCCTTAATTATAAAATAAAGAGGTGAAGTTAGATAATCTCTACAGTTTCTTCTAGCTTTAAAAAATTAATTTTATGTATGCATAGTTAAGTGACTTACCTTTATGTGTGGTTGTCCCTCATGAAGAGATCCCATGCCCTTTTATTGTTTGTGTAATTTTGCTATGCTTTTCCTTTTAAAGCCTGGCAAATATAAAGATTCAGTAAATGTTTTAGGAATGGGCTAAAATTTTCCTATGCATTATTCCTGTTTATCACCAGACTAAAACACTACTTTGGGGGAGGGGCATGGATGCAGTGTTGTAGCTTTGATTTTTGAGAAGAGAGACAAAGAAGGAGCCTGTAATTATTTACTTATAAACTTGTTAAACATGTTTCCTTAGAATTTTATCAAATTATTATTTTGACTTTAAGAGGTTTTTTTTTGTTTGCTTGCTCAGCAAAAATGAGAATATGTAGAAGAATGTGATATTTTCTTTCCTCTGCATGTCCTGTGCTGGTAATAGTACTAATACCGAATTGTGTGCCTGTTATTACACTCTTATAATTATTGCCATATGGTCAAAAACTGGTTTAGATAGGTAAATAAACAAAGAAAACACTGCTGGCTTTCTGGACATTCAGTGCTAAGTTGGTTTGGGAAAAATTTTGATTGACAGTTTTCTTATAAGTATTTTACTTGTAAGAAATAAGTGCAGAACATCAGTAAGTAAGAAATAAGTGCAGAAGATCAGTAAGTACAATAAGAAAGAAGATCCATTCAAGGCTGGTGATCCTTAGGTATTTATTATCGTCTATGTACATGTTCTTTTGTGGTGCCTGAAGATGTGTAAACCTATAAAAGATACCCATTTGCCTTACTGCATCCCATTTGGAATGCAAGTTGAAGACTCCTGCCTTTGTCTTTTTACAAAGAACTTCAAATTTGAAATTAAAAATTGCTATAGGATAGTAAACTCAAAAACATTGATATTGGCAATAATTTGCCTCTTATGCTTGTATTAAGTAGCTATAACATTTTATTACACACCAGCTATGTGCTAGATATTTTGCTGAAATAACTTTTTTTTTTGAAAACAAGATAAATTTGCCTATAGCACTTGAGACTATTTTGTACTGTTAGAAGTTTCTTTGAGGAGTTAAATGTTTTTCACTAGACCCATCCTCAGTTTAGATAAACTGCAGCACATTCAAAATGTAGTTACAACTTCTCATGTGTTGGTAGTGTTTTGGATGTAACTTTTAAAATAATTTCAGGTTTGTTTTTTAACTGTATTGTACATGGTATATGACTCAGTGATCTTACAGAATTTTTTTTTTTTTTGAGAGATGGACCTTGTTTTGGCTTGGAGAGTGGTATTAAGCCAGGAAGCTTCTCCATGTGAGTGAGGGGAGAGTATAGTATGTTGACAGTGTGCAGTGCAATTTTGTTGTGTAGGTACTTGTTGCAACAGGTTATATCAACAAGTATGTTGAGGATCTGTCAATTGCCCATGTGGTGCTTGATTTTGAGAAAAAGGAAAAAAAAAACATTAAATAAGACCCTGTCCCCTTTTGGGCAGTATGCAGTTTAGTGGAAGAAGAGAATCAACAGTATAGTATAAGGCAGAGCTGTCAGAGTACCTAAAAGTTTAGGGAAAGAAGTGAGAGCTGGTTGAATTCCAGGGCAGGGGAATGTTCAAGAGCATAGGGGAATTTGAGTGATTGAGTCCTTTTTAACAATGAGAGTTTTGAAGAATACAGAGAGGAGGTGTAAAAAAGAGGTGGGTGAGGCGAAAAAAATACTGCTGGGAAATGGATTGATAAGTGGTCTGGTTTAGTAGGGTGCTTGCATATGATACAGGGAGCTGAGATGGTAAGGTAAGTTTTAGCTAAATTGTGGAGGGCTTTGAATGCTGCAGAATAAAATTGGAGAACCATGGAAAATTTGAGACAGGAAAGTCATTTATGAAAGCAATTCTGACAGTTTTTAGGAAGGATTTGGAAGTGAAGAGGATCAGTTTGAAGATCATTGCAGTGCTGATAATTGAGGATTGCCTCAGAAGTCTCACTTCTGGGAAGCTTTCTGGGAAGCTTTTCCTAACATCTTCCATTAAGATTTGCCAGTGCTCTTGTGGCATAGCCACATTTTTAGTTGTCTTTTTGTTAGCTGCTAATGACAGGAGCTGTGTCTTACTTTACTTTTTATCTAATGCAAGGCACAGTAGTAGTAAATGGTTGCCTAGTAAATGTGTGAACAAAGGCAAGATCTGAACCACATGGTGTCTTTAGAAAGGATAAGGGGCCCTCATAAAAGCCAGAATGAACAGAATTTGTCTCAGTTGATTACAGGAAATAAGGAAGGAGTCCGGGATGACCTGGCTATAATACTGCTGCTACTTAACACATATTGATTAGGTAATTATTATGTATCAAATCCTGTTCTGAGCGCTTCACCTGTATTTATCCTTCACAACATTCCTTAGGCAGGTGCTATTCAGCTTTACATATGAAGGAACTAGGCCCAAGATTACAAATTCTGATTCCAGGTTTGTACTTTTAACATTTTAGTACTTCCAGACCACCCACTGTCAGAGATAAGGTCAAGAGGACAAGATGGTTTGAGAGAAACTTTAGACATACTGGATCTGAGTTGCTTGTAGGAGTAGTTGAGAGCAGACCGGGACCTACGAGAGGGATCAAGGTGGAAGATGAAGAATGGGGTCTTCTCAGTACAAAGAGGTATTGATTTGTTTCCTGTGGGAGAGATTGTTACATGTGTATAGATGCAAGTTGATGCTTCAAAAGATGAGAGGAGAAAGACATTTGGGAGACAGAAATGGGAGTGGAGAGTCGACTACACAGAGTGGCAGTATTGGAGAAATGTTACTGTGGATAGCTTGCTAATTTGAAAACGTGGATTCTGGAGGCCTTTCACTTGAACTAATGTAGGAGCAGCCAGGAGGAAAAAAGTAGTTTTTATTCTCAGCCACCAAGATACAGGGTCATATGGCATACTTATAATTGGCTTTACCTTTTTCTCCTCAGCAGCCGTCAGAATGATTCTTTCTCCTTTTGGATTTTCTTGCTGTCTTTCCCCACACCTGTACTGTCTGCTTTCATTACCCTGAGATAAATTTCTGTTACGTTTGTTTATTTCCTCAAGCCTTCCCTATTCTACCCTTTTATTTCTTGCTTTTGGGTCTTTTCATTTTGATAAAGAATTGTGCTACAGACTTTAAGCATTAATTTGTTGTTTGGAAGTTTAAAAGAAAACAAAAACCTAAGCCCAAGACAAATGATATAGTTCAGTTCCAGGTTAAGAGGGAGAGGCTCAGTTTCTGAGGTAGCATTACATTTACATTTACTGTTTATCTGGACCGTTAGCTTTAGAAGTTGGCTAGTCTTTTAAAATCTTATTAATTACTGTTTGAATTTAACTTCCATATCAATGGGAAATGTCTGGTTTGCAGTAAATATGACCAGTGCCATCTTAGGCTAACTGAAATCAGCTGATGCATCTCCTAAGCCATGCTGTTATTTTTAAGTCCTGGAAATGATTGGGATGTGGTGGCATAGAAAATAAAAGGAAGAGGAATACATTCTTAGTTTCTCTTGTATGCTTATTCTTCTGGTTGAACTTGAGAATTATTTTTGGCAATCCATTTGTTTCTGGCAAAGATTTCCCTTTGGGATTTAGAGCTGTCAAATGAAATCCTATTAGGTACGTAAATAAATTTGGGTATTAATGGACATTTTCCTAACAGTGAATTTTCCTATGCAGGAATATCATAAGTCTTTTCAAAAGGTGACTTGAATAATTGAATCTTTATGTATAGTTTGTGTTTTCTTCACACAGGTTGTGTACATTTTCTCTTAATTCATTTCTAGGTGTTTTATATTTTTTGATACTGTTGTGATTAGGATATTATTTTTGTTACCTAGCAGGTTAATACTACTACATTGGAAGGCAGTTGATTCCCCCCCGCCCAGACCATGCTATGTTTTGGTGAACTTTTTTGTCTTTTCTAAGAGAAATTATTTATACTCTTTTAATTTTCTAATTTCTAAGTGTCTGGAAATGGGCATATTTCAAATTGAGTTTCAAAGTGTTTCATAGAGTTAATTTAAATATCAAAAAAAATTTTATACCATCTTATTTTTAAGAAAGGTTAGCTGAGAAGTTAGAAGAAGGTTAGCTGAGAATGAGGAGGATCACAGTAAAAGCTGGAGACAGACAAATGATGGACAGAGAGAATGGAGGTGGAAGGTATCTTGGTGCTTGGTTATTTCAGGCTGATTTTGACTAGGACCCAGTAAAGTGGAGTTCAGAGAAAAAAATAGATTCAGTAAGAAAATGAAGTGAAGTAATACTGGGTGTATCCAATGAATCTTATTTAAATAGCCGTGCACCTTGGCTCCTTTGTCCTTAGATGAATAGTGAAAAACCAATAAAATGTCATAGGCTGTGTGTAACCTGAACTGTAGATCAGTGAAGAAAAAATCTGATGAGATATTGAGAGTTGATACTGTTGGAAGCTGCCGTGACTTGAAGACTGAACTCTTGTGCAATAGTCAGCCACAGTGGCATGCCCAAGTGGAAGCAGCCCCCTTAAAACAAGCTGCAGATGGATGCCTGTGGGGGATTTGATAATAGGATTTTGTTTTTCTTGAACTATTTCTGCAGTTGAATTTGTACCTTTTGCTGGATATCAAGGGTTTATCTGTGAATTTTCTTGTTGTTAGAATATCCTTATGTGAGTTTGGGTGATTGGAGAAAGGGGGGTGGGTTTCCGTGTTGTATAGTTGCTGCTAAGTCAGTGTTTAAGCAGTGAACAGTGTGTCTTCTGACTGTCATTTGCATCATGTTTTGGAAAATACCCATTCTGAATTTTAAAGAATGGACTTGCACATTTATTATGGATCACAGCCTTTTTGTAGATTAGAGATTCCCCGTTTAGTTTTTTTTTTAAGACTTTATTTATTTATCTTTAGAGGGGAAGGGAAGGAGAGAGGGAGAGAAATATCAATGTACGGTTGCCTTTCGTGTGTCCCCTGCTGGGAACTGGCCTGCAACTCAGGCATGTGCCCTGACTGGGAATCGAACGGCGATACTCTGGTTCACAGGCCCGTGCTCAGTCCACTGAGCTACACCAGCCAGGGCCCCCCTGTTTAGTTTTATTAGCTGAGAAGAAATTGCCACAAGTTTGGAAAAATTAAGTCAGAAAAATTGAGTATGAGAAATACTTATTAGCATAGTAAGACATTTGTCTGATCAATTAATACTGACCTTTATTTTTCATACTTGCAGACTAGATCATCAGATGTTCATTCATCTGGATCTTCAGATGCACATGTGAGTATGAGACAGTCTTTGTGTTTTTCTTTAAGATGTATTTTTTTTTACTTATATCATTACCTTTATTTTACTTAATACATAGTTATAATGTCTGAGCCTATTTTCTTTCCCCTTTTTTGTTTGGTGCTCTTTTTTTTTTGTCCTGTTCATATAAATTGGCCCTTCAAACCATGTTAGAAACCTAGTATGTTTATTTTTTTTATCATGCTGATAAAATTCTGTACATGTGTAAATGTATGTACTTGTACATTGACTGTGGCATTGCATTATACACAGTGTTGTTTTCTCATTGCACAATATACCTGTTGGACATCCCTGTGTGTGAGCAGGCATAGCTCTTGTCTAGTCTTCCTGACAGCATCACCATGTTCCACAGGGGGAGGTCCAGTTATTTATTAAGGTATTTCTCTTTTGATGGGCATATACTTTTTGTTTAAAGGGTTTTGAAAATTTGAATGATATTGCAGTAAGCATTCTTTACATATGTTATTACAAAAGCACTCAAAGTATGGTTTTTCAGACCCTTGAGAGTCACTGAGAATCTTCTAAGGAATCTGTAAATTCAAAACTATTTTGCTGTAACACAAATATATTATTTATCTTGTTCCCTGTGGTGACATTTGCATTTATGGTGAAAAGCAATTGATGGGTAAAATGTCAGCACCTGAGCAGAAATCAAGGCAGTGTTATCAAAATGTGCTAGTAGTCATCATATTCTTTCCCATAGACTCAGTAAAAATATGCTAGTTTCTCTTAAGCGTGCTCTTGGTGCAGCAGTAAAATTACTAACATTAGTTCTTGTCCTTTGTGTGATTCTTTTAATGTTGTATGCAGTGAAATGGCAAGTACTTATAGGGCAGCTCAGTTTACCAAAGTGTGATGTTTGTCTTGAAGAAAAGTACTTGTGGGATTGTTTAAATTGTGAAATGAAACTGGGTTCTTTTTTCCTGGAATACCATTTTTATTCCAAGGAGCAACTGGCAAGGTATGGTGATCAGACTTGAGTGTTTGTCGGGTATTTTCCTAAAAATGAAGGAAGTGCATATGTTGTTACTTCAAAGTAAGTGACTCTTTGTCACTAATATAAAATTCGAGCATTCAAGTTCAAGGTATAGAATTATTGGAAACTTTCCCTATATGTGAAGACTTTTCTGATGAAATTGGTGGTAGTATTAAGAGATGAGAGTTTTTATAGTGTATAATTAAATTTGTCAGTATTTGAACATTCGAGTTCTTTCTAGTTTTCAATACTACATATGTGATTTTTAAAAACTTGCTTCCCTTTTCCTGAAGATGGATGCATCTGGACCCTCAGATAGTGATATGCCAAGTCGGACACGACCGAAGAGCCCAAGAAAACATAATTATAGGAATGAAAGTGCTCGTGAAAGCCTTTGTGATTCTCCTCACCAGAATGTCTCAAGAGTGAGTGTCAATAAAGATAGGAAAGTGTAGTTAATGGTCTTAATCTGTGCTTCAATTTAGTGGTTGGATAGCTGGTTTTGTACTTGTTACATTTTGTACTATTTGAAAATAGCATTCTTTATTGTATTTAGGTTAATGATAAACTTAAGTTCATCCAAGGAAATGTTTTTTTTAGCTCATAAGTGAAGTAGGTTTTATTGGAAATTTTATTTAAAAAACCAAGGAGTGTTTCAAATGTAAAATGGTTGATAGATTTATTGTTTCTTCCTTCTACCAAACATTTACTGAACCAAGTGCCAAATGCCAGTCACTGGAAATACACAGGTGATTGAAACAAATCTCTTGCCCTCAGAGAGCTTATAGTCCTGCCCTGGGAAGCAGACACAACAGGTGCTGTTTACTCTGGTTGGTGCATTGTCCAGGGCATTACTAGAACCCAGAAAAGGAGCTTCTTTATTGCATGTGTCTAAAAGGTGTCCTTGCTTTATTTTAAATATTTTCTTGTGATTAAATTTGGAAAATAAAGAAGGTAATCAGCATCAGTCAGTATTAACATTGATAACACTTCATTTTTCTTGTTAAGTATTTCTCAGCACAAAAATATTCTTTATGAGATTCATTTTACAGGAACAACTTATAAATACTCTTCTTAGTTCTGATTTTTAAAATTTTCACAAATATTTTGTAAATAAACTTTTTAATGGATGATTGTATTTGTGAAAACGTTCCTTAATTTCCTTAACCACTTCCCTATTGGACTAAGCTCTTTGTAAAATTATGTCTTTCATTGAATTTATGTGTAATTTTATAATTTGTTTAAACTTTTGAAGTTGAACCAAAGATACTGACTGAATGATGGCAAAACATTTTTCGATCTGAGAGAGAAAATTATTTTGACTGTTCCTGAAACCCAGTATTGACTTCTGAGTTATAAAGTGCTCTATTTTTTCAAAGGGATTTTAATGTAACTTGAAAGTAGTTTTCTGCAATATTATTCTTTCATTCTGCATATCTCAGGGGCAAGCCTTTTTAGTAACTGGATTGATAAAGTCCAATTTTGGCAATTAGTTAACTTCTCATTTTAGTAGGTGCTAGAGGAACCTTCAAACTTCATTTGCAGGTTAATATTTTAGGTTGTATTTATTTAGCATTTCTTTTAAGTTATGAATCAAAGTCTAACATTCCAATGAAGAACTGAACTGAAGGCCTGCAGTTTATTCAAGCCATATCTCAGAAGGAAATTGCTTCTATGTTACATAAATGAAGATTTCGTTGAAGTACTGTTTTTCTCAGAAAAGAAAATGAAAGTGTATTCATAAATATCAGTGTTATTGACGAAGAACAAATAGATAAAAAGTAGTGGTGTATACACACACACACAATGGAATATTACCTGACCATAAAAAAATGAAATATTATTTGTTGAGAACGTGGATGAGCCTAGAGGGTATTATTATACTCAGTGAAATAAATCAGAGAAAGACAAATGGTTTCACTTACCACGTGATTTCACTTTCATACAGAATCTTAACAAAATAAATGAACAAGCAAAACTGAAATAGAGTCATAGACACAGGGAACAGACTGATGGGAACTGGGTGAAAAAGCTGAAGGGATTAAGAAGTACAAATTGGTAGTTACAAAATTGTAATAAGGACACAGTGTACAGCATAGGGAATATTAGCAATAGTAGTGTAATAACTGTGGTGCCAGGTGGGTACTGAAAATATCAGGGGAAACAAAATGGGAAAGCATTGAAAGCAAAAAAAAAGAGAAGTGATTTACTGAATCGTACAAGGAAGTGATGTGATTTGTAGTACCTGAACTGGCAGTTATAGATGGTATTTTGATTTCTGCTACTGAACCATGGGAATGTATCTCTCCTTCTCCCTATTGGAAATATCTGTTTTCTCTTCCACTTCTTTTGCTCAGAAACATCTGCGCTTTCCCTCAAGTGCTTTTATTCTTGCTGCCAACCGACAGGTTCAATGACTTTGAAGCCTTTTTACCTTTTTTTTTTTTAAATGGCTTTTGTATGTTACTGAACTTAATGTTAGCAAATCATGAAGGTATTTTTTAATTAATACACTTCAGGATTAAGGTCAAGGTAGGTGGGCACCTGATACTTAAGAGTACCCTCAACTTTTCTTCTTTACAATGAGTGAATTTTTTTCTTATATCATCTATTCTGAAGATTTGGTTTATTACTTGAGATGTAACAGTTGAGGTATACACCTCAGTTGAGTAGTATATACTACCTCAGTGAGGTAGTATTAAGAATGTGTATGTAAAAGTATGCTTTTTATTTCTTTTCATAGCCTCTTTTAGAAAACAAACTTAAAGCATTCAGTATTGGAAAAATGAGTACAGCTAAGCGAACTTTAAGTAAGAAGGAGCAAGAAGAATTAAAGAAAAAGGTAATATTTAAAATATATTTTGGGTTATCTTTGGAAATAAATATATCTAAAGGGGGGAGTAAGTGGGCAGTTGAGAGCTGTTTTTCAGCGACTTTTGACTTCCAGGGTATTTTCAGCGGTCACCTTTAAGTCAAATCTAAAACATGAGGTAAAGTCAGAGGAGTCTAGCTTCTGTATTCCTGTGTCCTCCACCATTTTCTCTGCTGTGTAACAATTTTGATTATTTTCTGGTTGTTTCTTTTTTATAAGCAAACATGTACATGTAGATTGTACCTACTCCTTTCTTAGATGCATGGTAGCATGCTACATCTAGTATGCTTTTCTCCATCTTGCTTTTTTCACTTAACATTATATGTCAGATTACTGCAAGTATATTGGAATACTTATTTCTTTTAAATAGCTGTGTAGCTGATAATGCAGCAGTTCATTCAACTAAAATTCTACTGAGGGCATTTGTGTTTTGGTCTTTTGACATATCAAAGAGTGCTCTTATGAGTAGTATTATGCATATGGTGTTTTTGCTAGTGTATCATTGGGATATATTCCTGTAAGCGAGATTACTGGGTTGATGGTAAATAACATAAATGTAGCTCTGCTAGGTACTGTCAAATTGCTCTCAGTAAAGGCAGGGCCATTTTACATTCCTGTCAGCAATTTCTGAGAGGTGATTTCCCCATAGCCTGTTAACAGAAAAGGTCATCAAAGAAGTTTATGCCAATCTGCCAAGTGAAAATAGTATAGTTTTAAATTTGTATTTCTATTATAAATAAGGTAGGACAGCTTTTCTTGTGTTTGTTCTGTGAACTGTCTGCTCATAACTAAACTAATTCCATAAATTAGGTTATCTATTATTTTTAGGAACTCTTTGTATATTAGGTATATTAACATTTTGTGTATGATACAAGATGCAGTGTTTTGTTCCAGTTCATTGATTGTCTTTTTATTTTGTTTCTGGTGTTTTTCAGGTAGAAAGTATTTATTATGTGGTCAGATTTATCAGTCCTTCCATAGGGTTTCTGATTTTTTTATCAAGTTTTCCCCACTCCCAGCTTACAAAGGAATTTCCTAATTTTTTTCTAATAGTCATATGGTTTTATTTTTTTATTTATATTATTATTTTAATCTGCACCTAAGGATTGAACCCACAGTCTAGGGATGTGCCCTGACTGAGGATTGAACCCACAGACTTTTGGTGTACAGGACCATGCTTCAAGCACTTGAACCAACCAGCCAGGGCTGAGTTTTGTTTTTTAAAGTAAACCTGATACATTTGCATGTCTACTTGTGTGTAATATGAATAATTGGTTTGTTTTAAATTTTTTTTCAAATGTCTATCAAGGTATCCACCACCATCATTCATTGAAAAGTCCATGTATTCTTCACCGATTTACTCTTCAATAAATTTTGCATTTATTCAGTGCAAAATGTCCACATGTTATTGGATTTATTTCTGTATTTTTTATTCTGTTGCATTGGCCTTTCCAGTCATATATTTTTAGCACATTTAGTGTAGCTACAATGGAAATTGTCAAGGTTCTTAGCTTTTTTTAAATGCCAACTGCCTGAAGATAATCTGCTTCAGTTTCTAATATTTATGTCTTCAGTGGTTTGTGATGGAAATCTTTGTATTCACTGAATTAAATTATTGTGCCATGGAAACAATATAAACATTAATAGAATAATATATTTTTTATAGTCAGTTGTCATTAATCATTGAATTGTCTTTAAACAAAAAATGGGACCTTTCCTGGTCCCACCAATTGCCAGTAGAAGAGCAAAGCCTCTGCTAGTTTTATTGCTAATTAACTTTAATATCTATTAAGGATTAGCTGTTGCCCATTAGGACTCCTTACCCTGCTTTTCCCGGTGTGGGGAGAGGTTTCATTGACATTATTCCTTGAGGAGTTTAACCTGTAAATAATTTTTATATTGTGATATTATATTCATGTAAATTTAGGAAGATGAAAAGGCTGCTGCTGAGATTTATGAGGAATTTCTTGCTGCTTTTGAAGGAAGTGATGGTAATAAAGTGAAGACATTTGTTCGTGGAGGTGTTGTTAATGCAGCTAAAGGTAAGTGTGAATGTTATAGCCCTTGAGTACAAAAGCCTTGGATAAATGACTGCAGATAATTATCAAATAAGTTTGATGGCTTTTGCATTTAATGTTTCCTGTCTATCAGCACCCTCTAGTGGTGATATTAATTAGCAAACTTAAGTGGCTAAATATGGATTGAGAAATTGAAGCCAGATAAGTTTTTAAAGTATTTATTACCTCCCAAGTTTTTTTTCGAAAAGATTTTATTTATTTTTAGAGAAAGGGGAAGGGAGGGAGAGAAACATCATTCAGTTGCCTCTGGCTCTCGCCCAACCAGGGACCTGGCCAACAACCCAAGCATGTGCCCCCACCAGAAATTAACCGGTGACCTTTCAGTGTGCTGTACAGTGCCAAACCACTGAGCAAACCAGTCAGGGCTACCTTCCAAGTTTTAAGATAGTAGAATAGTCTCTAAAAATTTTAATATGTCATAGTTTTAATATAAAGTGGTTAAGTTAGTATTTTTGAGAGTAGGGTATTAATTGAACTTCATATTTGGTCAATAATGATTATCTTTGTACTAAGGCATTTTATTAAATGTTATTTTTAGATAAAAATAAAATCCAAATAATGTAAAATTAATACTGAAACTTAGTATTTTAAATTTCAGAAGAACATGAAACGGATGAAAAAAGAGGCAAAATCTATAAGCCATCTTCAAGATTTGCAGATCAAAAAAACCCTCCAAATCAGTCATCCAGTGAAAGACCTCCATCTCTTCTTGTGATAGAAACCAAAAAACCTGTAAGTCATACTTAAATAAGTGACCAAAAATGTTGTGATGGTGCTGCCAATGAATGATACTTTCAGTACTTCCACTGTAAGCAGGACTTTGGTTTCTTTTAAATTATTTTGGGAGTAGATGTTGAGTTTTAATGCTTAATCTTCCTAGATGAGAGAGAATAAATTAAAGTAGGACTTGCAGATAGGTAATAGTTTGTGCTCTTAGAGCAGTGGGCATTTGCTATTGCTATACTCATACTGCTATGACTGTATTTTACTCATAGCATATAGCATATGACAGTTTTTAGGTGTAATGTAAAATGGTAAGATTGTATTTTTAAACAATTCTGAACTGAGGTATTTAAATTATATCAGTATGTGTAGTGTTAGTTACTTTGGAAGCTAAATGTACTCCAACAGTGTGTATTGTACCTAGAACAGTTTTGAAATTTATTTGGAATTGCTATCAGACATTTTCTTCTAAGTGTTCTCAATGTTAGTAAAGTTTTTATTTTTTGAGGGTGAGGTTTTTATGAGGGAAGGTAGATAGATGTCATTTAGAATCAGGTTTGGTGAAGAAATACTACATTGAATAATGAGACTGATTTTTCTTATGTGACTTTTAAAGTAGCTCTAAAAGCAGTTTTTAAAAATAACAACAGCTTTATTGGTATATAATTTGTATACCATAAAATTCATCCTTATAAAGTACACAATTAAGTGATTTTTTTTTTTAGTATCTTTACTGTTGTGCAGCAACCATTGATCTCTAATTTCAGAACATTTTTATTATTTCATAAAGCAACCTAATGCCTGTTTTTAGTTATTGCCAATCTCTGGCAAGCACTAATCTACTTTCTTTCTCTTTGGGTTTGTCAGTTCTGGATATTTTATGCAAATTGAGTCATACAACATGTGACTTTTTGTGTCTGGCTTCTTAGCATAAAGTTTCAAGGTTCATCTGTATCAGCACTTCATTCCTTTTTGTGTTTGGATGATATTTCATATTATGGATATACCACATTGCTTATCTGTTTATCACTGGATGGACATTTGAGTTGTTTCCACATTTTGGCTATTACAGTAAAATAATGCTGCTATAAGTATTTGCATATAGGCTTTTGTGTGGACATATGTTTTTAATTCCTTTATATATACGTAAGAGTGGAGTTGCTGTGTCATGTGGTAACTATTTAACTTGTTTAGAAATTGCCAAAGTATTTTCCAAAATAGCGGTCCCACGATATAGTCCTATCAGCAATGTATGAAGGTTCCAGTTTTTCCATAATTCATCAATACTTGTTAAAGTTGTCTATTTTAAAAATTTATTAGCATCATGTTGGTGGGTTTGAAGTTGTACCTATTTGTGGTTTTGATTTACACTTCCCTAATGATGTTGAACATTTCTGATGTATGTTATCATCCATTTGTAGTCTTCTGTGCAAGTAAATGTCTTTTCAGATTCTTGGCTCATTTTTTAATTTGCCTGTTTATTTTTCGTTGGGTTGTAAGAATACACCTGCTGGAGTCAAGTTTCTTAACAGCTCTGATTTGCAGGTGTTTTCTCTCATTCTGTGGATTAGCTTTGCACTTCTTTATAGTGTCCTTTGAGCTACTAAAGTTTAATTTTGATGTTCAGTTTGTCAATATTTTTGTCACTTATGCTTTTGATGTCATGTCTAAGAAATTGTTGTGTAATTTAAGGTCAAGAAGGTTGACCTCTGCTTTTCTCTCAAGGTTTTTTAGGTTTTAGTTTCTACATTTAAATCTCTGAACTGTTTGAGTGAATTTTTATTATACTGGGGTGGACAAAAGTAGGTTTACAGTTGTATGTGAAACAGTTTATTCTTTTATTATTATTTATTAGTTATTGTATGACTTATTTGTATTACAACTGCAAATCTACTTTAGTCCACCTCGTATGGTGTGAAGTAAAGTTCCAATTTCATTTTTTTTTTGCATGTGGGTATTCAGTGGTCCTAGTACCTAGTACCATTTGTTAAAAAGACTTTCCTTCTCTTTTGAGTTACTTTGGCACTTTTAAGAAGTTATTCCAAAAGCAGTTTTCAGAGTAATTTTGTAAAAGAATTCCAAAGATGATATCTATTGCTTCAGTAATTATCCTTCCAAGGATATTGTTTTGACGGGTATTTTTGGTAGTTGTTAATGGCAGTTACTTTACATGGCAGTTCAGTCACTTTGTAAGTTCATTAATTTCACCCTGTGTTCCCTCCAACAGTAATATTCAGGCCTAAGTATTGCAGGCTTTGTGGGGGATAATGTTACACTCCTTTTAAGACTGCTGGTTGTTATTTTGTTTGTTTTTAAAATTGTTAAAATCTTAGTTTGAGAGAACAGGAAGGGAAACTGATAACAAAAACATTCATTCTTTCTAATTTACATAATTATTACATAATTGGCACTAAAATAAAAACTACTTTAAGTGACTATTGAACCATTAGTTTTGTTTACCCTTCCTTTGTTTGAAGTATAACTTGTCATATCCTTCATAGCCACTGAAGAAAGGGGAGAAAGAAAAGAAAAAAAGCAATTTGGAACTCTTCAAAGAAGAATTGAAACAGTAAGTTTTCTAGTGCTGAGAATAAGAGGTAAACTGAGCTGATACTTACAGATGGCAGGTATGAAGAATGGAGCATACCAGTTAGTATCCAATACTAACTGACTTACCATCAGGTGTTTTTTTAGATATTATAGAGGTATTTTGTGGGGTATATTTGAAAATATTAGCATTTTATCCAGCATCTAGTTTGCTTGTATTATGTGGATACAATTGAATTGATTAATGACCGGAGTCCTGTTTGCAGTGGAAACAATACAGTTACTGGAGTGTAGGGGTGAGGAATGGTCGAACTTAGCCAAGGAAAAACAAATTCTTGGTTTCAGTGTTGAATTTCTTTCTCACTTTAAAGGTGGGCTTTGTATTTCATTGATTGTATGATATATCAGAAACTTTCTCATAATTCTGTTATAGCTGAGGTACTCTGATTTTATTTGAAGATGATACTTGGATAGATTCTATTTTTATTAACTGTGAACAAATAAATTTTGGCTCATTATTAGTGATTGTAAATATTTTCAACAGAATTCAAGAAGAGCGCGATGAGAGACATAAAACAAAAGGCAGGTTAAGTCGATTTGAGCCACCTCAGTCAGATTCTGATGGTCAGCGGCGATCCAGTAAGTGACGTTGGTTTTAGTGTTTACATTTGTGACTAACCGTTCTGAAAACTGAGAATTGTTTTCTTTCTTTTAAAGTGGATGCGCCTTCAAGAAGAAATAGATCATCTGGTGGTAATACAGTTTTTTGCTTTTTTAATTAATAGAAATTACCCAGACATTGTATTTTTCAGGGTATAATTTTTTTTCTCTTTGCTTTAGTTCTTGATGACTATGCACCTGGGTCACATGATGTGGGAGATCCAAGCACTACTAATTTATACCTTGGAAACATCAATCCACAGGTAATATTGGAAAACTAAGATAAATGTTGGCTTACATGCTTTTATGCTTTTTGAAGAACACTGCTTTGTCAGTAAAATCGATAAAATCAAGAATCTGAAGTGAGCACATTTGATGGAACTAGAGTCTCTAAAGTTTTTTGCTGGTATGGGCTGAATTGTCTTGTGATACTTCTTGAGGGTTTGCCTCCTCTTTCTGTAACTGCACTGTACGTACTCTGAATTTGAACAGCTTTGCTAGGTGTTGCTTTTATTATCTGTCACGTGAGGATGTGGCCAATGGTGGATGGTATCTTTTGAAACTACCTCCTGCATCGCTTGCTTCCTTAATGGGTTTCCTTCACCTTCCTCCTCCTCCCACTCCATAATAACAAACCAGTATTTGTACTTTTTGTCTTTCATATTTTTAAAATGCTTTTCCCCATGTTAGTGTTAGTTGTGTTATGGGGAATGTCGTGTTTGCTATACATAGAATATTCTTTTAAATCTTTTAAAAATTTTTTTACATTTTTATTTCTATTGATTTTTGGGGAGGAGAAACATCGATTTGTTCTTCTACTTGTTTATGAATTCATTGGTTGCTTTTTGTATGTGCCATGACCAGAGATCAAACCTGCAACCTTGACGTATCGGGAGGATGCTCTAACCAGCTGAGTTACCTGGCCAAAGCTCATAGTATAGTGTTTTTAAAAAGCGTGTGTTTTTGGCCTTATTGCATATTTAGTGTTTTCTCTTTCCTTGATTACATTGATAGCTGAGTGCTGGAAAAAGAAAAGGTGATTAGATCCTGTTTTTTCTTTTAACTGCCAACAAGTACTTCCTTCTTAACTTAAATGTGGTCATTACTGCTACCTGAAAAAACATTGCTAAATGCTTAGAACAGATTTATTTGAGATGCAGGATCTGCAAAGGAGGAAGCGGAGAAGTAATGGTGTGCCACCCAGCCCTATCACCCTGGCTACTATTTTATATAAAACAGTGTGTTTCTTGTATGAAAAGATTTGTGAATGCCCCAATAGGACAGGATTTCATTTATGCAGAGGGCCTAGTACTTGAATGAGAAAATGTGGCATTAATATGTCTCTTCATTTTGCAGAAAGTACTTTGCTTTTTGTTGCACTGAATTCTTTTCTCTCTCTTTTTTACACACAAAAATTATGACTTTTGATAGATGAATGAAGAAATGTTATGCCAAGAATTTGGAAGATTTGGACCATTAGCCAGTGTGAAAATTATGTGGCCTAGGACTGATGAAGAAAGAGCAAGAGAGAGAAACTGTGGTTTTGTGGCCTTTATGAATAGAAGAGATGCTGAAAGAGCTTTAAAAAATTTAAATGGTAAAGTTATTATTTGTTTATAGAATTCAGACACTTTTTTTTTTAGTTTTGGAAAGTATTTATAAAAATCAGAAGGAAAAAAAGGACCAGACAGGGAAAGATAAAAATTAATTAAAATGGCAGAAATCTTGTATTTTCTTTTGTGAGTTATTGCCAAGGTAACTGCTCTTTTCTTTCTTGTAGGAAAGATGATTATGTCTTTTGAAATGAAGTTAGGTTGGGGTAAAGCTGTGCCTATTCCTCCACACCCAATATACATTCCGCCTTCTATGATGGAACATACGCTTCCCCCACCTCCATCAGGACTGCCTTTTAATGCACAGCCTAGAGAGCGGTTAAAAAACCCCAATGCTCCCATGTTACCGCCACCTAAAAACAAGGAGGATTTTGAGAAGGTAATTTTAAAAATGTACATAGGGCCGCATATATTTGTAAATACTAAATCTGTGGTAGTATTTCTTTTCAACAATTTTATAGAAAATGTGTAATTCTGTTTGGCAACTCTTAAGTAGATGTGTTCCCTGCCTTAGCCATGGAAACCCTGTTTGAAATACTAGGTCTTATTATTGTGGCTACCATTCCTTTTTGACCACTTATTAAGTTCTCCCTTCCCCATTTATCCACTGTTGTATCCTGGTTTGCTTAAGTATAGTATCTAAATTTACTTTGTTCTGAGAAAGTGATGATTTTGTACTTAGTTAAGTGACTTTTCAGTTAGAAAGACCTCCTAAATAGTTAAACTGTTTGGATGACAGCTAGCTAACTTAGTTCTCAAGATCATAGGTATTAGAATATTTGAGAGCAAATGTGGTTTTTAAAAAAACATTAACTCTAGTAAAAGCAAAGGGTATTTTTCTTTTTATTAAACATAAAACCAACTTAATTTCAAGTTATAAAGGATTTGTTGGTTGCATTATGAATTAATTAATTACACAAAATGTCAGGGCTGGTTTTAAAGGCTTGGGAACAAAGTAGCAAACTGTATTATGGTCAGAAGCAAACAGTTAATTATTTCACAAATTAAAATCTTTATCTGATAATTCTCAGTGTAGTACCTATTGCAGTGCATTGATGTGCATTCTGGCAGGAATGTTCTGATTCTTTGCATTTAGTGAACATTTATTGTTCACTGGACACATACATTTTGCTTTTATGTAATTGCTTAGTGTATAATTACTTCAAAAGCAGTGATTGCCTGCAAAACTTGTGAATAGATGTGTAGTATTTTCAATGCATATGTATATTTTTGCTTGTTACTTGTTAACAATACTCACATATTCTATGTTTATTATCTGATGTGACTTCATATACAGACTCTGTCGCAAGCCATAGTCAAAGTGGTTATCCCAACAGAAAGGTACATGTTTTTCTTTATTATTACTGATCTAAATATAGACAATATCCCCTTCTGAATTAAAAAAAAATGGTGTTGAGGAAAAGGTGATATCTTGACTGAGCAATGGTTCCTTCCCAGTACTTTTTTGGGGGATATTTGAAATTTAACTAACTTTAGTATACTGTGCAATTTTATGTCATTATCTGTTTTGTTTTTATTGTCACCATTGTAGGGAACTTTATAGCTTTTGTAGTGAGAATGTGTTTAATAGATATAATCTGGTGGTGTTAGTCTTACTCATATTAGATTATTGTGATGGGGAAATAAGGGTTTTAAATGTGTCTTAAATTTTAGATAATGTTATAGTTTGACCCAATCTGTTTTTTTTTCCTTTGTTTCTGAATTGTCTGTGTGTAATATGCAATCTTAGTCTAGTTTCCTTATTGAAGGCATAGCTTCGCTTTTTTCTGATTGATTAAGGAATTCCTGTTTTCATGAACACTGAACATATTTAGAAAGTTTTAAAAATGATAACAGGTGTTTGGAATCCTTTTATTTTCCTTCTTTTCCCAACATGATGTCGAAGCAGAAGAATTCATGCTGTAGGTATGCTCTTGCTCAGTCAAGCTAAGCCTTTTCCCAAACACAGGAACACAACACTGGTTGAATAATAAATGAACACAAAAGAATACCAAATTCTCTTTGACATTGGCCTTGGTGAGCAACACCAGCTGAACTGTCTGCGGCAGCGGGGGACCAGGAAAACATCATGGGATGGATTGGGAAAGTATACAGTTTTTGACCAGACATTGGTACGATCAACTCCAGTAAATGTGGTTTTATTATAACTGAGAAACAATTTTTTGTTGTTGTTGCCCAGAATAAGATAATTACCATTTTAAAATAAAATAGTGCACTTAAAATGTCACCTTTTTGTACTACACTGTTTCATTCTGGTAGAAAAGTCACCCTTTTTAAAATAAGAAACACACAATTCTTAAGGAAAAAGTGTGATAACATTTATTTAATAATGTTGAATTCAAGTTAGCAACAACTAATTGTCAGATTTTGATTTTAAGTAATTGTATGCAACATTTTAAAACTTCTTTTAAACTCTAAATTTTCTAAAAATAGATTTTATAGTTACAAGCCTGTTTAAAACTGTAGTGGGTTTTTTCTTCTACTGATAAATCACTCACAGGAAAATATTCTGTAGCATTCAGAAAGCATATATCAAGTAGTACCTTTACATGTGGCTCAGCTTCTTTCTGAACTAGATGTTGAGTACATTTTGCTAAAAAGTCTTGATTCACCATTAGAATGATTTCTTTAAAACTTGTTAAACCATTTTTCATCTATCTTTGATACCTAAATCAGATTGCTTTTGACTTAATTTCATGCAAGTTTCTGAATGTCTAGCAGTTATCCACCTAGAAATTGATTTTTGTATATTATAATACATAAAATTTCCCTTCACTTTAATATGACACATACCAGTGGGAGTTTTGCAGCTGAATCAACTTCACACTATGTCCCTTCCTTCAAAATAGTATCATTAACTATGGATCTGAGAATACATTCATTCTCATTTGGATATCAAGAACTGCAGATTTGCAGAGCAATTAATTCTGTAAAAGAAAAATAGTTTTTAGATTTAAAATTAATGTTTTTTAGCTTTTTGTTTTAATCATTTAAAATTGAATCACTAGTTCTTAAATGTATAGTTTCCCCTTTGTAAAGATTTAAACCTTCATAGAATTTTTTTGACCTCTTTAGGACCTTTTAGGTAGTCAAAAAATTTTTTTTTCACTATGTAGAGATTTTAGTGTCCACTTAAGTAGGTTTGTTTGAAAACTGTGAGAAAATAATTATAATCATCATGAGATAAACTATTTTACTGTTCATGTACTCTGAAGCAGGCATTCTACAGCCAAAAAAAAAAAAATCTGTCTTAGTCTATAACTCTATATTTATTTATATTCTAGCAGTTACATAAACTTAATTTCTTGATTTGAGCTGAGAATGCCAAAGGTGTAATTTAGTGTGTGCCTTGTATAAGAGCCAATATCCTTTTGCTTTTCCCAATTATTATTTGTCAACTCTATGCTGGGGAATTGGTGAAATGAAAAATTAAAAGCAGCTTATACTAAGTTGAGTCATTTTGCTTGACATTATTTTCTATGTCTAAAATTCTATTTGGAGTCTAAAAGGTATAATAAGGTTTTAGGACTCAGCTTCAGATTTTAAAAATAAAGGCTTTCTGTGAGCCTAACCCATAAAATAAATGTATTAAAAAGTTACTTGTTTATTTTTGGCTTAAATATGGAAAAGTAATTGTTATAAAAAATGTGAAGGGCATCCCACCACAGCCCTTATTTGGAAAATTTTGGAAAGAGGACTCCATTTAAGGCTGTGGCAATATAATTGCTTCATTGATTCATAATACACAGGCAAAATTATACATGTCATGAATTGTGTGAAGTAGTTTGAAGTGTGGTCCAAAGGGATGTTGCCTCATTAAAGGTCAGATTTAATGAAAACTCCATCTGCTATATGTGTACCAGAAAAATCACAGGAGTTAGATGGATTTTTTATTAGGTCAGGCCTTATATTTGTTAAATGGTTTTACATTTTTATAAATGATAGAGATGTATATAACATTTGAATACCACCAAAAAGGTGCTTGGTTTAGTAATATTTTCTTTTAAAAACTGAGATAGTGTATCAGATTTTAGATGACTATGATAACGTGTAAGCTCTAAGTTGCTGATACTACGTATTTGCAGCTTTCTAATTAGTTGTGATTCATAATTTAATGTTTTGCATTTGGAAAGTGAAATGAAGTGGCATTTAGAAAGTTAAATCTTTATTACTGTGAAGCTGTGTTGTGATTTCCTACCCTCCCTTCACCTTTCCTCCCCCTCCCCCTCCCTTTCCCCACTGTCCCACTCCCTCTTAATGCACAAGGCTCCAGAGTACTTGTTGGTATAAAATTCTCTATTAGTCAGCAGAATAATTTTTTCCTGCACAATATAGTAACTTAGTCAAGTGTAGTTTTATATAGTGGTAGGTCTGAATCCATTTTCTTTAACTTTGTTGTTGTTGTAGGAATTTGCTTGCCCTGATACATCGAATGATAGAGTTTGTTGTACGTGAAGGGCCAATGTTTGAAGCTATGATTATGAACAGAGAAATCAACAATCCCATGTTCAGGTGTGCATTTTTTTGAATGTGATAAAATACCCATATAAAATGTACCATTTTTATGTATCCAGTTCATGGTGTTACGTATGTTCACGTTGTTATGTAACCGTCACCACTGTCCATCTCCAGAACTTTTCTCATCTTCCACAACTGACACCTTGTACCGCTTAACCAATAACTCCCCATTCTTTTGATCCCTGGGTCCTGGCAGTCACCATTCTACCCTGTGTCTTTGAATTAAGTCACTCTGTGTACCTCATCTAAGTGGGATTATATAGTATTTGTGTTTTTGTGACTGATACATTTCACTCAGCGTAATGTCTTCAAGGGTCATCCATGTTGTAGCATTTGTCAAATTTCATAACTTTAAAGTTTGAAATATATTCCATAGCATGTATAGGCCATGTTTCATTTATCATCAGGCATGCCTTTTAAAAATACTTTTTGCTTCATTTTGGAATTAAAAATATTCCCAAGAGTACAGTTCTATAACTTTCAGGTTATTTTTGCAATGGGGTGAGAAGACAATTTTAATTAATTGGACTAGAATGATCTTTGGTCAGTTTTCCATCTTATTTTGGTTTAGTTAATTAAATAGCATTGTTTTTAGCATTTTGTAGGAGGAAAATACATTTCATTATTCCTTTAATGAAAGAGTCTTATAAGTGGGATACAGGAGAACAAACAAGATTTACAGGAAATTGCTTTTCTTCTGAATAGATATGCTATCTAAGATATTAAGTTAACATTTTCTTAAGTAGTTTAAAAACCTCTCTGAAATTATATCTTGGGAAAATATCTTCATTGTCAGACACAGTATCTGACACATGAGCATTCAATAGAATTATAAGACTCGGCAAGATACATGCATGCCTTTTTTAGTCATGAAGGCAGTCTGAAGCTGGGGTGAGGAAGGGCGCAGGTGGAACAGGGCACAGTAAGGATTTCTCTTCAGCAGTCTTTGGTTTTATTTAGAAGTCAGTAGGCAAATAATATTTCTCATCTGTTTATATTTACTTGAATACAGTTCTTTGTTAAAGAATATGATGTTTAATTTGTTTTATTTTAGATTCTTGTTTGAAAACCAGACACCAGCCCATGTTTACTATAGGTGGAAGCTTTACTCTATTCTGCAGGCAAGTAGAATCAATTACTTTGTTAATTTTGACTGAGATACTGGAGCTTTCTGATAACATTCTGAGTATTTATTAGGGAGATTCTCCAACTAAGTGGCGGACAGAAGACTTTCGTATGTTCAAAAATGGATCTTTTTGGAGGCCACCACCATTAAATCCATACCTGCACGGGATGTCAGAAGAGCAAGAAACAGAAGCTTTTGTAGAGGAGCCTAGTAAAAAGGGAGCACTTAAGGAAGAGTAAGATTGTTTTCCTTTCTTTTACATATTCAGAATAGTCTTTTTAATGGTTGCTTTAATTAATGGTCTTACTAGATGTTAACCTTAATTAAATTTTTTTAACTTCTTTAAATGGTAGCATCTCATTGTATACTTCGTAATTTTAAACCTCTTAGGAAGTATAAGTGTATGCTCTTTGGACCTTGATCTCTTCCTGCTGACAAAATTAGTGATGATCTTTTTAATCAGTGATTCTCTGGCAGTGGAATACTTCAGATTCTTACAGAAATCATCTCTAGAGTTTTAGAATTTTTGCCTCTGAGTGCAAACTAAAGAGGAAAACTTGTGGCTTAGTCAGTTCAGATGGTTGACTGTTTGAAGCCTCTACAGAGTTTGCAGAGTGGGGCCACCCTAGACACATAAGTTATTATTAGTGCTCAGTCAGCTCTGGTACAGTGCAGTTAACCCAGTTCAAGAAGCAGAAACATCTTTTTTCAAATGGCTGCTGAAGATGGCAGAGGCAGGTCTTCGCACTTGATGGCCAAGGCCACCTCCTGGGTGTCTAGTTGCCATTGTGGCCAAGCAGGTACTGCTGGGTGAGAAAGTGATGGTTGTGTGTAGTGAGGGCATCAGCATTTCTGGCAGTTTGTGTAGAAACAAGTTGAAGTACCTGGCCATTCTCTGCAAGTGGATGAACAACCCACCCCACAATCCTACCACCTCCCAGCTGCTAGTGGCATGTTTTGACAGACTTTCAGGCATGTGAAGTGAGACCAGGCTGCTCTGGCCTCCTCAAGATGTTTGATAGGATCCCTCCACCCAGTGACATGAAAAGTGAATGGTGGTTCCTGCTGCCCTTGCAGTTGGGCTTCTGAAGAGTACATGTAAGTTTGCCTACCCAGGACTCTGGCTCATGAGATATGCTGGAAGTACCAGGTAGTCACACCATTCCGGAGGAGAAAGAGGAAGGAGGGAGCCCAGATCCAGGAAAATTACTCTTCTTCATATAAGTTCTTCAAAAAATGTTACATATTTGGGGGACTTAACTACAAATCAGATTTAACACAATTTGATCATCAGAATTATTTTACTGTTTGGGTTTAATTTTTTTAAAGAATTTATTTTACTTATTTTTAGACAGAGGGGAAGGAAGGGAGAAAAAGAGGGGAGAAACATCAATGTGTGGTTGCTTCTCTCATCCCTCCTACCTGGGACCCGGCCTGTAATCCAGGCATGTGCCCTCAGTGCAAATCAAATCCTCAGCCCTTTGGTTCATAGGCAGGCACTCAATTCACTGATCCACACCAGCTGGGTACCGTGTGGTTTTAAAGAAAATTAGTTTATGAGTAAAATCTATAATGGCGTTTGAAATTTATATTTAAAAAATGTAATTTTACAAAATTTGTATTTAGACAGAGGGACAAATTAGAAGAAATCCTGCGGGGGTTAACTCCGAGGAAGAATGATATTGGAGATGCAATGGTTTTTTGTCTAAATAATGCTGAAGCTGCTGAAGAAATAGTGGATTGTATTACTGAGTCATTGTCCATCTTAAAGACACCCCTTCCCAAAAAGGTATGGGAATGATTTTTCTTTGTGGGACGTTCAATTAAGTAAAAGGGAGATAATAGTTAAATTTTTGAATTGAAATTGGTTTCCTTTTTACACGAAGAACTTGACTGAAGAGATCTTCCTATGCAGTTTTGTTGTATTAATTGACACACAAGTTATCAACAGGTTGAAATATAAATTATTTACAAATTTTATTCCTGCAAAATCATGGTTGTGGTGATGTTGAATTTCTTATAACTATTCTGATTAGTCTTGATTATTAAATTATAAATAATCATTAGCCTTATGACATTGATTCCAAAAAATTCAATATGAAAATTTTTTTGTAGATACATTGTTTGCTCATGGATTTCATTTTTAATTGGTTTTATGTTATCTTTTGATATTCTAGATTGCTAGATTATATTTGGTTTCTGATGTTTTGTACAACTCCTCAGCAAAAGTTGCCAATGCTTCATATTATAGAAAATTGTAAGTATAATATTATAAAGTGATATTCCTGAAATTATTTAAGGGTAAGGAGTTCAGAAGAGAGGATTGTTTTGTTGACACTCCAACAATAAGAAATAATTAACATTTCTCCATAGGCATAGGATTTTCTAAAAAAAAATTGTATTATATTCCTTGAACTAAATGAATTTAAAATAGTAGTAACTCTGTTTTTATTGAATGTCTAGCCACTTGTATAATAAATAAGCTGAAACAATATAAATAATAGCAAACATAAAGGAAGAGACAAGGACAAAGCATTAACTATAGAATATGTTTTCTTCTGATCGTCATTGCATTGTTGTAGTTCATTGCTAATGTTTCCCTAAAAGACGGTCGGAAATTATGTTGCTCTACTGTAATTAACACATAACTCTGCTGTAGTTCCCCAGAGTTCCTTTTTGGTGTTTGTTTTATGAATTAAGGAAATTTTTCTCTAGCAGTTGACTATGAAAGGAAATTTGGAGGTGTGGATTCTAATCTTAGCTCTGCTATTTTTTTGCCTTGGAAAAGTCATTTAACTTTTGTTTCCTTCTTTATAAAACAAAAAGAGATCAGACTAAATGGCTAAAAGCGTCCTAGATGTAGTTTCTTATTATTAATCCAGGGAACTACTACTTAAGACTCTTGGGGGTTTGGTAGGAGAAAAATTTAGAATTATAGGAGTTAAAGCAGTTCAAATGCAATTTTAGAATTGGTTCGTTCTTGATTTTCTTAAAAAAGATTTCTGAATTTACTTTTAAGTTTATTTTTTTTTCAAGTCCAGGAGGGGTTTGACTAGCATGCCAATGTAAATAGGGATTTTTGAACAAATTCTATTGTAAAGAATATATTATTTCAATTTCAGTTTTGAAACAAAGTTATGTCAGATATTTTCAGACCTCAATGCTACCTATCGTACCATTCAAGGCCATTTACAGTCTGAAAACTTTAAGGTATGTTTCACTGTTTCATTATTTTTACCTTAGTGTTGTATATAGGGGTGAGGGCCAGGAAGCACCTTGGAGGGCTAGGAAAGTAAGTACATATGACAAGTATAAAACATAATTTAGATGTTCCAGAAATTATTTTAAAATTTACTGCACTGTTACTTTCATTATCAAAAAACAGCTGAAATTTAAAAGTATGTTATCTAGTATTATTTTGCTGAGTGCTTGTTTTAGTTATATAAGTGTTTTATTTAAATAGAATATTAATCTTTCCTTTTCTCAAAACACATTCAGAAGATCACTTGTTTTATAATGGCATACGGTAATGAACCACATAATGGTGCCAGTGGTTCTATAAGATTGTAACGGAGCTGGAAAATTCCTAGTCTAGTGACATTGTACCCATCGTAACGTCGTAGTGCAGTGCATTTTCACGTGTTTATAATGATGCTGGTGTAAACCAACCTACTTTGCTGTCAGTCATACAAAAATACGGTCCATACATACAATTAGTATAATCCATAGTACTTGATAAGAAACGACTGTGTTAGTGGTTATGTATTTACTATACTTTTACTGTTATTTTAAAGTGTACTCTTTATTAAAAAAAGTTTGCTGTGAAATAGTATGTTGTATTATCTGGCAGCAGCAACCTCATAAATCTCTTGAATATCATTTTCTCTTGTGCTTGACTTAATCTCATGTTTTGTGCAGTATCATGCTGTACAGGCTTGTAGCCCAGGAGCAGTAGGCTGTACCATAGAGCCAAGGTGTGTAGTAGTTGTATTATCCAGGCATGTGTGTACACTGTATGATGTTCACACAGTGATGGAATTGCCTAATGATGCATTTCTCAGGGTGTATCCCTGTTATTAAGCAGTCCACGACTTGTATAATTTGGATTAGGAACATACATTTTAGTTATTCATATTTATAAATATATGCATTATTGTTTTTTGTAATGTTAAGTTGCAGACCAATGTTAAGAAAAACCAAACAAAACCTTATAATTGAATAAATAGATACACTTTCATGGTAAGAAGATTTTTGTAAGCAAATTGTTTAGTTTGTGAAGATGCCCAATGATCCCATCATTTAGGGACTCAACATGTGTTGACTTTAATATTGCCCATAAGTAGAGTTTATGTGGAAAGGCTTAGAGGTGGGCCAGAAGAAAAGTATTAGAATTAGGAAGTACTTCATTAGATCATAAAGAAATTTGGGTCAAAACTTGCCTACTTTACTGTCCAGCTTTTACAAGTTTCTAAGATATTGAATGGTCCCAGAATGTGGCCTTATATGGACCACTAGTATATATGGGACATTGGTCTTAGTGATCAAGGGCAAATAGTAACTGTTTCTTTTTCATTACATTTACTTTGAGGGTTTTTTTTTTTTAAATTAAAGTGTGGCATTGATTTGTTAAAAACATGGCAATGATAGTTTTTTCCTTTAAATTTTAAAAATGTTGGTTTAAAGAAAAATTTAGCAAATTGTGGTGTTCATTTTCATGTGATAAAGTTTGAGACATATTGTCCTAAATAATAATTCATTGTCTTTTTCTTATTTATTTAGCAACGGGTAATGACATGCTTTAGAGCATGGGAAGACTGGGCAATTTATCCAGAACCATTTTTGATCAAACTACAAAATATTTTCTTAGGACTTGTAAATATTATTGAAGAAAAGGAAACAGAGGTAGGCACTTAGTGTATCTGTCTGATTATTTATTTATTGATTTGAGAGAGAGGAGAGAAGAGGGGTAGAGAGAAAAGATAGATTTGTTGTTCTACTTTTCTGCATTCATTAGTTGATACTTGTATATGTCCTGACCAGGGATCAAAGCTGCAACCTTGGTGTTATCAGGACAATGCTCCAACCAACCTGGCCAGGGCCTTGTCTGATTATTTAAAAACTTATTTCTGGGGATGCCTTGGAGGTGTGATATGTTAGAGATGTAGCATTTCTTTGTGAAAATATTTGTTCTTCACCACTAAATAGTGGATTTTGTTGCTGGAATTGCAAGAACCCAGGAGTTGAGATTATACGTAACAGGAATTCTCTGTTTTGTGTCCTTAATGTGAAAATTGGTGACTGGTTTTTTATTTGAGGACGTGAAAATACTTTAGTAGGAAAAAAGTGAGTAATAGAGCAATATATATGGTACAATTTCACTTTGTTAGACTAAAGATAGCTATATAATAATAATGAAAAGATCGCTACATCTTTTCGCTAATAATAATGAAAAGATCGCTAAATGAAAAGATGTACCACAATGATAGTGGATTCTATTCATCACCATTTTGTGCTTTTTACCTCCTCAGTAGTTCTTGAATCCTTCATCTTTATTTCTGTAATTATAATCCAGTGATATGATATAATTCTATCATATTTCCCCTTTCATTCTTACAAGATCCTCCTAATTGGCCTCCATGCTGCTCCAACCACATGGTCCTTGTTTCAATTTCTTAAATATACAGTGTCTCCTCCTACCATAGACCTTTGTACATGTTTCCCCACTCTTTCTAGGACATCTTTTCTGTACCTGAGATCTTCAGACCTGAATTTAAGTATAACTTCATAGTTTCTTCTCTAACCTCTGTAGGTGAAACCTACTTCTCATTTATGCCTACTTACTACATACCTTAACAGACTGATATCCTGTGATATCAGTAGTATCCTCCTTGTTATAGCAGTCACCCTAGTTGCAGTCATATGTGAACTGTTGGATTATCTGCTTGGCTCCCCTCTCCTCCCTCCCAAATTCTAAGCTCTATGACAGAAGGGACCAAGGGACCAGGCATGTTTTTACTCACTGTTGTATCCGCAGAGCCTCTCATGGTGCGTGGCATCAGTAAGCCCTTGGTAAATATTTGATAAATAATGCACAAATGACTGCTGCTGCTTTGTCAGACTGAATGATAAAATATATTATTATGTCCTCACATTGGACCTGGGCATATGGGTATCTAGTTGGTTGGTTTGTACTGGGTTGCAGATTAATCTTTAGAAATACGACTTCAGCAAGGTAAAATGTTACAGTACTATAGTATGTGTTTCCACAGGATGTACCAGATGACCTTGATGGTGCCCCTATTGAGGAAGAGCTTGATGGTGCACCTTTAGAAGATGTGGATGGAATTCCTATTGATGCTGCTCCCATTGATGATCTTGATGGAGTCCCTATAAAGAATTTTGATGATGATCTTGATGGAGTACCTTGTAAGTTCAGATTTCAGACTGATTAAATCTAGCTAATACATTTGATTCTAAAACTTTAATTTCCACACAAGCTGATAATGGAAAAAGGTTATAATTTCTGCTTAAGGTGTCAGACATTAACTTTTTTCTGTTTCTTATTTCTGCCTTTTCAAAATTCATATAGCCAGTAATACAATTAACTGTGCTAAGAAGGTTTTCTTGTCACATTTCTTTGTTTGGACAGTTAGCCTTTTATATGAGCAAATTTTCCCTTTTGTCTTAATTGTCAGGAAACTATAGGTAGAATTTTGTGCTCATTGTTTTAATAAACTCAGGTGCCTGCTCTGATCAGTTCTGTTTTTATTATATTCCTAACTAATATGTTCAGTTTTCCTAGCTGCCTAAAATCAGTTTTAGAAATAAGAATTATACATAATCATCATTATATTTGAATTATGTTAAGATATTGAACAGTTTCTGAAATCTATGGTTTAAATCAAAATTAAGTAAAGGTATCAAATATTATTTTACGTTCTTCTCCATTTGTTTGAAATAATAATAACCTGTGTGTTCTGAGTTGATTTATATACTATTTAAAAATTGAGTTTCAGATGCAGAGAATTAGATTAGTCATAATCCTTGTTTTTGGCACTCAAGTTATTGTAGGTTCATGTGTGGCCTTATTTTACTTTTTAATAGTACAGTGTGGCAGTTTCCAGCTCTTTCATCTCATGGCACGCAGAAACCAATTACTAAAATTCTGGGGAACACCAAAGACCAAAAAAATAGGCGTAATTTTGATTCATTCACACTGGACAGCTATTATTGTTTGTTGGCTGTTGCCATTTTTTAATTTTGCAATCTAAGGGAAAAGAGGTCAGTGCCTCTAAATAGTCAGGTATTATTGCATGTTTTTAAAAATTTTGGGACACACCAGTTGAAATTGCTGTTACACTAAACACAGACTCTAGAAGTTAGGGTTATCCCCTAGAAGTTAGGGTTAATGGCTTATCTTTCCTCAATAGTGGATGCGACTGAAGACTCAAAGAAGAATGAGCCTATATTTAAGGTTGCCCCTTCAAAGTGGGAAGCTGTAGATGAATCTGAATTGGAAGCACAGGGTGAGTAAAATCAAATACTGAGCTTTAGAAAACTCAGTACTTGAGTATGTTTGTGTGTGTTTTCCTTTTGTGTTTTACAAAGTTTCAACCTTAAGACCCAGTGTTACCATATTTTATGTCTAGTGGCTAAGTTTTCATTGTGGTGCTTTGTTATTATTCCTTTGGATCTTTTGGTTTTTATGCTTTGAGAGTAATTAGAGAAATCACTAAAACCTTTCAGGTTAAGGCATTTCAGTAGAAAATGTAGAGGGAGACTATTTGTAAATTTACGTAGAGGTGAGTTTCAGGGAAACTAAGCTTTGACCCTCCCATAGTGCTTATTCTAATCTGTCTTTCCTACTTGCTTGGACATGTATCCTAGTGCTCATAATGTTATTATTTGTAGGTTCTAATGAAATAAATTTTAATCATCCAGCACAGAAATAAGAACAACAATATTTGTCACTTCATGAATGTGAATAAAGTTATGGTGTATGTGTGAGGAGGAAAGAAATAGATTTAGCATAGAAATGGCCATTCCGAAAGAATAGATAAAGGTAGATAACCTCTGTAATATAAAATTTCAGTTCTAAAGCTGGGTTTCTACTGTGCTTCTGCAAAAATGCTAGTTTACCTTATGGAATTACAGCTTTTTTTCCCTTCTATTCAGCTGTAACAACTTCTAAATGGGAGTTATTTGACCAGCATGAAGAATCAGAAGAAGAAGAAAATCAAAAGTAAGAATCTGAGTTTTGAATATACCTAGCTTCTTACTGCATATGTGTTCCCTTTTTCATTAAAAGGTACTTGAAATAATAGTGAAGAGGGAAACTTCACTGTTAAAAAAACTTACAAGGATCATTTTTAGTTCTCCATTGTTTTTCCAGTGAATAAAGAGCGTTAGATTTCTGGTCTTGCTACATCTGGTTACGCTTTGCTTTTGAGTTCAGGTATTACATTCTCACTTTGTAGTTCTTAAACAGTCACCTGTATTTATTTTAAATCTTTATTTTGGCTTCAGAGAAAGTGATTATTAAGATGTGAATGGCAAGGTTATACATCTTTTCTTTTGGATTGTACATTGCTGGAAAAATGCATATTGCATTGAGATCATTCCTTTATTTAAATGTAAAAACCTCAAAAGAACTAAGATTAAAAGGAAAAGATGTTTTCCTTTGATGTATTAAGAAATTATAACTTTGAATTTTGCTCTTTGGTAATCACCAAAAAATTGTTTTTTGCATTTAACACCAAATGTAATTATAGGAATCCCTGCTCTCAGTTCTCCTGGAAGTTTATATTACTAGTTCTTAGATAGTACTTGACACCTTTATAAATCATTGCAAAGGAAGTTAGTATTTTTAAATAGGAAAAGAGGTGGCATCAAGAGCACAAAGCAGAGGTTTCCCGTTTTTTAACATCTTTTTCCTTTTATTGCTCTCAAATGGAAGAGTGAACAAAAGGACCTTTGTGTCCCAGCAGGATTTGGGCATAATGTGGATTCAGTAGATGGGTATTAGTACCATTTACATTGTTAAGGAAATATGATGATCAGTATTTGTGGAAACACAGTTTGATATGATGAGGAAAAGTTAGCAGTAATTTCCATAAACATCAGTGTGATTAGAACAAGTCAGCAATGGTTATGACAGAATATCTACAAAATACAGATGTGGTTTGCTGATGGAAATAGCTGTTTGAGGCTGTTTAGGAGTATAGGAATTGGGAACAGTTCAGTTTGCTGTAAAACGCTTTTATAGCTATAATCCCATTAATTAGAAACACCTTACCACTGTGGAATCATTGCTTTAAGAACCAGTATGTGTACTCATAAAAAGAGTATTTAATTTAGGGGAAAGTAAGGGTGGAAAAGCTATTGCAGAGCTCAATACAAAGTAAAGAAAAAATGTTTTTCACATACAACTTTCTGATCCTTGAAATTTTCCTGTGTCTCACTACTGCTCTCTAGTGGCTGAGTCCAAAATGCCTTTTTACTAAGGAACTGCTTTTTGCACAAGTAATTACTGTATTGTGACAGAAATGTGATTTTTATAAAGTATATGGCATCACCAGTGTTTTAGAGAAAAATTCCAAATAGTAATATAACATAAATTGTAATGAATTCTGTATGTGTTTAGTGTCTTGAATTCCCATTTCTTTAAAGAAGAGCAAGGTGAAGCTGTGATGAGATCTGAACCTTAAATTTGTACCATAAGAACTGAACTCAAAACCAGTTAGAATACATTGCTTGAGCCTTGAAAAATTAAAATAGCAATTGTAAAATATTATATATTTAAAATTATTGAAGTGTAGTGTAGCTCATTTAATGTCTTAATAATATGGTTAATGTTTAATGTCAGGTCATCTAGATCCTTTCTCTTATATACAAAAACATGCACATCTATTTTAAACATAAATTATACAATACTGCACATAATATTTCTGACCTATTTGTCACTCTAGTGTCATGGGTATTATTTCATGTCAGTGTGCATATTTGTGTGCTCTGTAGTTCAGAAGCAGTTACTCAGATGAGTGCATAAGAAAGTTTACCAAGGGATATTTGAAGTTGCTAAAAAAAAAATTAACAAACGTAAATAACAGATTGGAATTTAAACATTTCCATTACATAGATACCAGAAATCAATTTATTGTGTCATGTCCTTACTGATTGACCCTTTCTGGAGTAATCCTTCAATAAACATCTGTATTTTATGCACACACACAGAGTTTAACCTTTTAGACAAGATTGGGAGTGTTTAGGGTGGTATGGCCATAGACAATTTAACCTTTTAAAAGCATCCAAAATACTCGTAAAAATTTTAGGCACCACAAAACAAGAAATTCTTGTTTTAAATGTTAACTTAAAAATGCATTTAGAAAATTTCTGACAAATTAATTGGAAATATTGAAAGGTTTATTTTAAAAATAATAGGTTTTTTAATAGTTGGTTTTGACTTTTTTCTTTAAATATTGTATTGAGTTGTGTCTTTATGTGATATTAATGATTTGTGGACTCTAAGGGTATTAAATTTATAAAGCATTTTAGTTATGTTCTGGAAAAGACCTTTGGATGAGAAATTAAAAAGCTAGTCTTCTCTTAGTATCTTGTTTTTTCTGATTCTAAATTGCCAGTACTTTATTTTTATCTGCCTTGCTTAAATTTTTCTCATTCAGTGTGAAAGTCTTATCAGATTCTAAAATAATTAAATTTTTATTTGGAAAGAATTTGTTTATACCGTCTTCCTGTTATTACAGACAGTTTTGTTTATGTACTAAAAAGACTCCCACTTATAGTAGAATGTATTTAGTACCCAAATACCCACGTATAAGGGCCTCTCAGGCTCAAGTGCTAAAGAGAAAGGGCGTATTTACTAGGTTGAGCCAGCAATATTAGTATTACAATGTTGCTTATTAGGAACTTGGGTTATATATATATAAACATTCTGAGTTTGTTTGGGTTTGGATGACTTGATTTGCCCAGAGTTACCATATACACATACAAAGTCCAGTCCCAGTATACACAACTCCTTTTTTTTAAGCCCCTCATTTTTTGTGTGCTTAGAGAACATTTTCTAAATCTTACTCTTAACAGTGGTGACCAGCTTTCCACATAGTGCTTCTCGTCTGTTTCAACTAGATTGCTTCTGGTTCTTCTTTGTATCCCTTCCCATGGTAGTCACTCCGTCATTTTCTTCCTATCCAGTGGAACCAGCACAACTTTCAGAATCATTAGTGTGTGGCAGTATTTAAAATGGTTTCCTTATTCCTAGGGTTATATGCTAATCAAATAAGGTCTTTGCATGCTGCATCATTTCATAGTAACTTTATGTTCCTCAAACTCATGTATTCTCGCTTATTGGTTCTGTTGAAGGAAGGGTAAACATTAAGCTGAATGAAATCACTCTGAACTGTGATTTTATTTAGCTGCTGCAAGGAAAGCTTGTTGTAGAATGAAAGGCACACCTAACATAAGCACAGTTTTTTAAAGTGTGTTTTATATTGAAGCCCCAACTTTTTCTGTGGAGAAAATGTAAGTTTCATAAAGTTATCTCTATTGCTTGATCAGATATTTTGTAAAAAATGTTTTGGTGAATAGCGTCTTCTTATGTTTTGTTAATGTTATTTAACCTCTAAGGTGGTTTAAGCCAGACTGTAATACACACTTTTTTTTCCCTGCCTTGACATGCATTGTATTCTGCTTACTTCCAAAGTCAAGAAGAAGAAAGTGAAGATGAAGAAGATACTCAAAGTAGCAAATCTGAAGAACATCATTTGTACTCTAATCCAATCAAAGAAGAAATGACTGAGTCCAAGTTCTCTAAGTACTCTGAAATGAGTGAGGAAAAACGAGCTAAACTTCGTGAAATCGAGGTTAGTATTGCAGTGACACTTAAACTACACTGACCTTTCTTTTCTTTTACTGAACTAGGCTTCCTCTTGGAGTCACACCTTGGTACATCCTGTTCCCTCTCTGCCTAGAAACCATTATCCTCTCTGCCTAGAAACCACTATAACAGCTGACTTCCTTCAGGCCTCTTTGTGCAAGCATCCCTTCTCTTCCTGTATCCTTTTCCTTACTCTTCTGGATTTTCTTACTTCTCCTTGTTTATTTCTGTTGTGATTTTACATGTATTATGATTGTATATTATGTTTTATAGGGTTTTTTTTATTGCTTGTTTGTTTGCTTAATGTCTGTATTCCGCAGTAGGCTGTGATATCCACCAGAGGAAAGGGCCATGTCTATTTTCTTTTTATCATTGGATCTCTAGTGCCTGGCACATAGGAGATCCTCTGAATCGATTATATCTGGCATTATGAGGTCCATTACAGTTTGAATATATGTAGTATATAACTAAGAAAAGTAAGACATTTTCTGGCATGTTCAAGTTGTATACATTTTATTATAGTAGGCAATTTTTTTAGTATGTATGTACTGTTAGTGATAAGGGGAGAGTAAACATTAAGTGGGGCTTAACAATAAGGAGGAGAAAAACTTATGGGAGAGTCCAGACTATCTCCAGCAAACTTTTCCCTCTTTCTATCCCCTCCTTTTTTCATGCCTCTATTTATTACCAAGGATTTTCAGACATGTTGGAGTGAGAAGAGTTTTATAACGAGAACTTCCTGTTCCTTACCCTAAGGTGATGAAACAGTCCCAGTAAATGTCAGCAGTAGTGTCGCAGTCAGTCCATAATTGAAAATGTGCACATTAGTGATTTTAATGCTCTGTCCATTCCTGTAAGAGGTTTTTTTTTTTTGAATACCCAGTCTGCGTCGGTGTTATTCCTCTTACTCACTAATAACATCTTAACATTGGTTACCTTATTTCCACTTCTCACCTATTCACCGTTGGGCTGTTACAAGTTCTTGTCCACCTTCCTCAGATATCACCAAGCCAAAAAGTTAACAGAAGGCATTTTGTTTTAACCTTACACAGAATCATATGATGTCAATTATAAGTTTAGAGGATGGATTTCAAAGTTAAGTTGATTCATTTTTCCTGGGCTGTATCAGTTACACCCTTCATGGAATTTGTAACTCAGAACTCCTCCCAGCTTTAGTGAACTCTGCCCTACTGACCTGTGGAATTAATTGGAGTAGAAACAAAGACCAAGTTAACTAAAGATGTGTTTTCTTTATAATTGAAGTGACATTTTGATAATGAAAAATGTCAAAACAACTGATTGTTCTCAAATGTTTTCTTTATTGGTATGAAGAGAAGAAAAGTATAATTTAGCTCTTTTGCTTATCTGGGTGGTTTTTATGAACGTTATTTTCACACTATTTGTATTTTTGTGATGTGTGCACACACCCCTTAGTATACACATTTTCACACTTTGTGTTCTTTGACCATCCAGCCTCTCCTTTCTTTGCTAGACACACGACAGTCGTTTCCTTTGCTCTTGTAATACTTACCTTCACAACTTAACTCTTAACCAAATTCTAATTTTTAAATGAAGATCTTTGGAGAATCAGATACCAAATTCGTTGTCCTTGTGTTTAGATAATAAGTTCTTAAGGGCGTGAACCACAGCCCGGGCTTTAGAGCCATCTCACACTGCGGTGCTGAGTATGTGGGTCTGAGCCCGATTGCTGGAACGCTGCAGAATTTGGCTTGTCTGACAAGTGGCTTTCACATAAGGGAGTTTTGTGTTGATGTTATATTCGGACCGAGTATTTATCAGTTGCTACCTTGCTATAGTTAATGTTTTTTTCTTTTTACACACTTTTTCAAATAAAAGACATTTTTTAAATTGAATTTATTGGAGTACAGGTTTCAAATATACAACTCAATAAAACATCATTTTCACACTGTGTCCTGGGCCCATTGCCCCAAGCAAAGTCTTCTTCCATCCCCATTTTCCTCCCTTTGTCCACCATCACCTGTCCCCACCCCTCTTCCCCTCAGGCCATTACCACACTGTTCCCTCTGTGTTGTCTGTGTCTCCGGGCTCCGTGTGTATGTTGTTTTTACTTAACCCATTCACATTCTTTCATAAAGGCGCCCCCCCCACCAGCTGTCCATCTGTTCCAGGTGTTCCTGCCTCGGTTTCTGTTTGGTTTGTCAGTTTATTTTGTTCATTAGAGTCTAACATATAAGTGAGGTCAGATGGCAAAGCAGTACTTGAAAAACTAGAGTATTGAAAAACATTCATCTCTTACCTCACAGCTCAAAGTGATGAAGTTTCAGGATGAATTGGAATCTGGAAAAAGACCCAAGAAACCAGGCCAGAGCTTTCAGGAGCAAGTAGAACACTACAGAGATAAACTGCTACAACGAGTAAGGACTAAATATCAATCACATGTGTTTTCTAAAGTTAACTGGTTTGACTACCTACAGTATTGGTATATTGGTGTATTAAGGAAAAATATATTTCAAATTACATCCTTGGATGTGTAAATAACTGAATACTGGTAGATAATTAAGAACATGTGAAGTTTGATGTATCACAGTTATTTCAACTTGGAAAAGTGTTAGGCCATAGCATAATGTTTTATTGTAAGTACTACCTGTAAACAAGAAAATCCTGCTGGGAGTATGGTTTGACACTGGAAGACCTTGTAGGAAGAGTGTTTGTGACAGTGAGACACCAGCAAACATGAGAAGTGGCATAGAGACAAAAAGGTGGAAGTTGTGGTCAAGAAAGCTCACTTAGGACTCCTTTCTGTTATTTTCAAGGAGGGATAGCAAGTGGCAGCCTACTTCATTAGTGAACTCTAAACTTTTGAGGAACCTGAAACTCTCGTACATTTAAAAATCTGTAGGGGTACGTAGGATTTTAGTACAACCCATGTGATAATTATTGAGAGAACCCAGGAATTTTATTGTGGCAGCTATATCTTGACTTAAATAAAAAAAGATGATACAGAAAGAGAAGTAGGAAAAAGCTAGAAGGGAGACTGTCACGACAGAGCTGTTAACGGTGTGGGACTGGTGTTGGGAGCAGTAGCATGGTGACGCACCTTTGGCGCTGCAGTGTCCTGTGGGCTCCTGGGACCACTCTGCTGTGCGCTTGTGCAGCTTGCTTTTTCTCTGTGAAACTGGGTTGATTTTGCAGTCTCAAATTTGCAGGATTGTGAGTTAGATAATAGCTACTGTTATGTTTCATTATTGAATAAAAATGCTTATAATATTTTAAGTATTTTAACTATAGTTTGATTTCTATAAATTTTCAATGAGTCAATACATCCACACATCACCAGAGGAAGTTAGTCCCCTCAGCATCAGTTTAAATTTGTACTCTACGTTATGTATTTTGAATAAAGCTAAATGAGATTTGTTTAAAGATGCTGTGTATCTGCACGAATCTCTTAGTAAATGGTGGCACATGTTGATCTTTATGGGAGACTTTACTTCAGGAAGCTGGCTGACCCTGATGGCACTGCTACCCAAATGACCAGTTTAGTCCTCCTGCATTCCAGATTGCAGTGGGGAAGGGGGCTGTGTTTCTGGAAGGTGTCTGCGAGGAGTCAGCAGACTGTGGCCATAACCTAGTTTTTGTAGATACACTTAACAGATCACAGCCATTCTCCAGTGGGAAAGATGAATACTTTTGACAGTAACTGTATGGCCCACAAAGCAGAAAATATTGACTATATGGCTCTTTGCAGGAAACACTTGCCAATATCTGATAGAGGTTTCTTACCAGCTCTCAGATACTTTCTTGATACATACAAGTCAGAGAAATTAAATTCCTTTTAGTGAAGATCTGAGTTGGCTCTGTGGGATCATTGTCTGTAGCCACTCCTTTAATTGTATAATGAACAGAAATTATAGTTTCAAGTGAGAAGTGGCAGTTGTAGCATCTGAGGATAAGGAAATAAGTTTTTTTTTTCTGTTAATACAGTTGTATGGTCACATAGTCAGTTTTTAATAACATAAAGTAGGATTTAAAATTTCCAATTCAGTTTCAACTTGTCTCTCACTAATAAGATTTTCTGATGGATGATTATTGTAATTAGCTGTTTCTACTTTTCAGTGTATTGCTTTGGTAATAGCTCTCTTTTGATTCAATCAATTTGCTGTACAATTAGCAGTGCTCCCATTTTATTGGAATCTAAGATGGCAAGGTCAGTGTATTGTTAGTTTTTTTTTCCACTTTCTCCATAGAGGGAGAGGCAGCACTGTACAGGTAGAAGTTATGAGCCTTAGCTCTAGAGGTTGAGCTCTAACCCAGGCCTCATTCTGTGTGACCATGGGCATGGTACTTAACCTTTCTGAGGCTCAATTTTCATCTCTAGAACTAGCATGAAAGTGCTGTTCCTATGGGTGTTTTGAAAGGAATACATGAAATGGTATATGGAAAGTCGTTTGGTAATTGCCTGGCCTATGGTAAGCACTTGGTAAATATTTAGCAGCTGTCTCTGGTATCACTCTTAATATGCAAGGTAAGTAGAAGAGATGAGTATTTCTGAAAGAGTAGGAAGTATTTTTTTAAATGGTATTGTACATTCAGTAGTAATTTAAAATTAGTTAAGTATAATAGAAGATAAGGTATTATGTAAATGAGATCAACCCAGATTAGTATTTTTTAATGACTTAAGTATTCTTTAAAAAAAAAAAAAACAGGAGAAAGAGAAAGAATTAGAAAGAGAACGAGAAAGAGATAAGAAGGATAAAGAAAAATTGGAATCTCGCTCCAAAGACAAGAAGGAAAAAGATGAGTGTACTCCAACAAGGAAAGAAAGGTATGACATTTCTCATTTGATACCTGTACTGGTTTTAGGATTTAGAGTGATGTTCCATTTTGTAATATTTTCATCACCAATTCCAACAAACTGGAAAACTATTTTTTCACAATCAACATGTTTGGCTCCTACTTACAGGAAGCAGAATTAGCTGAGAAATGGGACATTTAGCTGGCACTTGGCTTAGGTAACTGGAACATCATCCTTTTATCCCCTTACATGGTTTATAGTGAACCTTAACTAAGAGTTCAGTTACCATATTAGGTATCAAACATAAGGCTTCAATTACTAAACAGCTTTGCTGCATCTTTCTTGTGCTTCCAGTGTGAGCACTCCTTCTGTGCTGAGTTGCCACCTATAAATTTGAGTCTCCCAGTCCTATCTCGAAAGGAGATTGTGTGCATAGACTGAGGACTTACTCCTCACTTTGTCTTCATTCTAATAAAAATCACTTCTCTTTTAGTTTTTATTTTTACTTTTATAATCCCTTAATTGTCTTATTTATTAGTGAAAATGGCTTCAGTTAACTTTTTTCCTAAGAAAAACCAGGTGAATGCAAATAAAATTCTGGTTTAGTCACTCTCCACATAGTTACAAATAGCATAGTTATTGATTAAATAGTAAATTTATTACTTTTTTTGTCATTACTTTGATGTAATTTCAGTTTTACAGAAAAGTTGCATGAATAGTGTAAAGAATTTCCAGATATCCTTCACCCATGTTCCCCAAATGTTAAATATTTCTACTTTTGCCCAGTCTTCTTTTTCCCTTCCTCCTTTCCCCAACCATTTCAGAGTAACCTGCCAACATGATGCCCCATTTTTCTTATATAATCCACAATAAAAGTTTAGCATTAAAAAACTTAACTGCTTAGAGACCTTAATGAAGTTTTGTCCAATGTCTCCATAATCTTTCTCATAGCAAAAGAAAATCCAATTTAGTTGAATTTAGTTTTTTGTCTTGATCAATCTGTCTTTAAGACTTAATTGGTTCTTGGTATAAAGGGCTTAGAATGCTGTTGGAAGGTAACATCACTAAGGTTAGTGAAATGAAGCTAGTGTAAACTAGTAGGAGTTAATAGCTAATCTGCTAGAAAGAAATTGAATATCTGATCCTTTGCTCACTATGGACTGTTCTGGGGGCTTTGTTCCATAGGAAAAGGCGACACAGTACGTCCCCTAGCCCATCCCGCAGTAGCAGTGGTAGACGAGTGAAGTCCCCGTCACCAAAGTCGGAGCGGTCCGAGCGTTCAGAAAGATCTCATAAGGAGAGCTCACGGTCAAGGTCATCTCACAAAGACTCTCCTAGAGATGTTAGCAAAAAGGCCAAAAGGTAAATGCAAATCGGTTTTTGCAGTATTTCACACACCAATATTTCACACACCAATTTCCTTGTTACTCCACCAGCTTTTAAAAATAATTTGGTTGGTAGCCTTTTTTTTTTAAAGGATTTCAGAAAAAAAGTAAAAACCAAAGAGAGAGCCTTTCATGTTAGAGTATGCCTTCCCACCTCCCCATACACATCTCGTGACTAAAGCACAAGAAGGCTTCCAACAAGTAAAGACCAGGAAGAGTTTAGCTGCTTTACTTTTCGTTGTGTTCTTCTTTAGTTTCTAGAGAATATTCTTTGATTTTTGTCAAGGCTGAAAGAAAAATGCATCTCCTATTCCTCCTGCAATCTTAATAGCATGTTCTTGGGTAGATACTTATGAAAATAAATACCATTTCAGTGTATAATTTAGTGTATGCTTTGTCCTTATAGTTCCAGAAAAGTGGTTCAGAAATGTTTTACTTATCTGGTGCTATTTTCTTGAGAGCTAAACTTTATTATTGTAAGCATTTTACTAAAATCTTTACAAAATAGATAAGTACTTGTGTATATGTACATGTGTATACATATAAATGCATTTATTTATTTGGCTGTCTTCATGAACAGCACTCACAAAATCATGCTTTCTCAGTGGTTTCCTTGAGTGATACTATAATAGTTGGAGCCTTTTCCCTCAAAAAGATAGGCTGCAAAGCTATCTTGGGTTTAAAATTTCTGAATGGTATTAGATGCATTTTGAACTTTATCTTGTGGATTTAGATATTCAAGCTTGGGGGTGTATCAGTAACTTGGGGAAATTGTTAAAACTGCAAGTCCCCAATCCCCACCTTGAGATTTGGGTTCAGTAGAGCAGTATGGTAAGGCTCAGCAGTTTCTGTACAAAACGTGTGAGAAGAGAGAGTGTGTGTGCACTGAATGGGCAGAATAGAAATCTGGGAACTTGACAGCCTCTTGTATCTTATCTCACTGATGTTTGTCATTAAAGCTCATTGTAGAGAACTTAACAAGTCAGTTTGAATCACAGGGGTACTGTGATAAATTGTTTTTGTTTGTTTCCTCAGATCACCATCTGGTTCAAGGACACCTAAAAGGTCTAGGCGATCACGGTCTAGATCCCCTAAAAAATCAGGGAAGAAATCCAGATCCCAGTCCCGATCTCCACACAGGTCTCATAAAAAGTCAAAGAAAAACAAACACTGACATAAAACTTTAAGATGCTGTCACTTATTGGAAATGCGATTTTGTTTTGTGCCTGAACGGTCTGTTTTGTTTTGTTTTTGTTTTTTTAATGAAAGAGCATTCCTGGGGTTTTTGTTCATTTGTCTGTGAACGCATGTGTACATTCATGAGTAACTGCATCTGTAGACCTGTCATTGTTTTATATTGTGTAAATTACTTTTGTTGTGGCTGTTTTCAAGATGAAATTTTTATTGTGATGAATTTCATCAGAAATGTGTACAATGGATCTGCTGGCAGTAGTAGTATTTTTGTTTTAGGATGCTGTGATTTAGCAAAACTAATACAGATGTCTTCCCCCATTTTGTAGCTTTGACAATTTGGATTAGATTTCAAATAAAATCTGAAGAGAAAACCATAATGTTGTTTTTTTGCCCTGTTGGTGACATCAAGTCCCTTAAAGTCTTACTGAGTTTAGCACTTGTGTTGTGTTTCTATACCTAATGCACTTTACAAGCTCCATTGTTCAAGCAGCTCAAGTTTTATGTTTAGTAAAATGACTATAAAAATTAGGGGACCTGAGACTTCTATTTGGTAGGTTCTCCAACCAGTTTCTTCAGTAAGGTTCTCTTGAGTAATACTAGTACCCAGAGATCAAAAGACGAGGTGAATGCAGCATGGCCTTTTGTTAATGGAATGGCTACCTAAAATATTTTTTCTTTTTTTCAAAAAAGCAGTATGATTTCAGTACACTCAGCCTATGTCCTGAGCAACTACTTATTATTGGGGGAAGATTGAGTCTCCATCTTTTGATTTTTTCATCAATCATGAAAGAAGTTTATTTATAAAATGTTTTCTAACAAGGGTCGGCTGTAGAATTTGTTGTTTGATAGTTGCCCCCGATAGCCCTCTGTAGGTTATCTTCACACCCCGAGCTTGTGTATGCTGCCAGGTTCTGTTTGAGGAACCTTTGGGGTTTTCTTGGTTAGTTTGGTTTTTTTTTTTAGATTTAATTTTAGCTTTAATTAAAATTTAAAAGTGAAACAGTTAAGGAAACTTAACATCCAGTGGTTTGTAAATTCAAGGTGCAGAAGTTGATTTAAACATTTGCAGAGTTAAAATCTGTTATGCCGTGGGAAAAAATGGCTGTGGTCTGAGGAAGAAATAGGAATCATTGTATGATATCAGTCATAATATTGCTATAAATGTAATGGATTAAAGGGCTGTGTGGACCTGAACTGACGCTGCTCTTCTTGAGTCTGCCCCCGTTTCTCCTTCAGGCACTTCATACTGTGGTTTGGTGTGTTTTATTCCCCTTAAAAGAAAGAGTAGAAAAATATTCCAATAGTAGCTTGTTTTGTGTTAGCTTGCTTTTTAAAAACATCTTTTCAAGTCGTTTGCCTAGTCACAAAATAAAATAAGCTCTACACATTTGGGGGGGGGGTAGGTGTATTAGCTCAGCAGTGAGGCGTGCCATTTCCAAACTGGGCAAACCTACAAAAGCTTTAGAAATGAGCCAATCAGATTATTTTACTTAGTGGTCATCAACATGCAGTATTGTTTGGAGGTTATTCTGTTATTCAATCTCTCATTTGTCCATATTGTCATGAAATGTTAATTATTCTAAATGTTGCACAGAATATACACAAACATTTGGTGCTAGTTTTTAAAATCTACAAATATAGCCATTTTAAAGTTACATGGTTTTATTCTCAGTTTATTGCCTGGGAGAATGGACTTTATATAATTAATTACCTTTTTTTGCAAAAATAATAATGTTTGAGTTGCTGCTGATTTGGACATTCCATAACTCTGGTTTCTAGTATAGGGTTCAAAATTAGTCAGGTAAAGATTTTGCCAGTCAGGTTGCGTGGAATGCTTGCTTCCTTCTCTCTTAAAAAATATCCCGGAGAAGTAGGAGTGAATAGAAATTGTTAGGTCAGTTTTGGGTGCTTATTTGTAGCATTTTTTTCTACTGCCATGAGATTTTGCAGTTCTTTTGTTGTGGATACAGAGACAGTGAGCATCGTTTACTCACAGTGGGTAAGACCAGCTTCCTTTCGGGTGGGTGGTGGGGATTGCTTAGGGTGATAGAATATGTATTCTCTGAAGTTTGTTAATGTGTATATTAGGTTGCATTGGGGTTTTTTTTCTGGAATTCCAAGTAACATTGTTAGGTAGGTTATTTGCAATTTTACTCAATGAGAAAAATGTCTAAAGTAAGCCTGTTTAATTCTCCATGGATTCTATGACATTTTCATGGGAAATATTCTACCATATTTTTATAATAGCATATTACTCATGTTTCCTATCTAAAAAACTCTTAATTGGATGGTGAAATTTCTAAAGGTTGACTAATCTGTTCCCAGGCAGGGCCTTCTATTTGCAGGAAATGCCCTGTTCTGGCTCAGTGATGGACAGTTATATATAGCTATGTCTTCTGTCATAGCTATATATAAGGAAATCCTCTGTTGTCTAGTCTTCTTAGAGGGTGTAAACCCTCTACCCTCTAACCTAACATTTACAAACAGGGATTCCTTATCAAGTTAATTACTATTTAATCTCCCTCTCTTCTATAGACAAGAGAAAATACAAGAGTAAATAGTGGTCTATTTCTTGGCAAAGAGAGACCTTTGATTGAAAGAGTTGTGTTTGAGAAAATTTTTTTTTGACATATTTACTTACTACTGTTAGTAAGTGTACAAACATTTCAGAACTGTAACATGTTGAGAACGTAGAGATTAAAGAACTGAACAAAGAGCGCTGGCTCCAAAGAAGGCTCTTATTTGGTTCAGAATGTTTTTGGCTTTTAAGCTAAAGTTTGCAGAAGTTATTATACACTGACCTAATTTTTCTTTATTGCAGACCATTCCTGTGGGCTTACCTTTAGTCTTTTATCCTAATTAAAGAATCTTAGAAGGAGGAAATTCTTGTATTTTGTTCCCCCAAACTTGAATATTCTTGAGCACTTGAAAATATATTTTAAGATATTTCAGTTGTGATCTGATTTAGGCTTATTAAAAATATTCTACACACATTTGCCTCCATGTTGGTGTAAGTTCTGAAAAATTATATGGCCATGATAATATAGTTTATTATTTTGATGATTAAAAATGAGAGCACATTACTCTGTTTGCCAAAATGACTTAACCTATTCTCAGATGCCACAACAGTATGATTTTTTTAGCAGAGAAAATTGTTTTTCAAAAGAAATAGTACCACTTTTCTAAGACTGTACATTTAAGAAATAAGAGCTTTTTTCCTTTGTTTTTCTCTTCTCTTTTAATGGGAAAGCTAATTACAGGAAATTCACTGTAGGTACTAATGACAGTACTAGTATAAGTTTAAAGGACATGTGACTAAAAAACTCAGAGCTTGGTTTATTCATATTTCATATGCGTGTTTTAGAATAGAGGTTAGGAGGTGTTTAATTCATTACCCTTTTGGCTTTGCCTTATTTTTTTTTATCAGTGTCCCAGGACTTAGATAATACACAAATGCAAAAACCCCAGGGAAGTGCTGTGAGGACAGACAGAGGGGACCACCCCTGGTCACACGGTGCCACCTCATGGAGTTTTGTGTACCTGGATTCTTTGTGTAATTGGTTATTTATTTAGTTTTGTAGATCTGTAGATAAAATGTTCTCGTTCATTTTCACATGTAAATTATGCTTGGAATACTTGTGATTTCTCTTTTAACTTCAATAAGCTCTTGTACATTTTATCTTTGGTGATTTTAAATATCAGGAAAGACTATTTTTTGGAAATGAGAATAATATTGTTGAAATTGGCTCAGCTGAATGTTCTGCAGGAAGACAATTTTGGGAGGTGAGCCGACTCCATAATGTAGTTACTCCTGGTGTGCGGACCCAGCTGATTGTGGGCCTGCTTTGCAGAGTGTCACTTCGGTTTTTCTACACCGAGATCGTGCAGTTACAGGCAAAGGGTGTAGAACTTGCCTTTTGTTGTCGTTGTTCTGACTCTTGGTTACTTGAATAAAAATACGTTGTTTTCATAGCAAACTTTAGACTCTTACGTAATTTTCTCCATGTAGTTTCCTGATGCAGGCCCAGTAAACCAGGGCCTAGCGTTCGGCAGCTTTCTTCCATGTCAAATGGGTGGTGTGTCACCTCTATCGGTTGTAGCTAAAATGTTACCACATTTTACATGTTCAAACTGTAATAAAATAGTTTTATGATAGCTTATTTTCTTGACTGGGGAATTGTGTTTCCTTATTGGTTCCCCCTTTTTTAAACAGTTACTTTGTTCTATTTTACTTCATTGAGGAAAATTCCAAATATATACAATAGTAGAATTAAGAACCATCAACCTGCAAATATCAACCTACTAGTGTGTATTTAAATATTTTGTTTTTAAAGCATAATGACTGACAGCATCATTATGTTCAAAATAATTCATTTTTCCTCTAAATTGTTATTTTTAATTTTGATAAAATACAACCACATTCACCATCATAACCACTTTTAGGTGTACAGGTAGCGTGCTGAGTGCGTCCACGTTGTGCAGCCGGTCCCCGTAGTGTTTCATCTCACAAAACGGGGTCTTCACCTGTTACGTTCCCCTTTTTCTCTCTTCCCCTCACCGCTGGCTGGCAGCCTCCGTCTTGCTTTCTGTGGTTCGGCTGCTCCAGATACCTCACGTAAGTGGAATCACATGGTGTCTCTTTGTGACTGGCACATTTCATTTAGCGTAACGTCCTCGAGGCCCCTCCACATGGTAGCCTGTGCACCGGTTCTTTTTTAAAGCCTGCTTTTTCTTTCAAGTTTCTGTAAGTCCTTATGGGACTCGAAAAGGGTTTGTCCCAAATGGCACATAGGTGTCTTTTATTCTGAGCAAAACCTTCAAAAGAAAACAAAGTGTATGTGCCAATTACTCTACAGCACTTTCTTTACCATTTTTATCACTTTTCATGCTGTGTTCTCTTTCATAGTTATGTATGATATATTAATTTTCAACACTTCATAGCATGGAGTTTTTCCTGATGAAAGGGGAAGTAATGTTTTGGCATTTAGTAAACTCAGTGTTTGGATTAGATACTTACTTTGCTATGGAGTCATATTTAGACTTGAATACCAGCTCATCTTCCTCATTGTGTGACCTTTTGGAACCTTATTTTCTCACACATAAAATGGAGTAGTAACCTTGTGTGTTTATCATAAGGATAAAATCACAAATCACTGGCAGGCAGTTGTCATGCATAGAAGTTAAAGCTCATAAGCATTCAGTATTTCTGAAAACTAATGATGGGAACATCTTCTAAAACAGAGTAACACAATTCCATAGCATTGGTACCTATAAAAGATACTTTCTTTTACTTGGTTTGTAGTTAACAGATTTTGGAAACTTACATTTGGGGATATTACAGTTTATTGCACACTGAGTGCAATAATAATAAACGATCACTTTATAATCTGCTGGCCTGCTCTTCTAGACATTTAACTCTATGAGAAAAACATTTTTTATTTTTGTCAAGTGAATTTTTAGAAATATGTTCTATTGTCATTTATTATTGTAGAATCGCATAAACCAGAGTTCCTAAAAGGGGGCCCATAAAAGAAAATCTCCATGTAGACAGTTTAAATAGGATATATATGGAAAGAGCCTGGAGAATAGTATAAAATATGCTGCGTGAGATTTTTTGTCCAAGTCCAAAATCAAAAAAGAAAAATCTATACCAATTATCAGAACTGAGTAGCAGTGTACAATTTTCACAAAATGAATGGACAGAGTAGTTTCCTGAAAGACTAAAAAGAAAGTTAATAATGTGTAATTGAACTTATAGTATGTATTTTGCAAGTTAAAATTTTTATTTTCAGATGACATAGAAATAAGAACTGTACCATAAAATAACTACAACTATAGAATTTGACAAGGAAGTGCCACTTTAAATTCTCAAAAATAATAGCTTTGCATTATGTCCTCAGGACATTTGTGAAGCTCTGGAAACTGCACAAACACGAGTTTGGAAGAACAAAAGTTTGATTAAAAACATTACTTGGTCTCCCATCTAGCTGAAACACTGAAATGGGAAAGAAGCATCACCTCTCTCTACACTGACTTTCTCTGAGCAGCCAACAGTTCTATTATGTGAAGTGCGTTAGATGAGTTTTCAGCATATTTTGTTTTATTGCAGTTCAATTGCTACAGGGGTGAGCAGTTGATTAAAAGCATTTAGGAAAGTGCTTTTCAGATGGTTTTTGGCCGCACTAACATTTCAATAAAGGATTTGTCAAATTCTTCATTTATTTCTGGGAAATTAAACTATCTGGGCCTAATGTAAGCCTCTATCATGGAATGTAGTAAGCTATCAAAACTAAAAGGTGTTGTAAGTAGATTTTTTATCTGTATATTCTCCAATCACAGCACCATGTAGCTAATGTGAATTTTAACTCTTGAGTTTCCAGACCACCTGTGTGTGTGTCCTGAGTGTTTCATAGGGCACTGACCCGTGACTTCTGATACGTCCTGTTTTCAGAATGTGTCCTCCCTAGAGCATGTCCAGCACTGTACCAGGCACTATACATGCGGGGGAATGACAAGCAGAAATCTCACTCAAGTACTTCTCAAGATACTGGTTTAATTCTGAACTGATTGCCTTAAAAGCATGATTAATTTTACTTAAATGGCAGGCATATGTTAGAGAAAATCTTGAAGCAAGGAATGATGATTGTACTTGTTCTCCTCACTGACACACACTTGTCAAAACTTCCAATTATTTTTTATTTGCATGTATTTTGTACTGAAACAGTGTGGTCTTCATTTTGTTTATTATGTAATAAAACCCAGCTGATAATGTATGAAGAATGAGAGACGTTTGGTGCTCAGATAAAGAATCACTCTGCCTACTGTGTATTTCAGTTTATAATGTGGTAAGTTGGAGACTTCAGCTACCTAGATCTGTTCAACATATTTCTAGAACAGCTTATGTTCGTCGTTAACAATTGTGACTGGTCCCACCCTACCCAGTAGAGTCATGATTCTCTTCAAGTGCCATAGCCGGTCACAGTGGGATTCAGACTACTTAGCAACGCAGATCACCACCTCATAGCTTTCCTTGTACCTCTATGTCCTTGTATCCCGTGGATGATGGCGGGGTGCTGGGGAAGTCTTCAAGTACTTGAGTATGCTAATACCTGTCCCTCTTTATCCTAAACTTTGGCCTTCCGTCATTTTACCTTGATGTGTGCTCACATGCACTCACCGGGTATCCGAGGCCCCTGGAGGACCTTGCAGAGCACCGTAATGTCTGTGTGGAAGGTGGTTCTTCTGGTGCAGGAGACCCTTTTGATGCAAATGGAGGAGATAACATACTTTGAGAAAAAGGAGGACTTGCCTTCCCCTCCTTACCTCTTCGGATTTCATTGTGCTTATTTCTTTCCCCATTTTCTCTCAAGCTTTTCGTTCTTTCCTTGCAGACTGTGTTGCAGACAAGGTAAATATGATAAATAAACTGTCCAATCTTGGCTCAAATGATGTTTCTTTCTGATTAATTTGTGCCGATTACTTTGACCAAAACAGTGCCCAGTGCACGAAGAAAAGAGGCAGGCTGAGAAATATCAGATGTTATCACTTCCATAATCTCATGTGTGAATGGGTAGTTGTCAAACCTCAGGGATATTTTGGGTGGAATGTGATTTTTAAAGACAAATTTCTGACCATGATCCTATTCAATAAATCTGGGTTAGCTCCCACAAGGCTTGAAAAGAAGAAAGCCACGCAAGCCGAGGGCCTCCTTGCAATCCCAGCCCTTGGTGTTTTGTGGCCCAAGATGACTTGGCCAGCCAATCAAAATGCTACCTGGACTCCAAAGATCCAGGGACTCCCTTCAGCCTTCCAAGCACAGGTTCCAGTCACTTCCCAGCTGTGTGGCCTTGGTCAAGTTGTTTAACCAGAGGCACTCTGAGTCCATTTTGTCATCTGCAGAAGGAATTTGCCATCCACTCACCAGGGTTCATCAAGCTTGAGTGTCTGCTATACACGAGACACTGTTCTGGGTCCTGGGAATATGTGATGATGAACAGGACAGTCTCGTTCATCCTTAGTCATGGAGTGTGCATGCTAAAGCGAGCAGCCAGACCAAATCAAGTGAGATTATTTGATGGCAAAATGCATTGGGGGGAAAAAGACCAAGTGGGTGAGGATTACCTTTTTAGATAGGGTGGTCAGACGTCCTCCCGGAGGTGTGGTGTCAACTGAGACCTGGAGTAGGTGGTGCTGGCTACAGGGTACTGCGTGCTGCAGGCTGAGGGAGCCCTGGCGATGGATGTTTGGGGGGGAGGGCAGTGGTGCTGAGGAATGGGAAACAGTCATTGTAGCTGTAGTCCTGTGAGGAGAGGAAGGGTTGGCATGAGAGGCTAGCAGGACTTAAAGGTTTTAAGCAAGGAAGTGGGCTACTTGCAAATCGCTCTGGCCACTGTCACGAGCATGGGGGGAGGTGGCTGGAGGAGAAGCAGGGGTGCCGGTTGGGAAGGTGTTGGCTGTGAAGACCACATGGGATGGTGTGAGTGGCATTGACCCAGGCACACAGCAGCTTCCTGTTAAATACTGGGCTGGCCAAAAAGTCTGTGTAGTTGTTTCTGTAAAATAACATGTTTTTCATTTTTACCAATAACTTTACTGATTTGAGCATTTTGAGTATGTTGGTTATCACCTGCTATTGGCTTCCAGTGGGTAGGGGCCAGGGTGCTGCTAAACATCTTCCAATGCATAAGACAGCCCCCACTTAAAAGAATTATTTGGCCAAAATGTCAATTGTACCAAGAAACTTCACAAACCACTTTTGACACATTTAGTCACAGCCCCTTCTCCATACACTGCACAGATCTTTTTTGTATGTTTTAGTTGTGTTTTTACCTTTCTTGGGACAATAAAGCACAATTACCCCCAAAATGTTGTGTATGTTCCTCCATCTTCAATATTAAAATAGCTGCAGAAAAATTTACCGTAATAATTTTTTAAGAAGTGTACATTGATGCGATGCGAGAGCTGTCACAATACAATCTGACAAAATTGTTTCAAATGAAGTTAAAGGACAACTAAGCACCACCGGAGTGACCACACGGGGAAAAACTAAGTGAACTTTTTGGCAAACTCAATAATTCTGCCTTATCTTTTTAGCTAATGATTCCCATCCCCACACCCACCCTCCACAGTGGCTACATTTAGTTCACCCTGAGATTAGTTGGACTCTGACTTCAGTCTTAATCTAAACAGAACAGGACACAGCACCTTTGTTGCTCGTAGGCTGGTACGTGAGGGAATTACAAACTAGGCCAGCAGTCCCCAGCCTTTTCGGCACCAGGGACGAGTTTCGTGGAAGACAGTTTCTCCGGGGACTGGGGTTGGGGGGGTGGTTTGGGGATGATTAAAGCACATTACATTTATTGGGTACTTTATTATTACATTGTAATATATGATGAAATAATTACCCAACTCACCACATTTTAGGGTTAGCGTGTGAACTTCCCCAAACTGACAAGTGCACAGTGTGGAAAGAGGCACGGACAGAAGAGGTAAATAAAATAATGGGTGGGGCATGTGTGGACTAAAGTGGCAGATTCGCATGTGAAGCCTGCCACCAGGCGCGGCGTCTCACTCACTGATAGTTTCGATATGAGTCTGCAGGCAATCGACTTACTACGGTCTCTGTGCAGTCACACCTCTCTGCTAAGGATGATCTGTATGTGCAGCCGCTCCCCAGCATGGCATCACCGCCTCAGCTCCACCTCAGATCACCAGACGTATTCTCACAAGGAGCACACAACCAGATCCCTCACATGCGTAGTTCACGGTAGGGTTGGCGCTCCTATGAGAATCTAATGCAGCCCTGATCTGATGGGGGCGGAGCTGAGGTGGCGATGTGAGCGATGGGGAGCAGTGTAAGTACAGATGAAGTTTCCCTGGCCAGGCAGCAGCTCACCTCCTGCTGTGCGGCCAGGTTCCTGACAGGTCATGGATCTAGCAGGGGGTTGGGGACCCGTGGTGTAGACAACAAAGCATCCTTTCCTACCTTTAGTACCACCCACTGCTCTACTACCTGCTGCACTGTAGGTGTTACTTGGAAAAAGATGTGGTCAAGTAAATGGGGGAAACGTGGCTACAAAGGCTTCTTCACAGCAATCTTCTCAGAACCGCAAATATGTGCTGTGTGTCCCTGTGTAGGAGACAGCGTGTCCTGTTTCCCAAACTTGGCTGATCTCCGAAGGCTCGGGTTCCACTGAACGTACTCTGGAAACCTTCACACTGTGATTGGGCAACTCTTTCAGTCCGGTGATCTGGGGAGTGGGTGAGGTAGGTGTGCCAGTGTCCTCGGGCACAACAACAGAGACCGTCTCGAGCTAGGTTAGGCAAAAAGAGATTCAGTGGAAGCCTGTGGAGACTCAGAGAATGACAGGACAGCTGGAAAGCCAGATGTGGGAATGGACCGGAGATGAGAGCTTTGGGCAGAGGGAGCCCAAGTCCAGCAGTGGGCAGTCTGGCCAGGTCCCCACCAGGCAGGGTCACAGCTCCAGCTGTCTTCAGCCTTTGTCCTCCTGCTGGAGGTCTGGATTCCAGGAAGGGGACATCTGATGGTCCCCTTTCCAGGTCACAGACTTTCAGAAAATACAGCTGTAATGGCAACAAACCATCGTTTACTATACTTTGCCAAGGTCTTCTAAGAAACTTGCATTGTTTTTACTTAATTCTAAATTATACTTTGATGAACGTCATTATGCATGCCATTTTTGTTTTCATTCTTTTAAAATTTTTTTGGATGATTCCCAGAGATGGAATTCTTGGGTCAAAGAATATAAACACTTAAAAATTCATGTGATGCATTTGCCAACTTTCTTCCCCAAAATGTACTATTTTAGACTTTGTTTAATGTTGGGGAGTGAGTATTTTACCGTACTTTTGCCAGCATTGGGAATGCTGGTTTCCATGTTGCACGGAGGTACCAGGAACATTTCAAAGAAGAGGCTGAAGCTGCGGGGGCTTTTGTTGGGTGGTGAAAACTGGGGGGCAGCTGGGGGAGGTTTGTGATCTCCGAGTATGATCTAGTTTGGAAATAACATTGGAGGTCTTAAACTTGAGTTCTTATGTGCAAGTGTGACTCAGAAGTCCCCCTCCTTTGCCATGATAGACAATGAGGTCCTCATGGACCAGGTAGCCCCATGGACTGTGATTTTAGGGAGAGGTCCCAGAGCCCCAGGGCACCTTCTGGAAGAATGCATCTGAACTGGGTCAGAGCACCGTGTTGCCCAGTAAGGGAATCCGTTCAGGAGCTACGGCCTCTGCCTGCTGTTTTGAAGAGACCTCTATGCCAGAGTCAGGCAACTTGGGTTCTTCCATAAATTAGCGTGTGCACTTGAGCAAGAAGTTCTGTCTTTGAGCCTCAGTTTCCTTGTGAGTCAGTCAAATCACTGTTTCCCAGACACCGGTCCGTGGACCCGTGAGATCAGATTCATATGGGAACTGTCAGAACTCAGATTCCGAGTCCCCACCTTAGAGGTCCTGGTTTAGCAGGTCTGGGGCGGGGCCTTGGGCCTGAAACACATGAAATTCCTTTTAATTATGGAAAATTCAAACATATACAAGAGTATAACGAAACCCCTTGAATATATAACCCAGCTTCAAAGAAACACCTTCATGGTCACTTGAATCTATAGAAATTCAACATTTTATTATTTTAATTGTACATAATCTCAGTAAGTTTCTCTACAAGATACAGACTTTAAAAAATGCACAATACTATTGTACACCAGAAATAATTGTGATCCCTTAATATCATTAAAAAAATCATGTCATTGTCTACAAATTTATAATTGCCTTATAGAAATGATTTTTTTTTTATTTTAAATTGAAATCCAGATGAGGATCCCACAGTATGATTGGTTAATATGGCTCTTAGGTAACTTTTAATCCATTGGTGTCCCTCAATTTATTTTTATTTTTAAAAAGATTATTTATTTTTAGAGAGGGGAAGGGAAGGAGAATGAGAGGGAGAGAAACATCAGTTGTGTGGTTGCCTCTTGCACACCCCCTACTGAGGATCTGGCCTGCAACCCCAGCACGTGCCTTGACTGGGAATTGAACCCATGACACTTTGCTCCCCAGGCCTGTGCTCAATCCACTAAGCTATACCAGCCAGGGCTGGTGTCTCTCAATTTAATTTTTCCCCTTTAAACTTTTTGTTGAAGAAACTGTTTTTTTGTCCTGAAGACTTTCTCACAGTCTGGATTTTGTTGAGTGCCTTTCTGCCCCCAAAATGTTTATTTTCTACAAGGCAGTAAGTTGATCTAGAAGTTTGATCTGACATAGGTTCAGAAACTTTGGCAAGAGCACTTCATAAAAGGTGGTGTGCCCCTCCATTAGGGGCACATAATGTCTGGTCGTGTTTCTTTTTGTGACCTTGGCAGCCATGGATGACCGTGGCCTGTCACCCTCAGTTCATTATGGTCAATGGTGACACCCTCCATTCTTCATTCCTTTTGCAAGTGTCAGTGGAGGTAACACAGAGGAACCTCCCTTTGCTCCCATTACTTGTCCACGGTGTGGTTCCCATAGGAAAGGGAGCCTCAACACTGCCTTTAGTCTTCAGGAGCGTTTTGATGCTGGGACATCACTAGCATCCTCCAAAGTGACCACTGAAGTTTTATTATTTTTAGTGTCATTGTAACCTCATGGATTTTAGCATTTTTGATGTGCTTTAATCCATCACAATTCTTATTCCCAGGATTCCTCTCCGTGGCCAGTGGGAGCTTCTTCAGCTTGGTCCCTGAGTCCTTTTGACGCATGACATTGGTCTTTCATAGCTTTCCTCATTTTCTGAAATGACAGAATCTCCACTGCCCAGGGTCATTGTACAGTTTTCACTACAGGCTTAAAACAACCACTTCTCATGCTTTAGTGGAGCTCATATTTTTAAAAGACTCCTGGGGTAATTCTGATGTGCAGCTAAATTTGGGGAGCACCGGCTTAGAGTTGAAGTTCCTTTCAACTCCAAAATGCTGTTTTTTTTCCTTGCCAATGAAAGTGACAAAATATATTGAAAATTATTTTTTTAATCCTCGCCTGAGGATATTGTTTTTATTACTGATTTTAGAGAGAGGAAGGGAGGAGGAGAGGGAAGGAAAGAGAGGAGGAGAAAAACATTGATTGCAGGCACCTTGACCAGAGATTGAACCCGCAACTTTTTGGTGTATGAGATGACACTCCAACAAGCTGAGCCACACTGGCCAAGACAGGAAAGAACTTTTGTATATTTATAGGAAATGAGTATATTTCAATCCCTGATATTCTTTTCCTTTGTGTGCTGCGCTTGAAATTGGTACAACTTTTTAAAATGCAGTTTGACCAAATATATCATTCCCTACATATATTCATACACTTTGACCCAGAAATCCCACTTTTAGAAATCTGGTCTAAGGAAATGATTTTTTTTAAATGAAAAAAGATACAGGCATTAAAGCTTTATTTGGAAACTAGACAATTAAGCGTAGCTCAAACATCCAAAAATAGGGAGGAGTTTGGTGGACAGCAGAGAGTTTCCTGGAAAGGACCGTTATGAGGCCATTAAATGGCGTCTGGGAGGAACGCAGCCAGATGCGAAGTTGTATGTATGACATCGTGTTAAAATATGCAGGCTAAAACAGTTTAAATGAAATATATAAAAAGTGAGAGCAGTAGGTTGGTAGACTTACTGTGATTTTTCCTTTATCTTCCCCCTTTTTCAAACTTTTTCCAAAAGTATTTAAACACATATTTTAAATTCCACACATCGGTGATCTTACATATTAAAGCGACTTGAGGACCTTGTCGTTTAGAAGCAGCAGGGGTTAGGGCAGGGGTGTCAAACTTATTTTCACCGAGGGCCACTCCGTCTCTCCATGGCTTCAAGGGGCTGAATGTAACTTTGGGACTGTGTAAATGTAACTACTCCTTAACAGTTAAACGAGAGTTCAGTGCTGCTGCCCGGTAGAAACAAGGTGGAGGGCCGTGTGTTTGCCCCCTGTGGGTTAGGGGAAGGGGGCACAGAGTGTAAGGCACAGCCCAGAGTTCAGGACATCCTGGGGGGTGATGGGCGAGAAGACATGGGCAGCGGGTTGTCCCAGCAGACATGACTGTCCTTCAGTCTTACCTCAGTTCATCTTCACTGTGCTCAGAAGCAGTCCAGCTCCAAGCTGGAGTCCTCAAAGGCCCCCGTGTCTGCCTGCTGGACAGACACCCAGGCATCTCACTGCCGGGGCGCCATGGGTCAGCTTTCACACAAGGAGTTCAGTGTGGTGGCCCGATGGCAGGGGTGACGGTGCAAGCTAGCCTGCTGAGCAAGCTGGCTTATGTTCAGGTAACCAAGGGAATTGATGGACATTACTTTGGGGCCTGCCCTTTTCATTATTAGACTTAGAACAAATCCCTTTGGGTATCCTCATTGGTATGGGAGGCATCTCTTCTCAGACACTCTCCTCACATCTGGAATGCCCTTCCCTGGCTTTTTCCCCCTTGACAGGAGGTGGTGCAGGAGGGGACACGGGGTGAGGAAGGGGAAAAAGCCCCAGGCCAACCGTGGGCCCCTAACCGCGCCTCTTTCTCGCACGCCTCCTGCCTCTGCTCCTGCGCACCGTGGCCCCGGACCGTGGGGAGGGGCGGGAAGGAAAGGCAGGCAGGAGCCACGTCAGAGGACTCGGCATGCCAGGCTGAGAATTTTCGACTTTCTCCTGGGGAACTACAGGAGCCATTGAGAGGGGATTGACGGAATCTGACCCACAACTGAAGAAAACCACTCTGGCATCCAGGTAGGAAAGACATTGGCATGAGTTAAAAATCAGCGGGAGGGCAGCCGGGCCGTGGGCCAGATGAGGCCACGTGGGCTTCAGCAGAGACGGCGGCAACAGGGTGCAGTGGGTGGATCCAGTGAGGAAAGGGGACTAGTATTTGCCAGATTTTGTTGCATTTTGCTCTTGGCACATAGCTAGACCCCTAGTATTATTAGTCCTGTGGCTGCTGTAACAAATGGCCACAAACTCAGTGGATTAAGACAGCACAGGCTTGTTCTCTCACAGTTCTGGGGGTCAGAAGTCTGAAATCCAGGTGTCAGCAGGGCTTCCGTCCTTCTCGGGGCTTCTGAGGAAAATCCATTACTTTGCCTCCTTCAGCTTCCAGAGGCCACTGTGCTCTTCAGTGGGGGCTCCATCTTCCACCCTGAAGCCCCTCACTCTGACACTGGCTCTGTTGCCACGTCTCCTTTATCCGATGTGGGCAGACACTCTGGTTTCACTGGGCCTACCCACAGAATCCAGGACAATCACCGAATCCCAAGTTTCTTCACCTAATCACACCTGCCAAGTCCTTTCTGGCATCTAGCGTAGAACAAGGGTTCTGGGATGAGGATGTGACATCTTTGGGGGCCCTTATTCTGGCTGCCACGCCACTTACCCCAGTGCCCCACACAGAGAGGTGGGGTTAGGAAGCCAAGTTCTGTGGTCAAAGGACTGAGATTTTCACCCTCTCCCTCAGGCCTGGCCTGTAAGACCGCCCGTGGGGCCTCCTGCTTCCCCTCTCCCGGCACCGAGGGCACAAAGGAGGCCAGAGCCAGAAGGTGGGGACCCCGGGACCCTGGGTGACAAGTGAAAAGCTGTCTGCACTGAGGAACATGCACACTGGACCTGGATGAATAAAAAATAAATCTCTGCATTAAGCCACTGAAATTTGGGAGTTTGTTATTAGCTAGCATTACTTACCCTGGTATCTCACCTAACTGACTATCATTCTGAATGTGAGTGAGAAAGAGAAATGAACGGTTTAGCCCCTCGGGAGGTGGGAAAGCTGAAGGCCTTTAGTCAATGTAAATATTCAACTTGGGGTACAGCTGACACACTTCTGACTTTGAGGGTCAGGTGAGTATCCTGTTCCAAAAAATCCAAATGGGAAAATAAGAATACACCCATTACATCAGTGTGAAACCTGAACAAGCCAATAGATCTACAAGGCATTTCATAAATACTTCTCCCTTCAATATATTTTTTCAAGATTTTACTTATTTTTAGAGAGAGGGGAAGGGATGAGAAACATAGGGAGAGAAATGTCAATGTGTGGTTTCCTCTCTTGTGGTCCCCACAGAGGATCTGGCTTGCAACCCAGGCATGTGCCCTGACTGGGAATTGAACTAGCGACCCCTTTTTTTACAACCCGAGCTCAAGCCACGGAGCTACATCAGCCAGGGCTCCTTTCAATATTTTTATGAGGCTTTCTCAGGAGCTCACTTCTGAATAGAACTGAACAGAGTTACAGGCAGCAAACTGAGCTGTTACCGCACTTTGATCAGGGTCCTGGAGACTTCATGGCACCAGGTGGAGGCATACGGGAGGGACGCAGGACACTGGAGGGGACGGGGCTGGGAGGCAGAGGGGCTGGACAGAGCAGTCTGGCCGGAGGTCAAGTTTTCTGGATGAAAGCAGTTTTTTTGGTGGGGGGTCTTAAGGTTTTTTTTTTAGTTCTTATATTCAGAAATAATAAGTAATACAAATGTTTGATTTAGAGTATATAAATTGTAAAGTCAAAATTCCTGGTGGTGATGGCTAATGATTTGTTGTGTAGACTTTCTGACTTTTTCCCTGTTCATGCACTAACATGCACGCAATTTTAACTGCTTTTTATATGTGCTATATCTTGGATATACTTCCTTGTCATTACCTATAAATCTGCCTTATTCTTTCACTGCTATTGATGGACAAATTTAAGTCGTATGCATTGTTTTGAACACCTTTTGAGTGTTGTGTGAGCACTTTCAGAAATCTGTCCACTGCAGGACAAATAAGTCCCTTGGAGTGCAATTGCTATATCAAAAAATTTGTAATAAAAAATATTGCACTTTATAAATTTAATGGGTTTTTTAATTTTCCTTCAAAAATACGCCAATCCTGAGTTTTTGAGGAGCAGAATTAGCGAAGTCAAGGAGGTGGGCCGGGTGTGGAGGAAAGGCGGGTGCTTGTGTGAAGGCAGCAGGAAGAACCAGGTCTCACTGGTTGGGACTGTGGGGGACCTTGGTCTTCCCAGGACCAAGCTCTGGGAAGAAAGGTGCGTGTCTGGTTTCATGCTGTGTTGTCACTGTACTGGAATTCTTAATAGTGTTTGAACGAGGGGCCCAGAAGTTACATCACTGGTCCTGGCAGCAGGGACAACAGGCCCAGAGCCATGGCCTTGTGACTCGGGGGTTGCTGCATGGACAGGACTTGGCCCTGAGGCCAAAGGGAATGGGCCCAGGGCCCATCCAGGGAACATTGGACTCTTAAGCATGGGGGGCTCACATAAGGGCCAGGAGCTCAAGGATTAGTGGCACTGGGGTCTGTTGGCACCTGTGATCACTGGCTGTTAGTGTCCTAAAACAGTGACCTGTCTTGACACTCTGGTGGCTCTGGAGTGTGGCCCCAGGACTGGCAGCAGCAGCGTCACCACTGGGAACTGGATTGAAATTCACATTTTCAGCCCTGACCCGGATCAGTGGAACTGGAAATTCGGTGGGGCCTAGGAATCCGTTTCAACCAGCCAGCCCTCCGGTTGATTCTGACAGGTGCTCAAGGATGAGATGAGAGCCACTGTGTAAACCAGCTCCGAGTGCACAGGTGACCAGTCGGAGTGGGCTTCTCAAACAGCGTAAACCTGCTGGGCTCTCAAGGGCGGAAGTGAGCCCCGGGAGGGGAGGCCCAGGAGCCCAGCATGATCTTGCCCAGGTTGGGGTGTCCCCTGCGGCTTCAGCCTGAAGGAAAAGCTTTGGACTTTATAAGTGTCCTGCAATGAACTTGTTTGTTTCTCCTTTCCCATCATGAACATAATCTGTTGGGCTAATAAAATGCCAGGTAGACCTCATTTCTGCGGCCCCCTGGTAGGTTCAAGATACAATCTATAATAAGTCTTCCTCACATAGGGGGTAAAGGAAAGCTACACAAAGATGGATACCCTAAAAGACTTATTAATCATTGAGTTCTGCTTTGGAGAAGCTAAATGGCTCTGTGTTAGCTAATAGCTTTATTAGTGTTAGCTAATAGCTTTGTGATCATATTTTAGACTCTTAGAAGTTATGTTTAAGGTAAACATCTTGGCCAAGAAAGAGGCCTCTTGGGATGTGAGAGAGTGAGAACATTAAAATTGGAAAGGGCAGCTGGAGATGGTAATCAGGTTGCGTCTCATCAAGGGGTGATATCAAAAACAGCACAGCTAATGAGGGTTGTGTAAGCTGTCTGGAGAGCCGGTCTCTGTGCTGTGCCCTGCAGAGGGGGCGTGGGTGCGCTGTGTAGAATGGACGTTACAGGCACGTGGTGGGCACTGCGGTCAAGGCCAGGGCGGCAGGGCCCTGTGCCTCTTCCCTGCTGGCTAGGGACAGGGAAGCCATTTAAAGGCACAGTGGCTGAAACTCAGGGGTGGCACACATTTTGAAACCCTGCAGAGAAAGTGCCAGTCTCTAATGGAGTGGAGGTCTTTTATTGTGCCCTGGGTAAGGGGTGTGCCAGGCTGAGGGCAAACAGAGTGCCCTACATCCCCCACCCTGGAGCCAGGGCACCCCATCCCCCTGCAGCAACCTGTGGCTAACCTGGGGGAACCATGTCCAACTGGTCACTTTTGTGCTGCTAGGAGCAGGGGCTGGACTTTCCTCACTGCCTGTCTTTCTCTTAATTCCACTTATACTCAGTGAGTTTGTCTGTATGCGGGGCACTCCCTCCAGGAGTGAGGAAGGGTGACCAGGCTTCAGAGCTGGAGAAGAGTTGCCCTCCCCCATGCCTTTAAGAGGCGTCTGGTTCCACGGGGACAGCAGAAAGTCTGCAGTCTCCCTCACAAGTGCCCAGACACGGACACTGTTTTGGAAGCACCATCCCCTAAAAGGGATCTTCGTGTTTGTCTTCTGTACCCACTGGAGACATGCCGAGGGCAGATGGGTGACAGGCGCTTCACGGAATGTTCTCTACGCTGCAGGTGTGAAAAGACGATGGGTTCAGGGTATCATAACCGATGATAAAGACTAAGCGGGATAGAATTGACTTTCCAAGTCATTGACACTGGCTGGAAAATGCTAACTTGGTCCGAGCAGCTGGCTGTGGCCCAATGCCCTGGAGCAGGGGGAGGCTCCCTTCTTCCCTGGTGTCGGCCCAGGGAGCTAGCTCTCTGTTCATCTTCTCCAGCACATTTGCAGTGAGCGACCATGAGGCTGTCGGGTGGCTTTGCAAATGGAGGCATGTGGATGCTGTCTGTACAGTTCTCAACTGTAGAGGATTAATAAGAAAACTCTTCATGAAGAGATACTCTCAAGAGGCCTGCATCTGATTTCCTTTGAGATTTCTCCCCTGTGAGTGACCTTTTCTTCTAAGCACGGGCCTCTGACATTCAGTTTCCTCGAATTTGCTGCTTTTGCTCCTGGGCTCAGCCCTCGTGATATTATTCCTGCATCCCTGGCCTGCACCTCAGATGCTGGGATTGGGGCTTGCAGCTGGTGAGAAGAAAACACTTCAACAGATGAATTCTTAAGAGATCAAGGTTTGGTTATCTCAGCAGCTCAGAAAAGACACAGGGCAGGGAGCTGAAGCAGACAGGTGAGTAAGGATCAAGTGGAATGCCTCTCAAAGTATTGGGCAGCATCAGTGGGTCTGTGGAAATAACTTGTTTTCCAGGAGGCTCCACAGATTCTGAGAAGCAGGCAGCTGCTGGGCGGCTGGATGTCCAGAGAACTGGAACTGCATTTCTGCACCCAGCCACTTCTCTGGCTTTTAAATCCGCATTTCTTTTAAGTAAATACCTGACTCAAAGACACGTTACACATACTAGTTTTGTCCATGTCACTTAGTTCTGAAGAACTGTTGCATTTTTACAAGTTGTTCTTTTCAAGAATTCAGTGAAACAGGCTGGTGTCAGCAGCTCCTGGTGTGAGGTGGGAAACTGAGGCCCACCTGAGGTCTAGCATCTTGTCTGAGCGGTGTCTTCACATTCCACATTCCAAGCCGAATGAGCCAGGGTGCTTGGCTGAGTGTAAAAGAAACTGACTCCAGCTGAATGTCCTGGAATGGCCAGCAAGGCAGGGGAGCCCCACACAGAGCACAGGCGGGAACAGAGGCACAGGCCCCGGAGGCAGCCACCTCTGTCCAGACGGATGCTCATGGGCTCCACCTTCTCGAGGCTGGCCATCCGAGCCGAGGTCACCAGCCTGAGTGTTAGCCCCTTCTGTCTCCTCTGGTGGGATGGACTCACACTGGGGAAGTTTTCAAACATTGGTTGCTGGTGAAGTATGTGTTCATATCTTTTGCCCATCTCTTTATTGAGTTGATAACTCACTCAGTTCTTTCTGAAAAGTCCCTCTTCAATGTCTTTCTTTGTTTGGGAAGTTTCTGGGAAACAGTGAAAAGTATAAGAAGAAGCTGAGAGCCAGCTTATCCTCAGACCATAAATTTAAAATGAAATATATTTACTTCTCAGACTTAAATATTCATTGTTAGCAGTGTGTATTATATAGGGTTATTTAGAAATCTTTGGTGTATAGAATTACTAAGGAACCCCGAAAAGCCCTGATCTCTCATTTTACTAGCTATCAGGCACAATCTGAGCAGTGAAAGAAAAATTAACAATTGAAGAAAAAAAGAATTTCATTGCCTATGTCTTAAATTTTCAGAAATGACAATATTCTAAAGCCATAACCTCAGGAAACTAAAGAACACCTTATTTTGAGCCCATTACTTGAATTTTAGTTTTTCTGTAATAGTGATAAAAAGTTTAACCCTGAGTACATTGATCTGCTAGAATTTCATGCCACTTGCTTTAAACTGCAAAATCCATTTTCCTACCACCTCTGTGAACATGTATTGAGCATTCAGGAAACCTACCATGGAGGACACACAGAAAGACCCAAGCATGAAGCATTTACCAGTCTGGTGAAGTGGGCTGTTTCCCAGTGAGAACATTTCATGAAGGAGCAGGGCGGCTCAACCTCCCAGCCTGCAGTCAGACAAGGGCCTCATCGCTTGGCTTCTGGTTTGATGATCCGTTGAAGACATTTTACCTGCCTACACCTAGGGTTTCTCTGCTGCCAGTGGCTAGCACTGCTCTGGGGCTGCATTGCCCACTCCCTCCCAAGACTCTGCACAGTTCCAGGAGCCGCAGAGTTGCCAGCAGTTTTCTGCAGAGGAGAAAGGAGCTGTCCAGTCCTAAGTCCAGGACTAGTGCTGGCCAAATGAGCAAAACAAGGGAAACCTTGGAAAGCTCCCAGATCAAGAAAACAAAATCCACAGATCCCTTAGGGGAGTGTGGGCATCTGCATCAAGGGGCCTTTTACCAGATTTAGAGCAACTCTATATTCTGATCTCGAGGAAGAAGTTTTCATTTAGTTCAGTGATGGGCTTTCTCATGGAAACCGCGTAGACTTGTGTCCAGAAACCCTGCGCCCAATGTGGTATGAAGAACTGATTCCTACATTCTCAGTTCTTTGTGTTAAGACTGAGTTTGTGGAACTGATGTGTTGAAAGGAAGCCACAGGAAACCACCTGTTCTCCCCTCTTGTCCTCAACCCCCTACTGGAACCCTCTCCTCCCACTTCTCCCCATAGGAGGAAGAAGAGGGAAATTTTCTCATTTCACTCATGGTTGACTCTATAACTTCTCATCCTCAGTCCCCAAGGTGGTATCAGGTTAAGGACTGCAATTTAAAAATTTTAAATTTCAGCGTATATCCAATATTGTTTTGTATTAGTTTTAGGGGTGCAACATAGTGGTTAGACATACACTTCATAAAGTGTTCCCCGATGTTTCCAATAACCCACCCGGCTCCATGCACAGTTATTATAATATTATTGACTACATTCCCCATGTTGTGCTCCCCATGAGTATTCTGTAACTACCAAGAGGCACTTCTCAGTCTTTCACTGTTTTCACCCAGTCCCCAACACCCCTCCCCTCTGGCAACCATCAGTCTCTTTCTGTATCTATGAATGTATTTCAGTTTTGTTTGTTCATTTATTTTGATCTTTAGATTCTACATATAAGTGAAATCAAAAGGTGTTTGTGTTTCTCTGACTGTTGCAAATGGCAAGATTTCATTTTTTTTTTTGCAGCCACGTAATATTTCAGTGTGTGTGTGTGTGTACCACAGCTTTTCATCCACTGGCCCACTAGTGGGCACTTGTGTTGCTTCCATATTTTGGGTACTGTCAGTAATGCTGCAGTGAACTTAAGGGTACATGTCTTCTTCTGAATTAGTGTCTCTGTGTGTCCCCATGTTTCCATGGGTTATACCCATTGTTGGAATGATACTTTTACTACTATGTCATATTCTTCTTTGTCTCTTATTATATCCTTTATTTTAAAGTCTATTTTGCCTGATAGAAGTATTGTTACCCCCACTTTTTTGTTTCCGCTTGAATGAAATGTCTTTTTCCATCCCTTTGCTTTCAGTCTGTGTGTGTCTTGTTTTGAGATGAGTCTCTTGGAAGCAGCATATATATGGGTCTTGTTTTCTCATCCATTCAGCTACCTTATCTCTTTTGATTGGAGCATTTAATCCATTTATATTTAAAGTAATTATTGATAGGTGCATATTTATTGTTGTTCTTTATAACTACTTTCCTCTTTTTCTAGTTTCTTCTTCAAAAAGTCCTTTTAAGATTTATTGTAATACTGGTTTGGTGATAACAACTTCTTTAGCTTTTTCTTGTCTGAGAAGCGCTTTATTTCTCCTTAAATGTTATTTTATTTTTTAAAATATATTTTATTGGTTATGCCATTACAGTTGCCCCATTTCTTTCTCCCCTTTATTTCCCTCCACTCTGTACCCCACTGCCCGCCAGCATTCCCCACCTTAGTTCATATCCATGGGTCATACAGGTAAGTTCTTTGGCTTTTCCATTTCCCATACTATTCTTAATCTCCCCTTGTCTATTTTCTACCTACCATTTAGGCTTCTTATTCCCTATACCTTTCTCCCCATTCTCCCTCCTCCCACTGCCTGCTGATAACCCTCCAGGTGACCTCAATTCCTATGAATCTCTTCCTGTTCTAGTTGTTTGCTTAGTTTGCTTTCAATTTTGGTTTTTTTTTAGGTTTGGTTTTTGATAGTTCTGGGTTTGTTGTCATTTTACTGTTCATATTTTTGATCATCTTCTTTTTCTTAGATAAGTCCCTTTAACATTTCATATAATAAGGGCTTGGTGATGATAAACTCCTTTGACTTGACCTTATCTGCCCTTCCATTCTAAATGATGGCTTTGCTGGATAGAGTCATCTTGGATGTAGGCCCTTACCTTTCATGACTTCTAATACTTCTTTCCAGTCCCTTCTTGCCTGCAAGGTTTCTTTTGAGAAATCAGCTGATAGTCTAATGGGAACTCCTTTGTAGGTAACTGTCTCCTTTTCTCTTGCTGCTTTTAAGATTCTCCCCTTATCTTTAATCTTGGCTAATGTAATTATGACGTGTCTTGGTGTGTTCCTCCTTGGGTCCAACTTCTTTGGGAGTCTCTGAGCTTCCTGGACTTCCTGGAAGTCTATTTCCTTTGCCAGATTAGGGAGGTTCTTCTTCATTATATTTACAAATAAGTTTTTCATTTCTTGCCCTTCCTCTTCTTCTGGCACCGCTATGATTTGGATGTTTTTGATAGTCGTGGGTTTGGATGTTGGAACATTTAAAGTTGTCCTAGAGGTACCTGGGCCTCTCCCCACTTTTTTTGAATTCTTGTTTCTTCTTTCTGTTCTGGTTGGCTATTTATTTCTTCCTTCAGCTCCAAAGCATTGATTTGAGTCCTTGTTTTCTTCCTTTCACTGTTGGTTCCCTGTACATTTTTCTTTATTTCACTTTTCATAGCTTTCACCTTTTCCTCTATTTTGCAACCATATTCTACCATTTCTGTGAGCATCCTTACTACCAGTGTTTTGAACTCTGCATCTGGTAAGTTGGCTATCTCTTTACTGCTTAGTTCTATATTTGGAGCTTTGATCTGTTCTTTCATTTGGGCCATATTTCTTTGTCTTGGCAGGGCTATTACATAGTGAAGGCTTAGGTATTTGGCTCCCCTTAGGTATAAGTCTCCCCATAGTGGAGCCTTAGGTATTTGCCAGGGCGGGGCATCCCAGGTCTCCACATTGTGGCGCTGTCTGTGGGGGAGGGGTCAGAGAGGGAACAGTGCTGCTTGTTCAGCTCTGGGCCGGCTTTCAGTCACTTCCCTCATTACCTACAAGTAAATCGGGCCCTTCTGGTGCTGATTTCTGGGTGGGTTTGTGTACATTCTAGGGCCCTGTGGGTCTCTGCAATGAACTGTTCTGTGAGACTTGGAGTTTCTCCTGCCGCCTCAAATCCCACAGGTTTTATCAGTCAGAGGTTTTGAGGCTTTATTTCCCTGCGCTGGAACCCTGGGTTGTGTGGTTTCTCTTGCTCCCCAGTTGTTCCTCCCAGTTTATCCGAATGAGAATGTGGGACTGCCTGCTGTGCCAGCCGCTGCCTTGCCATGAGTCCTCTCCATTCTGGCTGCCTGTCTCTGCCCCTCCTGCTGGTCTGGACGAATATTTCTCCTTTAAATCCTTGGTTGCTGGACTTCCATACAGTTCAATTTTCTGGCAGTTTTGGTTGTTTTTGTTTTTAAATTTGTTGTTGTCCTTCTTTTTGATGTATGAGGAAGTAAAGTATATCTACCTATGCCTCCATCTTGGCTGGAAGTCCAGCTGTTATCTCTTTAAATTTTAAATGATAGTCTTGCTTGGTAGAGTAGACTTTGTTGTAGTTTCTTGTTTTTCATCATTTTGAATATTTTGTGCCAATCACTCTGGCCTCCAACATTTCTGTTGAGAAATCAGTTGACAGTGTATGGGAACTCCCTTGTAGTTAACTGAATATCCTTCTTTTGCCTCTTTTAAGATTTTTTCTTTGGCTTTAAACTTTGCCATTTTACTTATGATATATCTTGTTGTGGTCCCTTTGAGGTCATCTTGTTTGGGACTCTGTGCTTGCTGGACCTGCGTTTCTTGTCCTTCACCAGATTAGGGAAGTTTTCAGATGTTATTTCTTCAAATAGGTTCTCAATTCTGTTCTCTGTCCCTTCTCTTCCTTTTTTAAAAAGTGTACTTTATATATTATGCTATTACAGTTGTCACATGTTTTTCCCTTTTATCCCCCTCCACCTTGCACCCTCCCACCCTCCAGCACTACAACTCCCTTAGTTCATATCCATGGGTTGTGCATATAACTTCTTTGGCTTCTGCATTTCCTACATTATTCTTAACCTCCCTGTGTCAATATTGTGCCTACCAATTATGCTTCTTATTCCCTGTACTCTTTTCTCCCATTCTCCCCTTCCCCACTGACAACCCTCCATGTGATCTCCATTTCTGTGATTCTGTTCTTGTTGTAGTTGTTTGGTTAGTTTTTGTTTTTTTTACATCAGTTGTTTATAGTTATGAGTTTGTCATCATTTTATTGTTCATATTTTTGATCTTCTTCTTTTTCTTAGATAAGTCCCTTTAACATTTCGTATAACAAGGACCAATGATTATAAACTCCTTTAACTTGACCTTATCCGGGAAGCACTTTATCTGCCCTTCCATTCTAAATGATAGTTTTTCTGGACAGAGTAATCTTGGAAGTAGGTCCTTGCCTTTCATGACTTGGAATATTTCTTTCCAGCCCCTTCTTGTCTAGAAAGTCTCTTTTGAGAAATCAGAGGGTAGTCTAATGGGGACTCCTTTGTAGGTAACTGTCTCCTTTTCTCTTGCCTGCTTTTAAGATTCTCTCCTTATCTTTAATCTTGGGTAATTTAATTATGATGTGCCTTGGTGTGTTTCTTCTTGGATCCAATTTCTTTGGGATGGTCTGAGCTTTCTGGATTTGTATGTCTATTTCCTTCACCAGATTGGGAAAGTTTGCTGTCATTATTGTTTCAAATAATTCATCACTTTCTTGCTCTTCCTTTTCTTTTCTGGTGCCCCTATGATTCAAATGTTGTAATGTTTAAAATTGTCCCAGAGGTTCCAAAGCTCTCCTCATTTTTTTTTTGCATTCTTGTTTCTTCATTCTGTTCTGGTTGGATATTTCTTTCTTTCTTTTGTCCCAAATCATTGATTTGAGTCCTGGTTTCCTTCCCTTCACTGTTGCTTCCCTGTGTATTTTCCTTTATTTCAATTTGTATAGCCTCCACTTCTTTCTTTATTATATGTCTGTATTGAGTCATTTCTGTGAGCAGCCTGATTACCAGTGTTTTGAACTCTGTATCTCATAGGTTTGCTATCTCTTTGTCACTTAGTTCCTTTTCTGGAGTTTGGATCTGTTCTTTCATTTGGGCCATACTTTTTTGTCTCGGTGAACCTCTTAGGTTGTAAGGAGTGGAGCCTTGGGCATTCACCAGGACAGGGCAATCCACTTCACTGCATTGTGGCACTGTATGTGGGGGAGTGGTCTGAGAGGAATGCTATTTGCTAGCTTGCTCGGCTCTCGCCCCACTTTCCATCGCTTCCCACAAGTGGATTGTGCCCTTTCAAGTGCCGATTCCTGGGTGTGTGGGCTTGTGTATGTTCTAGAACCCTGTGGGCCTCTCCAACAGACTCTTGTGGGACTGGGAGTTTCTCTCACCCCCACCATTCCCACAGGTTTTTACAGGCAGTGGTTTTGAGGTTTTATTTCCCTGTGCTGAAACCCTGAGTTGTGTGGTTTCTCTTGCTCCCCATTTGTTCCTCACAGCTTGTCCACATGCGAATGTCAGACTGCCCAGTCTGCCAGCTGCCACCTTGTCACGCATCCCCTCTGCCCTGTCTTCCTGTCTCCATTTCTCCTACCGGTCTGGATGAATGTTTCTTCTTTAACTCCTTGGTTGTTTGACTTCCATATAGTTTGATTTTCTGGGAGTTCTGGTTGATTTTTGTTTTTAAAGTGGTCATTATACTTCTTTTGGTTGTGCAAAGAAGTAAAGCATATCTACCTACACCTTTGTTTTGGCCAGACCTCTCTCTTCTTCTGATACCCCTGTGATGCTGATATTTTTATGTTTTGTATTGTCCCAGAGGCCTCTTAAACTGCCCTTGTTTTCAGGGACTCCTTTTCTATTTGCTGTTTTATTTGGGTGTTTTCTGCTACCTTGTCTTCTAAATTGCTAATTTGAGCCTCTTCTTCATCTAATCTGCTGTTGATCCATTCTAGTATATTCTGCATTTCAGATATTGTATTCTTTATTTCTGACTGATTTCTTTAAAACAGTTTTTATGTCCTCTTTGATGCTTGCTATCTCTTTGTTGAAGTTTTCATTAATTTTCTTGAGCATCCTTATAACCGTGGTTTTGAACTCTGTATCTGGTAGATTGCTTGCCTCCATTTCATTTAGTTCTTTTTCTGGAGATTTTTCCTCTTTTTTTTTGGGGGGGGGCATGTTTCTTTGTCATCCCATTTTGGCCGCCTCTCTGTATTTGTTTTCGTGTATTGGGTAGAGCTGTATGTCTTCCAGTGTTGGTGTGGTGGCCTTATGTAGTAGGTGTGTTGTAGGTCTCAGTCATGCAGTCTCCCTGATCCTGCAAACTAGGTGCTCCAGAAATGTCATTTGTGTGGGTTATGTCAGCCTTCCTGATGTCGTTAAGCCCTGACTGCTCTTGGCCCACCCATGGGTTGGGTTAACCCCCAGGCTGGCTGACTATGAGGGTTGCTATATTATTCTCCTTAAGTTCTACTCTGGTTGCAGTTGAGACCACTGCCCCACACTCCTCTTCAGTGTCCACCAAGACCAATGTTACACAGTAAATAGCTGAGCCAGAACTCAGGCCCCAGCTAACTGGCTTCAGAATCACATTCCCAACTACTGTGTTACAGTGAGAGGACCATGTCTCCCCTGATACTGGAAATAGATGATAAAAAGGAGACATGCTGCTCAAGATCAACTCAAGGAGGATTTGTCCAGGACTGCAATTTTTGAGCCCCTCTTTTGCGAGTCTTGCATGAGTCATCTATTACTAACTTGTGAAACATGGGCGTACTTAACACCTATGGATTTATTCTTGACCAAGTGAACTTTGGCCAAAACTGAGACTGAAAGAAGCCCATTTGAGTATCCTGTTGTGTGTGTGCATGTGCGTGGATCTTCAGTGTCACTGTCATCACTGTCATCATCTGCATCTCCTAACTAGATACACATCATGTTTAAGGTACCTTTCAAGGATACAAAAAAACATATAATATCACCTAAAAGAAAGTAGCTGGAGTTTAAAAAGGAGAGATGGAAAAACAAAAAGTAAGTATGGATATAGAAAAATGGAATAAGGCTAAAAACCACACACAGTTACTATCAGTAGGGCAAAACTGGGCTTTGAACTTCCTAGTTGAACTAGGAGGAGCCCAGCTAGTCTTAGAATGTGAACCAGAGAGAATTTCTTCTGGGCCCAGGTAATCAGTAGATAATGATAATTAAAGTACTTTTCCTCTACTTAAACAGGATTTATTTTTAACAACTAAATAATTATAGTGCTATTGATGCCCTCAATTGCCCACTCTTCCTCCTAAAAAGCTTCAACATAAACAAATCAAAACCATAAAATTTCCCAAAAGAACTAAATCTTCCCAAAACACACAAAATTATTTCTATCTTCAGTGTGAAGTTGGTGAAACACTCTACAGTGAATATTGTGGTGGAGGCAATTTTCCATTAATGAGGAAACAAAAGTGGAGAGTGGTTTCGTGATGGTGCAGCATTGCTCCTCTTAGAGGTAGGCAAGGACCCAAGCAACCCAATGGGAATTCCTTACCTACAATTTGGATCACAGAGTAGCTTAGAGTGAGAGAATGCTTGGCAGTCATTCACTCCAATGGCTGTGCCTGGATGGGGTGGGAGTCCAGTCACTTGGGCACCTCCACACCCCTGGGCAGACCTACTGGGCCCATCCTTTGTGAGCCAGGCACTATTGCCTCCCTCTCTGTCTGTGAGACTGATGTTCTCACCCCCACACTCCCAATTTTCTGAGAAAAATCTCTTTCTCTCTATGGTCAGACTCGGTTCCTGTTTCTTGCAGCCCGAGTATTCTAACATACTCTCAATACGGCTTCAGAGTGAAATATGGTCAGTGGGATGTCTTGAGGTGGTACATAAGGAACCTTTAACATTTTCGGTTATGTAATTATTTTAAGGCATATTGGGAAAAACTATAAATAGCACATCAAGCTCACAATATAATGGGTATCATTGCTTAGAATGGGAATACATTTATTTAAGTCAGAAAGTGAGTCATTAAAAAAGAGTACTAGGTGATGATAATACAGGTATCTGTGACTATGGGGAAAAAACCCTCAAAGCTAGTGTTGTGAATGGCTGATGAAAGCCGTGGGAGCCTGTTGCGTTTTGTTGGAAAAGGGGATGCCAGATTTGAGTTTGGGAGAGTTCTGTGCCACTGCAGAGGGGCAGGTTTTGTGCCACTGCAGAGGGGCAGGTTGAAGTGAGGAGAGCCTGGACGAACTGGGAGAAGTGGAACTGGGACTGGGAGAAGGCACCTGTCATGGTCCCAGAGTGCTGGCCCCAGGGGAAGCAGCATGCTGGGCCAGGCTGGGAGAGGAGGGCTGCACCCCTCTAAAACTGCCAGATGATTCTTTGTCTTCTCCCTGCTTATCCTGCAGGTGCAGAGATGACCTGAGGCAGGATGGGAGCAAGGGTGGTTTCAGGAGCTCTTTTTGGGCTTCTTATCTTTCTCTCCTTTTCCCTCATCCTCTCCTCCCCCTTTCTTCCCCTTCTCAACTAGTGTGCCCGGACCACCCCACTCAGCTCAGGCCTGCCTGGCCTTGTTGGATGAGTCCAGGACAGCAACTGTGGTGAATGCGAGGCTTCCTAGGCACCTTGGCCCCACAAGAGAGGAATGTGCAATGTAACCCAATTCTGCAGTCTCTCAGCTGGAGCTCAAGTGCCTTTGATGATTTCTGATGTTTTCCCATTTGTCCTTCTTTAAGCTCAGGTTCCTTAGGAAAGGAAGGGGAACCACCAGCATCTAAAGGCAGGACCCAGGCCCTTCCATCCCTCACTGCCCACCCCACACAGTAATCTTGAGATTTTCTGGTGCTTTGCCAAGTTAGGGAAGGGGAAGGGGAAGGTCTAACCTCTGCAGCCTGCAGCTGGAACTCGGCTCTGGTCTCCCAGCTGGCTGTTCATCCTCCCGGGGCCTGGTGGATGCCAACCCCATGGCACCTAGTGGCTTCCTACGCACAGGCATTTGTTCTGTCTATAACAAGACCCTGGGTCAGCCATCGAGGACCTGGTAAGTCACTTGCCTCTTGTTCCTCAGGTGTAACAATAGTGGGCTGTGCTCTTTGGCCACTGTGTCAGTTATTTATGACTACTAACAAAGCACCCCACACCTTAGTGGTCTGCAGTGATATTTCTCAGTGCTGTGGTTTGACTGGGCTGTTGTTTGCTGGTCTCACCCATGTGTACTCATGAGTAGCACTCAGCTGGTATGTCAGCAGGGGGTTGGGTTCAGCAGGGACTTCTCCCACGTGGCCTTTCACCCTGGGCTGCTTCTTGCTGGGTTAATCACAGGCACTTTGGAAAAGAATGCTGAGGCTGCATGACCCCTTAAGGCCTAGGCTCTGAAGTCAGACAACTTCACTTTCACTGCATTCTTTTGCTTAAAGCCATGAATCAGGTCAGCCCAGACACAAACAGTGGGGAGACGAACTACTTCTCTAGATGGGAGCACCTGACATTGCAGAAAGATGGGGACCAAGGGGTTTGTATCACGAGGAGGAGGGCAGCATCGTTGTAACAATCTGCCTGATCTCTAAAACCCCTTCTGGTGCAAACCATAATTCTCAAATGCAATTGCACCTAAAACTATTGGAACAATGAATGCATTGCTCCTAGAGGAAGCATAGCTTAAGGGGGAAGGCCATTTGCCTGGTTCAAACCTCAGCTTCATTTATTTCTAGCTGTATGACCTCAGGTAAGTTATTCTTCCTCTCTGTTTCCCAGGATCTCATCTAAGATGGGGGCACTAATAATGTCATTTGTTTCATAGGGTCATGTAAACACTGAGTAATGCCTGTTCCTGGAGAACACATGGGTCAGTTGCAGAGTAAGTGTGCTGTAAACGGGAGGTGTCGCCATGACGATTTTTAGTGTCCATGTGGGTTTTAGACAATAGAAGCTGGCGTTCTGGAACCACCATTGAGACTAGACTTTGTCTTGCAATACTGCACAGAACAGGCACCCAGACATTTTCCCTCACTCCCAACTATAAGACAAAACCATATTTTTCTAACCATAATCCAAACATTGAGTGGGTTTTCTGTCCATGTGCATGTATACCATCAAGGGACTTATCAAAATTTAAAAAATTCTCAGGCAGATGATCTAAACCACATGGCTTTGTCTCGAGCCAGGGTGCTAGCTGCCTTCCGCTGCCCTCGGTCTGTGGGGCCCAGGGGATGCCTTCAGCTTTTGTGCCACAGGAGTGGTCCAGAGCTGAGATTTTTAAAGGCCTGGAGACTGTCTGATGTGAGGGAGACAAAGAGCCCACTTGAACTGGCAAATCACCCATTTTCATCGCTGCTCCTCCCAGAAGCCAGGGTGACAGAAGAGACACTAAGAGAGAAACAGTTTCCAATGATGTCATCCAAAGAAAGAGGGAAAGGGGCTTCCAGGATTGTTTGCTAAGATCTCAGAAACCACAGGGGCTTCAGCTTTCCTTAGGTTTTCTCCTTGTTCTCTAGCTCTCAGCCAACCCCATTAAGGATATGTAATCTCTCTCTCTCTCTATGTGTGTGTGTGTATGTATATACACACACACACATATATATACATACATACACATATATTACATTGTATATATATTACATTGTATATACACACATATAAATGTATATGTATATATACTATATATATATTACAGATTATATATAGCTATATCATCTTCATCATTGAGCTCCTGAAGAGCTTACCATTCATAAGGAAAGAGAATAAAACATTGAGCACATTTTCCTTTAATGTCAGCATGATGTATTTCGGGGCAATAGCAAGTTTTGGAGCCATATGCTTAAAATTAGTCTAAGAGTGTATATTATGTGTATATTTTTACAGTTCTCTAAGATAGTTAGTCATTTCTTACTCTTAAGAAAAATAAAACTTCTAAGATTTTGTTTTGATCTTTAACATTCAGCTAAATAAAGTTCTTCAAAGATAAGTGGATTTTGAATTTGCTAAAGGCCATGAAGCTATTCAAACTAGTATGTCCCTACTAACTGTATTTGAAAACACTGGTGAAGATGACAATATCATCAATGTGAGGATTCATTTTTTATTTTAAAGATTCCATAAATATATATGCCTAATGATGAGTTTCAGACACACGGAAGAGTGGAAAGTGAAATTTACAATTTTCTTCAACTCTCAGAACTTATCTCCAGAGGCACTACTGTTAATAGTTTCTGTCCTAGGATCTACTGGCACTTACCATCATAACTTTGTGTAACAGGCTTGTATCTCTGTTTCTTGATTTACATGTTTAAATGGTATCTTTAAAAAATAATTTATTTAATTATTGTTCAAGTACAGTTTTCTGTCTTTTACTCCCATCCCAGCCCACCCTCCAGTGCTCCCCACCTCCCTCCCATTTCCACTCCCCTTAGTTTTTGTCCTTGTGTCCTTTATACTAGTTCCTGTAAACCCTTCCCCCTCCCCCCCTGAAATTCCCTCCCCTCTCCCTCTGGTCCCTGTCAGCCTGTTTGTATTTCAGTGTCTTTGGTTATATTTTACTTGCTTGTTTGTTTTGTTGTTTAGGTTCCTGTTAAAGGTGAAATCGTATGGTATTTGTTTTTTCACCACCTGGCTTATTTCACTCAGCATAATGCTTTCCAGTTCCATCCATGCTGTTGCAAAGGGTAGGAGCTCCTTCTTTCTTTCTGCTGAATAGAATTTCATTGTGTAAATGTATGATTTAAATGGTATCTTTTAACTTCCCTCCATCAAGAGAGAAGACTGCAGTTCCCTCATATGACTGCCCCCTCCAACTCATCACACTGGCTGCCTGCTGCCTGTAATTGTGCCTCGTTCTTCAAATGGTTGTTTCCACTGGGAGAGAGAATCCCTTAATTATCACTCCTCCTTCTAGCTCTTCTATCTTTTCTTGGACCTCCTTATCCATTTTCTACTTTATGGTTGTTATCATTACAACATCACGCTTTACCGTAACTACAGTCTGTTTGTGTAACTATAACTAAGTCTTCCATCCTGTTCATTCTAAAAACAGTATTTACAATAATGCTGTTGGTCATTGTAGAGCCAGCTATGATTGGGGCCAGGCACCATAGTAGAAAATGTAATCCTTTTTAAAAAATCCTCACCAAAGATATATTTATTGATTTTTTTTTTCGAGAGAGAAAGAGGGCATTGATGTGAGAGAGAAACACTGATCACAACCTAGGTATGTACCCCGACCAGGGATCAAACCTGCAAACTTTGGGTGGATGGGACAAGTTTCCAACCAACTGGGCCACCCAGACAGGATGAAAATATAATCCTTAAGAAAAACCAACCTTTGTTCACTGGAGAATTTTTCAAGCGTCTTATAATGGACTTCCCCTAAAATCCTCCCAGTGTCTTTCACTTCTATGAAATCATAATTTCTACCATTCTTCTGACATACTGTACATTTATTTTTTTCATTTACTTTGTTTAGTTCTCTGATGTAGGGTATATAAGTGATAAATCTTTTAGTATTTGTTAGACTGGAAGTATTATTTAATCCAATATTGACACTTTTGCCAGGGCATAAAATTTTTGATAGAAAACAATTTTGTATTAGACTATTAATTATATTGCGTGACTTCTAGAATCCAGTGTTGCTTAAGGAAAGCTCAATTTTTGTTCCTTTTTGGTAATATGACTTTGTCTTCATGGAAGTTTCTAAGACTTTCTCATTACCCTTGCAGTCAGGAAATGATAGCAGAACGTGTGTAGAGGAGGCCTTTGTCTTTAATCCTTTTTGGAACGTGGTGACCCCTTTCAGTCTGAAAAGTCCCCTCTTTCAGTTCAGGGGCATCTCGTTTCATTGCTATTGTGGTTATTTCTTCTCTTCGGGTATGACTGTGCATTTCTACTGGAATTACTATGAGATATATATCAAACTACTGGAAGATTCTCTCTACTTCTCTGTCATATTTTCTATTCCTTTGCTGTTTTATTCTGTATATTCTGAGAAAATTTGATGCTGCCTTTAAAATCAACAACTCGTTCTTCAATCTTTTCCACTATTCCTTCTATTCTTTTATATCGGTCATATTTTTAATCAACCTTTCTTCTTTTTTCCTGATTGATTGTTTTCCACAGCGCCCAGTAGCTCACATGAGTTTCCTTTGCAGAAGAGTTTCCCTGAATCAGGAGCCTAGTGTTTTCCTATAGGAGGGTGGACCATGCTGAAAGGCCACCAATACAGGTTCATGGACAGGTAAAGCTGGGCAGGTAGCCCGGGAGACCACATGGCCTGCAGCGTGGCAAGCTTGTCACGGCTCTGACTGCACAGGCATTGCCACGAACCCTGACTGACCTCGGTGCCTTCTTTGCAATCTGCTGATTTGCCACAGGACACACCTTTGTATGTAGCAGAACCTGCAGCTTCTCCAGGGACCTGCACCCTTGCACCCTGCACTAAGGTATATTATCTGGCCCTGCCTCTCTCTCCACTCGTGTCCCTTCAGAGTCCTCAAAATTGCTGTCTCTGACACTGCCTTTCCTGGTGGCTGGGCAAAAAGATGAGACAGATGGGCGTCCTTGGTCCACCATCAGAAGCCAGGGGCCGGAAAGTTTTTGTCTTGTGTTGTTCAGAATTCTGCTAAAAAGAATCCTCTTGCATGAAACACTTTTCCCACAAAGAATGTATCAAGTTTACCTTATACTAAATTTCTAAGTTAGCTAATATGCCTTGATCTTAGATGCCTGGTTATAGGCAGAAGATGCACTCCTGAACAGTCCTGTTTAAGTAGACTTTCTATGAAATCATTCATCTGATGAACACTCCAATGAAGCTAATATTGCCTCTTCCGGGGTAGTCTATTCTTCCTACTTTAAATACCGCACCTCCCTTGACCAGGCTGGCAGGAGAGTTAACAGACTCATTATCTTCCAAATTCTTGTATCTATTTTCACGATCTGTTGATTTCATTAAACACAAAATAAAATCACCACCTATTAAAATCGCATTAAAGTACTAAGTTAAACTGACAAAAGCTGAGAAACTTAGAGCCTGCGCTGTTTTTTGGCCTCCTGTATGTGGAAATTTCTGTGTTTTATAGACTGAGTGGATTGGGCCTGGCCTGCACTTGTGGCCCAAATGTTCTGCGTCTCCCCAGGCTGGGTGGCAGCCAGCAGTGCAAGCTGCCAGGGAAATTTCTTGGTTTCTCATCAGCCAGCGATTGAAGAGAATTTTAATGGTTCAGCAGTTATTTTCTGATTCCTGGAATCAAATGAGGCCAGTGTGAGGGTTGGAAGAGAGAAGGTTGCTCATGACCACGGCAGGGCCTTCAGAGGAGCTCGGGCTGGGGATCCTCCCCAGGTGGCCGTTGGGGGCTGCTGGCCAAGAGGCCAGTGGAATGGTTATACTTGTACCATCGTGTAATCGTTGTTACTTTCCCCACAGATTTAAAAACAAAAAATAACCCAAAACAACCTCGGTTCTTATTAAAAATAGGAACAGAAAGTTACATATCTATGGCTTTCCCAAAACCAACATGTAATTGGCCTGTGCCCATAGGAGTAAGGCTGACGGCCTTTGAGGGTGTTTGGATGTTTGAAGCTGGATGCTGCACAGGGCAGAAGCGTTGGCTGATGAGAGAAGCCCGCACCTGGCCCAGGTTGGAGTTCAGTTGTGACCTTCAGCCCCAAGACTCTGAGGAGTGGACCTTCCTCATCTGTATAATAAGGCTGTTGCAAATAATGTTTTGAAGATTTCGGTCTGTCTGCTGGTGCACATATACACAAATTCTCTAGCAAATGCTATATACACCCTACGGGTAGAAACATTTTCAAGTTTACTAGATAATGCCAAAATCTTTTTTCCAATATAACAATAATTTTATGATTCCCACCATTAGTCAAGGAGAGAGTTCCCATCCTCACCAACAGTTGGCACTGCTAGATTATTTAAGTTTTGAGAAATTCTGTGGTGAATATCAGTATCTCATTGTGGTTTTTAATCGCCATCTCCCTGATTATTAATGAGATCGAGTAACTTTTCATGTATATTGGCAATTTCAACTTATTTCTCTGTGAAGAGCCCATTCAAATCTTTTGCAGTTGTTTGTTAGGTCCCCTGACCTTTTCTCATTAACCTGCAGGAGTTCTTTGTGTAATGTGCATAGACGTTCTTTGTCACTAACATGCAGTACCTTCTCCCATCCCATGACCTAGCTTTCCTTTTTCCTTCGTGCTACTTTTGATGAACAGAAGCTCTTATTTTTAATGTAGTTAAGTACATATATTTTTCCTCTATGGTTAGTGCTTTTGCATAATGTTTAAATTCTTGTTTTCCTATTGAGATTATTATTCCATTCTTCTTTATCATCTTCTAAAAGCAGTGTTTTACCTTTCACATTTAGGCTGGTAATGTAGCGGGAATTTATAGTATGAGGTTGGTTTCCAGTGGCACTTTTTCCATGAGGACATCCTATTGTCCAAGTACCGTTCATTGAAAGGTTGTCTCTGGCCCATCCTTTGCAGGAATAGAGCTACCCGGCCTATTTCGGTCCATGGTCCATTTTTCTGTTGGTACACCAATATCACACTGTCTTAAGAACGAGAATTTTCTAACAAGTTCTGATATCTGCAAGGAGCAGGTCTTCCTTCTTGTTGTCCTTCGAGGTTCTCTTGGCTGTCTACCTTGTACATCCACCAACTTTTACAGTTAGCAGGTATGTTGAGCCAAATAACCAAGTTTGCCATGAGCGAAGCAGTACTTTCTGAGCAGAGTGTTTTGAAGGGTTTGGCTATGTTACATGGGTGGGCACTCGGGCACAAGTGACACCAGCGTGTGCTGCCACACTCAGATCACAACAGAATTTGTGATAGAAGAGGACTACTTTATATGTATTTTGTGATTTTAATTTAGGTGATGATCTATTGTTAACCTCATGCCTCTGTTAGCTGCTTAAAAAGTATGAGTTAAATATATTAATCTTTGGGTGAGTAAGAATGTCAAGTGCAATGGCAAACAGAATGTATTTTCTCTTATCATTGTAACTGCATGTGTGGTACCCATGTATTCTTAAGTTTGAAAATAATTATATACTATTCTGATAAAAAGGCCTAGTACATTTCAACAGGAAAATGAGTGTTTTAAAAAATTCTTTTAAAACTGTAATCCTTAACAGCAAGAGCAACTGTATGTATGTGTGTGTGTGGATGTATAGTTTACAGGAGCATTTCAAAGGAATTATTAGATTTTGGGTGCATGGCGTTTGCTAACATTTTGTGCAATGCTCACGAACCAGGAATAGAAACATTTACCTTTGAGTTAATAAGAAAATAGCATGAAGAAAGTGTTCAGTGAGCTGGAGCTGGAGCTTCAGGCTGAGAGAAGCTGCTTTAGGGCACGCAGGTGCACACACAAACCCTCTGCAGCAGAGAAGCTGGGGCCTGGGGGATTAAAACTAGACATACAACCCTAAACCCAGCTGGAATGCCAAAACCAACCAGTGGCTCCAATCAGCTGTGTGGTTCATGACCAAACATAAATGAAAGGGGTGATTCGGTACAGAAGATGGAAAGTGTAATAAACAAACGAGCAAACAAACAAACTCCACTTCAGCCTCTGTTAACGAGGGTCCTGACCCCAATCAAATCACATGCAAATCAAGTGCCGCCTACCACACCAGGAAGGAATTCGTAGGGTGGCATTTTGTATTGTACTGGGGAGGTACTGAACTGAATCACCAAAGGTTAATGAAGCAGTTAAGCCAAGGAACATTGCCAAATCAAATTTACATCTAGGATGTTTGTAATCCCTTCATTCACTCAACAGGTATTTGTTCAGTGCCACCATGTGCAAATTACTAGTGCTATGCTCTAAAGCAGTTTTAAAGATGTACATGATAGTATTATAAACTATTTACATTAACTTATTTTTTAAAGATTTTATTTATTTATCTTTAGAGGGGAAGGGAAGGAGAGAGGGAGAGAAATATCAAGGGAGGTTGCCTCTCAGGCGCCCCCTGCTGGGGACTGGCCCCGAAACCCAGGCATGTGCCCTGACTGGGAATGGATCTGCTATTCTTTGGTTTGCAGGCCCGCGCTCAATCCACTGAGCTACACCAACCAGGACTTAGATTGACTTCTTAAGTGGAAACATGTCTACTATTGAATTGTTACATTTCTCATGAAATACTGTCCTTGTCTTTGGGGAACTTAATTTCTGGGGCAGTGTTTCTTAAAGACTAGGGCCTTTCCACTCACTGTGTCAGACAGTTTTCATGAGAACAAGGAATGACTTTCAATTTCAGTCTGGGGCTGGTCTGCCTTTAACATTTTAAAATTCTTGCTCATCTTCCTCTCCTTTTCTTTAAAAAAGATTTTTTTAATTCTCAGCTGAGGACATGTTTTCATTGCTTTTAGAGAGAGAGAAGACAGAGGGAGGAAGGGCCGGAGGTAGAGAGAGACAGAGAGAGCTGTAACAGAGAAACATCAGTTGGTTGACTCTTATAGGATCCCCAACCTGGGGCCGAACCCACAACCCAGGACTGAAGCCGCACCCCAGGCATGTGCCCTGACAGAGAATCAAACCCTCAGTCTTTTGGTGCAGGGGACGATGTTCCCACCAGCTGAGCCGCACCGGCCAGGGCTCTTTTTTATACAAACAGAGAGCATGTCTAACTAACTAAGCCCTTTATAAGCTATACTCTAGCCAGAATTTAATAATTTTGTCTTGTTTTGTTACATCTATTTTTGGTTCCTTTTCATTTCTGGAATGGATAATGGTTTTCCATTTGTGGTGGTGATGTACAATTTCCATTAGAAATAAAGACATTAGGTCTTGACCAGTGCACCAGGTGAAAGAATATGTCAACTAAACAATAGAGCAAGTGGAAATGACACATGCCATGAAGGTGACTGAGGAATGAGTGAGGTTTGGGAAACTCACAGGAAGACACACACACACACTTGTTTGCTCGGTTAAGTCAGTGGTTCGAGCTTGAGCTGCCTCCTCCTCCTGTGGTAATTCTGGAAAGCTCCCTGGAAGAGGCCTTCCAGCCTAGCTCCCTATGGATGGAGTCTGGCATTGGAGCAAGGGGCTTTGCAAACGGGGGATATTTCCGATTTGTGAAAGCATTAAGTGTCAAGGTGTGTGCTGCAGTTGACAGTGGTTCCCCACATAAGTGAGCGTTAGAATCAGTGGGATGGCTTTTCCAGGACCTGCCCTTGGAGATAATAATTCAGTGGGTAGGGGGAGGGCAGTGTTTAAGCCTCATCTCAAGGGGGTTCTCAGACCACAATTTGAGAAGGCTTGTGAATCTAGAGAATAAGCACAGAGCTTGGGGTCAGACCCCCCAAGTTTTTTTGATCAGGGATTTGCAGTACAGCTGGGCTGCTTCCACTTTCTTCAGCTGCTCTCTGAAGTCCATGGCTAAGCTCGATTTCAGCACATTTCTGTATTTCTCACATTGCTCATAGGTCTTAAAAGCATATTTGCTACTAGTCAGGTAGTGGTCTTGTGGGAGGGATTGGGAAGAGAATGCTTGGATATGGAGGGTGGAGAAAGGAGAGTTCTTTCCCTGCGTTCTCAGTTTGTTTTCTACATAGGCCTAGTCCAAGGTTAGGCATTCAGTGGTCCTTGGGGAACACCATGAAATCAGTTTGCTAAAATGCTACTGAACCAGCTAATCATGGGCAAAATTTCCAGCCTTCCCGAAATTTCTGTCTTTCTCTGGTGGGAAAGTATAAGCACAAGCTTCTATAAATTCTTCTGAAAGTGAACCATGATTGTGAAAGCAGATGACATTATTTACTTTCTACTGACAGCAAGAATCAGCAATGTGGGAAGTCCTGTAGGCAAATAAAGACTTTGAATCAGGAGAGACCATGGGATTAGACTAAACGGGAGTCCCAAATGCACACGGTGCATCTCCAGCCCTTTGCTTTGAACTAGCAGATGGATAGAAATCTGTTAGGGGATATTTTCTGTGTGGGTTATTTAAAAGGATATAAAAGATTTCTGACCCAGGCTTGGACTGTGGGCAAGCTGTGGGCATAGCTGCAGTTATTGAACACAGATTTCTAAGGGTGTCCAGCAGAACCTAAGTAAGCAATTGCCTGCCTCTGTGATAGGGAAGTTTCATAAGGGCCATAAACATCCAAGCTGATGGCCAACATAGTGGACTGATCCAGCTGTGTAGAGAAACCATGCTGCTTGCTAAGGTGCACTGAATGGCACCGTCTCTCCTGGGTTCTTCTCCAAAATAATGGGTCAAGCACAAGGGCAAAATCTGAGAGACGAACACCCCAGGTCTCTGATCTGGTGACACCAGTAAAAATGCGACAAATACATGAAGACATTGCAGCCCCCACACATCACGGACAGAATTAAATGGGCCAGGGATACAAAGGCTTCCAGAGCAGTGCCATGCATATGAATTGTGGATGCACAGGGCCATATCCTAACCCTGACAAACTCAAAGACCAAAGTTACCATAGAGGATGGTCTGAAATGAAAACTTCCTAACTAAAAACAAGTCATGGTGGGTAGAGGTGCCCTCGGCCTGTATCTTCCTCAAAAATAATTCATTCTTAACTGAGCCTATTGTAATAATAATAATAATTATTATTATCATTATTTTGCATCTACGATAACACACCTTCGGAATGTCAGAGTAATCCCCCTTTTTCCAGACCCCTCAGGGCACAATCTCCCAGCCCATCACAAGACCCAGGAACCCCTCACTGTTATCACCCATAGACCATCCCTATTTGCTGTAGACGTTCATCACTAACTACTCTGTACCTGCCAAAGTAAAATAAGTGTGCATCTCTTCATTTTATTTTTTATACAGTCTCAGAGATTTTCCTGCTTTGCTTTCTCCCACCTCCTTTAATCTACCAACAATGGATTTCATGTAACCCTTCTTATGTCTCCTTTGATTCTAGTGTGTAAAATAAACTGTAAAACTGCCATTCTCTTAATCCATTGAGATTTTTGCTTAGTAGCAATAGTCAGTTTTCCTCAAAGAAATGCTAATAAGACTTTTCTTAGGCTGGATATTTTTTTATAGACATTTCCTCGATATAGTACTACAGAATTCCAACGAAGCTCACCTAGGACCACCCTGTGGGCCCAGACCCGATGCTAGGTACCAGCAGGAGCCCACTAACCCCACTGGCTCCCTACTTCCCACTGGGTGAACTTAGATGAGTTATCTCTTGGAGTCCAGGACCTTCCCTTAGATCGTGGCAGAGGGTCTGACTTTTTGTGAGCTGTTCTTAGAAAATCCTCGAGGTGGTACTAAAAGATAGGAGTTAAAATGAATGGCTGGCTTTAATTTCATTTTTTCAATGGTAACTACTTACTGTGAGTCTGAACAAAACCTTTTGCTGGATAAACACGAGTCCGAATTTGTTCACCTCCAAACATAAGGGGCATTTACTCCTGCCAGCTCAAATTTTGGGTATTCTTAGGTGACCAGGAACCTATGTGGAGGTGTTTGAGGGTACTCCTCAAAATGAGCAGGGCTCTGTAATAAATTCCAACATGACCGTAGTGAAATAATTGATTGGTCTGGGGATATGCACATAAAGGCTGATCACGGAGCACTCCGAATCCACACAGTGGTAGCAGACAGCCGGGGTGAGAAAGCGAGGCATACAGGAGGGTTAAATAAACTTTGGAGGTGACAGTCCTTTGGAGTTCCTCATATAAGCAGCGTGCTTCAACCCACAACACAATACCCCTAGAAATTTGTTGAGACTTTGCAGCTAACAAAAGAAAACAAAAACATAAGAAAAAACAAAAATTTCTGAAATTAATATAGGAGATTGTGCCTCTGATGTGGACAGAACCCCAGTCCCTTGACACTCCCAGAGGCTACATGTATAAATTATATGAAAATTCAGCTTGCAAATACCTAAAGAAATGGGAAAATTTAATTACAAACAATATCAGCTTGACATGGCCAAAGTGGGAAACTCCGCATACCTCCAAATTGTTTTTTCTGTGTCCTCAATTAGAAAAAGCTCTAAAATTAAACTAAATAAATGGAAAGCTTATCTTGATTGGAAATTACAAGCTTCTAGGAAGGGCATGTATGAATTATTTTCTCTACAGGAAGTTAGTGTGAAAGTTTGAGACACTGTCTCTGAACTAAAGAAGGCTTCTGAAACTGGTAAATGCCAATGCCCCTTTCCTCCCCGCCATCCAGCTGTTCCACTATATTTTTTGCTTTCTGAGCTTCCTTGTCTGGACTGCCCTCCCTTCCATTTTTCCTCCCCCTTCTATCTCCTTTTTGTCTTCTCCATTACCACTCCCTACTGACCTAGGGGAAACTGAGAGTAGAAATCTGGACAAAGATAGACCAGGAATTCTGGCAGTTTCAATTAGAACACAATTAAGAATGCTAGGTAAAGATTTCCCCGACTCTCTCTAAGACTTTAATGGGTTCCCAGAGGAATTTGATTGAACTATTATGACATATGATCCTGGCTATTCTAACATATTCCAATTAAAACACCAACTGGTTTCTGAGAGCAATGCAATGGAATGGCTGAACAAGGTTAGCTGACAAACTGTAGAGGATGTTTAGAAAACAGAGACAGACTGGAAAAACGCAAGAAACTAGCCCACTGGCTTTAATAAGCCACACCTGAGATTTTTCCCCCTGGGAAATGGGGTGGAGCAGGATCCAGCTATATAACAGAAAGCCTTATAAATCAGTACTTGATTTCTTTAAATGTTTTTGAGAAAATGTTCAAACAACACTCAGGTTTGTTTCCAGATAGTTTTAAGGATCATTAAAACGAACTCTTACTAAACTCAGCGTCTTCGGAAGTTTAAGATGAAGGGTTTGTAACTAAGATTGAACAACATAAATGAAACTGGCAGACTACACATACTGATGAACTGGTAACTCTGGCTGATCAACTATATAAATCTATTCAAAAGCGAGAAAGAGATAAACCTGCCAAAATGATGAACTTACAGCTGCAACAAGTAAGCAGTCAGGTAAGACCCCAAAGGTCTCTTGGACAAGGCAAGAGAGATCTCTTTTTACTATTGAAAATTAGGTCATCTTAAGAACAATTGCAGAAAACTAAAATGGAATTAATTTAGAAAAAGAAAAGAAACAGAAGCAAGCATAGGGCTGCCCTGAGGACTGTGAGAGGGTATTTCCCCTTCTCTGTACCAATACTTTAGGAGAAATTAAAATTACCATAAAAGAAGCAATTACTAAGGCCTTTGTAGATACTGGGGCTACTTTACCTGTTCTTAATCCAAACCAAGTAAATTGCCATCTCCCTCAGAGTAAAGCTTCTGTACAAATGGTAGGAATATCTAATCAACCAGTGTCTGTTTTTATTTTTTATTCTTCTTATGTTTTACAGTTCTAATTACTTCCTCCTTTGTCCCCCTTCACCCAGCCCTCCCAGCGCTTCCATCATCAATCCTCACCACACTGTCCCTGTCCATGGGTCATTCGTATATGGTCTTTGACTGACCCCTTCCCCTTCTTGCAAATATTCCTCCCTCTCTCCTCCCCTTTTACCACTGTTAGTCTATTCTGTGATTTTATGCCTCTGGTTCTATTTTGCTTATTAGTTTATTTTGTTAATTAGATTCCTCTATAAGTGAGATCATATGGTATTTATCATTCACTGACTGGCTTATTTCACTTAGCATGATAATCTCCAGTTCCAGCCATGCTGTCACAAAAGGTAGGAGTTCTTTCTTTCTGCTGTGAGGTATATATTCCATTGTGTAAATGTACCAGTTTTTAATCCACTCATCTGTTGATGGGCAATTAGGTTGTTTCCAACTCTTGGCTGTTATAAATAGTACTTCTATGAACATAGGGGTGCCTAGGTTCTTTCGAATTGGTATTTGGTGATTCTTAAGGTATGTTCCCAGCAATGGAACTGCTGGGTCAAAAGGTAGTTCCATTTTTAATTTTTTGAGGAAATTCCATATTGTTTTCCATGGTGGCTCCACCAATCTGCCTTCCTACCAACAGTGCACTAGGGTTCCCTTTTCTTCACATCCTTGCCAGCACTTGTTATTCATTGATTTATTGATGATAGCTGTTCTGCCAGGTGTGAGTGAAATAATCTCATTGTGATTTTAATTTGCATCTCTCTGATGGCTTTTTTTTTTCATATGCCTATGGGCCCTCTGTATGTCCTCCTTGGAAAAATGTCTATTCAGGTCCTTTGCCCATTTTTTAAATTGGATTGTTTGTCTTCCTGGTGTTGAGTTGTATGAGTTCTTTATATAGTTTGGAGATTAAACCCTTGTCTGATGTATCATTGGCAAATATGTTCTCCCATACAGTCAATCACCTTTTCATTTTGATGATGGTTTTTTAGCCATACAGAAGCTGTTTAATTTGATGTAGTCACATTTGTTTATTTTTTCCTTTATTTCCCTTGCCCTAGGAGATATGTTGGCAAAAATATTGCTATGTGAGATATCTGAAATTTTACTGCCTATGTTTTCTGCTAGGACTTGTGTGGTATCACAACTTATATTTATATAAGTCCTTTATCCATTCTGAGTTTATTCTGGTGTATGGTGTAAGTTGGTAGTCTAGTTTCATTTTTTTTTTTTCATGAGCGATTACAGTTCACTCAACACCATTTATGGAAGAGACTGTTTTTACTCCATTGTATCCTTGTGCCCCCTTTGACAAATATTAATTGACCATAGAGATATAGGTTTATGGGTTATTTTGTTCCATTAATCTATGTGTCTATTCTTATGCCAGTACCAGAATGTTTTGATTACAGTGGCCTTGTAATATGGTTTGATATCAGGTATTGTGATCCCACCAACTTTCTTCTTCTTTCTCAAGATTTCTGAAGCTATTTGGGGTCTTTTTTAATTCCATATAGATTTTTGAAATATTTGTTTTAGATCTGTGAAGTATGCCATTGATATTTTAATAGGGATTGCATTGAATCTATTGCTTTGGGTAGTAAGTATATTTTAATGATATCAATTCTTCCAATCCATGAACAGGGTATATGGTTTCTTTCATTTGGTAAAAGGTGAAAGATTGATATGATCTGAAGAAAAACCAGAGCACTTCCATTTATTTGTATCTTCTTCAATTTCTTTCTTCAGTGCTCTATAGTTTTCCAAGTTCAGGTCTTTTATGTCCTTGGTTAAATTTGTTTCTAAGTATTTTATTTATTTTTGTTGCTATGGTAAATGGGATTTTTTTTCCAAGTTTCTGTTTCTGACAGACCATTGTTGGTGTACAAAAATGCCATTGATTCTGAATATTGTCTTTGTATCCTGCTCCTTTGCTGAATTCACTTTCTAGGTCAAGTAGTTTTTTGGTGGAGCCTATAAGGTTTTCTATGTACACTATCATGTCATCTGCAAATAAATGACAGTACTACTCCCTCATATGCTGTTGTACAGTTGCTGACAGAACAAAACAACACAAAAAACAAAACCCATGCCAACCAAATTACTACCCCCCCAATCAGCAATATCGACGACAAATGAGCAGAGATTAATAAAGGTGGGAAGTGAATAAGAATATTATAAGAATGATAAAAATATGAGATGAGTAAAGAAAAGAAAAATGATTTTGAATGGATAGAGGGAGTAGAAATAACAAGAATATGGAATAGGAACAAGGCAAAGAAAGGGAAAAAATAAAATCAGATGATACAAAGCTACTCCTGTAGTCCTTCACTTCAAAACTTCATATTAGTTAAGATTCTGTTGATTGTTTCGGTTAATTGTTGGAAGATAAGCTGAAAATCAGAATTGGGGCAAGAGCAAGTGGACTCAGCTTCTACCTACGCAGCTGTCATCTTAGGGTCCCCCAATGTCTATTTTTATTTTTTAAATATTTTATTTATTTATTTTTAGAGAGAGAGAAAGAGAGGGAGAGAGACATCAATGTGTCGTTGCCTCTCATGCGGCCCCCACTGGGGACCTGGCCTGCACCCCAGGCATGTGCCCTGACTGGGAATCAAACCAGCGACCATTTGATTCACAGACCATGCTCAATCACCTGAGCTACACCAGCCAGGGCCCCCATGTCTATTTTTAAATCACAACTTGTTCCCTTCTAACTAGGGAATGTTATACGACAATAAAGTGCCTCAGTTCACCTGAGAGGGAGAGATTTCCTTGAAAACATCCACATATCCATTTTCCAGAAGGGTGAAATGTATTTAGAACTAAATAAACTAAATACTGAACCAACTGAGAAAATAATGATTTTAAAGTAGATTTTACCTCTACTTTCACTAGAGGTAACTAATTTTGAGACAGAATGTTTGTTGCAGGACATTCCAATGCAATTTTGGGCCCTTCCCAGTACAGATATTGGTAAGATTAAACCAGCCGCTCATATTAATGTAACTGCTGACAATCATCTGCCCTTATCTAATAGTTGCCAATATCTTTTAACATCTGATGTAGTTAGTTGAAATTAAGTTCATTATATAAGATTACTAATAATAGGACCTTGTAATTCTATGTATAAGCCCATGTAATTCTCCTACCCTACCAGTAAAGACATCAAATGAAAAGAATAGAGATTTTCACAGGATCTCAGACCTATAAATAAGATAGTTAGTCCCAGATGTGCTGTGGTTCCAAATCCACGTACCCTATTATTAGCCATTCCTGTGGACTGCCAATATATTTCAGTGATAAATTTATGTAGTGCCTTTTCAGCATTCCAGTAGAAAAAGATAGTCAATATCTCTTTGCCTTTACCTGGAGAGATTGCCAATTTACTTGGACTGTAATGTCCCAGAGATACACGGAATCCCACCTATTTCTCTCAGATACTAAAAGCTGATGTAAATGATGTTGATTTGCCCAGAGATTTCATTCTAATCCAATATGTGGATGATTTGCCTTTATGCTCTAGGACAAATTAGACTCCCAAGAGGATACAATTTACCTATTATAACAGCTATCCTAAAAGGGACATAAGGTCTCAAAGGAAAGCTTTGTTTCTCTTTGCCTCAAGTAAAATACTTTGGTTATCTAACATCTAAAGATGGGCTAATAATTAACCCTGAGAGACTCAGAGGAATCCTATTGTTTCCTCTCTCCCAAACAAGAAAACAGCTTAGAGGATTCCTGGGTCTGACTGAATACTGTGGCAGTTGGGTTCCAAATTTTTCATTAATGGCCCAGGCTCTGTTTGTCTTATTAAAATCAGATCAACCTGATTCAATCCAATAAAATCCCAAAGGTGTAGGGAACCTCCCTGCCTGGTTTCAGAAACTATAACCCCCCATGGCTAAGGCTGAGTAAAAAGACCTTGGGACCATAAGCCACTTAGGAGACAAAGCTTATCTTCCTTATAGGGGCACTGCCTCTGCCCCCGTTCACCTCATGCTGCTTGGTCCAGGGTAGATGAATGGTTAGCCAGTGACAGGTAAGATCCCTTAAAGGAGGGACCACTTGAGACAGGCATGGTTGCAAAGGGGCCCTCAGGGAATTACTCAGGGGGCTATAAAAAAAGAGGGTGATGGATCCTCACTCCTTGGCTTTGACAAAGCCTGATACTCATTCTGTCTGCAAGAAGTCTCCTAATCTCTTGGCTGCCTTACTTCCCCTACCCGATTTAAGCCTGAAAAAAAAATGCCAGAGGTGGGTGTGGCCCTGTGCTGGAAAGGGCGGGTTCCCTGGGGCGATCAGGCCTAAGAAAAATGCATAAAATCCTGTGAAACCTACTTTGCTAATACCCTCAATTTAAATTATGAGTGTCCAAGCACGAAATGAGTTGGTTCCCAAAGTTTTATGGCCCTTTAGCTGTCTGACCCCGACTCAGAATAAGCCCTCTGAGTTCTTTGAATGTTATCTATTGTTTGATCATTACTGCCTGACAATGATTGATGAGCTTTATGTATAGGCCCCGTATTCCTGTGCAAATTAAACCCAATAAAAGCCCATTGAGGAAAAGGCTTCTGGCCCTTTTCCTCTGAGAGATCAGCTACCTTTCCTCCCCAAGCAGATCATATCTTGGTAGACTTACTCTCATCTGTGGTGGCAAGAGTGGGGGACCCTGCGGGCAGAGTGCCCCCACACGAAGGGAAACAATCTGGAAGCTATAAAGGAAGTATTAGGGTGTCCTTCTCTGGGACACCCAATGATAACTTCCTTTTGTCCTTCTCATGCATGAAGGTACAGGAGATGCTTTACAATTTCTGACTCAGATGTGATGATCATCCTAGATGTATAGCACATCATAGTCAGCAACCAGACTCAGTTGCCAAAGGGCACCCTCCCTGCATGACAGCCATCTCGCTACAGCCATCTCGTGCAAACAGAAGAAATAGTTATGGGCTTTCCTTTAACCCTTTGTGGTCCTCATTCTGTTGAATCTCCTCCACTGAACTCTCATCACACTCAGCGTTTCTCTGTCAGTTACCTGGCTTCTTAAGAATACTCCTGCTTTCTGTGTCTAATATTAATTTAAGTTGATGTAACAGTTTTTTGTATTGAATTTATTGAGGTGACATTGGTTAATAAAATTATATAGGTTTCAAGTGTACAGTTCTATCATACATCATTTGTATATTGTATTGTGTGTTTACCACAAGTCCATGTAACAGTCTTCACCCAGCAACTTCATGCCCTCTGTGCAGGATGAAGACACTCATGATCATAGTTTGCTTACTGACTGCCTTCTTGTTCCTAGGGATGATTTACAGAAAACTTGTATTGACAATGCTGACTTAATTTAGTTTACAGGTGGATCTTATCTGAAAGATGACCAAGGACATTATCAAGCTGGTATACAAGACTTTCATGGTGGATAACTGAAAGCTCTTACCTACCTAAAAGATGTGCCCAGTAAGCTGAGTTAATTGCTCTAACTCAGGCTTGTCAAATGGCCAAAGACTGGCTATATGTAGCATGTACAGATAGCCAATATGTACATAGACAGTTGCTGAGCCTTTGATGTAGTGCGTGAATTTGAAAAGTTGTGGAAGCAGAGAGGCTTTTTAACTTCCTCAGGGAAGCCCACAAAGAATAGAAAATGGTTTGTAGAATTATTAGATGCCATACAGCAACTGAAACAATTGGCAATTATCGAAAGTCTAAGATATTCCAAAGATGCCAGCATGGAAACAAAAGGAAATTATTTAGCTGATGCTATGGCTAGACAAGCAGCATTAAACAACGAAATTATCTAGGCCTGAGAATGCTCGTTGCTTCCTATTAAATCAATAAAACACTCTTTTACAGTTTTAAAAAAATATTTTAGTTATTTATTTTTAAAAAGAGAGGAAGAGAGGGAGAGAGAAAGACATTTATCAGTTGCCTCTTTCATGCCCTCTAACGGGACCTGCCCCACAACCCAGGCATGTGCCCTGGCCAGGAATCAAACCAGCAATTTTGGTTTGTGGGATGATGCCCATCCCACTGAGCCCTTATGTCTTCCCCTTTGATTCTAATGCATAAAATAAACTGCAAAACTGCCATTCTCTGGAGCATTTTCTCTATCTGTTGAGATTTTGCTTCCTGGAAATTGTTGTCTGTTTGGCTCAAATAAATTCTCATGAGACTTTTTCTTTGGCTGGAAGTTCTTTTGTCAAAAGGATTGAGAATTACTTTTCATCAGACAGAGAGAGCTTCTTTCTCTCATTAGGGATTTTTACCTTAATTTTGTTGGCATTGCCAGTTTGTCAGGTAAACACCATGTACTATGATGCTGTACTGATACATAAAAGCTTCATTTTCTGGGCACAGAGTCTGGTTGGTAGCAATGGCTGAAGGATGCTTCTCTGTAATGAGTAAAACCATGAACTAAAACAGTAGGTCTAAAGTCTACTAGTCTTCTACATTCTGGACAGAGAACATTTGGGGGAAATAAAACAAAATATCCATTATTAAAATAGTGGTGAAAAGATAAATCTGGATGAACTGAGGTGTTTGTTGTAAAAATCAAAATGGATATCTCAGTACAAAAACTCCTAATTTCTTATGTTTACTGAAATTTCATCAAGACAATTTAGTGATGAAATAAATGACAAATGGGCATTGGCTGGAGATGAAGAAAACAGTATATTTTCATATGAATGCTAGGAGTTTAGATATTTATTGGATTGGAATTTGACCTGTGACATTAAGATGGAGATTGCCTCCTAAAAACTGTAAGTGGGTCACGAATTGCAGGAAAGACTTTTTTGCATAATAACTTGTATCCTAACAAGTGAAATCTTGCATAAAAATAGACAGCTAACAAGGCAAAGGAAAGCAAACAGTTCAACAGATCAACAAAACATTTTGTGCTCTAGAAATGGATGTGACAGTACTGTGCTTAAGCTGAAAGGTTACTCCTTTGAAGTAAATAAAACCACATGTTATGTCCTGACTGAGAAAAGAGATGTCTATAAAAGGACAAGGATGTAACATCTGAAAACTAACGAGGTGTTACATTTTGAGCCAAAATTGCATCCAACTTTTCAGCATGTAACTAGGCAAGATCTGAGCCAAAAGATAAAGAGTTGACATAAAACCGGTTACTCAGAACTCAGACACTGCCATGGAAGATGAAGGTAGGGGGCTGGGGGAGGGGGGGGAGGAAGCCTTTTCCCCATCTTTCTACAAACTTCAACCAGAACCCTCCTTGTCCTGAAAAAAAGCCTGCACCAAACCAAATCCCCAAACGTCCTTAACAAAAAAGGGGTAGAAAAAGTGAGATGGAATCCTTCTTTTTTGTAGACCCTGGGTTCTTTTAACATGCTTCATTCGTCCCTGAGAAGAGGTCCTTCACCTGTTGTGGGAGCAGGAATTATTATTGGGTTGGCCAAAAAGTTCATTTAGTTTTTTCCATACGATGGCTCTAGTAGCGGTTAGTTGTCTATAACTTCATTCAAAACAGTTTTGTCAGATTGCATTGTGACAGCTGTCATATCATTGTGCATTTTTTAAAAACTTATCAAAATTAGTGAATTTTTGTGTAGCTATCTTAATATTGAAGACGGAAGAAAATACATAAGATTTTCAGCATATTATGCTTTATTATTTCAAGGAAGGTAAAAACAAAACTGAAACACAAGAAAATATTTGTACAGCATATGGAGAAGGTGGTGTGGCTGATCGAATGTGTCAATAGTGGTTTGTGAAGTTTCAGGCTGGAGATTTCTTGCTGGAGATTTCTTGCTCTACAGTCGGGTAGGCAAGTGGAAGTTGATAGCGATCAAACTGAGACATAAACCAAGAACAATCAATGTTCTACCAAGTGGGAGATAGCTGACATACTCAAAATATACAAATCAATAAAATTATTGGTGAAAATGAAAAATGTGTCTTTCACTTTATGAAAAAAACTACACAGACTTTTTGGCCAACCCAATATTTGCTAATCACTCTGTGCCAGGCTGCGTGCTTTACTCTTCACTCTCCCTGGCTTTCTCTAGTCATTCTAGGAGACAACTATTGTGATCCCAATATTACAGATGGAAAACAGGCTCAAGAGATTACACATCTTGTCCAAGAACACAAGGCAAGCAAGTAAACTTGTAGGAAATTGAATCAAGAGCTGATTCCCAATTCTGTAGATCAGCCACTGTATCTTGTTTCTGAATCTCAAGGAACTTAATTCCCTCAGTCAATACTGAGAGAATTTCCCAGCTGACAGCCTGCGATCAGATACTGTGGTAACTGAGGTAGAAACCACATTGAAGGCATGTGGGTGTTACACTGGACATGCTTTACATGTTTTAAACAATTCGATTACTGTACAATCACATGGATGTGCCATAGAGTTTCAGCTAATGTGATATTTTCTCTGCTTCTTCATGACCATTGATTCGGTGCCTGGTTGATTATATTTAAAGCATTTCTGATCATGGATCAAAAACCTCATCATCAACACTTGTCCACATATGCAGATGCTGTGTTTCAAAATACAGTGGGAGTCATCTCTGCTGACTGATTAGGCTTAGGTGGGAGATGGGTCCAGAGGCCCACAGTGAGGGCAATGGCCACCTCTCAGTAGGTCCAGGGAGGGATGGCTTCTAAGTACCTGACTGTGACGGGACAGGCCCTCCGTGGAGAGAACCAGTTTATTCCGAGGAGGAATTCCTGCAAATTGGCGCTCCAGACTGGGGACAGGGGCAGTGGTCAGAGCAAGGCACACTGAGTGCCCCAGCTTCAACCCTATCTTAGTGTGTTCAAAAATCACAAGTGCTGGGATGCTGAGGTGAAAGCAGGGGAAGAGAGATGTTCCCAAAGTGCTTTAAGACCACTTTCTAGCTGAGGAGAGTGCAAGATGGCTTTTACTGCCTTTGGGAGATTTTTGGCAGCACGGAGATGTGGATAGTGGTGACAAAAGCTGGTGGTGTTGTTTCCATGCATTAGTTTCTCCAAGAAGCCTTATCCTGGAAGTTATTCATCCCTATGCACTTTGGACATGATAAATAGCTTCATGCAGACTGTTGGGATGAGCCAGCAGGCCGGACCAACAGAGTGGTGGATGGAGTCCACCCAGAAATTGCTTTTAGTGAACTAAGTATTGACATTATGCCATTAGATTACATTGACTAGGCTTCTAAGAACCAGTACTTTCTGCCCCAACTCTGTAGTCATTTTCATTATAAATCTAGAGACATATTTAAGGAGATAGTCTACTTTCTATACTACATAATTCTTTTCATAAGGACCCATAGAAAGTCAGCCAAAATATTTATTGAGCACTTACATGTCAGACACTATGCTAGTACTGTGAATAAAGTAATTAACAAAAAAAAATCACATGAATGAACTTCTGGCCAAGATGGAGGTGTAGGTAGACACACTGTTCTTCCTCGAACAACCAAGAGGACAGCAATTTAAAAATAAAAAACAACCTGAACTGACAGAAAATTGACCTGTATGGAAGTCCAACAACCAAGGAGTTAAAGAAAAAAAATTCATCCAGACCGGTAGGAGAGGCAGAGACAGGCAGCCAGGTGGAGAGGACTCACAGCAAGGCAGTGGCTGGAGGAAAGTGGAGAGGACTCACAGCAGGGCAGTGGCTGGAGGACCTGAGGGGGCAGGGCAGCAGCTGGTGGACCCAGGGAGGTAGTGGATCATGAGGCAGGGTGGGAAAGGCTGCAGCTGGCCAGCAAGGCAGCAGCTGGTGGATCCAGCAAGGCGGTAGCTGGCAGACCCAGCAAGGTGGTGGCTGGCAGACCAGGTAGTCCTACATTCACATGCAGATAAACCAGGAGGAACAACTGAGGAGTGAGACAGACCTTGCAACCCAGGGCTCCACCGGGGAATTAAGGCCTCAAACATCTGATTAAAAACACCTGTGTGGGTTGATGCAGTGGGAGAAACTCCCAGCCTCACAGGAGAGGTTGTTGGAGAGGCCAACAGGGTCCTAGAATGTACACAAACCCACGCAGAAATCAGCACCAGAATGGCCCGATTTACTTGTAGGTAATGAGGGAAGTGACTGAAAGCCAGCCCAGAGCTGAACAAGCAGCACTGTTCCCTCTCCGACCCCTCCCCCACAGACAGCACCACAATGTAGAGACCTGGGATGCCCCACCCTGGCAAATACCTAAGGCTCCACCCCTCACTATGTAACAGGCCTGCCAAGAAAAAGAAATATGGCCCAAATGAAAGAACAGATCAAAGCTCCAGAAAAAATACGACTAAATGATGAAGAGATAGCCAACCTATCAGATGCACAGTTCAAAGCACTGGTAATCAGGATGCTCACAGAATTGGTTGAATATGGTTTCCAATTAGATGAAAAAAATGAAGGCTATGCTAAGTGAAGTAAAGAAAAATGTATAGGGAGCCAACAATAATGGAAAGGAAACTGGGACTCCAGTCAACGGTGTGGACCAGAAGGAAGAAAGAAACATTCAACCAGAAAATAATGAAGAAAGAAGAATTCAAACAAATGTGGAGAGGCTTAGGAACCTCCAGGACATCTTTAAACATTCCAACATCCAAATCACAGGGGTACCAGAAGGGGAAGAGCAAGAGCAGGAAACTGATGAATTATTTAAAAAAAAATAATGACAGAAAATTTCCCCAATCTGGTGAAGGAAATAGACTTCCAGAAAGTCCAGGAAGCTCAGAGAGTCCCAAAGAAGTTGGACCCAAGAAGGAACACACCAAGGCACATCATAATTACATTAGCCAAGATTAAAATGAAGGAGAGAATCCTAGAAGCAGCAAGAGATAAGGAGACAGTTACCTACAAAGGAGTTCCCGTAAAACTGTCAGCTGATTTCTCAAAAGAGACCTTACAGGCAAGAAGGGGCTGGAAAGAAGTATTCCAAGTCATGAAAGGCAAGGACCTCTATCCAAGATTGCTCTATTCAGCAAAGCTTTCATTTAGAATGGAAGGGCAGATAAAGAGCTTCTCAGATAAGGTCAAGTTAAAGGAGTTCATCATCACCAAGCCCTTATTATATGAAATGTTAAAGGGAGTTATTATCTACGAAAAAGAAGATAAAAATTATGAACAGTAAAATGACAGCAAACTCACAGTTATAAACAAACCACACCTAAAACAAAAACAAAAGCAAACTAAGTAAACAGCTAGAACAGGAACAGAATCACAGAAATAGAGATCACATGGAGGGTTATCAGCAGGGGGGTGGGAGGGGGAGAGAAGCAAGGAAGGTACAGAGAATAAGTAGCAATGATGGTAGGTAGGAAATAGACAGGGGGAGATTAAGGATAGTAGTATAGGAAACGGAGAAGCCAAAGAACTTATGTGTATGACCCATGGATATGAACTAAAGGCAGGCGGGGGGGGATGTGGGTACGAGGGAGGGTACAGGGCAGAGGGACAAAAGGGGGAGAAATGGGACAATTGTAATAGCATAATCAATAAATATATTTTAAAAAAGAAATCACATGAATGAAGCTTATGATACAGGATGAAATTTTTTCTTAGTTCTCTATGGAAGGCAAAGCTGTCAATCTCCTGAGCAAATTTCCTGTTTCCGTCTTTATTCCTGCTACTAGGAAGCTCAGAGCCCAGTTTGTTTGTTTGTTTGTTTGTTTGTTTGTTTTGGGACTGACCTTTAGCAATTGCACAGGACCTCATGGAGTGAATCATTACCCAGACCATATTGTTATACACACCCCTGGCTTCATGTTCGTTTTCCTTTGGTTAATTTTCTTGTACTTATTTTTATGGGTCACTGCACATCCCATATATACATTTAAATAGGGGGGCTATATTTAAATAATAAACGAGGCCAACAGGTCCCTGGGACCAGAAGTCAGGAGATCCTAATGATTAGATGCGGTCTCTAATTGAATGCGGAAATAAATCTGACTAAAACAGAATGCTAATTAGTGTGAGAGCAGTCCTGGCTGTGTGGCCAATGGGGTCAGGGGTTAAAAGCCAGCAGCCCAGCCATTGTTTGTAATAAACAGGGCCAAGCAAAGGTGTGAGTGCTGATGTGGGGGCTGGGCCAGAGTTCTTGCAGTACTGGCTGGCTATGTTCTAGAATTTAAAGGTGGGAACTCAAAAGAGAACACACTGCTTTTAGGGCAGATGGAGCCCTAGCCAGGTAGCTCAGTTTGTTAGAGCATTGTCTTGATATGCCAAGGTTGTAGGTTCAATCCCTGGTCGGGGCACAGACAAGAACGAACCAATGAATAGAGAAACATCAAATCAATGTTTCTCTCTTTCCCTTCCTGTTTCTTTCTAAAATAAATTAATAAAAATTTTATGAAAAGGGAGATGGAGAATAATACACAGATGGAGACTAAGCATGAATGAAACCAAATCTGTAATTAGGCAGTAAGCCGCTGTGCCAGTTAGGAAGTTGTGGTTGTAACAGAAACTGACTCTGATGAATTTAATGGGGAGGAGGGAGAAATTTTGGATGCATTTGGAGCAGCTCACAGAATCTAAGGGCAAACCACATAACAGGTTCACAAAGGACAGGGACCCTTCTGAAAGAACCACGAAACATCTCTCTAGGGCTCCACTGCTGGGATGGGAGGCAGCAAATGTGTTGCATCTTTCGGTCTTTCTGATGGAGATTCAGATGGCCCGGCACATGGTAGGAGCTCAATACATCTAGACTGAATGAAAGAATGAAAGGAACTTTCGTGGAGAGAACATCTGATTTGCTGAGCCTGGGTCACATATATGACCCCTGGGAGAAGGGGTATCTTGGCCAAAGGTGTCGGCAAAGCCACAAACAATAGGAAGAAGTGGTTCAGATGCTATGGAGAATGGATCAGGGGCAGTCAGAACCCAAGAGGGTGCCCACTACAGGCAGCAAATGGCTGGGGAACTAGAGAAAGTGCTGTGTCTAGTCATGGCAGGGAAATATCTCCTGGTCCAGCTAGCTTGTCCTTGTCTATTAATGTCTAGAAGGAAAAGAGGCAGGAAAAAAAAAAACAAAAAAACGCCAAGGCTTTATCTCCAACATTCAAGGCTAAGGTGAGACCCAGAAAGTAGACAGCTGAGCTAGGTCCTAAAGTGAAGATGCTAGAAGGTTGAGCATGTCTAGTTGGAGTTTGGGGAGGAGAGTGGTGCTCAAACAGGACAACAGGGTGACACATTTGATAATTAGCTGCTTATGTTCTTGGAATAAGCCCGCTTCCCATGAGCACATGTCTCCCACAATATCCTTTTTTGTGCTCCTTAACAAATTTCTTGAAGTTTAAAGTGAAGGACACCCTTTCAGGTATTGCAAGCCAGGACATACCTCAATTAGGCAGCCACAGCTATCTGTGGGCTCCGGCCGCTGGGGTCCAGCCCCACCGGCCCACTCGCTATTCTGTAAACACATAAACCTCGTCCCCACCTCATGCCTGCTGCACCTGCTGCCATCATGTGCACGCCAGACTCCTCCTCAGTTCTCACCAGGCTCCTCCTCACTCTCTGCAAGGGTCACCTCCCCATTTTACAGTAGGTGCTTCCGGGCATTCTCTTCAACTTTGATATATTGCATTTCTTCCTTAACACTTACTGTTATCCAAAATAATCTTATCTGTCTCAATGTACGCGTACTGAAAAGACTCCCACTTTAGGCTGGTTCCACTTCTGACCCCGAAGAGTTAGACCAGAACCTGGCACCTTGTAAATATTTGTCAGTATTAAGTTATCCTTAAATTTCTGGGATAAACCCAACTTAGTTGTAGTGCACTCCCTTTATTACCACACTCCGATTTGTTTTGCTGATATTTTATTTATGAGTTTTATGTATTTATCACTCAGTGAAAGGACCTATTTCAGGCTCTGAAATCCCCTCTGGTTATTTCCTGTCTAGTTTTCAGGAGTTGGGAAAGTGTTCCCTTGCTTTCTATTCTCTGAGTTTGGCTAAGATGGAAATTATCTAGCCCTTCAGTCTGGCAGAACCCTCTTTAAAGCCCTCTTGGTCCAGCTGTTTCTCTTGTGGGAAGATTTTAAATGATGGCTTCATTTCCTTAACAATCATAAAACTATTTCAGCAATGTTTTTTGATGGTTAAGGAAATTCCCTCTACTCTCCATCCCCTTTGGCACTTGATTATTTTATTCACATTTTTAAACAAAATTAACTAGAGTGGTTACCTCTGGAGCTTTTGTGTTCTGTTGTATAATGGGTCGATGAGTATTCAGTGTTATTTAAAATCGTGTAAGGGCACCATTGGACCGATGATGACAGCATGTTTTAAATCAAGGATGATTGCCCTGGCTGGGTGGGTCGGTGGGCTGGAACATTGCCTCGTACACCGGTCTGCCAGTTGGATCCCAATTGGGGTGCCTACCAGAGGCAACCCATCAATGTCTGTCCCTGTCTCTCTCTCTGCAAGCAGTGAAAAATGTCCTTGAGGATAAAAAAAAAGAATAAATAATCAAGGATTATGATCGAGCCAATTCTACGAACTTAAGTTCCACTAAAAAATCTATTATTTGCTGAAAATATGAGTGTCTGAATCTATCTTGGTGCTCAGGGGCAGACACTCTCCAGAGGGGAACCTCGCAGGCCCCGGAGACACAGACACGCCTAGATGGGAACCGTCCAGGCCACTCAGCCTTCCATCTTCTCCTAACGCAGACTAGGAAGGTCTGGGAAGATCTCCCTGCTGTATTGCATAGGTGGGGTACTAGGCCCACAGCACCTCAAAGTATTAGGTCCCCTATTGGTCTGGAGTTAGGTAAAGGCCACAGAAAGTTTCCAACAGTATTTCCTTTCCATGTTACAGACACTAGAGAAGAGAGTGTGAAGGGGCCTCCTGGAAAAGACTGAAGTTAAGGACAACCCTGTGGCGTGATGTTCCTCTGCCAATGAAATTATTATGTGACTTAATAGTACAGCTGGGTCATTTTTGTGCAAAAAGGGTCCGTGGATTAAAGTGAAAGGAATTTCTGAACAAAAATGGTAAAAAGTTTGCAAGCAAGGAGAGGGTGGAGGGAGATGTAGAAACCTGTGAATTTATGCCAGCTGAACACTCACATAGGAGCGTCTGGCACATACATTTACTATTTTTGCCTACTGTAATCAATGTCACAAAATTGCCACAAAATTGTTTCTACCCAAACAATTTTTAAAAAGGATCCTTACATCAAGCAACTGCAATTCATATGCTTTGCAAGTAATCACAAAGCCAGAGACTAACTGAAAATTATTACAAATTATTTTTCTTGGAATCATGTTGAATACCAAGTTTGAAATTTTCTTTCCTTCCCACTCTCTCTCTCTTCCGCCAGTCTTGTAACATGCTAATACAACTTTCGTTTTTGTGGGGGAAAAGACAGAGGGAAGAAGGGACAGGGACATTTGAGTGAGCACTTGAATGGAGACAGGTGGGCCCTGAAATGAAGAAATGGGAGTCCCTCAAACTCCACCACCTGCATCTGTAAGCAGGGATTAAAACGCCTATCTGTCCTGACCTGCTGCCAGGTCACAGACAAGATAACGGACAAGCCCAGATAATGCTGGGCTTCTTGAGAAAGCTGCTGCATGTAACACTCTGGTTCTCTTCCTTTCTCTGCAGCGAATCTGCCCTAGAAACCGCATATCCTTTCACTTTATCAGGATCACAGGGTGGGGGTGCAGGTGGGGAAGATATGAACGCTACTTGTAACATTACAGGTTTTTTTTTTTTTTTTTTCTGGAAAACAGGGTTAAGTCAAGTTCTTTGAACATTTTTCTATCCTGAAAGACCCCATGAGTTACTTTCCAGAGTCCTTGCACTTAAAAGATTCTATGAGTCTCACTGAAGAATAATGGTACAAAAAGCAACTTTATAAATTTAGGAGGATCCCCTGGTTGAGAGGCTGTCTGAAATAGCACAGAAATAAATTTGCATTAACTTTGTCAAACTGCTAAAAACTTCTTGGGACAGAAGACAAACAAACCGCCTCCGGATCTGCAGCATTCACTGGGCCCTGGGGCTTCAGGACTTTTCGGATTCAGCCAAGGCCTTACTTAGCTGGGCTCTAATTATTTGGGTACCTAACACCTACCACCTTCAGTTACTGGAGGCTATTATAATTGTCCCACTTCACAGCCGAAATCGAGGTTATGGCTTAGTTTTCTTTGGTTCAGTTAAGGGGGAAGGGGGGGAGAGAGAAAGAGAGAAGCTTTTCCTCATTATCTTTTTTTAAAAAAAGTATTGAACCAACTCAAAAATGACCTCCCGCTTTAAAAACTGTTTCCTTTAGGGTAAATCGTTTGATCTCATCTCTGAAACCAAGCAGCAAGATAAGTATTTTACTGGAAATTAAAACAAAGGGTCACCTCCCGTATCCCCATTCCCGAGGAGTCAGTAACAGCGGTCGCAACATTCCCAGCCGAGACCTGGAGTGCATCTGCTGGGGGTCGTAATAAACCCAAAGCAGCCCTACCCATACATGTAATAAAGCCTGGAGAAGGCACCCACCGGCACAGTGCCCGGACCGCGTCTTTTTTGACCCTGAGGTCAGAAAGATTTATTACTTCCTCGGTGAGGGAGAAACCTCAGGCCAGCTAGAACCCGCGAGCCAGTAGTAGAAAGCCTGCAAGCGGCGCTCGGCGTCCTCCAAGAACTGCTGTGCGCGGGTACGTTTTTGGTTTCCGGAGGGGCCGGGCAGTTCCAGCCCCTAGCGAAGAGCAGAGTGGGCGGCGTTGGGGGGGGGGGTTTCAGCCCAAACTTTATCACCTACTCTTTCCAAGAGCAGGAATGTGCTTATGAGCCCGATAGCTGCACGCAGAATCCAAGTAACCCAGAGCTCGTGGTGCCTGAGTGCTCTGAACCCCGCGTCCGCGCTCCTGAGCACGCATTGTTATGGCCTCCGCCAAGTGGATGGCGGGCCAAGCAGCACCGCAGTAAATGCAGCCCCGCTTCACCATTCCCTAAAGCCTGGGCGGCGGGAGCCGGTGTTGCGAGGGGGCAGGCGCGGGGGCGGGCGCGGGACGCGCAGGGAGAAGTGCAGCGCAGCGAAGGGGAGGAGCTGCAGCGACAGACGGCGGCGCGCACCAACCCGGCGCCGCCTGCCTGGAGCCGCGCAGAGGCTGGCCCGAGAGCGTCGCAGCCGCTCGGCGTACGGTAATCTCGAAGCAGCAACCTCTCGGGCCGGTGGTGGAGGCGGTGGGGGTTTCCTCTCCCCAAATACCTCGTTGGCCAGAAGCGGCTGGTTCCTGGAGCGGGGGGGCAAGGGAGCGCTGCGGACTCCTTAGCCGCGCGCGTTTTATGTAGGGTCCTTCTCGGCCGGTTGGAGATTGAGGAGCGGCGGGCGCTGCCGGCGATGCCCGCCGGAGCATCCTCTGAGTGATGGAAGAAACAGCTGCTGCCGCTGCCGCCGGGTCGCAGGGCGCCCCATCCTCCGCCACCAGAAATATGGGGAGATTTGGGGCTCGGAGGCCAAGAGCGGGAGAGGCGGAGCCGCTTTGACTGGAGCTGGGTCTCGTATAAGCCCCCTCCCCCCCAACCTCCCCCAGCGGGCTTCGGCCCCAGGAGCTAGGAAGGAAGCTGCGGTCTGGAGGAGGCGGGGGATACACAGCAGGAGCCGGGGCGCACTGGGCTCAGCAAAGAGCGGAGCAGATCTGGCCGGGTGAAAGTTTACCTTCCCCAGCCGCGGAGTGCCCGCTGTCCGGAAACTCTGCCCAGGGCTTGGGCTGCCGAGTCCCGTGGCCCCCTTGGAGGCACAGGGAACCCCTGCGGGAAGGCGGCGCGCGAGCAGTCCAGGAACCAGTAACAGCAGGACAGACCACCGGCCCGGGATCTGGGGCCGCTCCGGGTCGCGCCCGCGGCTCCAGGTGAGCTGGGGAGCCAGGCGGACCCGAAGGTGGGCGTTACTTAGGCGGAGGCGGCGGCTGCGGGGAGGATTGGGGCTCACCAGTTTACTCCGCTTACCCTCGCAGGTCCTTCTCGGAGCCGCTGCCATGGGAGAGCCAATCCTGGGCGCAGGGGACCAGGCGCCACTGCTGCCGCGCCCGACTAGGAGCCGCGGCCCCAGTCCTCGCTCCCGAAGCCGGCTCGCTTCGTCCCCATCCCGGGCTGTAGGACCACCTCCGCCGCACCACGGGCCCGGGCTGTGCCTGTGATGAGCCGCGGCCCGCTGGGAGCTTTGCCCCCGGGTGCGCCCCCCCGGTTGCTCCCGGCCGTGCCTGCCGCCGCGGCGCGCGCCCTGCTCCCGCCCTGGCCCCGGCGCCGGGGCCGACGGTGGCCCGCGTCGCCGCTCGGAATGAAGGTGTTCCGTAGGAAGGCGCTGGTGCTGTGCGCGGGCTATGCGCTGCTGCTTGTGCTAACCATGCTCAATCTCCTGGACTACAAGTGGCACAAGGAGCCGCTACGGCAGTGCAGCCCCGACGTGCCACTAGGTGCCGCGGTGGGAGCGGCTGGGGATGGCTGGGGGCGCCCGGGGCCTCCTCCAGTCGTGTCGCGCCGCGCACACACCGGCCTGGACCCCCGCACCCCGTACCGCCCCCTTGCCGCCGCCGTCGTCGGGGAGGCCCCCGCAGCTGCAGCGAGAGCCGCAGCCCCTTCTGGTAACAGTAGTCGGGGTACCGGGGGTGGCGAGAACAAGAGGCAGTTGGTGTACGTCTTCACCACGTGGCGCTCGGGCTCGTCCTTCTTCGGTGAGCTCTTCAACCAGAACCCCGAGGTATTCTTCCTCTATGAGCCAGTGTGGCACGTGTGGCAAAAACTCTACCCAGGGGACGCCGTTTCCCTGCAAGGGGCAGCGCGGGACATGCTGAGCGCTCTCTATCGCTGCGACCTCTCAGTCTTCCAGCTGTACAGCCCCGCTGGCAGCGGGGGGCGTAACCTCACCACACTGGGCATTTTCGGCGCTGCCACGAACAAGGTCGTGTGCTCTTCACCTCTCTGCCCTGCCTATCGCAAGGAGGTCGTGGGGCTGGTGGACGATCGTGTGTGCAAGAAGTGTCCACCGCAGCGCCTGGCGCGTTTCGAAGAGGAGTGTCGCAAGTACCGCACGCTAGTCATCAAAGGAGTGCGTGTCTTTGATGTGGCAGTGCTGGCACCGCTGCTCCGTGACCCAGCCCTGGACCTCAAGGTCATCCACTTGGTGCGTGATCCTCGTGCTGTGGCCAGCTCGCGTATTCGCTCGCGCCACGGTCTCATCCGTGAGAGCCTGCAGGTGGTGCGCAGCCGAGACCCGCGAGCGCATCGCATGCCATTCCTGGAGGCCGCTGGCCACAAACTAGGCGGCAAGAAGGAAGGTGTGGGTGGACCAGCTGATTACCACGCACTTGGCGCTATGGAGGTCATTTGCAACAGCATGGCCAAGACTCTGCAGACAGCTCTGCAGCCTCCGGACTGGTTGCAAGGTCACTACCTGGTGGTGAGGTACGAGGACCTGGTGGGAGACCCTGTCAAGACCCTACGGAGGGTATACGACTTTGTGGGGCTGCTGGTGAGCCCCGAAATGGAACAGTTTGCCTTGAACATGACCAGTGGTTCTGGCTCCTCCTCCAAGCCTTTCGTGGTGTCTGCGCGCAATGCCACACAGGCTGCCAACGCCTGGCGGACTGCCCTCACCTTTCAGCAGATCAAACAGGTGGAGGAGTTTTGCTATCAGCCCATGGCCGTGCTGGGTTATCAGCGGGTGAATACCCCGGAGGAGGTCAAAGACCTCAGCAAGACCCTCCTCCGGAAGCCCCAGCTCTGAGAGGGCTTCTCGGGAGACCTGACTGTGGATGGGAGACACCCACGGGAGGATTGTGGTGTGTTTAAACAGAAACAGTCCAGACCCCACCAGGAAGCCCACGTGTTCTATTGTAGATGTGTAACACAGCCACACAGACACAGGCTGTCTGTGTTCTGAGTCATTGAATTTCAAGGAAGAGTCACAGTACACACATCTCAGAAAAGGCAAGACTTGAAAGTCCTGACCAGCTGTCCTCCTCTCTTCTCTCCTGATTTTTCTCATTTTTCCTTTCTCCCATGTCTTCCCCCTTCCCCTTCCTGCCCTTCATTTTGAAATGGGATGCTGATTAAATCAAGATCCAGTAACCCAAATCTTGTTTACAAAGTTTCTGTGGTATCTGTGAACGTGTAACGGAGTAAGTTGGACGTGAGGGGTGGGATCAGGAAAGGGGCAGCGGCTCCGCAGCAGGAAGCTGCACGGGGTGTGGCACACCAAGGAGGCATTCTTTTAGAGTAGACTTCTGTAAAACAAAGGTTATATGTGAGTATTAATAAAGAAGATAATAAATAATATTCTTTTTTATATTTGCCTCCATTACTTTGGACTTAACCCCTGTTAACTCTGTCTAGCTTCAGACAGAATCTGCTTCCCATTCCCCAGCCCCCCTTTTCCAGTCTGTTTCCTAAAGAACAGCTAAGATGGGTGGGGGCAGCTTCCGATTCCTCGGTAAGAACCTGGGAGTTGTTTTCTCACGTGTAAATCAGAGCCTGTCGGGTGCCTGGGAATGAGAACAAATCTTCAAATTCAAGTGGGGCAGTGGGGGAGACAGCAAGGTGCTACTTAGCTTTTCCTCCTGGAGCACAGAAAGGGAGAAGCAACCCCTTGAGAACCTGAAGGCATTCGTTTTGATGACAGGGCTGGGGAACCTTGAAGCCGAGAGCAATCTTTCAGTCTTGAGGTTAGTTCAAGGAGAGGGTTTTTTAAAAAAAGAAGTGTATGTAATTAAATATCTCTGATGATTAGAACACAAACCTCAAATATGGGTGTGAACCTACTCTTGGCAGTGGTAGCAGCTCCCTGGGTTGGGAAAGTGGGAGAGGTGTGTGTGCGTTTGGAGTGCCAGCCTGCTCTGACACGGTGTGGGGACCTGTGGAAAGGAAGTTTCCCCCGAGGGTGGTGAGGGCACTCACAGCCTTCTCTTCCTCCCCTCCTGTCCAAATTAGTGCAAAAGAGAACATGAAATTTATAATGGTTTATTTAGGATGCCCCTGGGGTGTGTTGCCTTTTTTTATAGTTCCTAAAAGTTCAAGGAAGCTATAACAACATGTGCTTCAGCCAAGAGCTTCTGTTAGATAGGAAAATGAATTACCAGCTAGTGTGTTGGATTTTGAGCTTTGGTCTTTCCCAGGGATGAACCTATTGCGATTTTCCTGCAGTGGTAATGGTGTTGCTGCTGCTCTGAGCCCATTTGGCCAGGAGCGTGCTGCGGAATGTCAGGGTGCACTAAGGAGTTAGGAAGCCTGAAAGAAACAAGGCAGTGTAGTTACCTAGTACATCAGATGAGTATATGAGTATTAGAATGCATTCTGAGATCTCTGCAGGCCAATCTCTATAGGTTAAACACCGGGGATTTTATTTTAAGGAAAGCATGTTTAAAAAAATATGAACATGAGAAGTATATTAACACGAGATGATTCTTAAGTATAATTTTCATTACTGTGTGAAATCTGCACTGTTAAGAATTCCAAGATAAATAAGCATAGAGGTTTGAAAAAGATGTATTGAGCAGTGGGTTTTATAACACATTCTAGAATGGTTTGTTTTTAATTTATTAAAATAGTGTATAGAATTGTGTTTAGTAAGCCCTGTTACAGCTATAACATATGGGCCATGTTTTCTATGAGATTTTCATGGTCGTGCCTTTGCTGAATTGCCTTCAGCAGTGGAATGCTTGTAATAGCCTTAATTTTAGACTACTTTAAAATTAAGTGAACAAAATAAATATTAATATTGGATGACTATAAATGAAACAGGTTTATGGGGAAATTAAGACAGCATCATTAAAAAGGAACCACTCTGAATAAAATAACCATTTAAAAACATTTCAGATGCCATTCAGCTCTTCTCACTTAACGACTGTAAAATTCATGCTTCGTTTCTGAGTGAAGGATTTTTAAGCAGTTCAATCACTCATTTCTCAGTATATTGGAGGACTTTGATTGCATTAAAGTAGAATTACAATGTTTTGGGACCCTGTACTTAGAAATATGTTAGATGCTGCATAGAGACCTTGCAGCCTGCGAAGTATCTGTGGCCTCTGCTCGGATGAAATTTTAAGCTAGACACCAACAGTTCTCCCTTGCTGTGTTCAGATAGGGCTTTCACCTGTGACTCGCTTGTTTTGTAGCAGCTGCATTCTCTCCACGCCGCCACTCCTGGGCTCTGCAATTTGAAAATGTGAATTGTTGCTCCTGGAGACTGGTACCTAGCTGTATTTTAGGAAAGTGAGATGGGGCAGTTCCCGCTAACGGCCAAGATAGTCATATCAGTGACATTCAGCTTCCACGGGTCTGAGGAGGAGAGGATTTTTTTTTTTTTTTGGCATTAATAAGCTTCTGTCAAGTCCTTGGTGCAAGCAGACCTGTGCCTCAACACACTGCAGTGGAGCTGCGGCCCTATTCTGAGGCAGCAGAGAGTGTGAAAGAGGTCTTTCATATTCCCCGACTTGGCAATATAGCCATCAGCAGGAGGAAATATTTTTCAGAGCAGGTCATCAGAGCGATTTTTATTTTCAAACTCTGCTCAGCTGATAGCAAGCCTGACTTGCCCCTTTGATTTTGGAGTGCCTTTGTTAATTAGAAAGCTCTGTTTATAAAATGAAGCCTACCCATTGCATTTAGTCACAAATACACGTTTGGAACAAGGCAGTGGCACAGGCTGGGTGCTTGGGTTTCAGGGAGCTCGGAGGTGCTCAAAGGCCTCATTCAGACTGACCCGTGGGTGCCTGGCAGGCAGGGACGGGCAAATCCTGTACCGTTCTGTGTCTACCACAGAGTGAGTGCTTAATAAATATTTATTACAGATGTGAATGAAACATGTAACTATCAAATTTTGTTCAGAAGACAAAGAGGAAGAATGTGTTACCTCTTTGGAGAGAGGGCCAGGCAATTCACCAGAGTTTGCTGAAGGAAGTGGCCTTCTGTTCCCAGGTGGCGTGCAGGCAACAGAAACATCTTCGAGGTTTCCAGGGTGACCTCGTATGGACCAGTATTTCCCCCCAGCGAATTAGAAACACTCAGAGTTTATGCATGTGGAGAGGTAAAAGTTTCCAAATGAGGGATTTGTTTTGTGTTGTTTATTTTCTCAATTTTAGGAACAAGGTGGAGGCAGGGATCAGAGCATACCTGCAGAACGAAGGCGGTGCTGTTGCCTCAGGGAGGGCCAGCGTTGTCTGTTACTGCAGAAGCCTTGTGAAGGCACAGTGTGAAGGCCCGTGAGGTGGCGTTCGCCCAGGCACAGGAGTAGTTCAGGAGTCTGCGATGGGGCCGAGACAGTGGCTGCCTGCCCCACGTGTGTCTGCCCAGCCACGGCCAATGCCGTCCAGGGTTTTCACTGCACACGGCACGGTTGTGGCTGGATTGTAACGTCAGTTTAAAATTAATGTGAATTTGAGTGAGGCCATTAATATTCTCTGGGTCTGAGCAATACAATAAAGACCGTATTTGAAACCCAGTGTCTAGAGATGGCTTCAGCAAGACCAAGAGGGAAATAAAGAGGCATGCGTTCTCTGTAGTCATGACTAAGGATGAAGAGTAATCTACTCTTCCTCCCTCCATGCACACAGCATGCGCACCCCTGCACGTACAGGTGAGCGGCTGCATTGTCTTCAGGTCTGGAAAAGACAGCATGTTCCTGCCAGCTGACGGGTATGTGGTGAGGGGCACTCTGATATCAGGCCTCTGGAAGGCGAGTGGTCAATGGTCCTTTCAGACCCTGTGACAGTTTTGTGTCAGGATCTACTGTGGACAGGTAGAAAATGACAACACGATGTGAGAAAGGCCTTGTTGTGTGTGATGGGATGTCACAAGGTCAATGCACAGTGCACAGAGCCCTTTGTCACTGACCTTGGAGAAGGCCCTTTTAAGTCCGTCACGGCCGGGGAGCATGATTTCTCCATCTAGTTCCTTCTTTCCAGGCACACCAGCCCCTACTTTGGCAATTCAGGGAGAGCCACTGAGCTGCCTGGGTCCAGGCTCTGGTGAGAGAGCTTGATAATGGAAATTACAGGGCCTGACTCTTATTACATCTGATGCAATTCCACACACCCTTAATCAAATAATGCTTAGGAAATTGTTAAATTCTGAATGGCATATCAAGTTTACAGAATGGGAAACTCTATGAACTAGTGTTTGGGGATGATATTGTTTATAACCTTGAAGGAGGCTTGAAGGAGCAGATAGAGGCTTCTATACAGGCTTCTGTCTATACATTTGTCTTGATGCTAAAGTGTGGTCAAGGCCAAAGCTGAACTCTTGGTTGAACCAGTTGCTGGTAATCAGATGTGAAAGTGTTTTTGGACTGCTTGAATTTTCAGGTTTCTGACAGTCACCCTTCCATGTGAATACAGTGAAGATGGTCACTGTGACCAAAAGCTGCTCAGCCACTCAGGAGTGGTTCCCCTCCCGGTGGACAGAGACATTTCTCCATAGAAATTTGCCTTGAAGTAGTTAGTCCCCTGGACAGGACCAGCCACATAATTTGTGGGGCCCAGTGCAAATGAAAATGTGGACCCTCTTGTTTAAAAATTGCAAAGCATTTCAATGAGGCAGCAGCAGGGAATTAACCAAGCAGGGCCCTTCTGAGAGCGGGCCCCCAGCCAGTGCAGGTTGCACACGGTGGGGGCAGTCCTGGGGGTGGACGCAGACTCTAAAATGCCCAACTGCAGGAGAGAGTGAATCATGCTGGCCTTCAAGCCCCTGAAAAAAGGGTGTAAAAGGATGAAGTATGATGTGTAACTGGAATGAAAGCAAAGACATCCTAGGGAGACGAGTGTACTTTGTGTGACAGAATCCAAGGAGGTAAGTGCACACAGGACAGATAATCCCTGGGGATGCAGTGAGCGACTGGCGGTGCCCTCTGAGTCATCGGTTGGTCTTGATCCTGTTCAAGACTGGGACTGCCTGTGCTTTGCGGGGACCCTTCTCATCAGAACAGGGCAGATGTCTTCCATGAGTAGGGAGACCATGACCTCATGGTCCTTAGCACGTGGATGCTGGCAAGGTCTGTTCGTGATAATGTTCCCACCCTTCTGGAATTTCTATGGGACTCTATTTGCCTCGTGTATAGTACAGAGAAAAAGTCTAGATGTAGAAAAGCAAAAGGTCAAGTCAGTGAACTTGAGCTATACAGGTGCAGGATGTGCTAAGCCAAGCGGCATGCCTCCTCAGTGTGTTCATGGAGTCAGCTGATTTTTATTATAGGTGTGATGTGCCCCCGCTTTTCCTCTGGGCAACAGTTCTCCATCCTCTGTATACCTCTCCTGTCTCCCCTTTCTGCTCTACTTTGTGCAAAGATCCTGGATCTTTGTCAAGCTTTTATTTATCAGCGCTGTTCCAAGCTACACCCCCCACCCCTTGCTGCCTCCTGCATGGGTCTGCTGGTGGTAGTGACTGCAGAGTGGGATTCTTTGTTCATAGCCAACTTCTTCTAGGCAAGAAAGGTCTGGGTTCTATTTGTAGGTGTGTATCTCCCCAATACTGAGGCAGCACCCTGCTTGTGTGTGCTAAAGAAAAGATATAACCCAAGAAACTAGAGCAGAAGGGGTGGAGGGGCAGACACTTTGTCAAAGAGGCTTTAGAGTTAGTTTGCAATAGTCCACGATGCTTTGAACTTCATATGTGAAGTTCATATATGGCAGACAAGCTGAAAAAGAAGGTAGAATTTACCTTCTACCTTCTATGGACAAAAGGAATACCAAATGGTGCCAGGAAAGGCCTTAGACGTAGTCTTTCCATATTCATGTTTGAAAAAGAAGCCATCAAATTTCTCAAAAGGAAGATAACAACTGAATTATAGTCAAACAGAAATGATACAATTTTTAAAGGGCCCAGTAGAAAAATGTATTACTGTAACATCAGCTGAGGCTATGGAGTGTTTGCTTTTGACATGTGGAACTCGTTGCCAGTATGACCCTCTTTCACCCTTCTGAGGGACTGGCAAATTTTCCAGACACAATGTGGAGGCCTAAAGGTTACATTTCCATTTTCAGATGTCCCACTTACTCTGGTAAACTCTTATTCTCTCTAGGACTGAACTAGATCTTGGGAGGAATTACAATGTTTGATGTTCGCATATTGGCGCACAGTATCTTCAGATGTAAAAGGGTATTGTGCTATTTCTTTATAATAACAAAAATAAAAATGACACATTTTTTTTTCCTGAAATAACGGCATTCACATTTATAGTTTTCAGCCTCTTATTTAACCAGCCTTCCTGCCTGGTGAGATGTGAGCACCGAGTACACTTCATATAGGTTCAGTATTTGCTGCACACAATTTTTAATTTATGTTTTCACACTTCCTAGGTGACTTCTTGATGTGCTGTGCTCTTTGTAACTTTCTATAACCATTTTAATTTCACTTTCCAATGCCCCGAGTAGGCATAATGAGGATGGTGGTGATAATAATTGTCCCACCATTGACCCTCTGTAGACCATTCTCTGTGTGCTGGTCAGTGTGCCCAGCACTTCACTCCTATCGTTGTGTTGGATTCCCATAACAATCCTGTGGGATCCGTGTTATTATTGTCCGCACGTTATAGAAAGGAAATAATAGGTTCAGATGGGTAATTTCCCTAATTACCACAGCTGGTGGTAATCTTCCTCAGCCACATAGCCCGTAAGTGATAAAACCTCTTTCCTTTTGTTTGGGACATGAGGTATCACACAGTTTTCACTTAAGGAATACTAACAAAATAGCAAATCCTTTTTTTTTTCCCCACAGGCAAATGCTTTCTGAAAACACGTCTTGAATGTTTGCGGCATTATGCTCTCAGTCAGGGAACAGGTGTTTACAGAATCCTTAGAAATGCATTTAAGTTTTTTTTCCATGAGTGCACATAATTTTATTTTATTTCTTACGATGCTTATTGGGGTGACATTGGTTAATAAAAATTATGTAGGTTTAAGATGTCCAGTTGTATGATGCATCATCTGTGTATTGTACTGTGTGTTTTTCACCCCAAGTGAAGTCTCTTTCCATCACCATTCATCTCCCTGTACCCTCGTCTGCCTTGCCCAGCTCCCTCTCACCACATTATCCCGTGTCTGTGAGTTTTTCCTTAGTCCCTTAACCATGTTCATCCAGCCTCATAGTTCCCTCCCTTCTGACAAGTGTCAGTCTGTTCTCTGTACTGAGAAATCTATTTCTACTTTGTTTTTTTACTTTATCCTATTCATTAGGTTCCACACCTGAGTAAAATTATATAGTACTCATCTTTCTATGACTGGCTTATTTCACTTAGTGTAATGTTCTCCATGTCCATCCACGCTGTCACAAAGGGTAAGATTTTTTCTTTTTTATGGCCAAGTAGTATTTGTGTGAATACTATTTGTGTGGTACATTGTGTAAATGTACCTTTGCTCTTTTATCCACTCATCTACTGATGGACACTGGGGCTGGTTCTACATCTTGGCTATTGTAAGTAATGCTGCAGTGAACACAGGGCTGCTTATGTTCTTTTAAATTAGTGTTTTGGGTTCCACTGGATATATTCCCAGAAGTGGGATCACTGGGCCAACTGTGTGTTCTCTTTGGAGAAGTGTCTGTTCAGGTTCTCTGCCCATTTTTAATTGGATTATTATTTTTTTGATGTTGTGTAAGTTCTTTGCAAATTTTGGATATTAACCCCTTATCAGCTGTATCATTGGATAGTGTGATCCAATTTATGATAACCCAATTTATTCTCCCATTCATTCGGTTATCTTTTCATTTTGCTGATGTTTCCTTTGCTGGTCAAAACTTTTAGTTTGATGTAGTCCCATTTGCTTAATTTTTCTTTGTTTTTCTTGCTGGAGGAGATATATCAGAAAAATATGGCTATGATAAATGTTTGAGATTTTACTGCCTATTTTCTTCCAGGATTTTTATGGTTTGAAGTCTAATACTTAAGTCTTTAATTCATTTTGAGTTTATTCTTGTGTATGGCATAAGTTGGTGATCTAGTTTCATTGTTTTGCATGTATCTATCCAATTTTCCCAACACCATTTATCAAATACACTATCTTTACCCCATTGTGTGTTTTTGCCTCCTTTGTCAAATATTGACCATAAAGATGTGGGTTTACGTCTCTATTGGGCTCTCTATTCTCTTCCATTAATCTATATATCTGTTCTTATGCCAGTACATTGCTGTTGTAATTACTATGGCCTTGTGGATTGATATTAGGTAGTGTGATTCCTCCAACTTCGTTCTTCTTTCTTAAGATTCCTTAAGAAAACTATTGGGGATCTTTTGTGGTTCCATAAATTTTTGAAGTATTTGGTCTAGTTTTGTGAAATATGTCATTGGTATCTTGACATGAATTGCACTGAATCTATAGATTGCTTTGGATAGTATAGACAATTTAATGATGTTAATTCTTCCTGGCCACGAACATGGTATATACTTCCATTTCATTGTATCTTCTTCAATTTCTTTCTTAATATCATAATTTTCTGAGTATAGGTCTTTTACATTCTTGGTTAAATTTATCTAGGTTTTTTTATGCAGTTGTAAATGAAATTGTTTTCTTAGTTTTCCTTGGAATAGTTCATTATTGGTGTATAAAAATTCCACTTATTTCTGGATATTTATCTTGTATCCTGTTACTTCACTGAATTCATTTATCAGTTCTACTAGTTTTTGGTGGAGTCTATTTAGGGTTCTCTATGTACAGTATCATGTCACCTGCAAATAATGACAGTTAACTTCTTTCTTTCCCATTTTGATGCCTATTATTTCTTCTTTATCTCTGATTGCTGATGAATTAAAGAAGCTCCAGTACTCTGCTGAATAAGAGTGGTGAAAGCAGACATCCCTGTTTTGTTCCTGATATTGAGGGGAACACTTGTAGTTTGCCCATTAAGCATAATGTTGGTTGTGAGTTTGTCAGATATGGTCTTTATTACATTGAGGTATATTCCCTCTATTCTCACTTTGCTGAGAGTTTTTGTCATAAATGGGTGCTGGATTTTATCAGTTGTTTTTTCTGTGTCTATTGATATAATCATGCAGTTTTTATCCTTCATTTTGTTTACGTGTTGTATCATGTTTATTGGTCTGTGGATATTGTACCAATCTTGCATCCCTGGAATAAATCTCACTTGATCATGGTATGTGATCTTTGTGCTGTATTGCTGAATTGACCTTGTTAATATTTTGTTGAGGATTTTAGCATCTATGTTCATCAGGAATATTGGCCTATATCTCTTTTTTTGTATTAGGATAATGCTGGCCTCATAAAATGAGCTTGGGAGTCTTTCCTCCTATTGGATTTTTTGGAGTAGTTTGAGAAGGAGAGATGTTAATTCCTCTTTGAGCATTTAAGGAAATTCACCTGTGAAGCTATCTGGTTCAGCACTTCGGTTTGTTGGGAGTTTTTTGATTACTGCTTCAATTTCACTAGTTGTAATCTGTGTCCACATTCTCTGATTCTTCCTGATTCAGTTTTTTGAAGATTGTATGTTTCTAGGAATTTGTCCATTTCATCCTGGTTGTCCAATTTCATGGCTTTTCATATTGGTTTTCATATTATTTTCTTGCAATCTTTTATATTTCTTTGTTGTCAGTTAGTTGTCTTTTATTTCTGATTTTATTGATTTGTGTGTGCTGATTTTTTCTAGTGGTTAAAGGTTTGTCAGTTTTGTTTATCTGTTCAAAGAATCAGCTCTTGATTTTATTCATATTTTGTTTTGTGTTTTTAGAATCTATTTTGTTTATTTCTGCTCTGATCTTTATTATTTTCTATCTTCTTGTTACTTGGGCTTTGTTTGTTTTTATCTTTGTAGCTCCTTTAAGTGTAAAATTATATTGCTTATTTGAGATTTTTCTGGTTAAAATTTTTTTCTCTCTTATTGATTCTAGAGAGAGGGAGAAAGAGAGGGAGCAAACCATTGATGTGAGACAGAAACATGGATTGGTTGTTTCCTTCATGAGCCCTAATTGGGGATCAAATCCACAAACCAGGCATGTGCTCTGACTGGCAATTGAAACAGTTACCTTTTGGTGTGAGGGATGACGCCTAACCAAATGAGCCACATCATTCAGGGCAGAGTTTTCTTGTTTCTGGAAGCAGCGGGTAATGCTATGGTTTCCGTGTTTAGACTGCTTTCGCTGTGACCCATAGATTTGGGGTTGTTGTGTACTCGTTTCATTTGTTTCAGGATATATTTTGAGTTCTTCTTTGATGTCATTGTTAACCCATTCATTGTTTAGTAACATGTTAGTTAGCCTTCATATCTTTGCCTTTCCTGGACTTGTGTGTCTTTTTTGTACACCAGGTTAGGGAAGTTTTTGGTCATTATTTAAATCATCTTTAGATCCCTTGCATTCACTCTCTTCTCTTTCTGGTGACCCTATTGTGGGAATGTTGTTATGCTTCTTGTTGTTCCAAAGATCCCTTAAACTATCCTTATTTTTTAAAATTCTTTTTTTCCTGCTCTGATTGCATATTTTTTATCTTGTCTTCCAAATTGCTGATTTTGTTCTCTTCTTCATCCAACCTGCTGTTTATTCTTTCCAGTGTATATGTATTTCAGATATTGTATTCTTTATTTCTGACTGGTCTTTTTAATGGTTTCTATGTGTTTTTAAAATGCTCTTAAGCATCCTTATAACCATTGCTTTGAACTCTATATCTGATAAATTGCATGCCTCCATTTCATTTGCTATTTTTTTTTGGAGATTTCTCCTGTTCTTTCATTAGCAGTATGCTTCTTTGTCTCCTAATTTTGGCTGCCTCTTTGTGTTTCTATGTATTAGATAGATGTGGCACGTCTCTCAGTCTTAATGGGGCGGGCTTATGTAGTAGGTATCCTGTGGAGTCCTGTGGTACATGCTTCTTGATGATCTGAGCTGGGCGCTCCAGATATATACCTTGTGTGAGTTAAGTGGGCTCCCTGTTATAACTGAGTCTTGATTACTATGGCCCATTTATGTGTGGGACTGATCCTCAGGCTGGCTGATTGTGAGGCTCAACCTCACCCCTGGTGTTACAGCTGCTCTGCAGGTCCTGACCACACAAAGTGGAATTTGTCTCAGTAGGGTCTGGTGCATGACACGATCTCCCTTTAGATATGTGGCTTGTGAATCTTATTGGCTGCTACTCTGATGTCATCTGAAGCTGGCTACTGGGTATGTTGGTTCTGATCCTCTGAGGAGGGACTCTTGTGTAGGCCAGTGTCAGATGCTGCCTGTCATTGGCCCTGGGTAACCTGTTTGGAGCTACAAAGTGATCCACAGTTTCTGGCTGCCTTTGCTAAACATGGGTACACATGGGAAGGACCAAGTTTTGCACAAAGACTGGATTTTACCAGCACTGGACCCAGGGAGAAGGTCAGCAAATGTCCCAAGATACCCCAAGATCTGCCTCTGCCTGCTGGCTTCCTATTAGGCTCAGTCACTGAAAGAACCTCTGGTGGTGCTTGAGTTGGGTGAGGTAGGTTCTCAGTGAGTCACCAGGTAGAAGCGAGTGGTTTTCACTAGATTGATACAGGTTCAGACTTGGTGCCAGTACTGAGTCTGAGGCCATTCAGCAAATCTCTTTTGGTATACCAAGTCTAGCTGCTACACACTGGGCGTTTGCACACCTTTTTCTTGGGGTCTCAGAGAGACATCAGTTTGAGGCCTACAGAGGTTATCAGGCCCCACCTGATTAAGATTTGGTCATGTGAAGGGAGGGCTCTGCTCTGGTCAGGCATGTGAGGGAAAAATGGCCCCTGTTTTAGAGTCACACAACTCAGTCTGTCCCAGATTCTGTCAGAGAGGATGGGGTTCAGCAGGGTGGTGCCACAGGAAGTTGGGAGGATGAGGCTAGTGGATCTCCCCTGAGAGGGAGGTGCTGGTTAGGCTTCCGGGAAGGTGGGGGGGTTGGTCCCTGCTCCAGAGCCATACAACTTACTCTGTCCTGGACTTTGCCCCCAACCTGGGCAGGGCAGAGACACTAGGAGTTTGGTGGGTGGGTCCACCGGAAGTGATCTCCTGTGAGGGAGAAGCACCAGTCCTGTACAGGGGAAAATGGGGTAATGGCCATACAACTCAGTCACTGATACTCCCTGAATCTTCTCAGACCTCTACACCCATGCCAAGGCAGCTGACTCCTCAGCAGGGTGTAAGCTCCATAAGGGGGGGCAGGAGGGAGTCTAGAGAATCATGTATGACTTTATCCCAGGCTGATGCCACAGGGAGTGGAGTGCTCTGCCCAAGAAAGATGCAAGTGTAATGTGGGAGAGGGACTCAGCCTTGGGAGACTCATCCTGGTGTCTGTCCCTTCAGCTCTCTCTCCAGAACCTCAAACCTCAGTCTCTCCTCATGAATCTCTAGTCTGCTCTGCCCTCCCTTTCCTGGAGCCCAGGGTGAGTAGCTATGAGCAGAGTTTTGGATGTTGGCCCTTTAAAAGGGCACCTGTGTCTCTAGCAGACTCCAATCTCTCCCTGGTGGGCAGAATCTCTGCTGATTTTCACAGTTAGATATTATGTGGGCACCTCTCCTGCCTATGGTGCTCTGAACTGGGGAGCCCAGCTTGGCGTTGTAACCCCATACTTCTCAAGGGGAATCTTTGTGGCTGAGATATCCCTCCAGAATCTTAGCTGCTGCCCATGCGAGTGGGTCCAGCCTTTTTGCATCTCTTCCCTTCCTACCAGTGTCCATGTAGCTTCTGTGAATCCTCAGTTATAAGACTTTTGTTCAGCCAGTCTTCAGTTGGTTATTCATGATGATTGTTCTATAATTGAGTTGTAATTCCAGTTTGGTCCTGGGAGGAGGTGAGAGTAACATCCACCTACTCTGCTGTCATCTTGGATTTGCCTCTGATTTTTTTTTTCAGCAGAAAGAAAAAAAATTAATTGTTTTGTTGATGTAAGTGTGCTGGTCTGAATTCCTCTTAGAATAACCTTTGTTTGTGAAAACATATAATATGCCATTTTGGTGGTGGGGAGCTCTCTGTGTGAAAACTGAACTGGAAGTTTGGAGAGTGGAAGAAAGAATTTGAAACGAGGGGGGAAGAGGTAAAGGGAAGAATAACAAGAGATAAACAACAGGATAGGGTGCTGGAGCCCAGGCAGGGGACGCCATGGAGACGCTCCCCAGAAGGAAGGAAATGGCCAAGGACAGGAAGAACGATGTTCAGCGTGGAGTTGTTTTGTCCTGTTGAGGTGCAGTGAGTCACCTCTGTTGCCCCAGACCTCCAGGAAAGGCTGCTACATGCTTCATCTGGAGTGGGTCATGCGGGCTGAAGGGATCAGAGTCGTGCCAACCTGGATGGCATGGGGCGAAAGTCAGAGGAGGCACAATGCGGGGAGGCAGCTGCAGAGGCAGTGGAACAAGAACTGGGAGTTGACCCGAGGAAGTGCTGGCTTTCCTCAGGAGTCCCTGGAGGTGTTTGGGAGGGAAATTTCTCTCCAAGTGAGCGGTGGAGCTTTTAGCCAATCTTATTGAAGTTTTAAAGAAGAAATGGTCTGAGTAAAGCTCAGAGAATAGGTAGGGGTTTTCCAGGAGGCTGATCTATTGCTATAATATAAGGTAGGTACTCAGTGGGCAGGTGGAGACCTAGCATAGAGAGGAAATATTGGCAGGTGATAAAAGCTGATGTGATCCAGTCAGTTTAGTCATTTACAAGTGTGGAAACAAATGGAAGTACATCAAAGTAAAACTTTTTCCACAGTATAGGAAACCATCAACAAAATGAAAAGATAACCTATTGCATGGGAGAACATATTTGTGAAGATGCGTGCCATTGGGGTTAATGTACAAAATTTATAAAGAACTCATACAACTCAACACCAAAAAAACAATTCAATTAAAAAAATGGGCAGAGGACCTAAATAGACACTCCTCTAGAGAGGATAAACAAATGGCCAGTAGCCATATGACAAGACGTACCACATCACTAATCATCAGAGAAATGCAAATTAGAACCACTGTAAGTATCATCTCACACCTGTCAGAATGTCTATCATCAATAAATTCACAAACACATGTTGGTGAGGATGTGAGGAAATCAGCACCCTTATGCACTGTTGGTGGGAAATCAGATTGGTGCAGCCACCGTGGAGAACAATATGGAGTTTCCTCAAAAAATTGAAAATGGAACTGCATTATGACCCCGCAATTTCACTTCTGGGTATATATTCGAAGAAACCCAAGGCACCAATTTGAAAGGATATATGTGCTTGTATATTCATTGCGTTGTTATTTACAATAGGCAAAATAGGGAAATAACCCTAGTGTCCATCAATAGATGAGCACATAAAAAAGTAGTAGTACGTATATACTATGGAATACTAGTCCATCATAAAAGGAATGCAATCCTCCCACTTGTGACAACATAGGTGGATCTAGAGGGTGTTATGCTGAATGAAATATGTCAAAGACAAATAGCCATATGACTTCACTTATATGGGGAATCCAAAGAACAAAATAAATAAATAAACAAAGTAGAAACAGACTTGTAGATGCAGAGAACAGACTGATGGTTGCCAGTGCCGGGGGTGGGGGTGGGTTTGGGAGCCTGGGTGACAAAGGTGAAGGGATTAAGAAGTACAAAGTAGTCACCACGGTGAAGTACAGTACAGCATAAGGAATATAGTCAGTAATGTTGTAATAACTATGTATGGTGTTAAGTCAATACTAGACTTATTGGGGGGAACACTTTGTAAAGGGTGAGATTGCCTTACCATGATGCTATACACTTGAAACTAATACAAAATAATATTGAATGTCAACTGTGGTTGAAAAATAAAATAAAAAAAGCGAGAGTTGCATTGGCTGAAGTTGGGTCAGGTGTCTGTTCCTTGGCACCTGAGTAGGGCACCTTGGCTGATGATCCCACCAATGTGAAGTAATTGTCCACAAGAAAATAAGGGTGTAATTAGCAAAAATAATGGAAGCCAGGTGGCCTTATGTCAATAGGTGTCTTTTATGTTCATTTACGCATTTTATTATTACTCTCCTGTTTTCTTGAATAATTGAGGGATAGTTTCTTTAGAGCTTCCTACACACAGGGCACTTCATTCTGCGTTGCTGTGACAGAATGTGGGCAGAGATATGCTTTATTAGTAAATTGGGTTGCCATTCCTGTTGGATGGAAAAGAAAACATTGATTTATTTAGTTTTAAAATGTGGATTAATTCTTGTACTAAAATCCATGTTAATGCTGTATTTTGTGATGATCTTCTTCAGTTTTTAATAATAATGCCCTCATACTTCCATCACGCTTTGCGGTTTACCAGGTATGGCAGACAGTGCTGGTTTCTTGCCCACTATCCATCCTCCCCTTCTTTCTAACTCACAGAACCTTAATTTTGTTCCAGAAGGCAATATGTTTAGCTAAAAATATTTTCCAGTGTCTCTTGTAGTAGGAATGATCATCTGACAGCCAAGGGGACGTATATGGAAGTCTACTGGGGATTTTTGGATAAGTGTTATGTCTGATGTAGACAGAGCTTTTTTTTTGCCTGTATTGTCCTCTTTCTTCCTCCTTTCTATCTGTCTGTCTTTTCTGCAGATTCAGTCTGGAAAGTGGGGCCTCTATCTTGTGGCTGAGAGGCAGCCATGAGGGCAAACACCACCTGCAGAGAAAAGCCGGGGATGTTGATGTCACAGGGGACCACCACACTAGCAGTGGCCCTCAGAATCCCTGTGGTGTGGGGAAGACAAATAATTGTTTAAGCTGTTGCTGCCGATTTTTGTTACAGCCACATGCAGTCCTAACAAATACACTGAATGTTCTCACTAATATTTTACTAAAGCATTTGAAACTGGCCATCTCCAGGCAGAAGTGAGGTGCAATCTCCATTTAGAGGATAAGAAGCTGATACTCAGGGAGGCTGTGTGGCTCGCTCACAAGGTATAGTAATGTCAGTTTTGATGTCCAAATTAGTACTCTTTCTGCTCAGCTAGTGATTCTCAACTGGGTGTGACCCTGTCTCTGCATTCTAGCTTGGGGGCTGGTGGTATTTGGGGCCAGCCTTTGGAAAAATGGGTGTGTGTTTGTGTGAGCTGCCATAACTGGGGAGTGGTACGGGCATTTTGGGGCTGAGAGCAGTAATGCTGAGTGTTCTGCCATGCACGGGACTATCCCACGTAATGAAGATTTGACCTGCTCCAAACGTCCTTTGAGAAATACTGAGCCAAATTCAGCCAATGAGGACTATGTACTAACCAACTGAGAACTGAGAACAAGGCTAGCTTATAATGGTAATAAATGTTAGGTGATAATGATATCACTATCATTATCGACATCATTTTGGGCAGTTGTGCCTATACTGAATTTACAGATTTCCTCTTTCTCTTTCTCTTTCTAAATTTTGTTGCTTTAGGTGAGCTGTAGAGAAAATGAATAATTGGATGATGGGTAACAGACAGAGAAAAAGTACAAGGGGTACTGGATTGGAACTCTCAATGAGAACAGAGATTTGACATTTTATATTAATATATGTTTATATTATACATATGTAGTTATATATTATATTTATATGGTTCTGGGAGGACAGAATATAGAACACAGGGTCAGGAATTCTTGAAGCCTCCGTTTCCGAGGTGGTGCAGTTGTTCCTGGTGGAGGGCTAAGGTGGTTGTGCCGGACGGGAGGTGAAGAAGTTATGGAGCTAAAAGACTAGGATGTCAGACGAGCTCCCAACACAACCACTGAAGCCATGGGTGGTGCTGGAAGGGGCCATGGTAGAAGAGGAGAGGTTATTGATCTGGGTGCTCCAGTCTAATAGTTGTCTCTGGTTTTTGAAGATGACACGTTTGGTCTCTTCATGTCCCAGTGCACAAGCTGGCTCCTTACTGCTTCTGTATGTTCTTGCCTGTGGATGACGCTATTCCAGCTCACACCAATGTGTCTTTTCTTTGAGCTCACTTTGGTACCCAGCTCCACAGTATTTTGTACTGGCTTCGAAATATTTGATGTATGTCAGTCTGGTCAATATTTCAATTTAACTCTAATATCCTCAGAAACAATTAAACCACATTCTCCTTTCTTATCTCTTGCACAGAAAGTAGTGAAAGAAATATTTCAAGTGACTGAACTATACCTTGGTGAGATGAGGTAGGGCACTGGTGTCCTAGACACTAGTCCTTTCTAGACTGTGCACTGTGTGTGCTTTGCCTGTGGTGACACACACGCACATGCACACACACATACTTTGTTTACAGCATTTGTCAGGGGCCACTGGTTTTCTCCATGCTGTCATTGCCCCCTGTACATGGTTCTATCACACCCCTGCAGTGGTGACTACAGTCCCCTGTCTGCCCAGCATCTAACTCCTGATTTGCTTCTGGGAATCTGTGCCTCCTGCTCTCCTGGTACATGTAGGTCTGGTAAAGCAAACTCCACCTGAAACTCTACAGTTTGCTATGCTGAAAGTCTGACTTCCTAGGACACAGTGATTGGTTAAGGGCTGAGCACATGACTCTGTTAGAGTCCATGAGTTGGGACTTTGAGGTTTTTGCTGAGACTTGTGGGATAATCAGGCACTCTTATTCACAGGAGAAGATATATGGACTGTAAGCATGTTGCAACCAGGAGAAGGGGGCCAACCACAAGAAGCAGAGCCAAAGGACTTAGACAGAGAAACCAGGTACTAGTGGAGAAAGAGAAACTAGGTATTGGTGACATCATTTTAGCCCTGCTTCACATTGGAGCTGAAGTCATCTTACTCTGGCTCTACAATTACAGTGCAGGGGCCAGTTACATGCCCTTGGTGCTAGAGCCACTTCTATGGGCTTGTTCTTGTAATGCAAAAATCCAAACAATGCTGAATTGACCCACTGTGTTACATACTCTCCTATTACATGGCAAACTCTCTTAGGCAGGGCTCCTTGTCTTTTTGTACTTGTAGCCGAAGGCACAGTGCCTGGCACCTGGGACGCCTCCAAGCCATGTTTAATTAATTGTGAATGGAATGACCTTGAGCTCACTTTACAGTGGTACTGCTCCAAGTGGGGGCCTCAGACCAGCAGCATCAGCCTCTCACAATCCTGCCAGATGGGAGCCTGCATGTTAATCAGTATCCCCAGGTGACCCATGTGCGCACTGAGTTTTCTGCAGACCTACAGACAACTTCAGTTTGCAAATGTTCAGCCTGGAGTGGTTCTGCACAGGGAGCACCACCTCAGGTTTGTAATTCTGGCTGCGTTTCAGGCCTCTTTTAGTGGGTATCTTACTCACAGGGTTCCATACAGGTGTACACAAAAATGCCCAGAACGACAGCAGTGGCAGGTATAGCTGGTCCAGTCCCACAGAGTGAGGGAAGGAAATGAGCCCCGATTTCATGGTGGGATCCTAGTTCTCCCCCTCCCTGACATCACAGCCTGGCAACATGCCACAGGCAGGTAGCATTTGCTTGCTTATGAATATGTTAGCAACCAACTAGGTTTTCCTTGATTTTGGGAGCCTGGAGAAGGCTAATTGAAATCTAAATCCTGTCACACTCTAGGGAGCATTAACTGTTAGAATGAATTCTGGGCTTCTGCCCTGTGGCATTTTAGCCAGGTGCCCGATTCAGGAACTTGATTTGTGGAGTGTTTCTGAGCATGCATTTTTAGGAGGCCTGAAGATAAACACTCACTGTGTAGATAACTATGTGTGGTGTCACCTCGGTGCTAGACTCACTAGGGGACCCACTTTGTAAAGTGTGTGATTGCCTAACCATTATGCTGTACACTTGAAACTAGTATGAAATAATAATGAATATCAACTGTAGTCGAAAAATAAAATTAAAAAAGAGCGAGAGTTGCATTGGCTGAGGTTGGGTCAGGTGTCTGTTTCTTGGCACCTGAGCAGGTCACCTTGGCTGACAATGCCACCAAGCTGCACCATGTGGAAGATAGTTGTCTGTGAGAAAATAAAGGTGCAGTTATGAAAAATATAGAGTCTCACCTCAGGATCATATATGCGTGTTTTATACATGTGTACAAGAGACAAAAATGATTTGCATAACTTTTGAATAATGCAGGGCAGAAAGAATGAGTCATTTCTTTTCTGTAACTTAAGAATTCATGCGTTAAGAGACTTCAAGCCTGCGGCAGGAGAGAAACGCGCTCACATTCCTCCTCGCTGTGGTTTGCTCTCCACGGGGAGGGGGTGGGAGCAATGACTGACCCATCATCCCCATGGGGATGTGGTCCTGGCACTGCTGTGGGCAGTTCTTCCAGGCTTTACAAACCACCTTGAAATAATTCCAGGCTTTTGGCCATCATTTCTAGCCTCCTTCCAGCCTACAATTCTGAGTCGGTTGTGGATTGGTTCTCTGGGTTGCAGTAATGTTATGATGCTCAGTGATGGTGTTAGAGGACTTTTAAGAGCTGATTGCTTATAGAGTGTTACCTCACCTCTTTGATGAACGTATCCAGGTGTGGTGACTTGCATTTTAATATCCAACATATTACCCATCCTTTGTTTGTGGCAGGTCAAGTGCTTTCATTTATACAATGTTTGACAGCCAACTTGGTTTACATCTCCAATAAATGGCAGAGAGCAAACTCCACACAGACTAAAGAAGACACATTGTGGGGCACACTGAACCTGCCGTCACCTGGAGTAGTGCTCATTGGGCAAGAGTTCTGCCCATCTGGCCACCCTGGCTCTGAGGCTGAGCACAGCACTCAGAGTTGGGGAATCTCAGAGCATGGCAGTAAAGGGCTATCATACTCTATCTATCATCTATCTATCTATCTATCTATCTATCTATCTATCTATCTATCTATCGTCTATCTACCTATCTATCTATTTTTATGTGGATTTTTAAGGAAGCTACTTCATGGACAAGTAGAATTTTAACTTCAAAGCTGAGCAAGGTGGGGAAAACACCACATTGTAGGCTTAAGTGCACCTAACAGGTGGCACCTAACCTAACAGGTCAGGGCTTGCGTGTACCTAACAGTCAGCCGGTGCATAATGCCTTCTCCTTCCGGGAGACATAGCAACTCTTTTAAATTTACCAAAGTGGTGGTTGGTTTACTTTTCAAGAGCATCTTTATATTTATAATGATTGGGTAGAAAAGATCCTCCTGACCTTGATCTCCAGAGGATGATTATAATCTGCTGACCTTGACTGATATGCTATTCCAGTCACTGCATATATGTAATCCACACAGTGACCTTCTAAGGTGGCCACTACTCATATCCCTGGTTACAGATGAGGCTCAAAGAGGTAGAGTAATTGCCAAGGCCACACAGTGGTCTTACCTAGAGCTCAAACACTCACCATCTGACTTTTCCAGGTTAAGAGCTTGTGGTTCTTCTCATTTTAGGCTGACAGGGCTACTTTCTGTCAGATTAAAAACCTGGAGTACACCTGATTATATCCCATCATATAACTCCTTCCGTACCTATGGGTAATTACTGTCAAATCTTTATTTTTCACTTTTTCCATATTTTTTTTACAGAAAACTTCAAGTTATCTCATTTAGAATCCAATAGGACCTGGTTTGAGTGACTATTGTGTATCATCTATATTTTGAATCAAATGAACAGTTTAATGGAAATGCCGTATGTGGGAGCAGGAGGCAAGCAATTTCTGTTTAGGTGACATTCAGAATTAGTTTACGTGGAATGATTTAGGAGAAGTTATTTACATGTTTTCTTAATCAGAAGTGCAGGCAGGAGACCTCAGTGACCCTGCTGTTAATAAAGACACACATTTAAAACTTAGTGACACGTGGGTGTTGGTTTTTGAGAGATTACTTGTGAAGGGGTATTCAGAGTAAGCTGAAGAGAAAATCCCCAAACCTGTCATCTTCCATGAATTTTATGTACTTAAGAATAAAGACATTGCCTCTGTGTGACGACTAGTACTATTTCATGTCCTAGCTGTATTCACTGACAAAGAAGATGGCTGACAGAGCACAGATTTGGTTTTCTAGAAAGTACAGGCAAATCATGCTGGCCTGCTCAATGCCCAGTAAGGGGCAAAAGTCAGGGAGTCTTTAATGAAAAGTAATGTTATCAGCTGGTGACATCACAGACTAGTATGGGCCAAGGACCCAGAAAGATCGACGGCTTATTAAGTTCTTCATGAATGAGTTCTTAGTTCCCCTTAAGTTTCTCCAAGAATACAGAGAACACATTGTGTCTTTGGCTTCTTTCTCTGGGTGGCAGTCTCTGATGGGAAGACACTTCTCTACCATCCAGGGACTGCTCTGAGCTCTGTTTTTTACTGACTTCATATAGTTGGCAAGAAAATTAAATAAAATGAAGCCAGGTATAGCCTAGCACTTAGAGTGCATGGTGGTCACAAATTGAAAGAATTCTTTTTCTTCAAAAATCAAACCCTGATCTGCAAACTTATGTTTAAATCTCTGATTTGGAAGTGCAGGAAGCAGTATGGCATTAATCGAGGACAGGGGGTGAAACAGGAATTCTAACCAGAGTAATAAAGGGCAAGTTAGGATCATGTTTAAAATTAAGTTTCCTTTAGCATAGAACACCCATAGCAAACGATAACTTCTTCCATCTGAATTTTATATTTTTCTCTTTTCCCCTTTGTTGAGACTTGGTTCAACTGTTGAAAACAGTTTTAAACCATATCCTTCACACACCCCCTCAGACAAACAAAAACAAACCCTGAATTCACAAACACACATTTAAGATGCTGATTGGAACTCATAAAATGATATTAAGCAAGGACATTTAGTGTTTTGGTGGAAATGCCCTTTCTCCTTGGCTCATGCAATTTTGCCTATAGCTCTCAAGGCACTAAAGGAATTAATCTGGAAAAAAAATATCAAAGGTTTTTTAACATTAAACAGCCTTTTCATGTTCATAAGCCATCTGTGCTGAGACTTCAACCAGCAGTGCCCTGATGTTGCCACACTGGCTTGCCTTGCCCGGGTGTGAGCCTGTTCTGCTCTGTTTCCAGACTCAGCCCTAAGTCTGGCTGATTTCACTGAGGGGGTGTAGTTGATGGTTTTCTGTTGTCCTCCAACTCAGCCACATGTAAACATAAGTAAGAGCAGGGCAAACCTTCCCAGGGTTCCATGGGGCCCATAGCATCTGGATTCCTTTCTCTGTTTTTCTTTGAGTCTGAGATCAATGGTTCTTTGATCAATGGTTACCCTGCCTGGGTAGTAGAGAAGGAGCCAGTGGGTAAGGTGGTCATATTTATGGTAAGAATATTCTTCCACTGCAAAGCAACAGTAGCTTGGATAGTCAAAATAGATTCTTAAAATTATATATTTAATAATTCAGCAGAAATTTAAAGAATTGTCATGTGCAAGAGTCATAGAACCATATTCTCTGCCCTCTTGGAGTGTACATTGTAGTAGGAGAGACAGACTAATAAGCAGTTCAGATACAGAGTGACAAGTGACACTGTAGGCCAGGATCAGGGAAGGAGCAGGACTTGCGTGGAGGGAGGAGCTAATCACTGCTGGGAGGTGCTGGGGTACTCGAGAAGGCTTCAGAGGGGAAGTGATATTTCTCCAGGGGTCTGAGACAAGAGGTAGGAATTCCCTAAGGCGGTGGAGTTGAGGCCAGATTAGGGCACCAGGCAGAGGGAGCAGCAGGTGCAAAGGCCTAGAGAAATACAGGAGAGCTGGCGTGTAGACTGTGAGTGATGAAGCTGGCGAGGTTGGGAGGACCACGAGGAGCTTCCCAGTAGCATTATCCTCTTCATCTACAGTACTAGAACCACCAAATTTTAGCGAGGTGTGTGACTGCCCAGAAAGAAGACTACATTTCCCAGCCCCACTTTGCAACTGGATGTAGCCTGTGGAATGGAAACAGAAGTGATGTGTATATCCTCTGGGGAGTGCCCTTAACGAGTGTGTCCTTCCTGTTTGCCTTTACTGCTTCCTGTGGGCTGGAATGTGTACGAGGTCAGGAACCTTCTGGGGATGGCCCTGCCCCAGAGAGGATCTGCGTCCTGTTACTGGGGGTATTTTATAGCCATGGACTGCAATGCTCAGATGGTTAAGTGAAAGAAAAATAAACTGGAAATTTGGGTCTCTGTGATAGCAGCTATATTTTTGTCCAAAAGAATTCAAGAGGCAAACTGGGGCCAGATGTTTCTTTCTGCCATTTCAATAACATGCAAATGGAGCACCTGCTCTGTGGAGGGACTGTGCGAAGGGCTGGGGTTTTGGTGGAAACAAGCTGGTGCCCATCCCCGCGGAGCTAGACTCTAGTGAGGCACTTTGTAGGGCTTTGTGAGCAAAAGTCTAATAATGACGGTGATGAAGAAGGTGATGGTTAGAGAAGCTGACATTTGTCAAAAGCTCTCTCTGTATCAGATACCATGACAATGTTGTCTGACACAACATTGTCACATTTTTTTCATGCAATCCTAACAAAAACCCTATGACTTATTGCTATTGAATTACAGTCTTGTTTTATAGATGAGGAATGAAGAGGTTAAGTAACTTGTCCAAAGCTGCATTAAGGAGTTTGTTCTCTGTTTTGAGAACAGTGGAGAGCAGGGTGGTGTCTGAAGCACCTGCAGGTATAAATAGATGAAGTTCAGGTTCAGGTTACTAGGCCAGTGCAGGGTTCAGGCTTTAGCCAAGGCTCACACTGTCAGGCTGCTGGCTGCCTCCAGCTGGGGGCTGACTTCTTAACTCTCTGACAGATCACGCAGTTTGGTCTCCACAAAACTGGCTGCTTTGCCAACTCCAACCACAACCCAAGCAGAACCATTTTAAACATTTTCTTTATTTTTTAATGGTTGATTATGAAATAACTTCAGATTTTAAAAGGTTGTAAGAATAGCACAAAGAATTTTTGTATCCCTTTCAGTCAGATTCCTCCAATGTGAACATGTCACAGAGCCACAGTAAAATGATGAAAACTAGAAAACTGATACTGATGCAACACTATTGTAGAATCTAGACCTCTATTCACATTTCTCTATCCATCGGGTATCCCTTTTCTGATCCAGGATGAGTCTGGGATAATATATTGCATTTAGTCATTATGTCTCCTAGTTTCTTTGAGTCTGTGACAGCTTGCTCTTTAGTGTTTGTCTTTCATGAGTTTGACATTTTTGAAGAGTACTGGCCAGTTATCTTTCCAACCCCTAATTAGGGTTTTCCAGGTTTTCTGATGACTCAGTTCAGGTTATGTGTTTTTGACAAGAACACCCCAGAGGTGATATTGTGTCCTTGTGTGGTAAGTCAGGAGACACATGAAGATGATTAGATGCATAGCTGGTGATATTAATTTGATAACTTGGTTAAGGTGGTGTCTGGCGAGTTTCTCCATTTGAAAGTTACTATTTTCACCTTTGCAATGGTCAGTATTTTATGGGGAGATACTCTGAAACCATGTAAATATCTTGTTTCTCATACTGTGCCCATTCATTTCAGCACCTATTGATAAATCTTGTCAGGAACGGTTATTTACCATGGTGGTTTGTCAAATGGTAGTTCTCTGTCTCCATCACTCCTTCTACGTTTATTAATCAGAGTTCTACGGCAAGAATGAGCTTTCCTGTCTTTCTTACTTACTTGTTTATATAATTATTTATTTACATCAGTATGGATTAATAGATTTTAATTTTATTCTATGGGCAATGATCTATTACTATTATTATTTTATTGCTGAAATTATGTCAGACTTGGCCAACTGGCTCCTGTGTCAGTTTTAAAAGGCATTTTTATTGTATTTTTACATTACCATTTAACTTCCTTATATCCTGCTCCATACACAATCTCCACACTGTTGTCCATGCCCATGAATCCTTTTTCCTTTTTGCTCCATCCCTCCACCCCCGAACCTCCCTCCCAATAGCTGTCATCCTGCTCTCTGTGAATCTGTCTCTATTTTTCTTGTTATTTCAGTTTGTTCATTAGATCCTGTGTCATTTTGATATATCCCTGTCATTTTTTTTAGTAATTCCTGCTTTTTGGCACCATAACAAGATGGTCCATGCTCATCTTATACTTTTCTTTCTCTGTCCTGCAATCAGTCCTTTCTCCCAGAAGCCCTGATTCCTTTTATTGGAGAATGGTGTTTAGGAATTACATCTGGATGCTGACATGGTCATTAAGCAGAAGAATTGTAAGCCTTAATACAGGGTTCTCAGTTGTGGGCTGCCGCTTTTCATTCTTTCCTGCTTAGTTACTTCTTTATTATCACTTTACTTTTGCAGCATGTGAGGTGTCAGGATATAAGCTACTGTTCTAACAGCTACAGAGATATCAGTGTCTATATTTATTTTTATTTACTATGTTTCCACAAATATTTATGGAATATTTACAATACTAACAGTTCTTTTGTTTTCTTGGCCCTGAGCACCAAACTTCATTGCTACTACAGCTGAAAAGAAAACAGATTGTGGACACTGTAACTGTGATTGTATACTTGTATATTTTGCTATAGACTATCTTTAATTTCTTACCAACTGGTTAACTCAGCCAATTTGCTCAGGCAACTGATCAATTTAGTGGAACAAAAATCAGCTTGGCTAGTTGTTTGGCATTTTTAGATACTATTCAAATAACACATTTTTCATTTTTTTAAACAATTGTGCTATTTTATAGATACAACTTTAGTAGACATTCAGTTCCCCAGCTTGTAATATATTTGCCAAGATGGTTGAATCATATCAAATCTTAGCATACCTGATACTCTGGAACACCCATTCCCCTGAAGGATACTGGAGAGTTATATGTATAGTCAACAGGTGATTTATGAATTCCAAGGCCAAATTTTCTGTTGCAAAAGCTAATCTGTTCTATTTTGGTGAAGAATGTCTTTATTTCATTTTCTATGGTTTCTTTATCAAATTCACTCTATAGATCAAAGAGGACTGCAGTGAGGAAACCTTGGAACACAGTTCAATCATGTTGACTTAACCAACAATTCCCTACATGGATAATGCAGTTAGAGCAATCATGTAAATCAAAATACCTAATTTTTCTTACCTACACAAAGACTCTTCTACATTGCATTTGATGCTTCCTGTAGCAAATGATAGATTTCAAAGGAAAGACATCAAGATTTCAAGAGGGAAATGAGGAGGAATTTTATATATTCTTTGAAATAAAAATGCATTTTTTGGTTAATGTTACCAAGAGCCAGTTTCCCAAAAGATGAGCATTTCCTGATATGATCAGACCTGAGTTACTATTGTAAAAGTAGTTGCTGTTCAACAGACACTTCTCCAAGGAGGACATGCAGAGGGCCCAGAGACACATGAAAGGATGCTCAGCATCACTAGCCATTGGAGAGATACCACAATGAAATACCACTTCATACACAATGAGATACCACTTCACACCAGTCAGAGTGACCATTATTAATAAACCAACAAACAATAAGTGCTGGAGAGGTTGTGGAGAAAAGGGAACCCTAGTGCACTGTTGGTGGGAATGCAGACTGGTGCAGCCACTGTGGAAAGCAGTATGGAATTTCCTCAGAAAACTAAAAATAAAACTGCCTTTTGACCCAGCAGTTCCATTGCTGGGATCATACCGTAAGAATCCTGAAACACCAATCCAAAGGAACCTATACATCCCAATGTTCATAGCAGCACAATTTACAATAGCCCAGTGCTGGAAACAGTCTAAGTGCCCACCAGTAAATAAGTGGATCAAAAAACTGTGGTACATTTACACAATGGAATACTACACAAAAGAAAAAAAGAAGAAACTCCTACCCTTCATGGCAGCACGGATAGAACTAAAGAGCATTGTGCTAAGTGAAAGAAGCCAGGTGGTGAAAAACATATCATATGATCTCACCTTTAAATGGAACCTAATCAACAAAACAAGTAAACAAGCAAAATATAACTAGAGATGTGGAAATAAAGAACAAACAGATAGAGATCATAGGGGAAGAGGGAGGGGGATAATAAGGAAAGAAGTGGGAAAGGCAAATGAAGAAACATGTGTAGAGGACCCATGGGCATGGACAGTGGGCTGGGAGTAGACTGTGGGAGTGGGAGGGGGCCCGTGGGGGCAGGGGAGAGAAACAGAGGAAAATGTGGGACAACTGTAATTAAACAACAACAAAAAAGGAGTGGCTATTTAAAAGATACATCTGAATAGGGTGTATATCAGATTTCTCAATGGCACCATCCTTCCAAAATGAAGGACATCCCCAACAGGATTGGAAAGGACATCTACAATAGATATCTCTAATACTTCCTCTGAGCTTCAAACAATATTTCAGTAACAGAGTGCTTTTTATGAGGTGTTCTTCTCTTATAATTGTATTCTGAGAGATAAGGTCCTTTCAAGTCTTCTACCTTAGCCTCTTGAGACACAATATAATACAACTTTGAAGCCACTTGGGAGCATCATTTCTTCATCCAGAGCTCCTGATACAGAGAATGCCAACTTCTCTCAGCCTAGTACTCTGGAGTCTTGTCTTCCTGTTGGTTCCTGCTGCTGCAACTGATAGTTCTTAATTCCAGTTCTTTGTCGATTACCCCAAGGGCAGGTACTGTTACCATCATGAGAGCTGTGGGGCACAGGGAAACTCGTGACTGACACACATCAGTCAACTTGGCAACAGAGTGTGTTATCCTTCATCATTTGTTAAAAACGTAACAAATAATCTGCTATTCACCACACACCTTCTCAGGACCCCCCCATCCTCCCCTCTGATTTCATGTGTTGCTGCTGTTAATTGTCCCAGAGGGTTCAGAGGTGGCTCTGTAAAGCAGTTCTGTTAGCACTTATATTTTCCTACTCTCTCGGGATTCTGTGCCCTTTATGATCTCCTAGCACCATTTTCCTTTCTTCAATAAAGTGGTCATTTTCTGTATTAGAAACATACCCATGTTCTACCCTATAGAGCTAGGTCGTCTGTTTAAAAAATGCTGCAGGGAAAAGATTCAACCTGACACAAACCTTCTTTGATGGTGAAAGGAAGGGCACAGGGCACAGACTCACCCAGGGCCTTTGGATTTGAAGTACTTTCTGCCTGGACTGCTATTTCCTGAGATCTTTATATGGCTCTTCCCCTCTTACCATTTAGATCTCAGCTTAAATCTACCCTCCTCAGAGAGTCTTCCCTGACCCTGCAGGCACTATCTCTTCCATCCCCCTGTTTTATTTCTGCATAGCACTTGTCATTATCTGGTATTATTTTGTTGGTTGATTTGTTTACTTGCCATCTGGGAGCTCCATGGGAGCCCCTTGAGAACGGGGATCTTTTCTGCTTGGGTCACAAGTGTGTCCTCAGGATTTAGAGCAGGAATGGTGAAATCTGTCTCCCAACTCTGCAAAGCCTCTGTCAATTTGTGATTTTGACAAAATGCCATTGCCACTAATAGGATACCAACAGGAGTCCACAATTTGGGGTACAGGTGAGGAGGAGAGACTTTGTTCAGTGCAAACAGCTCAAAAGTGAAACGGAACAGCTGCAAGATCACTTGGGCAAGGAGGGAGAGAAGGCCTTGGTGTTTCACCTCTGGAACTGCTTTTTAGCCAGGGAAACACAATCTCTGATGGAAACAGGAAGTGAGCTCTGCTGAGGCAGAAGTGAGGCTGATTTATATAGAGAAGAGTGTCTGTGCCCACTCACTTGTTGGCCTATTTCTATGCAAATAAGGACTGTAAATCCTCACAGTTTGATTGGTCCAAATAACACCATCCCGATTGGTCAAAATGAAGCTGCTTTGATGGGTTAGTGAAGATGCAAATGCAGATATAGCTGTGCAGCTCCAGTTGGATGGGGAAAGTCTCAGTCCCATTGGTCAAATTTTGATCCCAGAAGCTCTCTTATAAGGGTTTCCACAGATGGCAGGAGCACAATGTAGGAGGCTTGGCAGTCCAGTCAGTCTATGGCTTTTCCTTGAAACACAGTGTGCTCTGTAAAAAATGACTGCTATACTCTGGTTATGAATTTGAGCCCAATTAACCACAGGAGTCCTTTTTGGCAGATATATTCTTCTCAGGGTCAACTGTACATTGAGCTATCAACTTTACTTGGAAGAAACAAGACTGTGTGCCTCATTCACTGGTGTGCTGTGGTCTCAGGGATGCCACGAAACTGTAAATCCACATGCGCCTGTAGGTGCCTGTAGGATTTTGGAATTTCATTGTTATCATCACCCTCTTTGTAGAAAGTAGTAAAGACGAATTCTGGCGGCAAGTGAAGAGTCATCTGCTTCTTGCTTTCAAACCTCCTTCCCTTGCTGAACTTACACAAGTTACTCATTTAGTGTGCAGGCCAGTAAGCTGTCATCTGTGTGGAGTGTGCTTCACACTGGAAGTTATTTCCTAATGTGGGGTGCAGAGAGATTTGCTTCACTCTGACCATCTAGGTCTGGCTGCTGCTTCTGAGGGGCCTGGAAGGGTCTGTGCCACTGGCCACCTCACCAGGTGAGCCAGGACTGAGGCCTGCTCCCTGATATGTCTCCTAGTTTGTCTCTCCTCACCCCAATTAATATCACAAAAGGGCAATGTTTATGCAAAACTGCATGCTGAGAAGCCTTTTGCTCCTAATTTAAACTATTAAAATGCCATTAAGGATTGCACAGCACAATTCAGCCCTTTTTTCCTTCATTATTTCTTGCTGAATAACAACCATGTGGGAAGAAATGCATTCTGTTTCTGTGCAAAGCAGAGCTCATTTCCAGGATGGGTTCTGGTGCCCTTTGGTGGAATTTATATCCCCAAATCCAGTCCCCAGTACCCAGAGATGGAATTAGCAGATACAATCTCTGTCAGCAAAAATAAGAGCAGTCAGTAAAAACATGCTAAGCCATTTATTTTAAACATTTGGCTGAGTAAATCATGGTGGCCCCCACGCTGAAGGCAACCTTCACTTCGACCATGCAGCCTTTTGGATCCATGGTATTTCTGCCCGGTTTGCTTGTCCCTTCTCCGCACAGCATCAGCGCTACTGCACCATGGCAGATACTCATCAGAGGTGACAGCTGCTGCTCAGAGGCAAAGCTGGTTATCCAAACACCAGTGTGTATGTCCTGGGGAACTTTGCATGAACATACAGTCGACCTGCAGGGCTGGTTATTTTTGAAGTTTTGGTCCAATTTACATTTTTGGGAGCTTAAAATGCAGGCAGTTTGATCTCAGCTTTGACCTTTCAAATTGCTACAAGTTAATCTTTGGCTAAAAGCCTGGTGGGAAGGAATAATTATATTTTGTGAAAGAAGCCAGTTATGTGCACAGAGGGTGACCATAGTTATGTCGCTGTGTCTCTTAGACAACGTTTTTGTGCTAGAAGTGGCGTGAACAAAGAAAAGCAGTATTTTTGTGCATTTTCATTGAACAAGTGTGCTAGATTCTGGAGGGCTGCTTGGCACACAAGCCGCTGCGGGGCTTCCGCTCACCTTGCCTTGTCTCCACCTGCGGGATGGTGCTGCCCAGCAAACACTGCCCGTAGCGCCTGGCAGAAGGCAGGGAAGCTCCTGCTCAGCAGTGTGAGTCATTCAGGGAGCCAGTGTGCTTCCGTCTGACATCACAGTCCCTTTAGGCAATGTCTTGCTGACCTTTGAAGAAAGAGCCGTTTTTTGCCTCCTCTGCCTGGTGAAGTCCCCACAGCTAGGCAGAAGGGGCTCCTCTGGGGCCATGTACTTCCAGCTGGAAGAGAGAAAAATGACAGCTGATTTGTTCAGTGCCAGCACTGTGCTCAAAGCTTTGTCCCCGTGAGTTCATCCAGCCCTCATGCCCACCTCCAAGGAATAGAGCAGGTAACCCTGTTTTACTGGTGGGAGGAACTGAGGTTTTCACCTGGTGGGTGACAGTGATGGGAGTTGAAGTCAGGGCAGGTGGTCTGACCCTGGAGCCCAGGCAGGCTCTAAGCCACCATGACGGTTGGCCTGTCATTGAACGGTCCAGACAGTCCTTTGGTCCCACCATTTGCCTGACTGAAGAAATGAGCAGAATTTCTGGATATCTCTTAAGCCCTTGTGTCCAGAGAGATAGGTTCTACAGAGAGAGCCTGATGATGTTTTCTCTCTGGGGATAAGATCCACCAAGTCTTCACATAATGAAATCTCATGAGCTGTGACTATGAAGTAAATTAGTGGTTTTTTAACACACACCAGTATAGCATCCAGAGTCAAAACCTGAGCTGAGATGGACTTCTTCTGAAATTTGGAATAAGCCCATGCCCAGGACACCTTCTTTTTTGCTCCTCTTTGGCCTCTATACCCTGTCCTTGACAATGAAGCTCCTTTTGGAAGTGGAGGAAAAGCACAGGGTTGAGTATCATAAGATGAGGATTGAAACCTGGGCTTTACTGAGGGCAAAATAAATGACCTCAGGCAATTTACTGAAACTCTGAGTCTTCACATCCTCCTTGGTAAAATGGAGATAATTACAACCACATCTGCAGTGATGGGCCAGTCTTTATTCTTTGCGGCGTGTGGGTTTAACTTTTGGAGTACAGCTAAAAAACCTTTGCAGAAAGGAGCTGTGAAGGCTGGTTTTCTCTCTAGGAGAAGTTGGGCATATATGATAAGATTATGTGATGTTCCTCCTTTGCTTCTGGGACTTGTGAACTGGAGCTGGCAATTTCGGAAATGGTTTCTTCTTGGCACAATTGTTGGAAGAAGTGCAGCGCCTTTTCTCGTTGGACTGGAAAAGGTCTGTTTGTTAAACTCTCTTAAGGACCATATGATGCCTTATGGATGTTTATATCTTTTAGACCAGGGTTGAGTGTTTACTGCTTTGTAAATTTCCCTTGCGTGGACCTTGTAGGTAGGCACTGAAATCATTCAAAAATGGTAAAATCTGGTGAATGGGAATATTGATCCTCCCCTTGCTCCTTATGACACACCATAGGCAATTTATTGGAACTCTTAAAGCCTCTGTTTACCAACTCAAAAATGGAAAAGTGTTGCTTTCTTCATAGGATTGTTAAAGAATTAGAAGGAATGAATGAAAACATTAAGCACAATGCTGGCATGAATCAGATGCTCATTGAGTTCTACCTGCCATTACTGAAATTCGTTGAGCAGAAAGGATAACCATTTTCACAGTGGATTAAAAATATGTTATTTCCAACAAACTATGACTCTTTCAAACATTTAAAGACTTGAGTATAGTTTTTAACAAGTGCTAGTGTATATTTTGTGCCCAGTTAATGAAGTCTTAATGGAGACCTGGGGTCACTTCAAGTAGTGGGGAAGTGAGGTTTGAGAAGAGAGGAAAAGATGAAGTAAAGAGAACTGTAGAAATGAATGAGGTCCCCAGGGCTAGTGTGCTGGCAACGGTAGGCAGGCACTGCTGCAACCCAGCCCATTGTGTTGTGGCCACTTCTGCAATGTGGAGGCAGAAAGAGCAGAGGCCAACCTGGGTCTGGAGCCACTGGAACTCCAGCTTTGAGTTCCATTCTGCCATTTACTGTGTGGCCTTAACTTCTCTGAGCCTCAGTTTTCTCATCTGAAAAATGGGATGAGTGCATTTACCTCATAGGCTGCTGTAAAGTTTAAGGGAATTAAGTTTAAGTCATTTAGAATATTACCTTGTAATATTCAGTAAATGTCTGCTTAAAAATTATTGGATCAACATTTCCCGAGCATCTTCTATATGCCAGATGTGCTTTGACAGAGGAGAATGTATCAGCAGGATACTTGTCCTCACAGGGATTTTAGACATGTAAGCAACACATGTATACCAGAAGCATCATGAAGAGAAACGAAAGAGAACAGGGGAACATCAAATGTGTTAGGGGAGGTGGCCCAGGAAGGCCTCTGGGAAAGTGACATTTGATGTGAAAACTGACAAAGCAGGGTGATCATTTGCTGGAGGTAGAGAAAAGACTATGCTTTGAGAGGGTTCAGACCTGTGATGCATATCTGTGGTCAGGACTGTCTGAGATATTATGCTGTGTGTGACATAACCCCTGAGCACCGGCAGCAGCTGTCAGTGCGGCCATCCACGCAGACTGGTGGTGCATGGAAGAGGGAGGTCTCTGCAAGTAGCTACGGAGCAAAGACCAGCCCTGTCCTCCCAGGAGAGCACTCACTGTGTTCTGCAGGCACGGCACAGGCCAAGGAAGCGATGCCCCAGAGAGGGACTGTGATGGAGAGGACTCTGGTTCTTTGAGGCATTCCACAGCCTTCCATTCTTCCAGCCCTCTCAGCCCTCCCCACCCAGCATCACCCCGGAAGTCCAAGAGTGTCTCCCAGGAGAGCTCTGGCTGGGGGGGCTGGGACCCAGGACCTGCTTCAGCACTCGAACCACGGACCACAGCAGTCTCCTTGTCTTCTGTCACTTTCTCTTAAAACATTTTTTGCTGAATTTATTAGGGTGACATTGATTAATAAAATTATACAGGTTTTAGGTATACAGTTTTATAACACAGCATCTGTATATTGTATTGTGTGTTCACCAGCCAAAGTCAAGTCTTCTGCCACCATTTATCCCCTCTTTACTCTCTTCTACCTCTCCCACCCTCTTCATTCCCTTTCATCTCTCCCCTCCACCTCTGCTTGGAAACACTTCAGGGCTGGCTGCAGGAGCAGGGAAGGGATTCAGGAATCCTGACAATGTGACTGGAAGGTTCACATGATTAATGCATACTTTCATTAAGCAACATTGAGGCTTTTAATGGAAATTGGGTAATTATGAGAATAAATAATCACAAATGGTAGACTCCAGGCAGCTGAGGAGAAAAAATCAGGTGCATTTCCACACTTTTAGGAGGGCTATTTGACCCTTCTCTCCCCCAGATAACTCCAACTCTGCTTAGACCCATTTTTATAGATATGAAAAACTGAACTACTGATACAGGCTTATCAGCATTGTGCATGTGTACGCAAATATGAAATGCCAGTGTTCTCTTCACAGCCATCTGAACTGAGCAGACTGCAACACTTGGGGTGAAGGACAGACTTCGCTAATTGTCTGGGCTGGGCTTATGGTCGTGCATGGTACAGTTAGCCCAACTCTCATGATGGCCCTGCCGGATGCCTGTCCAGCATTTAGTCTCACTTTTAATAGAATGGGGATTTTGTTAGGAGTTGGCAACATGTCCAGCTAATAATGCACGCCTCTCAGAGGCTCCTTGCAGCTAGGAGGGCCCCTGTGACACATTCTGGGCACTCTGTAGCATGCATCAAGGGGATTTTAGGGAAAGCATCTGCTTTCTGGATACAAATTCTTCCCCTTTCTCTTTCTTGCTTTTCTTCCTGCCTGGATTTAGACGTGATGACTGAAGGTGCTGCAGCTATTTTGGAATCATAAGGAGATAAGCCTGAGGACAGAGGCCTAACACAGAAGGCTCGTGTAACTGAAAGGAGAGCCCTGATTCCTGACACCAGTGGTACGCTTCTGAGCTAAACTGCTGACCCCAGACTGCTGCTTGCTTGAGACCAACAACTCCTTATCTATTTAAATCCCTGATAGTCAGGTTTTCTGTTATTTGCAGCAGTGCACATTTCTAATTGGTATAAATAGTTGCATAACGATGGGTTAGCCGACATAAATACATTTTTTCCTTTTGAAAATGGGCAATAGATTTTCTGTAAAAACAGAGCGCATATGGGTGGATAATGAAAACAATATATAGTCTAGTTCTCTGCAGGAGAATTGGCCTTTCTAGCTACTGCTTTGTCTTAAATTATGGCATGTGGCCTCCTATGTCTTTTGTTCCTTAAAAACATTTAAGTTGAAGCAATCCTTTTCGAGGATGCTGCCAGGCCACTTGCACTTCCAGATTTGGCCCCTATTGAGCCTGATTTCTTGCCCCAGCTTCTCGTCTGTGTTTGCTGCAGAAATGTTGCCCTTTCTGCTTTTGGAACTTCGGAGGCGGTTCTTGCTCCTTCATTTTGCCCAGAAGTAATTTGACCTAAAGCCATTAGACTGGTCGAAGACAGACGAGCCATAGTCCTATTTGCCTGCCTTGGCTCTTTAGAGAAAAAAATGCAACAACCGATGCGGTCATACATCATTGTATCTTCTCACTGGGTTGCCCTTGTGTTACCTGCTGGTCTACGGGATGAGAAAGAGGAATGCGGTTTGAGGCAGGGAGCTCCTGGTGCACAGTCACAGATCCCAGTCTGGTGCACTTGGACCTCCCTGCCCTGTGGCTTGGTAAGAAGGAGAGCCCTGGAAACAGCATATGCACATTCCTTCAGCCCTCAGTGAAGGGGGTTGTGGTGGCCAAAATGTGACTAAGCCTTCAGACCTCTCTTTGCTTGTGTCTACATCTGGCCAGAGATTTCCCAGAGTAAAGAAATTAATGTGTTTCTTTTTCCACAATGGTGAGGGTCATGTGGAAGGAGCCTGGGGTCAATGGCAGAAGTGAGATTGTACTTATGAACTGCCCTTACACTTGTGAAATAACCATTCTCCCAGTCCTTCCTTTTTCCCAAACCATAGAATCAAATCCTAAATCAACAAGTGCCAACACCACATATCTGCCAATGCCAAACATGGTAAAAAAGATGGAAATGAAGTGGGCCTCTCCAAAGACACTTTGCTCTCCGTGTGCTCTGAGTGGCTGCCTGCTGCAGGGCGCGCCTCATCTCAACTCCTTGTGCAAACGTCTCCAAGTTCATTTCCCCTTATCCCTTTGTCCTTGTGTTATTTATGGCATAAGGCTGAGGATTGAGTTACTGAGGTCCTTTTAAATATATGCTTCATAAGTTTTATAAACCTCCATTGAATTTGCTTTTTTGTCTCCTAGTCTAGGTGGAATAACTTCTTTCTGGAATGTAACTTCTTAGCCTGCTGAAGGCAGAGGACAGCCCACCTCCCGATCCCCCAGCCTTCTCAGCCAGGCAGCCTGGACTTGTCCCAATCACCTGCCTCATTTCCTGATGCAGTGGGGCACCTGGCATGGGTACATGGCTTCTGCTGAGTCACTTCCCCTGCTCCTAAGCTCAGTCAGTGCTGGTCCCAGGGACGCTGCTACAGATGTCCTCTTCAGAGGAGCGATGCCTTGCCTCTGCAGCCTTCCTCCCACACGTGGTCTGTATAGTGCTTGGCCAATTTCAAGTGTTCAAAGATCAGAAGGAGACGAATTTGGTAGGCCTAGACACATGGATGGGTCATGGGGGCATCTGTTTAATAATCAGGCAAAATCTTCATCCCACCCCAGTGTAGCTGACAGCCATCATAGCTGGTGTCTCAGCATCAGCGCACCCTTCTTATTCGAGACAAATCTCTCACTGTGGGGTCTTGGAAAAGATCAGGACCCAGATGCCCATGATGAGAGGGATAGATACTCTTTATTGCCTACTTCTTCCTTGTTTGGAAAAGAAGACACTTCGACCAGCATTTGGAATTTTCCAGGAGTTGTGCCGAGATGCAGAGTCACGGGAGATAACTGTGGCAGGTGGAGCTGGGTGGCACTGGCCCTGCCGGGACATCCAATACCTCCTGCTTGTATGGGAGCTTGTCTGTGTCCTTGGGATGCCGGCTTCCCCCTTTCTGTCTGTTTTCCAAGCCTAGATCTTCAGTCTTCCAGTCAATACTGAGAGGGCCCCCATTATTCCAACACACCCCGTTGGGTACAACCTACAATTCTAAATCGCTCTCAGGAAAAATCAAATCTCCTACTTCTACCCTCACCACACAATCCACTAGCAAAATCAGGAGAAACTGGCATGGTGCTCTATAGTTTCAGTGATCATTTTTACCTGAGACGGACGCCAGCTCATTTCTAACGTGAGAGGGATATGATATGACTCACCCTCCCCTATCATGATCCGATTGAAGTCCAGGCTTGTTTACTTTGTGGCATTTTAGGAATGTTCAGATAACCAATGTTTTCACCGTATAAGTAATATATAAATGTGTGCTTCTTGTAAAATGTTCACACAAGGCAGGGATATTCAGAGGAAAACATGACAGCCCCTCAACCACGTGCCCCCATCAATCTGCAGCCTACCTCAGGTGGCAAGCACCATGAGCCCTGCTTTGCATTTGTCCCATTCATACACTTTCAGAACACATCATTGGGACATACTATAGGTTTTTCTTTATGACTTGTTTTTTTCACTTAACAATTTGTATGGGAGATCTTTCCATAAAGGCTCAATATATTTTTAAATGAGTATGTAATATTCGGTATCAGACCTTTATTTAACTTTTCCCATTTAGGAGTTTCTAATTTTTCACTTCTATAAACCATGTATATTTACCTTTGTGTTTGTATGTAAATATTTTTCTAAAATAGATTCTTCTAGAATTGAGGGTTTTTTTTTCTAGAATGGACTTCCAGGATCAAATATCATATTCATTTGTAATTTTGACAGGTGCCATCCCATGGTTTCCAAAAAAGGCTTCATGAATTTTCAGTCCATCTACTAAAGCTAAATTTCAGCCTGGAGCTAAATTCTGTAGCCCTTCATTGATTTTATAGGCACTTAATTCCTTTTCCACTTAAAATTGTTAAGGTGGTTTTATTTTCTGCAACAGAACACTGCCTGATATACCATGCTATGATGACACAACTCCTCTGCTTTAAACACTTCTGTGGCTACTGAATACAGTCTAAAGCGCTACAAGCTTTCCTTGATTTCCACTCTGTTTGAGGATCAGCCACCCCTTCTCCTCCTCTGATATCCTGACTCAGCCTGCCTTTTGGGTTCTTTGAAACTGGGCTCCACACCCAGTCAGCCAGTATGGTTCTACTGTTTCCTTATGTTCATTTTGTTCTCTAAACTGGTTTGCTTTTATCTGGGAAGTGGATAAAGCATCCTCCTGTCCTCAGGCCTTTGCTTCTTCCTGTCAGGCTTGGTCGCAACCCCAGCCTGCCCTTTCCTTATCTGTGCACGCCACGCTCGGCATAGTCCCGCCGCTCTGGAAGACTGCCCCGGTGCCAGTGTCGGTTCTCCTCTGCGTGTGTTCACCCCTGTGTGTGTGTGGGCTGTGCTCTGGCACACACCATCCCACCCTCCAAATGAACTTGGCATGTGATTATAGCAGAGTGTAAAGCTGCTGGTTACAAGCGTATATGTGTCTGCCTCCTCTTAACCTAGATAAGTCCCTGATGTAAATGGTGCCACATCTTGTTTTCCTTCTGTATTCTAAAATGTTTAAAACAAGAGAAAAGAAAAAAGAGAAGTATATTCATTGAACCCTTACTTAGAATAAAGTCCTTTCTTAAGCAGGACCCCATCTGATATTCACAATGAGCCTGGAAAGATATTTCCACATTTCAGAGACATGCAATAACTTTCCCTGACAGATTTCTGAACTTCAAATTCAGATCTACCCCAGGACCACGATGCTTCCTAAATTCATTGCCTCACCGATCACCTTGCAGGCCTGTATATCCCGGGGGTGACAGAGATGGCCAGCTCCTACTATGAGGAATTAATTCAGGAAGAATAAAACAAGTCTTCTTTGCCTGGAAAAATGATGTCTTGGGACTCTCAAAATCTGTGTGCTTTTATTTTCTTTCAGATATTTAGCAAGCTTTATATTTTGAGATAATTTTAGACTTATAGAAAAATTGTCAACATAGTCCAGTTTCCATATACCCTTTACTAAGCCTCCTTTAATCTTAAAATCTTACATCAATACAGTATCACTATAAAAACCGAGGATTTAACATTGGCACAATGCTCTGCACTAAAATGCAGACAGTGTTAGAATTTGCCCAGTTGTACTGGTCATGTCTTTTCTCTGTTCCAGAGGCCAGCCCGGCTTGCTTGATGGCATGCAGGCACGATGTGTCCTGGGGCTCCTCTCATCTGTGACAGTTCTTTAGTCTCTTCTTGTTCCTCATGACTTCGGCAGTTTTGAAGAATACAGATCAGGTATTTTGTAGAATGTCCTCAGTTTGGGTTTGTCTGATATTTTCTCATGATTAGCCTGGAGTGATGAGTTTCAGGAAAGACTAGCGCAAAGGTGGCGTGCCCTTCCCAGTGGCTTGTATCTGGGGTACATGATATCATAATAACATCACTTGTGATGTTGGCCTTGGCTAAGGTGGTTTCTTTGCTCTAAAATGACCATTTTTACCTTCGATATTAATAAATATTTATTTTGGGGAAGATAGTTTGAGATTATGGAAATATCCTGTTTTCCCTTTACTTTTCACTCACTGATTTTAGCATCTTCCAGTGGAGTGTGCCTCCAACAGATATAACTGTGGTGTTCTAATAATGAGTTTCTGCTTCTTTTGTCCCTTCCTTATTTATCAATTGGAGTTCTTCTGTAAGGAAGTGTTATCCCTTCTCTCCTGTCTAGTATTCATTCATTCATTCACTCAATCATTTCATCTTACTATGGGCTTAGGGATATTTATCTTATAATTCAGTGCTCTTACTGTTTGTTTTGTCGCTCAGATTATTCCAACTCTGGCCACTGGGAGAGCTTTTAAAGCTTGGTCTTTGTGACTATTAACATGCCCTATTCCCCTCCCCCTCCTCCTTCTCCTTCTAGATCTTCCTCTTCTTTAAATCACTCTTTACTTTCCACCATTGTGTGATGCACCAAATTTGTTGTGTTTCCCTGCTCCAGCCCTAGAACAAACCCTTCTCCAAGGAGCACTAGTTTTATTGGAGCATGGTATTAGAAACCAAGGTCAGGGCACTAGGTGTGCTCATTGCTACCTTCTAGAGCCCCTCAGGAGACAGCCTGAGAAGGGACACACATGTATGTATATTAATTTATGCATGTACGCATTTCTAATTTCTTTCTATTTGTCTAGCTGTATTTATTCTGTGTGCTAATTTGTGAAAACTCATATTTTTATATCTTTCTGTTTATCTGTCTGTATTTATCTAGCTGTTTATATGTTAAAATTAGCCATAACACTTGACACCAAAGCCAAAGCCATTACAAGAAAAGAACACTGGGACAATGGGGAGTAAAAGTAGAGAGTTTCAGTTTGGGATGATGAAAAGATCTACAGATGGATGGTGCTCATGACTGTACAATGGTATGAGTGTTCTTAATACCACTCACTGAACTGTATACTTAACAAGGGCTTAAGTGGTAATTTTCCTGTTATGTATTTTTACCACACACATATGAAAATAACCAGAAGTTCATGATGTCATCTCTTGTTCCCATCAAGCACCACAGGATTTATTTTAGCCTCCCTGTTGCTTTATTTGTAACTTCTTCTTTCTGCAGCTGTAAGAAACTAGGTTCTCATGATCTGGTATATATATATATATGTGTGTGTGTGTGTGTGTGTGTGTGTGTGTGTATATATATATATATATATATATATATATCTCCAGAATTTCTAGCACACTACACCTGTGAGAAACTAATTTACTACAGTACTGTGTTTAGGTACTTTTTGGTCTTTAGTCTTCTAGCTGCTGTTTTCTAAAATTACTTAGCTCAGTTCTCCTTTCCTCACCTTCTTCAGTGTGGTTATGTCGTTCATTTGTAATATACTTGGATTCATTTGTCACAAGTGCTTGACATACAATGAGATAATGCATGTGAAGTGCCTAATGCACTACTTGGCATGGAGCAGGGTCTTAAGAAATATGAGTTGAACCTGAATTTGTGGCAATGATTAGTGTTGTCCATCAGCTTCATTACTCCATCCCTGTGACATGTCAAAAGAGCTTGCATCAGGTTTCAAGTGCCATTTTTGTGACTCAGAACTAAGGTCACACAAAATTCAATTCAGAAGTGCTGCCTTCATTAGCATCATGCTCTAGACAGTTGAGCTACTTCTCACAGGACAACCAATCTCTAGATTTAAATACGTAGCCTTGAAAGTTGTGAATCATGTAAGGGACAGAGGATTCCAAGGGTGTGAATCTGTGCAGAAACTGGACAAAATGGGATTCTACACCCTCTTCTTGTCTTTTGGAACAGCTCCCATGTGTCTACACACTCCTCTTCCTTGTTGGGCAGTCATTTCTTGATCCCTGTAGTAGATTCTGAGGTTGAGGTTCACCAATGTCAAGCATTGCCTCCCCTTGGCCAACTGAAGATTTAGTTAGGATTTTTTTGGTTGTAGGCCAAACAACCCTAGCTAATTTGAGCAGAAAGAGAATGTGCTGGAGGATAGGAGGCAGCTCTCAGAACTGAAGAGAAAACCACTGATCACTGAACAACAGGGACCACAGTAGCTCCGGGAAACTCGGCAGCAGGGAGCAATCATCATGGTGCCCAGGCCAAGGCCATTAGGATGAATTAATTCCAGAAACTTCTCTTTGTATCTCTTCACTTAAGACTCCGTTTCTGAGAGCCTTCCATTGGCGTAGCCTGGGTCACATACCCACCCCTGGATTGGAAGAAGACAGAGCACCTTGAACAGAAACCCACCAACAGAGAGAGGGTGATAAATGGCAAACAGCAGGCAGTCAGTATTCTCTGTGATGGATTCATCTTCCCTCCATCTATTGTGAGCGCTGCATTAATTTATCAATAAAAAATAAAAAATAGGCTTTTCTCCCCACATTTCCTGCATGTCTTCACTTTAAATCTTAAACAGTTCCCCCTCACTGCCGGCAGGTGTGAGTGAGATGATGACACACAGCAGGGCTCCGGGCCTCCCCCTAGGGCAGTGGGATGCGCAGGTCAGGGCAGGCCCCTCGGATGCACTAGGAAGCTTTTGAGCAGCCCGTTACTGTGGGGTTTTGAAGCCCTGGGATTTTTCCAACTTTATATTTTGTGAAGTCCTCAAATAAAATCAAATTAAAGTTAAGTTGGGTATGAAAATCAATTTAATACAATACCAAGCTTAAGAACCTGGATGTTTGGATTTGGAGAGACTGGAGTTAAAATCCTGATGTGGCCACGAACCAGCCATGTGCTCTTTGAGTTTATTGGACTCCTCTAGGGCTCAGTTTCCTCATCTGTAAAACGTGGGGAGGGTTCAGCAGTTTAAGCATAAGCAATGGCATCAGACACTTAGATTGATTCTCTGGTACAGACTCAATAGCTATACGACCATGGAAAGTTATTTAGTACCTAACAATTCTTTTCTTATCTGTAAAATGGGAAAGTGGTAGTGCCTCTTTTCCAAGGTTTGATCTGAAATTAAATAAAATAATTTACATAAGTCACCAATGTTATTATTATCACAGAATTCTCTTGAGGGTTACATTTATGTGTTTGAGGTACATACAGACTGCAAAACTATTGTGAGCCCTTAACAAACAGTGGCCATTGCTGCCACTTGTCTTAATGGCTGTTGGGGAATTATCTGTGCTTCCTTTCATTTGTGTGGGTAATTGAGTTCCCATGTATGTTTATATATTTTAAGCAAATTGCCTTGAATCTGATGAGAGACTTGCTGTTGCTGTTATTTTCTTCAGAGAACTCTAAAAGTTTACAAAGATCCAAGGAGTTTAAAAACAGTGTTTATAAACCGATTTGCTTCAACACCCTAACTTCCTTCTGAGTAACTGAAACGGTGAGACTTGTCTTTGCTGGCAAGGTTCTGCCTGAAGTGTATTTCGATCATACTGGTGAGAAAAACAACAGGCAGTCCTTTTTAAAAAAAGTTTGAATTCTTTGTCCCCTGTTTCCCAGAGTACCCTTGCTGGTGAAGACAGGTGTCAGGGTCCTGGTATGGGGTGTGGCCCATAAAGGTGCTTGTGAAGCTGAACTCCTCAATGGCCCCTGATTGGGGGGGCGGTTCTTGTACGAGCTAGATTTCCTATGTTCGTCAGGAGTGCTACTATTTCCATTTTTAATCTCTTCTGCATTTTCAGACCCTGCCCTTCTGTCCTCATGACTTATCATCTCTGCGTTTCTCCAGTGGCTGCCTTGTCTCCTCCCTGGAGACTTCAAGCTCGGTCATGACCCTCTATGACCTCTGGCTGACAGTGTCCTTAGGATAGAAATAATTTCATCCGCTTTCTCTAAAGAACAGGCTGTTTTGAAGAAATAATTGAACTTCTGGGTAACTGCATCATCCCCTGGGTAGGCCCAGGGATGTGACCCCTCTGTCTTCCAGACACCTCTGCCTACAAAGGTGCTGCTTCTTAGTTGCATTTCTTGGTGCCCTTTGGGCTTCCAGTGTGGTCCCCTGTGGCCCACAGCTCAGATCAGTCACCTTCTATCTTCTGGTGGGATTGGCCTTCATACTTTTTCAGAATGACTTCTCTGGGTCTTCTCGGGGCTTCCCCATCTGACACTTGATTCAGTCTTCAGCTGCTGTAATTTCTCTGTGTCTAGTAGCACATACACATTTCACATTTATGATAAACCTACAGCTTTCGGAGACTTAACTATTTTTGAAAGGGATTTAACTATTACTTTTGAACTCTCCCTTTACTTAATTGTCCCTTTCTCATTTCTTTAATTTCAAGTTCTACATAGCAGAATTTCACCACTAAAATTCTTGTTTGTTTCTGGGGGAAAGTGAGGCAGGATCTAGAGACCTAACATAACAGTCAAAGAGCCTCGAATGAGTCAAAGAACCTTGAACCAGCCTTCAAGATCCTTGAACACTGGTTCCACTGTTCAACTGAACACTATTTTTCCACTGAGAGAAAATATTTATTGAGTACTTACTACATACTCAGCATTGTGCTTGGTGATATAGAAAACATAATCAAACTTAAAACCTGACTTTTGCTTACTTCCAAAAAATATTGGTGGACAGAGAAGAACAGGTTTTGGGAATTTACATACATATAAGTTGGAAAGCAATGCACATCAGTATAACAGGACATTTTGTTTAGAAAAGTGAGAGAGAAGAAGATTAGAATTGTTGGGGAAGCCTTCCTGGGGGAAGTAGGCTTTGACTGGGTCTTTGAAGGAGGGAGGCTGAACCTGGTGTTGTCTAAAAGTGTTGCCATACAGACAGGCAGACCTGGGTGTGACTCACATGCCTCATCTTAGAGGGTATGTAGAATGGGGTGAGTCATCTCGTCTTTCTGAGCTTCAGTTTCCTTATCTGCAAAACAGAGAAAATATATCGCGGGGTTGTGAAGATTAAATATGACACCATGGTAACTGACTGAGGTGCCAATTTATTTCAATGGGAGAAAAGAAAAGATTTTCAATTAATGGTGCTGGAACAACTGGACATCTCTATGGGGGGCATGATTCTTGCTCCATGTATGGTAGTTTATCTGAGATGGATTACAGACATAATATATAAAATCAGAGATAAATATTCTTTAAAAAGCGTAGGAGAATATCTTCGTCACTTCAGGTAGGCAAAGACTTTTTTGTTAAGACATGGAAAGCACTAATTATAAAAGATAAAACTGATAAATCAGACTATATCAAAATTAGAAATTTCTGCTCATCAAAAGATACTGTTAAAAAATAAAAAGGAAAGACAGATACTAGGAAAAAATATTTATAACACATAGATCTGATAAAGAAGTTGAATCTAGAAAATACCATGGCTCTTACAACTCAACAGTAAGAAGACAAACAACCCAGTAAAAACATGGATAAAAGATTTGAAAAGAGAACTCACAAAAGGAGATATATGAATAATCAATAAATACATGCAAAGGTATTCAGTATCTTTATTCACCGGGAAGAGGCAAATTTAAACTACGATGAGATGCTACTGGGTACCCTTTAAAATGACTTAAATTAAAACAACTGATAACAACTAGAACACACTCACACACTGTTTGGTAGGGATTACACAGTGCAACCATGGAGATGATTTGCCAATTTCTTACAAAGTTAAACATCCATCTACCCTGTTACTCAGCAATTAACTTTATAGATATTTATACAAGGAATGTTCAAATGTATGTCCACTAAAAGACTTGCACAAAGATGTTCATAACAGTCTCTTTCATAATAGTCAGAAACAAGACACAACCTACCTGTTCATCAACAGATGGAAAGAGAAGCAAATTATGGTATATCTATATAAATGAATACTACTCAACAATAAAGAACAAATTACTAACAATGGGGGAACCTTATGCCGAGTGAAAGAGAACATTCATATGCTAAATTCTAGGATGCACAGGATGAATCTATAGTGATAGAAAGGACAAGGGTTGTCTTTATGGAATGAAACTGACTGAAAAATGGCATAAAGGAATGTGGTGGGGTGATGGACATGATCTGTAAGATCAATAGCTCCCCTGTGAGGGGGAACTATTTAAGATTTAAAGTGAAGACATGTAGGGAATGTGTGGAGAAAAGGCTATTTTTTATTTTTTACTGATAAATTAATGTAGAGCTCACAATAGATGGAAGGAAGATGAATCCAACACAGAGAGTAGTGACTACCTGCTGTTTGCCATTTATCACCCTCTCTCTGTTGGTGGGTTTCTGTTCAAGGTGCTCTGTCTTCTTCCAAACCAGGGGTGGGTATGTGACCCAGGCTATGCCAATGGAAGGCTCCCAGAAACTGAGTCTTAAGTGAAGAGATACAAAGAGAAGTTTCTGGAATCAATGATCTTACTGAACTGATCATTACCCAAGAGTCTATAATTGTCCAAACTTACTGAGCTGTGGGCATTACAGCAACCCAGGGGTCTTAGCTTTGATCTCCTGCTCTGTCAGCCATCTCCTCTGCCCATCAGGGTCCTCACCTACAATGGTGCACCTGAATTTTTAACTCATAAATACTCTCTCTCTCCTCTCACCCCTTCCTTTCTTCTCTCCCTCTCTCTCTCCCCATTTCCCCCCCCCCTTTCTCTCTCTCTCTCTCACACACGTACACACACACACACTCATGGTCCTTCCTTCCATTTTTTTTTTTATCATCTTTACTCCACCTCATCCAAAGTTAACTTAAGGTGGCTTATAAAAATACATGTCAGCCACTGGATAAAATGGTGCAGGAAATAAATGTAAATTAAAAGTCACAAAGAAATAGGCACACAGGTCCTGAACCCCGAGGCTAGAGGTTTAGCTCCCAGCTTCTTAGTCACAGCAACAAAAAGGGAAACACGATTAGTTACTAAAGAGCCCTCGGAGCAGATTCTCTTTATCACAAAGCAGTGTCCTCAGCTGCTATCTGTTATTCAAGGCTGTAGCTTTCCAATTTGCTTGCTTGAGTAGTGGAGTACTGGTGAGGGGAGAAGGGCCTGATGGTTTTTTTTGCTTTTGGTTCAGTTTTCCTGGCAGGGAGACAGTTTCCTTCTGGAAGTGGGTGGTGCTGGGGCTCTCCTTGCAGTGGAGACAGTTTAATTTGTATTCCTGGTCACTCTTGTCACTCTCCTGTGATCAGCCGGCTGCACTCTTAGTTCATCCTCACGTTGCTCTTCTTCAATCTCAGTTTTGATGTCGACACCTTTCCTTGAATTGTATTCGGCAAGACAAGCTTGTTGCCGACTGGCCCATCCCAGCAGACATGTCTTTCATTTGTCTTGGCGGTTTTTCTTTGATTATGGTGGGCTTACTTTTTCCTTCCCCTTCTCAGACTGGTTTTAGATATTTGAAACCTTCTCGTAGCATTTCAATTGGAGCTATCAAGTGCAGGCATTTTCTAGGTGAAAAACTCTCTCCCATCGACTCTTTTAAGAACCACCAAATGATTTCACTCATATGTGGAATCTAATGAACAAACTGAACATGCAAAACAGAAGACAGACTCATAGATGGAGAGCAGATGACAACTAGTTGTTGTGGGGAGGTTAGGAGGTGGAGGGATTGAGCAAAAAGGAAAAAGGACTCATGGGCATGGACAACAGTGTGGTGACTGCTGGGGGGGGGAAATGGAATAAAATAGTAATGGAAAATATAATAAAGTTTATATTTAAAAAAATGATCTTCTAAATGTAGGCAGTCACTCGTCTTGCAAAAATTACAGCTCCTTCTTCCTCTTCTCTGAAAGAGTTACTTTTATTAAGAATCTGCCAGTTGGTAGCCGGAAGTGAGATTTTTCAGACTGGAATTAAATCTTACCTTCCAGGAATGGGGAGCTTGCTATAGTGTCAAGTACACCAGACTGGGTGTTGGGAGGTATAGATTCCAGGTTAACTTCTAGAACGAAACCACTGTGTGATATTAGACAAGAAACACACCTTTCTCAGGCCTGCTTCCCTCATAGTGCTATGGAGGAAATAATCTCAGAAGGGTGTTGTGAAGGTCAAACAAGAGGCAGTAGTACTCCTGATTCATGATTTTACTTTCCAAGGTTCTTTTATCAGTGATTGACCTTGGTCAGAAAACATCAAATGGAAAATTCCACAAGTAAACAATCCATAGGTTTTAAGTTGAGTACTGTCCTGAGAAGCATGATGAAATCTTGTGACATCCTGCTCCATTCTGCCTGGGATGTGAATCATTCCTTTGCCCAGAATTTCCACATTGTATAGACTTCCCTCCTAGTAGCCACTTAGTAGACATCTGGGTTACCAGATCAACTGTTCCTATATCCTGGTGCTTGTGTTTAAGTCACCCTTATTTTGCTTCATAAGGGCTCCAAAGCTCAAGGGTACTGATGCGGGCAATTCGGATATGTTGAAGAGAAGCCCTGAAGAGCTTTCTGTAAGGGACAAGGTATGGACGTCTAGCAAAGAACAATATGTACAGGGTTTACAACTATCCACAGTTTCAGGCATCCCCTGGGGGGTCTTGGAACATATCCCCAAAGATTAGGAAGCTACTGTATAGCAGTTGAAAATGCTTTGAAAATCTAAGAGTTTTAAATTCTAAGGCTGTAAGGGAGAGGGAAAGAAGGAAATATATTTTTACTGGGATTGAGTTCACAGGGGGTAGCAACACATTGATAGTTATTTCCTGTCCTGAAGAGTTTTAGACAGAGTTCAAAGAATGACCATAAAATGTAAAACATTTACTCTTGAAACCCATCTGAAGTCTTTTTCTTTTCTGAATATTTTGAGACCAGACTTATTATTTAATCTTTCCTTTTCTAAATACTTAACTTCTTCTTCCTAACACTGATATCCAGGCATTACAAAAATATCTCTTACCTCCCTTGACTGCTGGAACGTTTCAGATGATGAGAGTTTTAGAATTCATGGTTCTCTTTTTGTTTGATTGCCAGCAGCCCCACTGCTATACCTATTGCTTGGTCTAAACAATTATGATTCCCAAGGTGCTTGGAGAATTTTCTCTCTCTTTTTTCATTCTCACCCGAGGATATGTTTTTGTGGATTTTAGAGAGAGAAGAAGAAAGAGAGAAAAACATAGATGTGAGAGAGACATTGATCAGTTGCCTCCTGTATGTGTCCCAACTGTGAATCAAACCCACATCCTAAGTGTGCACCCTGAGTAGGGATTGAACCTGCAACCTTTTGCTGTACAGGATGACACTCTAACAAATTGAGCTACCTGGCCAGGGCTTGAAGTATTTTCTTCTGCTTCTTTTTCTTACCTGATATACCATATAATTTTTCTTTTGCATTTGTATAGCTTTATTGAATATGCCCCTTTTGGAAGTATAAACCATTTATATAAAGCAATTTGGAAGTGTAAATAATTAATACATCACAACTTATAATTAAAGTGTTCCACAAGAAAAATGCATCCTGAGTTCTAATTCAGCATCTCTCCTTCTGTCTTAGTGGTTTGAATTCTAAAGCAGCTATAGAAGTCAATGACTCCCACTGAAAGAACTGAGTGCCAGGTGAGAGCACCAGCCACTTGAGAATTCTTCAGATGTGTAGACAAGGACAAGCTTTGGACTGGTTCTTTCCCAGCAGCTCTGAATGGTTGATTCCAGCTGCTGTCCTGCTCTCCATTTGTAGATACATGTATAATCAATGCCTGGAACCCAGACCAGTACGTCTTAAACTTTAACCTGCTTATGAACTACCTGTGGATCTTGTTAAAATGCAGTTTTGTAGTTATTTATGGGGTGTGGCCCACAAGCCTACATTTCTACAATGATCCTAGGTGATACTGATGCTAATACTGCTGTTCTGTGAACCATGCTTCATGTAGCAAGGACTTAGAAATCTTCAACACAGTTTGTTGAGTAGATGAATTTGACTTTGTCAAGAATTATACTTCCTTTTTTAAAAGAATTTTTCATTGATTGCTATTGCAGTTTTCCCAATTTCCCCTCTGCCCTGTCCCGCCCAACCCTCAGCATTCTACTTTCTCTTAGTTCATGTCTGCGGGTTGTACATATAAATTCCTTGAATCCTCTGTTTCCTATACCATTTTTATCTCTCTCCATCTATTTTGTGCCTACTAATTATGCTTCTTCTTCCCTGTACATTTTCCCCTATTCCTCCCTTCCCACTCTCCACTGAATTCCCTCCATGTGATGTTCATTTCTCTGATTCTGCTCCTATTCTAGTTGTTTGTTTAGTTTTTGTTTTCATTGTTTTTGTTTTCTTTTGGGTTCATTTGTTGATAGTTGTGAGTTTGTTGTCATTTTACTGTTCATATTTTTTATCTTCTTTTTCTTAGATAAGTCCCCTTAACATTCGATATAACAATGGTTTGGTGATGATGAACTCCTTTAAATTGACCTTATCTGGGAAGCACTTTATCTGCCCTTCCATTCTAAATAATAGCTTTGCTGGATAGAGCAATCTTAGATGTAGGTCCTTGCCTCTCATAATTTTAGATACTTCTTTCCAGTCCCTTCTTGCTTTCAAGGTTTCTTTTGAGAAATCAGCTGATAGCCTTATGGGAAATCCTTTGTAGGTAACTCTCTCCTTTCCTTTTGCTGCTTTTAGGATTCTCTCTTTATCTTTAATCTTGGGTAACTTAATGATGATGTGACTTTGTGTATGCTTCTTTGGGTTTCACTTCTTTAGAAGTTTCTGGGCTTCCTGGACTTCCTGGAAGTCTATTTTCTTTGCTAGATTGAGGAAGTTCTCCTTCATTATTTGTTCAAATAAGTTTTCAATTACTTGCTATTGCTATAGTTCTTCTCCTTCTGGCACCCCTATAATTTGGGTATTGGAATGTTTCAGGTTGTCCCAGAGGTTTGTAAGACTCTTCACTTCTTTGAATTGTTGTTTCTTCATTCTGTTCTGGTTGGATATTTATTTATTTATCTTTTTGTTCCAAATCATTGCTTTGAGTCCTGGTTTCCTTCCTGTCACTGTTGGTTCCCTGCATATTTTGCTTTATTTCCTTTTGGGTATCTTTCCTTGGTTTTTATTTTTTGACCAAGCTCAATCAGATCTGTGAGCATTTTGATTACCAGGGCTTTAAATCTCCATCAGATAAGTTGGTGATCTCCTCATAGCTCAGTTCTCTTTCTGAGGCTTTGGTCTGTTCTTTCATTTGGGCCATATTTTTTTTGTCTTGGCACACCTGGTAAATTGTAAGGGGGTGGAGCCTTAGGTATTCCCCCTGGGCAGGAAAACCCTCTTTGGGGCACTGCCTGTGGGGGAGGGGCCAGGGAGGGAAGACTGCAGCTCGCCTGCTCATCTCTAGCACACCTTCCCATGGACTCTCATGTGAGACTGGGAGTTTCTCCCACCTTGGCAACTTCTGTAGTCCACAGTCAGCTCTGAGTCTCAGTTTCACCTTCAGCCAGCCCCGCCCACACAGCCCCCTGAGCTCAGCAAACAGCCCCGCTTGCCCTGTCTGCCACCTGTCCTCTGTTTTTCTGGGCTGGCCCGTGAAGTCAGCTGTCTTACTGGTCTGGTTGTTCTGGTTGATTTTTTGTTTTGAAGAAAAATCTGGTTGATATTTTCTTCAAACTCCAGTTTGATTTTTCTGGCGCTTCTGGTTGTTTATCGATTTTAGACTGGTTGTTATCCTCCTTTTGGTTGTGCGAGGAAGTGCAGGGTTTCTACCTACAGCTCCATCTTGGCCAGAACTCTCAAGAGCCATACTTCCTAATTTCAGAATTGGTTGTATCATGAGACCCCTCTTCTCTTAAAAATCCTTGTTCTTTATAGTCTCTGTCAACTAAGGACCATGTACTGGAGATTTCTGTCATCTTCCTCTTGATGATCATTCTCCTTTTTTCCTTCCTCCCCTACATCACACATTCTTAAAGAGAAAATGCTGTGAGTTTTAGTGTTATTGGATAAGAGTCCAGTCTTTCTAGCCTTAGAGGTGGACTTGCTTATACTTACCATAGGACTGGGGTCCTGCAGGGCCTTGCACTGGTGGGTGCTTCTTAGGTATTTGTTGACTATTGATTGGCCTATGATTTGGAATACTTTTTGCTGACTGAGAAGAGACTAGGAAATTGACAAGAACTGGCTGCCCTTAGTCAACCTGTTCCTGCTCGCAGAAGCAGAGGCCAGCACCCTGCACTCTTTGAATAAATGGCTGTGAAGACTGAGGCCCTCGTCTGCAAGAGACCAAGGGGTGGAGACTGGTATTGGTGTTCCAGCACTGGGTCAGGCTTTTGGCAGTTCCTCTAATGCTGGTTTACTATACATTAGACCACAGATGCCAAAGGTATTCACACCTAGTGGCTGGAAAATGCCACAAAGTGTGCATGTACAAAGCCATCCGTGCCTCCTCCACACCACGTGCTCTTGACCATGGCTCCTTTCTACTCTCTTCATCTTCATTACTTTCTTTCCTGCCTCAATCAGGGTTGCAATTTATAATTAGCCAGGATTTCTTACCTGCCCACATGATATGTGATTCAGTAATACAAAGTAATACTTAATACTGACATTTTAGAACTAATAACCTGCAAAAACGAACCTCTCTCTGTTAAGCTCTTCACCTTGCCATAAGATTATAGTTGTTCCAGTAATGGAAGTGATCTGTTTATGTTGCAAAACATCAGTGGTGAGGTGTGCAAAACAAACTTGTTATTGGTCATGCTTCAAGCATACAAATTTGTTAATATTTAAAGAATACATGAGAGTATACTCAGGAGTTTCTGTATAATTTCATTCTTATTGATTTGCACTTGATATGATTTCATGAGTGAGTGAAAGAGAAAGGTTTTGTTACAATTAGTAAACGGTAACCTGCATATACATTAGAGGTTGGATGGCACTTCTGCTGTCTTAAAAAATTCAGCTAAAGCTCCAAAGCCAATAATGATTCGACGGTAAATTCCTGGGAAGTTGCTGCTAGATATGAACTTACAGCACCTACCAAAAGATGTCCTGGCCAAAGAAACCTACATAAACAGAAGATTAGAAATTCGAGGGACATCATAAAGGAAACAAATCACGTGCCCTTTGGAGAAGATTTTGGCTCTTCCTTCTAAGCCTGGAGTTGTTACTATAGATATTTAGCTAGATATTAATAAAGAGAACAAAGGGAATTAGACATTGTGGTTAAGAAATTTGAGAGCATAAGTCTGCTTGTTTATCCCAGAAACTATATAGCACTGACAGACTCATTCTAACAGTTCAGGGTGCTGCCCCCAGGGAGACTTAATCCTAGGAGCACTGTCCAACCTCTGGCACAAGATTGTTGGGGAGCACAGGAGGAAGTGCCTGACCATAGAAGACTGTCAGTCTAACAAAGGGGTGGTCCCATCATAAGCCTACAAAACCTTGGAAAGTTGACTGGTTATTTTGAAAAAGCTCCTGATTATAACCCCAGGGGAATAAAGAAGCCCTAGCCCCCCTCATGCTCAGTGACCCACACTCAGCCTGTTCCTTTGTGCAGTCTCTCTCTCACCTGGGAACACACACAACCATGTGGGTCTAGCAGCCATGTGGGCCCACAGTGCACCTCTTGGGTTCCAAAGGAGTAGACTTTAATATGACACAGGAACTCTGGAAACTGGCTTTTGTATTAGCCTTGCTGAAGACATGGTTGGACTTTTTCCATGGTGAGACAGGTGGAAATGGGACATTGGAAACTCAAGGGCAGCTTTCCACCTGAATAAACCTTGCCACACTGTAGTCTACCCTGTGTGGGTCCTTGCAATGCATTTTTCATGGTCCCGTGGAAGAGCCTGATTTCCACTATCAACAGGGTGGGGGCTCCCTCAGGGCCCCACACTAGATCATAAAAATACCAATTAGGTGACATTTAGGTCCACTTTGCACCATTCTGACTTACCTTAAACCTGACTTGGAAGAGATCTGGGTGGAGGTCAAGAAGATATGAAAGGGCAGCGTGAGTACAGACCATTGTTTACTCCCATGCAGGTCAGGGCTAAGCTGGAGGTGAGGGGGCTCAGGTTGTTGATGGAGAGGAAGCCAAGCATTGAATTACGTGGGATTGTTTGAGAGTGAGTCTTGATTACCAAAATGGGGCGTGTTCTTAGAACTGCCAGTTTGGGATCTGTCAAGCGTGGTCAAGAAGTAGAGAAAGGAGAGCTGACAGGGCAGGTCTGAAGGCAGTGGCTGGAGGTAAACAAAGCTGTTTCCTGTTTGAACTCTGCTTGATTCAGATCACTCAATGAGTTGGTCTCTTTTTATTTTTCTTTTCAGATTCTTTTATTTCTTTCCTTTACTTTTTATTTTTATTTTTTATTGTTGTTTAGTTACAGTTGTCCGAGCTGGTCTCTTCAGTAAGGCTGAGTGCACCCATGCGAGTATGTTCTATCAGGGGTTGTCTTCATTACTGTGTGTCTCAGGGGAAAAAGGATGGGGAGCTTTTGGACTACATTTTTTAAAAAGTCCCATCCTCCATAAATACTATCCTGTTGCTCAAGGAATGGTCTGAGTAGTTGGAAGTCCCTGTTCTAAGATATGTCCCTTGTAGATATTTTCTCATTTGAAACTTATTTCTTTGGATTAGTAAATACTTTTGTTATGTCCTTAGCAAGTTTTTACTTGAAACAAATATTTCCAGGAGGACAGCACTTATGATAATATTGACCAGTGACCTTGGGAGATTATCTGATGGAATCAAGTCATTGTTCCTGCTCAGGAGCCTTCAGTGGCTCCCCAGTGTCTGTGTTCAGTCTGAACAATTCAGGCTGGAACAGAAACTACGCCCAGATTAGTCCTCTGGTCTGGACTGTTCCTAATCTCTCCCATTCTATCCCGTGTCGATGTTATAGTTCTTCTGGATTCCACACACCCTCTTGAACAAGCTGCTAACTTTTCATACCTATTCCCATCATGTCTTTCTCCACTCACTGCCTTAAAAATCTACCTCCCGGGCTGGGTTCAGATGCCACTGCCTGCTTAAAATCTTCCTTGAGTCTCCTAATTGATTTCTTTCTTACTTAGTGATTCTTAAAGCAGAAAGCAGCCCTTACTTGCATAAGATGACATTATACAACAGTAGTTAGAAAGAGAAGTAAAGTTTCAGCAAAATTGCAGTTCATGAAGATTTACTGAATAAACTCTGGGACTTCCTTTAAGAGTATATTATCAGCACTGCTCATCCCTCCCCCTTTTATAGTTCTAAGGTTTACGCTTTCCTCTTACATTGAGTCTAATGAGATCTCTCCCTAGTGTCATCTGGGTCCCCTTCCTCTCTGACCACAGGACAATTCTCAGAGGGGTTCCCACATAAATTATAAGAATTTCAAAAACAGACTGATCACCACCCCTTTCCTTCTCTGAAGATCTTAGTAAACCAGAAAGCTTTCTAAAAATTCCTGTGTCTATAGACCTTTGTCTGTATACACACAATTGTAGCACAGAGCACTGCCAGTCAGCCTCAGAATTTTCTATTTTCTACTCCTATGGACTGCATATTTCTTGGCAATTTCTTCGTTGGATCTACACATTCTTGCTCCATGTAGAGTACTTCATACTTTGCAGGTGCTTAATAAAAGTCTGGTGACTGATGACCCATGAGACAATCAATATGTACGGGAGAAAACTTTGGAGAAAAGCTAAATGCAAGTGACAACATAGCCATTGGAAGAGATGTGGCATGAGGGGCTCTGTGCACCAGCTGCCCTTTTGCCTGAGACTGGCCTGGGATCAGGCTGACATACCTGTTCACACAGGGCTATAAACATCAACCTGAAAGAAGCTTCATACCCTTCTCCTTGCTTCATCTCTTCATGCATGTTCACACCAGGGGCAGGCCATCAGCGCAAAGGTAGGCTTGGGAGTAAGGGGAGTTGTAATTTTCACCACTCACTCCAATGTGTGAGGAAGAGGATTTGCATTTTTAATGGATTCAGTAGTGTCCAGGTTACTGATACTATAATCTTCATTGAGTGGTTGGCAAAATTTAATGCATGTGTTAGACCCAGATCAAAGAGAGTGCAAGAGATGCACTCTTTCCAGGGTTAAATCTTCCCTCCTCCATGGAGCCTTTCTGATTCATATAGTCTATGCACATCACTCCTTTATGAGAGATCATACAGCATTTAATACTGTACAAGCTCTTGATTATGTCTTGCTATTTTTAGTTAGTTTCTTTAATAGCCTCTGTCTTTCATTTGCTTCAAAGCTCATATCTTTCATTGCATCCTTACTTCTTGTCACACAAAGCCATCTTGAACACATAAAAAGAACTGAGTAATTATTAATTATTTTATCCTCTAATGAAACCCAGTATGGGGTAGATACTATAGGTTTTTAGGGGTTTGGGAAAGTAATTTGGGGAAATCATCTCTAAAGATCAAATGTGCAAATATTAACTGAGTTTGCCTCTTGCTTATTCTCAGGGGATTTGAAGCAGATCAACAAGACTTTTCAAGAAATAAACCACAAGTAGCTGAAAAACACAAAAGTTCAAATCACATCCTGTGTAACCCTGTGAGAGAAGTGCTGTAGCAGATGAAAGCTGTCATTCTGGACCTGAACTTCAGTATTTTGTGATAATGTGTGGGCTGCAAAAATGCTTCTAATCTCACTGACAAAGTTATATTCTTATCCATAAATCATATCTGAAATTAGAGGAACCAACTGATTGATAGTGAAAAATGTCTCCAGTGACAGCATATGTATATATATTTAAATCAAAGAAATTGGTTAATATTCTGGAAACTTCACTTCAGTTATAAGTGGCATTTTTCTTAATTTCATGTGCATTATTATAAAAACATGGCACAGACCTAGCCTTTAAACTTACTACCCCACCCCACCTCTGGCATTATTTATACAGAAGCTTCCAACCAGAGACTTGGAAAGCACTTTTAACTACAGCTCATACCATTAGTGTTTCTGCCATCTAGGCAGAGAACTTTGGGATGCAGCTCATAAAAAGCCAAAGAAAACATAAAATGTGAAGAGTCATGGATCTGTTTCTTAAATATTTTTTCTGTGTAATGAACATCTTAATGATTGATTTGTTCCAGTTAATGTATTTTCACATATCTGAGACCGAGAAACCCAAGAGCGGTTTCCTAGGATCATCTCTGTATCCTGAGATGTGAACTTGGAGCCACCCATCTTTACTCAGCTGTTTTTCTGCCAGGCTCCCCTCTGGGCCCGTACAGCTTGGTGTCAGTTTCTCATTTTGCTTCTGATCTCCAGACTGGACTTTCTAACTCCCAGATGAATATTTTAGAAAAGGCCTATGGATAATCTAACTCAACAAGCTAAAAGAGTCCTCATGATATTGTTACTAAGAAATATTTGCATTAACAGCATTGACATTCTACATGTACCTGAGCCAACTTTGACTTCCACATTATGTCTCCTACAGGCAGTGGTAGCCAAGTCCTGTTGATTCGGACTTCAAAATGTCTAGAGAATATTCTTCCATGTTTCCATGTCTACTTCCACTGTCCTAGTTCAGGTCACACCATTTTTTTTGCTTGCCTGAGTCATGGCAATAAATAATTATCTAATTGTTCTCATTGGCTGACATTGGTTCCCTCTGAAAAGCATCCTCTATGTTGCCCCCAGGGTGTGCTTGCTAAAGAATGACATGGACGAGGCTTGTTTTCTGCTACAAATCCTGTGGTGGGTCCTCACTATTTAGTGAATCTGTTTTTAATTTAACTCCTTAGCTTCATTTTTTGCAGCTTCCTCCCATCTCCCCACACCGAACACACTGAGCACACTGAGATTGCTCAGTGAGATGCCGACTTCCACCACCTGTGTCTTAGCTTGAGTTGGTTTCAACCCTAGAGTCTTCAGCAAGACAAAATGTAAATGTCTTACAACTTCCTTTAGCCTGTCACCCCTCCAGGCCCCAAGCATCACTCTTCCTTTAAGGTTTAAAGACAACTCCTCTTGGCAGGCTTTATGAAGACATTGTTTATGTTTCTGCCTCTCTTATGTATTAAACTCTCTTAGAGAGCAAGAACTGTGTCATTTTCTGTCTCTTTAAAAAATATTTGACTTAGTGATAACTATATATTAAGTACTCAATAAAATCTTCTTGTTGAATGAATGAATAAATGAATTATTTCCTCCCTTGTAAATCTTTATCTGATGCTCTGAAGCAAACATATTTTCTTCATTAGGTGACTATAGTGTTTTGTATACAGTTCCAAGTTTTTTCTCTTCGCATATGGTTTTCAACAGTTTTCTATGATGTGTGTTGGCATGGGTTTTTTTTTCCTATTTATTTTGCTTGGGCCTTGAAAGATTTCTTGAATCTGTGGCTTGATGTCCTTGTAATATTCATGGCCATTATTTCTTCAAATATTATTAAGCCGCTTTCTTTTCCTCCTCCTCTTAGGGACTCTAATTCCATATATTGAGAATTCAATAAATAGACTTAATAGATGATTAACATAGCTGGAAAGAAGGCTAGTAATCTGGAAGACAGGACAGTCAAAATGATCCAGGCAAAGTACAGAGGAGAAGATGGAAAATACCACAAGAGACATGTGGGACCCAGTAGGAAAATTTGTTTATTGAGTTCCTCAATTTTTTATATCAATTTTGGTATTTTCATTTGATTCTTTTTCATTTATTCTAAATCTTTGGTGAAATTCTCACTCTTACTCTCCATTTCTTAAATCTATAAATCAGAGGGGTCTTAAAATATTTAGATAACTCCTCAGAACTCTGGAGGGTTTGTTTCTATTGACTTTTTTCCTTCTTGATAACTTGGTCATCTCTTGGATGTCCGGTAACATTTTATTGAATGCCATATATGTATCAATTGCAGAGATTGTAGTTGATTTATTCTTGTTCCAGAGGAAATTTAAAAATCTTTCAGTACTTGGACACTGCTGACAGCTCTGCCCAACTTCTTATAGTCTTAGAAGCCACTCTATAGGTGCTTCTAATAAGTCAGTAAATGTCTCAATGAGAAATGCTGCTCTGATTGTTGGGCCCATGTCTCTCTGCTTCTCACCTATCCTCAGGCTTGGCTCTTTGAGTCCTGGTGTCTGGCTGGCCCTGAACTCCAATTTTTGTCCCCATTTAACTGTGAGATGATGAACACTCTACTCAACTTTTTTACCACTTAGCAGTTGCTTTCTGCTTGACCTCACAGCCCTTCCATGTGTGCTGTGTATGAATCAACACACACCCCAAGGAGCTAAGTGGTACAAAATGTGGGGCTCGCCCCAGTGACTTTCCCTGCTCTCTAAACTTCTGGCCCTGTGAAGTCCGACTTGTCTGAGAGTTTCCAATGCCTTCAAACAGATGTTTTTTTTAGTTTTATCACATCTTTGTACCTTGTTCCATGCAGTGATTAATCTGCTATGAGATAGTCTGCCATAGCTGGAAGTTGGACTCCATTTTTTTTTCTATTATTGCACTTTCTTCTACTATACATTTCCAGATGTGTCTCTTTCTTCCATTTCTTTCTTCCCTGAGAGCAGGAGCAGTATTTTCTTCCATTTTTCTCTTGTAAAGTGCCAGTTAATTCATTAATTCATTCAATGACATTTTTTGAGCTACCTACTATGGGCTAAGTGCAGAGGATAGATCTGTGAATAAAATAGACAAGGTTTCAGCTGTTATAGAACTCATGTCCTAATGGAGAAGAAGGCAGACAAATAGATAGCAAAAATATTAAATATACAAAATTACCTTAGAATACTGGGCAAGGGGTGGGGGGCTACTTAAAGCCCTCTTTGAGTTGGGTCAACATTAAGTTAAGATCTGGAGACTTCCGCCAAGATGGAGGCGTAGGTGGAAACACCTTGCGTCTGCGCACAACCAAATCTAAGAACAACAAATTTTTAACAATAATAAACATAACCAAACCACACAGAAAATCAACCATACAGAGTCTGAAAACAACGAAATGCTCAGCTAAACTGGTAAGAGGGACAAAGCCAGCAGCGGAGAGGGTTGATCAAAAAGATCCCTGACCGGGTGGTGTGCAAGCAGCCAAAGGCGCAGATCACAGGTGTGGGCTAGCTATGGGCGCACACAGGGAAGAGGCATGGCTGGCTGTCTGCGGTAGGTCGCGCATCTGCGTGCAGATAAACCAGTGAAGAGGCGAGCATTGAGACCGCATGATGCAGGGCAGCAGGCTCGCACAATTCCGCTCGGATAAACAGGATGGAGTGAGTGGTGGGACGGATTGGGTTAGCAAAGAGGACCGCCATTGCTCCCTCTCTGACCCCACCCCCACATACAGCATCATAAACCATCGACCTGGGTGGCCCCGCCCTGGTAAACAACTAAGGCTCTGCTTCTCATACTGAATGGCGCAAACAGACCAAAAATGGCTCAAGAACAACTCAGAGCCCCAGAGACGATAAATCTAAGCGATGAAGAAATAGCAAAACTTTCAGATGCACAGTTCAAAACACTGGTTATCAGGATCCTCACAGAACTGGTTGATTTTAGTCACAAATTAGAGAAACATATGAAAGCTAAACTAATAGAAATGAATGGTAATGCACAAGAAACCAATAGTAATGGAAAGGAGAGTGGGACTCAAATCAAGGGAGTAGACCAGAAGGAAGGAAAAAATGACCAAACAGAAAAGAATGAAGAAACAAGAGTTTAAAAAAATGATGAGAGGCTTAGGAACCTCCAGGACATCTTTAAACGTTCCAACATTCGAATTATAGGGGTACCAGAAGGGGAAGAGGAACAGCCACGAGTGGAAACCTTATTTGAACAAATAATAAAAGAGAACTTCCCCATTCTGGCAGAGGAAATAGACTTCCAGGAAATCCAGGAAGCTCAGAGAGTCCCAAAGAAGTTGGACCCAAGAAGGAACACACCAAGGCACATCATCATTACATTAGCCAAGATTAAACTGAAGGAGAGAATCCTGGAAGCAGCAAGAGATAAGGGGACTGTCACCTACAAAGGAGTTCCCATCAGACTGTCAGCAGATTTCTCAAAAGAGACCTTACAGGCAAGAAGGGGCTGGAAAGAGGTATTCCAAGTCATGAAATCCAAAGACCTACAACCAAGATTGCTCTATCCAGCAAAGTTTTCATTTAGAATGGAAGGACAGATGAAGTGCTTCTCAGATAAGACCAAATTCAAGTTCACCATCACCAAGCCCTTATTATATGAAATGTTAAAGGGACTTACCTAAGAAAAAGAAGATTAAAAAGTTGAACAGTGAAAGGACAGCAAACTCACAGTTATCAACAACCACATCTAAAACTAAAGCAAACTAAGAGGACAGCTAGATCAGGAGTGAACCATAGAAATGAAGATCACGTGGAGGATTAGCAACAGGGGAGTGGGAGAAGGAGAAGGGGGAGAAGGTACAGAAAATAAGTAGCATAGACAGTAGATAGAAAATAGACGGGGGGAAAGTAAGAATAGTAGGGGAAATACAGAATCTAAAGAACTAGAGACACGTGTTCATGGACTAAAGGGGGGGAATGGTGGGGGAAGGGTGTGCAGGGTGGAGGGGAACGGAGGGGGGGAATAGAACAAATGTAATGGCATAATCAATAAAAAATGTTAAAAAATAATAAAAAATAAAAATACCTAAAGGTAAAAAAAAAGTTAAGATCTAAATGACAAGAAAAAAGTCAGCTATGAAGATATTTGGAGAATTCCAGGTAGAGGAAGAAGCAAGGGTGAAGGATCCAAGGTGCTTGCTGAAATGGATTAATTTTGTGAGATTCCAATGAAAAATGCCAACATACGCTATATTTTTAGAGGAAACATAAGTTTTAAAATGTTTCTCAATTTTGCTATAAATAATTATCTCTAGCTGTAAGTGTGTACTACATATGAAGTACTTTAACTCATTTAGGATTCATGACTATTACTTACGGCTCATGAAAGAGTTAAGATACCTCTAATAGGCATAAGTCCCTGCAGAAGGGCCCCTCATTCACCAGGGTGATAGAGCTGAGTAGAAACAATAATTGCTTTTTTCTTACCTTTGAGGTATATGCAATATGCTATTTTTGTTTAATAATCACGATTTATATAGAAATACTACATTTTTACCAGGGCTCAGAATCAGTTAGGATGTTAGCAAAAACTAGAATTCAATGCACATAATTCGGGAGACTGCAAAGAAGAGTCTACTTAATACGGGTGTGAACAGGGTAACAGAATATGCAGAGAGGGTGGGGTACCTAGAGACTAGCAACAGTAGAAGCCAGCACTGCCCATATGGCTTGAAGGGACATGGGCATTACAAAGCATGACAGAGCAGTGTAAGCTGAATTTGGGAGGGATGTGGCTGCTGTTAGAAAACACTGCTTGGAGAAGGGGGCAGAAAAGAAATGCCCTGTCATTCCTTTCCTCCTGCCTCCCTTGGTTAAGCCCACCCAAGAGCCCGCTGGTAGTGCAGACTGGTTGATGTAGTCTGCAGAGTTGATCCCCAGGGCTCAGAGGTGCACAGACAAGGGCCAAGGAGGGACCTGGGGAAAGGGAGCAAACCAACTACAACTCACATGCTCACTCTTGAAACAGCAAGCAGTAATGGGTCTGAAGAGAGTTAAGAGGTTTCTTTTGGGGTTACAACCTCTCTAAGACTTGTGTGATAGAAAGTGACTTTCTCAAGTATAGAGAACCGAATGATTCTCAGTCATTCATTTTGCCTTTAAGGACAGAAAATTACTGTGAAGAAAGTTAAAAATTTGCTTAGGAGACAATGAGAATAGCTTTCTCAGTGGAGTTTTGAAGGATTGTTTTAAGGCAGAGTCTGGCATTTGTGCTTGTAGGAGGAAGGGACAGATCAGGAAGAATGGGACAAAGATGCAAGTCAGGGAGGGGTCCAGGAAGAAGGAGCCTGCAGTGGAGCATGGGTGCTCAATGTCTAATCATTCATGCTTCCCAAATTTACATTCATGCTTCCCAAATTTAAATCTCATTATATGCTGAAAGTTTGTTTGCTAATTGAGGAGTCATGACAATGATATGATTATTGCTTTATGACACAAAAATACTATCCTTTACATTCAGCAATTAAAAGTAGGAAAATATTAAAATTTTATTGCCATGCATATACCCAAACACCCATACAGACTTATCTACATGGCCTACCATGCAAAACATCAATGTTTCCAGGCCTAGAGACTTACTGTATTCAGGCTAAGTCATATTTAGGTCATGTATGATATTTCTCTCTAAAATATCCCAAATGTAACAACCTCTTATTCTACATCTGAATATTGTATAAATATTTCAGTCAATATTTTTATTAATGTCTAACTTAAATTTCCTCTTTTTCCCCAAACTGAAAATAGGACAGTTCTTAGATGAGAAAGGGCAGTGTGATAAATTGTATTGGTTTAGAGTGTACATGCCCCATTTTTTCCTGTGAGTTTGAAATGATTTATGTCACATGTTATTTTTCAAAAGCTTAGTTAGCATTTCCCATTTTAGTACTTTATACATTTTTAGCTCGTGAAACCTCAAGCAACTTTGTGAAGTATATATTAGTATCGTCTTCATTATACATATGGGAAGACTGAGAAGTGTGGCACGGGGAGTCGAAATAACACCGAGCCAAACAGTTAATAAGTCGGGGAGGCTGGGATTCAATCCCAGGGAGGTGGCTTCAGAGCCTGTGGGTGAAGCCACCATGCCAGACTTTCTGTATTCAGTGGAAATTCTTTTCTTGTAGGGTTCAGGTTGCCACATTATAAATTGGAATATTTACCAAACATTTAAAATAACATTTTCAAAAGTACCCAGTACAGTACTCCAACAGTACTCCACCTTAAAAGTACTGTTGATAAGAGTAAGAGAATTTACAAGAGAATTTATCAGCTTTTCTTGGGGCCAGTGAAAAAGAAAGATCTAATCAGCATTTCTGAAAATGTGTTCCCTACAGAAATGCCCTGCAGGATGCTCCCTGCAAAAAATGTTTCTGTCAATACTGTTAGCAGAATATCATGTACTGGGTGCCTCTATTTGAGATTCACCACATACAGTTCAAAGACACTGAGCAGTTCTCCAGTAAAGACACCTATTTAACTTCTTTTTCAATCTTCGTGTTACCAAGTTAAATTTCCCAAATAATTATTCTAATATATTTATTAAGATCCTCTAGGACCAGCTTTTTACAATTTTGAACATGTTTCTATAAATCAAAGCTTTAGCTCAGAAATTTCTAAAAAGCAAACAAGAAGTGAAGAGAGTTGAAAAAAAATGACCAAAAAGTACAACAAATGTGCAAACTTATTTTGGCCTATGTTGTCTAATAATCTGCTAAATTGATATTTTCTATCATCGAATAACATTGTCCATTGGATTTCTTTCCAATCTTAGGCAAGTTTGGAAAGTATAGTGGCAAACCTCTGTTACCATCCCTGTGTGTGTTGTGAATGTCTCCTCAAATAGCCTTGCTTGTTTGACATTTGGAGTGATTTTGAATACTCATAAAGGGCATATCTAAATCCAGAGTTGGTCGAGACGCAGTTAGTTCTCTGAGAAGAGCCATGGAGCACACACAGATATGTGAAAAAGAGGCATTTTTATTTTCTTTTAAAAAGATTTTATTTTTCAATTACAGTTTACATTCAGTGTTATTTTTTATTAGATTCAGGTGTACAGTCTAGTGGTCAGGCAATCACACACTTTAAAAAGTGATCTCTCTGTTATATCCAGTATCCACTTAGCACCAGACATAATTATTACAATATTATTCACTATATTCACTGTACTGTGCTTTAAATTCCTGTGACTATTTTGTAACTACTGAAATATAAAACACAGAAATGAGAGAGAGAAAAATAGAGATAGACATAAGGATGTCTGCTATCTGGAAAAAGTCCACCAGTTTTAATATAATGAGAATAGTTTGTGTGAGATCAGTGTAACTTGGCAGTCAAGAAGAGTGGACTGGAATGCACATGTGTGAACAATGATGACTTCACTCAACTAGTCAGTGGGGCTGGTAGACACTGTTGAGTGAGCGCATGTACTGTGTGGCCATCACATTCAAAACGACTGAGTAGAGCAATGAATCAGCACCAAATGTCACATTAAGCTTGAACATTCCTCCATGGAAAGTATTTGGATGACTCAGAAGGCCTCAGCTATGGCAAATGGTGATTGGCAGCTTCATCAGGACAAGGCGCCTGCTCATGCATCACATCTCATACAGAGGTTTTTTGCAAAACATCAAATCACCCATGTGTCTCAGTCCTCCTAGAGCCCAGATCTGGTGCCCTGCGACTTCTGGTTTTCCCAAAATTAAAATCACCTTAGAAATGGAAGACATTTCAGACTGTTGATGAGATTCAGGAAAATATGATGGGGCAGCTGATGGTGATTAGAACTATGTGAGGTCCCAAGGTGCCTACTTTGATTGAGACTGTGGTATCATTCCCCTGTGTACAATGCTTCTTGTATCGTTTATCTTCTTCAACAAATGCCTCTGTATTTCATGGTACATGGCTGTGTATTTTCTGGACAGGAGAGAGAGAGGGAAACAGAGGCGTTATTGACCCATTATTTATTTTAGGCTCTGTAGTTATCATAACCACTCCGTGCTCTAATTTATCTACTTCTGGAATGGGATTTCCAATCACATTTTAAGAATACTGCTAAGAATGTTGGTAACAAATTCCTTTAGGTTTTTTTTCTGTGTGTGTTTATGTATGTGGGAAGCTCTTTATTTCTCTTTCAATTTTAAATGATAGACTTTCTGGGTAAAGTAGTCTTGCTTGTAAGGTCCTTGCTTTTCATCATTCTGAATATTTCATGCCAAATATTTTTTTAAAGTATATTTTATTTAATTTTAGAGAGAGGGGAAAGTAGAGAGAAAGAGAAGAAGAGGAACATCAATGTGTAAGAGAAACATTGGTTGCTTCTTGCACATGCCCCTAACTGGGGGGTCAGTCCACAACCCAGGCATGTGCCCTGACCAGGAATAGAATTAGCACAGCAAACTTTCACTTTGCAGGATCTTCACTCGCTCAACCAACTGAGCTACATCAGGCAGGGCAATGCCAAATCTTCCTGGCTTAAAATTATTCTGTTGAAAAATCAACTGAAAGTCTCATTGGGAGCTCCCTTGCAGGTAACTGTGTTTCTCTTGTTGCTTTTAAGATTCTCTCTTTGTCTTTAACCTTTGCCATTTTAATGGTGATGTGTCTTGGTGTGGTTGTCTTTGGGTCCATCTTGTCTGGAGCGCTCTGTGCTTCCTGGACTTGTACATCTTTCTCCTTCAACATGTTAGGAAAGTTTTCAGTCATTATTTCTTCAAATAGATTCTGAATTCCTTGCTCTCTCTCTTCTCCTTCTGGTACCCCTATACTGCAGATGTTGTTACATTTCATGTTGTCCCAAACATCCCATAAGCTATCCTTGTTATTTAAAATTGTTTTTTTCTGATTTGCTTCTCTTATTGGGTATTTTCTGCTACCTTGTCTTCCAAATTGCTGATTCAATCCTCTGCTTTATCCAATCTACTGATATTCCTTCTAGTGTATTCTTCATTTCAGATATTGTAATTTTTCATTTCTGACTGTTACTTTTAAAAATTATTTCTGTGTTCCTTTCCATGCTGTTGTAATTCTCACAGAGTTCCTTGTGCATCCTTATAATCATTTTTTTGAACTCTCTATCTGATAAATAGCTTGCCTCCATTTCATTTAGCTCTCTTTCTGTCGCAAAAACCCCCCTAAAAACACACAAAAACATTAAAGCTAAATAGCATGTTACTAAGCAATGAATTTGTTAACAATGAGTTCAAGAAAGAAATCAAAAGATACCTTGAAAAAATTGAAAATGAGAACACACAACAGAAAATCAATGGGACACAGCAAAAGCAGTTCCTAACAGGAAAATTCATAACATTACAGGCCTACCTCAAGAAACAAAAAAACTCTCAAATAAACAATATAACTTTTTACTTAAAAGAACTAGAAAAAGAATAAAAATAAAGCTCAAAGTAACTAGAAGAAAGGAATAATAAAGATTAGAGCAGATATAAATGAAATAGAGTCCAAAAAAATACAAGATACCAGTGAAACTAAGAGCTGGTTCTTTGAAAAGATAAACAAGATTGACAAACCTTTAAGCAGACTTACCTAGGAAAAAATAGAGAGGACCCCACTAAATAAAATTAAGAATGAGGGAGGAGAAGTAACAATTGACACCAAAGAAATACAAAAAATTATAAGAAAACATCACAAACAACTATATGCCAACAAATGGAACAATCTGGATTAATTCCTAGAAACATATAATTCTCCCTAAAATGAGTCAGAAAGAGTCAGAAAATCTTAATAGACAGATTACAACTAATGAAATTGAAGTAATAATAATAATTTAAGAAATCTCCCAGGAAACAAAGTTCTGGACCAGATGGCTTCTTCACAGGTGAATTTTACCAAACACTCAAAGACCTAACACACATTCTCTTAGACTTTTCCAGAAAGTTTGAGAGGAGGAAAGACTCCTAAGCTCGTTTTATAAGACCAGCATTATTCTAATTAAAAAACCAGATAAAGACACTACAAAAAAGAAAATGATAGGTCAATATTCCCGATGAACATAGATGCTAAACTCCTCAACAAAATATTAGCAAACTGAATATAGCAATACATCAAAAGGACCACACATTATGATCAAGTAGGATTTGTTCTGGGGATGAAAGATTGGTACAACATTCTCAAATCAATAAATGTGTCACATTGCATAAACTAGATGAGGGAAAAAAAACCACATGATCATGTCAATAGACACAGAAAAGGCACTTGATAAAAATCCAGCACCCATTTATGATAAAAACTCTTAGCAAAGTGGCAAAAGAGGGAACATAACTCAATGTAATAAAGGTCACATATGACAAATCCACAGCTGACATCATACTCAATGGGCAAAAATGACAAGTGTTTCCCTTAAGATTGTGAATAAGATAGAAATGTCCACTTTCACCATTCTTATTCAGCATAGTATTAGGAGCCCTAGCCTTTCACCATTCTTATTCAGCATAGTATTAGGAGCCCTAGCCATAGTAATCAAACAAAAAGATGAAATATAAGGCATCCAAATTGAAAAGGAGAAAGTAAAACTGTCATTATTTGCAGATGATATGATACTGTATATAGAAAACCCTGAACACTTCACCGAAAAAGTACTAAAACTGATAAACGAATTCATTAAAGTAGCAGGATACAAAAACATCCAGAAATACATGGTAGTTTTATATACCAATAATGAACTATTACAAAGGGAAACTAAGAAAATAATTCCCTTTACAGTAGTATCAAAAAATACCTAGGAATAAATTTTACCAAGGATGTAAAATACCTGTACTCAGGAAATTATGACACTGAAGAAAGAAAATGAAGAAGATACAAGTATTTGGAGGCACATACTGTGTTCATCAATAGAAAGAATTAACATCATTAAAATGTCTATAGTATCCAAAGCAATCTATGGAATCAGTGCAATTTGTATCATAATAGCAATGGTGTATTTCACAAAACCTGAACAAATATTCCAAAAATTTATATTGGAATAACAAAATGGAACAACAAAAGACCCTAAATATCCACAGCAATCTGGAGAAAGAAAAACTAAGTTGAAGAAATTATGCTACCTGATATCAAACTATACTACAAGGCTATAATGACTAAACCAGCATGATACTGTCATATAAACAGACATACAGAGAGCCCAGAAATAAACCCTGCATTTATGGTCAATTAACATTTGATGAAGGAGGGAAAAACATACAATGGGGTAAAGACAATCTATTCAATAAATGGTGTTGGGAAAATTGGATAGATACATGGAAAAAAAATAAAACTATACCACCTTCTTATACCATGAACAAGATTAAACTCAAAATGGATTCAAGACTTAAATGTAAGATTCAAAACCATAGAAATTTTAGAAGAAAACATGGGCAGTAAAATCTTGGACATTTCTTTAGCAAATTTTTTTCTGATATACCTCCTCAGGAAAGAGAAATGAAACAAAAAATAAACAAATGAAACTATATCAAACAAAAGTTTTTGCCCAGCAAAGGAAAACATCAACAAAGTAAAAGATAACCCACTGAAAAGGAGAAGATATTTTCCAATGATACACCTGATAAGGGGTTAATAATTAAAATTTATAGAGAACTCAGACAACACCAGAAAAACAAACAACCCAATTAAAAAGTGGGCTGCAGACTTGAATAGACATATGAAAAGATACTCAATGTCAATAATCATCAGAGAAATGCAAATTAAAACCACAATGAGATATCACTTCACACCTGTCAGAATGACTATCATTAATAAATCATCAAACGAGCATTGGCGAGGATGTGGAGAAAGGGGAATACTCCTGCACTGTTGGTGGGAGTGCGGACTGGTACAGCCACTGTGGAAAGCAGTATAGAGTTACCTCAAAAAATTAAAAATGGAACTGCTTTACGACCCAGCAATTCCAGTTCCAGGAATATATATCCTAAGAAACTGATAACACTAATGTGAAAGAATATATACCCCTGTGTTCATTGAAGTGTTATTTACAATAGCCAAGACCGGAAGTAGCCCAAGTGCCCATCAGTAGATGAGTGAATAAAAAAGTAGTGGTACAGTTACACCACAAAATATTACTCGGTTGTAAATAAGAAGAAAATCTTACCTTTTACAAAAACATGGATGGACCTGGACAGTATTATGCTAAGTGAAATAAGCCAGCCAGAGAAAGACAAATATTATATTATTTCACTTACACGTGGAATCTAATGAACAAAATAAATTAACAAATGAGCTAGAAACAGATTCTTAGATACAGACAACAGACTGACAGCCGCAAGAGGGGAGGGGATTTTGGGCGTGGGTGAAAAGGGTGAAGGGATTAATCAAAGAAAAAACTCATAGACACAGACAATAGTATGGTGATTACTAGACAGAAATAGGGGTTGGAGGAGGTAGAAGAAGGTAAAGAGGGGATAAATGGTGATTGAAAGTGACTTGATTTGGGATTGTGAACACACAATTCAACATATAGATGATGTATTATAGTATTTTGACCCTGAAACTTGTATCTTTTTATTAACTAATGTCGCCTGAATAAATTCAATACAAATAAAAGAAAAGGATGTTTGTTCCTCTCTCCTCCACTTCTCAACGATCTCCTTCCCTCCCTATCTCTTCTCATTCTCTCTCTTTCTCTGTCTCTCAATAGCAGTTGGGTTTAGGTTGGTTGCATTTCTGGACAGTTTGCTGACTGTGGTGTTGGGCCTCTGACTGCGCCCTCCACCTTCGCCCTGGTAGTCTGCCCACCCACTCTCCAGTCTTTTGGTTCCTTTTGGACAACAAGTGAACAGTCTCAGGAGCAACACAGAGAACAACTTGATTTTCTCATAGTCGTTATTGCTCCTCATATTTTTCTCCCTCAACTTGGGTCCCAAGGCCCAGGATGCTTAAAAACCACTGCTGCGTTGGACCCTCAAGGCTGCACTTCTATTTTCTATTAGCCTCGGGCCTGCTCTGGCAGAAAGGAAACTGCTCTGTGGAAGTAACTTGTGAACTGCACAAAATGAATCACTTTTCCACAGCACCGGAGCACCGTTTAGTAAATTACTTTTATTGCACAGAATACCATCCTGGTGTACTGGACTTACATGTGTGAGCTATTTCTCCCTTAGGAAATAGGGTTCTGGCTTGCCAATGAACTTGAGTCTGGTAGATAGACTGGGGGAATATTTGGTGGAGGGTGTGCCAGGACAGGGCAAGCATGGGGATAGTGTTTGGTCCCTGAAGCTTCTAGAAGAGTTTTCTGGGGACTCCAAAACTGAATTCTTGACCATCGTTTGCTGAAATAACATTAATTAGTGATAGCAACAACAACAACAATGCAACAATAATGGCAACAGTGGTTTATTTAGCTCCTATCAAATTCTGGCGCATGGGAAGCTACTTCACACAGATTATGTCACTTATCAAAAGCAGTGTGAGGTTGGTGTTTTGATATCATCATTTTATGAATTCGGATATGAGACTCGAGGAGGGAGATGAAGCCCCATTTTTAAGATCATGTACATAGAATATATTGAAGTAAGGGTTCAAACTCATTCATTTACTCAACAAATATTTATGTTCCAGGAACAATTCTAAATGCCAAGGATAGAGCAGACCCCCCCCAAAAGTGAATATAGTATATTCGATGATAAAAATGTAATGGAGAAAAATAAAATAGCACAAAGACATAGAAAGCATTTGTGTGGATGACAGTTTTATTTTACATGTGAAGGGGTCAGGGAAATTCTCTCTGATGAGATGACATTTGAGCAGAGGATTGAAGGGAATGCAGAAACCGGGAATGCACATATTCCAGAGACGAGGAAACAAGCAGTGCAAGGGGTCTGCTGCGGATATGTGCCTGGCACGGCCAAGGGCAGGAGGCCAGCATGACTGGAGCAAAAAGAGTGAGGGGAAGGGGTAAGAAATGAGAATTAATGCCCATATAAATGATGCTTGGAGAGCTTCCTTGCTTCTTTTGCCACGTGAGATTATAATAAGACAGTGGCCCTTTATGTACAAACCAGGAAGCAAGCCTTTATCAGACACTGCATCTGCTGGAGCCTTGATCTTGGACTTCCCAGCCTCCAGAACTGTGACAACTAAATGTTGTTTATAAGCCACTGAGTCAGTGGTAGTTTTGGTATAGCAGCTCAAATGGACTAAGCCACACTGTAAAGGCTAGTGATGGGTCATCTTTTTGCTATGAGAGATATATCCAGTACCTGGTACTTTTTAATTACCCAGGGTCAGGTGGCCTAGACTTTCTGCTCCTGAAAGAGAATAATCACCCTTTGGGATTCCATAAAGGGGTCACAGATGGATGCTCTAATTCTTCATGATTTCAGCAAGTGATAGTTGGAAAGGGTACCCTCTTCATTCCGCACCTTTGGGAGCTTGCACAGGGAAGTGAGCCGCCCAGCTGAACAGCTCTGAGGGAGCCCCTGCCATCCCCTACCACTTTGAACCACACACCACTCTGAACCAGGAGAATAGACAGCTGGTTCTGGGTCTTCCCACATTTCTTCTTCAGAGATTTCCTGGACCAACCCCATGGGGGTTATGAATATTTTTCTTAATTCTTAATCCTTGTCAGATAACCAACCCCTCGCTGTGTATTCCCTTATTGCCACCCTGCTTTGTACATCCTGAAACCTGAACTTTCTTCATTTCTTTTCATCTGTTCAAACCCTTGTCTGTGCCCCACTCCCCACCCCCTCCAGATCCTGCTCTGTCATCAACAGATACCCACTCTCAGACCCTTCCCTGAATGTTCCCTTGACCTTTTCACTCTAAATGGAACGTGGCTGTCCCCAGGACACTGCTTCTGCCGTCTCCTCAGAAAGAGACTTTGATTTCACACCCATGGAACTTAAAACTTGGAAAAAGGGTCAGCCTCTTTTTCACTCCCCTTTGCTGCTCCTAATTAATTATTGCTCCTGCTTCCAACTTCAAAGACCGTAGTCCCTTTGAAGCTAATCCTCAGATGTTATCACTCGCTGAACTACCTTGTTGCTGGCACTCACTGACCTTAGTCCCGTGGGTGCCTACAGCAACCGCCTTGCTATCTTTATCTCTGCTGCCAATAATAACAATGACAACATTTTTCAGAGTGCTCTCTCTTGTGGAAGGAACTCTTCTAAGCACTTCAAAAGCATTGTTTTGTTTAACTCCCATGATGCTATGAGAGAGGTACAATTATCATCCTCATTTTACAGATGAGTAAACTGAGGTGTGAAGAGCAGTATTCTTTATCCAGCACCACACACAGGTAGTTAGTGATAGGATCAGGGTTGGAAATGCAGCCTGGTTCTGGAGTATGTGCACTTAAATGCCACACCAAGCTGTTTCCTTGTGCATGTTCTCGGTGACCTCAGCATCTGTGCAGATGACTCATTTGACACTCTGGCTTCCCTGTTTCTCAGTCTGCTCGTTCCCCTTCTCTACCACAGCTCCCCACTCCTACATCCAGGGCCTTTTCTTCAGTTACAGCAACGTTATCTGAAAACGGGGTTTTCAAGTTGTCCACTCTCTGGCACCACCCCTTGTCTTTCAGACTCTTTATTGTAATGCTTCAATTTCAGAATTCCTCAACTCCAACTCCGCTGATCCTGTCTTATTTCTCTTATACTCACCGTTCTGAAATTCTTATTTCCTTTCAGTGGACGATAGCAATAAGCTGGGAGAGCACTTCCTAATTCAGTTATCTAATGCTATGTAACAAATTACCCCAAAGCTTAGTAGTGCAAAACAACAAGAATTACATGCTCACAATAAGCATTTATATGCTCACAACGCTGTGGAACAGACATTTTAGCAGGGCTTGGCTAGATGGTCCTTCTGCCCCACATGGCATCAGCTGGAGTCTCTCATGGGGTTGTAGTCAAATGTTGACTAAGACGGGAGCATCTAAGACAGCTTCACTTACATGACTGGGAGCTTAGTGGTGATGCCTGGGATCTCCCTTCCCTTCCCTTCCCTTCCCTTCCCTTCCCTTCCCTTCCCTTCCCTTCCCTTCCCTTCCCTTCCCTTCCCTTCCCTTCCCTTCCCTTCCCTTCCCTTCCCTTCCCTTCCCTTCCCTTCCCTTCCCTTCCCTTCCCTTCCCTTCCCTTCCCTTCCCTTCCCTTCCCTTCCCTTCCCTCCCCTCCCCTCCCCTCCCCTCCCCTCCCCTCCCCTCCCCTCCCCTCCCCTCCCTTCCCTTCCCTTCCCTTCCCCTCTCTTCTCTTTCTCTTCCTCCTTCTTCTTCCTTTCTGTCTCTCTCATCTCTCTTGTCAGTTTATAGAGGACAGCCTCCAGATATCTACCTTTGGCTTGTTTACATGGCAGCTGGCTGTTAATAGTGAGGGTTGTAATCAGCAAAGCTAGAAGTTGCAGATGTTACACAGCATCATTTCTGCTGCCTTCTGTTGGTCAAAACAAAAACATAGGATGAGCCCAGATCCAAGTAGAGGGGAAATAAACTGTATCCTTTGGTGGGTGAGTGGCAAGATCACACCACAAAGCATGTGTGGAATGGAATACTGTGGGAGCCATCTTTGGAAACACAATTTAACTGTGACATAGCGCTATAATTTCTCCTTTGCAAGCACTCCTGCCTTCTTTACCCTCTCTGCTGCCTCCTTGCCTGACCCAGTCGAACTCCACTGTCAAATGACTCCATGCCTGCCCCTGAGTAGCTGAATGTTTCTGGGGGAAAGTCATACCCTTTTCTAACTGCTCTCACTTTTCTATTATTACCATGATTCTTAAATGATCTCTGGAAACTGCTAGGCAATCCTGACAGTTTCCTGGATGTTCCCCTTCCCGTATTCCAGTAAGACCAATCATACCTCTTCTTCTTGAAATCCCCAGCAGCATTCTATCCCCCTGTTCCACGCTGGGCTTAACTTCACCTCACAATTTATAGGTTCATTCAGATAAGAGGTACTTCATTATTCTGCCACCACATCTGTCCACTTGCATGAATCTGTGCTAGCACATCTGGCCTTCCATTCTGCTGACATGTAAACAGAATCTCTGATCTCATCCAGGGCAAACCCTTGCGCTTGCTCATGGAATCCCGCATCCACTCACACCTTGACAAAGACGTCATTCCTGCATGCATCTCTCCTCTCCATGGTCACTTTCTCTCACTCTGCGGATGTCTTCTCGTTTCTACTTAACGCTCTCTTCTTCTTCTCCTTGTCTTGAAATGAAATCCATCCCCTGATGACTCCAGAATTAGGTCTCTAGGTAGGGCTTTTCTCCTGAACTCCAGACTGTATATCCTGCTGCCTACTTCATGTCTCCATGGAAACATCTAATAGGAATTTCAAAATTAACAGAGTTAACACAGAACAATGGATTTTATTTTCCTACTTCTACCAGAAACTGCTGCTCCTAAAGTTCTCACTTGAGGAAAGGGCACCACTATCCATTTCATTTCCCTTGACAAAAATGTAGTAATTTTAGTAGCTTCTCGCTTTTCTACACACCCCACATCCATCCATCCATCCATCCTTCTGTCCACCCATCCATCTACATACCCATCCATCCTTGCACTCTACCTCCAAATATTTTGAATTTGACTATTTTATCATCTTCACTGCTGTCACCCTGGCCCAAGCCACAGTAATACCTCCTTGCTGTCCATTCTACCTTTAGCTTTCCTGGTTACAACTTATTTTATTACTAATTGGGTAAAGACATTGCACTGTGGTTAACATCACAGCATGCAGCATCAAAATGTCTGGTTCAAATGACAAACTAATTAAAGTGAGAGTCAACTTATTAAAGTGAATATCAGAGCATTTTACACTTCTGCTTAAAACCCTTTAATTATTTTACATTACAGTTGAACACAATTGACTTGTAAATTGTGTCCTAAAAGGCCCAATAAGATCTGGCCCCATTCTCTGAACTCAACTCTTATTACCTCCCCTTCACCCACTCCATTCTAACCAGCTGGCCTTCTTTCTAGTCTGAGAACAAGCCAAGCTCCCTTCAGTCTCAGGGCTTGGATGTGATAGTTCCCTGGATGTGTGCATGGCTTCTGTCATCATTCATGTCTTAGTTCCAGTCATCACCTTTCAGAGGCCTTCTTTGGTTACTGGAGATGAAGCAGTTTCTTATGCTCCCTATAGGCACTCTAGATCCCACGACTTCATTTTATTCCCAGTAATTGCTATCTCAAGTTTGCTTATTCATCAAATTGTTTCCATGTATACTATTTATCTTTCTCACCAGAATGTTAGCTTTTTTAGGGCAAGGGTTTTATCTTGTGGTCACCAGAACTTAGACAAGGCTTGGCACAGAGTTCATGGGAGGGGGGAATCCCCCAACAAAATAGAATTATCTTCTGGAAGATGGGTCCCTTGAGGTACAGTCTTCCCTGGCTAGGTGACTGTTCTAGGAACCCATCTGTACCAGTGTACCAGCTGGTGTCCTTGTGAGAGGCTGTGTTAGGGCTCAGTGAATATTTTTTTAAAGACACTTTTGAAGCATTCGCCCATTTCATGATGGGTGATTTATGAGCACACCTGCCACACTATGCTGAGTGTTCAGGAGTTTTTGACCCTCCCAATTCACCTGATCTTGACCTGATCAACTTTGTTTTTGTTTCCCTGGATGAAAAAAGTCCTCAAAGAGAAATATTTTGCTAATGTTGAAGAGCTGAAACAAAAAATGGCAGAAGCACTAAAAGGTATCAAAATGGAAGAGTTCAAAAACTCTTTTGAGCAGTGGAAAAAAAGGCCTCAATAGGTGTATTACATCAAATAGAGAGTACTTTGGAGGTGACTGAAGTTTAAACATGTAAGAATAAATACACAATTTTCTATAAATAAATTACAGGGTTTTTTTGGATCTCCTTTCATACCCTATGAATATTTATTGACTGGGGCAGTGCTTTTTGATTTATTGACTAATATAAGTAATTCACACACATTAGAGAAATTTTAAATAGCATCAAAGCATAAAGTAAAAAATAAAATTATCCTTTTGCCTGCTCTCAGAACCTCCCTCTTGGGGTCCTACTCCTAAGAAGTAAGTTGGTTTTGGCAGTTGTAGAATTTAGCATATTAACATTACTTCTTTCCTCTTCTATTTTTATTTTATTTTATTTTTTAAATTTAAAACATATATTTTTTCATGTCTTCTTTTGGTTCCCTCAGTAGCCACAATCCAGTGTTACTTAGTGTCCCTTTCCCATACGAAGAGAAAACATGCACATCAGGTACTTTCTTGCCCTATTCTTTGGCCCCTCCCCTCTCGGCTTAGGTCATTACCTTACATGATCAAGGTTTATTACATTTATATTCTGATCTGTAACTATAATTAAGACTTCTGTGCTTTGATGATAGGTTAGTTTCTTAGAATCAAATACCACTAAATGGCAATTGAAATTATGATTATGTAAATATTATTCAGTGGAGAACCAAGTAGTTTGATTAGACTTGAAGAGAACGAAAAATAATCCTAAATCATCAAGCACATGGCACTAAAGTGAAAAAGATCCAGTCTTCAAGGTCAAAATGAATTGTTTTCCACTTCATATTTTTTCACTTGCTAAAATCATGGTGCAGTTTAATTTGCTTTGATTTGACATATGACATTTTTTGACAGCTTTGGTTTGTCTTTTCCAAAATCTCTAATTGCCCCTTTTTTCTTGTTGATATGAAAATTATAATAATAAAAATAAATCTGTTTAGCAAAGTTACTGGAGGCCAGGCATTGAATGTTTTGCGTGCATCATTTCATTTAATATCCACAATGACCCTATGAAGTAGGCATTACTTTTATAGCCATTTTCAAACAAAAAAAATGACTCAAAGGGAAGTTAAGTAAGTGCCCAAGGTCGCATAGATGTTTTGCAATTGGAACCAACCAGTCTGATTTTGGATTCTGAAATTTTCGTCTCATTGTGATGTCTTTTCCCGATTGTTAAGTATATCAAGCTTCTTTATTACACTGTTATTGAAGTAAATCTATTTTTTAAGTAGAAGAGGGGGGATTTCCAACTTCCTGTTTCAAATTGCGCCTTTGGGCTTAGTGTTGTGGCATAGTTATCTGTGGCATCTTGACCTTTTATTTCATTGCATTTCTGGTTTGGTCCACATGCCTTCCCCTTTCTTTTATTTCATTTAAATTTTTGCTGGCATGTGATATCAAGTAGGTTTTTCAGAGAAGTTAACTGGAAAGTAGAATATCTGTGACATTGTATGTTTAAAAATCACTACCTTCCCCTCATACTTGACTGATAGTTTGGCTAGTTACAACGCTTAGGTTCAAAATAATCCATCAGAACTCTGCCTGCATAGCTCCACTGTCTTCCAGTATCTAGTCTGGTTGACGATAAGTATAATGCCAGTTCTTCCTGGATATTTCCCCCTCTGAAAGTGTTTTGTGTATTTTATCTTTTTGTTCATTAATTGCTGCATCAAAGATGTGCTTGCTTCTGTTTGGGGAGATTTTCTTCTGTGATTTATTTGATAAGTTCTTCCCTTTCAGCTCTTTCTTTCCCTTTGGAACTCTTGCTAGATTGGTGTTGGAATTCCTCGATTGAAGTTAGATCTACCATATTGATTGTTTTCCTTAAAAAATTTCTTCCTTCTTTCCTTTTCTCTTTCTTTTCAATCTTCAATCTATCTTGGACTTTGTTTCCTAGCCCTTTAATTATGATGATTTTTTTATTTTGACAATTGTAGTTGTTCTTTCTACCGTGTTCAAGTATCCTGTTGGGTTTGTTTATTATTGTTCAAGTACAATTGTCTCCATTTTCCCCCCACACTCTCTGCCCCACCCATCCCCACCTTCCACCTTCGATCCTACCCCAATTTGGCTTTGTCCGTGTGTCCTTTATACATGTTCCTTGATGATACTCCCCCCTTTCCCCCATTATCCCCTCTCCTCCTCTCTGGTTTTGATGGATACAATCTCTTTAAATTTATATCTGAATTCTTAGTAATTGATCACTTGTTTACTTTAGATATTCTTTTGTTTTGTTGATTTCCCTCAAATGTTTATTGAACCTTAGCTGCTTTTTGCTATATATAATAAAAAGTTAAATATTTCTACTATGGGCCACTAAGGTAAGTTTCTTCTGTAGCTTAGTAGATCTGTTTCTACAACAGATCTCACCATCCTTCCTTTCAAAAAAAAAGAAAAGCCAAAATAGCATGGACTTTATTTACTATGACTCACCAACATCCACATGAAAAACCTCAGCATTCCCAAGGTTAGTGTTCAATATCTTTATAGGACAGAGCTCTGGCTTCCTGTGGAAGCCAACAGTGTGGCTAATGTGTTCTCCAATACGTATGTAAGTGGGAGACATAGAAGGTCTGGTCTTGCTCTTTTGTATTCAGTTTCTTTTTCAGAAGCTTAAAACAACAACCACTCAATTAGCTTACAGTTACATAATTGGGCAAATTGGGCTAGGCTCATCTGGGTGGTTCTTCTGTGCAGCCCTTTAATTAATCATATTGATTACAGTCCCCAAATAAATTTTTGCTAAATGAACATCTCCATCCTGAGCTAGGAGACTGTATTTCTTCTAGGAAAATGGTTTCAACCTCTGCCTGAGCCTTAACTTCTTTGTGTTCTGAGATGCAATTTCCTGTACACTAGATTCTCCTCCAGGAGAATCACGTCTACTTTTGATGCACACAGATTCATGCTCTGGGCGAATTCACATTGCTTGCTGTTCATGTATAAACCCGTGTATTTTTATCCAAGTGAAACCAGAGGAGAGTGAATATCAGGGAAAAGACACTATAAAAAGCCTGGCTTGAGGGATACATGTGAAGAAGAGAGTCTGCCTGGTGGGTGGTGGTTCTGCCACGCATTAGTGTTTAATGCAGTCCATTGCATGCAGGGGATCCCTAGAGGATATTTTTTGGTAAATTTATTAAAACTTTATATTTTTAGATCAGTTTAAGATTCACAGCAAAGTTGAAGGGAAGGTGCAGAGATTTCCTACACACCCCTCCCTTCCTGTGTACACAGCCTCCCCCAGTAACCACAACCCCCCTGGAATGGTACACTTGTTGCTGTTGATGACCCTGTGCTGACACATCACAGCCACCCAAAGTCCATCGTTCACATTACGGTTCACTCTGTGCTGTAGGTTCTATGGGTTTGCACAAATGTATATAGTGACCTGTACCTGCCATTATAGAATCACACAGAGTATTTTTTTTGCCCTAAAAATCTGCTGTTCTCTGCCTATTCATCCCTTTTTCTCCCCTAACCCTTGGCAACACTGATCTTTTTAGTATTAATAATTTCATCTTATTGAGAGTATCATACACACAGTAATTAGCCCTTTAAGATTGGCTTCTTTCAGGTATTAATATGCATTTAAAGTTCTTCCACCTCTTTTCATGACTTGATAGCTCATTTCTTTTTAGTGCTAAATAATATTCTATTGTCTAGATCAGGGGTGTCAAACTCATTTTCACTGGGGGCCACATCAGCCTCATGATTGCCTTCAAAGGGCCGAAGTAATTTTAGGACTGTATAAATGTAACTACTCCTTAACAGTTAAGCAAGAGCTTGGCGCTGCTGCCAGGTAGAAACAAGGTACCAGGCAGATAAAGCAAGGTGGAGGGCCAGATTTGGCCTGTGGGCCTTGTGTCTGCCACCTGTGGCCTAGATGTACCACAGTTTATTTATCCATTTACCTATTAAAGGACATCTTGGTTGCTTCCAATCCAGTTGGTTTTCATGGTGGTGAGGTTTTTTTTTCTTTCTCTTAAAACCCAGGAGTCAGAACTATGTCTTCCAGCTCCAGGGCACCTCGCAAACCCATCGCCCATGCATGTCCATTGGCAGCAGGGCACACCTCCAGGATGCAGTGTGGAGCAGCTGTTTAACTCTACAGTGTTTAAAAAGGGGCTGGGCCACCGACCCTTGGACCTGCTCTGGCCCTTTCCTAACTTGATATTCTGTGTTTGTTTTACTAATAACATATTTTCTTGTGAATGTAAGATCACTGAGAAATTCAGAAGTTAAAATATTAAATACCACTTAATATTCTACCACTCAAAAAAGGTTAACATTTCAGTGTATGTCTTTCCATTTTTTTAGGAAATAGGTTGCATACAATGTATATAGTTTTTATTTGAGTTCTTTAAAATGTCTATCTAAAAAAATGTCTATCTATGTCTTCAGAAATGTGATCCTTAGTGATTGGCATGATGTTTATCATATGGCTACACTACAGTTTAACTATTCTTTATTTTTCATGTTTGCAATATTTATGCAGTTTTCAATGATGAATGATGCTATCAGAAATGTCTTTGTCCATAAAACTTTTTTTTTGCACATCTCTTAGTTCTTTGAATGAATTCTTAGAATGGCAGATTTTCGCCCAAAGTGTTTCACACATTTTCAAGCTTCTGATACGTACTACTGGATTGCCTATCTGTTGAAGTTGTAGCAGCGGATATACTTTTTGTTAGTGTGTAAGAATTCTCTTTTGACTGCACTAGCATCTACACTTCATATTATCTTAAAAAAACAGACTTGGAAGAAGATTTTCTATCAGCACGATAGAAGAAAATACTTTTCAATATCCCATTTACATGCCTTCTTTTGTAGTTTTGTTTGTTTTCTTTATGTTTCTGTTACTGTGTCTATCTTCTGTCAATATACTTGTAAGACTTTTGTATATTAAGAATTTTTCTCTTTTGTATATTTATGTATGGGAGAGAATTCTTATATTGATATATGGAGTCTGTCGGGAAACAGTCCAGCCATTGTTAATATAAGGTTCAGCACAAATAACGCCCCCTGTTTTATTATAAAATCATAAATGTGTAATTATATAACATAACAATATAACACTGAAGCACACCATGTGACATTTTAGGTGAAATGTTCAAATTAAAACTAAGTTATTACAGCCATATTATTACCCTACCAACCACATTCAGTCAGGCATTACTTTTGTTGGACCGTCTATAACAAGGATGTTTTGCATGACATCAATGTAACATGGTATCCAAGGAGAGCGGACTGCAATGCACATGTGTGAACAATGACGACTCTGCCATTGCATTCAAAATGGTTGAGTGAGTAGAGCAACGATCTGCATCAAATTTTGAGTTAAACTTGAATATTCTTTCGTGGAAATTATTTGGATGATTCAGAAGGCCGCAGCCATAGACAACGGGTGATTGGCAGCTTCATCATGACAACATGCCTGCTCATGCATCACGCCTCAGGGAGCGTTTTGTGGCAAAACATCAATTCATCCAGGTTGACTCAGCACCCGCTAAAGCGCAGATTTGGTGCCCTGCAACTTCTGGCTTTTTCCAGAATGAAAATCATCTTTAATAGGAAAGAGATTTCAGATGTTTGATGAGATTCAGGAAACTACAGCGGGGGCACCTGATGGTGATTCCAACAAAGGATTTACAGAGCGCTTTGAGCAGTGGAAGAGATGCCAGGAGAAGTGTGTGAGGTCCAAAGGTGGCTATTTTGAAGGGCACCGAGGCATCATTGTCCTATGTATACTGTTTCTTGCACCTTCTTCATTAAATGTTTCCATTTTTCATACTACATGGCTGCATAATTTCTGGACAGACCTCAGATATAAACATACACATATATACAATCAAACAATATTTTTAGTCTCTGATACTCTTTTTAGTTTTGTTTAAAATTTTTTTGAATAAAGAAATTTTAGATTTTTTGCATGAATTCTTTCTCTTCGTGAGTTTATTTGTTTTGGTAATTTTGAAGTTTAAATCTTTCAATCATGTGGAGTTTACCTTTGTGCAAGTGTGATATAGATATAACTTCATTGTTTTGCTAAACGGATGGCCAATTGTATCAGCATCATTCACTTAGTAATATTTTATTTACCCACCAAATTGAAATGTTATTTTTGAAATATACTTAATTCTTACATGCACTAGGATCTGCTACAAAAGTATTGATTGCTTATCACTATATTTGCTTACTAACAGTAGTACATTGTCTTAATTATTATATTTTAAAATATATTCTTATAAGCAGTAGTAAAAATTCCAATGAGTAGCTTTGCCAGAAATCTAAAAGCAACTCTTGCCTGTTTTTTCATATGAACTTCAGAAGAATTTAATCACACTATTTTCCATCTCTGATCTACAGAATCTAATCTGTTAAGTCTAAAAATTAATTTGAGGAGACCTAACATCTTCATAATACCCAGGTTTCTCCTGACATGATCTGTCTTCTCATTTATTCAAATAGCCAACTTATTTTTATCTAATCAATAAAATAGGTACAACAGAATATCTTTAACAAACCCATGAAATCATGCAGCAATGTGGTCTCACCCAGCAGCCCTGTACCAGAAATTAGGACACTTGAGTTCTTGCCCCACCCCTGCCGCCAACTGGCCGTATGAACTTGGACAACAAGCATTTCTGGGCCTCCCTCAAGTGTGTCTACCTGTAAACCAAGGCAGCCTTGGTGAAGAGTTCTCTAAGCTCTCTCCAGAAGCAGTGGTCTAGGATTCTATGAATCATGATGCAAAATTTGTGTAGCAAGTGGTCCTCCTCTCCCAGAGAAGGAGTAATGTCACCATGGCTCACCACTGTGCCACCGTTTCCAGTGTTCACAGCAATTTGATTGAATGTATCCACCCACACCCCTTAGATGAAAGTCACTAAGAAACAGAACTGTGTATACCATGGAATTAGTTCCATTTCTTACATTTTCTGGCTTTCAGTGCTCTGATAAAAGCCAACTTAAAACCACCCCACAATGCCATTGTTGCTGTTCCAAAGGAGGGGTGAGAGGTGAGCCCTCAGTGGGAGGAGGTGTGCCTCACGTTGGAGGCACGGAGCGATGGGCACTGTTACCATTTTGCAAAGCTCGGGGAAGCCAGACAAAAGAATGGAGCAGCTTTGAAGGTCCCTGCCAACCTCTTCTTAAGAGCAGCAGGATTAGGAGAAAAATGAGGCTTCTGAGAGCATGACCAAGCATTTAATACCCCCTTGGAACCCACAAAACAACAACACAATCATCTTCATCTCCTGATTAAAAAGAAAACATGAAGGATGGCGGTTTTGCTTGATCTCTTTAATTGGATTATAAAGCTTAGATGGAAATTCTTTTGTAACAAAGTGGCCAAAGCTTTATGGCCAGGACAGAATAACTCAAAGCGGAGCTCCAGGTTCATCCACGACCTTTCATCCCTAGAAAAATGGGGCTTAATTTTCACATCATAAATGGTTTTAACCTGCCCACTTCTCCTACTGCTTTAGAAACAATGAGGTATCAAGAACAATGAAACTCAAAGCAGTTTGGTGACAGCCCTTAATAGCTCTCATTTGGATGGATAGTTTTGAAAGCTTTTTTTTCATTGTCACACAAAAAATGAACTGAGTATGCACAAGCAGGCACTAGAAGAAGAGCTTAAAATATTGGCTGAAAAAAAATACAGCACAATCTGAAGGAATCTATTATGGACATAAGCCAGAAAATGTTTTCAATTTCTTTTGGTGTTAAGACACAGCGTTAAAAACGAGTCAGTTTCTGAAGAGTCACTTGAGGCAATTTGCACATGGCATGTTTACTGCAGGATGGCAGATGTGCCTCTGAATAACAGAGCCGGTTCTCCTGGGTGCTGCCTCCCATCTCTGTCCAGGCCCCCAGCACCTGGACACTGTGGCTCTCCTGCAGTTAAGAAAAGGAAGGCAAAAGCTTGAGGGACAGTCGTAGGTCTTTCTACAAAGTTTCTATAATAGTGACTACATTTGCAAGTAACTATTCTGGTGCTATTGGAAGTTTCTGTGAGGTAATCCACGTAAGGCATTTTAACATCAAGAGAAAGAGTTTTCCCCCACCCTAGCAACATTTTCTTTTCTTTCTGACGGTGAAGGAACATAAATTCACCCTGTTTGTACACATTGAGATCCTTTCGCATTTCGTTGTGGAAAGTAGCTCGCTGCAATGCCCCCTCTACAGTCGGGTTCTGGGGAAGCACTTCATTACATGCCAAGGGGGGTGGATTTTATGTGGATTAAAGAGTGATGAAAATGCTGTGAAAAGTGACGTGGATGGAGAGAGAGAATAATATGCCAAATGATTCAGACTTCACTGCAGACACCAAGTGTCCTGCAAACAGAAGACTGTCCGGGCCCTGGTAAGGGAGGGAGGGGCCAAGCAGCACCACAGTGAGGTCACTAGGATGTCTCATTCCATGTGTCGTGGTGCCAGCACATGAGCTCCCCTGTCTCTTCCTGCGGCCTTGGCGTCAGTGCCAATGCTGAGCACGCCAGGGAGCTCTGCTGGTCAGTCTTTATTTATAGCCGCCCTGCATAGGCTCCCAGTGTTTCTCAAGAACAAATTTCACCCTTCCATGCCTGCCCTTGTGAATGAGATCTCCCAGGTAAACACGCTCACAGCATCCTGGGGGTTCCTTCCTGGCTCCCGAGCTGCCTGTAAATGTGCCTCTGCCTGTGTGCTTCCTGCTCTCTCAGCCAGCCACACCCAAGTCAGGGCTTCTGCTCCCAGCACCTCGGGTGGAGTCCGGCTCAGAGAGGGTGCTGGCAAATCCTCGGGACAAACGAGTGAACTTTTCAGTGTTCAAGAAAGGTGCGGTTTCCATTTCCCTTCCTTGTCCAGGCGGAATTCTCCAACAGTTTAATTTTCATTGGTCTCCTTTGCACTTTCTCATTCTCTTTCTCTGTCCTTCCTTCTCTTCTTCCCCTGGCTCATTTGTAACAGCTTTCGTGGTTTCCTTGGTTTCCTTTCTCTTCCCCCTGCCCCTTCTCTGTTGCTCTAGAAGGAAACAGATGGGTAGAGGATTTTACATGAATACTGAATATCACATCCTCATTGATGAGATCACTTCGAAATTTTCTAAATTTATTCTTCATGGTTACATGGGCAGGGAGAAAATATCTCTAGGTTTCTGAGAATCAGGACACTCCTGCCGGGTTCAGATCATTACTAAGTAAGAGACAAAGGCTGACTGCAACCGAGCTGCTGGGAAGTTTTCGGTGGCAGTAGAATATATTTAATAACTAGCACTCACCTGGAGGCGTGCTGGGTGAGAGCTCCTTCTTTTGTGTTTGTGTGATTCTTGTCACTGTATCTAAATGTCATACCTGGGAGAGCTTATCTGCCTTTAGACACTTACAAGCAGCCGCCTTGGCATTGCCAAAAGGAGACTACCTGGCCCAGGGAAGAATTGTTTAGTGGTACAATATTAATAGCACTAGATTATTTTCCCTTTCCCTTTAAAGATGTGGGCAAACATTTCAGAAGGGCGATGCCATGTCTTCGAGCATATGAACAGCATCCTAGACATCATTGCCTGCTGACTGCATTTGCTTTTCTCGTGTCCACCTCTCTGGAAGATAAAGTGCATGTGGGCTGGGCTCCTTCACAGAAGCAATCTGAACTTTGTCATTGTTAAGCCCAGCAGCTGGGTATTGAACCATCTCTAGTATTGGCAGCACAAGCTGAGTTTGATTCAAACACAGGCATATGCAGCGATGGAACCTGGTAGCTAAATAACCCCTGTCCCAGTGATGTCCCCAGCAATTCAGCTCTAACTCAACCACCCAGCTCTCCCACCCACACCTCCCTCTGCCTGCCCTGGTGCAAAGCTGCAGTAAGTCTCAACATCCTAGACCAGGCACAGAGGTCTTTTAGTAACTTAGCAACGTAGCAACAGAAGCGTCCTTGTGCTGTTTAGTTTTTCAGATAAAGAAATGATAGTCATAACATTTTGCATTTAAACAGCATAGTCTCCAAGAACCTTAAAGCCTGTTGTAAGTAGAGAGGAGGAGTCACAGGAATGTGCTCCTTTAAGGATGCACAGGTCCCTCTCACAGGGGGCTGAGCCAGACCGAACAAGGCACGGGGTCCATTCCACCGAGCAACAGAACCAGGAGGCACAGAGCGACCTTCTAGCCAATGGAGCAAACTAAAGAAAAGGAGCTGTAAACCAGCCCATTATTTCCTTGTTAAACTTTACAACTCTTAAGGAGTATACTATGGGTTCTTTATATATTTCGATTCATATAATGATTGCTAAATTATAGAGGAAATCAAGGAAGGGTAGTGGTTTATCTTACAGCCTCACTGCCAAATAAAGAATCAGCTACTGGAAAAGTTTGCAAGACACAGTTAGTTTTCTATAAGTGTGATTATCCTGTGGTCATTTTCTGATCTAACGGCAGATACTATTGTGTTTTGCCTAACGGCGCTGGTTTTGAAACCTTGCCCCCAGTTGTTTGATATTCCTTCCATTGAGAGACAGGGTTTTTGTCACAGCCCCTCCCCTCTCTGAGTCTGTCACTGACAAATAGCATATTGTGGAAGTTATGCTATATGACTCCCTAGGCTGATTCATAAAGGGTGGCACTGCCCCCTCCCTGGTCACTGGAACACTCACGTTGTGAGCCCAGGGAAGCCATGTAAAAAGTCTGCCCAGCATGAGGCTGCCCTGCTGTGTAGAAGCCCCAAAGCCTCTGGTTAAGCATTTCGGCTGACCTCGGCTTCTGAGTCCTTCCCACCAGGCACCAGACCTGGGAGTGAGGGAGTCCCAGATAATCACCCCGGCCCCCTAGCCATTCTAATCTTCCCACCTGAGGCCCCTGGTGCTGTGAACCAGAAACTAGCCATCCCTTTGTGCCCTTTCCAAATTATCTGTAGCAATAATTGTCACCGTTGTCTTAAATCTGAGGAAATTTCTTAAGTAACAATCATAACTGGGACTTTACAGAGCCCTAGTTGTTCCTGTTTATGTCCAGGAAGAGGGGCCGTGGCCCTTCCTCAGCCCCTGAAGTTGAATATTTGTTTGCAAAGGTAATTATGGCCGTCTCCTTTCTCTGACTATGTGTTTAGGTTGGGCATGGGCGTGCGGCGCAGTTCTGGCCAGTAAGGTGAGTGGAGAAGTTTGCTGGGGCTGGTTCTGGGAAAACACCCTTATTTTTTATGAGATCTGCAGCACAGGGTGGTTCTCAGTGCTGCTGTCAGATGCTGTCTGAAGATGACACCTGTACCTGTGGTCCTCATCCTGGGGCCACCAGGCGGCCACCAGCCCAAGAGGACAACTACACACTGTAGGTGACAGGTCAAAGAGAAGGATAGAGATGCCAAGTCCTTGAAGGTGCTAAATCTTGGGTCTATATCCACTTGCAGACTTCTCATTACAAAATATACTTTTCTTATATGTAAGCCTCTCCTTGTTGGGCCTTCTAAGAGCCTGAGCCAAAGCTTCCTAGCTGATCACTGATGTTTCAAAGAATAAGTTTTATTCTTAAAGATCTAGGTTCCCAGTCTTGCTTCTGCCACTACTAGCTATGAAACTTTGAGATGCTCTGACTCTGTTTCTTTATTTGTAATATTGGGATGAAAAGGCACTCATCACTGAATTCTTGTAAAGATAAAAAATTGTTCATTCAACAAATACTCATTGAGCGCCTGCTGTGTGCCAGAGTCCATTCCCGGGCTGGGGGAGCGGGCTCCGAGGGGGACAGAGAAGCCTGCAGGCTTCACGGTGCCTGCATTTGTTGGAGGGAGACAGCTAAGCAATGAATGGAGGCTCAAGACAACCCCAGGCAGTGGCGGGTGCTACAAAACTAAAAAGAAGTGACTTATGCAAAATACTCAGCATTGGGCCTGGCACAGTGCAACCATCAGCACTGGTGTTTGTTACTTCTCTTATCAAAGTGAGTAGTATGCAGATTACCACTAGAATGGAGAGTGAGCTTGAGTGAACTTTGATTTTGGCCTGAAGGGTGTTTGTTCCCCCTATTTCTATCCATTAGAATTAGGTGGCTGAGGCCTGCTTTGCAATGCCCCAGTTTGAGTTCTAATCCTTTAGGATCTTGGAATTGACTTCTTCCTCAGTTCCGCCCCACCCCACTGAACTGAGGTGAAGAGGGGGCTCCATGGGAAGGGCCCCCACTGGCTCTATTCTAGCTGTTGGCCAGGCAGAGCTGCTGGGGTGTGTCAGAGGGAGGTGGCCAAGCACCAGCATGTCCCCAGGTTCTTCTCTAGAAATCACTGCTGCCCCACTCAGACTGCCCAACTCTGCAAAATGGATGGATGGGGAAAAACCGGCTTTTGGCACCTACACAGTGGCCGAGGGAGCAAAGATGTGGGGCCTATTTTGTGAAGTGGCATGGTCAGCTTTTGCAACAGCATCTCTCCGTCTCAGCATTTCAAATACGGAGAATAATGACCAAAACAAGTCAGTGTGGAGTTTTGCAGGAAGGCGAGGTGTAGGCCAGGCATTGTTAAAGTATCTTTAAATTGTACCCATGCCCAAGAAAAATCCATGTTAAAATGTCCTGACTTCCAGTTCAGAGTGGCTGAGAAAACTCTTTGCCAGCATAGCCCCCCATTCTGCGGCGCCGGTGGCACAGGGGACCACAGGTGCTTTCCATGAGCCAGCCGGCCTCTAGGCCCCGTCACTGCCAGAGCCCGGACCACTTTCCTGCTGCACTGTCTTACTGCTCTATCATCAAAGTCATCCTACTACTCTTTTCTTGTTTACTTTCCCCTCATGGTCACAGCTTGGCAGTGATAGATAGTGCCCAGGAGCAGTTTTGTTACCTGCCCACACTTCAGCTGAGAGACTTGGTTGAGGAGTTGTTTGCCTGTGGGTTCCAAGCGTTACTTAGAGCTGCCTTGACCTTGGTTACCTTGAAGCAGGCCCCTTCTCACATTTCTTTCTGAGCCCGGCTGGAATTCAATCTGGCTGGCTTGTCAGGCCACCAGTGCGAAGCCCACCAGAAGAAAAAAGTCATGTTTGCCCAGCTCCGGCTGCTGGGCTCCCAAGAACTGCAGCTGCATCTCCTGTCGTGGATGAGGGACCATGACCACTCATCTGTGCAGTTTCACCTGCAGAGGCACGCATGTGGCCTTTTCTTTTTGCGCATTTGGTTCTGCTCAGGAGGGCATTTCCATGGAGCCCAGGATGGCCCATTGTTTTAAAGGGATTGTCCATTCCCAGTGCTTCCTGCAGTCTTGCAAAGGAAACCTGCTGAGTCACTTCCAATGGCCGAATACTGTGTCCAGGTGGACATTTATTTGGTGATGTTTGTGATGAAGGAGGCCACTGACAGTTCGATCCCTGCTCCTTTGTGAAGGGGCCCAGGTAGGAAAGGGTGCTCGTAAATAGTTGCCTTCTGAGACCCAGAGAAAATACTTGGTCTCTTAAGTGAGACAGAGCTGGGTTTGAAAGCTGAACTTGCCATTTAGACATTGTTTGGCCTTGGATAAGGCCAAACTTCTCTGAGTCAGCTCTTCTTTTTTTTTTTTCCTTATGGAAATGAAAATAAAGCTTAACTCACAGGGTTGTTGGAAGGTAGACGAGCTCACTGCATAGCACCATGCTCAGTGTATGTCTCCATTCAGATGTCCTCTTTGAAAATACAAGTGTCGGATCGAGGACCCAGATATACAAGGAGTGCTTATGAATGAGCGCCTCTGCAGCACTTGATGATAGCAGGATTGACAGGGATTGAGTGGAGAGGGTCAAAGGGGAGAGGCAGAGTCTCACAGGACAAGCGTGATCGCAGGAAAGACATTGATTTTCTCCCCTGACAGTTTTCACCTGGGTCAGGCCTTTTACTATAGAAATGACTGTGTGTATAGTTTTTATTTATTAAAAGCAATTCTAAGGTATACAATTTTCTCACAGTTTAACATCTCCAAATTTTGAATTGATTTGACAATTTATGGCATTTATAATTACAACTGTTTTTTTTTGTGCTATATGAAACAAGAACCCATCTTATAATTGAGAGCATCTTGGTTCTGATGAACATGGTAACACCCCTTTATAACAACAACAGTTTTAGGAGTCCAGGACCTTATTGGGATTGATACAGGGTGTAGCCAAGAGGGGAGCCCCAAAAAGGGATTTGGAATGGTGTCCAGAACTCAAAGTGTATAGGAATTATTGGAGAGACATATAAGATGTCCTCACCCCTTCCCCCACAGGTGTGAGTTGGGGGAAGGGACACATGGAGCAGGAACATGCAGGGCTGTTTTGTACAGCCACAGCCTTGCAGCTAATCCATGGCATGGCCATTTAACATATCTATAGCCTTTGGTGGGTCACTTTGATATGTTAAATGGCTGTGGCCATGCTTGGAGCCAGGGGGATGAAGTCACTTCCCCCCAAGATGTAACTGGGGGGCAGGTCCCCTGAGTTACAGCGCCTGCCTGGGAGCTTGGAGAAGATTGGCTCCAGGACATGGGGCCATACCTGCCCAGACTCACGATGGCAGCCCAGTAAACTTGCAATAATACAGGAATACTGGCAGGTGTAACTGATTGTGGGAGGAGTGGGAAATAGGCGTACAGAGGAAGATTGGCTCGGGGATTTAAACCCAGATACGGCAGCCATTGAGGGAGAGCCACCTGGTTTTGGGCAGAGTGAGGACCCCCTCTTGCCCAGGTGAAGGAGAACCACGTGGCTTTGCCAGAATGGGGCCTCTGCAGCCAGGTGAAGAAGAAAGCCACGTGCTTTTGGTGGAGTGAGGACCCCTGCAGCTTTGGTAGAAGAGGCCCATGCAGCCTTGGGGTGCTCCATTTGGCTGCATGGCGGGAGAGACTTTGCCTGGAAAAATGGGTACAAAGAGCTCTTGCCAGTGGACTGTGAAAAGATGCCACATGATTTTGGATTAATTGGAGATCCTGCCTGGACGGAGACACAGCTGATGGTACCAGCGGCCTGGAAAAACAGACTTGTGCTCTTTTCCTGAGTTACAGTACCTAGAGTTAGGACGCGGGAGAAGGGAGCGCTATGTGGATATCCTAAAGGACTTTGATATTTTAATGAACACATTAGGTCTGTATAGCATTAAATAAACATTTCCTTTCCTTTTCACACATCTCTGGCATTGAGAGATGTCTTTCCAATTGGCAACAGGTGATTGGGCCCAGGAGGTGTCCGGACGGTATTAGTATATACCATCCTCTGGAGTCGGGCCCTGGTGTATGTGTTCTGTAACAGTTTTTGGTGTCCCTGGGTGGGCCAAATATTGCCCCCTGCCTTGGACCTCTGTTCTGGTGCAGGATCTCATTAGAACTGCACTGTACGAAACAGTAGCCACTAGCCACCTACGGGTTTTGAGCACCTGAAACATGACTGGTCTAAATTGCGATGTGCTGCAGTGCAAAAGGCCAAATTCTGAAGATTTAATGTGGAAAAAAGTAATGCTACAGTATCTCCTTAGTATTCTTATTGATTATGTGTTGAAATGGTAATATTTTGGATCTATTGCGTTAAATAAACTGTCTTATTAAAATTGATTCCATCTATTTCATTTTACTTTTTAAAGGTGGCTACTAGAAACTTTTCGTTTCAACGTACAGCTTGCTTCACACTCTCCCGGACGGGGCTTCTCAGAGCACAAGCCTCAGAGGCCGTCCGCGTGACCCTCCTGAAGGACTCGGGTGCATTTCAGCGCAAAATTTGGTTCACATGTTGAAGCTGATTATGCCACAGAGGAAGAGGGTATAACGTTCGTTACTGACTTCGTGAGGCTCTCTGGTGAGAGCAGAATGGACCCCAAGCAGGTTCAAAAATGGCTGAAGAGAGGAGGGAAAGGGGATTTGGCTCGCAGTTAGGGGGCGAGACTGGGTAAGTGTTCCTACGTGCTGGCGGTGGCTTGAGTGACTTGAAACTCACCTGAGGGGACACCTGGGCTTTCTTTTCAAGTTTCCCAGGTGCGGGGCAGAAGGGGAAAACAGAAGGGGGAGGTTAAGGGTGTCAGTGCCAATGGTGACTAAGACACAGAAAGGGGAGGTGACTTGCCCAAGGTCACGCAGCCACCTAGGGCAACACTGGCACTGGAATCCAGGCCCTGGAGACTGGAGGCTTCTCTTCTGTTTCACAGCACCTCGTGGAAACCACCTTGGAGGACAAAAAATATTCTCCCTTCCAGGCCATGGCCTCTGCGGATCTGTTAGGAAGGAGGAAACCCTGAAGGGTGGTGGTCAGGACAGACCAGCTGCTGGGAGGACTCTCCTGCTGGGGCAGCCGCAGGCCAGCTTGGTCAATGTTTGCTGAAAAGCTGGCTCAGAAGAGTGAGTTGAAAAGTAAATACTAACTCAACCTAAAATGAAAATGGGGTTAAGAGTCTGAAAAAAATAAACAAATGAAAAAACCCCAAAACATAAGCAAACTCATGAGAACAGAGTGGGCATTATGCACTCACTTGCTTTTTTTTTTTTTTTTTTTTTTTTTTTTACTTCACTTTATACTTGAGGACTTAAAACCTCCAAGAGAGATTATTAGCCTAGGGACAGAGTTCTTCCATCACGGGTACAGACGTTTAACGGCTTCACAAAGCAAAGGAAATAAACTCACTGGGGCTACTTCAACACTTCCAGGGGAGCTGTTCTGGGTGGCAGCGTGCATATGGGAAGCTCAAGTCCTTCAAAACACGCTTGGGAGGGGACTGGTGTTGGGATCTGAATTTTGTCTGGTTCTTGGCTTCTCTGAAGTGTTAGTAGTTTAGTGTTTTCTGTTTATTGTACCTCACAAAAATAAATCTGAATTTGTTTTGATTTTTCTGATTTTCTTCTACCCTGGAAGTAGGGCAGCCTTCTCAGTGGAAATGACTTTGGAGAAAGCCTTGAATAATTTCCAGTTCCAGCTGACCCTCGCTGGGACCCTGCAACCTGCTCTATCTGCTGCCTTCCAGGAAGACGGATGGAAGGAATTCATTGAGAACCAGAAAAAACCTCTCCTGTGTCATGGCCAACCAAGAGATTTTCATAAATACTGGCACACAGAGTCAGCCCCTGTTTGTATGGTGAATGGGACACAATGGATATAAAAAGAGAAAAGCTGCAGAGAATGCCCAATTACTCATATTTAGCTTTGAACTATGTTTTGCTCTGCGCTGTCTTTTGAATACAGAAGGTTTTGTGGTTGAAACAGTACCGACATATATCATGAAAGTACTCTGCGCCAAGCCTGGAGTAAGGCGACTTCACATTTGTGATACTGTGTCCACTGATGCTGTTATTTACTCTCTGAAGGGCTTTTGTGCTTGGAGAGGAGCTCTCTGCCACCTGCCTTTTCTCTGATGCTCCATTTATTAACATTTTGAACTTGTGAGACATTTCTTTAATCATTAAATAATTAATATTCCTCTAAATATTTATACACTATTTAACCCAACTACTAGGTCAAACTTTAGAAATTTGAAAAGAGTCTTTCCCCCAAACTTAGAAACTTATTTAATTAAAATCTTGAACAATTAATTTTCACAAGTCCAATATATCAGATCCTGCTAACTGAGCTAAACACCTTAAGTGGGAGAGCAAACATGCTGTGTATCACAATGACCGTAGACCTTGTTCTTACACTGACCAGAGTGACCTCAGTGTCTCACTGTTCCTATCCTGGGCCATGTCCTCATTATCCGCTCATCCTCATACCTCCCCAGAGCAGTAGTCAGGTGACCAGACCAACTTAGATGGCAGGTTCTGGCGTGTCCCAGCAGATTCTCAGTCCAGACATGGGACTTCTTTTTCAAGGTCAAAATGATTTAAACCAGAGTCCTGGTCAACAGCACTGGTCTGGATCCACTTTTTAATTCATTTCTCTGGATAGTGATGAGATTTAAGGAATTTGATATTCGTTGTCTTCCTCACTGTCATGCCACAGTTGTGTATCGGCTAGGACTTTAAATACCATTGGAACATAGTTATGCTTTCCTAGTGTCTTATTACTGTTAACAAGTGCACGTTGGTGATTAGGTTGGTGTAGTAAATTCTCTTTGCTGGGCTGCATAGTGGGTGCTGTATAGCTCCTCCCGTGAGGACTGAGGCACTGGTTCTCCCGGTGGGTAGGCATGTTCCTACTGACGGCTCACAGCAGAGTCCCTTCCTCAGAAACTGTCCTTGGTAAGGGCAGCTGCCTACTCTGAGGACAGGTGGATGTGTTGGTACAAATTCTTGATCCCACTGCCTCATTATGGGATGTCACTGCAGAGCTGTTCCAGTTTTTGAGCCCTCGTGGGATCAGCTGAGATTTTGTCCTCACCGTATAACAGCTCAGCTTTTCCCTCTGGCCCGCCCTGTTTCCCCTCCTCACTTACAGGAGTTGCTCCCAACACAACAGCTCAATAAACTGCCATCTCAGAGTCATTGCCAGGGAGCCCACCTACAAAGGTTGGTGCCAAGCATAGTCCTAGGAAGCAGAATCCAAAATAGGATTTGAGGGCTGGAGTCCCAGCCAGGTGGTAAAGAGGACCCCATCACTGGCAGTAGCCCTCTGGTGTGTTATGCGGTCCAGGGCAATCACCAAAATGCCACTGGTGGTGAACTGAGATGGGAGACTGGCAGAATGGAATTCACTGGCAAATGCAATATCTCAGGATCTGAGAGGTTCAGAGGAAGCAAACATTTCTAGGATTATGGAACCGAATGATGATTGATTAGGAATATCAAAGCACTAAGAAAAGGAAAGACTGAAGGCAATTAATCACTAATTTAAGATGAAGTATGAAAAGCAGAGGGCCTCCTTGACAACCTATATATAGATTCTCATACCCTGCAGCCAAAGAGCATAAAAAACCCAGCATCAAGTTTAAGACTTAATTATAAGGGTAATGGAGCTCCATGACAGATTGAATTTTCAAACCTGGCAAATGTGCTACCCCAAGGTTAGGGTCCTGACGGGACTCTGAGACTCCGGGTGGGTCATCTGGATTAATGTGATTGAAGACCTTTATCCCTAGGGTCCTCTGAACTCTCTAAGCCTGTAAGAATGGCCATTGTCCCCATTATTAAAGGCCAGCGCAACTCTTTTTTAAAGACAAGGCAGAGATCTCTACCTTGACAGCACCACGTGGCTCGTTCTGGCCGCCTCCAGTATTTCTCTCTTCCTCCTCTCTAGACCAGTAATTCGAGTTGAGTCACAGTATAACCTGGTCAGAGGAGTGCTGGGCCTGACAAAGGGAGGGAAGGGAGCAGCAGTATCTGGTCCACATGTAGGAACCTGGAAAAGGATGCATCGATGCTGGGTCAGGGGAGGGTAATGTAGAAGGGGAAGGATAATGGTGGTTAAAGGAGAGCTTATTGAGATGGAAACACTCTTACAGGATCCATGGTGCAACACCTTGACAAGGACCCTGGGAAGTGATGTTAACATGCTGCTGGCACATTGATCTTGGAAGCTTGAAGAAAGTGGTGGTACATACTAACTGAGGTAGAAAAATCACAACTGTGTGGTGAATGGTAGAAGGGATCACAGACTCAGAGAAATGAGAATGCTAGAGAGAATGTATGAAATAAGAATAAAAACCCCAAACCCAACTGACTATGTTCCATGGGAAAGTCAGAACTGTGCATTTAAGGAAGACTAAGGGATGAGCTGGTAAGAGGGCCTCATTGGGAAGTTCAGTGGTGGTTGTGTTCTGAAGGCCAAGGCTGACGGTAGGCCATGCTGGCACAGCACTGAGTTCAGTGACAGCAATGGGGCTGATATAATCCAGGTGGTAGGACTTAACTATCAGAAGCAAGGAAGGCACAATTATCATAGTTCTTGGCAAGGTCAAAGTGGCAGCCAGAAGTCCTTATCCACCAGGAGCTATGAAAATGATTAGTAAAGTGTAGTGTCCCTACAGGTAAGATAGATGGACAACCAACAAGGGATTGCTCATTTGTTACAAGCAAAAGATGTCAGGAGGTTGAGGGGACTACTGCAACAACAGTTTATGATGCCCCTTGTCCAGTTTCCAGACATGAGACAGCTTTCCCACTTGGAACCTGCTGACTGCAGGAAGGACCCTGCAACACCATGGCAGGGGAATATGATAACAGTTCCCCAAAGGGCCTCCAGTGGTTTACTCAGTTAACTGTACAGTGGAGGAAGGGAAACATCCAAACATTTCAAAGACTGTTGACAGCAGAGTCTGAGTGACATTGATATCTGGAGGCCCTCCTGGGTAGCATAGGTCCAGCTTACAGAGTACATTGAGTCTGGGGACTCATCCACAGGTCCTTTATTACCTGGAACAGACAGACATATGTGACACTTTGCAGAGTTGCCACATTTATTCCTTGGTCTCTAAACTAAGACATATCGTAATGGAAAAAGCCAAGTGGAAGCCTTTGGAACTGCTCTCCTCCTAGTGGCCAAATAGGCAGCTACTTCGGTGGCCCTCACCGAGCTACTCCTAACATCACCCCTTCATGTATTGCCCTCCAACACTGACTTCGAGCTGGGCAAAATGGTTGTGAGCAGGCGTGATGCCAGCAAAGACTAGATAAGTTTTCATGCAGGGGCTTGTCTTCTCGGAATGCTTGCTTCTGGGATCAGCTGTCATGTAAAGAAGCCCCCGGTAGTTACGTTAGTTACATAAAGAGTCGGTGTGGAAAGAGAGGTGCCAGTCCCCCAGCCGTCTCTGCTGAGGCGCCAGCCACCCGAGGAAAGCTCTCTGGGATATTCCAGCACTAGCTGCCCTCTGACTGTGTCTGTAGCAGAGACTCCAAAACAGACTGACAAAAGAATGACCCATTTAAGTTCCTGTTAACTCACAGGACTGTGCTAACTAATGAAATAGCTTCTCATTTAAGCCACCTAAGATTTTGTGGTAATTTGTTATTCAGCAACCAGTTACTCAAACAAATGTAAATTAAAAAGCAAGACAGCATCCTGTGGGGAATGGCAGAAATTAGTATAACTGATAAGGTCCCAAACCTTCTCAAAGGGCAGAATTTTGAGTGGACTTCTAGGCAATGGGGAATGGCTAGACCAGTTGGTCATAGACCTGGCAAGAGAAATATTAGAAGACCATGGACAAGGAGGTCTGGGTAGAAGGCACGTGGATAAATCCAGAACAGTGGCCATAAAGTGTATGCTGTGCATGTTGGAAAACACTTCACTTCTGTGTTCCAACTAGCTTACCTCCATGCTCTATGTGGAAAGTGTTATTCCTAAATTTCACTTCCCCTTCACTTCCTGAGCTTGCTTTTGTCCTGACTTACACCTTTCTAGAAACAGGCAGGTCATTATATGTGTAGGATTAAATGACTCCTGGGAGTTGGGTCCCAGTGTGGTAAGAAAACCCTGAACCTCCCTTGCTATGTGCTGGGGTAATGTTCACATGATCTTTTTCTGATCTGGTGGTTTGAATGCTAAGGTATGCATATACTGTTGACAAGAACTGCTACATCCATTTTAATTAATCTGGAACTCTGAAACCTGAAGCTTTAGTCCACAAAACATGCCCAGAGATGGTCAGGATCACATTGCAATTCATATTATTTGAGGTAGAATATATTATCCTTTCTTTATTAAGAGACTTGAAAAAAAAAGAGATTTGTAAAAGTACTTGGTTTTGTCCTTAACTCAGTTAGTTGCTTGGCTATCTTCCCAGCTCCAAACAAGGTGTTTTCTTTGAGAATACACTTTTACTGACATGGTGTCACCCTGGCAGCCATGTTTGTATTACCTGACTGAGCCTCTCTGGCCACAGTTGAATGGACTAAGGGTGGGCCTCTGACCCGAGCTGGACCAATCAGATTTTCTCCTGGGAACTTGGAATTGAGAATATGACCCAATAGGTCTTGTCTCCTTTTTGTAGAGAGAGAATAGAGTCTCAGGAGCTTGTACATGTTTGCCTTCTGCTCAAACATGAACTAGAAGCATCAAAGTCTAGTCTTTAGAGGGAAAAGATATGCAGATTTTCAGAGCTTTTCTCTTTTGGGTTTCAACTCTTGCCTGATCCCACCTTCCTTACTCCTGTATCTTGATAAACTCCCCTCTCAACCCTCTTTAAGCCAACTTGAGTTAGTTTTTGTTACAACCAAAGAGGTTTAACTAACAGAAGGTCTTTTGCTGGACCATACTAGTGGTTCCTGTAAGTTGGCGCATAATTTTTCTTTCTTTCTTTCTTCCTCCCTCCTTTCTTCTCTCTCTCTCTCTCCTTTTATTTCTTTTAGCCCCCCTCTCCCTCAAGACTGCATTATGATTGTGCATTCAGGTTACAGAGCTTTGAAGGGTAAATTAAGCTGAAGGGTATACCTCCCAGAATATAGTTCACAATCTATTATCTGAAGAAAATAAGCAAAGTCATTGTTCTTCCCTAAAGGCAACCTCCTCTTAGTTAAGTATGTAGGTCTAGTTCCATTTGCTTGATTGTCAACAGCTCCTTCCACTGAGGAGGGAATAACAAGCACCCGGAAGACAAAAGAAAACAAGAGGGGGTTGTGGTCTTTTATAGGAGTTTCTTTATTCTATTTCAAGATTCTTTAATATGGAAGAAGAGAGATTTGACAGTCCTCTCACCTGTCATTCAAGGAGAGTTAGAATGTGATGTATTTATTTAAATGCATTTGATAAATCTTCACTCAGATTCAAGTACTCTTACTTGTCATGGCAAAGGGAAAACAACAAAAACCTGAAAATAGTGCAAATTTTAAAAAATAGGAGAATGATTGGATAAACTATGATACATCCACACTTTAGAAGGTCAAGTATTTATTAAAAAATGATTTTAAGTGACATGTGTTATAGTAAGAGCTCTATCAGGGGCCAAGCCTACTAGTTAACTCCTTCCTCCCCAGTAAGTCTATCTCTTTCCACGGTTTTTAGCTGGGCATGTAGCAGCCATGAGAAAAGCCTGCATTTTCTAGCTTCCCTTGCAGCAAGGTGTAGCTATGCAACCAGCTCTTGGTTAATGAGCTATGAGGCTGCAAAAGAGGGGTGTGGTATGTCCCGTCTTCTTTCTTCCCTCCATCGTACTTCTTGGGACTATGATGGCGAACTAACTTAGGTCATGTGGGTGAGGGGAGGGTGGCCGGCAAAATAGAAAATCTTGGATGTTTGGCTCATTGTGCAGAGCAGAGTTTCCGAAGCCCACCTGAATATCTATCTACAGACTGTTAGGTCACAGAAAGACACTTCTGTTTTCTTAATTTGGATTTCTATTACCTATAGCTAGATTTATAGCCCAATTAATACCTATATAAGCAGGAAAAGGAATTCAGTTGTAATGTTTATTATGATATCATTTAAAAATATCTGTGAATTTGCCTTGTACACAATATATACATATACATGATCTATCTATGTAATGATTATCAAGAAAGGTGGGAAAGTATATGACCAAGCTTCTAACTTTGACTTCCTAAGATGTAGAATTGAGGGAAGAGTGCTTACCTTTTTGCTTTAATATTTTTTAACATATAACAACCAAATTAAAAAAATTTATTAAAAAACTTTCATTTCCAGTCTTCCCAAGGTAGGAACACCTAGTGTGAAGGTGTGTGTGTAAACCATGCAGTTGAAAGCCTTTAGGGTAGAAGTTCAGGAGCAGAAACCCAGCCTGCTCCCCCCCATGGCAGGGTGCTGTATCTGCGGAGAGATCTACGTTTGTGGGTCATTCTTACAAACTTGTTTCTAGAGAGAGCCTGCTGGCTCTTTTATGTGGTTGGATAAATGCTATTGGGAAGATGGATTATTTTTATTAAAAAAAGAGAGAAACTGTTGTGTTTTGCAGAAAATTGTCTCTTGGTTTGCTTTCATTGTGAAGCAATTTTAGGGAGAGGTGGACAGAATGAGTGAGCGAAATAATAATCTGTGGGAAAACATCTCCCTAGTGACTCTCATTGGCCAACCACATGGCCAACATTCAGGGTGAGAAGGGGCAGATAACCCCGAACTTACTGCCCAGAATGAAGACCACATCACCCACAGGATGCAGAGACATTTACATGTTTGTTGATGTGGAAATAAAAATTTGGAAAACAGAGGCTTCAGAGGCAGTAACCAGAAGCAAAGTTTTCAAATGTCTTTTTCTGAGTTCAGAAAAAATATTTTTGTACTCCATCAAACCTCTTCATTTCTTTGAGAAAAGAATGAATGCCACAAAACCATAGTTTGACAAAAGTTAAAACCACACTATTTAGGAGATAATTAAAATTTCCCACTTAACCAAAGAAAAGGAAAACCAATAGCTTCCTTTGGTTTTCCATCTCTTGGTAAAATGGAAAAAATAATCTCTGAGAAGGGGAAGGTATGGCAATATACATTTGGAAAGGCATCTTTTTCAGGACCCAAATAAAAGCTATTAAAAAGGATTAAATAAATTCTGAATAGCATCCTTAATTTAACATAGGTTGAAGTGTTTGGAATAGTAGAAAGAATATGGATTTTGGAATCAAGCAGGTATGGGTTCAAATCTTTGAATTTTCACTTATATCAAGTATAACAAGATGTTAAAACAAAACTTTTCAGCATTAGTTTTGGCCAGGGTTTCAAGACCATGGTACTAACTTACATCACAAAGTGAGGTATGAGACCACCATGCAGAAATTGAAAGGAAGAGTTCAAAACTAGTTCTGGGTCTCTATTTCCCCCACCATCGAATAGATAAAAGGGTTGACTAGAAATCAGAAGAAAAATTTTGTTTGGAAAGGTGGATGATTCTTCTCTTACTTCAAGCCTAGGGGAAGATCTTCAATGGGACCACCAGTGAGATTGACATGGTCCCAGTGGTTTAATGTCTGAGTTGTGCCCAAGGCCTAGAAAAATAAAGGCCTGTTGTGGCTTCACTTTGCTGAGAAAGGAGTGAAAAGATGCTGCTACAGAGGAGGCAGCTTTCATTTCCCAAGTTGATTGGGGCAAAGAATAGATTTCATTTTTACCAGGTGTTGCTCATGACTAGAAATCTGATGAAGGTTGTCTTAGATATCAACCAGGAAGGCTGCTGGAAGGCAAAGTGAACCCAGCAGAGAGTGATGAGCCCAATTATATGGGGAAAATTCAGTCCTGGGAGGTGTCTCTGAAGACCCCACAAAAGTGTCCCTCAATGTAGAGTCCGTCATGTACACCTGTGGATCCTGGGAAGCACCAGTGTCAACCACACTAACAGTGGCAGGTGGGCGTGATTTCTAAAGAAGACTCTCAGGAGCCCAACTATCAGTGTTTACAAATCCACAGCTTATTTCAGGAAAAAGATAAGACAGAGCATCAGCATTAAAACAAGGACACACATCTCAGCCAAAGGCTGCATCACAGCAAGGGGACAGGAAAGACCAGGTGCAGCCTTCGGTTGCCTTCCTCCTGTGAGGGTCATGGCAGGAGGCACTTGTTCTCTCAGAAAGGGAACCACAGATGTGCGCATGGCACACCCTGGAGCCAGGGAGCTTCTTACACTCTTCTGCTCAGGTAGGTGTATCTTTACTGCGAGACCAGTCCCAGCGACTGAAATTTTGGGGGGTCCCAACAAGTCCAGCTGCATCAACCTCATTGTTATCAATAAACCATGCTGACAAGTTGGTACAAACCACCTACAAGGTCCTTGGACACAGGGTTCCAAAGTGATACCAATCATACCTATTGGTGCCACACTGGGGCACTTTTCATTTCAGTAGAACAGCACAGATACATTCCAAGATTGCTGGAATTAACCCTCAGAGCACACCAACACATGAAGGATCTGTCTAGTGAGAACGCCTCTGCCCCTTGGCTCGGCACTCTACTCCTAGAAGAGGTTGACACAGCCGAGGGAATGGTGGAGAGTAGAAACTCGAGATGGAGAAAGAGAAAAGAAGTTGGCCACACCTATTTTTTCTGAAGCATGTGTGACAGTAAGAAGAGCCTGTTTAACAAGTACGAAATAAACATTCTCAGTGATAAGAAGGCTGTAAGTCCTAAGTTATGTGAAAGTGTTTTATTTTTCTTAGTAGTATTCAAAGTAAAAATGAAATGTGGTAACAGAGCCAAAAGATAATGTTAAAATAGAAAACTAAAAGAGTAACATGTATAAGTAAATATAAAACCTAGATTTTTGAAAAAATTAAAAATGCATATACATAGTTCAGATGGGCCAATAAACATTTGAAAGGATGCTCAATGTCAATAATCATTAGAAAAATGCAAATTAAAACCACATTGAGATATCACATCACATCTGTCAGAATGGCTATCATAAACAAATCAACAAGCAACAAGTGCTGGTGAGGATGTGGAGAAGGGAATGCTTCTGTAGTGCTGGTAGGAATGCAGACTGGTACAGCCACCGTGGAAAACAGTATGGACGTATGTCAAAAAATTAAAAATGAAACTCCTTTTTGACCCAGTGATTCCACTTCTTGGAATTTATGCAAAGAAACCGGAAACACTAATTTGAAAGAGTATATAGACCCCTATGTTCATTGCAGCATTATTTATAGTTGCCAAGATATGGAAGCAGCCCAAGTGTCCATCAGTAGATGAGCGGATAAAACAAGTATGGGACATTTACACAATAGAACACTACTCAGAGGTTACAAAAAGAAAGATTTTATCCTTTGTGACAGTATGGATGAACCTGGAGAATATTATGCTAAGTGAAATCTAGTCAGAGAAAGACAAATGTCATATGATTTTATTCATATGTGGGATCTAATGAACATACTGAACTGTGGGGGCGACTTTGCCCTCAAGTCCCCCCCCCCCCATCCACCACGGATGAAAGTAACATTGCCAAGACATGATCTACTTGGGGAGGAGAGGTGGCCAATCTCTCACAGGAAAAGGGCCAAGAGCCCCTTCCTCAATGGCTTTTATTGGGTTGTAATACACAGGAATATAGGTGGCAAGGATCAAACAATAGATAACATTTCAAAGAAATCTGAGGGCTTAGTATGAGTCAGAGTCTGTCAGGAAAGGGGGGTTACAGAAACTTTGGGAGACATACTTATTTCCTGTTCAGACCCTTACCATATGAATGAAAGCACTCTTAGCAAAGCTGGCTTCACAGGACTTTAGGAATTCTTTCTTATGCCCAATCACCCTGGATCCCGCTCTAGCCATCAAGAGGATGCACCGCCTCCCCCATCACAGGTTTTCAGGCTTAAGTGGATTAGAGCCAGGAAGCACTTCTCCCAGATGGACATGGGGATCCAGGCTATGTCAGAATAGCCAGGGGGCGAGGGTCCATCACTCCCTCTTTGTTGCAGCTGCCCCTGAGTCCTTCCATGATGGCCTCCCAAGTGATTGTGTCTTGCTTAGGTTGCCCCTCCTCTGAGGAGTCTTACCGGTCATGGACTATTGATCATGCTTTGGGGGCAGGGGGATGAAGCAGAAGCAGCGTTTGCTACCAGAGACAAGCTTTGTCTCCTTAGTGGCTCACGTTCCAGAGGTCGCTCACTCAGCCTTAGCCATGGGGGGCAGTTACAACTCCTGAAATCAGGCAGAGTGGTTCCTAACACTGAACTAATAAGCAAAATAGAGACAGACTCACAGATAGAGGGCAGGCTGACAGCTCTGTGGGGGTTGGGTTGGAAGGTTGTGGGCAACCCCTCCTGAGCAAAAAAGAAAGAGAACTCATGGACACAGACAACTGTGTGGTGATTGCAGGGGGAGGGGGTAGGTGGAGGTGGAAGAGAGTATAGGGGGATAAATGGAAATGTAAAAAATACAATAAAAATAAACTTAAAAAATAATGTATACACAAACTTTTAATTAGTGTGATTAAGGAAAAAAAGCACGAGTGCAAAACTATACAAGATTAGGAGTAAGAAAGCAGAGCTACAGAGAAGGCAGATTAAAACAGTAAGAGAATATTACATGCAACTTATTGGTAACCTGTTTGAAAATCAAGAATAGAGTTAGCAAACTTCGTATGATTCTACACCTAGAAAGAAACAAAAATTCTAGTTTAAAAATTTCTAGAATGAATAACAAAACTCTATAATGTTGGACATAACTTTCCTTTATTCTAGAAATAAGAACCTAGAAATGGAAATAGAAAAGCATTTTATTTATGACACCAAAAAATTTTTAAATGTGGATAACAAAAATACAGAACCTATATGAAATAAGTGATAATACTAGATGGAAGGCTATAAATTAACATCTGAAAAGAAATGGAAAAACTTATGTTCATGTGTGGAAGAGTTAATATTGTACAAAATCAATTGTGTCAATATTAATATATGAGTATAATTCCAATTAGAATTCCGGTGAGGGTTTTGGGGGGGGATAATTGAGTGTGATGATCTTAAATTTTATACAGGAGAAAAAAATACTTATGAACAGCCAGTAAAAGTGTAAAAAGAAGCTTAGCGAGGAGGCATCTGCTTTTCTAGTTATTAAAACTCTAAAAAGCTACCATAGTAAATCAGGGTGTGATACCAGCATAGGAACAACTATATAGATTACGGCGCAGATGGACAACTCAGAAACAGATCTCGTTTTATATGAGAATTTTTATATCAAAATGTGATATTTCAGTTCAGTGTAAGAATAATGATTTACTTACTAAATAATGTGAGTGGGACAGGCACTCCATCTGGAAGAAAATTGAAGGGGACTTTTATCTAACATCACTTATAAAAACAAATTCCAAGTAGGTGAAAGAAATGAGACTTGTAGGGTCTCTTTAAACTAGTGGGTGTCATATCTTGATACTCTGCTTTGGCTACCGCATGTCGAGTCACCCTGTCCAGGACCATCACAGGATGAGCGAAGGCCTTCAACACAACGGAGGAAGAGACAAGGAGAACAGAGGCTGAGTCGGCAATGGGGGCTGTCTGCTAAAGAGAAGCAGCTGGAGAAAGACAGGAGAGAGGGGGAGAGGGGGAGGGGAGGAAGAAGGGGAGGGAGAGGGAGAGATTGAGAGAGTGAGAGAGAGATTGAGAGAGAGTGAGAGAGAGAGAGAGTTGGTTTTTGCTGCAATATTTTTGTTGCAGTCTGGCATCAGTTGCTGTTACTACAAGACAGGATGGCTTCTGGCCAAGCCTTTACTGTTATACCTGCAACTGCCCTGGAAGGACAGGAAGACTGACTTCTGTCTCAGACACTGAGGGGTAAAGGGTCCAAATGTCATGTCTAGGAACCCTCCAGTCTTTCTAGAGAAGCTCTTTCACAAAAAGGAAAAGAAATGTAATTACTGCTGCCTTTTTTTCCCCTACTTAAGTACTTTGAAAAAAAGTGGAAATAAAAGCCAAAACGCTAAGCAGAAGGCTGACTGCTTTCCCCATTTACTTTTGAGGGACATCAAACAGATGTGGGGGTCACTCATGAGCAGTTAAAGGCCATAGGATAGTTGCTTTTGAGAGAAGTCCTATTCTGGTGTTTCAGCATGCAGTCCTGAGAGACGGCCAGGCCAGGTCTCACCTGGGAGAAGCAGTTTCCGTGGGAGGAGAGGCAATCAGAGGCTGGAGGAGCAGCTGACCAGAACGGAGGGCCCAAGGGACAAAAGGAGCGCTCAGCGTGTGGTCAGGTCCCAAGGCGAAGCAGTGTGGCAGCGGCAGATATCCACTCAAAGCACTGGGAGAGGCTGGAAGGGCTCTGCAGGTGCAGGTAACTATTTTCTAGGCCAGAGAGATGTTACTGAAGGACGGATAAGTGAGGACAGAGCCAAAAACAAACCCGGTATGTTCAAGGCCACTCTTGGGGGTTCTCTGTGAGAACCAGTTCTGCCGTGTGTCTCCGGTTTCCTCAACCACACCAGCTCCGAGGATGTTCCAAATGTGAAGTGCTCAGGGCCGACCACCTGTCAGGAACATATTTGTGGTCAAATAGACCCAATCTGGAATCCTAAGGTCAGTACCAGGTCTCAGACCTTGAACCACATTAACACACACCCAAACCTGAAGCTGGCATGAAAAGGAAATGTTTTGTATAAAATAAGAAAAAGCTTTCTGTGTGATGCTTTAGAAATTATTGGCTACTGGAAATTCACTTGACAGTTTGGTAGGATTTTTTGGCAGTTTTCCTACCTGTTCAGGATTTTTTGTAAGGTGAGCAAATCTAATTTACAAATGGCTTTCAGGTGTGATGGAATTTTTGCGAATACCAAACCAAACAATTGAGGTTAAAAGAATATTGTATTCTGGCAGTAAACTAGCAGTGATTTGAATCTTGTTGGTTTCCTTTCCCATTTGGGAGTCAGTGATTTTATATTCTGACCTCAAATGTTTTTGTAGGTCCATGAAGAACTCACATGCTGTGGGTGCTGAGCCGAGAGTGCCCAATGGGAAAAGTAATTTCCTAGCATTGCAGACCCAGCGCATTTGTAACTTCTTATCTAGAGGGGGTCTAGGTGCTGTAATGAAAAGGGAAAGGACGTCCTAGAGGCTGTCTTTGAGCTCTGGCTTCTTCGTTCATCCTTGATGCTTCTTTTAGTGTCTTCCCCCACTACCTCCTTTAGGTTTCACCCTGTGCATTGAAACCTGTGCATCGCCTTACCTGCCCCCCTACCCGCCCGATGGCCACAGACCCTGGCTATCAGGCACACTGATCTGTGTTACTAAATTTCTCATTGGTGGGCTGAGTCATTCAATTTTACATCCTCTTGAACAGGAAGGTTAGCAAATATGATTTGAAGGTGAGAAATAGTGGATAAATTCTTTGTATCCACCAATGGCCATCTTCCCTTCCCAGGTCACATGGCTATGGGCAGGGGCCATCTCCAGTGGCCTTCTGGTGAAGGTACTCCTATCTGGAAATCCTCCCTGTGGCCCCCCTCCTCATTCCGGCAACAGCCTCTGGTCTTATCCCTGTCCAGAGAGTGGACCATGGAATGAGGGGGGAAGGAAATGGAGAGCAAATATCAGAAACCTGATTATCCAAAGGCCTTATCAGACTTGCTACTCAGACTATGGTCTGAGGATGAGCAACAGTTGTACTATTATCTGGGGACCTGTTAGAAATGCAGAACCTCAGGCTCCACCCCAGGCCTGTTTGAATACAGCCTTTAGGTATATTAGTGTGAACACTGAGGTTTGAGAAGCCCCACACCAAATATTACCCTGGATGTCTCTTATGTACTCAGGGCCCAGGGGGCTGAATCTAACAAGACCATCAGCCTCCACAGCTGATGGAGTGTCCCACTCTGGAGGTCCTGCTCTGGGTTTCTGGCATGTCTTAAATATATTCAATAATTTCATTATAAGACATTTATTGTCTATTATATATTTTTTCTGATTCCTCCCATTTAAACTATGAAACAAGTATTATGTCAACTCATTTCCTATCACCTGGCAGCTTTTAATGAGCTTAAAATAAATTTTGGCTTCTCTAGACTTTAGTTTCCTCATCTGGACAGTGCAGGGGCTGGGCTTCACCTCAGACATGGCTTCCAGACTTACATTCTGGACTCTGTGATGGGCCTAAAAGAATCAGAGCTTCCAAGTTGAGCAGTACCGTGGAAGTCATCTAGCTTCACAACTTTCTCCCCACATCTTGCCTCATGAAGCCCTCACTAAAGTATAAGTTCCATTAGTCACACCTGCATAAAATGATTGTCCAACTTAGGTAAGATATTGCTAGTGACAGAGAATCTAAGACCTTTGCAGTGAAGTTATTTTGTTTCTAGAAGAATATCCTATATTTTTAGAAATGTATTCATATATTTTTGAGGCTACATAGTTAAAGTAAAAGAAGATAGATAATGGACTAAGATAGAACTGATCTCCAGTTCCATGACAGCCACTAATTAATTGACTATGTGAGTTGAAGAGACTCTAAAATGACCCCATGACCCCCGCCTCCTAATATTCATGCTTCACTATGTAATTTTCCTCCCTTGAGTGTAGGTGACCTACTTCTAACAAGCAGAATATAGTACAGGAAACAGCTTGTCACTGGTCTGATTTGTTATATTATGTGGCAAAAATGATGCCGCTCCCATAATTATGTTATATTATAAAGCTTTATGTCACTATCAGACTGTCTTGTATGTCCAATGCTCACTTTGAAGAAGCAGTCTATCCCTGGTTTGGCAGCCACAGGGAAATCAATTCTGCCAGCAACTTGAGGGAGCTTGGAAGTGGTCCCTCCTCCAGTTGACCCCTCAGAGGTGAGCCTGGCTCTCACTGACACTCGACTTCAGTGCTGCAGGGGGCCCAGCCCAGCCCCTCCTGGCCTCCTACTTTCAGAACCGCAGTGATAAATGCGTGCTGCTTTGAGCTGTTACTCGTGTTTCAGAAAGTACAGAGAGGAAGGTGGCATCTTGGCAGTAGTGGGAAGGGTGGGAATGGGTCAATGACGCAACCTTGGATACAAGTAGGGGAAAACTCATCTGCTAACAATGGGTTGAGTGACACAGATGTTTAATATCTCACGTAACCAGAAACCAATCTTAACGCTTGGTTAAGAAAGTGGTTCCGTGCTGTCATCAAGGGATTAGGTCCTCTCCCCCTTCCTTCTGTGTCATCTTCAGCATGTGTCTTTGTCCTTCAGGTAGCCTCCTCATGGGTGCAGGGTGGCTTCAGCAGCTCCAGGCATCACCAAGCCCAGCAGTGGAAAAGACATCTTTCTTTTTTCCTTATGCATCTTTGTTTTTAAGGTCTCAGAAAACGTGTTCCCTCCCTGTCCTATCTCTTCATATATCATTGGTCAGGACTGGGTTACACACGCCCCCTAAACCAGCCAATGGGAAAGAGCAGAGTTCATCATGCGGAGGTTGGTTAAGATTCCTTAAGGTGGAGGAGAACCAAGTCTCCTCTGAAGCACAAGGCCCCCTAAGACATGAAACCATTTAGGCTTCTGTCAGCCAGAAAAGGCTGAGGAGGGCAACTGACAAGGTGGGCATTCTCTTTGGGTACCCAGACTTGTCTCTGTTTTCAAATAGAAATCTGTAAGTGGCTACTCTGTCTAGAAATGTGAAATTACCCTGCACAGATTCTCAAGCACTTTAATGGTAGTTACGTGTGTGCTTGGGGCGGAAGTTAGTCTGGACATACTGTGTTTTATCAAATCCAAGAAACCATAGAGTATAAAATTTACCATTATTTTATAAACATCTAAGAGAAAAAAGTTATTTTAAACTCTGACATAATGTCTTAACAGCAGTTCTGCATAGCCCTGTAGTTGGTAATGCTAGTCTCTTGCGCTTTGAAATTTCTTCCATCTTTTCTGAAAAAACTTGGCAATTACTCCTGCTTTTAGTTGCACTGTTTGATGTGGGGCCAATGTAAGTGCTTCATTTTTGGTGGATTTTTTCCCCTTTTTTAGGCCTTGAAAGCAGTTCATTGTTGCTCTGTGAGAAAGTAAGAAATTGCAGTTGTTCGTGTAACAACAAATATTTGTTTCACAAATGTCAAATTTACGCCCACTCTGCTGTTTCTTTTAGTATACAGAGTAACTCATTGTTTGAATGCCACAATAGAGGATAATCTTTCGAGAGGCTTTTAAACGGGCATTGAACCTCCACATGGGTTGTTGCAACCATGCCTTGAACTCAGCTGGAATAATGACACTGTGAACAGCTGTGACCAAGCCTGCCATGCAGAGGCAGGGATGACTGTACCATGATTGCCTGGATTCTAAGGCTCATTATGATTTCAAAGATGGTAAAATGTGGGGGGAAAGGCTTGTCTTAGAATCCATGAAACGTATGTTTAAATAGCACAATAGTCTGTGGCTTAATCAAGACTGCTGATGGCCTTGTGAGCAGGGCACAGCAGTGTACTCGAAATACAGGGGAGGCTGGTCAGTCGTGCAGTGAATGGTTCTAATCACATCAGGGACGTTAAGCAAAGCTCTTTGCTGAGCTGGCTGCTCAACACGAGTGTTCACCACCTGCGCTTGTGACTTTCTTATTGCTACTTGGACAAACGCTTGTGTCGTCTGTCACTTCCTGTATTTGTTTTCTGCTTCACTGCACTCTTTACTAAGGCAATACGATTTTGCTAGACAGGAAGGTGCGTACATACCTGCATGTGTGTGTATGTGTATAAGTGAGAGAGAGAGAGAGACAGAGAGAGAGAGGAAAAGAGAAAGGGAGGGGGTGGGAGGAAGAGTCAGAGATAGACTTGATAGTTTTGAGTATAAACAACTACTCATCTTTAGAAAAATTAGTCAGTCATTTGAAATCAAAGAGGAAAACACAAGCCGTTGGTGGGATTCTGTGGAAGGGGTCCATCTGCCCTGTTTCCCCCAAGGACCTGCACCTGAAGACCAGAAACCGTGGAAACAAACCCAGGGCCAAGACCGTACCACCCTGTAGAGATACGGATTCCCAGGGAAAAGAATGAAAAGAACAGAAAAGCTGTGGGAGAACCGTCTCGTCTGAAATCAAGCCAGTGAAAAGGCACTTTCTCTTTTAATGATTTACTGTAGAAAATATGCCCTTTGGCAGAGCTTCCCTCTGCCTTGAAGTTTGTTGTTCTTCAGCATGTTGGTGCCTGGCCCACCCACCCTGCACAACTCTCTGCCATGTGGCAGGAACCATAGTGAAATGCCAGCGTGTGTCTGTCACCTTCAGAAAGGAACGACTGGGCTCACTGACATCTGTTCCCCATGGGGCCTTTTTGTCCCCCAGCACAGGCAGGCTGTGGCTGAGGCAGCTTCTGATTCAATTTTAGTAAAGTAAGAGTCTCTTTTTGCTTCTCCTAGCTCCCAAGTCATTGTTTCTTTTTCCAATGTTCATATTTAGAAATTTCACTTCTTGTCTTGGTAAACAGCAGGAGAAAAGACATGTTCTTTCTCTCTTGCTCTTTTCTTTTTGGGGGAAGACTGTGATATTAGGCCGTCACTCATTACACATGTGTGCCTGTAATCTGACAGAACTAGGTTTAAAACCTGACTCCTCGACTTACTACCATATTCCCAGGGGAGAGTTTGTTAACCTCTCCAAGTCCAGTGTTGCTTATTGGAAAATGAGGGTAATAAGTGGGAGACGGCTCCCCAGTTGTTAGAGGATGAAATGAGGTCACACCCAGGCACAGCAGTGTCTGGAGCCCGCTAACTGGGCGATAGGTGGTAGCCAGCACTGGTGTGTTATGTGCATGCATTTGTGGGGTCTTAAGTTCCTCATCCATCCTTACAGATTCCATCACTGTGGGCCCGAGGGTTCCTGATGGGAGGTGTCCGCCTGTGACCATGTTCTCAACTCACAAACACGCTTTCTCAGACGGCCGCATCCACCCTGTACGTCCGGTTTCAGATTTCCACTGCTGGCCAAGCATCTGTCCCCAGCCCCTGGTTTACAAATTCACCTGCTGACTGGACCCAGCTTGCAACTAACACTACAACTGGACCCACTGTCCCCTCCCCAGATGTGCTTTCCCTTCAAGGTGTCTCTCTCAGCACCGTCCCCTACTTCCTCTCCGCCTTTCCATCTCTGCCTGCTCTGCTCCCCGATTCCTCATTCCTGTCCCGATGCCCTTTGGTTTCCACAGTTTTTCTGTAATGAGCCTTCCTCATTGTCCTCTTCGTTTCCATTTTCTCCGTCTTCCAATTCATTCTTCATTCTGTTGCTCTTATCTACACACCACACTGTTTAATACTTGTGGTAACTCCACATTGTAAAATCCAAACTACTGAACAGGGTCAGACATCCTTCCTGATTTGGTCCGCCCGCTTGCTTGTCCAATATCTTCCCTTTGCCTTCGAATTCCCCACACTCCAGCCACATGAAATGCTTGGGACACTTGTCTTGATCGATGGGCCATTCTTAGGCTTTGCACAAACTCTTCCATCTATCTGGAATGCAATTACGAAGGTAATTTTTTTTTCATTTTTTTCATTGGGTCATTTATTTTAGTTCAGTTGACACTTCGATAAAACTTCTCCTGGCTGTAGCCTCCAATCTGAGTTAAATTTCCCCCCCACCCCACCGTGTACACTGTATCTTAGGCACTCCTTAATAACAACTCTTGCCACATTCCTTGAGCGAAGGAAATTTTCTACTAAGCCCTGCATCCACCATACCTAGCTTTGAGTCTAGCACACAATAGAATTACAATGTTTTCTGAAAGAGTGAACAGAAGAATGGAAGAAATGGATCATTTTGACAGGAATACATCTAGGAGGTAGATAGATGGTCTTCCAAGACATGGCATGTACATCTCAGTCTTGCCACAGGGCACTTGATGTTGTGAGGTGAACTGCCTGTGTGCCACCTCAGTTATCTGCACGTGGAGAGAACTCCGGTCGCCTATTGTGCTCCCCAGAATCAAATAACATTGCCCACTAGGGTCGGGTCCCTGAGCCTGGGAGGAATTAACCAGCCTCCTTCTGTTCTGACGATGGAGGTCACATAAAGCGTTTAAGTCCACCTTCTCAGCCACTTGACCTAGGAGTACCGGAGACTTTGGGGGGTGGTGGTGAATGTTACGGGATGTCAGCCCTGACTCCCAGTCTTTCTCACTGGAGATGATTGTTTAGTTTTTACGTATCAGTTTTTACTGTCAAAGGGCCCTGGAGGGGTTAATAACACATTTTCCACCTCCCTTTCTATGCTTATTTCCTGTTTCTCTATAACAAAAAGACATTTTGACAATGCATGAAGATATCTGTAGATCTGGGCTGGCCTTTGAAAGCTTGTGGGTTTTCATACTTTTTAGCAGATTGTTGAGGCTTCTGAATCTCTAATTTGTCCTGAAGGTATTTCAGTTCTGAGACACTCTGATCAGCTTAATTCTCCAGCTATTTTTTTTCAGCCTTCTGAGGGAATTTTAACACATCTATACCTAGTTTGGTGCACTTTGAATATTTTTGTCTCATTTCTGTACATAGAGAGTGAAACAGTAGGGAGGAGGGTGAAGGCAGCCTTCATCGGGAAGGCTTGCTCTCTCTCCCACTGACAACTTCTATGGCTTGTTTTTCTTTTTTAGTTAGTTATTATGGGTAAAATGTAACTTTTAGATGAGAATTGATGCCTTTTGTTTCTTTAATGGGCCTCGGGTCTTTTAAATGCCAAGAAGGTCATGGCCATTCTTCGGGTCTTTTAAACGCCAAGAAGGTCATGGCCATTCTTCAAGTGGTTAAATTTGACAAGAAGGTTAACAGATTAATCCCAGGTCATACATCAAATAGTGTCAGAATCTGGGAACAACAAAGACCCGGGCCCTGGCATGCTGTCACTACAAGATTTTGCTAACTGTACTCTGATCCTTTATAGTTCAGGTGACACACTTGCTTTATCAGTCACTGTCCTTGTTTGTGACGAGACAGTTATTTTTTCCCCATGAGCACAGGAGATTTGGCCTCCTTTAAAGCTGACCTCATAAACTTGTCATCCTCAGGTACCCAAGACAAAACAAATGGAGCTTACGGTTCCTAGGCTTGCAGGTGTTTTTCCCCAGGTGCCACCAGCCTGCGTATGAATCAGAAATAATGACCCAGAGTGATGTTCCAAGAACCAGAGTGTCTTCAATGCAGTGGTTCTTAACTTGGCTGCATGTTCAAATGAAAATTCCAGTTCTTAGGCCCCAACCCTAGAGATTTGTATTTAATTGATTTGGGGTGAGGCTCAGGCATGGTTATTTTTTTAAAAATTCTCCTTGAATGATTTTAATGTATGAATGGGGTTAAGAACCAGTGTTTTTGGCTCTTTTGCTGATGCTGTGAGGAATCACTTCATTCTTAAAACCAGGCTTTGTAGAGCCATGGCCAAATGGGTCAAAACTTTGCTCTATTTTTAATGCAAGCCACATTTATTGTACTCTGCAAATGCTGAAGAAAAAATGTTGGTGTATCCTTGGGAATTACAGACATACTATAATGTCTCTGTAAGTAGGCCGAGAAAAACAAAGCAAACTGAGGCACTCAGGAGTCTTCTAAAGCACTTGGACAGGTGAACTCTGATTAGAACAAGTTGGGATGCCATTGGAGTGAGTATAATTATGCCTCTTGAACCTGTCAGATGTTCTTGAGATAAAACAATTTATTTAGTCTTTCCAGAAAGTTCTTTGTAAGAAGGAAACTCAGTACCTTGGAGAGACCTGCAGAACTGCCAGGGATCAAAGACTGAGTACCACACGAAATGAGTGACTTTTCCAGTGTGGCTTTCAGTGAGGCCTGCGCAGTGATGTGATCAAGAAACTGTGTGATTTTTCGATTCTTTTTTATTTTTACTACTCAATTTCAGAACACTCTTTGAACAACAAGGCCCCACAAGCAAGGACATTAACGGCAGCCCTCTGCCCTCCTCTGTGTCCATGCCGGCCTGTCCAGGGTAAGCAGCAAGGCTGTGTTGTTTGACCCCAGGTCATGATTCACACTCTAAAATTGTGAGCTGTTCTAAAGTGTCGTAAAAGAAGTGAATCATGGGTATTCTAGAGACTGTTTTAGAAGGCTGACGGGAATGTGGTGATCCACTTGCTCGTAGGCAGACAGGGGGAGAACTGTAAGCAGAAATGCCATGTAAAAATTATGTTGCTCCTCTCATCTCTAAGGCCTGCTACCCTGGCCCAGAGTCATGCTGCCCACTTAACCCAGGGCCCCATGCCTTAGGTCCACTGGAAGGTCTCGTTTCTCTAGCATCCGTGTCTGCTTCTTTTAAACTTAGCACTGTGGTTTTTCTTCAGCAAACTACATATTACCCACTCAATCCATGGAATTCATGTAGGAGCTGTTACTAACCCTTTCCCCCTTCCCATCTAATATCCATATATCATAGCTCCAAGGGTAGACATATTTCCAAAGCCTGGCCAATTAGCATGTCCATCCCCTTGGCCTTAGGGACTGTTACAGGGTCGGGCACCTTGTCCAAGTGGGTCCAATGATTTCTAGCCCAGGGATTTTGTTATTGAGAAAGAGGCTCCCTCTGGCCATTGAGTTTGCTAAGCTAGTGAGCAGGGCCACCATGAAGAGGGAGGCTTCTTGAGAAAGAGAAACCAAAGAGAAGAAAGCAGAGTCAAGACGTCACATGACACACTTCTTGAAAATGTGTTTTGAGTATCTGTATCTAGTCATACTTACCAGATGCGCCCTCTGGACTTTCCTGTTATATTAATCAGCAAATTCCTCACCCAACATTTTGCTCCTTACGCTTGTTAAGGGAAATCTAAGCCTGTGAAAGTCTTAAGCTTGTTAAAGCTGTACTTCTGTCACTCCCAGGATCTTTTCATAAGGGCCGCTGGTGAATAGCTTCCTATGTACCCCAGTGTCCCAGCCGATAAAACTAGCCTGTCCTACTTCCTTAGGGAGCTCTTTGGCAGTGGTGCACAGCGAGACCAGCCAACTCACTCCCTGTGAGTCTGTCCTGACAAGCTAAGGGGAGAGGGCTGGGGCCTGACTCAGATAAACTGCAACATTTGACAGCATTTTTCTGGAGCCCATTGTTCCCCAGTAGAGTGACTGTAAAGAGCACAAGGAAGGAGGGCCTGGGAAGACATCATTAGTGAGCATCTTCTACAGGAAGGTACCGTTGGTGCTTCACATATGTGACCTCACTCAATTGTTACACAGTCTTGTGTATATTATTACCTCTGTTCACAGATCATAGAGTGAAATCAATAACAGTAGTGTGTATTGAGTGCTATATCCCAGTGCTATCTATAGTTTCACTTCATCCATTACAATCATAGAAACCTACAAGTCAGAGATCGTAGTCTATGTTTTGTAGATGATGAAACCAAGGTTCAGAAGTGTTACAAAATGTCAAAAGGTGAAAAGGTTAAATTCACCATTATACTGCTGAAAAGAAGACAGATCTGAACTTAGACCCAGCTGGGAAGGCAAGCTTGATATGAAACAGATCTTCATTTGCAGGCTTGCGATGGAGCTGCCTAGGGAGATATTTGGGCTAAGGAGGCCCTCTCAGCATGTCTGACATTGAAAGGGGAGACACTGCACAGGAGTAGATTGTGCATGGTGTTGACCCTGAGCTCCCCAGCTCAGGCCCTGGCATAGTAACCACCAGCTTCAGTTGGGAGCTCTGGTCAGGTTACTTGCTTTATAAGATCTAAAGGAGTTCTCTCCCTAGGATTGCATCAAGACACAAAAAATGAGTAATTAGAACACAATGCAGAGCACAGCTTTCATCAGCTTATATATTGTAAAATAAACCCACACAGTTCCTAATCATACTGGCTGCTCCTCGTATTTGAGCATCTGGTGTTGATTACTAGTTGCTAATATGTGGCCCTGGCTGGGATCAGGGGCTGTTTGTGGGTCCTAATAGTATTCTCTTTTATGTTGTGCCAGTGCTAGCCATGCTGCTGATCTGTGCTAATGCTCTGCAGTGATTTACATTTATCTGTGCCATCTCCTAAGCCACAGTCCACGTCCAAGTGAGAAAGTGTCATCTCAGTCTTAGAAGGCAGCCACTTGGAACTCAGTGTGCAAGGCTGATCAGTTGCATTTCAGTTGCGCCGTTTACTCCTGCTCCAACCATTAAATGAATTGACAAGGAGGCTATGAGGCTGAGATGGCTCTGATGCCATGGTGGCTTTCATAGGCAGAGCCAAATCTAAGCCTGTAGATGCCTCAAGCCTGGTGAAATCAAAATGCCAGGAACAACCAACCACAAATACCAACTAGGCTTTAAACTATGGCCAAGCCAACAATTTTCACTCTTAGCTTCTGCACCTAAGTCTTTCCCCAAGCAGCTGTTAGAACATTCCTAACTAATTAGAATTGACTTTTACTTAGATAAACTCTTAAAAAATTTTAATACACCACAATTTACCTTTTAACACCATGCATGGCTATAATGCTTGGGGTAGGCTGAACAATGGCTCCCACAAGGCCCCTGTCCCGATGCTTGCAACCTGTGAGTGTGTTACCTTACATGGCAAAGGGCCATTAATGTGAGTTAGTACTTAGAGATTCTGAGTTGGGGAGAGCATTCTGGTTATCCAGACAGGTACCCTGTGTCCACAGGATCCAGGAGAATGAGGAGGCTCAGAGTCAGGAAGGTGCTCTGATGACAGAGGTGAGAGGTAGGAGGGATGCTAGAAGCGTGATGAACTAAGGAGCTTGGCAGCTGCCCGGAGCAGAAAAAGGCAAAAGAAACAGACTTGCCTCTGAGCCTTCAGAAAGACCAGCTCAGCTGCCACCTTGGCTTTAGGCCAGTGAGGCTGGCTTTGGACTTCTGACCTTTAACACTGCAGGATAAGAAGCTGTGTTGTCTTGATGCAACTGAACTTGTGGTAACTTGTAACAGCAATCTTCCACACCAAAGTTCAAGTGCTGGAGGGACTGTTTTTCCAGCAAATGCCTTCTGTAAATACGTGTTGCTTGGTGTTTCAGTATCATGTTTGCCAAGATGTACAAATGACTTCCCCTGAGCCACCTGTGTGGGTTTCCTGGCTCCTCCGGCTTTAAGAGGGGAAAGAATACCTTTTCGTTTGTGTGCATCCTCAGAATGCTCTCTTTACTTACAAAGCCTGAATTCTCCACTTGCTTCCGGTGCCGCACCAGTGATCACCTGCCCTTTCCCCCACCCCCAACCCCCGCCAGAGCAACTGCTGGTAACAACTGTCCACTTGCTCTATCACTGGGATTTACTGTGATAAGAAGAGTTCTTGTCAGTCATCTAATACAAAGTTAACCATTTAATTCACGCTAGTGTTGTAATTCGAAGATAGCAGTGGCAGGCCAGCTTCCACTGGGTTAGTGGGGCCCGGAGGGTGGTGAGTTCATCGCGGGACTGAGCCTCAGCTGGACACAAGGGTGACTTCACTTGAAATGTGACTTCAGCGTTATTGGAGTCCATTAAACTCAGAAGAGGCTGATGATTAAACTGGATTTTATACATTCATAATTGGGCATATTTAATGCTGGTGACTGGTATTTATACTTGCCATTGGGGAGTCTTCTTCCCTTCACTAGGGATGAAGAATTATCACCAGAAGCTTGCTTAGTAGCCATGAAGTCAGAGCAAAGGGGAGTAATAATATATGAAACAGTTTTGGGTGGATTTAATTCAGAACAGCTGTTTTTAAAAGAGGCACTTTTTAAAAAAGAAATATTTGGTGAAGTCTAGTATGTGGAAGTTATAAAGGAAGAGCTATTCGAGAGGCATCGGGGGTAGGGGTCCCTCCTCCTCACCCATGGTAGCCCTGAAGACCCCTGGAGAGCCAGCCTGGCTCTGTCAGACACGGGCCTGGCGCGTCAGCCCTGTGCCAGGGCAGAGTAAACCTCCTCTCGACTCCAGCCTTATCTCTGCCACCAAGACTGATGATGGGGTTGCTGACCTTCCCCAGGTACTCCACTCACTCTTGTGTTCCAGAGTCTGTTTTGGAACTGGGGACAATACAATTGATTACCACTTATTTTTCTAAATTACAACTGCAGTTTGGTTTTGTTGCTTTGAAATTAATACCCGGGTCCCCTTGATTGAGTTTTCAATATTCCCAACCTCTTCAGTCACACATTTAAAATCTTTTGGTTTATTTGCACAGATGGCTGGACTCATGCATCATGTATGAGTTTTATAGGTGGTGTCCCAGAGAGCAGATTTATTCCTGAAGGTTTGCTGGGTACCACGGTCCCTCCTGTGCTGTATCCACATGTGTGATGAGAGTTTCATTTTGAGTGGGGCTGCCTAGTGTCCTGGTGGGAAACCCACCCACTGGCATAGCAAGGACTCCTGTGGAGAGACAGGGATCACATCTCCTTTCTTTCCACCAAATTTCTCATCGAGGATGGGGTTGTAAATGTTGAAATTGAATTAGAACTGTTAAAAATATACAAATTCATTTTTACAACTTGAAAAACTCAAGTCATGCTTCTCTGTTCTGCAACAGTGCAAAATCCCCGTGTTTTTCACCAATCTGGAACAGAAAAATACGATTTGAACATTCAGGTACAACTTGACTGATAACAGGGTGTCAGCCCCAGTATCTCTCTGTGGTCAGTGTAACTGTGCAAATTCAGCTTTCCTTGGTTTAGAACCCACGTTTCTTACCTTCCTTCAATCAAGTGCTATTTCAGATGTCAGTGGTTGGTTGTGACTTTTTCTTTTAATGGTGTTTAATGAACAACAATGCTGAAAAGATAGTTTTCTTTCCCTTCCTGGCATCTGTCAGGAGCTGTGTGTATGTTATGGCTTTTGGTCTCCCTCCTCCCGATCCCCATGGCCAGCTCTGCCTGCACCTGGTTTGGACTTCCTGTGAATGGTTAAGGATGCAAAACAACTGCACTGGTGCACACCAGTCACATGCTCCCTGTCTCCCACCACCAACGCTGGACACACACCACAGGGTTCCAAGTATTGTCCTATTATATCTCAGGGCATCAACATTTATTCAGAGACCCTCAGGTCCTGCCTTGGCTCTACAGAGGGCTCTTTGGCATGTTATGCAGCTGTGCTACCTGTCTTTATCACTTCAACTTGACCTACTAATGCTGCCCTCCACAGGATTGGCACAGTGTGGGAGATGCATCAGTGGGCTAATTACATGTGATGGAGAAAAGTTTATCCCACAGAGCAGGAGCTCTTTTGAGGTTAAAACCTTGATAAGTGCTTGTGAAATGCTGATGCCTGGAAAGAAAGAGCTAATAATTCTTCTGTCATTTCCAGGCCACCTGCGGAAGCCAAGTCTAGTGGGTGTTGGAGGGAGGACCTGTCATTGTAACAAGTGTGATGGCTAGAGGTCATCTTAACTGAGCTGCTAAATGGACTTGTGTGTAGTTTTTTCTTTTTAATGTGGATAGTTCGTTGTTTTTATGGCTGTACTTATTTCATCTTTCTTATAGCAGGCTGGGCTTGTTGGCACAGTCTGGTATTATAGACTGAAAATTACTAGGAGTAATTTTTTTTCTTCCAGTGGAAAGCCTCCCCTACTTTTTTCTAGGTTCTCAGTCAAAAATACTTAGTCTTACCTGGCTGGTGACAGGTGACGGGACTGCATTTGCTTGCAGCTTCTTGGCACGTGTTCCTCAAAACATTAGTATATAAGAATACCTAGGTGACCTAATCGCCAAAACAAACAAGCAAGCAAGCAAAATATAACCAGAGACATTGAAATTAAGAACAAACTGACAGAAACTAGAGGGGAGAGGGGAGAGGAAAATGGGTAAAGTGGGGACGGTTTTCAGGAACATCTACAAAGGACACATGGACAAAACCAAGCGGGGGTGGGGGGGGTGGAAGCAGGGGAGGGAGGTGGGGATGGCTGGGGTTGGGAGGAGTGGGGAGAAGAAATGGAGACAACTGTACTTGAACAACAATAAAAAAAGGAATACCTAGAAGGTATTTAAAATACCCATGGACCACCATATTAATAGAAGAAGTTGCAACACAATTCTTAGAAATGTAGCATTAAAACTGTACTCAAAATTAAAAACGATAGTGCTGTCTGAGTGAGTGACATAGCACAGTCTGTCTCCCTTTACTAATGCATCCATATCTGTGCAGAGATCCATGTACCATGTTGGCGCAGTGGGCAAGACTTTGAGCCATGGATGAGTTTCCCTATCCAGTGTAGTGCTTTGGTAGTTTGTACTTCCTTTAAGTCTGAAAATCCTAATTTATAGCTATATCTCTGGTAATGGAAAGCCATGTAGGATGGCGATTTTAGGTAGTTCTGGATATCAGAATAGAACACAACCCCAAGATTCCAGAGGGTGCTCTCATTGCTGTCTCAGGGCCTGCCCGCCCCTCTGTCTGTTAACAGGTGCTGCAGTGGAAAGAAGGATGTTTCAACAAGAAAGGTGGTGGCAAATGAATTCTTTATTTATTCTTTGGTTGTATTTGTAAGTTTTCTTCATATTCCTTTGTAACGTTTACATAGAGCTTTCAAATATGCCCATTAATAGACCATATGTTTCTGCCTCTCAGAAGAGAAGATCATTTTGGAAAATAGTCACTTCCAGGAATGGAGTTATCTGCATGGCAGTATGTTGCTTAAAAAATCTTGATGTCTTATTTCAACAATAAAAATATGTTATTTCACCTCTGGAGTGATAGGTTCAGGCTGTTGAAGACATTGAATATACAACTGTGATATGTAACTTGAGCAACACGGTTGAAATTTGTTATATAAATGGTCTCTAGTGGCATCCAGAGTCATGAAGTGAAATTATCAGCCACTTAAAACACTACTTGAGCCCCTTTCCTGTTGACAGGGTATTTTGGTGAGTCAAAGCACAGAAGACTTGCTGTCCTTTCACATGGTTGCTCTGAAAAACCATACACAATTTGATTTGATAGGCAACTTTTTAATGTGAAATTAAGATCATGGCTTAAAGTGCTCTCTACATGCCAATTATTCTTATATGTAGAAGATTCTAGGTCTAGCCCACCAGTCCCAGAGTAGGGTGGGAAGTGCAACAGGCCTAATCCTAGTGGTTTTGCCCCAGTGGGATCCAGCCTGGATCCCTAGGCCCCCAAATGATTCCCAGACACTTGAGCTAAATAAATGCTTATTGTTTGTGTTGCTCAGATTTTGTAGCTCTTTGTTATGCAGTAATAGCTTACCAAAATACCTTATTCCCAGCATTACCACCCTAAAGTCTATTTGCAACAAGGCAGCTGGAGTGATCTGTTTAGAAGTCAGATTTCTGCCCCTGAAAATTGGCTGTAAATGATTTTCCTTTCACTAAGACTAAAACCAAAATCTCCGTAAAAGCCCACATGAATGCATATTTGGCATAGGTACACAGTAATGCCCATTAGAAGGAGAAATTACAGCAAACAAGATGCACTGGGCCCTGTTAACTGCTCATTAGCTAACTGAACAGTAACTAAGGCCAACTGACCAATACCATCCATACCAGACAGGAACAAACTTTTAAAATAGAAGGATTCCTGTGAAAACCACAGTTAAGTTCTTTATACAGTTTGGATATCAGCCCCTTATCAGATGCATTGGTGAATATGTTCTCCTATTGTCTTTTTACTCTGTTGATGTTTTGTTTTGCTGTGCAAAAACTTCTTGGTTTGAAATAGTCCCATTTGTTATTTTTTTCTTTTATTTTCCTTGCCTGGGGAGATGTATCTAATTAAATATTGCTATGAGCAATGTCCGAGATTTTGCTGCCTATGTTTTCTTCTACAATTTTTATGATTTCAGCTCTAACATTTAAGTCTCTAATCCATTTTGAAGTTATTCTTGTATGTGGTATAAGAAAACTCAACATCAAAAAAACAACCCAATTAAAAAATGGGCAAAGGACCGGAATAGACACTTCTCCAAAGAGGACATACAGATAGCTAATAGACATATGAAAATATGCTCAACATCACTAATAATCAGAGAAATGCACATTAAAACTACAATGAGGTATCATTTCACACCTGTTAGAATGGCTACCATCAATAAATCAACCACCAACAAATACTAGCGAGGATGTGGAGACGGGAACATTTTTGCTTGTTGGTGGAAATGTAGACTGGTTCAGCCACTATGGAAAATGGTACGGAGACAACTCAAAACATTAAAAATGAATCTGCCTTTTGACCCAGTTATCCCACTTCTGGGAATATATCTGAAGGAAATATATTCACATATGTTCCTGAATATATTGGAACATAGGGGTTCAATGCAGTGTTACTTAACAATTACCAAGACATGGAAGCAGCCCAGGGGTCTATTAGTAGATGATTGGATAAAACAATTATGGGACATTTACACAATGGAGTACCATTTGGCCATAAAAAAGAAATTTTATCCTTTACAACAGTATGGATGGACCTTGAGAACATTATGCTAAATGAAATAAGCCAGTCAGAGAAAGACAAATACCACACTATTTCACTTATATGTGGAAGATAATGAACAAACCGAACTAACAAGCAAAATAGAGACAGATTCAGATAGAAAACAGGCTGAAAACTAAGGGGGAGGGGAGGTTAGGGGGTGGAATTATTGAGCAAAAAGGGAAAAGGACTCATGAACATGGACAACTGTGTGTCCATGTCCATGAGTCCTTGCAGGGGAAGGTGGGTATAAAGGGACTAAATGGTAATGGAAAAATACAATAAAAATATAACAAAAAATTGCAGTTAATATTTCATGACAGAATCAAATGGTTCTGCCACTTTATCTCTGGCATTGTCCACAGACCTTTTGACAGATAGTTAAAGACCGCCTGTTAACCAAGTCCCAAGCTTGAGAACGCTGCTGTGGCCCTGAGTCCTCAAAGTGTGGTCAGGGAATCAGTAGATCAGCATCACCTGGGAGCTGGCTATCACTGTAGGTCCCACCACAGAGCTTCAGAATCTGCATCTGCATTTGAACAAGATCTTCAGGGCATTTAAATGCACATTAAGGTTGGGAAGCACTGCTCTAGGCATCCTTCTTCTGATCAAGATGGATTATCAGGAGGGTGTACTTTCTAAACAAAGAACAGCAGCACTGCAGGTCTTGCAGGATGGCAATCCACACTAACTGAATTGTCAATCCCTGACAGAAGCAATTATCATCTCTTAATTTCCAGCTGGTGCAGAGGATGGGGACAGAGGTGGCTCTAGGTGAAGTTTTCACCAGGAAAAGGGATGCACTTGGAGACCCATAGCCAAGGTTGATGAGCCAACGTCGGACCAAATTCTAGTGCAGTTGTTATCTTAGGATCTCATGTTATGAAAAAGAGACAATTTGAGTGATTTGGTGAATGACGTTGCACAATCACAGGGCTTGAAGGGAGCAGTTATTTTTTCTTCTTTTGTTCAGGCAGCAGCTGTGGCTCCCTATAAATGATACCCCAAATGTGTTGCATGCCAGGGATTTACAACTTGATGATTCACGGGTTTTGTGAGTTAGTGTTTTTCTAGCCGAATGGTGGCCTCTGCACTGTGTGCAGGGATAGCCTGAGGGTTGAGAATTAGAACACAAATGATGGTACCGTCCCTGTCATCTCCTAGTTTCCTTTTCCCAATATATTTCTTATGGCCTCAGCAAACGTGATACCACCTGCAGGCCAGGTGGTATCACGCAGCCACTGCGGCTTACTCCTGCCTTTCCCTTTCCCTGGTATGTCCTCCTAGCCCCCTCAGCCTTTATAGCCCACCCCAACACTGCGTCCTTTGGGAAGCCCATGATGATTTTCTGTGTTGGATGGCACCTCTCCCTTCTAGGAGGTCCCTGTAATCTAGTGATTCTCAACACTTGTTGCACATTAGAATCATCAGGGGAAATTCAGGAAAGCCTGACATTCAGGTCACAGCCCAGATCAATTAAGTCAGAATTGCTGGGGGTGGGACCCAGGCAGCAGCAGTTTGTAAAGCTCTGAAGGTCTGTCCGACATTTAGCCAGGGGGGAGAAACACTGCTATAATGTTTTTCCTTTTAGGGTTCTTCTTAAACTCAACTCTGCTATGGATTACACAAGAGACTGCTGTTTTCATTTTACCCTATAGCCACATTGGTGCTCACCTCCGTGTTTCCCAACTGCCTGTAGCAGATGGCTCGGTGAGTCCGAACATTGTTTCTCCTTGCATCCTGGACCATGCGGTGGGGCCCCTGGGTGAGCACCGACCCCAATCAGAGGATGTGTGGTTCCTGCTGTTCTTGCGGCCACCATCATTGCCATCTGTGGATCTGGGCAGGGAAGGCCATGTCTATGTGCGCTGAGATTAGGACAGCAAAATCTCAGGTATTTCAGGGCCGTTGTTATTAAACAAAAGATTCTACTCTGCTAGAAGAAAGTGCACTTAAAGGCATAGATAGCTATAGAATTCGTTTTCTCTGTTCAGGAAGTTTCCAATTGAATTATCTATTGCTGCATAATGAATTATTGCAAAATTTAATGGCTTAAAAAAAGAGTAAACATTCGCTATCTTACAGTTTCGGTGGATCAGGCATTCTGGGGTGGCTTGTTCGGTGGTTCTGGCTCAGTCTCTCATGAAGTGGCAGCGAGACATCAACCAGCACTGCGGTCATCTGAAAGCCCGACTGGTGGAGAATTCACTCCCAGGGAGGCTCACTCACCTGGCTGAGCAGTTGGCGCCGGCTGTTGGTAAAGGACCTCAGTCCTTTGTCACACGACCTCCACATGACTGCTGTGTCTTCAGGACGGGGCAACTGATTTCCACCAGAGTGAGGATCCAGGAGAGGAGGCAGAATTTGCAATGTCTTTTATAATTATAGTTCGTTATCTCCACAGTATCGTACTGGCTACACGGGTCAACGTATGAGGGCACCACACAGAGGACGTGGATTTTATTCATTACAGGAGTGGTCATTTAAATGGTTCTCATGATTCTCTACACGGTGGGCATGGGATAGTGGGCTAACCCAATAACTCTTGGTTACTTGGATGAGTATTCATAAGTTTTGTTTTTCTCTGTCTCTGTTTGATTTCTTTCCTTTTGTCTTGTTATATGTCCTGAGAGCTTGGCCTTCTCTCCCCAGCCATGACAAGCTCTCAGGGAGTTTTCTGTGTCTATCCTTTTCCTCCCAGAGATGGTCTATCATCACTACCAGTTGGACGGTGTGCATGCATGTGGTGGGCAGCTGAATGGGCTGTGGGTCCAAGTTTTGGGAATCTTAAACTTTATTCTGCTCAAGAGGGGAAAGCACATAACTCCCTGTGTTTTAAAGAGGGAACTCCCTATCTTTCTTAAGCTAACCCAAGGATGAAGTGCATTTTCCTGTGGGGATGCCTCTTGCATCCATGGTATTGGTTTCGGTCACTCTAGAGTTTAGTGTCAAGGCTAGGCAATGGGTTCTTTTTATTTGGAAGAACTTCTAAATTGAAAAGAAAGAAAAATTTAAGGCAGTTGTTATATTGTTATAATAATTATAAAGATTCTCTTAGTCAGATGGAAAGCCAGAAATTAGGGGAAAAATCAAAGTCCTTTCAGACCCCTTGCTAATTTGCCTTTAGACATTTGCAGATACTTTAATAAAAAATCAGGACACTGGGAGTACAATTGTCCTGCACTTAAGTATAAAAATAAAAGAAAAAAATGGCAAAATCTTCCTAAAAGATAACCTAAAAATTATCATGTCCTCAGTATTAGTCTTGCTAAATTCTGGGTTGGAAGGTCCAAGAATATGGCCAGACAGATACATGGGCTAAACTGCATTTACAGATGGGGTCCTACCAAACTGTTGTCAGTCCTCAAGGAAATTGTAGAATTAAAAGAGAAAATGTAAGGAAGGTCACATAGAATCCACTGGTGGTAGATTAAGGAGGCAGGAAAAAGCAAAGTGAGAAAATCTGTAGTAGAACTGGATGACAGGAAAACTGAATTGATACCCACTTCTTTTACATTGGTGGGTACAGGAGAGTGCACATTAACATTTGCAAACGAAAGTTCCAGAGGACTCTTATAGGAATTTAAAAGAGAGTTTTATTCTGATATTTGCAAATCAGAGAATGTAGCCTTTGGGCTGAAGACACACTCTAAGGTGGGGAAAGCAAGCCGATGGTTGTAAAGGCAAGAGTTATAAGGAAGTGATCAGATCAAAGGGACAGGTTTCTAGGGAAACAAGACCATAATCTTATATCAATCATGCGTTTTCTGATTGGTGAGGGCAACTGGAACTTCACCAGCTGCTGGATCAGTAGTCAGCAAGTGGGGCTGTGAGATAAGAACAATGTTTAGTTTTGGTTGACTGGTGGTCCGCAGGTAGAGTCAGGGATATTGCCAACGTTTAGAGACATAAGACCCGGTCTGCAGAGGAGGGGGAGTCACACAGTTTTCCTTGGAGACTACAAAATAAATGAATAAAACTAGTTTTGTGGTGAAATAGACAATGCATGTTCATCAGGTGGACAGAGTCACAGAATTTGAATTGCAAAGCTGCCTGGTCACCCAAGCGGAGTCACAGTTCAGATTGCAGAAGGGTCTGGAATCCAGATATTTGGTCACAAAATTGTGATATGAGAATCCTCACACATTTGGTAAATAGAGATGCTATATAGGCAGCAAGATAAAAATGAGGAGTTTCATGTTTCCGTGCCCTGGTGCCTGTGGCTGTGCCTCTGATGGGTTTGGAAAGAGAAAATTCCTTTGACATTTCAGAGGCGTGTTGTTCTAGATGCATAAGGACAATAGATAGGCTCATTTAAAGTAAAGATTGACCTTTGGTAAGGAAGCTACGAACCTGGGACTACCCACCACGACCTGCCCAGTTAGGAATTTAAAATCAGACCACCCTGTGTGGTTACTTCCAGTTCACTTACTGGTCAGACCTGCCATGTAGCCCCCTCACTTGTCAGGTCTGCCATGTGCTCCAGTTCACATGGTACCCTTCCTTCTGTTCCCTTCCCGTCCCCTCCCTTCCCTACAGGCTGGCTTGCTGGACATCCCTGCTCCTCCCCACTCATTCCCAAGACCATTCTGTGTGATGAAGTGATGAGATGGACCAAGACATCTCCAAATTAGTGTGCTTACTGAACTCTATCGTTGCTTGTCCGTCGCATCTTAATTTAGCCCATTAGTGACGTTGATAATGGCACTGTCTAACCTGGATTATCAGCAGCGCATTGCAATGGTTTAATAAATGTTTGTTCAACTGAGTGAATGACAGACTGATGGGCAATATTTGGGAGGTATCTGGAACCTTCCATAGGCAAGTGTCTTTCTCCTTGCAACCTCCCCCTCACCTAGTCTAACAGGTGCCATGCTCTAAAAAACAAATGCACCTGAATGCTTCTTTGCTAATCTCACAAGTACTTACATCAAGATTTTGCTTCCTAGCCATCTGATAAACATCAGTTATCCTTTAACTAAAGTTTTTCAAGACTTCATTCAAATGTAACTTACTCCTTGAAGCCTTCCTTGACAATGTATTCTTCCCCTCCCCAAGAACCAGTCTCAGAATTGAGCGTACAGGACTATGGCATCACTGTAAAATTAAAGACGATGTGCATAAACCAAAGGCTCTTCTGATCCAGTCGTCCCTTTTTGGTTACCACTCTGCTGTGGGTTATTCAGGCCATTCTTCTCACTAACAATTTGTGTTGGAAATACTTCCATGTGAGTGCATACAGGTAGACTCATCTCTACACAGAGTATAATTGCTGTGGAGAATTTCCTAATGTAGGTGTGTTATAGTTTAGTTACTCTTCTGCTATGGATGGATATTTTTTCCTTCAATATTTTGCAAGAATAGTGCCACAATGAATATCATTTTATATGCCTCCTTAGGCATAAATGCCAAGTATTTCATTTCTATAGAAATGCCTGAAAATAGAACTCTGGATAAAATGTGTATATATATCTTTGCTTCTATATATTCTTGATATATTTTTGTATTTGGTAGGTTTATGCTCTACTCTCAAGCATTGGTAAGAGTTCTTTGTGTATTTTGAAGAATAATCCTTAGTTGGATACACATATGCACACATATATCAATAAAGTATATATGTATATATTTTCTCTCCATTTAAACCTTTTTCATATTTTGTCTTTAGTCACAAAAATTTCATATTTTGGGGCACTGAAATTTATCATTCTTTGTAGTTTGTGTCAGTCTCAGGAAGAGTGTTCATATGTGCCGGCTATTCACATATTCCATTTTTTGGTTATCCTATAGTTTTATTTTTTCCATTTACTTGTTTAAATTACTTGGAATTTAGTTTTGTGTATGTTAGAGGGTATTATCTAATCTTTCTTTTCCCAAACTGTAAGTCAACTGATGCACATTATTTATTAAATAGTAATCTTTTCATCCTCACACCCAAATTGAAATGACATTTTTATGAACTGTTTTTAAAATATACTCATGAATTTGTTCCTGTAGTTTGTGGTAGATTTGCTTGATCTGTTTGCTTATTTCTTGGTCAATTCCACACTGTTTTGGTTACTATAGCTTTGTCATATGTTTTGGTATCTTGTAAGGAACCAATTATTTCTTAGCCGTCTGTCTTCTATTAAGTATTCAATGGAGTATAAGACTGAGTCATATTTGTCTTTAAATGTCAAAAACATTTCATGTAGTTTGTGTTAATGTGTGAATGATGGAAATGAATTAACCCAGAAGTTATTGGTGTTATTGGGCCTACATTTTGTATTCCCAAAGTCTCAAAGTTCATAGTGAAAAATAACACATTTCCCAGTTCTACTCCATTTTCTGTTGTAGTTCATTAATTCAGTGAGGTGTTTCATAGGAATCTTATGACTATTATTAAGTTTGTTTTTGAATAAATAATGCATCTACATTATACAAACCCCCAAGGGTACAAAAGTGAAAAGTTAAGTCTTTCCTTAGTTCTTCAGAGGCAACTATACTAACAATTTCTTTTATAATCTTCTAGGATGGCAGCATACCATCCGCTTTGTTCTGCATCTTGCTATTTTTATTTAGCAGCATATTTAGAGATTATTCCATATCAATACAGGTGATGCTATTCCATAATATGGTTGTTCTATTTTATTTAACCAGGACGGCAATTCAGTTGTGTTAATAAATACCCTTTATATGCACAATATTCTCAAATATCTAGAATAAAAGTTCTGCAGATGAAATTGGTGGGTCAAAGGTCATTTACATTTTCAGCATTGTTTTATATTAAGTTGCCCTCCAGAAATAGTCTAGAAACTGCATGAATAATGACCTGCTGGCACTTGCCAGCAGGCTTCAGACTTGCTCAGACATGCATCGAGTGACAGGGGCACAGCACAGAAACTCCAGCTGGGACCCTGACCACCAGCAGAACCATGTGCGTGTACATGTATGAATGTGTATGATGTGCACCTGGTAAGAAGCTTAAGGAAGTCAGTTAATTAGAGTCCTGTTTAAAGCTCTAATAATTAGTGGAAGTGTTAGTAGCTTGAATAAAGCCCCTTTGATTTTATTATTTATTAGAAACTGGTGTTAAATAATAGGTTTGAATTTCACAGTCATGATGCTGCTAATCAAAGCACAGAACATTTCTTAAGATTATAAATTATTCTTCTTCACCGCAGGAGCATAAGGGGAAGTTGGATTTATGAATTACTAACTGGGATGCTAGCCTATGTTTGGGTCTTGGGCTGATGCAGAGGGAAGGAGGCCGGTAATCATGTCTCGAAACTGGAATACGTCTTACAGATCGGGCAGGGCAGGATTTCCTGGAACTCACAGTACCTACCTGCCGTCAGCTGGAATGGGTGGCCCAGCCTTCATTATCCTTGTTGGCGGTAGCTGATGATGTTTAGCTGGAAAGAGATTTTTTCCTAGGCAGGAAAGGGGCTTTGCCTGTGGAACAGGGGGGAATTTTCGCTCTGTCCTCTTAGGGAGTTGGTGCTGGGTTTAGACCGTGCGCCTCCCCTTCCCACACCTCGTTTCCACCTGGTACGCCATGTTGCTCTCCCTTCTCGCCGCTTCTGCTGCCACGAGTGTGAGTCTGTTGGGGGATTTCCTCTTTCCCGGGTGTGTCTTTTTCCACACCAATGGAGAGAAATGAAACACCAAGCTCTCATTTCTTCTTTTCACAGTATAAGGGCAGAGATAAGATGAACCTTTATGTGGGCCTTTCTGTCCTTTCCCACTACTATATCCTCCCTCTTTTGGAAGTGCCTCATGGTTCTGGTTGCCCACAGTCATAGGAAGCGGCTGGCCCACCCTGCTTTAGGTGGCTGTCCCTTCCCCGGCACTTCCTCCCGGCCTGGCACGACACTCTGCTCTGTCACCACTGAAGGATGATGTGGCCTGCCAGCCTCTCTGGGCTTTTCCTGGGTCATAGGATCCCTGCAACTCCCTCTGTTACCTTTGTGGGCCTGCTTCATCTGCCACTTCAAGGGCAAGGACTTAGAACTGCCAATCAGTACAGGGAAAATGCCTTAAATAAACATTAGCCAAAAACAGTCATACTGTATAACAAAATTTTATTAGGATTAAGTCAAATTAGAAAACTCCGTGCTTTACCATTTGCTACAATTACCTGGAATGACCAGAGGTATACTTAGCTGAGTATAAAACAATTTTTTGCCCCAGGATTCTGCCATGTGGGAAACAGGAGAATCGATGTGCATAGCAGTGCCTGACACCACCATGGTTCATGGTTAAGGCCTGACAACTGGTCAGCAAAGCACATGTTGCTTCCAAGCTCTGGGCCTGAGGAAGACGACATTCTTACCTCCCTGAAGAAGACTCAGTAGCCTGGGCACCTGGAGCCAGCTATTTGGAGTCTAATATTGACATCTGTATTTGAAGAAAAGCTAGGCTTGAGGTATATTTATAGCTTAAAGGCACAGGTCATGCAGCTGAATTAAAGGCTATTATGTTGGTCTCTGTCATGGGTCAGGAGCCACATCTTATAAAGAGGAGTCCTGATGCTACCTGCCTCCTTGACTCCTTAGTGTGGCCTGTGTGTCATCAGCTCTATTGCTCTCGCTGGAGCTCCAGCTAAGCAACTGTGAGTGTTGGAATCTGAGGACAGGTTGGGGCTCCTGCACTGCCTTCTGCCACTCGGAGAGCAGTCTGTGCTGTGGAATCTCATTACCGGCCAGGCAGAGGGGCTCACTAAAGACCCAAGAATGCAAGCAAGAACAGAGAGGCTCATTCTTCCGGTGCCACATTGTATGGGGAAAAGAAACCAGTCTTCCTGTGAATGAGGTCCTACCAAGCTGGAAAGCAGACTGCCTCTAGCACAGGGTATACCCAGCTGTGACCGGCCCCTTTGTTCAATAGGAGAAACAGTGCAAAAAGGACACCAGTGAGCACAGTGGGTCCCCATGTGGCGTGGGTTCTGTGAGGCAATCAGCAGTGGTATCAAGCACTTAGCTGGGCGCTGCGAATAGCTCTGGGATCATTAAGAGCGAGTGGAAGTCTAGGTCCTAAAAATACAAAACGTATCACTTACTACATAACTGGGCATTCCCTCCAGCTTAGGAGGGATGTGCTTATTCTCAGAAACTCTTTTTCTCGTTTTTAAACTTTCCCCAATGAAGGGAATAAACGCCAGAGTCTAAGTGAAGGGCCCGGCAGCTGCGCACAGAGAAGAAACACCTGCCGGCAGGCACCGTGTCTCCTCCTCGCGGCAGCAAGGCTCCCGACCCCGTCCTGCTCCACCCTCCCCACCTGCCCGATTCATTCATGAAAATGGTTGCTGTCAAAGCAGAAATTCAGTTGCATAATATAGAGGAACCATAATAAATTCTCATTTCTTCAGGTGCCAGAGGATACATATGACAAGGGTTTGATTCTCTCCAATTTATGACCTTATACATTTTCCAGTCTCTCCTCTGTGCTGCCTCATCATCTTGGCTTGTATTCCTCAGTGAGCCCTGCAGGCCTTGTAATTAATTTGCACTGTTCATGGTCATTAATTCCCCTGGGGCTGACCTGGAGTTTGCTCAAGTTTGAGTTCATAGCCTCCTAGGCCAAGGTCCCCCTCATAAATGTTTTCCTTGTTTGGAGTCTGGGGTGAAGCTTTCTTGTCCAGACCCAGCCTGGCAGGAGGACTGCAGGGTAAGTTGGATTGCTCCTGGTAACTCATGGCCAGCTCATCCTGGTTCACAATGCATTCCACGTCATCTTCCTTTAGGTGGTCCTGGAATTTTGGAGAGAAAGATTGAGAGAGAGGCAAAGAGGAGGAGAGAGAGGTCACTTCGTGCTGAAGGCAGAAGGCAATGGTAGTCCTACCATGTAAGTAAGAAAATAGGGTGTTTGTTTTCCTTTTTCTAACTGCCTTGTCTTGCTTGGGATGAAGTTTCTCCCACAGCAGGCACTGCCTTTTCTATCTTTGTGGGCATGGGGAAGCATTTCCCTGAGTTGGCATTGAAGACTTGACACCATAATACAACCTCCTTGGTTTAAGAGAGTTAAAATAAAATTCAGTGGGTTTCTTGAATTGATATCTAAGGGGTTTGAGAGGACTTAAGAGTTAGCAGAATCCTCTGATCAACACTTCTTCCGTTAGCTTTGGGGAGACCATGGAGAATTGCTTGTAGAATGATCCCTGGTTAGGTGACCTCAGGCCCCCAATTTACAGGCCCACAGGTCTGTAGCCTGTGTGAGGAGGGTGGCTGCTTACAGCACAGACGCTGGACCCTACCCTCAGAGTGTCTGCATTGGGACCTGATAATCTGCTCTTGTAACAAGTTCCCAAGTGATGCCGAGCTGCTGGTCTAGGGACCAGGCTTTGAAAACCGCTGCCTTCAACTGTCGGGCCCTGAGTGCATTGGAGATGCATTTTTCCATGTACACAAGGAGGCCAGCTGGACAAATGGAATAGGAGCCGCAGACACCACGATTCCGTTCTTTTGCAGTCCCTGACACTCGGACTTGCTGATAATGATTCTAATTGCTTCTCAGCAGTTTTTAATTCTATTCCCTTGAGCTATAAAGCACAGGCTTTATATGTTCAAAACCTCTAAACACAGCAGTTTGTGAGGACACATGACTTCTTTTACACTTTCTAAGTTCATTTTATGGTTAAAAATACTGGTAACAATAAAAAATTACATTTTTCAAAGGAGATTGAGCCCATATCAGCAACTACAGAAAAGAGAAAAGCTTTTTGGTGCATCGAATTTAAAAAATGCTTCCTCCTCAAGCTGGGAAGGAATAGCCTCAAGATTCCTGGGCTCCCCAGTATTCACCACGCCCGCCCACCTCTGGACATATACTCACCCCATAGGCCTGAGGACTGGTGAGCAGTCTGGAAATGGGGCCACACCATTCGGGTAACGTTGTGGTCAGCGGAGGACCAGAGTGGGTCAGAATTGGTTTCAGGTATCTGTGAGGCCTGTTAAGGACTACTTGCCGAAAGAGACTTAGTTTCTCATACACAGCACAGAACTTCACATGCAGCCAAAGAGACCGCTCTGTTCACCTTTATATCCTCTGCGGCCTCATTGAGGAGACAGTCTGGCCTGCACAAATTAGTGTTTATAATCTTTGCTCCACGCACCTTTCCAGCCCTCCCAGAAGCCTCTAGGCATAAAGAGGTGACGACTGGCCCGGCCGACGTCACAGAGAGGTGGGAGACGCTCCCCTTACCCACTCAGTGTCTTGTCTGCTTAGAGAATGTGTGCTTGAGAATTATCTTAAACAACAGCATAAAAAAACTGTATTTCTTAAAATTGTACACACAACTTAAACCACCAGTAATTTTCACAAAGAAGCAAGAGGTTTTCATAAAATGTTCAGTCCTTTTAGAGCTGGATAGTGAACATAGATTGTTTTCCAAAGTGCTTTTTTTTCAGTGTCAACATAGTCACTTCATGCTTCATCCACCAGTGCTTCTGTACACAGAATTATGTTTAAAAAGCAGGTAGCAGGTTTATCCCATTGTCTAGCACCTGTCTTCCTCATCTCTTCACCCTGATGTGCTCTAGGAGTTAAAAGGAAAACCTGTTCATCTAAAGCCATAATGCTTCCCTCCCATCCAGCAATAGCAAAATCCCCAGGGGCTGGCTCACATTGCTTTATTATTATTATTATTTTGCTCAAAGATAGGTAGTCAAATCACTTCACTATTCCATCAGAAACAATTTTTAACCTTTATATTATCTCCTCTGCTGGAAAATATTTTACCTCATCAGCTTCCTGAAGCGCTTTAGTAAATAGGGAAAGGGGAAAAATGGAAAGAGGTTAGCATAGGTTGGCTGGTGAAGGTCTGCAGACACCCGCAGGCACTCAGGACACAAACGGTCTCAGAGACGGTTCTACCAGAGGCCATCCACAGCTGGATGACACCCCTATGTCGTTCCCGTGGTGTGAGCACAGAGGGAAGATGCAGCCCCTGGGGGCCAGCAATCGGGTTGCCTCTGGCTTCAGAGTGGTGACCTAGCACGGGCTGCACATGAGCTCAGCTGGTTATGATGCAAGGAGAGCAACTGAAAAGATGCGTAAGAGGGCATGTGATTCCAGGTGTAAGTGGAAAACTTGACCTCTCCTTGTAGAGGGGCAGCTGTTGTTCTCAGTTTAAGGACTAAGGAAGATATTGAAGTCCAGAGCCTGATGTTTGCTGTAACATCTTCTAAGTATATCTACAACTCTGGAAAGCCCTTGATGGCCTTCCATTAATTTTTATCAGTGTTATTTTCTTCCTTTTATGGATGGAGGAATTAGGCCTAGAGATGTAATGATTTCCAATAATCCAAAGCCTCCCTTTGCTATTTGAGTTCACTAGCATCCTCCCCGGTAGAAGTTAATTTTTCAGGGCAGAATTACACATGCGAGCGGCCGCTTCTCTAGAGAGAAATACTCTGAGACCGCACCCCTGCTGGCGGTCTGCAGGCCCTGCGCAGGGGCACGGGAGGGCATCTGAGTTCATCAGGGTCAATGGTGTACATGTCAGTGAAAAACACTTTTTTCAGGGAGGTGAGGAGGACAAGATACAGATACAACCTGAGTGTAAAGCAAGGAAAATCCAGCCAATGTCATTTACAGTTGGAAAAGTGCCAGCAGGTTCGCAACATTTCTAGAGATGTCATGTAAAAAACAAAACAAACACAAAAAAACAGAGACGTTTGTCAGGGTTCTAAGGGACAAGGCAACTTCCACTGTTTGAAATTCTCAGTAAACTGGAAGGTCGAAATGCCAAAATAATGTCACAAAAGTAAAACACAAATTTAGAAGTATGTAATGGACATCTTCTCCCCTTGATCTCCACGGGGTGTCCCTTCATCTCTCTGTGTACTGTTAGCGGAGCTGACACCGGAGGACGGAATTGTCCACTTTCTGTGAACCGAGGCCTAGACCAAACAGGGGACCCTTTGCCTGTCTGGACAGGCGCTGGCATTTTCGACTCAGGAGTCCTGGGCATGACTGCCGGCTCTGTGCTGTACTCACTGCATGACCTGTGATCCAGTTATTGACCTCTCCGAGCCTCAAGTGTTGTGACTACTAACTGAAATAACACAGGTAGGAGTGGTTTTAAATTCATGCTATTTAAAAAATATTTACCTTATTTTAAAAACTTATTTTCTAAGCAACACTTCAGGAGAAACTGGTGTCTCAACCATTGTTGGCATAATGGTAGCCAATGAGACTGAGGGGAGAGATGAGAGAATGACACTCCAGGCATTTGGTGTATAATTGGGTTCATGGGCTAGTCAGCAGGTGAAAAATGGGGTTTGCCTCTACACAAAAAGTAGTTATTTGGGTTAAAAGTTGTATGGGGGCAGTGCGAGGCAGTAGGTGAGAGGGATTTTGTCTGATCCGGTGTTTCAGGGCTGTGAGTTGGAGGAGCGAGGCCTTCACACTGTGCGGTGTGACTGGAATGGTAAGTGTAATGCGCCACCTACGGCCACAGTGGGTGTGGGGCAAAGGGTTCCCCGACACCTGGGTTCGTCCAGTGCTTCCATACATTATGGGCTCACTGGACATTTATTAGATTTATGATACAGGAAGATATTCGGGGGTGATATGAGTGATGAAAGTAGACTGGGTAATCATGCAAGAAAAGAATGAGGGGGGTAATTTATAGCCAAGGAAGGAGGTTCGCCTGAGGGTAAAGGCTAAGAAAGCTTAAATTGGAGATGGACTTCTTGGGCCTGAGTGATTAGATAAAGGCCACCATGACAAGAGTGGTAATGGCATAAATAAAGTGGTTAAAATATAACCTTCGTGTTTCATTCACTCACTCACTCATTCATTTGTTCTTTCATTCCTCACTTGTTTTTATTTTTGTTTTATGTGCCAAGCCCCTGAGGCACCCACTGAAGGAAATGAACAGCCGTCTTACAGAGAGGAAATACCCTGGTCCCCAGACTGTGGTCTCCTTGAGGGCAGGGCTGTCTTCTTCCACTGGGTTCAGTGCTTGGCACGTTTTAGATGTTCAGTAAATAGTTGAGTTAATAAAGACAACAGGCTCAGAGAGAATTAAGGACCTCATTGCTGGATGGAACCCAGGCAGTCAGCTAACGGCAGAGCTGGGCCTGAGACCAGGGACATTTCCACCACACTGAGGTATCTTCCTTCTGTCACGGAGACACTGGTCACAGACTTGCCTGACTGGGTAACTGAGTTGGGATCCAGTGGTCAGTGACTTTCTGAATTCTTCACTGCGGAGCCCTGTCTGGAAAGGGGCTGGATCTCCATGGTGGCCTGAATTCTTAAAAAGTAAGAAACCTCTTTTGATCTATGAAAAAACTCAACCGTAGATTTTGAAGAATGCGTTTTTTTCATTAGGTTCTAGTATGTGTTTGGGAGGGAGATTCCCCACTGGGTATTTTTACTACAGCTAGTTTTGCTTCTCTAATAAGCTAGGAACACATCGAGATGAAATGTTAACCTCTGGGGGGAAAAGCAACGACTTTTCTCATCTTTAAAGGGCATGAGGAGTTTGGAAATAGCACTTTGGTTCGGGAGATGTAAGTAAAATCTGGAACTCTACCCAGAATTTAACATTCATGAACAGGGAAGGACAGTGAGCAGAAACATTTTCTCCGTTGGCCTGAGCTGTCAGGGGTCCAGAACTAAATTTAGTGCTTAACTGAACTAACGTCCAAAGTAACTGGTAACATTGTTTGCTCTCTCTGTCCTTTTGTAGTTTGTGTTTTGATGTTTTAAAATCCTCATGTTTTGTCCATTGTAAATTGCCAAAACCAATGCTTATGTTACTATGTGTATTGGTGAGAAGTAAAATCCCAAAGCAAAGGTCAGCTCCACAAGCAAACATTTTTTTAAGGGGACTGAACTTCACTGCTCTTATTGACTAAACGTCTGCCCTCCTAAAATTCATGTGTTGTCCTAACCCCCCGGGAACAGATGGTATTTGAAAACGGGCCCTTTGGGAGGTGAGGAGGGTTGGACTGCCATGCCAGTGGGGCCTAATGGTGGGATTAACACCCTCGTAGGAAGAGACCTTAGAGAGTTGGCTTATGCTCTCTCTGCAAGGCCTTGAAGGGGAGGTCGTGTGGGCACGCAGTGCGGAGGTGGCTGTTCCCAGCCCGGAGAAAGAGCTCTCACCAGAACTCACCCCTGCTGGCGCCTTGATCTCGGACTTCTAGGCTCCAGAACTGTGAGAAAATAAATTTCTCTTGTTTAAGTCACCCAGTCTGTGGCATTTTGTTATTGCAGCTTTGCTCTGGCCCTCTTTAAAAGTCTTCAGTTTGAGAGTCCTGAAGAGCTATGTTCTATCCTGGCTTTCTCTAAATTTGCCTAATCATAAAGATCATTTGGGACATTTGTTAAAACTTCAGATTTCCAAGTCCTCCCTTGGAGACTCTGACTCAGCAGGTCTTCAAGGTGGTCTGGAACTGTGGCTTTTTTTTTTTTAAATAAGCACCCAGGGGTTGATGATCATGTAACCTTGGACCACAGTGGTCTCCTTCCAGAGTATTGCCCTCCATGTGAGATTTGGATCTTAAATAGAAAGACAAAGAACATGATCTCTTTTGTCCATCAAGCCATCATTTTGGGGGTGAGAATACATATAAGGTAAGCCTATTTGGCCCAGAACCTAGGCCTATCTAATGGTCCCTGCCAATTTTTCCATTTTTGGCCGGGGAATGGGTTATATACTTGGTTCAATGAGATGAAGGCTCAATGATGCTACACCTGAGAGTGAATTAACGAAGCAGCACATCTCAGCTTGCATAGGAAGACTTTGTGCTTATTTAGAGCATCTGAATGTGTTTGTATGTATGGGCATGATAAATGATCTTGTTATCAGGATAAAGTACTTGTCAACACATATCTGTGTAAGGAAGGAAGGCACATTTATCTCTCTATAGAGTTTTCAGGAAGATATCCCCTACTTTTCATTTATAAAGAATTTCCATATGTCTTATTTTCTCTTTATAGCTGCAGGTGGCTATTACAGTCCCATTTTCTAGATCAAGAAATGTGAGAACAGATGGCTTTTTAATTATGTTCTAACCTATTCTTACTTCCATTCCCAGAATCCTTTTTAGCTTCCAGTGCCAGCTTGCCACCTGAGGTGGTCAAGGATCAAGGCCAGGTGTGTGGGGAAGGGTAGGTGCATGCTGGAGTGGAAGCCAGCCTTGCCCTCCAAGCCTGTACATTCTTGGAGAAAACCAGGTCCCACCTGATGAGCTATGGACTTGATGAGAGACCACACTGTTGTTTACAGAGCATCCACAAACAGAACTAGGAGATGATACCAAAAATTTATACACCCCATCACTTTTTGACTCTAATGTACAAACTAGCCCTCTTCTGCTTTGTTTCCCGTGAAATGGGGTCTGGATAATTGAGTGTGTTTTCCCTCTTTCCCATGGGTATGTCAGTTTCTGTCCCTGGACATTCACCATCTTGCCATCTTTCTTGCAGAAATTTAAAGACTGCTTTGGTGCTATTGCCATCTTCCCAGAATCCTCCAGGAACTGTATTTTATTTGATCATCTGTCTTTGGTAATTATTTGCTATCTAGCATATTACTAATGAATGTGGACGTGGTCTAGTCAGATTTTTAAATTGCACTCTGTATCAATTGCCTGAGCGAACTGGGAACTGTCCATGATCCAAACAAACCATGCAGCTTAGAGTTATCACAATGGATTTCCTACATGATGGCCAGGTCAGTCAGACGGTACCCGGAGCCATGGTTTTTCAGTTTCCCGGCTTTGCACTTGCATCTCTGAAAAATGCCTGTATGCTGATCATTTGCATACAAGTTCATGTGACATTTCAAAGAGTTCCCAAATGTCTTGAAACCCATCCATGCTTCCCTAGATGTTCTGAGCTAGGAAACTGTGGTCAGGAGTGATTAAGTATTAAGGATGAGGGCAGACTGGAGGGCGGCGATAAAGAGGTAAGCTTGCTATCCTATTTGTACTGGGAGCTGGTTTTATCAGTGATATCCACAAGATCTACCTATCAAATGTTAAGATAATTCTAGTTGGCTCCTCAGTTCCAGACAGACAATCCATGAATGGAATAAAGGGCAGTAGGAAAGGTTATAGGAAAGAAGACAGTTGTGTACAATACCAAATCAACCAGCATAAGTAGGGCAGGTCAACCCAAGATAAACAGATAAACCCACGATAAAAGGGGGGAATGTTGGAATTGTGAGACTGGAGGAAACCTAAGAGTTCATCTGATCCACAACTTTAGATCTTAATGTGGAAGAATGATTAAACCTAGAGTTTCTACAAATGCTGTCACCTGATCATCTGCACCAGGATCCCCTGGTTTGCTTGTTAAAGTGCAGATTCCTGGGCCCTTGAACTTAACCCTGTTGGGTGGGGACCTAGTAATCTGCATTTTAGAAGCCCCCTGATAACCCCTGGTCTAAACGATACATGGCAGAATGGCATCTGGTCTCTTGAAGGACCGAATGTGGAGTTGCCATTGTCTATGAGCTGCACAGTGCAATAATAGTAACAATGGTGCCAATGATATTACTTTCACTACTACTGCTTGTCCTCCTCCTACTGTGTCCTCAAAACTTTTCCCTTTGGACACAGGATGGGATCGAGAGAGTTCCAGGAATTTTTGCCACCTATGAGATGCAGCTAAAATTCTTTTGTGCTAATGGAATATTACTTTTGGCTCAAATGTTTTGACAGAAAACAATTCTGGAGAATAAAGTTTCTGCTACTAACATGGAGTGGGCCTTGCTTTTGGTGGCCTTCGGGTTAGAGGAAATGCCGCATAGACCCAGGCTCCCTTCATTGGCTCATGATGATTTCAACAGCAAGCCTTTCTGGGTTACCTCCCTGGTGGTGTGTAGGAGAGCTTGGCTGTGAGAAATGACTGCTTCAGTGTTCTAGGTCTCTACTCCAGTTTGGAGGAAAATTTGTGCTCGATTTCTCCTCCTAACACCAATTGGACTTGATCTTGTGAGGGCCAGGGGCTTTGTTGGCTATCCCAGAACTCATATCTGAGATGGAGGCAACCAACGCCCTCTCTGGCTCACCCAGTACCCATGGGGCTGGGCCCTTCCTCTGAACTCCCAGAACAGAGTGTGTGCCTGAAGGAGACTGGTCCCATCTGGACACTGTCAGAGATTCAATGGGGACACATAATTGTTCTCAACTTCTACCTCTGCACAAATAGAAACAGTCACTTCTGCACTGGCAACTCCAGCGTGAACCCTGTGGGTCAGGATTCTCAGAGCATGGAGTTCAAGAGGAAGCTCCCTTCCTTTTTCACGGGGAGGGACACAGCACATTCCAAACATGGACAGCTGAGGTTCTGGCTGCTGTGACTGCTTCCCAATTTGAGCAAAAGTCTCCACCACTTCCTGCCTCAGTTTTCCTGTTGCTGAAGAGCCATATGATGCTGTATTAGATCCAGTTGGGTCCTCATTCAGATTGCATTACCTTTTGTATTTGTTTCTTGGGGCTGCTGTCACAAAGTCCCACAAACTGGGTGGCTTCAGACACGAGGCAGGTGTTGTCTCACAGCTCTGGAGGCTGGAAGTCTGAGATCAAGGCGTTGGCCAGGTTGGTTCCCTCTGCCAGCTCCAAGGGAGAACTGTCTCATGCTTTTTTCAAACCTTCTAGTAATGGCCAAAGTCTTGGGTTCCCTGACTTACAGATGCATTTCTCCACTGTCTACCTCATCTTCCCAGGCTGTTCTCCTGTGTCTTCACATGACCGTCTTCTTACAAGCAAATCAGTAATATTGGGTCAGGGACCCACCCTATTCTGGTGTGACTTCATCTCAACTGACTGCATCTGCAATGAACCTATTTCCAAGTGAGGTTACATTTTGAGGTACTGGAGGTTAGGACTTCCATATATCTTTCTTGGGGGGGAAACAGTTTGGCTTATCACTTTCTGCTACTTCTGAATAATCCCAATATTTTTTAGAGATAGTTAAAAGATAGACAGGCTGGGTTTGAATTATAGGTCTGTTACTTATTATCTGAGCAGGCAAATTTTCCAAGCTCTTTGACCCTCATTTTCCTCATCCACAAAATAGAAAATAGTGGCCCCATAGGGGAGGGGATTCAGTGAGATAAAAATAGACACACTTTTTAGCACATTTCCAGGCACATAATGAGCTCTCAACAATTATTAGTTGACATTATTTTTTCACTGTGTCCCTTCAGGAGTTATAAGTGGGATAGGAGAAACAGACAGAAAACTGTACTTGAAAAATAACTAAATAAATTAAAAATAAATAAATAAAAAGTAGCATTTAAAACTAAAAAAAAATGTTAGAAGTATATTTCAACCCGCTCCACAGTTAACTCAGGAAACACCCACCATTTGGCCCTGGTACTGTCTCCCACTGGCTGCTGGAGCCCTGAGGAAGCTTTTGCCAAGTTTCTCTGGGCGGACTCCCTTCAGTTCTTGGAGCAGCCCTGTGCGTGGGCGCCCAGAAGGGCACTGCGCTTTGTTCTGTGTCAGCAGCAGCTCAGTGTGGCACCCACATTATGAGGGTCCAGTCTCCGCAGGAACAAGGTGCTGACTCAGGAGGCTGCTGTTTTCGTGTTGGTTTTTAAGGTCACCCTAGAGTAGCTTTTTCATCATCCTATTTGTTTTTCTGGGCTCTGCTTGTCCTTGAAACCACTCGAACTTTCCTATACTCTGAGGACTCTTTCTCTTCCTGCCCATTTACCAAAAACCCCGAGTAGAAACTCTCTCTCTCACACACACACCAGTGAGGCTGACTTGTGCAACCTGCTGAGTTTTTACAGGAATCTGGGTATGTGACATCGAGTTATTTTTGAGCTATGGAATGAAGCCCATTCAGGAAACTTTAAACTCTATTTCCTTCGACTGAGCAGACACAAGAGGACAGCCCTTTGTTGTTACAGAGACACATGAAATAAATAACCTCATTCTCCTCTCCAGGCACTTTTTTCCCTCTCAGCTGCAGTCACTTTCAAACTTTTTTTCACCTCAAACTCCTGCCTGGAAATACATTTTATAATTGGAACTGAGTGCATGCCCCAACATCTGTTCAATCATACATATATGAAAGTAAAAATACTTCTGTGTCGTATGTAAATCTATTCCTATTCCCTATGCTATGCTATGCTGTGCTGTGCTGTGCTGTGCTGTGCTGTGCTATGCTATGCTATGCTATCCTATCCATTCCCACTCCATCTGTCTTCTAGAATGCTTATAGTGGACACTGCTAGTATGCACCAATATCTACTTCTCTTTCAGGTACCTGGAGTAGGGGCATCAGTATCTTGGAAGTAGGTGGGGCTATATGACTAATTCTGGCCATTGTTCTGTGGTGGTAAGTGACTAGTGTCACCTCCACAGTGAAACATAGAAAGCCGGCATGTCACTTTCCAGCTGACTCTTTCCCTGTGACCTTGACCCAGAAGGCCTCGGGCTGGGACAGTGGAGTCGAATCAAAGCTGTCTGGATCACCGAGTTGCCGCATGGAGGACAGTTGCCCTGGAGGGTCACACATTCCTTTAGCAGCCTTTACATGAGAGAGAAATGAAACTGCCACTGAAATTTTGGAAATGATAGTTCATCCTATTCTGACTAATACAGTGTTTTCTTCTCTTTCTCCTCCTCTTTGCCTTCCCTCCTCTCCTTCCCTTCCCCCTCCTCTCCTTCTTCTCCTCCTCTTCCTCCTTCTTTCAGAAATGCTGGTCTCGAGTTATTGAAATGATTTCATGACCCATTATGAAACTGACTCCTGCAGTTTGCAAACTATTTTCCTAAGTATGTGCCACATTGGTATTCTCTGAGGGTAGGTATGGGGGGCTCCACAGAGGAGGGATAGTGCACACCAGCGTGGTCCCTCCTCAAGATCTTAACTTACTGGGGTTGCTTGATTTAAAGACTAAGTGGCTGTGTGACTAGGGACATGGAGAGTTAGGTTGCAAATGCTTTGGTGGACAGGTACCAGGGATTAGTCTCTAAGCTGACTGAAGAGCGGACTTATCCTTTCAGTGTGCTGTTGCTTTTTAGGTATACATGATTTCAGAGCCAGTCCTCATACATTGTTATCAGTAGGCCTATGTAGGCATTGAGAACTCAGATTACTGGTGTATCCTGCTTATTATTAAAATAGGTCGGAATACAAAGGCATGATACTGCTACTAAATGGTCAAGTGGTGAGGTGAGAGGCCTCCATTCATGGATGTGTCCTTGGCTATATACTTGAACTTTACTGGCTTCTGTAGATTTTGCCCCACTTACCTTCCCAACCTTATTCTCCCACACTCTTTCATGAGCCTAGTTTGTGATAAATGACATTAAGCATTGATTCCTGTTTATATATTACTCTCCCTCTGGGCTTTTGCATAAGCTTTTCCCTCCATTTGAACAGCTTTCTTTTCACCTTGGCACCTGGAAATCCTAAATTCATTCAGACAGAGCTCGATTTTTACTGTCTCTAAAACCCAACTGATCTTTTAACTACTGCTCTCCTACAACTTACCAGTCTCTACCTTATAGTTACTAAAGTACAGTTCTCCTCCAATCCTGCCTCAAACCAGAGCTGCTTCTCTTTCACCTTTTTTATCTTGAGGTTCCACATAAAATTCCATCCAAATAAAAGGGTTTCTGTGAACAATAACCACAACATACACCCCAAAGTTAGAAAATCCACTAACTGAAAAACAAGATTGATTTACTAAGATTGACATGGAAAGCCTTTCTAGGCTACTCACAGTTCCCATATCCACCGAACGCCTTATAGATTTTTATATTTGCATGTTGTTTCCACCACCAGCAATGTTGTTCCTCACTTTATCTTGCAGGGCAGACTGTTTATTTTTTAAAGCCTTTGGGATAGATTGCTGTTTACTTCCCCAGTAGCCAGTCTTTCTTTTCTCCTTACAATAAAAGGAAGTTCTAGTTCCACAAAAGATTGGGTGACCAATTAAATGAAAGAGGTTTATTGGGTAGAATTCCTAGAGAAGTTCCTTAATGAGTACATCAATTTTGCTCTTTCTGCCTTCTTGCCTGGAACTTAAATGAACTGGCTAGTGCTCCAGCAGCTATTTTGGAACCATGAGGTGAATTTCAGGCTAGAAGCTGTATACTAAGAATGGTAGGCAAGAAGGATAGAAAAACAGTAAGAATATGGATGATATCATGGAACTCTATTATCAGCTGTAGATTGTCTAGTGTTGGACATCTTTTACATGAGATTAAAAACCTCTGATTTGATTAAATCATGGGTTTTTCTTTTATATGTAGCCAAACATAATCCAAATGGATACACAGATGAATTCAAATAGTACCTCTTCTTAGACCCAACTAGAGAATTTCTTTAATGAGGCTCCCATAGGCCTTCACTCAAACCTCCCTGATAACACTTATATATCAGAAATATTTGACAATACGTCACCTTTCCCTGAGGGAGGAACATCATCTCAATCCTCTTTGTATCTGCAGTGCTGAATGTCCAGTAATCAGAAATGAGTCCTCTTAACTGACATTTGTTGAGTGAAATTAAGACTTGAAAAGTATTTAATGTTTTCTGTTAACATGCAGTTTCTTTTGGGAAGGGTATTATCTGAAACCCAAACCTTATTTGGGTGTAGTAGCAAGAAATAAAGTCATGGGGAATGACACTGGTGGGAGCGTTAGGGCCTGGGGTGTGAGAGGTAGGCAGGGCTGGACCAGCCACTGGAAGGAGAGGTGGGAAAAACCAAAGCCATGGATTTCAGCCCGTCCGGCTCTCCCTAGGGCAGCTCTTATTTTCCTGTGCACAAAACCTCACTCCCCTGGAAAGCCCTAGGAGGAGACTGACTGCATTAGGGATGCTTTACATTGCCCTATGGCCTCTCTGGGAGGCAGAACTTCTCTCTGGAGACTGGTTATCACAAACAACTGGCTCCTTAGTCACATCTGTAGGTACCGCCTGTGGGCCCCAGTGGCGTTCTCTTGGTCCTCCCAAAGCACTTGGGAATGGTCTGTCACTCTTGAGTTGCAAGATTAAATGAATAAATGTTGGATAAGAAGCTTTCTGGCCCCAGATCAAAGTCTTCATTGCTCAGGGTCTAGACCCCTTTCAGAGTAAGTATAAAGCCTGTCTTCACCTTGGAGGGAATTATGGGTGCAAAAGGAGAGAAGTCCTGCCCATACCCACCATATCAGCACCGCTTCTCAGGAACAGAGCTCAGATGGTGTACTCAGAAACCAGTGTGCTGAGAAAATGGAAAGATGCATGTTCTATTGGAACCATTCAAAAATGCTGTTGTCAAGGACAAATATGATCCTTTGGCTAAATAAGACCGCTGAAAAGCAAGTTAAGCCATGCATCACAATATGATCATTCTCTCCTTGTAAACATTATAAAAATGTTTGGCACATTTACTGTGTGTGTTTGTATGTCCACTTTAATAAACAGCACCAGGGCCTTTTTTTTGAAAGTCACAGATCTGAACTTAAGCCAAAAAAGTGGCAGGAGCTGTCCCACTTGCCACAGAAATGGAAGAGAAAGCACTGAGTCATTATACAATTCCCCTCTCCTAAATCAAACCTGCCATTTGCCACGATTATTTACCATGGCTTTGTAACTGTGAGCAGGCAGCTGAGGAGAGCTGGAAGTCTGCTCATTCTTTAAAATGACATCAAGTGGCACTTGGCATCCCAAAAGATAATTGTGTTTTTTTCCCCTCCTTGTTAATATCCAACTGCTTCTCGGAGTTCTGTGAAAGATTCATCTGAGGCCAGGTCTAGAAATTTCTGTGGAATTTGGCTCTTGGCTTCTTTTTGAAACCCAATTTGAATTTACTTTCAGGAGTTGATTGTGACCTTCAGTCAGAATTCCTCTCACCCTGTTTTGCAGGACCGAGAGCTTTACCCCATCCGTGTCTCATATTTACGGGTGGGAGGTACTGGCCGTTTATGATCATAAGTAATCATAATCTCAGAATCTCAACCTGAATCTAAAGAAATGGAATTTGGAAAGGAGTCAAGACTTTACCAGATTCCCACCCAACTTAATAGGACCTTGGGGTCTAGACAAAAACTTGAAACCTGTGGGAAGCACTTGACCATGGTGGGAGGGCTCTTGCTTGTCAGCCTTTTCCTCGCCCACAGTGATGTGAAAATCGATGGGCAATCTGCCAAACCTAGTGCTGCTCTCTGCAGACAAAATGAACGATACAGACAGCCTCATCCTTTGGCTTTCCATGAGGTTTCAAATACCCCTCAGATTCCTGTTGATCAAGTACAGACAGGTAGAGGGAACATAAATATGTGCTCATATCTATGGACCTACCTATAGTATGAATGAGTTCTTGCTGTTTCTATCTGGAAATTTCAAATTGTATGCAATAGTATTGAGTTTCTGACCTAGGTTAAAATCAAAAACAGCAGGCTCATGCATCTCTAGCCCTCTGGCTCAGGACTACAAAATTAATGATGTTGAGCATTTATAAAATGCTAAGTATATTGGGACCGCTGTGTTAAGTGCTTTATGTGATTAGTCTCTTTAAGTCTAGAAAGTAGCTGTACCATTAACCCCATTCTGTGGGTGAGGAAACTGAGGCACAGGGAGACAGATCAAGGAGCTAGCCCATGGCCGTGCAGCCGGGAGTGGTGGAGCCAAGATGGGAACCTAGCCTGCTGTGTGGCTAGCCTGCCTCTCACTTTGATCCCACAGCATGACCACATGCCTGGCCTTAGCAAGAGTAACCAGAGGGCCCTTTTAGAAAAGAACTCCACTTTTTCTGCATTCTCTGGGGCTGCTTCAGCTCTGAGGCCGCCAACCCAATAGGAGACTGTAGCCCAGGAACTTTTCAGCAAAATTCACTGGCTTGGCTTGGGAGCAGAATAACTCACAATTTGGCATGGCGAGATTTGCCATAGGAGCGTGCACTGGTGGCTTTCATTTACAATGGTTCCAATATTTTGTCCCATGTATCCCTAGTTCCTCGAGGGAAAAAGAAAAGAAGAGGAAACTAGTGACAACATGGAAGAGGAACTGAGATATCTCACCCCAATTTCTGTACTACAGTTTTGAGGTTCTGTTCATCAGCTGTAGTGTTTCGAGCATTTTAGGAATTGAATACATAGCTGAGGAGGTATGAGGTGTGGCTTATAACCCAGAACCCAGTTGAGACTGGTGTATAGAAATTAGTAATTCACCCAAGACTGAGATATTCTCTGCTCTTTCAACCAACAAAGGGGAAGTCCAGGACATTCGAAAGATGATAAAGTTGGAGAGTTTTCATATTCGACATGCTATCTGCTGACTGAATGCTAGCGGTTATTGTATTCTCCTAACTGATCTTCTGTTTGTTATTGCTGATTTTAAGAGTGTTTGCAAAGGAAGGTGGGTGTGTTCACTGGAGTTGGAACTGGTAGGGGAGTGGCAGGAGTATTGATAATCCTTCTAGGACCTGCGTGAGAGCTAGGGCAAGGCCCTGGGCCCATGCACATAGTGCCAATGGATTTGGAGGAGGCTGAGCCCAGAATTCTGGGGCTCCCTCTGTTGGTGTCCACAGGGCCACATGGCTCCTGATGCCATTTGGAGCCCTTGGAGTAAATCTGACATTTGAATGGAGGTCACAGTATTCTCAGGTGGTGCCCAGGGTCCCTCTGCTGACCACTGAGGTTTACTTCCTGGTAGCATCCCCTCCAGTTCCCAATTTCCTTTCAGCTGGGGACTTATAAATTGTTTCTGCTCAGGCTAAGGTTGCATTGTTCTGCACTGTGGAGCTGGAAAGCAGTCACAGCAGATTCCATTGATTGCAGATAACCAACAGAATGGCCTCATCTTCTAGTGTTTGCTCCAGCAAGAAAAATAACCAGATTAACATCAAAATTTTTAGAATAAAACTTCATAGTGTTTGATAGACTGACAACTCATGCCAGGGCAGATCACCTTTGAATCATCATAGTCCATGTCATTTGAGGTTTTAAAGCAAAATGTGGCTCCTCTGTTTCTGGACCTCACAAGTGCAGGTCAGTGGAACTCTCCATCTCTTAGTCCCTTCACTGTCCCAGTGGCTGAGCTGGTGTGGGATGAGGGATAACTTCTGGTGAGTAGGGGAGGCCCAAGGATGGGGAGGCTGGCATTGACTAGAAGAGGTGGCAATGCTTGTAACCTTCCCTATTGTGTGCTTGACCTTTTTCTTAGCCAGCTCACATCTTGGGCAAAATTTTTTATTTTCCAATTTAGAAGATTGCTAATAAAGCAAGCTATGATTTATTTGATGACTATCTTTTTGAGTTGTCTTTGCAAATTCTCACTCTTCTTTGCCTGCACTGTGAAGATGACTGTATCTCCTTGGGGTTTAGAATAATCCCCAATGCTGCTGTTCATGCAAGCTGGTACAATCATTTTCTCAGTTTCTTCTCAGCAACTTGTCCTTCAGTGGTAATGAAATAACAGTGCATTAGTCTATAGAATGGTTGTATCCATAGACCTTTGCGCTTTAATCACGAATAGCCTTGGTCGGGGGGAGAATTCACATGATGTCAAAGGAGATCTTAGAGGCTGAAATGTTTCCCAGAGATCAACTATTTCTCCAGAAGGGCTCAAAACTCCACTGAGTGCTTACATTTAAGTATGACCAGGATGGAGTTCTCCAGTAGATTCTGGCCTGACCAAAAAAAGTCTTTCTGGAAGAAAAACACACTTAGGCTTCTGATTGATTTGTTTTTATTCAGAAAAGCTGAAATGAAATTGATGTTATATGTGGAGAACTGGCCACTGCTTTATTTCTGACAAGACTACAATAGGAAAAAGTGGAACATTTCCTTCTGAGTGGAATTGTAGTGAGTTGTGAACTAAAGAGCTTATGGAAATAGCTTTCAAATGATTATTTTTGTTTGCCTAAATGCTGCCATTGATGATTGTAATTTCAGCTATCCACAGAGAGAACAAGGGAGAAAGGCTATAACAGAGACCAAAGAACACATCACACTTTACCATCCAAATACCCATTCGTTTCTTGGGATTGCTCAGTAAAATGTAAGTGTACACTTCAGATTCTTCTTATTTGCATTTTCAGGGCCAATAATTTTTTCCCATGCTTTCTTGAAAAGGGTTATCTTGTCCCTGGGTCATTGTAACCACTTACAAAATAAAACTCGACCTTGGAATTTTCTTGCTTTGCATGCAAAGGCTGGCTCCTGGATTACAATGGAGGTGTCTGGGGGTGAATAGTGCCCCTGAGGTAGCTCAGGGTTCTGGCAATGGGCCCATTCCAGCCCCTGGGACAGTTTTAGGTGTGATGATTTCATCTGTGCTGAAGAGGGGATGCCACATGCTATAGTGTCACTACCAAGCAGAACCTTACTGATAATATTCCATGAGTGTTTCTCTCATTTTCTGTCTTATTCTTTGCTTAGAAAGAGTAGGATCATTACAGATAAACAGTCACTTTGTAACTTCTCAGGTCATGACCAAGATGAATAATATTACTAAACTGTGAACCACTAGTCTAAAGCCAAAAATGGCCAGACCATCCAGTAGAGAACCTGAAACAACCTTGGAAAAAAAAATCCAAGGGTTACCATGGCAATCTAAATCTTTGATCATCTCTGGCCCAAAGTGAACCAAATCCCCTTGCCTCTGCCCTCCTCCAATCTGCACTGTGGCCCTAGGGGCGATGAGGAAGCACTGGCCAGAGAACTGACACTGCTGGTGGGTGGGCAGGGGACCTCACATGCGTCTTCGAGAGCATTTCACCGCCAGACTGTAAACCTGCCTCAGCCTGAGGAAGGACCGAGACCACTTGATAATGGCTGGTCTGCTCAGCTGGGCTGTGAGCAACAGCACAGGCTAGAGCAGGGGTTTCTGCTCAGAGTGGATGGGAGGGATGCTTCCAAGGCCCTTGTCTACCCCTGCTCTGTTGTGGGCTGAAACAGAGGAGCTTGGTGTCGGAGGCTCAATTCACTGTCTCCGAACAACAGCAACCAGTGGCACGCTGTGCCAGTAACAAGCTGCTCCAGTACATTTTGACTTGACTTTTGTTTCATTCAGTTTTAAGAATGTTTCTAAATGATTTTTTCAAAATGTCCTATTGTCTTTACCCTTTCAGCACTGAAGCTCTGGAAAAGGCTGAGACCAAGCAAGGACACTCACATTTGTCCTGACTAAAGCTGACTTCCTTGACTCCCTCTCCTCTGGACCTGTTCCTCCCACTGTGCTCCCTGTCTCATGGAAGGCTCCGCCAGCTACTTTCATGCTCAAACGTGGGCCTGCCCTTCAACTCTCTTTCCTCCCAATCAATCAATCAATCAATCACCAAATTCTGTCTGTTTCACCTGCTGAAGACTTCTCCAGCCATCCATCCATCCATCCATCCATCCATCCATCCATCCACCCACTTCTCTCCAGCCCACTGCTGCTGCCTTCACCCAGGCTGCCAGCACCTCCCTGCCTGGCGGCTGAGACAGTCTCCTTACTGATTTACAGCTGTGCTGACCAGCCTCAGCTCACTATCCCAACTCTACTCCCACTCATAGCTACAGTGGTTCTTTTGCAATGTAACTAGATCATGATACTTCCCTGCTTACCACTATGTCAAAGGCTTCCCATATCCCTGAGGAGTTTAAACCCTGAAGAGCATGACACAACTGGACTCTTTGAGACCCATCTCTTGTCATTTTCAATGTAATTGCCTGTGCTGAGTCCTGTCTTCTCTCATCCTTTGCATTTGGTATTGAGTGCTGACTCTACCACTGGCTACCTCCTTCTCCTCAGTTACTCAGAACTAAACTTTTAAGTGTACATTCTCCCGGAAGCTTTCCCAGACCTTCCATCCTCTGTCTTTCCATAGCCTGTGCCCATTATAACTAATGGGACCATGAAATCTATTGTCAAAACTAGGATACCTATGGAAGTGAAAGGTGGAACATGTACATATTATGCATGGACAACAGTTGTAAACCAGGACTGGCCCAGGCAAATCAGGATGTATGGTCATTTAAACCATGGCATTTATCGCAATTTCCAATTGCTTGCTAATTGGCCAGGGCTTGCCTGTAATCCACCAGACTGCGGTTTCCTAGTTTTCAATGTAGTTGCTTCCATAGTGGGTATTCAATAGATACTTGTATGTACATATGTAAATGTATATATGGCCTTGATGTCTAATGGAGCTAGGTCTTGCTCTCAAAAAAAATCCATTAGCCATCACAAATAGTACAGAAAAGGGGCGTACTAGATTACCTTGCCAGCACCTCCAAAATCCTGAATTCCAAAGCACATCTGGCTGAAATAAAACCAACAGGTTGGTGCCCAAAGTGTGTTTCATGGCAGAGAAGCACATTGGAATTTCAAGACATATTATAGGACAAATGGGTTCTGGGACCAAATAAGTCATGGAAATTAAGCTTATATTTTTATTGCTAAGATCCTTTAAATACTGTGAAATAAGCAGTGTTTCTCAAATTAGTGAGACATAGAACCCATCCCCCTTCCCTCTCCCATATCCTAGACTTCATGTTCTAAGAAATCTACTTTGAGAATCAGTAAAAGCATATTGCCCAAACACCTCCAGGTAGAATAGGTAAAAGCTCTGGGTCCCTAAAGGTCAGGGATGTACTATTTATTTCTTCTCATTTCCTAGACCAGGACTGGGCATACAGTTGATGCTAAATGTTTGTTGCATGTGGGCTGGTATGTCATGCATTTAGCTGAGGACAGAAGAGCTCAGAGTAAGGGAGCCATCTAACCCTGCCATACCAGCACTGCAGGTGACAGGAACAGGGGAGATGCTAACTTGCCTGAAAATGACATGGGAAACAATGAGGTTGGTAAAACGTCTCTCTGACACCCTGTCCCCTGCTGCTGAGCAGTGTCCTCCTTAGCCTCACACCCTGTTCTCATCTTACCTCCCAGAGTCTACTCCGGTAGGATTTGGCTGTCCGTGTCTCTTCACCAAAGTACCAAACTGATGAGGCTTAGTCTCAACCAGCAGTATTTGCTCAGCTGCTTCCTGCTTACTAATACCCATGTGGCCCCAAGGGAGAGCAGCTTGAGTGGCAGAAGATTAGGGGGCAGGGCTTATTTTGAGCAGGATCCTGCCCCTCTCCCTCCACCATCATGTTTCTCAATCCACCCATTTGTGAACTGGCCCTGATCCTGTACTAAAGCCAGAAGTTCTCTCCTTTACCCGAAGAGGACCTCACATATCAGCATTCAGAAAATAAGAGGAGGAGGCCCTTGGTCTTGAAATATCAGGAAGGAAAAGCATAAACCCAACTTAAAACTACTCAATAATAGAGGAGAAAAGATGGCAATCGGAAGTTATACACAGCTGGTAGAGCATGTTCAAAAAGTCTGTCTTGAAGAGTTTTTTGCAGCAACTGATTTATTTTTCTTCTTAGATATTACTTCGTCTTTCAAATTAATTATTTAGTGTAGAATGACAAAGTCCCATGAAGCTACAAGCTGAATCTTTTTTTCCCACTGTCCCTTTCCCATCTAAATGGTCAGAAGGGGGAAATTCCAGAAACACTACAGTGAAATTTTTCATTTGAGCCAATGTGAGCTGTGAGTGAGTCCAGCTGGAGGGACTGTCACCCACATTGCCGCTCTAAGCCAGTGGAAGGGCACCCAAGGTGACTCTCACTCATGGTCCTTTGCTCCTTCAAAGAAGAGCCATCCTCCTGGCTCCTTTCTGGCCCAACCCGCTGCTCCAGCTGGAAGAGCAAGCGTGAGCCAGGGGTTTAGAAGCAGCAGAAGCCTCTGCAATGACACAGGGCCAGCAGCCTTCCATTTGGCTTAGAAGCTTCTGCACTGGGCCCAGCACAGTATGCGGGTGCGGTGAGAGGAATAAGGGCCATGGACGGCCTCATTGCTTCAGGCCAGGTTTTGCCTCCCAGTAAGTTCATTCTGGGCAGACTTTGTCACCAAATAAATTAGCGAATGCTTTAGGGTTTTAAGCAGTTTAAATACTGAACTACTCACGACAGCTTGTGAATGTATGCAGTTATGTCCATTGTGCAAGTTGAGTAAACTGAAGGATCAGAAAGTTGAGGGAATTTGGCTCCATTCGTATGTCTGTGATTCAAATCCCCCTTAGCCTACTTCCAGAACCCAGGTTTTTTTTTGATGTGTCTTGCCTCCTCCTGACCACAGGATGGTCCTCTGTCTGTGCTTTCCTGTGTCTGCAGAGCAGCCCCTGGGGGAGACCCCAGAGCTGTAAATGAGGGGTGTGCATTTGGTTGGGTCTCTTTTTCCTGGCCTTGCATTCTGTGCCTCTAAGCAAACGCATGTTCCACTTTCTAAAATGAGGTTCATACTGAAGTGGACAACGAGGGAGAGAAATCTGCCTTCTTGAGAACCTCTTTTCCAGAATGCGAGATCCCAGTGGACCAAGTGGCATGTGTGTCCCCTGACACCTCTGTGGAGGCCTGCAGCATAGGTGGTCTTAACTGAGGTGGGGGCCTGGGGCTGGTCAATTCCATGCTGCTGGGAGACAAAGTGAAGACACTACTACACTAGGCCCCCAGAGCTGTCACCGGAACTCTGATTCCTTTTCTTTCTTCCTGGCACAAAAGGGGGCGGGGATTGTGAGTGGGGGAAGAGGCCCCGTAAATTGGAGAAAATGTGGATATACATCTCTCCTCATGTATCTTTATTTTGGAATGTACTTAGGATACATATTATTTGCATTCCTCTATCCATATATCTCTATACTCATATCAATTCATAAATGAAATCTATGGCTGCTTGGATCAACTATATTACTTGTTTGCAAGATTCCCCCTCAAGGTTCATGAGTTTGCCAGGGGTGTGGCCCGCTTGCGTTGGCTTCCAGTGACCTACTTGTATGCACCGGTTCAGGCAGGGTTTAACAAGTAGCCTGGAAGATATATGCATCCTATTATTGTAGTATTACTTGGCTTCACTCTGCCAAAATTAGTGTGAGCATAAAGTTGACTTTGCTATTATACCTTTCATAGGAAACCAGTCATGAACAGATAGTTTTGGAAATGGCTGGAAGAGGGAGGGAAATGGCTGCTTATCATTGTGTTACTGGCACAACTGGCATTTTCTTGATAATTGCCTTTAATATCCTCAGTGCTTCTGGCAAAGAGGATCTTTAAAATGGAATCCACCTGAGGCCTGGGAATGATTGTGAATGTTCCCTCTCTGTTGTTGAATGTGATTTGAGACTGAGGTCGGCCTCCATGAATTTGAGTGTGTTACTGTCAGTCACAGGAGCTGATGTGAGTCTTTTTCAGCTTGGGATTGGGAATTGCTGAATAACAGGACACTTGAGCATTTGGTAGTCTCAGAATCGAAAGTTGGTTTCATCTCCATGATCAGATTTTAAAATATGATTCCTATAGTATTTTTTTACTAATACCAAAGAATTCCATCTTCAGCAGAAGTCAGTGTTTTGAGTGCCTCTGTAACCTTTGAAGAGATATCCATTGTTAAAACCAAGAGTTCAGTCAGGGATCAAACAGTAAAAAGCAGAAAGTTTTTATAAACCTCTTTCTTTTTATACATTGGTGAAAAAATAGAATCAATAAGATGAGATAATGAACTAAAAATTTATACCAAATGTTGTAGAATATACCCAGCTAAGTCAAGCAGTTGGTGCACTGAGAATTCTGTTTCTTCTAAACTAAATTACAAAAAGTCGGATAGAAAATCAATGGACTATTATTTATGTTCCATTTAATCTAGGTGCTTTAATAATATCTATCTGGCCAAATGCAGTATTAATTTTTCATTGTTGTGGGATTCACTTAACCTCAAGTAAAAGTAAAGTGAACTAAACCCAAATCACCCACCTTGTCCCATAACTGTTGCTGTGGAGTGGGAAAGAACACGTGGGATTTAGGCAATGGGAAGGGGAGATACGGGAGTTTTGATTTTCTGACTTTTTTCAACTAACCAATACCTATAGAAGATGTGAAATAATAGAAAATAAATATATGTATTGGTCTTTGCCTGTATCTGAACCCACCCCCATTCCTGACACACGGCTCCTAAATCCCTTATACAGTCCTAAGTGATAAGAACACTAAGAACACCTTTTGTTCCAATGAGGTGACTGGTGGCTCCTAGAGGCCTCCTGGATACAGACTGTCACCATAAGGACCAGGCCATGGTTGGTAGCTTGGAATGTTTAGAGTTTTCAGCTCCATCCCCTGTTCTCCAGAGAAAGGAAAAGGGCTGGAAATGAAGTTAATAATTTCTCATGCCTATGTGAGGAAGCCTCCACAAAATCCCAGTAGTAAGCAGGGAGGGGGTTATGAGAGCTTCCAGGTGGGTAAACACACCCACACCTCAAGAGTGACACACCCCAACTCCATGGGGGCAGATGCTGCTGTGCTTGGGATCCTCTCAGGCCTCACTCTGTATCTCTGCATCTCGCTGTTTATCTGTAGCCTTTAAAGAACTGGGAACCATAAGTGTTCCCCTAAGTTCTGTGACTCACTCTGGCAAATTCACTGAACCTGAGGAGAGTGTCTTTCAAAGCTGCATCAGAAGCACAGGTGATAACTTGGACTTGCCAATGGTGTCTGAAAGAAGTGGGATGGTCCTGTGGGACTGAGTCCTTAACCTGTGGGATCTGACTGTATCTCCAGCAGACAGTGTCAGAATTAAGTTAAACTGTGGGACACCCAGCTTCTATCCAATGCTGGCTTGTATGGTGGGGTAAATAACTCACACATTTGACAATCAGAATGTCAGAGAGAACTGCGCTGTGTGAGGAGTGAAGGAGACTCAGAGGAAAGAAACAGGGTAGGAAAGAACTGTGTTTTTCCCAACTTGGGAAGGAAACATCTGGATTTTTTCTCTATAGTATGGAAAGGCTCAAATCTTTACTTTGTATTTTTAAATCTTCACAAGGCAAGACTATTGCCAAACAAGATGCCTGGAGATCTAGTAAGGAAGCCTGTTTCAGACAAAATTAGAAATGCTAGTATTTCTTTTACATTAACTTTTTAAAGAAAATCAGCTAAATTGGTCATCCAAATACTGAAAGAAAATAAATTCGCAGACAAGGGAAGATGGAGGGGTGGAGGATGGGCAGTGGCAATGCCAAGGGCCTTGCCCAAGCTTCTTCTGACAGGCTCTGTGTACCATATTGTCTAATAATTGCCTTACATAAATCTTAGCTCCAGTTCGTTATTCTCTTCTCAGGTCTCCACTGTGCAGGTGAAGAAGTCAAGTGCTCAGAGAGACAGATTACCTGCCTAAGTTCACACAGTGCCTCCTAGTAGGACTGGGACTTTGGCCTTGGTTGAAGATGTTCTTACTATACATGGCTCATGTCGGAAATAGAATTATGTTTAAAACAACATTATTGTAAGGATTAATATTTACAATTTCAGTTAGTGTTTACGACTTACTGTAAAAGTTTCATCTACAAGATGAACTAATCAGAGCATTGAGGCCCCATCTATAAGATTACATTATTTGATATTATTGGTTTAGAAAAGCTGAAGTTGCCATTAATAATCCAAGAGCTGAATTTGGCTTGCAAACAGATTTTGTGTATCCAGTTGATGGAACAGGCAAATAACTCGTGTTTAAGATTTTTTGAACTAATATTAAAATAAACAAGAACACTTATATAAAAATCAGACCGCCAGTTTCTCCTGAACAACCAGCAGATCCTGTAAATGATTCAGCACTCCTGAAAGGTAACATTCAGTTGGTTCTGAGTACCAGCTATTCATTGTAGATATTGTCTGCAATTCTCCACTTTGCCATAGTCCCCACCAATCCCCAATGCTCGCTGACACTAAAGTCACTGCCTTTCTCCTCCCCTCAAATCTAGAAGCTCCCTTTATTTCCCTCTTATGCTTTCCATTTAGGCACTTTTAGGTGGGCTTCCTGATACAGAGAGTAGTAGAAGCCAGAAGAAGAGAGGCTTGTATTCAAGAACCTACCATGCCACTAATCAGTTCTGTGATCTCGGTCTACCCATTAACCCCTCTGAACCTCAGATTTCTCATCTGTTACATGGGAATGATGAATGGCTTGGGGAAGATTGAATTAAATAGTCCACATGATTATGTCCAGTAAAGTTAATTAACCCTCAGACAATCTTAAAAAATATTTCTTAAAGGACTTTTGCTACTTGCGGTCAAGATGGCAGCATAGGCAGACATGGCTTGCCTCTTCACACAACCACATCAAAATTACAATTAAAATACAGAACAACCATCACACAGAATCATTGGAAATGAGTTGAATGGAAGTCCGACAACTGTAGAATTAAAGAAACCACATCCATCCAGACTGATAGGAGGGGCACAGATGTGGAACGGGGTGGTCACTTACCCATGTGTAGTAGATAAAATTTGGGGAGGGATATCTCAGGAGTGAGGAGTCCCAGACCCACACAAGCCATTCCTCCCAGCCCAGGGTTCTAATGCCAGAAAGATAAGTCCTCACAACTTCTGGCTGCAAAAACTAGCAGGGATTGAGTTTGTAGAAGAATCTCCTGGAGTCCCAGTCAGTTCCTCTTAAGGAATCACACATGAACTCACCTACTCAGAATCACAGGTATACTGAGAGAAACAAGTGTCAGGCATTAAGGTGAGCAGAGGCCATTGTTTCTTTTTTAAACCCTCTCCCTACAGAGCCATAGAACCAGCAAGCTGGTGCCACATCCGAGACTTCATCAACCTGGCTAACACTGACCGGCCTTGGAGATCCCCAGAGACTCTGCCCCACTCAACTTAAGGGCCTACTCAAGTTGTTTTTCCATATGAATGGCTGCTCTTGGCCCAAAACACATGACTTCCTAAATCTTCTCAAATAAGCAACAGCTGGCCTCAGTGAGCCCCAGGCCTGGCACTAGTAGCAGCCAACTTAGATTCACAGCTTAGCTTTGTTTGGGAATCTCCAAACCCAGCGCAAGTAGCAACCATCTCAGACTGCTTTATTGCTCAGGCAGGGTGCCCTGGGCAAAACACAGATGGGGGCTGACCTTGACCTGCACCACCCGGGAAACCCAAGAGCCAGCACACCCAGACCACATCGGAGCACCATTACCCTGCCCCTGCGCAGCTGATCCTTCATGGAGGGTGGGGGTTGGTGATCAGTGGTCACAACCAGTCCTTGCAGCTGACTGTCCTGAGTAAATTTCTCCCTTGATCTGCCAACAGCAACCAAGACTCAACTATAAGAAGAGGGTGTACTCAGCCCACACAAAGAGTGTACTTCAACTACCCAGCTTGGGTGATAGGGGAGGCTGTGCCACTGGACCCTCCAGGACACCTACTACATTAGCCCATACTACCAAGACATGGAGTCATAGCAGCTCTACCTAATACACAGGAAAAAAAAAACACAGGGAGGTGGCCAAAACAAGGAGACAAAGAAATATGGCCCAAATAAAAGAATAGATAAAAACTCCAGAAAAAGAAATAGAAATAAGCAATCTATCAGATATAGAATTCAAAACCCTGGTTAGAAGGATGCTCAAGGAACTTAGTGAGGACCTCAGCATAAAAAAGATCTAGTCAGAAATGAAGGATACACTAATCGAAATAAATAACACTTTATAGGGAAATAACAGTAGAGTGGATGAAGCTGAGAATCAAATCAATGATTTGGAACTTAAGGAAGCAAAAAAAAAAAAAAAAACAACCATGCAGAACATCAGGAAGAAAAAGGAATCCAAACAAGTGAGGATAGTATAAGTTGCCTCTAGGACAATTTCAAGCACTCCAACATTTGCAACATAGGGGCATCAGAAGGAGAAAAGAAAAGAGCAAGAAATTGGAAATTTATTTGAAAAAATAATGACAGAAAACTTTCCTAATTTGGTGAAGGAAATAGACATGCAAGTCCAGGAAGCACAGAGAGTCCCAAATAAGATGGATGCAGAGAGGCCCACTCCAAGATATATCATAATTAAAATGTCAAAGGTTAAAGATAAAGAGAGAACCTTAAAAGCAGCAAGAGAAAATAAGTTAATTACCTACATGGGAGTCCCCATAAGACTGTCAGCTGATTTCTCAAAAGAAACTTTGCAGGCTGGAAGGGACTGACAAGAAATATTCAAAGTCATGGAAAGTGGGGAACTACAGCCAAGATTGCTCTACCCAGCAATGCTATTATTTAGAACCAAAGGGCCAATAAAGAGTTTCCCAGATAAGGAAAACTAAAGGAGTTCACCATCACCAAACCATTATTATATGAGATATTAAAGGGACTTATTTAAGAAAACCAAGATCAAAACTATGAACAATAAAATGGCAAAAATGCACATCTAAAAATACATATCTAGATTTAATAGTTGAATCTAAAATACAAACTAAACAAATAAGAACAGAGACTCAGATATGGAGAGTGTTTGGATGGTTGCCAGATGGGAAGGGGGTGTAGGGGAATGGGTGAAGAGGTGAGGAGATTAAGAAGTACAAACATGTAGGTCCAGAATAGCCATGGGGATGTAAAGTACAGTATAGGAAACGGAGTGGCCAAAGCACTTGTAGGCATGTCCCGTGGACATGAACAATGGTGTGGGGGCTGCTTAAGGGGAAGCAGGGTGCTGGGTGGAAGGGGCAAAGTGGGAAAAATCAGGACAACTGTAATAGCATAATCAATAAAATACATTTGAAAACAAGAAATTTTGCTTCCCGCATCCACAGTTGACACTGTAACGGACGATTCACCTACAATTTATCACATCCACTCTCATAGCTAACTTTTCTAATCACCTGTATCCTTTTCTACACCGTTTCCCCCTCTTTCATTCCTTCTTTAACCAAGTGACTTTTCAAATTGTGCTTCACACCATTTCAAGATTACCGTAATTACATAAGAATATCTTTCAAAATATGAAATAGAACACTTGAGTAAAATGTGCAAAGGTCTTTTTTTCTTGACTTTGATCTAAGGCTCAGCCATGGTGCCAGCGTATGTATCTGAAAGGTACAATGGAGAATGAATGGAGCTTTGAGTCAAAAGGGTGACAAGGCAATGGGAACCCTTGGGCGGGATGGAGGTTCCCAGGCCTGACAACTTCAAAATGAGGGAAAATGGCTCATAGTGGCCTTTACAGAAATAAATGACCTGCATTTTGGCAAAAGCATTTAATTCCAATAAAATTACTCAGTGGGGTGAATGGCTTTCTCCTTGAATGAGTGAGAAAGCCTGAGATAAAAGTTTTGTTTTGCCTGCTGAGTTCTCTGTAAGGTTTCTCTATTTGGATCAAGGGTTGGAAGGGATTTACTTACTTGGAGTTGAGATTAACCACTGTGTCCCTCCTGTGGATAAACATGGTGATGGGAAATGGGTGTTTGTTTAGAAGTTGTGCTCTGGAGTAAACAGACAGGGAAGGAAGTCAGTATGGCACTACAACGCAAACACTGACCTTTAACCAGGTGTCCATGTCGTCTTGACTGAGTTAGCTGATGCCCTTTTTGTTCTACTTGTTCGGTCATAGCTCAAAGCCTTATTGCATTTAATGGAGTAAACATCAGCTCTTGCTGGGGAGGTGGAGAGGATGTCTCTCACTGTTACCATCTTCATGGGTTCCTTTCTCTCGGGAGTTTATTTCCCAAGTTGTAGATGTGGCAAAGAGGCTCCCTGGTCTTCCGAAGAGCAAAACTCAAGGCTGCTTCACAGGGCATTGGAAATGCGGAACCTGCTGCCTTGGAACAGATGCTGCCAGTTAAGAATAGATTTCTCAGTGTTTCGGGATGCTCAAGCACAGCTGAGCTATTTCACTGTCTGTGGCTGGTCTATTCTTATACTTTGGGAACAGTTCCCCTAGTGCAGTGAGAATACAGAACACAGGAGATGGCTGTTGAGTAAGACATCCTGGGGGATTTGAGTAGACAGTCAGTTTGGGGAGCTTGTTCTGAGAATTCTGGGATACAGTCATCCAGATACTGAGTGTGCCCTTAGCTCCTTACCTTTCCTGCTGGAAGGCAAGGAACATGAGTATACAGGCTGTGGGATGAAACCTGGGTCCACTGTTGACATTTTGTGGTCTTAGGTAAGTCACTTCAATCTCTCAGAAGCTCAGTTTCCCTATTTTGCAGACAGGGATCACTTGATTCAATGAGTTGATGTGGGAACAAATTATGTATGCTTGTATCACTCACTGTATGCCTGATGTCTGGTATACAGTAGATGCTCAAGAAGTTTCAGGGGTTTTTTTCCTTTTATGATGCCGACCTGTTTGCTGCCCTAGCAGAAAGTCTTCTAAAGTCATGGAAGGAGTGTTTAATATTTTATGTTACCCATCACTTACTTTCTCTTTTTTAAAGCATTATAGATCTTTTCTAAGAGGTCAAGAAGGCTCTAAGAAGATGAAATCAGCATGTAAATTTCAACTTAATTCCAAACTAAGCCCCTTAAGGAACCTTTATTTACAGAGAAGTGCAGACTATATCAGGGGCACAAGCACAGGAGCCGTGTGTGAACCTTTGCCAGGGCCACAGGGGCCGCAGGCCTTGGTGCACTTCCCAAGTAGCACACACAATAGAATCACTTGCAGGCCTTGTTAACACAGCTTGTTAGGTGAGACCTGAACATTTGCATATCTTATAGGTACCAGATGTTGCTGATGCCCCTGGTCTGGGGACCACACTTGGAGAACCACAGCTTAGTGGGAGGAGGCATGCATGCGGCAGCGTGGACTCCTAGGTTCTGGGCCCATCATTTTTGAAAGAGCTGCATGATTAGGCAAGTCTCTTAAGTCCCTGGAGACAGGGCTTCCTCATTGTTTCACAATAGGAAAAATGTATAGTTAGAGCAACGCTTCTTAATCTTTGCCCTGTGGTGGGTGGCACACAGTGCTTGCTAGATGATGGAGGACACATCTGAAAACCATCCAGAGGGTTTGACACACAGGTTGGGAAAGTCTGAGCAAGTGATTGAAAGCTCAGACTTTCCCAACCTGTGTGTCAAACCCTTTCAAGGCCTGTAACACTGAGAGTAAGTCCTTACTCTGTGTCTAGGTGGGGTCTCGCAGCTGTTCACCTTCATCCGAGTCTTGGTTTTGCCATCTTGCAATGGGCACAGTGCTTGTACCTCTGTCATAGGTTTGTGGTGACTATCAAGTGAGGTAAAGCATGTACAGTGCTTGGCATGCAGTAGTTTGCACGTAGTGAATGCCAGTGCATATTGGATAGTATTTCTTATTATTATTAGCTATTGTTATTTCCATTTCTAAAATTCTATGATTCATTCCTATGCCTATCTTATAACTTACTGGAAGATGGGGGAAGTGCTCTAAAAGAATTCTTCTCAAATTCAATATGAATGTGGGGATCTTATTTACAGTGCTGACTCTGATCCAGTAGGTCTGGCATGGGGCCTGAGACTCTGCATTTCTAAGCAGCTCTCAGGTGATACCCATGCTCCTGGTCCATGGCGCTATGCTGTGTGTAGCAAGGCTCTTCTTCAGCAGTCATCTTTGAACTTGGGTTCACATTGGAATTGTTTGGGGTTCTTTTAACAACTCCAGGTCATACTCCAACTAAATCATAATCTCTGGAGGTAGGACACAAACCCCAGTGGTGGTTGGGGCTCCCCAGGCGGTCTCATGTGTACCTGGTTTCAGCACTTGCTGGTTTTCAAGTTGGCCATGGGTTGGACAGCTTTAAAAAATAATGATGCTTGAGTCCCATTCCCAGAGATTCTGATTGGGTCCCCACTGAGGCATGACCAGTAGGGGTTTGAGAACCCCGCAGGTGATTCTGATGAGCAGCAACATTTGAGAGTCTCCCTCCGAAGTTTAAATTGTTTAAAGTGCTCGTTAGTAAGGCGCAGGGAGAAGTCAGTTTGATCTGTATTGCAGAAGCTTGAAGTAACTAATTTTCCCTCAGATGGACTCCCTTTTCACTAGGAGATATGGGCTAAAATATGGTCAAAATAAAAAATTGTTACCTTGTTTAAAAACTGTTTAATATCTGCATTCAGGAAGCCGTGTTATCCAGTAGCTCAGAAATAGGCCCCAAGAAAGAGCATTCGGCTTCTAATCCCTCCCACCAGTGCCCTTGGTGTGACCCGGGGAAATCTTTTCTACTAAACTTTGTGTAAATGTTTATGTTTCCATATTTTCTCATTTGCAAAACCTGGCTAATCCTACAAAGTGACCACAGGACTGGTATGTGGTCAGATGTGGCTTCAAAAACACTCCTGCTGAACGTCTCCCAAATTGTTCCGATTTCCTGACTAAATTTGGACTTTTATGCAAAATGCATACTTTGGGAGCCTTGACAATAAATCATGTTTAAACTATACTCTTCTATTTCTCTCTTTTAATGGTACCAATTACTTCCTGTTCTTTTCATACAATGTTTAGGCTTAATGTACCCTAGAGATTCAGAGAAATCAGCAAGAGGATGCAAATGAGGTTTGAAAAGCTGTTGCAGGAAGACTGGCCTTGTGGCAGTGAGTCTTTTTCTTGATCCCCTGGTGAACAGTCCCCCACTTTTCCATTTGGTGTCCATGGTTTTCTGGGTGTCGCCTACATTTTAGCCATATGAAGTGAGCCCGTCTTTGTTTCTCTAGCACTTACCACCCTGCCTAGAATATAGTAGGTGCTTAAGAAATTTCTATTGAACAACTGAATGAGTGGCAGGAAGATGTAAAATTAGGTAGCACAGGAAGAAGCAAAAGGACTCTAGAAAACAGAAAGGAAGTAAAAACAAGGTATTGTTAAAGAGAATGAGGTTAAAGGAGATGCAGGAAAGGCCAGGAGTCCTGATGAGGTTTTGTGGAGTGGGGAGGATGAGAGATCCCCTGAAATAGTCAGAAGAACATTGAGAAATGACAAGAGAGAAAGAAACAGGGAAGTGACTGATGAGGGACAGAGGGAAGTCCAGACAGAGCCAGAGGAGGGACGGCTAGGAAAGAGACTGGGGACATGGGGCGAGGGTCATAAGGAGCATCGTACGAAAAGAGCCTCAATGTACCCAGAATATTGGTCTGTTGGTCTTTCTCCTTATTGGAGACAGACAGGAGTGGCTCAGGCCTGACACAGGCAGGTCTGGAGGGTGGGTTACTGTCAGGGATCATCACCTTTTCTGGAATTAAATGTTTTCAAATTGCTTAATCTTCCTTGTTTGCAATTATTCTCCATAAGAGTTCCCCCCCCCCCCCCCCCCCCCCCAGTGCAAATCCACCTCAGTGAAGCCCCAGCCATCCACTACTAACACCACAGATGACTCCTAGGCAGCCTTGCTTGCCCTCCCCTTCCCGCCTGCCACATCCGGCCCTTCCCCCTCAGAAGCACTAGGACCTCTAGGCATTTCCCTTCTGACTTCCAGGCGCTTCTGTGGCCCACTTCCTGTCCCCGCAGATCCTCAGCCAGCCTGCTCACAGCCATTGTGCAAATAGAAAAAGGGACCCCTGGAGGTCTCCTGGGCAGATGAGTCAGAGAAAGGTGCAGATAAGACAAAGCAAGACAAGTGTCATAGAGTAAGAGACTCTACAAGAAGCTGTGTGTATGTGATGGGGAGGGTGTGTATGTAGAGGATTGTTTGGGAAACTTCTCATAGAATGTGATATTTAAATTGAGTTTCCAAAGATGAGCAAATGCTTCCCTCTTTCCAGGTGTTTTTTGTGGTGGGGGAAGATGGAGTGAGAGAAGGAGTCTTCTGGGTCGGGGATCGCATGTGCAAGGAGCAGAGGCGGGAAACAGTTTGATATTGAAGATTACTGGGGTGTGTTTGTGTGAAAGGCACTGAGAGGGGACTGAGTAGTGATGAGGTGAGAACAGGCAGGAAGGGCCGGGCCAGGAAGAAACTGGAATGCTGGGCCTAGAGCCCAGATGTCACCTTATAGGCAATAAGGTGTGTGGCTTTAAGCAGGGTGGAGACACAGTGATTTGCCTTTGGGAATGAATAATCACTTTGGAAAGCTATTATTATTTGATTTTTACGTGTGAGTAAAGTCAGGCTCAAGGGGCTGTTTATAAATGACCTGCTCCATGTCACACTGTTAATGGCACAGCCAGAACCTGCCTCCTTTTCGGGGGTGACCTCCAGGAGATTCCCCTTGCAGAACTTGTTAGGCCCATCCCACATCCCTCAAAAGACAAAAAGGAAACAATTCAGGAAAGTAAATATTGCCCCTTGAATCCCAAAAGAAGTGATTTTAAAAATTTGTTTCTTCCATTTTTTAAGAGATGGACTTTATTGACACTGGGTTAGTCTCGAGAAAGCTAAACCAAAATGCTCCACTGGAAGTTCATTGGCATCGGTTTGTAGAAAACATGTGGAGTGTCAGCTGAGCAGAGGGGAAGAGGACTTGGCAATATCTTAGTTCTCCATGGGAAGACAGGTCGCTCTTAATTGCCCACTGGTTTATACAGGTCTGCCTATGATAAAATGGAATTTTTCTCCTTTTCCTATCTCCCATCCATAGGTGAGATTTCTACCAAACAAATAAATGTCCCAGGGGAGAATAGAGAGATAAGAAAGAGCCTTGAAAATCTTAACCAGGAGGTTAATCTTCTAAATCAAGAGTCAGCCAAGCCATCCAGGCTGTGCTGACCCTCCCTCATGGCTGTGCCTGGGAAGTAAGCGCCTTTGTGCAACTCCAGCAGGAGGAAGCACATGAATTAATGGGGGACCGCACCTCTTGTCTAAGATGTGGAATTGAGAGAGGCCCTCAAACTCTTAATCATCTGGGCTTTTGTAAGAGCGGTCCTCTGAGACAAGAGGGGACATTTATGCCTTGTTCAGACATGGCTTCATTTGGGTGACATTTGGGTCTCTGTCAAGAACTTGGTTTCAAGTTGACAGACTTGATAAAAGTCTAGCCAAGGCGGCCTCAAATTGAGATGGCCAAATTCCGTCTTTAGAGAGGCCAATAAGTTACTGTTATCACTACTGATAAGGCTGAATCTCTTTGAGGTTTCTCAACTTAAAATAATGTGAATAGTGACTTTTCCCGAAATGGTCCCTCAGACACTCAAAATTCATCTCTTATTAGTTATTTTTTTTAAAGTTTGGTTCCATAACCCCCTCCTTCTTGAGAATATTCCTATTACAATTTAAATCAGGGGCATTAAATGCCTTAGTTTTAACACACAGGTCTTTCCAAGACTGAATGTTTCCCTGTAAGCCGACGTGGAGAGCATACCTGCCTTTATGTCCAACTCACCTCCCCATCCCAATACACATACAACACCCACTCACACACACTCATACACTCACACACACTCCTAAACGCACACACTGTTTGGCATTCTAGTTCCTTTTGCTGGTGACTGCTCAGCTATGTTTACAACTTTATAACTCAGGGTCAGCCAATTCACTTGGGTCTATGGATAAACATTCTGGAGAATATTTTATATTTTGATAACTCACTCTGGACTGAATGTCAAGGTTGTATTGAATTTTGGGGATGAAGAAAAGATTTCTTTTTCCTTTGCTCAGGCAGAGAGAAGGCAAAGTCACGAATTTTATATAAACATCTATGTGCTCCAGAATCCTAAATGCCAATCAGTGTGGGTCATTTGGGTAGGTTGAAAAGGGAGAGTTGAGCGCAAGTTCTTTGGAAGGTCCATTAGGCATCGCTTCTGCTGCTTCTGACCACACTCTAGCAGGGGCCCCTGTCCCCGAGTCACACTCACTGTGCTGGACGGCAGCAGGTATTGACGGTGATGATGACAGCAATAGATGTAACGAGTGCTCAGCCTGTTTTAGTCTTTACCTTACTTATTTGTACCATATAGGGTATGCAATGCCATTTTATAGCAGAGAAAACAAAGTTCAGAGAAGTTAGATATATTTTTCAGAGTCGCACATCTCATAAGTGGTGGAAACCAGGACCTGAGCCAGGTCTCTTTGTCCTTAAAGTCCTGAAGGCAATTTTTGTTGACTTTATAAAAGCTCACAGTTATTTAGTTTTAATTCTTTATAAGACAGGAATGCCGGGGGAGGTGAATTGGTAGGAAGAGAGAGTCTGGGGAAGAGGCTGCTTATGAAAATGTAAGTATAATAGTGTGAAATGGTCTCAAGGAAATCTTTTGGAAAATTTGACAGATCTGGTTAAGGAAAGTCAATTCTATTTAAAGCCCATGACCAAAACGAATTGCCCATCACATCATAAAGGAAAAGACTGAAGGTGAAAGGCAGTAGGCTTTTGATCAGCTGTGGGCTGGCAGACACGCAGCTCCTCACAGAACTGTCTCCTCAACAGTTTTTCTGGATTGTCTCAATTTCTCAGCTGTCAAGAGGGGGAGGAGAATGTTTGCTATTTGTCAAGTTCATATTTATTTGAGAATGGACAAAGAAGTCTAACAAATCCTTCTTTCGTGGTATGTTCTCCTTGGTGGTTTAATCAGACTATGAACATTTATTTTTTTCTCCTTGTGAGCATAGTCTAAAAGAATCATAAAATGGAATTCCTTAAAAAAATTTCCAAAATGTGACACTGAGAAACAGGGACACTCTTTTCCGTACTGTGCCGTACTCCAGCCTTATTTTCTTCCTGAAAGTTCTTAATGTGCTTTGGGAGCACTGCCAGGAGGCACGGGAGCCCGGGCCTGAGCAGGGGCAGAGCTCTGCTGGCAGCAGGCTGAGGGCTTTTGAAAGACCTGGCCCCCTCCACCATCACTCCAGCACTCACATGCCGTCCAGCTAAACCAGGGTGCCTGCACCATGACCCCACCTGCTTCCAGTTCACTGCCTAGTATTATACTCAAGGGTAATATTTACACCTACCCCCTAAAATTATTGCAAGAATTAAATGAAATAATGCATATAAAGTGCTAATACCATGTCTGGCATGCAGTAAGCACTCAAAAGTTCACTATTTGATAATATCTTTAAATATCTTTAAAATTTTTCTTACCCCGGCTGCTGTGGCTCAGTGGATTGAGTGCCAGCCTGCAAACCAAAGGTCACTGGTTTGATTCTCAGTCAGGGCACATGCCTGGGTCGCAGGCCAGGTACCCAGTGTGAGGCATAAGAGAGGCAACCACACATGTTTCTCTTCTGGTCTTTCTCCCTCCCCTCCCTTCTATCTAAAAAATAAATTAAGATGTCAAAAAAATTTCTCCACTTGTCTGTAAGCTTCATGAAGGTGAGTTTGGTGTTGCTGTCAGTGAATCACCAAGGCCTGTGATAGGCACAGGGCACAAATTCAATAAATACCTATGAAACAAATATATAGGACCCAGCCTCTTCTGCCTGGGATGCTGCTATGACATGCTCTCCTTGGGTATCCTCTCATCCTTCCACACATTCCCACACTGTAGCCAGGGTGATGTTTCTAAAATATAAGTACTATACCTACAGCTTCTTTGGCATAAAACCCAACTCTGGTGAACTTGGCTCCTATACTCTCTGGTCTCTGCTCCTCCACAGCTTTGTCTTTCCTGGCTCCAGGTCTTTCTCAAACACTCTTCTTTCTTCCTCCATATCTTCTCTCCTGGCCTGCTAACATGTTTTCTTCCTGTGGTTATGTCTACGAATCCTTCAGATCTCAGAAATCTTACTTCCTCAAGGGAGTCATTCCCACTCTCTGTCTGAAGTTATATTGACCTATTCCCCCCTGTTCCTTTTTCCTCTCCTATAACACTTATGGAGCCACAGTTCATTCTTTCTAATAGTGGATAGCTCAGTCATCACTGGTGTAGGCTCCCTAGGGCAGATTAAGCTCATCTCTACCCAGCTCTGTACTGGTAGATTGACATCAGCTAGGGTGGGAGTATTTACACCATGGAAATTGGTATATGCTACAAAGCAATTTTTTATCCAGATGGCTGATTGTTAAACATTTATTAGTATACCATTGGTCAGTCCCACAAGGGTTAGAGGAATCCCAGTCTATCCCACAGAGTCTGGCTCATAATAGGCTTCTAGAAAAATTCATAAAATTAAATGAACAAAAATTGAAACTGAACTCTGCAATATATATATAAAGGCTGGGAAACCTCTGGAGCTCTGTGCCTGCAACCCAGCTGTAGGGTAATATATATATATATATATATATATATATATATATATATATATATCTTCTTTCATCTTGACAATGACTTCATGTTTCCTTTATTTTTCAAGTGAGGGAGTTTAGGCTCAGGAAAGTGACTTATTTGATGTTGGAAAGTAAATATGCTGAAGACTCCTTGACCTGCACCCTGGGGCTCTGCTCTAGCCTATTCCATTCTGCTCTTGGTTGTCTGCACCCTCACTATCTCCAGCCTGGCTGGGGTACCAAGCAGACTTGTCTCTCTGGATTTACTTGCCTGGTCCCCAGTCTCACAACAGCAGCAAGTTGCCTGCACACCCTCTGCCTGAATCAAGATCTTCAGCCTGCCCTCTGGATATGCCCAGCATTTGGGGACCTACATGTGACCCAGTGGGCATAGGACATGGCATAACAGATAAAGGCTGGGAAGCCTTTGGCGCTCCATGCCTGCAACCAAGCTGTAGGGTGACCAAATCATTTCAGTTTGCCTGATTTTAGCACTGAAAATCTCTTGTCATGGGAATCCCCTGCAGTCCTGGGAAAACTGGGTGATCAGTCACCCTACTGAGAGCATAGAGAGAGCCGAGGCCATCAGAAGAAGAGAAATCCCAAAAGGGGTTTTGAAAGCACAGCATCATTTTAGCCACACCTTTAGGTCCACCATTATAATGCCTGCTAATTCTGTGTCTCCATCTTCCTGGGTGGCCAGGACCAAGAGCAAGTCATTTAATTTTTCTAAGCCTTTGTTGATATATCTATGATATGGAGATAATGAGAACCAGCTATATAATTTGTGGGACTCAGTATAAAATTAAAATGTGGGGTCCTTTGTTCAAAAATTATTATGAACTTCAAGATGGTGACCAAAGAGCATTGAGTGCTTTTGAATGGGGATTTCTCTATAAGTCCACTTGTCCTAAGCTCCTGAAGGTAGACTTGGAGATAAAGGATAATGCCTGTCATTCAGAGCTGCAGGGATTCAATGCCCAAAGCATCAGCAGCATTGAGCATGGTGCCTGGCTCAGGGGTCATGTTCAAGGGTGGTGGTGACTATTTCTGAGCTCTGGCCTGGCTCCCTCTGGCTTGTTCAACCTCTCCCACAACAGACACCTGAATTCTTATCTTGATCGTAACCTGAACTTGGGTAATCTTTTGTAAGTCACTTCAGCTTCTCCAGGCTCAATTTTTTTCCCTCTATAAAACATAGGGATTGAAAGAAATCTCTAAAGAGCTTAGCAGCTCTAAGTCTGTTTCAGCCAACTTCGTGACATTTATACATGAGCAAGGTCATAATGTTTCTTTGAAAGCAGTTTCTCCTTGCCTTGGTTAGCTGAGATTCTATTTGGCCTTCAAGTCCCATTCATATCATAGTTTCTCCCCCCAAACTCTGAATACATAAATCAGGGTTCTTGGATTATTTCTAAAGTCCCTCTGATTCAAAGGTCAACCCATTTTTCATGTAAGCCTTCTGAGGCTTGGGATGGCCGAATGCCTTGCTTGGGGCCAGATAATGAGATGGAGGAGAGTAGGAATTAAACCCATGTCCTTGACAGTATTCTACTGTTTATTTTCTGGCTAAGGAAACACCAGTGGGTAACTTTATAATTTTACTTTGCAATTATTCTTTTTCTGAAAAATTCCTCATAAAAATAAATAGAAAGTATAAAAGCAAAAACAAAAATGTAAGTTTAATTTGGGCTCATTAGATCATTATTTTTTTTCAAATAAGTCTCCATTTTTCTCAAACCCTGACTACGTGACCCAAGCTTGGTTTTATGATTTCTCTAGTAGTTTCTATTTAATAAGGATGAGGGTTTCCTCTCTTTGCCTTTTAGTGTGGGAATCCCAGACCCTTTCTTCTCAGATTTCTATACTCTAGGGTGCATAAACAGATGTTCCTTTAAAGGCATAGCTTCTTAATCTTTTGTTCTCTATATCTCAACTGGTCTTTTGGGGATATCTAATCCTGTCCTTAAATGAAAAGGTTGGAAAGAGGGAAGGAATGTTCTCAGCCGTTGCCTGGGTCTGGTTCATGAGAACTCCCACCAGACCTCTCTGTGGGGCATCTGGTCATGTGCCTGGTTGGAAATTTTTGAGCTTTTTCCAAGGGTGAGAGTTAGAGTAAAAAAAAAAAGTCTCTCTCTGTCCCTGGAAATCCTGTTGCTTCCTAAAATCATGCCCACATCATCTGTGCTGGTCCTTTCACTGAGGGAGCCCTGGATGGACAATTTAGCTCACTTTTTGAGTAATTTATTTTTTAACTTAAGGTTGTACTTTTCACAGGAACTGGCTCAGGGCCAGATGAAACATGTACTGTCTTAGTGGGAGTTAAGACTATAAGTTTATGTTTTTCCTTAGGTTAAGACTAACTTCTGCTGTGGCAGTTCTGAACTGACAGATGCTTCAGAGTCAACTGGAAAGGGTTTCTTGTGCCATCCTCAACGTTCATTGAGGTTTAGGACAAAATGCCATTTTCTCCATTTTTCAAATAGCTTAGAAAGAAGTCCAAACGTTCCGATTCTAAGGAACTATGATTTGCTAACCACTTTGAGTCAGCCTGCAGATGAGGTTTGTAAAGTAGGAACAGTTTCCAGTGGGCACTTTCTTCCTTTCTCACAGAGCTGTGTACTAATCTGCCTTCTGGAAGGAAGTCACGTAAATCTGGGCTGCTATGAATTTTCAACTGGAATTGTGCCAAAATGAGCGAGAGCTGAGAAGCTTGGAGTGAGATGTGGGGGTGGTGTGGCCTTTACAAAAACAAAACCAGCAGGTCTCACACTTAAAAAAATCCCAGTTTAGAATTTAGGTTTGTACCAGTTTCAGAAATGGATGCTTTCTGCTTCCTGCTCACTATCTTGATGCAGGGACACTTTCTGGTTGTAGAGACTGCAGAGCTCCAGCTATAGCTGTGCAAGTCGACAGAGCATTCCCTAGAGGGGCTAAGAAAACTAGGGGCATCATCCAGCGTGTGCAGAGAGAGCAGTGAGGAGAAAGGCTGTATCCATAGGAACCGTTTCATGGGGCCCCTCCCTTGGTCACACGGGTGTGTAAGCAACTAATAAGCACAAATGGTCATCATTTTCATGAACAGAAAATAAGACCAAACATTTAAGTTCTGAAAAAATATTCTTTGCCCCAAATCCTTGAGGGCTAAGAATGTCATCAAATCAAACTGGATTGTTTATGTGGCAGGATGTTTGATGTCCTTAGCCCTCTCCTTTCAGAGATCAGGAAATGGGCGCCCAGAAAGGTTACGTGAGTTGCCTGAGGTCACAAAAGGGAAGATGATCTATGTAAACAGCCCAATTTCTACAGAAGTTTTCCCCTCAAGTTCAGCTGGGACTAAAAGTGGCTGACTATGGTTGTCTTTTCTTTAAAGTGAGTCCATTGTGCAGTAATTGGCCCTTGGTTAACAACCAGGCCTCTTCCTAGCTGTCCAGCACGTCTGTCTTATATACGAGGGATTATACATAGTTTTACAAGTGAGGAGGAAAGGCAGTGAAATAGCTCTGATGACCAGACACGAAAACAAATACGCCTTGATAATCCAGATTTTGATAATTTGGGTCTACCAAGAAAAGATATTATATGGCTGAAGAGGAATGGAATATTATTGTGGGATGGAATTGTAAATATTCTACAATGATAAATCAATATGCCCACTTTCCTTATTGGCTATGATCCTCTCTTTGGATTAGTTGGGAAATTTAATGGAATAAACTTATTTAAATATCATGCTTTTATCATACAGTTGTGTAGAACTTAACAGTTAAATGAGAACACATCAACTTACATGTTCCAAACATCTATTTCGTAAGGTATGTGTCCCCATTTTATAGATAAATTCAAACCACAGGGAAGAATAACTTACTCAAGGGCATACAACTAAATGACAGATGTGGGGCTGACCACAGGGCTTCTTGTTCCAATTCAAAATTCTTTTCCACTATATCAAAGTTTAACTTTTTCAGGTCATGAGAAATCCTTTCTTAGGACCAAGATAAAAATCAGACTTGACCTGTGGGCTGGTTAGTCACTTCTACCATCAATGCCTCTACATGTTACCTTGCAGAACTAAACAAGAGGAATGGGGAGGATTAGGACCAAGTAAAGTTGTGTTAGAAGCAGGTGAGATGTCATGTCTTATTACACAGAAAATAAAAATATTGGGAAACTGTCTCTTCTGATTGTGTTAGCAATGCTGGGGAGAGGAACTATGTACTGAATGTTCTTTCATCTCTACTTACTGCTGTAGCTGACTTTGCCCCCCTCTGTACTGAACACCAACCCAAAACATTACAAGATCAAAGAGTGAGGATTGCTAGCCCATATTTCAATTTCTCTGAGATCTTTCTAAATTCAGTCTTAGAAAATATTTTGAAAATACATCATACTTTCCTACCCAATAAGGAAAAAGTTAAGTGAGTTAGATCTTTGGAGGGAAGAGACATTCTATTTGTGTACCAGAAGGTGAAAGAAAGCATTTAGCTCCAATCTTCATGGAGGAACAAAATCTGAAGGCTGACAATTTGGTCTGATAAGTCCTTTTTAGGCCTCAGGGGAGCAAAAAAAAACCCCCCCAGGGAAATACTCAATTGTGCTCTCACAATGTCAGGGCATATAATATAACCCACTTCTGTCATTTGCTGAACAAGCACTGATGTGTGGCAGGGGGTGGTTCATGGTTGAAAATGCCTTGCTACAAGGCTCAATCCAATAGAATGTGAAAGAAGCAGGAATAAACATTAAAGAAAAAACAGAAATGGCTGCCAAAAAGTTGACCCTCATTGTAATGTCACAAAAACACCTCTACAAAAGGTCTGGCCTTGCTGTTTTCGGAAGCATGAGCATTTGTCTGGAAAGAGGCTGTTCTTAGATCTTTGCTCCAACCTCCATCTGACTATCTCTGAATCTGTCCCAAAGGAGAGAAGCAGGTTAACTGCGGGATGTCACACCAGGGCAGTAACACGGCCTGTCCAAGTTGGACACCAGCTCACCAGGCCAGACGATGAGATGGGGCTTAGAGAAGACTTTCTGAATAGTAGATAGAAACCTACCCTGTTGTAGGCAGCTGATAGAGAAGTAATATGCTGTACCTTCCTTCAAGCCATTCATTCCTTGTGGTGGCAATCCCAGCTTCCTAGAAGGTCGGCTCACTTTTGAAGCCGAGTCTCTCAGGTCACTTCCTTTTTCTGTGCGGCTGCTACTGACTGTTTTCTGATCATATTGGGCAGTTGGGGCTGACATCGCCCCCCATACCTCTGACCAGTGCTCATACCATGATGGCAGCTTGTGCTCCACCATTCTCTGCCTTATGCTGTTGATTCAAGGAGGTGCCCAGTCCACCACCCATCCCAGCGAATAAGCTTCTCTTAAATGTACACCTCTCTTTTCAAAAGCCTCCTTCACCACCATGCTGAATCTTTCACATGGACCCAGGATGGCCCTACAAAGTCAGTTTGGGTGTGGCTTTTGCAGTCGAGGAAATGAAGCCTCAGCTCTGTTGTGAATGAAAAACCTGCACTTCGGTGTCTTGCCGATTCTAAGGCCATATGGCCACTCAAGGAGCGCAGAGGAAGGGTTCTATCCTAAAGGTTAAATCCTGTGCCCGCCTGCCTTTTTTTATTATTGTTTTTGTCCTGGAGCCATAGAAACATAGCTCCATGTGTAACTCACAAAACTAACTCAGGGTCTGGCTGGTGTGGAATTGGCAGAGCAAGCTCAGCTGTAGACTTGCTCTATGCTGGCAGCCATGATGACCAGAAACTCTGCTCCCTGTTATAAGATTTTCTTCACACTCTCTCCCAAGAACATCAGCAGTTCTATTTCCTCCCTGAATTCTCCCAAAACATTCCAAGTGTTAGTCCCATTGTACAGATAGAGAGACCATATCCTGAGAGCCATGAAGGGGTGATAGTTCACAATCTTTAGACCTCTTGGTTTTTGAGAAACACTTGGTTCTTCCTTCATCTTCCATTCTGGGTGGAGAAAAGGTAGCATGCTCCTCTTCTCCTAGACTGTCTTGGACAATGGCCCTGGTTGCAGTACTAGCTGTCAGAGCAAGGCTACCATTCCCCGGCAGCACTGAAGCCCAGGGCAGGGAGGCAGATGGAGCCCATGCCCCCTGGCCCCACATGGGCAGAGCCCATCTCCAGTTAGTGACCGTGCTAGCCCAGGATTGGTACTGACCACACTACTGAAACTTAACTCTCTGTGGGAGCGAGGATATGAGTGCACATATCCTCGGTGGGGTACAGGGGGAGCCTTATGACCCTCCATTGAACTCCCACTGTCCTCGTGCCCACTTCTATCACAGCATTTTACCTGAGTCATGACTTCTTCAGTCACTTTCTCCCACTGGACTGTGAGCTTCTTGAGAACAGGGTCTGCGTCTTTTCATTTCCTCCCCTAGCAGGCAGCATAGTTCGTCAGCACATGTTTACTGTCCATAGACAGATACTGAACAAATGGAAGAACTGTGGCTGTCTTGTTCTTGTGCAGCTCACCTTCCTTGCCACTGAGGTGACAAACCGCTCTAGTCTGGCAGATGCTGGGATCCCGCTCCTTCCTGCTCATGAACTGTCCACTCCCCAGTGTGTGCTGGCCCTTCTCCCTCTGACTGGCCCCATTTAGGGGCTGACCTCACAGAACAGAGGTAAGGAGTCAGCAGGCAGACCCCCGTGAAAGAGCATCGTGGTAGATTTAGGGCTGGGAGTGAATGGTTTGAATTATGTGTAGGTTTCCAGGGTTTGAAGGGGGACTGTGTGAGTGACACACAGCTGTTTCCACTTAAAATTGATTGGCAAGTATCATTATAAATGAACTCAGAGTTTAAAACAAAACTCCATGGAAATGAATCATTCTAAATTATTCTAAACTGGTCAAAGAAGTTTCTCCAGCTGAACACCCAAAAGATCTCCTTTAGTCCTGCTTTTCCTCCCATACAGCCCTCCCGGACACTGCAGTTCCTGCCATCACAGAGATGAGATGTATCCCAAGTCTTTCCTTCTGGCTGCTTGCCACAAATTGTAACTGGCCCCCAGCAAATGCTCCGGCCCTGTTGGCGAAGCTGAAAGAAAAATGTGGCCTGAAACAGAGGTAGCCAAACTTGTCTCACCCCACTTTGGGGCAAGAGCCACACTCCTGGAGATCAACCTTAGAGCAGCCCTTGGGACTCTTAGAACTTGTTGATCACAGCACAGTACTAGTGCTGTTTGCATTAGTCCTTCAGCACCAGGGAACTTAAACATAAAATACTGTCTGATTTTCAAAATGTTCTCACTAAAGAATTAAGAGACTAATTCATAGAAACAAACATCCCCAGGGTGTGATACTCAAGGAAATTTCAGAGAGTGCTGTGGTTATTAATGGTCAGTCTTAACAGAAAGCCTGATTAGAGGATGCTAATCAAACAAAGAAAATCAATTGCTGAGAAAAATTAAATTTTAAATGTGTCAGCTGTAGACCCCAGCAAAGGTGAGTTATAGCACATCTTCTGGCCATCTAATTAATGGAAGTTGCATTTTATTCCTATTGTACTGGGCCCAGATGACCAAGCTCTGATCTTTCTAAGATTAGATCTTTGTAAGATATTGTTGGCTCATCCTGACAGGGCTGATGGTTGGTGAAAGCCCCTGGCAGCGACATACTCCATCTGCGGAGCATCTGTTCTGCTCAGCTCTGTAGAGCGTTCTTTGTGTTTCAGGAGTCGATGTACTGTTCCAGGGAACCACGAGACAGAACTCAGTGGCCCACTTCTCTGTCCTCTGCTGCCTGGCACACAGAGTAAGGGCCATGGCAGGCCCATGCCACTTAGTCACTTCCCTCACTAGTTTTGCTTAAAACCACATATTAGGATTGTGGTCCAGGAATTATAAGATAATAAAGACTCAGGGGATTGCTTGTTCTTGGTCAAGGAGCCTCAATGACACTTATGTCTTACCAATTTTAGGCTTGTATATTATCTTCTTTAATTGGAAGAATTCCTACCTGTTGAGAATTAAAAATAAACCCCATGTTTGAAGTTTCCCTGAGTACTGGTAGAGTGAACACAACCCAAAGGCCCTATGCTATGAAAGGCACTTGAAAAGATGAAGTCTGGTGTCTGGATGGAGAGAAGAAGCCTCCAAGTGGTGGCCGGGAAAGGCCTTTGGCTGGTGAAAACGAGTCAGGAGGCAGCAAAGGAAAACGGTGACACCTAGTCTCCCTGCCCAAAGCTGCAACGAGAGCGTTTTGTGACTGGTATCAGAGTTTCTGAATAGACAAATTGAATTATACATGGCTGAGACAGCCTGGATGGAGTGACCCTGGGGGTGGGAAGTGTGAGGGTTTGAAGCTAAGATATGACGAGGAAATGATGCTTTGTTGAAATTGCACAGGTGAACATCTTTAGACATTCCCTCCATCTTCAGACATTGAAAACTTCTTGCTCTTCACAAGAACACAAATTGGCCACACAGGCAAAGGGGATTGCCAGCTTTATTTCTCCATATGGATGAATCTACCCTACCACATGTCAAGGAGTTTGCTAGCCCATGGGACTATAACCATGATTATGACATAGTCCTTCCCCTCCAACTTGCTCCTATTCTAGTGGGAGAGATAGAAAGTAAACAGGTAACTTTAGTTCCTTGTGCTCAGTAGTCTGAGAGGGGCTAAACAGGAATCTCTGGGAATATATGGGACTGTCATTTAAATATTACCAAACTCGGTAGCAAGAGAACCTTGCCTACATTGCAGTCCTTCCCAAAAGAGCTGGTGTGCAACCAACTGCCAAGCAGACCATATTCCATGCACCAAATTGCCTTCAAGACTTTAAGACTGTATTGACAATATACCACAATAACATAAAGGAAATACCTGCTTGACTCCACATCAGGCATGTAAATATAAAATAATGTACTCTGGACACCTGGTAAATCTTTGACTGTCTGACCAGGACCAAAAAATAGGACAGTGGGAAATATCAGTCTTCCTAGAGTCAGCAGCATATAATGGATATGCCAGGAAAGGAGTAGAAAAAGATGGCATTGACAGTATTTTTAAAAAGGCTTTAATTACTTATTTTTAGCGGGAGAAGAAGGGCAGGAGAAAAAAAGGGAGAGAAACATGATGTGAGAGAGAACCATCAATCCGTTGCCTCCTGCACGCCACAACCAGGAACCTGGCTCACAACCCAGGCATGTGCCTGACCAGGAATCAAACTGGAGACCCTTCTGTTTGTAGGACAATACTTAACCCAGTGAGCCACACCAACCAGGGCTGGAATTGACCATAATTAAGAACACATTCATAATAAGCACTTAAAAGATTTTATCAGTGTTACTGCTTCCATTTCTCCAACATCCTCATGAGGAATGAGCAATCCTTATTTCCATTTCATGGACTGGCAAACAGGCTCTGAGAGGTCAAGAAGCTTGGGTAGGCACAGTATCACACAAACACTAAGTGCTGGGTGCAGAATTCAATTTTAGTTCTGATCCTAGGGTTGTTGTGAGGACTAAATAAATTAATATCAATACTTGCAAAGTGCTAGGAAAAGGGTCTGAAATGCAGCGAGCGCTTGATAAGTGTAAACCATTTTTACTAACACAGATAAATCTCTCCTACAGATCTCTCTCAAGATAAATGACCTCTCAAATAACTAACCTCCTGCAGACCCCTCCATGATTAAAGGCACTAATTATCTGCCTCTAAAGGAGAAAAGAACTGAGGCAGGAGCTTCCCAGCTCCCTCTCTCCAGCCAGGCAGCAGACTCCCAGGGAAATGAGAACATGTGTGCATTGCAAGCTGGCCCTCCTTAGAGCCAGCCAGGTTCCTGAAGAACAGCGGGGGTTGTCCCAGAGCCCTCAGCTGGGAGAACTTCCAGCCGGTTTGCCCCTTGTTTTCCATCCAAGCAGATGTCTCAGTGGTACCAAGATGAAAAGACTTTCCTCAGTCTAAACCCTCCTGATTCCCACTCAAGCAGGAGGATGTACGGGATATTTTTTCAGTGGGGGTGGGAGAGAAGGGATGTGGTGAACTGCACTGCCCACTAGGTTTTTTTTCCAAGATGTAGACACTTTGGGCACTGGGGAGAGCAGACATCTACTTTCTTCCTTTAATTTTAAGCAGTATCTATAAAATTTATTATTTATTTTTAGAGGTTTGAAATGTTCTGTGTTCCATTTTCTACCTTCTCTACCCTTCCTAACAGTGTTTCTGGAAGACCGTCACCACCAGCTGTGGAGCTGGATGTTGATACGTAGATGTCTTTTTATTTTTACTTGTTCTTAGTCTACTTTCAAAAACTACACCTAAGGGTGTTTCACCATTGGCTAATGAATGTTCCTAGATGCATCTCACCCTTCCTTCAACAAATCAAGACTGGAATATTTTAAAGGGAAGATGAGCAATAAATTAAAATGACATGAGAAAGAATCTATCATTATTGTGATCTTTAAAAGGAGAACGATAAGCAGGCATTTTTTACGTTATTTCTTTGAGTAACCCAAAGTAACATTCAATTAACCCTGTGAAGTAAATATGAGAGAAATATTATTGGTGTATTTTTTTTCATGAGGAAATAAGTGTGGAGGAAAAAAGCAACTTGCTTGTTTGGAATACACAACACAGTCAAGCAGAACTTGTGACTACATGCAGACCTTGCAACTAGCCAGTAATGGTAGTAGTCGAGCATCCAGAAGCATGCATTCAACCAAATAAAACAAAATAACCCATCAGTCATAAATGGCTTCCCCTCACGGGGTAAGAACTCTGGACTTGCCAGAGTCCCCATCACTTTTCCCTCACACAGGATGGGGTTTAGGTTGTTATTCCTGAGCCTTACTCTGTCTTCAATAGCTAGTTCTGCTATCTGCCTGAAGATAAGGTATAAGACCTCTTGTCTACACAAATGTAGTGGGTGCTAGGATTTTTGAGACAGATGCGTGGCACAGAGTCAGGTCAAAGGGAGTTAGAGACCAAAGATGCTAACATAAATCCTGGGAGAGAGGGGTTTGAGCTTGGTCTCGCTAGAGGGAGACTGGTGAGGTGGAGAAGGAGGTGGGGAGGTGGCCAAGAAAGCACAGATGTGATGTGGCTAAATAAAGGAGTTGGTAGGGTAAGGCTGGGTTTGAGTTGTCTTCTGATTTCACACATCACTGGCTCTGGGTCTCTGGGAAGGTCTCTTATCTTGATGCTGATTTTTTATAAAAAATAACTTTGATTTCTTCCAATAACTGTCAAACTAAAAAAAAATATACTCACTATGTAAGGCTAATGGGAATTGCCACAAATTTAAGGACTTGAGGTGAGACCTAATAACGTGAAAGCTCCCTCATAGCAGACCCGATCAATGACTAAGCAGGCAGGAATCCTTGTGTCTGGCACCTGAATGCATGGAGAAAGTCTTTTAATAGCAGTTAGAGAGTGAACACAAGAGAAAGACTCTGGTCCCCAAGAAGGATCCTGGGCAGCCCAGTGTGGGGGCTCCTTGGTTCTCTACTTAGGTGTCCTGCAGTTTTCTTGTCGATCTTGGCAAAACCACTTTGGCTATTGCCTCGTTTCATATCTGCACATAGTAGCTAATGAATGAATCCTGCCCCCATGGTGTGGGTAGATGAATTAGTTAATGTTTGTCAAGTGCTTTGAAGATCAGAGCTCTACCTGCTGTAAAAGCTTTTTCCTGCTGTTCCTGAGCAGTCAATTGCCTTAGTAAACGAGGCCACCTCACTGGGTGGCAGTTGCTCTCCATCTGACAGCATAAAATCTTCCCTATATTTTCAACTGTCAGAAGAAAGGGGTTTGTTTAAATAGTAGGCAGTGTTTTTCTGGAAACAGCTTCTGTGAATTAGTAAAGAGGCTGCAAACTCCCATTATATTATCATTTGTCTTTTCCCCCAGCTGACATTTGCAGCCTGTGCAAGTCACAAGTTCCTGAAAGAGAGATGTGCTGGGGGGAAGCTAAGTGTCAACGGTGACAAGCCACTAAGAATTTCTGTTAAAATAGAAATTTAAAACCTTGCAAGAAACATCTGCAAGATAATCAGGGCAAAATGGTAGGGAGAGTGGAGGCCTTTCCATGATGTTCTTTTATTTTCCTAACTCTAAAATGGGCTGATAGTGCTGGGCTGTCCCTTTGCTTCTCTGGCGTATTGTATGGGCTGGTGCTGTCACCTGTGTCTCTTGTTTCAAGATCTTTGCAACATACAAGCACCTGTTGTTTGCTCATAGGAGGTCCACTTAGTTCTCTGTCACCTGGATGGTGTGATAGTTCTTACCACCCCGGCAGTTGTTTTGCTTGTTTGTTCACACTGTCTCTGCATTGCACTGTGAGTTCCATAAGGGCAGGTACCTTGTTTATCTTATTCACTACAGTACCCTTATTGCCCAGACTGGCCTGGTGTATAGTTGTGGATTAATAAATGTTGCTTAAATAAATTACTTCTTTCCTTTATATATTACCACCCCAGTGACAACAGACTCCTGTTTAGAAGAGGAAGTGTCTATATTTGAAGACACTTGTGGGTTGAATCATATCCTCGTAAAAGATATATTCAAGTTCTAACTCTCAGCACTTATAAATGTGAGCTTATTTGGAAATCAGATCTCTGTTGTAGATGTAATCAAGTTAAGAAGGAGTCATACCGGTGAGCCCTACATTCAGTGACTGGTGTCTTCAGGAGAAGAAGGAGATTTGTACACAGAGAAGTGTACACACAGGGGAGAAGTTGATGGGCAGCCATAGGCAGAGCCTGGAATGAGGTACCTAGAAGCCAAAATGCCAAGGACTGCCTCATAGCAGCCACCAGAAACGAGAAGAGGCGAGGAAGGATTCTTCCCTGAGCCCGTGGAGGGAAAATGGTCCTGCTGATGCCTTGATTCCAACCATCTGGCCTTCAGAACTGCAAAGGAATAAATTTCTGTTGTTTGGAACTGCCCAGTGTGTGGTACTTTGTTACAATAAAGAGAACTAATATTACAGATCAACAAGAAACCCTTTGGGGGATGAGATGGAAAGACCTTCTCACTGTTGCTTGGAAGCCTCCAGAGCAGAGCAAGGCAGTGTGTCTATTTATTGCAGATTTGCCTCAGTGGGGACGGATACAGATAGGAAGGGAGAGAGGTGTGTGGAATTTACTGAGGCCGTCCCTTTGTGCTGAGGGGTCCTCTGATCCACATGGAGTCTTTCACATTCCAGGGGACATGTCTCCCAGGTTCCTTCACTTGGTGTAGTCGCTGTCAGAGCTGTCGCCGGGTGTTTCTTTACTGGCTGCCCTTCCCTTTGGAAGTTTGAGTCCTTACTTTGTGTGGTTGTTATTCTCTGTTTCCATTGAGACTGAGGGCTCTGCTTTGGGCACTGTGGTCTATGTGTCAATTATGCTTCAGGACATTTCCCTTCACTGTCATTATAATCACTAAGCTCCAAAGAGTCAGCTAACTATACTGCATCTATTGCTCTGAAGTTTATATTCCTTATTGTAAGTAAGAAATATTTAAAGATTCAATTCCAGTGTTTCTGAAATATCAGTGGTTCTTGATTCGGATGTTAGCTCCTTAGGAAGACTGTGCACTCTGGAGCAGCAATTCTTAGACTTGTTTGGGTAACAGACCCTGGGAGAGTCCTGATGAGGTCATAGAGTCTCTCCCCAGACAGGTGAACTAACACACAACATCTAGATGATCCCTTTAGGGCCTGGGTCCCGGTTGGGAACCTCTGCTCTGCCCTAGATAGATCAGCTTCTTCCACATCTGAGCTTGTAAGAAGAGGAAGCTGCTTGACCCACTGACTTCTCAGAAGAGGAGAGGGTATGAGTGAGTCCCAGCCTCTGGCTTTTGGAAAGACAGTGGAGGAGCCCTGACCTTCCAAATGATGTCACCTGACTCTTTTTCCTTTATCTACCTAGTTCACACAAAAACTCCTGCTGTCCTGGGAATGGGGCTGAGATGGGTGCGGGGGAATAGCATCAGCCTTCCCTGAAGACCTTCTGAACAAGTGGGAGCACCATGGGGTCATTGTAGTACTGCCCCGGTAGCAGGTGAGCCTGGTCTGACTCTCCATTCCCACAGCTTTGTTAGGTCCCTGAAGCTCCAACAACACAGCCCAGTGGGAAAACACTGTGCAGTCAGTCCAACTTGAGCTTTAATTGCATCTTTGACCTTCTTCTTACCAGTGTGTGACCCTCATCATCAGAGTTCCTCCACCCCAGGAAGCAATACCTGCCCAATAGGGCTGAGCTAGGAGAGGATAAAATCAGAGGAACTGGGGCATTGCCCAGGCACTGCGGATGCTGAGTGTGTAGTAGCCAGTTCTCCATTCATCTGCATTAAGACTCTCACAGCAGCCTCTTAAAAGCTGCTTCTCCTACTGTCAGCTTCATCTTCTTAAAATAATGTCACTCTCATCATCTAAAACCTTCTTCAGAAAATGTGCAAAAATTCCCTAAATCTTTTACTCAGGTTGCTCAAATTATGAATGAACTAATGTTTTTTCTGTTTTTTAAAAATGTGTTTCTGTCCCTTCTCACTGACCAGAAGAAAAGGAAATTAAAAACAAGCCTCCAGCCCTTCTTTTTCGTGCGGTGAAGATGGGTCCACACCTGTTCCACACTGGCCCGGGTTGAATCTGTCCTTACCACTTGTGTGACTGTGTCACGTAACTCCCCTCAACCCCAGATTTTTTTCACCTGTAAAATACTGTTTGTGCAAGAATTGAATGAGAAAATGTCTGTAAAATACCCAGCACAGGGCTTAAGCAATGAGAGTTTGAGTCCTACAAAGTGCCTGAAATATGGGTCTTATTAAGTATTTGTTAATAGTTCTGTGTGAAATAGTCAAATGCATCTCTCATTTCCTCGCCTTTCATAAACCAAGCCCTTGCCGTTGTCCTCAGTCTACTTTCAGATTGGGTTTTACCCTGCCAGGGCCAGCCTGTGTGACCTTTTGGCGTCTCCTCTGTCATTGACTGCAGGCTCCCAAGGTGGGGGGAGGCCCTGCCACCTGTGCGAGTTGGGGTGGAAGGCTTCCTTAACTCCACTGAGGGTGAGGAGGCTGCAGGCAGGAGCAACTGAGCAGCAGACATTCCTGGGGGCCATCCACACTTGAGGACTATCTATTGGTGCCTTGTGTGGAGCTGTTCAGAGTGAATCCTGCAGGTCTGGTCTTTGTCTATAGCAGCGATTTCTCATGGCACACATACAGTAAGTTCCAAAATTCTGTGGCACACCAAAAATATTTTTTGTGATCTGAAGAAAAAATTGTATAAATTGATGCATTCACACCAGATGGCTATTGTTTTGTTGGCCGTTGTCATTTTTAAAAATTTGATGATCTAAGGGAATAGAGGTTAGTGCCTCTAACTAAATAGTCAGGTATTGTATGATTTAAAAATTCTTGTCACACACTGGTTGAAAATTGCTAGCCTATAGCGTCAGTTCAGGGGGAACACAGGGATGTGCCAACCATCACTGGGGCATGTTTTAGGCATCATAATATGTATTGCTTTAGGAAGAATAAATCTGTTTTCTTTTTTAGTTAATTTTTATTTATTGATTTTGAGGTGCAGAGAAAAAGAGAGAGAGAGTGAGAGAGAGACATCAGTTTCTCTTTTTCCACTTATTGATCGGTTGATATGGTTAGTTAGCACTTATTGGTTGACTCTTGTATGTGACCTGAACAGGGATCGGACCTGCAGCCTTGGCATATTGGAATGATGTTCTAACCAAGTGAGCTACACTTGGGTTTCTAACCCAGCTAGGCAAATATGTTTTCTTATGGTTGAACCTCTGATACCACTTGGCATTGGTTTTTTGCTATTCATGCCTGCACCTGCTTGGTGAGCCCTTTATGTATTTGGTTACATGAAAAATTCAAAGTGCTGTCTTGGCTGTTGTGGCTCAGTGGATTGAGTGCCGGCCTGCAAACCAAAAGGTCACTGGTTTGAATCCCCATAAGGGAACATGCTTGGGTTGTGGTCCAGGTCTGAGGTGAGGGGCATGTGAGAGGCAACCACACACTGATGTTTCTCTCCCTCTCTCTTTCTCTTCCTTCCCCTCTCTCTAAAAATAAGTAAATAAAATCATTAAAAAATAAAAAATCAATAAAAAGTTCTTAGCAAAAATGGAAAGAAAAATATACAAATCTTGCATGTGCCATGAAGGTAGGTTTTAACTATCTTTGGACCCAATTATTGGGGAAATGAGTACTTTGTTTTTTATTTTTATTATTTATGTATTTATTTATTAACCTTCACCCAGGGACATTTTTCCTTTCATTGCTTTATTTAGAGAGACAGGAAAGGAGAGAAACATCAATATGAGAGAGAAGTACCTATTGATTGCTTCCCTGACATGCCTGCCCAGATGGGGCATGTGCGCCCAAACTAGGAACTATACGTGCAACTCAGGCCCGTGCCCTGCCCAGGAATTGAACCTTAACTGTTCAGCTATGGGACAACACTCCAAACTAACTGAGCCACAATTGCCAAGGCGAGAAGTGAATACTTTGAAGGGGATGGGGAAAAGTGAGAAGAAATTCCTCCCTGTACCCATTTTCCCCTCTATTAGCGCTTGCTGGGTATCCCTTGTTCCCAAGTACCCTTGTAGGTTTCATTTCACAGGCAGCCTCTAGTCCCGGTAGGTATTTCTGAAGCTACCTCGTGTTGTTAGTCCCTGAACAAGGACATATTTTCTGGTAAGTGAAAGAACTGCTTGTGGACAAAGCAAGAATCCTCTCTCTAGATAGCATTGGAGACAATACTCCAGTAAGTTGTGCTAACAAACCTCAACTGGATACTCAGCCCTGCCAGATGACACTACTGTGTGTGCATACTTTAAAGAGAACTCGTTTTTTCTCTCTGACCTGACTTGCCTTTCTCTTCCTAGCTTCCTGTTCTACTCTTGTTGTCAGCCAGCGGCCTCACCACATGGTCCACTGAAAATAAAGAGGAACCACATGTGTAACAGGGAACAACCTCATCTTCCCACCATCAAACTCCCACTTTGCTCCTCTTCTTTCTGCATGTTTACTTTGTACCCTTAAAGACCAGGCCTCCTCATGGGATCTGAACCCCACCCTCTGACACCTTCTCTGGGATTCCTGCTGTATCCACTCTGTATCACTGCTGTCTCCCACTCCACTGAATCATTTTGGTCAGCTACATGCAGACATGATGCAGTCTCTCCCATTTTCAACTCTGTTCCACATTTTGCCCCATGTCTTTGCTTCCTTTTAGTGCTCAAACACTCAAGAGTTAATTTATGCCCTCTATATCCACTTCTTCATTTTCATTCACTCCTCAGTCTACCCCCAGCTAGCTTCTGCTCCATCACTCTGCTGCATTTGCTCTCATCAAGGTCAACCAATGAATGCTGTGTTCCTCCAACTCCAAAGGACTCTTTTTTGTGTCACTCAGCCCCTGTCACAGTGGCCACTCTCTTCCACTCACTGTCCTACCTGAGTTCTCATGACCTTCGACCCTCCTGGCTTTCCCTTTACTCATGGGTCTCTCCTTCACAGTTTGCCTTGCAGACCCCTAAACCTCTAAATACAGGGATTTCTGGGGAGTCCTTACCGAGACCTCTTCTTTTCCCCCAAACACCATCTAAGTGACCTCATCCATAGCTTTAAATAGCATCTAGAATTTAACAAATCATATGCATGTACATGTCTGAATGGAATTCTAGAGTCTTCTGCACCCCCACCTGGTCCTCCCTAACTCTGTGAGTGGCACTGTCATCCACAGGGTTGCTCATGTCAGAACCCTAGGTGTCAGTCTTGATTTCTCCTCTGTCTCATGCCACTCCCCACACCAAATGCATAAGTGCCCACAACTCTCCTTCCAGACTAGATCTGAAGACGTCACAATTCCTAGCATCCAGGCCACCATTATTTCCTGCCTGCACTAAGTAATGCCACAGCCTCCTTACAGGCCTCCCAGATGTCATGCCCTGTTTCCCATGATTCCCCATAGAACAACCAAGTGGTCTGTCGAAAGGTAAATTAGATTACATTATTGCCCTCTTAAAACCCTTTCATGGATGCCTGCTCACTTAGAATAAAATCTACACAGACTGCAGGACTGGCCCATCTGTATACCTCACTGGCTTTACCATGGAACTTTCTCCTTAGTCCTCTCTCTTGCCACACTTCAGCACATGGACTGCGTTTCTGTTCCTTAAACACTCAGAGCTCTTTCCCTACCAGGCCTTTGCACATGCTGGTCTTTTCGTCTGGATTGTTATTCTCTCAGTTACTTAAGAGGCTGGCTCCTTTTCATTTCCAATGTCAAAAGCCCTTTCCTGACTACCTTCTTCAAGGCAAAGCCCTCCCTCTATAGTCACTCTCCATCAAGGTGAACAAGTATGTAATTATTCCATTTGCTTGAATTTTGTTTTCTCCCAGTTGACTGTTCGGCTGTAAGTTGTGTAACAGAGGCTATACCTTCTAAGCTGATACCAAGTATATAGTGTTTGGTACTTAGCAGGCACTAAATAAATACTTGTAGAATCAGTGAGGTGTTTGTTATATTTGTGTGCACTTGAAATCAACAGCCACATATGTCTCTCTGTCAGGGACTCATTTTCTTTTACCTGTGCTCAGAGTTCTTACACATGGTGCAAGAGGCTGCTCATTTATCCCATGGGGAAGTAAAGTAAATTTTTTCTCTCAACAGCCATGATCTCCTTGAATCTGTCAGCAGACACACACTCAAAAATTAGTCTTTTAAAGATAATTCCAGTTGAAAAAGCTCAGAAATGATTTTGGCAAGTACTCTGAGAATACAGTGGGGAGCTGGAAATATTTTCTCCAGAATTTCAACTACAACATATTTGTAGAGGCTCCTTCAGACACAAAAGAAAGAGGAAGGAAGTCTAATTCTCTAAAAATCGCAAATGGTAAATCCAAGTGAGAGCTAAACTTCTCTTTAAAAAATCATCCTTCCACAATGAAAGAGAAAGAAATATACAAAAAGTAGACTTGGGGTGGAGCAGACTGGGGTGAATGAACAGTAAAGGAATTTGCCTCTTAAATGTGGGGAGAAACAAATGCCAAGTTAGAAACCAAATCAAACAGTGCAAAAAGAAGTCCTGTAGCACGGTTCCATATGGAACAAATATGAATTTTAATTCAAGGGGAAAGGAGACATATTTTTGTCTGTTTTCCCTTTTCTGCTTCTTCCTATTATTACTAGTAGATTGATTCTATGTTCTGTGCTCTGAGACTTTTTTGTCCTGTCTTTTGAACTCAGAACTATTTTCCCTGCCAAACCCCTTCCTGTACGCCCCATTCTTCTGTATTCTTAGTTCTTCCACAGACGTCTCTCATCTGCGGCCACCTCCTGAGAATATAAAAATATCCTCTACCATTTCTTCTGTTCAGCATACTTAGGGGTAATACTCTGAATGTAACACAGCATTAACAGGACAGTCTGACCTCAGAGTTTTGGTGAGTGTGTTGGCACACTGTTCTGAAATGTGTTAGCAACTAGATTTTCCAGGCTATCAAGGGAAAAAATCAAGTACATGCAGCAACTTCCGAGAAGTAGTCCCAGTTCTTCCAAATTCGTTGCAACCTGTGAGCACTAACTGATCCAATTCCCACTAAAAGATGCAAGCCTGGATAAGCTAGTTTTACTAAGAACAGAAAGGTTCTGAAAGAATTCTCTCTTTTTGCTTGCACTACATGTCAACAAGTTTTTCTACATGGATGTTTCTGCTCCATGTGTAAGTGCTAGCTGTTTTTCTTGCCTACATGGGTTTTAATCTTGGATAGATATCTAGGAATCAGAATCTGAGCTATCATTGAAAAATAATTATTCTAAAAATGCTTAATTTGATATTAGGTGCATCTCACCTCAGTAAGTTATATAAAAATCCTAACTTGATAATTATAAAATGAATCTAAATGAAATAAAACAAACAAGTCATTGTGCCCCCCCAATTAACTGTTCTGTATGATGCTACAATAGTGCATACATGTCAATATATATTTGTCAAAACTTATAGAATGTGCAGTACAAAGAATGAACCCTAATGTAAACTATGGACTTTAGTTAATAAAAATGTACAATCACTGCTCACTGGGAAATGTTAATTAGGGAAAATCATGCAGAGAGAGATGAATTATATGGGAACTCTGTACTTTCTACTTGAAATTCTATGTAAGCACAAAACTGCTCTAAAAATTAAAGTCTAGTAATTAAAAAACATAAAGTAGTTAATAACTCTTTGGTTTTAAGATCTTTGGTGATACTCGGGATTATTTCACTAAACTAATCTGAACAACCTGAAACTATAGCAACAGTGAACCAGAAAGAAGCACTTGAAGTTCTCTTGCCACTGTCATGGCACGTTGATGTAACACTGGTGTCTGATGCTCCTTATCGAGTTTGACACATTCCTCTCCTTTCAGCTCCTGGACTTAAAACCTTACACACCATCTAAAGCCCATTTCCCTGGGATCTCTTTCATCAGAACTTCCAACTCTCTATCTGGAAGTAACTTTGTCACTCTTGAACCTGGGGGCAATTTGCTTGACCTTTCCAGCTTGCACGTGTTGTTCTAAGGGCTTTTCTGGTTACAATAACAAGTTAGCTTTAGGGCTGGAAGATCCTTGGGTCATTCTCTGATTAGTTCTATCCATTCTCCAAACACTTGATTTATTATGGACACCGAAGACCACCACAATGGTACTTGGGTTTTACTCCCTGGAATGCTGCCCTTGTCTGCCTGCAAGGATGCATATTTTGTGCTTTTTAATATTCTTCATCAACTTTGTTTGACCACATTTAACCCATTTTAGAGTCTTTGTTAAAAAGCCTTGAAAATATAACCTTATTGTTTGATGTGGGCCCTGAACTTTACACTCAAGTTGATCTTTGCATACGGCACTCGCTCTAAAAGGGTTAGGAAGGCATCCAGTTCACTTTCAAGAATCCAACCACTTAAGAACAGGGGCTGTCTCTGAGTCTCAGTGTGGCGCTTGCCCAGACAACACACTGGTCCATGATGCTCATGATGAATCCTGTGGAACGCAGGGTGCTTCCTGTTTAGGGCAGCCTTACAATGTGGTAGTTTATTGTCCCTTTAAGGGGTGTGTGCGTGTGTGTCTCTGGGGTGGAAGTAGCAGCAGGGCAGTTAATAGGAGCTTAAAGAAAAAAAGATGAGAGCTTGGAAACCTGAGACCAGCAGAACAGGGTTTTCAGTAGAGGCATGAGGAAAAAAATAGCCAAAATGAAAAATAAATAACTTGTAGACCTTGTAAAAGAAACTCCCTTCTGTGTTGGTAGCAGCTGATCTCCAATTACATGAAATCTGAGATCACTGATTAGCACAACCATGCTGATTTCCCACCAAGCTCTTGGGGATGGCAGGTAGGTAGGTAGCACTGGTGAAGCTGAGCTTACCAGGCTCCACACCCACACTGACCCAGTGCTCCCCTTCCTGGGTCCTGGGACTGAGGGCAACTTGTCCCTGGGACCTAGAGTTCCCTTTCTGTCCCATTTAGCTGCTCGCAGATGCTGTCCCGCCCCCTCTCTCCGCTGTCAGGATACATGCCCCAGGCTCCCACAGAGCTAGTTTTTTTTTCCTGTGTGCCCTACAGGCCTAGCTCCATGTTTTTATTTCATGATACAGGAAAAAGGGCAACGAGAAGGACATCCTTAGAAAAGGTCTTTAAAATACTTAAAAAATGTGGGAGGCATAATTCATGGGAAGTGGAACTGGGCCCGTCTTTGTGTCTGCTGCAGGCATGGATGGTGAGGTGCAGAGCAGCCGGTGCCACCTGATGCACCGGCCAGAACCACCGCAGGAGAAATGAGGGGCACTGGGGCAACCCAGCTGCTTTCTGAACCAGTATGGACTTTAGGCAGGAGGGCAGAGGGGTGAAGCTTTATAAATAGGAAGTCAAGATGTTTGTGAGTAGAATGGCCAGTTGTTTTATTTTAAATTCAGCTTTAAGTGGTAGGGAGTGGACTTTATTAGATTTTATCTCACATTCAACATCAGAACAGCAGCTTATCACAAGCTGAAAGGGACAGGCTCTGTCCTTTCTGAGGAATGTGCCAAACAGTCAACTAATCAGACCTGAACCGTCCAATACGTGGCACCTGGAAAAAACTCCCTCTCATCACGCTCATTTAAAAGTAGGCAATTAAGTGGTTTGGATATTACTTTGAGAGTGGCTTTTTAAGCAAAAAATTTGTTATTAATGGCACACATTTTAGGGCATGGTTAGTTGCATTTTCTTGAGTGTCGTGCACATGGCATTTCCCGAATGTTATAAAATATTCTCCATCTGTTCCTAGCAGGAGTAACGAATCCCATTGTCTCGATTCCACAATGCTTCACTGTGTTAAAGTTAATGTCAACAGCAAATTAACTATCCCTTTGACTGTTTCAAATGTGACTTTTAATTAACCATATTAACCTAATATATCATCATGTGAGCAGCAACTAAAATAAGATTATAGGCATTTTCAACTTTTGAATGCCTGCAGAACATGAAAAGCACTTTATGAGGCTTGCATTAATGCATATTTTATTATAATGCAATTCTACATTAGATATTCCACTTATGGATAGAGCCAAAATAGTTTCTGCTCTGCAGTGATGCTAATTTAAATGAGTAAACCACAAAGAATCAAGAAAGTTTAACTATTTGTGCATCTCAGCATTTTCATGCTTAAAAGCGTATAAGAGTTCTTTTGAGACAGAATCACCTCTCTAGTTAGTAGGGAAATGCACAGCCCTTCTGTTTCAGGTGGGCTGAGGTGAGGGAGCAAGGATGTGGCATTGCTTTTGCAACGCTAACTATTGAGGGATAATGCTGAGTGTGTCCTGGGCATTGTCCCTTTACTCCACACATGGACAGCTTGGTCAGGTCTGCTTGCACTGAGCCTCCAGCAAGGCTGAGCTGCACGTGACAGGGTTGTGAGCAGTGGCTGGTGGGTTGCCCTTGACCACTTGAGTAAGAAGAGCACGTGCCACATAAATGCACAAAGACGCGCTCGGCAGGGCTGCCACAAAGCATCCTGCGCAATATTACTAATAGACCTGTTATGATTTTTATAGCTTTTCAAGTTATTTTTGAGTCAGTGTGAGCATTCAATTATTTCCTGTTAAATAGGGAACAAAACAGGCCTAAAGACTGAAAGGAAGAGCTGCTGTGGGAAGTGATCTCTCCAGAGGGAAGCATGCTAGCGACTCCTGGTTTGTGACTCACAATGAGCCCAGAGCACTCTGCCATATGGATGGCAGCCGTCACTCAGCAGACTCCCGAGCTCCTACTCTGCATCCGATGGGCTTTGGGACACAAACGTGAGTAAGCAATAGTATCTGTTGCGAAGGAATTCATTCATCCATTCATCAACATTTACTGAGCATTAATGATGTACACTATGTACTAGGAAACTGGAATATGCAAACACAGTATAAATTACCATATGATATTATGACAAAGCCAGTTATAAAGGTAGAGAAAAAAATTCTTCACAAGTATAGAGGTAGAAAGAGAGATTAATTATATCTGGTAGAGTCACAGGAATTCTCAGCATTCAGATTGAATCTTAAAGATGGATTAGGGAATCAAGGATGGGGTTGGGGAAGGAGGGCCAGGCCATTTCTGGCAAAGGAATAGCATGGGCAGATCATGGAGTTAAGAACTCATGCTTGAGAGGAAAAGTAAGAAAATAAGAAATTTTGGCTAGAACTTGTGGCTTCATAGGCAAGAAACACAGCTAGAAATAACACGTGCAAGACCTTGTGCATTGTATTAGGGCTTTCGCTTTATTCCATTTGCCAGGAATGGCAAAGCCCAGAGCTTTCAGCTTTTTATTCTCACAGCAGATACCACAATCTGCCGTAAGTGGTGTTCTTTCCTGCTGAGCCCAGGCCAGCCCATCTCTCCACAGGGCTTTAGGAAGCCACCACCAACTCTGCTGGAATTGGATTTAGAAGTATATTTACAATCTTTGCTACAGGCAAAGGAAGCTAACTAAAGTTTTCAAATATAGAAACGACAAGGTCATATTTGATTGTTCGGAAGACAATTTTACTAGTACACTAGAGAGTGGATTGGAGTAGTGAAAGTCTTGAATCAGGAGAACTAATGGTAAACAGTTTAATAGTTTAAGCCATTTGCTCTCAATCTGAGTGCACACTAAAATGAGTGCTTGTTAGAAATATCTTATACCTACGTAGGCCTTACCCCAACCCAGTGAGCCCAAGTGGTTCATGTACGCTCAGGCATTGAGATCCACTTGTCTGAGTATTAGTTAATGAGGACATTTATTAACAGAAGAGTTTTTAATTTTCCTTCAATAGGAACTCAGAGAGGAGAGAAGATGACTTGGAGATGATGGGAAAGGATTTGCCAATGTTTGGCCTTTACTCAAATAGTGCTACTAATAACGACTATGCTTTCTTGGCATTCTTCAATGTGTTTGCTGATATATAATATCATTTAACCCATCACCCCCTAAATATGTATTTATTATCCCCAATTTATAGTCAAGGTAACCAAATCTCAGAGACTTTAAGTAACTTGCTTAAGATCATAGAGCAATCTGATGCCAAAAGTTATATTCTTTTCACTCCTCCATGTACAGGAGATAGAAGAAATCTGAGCAGTTGGGGAGTGTGTTGTTAGTCCTGGCTATAATCAAGCTCACTTTCAGAAACTAAAAACTGAGGCTTTTGCTGTGAAGGAGGCTAGGCTGGCCATTTGGCTCAGGAAATGGGTGTTTTTACACCTACTGTAGTCTTTTTGGGGAAGACTGATGAGAACATGAACATTTTTCTCTGGGTCAGAACAAGGTCATTGCCACCCGGCAGAGACTGTACTTTCCTTTGTGTTCTGGTTGGCTCACATCCTCATTGTGGGCACATTGGGTCATTGTCCTGACTAGGTCATTTGCTTGGTTGTGATTCCTGTGAACATACAGAAAACCTCGAAACTTGCAGACTTTGGCTCATGTTAAATGTCCTTTTGCAAATGTCTGTAAAACTTGGACTTGTTTCACAAATTTAGCAACCGAACAATGATTCATGGTTGCCTAATTACTTGGATTGTTCCAGAACTAGTAAGCAGGAAAATAATAATGGTAGCAGAGTGTTCACGGTAAACACTAAGTTCTTACATGGTTTAAAACTTCAATTCTAGAAATCTCACTACACAATCAAGGCAACTATAATGGCTAACACCCACGATGTGTATTTAATTTACAACCTGTATGTCACCTACCAGCCAGCAGGGCGATAGGCCATGAAGAGAGAGCTCGGGAGGGACATGTTACTGTAGCCAGGTGAGCCCAGGGCTTTCCCTGTGCCACGGAGTGCAGAATTCCTAACTCCAAGTCTAATGCCTTCAGTTATCATATTGTTTTAATTTCCAGCAATGGAGACAAGTAAAGAATGTTTTATTTATTTGTTATGCTTTACTCTCTCAGCAATCTCTTATGTATTTCATTAGCATCTGCTTTTTTATCATTGGAAAAAGTGTTCTGTGGAGCGTTTGGATTCCTTTGTGGGTGAGAGGGACCCCAGGGGGTGTCACAGTGAGGAGAAGACAGTGGGGGAGAGAATTAAACCCTAGGCTCTAGGATATTCATCCCATCTGCAACCAGAGTTTTGCTTTTATTAATTTTATACTTGAAAACAAAGGCTACAATTGGTGTGAAGAGTACTGCTCTAGACATAAAGAATCTCTGGGTAAAACATTTGCATATGTATATCAATAGGTCTTCATTCCATTTTAATTATCTGGAAATCCAGTTTTGATCCTGTATATGTCTGAAAAAAAGCAGCTAGAATAGAGCAGAGAAGAGCTGTCACAAAGCTATCAACTTGACTCTCAGGAGAGGTCTGAATCTACCTACAGGCCTGTACACTGTGGCCAATGGACTTAAAATGGGTTTAAAGGTAGAGTTTTGGATTTCACAATTCCGGTGACTAGATTTCAACAGCATACATTAACACAGAGCTGTTGGAAGCATGCTGAAAAGTAATAGACGCCACAGCGAAGGAAGTGAGTTAAGACTTCATCACCCACTGCACTGGAGGGACTGTATCACAGTGGGTGGAAGTGTGGGCTCTCTGGACTCTAACAGATTTTGGTCTATGACTCCATGTAGCCCCTTACTCACACTCTGACTCTGAAGCTCAGTGCTCTCTTTGTCCAACGGGCATAGCAGTCAGGCTCTACTGATAGGGCGGCTGCTTCACAGGCCTTCAGGGCTTTCCCAAAGCTTTCCCGATCCCCTGGCGCTACCCGCGGCTGCCTGAATCAGAATTTTCAGTGGGAAGGCAAGGCTCTGAACTTTTAACCGGTGCCTCAGGGGACTCTGAGCTGCTTCCCCATCAACTATGACTTTAGAGGTAGGTTCATACATCCTGATAAAGTTTCTTGGGGATAAGAATGGGAATGGGGATCCCCAGCCTACGATGACCCTGGCCTTGCTTTGTAGGCCCTCGTCTTGCTTCCTAGACTTGCATCCTCTCTGATGGCAGAGAAGCATCTCTCTGGGCACTCTGACAATCAGAACCCATTGCTGCTTCTTGTCAGGGCCAGAGAGAAAGCAGCTGTGACCTCATGGAGGAGTGTCAAATGCTTTTTGCCTTTTGGTCCTTAAAGAAAAGGGTAAAAGAAGCCAGGAGGGATCCTTGAAGACCAATTAAGTGACTTTTGTATATAAGAGGTTAATATGGATGCCCCTTTAAATAGAAAACCCTCTTAAACCTACAGTTGTGTATTTGGAGAGGTGTGGAAGGTGTACCAGGCTGGAAACTGGCCACATTGTTGCAGTGGTCTTGGCGGATCTCGGAGACAAAGAGCAGAAAGAGCGCCCATTTTGACTGCAGTGTCAAAGTGTTGTGGTTGTCAACTCAGCTGTGTCTAAGTACATCCTTAGAGGCTTCACTGTAAATAAAACTGACTCCTGATTCTGTAATAATTCAGTTTGTATATAAAGTGGCAGAGAGGAGGACACAGTAAACATTTTCGGCCTCATTTGGTCTTTGTGTTTTTCTGTGTCAGACTGGAAATCCTGACAGGCAGACAGGACATAGAGGTATATTTAAAAAAATATCTTCGTGAAACTCAGAGAGAGACAGAGAGAAACTGGGGAGCAAGTGGCAGACAGTCAGCTCTGCTTAATCTCTTATTTTTGACTTAACTCATTCCAGCCCACGTTGGTGTGTGTATCACTGATCCTGGGCCATGCGTATATATATATTTTTAAAATGATTCTTTAAAAATAATGCACACCCACCTGCACCCCAAAGTAGGGGATGACCTTACAGGATCTTGCTTCTACTCAGACCAGCCGTTGGGCAGAGAAAAAGAATTAGAATGGTCCAGGACAAATCAATCACCTTCGGATTAAAAAACAACTTAAAACAACCCGAGAATTGTATGTCTAGGCTATCAAGTAATTGGAATAATCACAGTGCTTGGCAACACTATGACAATAGCGTCTCCCCATTTCAAAGAGTAGTAAACAGACATTTGAAAAAGTTACATGACTTACCCAAGTCACTTGGTTATTAAGTGAAAGAGACAGGAGTCTAAACCCATTTGTTTTAAATCTAAAGCCCTTCTAAGTTCAACAATGTCATACCACCTTTAAATGATAACATAAAAGAATGCCACGTGATCTGAAAATTTCTTCCCTTCTGTTCTGTCAGGCACTGCTGGAATCATAGCCAAGGAGTGGCTGAGACTGCTTGGGGCCTTCAGATTTCATAATTTAAAACTCACCAATGCCTCCCACATAAGACTCTTGTCAACCGACAGCCCAAGGGATGAAGTTTTGACCTCCCCGTGCCACTGTCTGCCACCACTGATTTCACTCTCATTATCATCGGTAATTATTTGTGAGTCCCCTGGAATTCTACCTTGCTCTGTCTCACAATCTCCTCGTTAGTGCTTCTTCCTGGTGTGCAGGTTCATCATGCAGTTCCTTGGACAGGCGCCCTCGGCCTCCTTCACTACCAGTATGTATTGACCATCAGCTTTTTCCTTTGTAATTAATTACAATCGGCACAGCTGCATACGAACTGAGGGGTTGGAGGGAAGAAATGCAGTTTCCAGCTCTCTCGCTCACTTAAGCCTTACATAAGGATTTTTGCTGCATGAGTCCCAGGCTGCTTAATTCTTGCTCAACGCACAGCATTCCTTTTCCCTCCAACCTCACTTTATGTCACACTCCCTCCTTCAACACTGACGTAGTCCTTGGTTTCTAACACGAATACATTACTCTTCAGATCCTTTTCACTGATGCTCCTAAGGCTCCACATTGCATTGTATTGCCATGTCATTGAAAGCTATTGCAGTGCCGGCTGGGTCTGAGTTCTCAACAGTCACGAGGACTCTGATGGTTGCCTGTCCTGATTCAAGGCTGTGCTTGGCTGTGTTCAGTTTTGATCATTCGCTTCATCTTAACAATTGTTGATCAATTCACAATTTTCTTATCATTATTGATACAACTCTGGGAGTGACAATTGCTTCCATAAGAAGGATGCTGCCGCCTGGATTATGTGGGGTGCTCACATGTACAATTACAGGTCTCCAAACGGTGTTAACTGGCATGAACAAACCGGCAGCCAGGTCACAGACTAATGCATAGGAAAAATCTCAAAAGCATCAGGACACAATGTGAGAACTTTCGTATTGTGGCACTGTAAACAAAATAATAGGTAGCTTGGAATCCTGGTTGATTAAACTCGTCTTAAATGCCCTCAGGACTACTATATCATGCTTAGTCTCCTGGATACCCTTTCACACTGTCAGCCAGCAAACTGTAAGTTTATGCTCGACCAGCCTAGCACAGAATGAGGTTCTAAATTCTGTGCACAAGTATGCCAAACCACAACAATTAAGTCAAAAGCAAATAAGCAAATAAGAGATTGAGCAGGGGTCAAAAGACAACACGCAGCGTCAACCTGAATTAGAGCAAGTCTGTCACGGGAATACATTGGTGATTTTACTACCATTTAATTAAAGGAAACTTTTTGATTCTCTGCTGATTGAATATTTGCTAGAACACCTGCTGTGTGTCAGGCACATGCAGTAGGCCTCGAGGCTAGGATGGTGAGAAAACAGGTACCAAGGAGTGGCTGGAATTCGTCAGTGGGAAACAAGATGGGCCCCCATCTCAACACTCTGTACCTGGTGGTGTCCTTGAAGAAACTCTGAGAGAGGTTTCGGTTCTGGTCTTGGGCAGCTTCCCTCCCCCGGCTCTCTGTTTTTACCTTTTTGCTGAGATTTATGCTGGAAAGGGGGCATGAATCTTTCCTCAGATATAACTTGTAATATTATTTACTGTATTCAGCAATTATTACTATTCTTGCTGGTGGCAAAATCATAATTAAAGCTGAAAGAGGTACTTAATTCTAAGAAATTTCTTTAAAAAATCCTTAACAAAATTCTGAAGAATATGCCTCCCTCCATCCTTTAGGCTGAAAAGTTTGCCCCAAAGCGTCTGGTATTTACATTGACTACAGTCAATTCTTTGCCTGGGTTTTTCTCAGGATACCATTAGTTTGAGAATAGTGGGAGGTGATTTACTCTAATTAGAATATTTTCACTGCTCATCAGCGTTCTCTTTTGCAGACCTTTCGGAGAAGAGGGTTTATGGGTACCTAACTCCCCAGGACTTCTGGTTATGGGGACATGCACTTGTAATGGGACCAGTGTGGGAGCCTCCAAGGGCTGAACTTAAAGAATTGTGGTCTGGGTGATATGAGGGATCCAGAGTGGGATTTAAAAACAATCATATCATTTACACAATGGAATTCTATGCAGCAGAAAGAAGGAAGGAGCTCCTACCCATTGCAACAGCATGGATGGAACTGGAAAGCATTATGCTGAGTGAAATAGGCCAGGTGGTGAAAGACAAACACCATATGATCTTACCATTAACAGAAACCTAATCAACAAAACAAACAAGCAAGCAAAGTATAGCCAAAAACATTGAAATTGAGAACAGGCTGACAGTGACCAGAGGGGAGAGGGGAGGAGATAATGGGGGAAAAGGGTGAAGCATTTACAGGAACAATTATAAAGGACACATGGACAATAACAAGGGGGGGTGTGGAGACAGGGGAGGGAGGTGGGAAGGGCTGAGGTGGTGGGGAGGAGTGGGGGGAAAAGCAGAAAACTGTACTTGAACAACAATAAACAAAAGGAAATAAAGAAAAAAATGTGCTTTTTACTACCAGAAAAAAAAAATCATAAATTCATAACTGAATTGAGAAGCAAAAAAGATAGGATAGTCATTCTAGGTCATAACTGTTCACTGCAAATTTAGACCAAAAAATAAAAGGTTAGGAAGGCATCCTGTAATAATCATTATTGGGTATCTGTGAGTTTAAACACACTTTTCAGGAGGTGACAAGTTGCTTGCTATGGCATTACACGCTGTGCAAAATGGCTGGGGAGAGATTTGGCGAGAAATAACATCAGCTTCAGACCCAAAATTGAGAATTAAATTTCCTGAGGAAGTTTTGATCCCGGCTGAAGAAAACTGAAAATATATTCTGTTAGCAAAACTACTCTAATAAGAAAATGAGGAAAACGGTGCTGTATGGGTGGTAGTGACTGAAATCATTCACGATGGTATGAATTATTATAATACCATAAATTATAAGACCATAAACTTACCATATTTTCTCTATCATGCTTACTCACATGCAGACAGGAGTAGATCTAGATTTTATGGAGCTGGAAGTTTACCCAGTTTAGTAGGCTCTTTTTAACAAAAAGAATATAAGGCACTAAATGTAAAATAAGGACAGATCCCTTACGGGGGGCTCTTTCAAGGAAAGGACCCTATGAGTTGAGTGTCACTGATTCCTGGTGAATTCACTCTGGACATGAGCTCTGTTATGGGAAGCTAGGAGGAAGCTGCCAAAAGAGAAATGCAAACTAGGGTTCTATACCTCCCTTTGTCCATCTGAGCACTTTGCTTACCATCTTAGAAGCTGCTCGTTGATCCCCTAGGATCAACACCTGTCAATGAAACCTGTCAATGAAACAAACACCAGAACTTCTGCTTCTTTATGACCAGTAGACCATGATCCAGAATTTACTGATGTGGAAGATTCCTTATGAGGCCACTTGTAATGCTTATTGTTGATATATTTCTATTTATTATTGAATTAGCTTAGATTTAAAACACTCCACCCAATGCCACCATCTATGTAACAACCAGAGCAGAATCCACCAATAAATGAAGTGTAAAGACCAAACAACTAGCTACCAAGAATTAGATTCATCAAGATTAACCTGAATAAGCTGTTAAAATTGGGCAATGCATGTGAACACTATATCACCTTATTTCAAAAGGTCAAAGAAACGGAAAATTAGCTATAAAACTTCCTGCTGGGCGATCTATTTAATCACTCAGGATGGGTAGAGTGTGTCTAGTACATGTTCAAATTCACACATGTGTGTGTATTCATACACACACACAGAGAAACATGTCTCTACCTAAAAAGATTATTTTTTCTTTCTATCTTATCACTCTTTGAACAAACTATCAAAGCAATCCTCCAATGCTAGATAACATAGTCCCTAAATGCTACTAATACAAAAATGACTATAATAACACAAGTGGCATTGACACTTCTATAGTTTCTCAAATCTGCAACTATCCTATTTTCTAGTCTTTATTCCTTTAGTCATTGAAATGACTGATCTGTGCAGTTCAGACACTGGGAGGAGGGGAGAATGGTTTGACTTGAAGCAATGGTTGGTTGTGTAGCACATCCCACAGACTTAATACCAAAGAGGTTCCGGCTTTCTTTCCCGTGGTTCTTTTCTTTTTTGTTATGAAGGAAACTGACTGTGTGTGATCATGTGCACACGAGCACGTGTGTGACAGGAAGCATTAAATTCTTTGCGATTTTATTTTTGTGGTGACAGGAACAGGAAGACGTTCTTTTAAAGTTCTTTTCTTTTTCTAGGCAAAGTGTGAAAATGGAGGGTGAGAGTAAGCCAGTTCTCAGAATGAGCTGTTCATCTAAGATATAAAGGGGAAAAAAAGTAATTTTCAACAGCTAAATGAGAACTGCCGCAAGTGGTAGTCGATCAAATCAATGACACGGCTTCAGCATGTTGTCTTAGATTCAGCAAGAAAATGTTATAGAGAGAAAACTGCAGGAGTCCTTGTTGTACTCCCCCCACTCCAATGAATTTAAAGGGTCTGCTGCAACTTGGATGGGCCTTCTGTGAAGGCCGTGTACCTATCATTGATTCTATTGATGTGTCAGTGATGATTCAGGGTTGGGTATAAAAGGAAGCACCAGAAGATATACATTTCCACCTAGGGTATTTACCCAACACTACTGCCTTAAAAGCATGGTTCTAGATCTTATGAGTGCCCATTTAAGGAGTCTCTGTCTGTGACCTGAGCTCTAAGCAAGGTCCTGAGCTGCTAACTAAGTAAATATGGATCTAAAAAAAAAACCACAAACCAACCAGCCAGGTATAGTAATCAATGATTTGAACAGATTGCAAATTTTGGCTGAAAGAATGGCTTATCCATCAAACCCATGTAACTCCAAGGTTAATTATAATTCTAGCTTTCGAGTTGAAAGTTATTTAAATAAAAATTATTTACAAAGGGAACAGCAGGGGGGAAAACATGTAAATTAGACTCATTAAATGGACATATTCACTCACAGTTCATTTTTGGATAATTTATGCCAGTTTTCTCTGATGTCATCTGTTGTTTAAGTTAATAATTAATTATGCTCATTATTGACTGCTGGAGGTTGCTTAGTATTTTGGCAGAGGGGGATGTATTATTTGGGAAAGCTTCTATGGACATTGAACTTGCATTATAGGTACAGGGTTTGTTGCAAAAATGCAACACATTTTCTTAAACAATTCAATATCCTGATGTATTTAGTTCTGTATTCTTAGGAGGCTTTGCAGAAGAATCTCTCTCTCTTTACTGGCATAGAAACAGTGGAAACCAAAAGAGAACAAGGTAAAATGTTTTTTCTAACTTTGTAGCACTTACTTCTTCAAAGTAAAGGCAAATTTTAAAGTTCTTCACAAGGCATCTCATTTATAGGCCAAGTTACAGGTCTCTTGAGAAATCCAATATACTTATGATGTCCATTTACAAGATTTTATGACCATAAAATTAACTCTAAAACTTTGTTCTACAGCTCCACTAAATGTGAGAAGTATGTGTACCTAAGAAGGTAAGACAGTAATCCATTTAGAACTTTTGAAATTCTTGGTGGAGATAACAGTCCTTTATGTGCTTCAGCTCTGTGTAATGTAGTAACTCTGGCCTTAAGAAGGTAACAGGAATGGTGCCCACTCTTAATGTTGTTTTCCTTTTAAAAAAGAAAATGTTTTCTGGCATGTAATTGTTTTTTATTTTTTTTCAAAAAATACTTGGTCCTGTGCAGTGTTTTATACTCCCATCATTTTCCATTTATAATTCATTCTTGTTACAGTGCATTGAAAGGTAAAAAAGGTGTTATATAGTTCTTTAAAAAGTTAAACAAAAATAATAACAATCAGGACATTCTAAACTATTTGTCCTGAATGTGAATTCTGAAGGTAGTAAAATGAATGAAACATGATCCATGTAACAGCTGAGAGAGTTCTCTAGGAAAATGCTTAAGCTTTTTATTCACATAACAGAATGAAGAGAACATTAAGTTCTTGAGCATAGTTTTGGATATATTGAAAGGAATGCATCTTTAAGGCATACAAATGAGAAAAATCAAGTAAGTTGCATCTATAAGTCTGAAGTCTGACTGAGGTATAAACTTGTGACTCATCTCTGTTTCCATATTATTGTAATCCAAGAGTACAGATGGAGTCACTGAAGGATAGGGAATAGGGTGAGAAGAGAAGAGAGCCCAGGACAGAATCATGATGAACGTCAACATTTAGTGGACAAAGGAAGATGAGCCTGAAAACGACTGATCAGAGAAGCAGGAGAAAACTCAGGGAATGACAAGTCACAAAAACCATAGCCATAGAACGAGTATTACAAAAAGGGTTGTAAAGAACATTTTATGAATTTGACCCCAAAGGCAAGGGAAGTAAAATTAACAATAAATGAATGGGACTGTGTCAAACTAAAAAGCTTCAGCAAAGCAAAGGAAAGCAACGACAAAACAAAAAGACAAGCACCAGAATGGGTGATGATATTTGCAAACAACAGCTCTGAAATGGGCTTAATAACCAAAATATATAAAGAACTCATATAACTCAACACCAAACAAAAAATCCAATTACAAAATGGGTAATTCTAAAGTGTAATGGGTAATTCAGAAGTGTCTACCTGAGCAGACACTTCTCCCCAAAAGACACACAAATGGGCAACTTGATAAATGAAAGGAGGCTCAACTTCATTAGTTACTAGGGAAATGCAAATCAAAACTGCAAGGAGATATCACCTCACTTCTGTTAGAATGGCTGTTATCAATGACACAAGTAATAATAAGTTGCTGGGGATGCTGCAGAGAAAAAGGAAAACTCATTCACCACTGGTGGTAATGGAAACTGGTACAGCCATTATAAAAAACAGTAGGGAAGTTCCTCAAAAAATTAAGAGGTGAGTTACCATATGATCTAGCAATCCCTCTCCTGGGTATATAACCAAAAAACTTGAAGGCATTTATTCACAAAGACACATGCACCCCTATGTTCACTGCAGCATTACTCACGGTGGCCAATGTGTCCTTGGATAAGGAAGATGTGGTATGTATACGCAGTGGAATACTACTCAGTCATAAGAAAAGATGAAATACTGCCATTTGTGACAACATGGATAATGGATGGGCCTTGAGAATATTATGCTAAGCAAAATAAGTCAGTCAGAAAAAGCTAAGAATCGTATGATTTTACTCATATGTGGGATATAAAACTGAAACAGACACAGACAACAGTTTGGTGACTACCAAAGGGAAAGGGGTAGGGAGGGAGTAAAAGGGAAAAGGGGGCCAAATTTTCAGTGACAGAAGATGACTCGACTTTGGATGGTAAACACGCATTGCAATAAACAGATTGTGTGCCACAAAAATGTACGTTGGAAACCTATGTGATCTTGCTAAGCAATGTCACCCCTATAAATTTAGTAAATATAATTTAAAAAAGAGAGCTATCAACAGCATTGTATGCTGCTAAAAAGACATGGCATAAGAGAACTAAAAAATAATCTCCTATCTGGTTTAGAGGTACAGTGGTCACAGCTGACTTAATAAGCTGCTACAGCAAAGTGCTTAAGAGGGACGGTTCCCTCTTGAATGTGGTGAGGAGTGGGAAGGGAACAAAGAGAGACAGTGAGTGGAGTCGACTTTTCTGAGGAGTTTGACTATGATATGGGAAGTGATAAAAGGTGATTGATGAAGGGGTTGTGAGGTTCCTGGAAATTTTTATTTTTGTGGTGGTTGTTAAATGGTTAAGACTTAAACATGCTGAAAAACAGTTTGAAATGATTTAGTTGAAGAATGGTTGATGTCACAAAGGAAGAAAGTGTGAGAGGCTGGTTGCTTTTAATGTTTGATAGATGGCGAGAAGTTCCCATCTAATGGCTTTTAGGTGTTCTGTGAAGTAGGAGGTAAGCTTATTTATTGAGAGTTAGAGGAAAGTTGGAGAGCTGAAATTTGAGAAGAGCAGATATATGTTTGAGAAAGTAATTAAGGATAAAAATTGTAAGAGATGTGAAGTAGGGTAATTGGGCAGTATGGGTTCATTTGAGGTTGGTGATCAATAATTTATAAGGGAATCAGTTTTCCCAGGTGTGTAAATCTCTGTAACAGGGCTCAGCTACTCGGGTGCTGTCTCCTCAAAGGCAGAGAGTTGGGTTCCTCACTGCTTGGGGTTTTGCCAGATGGGTGTACCAAAGAGATAATGGGCAGAGGGATCTGGAGCACTTGCAAGGGTGTTATTAAAATGATGGAGCTTGGATTCCAATGTAAATAAATAGAAAATTGGAGGAAAACCATAGATCTTAGGGAACAGAGGTCCCTATTATATCAGGAAGGGTCTCATCTATTCATATGCCATCCTAATACAGCTTGTCTACAGAAGGAGAAAACATGTTTAATTTAAAGTTATAAATCTTTAGAGTCACTGAAGATAAAGAATTTTTTTTATTAAATTAAAGAACTAAGTCCAATTTTAACTACTCCCTCTCCCCTGAAATTTGTAGGAGGCCCCAAGTACAGACAAAACAAATTTCAAGAACAAGCTCAAGCTTGTGTGTGTCTTATCTGAATATAGATTTCTGCTATATGCCAGCTACAACTCACAGCATAATCGATTTGTGCGAAAAAATACTCTCTTCTGTTCATTTGGCTAAGTATAAAGAAACATTGCTGTATGCAAAGAACTGTAATCCAGATGAGAAAAAATGGGGAGAGAGAGGGATGAAAACCATAAGTTTACTCAAAGGGAAACCTCATTTAATTTTTCCATTATTCTCAGCAAAACAAATGCTGAGCTAATTGCTAGGGAAAGCTGTGCTTGATGACATAAAAATATACCTAAAAATAACTAGCCTGAAGTCTCATTCCTTTTTCTGTACTATGTGGCCTTTTTATATCCAATATTATATTGTTTTTTTTAAAAACTTCTGGATAAAATGAAAAAGGAAAGAGATAGAATTAGAAATAAAATGATAAATCAGGAGAAAAATAGTGAAAACTTTGCATTCGAATCCCACAAAATTTTTCAAATGACTGTTGTCAGTTTTCTTCACCAAATAACAAGTAATATTATGGTCAAGGGCAAGTCCAGCTTTTCTTTATGTCGAGAGAGAAAAATGACTAATTACTCTGGAAAAGCAAGTGAAAGGAAATGGAATTTTGTTCTTACCAAGTAAACATCAAATAAACACAAACCATCTAAAGATTTAAGGACCTGAATGAACTTGGACCTGGTAGGACTCATAACCTGAAGCAATGGCTAAAACTACAGAAAGTGCCAATCTGTGAGTCTTTGAGATGACAGATGAAGTTTTTCTCAGCAAAAAACACTCAAGGAATATTTCATCATTGAATTTGGCCATGTACAGGCTGAGCAACTTCCACAAGCTTGGCAACCAATCATTTAGAGCTTTAATAGAGAAGGGGCTTTATATATGGTAGTGTGGGAGAGGGGCAGGCACAGCTTTGTTTGTTTGCATTAACAAATAGAGTGGTAAGGAAGATAAAAGGGGAAATGAAGAAGATAACTCAAGGAAACAGGTAAGTGAAGGAATAAAAATGAAATAAAAAATTCCTCCAATGAAACTGCTCCCAGTTAAGGTTCAGAGCTATAAAGCACAATACAGGGCAAAGACCCCTGGATGGGGAGTTCCATGCTCTAGGTTTTAGTCCCAGCTTGGCCAAGCCTCTGTTTCCTTACCTGTAAAGAGAGAAGAATGTCTTCTGCTCTGTGCTAAAACAGAAAGTGCACCAGGATTGTCACCTGCCCACGCTCATTCATAGCCATCCTATTTGACTTAGGATAGCTATCTTTTCAACCCTTCAAATACCTGAGATGTGTTTTATAGGTAACTGTGAGTAAACAGCTATTTCGGACTCTGTCTTCAGAGAATATTTCCAAAACCAAACTGATGAAGAAAATCCAGTTGTAAGGTTAAGGAGCTTCATAAAAAAGATGAGTCTATGTATTGTCAAGAGCAATGTAAAATTGCTTCCTTTGTTTTGATCAGAAATAGGGTAGAAATCAGATAATGCAGGAAGCTGAATGGGAAGGTAAATGGCAATTAATGGCAGCCTGTTAAACTCTATTCCATTTATTTCTTTCATTTTCATGTATGTTTCCTGTGATTGAATCATGAAAATTAGTGTGTCAATTATTTACCTTTTGGAAATCTAAGAAAGCATTTTTATTCACTGAATGCTATCAAAATAGGCTACTAGGCCCTGGCTGGGTTACTCAGTTGGTTGGAGCATCATCCCCTGCACCAAAAAGTTGTGGTTCGATCCCCATATCAGGGCACAGGCCTCAGCTGCAGGTTTGATTCCCAGTCAGGGCAGGTACAGGAGGCAACCGAATGATGTTTCTCTCTCACATCAATGCTTCTCTCTCTCTCCCCCCTCCTCCCTTCCTCTCCCTAAGGTCAATAAACATATCCTTGGGTGAAGACTTAAAAAATACGGGCTATTACATTTTGTTGAACTTGTAAACATAAAAACATGACAAGCGTGCTGTTTCTGGAAAGTAGATTCTGAATGTGCAGGGGAGGGAGGCAGGCAGTTCTTCCCTTTCTTCACATAAAGCCATGAGAGAAAACACACTCCTTTTCATAAAAGTGCCTTTTGTTTGGCTGAATTCTCACAGAAAAATTTGTGTTAGGCACTTCCATTGTGCAATGTGGTTTTGGTTGAAAGCATAAGTACGTATAAGAGACTGAAAAATAAGTTCTAATTTCTAAGCTCTTTAAAAACCGTGGAGAATACTGTACAGGAATCATGGGTTATTTGGGCCTCAGGGGTTGCTGAGCTTGCATGCAGACTGCTCTGTGTTTGGGGAAGTGCTCTTGTTAAAGGACAGAAGGGGCATTCCATGTACTTTACAGATGAGGAAACTGGGGCTTGGAGGGCTTGGCTCAAGCTCACATGGCTGGCAAAGCTGGGGACAAAAACCAGGACTTCTGACTTGAAATTTTGCTGTTTTGTGACCTTTGGGGCCCAAGTGCATGTTCTTTGAATGTGATTTCTGATTTAGCTGGAGAGTACCTGAGTTTTCTCACAAGGAATAGAATTCATTTAAATAATTGCTTGAATGCAATGCTTGCAATTGTTTTTTATGATAGAAAAATAGTTTGTTTGTATGGTCAGTGGGATCCCCAGTGATTCTCCTGATCACAGTGCAGGAGGAAGGCAGCTGCACCAGGTTTCTGCCAACTGCAGCCGTGGGCATCCAGTGGTCCCCTGCCCCCAGCCTCTACGCCTGGCTGCTGTGAGACTGGAGTGGTACCTACAGAGCAGTCCCTGTTCTGTGTGTTTGCTCCCAGTGAGGGACATGTGGCATTTCAGACCACTGTTGAGCTAGAACAGAGTTATTTTTCCTGAAGTGCCTGCAGTTGAATTTAAAGATGTTTATATGAGAGAGGGGGTTTAATGACAGTTTTTGGCCCCTGCAGAGATGGGGATGCCTAGCCAGCCCTGAAAGCTCCTCTTCTTGGGCAGTAGCTGGGCAAGCCTTACCCACGAAATGAGAGAAGAGCTGCAGTGTGGTGAGGAAGGAGAGTAAAACACATCAATTCACGTCCTTGAATAATAATAACAGCAGCCCTCTACTGAGGGACCTATTTTTTTCCTCAGTCCTATGCTAGTCTGAAGTTTAATATTGAAAATCTCACAAGAGTCCTGAAAGGTAGGCATTATTATTATGATCATCACCCCCATTTTACAAATTAGGAAATCAAGGTTCAAAGAGTTCAAGTAACTTCCCCCGTGTCACACAGCTGGCATGTGGCAAAGATCTAAGTCCAGCACTTTGACTCATGTCTCCTGCTGCTCCAGACTAACGAGTTTGAAGTTGACTTGGTAGAATATGCTATCTCTGCTATAATCGTAACATAATTTAACCCGAGGGTTAATTTAAGCAAAGTCTACAAATAGGAGCTAGGCTGATGAGACTGAGTTTTCAAAAAATACTAAAATAAGGGTTCTGCCTCTTTTTGAGTAGGATGTTAACTGCAGAGCATCACCCAAGGAAAGATAGCTTAGAAGAAAGAGCAAGTGCACTCCAAGTTCTAGGGAATATCACTTGCAATGCTAGTCTGGTTGAATAGCTTTTTAAAAACATTTTCTTTTATTTTTTAATCATATTTTTTATTACCATTTCTCTTCCTTACATGCCCCCACCCACAATCACCACACTGTAATCCATGTCCATGAGTCCTTTTCCTTTTTTCCTCTTCACCCCCTAACATCCTGCCCCATAGCTGTCATCCTGCTCTCTATCTATGGATCTGTCTGTGTTTTGCTTGTTAGTTCAGTTCGTGAGATTCCATATATGCATGAAATCTTTGGTATTTGTCCTTCTCTGACTGGCTTATTTCACTGAGCATAATGTTCTCCAGGTCCATCCATACTGTTGCAAAGGGTAAAATTTCCCTCTTTTTTTACAGCTGAGTAGTATTCCATTGTGTAAATGTCTCATAGTTGTTTTATCCACTCATCTACTGATGGGCACTTGGGCTGCTTCCATCTCTTGACAATTGTAAGTAACACTGCAATGAACACAGGGGTGTTTATATTCTTTCAGGTTAGTGTTTTGGGTTTCTTCAGATATATCCCTAGAAGTGGGATCAGTGGGTCAAAAGGCAGATCCATTTCAAATTTTTTGAGGTATTTCTATACTGCTTTCCACAGTGGCTGCCTCAATCTGTGTTTTCACTAACAGTTTTGTCCCAATGAACAGACTCAACAAGAACACAGACCAGGTCTATATGTTTTCCCCTGGGGGACCCAACCACTCATCTTTCCTCACAAGATTAGTCTTTCTGCCTTCCATTTCTGTGACTTGCAGAAGTAGAACACAGTCATGAGTGATGCAATCTTTGCATCCTGGGAATGTCACTCCCTGGCCCCTCCTTCGGGCAGCCTGGATACTCCCATGAATGTACCATCTAATTCTATGTATTTGGGGGGCAGAGCTTTCCAGCATCTACCCCTTTCTATTCTCATTGTAACAACTTCTATTTAGGCCCTTGTGACTCCTTTCTAATCAAGGCTGTTAATCAGTCTTTCTAAATTCCCATGTCCACAAAAAATCATCTAATACCCCATTATGTAATAGAATCAAATCCAGATACCTCCACCTGGTATTCGAAGTCTTTAGAGATGTTCTTAAACACAGCTTTTTAGTCCCTTCTCTTAGTAGCTGACCCTGCATGTGCCAAGCTGCCATCTCACTTTATCCCGAGCTCATGTACTACTGTTCCACATTCTCACTTGTGCTTGGGACCTTCGCTTTGCCTGGAAAAACTTAAGCATACCTCATGTTTGTTCTGTACTTCCTAGTTTTGAAAGTGGTTTCATTTACCTTATTCTACTTGAAATGATGGTTACTATGGGGCAGACATCATTATGGTCATTTTACAGATTAGAAAATATTGGCTCTGGGCAGGCCTGGAATCTGAGGTTCTGTTGCCAAGGGGCTGAGGCAGGATTAGGAGGCAGCTCTGCAAATTCACTCTGTTTCACAGCTCTGCATTTCTTTTCTCTTCCATCTGGCCGTCCCTCTGGCTCCCTCCAATTTCTACTTGTGAAATTCTACTTTTTTCTCAAAGTCCAGCTCAAACCCACTAACCCTGTGAACACTTCCAGAATCATTTGTAAGGGCTGATGATTCTCTCCTTTTTCAGCTCTTAATCAGCTTGCCTGGCGTTCAAAGCAATAAGGGGAAAGGCCTGAGCATTCCTGGATAAGTGTTGAAGGCCAATAAAGATCTAGGTTTTACATCTTTTTGATCATGACTCCCACTAGGAAACACATTTTGTATCAAAAACTAGTGTATACACATACCTAAAACAAGACTCGTGAAATAGTATTTAATATTAATTCTGCAATGTACTATAATATTTTCTCTGTCCTACTTTCATTTATCAAGAAGTATTGGTTACAAACCCACTGAAGTGATTTTAAGAACCATTAACGAGTCCTGATCACCAGTTTGGAAAACTGTGGTTTAAATCAAAGAGTAGCAGAAGACTGAGCTAGCAAGAGAGCTATGTTCAGCAGGGGTTTAATCTGTCATTCCTAATGGGAACACAAACAATTCTCACAGTGAGGCCAGGAAGGAAGGGCCGCAGCTGGAGAGTACCAGCTTCTACTTGCTGGAAGGTCAAGAATAGGGATTATTTTTTTTCCAACTTTACTGAGGAATAACTGACGAATAAAAGTTGTACATATTTAAGATATATGATGTAATGTTTTGATGTATCTATTCATTGTGAGTTGATTGCCATATCAAGCTAATTAACAAATCCATCATCTCACGGAGTTAAAACATTTTTTTGTGTATAAGAACACTTAAGATCTACTGTCTTAGCACATTTCATGGACACAATATGGTATTATTCATTATAGTCATTGTGCTGTTCTTTAGATCTCCAGAACTTACTCATCTTGCACAACTGAAGCTCTGTACCCTTTGACCAGCATCTCCCCATTTCTCCCACCCCAGCCCCTGGCCACCTCCATTCTCCTTCCTGCTTTTATGAGTTTGACGTTTTTTAGATTTCACACATAGGTGAGATCATGACATGGTAGGATTCTTAATGGGCTGATTAGGGGAGTAGTGGGGTATTTCTGTTTCACAATCAGGGGTGTCCAACCTTTTGGTGTCTCTGGGCCACACTAAAAGAAGGAGAGTTGTCTTGGGACACACATCAAACACACAAGTACTGACAATAACTGATGAGTGAAAAGAAGGTTTTAAGTAAATTTACGATTTTGTGTTGGGCCGCATTCCTTGCCAGTAAGTCATCTGGAAAAGAGTGGGATTTGTGGGTGCCAGAGAACTGGGGAGGAAGATTTCTCAGCAAGACATATCTGTAGACTGAGAGGAGACTTATGTGTGTGTGTTTATCATGAATATAGCAGAAAATCAGAATTTTAAAATAATAAAAATATAATACAATTCTTTGTTTCTATCTGTATAGTGAGTCTGAGACTTGTAAATCTGTCACTGGATTTAGTATTATTTCAACTTTATGACACACTTGATGTTTGCAAAGTACTTGTACAATTACCAATGAGCAAATTGTTCATCTTCTGAACATTTCATTTCAGGGAAGACTTGAGGACTTTAGACTAAAAAAAAGGAAAAAAATGGAAAAATAAATGGTCAAGCTAAAGATAAGCCTTGTGGGATTGTGCTGCTGGACTTGTTTAAGGTGTGGGATTCCTGGGGCCCTCTCTTCCTCCAGCACCCGGATTCTGCCTGCCAGCATGAAGCGGGGGGTGTGTGTGTGTGCGGCGGGGGGGGGGACAGGCTTGCTACCTGCAACCCAAGTGCTAGGTGGAGTGAGGGATGTGGGAAGAGATGTCTGCAGCTTCTGGGAAAGGCTAGTGAGGAATGAGACAAAGCAGTTACCATCTTTCTGTTCCAGATATCAAAGACATGATAAAGGACTGGGGGGACTTTTCTTAGGAGCCTGTATTCATAAGCCAGAAATCAACTCTTGCCAAGTTTACAGGAAACTGGTCAGTAAAACCTAATCCACTGGTGGATTTCAAGGAATTTCAAGGAAATGGCTTCAAGGGATGTAAAAGGCAGTGGTTGGAGGATGTGTGCATTTCCTTTGGAAAAAACTTATCTTTCCCGGGCTTCTAGACCCTATATCAACCATTTTCAACCATTCCTCATCTCACAACACCCATAAAGTCATTACTCAAATCCTGCTGCCATTTATTTTTTGCCAACAAAAAATAAAAACCATTGGTATAATTTTGATTCATTCACACTGGATGGCTATTGTGCTGGCTGTTGTCATCCCCCCCACCCCCCACACACACTCTAAGGGGAAAGAAGTCAGCGTACCTAACTCAGTAGCCAGGTGTTACATGGTTTAAACATTCTTGCAGAACACTGGTCGAAAATTGCTTCCCTGTGTTGAACAGCCCACAGCCCTTCCCTGGCAAGCCTGTCCCAGAAGGTCGAGCGGGGCCTCAGGGCTGGTGGCATTTATCAGATAAGGGAAAAAACAGCCTTTTCTTTAAATGCAAATTTGAATTTAATGTTTTCTGTTAGATTAGTTAAAACCTCTGGTAGAAATTATCCCATTTCCAACCGTGAATAGATAACTGAAATATTACAGCTGAGTTGAGAGACTGAGTTGGCTTTTTAACTGGAAAACATACTGGTAGATCCTAACAATCACAGCACTGGGTTATTTTTGTTACTGGGTATTAAGGATCGGTGTGTTAATGAAATGACACATTTATATTTTGAAACACATATCGAATGGTCCAAAATTTCTTTGAAGAAAGAATGAAAACATCCGTGGCCTCATTTGTATCCATAGGAAACTGGCAGGTATTTTCGGGAGCTACTGTCCAGAATGATTTTAGATTTTATCTCTCTCCCTGTGACAGCACCGTCCATGCGGTCATGCGTTCTCTTCATTATAACTGACTGGACTGCGGGACTCTGTGCTGAATGTGCCGTGTGGCCTCCTGCCGCCCACTCAGTCCCATGGCACCTCTCCAGGTTCACTCTCCACCCGTCCGTCACCTTGGACTCTCCTTCCCAAACACCTCACACCCTGATCGTGCCTCTACCTGTGCTGTCTCCTGTGCCAGAAAGCCCTTCACATCCTCAGCCCAGCTCCTGGCAGATTCTTCCTTTTTGGTCCCCTTTTCCAAAGTTCCTGCTGTGCGGCTTCCTCAATTCTCCAAAGCCGGTTAGTGGGTTATACCCCACTCTGGCTACCGCAGCCCTTTTGCTCATAACTTTAATAGAGTTCTTAGTGTGTTGGTGGCTGTTGTGTCTACCTCATTAGGATGTTGGCATGTTGAGGGCAACCGCCTCTCTGTGGCTTCAGAAGAAGCTGGAAGACATACTTATATTTTTTTGGGGGGGGAGTAGGGGAGAAGTACTAAAACTATATTCTGTTAAAATCATTGAAGAAACTTTAAACAAAATACTTATCTTTTTTCCAGAGGAAGAGACATTAAAATTAAGTCCAATTCTGGGAGCATTAAATGTGTCGGTACCTCACGAATGACTGTCATACAGATGAATCAGATCTGTGACAGAGGGGAAACTGAAAAGGCTCTTTAGCCTCTGAGGCATTGCTCTGCCTTTAGTCATTGGAGTCACCAAACGAAAACACAACATTCATGCCAATGAAAGAGAAGTCTAGTTACACCAGGTGTGGGGAATCAATGAATGCCAATGGACGGGAGCTCTGACTTCACAGGTGTGGGGAATAAAAGTTTCCTTCTTGGCTTGAAGGCTGACAGTACTGCCCTCCAGACAGCCACCCTATCCCTTAGCCCCTCCAGGTCGGGGCCTTGCAGGTCATTTGTTCCGGCCTCTTCAGCTCTTCGTGCATCCTTGTTACGGGACTTTCCTCCAGGTTACTCCCTCTGCTCAGAATGGTCAGCCCCCCTTTCCATTGTTTAATTTCATGCCAGGAGACCCCTATTCCTCCCCCGACCCTTTCCCCCAGGACTAGAAGAACGGTTTGTGGGTCTCTAACATGTCCTGCTTTACTAATGACCAGAGCGCTTACCTCCCTTCTCACTTTTATGTATGAGCTGGTTTGACGTAACTCGACCTTATGTCATCACCATCTGCCTCACGAAGTGAACTTTTATTAGGTCAGGCCCATGTCTGCGCACGTGTATTGTGCTGTGAGTACGGCAGCTTCGCGAGCAGATGAGGGCTAGAAACTGGGGTCCATGAGACAGACCCTGCCTCATCTCCCGTCAGGTGATGATGCGTGAGGCCGAGACGTGCGGACAAGGTGTCTCTGGTAGCTCATGAATTTGTTGGCAGCCTGTAAATGACTTGGCTCCTGCCGTTGAGAAGGAGTAACCAAGTAGCAATTAAAGAATATTAAAGAAACAAAACAAAGCTTTTTTCTCCAAGGGAACTAAGTGGTGATGGAAGGAGACTTGATTGCATATACAACATACAGATACTGTATTGTAGATCTGTACCCCTGAAACTGATATAATTTTATGAAACAGTTTCACTGTAATAAATTCAGTAAAAAAGAATGGTGTTAGGAGAACTTCCAGGGTGGCGAACTAGTGGAGGTGGGCAGATTGCTGCGTACCTGGAGAGGACATGGGGCCCCACCCCCTTTTCCACACACCTGGCCCCATGCATCTCCTCCATCTGGCTGTCTCCGAATTATGTCCTTTCATAATCAATCAGTAATCTAGTAAACAAACAAAAACCCCAAATTTAAAACTGGCAACACTGAGGTAATGCCTATATTTTCATTAGTCTTAGCATTTTTCTTCTTTTTTTTCTTCATAAAAATGATTCATTACTAACCCAGAAATCTTCAAATATAACATCACACTGCTAATGACAAAACACTCAGGTTCACCTGAAAGGAGCAATTGAAAGACTTCCTTTATCACAAGAAAGTACAAGGGGAGTAATTATCATCAAAGGCTTGTACTGTTTCCATTGTGGAACAGAAAAATTGCTGCATTTCTCTGTTAAGTCCAAAGTGCTATCTGTGGTGTAATTTAAGAAAAAAAATAACTAGGGGATGATGGACTATAACTTAGAAACATCATAAATAAAACAATGGAATGTGCGTAGTAGAGAACACAAAATCTACTTACCACCCAGCTACATCCCTTTACTCAAGATCAGATAAGAAGATTTATATCTGATTTTATAGTCTTAAGTAGAACCTTTTTCAAAGAAAATTTTAAATGAAGACAGAAGATTTTGCTATGGTATTAAGATATGGCTGGTATAGCTAGAAATTATTATAAGTGCACAAAATAATGGCTGTTTTGGTCACTTGGAGATAATAAATGACAATGAATACTAAACTCATTAAATGATGCTTCCCTTTAAGAGATTAGACATCTTCGGATAGTAATGATAACAATGAAGCTAACATTATTGACCACTGTTTTAAGCACTTTGTGTTAACCTGTGAGGGAGGGACTTCTATTATTCCCATTGTGCAGCTAAGAGACTGAGGCACAGTCTCAGAGAAAGTCTCACTTTCTGAGACAAAGGGTAAATAACTTTGCTAAAAATACACAGCCAGTTAGTGGATAGGCTACAAAAGCAAACCATTGAATCCTGACCATAGAACTGGACTTTTTTCTATTTGATCAAAATCAAAAATAAAATGTCTAAGTTCATCTTTGTTTTAAAAAGATCACCCAAGGATATGTTTATTGAATTTTAGAGAGAGAGAAAGGCAGAGAGAAATGAAAATACTGATGTGAGAGAGAAACATCAACCATTTGCCCCCCGTATGCACCCCAAAAGGATCACATACGCAACGTAGGTATGTGACCTGACTGGGAGTAGAACCCTCAGCCTTTTGGTGTCTAGGATGACAGTCCAAGCAGCTGAGCCACCTGGCCAGGGCTAAGTGCACCTTTCTTTATGCCAGTCATGGTCCTGAAAAAAACATCTATAAATCTGAACTTTAAGAACAGAACTGGATTGGAAGGTAAGCTTTGTGAGAATTTATCTATGGCTATATTATCCCTATTGCCCAGGACAGTGTAGCTCTTGATAAACATATTATGATAAATGAATAAACAAACAAATGAGGAGAGTCTAATATACTGCTTTGTAAAGAGAACATGCTCCACCGATATAGTTAAAAATTGGGTTTGGAGGAATTTATTTTATGAACCCATTCTAGAAGAGGGAGAGTTATCTTTTAAATTTTTATTTTCACAAATTCAGATTTTAATATTGTTTGCTTAAAGTGAAGATGAAATGAGACAGCATTAAGAACTGCAGGAAAAAAAGCAAAACAAAACAAATTAAGGATGCAAAGCCTTATAGAATCCTAAAATTATTGTAGAAAACTCAGCTATCAACTTGGGACCTACAATTTTTTACAGTCTCAGCAGGGGCCCAACAAGTTTGGAAAACAATTCACAGCATCATACTTGTAGTCACTTGTCAGAGCTCCAGCAGAGCTGTAGTCCAGCCATGGAATACTGCTACATATTAGGCCATCAGGTCTTGAGAAAACTGGACTGTTTAACTGTTTTAATATGTTTGGGCTCTGAGAGGCAAGTGAACCAATATCCATCAGTAGAAAGCTATCTTAATAACCAGCCAACTTTTCCAATGGATTTGGCTGAAACAAAGGACAGTATTTATTATTCCCATTATATGGAAGGAGACATCAGGAAAAACCCTAGTTATGATCTAAATAAAAGACAGGTCACATTTCCAGGTATTGTGGACATTTCCCGACTGGTTCTCACCAAAAAGTCAGAGGAACACAAGGATCCTGGAAGCTAGTGTTTTCTCTTAGTGAATTTCAATTTCATTACACTTAGGTGCTAAATTAGGTGCTATTTACAAGATCTTTCTATACCAGCCCCTGTGAGGATGGACAAGGGTGACTGACAGTCAAGCTGAATCCCCTCGGGATTAACACCCAGGTGTGGTAGATGAAAGCTAGACTCTTCCCTACAGACAGCTTCCCCTAGGGGGAGGGGGCAGCCCTTACAATGTCCTGTGTACCCTGAGCAAATAAGCAAGAGTTCACAAGGGTCAACTATGCTTATCCCATTTGCTGTTGGGCCTTCAGTGCTAGTATATTGTCTGGCACATAGTAGGCAGTCAATAAAGCACCCATAGCACAAAGGATTTTTTCACTTACATCTTCCGCTATCCTTTCCGCTGCTACTGAAGGTAAAACAGAGCCCACCCGTGACTGGTAAAGTTGCTGATGGTGAAGAACTATCACATAAAACTATCAACTGCATGCCACTCACAATAGCATCACACGCAATTCTACCAGCAATCAGCAGATGAACCACTGAGCCAGGTCCCTTGGGGGACCTTGGATTATTCAGGTTAGACACCAACTGCCCTTTGTTGATTATGAATGCTGGCTCCCAGGCCATCAGTGACCTTGGATGTACCTTTTCCCTCCTTTGGGCTCACCTGCCTCATTTATAAAACCAAGATCACAGACCTAACATTCCTCGTTCCTCTGAAGAGTTTTTTGTGAAGTAAACTCAAGTCATTCACAAGGCCATGGTTTTACCCCAATAAATAATTCATGAATGCCTCAGCTAGTCAGAATAAGAAACAACTGCAAGGCAGTGATCATTATTTAAAATGGAAATTATTGCTCATAATATTCATACCTATGATTTAAAATAAGTGTGACTGTGTAGGATATAATGAATTCTGCTGAGTTTTAGGAGGGGAAGTCTCCCCACTCCCACTCTCCTTTTTAAGGCTGAAGTGCCATTACATTTCAATTCATTAAATCCTTGGGCCCAAGTATCATTTTAAATTATCCTGATGCTTATGTTTACTTTTCCTGGAATGCAGCCCCAGCCTGTCACACTTTGGTACAGGAGAGGGTCTGGTATCCGCCACTTTTCTCGCCAAACTCTTGAATAGAAAACTCATCCGCACATAATGTATGAGCCTTTTGTTCTGCTGGTAATACCGCTGTGTGCTCTTCATTCCAAACCTGTGATGGGAAGGAAGTGTCCCTCCACGTGGCTTTATGTAATTCTGTTACTGTGTCAACTTGCCAATCCATTGTTATCTTTGCACTTTATTCACACTTATGTAAAATGTTGGCAACCACGTGATAATTCCTTATTTTTGGTTGATATCAGCATACAGGAAGTGCTAAGCATTATTTTAGGCTGCCTTTTTTTTCTTGGAAAAGGTCATCTTATCTGATGTCATTCACATTTGTAAGATGAACACATACATGTGCTTAAAGGGAGAGATGATAACTGAGAGAATGGCAGAGACTGTAGGAAACAGACCAGCAGGGTCATTAGTCACTGTGAATAAGGCAACATAAGATTCCCACACCAGCTATGTAATAACACTGTGAGTCTGAGCAAGTCATTTTGTCTAATGACTTAAGATCTGAATACAAGGGCATCAATTTCTACTCCTAACCTTCTTATTATAAAAGACTATTAGTGAGGATGGCAGGCAGCTCTAAAATTTTCAGTTTTCATATTAATAAAGTGAATACATGATAGATGAGAGAAGACACATTCCAAAATTACTCAGGCAGAGAGTGGCTTTTAAGCCTGATTTTGAATATACCAAATCAGGTACACTACTTAAGCCTAAAGGAGGATGGACCAACCATTGGAGCTCAGTGATGTGGCTGTCCCTGCCTAGGAAGAGGGACACTGAGGCTGGGGAGGTTGGATATCTACATGTTGTATGCTGTCTGAATGACAAAGAGCAGCCTGGGTAAACACACTAGGATTATATCTAGTATGCCCTGCTCTGCTTTTAGACTCAGCAACCTTCAGATAACTAATTGGATTTTCCAGCTACATTAACATCCAGAACGAAGGTGCCCTAGATAGCAAATATTGCTTATTTGTTTGTTTCTTTCTTTCATTCCTTTGTTCATTTGACAAATATTTATTGTGTTCACTATGTGCCAAGCACTATTCTATGCCTTGAGGACACACCAATGGATGAAAATGGATCCAAACTCCTATTTCCAGAAAGAATTTATCCTGGTCAGATGGTGATAAGTGTTACTAAAGTGAAAAATGAAGCAGGGATGGGGTGAAAGAAAGAATGGTCCTGTTGGGATTGCTAATTTAAATAGTTTTTAATAACTTTATTTATTGATTTGAGAGAGAGAGAAAGAGAGAGAGAGATTGATTTGTTGTTACACTTATTTCTGCATTCATTGGTTGATTCTTGTATGTACTCTGACTGGGGATCAAAACCCGAAACCTCGATTGTGTCAGGACAATGCGTTAGTTGAGCTACCCAGTCAGGGTCCAGACTGCTAATTTAAATGTGGAGCCAGGAATCTCTCAATGGCAAGTTGAATGGAAGAGATATAGGAGGGGGTATGAGAGTGTCTGAGGGCAGAACCTCCCCAGAATGAAGAGCCAGTGCAAAGGTTTGGAAGCAGGAATGTGCTTGGTACATCTCAGGAAGGCCAAGGAGCAGGAGCAGGAGAGGGGTCTGGAAGGACACTAGGGTTCACATTGAAATTTGAACCTTCTCATGACTGGGAAAGAATATTTCTCCCCGTGGGAATATATATAATGATTTAGGGATTTGGTGTTGTTTTATACTTGCGCCTCCTTCAGGCTTGGCTAGAGTACGTCTATCTCTATGAAACTAAACCAGTTAGGAGTCTTTGGCATATTTGGCTTTCCGCCCCTAAAAAGTCAAGGACCTGACTCAGACACTTGGGACTGCTTTATGGTGATGTTCTTGGGGTGACCAACAATGACCCTAACCTTATCACCTGATATATCTTCAATACCTGTTGGAGATACAAGCTCTACACTACACAATGTGAGCTGCCTCGATTATTCACTGATGTAACAACGACTTTATGAGCATGTAGGGATGGGGTTTTACATGTGGCTATGGGTATCATGGACATAGAGCTGTCAAGATAGAGTTCACTGAAGTATATTAAATGGACTTTAGCGTGAGGCAGATCTGAGCTTGAATCATGGAATTGACACTGGCTATGGAATCTAAAGAAAGTTACGTTTCCTGACAATTTGTTTCTTTCGCCTCAAACAGCATGCTTGTAAGAATTTAATAAAACCAGAAGAGTGGTGATAAGAACTAAGCGAAGTAATGTACCCAGCAGCAAACCATTGGTCCTCAGGAGCCATTCCCTTTCTCGTCTCCTCCTTCTCAGTTTCTCCATTGCACTGCATGACTCAGAATTACTGCTGAATGACTCATAATGAAATCTTAATTAATCATCAATTTTGGCACCACAGGCTTCCCACAGAGCTTTCGATTGGGGGAGCCTGGGTTGTCTGAGCAGAAGCCAACAACACCAGCAGTCTGTTTATGTAGAAAGTGTAGACACTATAGTCTCTGCAGAGGAGCGCAGGTGAAGTGAAATAATACAACACCCAACACAGTGGTTGGTTGTCCATTGTTCGTCTTCATCAAATGTTCATTTTCACTAGTTTTTTTTGTTCTCCTGTAGCTTTGAAAATTTTTTATGGAAATGTATATGTGTTTTAATTATGCTATGAAAAAGTTAAAAAAAGCAAGCAAAATTATGTGAGAAAAGGTAGCTTCTTTTCTTGATAATGATGGTGAATTTAGACAGTCTTTTTTCTATTCTTGCATTTAAATATTGGGCATAAATCAAGTGTGAATTGAAACTGTGATTGTTAGTTTTATGGGTCAACTTGTTGGGAGGCCTTAAGAGCAAACCTGAGGTTCCCCCAAGGAAGAAGTCCTGCCTCAAGCCTGCGGCACTGGCTCCTGACTGACAGATTCCAGACTGCTGGTGCACCCTGCAGGTTTTGCACTGTCCCACCTCCACAATCATGTAAGCCAATTCCTTGAAAAAACCCTTCTTTTGTATGTGCATATGCATGCACGCATGTTCTATACATATGTGTATACATATGTAGGTGTTTGTATGCATATATGCATGCATGCATTTACATATATAGAGCTCCTGCCAACTCTGTTTTTGTTTCTCTAGAGAGCCCTGACTGACACAGGTGAATATGAAAGCTTATTTATTCTTATTTTTCTGTCAGCAATTCTTTATGATGTCTCATTTGCATGATGCAATTTTACTGAAATGAAACTTGAGCAGCTCCAAACTGCATAATCAATTTCTTTCTGCCTGACAACAATTTCTTTTTGGCCTGACCAGGCAACCTGACCCTGGGGTGGGAGCATCATCCCCCAACTGGTGGAGGCCAGCAGGGGCTACCGAGGTTCACGGGGCACATTACCTGGGTTCTACGGGGACAATAGTATAAACTCAATGCCTGGTGGATGATATGCCTCTAAAATTACGGATATATCAAGAAGTCACAGAGTGGAAACTGGTTTGTTTGCTACTCTCTGGGTATGAATTGCAAGCATAACTAGGATATTAAAACTTTGTTGTCTAAGTGAAAATATGTTTGTGTAGTGACGATAGCACTGCAATTTCAGGGATGAATGCACAGGAGGACAAGTTACCATGAGAAAGGGTATCACTGAGAGTATAAATCTGCTTTTATTTGTTGCTAATCTGTCCATTGTGATGTGGACAGATAAACCCTGCTGAAAAGTGAGGTAAAAACTTTACATCATCTGAATTTAGAGCCACTACTCTATGCCTTAAGTCTGGCTGGATTACCACGTCATTTTTTTGTTTTAAACTTGCTTTTTCCCTTTATTCCTTTTCTTCATCGTACAGCCTTCCTAGCAGCGTTGCCAGAATTTGAACAAACACACCTTTGGTCTCATTTCCAATTTATCATTTTCTTACTATACATCTTGTTCTAACCAAGCAGCCTTTATGCATACTCTTTAGTTAACTTTTTTTTTTTTTTTTTACTTTGTACAGATTTGGTTATCAGATGCTTTAAGGAATGGCAGGGGAAATTGTGTTTTCAGAAGAGAAATCAACCAGGAACATTAACCAGCCTGACTTGGTAAGAACCAGCTTCTCCCAGGAAGCTTTGGGTAGTTAACAAGATACCAGAACCTCCAAAAGATGGTTAATGGCCAAGAGAAACTGCTTTTAAGGTGGTAGCAACCTACACTGTCCATAAAAGTGCAAGATCAAGCGAGGCAAGATATCTGACCATAGGTAACAGAGCTGTGGAAAAAGAAAACTGCGGCCTCAAAAAACCTCCACTCTCCACTCTCCATTTTGTAATTCCTGAAATGCTCTACTTTTTTCAGAATTGCTTTCTAACTCTCATCTTGTTTTACTTTTGCTTCTGCCATCTTCATCTTCTTACTTATTTTTTGTGTACACAGTCATTCCTTTAATTTGCTTTCTTTCCTTTCTACTGTGAATTTCCTGTATTTCTCTTGCCTTCTGTCCCCTTTCCATTTTTACCTCTTTTTCATGTTATTTTTTGAATTTCATTTCTCAGTTTTTAATTCTTCTTCCTCTCCCACTGATCTGTTGTGGCTTTAATCATTGTTGAGAACCTCTAAAATCACCTAGTGACTGATATTTCCTCCCTGAAAGAAGAGGGATTTGTGACTATGGAAAACTAACTACAAAGACCCGACACATTCAATTTTCAGTGCAGTCCTTTCCTTTCTTCTGTGATTCTTTTGCTTGGGATTAGAGCTGGACTGCTTACTGCAGCTCACAATGGCCAAGCCCTTCTGGCCTGACTTTGCCCTGACTTTTCTGCCCTGTGAGTCACAAGGCAAGGTCTGTCTGAGCCACTGTGTTTACACTGATTTCTGGAATTTAAAAATTGTTCTTCACTGTGAAAAACTTACACAGGTCTGCCTGGAAAACCAACACATGGCAAGGTGTGTCTGAGCCACTGTGTTTACGCTGACTGCTGGAATTTTAAAATTGCCTTTCACCAGGAATAGCTTACTGAAGTCTGCCTGGAACACCAAATAGTGTTATTTTATAATGACCAGAAGCATTGTTCTCCCCAGCCCATTCATTCCCCTCCCCACTCCTTCATTATTTACAGCATTGACGAAAGCACACAGAAGGGTTCCTGGGAGAAGGTGAAGGAGCTTTGTGTTGTCCTCCTGGACCAGAAGCAAGATCTTGACAAAGCAGTAACAGTAAAATATCAACTAATAAAATAGATTGGTCCTTCAGGACTCTAGGTTTTGCCATCTGACATTCAGAAATACTAGACAGCCATGAAAACACCAAGTTCACTTGACCCTGAGAGATTTTAGTGTAGCCTCTTGTAACACCTAAATACGGACTACACAACTTTTCAATTTTTTACATTATTGTTTTTGATAAGTTTGGTTGTGAATCCACTTTACCTTTCTGCATTTCTGGAAGAACTGGAGTGCAAATCTCAGTGAGTAAGAGGTCGAAGCAAATCTTTGCCCTGCTGCGGGACCTGGGGGACCATCGCTCTCAAAGGATACTTATGGTCGAAGGTGTACCACATTCTGAAGAGCCACGCACTCTCTGTTTTTGTTGTGCTTTTATTCAAGTTATTTGCCTCCTGGGAAGAGACAATAGAAAAAGACATTGAATGAATAATTAATATAAAATATTAATATGTAATATCACCATTGATATACAGTATATATTTTTACTCTAAAAATACATGTCAAAGCAAATTAAATTTAACTACATTAAAGAAACTGTCTAGGTATAGGTGTTTCCATCTAAATGGTAAAGCAGCTGTCATGCAAATTAGCTCAGAGATCGTGCCATCTGGCTTAGACTCTTATGGTGCAATTCAACATTTACTTTCCTTAATAATTCCTATTTTATTAAACAGCTAAGAAATGCCACTTTTTGACATCAAATAAAAATGATATTTCTGTCAGATTGCTGCTGTGGGAATTTTGCAGTTTACTTTTGTCAGATTTGGATGGTATTTATTTATGTCTTACAAAAAGGTCAAGACTAAAGAGATAATAACAGCCTAATAATTTTTAAACTAGTTTTCATTCAATTTCTTTTTGATAGGTTACTACCAAATGCTAGGGTTAATTTTTATTTTTTTCCTGCTTCAAACAGATATTCCTATAGGAATCCTGTAATAGTTCAATGCGCTTGTCTCATTTAAAATTTTATTTTTCCAAAAAGGCCACAGAGAGAAGTAAGAAGAAAAGGAATTAAAGACAAAAGAGAATGCATTTGGTGGGTGTTTATGTGAAAGCAGCAGATGAAAATGTGGGAAGAAAAAAAGGTGACTAGTTTTTGTGAACTTTGGAGACAAATGATAATGAACATCACAGTATGGTAACAAGGAGATTCAGCAGCATTTTTACTTCTTTTGTATATCCCATTTTACATATTAAGAGAGTGCCAGGCTTCAATCAATTATAATTATCCTTATCATTAAAAACATTTATATGTTAACATGAACTTCATTGCTTTGTTTGGGCCCACAGTTTCCATTCTCAAATTGTTTCATGAGTCCACAGTCCAGTGATGATGTGAACATTGTCAAGAAATCATGACCCATGGAAGACAATGGCAGCCCACTGGCTGCTCCAAAGCCAGCCCTTGGATGAATCTTATGTGATTTGCTTTCATTTTATTTTATTTACTTTTGCCGGTTCCCAGATAGTTCCATTGCTGGTTAATGATAAGGAGCTGAAGACAATGGGCTGCATTCTGCTCTCTGAGACATGTGGATCGGCAGATGTTCTGTTCCTCTAAATGAAATGGGATACAAGACAGCAAAATGTGGTTCCTTTCCAGTCAGCTGTTTATCCTTTGTCTGAAGTGGTTGAAGCAGAGACTCACAATAAAATTAAGATCTGATTTCGAAACTTGTAGTTTCCCAAATAGTGTTCCCTGGTAGCCACTACTCTACATAATAGTGATGGAAATACTGCGCCAGTCATTCAAGAAAGGACAGATAAAGCTGTGTTGTGCAGGTTTCTTATATACAGAACATCTCAGGGTGTTTCATTAGTAAATGAGCATTGTAAGACTTCAAGAGGGAGTTGTTTCTCAAAGTCGGGCAGGAATCCCAACCCCACTGGGGGACATCTATAATCTTTTCACAGACATTCAAGTCCCACAGATCTGTTTTCTGATAGACTAGGAGTGCCATGCATTCTTTTTTTTTTTAATTTAATTATTTACTTTTAGAGAGAGGGGAAAGAAAGGAGAAAGAAAGGGAGAGAAAAATCAGTACATGGTTGCCTCTAGTGTGTCCCTTGCTGGGGACCTGGCCTGCAACCCAGGCACGTGTCCTGATTGGGAATCGAACCAGTGACCCTTTGGTTTGCAGGCCTGCACTCAATCTACTGAGCCATGCCAGCCAGGGCCCATGAGTTCTTGTCTAGAGTTAGAATTTATTCATAATTCATCATTCTCTCCCCAAAAGGAAACCAAACTGCATGGTTCAATTCCATCCTTCCCTGAACCTTTCTTTATCTATTTCTACCTCAAAAAAGGTGTCAGATTTGCAAAGTCACTGCTGCACATAGTACTTCGAACATCTTGCATCAGCTCTAAGTTGTTTCTAGTCACCATTTCCCCAGCAGACATGGCAAGTTGGGGCTCACACAGCAGAGTTAGGTAAAACTACTTACCCTCAACTCAGCTAGTTATAAAAGCTCTGGGCCAGCAATGAAGTGTGGATCTCTCTCTGTCTCAGAACAAAAAGAACTTACAGAATTTTATCCATCACCAGGCACACGTTATTTTTGATAGCTGATAATATCTAGGGATGACAGATAGTTATTGAGGAAAATTGATAGAAAGGAGTATGAGCAGATTCCTGTCTTTTGTTAGGCTGTTAACTTTAAGTAAAGGTGGGCCATGCAGTACTCAGCCAGCTGGCAGTCAAGGGTCCAGAACCTGAGCACCCAGTCTGCGGCAGCCCTGCCAAGTCATGTTTGCAGCTGTGACAGTTCCCAGCTCTTGAATGCCCAGCCATTGAATGCTAACCCCATTAGCCAGTCATTAACTTTTTCAGTCAATATTTTTCAGTTTTCACAACAATCCATGAAGGTAGGCCATGTTATACTTATTTTACAAGTGAGGACCTAGAAACAATTCGAGGTGGGAAGAGATGAGCCCAAAGTCATACAGTTAGTGAGCGAAAGAACTGGAAGTGGAAAGCAGGACCACTGGGCTACCAAGGTGGTGTTCTCTCTGCTAGTGTCTCACTTGGCCTCTGAACCTGGGAAGAAAGTATAGGCATTGTGTAATCTTCTGCTTGGGCTGCAGTGTTATTGTCTATAAAATGGACAGAAAAATTGGACTGGCTGTCTCTAAGGTCCTAATCATATGAAAATACTCTGTTTTATTAATGAAAAAAATAACAATAAAGGCTAATACTTATTGAATATACCATGTGCTAGACACTATTCTAAAGGCTTTTCATATAGTAACTCTTAATTCTTATACCAATTTAATGAAGTATGTTCTATTGCTATTCTTATTTTAATTTTTTATTTTAACTGTTCTTCAAGTACAGTTCTCTTTTACTCCCATCCCAGCCCACCCACTCATCCCTCCCCACCTCCCCCCCATTTCTACTCCCCCTAGTTTCTGTCCATGTGTTCTTTATATTTGTTCCTGTAAACTCTACCCTCTTTGCCCTGAAATTCCCCTGAAATTATGTCCTCTCTCCTCTCTGGTCACTGTCAGGCTGACATTGTTATTCTTATTTTAGAGATGAGGAAACTGAGGCAACTGAGGGCACAGAGCAGCAGCCAAGATTCCTTTCATCTAGGTGGGGCCTCCGGGTATAAGTGGGTTGCAAACTGGGACAAAGAGGCATTTGAACAAGGAGCTGAGTTCAGGACCTTGGGGAGCTCATGGAAGCTGAGATAGAGCAGCTTCATATACCCCAAAACTTAATGAAAATGCATCGTTCCCCTCCATTCAAGGAATGTCCTAGATACTAATTTCATGGTTTCTCAGGTATTAGTAACCCTCCCTGACTTTTTTCCCTTTTCCCTCCCCTTTCCTTTCCTCCCCTTTCCTTTCCTCCCCTTTCCTTTCCTCCCCTTTCCTTTCCTTTCCTTTCCTTTCCTTTCCTTTCCTTTCCTCTCCTCTCCCCTCCTTCCCCTTCCCTCTCCCTCCCTCCTTCCCTTCCCTTCCCTTTCATTTCATTTCATTTCATTTTCTAAGTTGAGTTTGACATAACTCAAAAACACTCCTGAAAGGGCTTAAACTCTATTTCTGGCAAAACTTCCAGGATAGGTTTTTGTCAGTTGATGAGAAAAACATATATTAGCTAACATTTTGGAAAAATGTTAACAAATATAATCTATTTTTCAAATATTATCTTGGGAGATTGGAGATGCTATTTAGTTTACTACTTTGCAGAGAAATAAACTGGGTCCCAATTGGAATACAACACATAGCACGTTTTCCCAGGTGAGGGAGATACCACTGATGATTTAGCCTTGACTTTCCTGCTGATCCTAGAAAAAAAATTTGAGTGAATATCTTAAATATCTGTTGGCTCAGTTCTGGATCCATTCATTTATATCTCTGAAGTTATTGATGACTTAATAACTTGGTTATGAAAGGCCATCAATAAATGAGTAGAAATAAATGAGTTAGTCTACTGTGTGCTCTGCTTGTGCACTGGAGGTTGAAGATAAATATGCCAAAGGAAGGCCAGCCTGTGCAGTCACCCCGGAACAGGGATCTGATGAGGCAGCACAGAGGGCAAGCCACTGGGAAGGTGTGGATGGGTAGAGGGCAGCAGGTAGCATCAATTTACCTGGCTTATTCTGAAGCAGAGATCAGCTCACACCACAAGGACAATGGATGTGAGCAGTCATCAGAAGTAGAATTTGGAACTTGGTGCTATTTTGTTTATCACTAGAAAAGTTTCCTGTTTTTTGAGTTCCTTGATCCAAAGGAAAAGTAGTATGCATGTTGAAACAAACATCAGATCCAGAAACTAAAGACCAAGATTTGAGTTCTGACTCTTTATGTTTACTGTTTAATAACAAAATGCCAACTCTTAGCCTCATGTTTCACAGCTGTAAATAGAAACTAGAGATTCAAAAGCACTAAATCCCAATATTTATTATCCCTTGATACCTCTAGAAGACAGAGTGTTTGACATATGTGCAATTTCTGTTTCCTTTACTATCCTCTGCTTCTGGGAAAATTTTAAAAATGACTGGGCCATTTGATACCTTTTTTTTCCTCCTTAAACAAGGGAAGAAACCAAAGGTTTGGAAGTAACTGAATACAGGAGGGAGTAAGTAGTTGTCTTTTAAGTGACCCCCTCACCCATAGCAACACCCCAGAGTGGGAGCAACAGAAAATGATAATGGTATTCTTTGTTTTAGGCTTATATGGACTCCTGAGAGAAAGAAAATAAAAGGCTCCAGCCAGAAATCTGTGAAAACAAGACATTGTTGTATTAACCTCAATGAAAAACAACTAAGCAAATGTAAATATATTCCTGCATCAATATTCGAATGTGAGGCCTTTGCTAAATGAATCGGATGAACTCTGCTCTGCGATAATCATATGGGATCACTCCTCATTTCATGAGGATTCAATGGTTTAAGAGAGAGAAGAGATTTTCCTCTGTATTTCTCAAGATTTCACATTCAATGTGAATGTCAATGTGAGTTGCGTGGAATGCTAATGGAGACAAATAATTATCATAATAAATCTGTGGAGCTTCTTATGGGCTGCAAAGTGTTTTTCAAATAGTGCCTGTGAGTGGGATTTGATGGTAGTATTTTGTCCTACCACCTTCCCCCAGTTTGAAATTGTTTATTAAATAATTTTCAAGTTGATTGTCTTGATTTTGTAATTACCAAGGGGAAGAGCAGATTCTATGTCCCTACAGAGAAATATTACTGGCTTCTGAGGTGGTAGCATAATAGAATTGAGGGCCAATAGGATTTTTTTTCAAATTTATGTTTTTAAAGGTAAATCATTAATTTTTAGCCTCCACATAGAAAGTATTTTGAACACTATTTTCCTTTCCCCTGTCATGCTGACTTCATAAATATTCCCAAGAAAATATAATCAGAAAATACATGATCAGGGAGACAACTACTCACAGATGGGTGAAACTGTAAACATGACATACAGACAACACAGACATACTAGCAGATGGGTTTAAACTCATGGTTTAGCGAAAAGAAAGGGCCTGGATCAAATAACTTTGTCCAAATAGAAGATCCAAGATAAACCAGAGGAAAAGTGTTTGGTTCAGATGAATATAATACTGAGGTAGTTTTAAAATGTATACCCATATGTTCTTTGGAAATTTTCCCTTTAAAAGATGGAGACTTCTCCTTCCTATTGTGTGTGGACTGTGCTAAGTGACTCATTTTTAGTCAATAGAATGGGACAGAAGTGATGCTGTGTTCTGTTCAAGATTTGGTCATAGAAAGGCATCGTGTCTCCCTCCTTGCTGTCTCTGTTGGACCACATGAGGGAAGTCAGCTGCCATGTTTTGAGGACACTCATGTAGCTTTGTGGAGAGATCCTGTGGTGAGGAACGGAGTTGCTTGCCAATAGCCAGCAAAAGAGCTGAGGCCTCCTGCCAACATGGAGTGGATCTTCCTGCCCTGGTCAAGCCTTCTCAGGGATGTAGCTCTAGCTGACATCCTGACTGCAACCTCATGAAAGATACTGAGTCAGAAACATTATGCTAAGTTTTTTTCAAATTCCTGACCCATAGAAACTGTGAGATAATAAGTGTTTGTTGTTTTAAGCCAGTAAATTTTTGGATAAATTTTATGTAGTGAGAGGAACCTAATATAATGATAAATTGGAATCATATGTTCTACATATAAAAGGCATTGGAGTGGAGTTGGGAAGAAATAATAAAATCATGAGGCATAACTCTTTGTAGTTTACAATGTACATTCACGAAGGTAATGTATATACAGAGAAGTTAAATAACTTGCTCTAGGACACATAGTGAAAAGAGGTTGAATGTGAACCCAGACAATCTGGTTTCAGAACTTCTATTCTTAACTGGTATTCATCCATCCATCCATCGATCCATCCACGCCTCCACTGATACAAACATACAACACACCCATACGAGGCATTAATCTAGATATGAGGAGGATGCAGCAGTTACCAATTCCAAGTTTGTATCCTCAAAGAGCTTACACTGTAATCAATACAATGATAATACAAAGGTAAACAACTACCTACCATAAAGTCAGAGAATAACAACAGCAGGTAAGGAGATGGAGAACAATGAAGGAGAAATTATTGACAGGTCAGAGCAGGACACTCTGAGAAAGTGGCATCTGATCAGAAGCCTGAGTGATGTGCAGAAGAGAGCCATGAGGGATCTAGGAGAGAATGGTCCAGGAAGGTGGTTCTGCAAGCATGAAGGCCCTGGAGTCACCATGTGGTGGTATGCCTCCCAGGCAGCAGAAGAGCCAAGCATGGCTGGAGCAAAGAGACAGCAAGGTGCAAATGGATGCAGGCAAAGTAGGAGAGATATAGAGGGGCCAGATCGCTGGCCTGGGTGATGAGCTTGGTTTTATTCTACATGTGATGGAAGCTTTGGAAGTTGGAAGTAATAAAACAACCACTTTTAAAAAACTAGTTTTTCTCTTATCTCCACATTGCCCATTGTCATGATGAGCTTAATGTTCATATTCTCTCACATAATTTTATTTTATTTTTTAATTATTTATTTTTTTATCCTCATCTGAGGACATTTCTTCATTGTTTTCAGAGAGAGAGGAAGGGAGAGAGAGAAAGTTTAGTGCAGGAGAGAAGCACTGATTGGCTGCCTCCTGGAGCAAGGATAGAACCTGCAACATAGGCACATGCCCTAACTAGGAATCGAACCTACAACCCTTTGGTTGCAGAATGATGCTCCAACCAACTCAGCTACACAGTTCAGAGCCATAATTTTATTTTATTTTATTTTTTACCACTAAGCTTGTTCTTCTATGGACTCTCTTAATGCTAACTTCCAAATTTTATTTTTGGTTGTTTTTTTCTGCTTCTGTGTAACCTGGGTGGATCAGTTCTGGTCACTGCAGCTCAGGAAAGTCAGAGCAGAGCTGAGAGGGGTTCAAAGAAGGGCCACTTCAATAACTAAGCCAGGGATAATGAAAAAACTGGGACTTCTCCAGCAGAGACATCAGTAAGAAGGGATATAGGAAAGGGTCTGTAAAAACAGGCAGGGTGTGAGCAAGGTGAATGAAGATCTGTTTACTAATTCCCAGAAGACCTTCACCTGGAGTGCCCTTAGAACTTGAAAGAGCTCTAAGCTCTTTCTTAGTGGAAACGCATAAAAGCATTTGTTCTCTGCACAATTGATACTTATTACTCATAGTCATCTAGAGTTCCAAGGACTGGAAATATAAGTAGGTTCCCAAGGGGAAGAGATTAATGAGCTAATGGTAGGGTCTCCTAGTTATTAAATCAAATTTCATTTTGCCTTGTGAAATATTAGGAATATTTCAAATATTCCTAATAAACTTATAGAAAACAGAATAAATGTTCTCACATATACATCCCTCATACTTAACAACTATTAACATTTTTCCATACTTGCTCCTATGTTGTTGGAGTTGGCTTCATAGAATGTAAATTCCTTGCTATACCCCTACAAATATTTCAGAAACTGAATACAGACTAGACTCTAAAACTGATCTCACCCAGATGAGTGTTCTTTATATTATTGTAACTAATGGTATTTTGGAAAAATATAATGAATACTTCAGAGCAAATATCTTGGGTTCTCTTTAGGCCAACATTAAATTTATTTTGGCTATACTTAACTTATGACTTATACAGCCAAGATTTCGCTGCTTAGGATGAAATCCCATACACTGATATTTATCTTACCTGCAGATTCTACAGTTACAAGCTCTAGAAAGCAGAAATAATAAGGAAGAATAAGTAGAGGAAGATGGCACCTGCCCTTTTGTGGGCACCTTTCATACACCAGGTGCAATATATCAGATCACACTTACTCTTTACCTTGACCAATCAGGATATCTATTATAACCCCTATTTTAATAATTCAGAGAATTAAAGTAACTTTCTCAAGCTGACAACAACAGCAAGAATTTCCAGCCACTTCACAATACCCAAACTCCAGTCTCTAGTTCCTAAACTCGGTGAGCCTGCTGCTCTCTGCTTGGACTGTCTACCTCCTTGCACTGCAGCTAGGAAAGGGCCTCCAGGCAGAAGGTCAAGGAGAGCATAGGCTCACCTCACTTGTTTTCTTTCTCTCCGGGATCGTAATTCTTCATTGTCTGTTACCCAATATGTAAATTACTTTCAGTTTGTTAGTGTGTTTCCATCTGAAGTGGGTGTCATGTAGACAGCATATGTGTGGGCCTCATTGTCTTATTCATTCAGCTACCTGTGTCTTTTGATTTGAGCATTTAATCTACTTATATTTAAAGTGATTATTGATAAGTATGTAGTTACTGCCATTTCATTACTCATATTTTTTATTTTTTCTTCTCATTAAAGATATCCCTGTAATATTTCTTGTAGTATTGGCTTGGTGGTATTGATATATTTGTGATACCAGTTATTTTACCATGGGAAGCCATTATATATTTTGAAAATAGTTTTGTAGGGGAAACTATTGTTTTGTTTTTAGATAAATACACAGTGCTATACATAGTTGATCCTTGAACAATACTGCTTGAACTACGTAGGTCCTTTTACACACAGATTGTTTATTTTTATTTTTTATAATATTTTAATTATAGTTGACATGCAATATTATAGTCGTTTCAGATGTATGAAATTCTAATTAGACGTTTACATACCTAGAAAGTGATCACTTCGATAAGTCTAGTACCCATCTGACACCATACATACTTATTATAATATTATTATTTTTTAAGTGAATAATCTTTTTAAAAATTTGTTTAATTGTTGTTCAAATACATTTTTTTTGCCTTTTACTCTTATTATAATATTATTGACCAAATTCCTAACCTGTACTTTACATTCCTGTGACTGTTTTTACAACTGTCCATATACATATCTTAATCCCTTCCTTTTCTTTATCTCCATCTTCATCTTCCTCCCATCTGGCAATCATCAAATTGTTCTCTGTATTTATGAGATTTTTTTTCTGTTTGTTTGTTCCTGTTTTGTTGTCCATTACTTTGTTTTTTATAGTCTACATATAAGTGAAACCATATGCTATTTGTCATTCTCTATCTGACTTATTCCATTTAGCATAATGCATTCTGGGTCCACCCATGCTGTCACAAATGGCAAAATTTTATTCTTTTTTATGGTTGAGTAACATTTCATTGTATATATGTACCACCTCTTCTTTATCCATTCATTTATTGATAGACACTAAGGTTGCTTCCATATCTTGGATACTGTAAATAATGGTGCAGTGAACATAGGGATATACTTGTCTTTCTGAAGTTTTTTGGTTTCTTTGGATAAATACCAAGAACTAGAATTGCTGGGTCCTTCTTTGTCTCCTGTTATAGCCTGGGTTTTAAAATCTATTTTGTCTGATATAAGTATTGCTACCTCAGCTTTTTAAAAATTTCCATGTGCACAAAATATCTTTTTCCACCTATTTACTTTCAGTCTCTGTGTGTCTTAAAACCTGAAGTAGGTCTCTTGTAGACAGCATATATATGGGTCTTGTTTTATCTACTCAGTCACCTTATATCTTTTGATTAAAGCATTTAATCCACTTATACTAAAATAATTACATTTAAAGTAATTATTGATAGTTATTGCCATTTTATTATTCATAATTTTTATACTTTTTTCTTCTTAAAGAATCTCTTAGCATTTCTTAGAATAATAATGGTTTGGTGGTGATAAAGTCTTAGCTTTTTCTTGTCTGAAAAGCTCTTTATTTCTCCTTTGATTTTAAATGATGGCCTTGCTGGATTGAGTAATCTTGGTTGCAGGTCCTTGCTTTTCATCATTTTGAATATTTTATGCTAATCCCTTCTGGTCTGCAAAATTTTTGTTGAAAAATCATCTGACACTCTTATGGGAACCGCCATGTAGGTAACTAACTGCTTTTCTCTTACTGCTTTTAAGATTCTCCCTTTGTCTTAACCTTTGGCATTTTAATTATGATGTGTGTTGGTATGAGTGTCTTTGAATTCATCTTGTTTAAGATTCTCTGAAGTTCATAGGCTTGTATGTCTATTTTTTTTTACCAGGTTAGAAAATTTTCTATCATTATAATTTCAAATAGTTTTCCAATTCCTTTCTTTTCTTCTTCTGGTACACCTGTGGTGTGAATATTGGTATACTTAATATTATCCCAGAGACCCCTTAAAGTATCCTCATTTGGGGGGGAATTTTTTTGTTTGTTTTGCTGTTCTGATTGGGTATTTTCTGTTACTTTGTTTTCCAAATTGCTGATTTGATCCTCTGCTTCCTCTACTCTACTGTTGATTCCCTCTAGTGTATTATTCATTTCTGACTGGTTCTTTTTTATGTTTTCCATCTCCATTGTTATGTTTCTTATCTCTTTTTAAAGTCCTTATTGTGTTCATTTAGTCTTTCCTTAAGTTCACTGGGCATCCTTTTAATCAGTGTTTTGAACTTTGCATCTAGTAGATTGCTTATCTCCATTTTGGTTAGTTCTTTTTCTGGAGTTTCATTCTGTTCTTCTATTTGGGACATCTTTCTACATCTCCTCATTTTGCATACCTCCTTATTTTTGTTTCTATGTATTATGTATGTCTGCTATGTGTCTTGGTCTTGCTAGAATACCTTTATGTAGTAAGTGTCCTGTGGGGCCCAGTGGTACATTCTACATTGTTACCTGAGCCAGGTATTCCAGGTGTGTTACTTGTGTAGGCTGTGTGAACCCTCCTGTGTAGTTGAGACTTAACTGATGTTGCCATATCAGTGGGTGGGATTGACCCTCAGGCTGCCTACTATAAGAATTGGCCATGGCCACAGCATATGAGCTCCTGTGAGGCTTGAGGGACTGACCCCATGGGTCCAGATTTACTTTAGTGTTATTCTGTTGTCTGCTGAGTATGCTCTTTGGGTGTCTTGTTTTTAGAGGTGGTTGAATGGTGCTCTGGTGTGGTATAAAGATAGCCACCAGATACATTAATTCTGGGGACTTTTGGGAGGGGCTCTTGTGCAGGCTGAGGTCAGCTACTGTGGGTGTCTAGCTTGGGGCCACTTGATATAAGTTACAAAGTGGTATGCAGAATGTTACTACTTGTGCTGGGCTTGGAGGTGCTTGGCAGAAGCTAAGGTGTGATCCAAAGTGGGCTGAACTAGTGCTGGGATTGGAGCCACCTAGCAAGAAGTACTGGATATGCTGAGGCCAGATGATGCTTATTTGGTGTTTGTAAACCTTTGAGAGATTTTAGAAATTCTACAGCATGAGCCAAGATAGGCCCTTCACATGGAAAAACATGGTAGAAACAGCTTGAGTGGGCCAAAAAGCTGAGTAGAGTGGGGTCTCAGGGAATCACCAGGGTGGGCAGAACAGTGTGACCCAGATTGATGGAGTCTCATATATGATGCAGTCTTGCTGCCAGCTTTTTGGGTAGTGAGCTCAGCAGAGGAACAATAGCTTCTGCCAACACTTTGAGAGAAAGCTATCCCTTTAGACATTGCCCTAAAACTAGTCAATTCAGTTCCTCCCTGTATTTCTCTGATGCTTGTGAGCTGCTGCCTCAGTACTGGAGCTCAGAGCAAGTGAAGTCTGAGTGAGTTTATGCATGGTCCCTTAGGAGGAACTGACTGGGACTTCAGAAGGCTCTGTCTCACTCAGCAACAATCCTGGATTATTTTCACAGCCAGAAATTATGTGGACTTCTCCACCCAGCACTGGAACCCTAGTCTGGAAAGCCTAGTGTGGGGCTTGGACACCTTGCTCAGCAGAGGGGACCCCTGTAGCTGAGATATCCCTACCAGTTTTCATCTGCCACACATGGGTTTGGGACCAGCCTGTTCTCATCTCCATCTGTCTTATCAGTCTTCACCTGCCTTCTTCTTTATATTCTTAGTCATAGGACTTATGTTCAGCTAGATTTCAGGTCCTTATCTGTGATGGTTGTTTTGTAGTTTAGTTATAATTTTGATGTGGTCATTGGAGGAAGCAAGAACAGTATTTACCTGCTCTACTATCTTTACTGTAAGTCCTTTGCAGATGTTTTCAGTAAATATTACAAACATATTTTCTTATCCTTATGATATCTGTAATAACATTTTCTTTTCTCTAGTTTAATTTATTGTAAGAATACAGTATATAATTCATGTAACATACAAAATATGTGTTAATTGATTATGTTATGAGTTAAGGCTTCTGATGAATAGTAGTATATTACTATAGTTGATCCTTAAAAATGTGGGAGTTTGGGGACACTGAACCCCTATGTAGTCAAAAATCCATGTAAAACATTTGACTCCCCCAAAAGGTAACCACTAAGTTTAACTATTTATAAATTAGTTCATCATTTCATGTTTTTATATACAATCTGCAATTTGTAACATGGGATACTGGAACTAGGATAATTTTTGATATACTTTTAAGAGGGAAATATGTAACTGTATAAAATTACATTGGAAATATGAGGATGATAATAGTCTGCACTCAGGGTTATCTTGGAAAGTGAGGAGTTAATGTATTTAAAGTGATTAGAATAGTGTTAACAACAATATTGATACCTAAGACATATTAGAATGATCAGGAAAAGAGGCAAAAGGGAAAAAGAGGAGTAATAGTAGTAACCCTTGTTGGGAAGCAGGAATTTTCATTGAAATGTTAAAAGCAGGTGTGATGCTCCAGTGAATCACCTTCTTTGTAATGCTGTGCTCCCAAAGACACAGAATCAATTAAAAATCAATTACCAGGAAAACTTCCTTTGGGGCAAGGGGTAGGGTCCTGAGGGGTGTGTGTGTGTGTGTGTGTGTGTGTGTGTGTGTTAATTTAAGAGACAGAATTCACAACTGCAATACCTTCCATTTTTCAAAGTAGCATATTTATGTAGAGTGCATATTAAAGTTTAATAGCCACATATGGAACATGGTTTCTAAAGCTTATTTACAAGAAGATTTACAGATACAAGAGTGCAATGCCATTAACACTCTAAAGGTGTTACAAGGCAAAAGAAAAATTGTGGTGTTGCTAGTTAGTCACAGCTATGAGTTCATATTTCCCTAAGGCTTTAAAAAAAAACTTTCCATAAATAAAGAAAATTTTTCTTTAAAATTGTTTATTACTGACTTTGAGAGTGCATGATCAATAATTGCCATAACTATCTCTGAAATTTTTAGCTTTTGCTAAGTAAAAATAATGTGTGTTTTTTAAAAAGGTTGACCAGGGCGAAGATTGTTCTGTTCGTTAATGCAAGCCCAGTTTGATAAATGCTAACCAAGTGGAAGCACACAGCCTCCTAAGAATTAGGGTTTATGCCCTGTCATCAGACTCAGCAACAGATGCTGATCACAAACAATGAGCTGTCAGGCAAAATGAGGGCAGACAGGTTACTGACACATGGTTTGGAAAGTACCAAAACAAACTAAGAAAAACTGTCCGGGGTGAGTGGCCGCTGCGTGGGTGCTGTGGTTTGTTCCTGCAGCCTGGGCCCACCGCTTCCTGTGTCTTGACACTGAACACCAAGAATTATTCCAAGGTGTGGAGAAAACCTCTTTTTGAAAGGTAGCTACCTGGTAGCCAAACATTATCATTATTCAGAGCACTTTCACGATGGTTCTTAAAATAAAAATTATTTTTAAGCAGCAGCAACTCAGTAGAAACCATGCAAATTATAATGTTAGTTAACATTCAGATAGCTCTTTATCAGTCCTCCGCAGCAAGCTCCAAATGAGAAACTTCTTTTAAAACACTGTGGCCTGCGAAGTGTTGTATCACCTGAGGAGAGAGTATAATTTGCCCTCTCATGATAATAATTCAGTATATTACTGATTATTAATCCCCCCACACTTAGTTATCAGAAAGCTTACTTACAGTTGAGCGACAGCAAGTCTATAGGACCTTATGATCTAACTATTTATGATTCCTTTGCTTTCTCCTTTGACTTTGGCTTTTTGCTTCTATTAATTTTTTTACTGAATTTTAAAATTCTTTAAAAATATTTTACTCTTATTTTATTATACATGGTAGTGTAAGCTGCCTCAAAACTACTTTAATTGTTAGGTAGCTTTTATAGATAAAATTTCACTTAATTGTCAAAAACCTGGAGAAGTAGACATTATTATTATTCACCTTCTACACTACAAAGAAATGAGACTCAAAGATGTAAAAAACTTGCCTCAGAGCCAAATACCACGTAGTTTTCACTGCAATGTGTTGTACCAACTCATTCACTAACAACAACAAAAAAGTTTTCTACTGCTTTGAGTGTGTTCAGGTAAGAGTTATTACTGAATTAACATTAGTGTGAATGAGCTAAAATAGAAGGCATTAAATAGAAAAAGAAAGGAGTTAGGCTAGTAGGTAATATTATCAATAATTATATGTGATTATAAAATATTATGCAGTTAGAGAAAGATAAAGAATCTTCTTACTCTATCTCTTTTCTTTTAGAGAAAAAATATGAGAAGGGTAAAATTTAGATGAAAGCTTTACTTGAAAGTAGAAGAATGGATTAGTTGACCTATATAAGATGAAAATGCTTTGTGAAAATCAGCTACCGCCAGCCCTTAGCACCCGCTCATGACAGCCCACCAGTGTGAGGAGATGGCTCTGACCTCCTTCTGAGTTCACCAAGCTGGCCCTAATCCCACTGTGCCGACACCCCATGTGCTCAGGCCTGCAGTTAGGTGTGTTTCCTGGGCAAGAAAAGTTTCTGAATATACCATCAGCCTAGCTTTGGAGCACATGAGACAAAAATATTAAAGTATATATGAGCCAGGATCATTAGCATAATTTTCCAGCCCTTTCTTAGAGCACGGGATCCTTTTTTCTGTCCGTGTGAACCCGGGAAGCAGCAGCACTAATTGGCTATACCACACAGATGGTACTGTAGGGAAAAACCACATATAAAAGAGATGGATCTCCTTCAAATTCAGATATGATCATACACAATTCTTAAGTGACATCACTCACTATGCTATTTGATCATGTCTGTTTACTAGCAATTTCAGCAAAAGGTGCAACATTTCCACACAACTGTTCAAGTACTGAGTTAAAAATGACTAATGCAAAACCATAGTGACATGTTCTACTCTGATGTCAGGTTCAAGTCCTGAGTTTGGAGAAAACACTTATTCCCTTTTTGGAGGGAACAACAGATTGTTCTGAAAGATTTTCCCTAAGGATTTCCAGCTCTCTGTAGATAATGATTGCTTAGCTAAGTCAGCTGCTGTGCTTTTGCCAATTTTCAATGTTTCTCTACACCTGGATCTGGTAAATGAAAAGTCATGTCTCAGAAACAGGTCTGTTTGTTGGATGCCCAACATGCATCAGACATGCACTGAGAAAATTTCACTGTGATTAATTAGCTAGCAAGTTACTCAGCAGGATGTGAACTCTAAGCTACCCAATTTCAAGAGTCCTGTTCTTGCTCCCACACTGCAGTTTCCAGGCCTCCTGCTGCCGCACAGAGGACACAAGTGTATGTGAGGCATAAGCACTGCAAAGGTTATGCAGAGGTCAGTGACTCCCTAAATCTCAATGGACTCTATATCCTCTGATTAGTTTTGTCTGCAGAGGTAGCTCCCTTTAGAACAAGTTTCTTGGCCACATGCTGAACTAGCATGGGACATTCCATGGAACAGAACATCTTGTAACTCTATACTCTATGCATTGGCTTCTTTGACTTGCCTGGTGTGAGGAGGGCGCTTCCTTTGGATCTTCATCCAGGTCCACACCAACTCTGTTAAAGAAAACAGAAAACCGGTAATGGCCTTGCTGTAGCTGAGACAAGACAGTCTTGTGTGCCAAATCACCTGAACCTAACACAATACAAAGCAGAGGGAAGGTATGGCAAAAAGACATCCTACCTCTCCCAGGATCAAAAGAACTTCACTTAGATCTTCGGCAAAATGAGAAGTGCACACAGCTGGGCCTGCACGCAGTGGGGAGGTGAGGCCCCCACAGCAGTTCTGTTGTCTTTCCCACCAACAGTAGGGCCTGACAGCCTGGAAGAGGAGCTTCAGGAAAACACCCTGCAGCCCCCACAGCAGGGCTCCTGGAGGGAAGGCTGCCCGCTGCACTCACTAACTCAGCTGCTCTGGGCCTGTGGGGGCCCAGGCTGGACAGGTTCCCCGCAAGACAGAGAAAAACTGGGTCCTTTCTCCAGGAGCTCACAGAGGCTGCTGGTGGGGAGAATGCAGGACTGTGGGAACTGAAGCTTATACAATTTGTTTTGGAGGGGACTGTTTATGAAAGCAGCTTTAGAAAATAAATCACCAAAACTCACATACTTGTAAAATCTGGAAAATGTAAAACATATCTCAAAATTCAGGAAACACATATAATATTGTCATTAGTTAACTGCCTGATGCACCCCCCAAATAAGTTTTAGTTAAAATAAGTTTGTGGGTTTTTCCTGCATACTTTGATCCTCTCTTTATATGCAGATGATTTTGTACTAGAGCAGGAAGCAAAGGTAGGCTTCCCTCTAGCAAGACTGATCTAAATTACTGACAGCTGGGAGGCATTGCAGCACGCTGGTTTACACGCAGACACACCTGCGTGCAGTACGGCTACAGGTAAGCGCCCCGCAAAGACGAGATCTCTGGTCAACTTCATTTCACACAGCTCTGAGTGCACTTCTCAGTGTATGTGCTACACGACTGACTATCTCCCGAGTCTGCGTTTTGACGGGGTGTCATGAGAACGGAATCCTCCACGTGCATTCTGCACATCTTGTGATGGAATTCTCCAGACTAGCTTCTGGCTCAGTAAATTTCAAACCTTGTTTTCCCTCTACCACCTGCAGATTTCTGAAGCCAGGTGCTATGGGATATGTTCATCTTTGGTTCAACCAGAGGTACTGTTCCTGGAATCTGGTTCTGCACCAGGATGGCCAGCAATCACTTGCCCCTGCATAGAAGCGACTCTGGGCCGCATGAGCTTATCCCACTAAAGGCAAACTAAATGTATTTCCAATTCTGTTTCCCCTTAGCCGGGTCACCTGACTAAGGGCCCTGCCCACAGCCACCCCAGGGCCATATGACCAGGGGAGAAGTCTGTTGGAGGGGAAGCTGTAGTGGACACGAACAGCACTTGACCCCAACTTTAGCTAAAATATATTCTTTTTACAGAACTTACAAAAACACAGGACCATGGGAACACAATGTGGGGCTATTCCCATGCTCTTGGAAGGGCAAGAGCAAGTCAAGGGCCCTAGAGCTTAAACTTCCTCTGCTCCAGAGGGGGCCCTGCCTGTCATGGGCTGGGGTGGGGGGCAGAGGCTGGGATGGCCCGGGGGGGGCTGCTGCAGGCTGCAGCTGGTGCAGCCGGCACCAGAGCCTTTCCTGTGAGCACCACAATGTCCCCAGCTGTAGTCTTTCCTTCAACCAGGCCCTGTAAACACAGGCCACCCTGCAGTTCTGTCCTCTAGGTGGGGGAGGAGGAGGCAGGGTTAGAAGCCTGCAGGCAGGCAGGACCTGTGGAAAGAAAGCTGCAACCATGGAGAGGCAGCCAGTGAAAATACCTGATTCTTCAAAAATGAGTGCCCTCCAGGCATGAATACCCCTTCTCTAACCCTGGGGTGGGGGGAGGGAATGAGTAGCTCTTTATTTTATTCTGAACTTTTGGCCTTCAGGTGACTGGGAAGGGCCTCTGGAGGTTGACTGACTTTGATTCTCCCGGAGTAGACAGGACTATTTGATCTATGTCATAGAAGTTGGAGGGAGAGAAGGAAGGGCAGGGCTGAGGGAAGAAAGGATTAAGGGCAGAGAAAGATGAAGAGGAAGGGGAGGGAGGGGCAGTGCAAGGATAGGGAAGGGAGGAGGGGGGAGTAGTGAAGAGAGAAGAATGGGGGAGGACACGGAGGTGAGGGAGGAAAGAAGGACAGAGGATATGAGAAAGGGGAAGGATAAAAGGCAGGGGTGGGGAAAAGAGAGTGGAGGGGAGAGCTAAAGTCCAGCCTCCCAAGATGGGTCCAGGCAGTGACCTTGGGGTGCGGGTCGTCTGAGTGCACCCCTATGAACAGTGGGGCCTGAGCTGGAGGTCCCTCTGCCCCCTTCTCATGCGGCTGGCCCACCCAAGCCCCTCTGGTGGGTCTGAGCTCTCTGGCTGATGCTGGAAGCCCCTGGGAGCCCCTAGTGGGCAAGCCTAGATCCCCACCCCTCAGAGCCACCTGGCACCCCTGCCAGCTGTGACTGAACAAGGGTCCTGAGGTTCCCACTGCTGCCTCTGTCGTAGGGGTGTCTGACCCGTGGCCCACGGGCCACATGCAGCGCAGGATGGCTATGAATGCGGCCCAACACAAAAAGTAAATTAACTTAAAACCTTTTGTTGCTCATCAGTTTTCCTTAGTGTTTTTGTATTTAATGTGTGGCCCCAAAAAACTCCTCTTTCTTCAGTGTGGCCCAAGGACACTGGAAGTTTTGACAGTCCTGGTCTACCTGGTCACAGAGCCTTTTTCTAGTTCTCTGTGTAGAAAACTGGAGAGGATAGAAATCAAATTTCACAAGACACCCAACATTTAAAGTTTGAGGCAGTATGTACTAAGGTTTTCAACTAAAATTTAAGCTTTCCTCTTCAGCAGCAACCAAAGCAGACCTTTCAAGTTTCAATTATTCCAACAGGCAAATGGAGCTGAGGAATGACAGCCTGGGATTAAGTTTTTCAGTTTTAAATGGGACTTGGTGAAGAGCATCTCTGAATGACGAGCAAGGAGCAAGGACAGGCCTCCTCCCATTTTATGGAAGCTCAGTGGCTCTCCTGGGGCTGGGCCTGCAGCCCTTCCTGGCCTGGAGCAGACAAACGTCTCAAGTGGCTTAAGGAAGAAAAACTCCAAGGAGGTGATTTTCCCCTTAGGGAAGCTGGGTGAACAAACAGACACGCCTGTGCCCTCACAAGGGCACAGAGTTTGGCAGGTTTAATTAAGTGCTGGGGGAAAGGCACAATGGAACGGTGGCTTCTTTCATTTGTGGTCTTAACTCCTTTGGAGAAAAGTTATGCTAAAGGGTATTCCCTTGTTCCTGGCCCCTTAAACAGCATGTGATTGGGACACGCCGATCTTCACTGGAGCGTGAGTATCGCGCCGGCCCCATAAGGCTAACACTTGCTGTGCTATAACAACTTCTGAAAGACATGTGAACTTCTTTATGCCCACATTAAATGGTGCCTGCCTACTAATCTTTTCTTTTTAAAATTCTTGCATCTGTTGTTAGGCTGCCTTGATCTTCTGCCTGAGACAATGCGTTAACATAGTGTCCCTATGTTTCCCTCCCTTTTGATGTAGTATAGAACTGACAACCTGATAGTCAAGTCTAATGCACTTACACATTCAAACACGTACAACAAAAAATGCAATCTGAACATTAGAGGAGGGCTTGCAATAAAACTTGGTTGTTCTCTGCCCTACCCCTACATCCCCTCAGACCAACTCTCCATGGACTCTGAGGGCAGTTTTCTGCCTTTTCTTCAATGTGATAGATGAACTGATATCACATGCTTGACACATTCCCACAGCATCCCCAGGGTTAAGCAAACATGCCAGCTGTATCTGTATTTCTTATTCTCCTGTTCAAGAAAACAAGTCACAATGTGACAGTGATATTCTTTTCAGGTTAACCTTGAATCCATTCACTTTTATGCATTAGGATTGTTTACACACTATGAGTTCTTGGGGGATTATGAGAAGGAAGACATGGTGTCACCCCTGGCTGACGATGTCATGTATGTATACAGCAGCTCCCCAGGTGAGGTCACAGGTGTATCAGATGAAGTTTGATTTCCTTAGGTGATGTTCAAGGCCCTCTAGCACCTTTCCCCGCAGTGGTAAGCTGCCTTTTCTGCTGGTCTGATCTGGACACAGTGCTTCAGGGAGGGTAATTGGACCTGTCCTTGTTTCTGGGCCTCAGAACGGGATATGGTCTGAGTTTGGGCACTGCTGGGATCTCCCAGTTCCTCTCCCATCGACTGAACCCCCTCCCGCCAAACTCTAGCTGAGGTTGTGTATATTCGAGGTGCTGCATCCTTTTCTGCACTGCCCATTACTGCCCTTCCCCTCTGGTCACCACTGTGGACCACCCATCTTGTTGCCATACCTTAACCCAGAAGCCCATCACTTCAGTTTTCCCTGACTGGGGCTGCCAGGAGCTGCGTACCTTCAACCCTGCTCTCTGCTCCCACACCAAACCCCTTCTGTGTGACACCTGTGATCACTCAGTCTGCACCATGATAGCCCTGCTCCACCCTGTGTTCACCTTTCCGGGTTTACTCAGTTGTGAAGGGCAAGCCGGTGCTCTGTGCTCTGCTTGATACCCTGGTCCTAGCTGGAATCCTAGAACGTAGGACCACTGGATAGTTGCTGAGGGGTAGTGACCAGCTGTTAAGAGGCTGTCACTGGTGTGTGACCTGCATCACTGGCTATGTCTCGGTTTCCTTGTTAGTACAATGGGGATAATAACAGAACCTGCCTTTCATGGCTGTGGTGAGGGTTAAATTAGAAAATCCTTATGAAGTGGTTAGCATAGGACCTTGTACCTAGTAAGCTCTCAACAAAGGTTAGCCGCTATTGTCAGTGTTATTATTTTTATTCATATCACTTTTTAAAAAAACTAGTGGGGCCCCAGCTGAGTCCTGCCACACTCACTATTCACTAATTTCAGAGGTGAACCCTCCTAATGCCAAGTTCTGCACTGGGCAGCTCTTGAATATATAGTAACACCTATAGTTTAGCCACAGGGAGTGGCCAGTGCCCAGCAGGGATCTCTAGTTTCACAGGAAAACAACATTTTTGTCTGAGACCAAGCTTCCCAGATAGAAATTTATTTACAGTTTGTAGGTGGTTTAGAGAGATGAGTGGGGAACCCAGAAGGAAAGGAAGGTGTCCGTAGAGGGAGGGAGAGGGAGGGAGAGGGAGGACCTGAGGAGAAAAAGCAGCACAGAGAAGTTGGGTGAGAAGGAAGGAAACACTGCATCCCTGCATGGACTAGGCGCAGGCGCTGGGTGAGCGACCCCAAGGACCCCGAGGGCCCCGAGGGCACTGAGGGCACATGTCCCTGAGAGCGGGGTCACCAGCGGGTGGGGATGGACAGCCCACAACAAAGAAGTTCCTCCAATGGAAAGAAACGAAGAATCAGGAAAGGATTAAAAAGCAACTAAAAAGCCTGGTTAAAATTTGATATGATGTTTTGCATTCTGGATGTATCTTTTAATTTTAAGCAAATTGAGTATCGCCTCTGTGGTATTGCAGTGGAAACGAGAGTGAGCATTGTGTATTCCCAGCACCCTCCAAAATCTCGCTTGTTTCCTCATTTTCAAGGAACATCAGGTCCATTTTTAAAACAAAACACATCTCCGTGCACCACCTCCCTTCATATCATGCTCTAGTCTCCTGTGAGTTTTATTGGACACATTAAAATCTCAGGATGCTTCTATTTACAACTATGCCAAAAAAGCATGTACCAAAGTCAGAAATTTTTTTAGAGGGGAAGAAATGCAAGTAATGAACAAAAGGCTCACTTTTCCCATTAAAGCAAACAAAATCCATTCTGATCCTATCATTTAGCACCTCCTGAAAGGCAGTGAAACATTACTAGAGGTCAGTCTCATCGTGTGAATTCCAATAGTATTAGGTGAAATTGTGGTTCTCTTGAGCCCCTGATGACAGACACAGGGTGGTGGGGAGGAGAAACCATTTCCTCTAAGGAATGTATTTAATGACTGAGTGTGAAAAAATGACATTTCCAGTCAGGGAAGAGTGAGTGAATGTGGCGCACATAAACACAGAAGGGCAGTGGAGGAGCTGAAAGATTTTTGGAGCTTCTAGAACCATTGTGTAGCTGTGAGAACGTCACACAGTGTCAAAATCTGTGCTTCACCCCACCCTGCCCCATATTATTAGAATAAACATTAGTATAGCTATGTATGACCTAAATTAATCTAACACAATAAATCATTCAAATATTTCAAATTTGTTTTGCAGAAATAAGAAAATGAACAAAAGTAAGTGGAAAAACTCACCTTAATTTATATTGTTATCTCAGCATGGCATGGTGGTTATGAGTTGGGACCGACCATGCAGCCAGGCTGTGTGGGTTTCAATCTCGCTTCTATCATTTACTACATATCTAACTGAATCTCTTTAAATCTCAGATTTTTCAACTATAAATGGGAATAAGCATGTATGTACATTATGGGTTATTATCAGGATAAAATGAGTTAATAATGCATATTGTATCATATGTGTATATATATTCCTATGTACTGTAAGTATATGTAAAATATTGGCTGCCACTTAGGAAGCACTCATGAAATGTGGTCTTGTTCTTCTTGGTGTTATTATTAGAGAGAAATTAGTATATTCTAAAGTGAATGGTAAATACAACGTAGGTTAAAGCCAAGAGTAGATTTCCTATAAATGATAGATTCTAGAATATAAAGGTCAATGACAAGATCTAATGGGGAAGACAGACAATGTATGGTGAGATAAACATTGTACATACACCAACAAAGAGCCCAAGCAAGTTGGGCTGTGGAGGGTTTGGGTACACTGCACAGAAGAACTGGGCATTGAAAAGCGAGTAGACTGTACATGCTGGACATTAAGCTTTTGATTATTGAGGCATCCATTTTAAAAGACATTCATCTTGAATAAACATATTACCTGCTATAGCAATACTACACCATTACCAGCCAACAGCTACATAAGGAACTATGCTGCCCTCATTCATAAAGTTCCCTCTTTGAGAAAGCCCTGGATAACCCAGATAACTGACTGCTTGAGTCATTTGGCCAAGTCACATTAAGCTTTAAACTAGCCAGTGAAGAGTGAGCCCATGGAAACCTGAGCACCCCACCTTTGGACCCTACTAAAGGCAGAGGCCCAGGTCCTCACTTTTGATCTCTGTTGTTCTCTCTCATTCTTTCTCTTTCTAGGGTTCACATTTGTTCTCTCTCTCTCTCAATTTTATGTGTGGCTGGAGCATGCTGAGTATCCGTCAGAACATGTGAGCAATAGATCTTGTTCCTTAAAGGTCTCTGTTGGTTTTTGCCAGAGTGCCTCCTGCGATCACAAAAGCCACAAGGTTCGTGCTGCCACAGCAGTGGCCCCAGTGGGGGAGATGGCTGTGGTCTCACTAGGAGTGACACAGCTGGGTGAGTGTCTCATGCATTCCTGGCCCACAGCCTCACTTTCAATGGCCTGAGAGACATAATAGTGAGGACAAGTTTAATAGTAAGTGGAAAGGAGGTGGTAGAGTCACTCCAGGCTGCATAGCACGAGCAAAGGCAGAGAAGTTTAAAAGAACAAGGTAGGTTTGGGACAAGGTAAAAAGGTCTGAGTGGCCAGGCTACAGGGATTATGCGTGTTGAAGTGGGCAGAGTCACTTTGCATGAGATCAGAAAATAATTTGAGGCCAAATGATGAAGGACCTTGAATGTTATGCTTAGTAAAATTTTGGTTGTTTGTTTTCCTCTGGACAGTAGGAGGTGAAATGATTAGATTTTTATTCCAGAAAAATCACTGGGGGTATACAGTTTGCTACTAAGAAACTGGAGGCATGGAGTTCATGCAGGAGATTACCACAGTGAGCCCCTCAGAGCGGTGGTGGTGAAGAGAGAGATCTGAGACACGTGTGCATGGAGGGTGGTGGTGGTAATACATGGTGGGATGACTGTGGAGTGAAGGAAAATATTGGGATGTTCTGAGTTTCTACTCAGGACACCTGACTGGTGTGTCCCTGCCATTAACCATCCGATAGGAGGAGAAAGGTCTGTGTGGGAACTTCCCTGTGAGAAGGACTGAAGGCCAGGAGGGTTCGAGCACTTCCATTGGGAGTGAAGCAAGGTCACAGCTCTTTACATGTGTGTATGCTTGAGAAAGCACCTCCCCTCACCCTCCTTTAAGAGTTTTGGCTATTTGCTTGTCTAAAGTGAAGGTTGGGACCAAACAGTAAAATCCAAGGAATAATGGAGGGACAATGTGTGGTTTCACGGCCAAGGTAAGTGGACTGGGAACATTCATAGAAGCTGGAGAAGGGTGTGTCATGCTCAGGATTTGAAGAGTTTGGATATCTTATTTAAGAAGGGCTACAGAGAGTCTGTTAGAAAAGATGGGTAGGAAAGTAATTTGCCATTATCTTTGAGGGAGGCGAACGTTTTCTGGGTGGCAGTACATGGAGACAAATTTCGGTCTGGATTAATATGCACTGCAAGAAACAGTACCACATGGGAGTTATTCAACTGCAGTCAATGTGGGCTCAGTATCAGAAAAAGCTACAGGCCCCAGTTCATGGATGCTTTCAAGCAAAGGATGATAGATCATATCGGAGGCGTTGTGAAAACAAGTCCCTCGTGATAGCAGCAGGGTAGATGCATTTACATTTTTATTAGAAGTCTTGAGTTTTAGAGCGTAAAGGTTAATGTGTACTCAAAGGCAACTCTGATTTGGAATTTAGGGAGTGACAAGTCAACATATCTGCCAATGAGGTGAAGGGATAAAGGGAGGTTGTACTATTTGGATGCATAAAGCATGAGATACAACTGCGAACTCCCATAGAAGAGTAAGATATAGTCTGGGGATGCTGCTGAGGGAGGAGATTCCCTTCTGGGTCTCCCCTGTATATATGTTGTTCTCCTAGGTGCTCTGCTAGGTTACAGTTTCTCGGCCCTGGGGCATGTCAGAATACCAAACTGAAAGCAGCTGGATCTGGGGGTTCATGGGACATTCTGTTGGTGTCCTGAGGCTGCCCACATGACATTTGTTTTTCTCTCAGAGATTATAGCTGTGGATTAGTTTCCATGGATCATTGCCAAGGCTGATCAGACTTTCTTTAACTCTTTGCTGACAGTTACTGAAAATACTAGGTAACAGCTAGCAAGAAGCATATAGCACAATCACTGGGAGTTAGACACCCCAACTAGCTGGTCCTACCATTTACTTGTGTGACCATTAGCAAGAAGCTATGCCTCTGTTTCCTTTCTCATGAAACAAAAGGTGACTGGTGACTACTTCATTGGGTTGCTGTGAGCTAATGCATGTGAAGGGCTCAGCACTCAACCTCACCTAGAAAGTGCCCAGGAGCTGTAGCTGCTGTGCTCACGTGCGGGTTGTTCGTGTCTTGTCTTTGCTACTTAGGCCTCTGAATAAAGATTCAACTGTGAACACCTCTAGCATAAGATTATGTTTTACCCTTCTTCACCTGATCTTAAGTCTATTCTCCTGGTGACTCTGGCCCCGCTGGAGGCTTACCTACATTGTAAAGACTGAGAAGTAGGTGTGTTCCAGATGTGCTAATGAGGAGCCGTGGGACAAGCATGTACAATGTCTGACAACTGTGAAGCACATTTGGGAACATGCAACTACACTGAAAACATTATGTTCTCTTAAGAATAAACACCAATAAACAAGTACAGGTCACAGACAGAAGTGAGGATATACATCCTGTTCTTTAGGTCTGGCAAAACTTACCCTGAGTTTGGAGCGCTTAATTCCACTAAGATGTAAACCAATGTCAGGCTACAGGAGTTGATTAGAAACTGGACTGAGACTGAACATGCAGACTAGATTCTTTGGCCTGAACTGCAAGCACACTGACACCCTCGGGTGGGAAGACAGCTCTAACAGCTTATCGAGGCATCTGGCCTTTCTTCCCTAAGCCTGGGCTTGGGATGCTCCACCTGGCAGTTAAGGAGCTATCAGAGGCAAGTGCACATCCCCAGAAAAACTATCCTTTTAACTGGATTAGCTTGTTTAAATTCTAGTGTGTTACTAGGTGGGGTGTCTTTTCAATGTCAAACCAAAGGTATAATATGAGGAAAAAGAGAGGCATTTTATTGCTGAACACAAAGTGGTTGTAGGAGCCTGCTTTATACGTTGGTGTAAAACCAGAAGTGGTTGAGAATAAATCCCAAACTGTCAGGGGTCTCACTCAGCAAGAAGTGATAAACCCTGAAGTTGGAAACTACTGTGCTTACAGTCACACGTTGCTTGATGACAGGGATACATTCCGAGGAATGCATTGTTAGGCAGTTTCATCCTTGTGCAGACATCATAGGGTGCATTTACACACACCTCCATGGTACAGCCTGTTACACATCTAGGCTACATGGTACAGCTTATTGTTCCTAGACTACAAGCCTGTATAGCATGATATTGTACTGACCACTATAGGCAACTATAACACAAACAGTAAGTATCTGTGTATCCAAGCATAACTGAACATAGAAAAGTTTCAGTAAAAATATGGTATAAAAGGTTTAGAAACAATGGTACACCGTGTAGAGCATTTACCATAAATGGAACTTGCAGGACCAGAAGTTGCTGTGGGTGTCAGTGAGTGAGTGGTGAGTGAATGTGAAGACCCAGGACATTACACCAGTGTCCCAAAAGCCCTCCCCCTGCTTCCTTATGACAGGGTCAGAAATAGAACATAGAAGTTGTCAAAGCTGCTCCATGAACAGGGACATGGGCTGGACTAACTGGAAATATCGAGGAGAAACTGGCTGGGTAAGGCACAGATCACCATATTAATGATTCTCAGGCGGGAGCAAAAGGTGGCGTGAGAATCAGTAGGGATAAAAAGTCATGATGGAGACATCAGTAAGATGGAGATTGCCATAATGATGTGGTTTTGGTTATTGCATGGTAGAGCAGTGGTCACATTAAGAAACTTTGTGGTACTCATAAAAAAAGGTGCTTAACATAGAGAGGGCATAGAACTGAGGACTCAGTATTTTGACTTTGGAAATTTGTTTTGATCCACTGACTCTATCTGGCACTGAACTTATGGAAGAAATAAACCTTATCAATGCTTTACATCATTACAACCCAAAAATACAACCAAAGGACGGGACAGGTTGGCTGCGTACTCCCACAGAAGGCATTTCCTAAAGTGGCAGTGGCTGGTGTGCAGTGTGGGTCTGAAGCTGCCACATCAGAGCAAGTCTCCACGTTGCTCTTAGAGGCACTCAGGCTTCAGTGGGAAGGGACCTCGATGGAAATGTGTTCTCTTGTTGCAAGGAGTATATTCTCCCCATGAGAATCCATGTGCAGAAATCAAAGGTGGACTTTGACAATGAGGGGGATATATGACATATATATTTGTGGGACCATAAAATTCCTCTATGCAATGATCCAGGAGAAAAGTTACATAACCAGCCTAATGCTAAAAAAAGAACAGCAAAGCCTTGCAAAATTGAGTTGATGTTTACCTATAGCACAACTTCTGTGAAAGGTACAAGTCCGATGGTTGACTCTAAACTTGCCATTTCCAATTGGCTTTACCTGTTCGTAGGGCAGGTAGTCTAGAAGATATTTTGAGAAGCCTATCTCCCCAAATCATGACCTTTTCTAACTTCTGATGCTTGAACTTCCTCAGCATGGGATAAAGCTCTTTATCTCTCTTTGCAGATTAAAACCTAAAGGAATGGACTTGAGAAAGCTAATATTGTATTTGAGTTTGTATTCACACACGGTACAAGTGACTGGATCAGACTTATTCCTGAGAACAGGAAGGTGAGAACAAAAGGGCACCAAGGTATTGAGAGAAGTATTGGAAGAAAGGGAGGAGGAGGGTGAAAGACAGGATTTAACTGTGGCTGTTACCATGTACTGAGGGCCCATGGAGGGCTGGCCTGGGCACTGGGTAGTATCTATGTACCACCTGAAGCAGATGGAGGTTGAGAGGGGGGCCCAAACTGAAGGACCACTGTGAATTTATTATAATTAAGAATAAAAAAGAAAGACTTATAAGTTAGTTCTTTAAGTTAGCCTTTAAAAAGCACTTGCAACTGAATTCTGTAATAATTTGGCACTAGTAAATCTGCTGCTTTTGGTTATCCATCACCAGCTGGTACAGAATCATTAACCAGGTGGGCCTAAAACATGGAAAAAATAGCCAAAGAAGATTATTTCACCAACACTAATAAAGCGCTAATATTGAAATTAAAACAGCCTTGGGATAAATAATGGTTGTCAAAACCATTATTTAAGCCCATAATTGAAAGTAGATTATAATCCATAATCACTACAAACTAACAAGAAAAATCATAGTCTCCTTTGGAGTGATTAACACTTTGTAAGACCATGAAGTGTTATTAATAATTAATAACCAGATTTGTGATATACATATATTTACTTTTTTAGTAAAAGTATTCCTTCCTATTCACAGAAGAAAGTTATCACAAATATCAGTTCTAATTATCTTCATCTTTGCTAACATGAGTAACTATCTTAATTTTGCAGGGAAGGGGGCAGGAAGAGTTAATGGGTAAGCTAGGAAGCCGCTACTGCATGACTCATCAAAAGAGAAGAAAATAATTTTAATTTCTTGCTGAGAGGGATTAAAGTAAATCACTAGAAAAATACCAGTAATGTTTTTTTCTGGGCGAAGCAGCTGCTACTAACGATGGGGCTGAGGTACATGCTTGTATGCAGGACTACATAAAAATGAAGTTAAATGCTTAAACTTTAAAAAGTCAGAGTCGACAGCCATACCACCCTGCACATGTCCAGTCTCCCCTGATCTCAGAAGCTGAGCGGGGTTGGGCCGGGTTAGTACTTGGGTGGAAGACTATCTGGGGATTCTGGATGCTGCAGGCTTAAAAAAATAAAATAAATTAAAACATTTTTTAAAAAGTAAAAGAATCCATGGTTAATGCTTGAATGACATTAAAAATTGCACTTGATTTCAGACTCAAAGGGTTAAACTCTGGGGTGTGAGGGAGAATGAAGGAAAATGCCCTTGAAGAGGCTGTTTTAGAGTACACGAGAAAGAGGAGGAGAAAAGGGTGGGGTAAAGTTTGCTGTAACACAGCTTTTCAACTCAGCACAAAGACTATGGAAAGTGCACAGCGTGAGACGAGAATTGCCATCCGTTCTGCAGAAAATTAAATAATGAGAGTTAAGTGAGTGCTCATGGTGAATGCAACATTCAGGCTTTTTTAGTCTCATGATGACAGCTTAAACAGATCTTGTACTCGAGCTGATGATAGTTCTCCTGACATCACACTATGCAAGTTCTGCAAGGAATTATCAACTAGGACAGGTAGACTCAGTCATTCATATATTCATGTATTCATGTATTCATTCATTCATTCATTCATTCACAAAATCCTGGTTGAGGATATACCGTGACCATTATGACATGACTAATATTGTGGTAGATGTGAAAAGTGTTGTAAAGCTGGACACAGCCTCAAAGTGCTTACACTCAATTCCATTAAATCTGAGATGCGCCCATTCCTTTAAGAAAAAAAAAAGTGCTGCTAACTGTATTTCTGACAGCACTGATGTTAAGACACATCCTGAGCTCAGAAATGTTAAGATGTGAAAAAAATGTGCATTTGGACTCAATGACACACTGACGTAAAATAAGCAAAACCCAGTGTTCACTAACAATTCTAGACCACTGAGTGCACTAGCCTCCAGATGTTCATGGATGAGTAGTACGCCATCGTCTGCCGGGTCCTTGGGGGAAATGTCCAAAGAAATATTTTAAAATGTTTTAACAATATGTTCTTTTTATGTTTGCATATGAAATGGTAATTTCTTGAGTCTGTTGCCAACAACACACGAGTTGTCTTGTCTCCTGGTCATGCAAGTTCTGAGCATTTGCCTGATCCTGAAAGTAAGCGCCTGCTTAAATTTTGCATCCTAGGGACCTTGTTTGCCTCTCCCTCCTCCTAACCCTGGGTGAAATAACCACACAATTGTTTTTGCCGCCCCACCCCTGGATCTTTTGAACTGTGTGGCTTTTTTTATTTGTTCCTCTATGTCTGCCCCCTCCTGCCCGACACTGCCCTGGAGTCCTGGATGCTCACCAAAGTGGACTGGGTGTGGATGGCATCAACTGTGTTCTCTTGTCCTCTGAACTGGTTTTGGCCTGAGGGAAGCACGGGCAGGATACTGGAAGGAGGGAGGGGAATGAAGACGGGTATTCATTCCTCAGGCACCCTTCCTGTCGTGCTTATGTGTGTCTCGCTCCCAGAAACCTCAGCTTCTAATTGGCAGCTTTCTTTATACAGCTACTGTCTTTGGGGTCTGGTCAATGTGCCCTCTCCCTGACCTTTTGGGCATGGGGTAGCGACCATTCTCCACTAAACTTAGCCCTCGGATACTGCACTATCCCTTGTTGGTTTCCTTAAACCAGCTCATATTTTGGTAAACATCCCACATATTAACATGCTAATCACCCAAGGATCTTATTAGAATGAAGAATGCGATTTAGTAGATATTTTTACCAGTTTGAGCTGCCATGACAAAATAACATAGGCTGGGTGGCTTAAAGAACAGACATTTATTTCTTAACAGTTCTGGAGGCTGGGAAGTCCAAGATCAAAGTGCTGTCTGATTTGATGACTGTGGAGCTCTCTTCCTTGCTTGCAGATGACTACCTTTTTTCTATGTACTCACATGACCTCTTCTTTGTACATGGAGAGAGAGCGCACAAGCTCTCTTCTAATCAGGATGCTAATGGTAGAGAGTCAGAGCTCCACCCTTACAACCTTATTTAACTTTAATTACCTCCTATTCAGCCCTATCACTAAATCTAGTCATATTGGGGGTTAGGGCCTCCATATATGATTTTGGGGGTGACCCAATTCCATCCATAGCAGTAGGTGGGGCCTGAGAGTCTGCATTTCTGGTGAGCTCTCAGGTGATAGGGTTGCTGCAGGCTTTTGGAGCACATTTTGGCATCAGGGAACTGAAGTCAAAGGTCTCAGGTCTTGTTTCAGGACAGAGGGAGGGTGTTCAGTGATGGGTAAGATGACACATAGCTAACAATGTTAATGAGGCTTGCTCATAAATGATGCTGATGAAGAAGATATCTGCAAGATGCCAGACTTTTATATGTAAGATGCCATCAAAGGAAGCACAGAGACTCAAAGAGATTCCCAGGATGGCAGCTAATTCTCCAATAAATGACCATAAGTGAAACTGCTTTGTACACAGTGTCTTTCAGATATTTGGACCTTTTCTAAACCGTGTAAAATTCTGCAGATGAAATGCTTCACGTCTCCAGATCTGAAAGTCTATACCAAAGACCACTGTTCTCTGGAACATTATTAAGAATGCTCATTTTAAACTAAAGCAAAGAGACAAAAACTTCAGTACTGTATGAAAAATAATATCCTAGTACATAGAGGGGAAAGCAAACCCTGCCTGAGTTTCCAAATTGGTACTTTGACTAACTTTACAGAGACAGTGTAACAGGGTGCAACCAAGAGGGGTGTCCCATAAAGGGATTTGGAATGGGGTCCAGAACTCAGGGTGTCCAGGAAATATTAGAAAGACATATAAGAGGTCCTCATCCCTTACCCCCTCCACATAGGTGTCAGTTGGGGGAAGGGACAAGTGGAGCAGGGCCATTGAGAGCTGTTTTGCATAGCAACAGTTCCACAGATAACCTCTAGAATGGTCATTTAACATATGTATAACCTTTAACTGGTTTCAAAGATATGTTAAATAATTGTGGCCACGCTTTGAGCCAGGGAGAAGGGAGTGACTTCCACCCAAGACATAACTGGGGGCAGGCCCCCTGAGTTGCAGTGCCTGTGTGAGAGTTTAGAGATGATTGGCTCCATAGCATAGGGCCACACCTGCCCAGACTCAGTGGCAACCCAGTAAACTTGGAATAATATAGGAATGCTGGCAGGTATAGCAGATTGTGGGAGGAGTCGGAAATGGGGCTGCCAAAGAGGACCGGCACAGGGATTTAAAACCCAGACACGGCAGCCACTGAAGGTGGACCACATGACTTTGTCAGAGTGGGGACCCACACAGCCATGTGAGGAGAGGGAACCATGCAGCTGTGACAGTGCAGATAGAGCCACGTGCTTCTGGCAGAGTGGGGGACCCCTGCAGCCATGTGAAGGAAAGAACTATGCGATTTTGAGCAGAGTGCAGACTCCTGCAGCTCTGGTGGAAGAGGACCACGCAGCTTTGGGCTGTGGCCTAGGAAGCAGGAGAGACTTTGCCTGGAAAAAGGGTGAAAGAACTCTTGCCAATAGGCCATGAGAGGGTGCCACATGGATTTGGGGTAATTAGAGATCCTGCCTGGATGGCGACACAGCTGACAGTGCCAGGAGCCTGTGCTTCTTTTCCTGAGCTATGGTACCCTGAATTAGGGCAGGGGGAGAAGGAAGCACTGTGGGCCTCTGTGGGTATCCAAAAGGACTTAGATATTTTAATGGGGACATTGGGTCACTACTTTAAGTCTGCATAGCTTTAAATAAAACTTTCCTTTCCTTTTCACAAATCTCTGGCATTGAGAGACATCTTTCCTCTGGCAACAGATAGATGAACCCAGTAGGTGGTGTTGAGATCTGGGAAATTCTTTCTTTCTTTTTTTACAGACTTTATTTATTTATTTTTAGAAAGCAAAAGTGGGCAAGAAAGAGGGAGAGAAACATCAATGTGTGTTTGCCTCTCATGCACTTCCTATTGGGGACCTGGCCTGCAACCCAGGCATGTGCCTTAGACTGGGAATTGAACCTGCAAGCCTTTGGTTCATAGGCCAGCAGTCAATCCACAGAGCCATGCCAGCCAGAGCTATTTTGACAATTTCTTACAAGCGAGACTACTTAATTCTGGGCTCAGGAATACCAGTTTTCCCTAGCGATGTCAGCAGCTCTCAGAACTACTTTGGATGTTGTGCCTTTATTTTCCTAGAGCATGAATTGGGCTCATTTGGATGTGAGCTCAGGCCACTGTTACCATTAATGGTAACTCAGAGTAAAATTTTGGAGGTTTCAATGGTAAACAGTATGATGTTCTATTTATTTTGACTGAAAAGTGGCAGGCACACACACACACACACACACACACACACACACACACACACACAAAATAGTTATCTGAACTTCCATGGCTTGAACTTGGGAGAATCCTTTTTTGCATTCTTGGACACAGGTTCAAGGCCAGTGGACCAACCTGAGGTCTCCAGACTGTGAGGATCCCTGGGAAGCTAGAATACTGGCTTAACCTCTCAGTCCTTTGTTGCACAGTGTCCAACAGAGCACAAAAAACCTTTAATTGAAATCAGCTGCCAGTATTCAAAGTTCCCATTTCGTTCACAGTTTCAGCCTTCTCACCAAGGACTAAGTTAACATGGCACAAATCAGTGGCAGAGAAGTGAGCAAGTATGTTTTGCCCGAAGCTATCCTTCTACATGAAAGAGAAAACCAAGCTGGCCTAAGCCTAGGCACAGGCTGGAGGACAGTACTTCCCAGGATGCTCTCTGCCTGAGTACAGTGCCTGAGAGTGCTTTTTTCTCTTTTTTAGCCCAAGCAAATATTATCATTGACATACTGCTTTTATTAGAAGCTAGGCAGGAAGATGGACTTGGATGGAATCCAGAAAGTTTGTTAACCAATTTGTTTGAAAGAGTTTTCTGAATGTGAAGAGATCCTGACCTGCGATTGGTTTCACTCCCCAGATCTAGACTTCTCAGGGGTGTGTTGCTGAGGTCCTGTGTGGCAGGGGTGGGGACAGGAGGGCAAAGAAAACACGAATTGAGCTGAAGTGCTAAAGTCGAATTTATCAGTCATTGAGCCATAACTGTGAGGTTGTGCTTAATTACTTTAGAGACAGGTCCCTTGAGGAACTCACTTGTTTTTGACTTTGAGTTAAATAATGAGGTCCGACTGAGGAAACGCCGACCTTGCCTGTTTCTCTCTGCACCCCACTCTCCTTTCCCAACCTCCTGGGAGAGGGGCGGAAAGGCTGGCTCTCACTCTGTGGGCTGGCCCGGGCATTTCTAGGATCAGCCTATATTAAGCATATACTTTGTTGCTTGTTTGTCCCCTTGATATGCCAACCACAGCCCTGAATCTGGGGTGAGCAGGGCATATTCAGGCTTAGGATGAGTACAGTGCCTCATACAGTGCCTTGCTCGTGACAGACACCTCCAACTCCCTGTACTCAAAGTTGAACTTCGTATCTTTCTTCTCCTTCTCCCTTCTCCATTTTCTGTCTTATGAATCATATCACTTTCACCTAGTTACCCAGTCTCAAGCTCTTACTCATGTTTGACTCCGCCCACTTCCTTTGCCTCCATGCCTGGATCTTTCCACTTCCAGAACAGATTCTCAGTCCTGCTCTTCCTTCTGATCCTGCTGCTTCTGTATGTAGGCCGTTGTCACGGCCTTCTTTGCTGCCAGAAAAGTTTTCTTCTGTACTTTGCTACTTTTTCTAATTTCTTAAGTTGAAAAGGTAGACTTTGTTTATTTTTAGTATTTCTTTACTTTTGTTTTAATATTCCTAATACATTGAAAGCATTTAAAGCTATACATTTTTCCTTTGAATATAGCTTTACCTGTGTTCTATACTCTTTGTTATGAAATGTTTTCTTTTACTCTCTAGGTAATATCGCATTTTAGCTAGGACTTGCCTATTATAAAAAAGGTAATTTAAAACTGTTTCTAAATATACAAGTAATTACCTTTTTGGTAATTATTTATTGTTGATTTACAATGTCATTGATTATAACTTGAAAAGTGGGCCTGTAATATCACTTTTTCTTTTCCCTTTCAGATGAATGATACTTTGGCTAAATTGTGTTTTAGGATCATCATTTTTTTTAGTTAATAATCCTTCTTTCTACAGATGTTATTTCAGTGTTCTCTAGATTTTAGTATTTTAGATTACGAATCAGTAACCTGTTCTATCAGAAGATCTATAAGATTTTCTCCCCATCTTTGAAATGTAGCAATTATACTAGAGTATGTCCCAGGTTTTGGATTTTGTCATGGTTGTTGACATGACAAAATAATTCATCTTAATTCATCTTCTTTAGGACTGGTGGAAGGCAAATTTTAATCTGGAGGATCAATTATTTCTTCAATTTAGAGAATATTGTCTTCTATTATTTACTTGTTACTTTCCATGCACTTGTTACTTCATATCCCCAGTATTCCCTGCTAACGAGGCGGATCCTCTGGATTTGTCTTCTAAGCCTGTCTTCTTGTTCCCCATGGTATCTACTCTGGGAGCTAGTTCTCTGTGTCTTGAGATATTTCTTTAACTTGATCTTGCAGAACATGAACTCTATTTTCAGCAAATGAGCATTTATTTTTCTCTATTTGTCTACTGAATTTTTAAAATTCAGAAATATTCTTAGTTTTTTAAATTTTCTGTGCTCTAATTTTATCTTTGTTCTAATTACTTTTATTAACGTCTTCTTCTTTCTTTGATTAGTTCTACTGTAAATGAAGCTGCCAGCTCTACTTGCTCAGCCTAGTTTCTCCCTCTGGTTAGATTCCTCTTAAGTGGGTTGTAATTTTTTATTGCCTACTTATTTGTGTGCTCTCTCAGTACCTGTATGGTCCCTGCTGGGTATTCTATCAATGATGGCAGAGCCAGGTCAGGAGGCACTTGAGTGTCTGTTGTTGTGGGTTGGTAGCTAACCAGCCAGCAAGCAAGCTGTTACCTTCTGCCAAGATGCCCATTGAATCTCCTCTCAACAGAGCAGACTGAGACCAATCCAGCCCATCAGGTAAGCCTCATGTAGGCCCAAGGGTGTGAGTACAATTTGGTGACCTCTTTGTATTCCACACTTGTGGGCAGGAGAGACATAGGGCTCTTCCAAGTGGACATGTGCCTGCTGTAAAACCCAAGGCCTTCACTTTAAGGTTCCTCATCTGCTGTTGGCTGCCAGGTCTTTCTGGCTGCCCTGGAGCCAGAAGTCCCCACATACACTCTCCTTGATGCGTCCTCTGAACTCTGCCTCTAATCTCTCTTTTGTTGACTCCAGGGAAGGGATCGGAAAGCACAGGGAAGAAGGGCAACACTTACTCTCTGGCAGCCACCATCTCAGATTCCAAGCTGTTAGGATTATCATGTGGAGAGTACAAGCATGATAATCCTGATACCTTCAGGGGTTCCCCAGCCCCTCTATCACAATGGGTTAAACCCAAAGCCCTTTAAGCTGAGTTTTCCTCCGGCTAAATACATTGGATCGGGCCCCATATCACATGTTTTCAGTCATACTAGACTCCTCAATTTCTGAAAATCCATGCTGTGCAGTTTCCCTTCTGTGTGGAAGTGCACATTTCCTTTATCTGAAAGTTCCATTACTATCCTAGTCTCTGACTATTCACACCCTTCTTATTTTCTAATTCAGATACCACCTTTTATGGGAAGCCTCATCTGGAATATATTTCCCTCCTCAGTGCCCTCCACCCTTACCCCTGAAGCTCTTATTCATTTCTCAATGGTGGCTTTTAACATAATCTACCTTTTCTTAGATCATCTGTGTATCTTCTCTCTCCCTCTCCCACTCCAACTCCTAAATAATATGAGGTCATGTTCCTGGTCTGTTTCATTTTATCTTTTCCTGCAGTGTCTAGCATGAAATGGGTGCCCAAGTGTTGAACTGATGATGGGAAGCAATTAAATTGGACATTTACAGACCAATCCTGAGGTTTTCTTACTATACATGGGAGATGGAGCCACAAAGATCTGCTGGAGTTCTACCAAGGAACTATGCCCTCAGCATCAGTTTATAGACTTTCATCTTCAGAAAATGTCTCGGAATCCCACAGGAAGGACTTCCAATTATTCCCCCCCCCCACAGAGGGGTTATTGTACAGAGACTGACAGGATGTGGAGTAACAGAGACTGTGGTCACCATAGCCTATGAATTTCATGCAGAGCCTCCTCCTTAGTTGTGGGGGAGCATGAGGATTAATCAAGTAGCATATGGGGGACTCAACAGCAACCCACGGATTTGTGCTTTTTAGAAGACCTGCTGTACATGAACCATTAAAAAGATAAGTTCTGCCCTGGCTGGTGTAGCTCAGTGGATTGAGTGCTCTCTTTTTTCCTCGTTTAAAAAAAAAAAAAAAAAAAGATAAGTTCTGAAGGTGAAATGCCTCCAGCACTTCAGGAAGTTTGAAAAGAGGCATTGCATTAATAAATAGGAGGACTGGATAAGCAAGTAAGGGGCAGTTCTATGGAATACACAAGAAGATTTGGGAGGTGCCTTTTCAAAGGCCACTCATTGTAACGAAGCAATACGCGCTCTACTCAAGCTTGATTGAAGACTCTCACCTCAGAGGGAGCACCTGGACTCCTACAGGGAGCAGTGCTGCTGTGCAAATCGTTGTGAGGAAGGAGGTTTGGCTGTGGGGGAAAGATGAACTCTTTACCCATCACCAGTCTAATCTTGATCTTGTCTGTTTCTCTGCTTGGAGGCACCCTGAAGTAGCTGGTCTCATGGTGCCATTTTCCTGCTTTTGCTCTGGGAGCTGTGTTAAAGGAACTGTAACACAGACCAGTATTGTGAGCTGAGTGTGTGTGTGTGTGTTTATTGAAAAGATGTATTAGTATGCTCCAAGCACCTTCCCTAGGGGAGACTATGCTGTAGCTCTTCCTGCAGGGGAACCTATTGCCCCCTTTAAGAATCCCATTAAGTGTGTTGTCACTTTAAACAGGCCACTCTGCCCAGGGCCAGACACATAGCAGGCTCTTGAAAAATGTGCTGAAAATGGAGCAGTCAGTATTCGGTGGAAAGGTAGGGATTCAGTTTCATCTTTTATTTCTTTTTGGCCTTCACACCATTTGCTTTTACAATATTATTTCAATTCCTATTTTCTCTTTACAGTCTTCTCAAGACTCTATATGTATATATACACGTTTGTATGTATATGTGTTTTTGTATATGTGCTTATGTGGGTAAAGGTATATATATCTTTGTATATGTATATATGTGGGTATATCTGTATATATGTCTGTATATCAGTATATTTGTGTATAGGTGTGTATGTGTGTCAATATGTGTGTCTGTATCTTTTAATTTTGCGTGCATATGGGTGGCTATGACTGTGTGTGTGCATATATCTGTATGTATATATGTCTATGTGTGCATATCTGTGTGTTTGTATATATCTGCACATATGTGTGTATTATGTGAATATGCATGCGTATGTGTATATGTATCTGTATATAGATATATGTATATATATATTTCAGATACCCACTACCCACTGCAGCCTGGTGATCAAGCCCTTTCTCCTAAGAGCCACATTGAAAAAGTGTCAATACCATTTTGGGGGTTTATCCCAAGTCTTACAGCATTGCTGGAGGATGGGGGGGAGGGTAAAAAAAGAGAGTTATTTTAGTGGAATGGGGTGAAGGAGAACATTCTGGGATGTGGACATTAGCCACTCAGTCTGAAGGGGGTATTGATGGTACAGGAGAGAGAGAGGGAAAGCTGAGAACTGAGCGAGGATGGCATCTGTAGCTCCAGGGAGGGGCTGCCTCGGAGAGGAGAAGGGGCAAGTCTTTTACAGGCTTAGGAGTCTCTTTCCAGGACGAGTGACCCTGTGGCAGCAGACTCGGAAACACTCCTTTCTGCAGGTTGAATTCTGTCCCCATTAAACACATATGTTGAAGCCTTAACCCCCAATGTCATTGTATTTGGTGATGAGCCATTTTTATAAGATAATTAAGGTTCAATAAGGTCATAAGAGTTAGGTCCTAATCTCACAGGTATGGTGCCCTCATAAAAGGAAGAGGGAGAGACATCTCTTCACCTGCATGCCCTGAACAAAGACCGTGTAAGGATTTAGTCACAACACAACAAGGGTCCTCACCAGTAACTGAATCTGCTGGCTCCTTGATCTGAGACTCGCAGCTTCCAGAACTGTGAGAAATAAATATCTTTTGTTTAAGCCACCCCATTGGTGGTATTTTGTTATGGCAGCCTGAGCAGACTATGACACACCTCGAGAATGCCCCCCAAGTGGCCAATGGCCTGTGAAAGAGTAGCCACCGTAACCCAGACAGACTGTAACTCTGGGGAAAGCACACCCTTGCTCTACGTGATGGGCACAGGGGCTGGAGCACTGGGACAGCGGGGATTTTCAGAGGAGGGAGTGTCAGATTCTGCAGTCTTGTTGTCCAGGGCAAGGAGCTTTATTACATGCATTTCTTGTTTTTCCTTACCGTGTTATCCTTTTGGGCTCATTCTTACTCAGCCCCCTCAAGAATAAGCAGACCCAGCAGGAGGGTCTGTTCTGAGCACCAAAAGGCTGGCATAAAAATTCATGATTTATTATCTCCTCTTCTCACACCTGCTCCCCAATCTTCACGGTGAGGCTGCGCCCGGTTAGGAATCTGGTTTCCGGAGCGAGATGCCTGTGTTCATCACTCACTGGTATTGTGACCTAGGGCAAGTTATTTAAGAATCCTGTGCCTTTGTTTTCTTATCTATAATGTGGGGACAATAACACCATCTACCTTTTAGGATGATTGTGGAGGATCAAGCAAGTGAATGCATGCAAAAAAATTTTTAGCCCGTGGTACACACTCAGTGTTGGCTCTTATTATCTTTTGCTTCAGCAGGGGACCTGTGGCAGTTCCTAGAGGAGATGTTGGGGCAGCTCAGTCCTAGATCCATGATTCTAAAGGAAAAGGCTTTGAATCATCTCAGGTGAGGTGGGAGCCAGAGAAGCTTGGGTGGCAGCTGTGGTAGTGGAAGGTAAGGGGTGTGTGTCTGTTGATATCTGTGTTCTCAATGGAGTGTGAAACAAGGTCATTGCCTGGTGGAGCCATGGGAGTTTGCGAGGGATGGATGCAGAATTAGATGGCTAGGAGAGCAGGAAAAATGAAATCTGGCAAGTCTGCTGAGCAATCCTGAGTGACCATGTGAGTCTAAGATGATGGACTTAAGGTGGAAACAGAGGTTTGACTGTGAGTGCTTCCCCACACCCAGTGCCAGTGCTGGCAGAGAGAGGGCCTGGGCTTGCTTTCCAATCAACTGTCCTCATTTGCAGGCCTGGGTACCCACTTTGCACTGGAGGCTGCTTGTATATATGTGATCGTGCCAGTTTTTTCCATACCGCATTATGTTAATGACCATGAGAAATATATTAGAGACTTCACACCTTGTTGCAGCTTCACATTCATTTCATTGTCTCTTTACCCTGAGACTACACATGTAAATAGCCAGCTTAGGTAATATAATTTGTGAAATGCCTTGGACAAAGAATTTATTTTCTTAGTTTATGTGGTTTTGGATACCATATTTCCGTGTCATTACCCTGGTGGGGGTCTTAATCTCTGCCACAGCAACAAAGGCACCATATGATGATGAAGGCTTATACTTATAAAGCACTTACTACATACCAGGCCTTGCTTTAAGCACTTCACATATATGAACTCACTCATATTTCACAACAACCCCATTTTACAGACAGAACACAGAGAGTGTCAGGAATTTACTTGCCTGGGGTCACACAGCGAGCAACTATCAGAGCTAAGATTCAATCTGGTCAGCCTTGCTCTAAGGGTTCATGCTCCTTCTTTAGTGCATCCTTGAAAGTTAAAACATTTGCGTGTCTCTAAAATATTGATTTTCTGAGGAAAGTTATAGTAGACCTACCTACCTCTAATTGCCATTTTCTTACCTTCCCATCATGTATTTACTTCCCCACCCCGCCAGGTGACTAAGGATAAAGATGATCAGCATCAACCATCCAGTTAGTGAACATATACTTATGAAAGGCCTACCCTGTTTTCATGTAAATGAGGTAAAGATGACCAAAACACTCTCGCTGCATCCCCAGAACTCAGTCTAGCTGACGGTCAAACAAACAGGGAAAGTACAACAATGAATAAACCCCCATAAACACAAGATCCTATGAAGAGCAAACTACGTGCAGAGAAAGAACAGGTCCAGGATGCTGAATTTATTTCAGCCTCAATGGGAGCCGTTTCAGTCTCTGAGCAGATGCCAGCTCATCTGGCTGTATTGGAGCCATGCTCTGGCAGCAAGATGCCTGGGACTCCAGCCTCTGTGCACTTGAGTTTCCTGAACACAGGGAGCGTGGGAGGATAGAAACTGGAGAGGACGTCCCGAGCTCATTTTTAGCAATTTTAATTTGTCTCTTTGACCAAATGGGACGTGGGCAGAGTTCCACAGATTGGGTGGACGCTCATGTCCAGGGCGTGTTTCTCGTGACAGGTAATGTGACAGTGGGCTGACCAGAAAGCAGGAAGGTCGTGGAGCCCACGTGGAGCCAATCTGGGCCAGTCTTTCACAGGCTGCGCAGCCTTTGGGAAGACATTTAAGCCTTTTCTGAACTGCAGTTTTCTAATTGATGAAATGGAGAAAGTGATACCTTTCTCCAAGGGATATTGTTAGGATTAGCAATGAGTGTATAAAGTTCCTAGGATAATAGACATTCAATCAACCAAAGCCCTCATTATTTGTTATTACACAGAGTTTGACATGACAGTTAAAACTCTGTGACAAATATTCTTAAGTATATTCTTTATTTCTGGAGCAGCCATTTATTCTTCTAGCTCATCTTGGGGATATTCACAGAGGTGAAAATGCCATAAAAAGACAACATATTATATTCAATTGCTACTCTAGAAGGTTAACACTGGACCATTCTTAAGTAATTACTGTTCATTTTAGAAAAGATTTTATTTATTTATTTCCAGGCAGAGGGGAAGGGAAGGAGAACGAGAGGGAGAGAAACAGCAGTGTGTGGTTGCCTCTCACATACCCCCCACTGGGGGCCTGGTCTGCAGCCCAGGTATGTGCCCCGACTGGGAACTGAACCAGTGACCCTTTGGTTTGCAGGCCCACACTCAATCCACTGAGCCACAGCAGCCAGGGCAATGACACAATCATTTTAACTTGGGTTGGACTCATTTTTCACTTAATATTGTGGTGAGGAGAAAGGTGAAGGGGATAATTATTGATTGATTGTTTCTGTCTGCTAGGCACTGTGCTAAGCGGTTTTGCAAGCATTTAAATATTGCAATTGCTTGGGAGTTTGGTGGTAACATTATTCACATTGTAAAGACAAAGAAACAAGGCTTTGAGAAGTTGAGTTCCTTTTTCAAGGTCACAGAGCCAGTGAGTGTCAGAGTCAGTCTGGCCCAGGCCCTTTGCTGTGGCCTGCATGGTAAATGCCTTCCCGAGACATGTGTAACACATGATCATAGCTACTTTACAGATGGAGAATGGTAAACCAGAGCAGGTACGTGACTTGTGAAAGTTCATACACGTATTAAAGAGGAGGCCTAAATGGAGTTCCAATTTTTCTGCTGTTCCGTCCAGTTTTCCTCCTTTTCTCTGAGCCCCTGGGGGCAGGCAATAAAGTAGGATGGTTAAGAACATAGGCCGTTAGATTTCTCAGTGTCAGAGAATGGCGTTACAAACTTGGAAAAGGGGAAGGCTCAAATGGTGTTGGAATAGAATTCAAGGTATTGGTGTGAACTCATATGTGAATGCATATATAGCTACTCAGATAGAGATCAACATATATGTACATCTCTCTTCATACACACACACAGAGTTCCTAATTCTTTCCACCTAGAGAGGCATCCTTTAAGCAGTAGTGAGCACATCTCACACCAGAACTTGGCTTCTAAACACCATTCCTCACTAAAAGGAAGCAGGGGTCCTCGGAGAAGTGGTTGATGTCAGGGCTGGAACAGGGAGGGTACAAGATGAGCCTGAAACAACTTGCTGTGCCAATTAGTGAGGAAATGCTCTAAAAATAATGGGAATGTATGAAAAGGACCGAGCATACAGACAGGCTGACGGGTCTCACACTAGACAAATGGAAAATAATTTGAACATCAGATAATAGTAGCAACACATTATCATCCACTGAATAAAATAGAAAGCCCTGAGACCATGCTGATATAAGTAAATAAATGAATGTTTTGAAAGTTGATAGGAACTGGCATACTTACACAGCTTTGAAGTAACTCCCCACAATCTACTTATTCATTATGTTGAGTAAAAAGGACGACTTTACGGTCAGTAAATATGGCTGATACCATTTTAATGAAGTGATGAAAGTGAAGGCCACCAAGCATGTGACGAGTCCAAACGTTGGACCTCTGCTGGCATGCACTGGGAAGAGTGCAGCATCACTTCTGTGAAACCCGAATCTAACACGAGAAGGTATCAGACACCCCTCAGGTGAGGGCCCTCTACAAAGTATCTGGCTTGCCATGGTCAAAGTTGTCAAGGTCATGGAAGTTAACAGAAGATTAAGAAGCTTTCAGATGAAAGGGGGCCAACAAGAAGTAAGTAGTAAATGCAACACATCATTTTTGAACTGCAGCCTTTTTCTCTAAAGGGCATTGCTGGGTGAATTGGTCAAACTGGAATGGGGTGTGAGGCTCAGATGGAAGTAAGTTTTGATTTTGGTGATTGTTTTATGGTTACATAAGAGAATATCTGGGCTGTCGAAATTATATGCAAATGTATTTCAAGGCGATAATGTATCAGGTGAACAACTTTCTCTCAAATGGCTCAGGGTCTTTGTATTGTGCTTACAACTATTTTTACATTTTATACTTTTCAAAATAAAAATTTATCTCCCCAACAATTAAACCTACAAAAAAACCCCAAAACAACAATAGTAGAAGGTGCTACAAAGCAGGGGAGAGTAAAATGGTTAAAAACAGAGACTGTTGGTTTGAATTCCAGCTTTGCCACTTACTAGCTGTGTGAACTCAGAGCTGAGTTATCTGTGACTTACTGTTTTGGTCTATAAAATGGAGATAATAAAAGCATCAACATAGGACTCTTGTGGATTTAAATGAGTTGGCACCATAAAGTACTTAATATTATGAAGTCTTTAATCAGTGAGTAATACTGTTCGTTGTTTTTATTCCACGGTAGCCAATGACAGGAATCTCTGTGACCCATTTTCCCCTCAGAGAAATTGCCAGGGGCACAAGATCTGGTGTGCTTCTTCTGACTTGTACAGCTAGAAATAGAGTTCAACTAGAAAATAGTCACTACATGGCCAATCCCATTATTCAGGCAGATGGCAGCAGGTGCCATAGGCCGAGAAAGTTTATTTATTTATATTTAAAAAATTTTTTTAAAATTTATCTTTAGAGGGGAAGGGTAGGAGAGAGGGAGAGGAATATCAATGTATGGTTGCCTCTTGTGCGTCCCTTGCTGGGAACTGGCCTGCAACCCAGGCATGTGCCCTGACTGGGGATCAAACTTCGATCCTCTGGTTCACAGGCCTGTGCTCAATCCACTGAGCTACACCAACCAGGGCTGAGAAAGTTTAAAATAACACAAATATGTTTATAATCTTTGGGTAGACATTTAGGTTTGACAGGGGGCCCAATGGACATTAGATTTTTTTTACTATATGTAATCATGATATTGGGCCAAAATATTGTATTAGGAATAATCTAGATATCTGTATGAAGAAAAAGTGATTATCATATTGACAAATTTTTTTTAAAGATTTTATTTATTTATTTTTAGAGAAAGGGGAAGGAGGGAGAAAGAAGGGGAGTGAAACATCAATATGTGGTTGCCTCTAGTGCACCCCCCACTGGAGACCTGGCCCACAACCTAGTGCCCTGCCTAAGCATTAAACCGACAGCACTTTGTTCACAGGCCTGAGCTCAGTCCACTGAGCTACACCACACAGGGTCTGGTATCTCTTACGCAGTTTAAAAATACACAAGCATGGCCCATTACAAAAAATTAAAGTATATCCATGACTAAGAGGGGCTGATTCAATTAAAATAGAAATTTAAAAACTGAAATTAAAACAATGCTCTGGTTGGAAAGGAAATACAGGTTGTATTCTGATGTTAATTCTTAAAATGTATTCCTTTTCTTCCTTTGGATACTTAACCTCAAGCTGCAATTTTGTCATTTGAGTTGAGTTTGGGGATGAGAAGTAAAGCTAATATTTTGCAGGTTATTTTTTTGATGCCTATTTTTTGGCCCATCTTCACTAACAGAATTCAGTTTTAAATACCTGAGCTCTTTTCCAGTTAGCCTGGGTTGATGCGAGAGCAGCTGGCTTCTGACAAATCCCCTTTGGTCTCCTATTTGGCAGTGTTTTAAAATGTAACTTTAAAACATTACAGAGGTTCAGAACGACCATTGCTAACATGACAGAATGGGCCCCACCCACCTCACAGAAAAGAGTGAAAAACTCCAGCTGGCCTAAACTCTAACCCTGAGATGCCCCTGACCCAGACTAAAGGGCCACACATGGGCTTTTTATTTATTCTCAAAAGACAGAGAAATTTTCATGCACCTTCAAGATTCCATTTATAGCAGTGACATAATGGTGTCAGTGCTTTGAAGGAGAGAGAACACGCAGCAACTGGTATTATGCCATTAAGTGCCCAGAATCAATTACATCCTTGCTGAGATAAGGGGCAATTTTCCCATTTAAACTTCACAGATGTACAAACTGGCAAATTATTGTTGGGTTGTTGCTTCTTTTATTATAATTAACAATTTAAAAACACACATTATAATGTAATTAGCTGTTTACTGGCTATTACTGGCTTGGATCTAGCAGACACTTTACTCTCAAGTATATGAACTACTAAAAAAGTATTTTAATGAACCCTTTTATATTCAGTCACTGGTGTGGCAACATTTTGGTCGTTCACAATACAGCCACTGGAAATTTCCAAGCTGATCTGGATTTACAAGAAGCGTCTTGTGGAAAACTTTCAGTTTCTTTTCTAAAAATACCCAGCTCAGAGTTCATTAATTCTCCATTTCCGGGAAATGTGTCAGCAATTTTCTGGCCTTCTTCCTGCCTCCCCTCACCCCCTGCCTTTGTGCTCTTGTTCATCCCTAAATTCTTTGATCTCATTGTAGACTCATATTCTTAATATTTTTCAAACATATGCATACATGCAGAATGCGTGAGAAACTGTTTTTGCTCAAGGTCACTTGGACACTTTATGATCACTCTCGTGTGGACAACCTATTTGAAGGAAGCTAATAATTAGATAATGAGCAGGGCTATGTTGGAAAAAGGGGCTAGAAATAGAAATATAGTAAGTGTAACAATAGATGATTGTTCATAATTATAACGAACACTTATAGGGTATTCATTATGTGTCAGACACTGTTTTAAGTACTGTTTACATTGTCTACATACTAACTTCTATAATCCTCACAGTGACCCTCTGAAACAGTTTTTTATGACAATCCCCAGTTTATAGAAGGGACAAGGGATGCATCAAGAGGCTGAGTAATTAGACAATGTCTATAGAGCTTGCAAGTGGCAGAGTTGGGATTTGAACCCAGGGAGTTGGCCCCAGAGCCCGTGCCTATAGCCACTATAGTCTGCTAGTGTCTACTGAACACAATTACTTTTTAAGGAAGGTCAAACTATTTTTTATTTCCCTAAAAATGAAGTAAAAGAGGTTTGAAAAGCAACTTCTTCATAGCCCGATAGACAACCAACGCTGACGGAATTCTTGGGGAATATCTCTTTTGCTCACTCTCTACCCAGGCTAAGGCCTGAGGTAGGTTAAATGTCTAGAAAACATCCGTGGGAATGATGGCAAAACCTGTGCTTGTGTAATACGTTCATGCACATCACAGGTTACTGAAGTCACCCTTGCCTCCTAAGTGAGAAAAGGTACCACCACATTTTGTTACATATTTAAAATTATTATTATTTTGATATTTAGACTTTTTAGATTTTTAAAAGTAGTATCAAATCTTCCTTCTCTTGTATCAGGGCATTTTGTGTAAGGAGTTAAATGGTCTCTAATTACCAAGTTAGGTACTTCTTACCTTACCCTCTCCTTTAACAAAATAGGGGTTGAAGCAACTTAGGATAGAAGGTAAAGTAGTTGAACAAGGACAAGTGTTGGGTGATGAAAAAGGAGATGGGGTGGGGGAGGGGCCAATGGAAAACGATGGTTTCAGAAACTTAGGGCTGGACATAGTTATACAACCAAGCCCGGCATTTTGTGCTTAACTGGCATAAAGCAACAGTGCAGCATTGACAAACTGTGTCCCGGCTTCTGATATTTCATCTGTTAGCCTTGTTCCATGCCCAGCTGCTGGCACTTAATGCTGGTACTCCTCTCAGCATGTCTCCTGCTGCTCCTTCCCCACACTGGGTCTCTCAGCTGGCTGTCAGCTCATCTCTTCAAAGCCACAGCTTGATAATGTCTTGAGAAGTACCTCTCCCAAAAGAGCTGGGGTAGAATAAATGGAAGGACTTGCAAAACTTGAAAAGGGGTTACAGGTGTTTATTATTATTAATGGGACATTTAAAGCAGTAATATTTTTAAACCCAGAACTGAATCACATGGTAACTCAGGCAGTTACGCAGGCTGTGAGCATGTTTGGATGACGTTTGGATGAGGGTCCCAACTTGGGACCTTTATACCATAACCGTGTGTAAAGGAGGCTTTGTCTGGCATTGGAAAGAGAGAGGACAGGAGAGGGCATAAGACATAACCCCACTGAGTCTATTTGTAAGGAGGTGAGTGGAGAGAGGAGCCTGTCCCTGCTAGCTTTGTGACCATAGCTAGGGCAGTTCATCTTTATAGTTACCGAGTGCCCGCTGTGAGCCAGCACTGTGCTGGGTGCCAGAAGTGCCACAAGACCCAGACATGCTCTTGCCCCCAACAAGTTGAAGGTCCAGTGGATGACACAGAGAGGCAGCTCCTCTCCATGGCTGTCCACACCCAAACACCTACTTTTAGTGAGAGTCAGGTAGAAGTCTGGGAGGAACGGGGTGGGGAGGATGGAAATTGCCTCTGCAGAGTGAGAGGCAGAGTGCATGGAGTCCTGGTTGTCAGGGAGTGTGTAGAATGAAGCCTCTGTGTGACATAAACCCATGACAGCAGCTAAGCCCCAACCAAAGCCAGAGTCACAGAATGAATGACCTGTGTTCCTTACCTGGCTAGTACGGACCTCAGAGGTCATCTCCTCTAAAGCTGTTAATTTATAGATGAGGAAAACGAAGCCCAGAAGATGTGCTGATTCCCTGGGTAGAGAGTGGCAGAGCTAGAAATAGAAACCAGATGCTGTGAGGCCCTATCCACGCCACACTTAAGGGCTTGGCTGCTATGAGAATGAGGACATACCCAGGGGAAGAGGCATTTTCAGTCTTAATAGTCATTTACACTTCAGGGTTTAAAGACTTCATCAGAGCCTTTTGGAGAACAGAGTTGGAAAGAGTGTGAAGAGAGATGGGCGGTAGGTTCCTGGGATGGAGGAGAGCAGGCTGTGGCCACTGAACACAAGCTTCACTGATTCACGGTATGGCTCCGTCTTCTACTGCCATGGGTCCCCCACACAGGTGCCTTCAGGCCTCATCATTTTGGCTGACTGGACAGAACCCTCTTCTGACACAACAGAGGTGGGTCCCGCAGTCTCAGGCAGTTCTGCGTGTTTGCACACTCATATATCCCTCTTCTCCACAGAGAGAGAGGCAGATCCTGAAGGCAATGCAGGAGACCTGCCCAACTGCTGCAATGGTGGTGTGCACAGACAAGCTCCAGCTGGCCTACATGGGGCCTGTGCAGGGGGCAGGGTGACAGCCAGGTAGGGACTTGGGGAAGCAACAGCCAGAGACTGTGTGCTCTTCAGCAACCCTCATTCACTGAACCAGACTCCAAGAGCTGGCAAGCCAGTGCATCCACAGATGACCTTCTGGGGAAGTACCTCCTCACTTGTATCAGGTGCATTAAAAACTTGTGGCAGCACTTTAGTCATCAACACACCCGATCCACCAGCCCCTCTGTCCAGCCATCTTCCAGGTAAGGATGGTCATATGACCTGGTTGGGCCAAAGACACATAAGTCTCTTGGGTAGTACTTCTAGAAGATTTGTACTACTGATTCATAGTACTGAAGATTTTCCTGGTTAAAAAAGGGTAGAGGAGGAGGTGACTGATTCAAGGTTATGTGTGCTTATTTCCCTCTTCACCCTTTCTAGAACATGGATCTGGGGTAGCCTCCTATGACCAGGATGAGCCAGCACAACAAGGGTGATGGGAAGAGCCAGAGTCACCATTGTCATCATCGATTTTGTGCACTAGTTTTGAATTGTGTCCTCCATATTCCTTAATATGTGAGACAAGACCCTATTTGTTTATGTTGCACAGTTGGGTAATTTCTTGTTTTATAACAAGCAACAACCCTGGATTCAAGGGTTTTCACAACCTGATGCTATAAAACCTTTCCTGTCTCACCTGCCACTTCCCTCCCTCCTCCAAACCCCCTTTTCTCCAATGCAAAAGTCACAGCCCTTAAAAGTATCCTCTGGAAGAACTGGTCACACACCCTGCTCCATGCTCCAGCGTGTTCTTACCACTACTTAGCACATAGAATGACATATTATGATCAGTTTGCTCAGATTCTTTCCATTCGTCTTCTAACTTGGCTCCCAGCCCCCACCATTTCCCCCCATAGTATCTTCTCAGGACAGCAAAGGGGTTCCTGGAAAGCACCAGTGAGATCACGTCTCCCATCTTTGCTGACTATCCAGTGACTCTATTTTTTTCAAAGCAAAAGGGAAAGTCCTTACAATGGCCAGCAAAATGCTGTATGATCTTCTTACCACCATTATTTCTCCAACCTCAGCCCCTACTATTCTCCTACTATCTAATTCTTCAGCCACACTGGCTCACTTGATGTTCCTCCGATGCAACAGGCAAACTCTCATCTTACAGTCTTTGTGTAAGTTGTTCCCTTTGCTAAAATGCTTTTCCTCCCTCCTCTCCTTCAAACCTCAAGAGACACCTTCCTATTAGACCTACTTGGATGACCCTAATTCAAATTGCATCTCAACCCATTCCCTATACCTAGTCATCCACTCCCTTTCTCAGCTTAACCACAACCCATGGGCTAGCTTTCCTAAATCTAATTAAGATCATAGGATTCAATTTTTTTGCCTTTGCTTCTGATTGTGTGGAAGGGTGGGTAGCTCTGTAATGTCTACAAAGATTTCCCGCAATATGTCGGGGCAACAAGAGCTCATCTTGATCTTGACTTGGTTTTTTAGAGTCATGTGACAACAGCGAGTATGTGTTGAGTTGTGTTCCACTGGTTTCCCACATAGTGTAACTGCTTCATAGGTATTTAGAGACTGATGACATTAAAAAAGAAGAAAGACAGAAAGGAAGAAGAAAGAGAAGCCTCATAGGTTATCTTTTTTGCTTATTTGGAAATCTTATGTGCAGCTTCCATTGTGTTGGTATCTCCTACAGTTCCTCTATGCTGAAGACATCCTCATGGGAAAACATTCTGTGATTTTCCTTTCCAGCCTCTGTATTGTGCTGTAATTTTCCCTTTTAGTTCCATTGCAACTACTAACTACCTTGGCCTCTTCTCGTTGGCACCATTAAAACTGAGGGCACAGATTGAAAGAAAAATCCTCTCCTTACTTCTGCAGAAGCTGCTGATCCTGCCCTGAAATGCCTCCTGTGCCGGCCCCCATCTCTCCATCCCCACAGCTCCTCTCCTAGGTCAGGTGCTCGTCTTATCTCACCTGGAGTCAGTCTCACATATTTCCATCTCTCCCAACCTGATCTATAACCGCCGGTGCTCAGCCAATTTGACTCAGGTACAGCATCCATCATTTCAATGCCATGACTATAGGATTAAATCCCGCAGCCTGGTCCCAGCACCCACCACGACCACTCCATAACCAGCTCTTGCTGTCTCACCTCCACCTCCTCATGCCTTTTGGGCTTTGTGCTAACCAAGCTCATGTGGTCCCCACCATGAGACCATTCCAACCTCTCTTCTATGGCTCATGTCAATCCCCCTCTCCCCACCCCACGCCCATGTTGCCCTGCTCTGCAGCTCAGACCCTGTTTTCTTCAGACTTGTGCCTCTCCACTGTCAAGCTTTTCCATCCCTCAGCTGGAGTGAACACCTTCTGTGGGTACGTCTTAGACCTTATCAAGACAACTTTTAAAACACTTATGTCTCTCAATGTCGTCTTGTATTTAATAAAATATTTTTTACGTTTGCTATTATAAAACATTCTGTTTTGGGATGTTGTTTCCCCTCCTACCTGACTATCTCATAAGCAACCTGAGAGCAGAACGCATGACTGATGTGCCCTTTCTCTTTAAAGAAGCTTTGTTTCCTCCCTTATGGACACACAGCACCTGGCTGTCTGAGTTGGAGAAAAACTGTAGCTCGAGTGAGTCCCATGGCCTTGAATTTTCTTGGTGAAAAGATAGCAAAGTCAATGTTTTAAACTAAGAACTTCAAGTAATATTTTTTTAAAAGTAATAATAATTTGCTTATTTTGCTAATACTATTTAAAATGTTCAGCTTACATGTTTTCATTTCTAAATATAATTGTATAGCAAATAGGAAACTCTGTAGTTAGAACAAGGGGAAATATCAGCACATTGAATTTAACACATTGCTTGATACATTAGACTTTCACTGAACGACCCTGAAGACATAAATCAACAACATTGAACTTTGCAGGAGATACGGGGCTTTGGAGTGAGAGGGCCCAGGGCAGGTCTCTGCAGCAGGATCGGAAGCATGATGGGAAGCCTCGTTTAGATTGTTTCCCAGCGTGAATGCCAGTTAGTCCGAAATGGCACATGAGAATCCTTCTCTCTACTCTCCTCAGTCAAACCTCCAGTACACCTGAAGGGCCAATACAATTATACACAAAATAGGATGGCTTGGCGCATTTTTGTGCCCTTTTCTCTTTTCCTCCCTATACGGACACACTGGGGTAGGGTAAGACCAGGAGGAATCACAGAGGGAAGTCATAGGCATTAACAACATTCTTTTTTTTTTAAAGATTTTATTCATTTATTTTTAGAGATGAGGAGGGAAAGAAGCATCAGTGTGTGGTTGCCTCTCATGTGGACCCCACTGGGGACCTGGCCTGCAACCCAGGCGTGTGCCCTGACTGGGGAGCAAACTGACAACCTTTTGGTTCGTAGGCCTGCACTCAATCCACTGAGCCACACCAGCCAGGGCAGCATTAACAATAATCCTTTAAAATGATTGTTCTAACTCTAACCAGTCCCCCAGGTCCAACCCACTCACAGTCCTCCTGCTCTGCTTGTCTCCAGGACAGGTTTTCCTGTTTCCCTCTGCTATCTCTCTGCTCTTCTCTTGCTCTGAGTTCATGGCAGTCAGCCCTCACAGCACCTCTCCTGCGCCCAGCACCATGGGCTTCCCCCTGCACAGGGAGAGGCACATTGCAGCCTGCCTGGGGCTCGCACTGGTGTCTTGGGCCGAGAGCACTGGGCGGTGGGCTCCAGATCCAGTCCTACTGCAGGCAGGCTCAGGGCGCGGCCACTCCCAGGCACGCCCCCCCTCACCCAGCTGGCTACTGGGCCAGACCCCGGCCTGCGACAGTTTATCCTGAGAGAACTTAGTGTTGGCATGTGGCCCTGTCGCCTGTCACTGCTCGCAGAATGTTTTGAGGCCTTCAGGTGGAAAGTGCTATAAATGCAAAGCAGCCTCCGCCAGATCTTATTCGGTGTATCAGCAAAGGATAGGTGATTTACTGTTCTGTTGCATCGAGCCCCTTTCAATTCTGTCTGATGATTTGTGAAAATCTAGACAGAAGCAAGGTCCTCTCCCTTGCTTTCTTCATGATGCAGGTGGGAGAGGGAACGGTGAAGTACAGCTGCCGTGCTTCTTGGTCTAATACAGCGAAATAAAATATTTTTTTCTTCATGGATTGTAACTCATGGTTTATTCGGCATAAATGCACTCTGGCTGACCAGCTCCAATCCAGAGGTCAGCTTGTGCATTTCCTACTGATCCTGAGAAAGCCGGTGCTCGCCCCAGGGCCACATATCTCAGCTGGGACGAGCTGGCCATGTCTGTTAGCACCGCGCCTCTGTCTGGGAGGGGTCTGCCTGGAGCTGCTCCTCTCTGTTAACTTATCTCTAACGAGTCCACTCCAAGTCACTGCCATCCAAATGCCCTCCTGCTCCCTGGTGTTTGTACCAGACACCAAGTTAGTACCTCTGTTCCGTTCCATAGCATTGTAATGTACAGCTCTTGTCAGAATACTATCATCTCACATTTGATTCAACCTGTCTTCCCACTAGAGTTTGAACTCCTGGATGGCAGAATGAGGTCTGCCCAGTTCTCCACTATTGCTCCCGGTGCTCCGAGGCTCCCAGAGGTGACATAGTTTGCCCAAAGACACAGTGTTTTAGCAAATTTTGGCCAATCCTATTTTCCTGGTTTCTAATCCCACACTCCTTCCTACAGTCACTTGTGAATCCCTCCCCTAGTCCTTGTCTGCAGGCTCGAATCCCAGGATGGCAATGGTGGACGCAGGGCGGCAGGAGGAGGGGGACGCCCGGTGGGAGTGCTGTCACGTCCAGCTCCCTCAGATCGTCGCCGCCTCCTGCCTCATTTGAGGCTGGGATACTACACAGAACTAAAGATCTAAAACTTTAACCCAGAAAACAGCCGTCCACTAAAAGAACATTTGAGGCCAGAGGCAGCTCAATAGTCAGAAAAGTAGGTCAAGGTTGGGGGATGGGTGAAAAAAGGGGAAAGGGATTAAGAAGTGCAAGTTGCTGCTTGTAAAAATAGTCACAGGGATGTAAAGTCCAGCACAGGGAACACGGTCAATAATATTGTACTAACTGGTGTCAGACGGTACCCACTGACTGGGGCGATTACTTCTTAAGGTATATAAATATCTAATCACTATGTTGTACACCTGAAATTAATTTAATATTGAATGTCAACGGTAATTGAAAAGTTAATTTAAACAATTCTAGGAGAGTTCCTTAGTTAAATGAGGGGAGGCATGTTACAGGCCCGCTGCTAGGGTCTTGGGGAAAGGATTCTCCACCCCCAGCTGGAAAGCCGGAGGTGGGAACAATGAAAAGGCTCTACTTACAAGAAGCATCTATTCTGTTCAGGGAAGAAATGTGGCTTTTAAGAGTGCTCACAGAATAATTTTAATCAAGAGCAAGGTGATAAACAGAACAGCATGAATGGTTCAGGAGGCTCGAAGGAGCCAGGTGCACCAGGAGACACGCGGTCTCTAAATTAAATGGCTGGCTCTCTCTTATGGTCACTAGAAAATTATGGAGTGGAGTCATTCGCTTGGCATTGCCTTCTTCAGAAGTAAATCATTGGTTTCTTCATTTTCACTGAATTGTTTTCCTGGCCTCCAGGGAAAATATGACACAGCATAACGCAGACGCAGAAGGGAAAGGCCAAACTGGTACAAAACATTTAATTAAATCCCTTTTTAAAAAACTAGCTTCCTTAGCTTGATAAATGGATGAAACAAAATGCGCTTACCCAGGCGCAACAATGGAGCAGGTCCACAACAGTTTATAAGGGGCATGGATCGCTCGCAGGTGTAATTCATCCTCCTGCCTGTCATCTGTGCCAGGGTGCGGGCCAAGGGGCCGGGAAGCCACCTCAGAATGGTGGCTTCGAGGGGACAACTCTGCACTTCCCTCATGGAGGAGGTTTATGAGGGAGTTCTGTGTCTAAGGGTGAAGGCGAAGCCAGGTTCTAAGCAGCACCCGCACGTCCACGTGTGGGGGGAGGCCCGGGAGAGAAGCTCGGGGGCCCTCCCAGGCGGGGGACTCCGGCAGCCCCTGCGCCCGGCCAGCTCTGCCTTCCAGCCTGGGAGAGCATTTAGTCTCACGGACCAAAACCTGCATCTGAGGGGCGCAACACCTGCGGAGCTTTTTAAAAGTGCAGACCCCCAGCTCCACTGGGACAGTAGAATCAGTCACCTGACAAAGAATCAGAACACTATTTTACAGAACTCTCAGCCTCGAATGACCCTCGGGGTCTGGGGCCCTCCGGTGTGTCGAGATCAGGGAGTGGACCCCAGTCTGCAGCAACTGGCTGGGGGTGTCTCAGCCCCTAAGTTGCCTCCAGAGTCACAACCCACTGTCTCCAGGAATGTCAGTGCTGGAGGACTCAGGGCTCATGTGCCCGAGGAAGGTCACACCACTGGCTGAACTCAGGCATTAGGACCCTGAGAGGTGGGCCTCTGAGTCCATCTCCCTAGCCACAGCCCTCCATGGGATCTGGAAAGGTTCATGGAGGAGACACCACCACAACTCAGCGCCAGGTGGAAGGTGGAGTGGAAGGGAGAACCGGAGTGGGAAAGGCAGCCGGAGCTGTTGGGGTCTCAGGAGCAAAGGATGGAGGGGCCTCACAGTGGGCCCCTCTCTGGCTAATGCAGCCATGTAGCTTTCACTCACATGTGACCTGTCCCTCCAGCCAGGGGACAAATTCAGGGGCCCCTGCCATTCTTTTCTGTGCCCCTTATTCCCCAGAGCATCCAATAAATACTAGGTGAATAAAAAGAGGGTGAGGCAGAGAACAGAGGGACCTGGGCTCTGATAGGAGGAGGCTAAGATGTGTTTATGGGCCCTGGCAGGTGGGAAGAAGCAGTTCAGGGGAAGGTGTGGACACAAGGACAAAACAGAGGTGGGTCTCGGTAGGAGCAGAGGTGGTGCTTACAAAGCTCTGAAACCTACATCTGACTTTAAAGTTGGGCCCCAAAGTTCAGAGTCAACCCTGGTGCTAAATTCGGTCTTTCCCTGATGCTGTGGGCTTTCCTGAGCAACAGAATTGGGCAATGCAAGTCACAAGTCGAATCGTCTTCAATCTGCCTCAGGCCACGTTCCAACTGAGTTTGCAGCAGGAAAGGGGCAGTTAGGTGGGGCGAGTGGTGTGGGAAGCGAGGGTGCACATGCTGATGACGCCCGAGAAGGTATTTGAATTGCATTGGCTCTTTTCCTCTGCAGGGGAGAGCCACAAAGAATTTTGCAAACTCTGAAAACACGGTGATTTCATGTTTCCTGCAGGAAATCGAAGGTCCTTTAAGGCATTCTAATGATTTCTTTAATGTCTGCTAGGCGAAGGCTGCTTGAATTCAGGGAGGTTTCCCCACTGTTTACTGCTGGCAAAGTGAGGACACCTTCCATTGGGAACCTGGAGCTACTTGTGAAATAAGTCACAGGAACCTGAAAGAGTTCGCCAAGGGCCTCAGCAAGCCTTTGCTTCCCACGGCACTGAACACAGTGATTCTCTCTCTTTGATGTGAAATTCCAGAAGGATCACAGAGGACTACGTGGGAGAAAGCCACTTGAATAGCCCATCACCCGGAGGAGCTTCACTGGCAAAACTGATGCTGTTCAAATATTTTGACATAGAGGAGTCTTTCAAACAAGCTTGGCATAACTTTTGAGGATTGTTCTAAGAGCAGAACTGAAGCTTTGGAGGTGCTCTTCTTGGGAATTTTATTTCCTGAGAACCCATCATATCTCTGCTGTTGGGGAGTCTGTCCATTCATGTGCTACACCCTTTCAGATGGGTTTCCCCTTCTGCAAGATTCTTCTGAGCTGATCTAGATCAGCCCTTTGTTTACTGAGCTGGTATAGCTCAGTCCTTTGTTTTTTGACTTTAAACAATCTTTTTATTTTCAGTTACAGTTGATGAGCTGTGGAGGGCCGACCTCACAGAGCAGTACTTCTTTCAGCAGGGCTCTGGTGCCCGCCGAGTTCGCCCCCCGAGTGTATCCTTTGTGGAGGTGGTTGGGTAGTAGTGCTTTGACGTGGTCTGAAGCTGTCTACCAGGTGCTCTGGCTCTGGGGCCTCCCGGGAGGTACAGGCCAAGTTCAGCTGCTATTTATGTTCTTCCTGGGGCCACCCAGCATGAGCTACAAAGCATCTGCAGGTGGCTGCTACTTTTTCTCAGTCTGGAGGTACTCAGGAGAGGCCACGCTGTACACCAAGGCCAGATACTCCCAGTCAAAGCCTGGGGCCATCTAGTGAGAGGTATGTGGTGTGTTGAGGCCTGATGCTGCTTGATTAAGAGATTTAAGGGAATTCTGAAACATGAGCCAAGAAAGGCCATTTGTATGGATAAGCCATTGGGAAGACTGGGTTAGGCCTGTAAGTTGGGTGGGTTAGGGTCTCAGGTGATCCGCAGGGTGGAGTGAACAGCGTGAGCCAGGTTGGTGGTGACTCAGATATGGCACCCACCTGCTGGCTCTGTGTGGGGAGGGTTCATCAAAGAACAATGGCCTCTGCCAGCTCTTCTGACTGAGAGAAAGCTGCCCCTTCAGCTCTCATTCCAAAGCCAAACAATCCAGTTTCTGCCCATACATCCTTGGTTCCCTTCAAGCTGCTGCCCCTGTGCTAGAGCTCAGAGCAAGTGAGTCCTGGTAAGTCCATGCATGGGCCCTTCAAGGGGGTCACCTGGGACTCCAGAAGCTCTCTGTCTCACCCAGGCACAGTCCCTGATAGTTTTTACAGCCAGAAGTTATGGGGACTTCTCTCCCTGGCACTGGAACCCTGGACCTCTTGTGTGGGGCTGGGGCCCCTCGCTCCTCCGTGGGGAAGCTCTGCAGCCAAGCTATCAATCATCCCTCCATATTTTTACTGACACATGAGGAGGTGGGGCCAGCCCATTCCACGTCTCCACCCCCTTACCAATCCTGACGTGGCTTCTGTTTTTTATTGTTAGTTTCAGGACTTCTGTTAAGCTAGCTTTCATGGTTCTGAAAGATGGCTGTTCTGTAGTTTAGTTGTAATTTTGATGTGGTTGTGGGAGGAGGCAAGTACTATTTACCTCTGCTGACATCTTGACCCAAACCCTAAATATTCTTATTTATATAGTTTTTTCTTTCACTTCTCTCACCTTCTAGTCTTCCCTCCCATCCATCAGAACTTATACATTTAAACTCTCACTTTCTGAGAGCCCTCCTCGCTGTTTGCCTGAGTAGCAAACTGTCATGGCAGGCTCATCTACATCCATGAGTAAGTGGGATGAACTACAGTCCCTGAATTCTCCAAACCCCTTCCTCCAGGTTGTGGTGGAATGTCTGTCTCATAGGGGCTCTTCCGTGGTTTAAAAGCTATTTCCAGCCACATGGAAAAGAGTGTGGAGCTATGCCAGGGAAAGTGGGAAGTGCATTTGAAAATAAAGCGGGACGCTTCTAGAAAACCTCTGATGAACATTTTTAGCATCAGACTACTGTGTCATTCCTAGTGTGTCAGATACCTTAGTGTTGGGAACCACTCTGCCTGGTTTCAGGAGTTGTAACTGCCCCCCCATGGCTAAGGATGAGTGAATGACCTCCGGAGTGGGAGCCACAAAAAACAAAAGCTTGTCTCTGGTAGCAAACACTGCCTCAATGTACTCCCCTGCCCCCAAAGCATGGTCGATGTCCATGATGGGTAAGATTTCTCACACAGAGAGGGGCAACCTAAGCCGGACACGATCACTTGGGAGGCCATCATGGAAGGACTCGGGGGGCTGCAACAAAGAGGGAGCAATGGACCCTCACCCCAGCTATTCTGGCATAGTCCCCATGTCCTCTGAGAGAAGTGCTTCCTGGCTCTAATCCACGTAAACCTGAGAACCTGTGATGGGGGAGGCGGTGCAGCTCCTGGCCTTGCTAGAGTGGTATCCAGGGTAATTAGGCATAAAAAAGAGTTCCTAAAAGTCCTGTGAAGCCTGCTTTGCTAAGAGTGCTTTCATTCATATGTTGAGGGTCCAAGCAGGAAATGAGTATGTCTCCCAAAGTTTCTGTAACCCCCTTTCTGGATAGACACTGATTCACACTAAGCCCTCAGATTTCTTTGAAATGTTATCTACTGTTTGATCTTTGCCGCCTATATTCCTGTGTATTACAACCCAATAAAAGCCCCTTGAGGAAGGGGCTCCTGGCCTTGTTCCTCTGAGAAACTGGCCACCTCTCCTCCCCAAGCAGATCATGTCTGGGTAGTGTTTACTTTCATCTGTGGCGGACCAGGGGAGTTGAGGGCAAAGTCACCCCCACACCTTACCACATATTCCCAGCCACTTTCTTAGAGGCTGTGGGTCATTCCACATTCATGAAGAAGCCAGGGATTAGTCAAAGGTATACTGGCAGGTAATGAGTCTCTCTCTCAAGCATTTAGGACAACCCAGGACCGCACTTGCTAATTTCTTATGAGCCAATATCTGCACTTCTTTTTAGAAGAAAACCTTGTCATCTTTCAATGCACAGAGTGATGTTGATGTGGTTATTGCACGCCCCAGGTGGGCAGTGCAGAAAGAAAGTCTATTTTATGCCAGCCTCCCCGTGGGCCCTCTTCTCAGAGTTCCTTATCTTAGCCATGGATTCTCAGCCTGGATATATGTGAAGTGTTCTTTAAAATATCCCCTGGGCAGCCATTCACTTATTCTTCCACCCAGGCATCCAGCCATCCAGCCATCCATCTAACCATTATTTTACTGAGTCGGGTAACTTATTCCCTTGCTCAGAATCTTCCAGTGGTTTGCCACCACCCTCAGGAAGAGTCCTTGCTGTGGCTAACAGGCTCCTTTATAACCAAGCCCTGCCTGTCTCTCCCATAACTCTCCATCTTCCTCATTCTGTTCTATCGCACTGGCTGTCTCGTGTTCCTTAAAGGCCTTTTTGCTCACTGTTCCTTCAGCTTAGGACCTTCTTCATTGAGATTCTTATTCCAGATCTCTTATTAAAGGTTACTTTTCCGAAAAGGTTTTCCTCTTTAAGAGAGAGGACTCTTTGGAGTTTCCCATGATCTCACTTTACTTTTTATCCCAACACTTAGCTAAGATCACCACCATATAAAAACACAGATTCTCAGTCGTTTCCTACCTGTAACTCTTTGTACAATATAAGGTCCAGGAAAGTGGGATCTCAGTCTTTTCTCCTCTGTGCTTTATCCCCAGAGCCCAGAGACACATCTAACAATAGTACTTGCTGAATAAATGAATGAATATCTGATGTAAGTACTCTGTTATCCCCATTTTACAGAAGAGGTAACTGAGGGTTAGGTGACTCATGTAGAAAGTGGTGGATCCAGGATGCCAATCTAGTTGGAAATCCAGGTCTGATGCTCTTTAACCTCTTAACTCAGCAGCTGCTATTGCTGGACCCTTCGCTGAGGCACAATGACTTCCTTCTTCCAGTTCCCAGAATAATATAAGGGACTAGACAGTAAAGAGAAAATTATTGGGTTGGCCAAAAAGATCGTTTGGTTTTTTCCCCATAAGATGGTACTAGTAACACTCAGTTGTTTTTAACTTCATTAGAAACAATTTTGTTAGATTGTGTCATGACAGTTGTCATAGCAGCTTACATTAAAAGAAAACTTATCAACACTGGTGAATTTTTGTGTAGCCATTTCACCATTAAAGATGGATGAAAATAAGCAACATTTTCAGCATGTTATGCTTTGTTATTTCAAGAAAGGTAAAAATGCAACTGAAATGCAAAAAAAGAAACCCCAAAATTTGTGCAGTGTATGGAAAAGGTGCTATGACTGATCAAATGTGTCAAAAGCGGTTTGTGAAGTTTCCTGCAGCTATTGACATTCTGGTCAAATAATTCTTTGCTGTGAGCCTTTCTTATGCATGGGAAGATGTTTAGCAGCATCCTTGCCTCTATCCACTGGAAGCTAATAGTGGGAGATAGCCAGCATGCTCAAATATCAAAATGAATAAAGGTTTTGGTGAATATAAAACATGTGTTTTTTATTTTATGAAAAAAAAAACAAACAAAACTAAATGGACTTTTTTGCCAACACAGTACACAAAGAGAAGTTGGCACCTGGACAACACATAAAGGGATGTTTAACTCCATATGAATCTAGCTGAGAGGGAAAATACTTTCCAGTCAAGGGGGAGGGATCATTTTAGGTAGGAAAAAGCACGTGCTGCAAGAGCACTGGGGTGTGAGGAGCATGCGGTGTCGAGCACCCAAAGGGGTCCAGCCCTGCTGGGGAGGGTGGGGGACGCAGACGGAGCCAGGGCTGCAGAGGCAGGTGCTGTCGCGAGGGAACTCCACCTTCTGAGTGCAATGTGGACCACAGTGGATGTGCAGGGGCAACGCGATGAACTTCCTACAGAACCATTTCTGAAAGGACTCCATGTAGCGCTATACGGCAGCATCTCCATGGAGACATGCCCCCGTTTCAACGTAACGGAGAATACGTTTCCAGCTCCCCAGTCTGAAATGCTCACCAAGCTCTCCACACTTAAAAATGGGGCAATCACTGTGTTATCAGCTTCTGTACCTTGCTCGCTACCCATGTGAATGCTAATTTTTAAAACTGCCACATTTCAGGTAACCTAGATAAGACGGGAAAGTGAAATGAGACAGGCGAGGTCAGTTAGGAGAGACGCGTGGAGGCTTGCTGAGGCGCGGACGGGATGGGAGAGGACGGTGTGGCCGTGGGGGTCTGTGGGGCCTGGTGGGGGCGTTGGGGGTGAAGGACAAAGACTTTCCTACTTCAGTTGAAAGCATGCTTTCTGAGGCTTCCATTCTTTGATTGTTTCTAATACTTAAATAGGATCAAGTACCATTTAGGCTGTGAAAGTATGACCAGGGACTCTAGTCACAGCCCCGGAGAAAGAAAGAGGTGTTTGAATCCTCTGGAACCCTTGCGGCTGCACAGACGCATGAAAGCGTAGGGGGTACAAGCCACCCCTGTCTATGGTGAGCAGAGCAAGGCAGAGGTGGGTGGGGCAGAGAAATGTGCCCCTCCCCACCCGACGTCTCCCACTTATGGTTTCTTGAAGCCACTGCTGGGGTCCACACCACTGCCCGGTGTCCCTGCTCTACCCGTGATGAGAGCATGGTTTCATGGATTTAAGTGTAATAGTGTTTTAAGGTGTAACTTCATTTGCTGTTCTTTTGATTGCTGCTTTGTAATGTTTTATCTACGTTAATTATTGTTTTCATGTGCTTCTTGGGAGAGCTGCATTTTAAGAAATGAAGAACTAGAGAAAGAAGTCCACAGATGAGGGACCACATTAGTCAAATCTGTATCTAAATGAGTATTTTCTTATTTGCCTGGTGTTAAGTGTTAATAAGTAGTAATCTCTCTTTCAAGTGTAGGGACTGAGGTATGATGTCCAAGGCCAGACACGGAGGGAGCATGGATAGAGCTGGGAATGAAAGGCGATATTCCCAAGGGTTCTCTTAGTTTCCAATAACTAGAAATCATGTATCATGTTTAAGTTTGCTCTTATGTTCTCAACAAGTCTTTAAGAGTAACAAGGTTCTTATGTTCTCTACAAGTCTTTAAAACTAAAAGCTCTAAAGAAGGCAAAAGTATACATTTTCCACTTAACTCAAGTAGCAATTGAACTGCAGTTCTCTTGGCCAGGAGAAGAATTCCATAGACCCAGTCCTTAACCCGAGTCATGTTACACGTTCAGTTGCATTCCTTGGCTTAATAAAGTAGGAAATGGATAGTTGGCTTGGAGTTTCCTGACTCGAAGTAGGTGCTGTAATGACATGACGCCCTTCCAGTCCGCCACAGCCACACCAGGCTTTTTATTTCCGTGTTTAAGCACAGGCAAGGTCAAAACAATAGATGAAATTTCATAAAACAGTAGTAGTTGTGCCAAACTGTTTTTACTGACTTCCTAAAAACACTTTGGAGTCAGCTCCAACTGTGTTTATAAATGAAAAAGGAAATAAAGCTCAACACCCCAGCCGCAAACTTCTTTGGTCCTGCCTTGGCCAGATGCCTCGATTTCCTGTTCATAAACAGGGTCAAAGGGGAGGCCAGTCACTTTGTAAACGAAGGTTCTGGCCTCCCAGATCCTCATGGTCAAAGTCGTTAATGAAGTTGTCAGGTTTACATGAAGGCATGATGCAAGTATGAAGAGTTCCAGGCAGATGGAAGCAACCAGCTTGGGGCCCGCGAGCAAATGCAGCTCACAGAGGCAGCTTTATCACACCTCCTTCCCCACCCCCAACACACGCATGCTTCTACAGACTGCCCCTGTGAAGCTGGGTGCTAGGACTTTTTCTTATCCCCAGATAGCTTGTAAAAGGATCCGCTGCTCACTTGTAATCCCAGAAGTGGTCTCAGTTCAGTAAGAACTATGTACAGTCACAAGTAATAATACTGGGACCTGAATTTCACTCAAAGTGAGTCCCCTCCATCAGCTTTCAATCCTCCTGCTCTTCCCCACCCAACTCGTACTTGCTTGTTTGGTTTCTCCAAGGGTAGGGAGAGGAGATGAAGGAGAGGTAAATGAGCAAGAGAGGTTTCATGCCCCTGGCATGACTGTGGCATTATTTCCTTTCGGCTCTGACATATGTTGGAAGCTGCCGTGGGCATTGGTGAGAGCTCTTCAGAGGGCCACCCGCCCGGCTCTCTAACCGGTGGTTCCCGCACAGTGATTCTGCGCTCCATCCACCCCTCCCTTGCCTCCTGATTCTCCCACTGCATAGCCCGCTTTCTTTCTGCTCTGCTCTCCTCGCCTCTCCAGGTGACAGTCTAAGACGACTCCACGCGGCTTTCTCTATACCATCACACACATTAATCAGAAGGAAACACTCCTCGTACATGTTCTGGGTGGGAATGTGTTAACTTCCCAGACTGCGGGTGTCACCATGTTGTCCCAGGCTGCTTCCGCCAGCTCTGGCCTTTTAGGTTTCTCTGAAAAGTCAGCCAGTGACCTCCCCCTGGGCCTCTCAGACCTCTGGGGATGTGCATCGGGCTCAGCAGTCTCACTGAAGCTTCATCTCCTGAGCTTAAAATGAGGAAGAAGTCTCAGCCACATAATCCCTTTCTCACAGGAGACCGAACTCACAGATTTACACTGGCCAGTGGAATATATGTAGACATGATACATGTCACGGCCAAGTACGGGCTTTTAAAGACTTTGAGAATTTCAGCCTCTTTGCTTCTGCCCTCTACTACGAGAGAACAGCATGATAGGACTGCTCTGTTAGTCTGGGTCTTAAAATGAGAAAACAAGGGCACCAAGATACAGCCGACCGGTTCTTGACAGCCAAGTGGTGTCAAGCTAAGCTGCAGATAAGCAGAGCCGAGTGGATTCAAGCAGAACTGTAGCCAACCCCTAGTCTTTACATAATTTAAACAAGAATCATGTCTTTGTGCATGCAAATCACTGAGCTACTTATGGCCATTGTCCTTGCAGCAAAAACTGACTTACATCTATATCAACCAAGTAGTGGCAAGTAAAGTATTAGAAAAATTAGGGGGGGGGGAATATGTCCTAGAGTCCAAGTGAAGAAAGGGTTTCAAGTGAAAAGAAGGATGGATTGAGTTAAACATTGTTGATAGCTCAATAAAAATGAACAGTGAGGCTTGACCATTGGATTTAGCAACATGGAGGGAGCATCAAGACTAGTAAGCACAGTTTTGATAAAATGATGAGGCCACTGCTTGATCAGAGGAGGGTCAAGAGAGAGTGAGAGAAGAGGATTTGTAGGCACTGTGATGTGAAAACCCTTTTGAGGGATTTGGCCATAAAAGAACAGAGGTTGACCGAAGAGCTGAAGGGGGTTTATGGATAAGAAAGGTTTTTTACTTTTTTAAGATAAAAATAATTAAACTGGGCTTTAAAATTATTCAGTGAAGAGGACAAAATGACAATATAAGAGAGAAGAGAGACCAGTGTTGGAGTAATGTTTTCCAATAATCGAGAGAGCATGCGACTAATACAGGAATGGAAGATGGGCTTCAATGGGAGGAAGGCCAGTGGGTCCCTTGCGATGTGATGGAAGGTGGTCTTCAAGACACTGGTGGGAGAGATAGGTAGGTTTAGGGGAACTTGTGCAAGGTATCTTTTTCTTGCTTCTATCCTCTTAGTGGATTGGGAAGATCATCAACTGAAAGAGGGCTGAGGAAGAGATGATGAAAGGCTGAGTGGAAGAGAGAAGATATGAATGAACTTGTCTAACAGAGTGGGATTGTGAATGGGCTTTAGGATGATTGCCCCCAAAGGCCCTGACGACCTACCCCATGCCCAGTATTCACCCTTGGGAATCTCATAGTCTAGGATCAAGAGCTGTCATTCAGATGCATCAGTGGGCAGGGCATTCTGCAAGGTGTGGTCAATCAGGAAGGAAGGGCAGGGATCATGGTGGGAGCACACAGCAGGGTAGAACCTGTTCCAGCTAGGGGGCTGGTAATGCTCATGACGCAAAGGTTCTCAGAGGGATGACTGACTCCTAGTCACTTGAGGCACGAAGGAGAACTAGGAGTCATCCAGGTAATGAGGGGGAAAGGGTGTCCTGGTAGAGAGAGGCCTTACTGAGGAGGTAGTGTGGCATGTTTGGGGGAAATGAACGTTTTTTCAATGTGGCTGAGATATATGTGTGCACATGTGTGCATGTGCATTTGTGTATGTACTCATGTGCATGCAGGTTTGGAAGAGGGGTGTGCATATGACCAAGCCAGCCGCCGAGACATGTGCTGAATGCCATGATCAGCAGAACTCTGCCTCCCTGCTTCCACGCGACGTGCACCACACCCGCGGCCACCCATGGATCTCCCTGAGCGTACCTACTGCAAGAGCCAACATGTCGATGTTGTTATTTATTCTTATAGCATGACCAACCCAATGACAAGTTAATTTCTCAATATATACACAGGCCAGGTTTCCGTTTCACCTTGGTGTCGTACTGAGTTACACAGACTGAGGCTTTGGCTCAGTGACTAAAGAAAGGCCCCTGCCAAATGTTTGTGTTGGAGATCAAAGGCAGAAATATTAAGTAAAACAAAAAGAAATCAAAACTATACTATCAGCATATATCAGTAGTTTTATAAAATACATTTACTCCTACAGTTTTGGGGGGGGGCAGGGGTTGTTGCCAACAGAAAAATTCTCTGAAAACATTGCGTCAGATTGTACCGTAAAAAAAGAAGCAGCATAAGTCATAGTTTGCAAATGCCCCCTGTATTGTCTGTTTAACATGGTTTTCAATTAACACTCCCAAGGTGCCCCTGCTAACTTCCTATTAAAATGCTTTTGAAGGCCTAGAAAAGGCAAAAATCCCAATCTCATTGAAAATCCAAATTATGAACAAACAAGCATTAGAATCTCATAAAAATTTTCAATAATCATAAGACTCATACTGAGAGAAGCAGCCAGTGGCCTACCCACCCTCCACCTCCTGGGATAAAGACAGCAGACACACACTTTGTCCTTAGCCCCACTGTCTACCTCTTTAGAGAACTTGTGTAAAATGAGTTTCTGGAATCAGGACAAAGCTTTAGGAAATGGTTAGACACCCTCAAAAAACATGCAATAATCTTAGACTATAAGAAACAGGTTGGAAAGTCACCAAGATAAAAATAGATTGCCTTGCTGGTGTTTACATTAACTCAAACTCATTAGAAAGTAGTTTGGCAAAATGGATTAGAGCTTTAAAAAATGTTCTACCCTTTGACTCCTTAATTGCATTTCTTGGAACTTATTCTAGAAAAGTAATCAGAGACACAAAATTTTGTATACATATATGTAAATATGTATAAAATAATCACAGTATCATTTTAATAGTTAAAATAATTCTAGTTCTCATATATCCCAATGACAATTTAAATAAGTTACTTTGGCATATTCATATACTTCTGTTATCAGTCCTTGGAAATATGATTTCAAGGATAGCTAATACAATTATAAAATTATCATGCTACATTTTTAAGTGAAATATATAATACAATATCTGAATTTTATAAAAAAAGGTCTGATTGCCAAAAAGTCTTTATAGAAAGGTATAAATAATACCTTTATACCTTAGTAAGGTATAAATAATAATTATTTCTGTGTAAAAAAACTTCAGGTGAATTTTATCTTTTAAAGTGAATTTTTTAGTTTTTGGATTTTATGTAACAAGCATAAAAATTAAATACCTGCTTAAATGCTTGGTATTGGTTAATGCAAAATAGAATCCAGGTTACTGACTTAAACCTCACACATTTTCTCTGCTTTCTTTGAAAATCCCATTGAAATGACAAGAGTGCTGTACAAAAATGAATAGATCCAAGGGGGTAGTAAATTAAGAAGGAAAAAGGTGGGTTTACTTTGATGGCTACACCAGAATGAATCCACTGCAATTCTCCCGGACAAAGCTGCAGCAGCCCCGGGCTGTGGTGAGGCCCTGGGAGGGCACACCCGAGGGGCGAGTGAGGAAACCCGGGCTGTGGCGGCCCGGGGTGGGGGGGTGGGCTGACCCAGCCTCTGCTCTGCATTTCAGCTGCAACTTTTTCATGGTGAGGACTCATGTGTGGGTGCTATGCCTGAGGAAAAAGAGGTTTGAGGGGATATGAGTTGAGTCTTGATTTCTAAATCAAATCCTCAAGAAAAAAAAAACAGCCAGTGCCACCAAGAGGCCCACTGTTGAGATGCGTTTGAATTATCGCCTCCAAACATGGGTGCCACATCATTACTGGCCAGTCTCGCACTGGGAAGGCTGGCATACTCTTCCCATTAAAAACAGTGATGAAAAGGAAGACAGAGCTACTATTCTTCCGAATGTTTTTTCTATTGAGTACAAGGAAATCTGCATTAAAGTATATTTTGCCACTAATGAACAATTCTCTCTCTTAAGCAATTTGTTCAAAGTGAATCTATATGAGGGAAAACAACACTTATTTTGAGAACCCTAGTTTAAGCCCCATATTTTGGCTATGCAATTGATCTGTAGGGTAAGATGCAAAATGGGAATTTTATTGGCAGCTCTTTGGATTTTACACAATAATTTTCTTAAACCATTTTATTAAGTATAAAATATATACTAGCAGGTGAAAGATTATGATAGATTAAAAATAAGACATTTTCTGAAGGGAAGTGAAGGATCCCAGGGAATTAAATGATGTTGATCAAAACTCTAAATTGACTTCAAACAATATCACCTCACTGTTCACTTAAAGGAAGATAGAGGGGGTGGGGTGGGATGGAGGCCCCACTGTTTAGTGCTTATAGATATGACTTTTCTATATTGCTCTTATTCTCAGTTTAGGATTCTATATTACCAGGACCAGAGTACAGAAGGGGGGCACAGACATATAAAGAGGATACGACCACTTTAAGTTTTATTTCTGGCATGAGAGAAACATACCAGACAACTATTAAGGCCAAGCTAAAGATGCTGTAGCTATCCAAAAATGGTACACTACACACAACACAAAGACAATTTATAAAACTGTATTGCCTTGGCCACATGACTCAGTTCTTTGGAGTGCTGTTCCATGCACTAAACGGTTGCTGGCTCGATTCCTGATCAGGGCGCATGCCTATGTTGCGGGTCTGGTCCCGGTTGGGGCGTGTATGGAAGGCAGCCTATTCAGGAGTGTCCAAACTTTTGGTGTCTCTGGGACACAGCAGATGAAGAAGAGTTGTCTTGGGCCACACATTAAATGCAGAAACACTAAGATAAACTGATGAGCAAAAAAAAGCTTTTAAGTACATTTATGATTTTGTGGTGGGCAGCATTCATAGCCATCTTGGGCCACATGCGGCTTGTGGGCCGTGGCTGGACACCCCTGTGAGATGTTTGTCTTTCACATTGATGTTCCCCTTTCTCTCTTCTCTCTGCTCTCCCCACTCTCAAAATCAATGGGAATGTGTCCTCGAGTGAAGATTAAAAATAAAAAAAAATTTTAAAGATTATTTCAAATTAGAATGCAAGACTGATTACAAAGAAATTATAATGGAAAACTTAATGTACCTCTTTCAGAATCTGATATCTAGTAAACATATAGGTAAGGATACAAAGAATTTGAGTAACATAATAAAAACTTTAATTTAATAAATATGTATGGAACTTTTTCCTTAATAATAACAAATGTACTATTTTCCATGCCCATGAAATATACCTAAATTAGCCACACACTTAATCATAAAGAAAATATTATATCTAAAAAATAGAATTATTAGCTAACTTCTCAAAAGAAACCTTGCAGGCAAGAAGGGGCTGGAAAGAAGTATTCGAAGTCACGAAAGGCAAGGACCTACAAACAAAATTACTCTATTCAGCAAAGCTACCCTTTAGAATGGAAAGGCAAAAAGAATACTTCCCAGGTAATGTCAAATTAAAGGAGTTCATTATCACCAAACCCTTATTTTATGAAATGTTAAAGGGACTTATCTAAGAAAAAGAAGATCAAAAATACAAACAGTAAAATGACAAGAAACTTACAACTATCAACAACTGAACCTAAAAAAAAAACCAAAAACAAACTAAGAAAACAACTAAAACAGGAATGGGATCATAGAAATGGAGATCACATTCTAATTTGAAATAATGGAGGGTTACCAGTGGGGAGGGAGAGGAGAAGGAAGGAAAAGGTACAGGGAACAAGAAACCTAAATGGAAGGTACAAAATAGACAGGGGGAGGCTAAGAATGGTATAGGAAATGGAGAAGCCAAAGAACTTATATGTATATACAACCCATGGACATGAGCTAAGGAGGGGAGGGATGTGAGTGGGAGGGGAAAAATGGGACAACTGGTATAGCATAATCAATAACATATTTCAAAAAAAGTAAAATTATTATAAGTTATCTTCTCATAATTTGATAAATTAGAAATAATCAATAAAAGGTGATAAAATTTGTAATCATTTGGTGAACTAAGAAACTCCCTTAAAATTATCATAAAGAAATCAAAACTGAATCTTCTTAACTATAATCATTGGATCAAGCAAGGATCATCAATGGATACTGAACACAGTGGGGAGAAGATTGTTGGAACCTGGATGCTCACGTGGTGTTCAAACACTGCCCCACAGGTTAAAGACTAATTACAAAGGAAAAACTACCCCATTGCACTGAAGATTACCACTGTAACTGTATGAACAAACTCAGCATCACCAATAGTGGGAAAACCTGACATTATGTGCCCGATAATATGAAATATACATTACTAAGGATAAGTGAATATTCTTGGCAAAAATGTCCAACCAGAATTTCAAGCCTTGACCTAATTTCCAGTTTACAGGAAATACAGCAGAGAGAACAATATACAAGTTGGTACTATAAGGAAAGAAACAAGTCCTGAATGTAGAACAGTGCACAAAACAACTGACCTGGTTTCTTCCAAAAATTAATGTCATGTGGGAAACAGGAAGGAGAAGCTGATTTAGAGATTTTTTAACCAATTTATCAAATGCAATACATAACCTTGATTGAGTCTCGAATTTAAAAGCATTAATATAATTTTTGAAATAATTGTGAAAATCTGAATATGTACAGATAAAACTATTAAGTGTTTTTAATATTTTAGGCACATTACTGGTATTTTGGTTAAGAAAATATTCTTATTCTTCAAAGCTGCATGCTTCAAGATTTAGATAAGAAGTATATGTCTGTTCTTACATTTAAATGATTCAGTAAAAAATGAGGAAATAAAAACTCATATATTTACCATATGTAATAATATGCAGATGGAGAAAAAGGTGAGGAAACAAAATGGGTAAATTATTAACAGTGGGTAAAACTAGGTGAAGGGTATGTGGAAATTCATTTTACTATTAGGTTGAACCATATGAAATTGCCAATACTTGACCATTTTTGAGCTACGAAATGACAATTTTACACTCAAATATGCAAGTTACCATAGGAAACACTTGAGAGGTGATTAAAAACTTGCCATTAAAATGATTCTAGGATCCAGGTGGTGTTTACAGCTGACTTCTAACTAGCCTTTATAGACTTGGTCATTTCTACGCTATGCTATTTCAGATCATACAACATTAGAAAAGTCTTTTCTTCGTATTGTGAATATAGCATAGCCTTTCCCAGTTAGTACAGCCCCCTTCTCCCAAGAAAACAAGAAAACTATAGGCCAATCTCAGTTATTATTATTGATATACAATTACAGAAAAAATAGCTACCCTGAGAATATAGAGATAATTCAACATCAGGATATCTATCAATATATTTCATCACACCAATAAAGTAGAGGAAAAAACTATGTGATTACTTCAACACATGCTGGAAATGTTATTAAAATTCATTTGATATTTCTAATAAAAGCTGTGAGTAAAGTGAGGTTATTTAATGAGTGCATGGTACTGCTCAAAGGATTTTAACATGTATTTTCTCACTTAATCTTCACACACTTTATCCTCAAAGATCCATATTATTATCATATTTTACTCTGTAGAGTGAATGTCTAGGAGAGAGAATGCTGAGCAATACAGTAAGTGTATGTTTAATTTTATAAGAAACTGCTGCAGGAATTTGCAGATTGGCCATACCATTTTGCATTTCCACCAGCAAGGTATCGTCTCCAAGTTTGTAGCTTATATTTTCAGTCTTTTATCTTTTGCAACACAAAATTTTTAATTTTGCTGAAGTCCAATATATCATTTTTTATGGATAATGCTTTTGCTTAAGAACCCTTTGCCTAATTTGAGGTCATGAAGATTTTGCTCTTCATTTTTGCTGGGAAGTTTTATATTATACATTTTGATCTGTGATCCAACTGGCATTAATTTTTGTATGAAGTCTGTGGTTTAAGTCAAAGTTCATTGTTTGGTCTATGGATATTGTGTTAGGTTTCCATTGCTGTGTAACACATTACTACAGTCTTAGAGACTTACAAGAACACTTATTAGCTCACAGTTCTGTAGGTCAGATGTCCAGCACAGTGTGACTGATCTTTTGCTTAGGGTATCAAAACACTGAAATCTAAGTATGGTTGGGCTGAGCTCTTGTCTGGAGGCTCTGGGGGGAAATCTGCCCTCAAGTTCATTCTTGTTGTGGGCAGAATTCTGTTTCTGGTGGTTGTAGGCCTACTGCCCCTTTCTCTTTGTCAGCTGTCAGCCAAGGATGGTGTCAGGAGGCAGACACTGCTGGCATTCTTTGCTGCATGGCTGCCTCCATCTTCGAGAAGCAAGGGTGCATCAAACCCTTATGTTTTGAATCTCTGAATCCCTCTTCTATGACCATCCAGAGAAAACGCTCCACTTATTAAAAAAGCTCATGTCAGCATGTCCAGAAAAATCTCCCTTTTTTAAGTCAGCTGTGCCATATAATGTAACCTAAGCATGGGGGTAAAATTTGGAATATTTATAATCACAAGGATTAGGCAGGGTATGTATGCCAGGTTGAGAAAGGGCAGAAAATGTTGGGAAGAATTTTAGAATTCTGCCCACCACAACAAGATATTCAATTGTTTCAGTACCAAATGTGGAAAATAGTATCCTAATTCTATTAAATTGCCTTAGCATCTTTGTTAAAGTCAATAAGCCATGTATGTGTGGATCTATTCCTGGACTCTCTTCTGTTCAATTGGTCTATGTGTCTATCCCTTCAAAGATAACATATTTCTTGATATGGCAGTTCTGTAGTAAATCTTAAAATTAAGCAATGTGAGTTCTATAATTTAATTCTTCTTCTTAAAATCTGATTTAGTTATTCTGGTCCCTTTTTATTTCTTTCTAAATTTAAAATGAGTCTGTCTCTTCAAAGTGTCCAGCTAGAATTTTGATTAGAATCACATTAACTTCATGGACCTGTTTATGGACAATTGAATCTTAACTACATAGAGTCTTTCAACCCATGAACACAATATTTCTCTCCATTTATTTAGGTCTTTCTTGATTTCTTTTTATTGGCATTTGGTAGTTTTCAATACACAGATCCTGAATTTGCTTATTATATACACTTATATGTTTAAATTTTTTTGAGTATTACTACTATTTTAAAAATTTTTCTGTTTCTGGTTGTTCATGATGTGCACTGGCTTTTGAGGGTTGACCTTGTATCCTAGATCCTAATTAGAGTCACTTATTTTCAGAAGAATTGTTGTATATTACTTGGTCCTATATATAAAATTATATTGTTTACAAATTAAGAAGCTGTATTCTTTTTTTTTCCAATCTGTATAAATCTTACTGATTTGTCCTGCCTTACTGCACTGGCTAGAACTACCAGTACAATGTTGAATACAACTGGGGATTCTTGTCCTCTTCCTGTTATTAGGAAGAAAGCATTCAGTCTTTTATTATTAAATATAATGTTCGCTTTGGTTTTTGTAGATATACGTCATTAGTTTAAGAATGTTTCCTTCTACTTTCAAGTTTGCTAAGAGAAAGTTGCTTTGTGTCAGATGCTTTTCCTGTTTCAAATGGTATGATCATGTTTTTCTTTTACCTATTAATATGACAGATTTCACTGATTGGTATTTCAATATTGGACTGGTCTTGTGTTCTTGGGATCAATCACACATAGTTGTGGTGTGTAGTCTTTTTATGCATTACTGGATTTATTTGGCTAATATTTTGTTGAGGATCTTTGCAGCTATGCTCATGCAAGATATTGGTTTGTAGCTTTACTTTGTTATGAAGTTGTTTTCTGGTTTTGATATTTGGGTAATTCTGGCTTCTTAAAATGAGTTGGAAAATTTTCCTTTTCTATTGTTTGGAAAAGATTGTTTATAATTAGTGTTATATCTATTTTTCAGAGAATAACTTGCCAGTGAAACCCTCTGGACTTATAGTTTAGTTTTTTTGGAAACTTTTAATGTATGAATTCTATGAATTCATAGAATTTCTATGAATTCTGCTATGAATTTCTATGAATTCACTATGAATTTTTATGAATTCTACTTCTTTAGTAAATATAGGATGATTCAGTTTATTTCTTCTTGAAAGGCTTTTGGCAGTTTGTCAAGGATTGTTACATATCTTCCATTTTGTTGAACTCATGTGTGTGGAGTGGCTCATAGTATTACCTAATTTCCCTTTTAATGTCCCTATGGTCTGTCATGATATTTCCCTTTCATTTTTTAAAAGATTTTAAAAATTCTCACCCAAGGACATACTTACTAATTTTAGAGAGAGGAGAAGGTAGGGAGAGAGGGGGAAACTAACATTACTGTGAGAGACACACATTAGCTTCCTCTGGTACAAACCTCCACTGGGGAACAAACCACAGCCTGGGTAGGTGACCTGACTGGGAATCAAGCCAGTGACCTTTCAGTTTACTGCATGACATTTTGGCCAACTGAGCCACACTTCCATTTTTGATATTGGTGATTTGGATCTTTCTTTCTCCTTTGGTTAGTTAGTCTGGCTAGAAATTTACCAATTTTACTGATTTTTCAAATAACCAGATTTTGGTTATTGACTTTTTTCTATTGTTCTGTGAATATCAGTTCCATTGATTTCCATTCAAATCTTTTACTGTCCTTCTTTTTGCTAACTTTGAATTTAGTTTACCTTCATAATCTTCGAATCTTGAAAGACTAGATTGTCAATTTGGGAATTTACTTATCTTCTAATAGAAGCATGTAGTGCTACAAATGTGTTCCTGAGCACTGCTTTAGCTGCATCCCACAAAATTTTTATGTGTTTATATTTTCATTTCCTTTACTTCAAAAAATTTTTTTAATTTCCCTTGAGTTTTTAATCTTTCAACCATGGATTGTATAGAATTGTATTGCTTAATTTCCGTGTATTTGGAGATTTTTCCAGTTGTTTTTTTATGTTGTTAATTTCTAATTTAATTCCATTATGGTCATAGATCACATGTAGGATTTCAATTCTCTTAAATTTATAAGGTTTGTTTTATGATCTGGGATACTGTGTATTTTTTGTGTCTGTGGACTTGAAAAGAATGTGTATTATGCTACTGTTGGTTAGAGTGTTCTATAAATGTCAGTTGATTAATGGCATTGTTCAGTTCTTGTGTACTCTTGCTGGTTTTCAGTCTACTTGTTATACTGCTTACTTAGGAAGGATTACTGCAATTTCCAGCTTTAGGTGTGGATGTGTCTATTTCCTCTTTGTTTTACAAATTTTTGCTTAATGTATTTTAAGTCTTTATTGCTATATTCACACACATCTTATATAGCCATGACTTTTTTGTAAATTGACCCTATTATCATTATGCAATGTCCTATTAATCCCTGTGAAATTTTCTTGCTCTGAAGACTATTTGGTCTGATATTAATATGGCCCCTCCTGCTTCGGTTTAGTTTTCATGGTACATTTTTTTAATTCTTTATATTTTACCTACTTATATTGTTATATTTAAAGTGCATTTCCTTTTTTAAAAATTTTATTTGTTTATTTTTAGAGAGAGGGGAAGGGAGGGAGAAAGAGAGGGAGAGAAACATCAGTGTGCAGTTGTCTCTTACATGTCCCCTACTGGGGACCTGGCCCATAACCCAGGCATGTGCCCTGATTGGGAATCAAACCTGTGACCCTTTGGTTCATAGCATGGGACTCAATCACTGTGTCACACCTGCCAGGACTAAAATGTATTGCTTAGAGACAGCATATTAGTATACAGTCGAGTCTTGTTTTTATCCATTTTGACAATCTTTCTTTTAATCAATGTCCTTATGCCATTTGGATTTAATATAATTATTGATATAATTGATATATTGGGATTCAGATCTACCATTATATTACTTGTTTTCTGTTTGTTTCTCCCTCTTTTTCTTCTCATCCCTTCCTTGGGGTTATTTTTATTTGTTTTGTATTCCTTATCATCCATTGGACTTTTGACTACTACTTCTTATTGTTCAGAGTTTTTCAGGGCTTGATCTAGAAATTATAACATAAGTTCTTAATTTTATATAGCCTACTTTGAACTAATATTTTATCACTCAGGAGGAATTTGGAAAACTTACCACCTCAGGTCCATTCACCCACTCACCATGAGTAAAAGCTTTTCTTTCAACAATCATATGTACTTAAAAGATTTTAAGGGAAAACATAGTTTATTATAGTAAACAGATATTTAGCATTTCTGTGTCTCTTCCTTCATTCCTATCATTCAAAGTTCCCCTCTATTATAATTTCTCTTACATCTGAAGAAATTTATTTTATTTTTAAAAAAGCAAGTCTGCTGGTGAAAAATTCCATACTCACTTTTGTACAAATTGCATAATTTCCCATTATCCATTATCAAGTTTCCTGACTTTTTCAAGTGTCATACTTTATTTTGTTGTTGATACAGTCCAGTGAATGTTTTATTTTGGTTATTGCATTTTCAGTTCTAAAACTTCTGTTTATGTATTTTTTGTAGATTCTGTTTCCCTACCTATATATTTTTCCATTTTTCCATTTGTTTATATTGCATTTACCTAATTCCAACATCTGTGTCATTTGGGGGTTATATCTGTTGATTGAGTTTTCCTTTGTGAGATACTAAGGTTTTTCAGGTTTTCATATGCTGGGTAATTTTGGATTTATCCTGAAAATTTTGAAAATTGTGTTAAATGACTCTAAAGCTACATACATATGTGTTAAGTGAAATGAATTCCCCTATGAAGAGTGTCAATATTTTGTTTCATCCGGCAATCAACCACATTATGCCCATGATGCTGTCTTTGCCTGTGGTTCTAATATCAGTTCAGTTTCAAAGTCTTTGCAGTACTATTCAGATCTGTCCCACATGTTGGTCATCCATTGTTCAACCTGGGACTTGAGTGTTGCTCTGCCTTGTTGTTTATTTCTCAAAGTTTTTGGCATGCAATTTAGGGTTGGATGCATGCAGACCCAACTTGGGGTGAGCCCAGAAGTTTATATACAACTTTACTGAGTTACTTTCTTATACTTCCTCCACTGAACAATCTTCTCCATATTTTTTATCTTTACCAAAACCTGAGGCTTTAGCTTAGTTTTCCTAAACTGCTACGTTTCCAATAATTTCTCCATTATATGGTGCTGGCTTCCAAGGTCAAGTAGTGAGAGGATTAAGAGAGAAAAAAGACAATGGGAATTATTCCTAAGGTCTCAGAGACCTCAGTACCTCTGGTTGGAATTTCAGGGGTCTGCTCAGCTATTATTGCTATCATCATAGTGCTGTCTCAGGATTGTCCAATATTGTGATAGAAAGAATGAATTAAACAACAAAAACAAACACAGGGCATCTTCCTATTCTTCTAACCTACAGGGGTCCCCTTTCCTGTTCCTGGTGTCAAATGCAGAGACTTTATCTTGCAATTTTTTTCTGTCTTCTTTGCTGCATAATTCTAATCTTTGAACTGCCTTTGAGCCCAGGTCAAAAGACTACAGAGAGGTAAAAGATGAAAAATTCACTACTGGTTTGATAGTGCTCTGTATGCTGATTTCCTTCTCAAACCTGTCTGCTACCATTTATTTTTAAGAGTCCTTAGAAAAGTGGTACATGCATTCTGTCCAGGGCTTTTAGTTACAGTCAGTAGGAAAGACATGGGAGAGTAAATATGCTTATTCCATCCTGACCAGAAATGGACTCTCCCCACAGCCTTTTGAATAACAAGTTCTATCCTTTACATTTAGGATAACTGTTCTCACATTCATTTATTAGGTCAAGCAGTTTTTGGGTGGAGTCTATAGAATTTTCTATGTACACTATCATGTCATCTGCAAACAATGACAGTTTTATTTCCTCCTTTATGATTTGGATGCCTTTTATTTCCTTTTCTTGTTTGATTGCTGTGGCTAGGACCTCAAATACTATACCAAATAGAAGTGGTAAAAGTGGACAACCTTTTCTTATTCCTGATCTTACTGGGAAGCTTTTAGTTTTTGCTCATTGAGCGTGATGTTGGCTGTAGGTGTCTCATATATGACCTTTATTATGTTGAGGAATGCTCCCTGTATTTCCACTTTGCTGAGTGTTTTTATCATAAATGGGTGCTATACCTTATCAAATGCTTTTTCTGCATCTATTGATATGATCATGTGTTTTTTGTGTTTGATTTTGTTTATGTGGTGTATCACATTTACTGATTTGCAAAAACATATTTGCCAATGATACCTCAGACAAGGGTTTAATCTCCAAAATATATAAAGAACTTACACAACTCCACTCTAAGAAGACAAGCAACCCAATTACAAAATGGGCAAAAGACTTGAACAGACACTTCTCCAAGAAAGGATCCAGAGGATCCAGAGACACATGAAAAGATGCTCAATATCACTAACTATCAGAGAGATGCAAATTAAAACCACAATGAGATACCACTTTACACCAGTCAGAATGGCTATCATAAACAAAGGTGCAAACAACAAGTGTTGGAGAGGTTGTGGAGAAAAGGGGACCCTAATTCACTGTTGGTGGGATTGCAGACTGGTGCAACCATTATGAAAAATTGTACTGGTACAACAGTATGGGATTTTCTAAGAAAAGTACAAATGGATTTGCTTTTTAAGTGGAATTAAAAATTCCACTGCTAGGATTATATCCTAGGAATCCTGAAACACCAATCCAAAAGAACCTATGCACCCCAATGTTCATAGCAGCACAATTTACAATAGTCAAGTGCTAGAAGCAACCTAGGTGCCAATCAGTAAATGAATGGATAAACAAAAACTATGGTACATTTACAAAATGGAATTCTATGCAGCAGAAAAAAAAAGGAGGAGCTCCTATGCTTTGCAACAGCATGGACGGAACTGGAAAGCATTATGCTAAATGAAATAAGCCAGGTGGTAAAAGACAAATACCACATGATTTCACCTTTAACAGGAACCTAAATAACAAAACAATCAAACAAGCAAAATATAACCAAAGACACTGAAATAGAGAACAGGCTGACAGTGCCCAGAGGGGAGAGGGGAGGGAATTTCAGGGGAAAAGGGGAAGGGTTTACAGGGACAAGTATAAAAGACACATGGACAAAAACTAGGGTGGGATGGAAATGGGAGGGAGGGGGGAAGGTTGGGTGGGTGGACTGAGATGGGAGTAAAAGACAGAAAACTGTACTTGAACAACAATTAAAATAAAATTAAAAAAATAAAATAACTGTTTTCAACATCAAAAGTACAACTAAACCAGTTGTACTAAGTACTAAGTACAGAACAACCATCATTCAAAACCACCTGAAACCTAGCTGAATGGAAGTCTCACAATAAGAGATTTAAAGAAGAAGCCACATTGAGATTGGTAGGAGGAGCCAAGATATAGAATGGGCTGTTCCCACACTCATGTGGTCAATTGGATAAAATCAGGAGGGATATTTCAGCTGCGGAGAACTCCCAGAGGATCATGGGGTTCCCAGCTCCAGACCAAGCCCAACATCAGCCCAGGGTTCCAGTGCCAGGAAGAGAAGTCCCCATAACATCTGGCTATAAAAACTGGCAGGTATTGTGACTGAGTGAATCAGAGGGCTTATGAAGTCCTAGGAAGTTTCTTTTAAGGAGCCTATAAATGGGCTTACTCTGATTCACTTCTTCTGAGCTTCAACATTGGGACAGCAGCTTAAAAGGCACCAGAGAGGAACTGCATTGTCCAGCATCAGGGTGAGAGCTGAAGGGACAGCTTTCTTCCAGCCAGAAGTACTGGGAGAGGCCCCTGTTCCTTTGCTGAGCTCTTCCTCAACAAAGTTAGTAGGCAGCTATCATATTTGAGTCTCCAACAGCCTGGCTCACACCCTTCACCCCACCCTGGTGATTCCTTGAGACCCTGCCCCCCTCAACTTGCAGGCCCATCCAAACTATTTCCGATGGCTTTTCCATATGAAATGACATTATTGGGTCATGCTTCAGACTTTTCTAAAATCTCTTAAACAAGTATCATCTGACTTCTGTATGCCCTGTACACAGTAAGTGAACTCAGACTTGGCACTAGCAGCAGCCAGTGTTGGTTTGCAGCTTGGCTTCTGCAGATTGCTTAGTAGCTCATGCTGGGTAGCCCCAAGAAGAACATAGGCAGTATATGACCTTAGTCTGCACCTCCCAAGAGGCCCCAGAGCCAATGCACCTGGTGGACAGCTTCAGACCATGTCAAAGCACTACCAAATTACCTCTGCAAGGGACACACTCAAGGGGTGGACTCAGTGGGCCCCAGAATTCTGATGAAATAAGTCCTGCTCTGTGAGGTTGGTCCCTGTACAGCTCATCTGTATGGCAGTCAGTGATTGCAGCCAGTCCTTACAGCTGATCGACTTAGAGGTTAATCTCTCCCATTGATGTGCCAATAGGAATCAAGGCTCAACTGCAACAGGAAAGTGTACAAAGACTACAAGTGGGAGGTGCATCTGGAGTGCCCAGCTTGGCTGATTGAGGAGGCAGTGTCACTGGGCCCTCCAGGACATCTCTGGTAGAGTATGTCCAGAGTCTTAGTAAGACTACTCTACCAAGTCTGGGAGATGCAGCAGCTCTATCTAATGCATAAAAGCAAATATAGATAGCCTGCCAAAATGAGAGGACAAAGAAACATGTCCCAAATGAAAGAATAGAATTTCAGAAAAAATGACTAAACACAATGGAGATAAGCAATCTATGAAATACAGAATTCAAAACACTGGTTATAATGATGCTCAATTAAAATGCCAAAAGTTAAAGACAAAGAGATAATCTGAAAAGTAGCGAAAGGAAGGGAGCTCCCATAAGACTGTCAATTGAGTTCTCAAATTTTGCAGGTCAGAAGGGATTGGTGAGAAATAGTCAAAGTGATGAAAAGCAAGGATTTACAACCAAGATTACTCTACTAAGGAAAACTATCATTTAGAATAAAAGGGCTGATAAGAGTTTTCCAGATAAGAAAAACAAAGGAGTTCAGCACCACCAAACCAGTATTACATGAAATGTTAAAGGGTTTTCTTTAAGAGGCATAAAAATATATAAACAATTAAATGACAATTAATACATATTTATCAGCGATTGAACCTAAGATACAAAATAAATGAACAAGCAGAACAGAAAGAGACTTATAGGTATAGAAAACATTTTGATGGTTGTCAGATAAGAAGGGGGTTGGCAGAATGAGTGGAAAAGATGAAGGGATTAAGACTGTACAGATTGGTAGTTACAGAACAGTCACAAGGATGTAAAGTATAGCATAGTCAGTAATATTGTAATAACCATGTATTGTGTCTGACGGGTATGACATTTATTGGGATGATCACTTAATAAGTTATGCAATGTCTAATCACTGGAGTGTATACTTGAATTAATGTAATATTGTATGTCAACTATAATTGAAAAAATGCTTTAAATAAAGAAAAAATAGAACAAGATCTGACTCAAAGGAGACATGTGGCTTTCTACTTGTCAGTCACATAGAAAGGCTTTAAATCCCCTGATAGTTCTTGCTGAGAGGTGTGAACCATTCCCTGCCCAGGGTGCACTCCTCCTGACTTGTTTCATAGTGTTGTTGGGGCCACTATAGGATTGGTAGTTAAAGCCTGGAGAAAATTCAGGGGTCTTTTTTCATATTGCTTGGGCTAACATCATATCATCTACAACTTGACAGATGAGATACAGTGAAGTAAAAAGGATTAATTCAGACAGAAATGTGGCAGTGGGCTTGAATTTAATTTTTTGGATAGAGAGGAATGGGATGCTGAACAATTTAAGAGCAACATGGAGGAACTCTGAGGATTCTGTGCAGGTTCTTAGAGGAGATAAGCTTATTTTCTTCAACAATGGTTCTTTCTGTCATCAGACCAAGACACAGGTTCTCAAACTTAAGCAGGACCCCAGGAGGACTTATCAGAACACATATCATGGAGCTTCACACTCAGAGTTTCTGAATCAGAATGTCTAGAATAAGGCCCAAGCAACTACATTTTTAGCAAATTCTCAGATGATGTTGATGATGCTGGTTAGAGGATCACACTGCACTTTGCTCATTCCAGCTTGAGAGTATTCACTCATGGGGTCAAATTTCTGCCATGCACAACATCTTTCAGTCGTTAGTAGAGTAGAATCTTACCTTCTGGTATGAAAAACATCAAAGTTATTTTAGCAAAATGCTTTGGCATCACTGTTTGTAGCCCTCTGAAGTGAGAAAACCAAAATTAAGATACTTTTATTGAGATAATTTGTTGTAAGTATGAGTACTGTATCCCATCTGGTAAATAGGTAAAGCCTTATTTTGAACTTATTTTGTTTAATCCACCTGTGTCGTGCAGTGTTTTCTATATAAACTGTATGTACCTGCCACAGATGTTAGTTTTGTCATAATAATACCCTTCTACACTAAAAAAAACAACATGAAACAACAAAACTGTAAAAAATAATAATAAAATAAAATTACTTTCAGACTTCATCTATTACTTAAAGATAAAATTATTTCTTAAATAAGCACCTATATTGGATAATACTTTATGATAACAGGCTAATAAATGCTCTTCAAAAGAGCAGGATGTTCATTGTTTGGTAAACTTAATAAATGGATGAAGCTTATTGATATTGATATTCTCAAAAGCACATTGGAGAAGATAAATAAGAACATGGCTGGGGAAGGTAGTTGGCAGTTGTCAAGATAAAGACTATTATCTCTGGGACTGAAGATTCTGTACACAGAAAGAAAGCATATTAAAGAGTCTGATGGCACTGGAAGCAAACTTACAAGCTGCTAATACATAGTACTGATTATAAACCTAGGATACCTAGTAGGTTACTAGAATCATCCAATATCTCTAATAGAATATGTCAAAAAGATTGATTTGAACAACAAATATTTAAAGTTATGTAATGATTTTTAGAAAACAATCTATGGAAATTAGAACATCATTTTAAATGGGGGGCGGGGTCGGGAATATAAAGGATAAGCCTACATTTAAATGAGTAAATTGATTTTCTATGTTTTATGACAGAGGGCATTTCTCAGGCTTGTCAACTGATATGAATTGATGCAAAATATACAAACTGGTACAAAATCTATAGGAAATAATAAATTGATTTATATTGCTAAAATGATGCTAATTAAATATCAGAAAAGACTGTAAGCAGAGACTATATTAAGAAGGAACTAGAGACTTCTGCCAAGATGGAGGCGTAGGTGGAAACACTTTGCCTTCTCGCACAACCAAATCTAAAAATAACAAAGTTTTAGCAACAACAAATGCAGCTAAACCACAGAAAATCGAACAATACGGAGTCCAACAACAACAAACCACTCAGCTAGAGTGGTAAGAGAGGCAGAGCCAGCAGCGGAGTGGGTTGGGCAAAAAAGATCCCCTGACCCAGGCAGCCAAGGGTGAATCCCAGGTGTGGGGTAGTGACAGGCGGACCCAGTGAAGGCACAAGGCAGCTGGCTGACCATGTCACACATTTGCGTGCAGATAAACCAGTAAAGGAGAGAGCAGTGAGACAGACCAGGCAGGCCCCAGCGGTGGGAAAGGACCAGAGGGGACCGCTGTTGCTCCCTCTCTGACCCCGCCCCTACATACAGTGTCACAAACCAGCAACCTGGGTAGCCCTGCCCTGGTGAACAACTAAGGCTCCTCTCCTTGTACCTAACAGGCGGAAACAGGCCAAAACATGGCTCAAGAAAAACTCAGAGCCCCAGAGCCCATAAATCTAAGTGAACAAGAAACTGCCAACCTGTCAGAGGCACAGTTCAAAACACTGGTGATCAGGATGCTCACAGAACTGGTTGATTTTAATCACAAATTAGAGGAACATATGAAGGCTAAACTAAGTGAAATGAAGGGAATTTCACAGGAAAGCAATAGTGATGGAAAGAAAACTGGGACTCAAATCAAAGGAGTGGACCAGAAGGAAGAAAAAAATGACCAAACAGAAAAATATGAAGAAACAAGAATTCAAAAAAATGAGGAGAGGCTAAAGAACCCCCAGGACATCTTTAAACACTCCAACACCTAAATTATAGGGGTACCAGAAGGGGAAGAGGAACATCCATGAGTGGAAACCTTATTTGAACAAATAATAAAGAGGAACTTCCCCATTCTGGCAAAGGAAATAGACTTCCAGGAAGTCCAGGAAGCTCAGAGTCCCAAAGAAGTTGAACCCAAGGAGGAACACACCAAGGCACAGCATAATTATATTAGCCAAGATTAAAATAAAGGCAAGAATCCTAGAAGCAGCAAGAGCTAAGGGGACAGTCACCTACAAAGGAGTTCCCATCAGACTGTCAGCAGATTTCTCAAAAGAGACCTTACAGGCAAGAAGGGGCTGGGAAAGAAGTATTCCAAGTCATGAAATCCAAAGACCTCCATCCAAGATTGCTCTATCTAGCAAAGCTTTCATTTAGAATGGAAGGACAGATAAAGTGCTTCTCAGATAAGATCAAGTTCAAGGAGTTCATCATCGCCAAGCCATTATTATTTAAAACGTTAAAGGGACTTATCTAAGAAAAAGAACATAAAAAAGATAACAGTGAAAGGATAGCAAACTCACAGTTATTCACAACCACACCTAAAACAAAAGCAAACTAAGAGGGCAGCTAGATCAGGAGCGGAAACATAAAAATGAAGATCACATGAAGGGTTAGCAACAGGGGAGTAGGAGAAGGAGAAGGGGGGAGAAGGTACAGAAAATAAGTAGCATAGATGATAGGCAGAAAATAGATAGGGGGAGGGTAAGAATAGTAGGGGAAATATAGGATCTAAAGAACTTGAGACACGTGGTCATAAACTAAAGGGGGGGAATGGTGGGGGAGGGGGTGTGCACGGTGGAGGGGATTGAAGGCGGGGAATAGAACAACTGTAATGGCATAATCAATAAAAATATTTTTTTTAAAAAAAGAAGGAACTAGAAGCAAGTTCTAGAAAGAATCTCTCTGAGCTGTTGGATAAATATTATGCTTTTTTTCATTTCTCCTTAAGAAGTTTATACTTTCAAATTCAGAAATAGGAACTAGCTATAAAATTGATGAATTTAGTTATTACATAAAATAAACTAATTTCCCCAAAGACCAGTATTTCTTTCTACTTCTCACGTAAGCCATGCTTTCACAAATACGGTTAATTAATAACACTTTATATGTACGTATTTGTGTGTATAAATAGACAATAAAAGAGCATTTGGATGAGAAAAGGCTCATGGTTAGTCATCTGGGTATCGTTATAGCAACATTTGCTGCACACTTACTGTGTACCCTAAACTCTTTATACGTGCAACGCAATCCTTATGACAATCAAAATAGGTAGTTATCATTGTTTCAATTTTACAAACAAGAAAATTGAGGCATAGAGACATTGAATTTATTGCTCAAGTTCCTACAGCTGGTAAGATAGCAAGGAGGGCTGGGATTCACACCATCTACCTCCAAAGTGTGTATTCTGATTCGCTGTGTTAATAACCAATGAAGCAAGTTATTAAACATTCATGAAACTGGATACAAGGAGGAAAAGCAAAGGCAACACAGCTAGATACTGAGGAACTTAATTATATGTATTCCTCCATTATAGTAAATTAGATCTGCCTCACATCTTAGTAATAAACAAATTCTGTAAGTAGGTATATTTAACTCTGCTGCTGTTTAAGATTTAAATATATTCCTAAGGACAGTTCCCTGTTTACCTTTGTGTGCATTTTTATCACAGCTCTTATTAAAAACTTTGTAGCCAGTGGGTATAAATAATAAAGAAAGCATTCTATGATGGCATATAATGGGGATGAGTCATAAACCAGAGATGGAATTCGAATGTTCAACTAAAATAATGACAATGGAGACCATACACTCATGGAAAGTTGTTCGCTCTGCAATGGATATAGGCCAGTGTGTGTGATTTTGGGGTTTGTTTGATGTGTGAAAGAAGCCAACACCTGTCTGACTTAAGTTCCTGAATAGGTTGGGAGATGGGTGTGAGAATGACAACTTCCCATCATTCCAAATTCCTATTGAGGAAAACAAACTTGGCTGCTTTGGACTGTAGCTGCCTTGTTTACCTTGAACCATTCTTGGTCAAAGAGGAAAGGTACACCAGAAAATTTCTGTGCTGCCTGAACAAGTCAACCCAATCACTCACGATGGATGGTTTCCTGTGTTTGTTTTAACAGGACTGTATTAGTTCTAAAAGCAAAACTCTTTTTTCCTCAGAGGATTTGTTAATCAAGGTAGATTGCAGGAATCAGAGATAAACTCATTTCTCTAAAGCAACAGAACAGCTGGGTGCGCGTGCCCTGGGCTCATGCTGCCTGGGCTGGAGTTTGGCTCTGCAGCCCAAAAGTGTGTGTGACCCTGGGCCACATTCCCAAGCCTCACTCACCCTAGAAGGCAGCTACTATTATCATCCCCATTTTACGGGTTAGAGGCTGACTTATGGGAAAGTTATGTGCCTTACAATTCATATTTTAATATCTGGCACAAAATAAGTACTCAATAAAACCGGTTGTTACTGTTTGAGATATTAAAAGTCCAAATCTGGAGGCTGTGGAAGACAGCTTGCTGAAGGCATGTTCTGACGCCATCTGGAACACCAGTTCCGTCCTGCTGTGCTGAGTAAGGCTTGCAGACTGCGCTTTAGATGTTTTGCAGAGATGGGTCCAGCACGCCTATCTGGGGAGCCCAGGAAAGGTTTACACTGAGGCACGGGCTCCATTTTCGTGCATTTTGTTAGCACCATGTGTTGCCCTACACTAAACCAAGGATGGGGTCACCACCACAAATTAATTACCATTGACAGAGAGCTCTGCCCTACGGGTCTTTGCGGTTTATTTGTAAGCATGTGTAATCATTGCGTGATAATCCTGTTTACTGGCCTCTGTAGGGCAAAGCTTTTGTTTCCTGGCTAACACCAGAGCTCCTTCTTGGAGACTGGAAGCTGGGTTTTTCCCACCACTGGTATTGATGTATTCCACAGAAGGGAGGAAATCCAAGGTCCTGGTCAAGAAACCATTCTGCTTTCTTTGACATGCACACCTGCTGAGATAATACAGCAGGAGTCTAGTTTTTTTCTGTACAATTTTTAAAAACAAAGATCTGTAGTTTATTTCAAATGCTGCATTAAAATATTGTATTTTTGAAAAATAGAATAAAACAGCTTCAGGACAGAAGTTTGAATGTGCCTAAAACAAGACTTATTCAATGGACAAGTTGTTTCATATGGAAAAATCATTTTGAGTTTCTCTCAGCACAGGCTCATTGCTGTTTTAAAGTCATTTTCATCAATGTGCAACTCATATTAACACTATAACTTTTTACCTTCTCTAAAACATTGTATCTCCATTGTACTAGAGTAGTTTGTGACTAAGTGGCAAATTTTATAGGAATAAAAAACCTCAAATTTTTGGTAAACAACACAAATTTACATACCTAACAATTAAGTAGAAGAAAGAATTAAAATAATGAAGAAGGAAAGGCAATGTGAAGTGTATAAACCACACACTGTGGGACGGCACTTGAGCGCATTCAATTTTCCATTCATGTTTCTGCCCCTTGAGTTTCCACATTGTTAAAAATAACAAAGCTCCCATTTGCTTCTGTTCTAGTATTGTATGGAAAGAGTCTGATATGAAAGTTAGTTAATGAAGCATTTTTCTGTAAATAAGGAAGGCTTTGTTAAATACAATGTAAAAATGTAGACAACTTTCACTTAAACAACTATCATGGAATTGAGAATTTCCTTGACATTGTTCTAAACCATGACAGAGAAGTAGAGCGCATGCTGGTATCACTATAACATGGTTGAGCCAAATTTATGTTCATTTGCATACATGCTAACTTATAGTCCTGTTCCTTTACATTGTATCATGTTCTACGTCCTTCCCATTAATCAATGCACAGTGACACTTTCTCCTCAAGATAGCCTGTGCCTTTCTCTAGTACAGGTGCTAAGGAGTTTAAACTGAAGACTCAGCTGTGCCTGGCTCTAGGCAGCCCTAGTAAAATCTGGCTGTGTTTAATATTAGCCCCATTCCCACTTGGGGTTAGGAAGTTCTCAAAGTGTGGTCCTGGAAGCAGCAGCATCAGCATTGCCTAGAATGTGGTAGAAGTGCACATTCTTAGGCCCTGACCCAGACTACTTGCATGCAGAGCCCAGTGGTCTGGGTTAATGAGCTCTCCAGTTGGATCTGGTTCACCTTGCTGCCTGTATCCAGTCTGCCTGGGCTACTTCCCTGGGTACTCTGGTATCTATAAACTTCATTTTCTTCCCCTGATTTCCTCATGACTGGGTCTCTGTTCTCTGACCAAGTCTCTGCCCTGATTTTAGATTAACACTCTAGTTCCCAGCAGAGATTTCCATATTGCCTACCAGACTAAAAGAGCCCTGTCAACTCCTTTCCCTAAACACCCCCACCTTTATTCCTCTCCCTTCCTGGCTGGTGGCCAAGCCTGGCACTGAATCAGTTGGGCCACTTGGAGCCAGTTCCCACTGGGGCATCTCCTTGACCTGGTGGCCTCAGGCTTTGCCTCTCTGCAGGCCATAATAACACTGGTTAAGCTGACCTCTAAACCCCTCACTTAGGGAGGCTGTTGTTGACATCAATATTCTTCCTTACTGTGCCCTGTTCTATAACCTGGATAATTGTTCTAACTTGCCTAAAGCCCCATTTCTATACTTCCTTCTCCCTGCTGAGCTGGTTATTAAGGGGCTGCATAAGCTATGACATCTATGCAAAGTGAATGGATGCCTTCAGAAATCACTATAAGAGAACTGTAAGGTAAACATTTTAGGATAAAACATGTTACTGTTTGGGGGACCTCTTCAGGATCATGAAATACAACAGTAAAAATGCTGTTATTATATTATATTACTTTAACAAAATGTTGACATCACCATTTTATTTTGTAAATATTCTAATTTATCTGATAGGGCACTTGATACTTTTATCTTGTGGGGATTGGTATTCTCTACCTTTTGTTTTCCAAGCCCTACTTTTTCCATGAATTAATCCACCTACTGAATTTTATTTTCCAGAAACCTGAACCCAGCACTATCTTACTGACAGTCCACAGGGGACCCAGTGCTAGAGTTTAATGCAGTATGTGTTTTCATCCATAAGAGCTTCTGGGTAGCCACCACTGTGAAGGAAATTACAGGTCACATTTTTCTGCCTAGAAAATGATTCAACAAGCATTTCCTAACACCCTCCATTCATCTTTTGTCAAAGTCTTTTGATGAGCTTAGTCAATGTTCACAATACATCAAGAGGTCCTTCTTTTTCTTGAATTTGGTTTAATGCTCAGACACTTGGCCTAGTTTAGGCAGTTTAGGCATAAGTTTTCTTATACTAACCTTCCTGCTTCTGCTTCCTATTTGTCAAATGGGTAGAAATGATCAGTAAATGCTTAACAAAAGAAAAATTACAGATGCAAGATGGGGGTGAAGTAGGAGGATCTCTCTTGAACCTCCTCCCAGAACCAAATTGGAAATAAAACTAAATAGGGAACAGTCATCTGGAATTACCAACCGAAGACTACCTGAAGTGGAGACTTTTAACCAAGGATGGGAAGAAACCACTTTATAAGACTGGTAGGAATGGTGGGGTCATGAAGTGGTCTGGCCAAGACAGGGCAGACTAAGGTAATGGAAGGATAGCATAGCTGTGGAAGCTTCTCCATGAGAGGAGTGAAGTCTTGACCCCATAATGGGATCTTCAGCCTGGAGGCCAGAGCTGAGATCAGCCACCCAGGTAGCATCCAGTGGTAAAAGGTGGCAGGGTTTCTGTCTGCTAGGGAGAGACAGAGCCTGCTAGAGAGCAAGCATTTTTTCTAAGGGGCCAAAACACAAGTGTTTTTCTCAGCCACTCACCGTCAGCTCCAGCAAAGGGAGGGTGGTAAAAACTAGAGGCCCCTGAGGAGAGTTTGCAGTGGAAAGCTGTGGGGAGAGAAGAAGGGGAGTGCATACCAGGATCCCTGTGTGAGGTCGTCCCTCAATATCATAGCAAACATTTTACTTGAAAAGAGCAAGCCCCTCCCAGGGGAATCAGCCTGGGGAAAAGAATTTACCCCACCCCCTGGGATATTGCTCATCCCACCTTCTGGACCCCTGCACACTCCACCTTGCATTTTAACCCCAGCTGCGGAGACAGCAGCATAGGCAGACTCAAGGGGTGACAAAGACTGGATTTGGGGTGTGGCAATGAGTAAATACCTATTAATAATAATCTTAAATGTAAATGGATTAAACACTCTAATCAAAAGACATAGTGTAGATAAATAGATAAGAAAACGTGACCACCCATATACATGCTGTCAAAAAGAGACCTACCTCAGAACAAAAGATTTACACAAGCTGAAAGTGAAGGAATGAAAAAATACACCATGCAAATAGAGATAAAAATGGGGTAGCAATACTTATATCTGATAAAATAAATTTTAAAATGAAGGCTATAACAAGAGGCAAAGAAGGTCACTACATAGTACTAAAAGGATGGACCCAACTAGAAAATATAACCATTGTAAACATATAATCATCCAACAAAGGAGCACCTAAATATATAAAGAAAATGTTGGTGGATTTTTAACATATAGTTTATTCATTATGCTATTATAGCTGTCCCATTCCCCCTTCACTCCCTTCCACCCTGCCTACCCTCTCCCACCAACATTCCCCCCTTTAGTTCATGTCCATGTGTCATACTTACAAGTTCTTTAGCTTCCACATTTCCCATACCATTCTTACCCTCCCCTGTCTGTCTATTTTCTACCTACCATCTATGATACCTATTCTGTACCTTTCCCCCCTCCCTCCTCCTCCCACTCCCCTGTTGCTAGCCCTTCATGTTATCACCATTTCTGTGGTTCTGTTCCTGTGTTATTGTTTGCTTAGTTTATTTTTGTTTTTGTTTTAGGTGTGGTTGTTAATTGTGAGTTTGCTGTCATTTTACTGTACATGCTTTTTTATTTTCTTTTTCTTAAATAAGTCCTTTTAACATTTCATGTAATAAGGGCTTGGTGGTGATGAACTCCTTGAACTTGACCTTATCTGAGAAGTGCTTTATCTGCCCTTCCATTCTAAATGAAAGTTTTGCTGGATAGAGCAATCTTGGTTGTAGGTCTTTGGATTTCATGACTTGGAATACTTCTTTCCAGCCCCTTCTTGCTTGTAAGGTCTCTTCTGAGAAATCCACTGATAGTCTGATGGGAACTCTTTTATAGGTAACTATCTCCTTATCCCTTGCTGCTTCCATGATTCTTGCCTTCATTTTTATCTTGGGTAATATAATTATGATGTGCCTTGGTGTGTTCCTCCTTGGGTCCAACTTCTTTGGGACTCTCTGAGCTTCCCGGATTTCCTGGAAGTCTATTTCCTTTGCCAGAATGGGGAAGTTCTTCTTTATTATTTGTTCAAATAAGGTTTCCACTCGTGGCTGTTCCTCTTCCTCTTCTGGTACCCCTGTAATTCTAATGTTGGAACATTTAAAGATGTCCTGGTAGTTCCTGAGCCTCTCCTTATTTTTTTGAATACTTGTTTCTTTATTCTCTTCTGTTTAGTTGTTTCTTTCTTCCTTCTGGTCCACTCTGGACCTTCTTGGTCTCTATTTACATGGTGTATTTTTCCATCCCTTCACTTTCAGCTTGTGTAAATCTTCTGTTCTGAGGTAGGTCTCTTTTTGACAGCATGTATATTGGTGGTCACGTTTTCTTATCTATTTAGAGTCCTATTGATTTGAGTCCCAGTTTCCTTCCCATCACTATTGGTTCCCTGTACATTTTCCTTTATTTTACTTAGTTTGTCTTAATTTATTCATCTAATTTGCAAACAAATTCAACCAATTCTGTGAGCATCCTGATCACCAGAGCTTTGAACTGTGCATCTGATAGGTTGGTTATCTCTTCATCGCTTAGTTGTATTTTTTCTGGTGCTTTGATCTGTTGTTTTATTTGGGCTATTTTTTTTGTCTTGATGCACCTGTTACATTTCTGTTACATAGTGAGGGGCGGAGCCTTAAGTGTTCACCAGGGCGAGGCAACTGACATGGCTGCATTGTGATACTGTATGTGGGGGAGGGGTCTGAGAGGCAACACTGCTGCTTGCTCCACTCAGCTGGCTTTCAGTCACTTCTCCCACTACCAACAAGTAAACTGAGCCCTTCTGGTGCTGATTACTATGTGGGTGGGCTTGTGTACATTCTAGGACCCTGTGGGTCTCTGCAATGAACTCTCCTGTGAGGCTGGGAGTCTCTCCTGGAATAGGAATCCCCCACAGGTGTTTTCAATCCATATTTTGAGGCTTTATGTCTCTGTGCTGAGACCCTGGGTTGTGCAGTCTGTCTCGCTCCCCAGTTTCAACTGGTTTACCTGCCCACGAGTATGGGACCTCCTGGTCCGCCAGCCACTTTGTGCCCCGCACCCATCCACAATCTGCCACCTGGCTGGGTCTGCCCACTGCCGCCTGTGTACCCGGTGGGGTCCACCAGCCACTATTTTGCCAGAAGTCCTCTCCACCCAGTTGCCTGACTCTGCCCTTCCTACCAGTCTGGATGAATGTTTCTTCTTTAACTTCTTGGTTATTGGACTTCCATATAGTTCAATTTTCTGTCAGTACTGGTTGGGTTTTTTTTGGTTTCTAAATTGTTGTTGTCTTTCTTTTGGTTGTGCAAGGAAGCACAGTGTGTCTACCTACACCTCCATCTTGGCTGGAAGTCCATCTAGGTGGACTTTAAGGAAGAGATTGATAGCAATAGAGTCATTGTGGGGGATTATAACAGCCACTGTCACCAATGGATAGATCTTTCAGACAGAAAATCAATAAGGAAATAACAGCCTCAAACAACACACCAGATTGAATAGATTTAATTCATATTTACAGAACATTTCAATCCAAAGCAGCAAAATATACATTCATCCAAGTGCACATGGATCATTTCCAAAGATAGACCACATATTAGGACACAAAGTAAGTCTTAAATAATTCAAAAAATTAAAATCATATCAAGCATTTTCTCAGATTATACTGGCATGAAACTAGAAATCAACTTCAGTAAAAAAATTCAAATACATGGAGGCTAAATAGCATGTTATTAAATAATGAATGTGTTATTAATGAAATCTAAGATGAAATAAAATCTACCTGGAAACAAATGAAATCGAACATATAACAACCCCAAATCTATGGGGCACAGCAAAAGAGTCCTGAGAGGGAAGTCCATAGCATTATAGGCAGGCTTACTACAAAAAATAAGAAAAATCACGAATAAACAATCTAACTATACACCAGAAAGAAAAAAAGCAAGCCCAGACTAAGCAGAAGGAAGTAAAAAGACAGAATAAGAGTGGAAATAAATGACAAACAGATTAAAAATTTAAAAAAATCAATAAAACTAGAAGCTGTTTTTTAAAAAAAAATAAACAAGACTGAGGAACCTTTAGCCAGACTTATCAAGAAAAAATGAGAGCAGTCCCAAATAAAGAGAATCAGAAATGAAAGAGGAGAAGTAATGACTGATACAATAGAAATACAAAAGCTTATAAGAACATACTATAAATATCTATATGCCAGAAATTAGACAACCTTGGTGAAATGGATAAATTTCTAGAAACATACAAGCTTCCAGGATTAGGAAAAAGAAAAAAACCTGAACAGACAGATAACAACTAATGAAATTAAAGCAGTAATCAAAAAATACATAGCAAACAAAGGTACTGGACCAGGGGGTTTCACAAGCAGATTTTACCAATCACGCAAAGAAGAACTTACATCTATTCTTCTTAAACTTGTACAAAAAATTCAAGAGGAAGGAAGACTTCTAAACTCTATTTAGAAGGTCAATATTATCCTAATTCAAAAACCAGATGAAGGCACAACAAATAAAAAATTATAGGCCAATATCCTTGATGAACATAGATACTAATATTTTCAACAAAATATTAGCAAACTGGATCCAGCAATACATTAAAACTATCATACACTATGATGAAGTATTGATTCTGGGGATGCAAGGTTGGTACAATATTCACAAATCGGTAAATGTAATATATCACATAAAATGAAAGATAAAAATCACATGATCATATTACTAGTTGCAGAAAAAGAATTTTATATGATCCAGCACCCATTTATGATAAAAGTTCCCAACAAACCTGGAATAGACAGATTATACCTCAACACAATAAAGGCCATATATAAAAAACCCACCACCAATATCATACTCAATAGTCAGAAACTACAAGTGTTTCCCTTAAGATCAGTAACAAGACAGGGATGTCTGCCTTCACCAGTCCTATTCAACATAGTACTGGAATTACTAGCCATGGTGATCAGACAAAAAGAAGAAATAAAAGCATCCAAATGAGAAAGGAGGAAGTCAAACTGTCACTCACAGAGATGACCTGATTTTGTACATAGAAAACCCTATAGACTACACCAAAACACTGCTAGACCTAATTAATGAATTTAGCAAATTAGCAGGATACATCATCAATACTCAGAAATTGATGGCATTTTTATATACTAATAATTAACTATCAAAAAGAGAAACTAAGAAACAATACCACTTACTATTACAACAAAATAAAATGAGGTACCTAGGAATAAATTTAACCAAGGAAGTAAAAAATTTATACTCAGAAAACTATAGGACACTAAAGAAAGAAATTGAGAAAGACACAAATAAATGGAAGCATATACCATGTTTAATGGACTGGAAGAATTAATATCATTAAACTGTCCATACTACACAAAGCAATCTATAGATTTAATGCAATTCCTATTAAAATACCAATGACATATTTCAAGTTCTAGAACAAATATTTCAAGAACTTATATGGAACCAAAAAGACCATGAATTGCCTCAGTAATCTTAATAAAGAAGAATAAAGTTTAAGGTATCACAATATCTGATATCAAAATTTACTATAAGACCACTGTAATCAAAATAGCCTAGTACTGGCATATGAACAGGCATATAGAACAGGGGAACAGAAGAGAGATCTCAGAAATAAACTCATGCCTTTATGGTTAATTAATATTTGACAACAGAGGCAAGGATATAAAATGGCCTGTAAAGATAGTCTCTTCAATAAATGGTATTGGTAAAACTGGACTGGTACATGATCCCCCCAAAATGAAGCTAGATGACCAACTTATACCATACACCAGAATAAACTCAAAATGGATAGAAGACTTAAATGTAAGTCATGATACTATAAAAGTCTTAGAGGAAATTATGGGCAGTAAAATTTCAGATATCTGGCATAGCAATATTTTTGCTGATATAGATCCTCAGGCAAGGGAAACAAATGAAAAAATTAATACAAATGGAAGTATATAAAATTTAAAAAGCTTCTGTAGAACTAAAGAAACCATCATCAGAATGAAAACGGAATTCACTGTATGGGAGAACATATTTGCCAATGATACATCTGATAAGGGTTTTCCAAAATATATAAAGATCTTATATGACTCAATACCATGAAGACAAATAATCCAATTAAAAAATGGGCAATGGACCTGAACAGACACTTCTTTAAGGAGGACATACAAATAGCCCATTGACATAAGAAAAATGCTCAACATCACTAATCATCAGAGAGCTAAAAATTAAAACCACAATGAGATACCACCTCACAGCTGCCTAAATGGCTATCATCAATAAATCAACAAACAACAAGTGTTGGTGAGGTTGTGGAGAAAAGGGAACCCTAGTGCACTGTTGGTGGGAATGCAGACTGGTGCAGCCACTGTGGATAACAGTATGGAATTTCCTCAGAAAATTAAAAATGGAACTGCCTTTTGACCCAAAAATTCCACTACTGGGATTATACCCTAAGAATCCTGAAAAATCATCCAAAAGAACCTATGCACCTCAATGTTCATGGCAGCACAATTTACAATAGCCAAGTGCTGGAAGCAACCTAAGTGCCCATCAGTAAATGAATGGATCAACAAACTGTGGTACATTTACATGATAGAATACTACACAGCAGAAAGAAATAAGGAGCTTCTACCCTTTGCAACAGCATGGACGGAACTGGAGAGCATTATGCTAAGTGAAATAAGCCAGGTGGTGAGCGACAAATACCTTATGATCTCACCTTCAACTGGAACCTAACCCACAAAACAAACAAGCAAGCAAAATATAACCAGAAACACTGAAATCAATAACAATCTAACAGTAACCAGAGGAGAGGTGGGAGGGGATAATTGGGGGAAAAGGGTGAAGGGTTTACAGGAACAAGTATAAAGGACACATGGAAAAAACCAAGGTGGATGAAATCAGTGGAGGGAGGTTGGGGTGGCTGGGATGGGGAGGAGAGGTGGGGGAAAGGGCAGCACACTGTACCTGAACAACAATAAAAAAAAGATGTATGGCTTTGAGAAATACCATGTAATTTACCTGAAGTACCATTGTTATGTGGAATATCAAAATGACAATCTAGATTAAAGAAACACTTAAATAAAGATAGCATTAAAAATAGATTTACCCATTTTTGCAATTGTCACAGGCTTTTCATTTTTGTCAAATCGTCCATTGCACTCATACTTCAGGTTTATAGCAATCATCTTCCAGACAATGCTAGTTGGAAGGCCCGTTACTGAATTTTTGACTCCCTTTTCCTCTGAGAAATTGTCTATTTTGTGTCTATAGCATCCCTCTGGCTAAACATATGGCTCACTAATCGAGTATGTTTGAGCACGTCTCACATCCCTAGTTCTTTCTTAAGTGCTGTGAGGAATTAAAAACAAAACAGATTCACTTTGTCCTTGGTATTACTGCTTTTTCTGAATAAATCCTACTACAGTGTGAGGATCTTGAGAATGAAAACTGTGTCTCATTCGACTCTATAACATAGCACAATGTACTCAGTAAATAGTGTTGACTGGAGAAATTCACAGCTAATTCATTTGTAGGGATGGACTGTAAACAGACATCACCCTGAGATTTCTAGGACTCCTCGAAAAGTCAGTTCAGTTGGTGATAGGTCATAGTTTCACCTGTGACTGACAGTCAGCTTTCCCCCAGGGAAATGTAGAGCCAGAACCTGCCATTGTCCTTTTGACCAAGTCAGTGACATCAGAACTAGAACAGCACAGCCAGGCTTCCTCAGGATTTCCTCAGTTCAGCAGGGCCACTCACCTGATCTGAAGCCAAGTCAGCATGGGGGTCGTCCCTCCTCCAAACACCCAGACTGTGAAGAACACAAGCAGCAAGGTGGTAGTGAACATCATCTGTTTGGGCTGAGACTCTGTGTCCCGAATAGCTAAGGCAAATGCGATGGCTCCTCGCAGACCTTGGAGGGAAAACCAAAGAGAGGGAGAGAGAGAGAGAGAAGAAATAAACATCTTCATAAACCTTATTCTCTCATTTAATGAAATTTACCTATTTATATTTAAAATTTGCTAACAAACACAATTACTTTTTTTAAGTTTAACTTTTTATTTTAAAATAATGGTAGATTCACAGGCAGTTGTAAGAAATAACAGAGACTTACTGCATGCTCTTTCCCCCCAAAGATAACACCTTACATAGTCTAGCACAATAGCGCATCCAGGATTTTGACTCTGATACAGGAAAGATCCAGTACATTCCCGTCAGCACAAAGACACCTTGGGTCGTCCTTTTAAAACCATGTCTACTTCCCTCCTTCATATGCCCTCTTTCAAACTCCCTCTTTCTTTAAAAATATTTTTACAGATGTTATTTATTTTTAGACAGTGGGGAAGGGAGGGAGAAAGAGAGGGAGAGAAGCATCAGTGTGTGGTTGCCTTTCCCATGCCCTCTACTGGGGACCTGGTCTGCAACCCACGCATGTGCCCTGACTGGGAATTGAACTGGCAGCCTTTGGGTTTGCAGGCTGGTGCTCAATCTACTGAACCACATTAGCCAGGGCCAAACTCCCTCTTTAACTTCTGGCAAACCAGTAATCATTTTTTTTATTTCTATAATGTTGCCATTTCAAGACTGTTATATAGATGAAATTGGAATTGACATTTTTTCACCCAGCAAAATTCTCTGCATATTCATGCAGGTTGCTGAATATATCAACTGTTTGTTCCTTTTTATTACTGAGGGTATTCCATGGTATGGAAGTTTCAGTTTGTCTAACTGTCCACCTATTGAAGGACATCTGGGTTGTTTCCAGTTTTGGTCTATTACAAATAAGGGTGGAGTGTGGGTAAATATAAAATTTTCATTTTTCTGAGGTAAATTTCCAAAACTGCACAGAGACTTATGGCACTTGTATATTTTTACTGGAAATGACCAGACTGCTTTCCAGAGCGGCTGTGCCATTGCACCGTCCCTCCAGCAATATATGCCACTCAGTTTCTCTGCATCCGCGCCACCATGCGGTGTTGTCACTACTTGTTTTCTACATTTTAGTCACTCTGACAGGTGTGTGCATGGTAATAGCTTCTTGTGGTTTTCCTTTGTGGTTTCCTAATGACTAATGATGTTGGACATTTTTTCAAAGACTGTATTTATTTATTTTTAGAGAGAGGGTCAGGGAAAAAGAAAGAGAGGGAGAGACATGGATGTGTGGTTTGCTCTCACATGCTACTCACTGGGGACCTGGCCTGCAAGCCAGGCATGTGCCCTGACTGGGAATTGAACAGACTACCCTTTGGTTCTCAGGCCCATGATCAATCCACTGAGCTACACCAGCCAGGGCCAATGCTGAACATTGTAAATCGAGCTTTTGTTATCTTTTTACCCTCTTGGGTGAAATGTCTCTTCATGTCTTTACTTCATTTTGTAACTGGATTGTTGTAGTTTTTGATTGTTAAATTTTGAGAGTTCTTTAAATATTCTAGATATATTCCTTTGATGGATATATAACTTGTAAATACTTCCTCCAACTTTGTAGCTTTTTATTGATGAACCCTAATTTGTTAGCTTTTGCTTTTATTTCATGTGTTTAAAATCAAGTCTAAACTTTTGCTTAGGTCTAGATACCAAAGTTTTTCCCCTATGTTTTTAAATCTTTTTTCCAAAAAGGTGTACAGCATCAAATTTTACATTTAAGTCCATGATCATTTTTAATTAATTTTTCTATAAGGTTGAGGTTGATTTTTTCACCTATAGATATTTAATTGCTCCATTGACTAGCTTCTGCACCTCTGTCAAAAAATCAGTTGGGTGTGTTTGTGTGGCTCTGTTTCCAAGTTCTCTGTTTTGTTTCATTGGTTTGTGTGCCTGTCCTTCTAACAGTACACTGTCTTGTTGCTGTAGACATATAATAGGCATTGAGTAGAGCAACACTTATATTTCATTTAAAAAATTATTTTTACTATCCTAGTTCTTTCACCTTTCCATAAAAGTTTAGAATAATGATGTCTACATCTAAATATAATCTTTCTAGGCACATTTGCTTTTGAAAAGTCAAATCTGTCCGATGACAATTTAAAAAAAGACTTATGGACCTGTGAAATGTTGAAGAATTATTCTAGCCTGAGTGAATACTTTTACAAAGTCCATAATCTAGACTGACCTATTAAATCCTGCTTTTTTCCTGTTTTATTTTCTTCTTTAATAACAAATGCTAATTAAACTTTTATGCCAAAATTTCAAAGTGTGGTAACATTCATGAAAACAGAGATGTAGTCTCTAAAGAAAAGTAAATAAAAGCACAAGTAGCAAAGTATCAAAATGAAAAGTCTCTCCTGGGTAACATGAGAATTGTAAGACATTTATGACCCCCATTATATCAGGTAACAGGACACATAAACATTTTTGATGACAGCAAGTAGAAGTGAAAGACATGGTGATTGTGTTATTTTTATAGAAATGTTTAAATCACATATGTAAAATTTTAGTGGTCTACTTTTATAATATTTACTGTATCATCCAGATTTCTAAATTTCCAAATCTTTAATTCATTAACTGAAAAAATTAGAAACTGGACACATAGTGGGAGGTAGAAAACTATAACTAGCCTGGTTTTTGTCCCTGGGATGCCAACCTAGAATTAATGTGCCTTTATTATCTCCATGGTTATATAAGAGACAAGTGGCATGACATGAGATCCAGAGGACTAGACTAGAGACATTTAATATATTTTGCCTGAAACAAGAAGGCCTCAGAAAGAGAGAGCAACATGCACATCAATTATAAAATACCTTCAAGGAAGAAAAGTAATGGAGGGAGGAAATTATTCTAAATCTCCCTGTAGACAAGATAATGGCCTGAAGATAAGGAAGATAACATTTGAAGTAGATATTAATAAAAAAGTTCTTACACATCAGAAATTCTGAACACTCGAGATGGCTGCACTTGAGAAGAAAAGTCCCCCACAGGAGATGCTCCTGTGTTCAGACCCAGCTGAAGACAAGAGAGGGGAATATTAATAACCCGTGATACTGGGGAACAGTTTAATAATGTTCTGTTTGGGAAATACAAATGGTGTCATTAGGGAATGAAAATTCAGGAACATAGTCTTACCACAGACTTCTGTATCTGAGTAGAGACTTTATAGGTCTAGGTAAAGATCCTAGCAGTGTTTAATCACAGAGCAAGCCTGGAGATAGATGGTGATCTTTTCATTTTCTCTTTTCCTCAAGCTCAGATTGCAAGAATGCCCATAAGGGATCATTACCCCAAATTAGTTGGTGAGTATACGAAGTATTGTGTTAAGAGTCTAATTATTTATTGAATATTTATAAGTGTGTCTGTATACTTTGAATTTTTTGTGAGAAGGAAAAGAATAGAGATTAGAATAAAAGTTAAAACTTATCATAACATACGTATTGTAAACTCCTTAATCTTGGATATAAAGGACAAGAAAAACACTATCATTTATCTTTCTAAGTATGTTTTTTTTTTTTTTTTTATAATTTTATTTGGTTACTTTTCAAGTACATTTTTTTTTTCCTCTCCCCCCCTCCCCCCCCCGCCCGGTCTCCCCCCTCCCTCCCATTCCCCCCCCCTCCCAGTCCTCATCTCTGTGTCATTCATACTTATTTCTCAAAATCCCTCCCCCTTTTTCCCCTTAAGTTCCCTTCCCTCTCCCCTCTGGTCGCTGCCCACTTGTTCTCTATTTCAGCGTCTTTGTTTTTATTCTGTTTGCTTATTTGTTTTATTCTTTAGCTTCCTGTCAAAGGTGAGATCATATGGTATTTGTCCTTCAATGCCTGGCCTATTTCACTCAGCATAATGCTTTCCAGTTCCATCCATGTTGTTGCAAAAGGTAGTAGCTCCTTCTTTCTCTCTGCTGCATAAAATTCCATGGTGTATATGTACCACAATTTTTGGATCCATTAATTTACTGATGGGCACCTAGGTTGCTTCCAACTCTTGGCTATTGTAAATTGTGCTGCTATGAACATTGTGGTGCATAGGTTCTTTGAAATTGATGTTTTAGGATTCTTGGGGTATAATCCTAGCAGTGGAATTGCTGGGTCAAAAGGCAGGTCAATTTTTATTTTTCTGAGAAAATTCCATACTGTTTTCCATAATGGTTGTACCAGTCTACAATCCCACCAACAGTGAACTAAGGTCCCCTTTTCCCCACACCCTCTCCAACATTTGTTGTTTGTTGCTTTGTCTATTATAGCCATCCTGACTGGTGTAAAGTGGTATCTCATTGTGGTTTTAATTTGCATCTCTCTGATAGCTAACGATATTGAGCATCTCTTCATGTGTCTCTGGATGTTCTGTATGTCCTCTTTAGAGAAGTGTCTGTTCAAGTCCTTTTCCCATTTTTTAATTGGGTTCGATGTCTTCCTAGAGTGGAGTCGTGTAAGTTCTTTGTATATTTTGGAGATTAAACCTTTGTCTGAGGTATCATTGGCAAATATGTTTTCCCATACAGTTGGTTGTCTTTTTAATTTAATACTGTTTTCTTTAGCCATGCAGAAGCTTTTTATTTTGATAAGATCCCATTTGTTTATTCTTTCCTTTATATTCCTTGCTCTAGGGCACATATCTGTAAAAATGTTGCTGCGTGGAATATCTGAGATTTTCTTGCCAATGTTCTCCTCTAGGACTTTAATGGTGTCATGGCTTATATTTAAGTCTTTTATCCACCTTGAATTTATTTTGGTGTATGGTGTAAGTTGGTGCTCAAGTTTCATTTTTTTGCACGTAGCTGTCCAGTTCTCCCAACACCATTTGCTGAAGAGGCTATCTTTACTCCATTTTATGTTACTGCCCCCTTTGTCGAATATTAATTGACTGTAGAGGGTTGGGTTGATTTCTGGGCTCTCTGTTCTGTTCCATTGGTCTATGTGCCTGTTTTTATGCCAGTACCAGGCTGTTTTGATTACAGTGGCTTTGTAATACAGTTTGATATCAGGTATTGTGATCCCTCCTACTTTGTTCTTCTTTCTCAAAAGAGCAGCTGCTATTCGGGCTCGTTTATGATTCCATATAAATTTTTGAAGTGTTTGTTCTATGTCTGTGAAATACGACATTGGTACTTTAATAGGTATAGCATTGAATCTGTATATTGCTTTGGGTAGTATGGACATTTTGATGATGTTAATTCTTCCAATCCATGAACACGGTATATGTTTCCATTTGTTTGTGTCTTCCTTGACTTCTTTCTTCAGTGCTGTGTAGTTTTCTGCATACAGGTCTTTTACCTCTTTGGTTAGGTTTATTCCCAGATATTTTATTTTTCTTTTTGCTATATCGAATGGGATTTTTTCCTTGATTTCTGCTTCTGCTGATTCATTGTTTGTATACAAAAATGCCTTTGATCCTTTGGACTCCGTATTGTCAATTTTCCGTGTGGCTTGGTTGTGACTGCTGTTAAAAATAGTTGTTCTTAGATTTGGTTGTGCACAGAGGCGAGGTGGACCCTCCACCTACTTCTCCATCTTGGCGGAAGTCCTCTAAGTATGTTTAATAATGTATTTCTATTATGTTAAACTGGCGTAACTATGCTTTTATATCTAAATTATCTATACATCAGTAGTTACTGGTTTAAAATATACTCAAATGACACCTGTTATTCTGACTTCTAATATATATATAATTCTCTATATTTGTAGGATGCAATGTAGAGGTCTCTAAAACAGAAAAAGTTCAGTCACTGCCTTGTACTTGTGACAGGTTGAGAACCATGGCTAATTCGGGCCAAACTCTAAGATGTTGACAAGAGGCTGCCTTCTCCATGTAATGACCAACTAAAAAACCCACAGAAACAGAGTGTTTCGGAAGAAGGGACCATCAGTCTGGAGCCCTGGTCACATGGAGCACATGGAACGTGCACTGGAGTAAGATTCTAAGTGTACAGAGTAAAGGTCATTTAGAACTTCAGATAAGAACTATTGCCTCTTTCCCACTCATCTTTTTTGATTTCAAAGTTAGCTATCGCACATTTGGAGACTAGGCAATTGTCAGATCAATAGCTAGTCATTGTTTCATTCTGCACATGTATATCTTAGGTAGCCATAACAAAATACCATAGACTGTGTAGCTTCAATAACTGAGATTTATTGCTCAGTTTTGGAGGCTAGGATGACCAAGAGCAGGGTGCCAGCATGGTCAGGTTCTGGCGAAAGCTCTCCTCCTGGCTGGCAGAAGGCCTGTTCTTGCTGTGCGAGAGCGAGCTCTGCAGTGTCTCTTCTTAGAAAGGCAACAATCCTATCAGAGGGGCTCCACTCTCAAAAGCCCCCAAAGGCCCCATCTCCAAATCTGATCACTTGGTGATTAGGGCTTCAACATACCCATTTGGGGGGGGGACACAATTCTGTCTATAGCAGTGTGTTTTGATTACTAGCTATGAAGAGGTTTGTGCCCACTGAAGCCTATCTTCTTACCAGAGGGCTTTAGGACTAAAATAAGTTACTTAGGCAACCAGAGATATACCACAAATGAAAAATTGCTGTTTGCTTGGTTTCTTTTAGCAAATCGCTGTTTCCAAAGACCCCACATCATCATTTTGTTTAGAAACCCAGGAAATCCAGAACTTATTGTCAGATTTGCATTTTGTTTCATTTTATGGGTACCTTGGCCCTTTGATTTTACCTTTCGTTTTCTCCACTTTGGGGAGTTGATAAACTATTGCATTTCATTTTAGATGGGTTTACTTTTCAGAGATTCAACATATTTCACATAGTTAGTTGGACAATTAGCATCACCTTGGGGGAACAAAAGAAATTACCTGCAGTTAAATGTGGTTTCATTTAAAATTGGCCTCTGCGGGATCCTTATGTAAATTATGTTGATGTTCTACTCATAACAATAGAAGAGTATCAAAGTATATGAACCAATGAAGCTTTCTAGCAAGAACCCCTGCTGCATTTTCCTGTTTATCTTTTAAGAGCAAAAGTGAAACAATCTGCTACACATTTGTAAATGTGTTCTGAATGGTGAATGTCAGGTACAATTACATTTAAATCAAAGCAATATAAATAATTTTTACTGAAGGTGCAAAGCAACGGTGAAAAACTAAAGAGTCATTGAGCACTCACTATTGCTGTTCAGTAGACAAAATGGAGTGGGGGGAGGTGGGGATGAGAACTGGGGAATGATGACCTCTATTTTGGACTCCCTGGCCCTATAAATATGACTCTCTTAACTGGTAAATTGTGGTAAGGTGCATTAGAGGTATAGAACCTGCTTTGTGTATTTAGTCTAATGAAGAAAAAGATAAAGTTGCTACACTGCATGAGGGGTCAAATCATGACCATTGTCGAATGTGTAAAGTTTAAAGTACTGAAATCATTTGGTGGGTTAAGGAGGTCCTTGCACCATGATTCCTGGAGAAGACCGAGAGCTGTAAGTGGGGAGGAGGAGGAGTAGACTGATAAAAGAAGGTAAAAGGATTAGTCAAAGAACGTACGTAGGACATGGACAGCTATAAGGGAACTAATTATGGAAGTTGGGGGTGGGCTTGGTAAGGGAGATGAAAGGGGAAAAAGTGGGACAACTGTCTTATTATAAACAATCAAAAATAAAAAGAGGTCTTTACATACACAATTTCCTATACCTGAATTATTTTCTCCTACCCAAATTTTCTCTAGTTCTTTCTTCTATAACCCTCACCTAAACTGCCTAATTTCAACTGGTCTTCAGAGCTCAGCTGAGCCACTGAATTCTCTATGAGGCTGAATGGTGTGCAGAGTGGCAGAGGTCCTCTGAAAATAGCAGAGTGTACCCCGCACAACCCTTGATTAGAGGAAGGGGAAGTGGATGATAAGGTGTTTAAGATACTTTGGATAACAATGGCAAGGTAATAGCCCTACCTTTCCCGAAGGGAAGAGGGCTGCTGCCCAGAGTGAAAGGTGTATGTGACTTTAAGAGCATATTGTGACCCCTGACACAGCCAGAGGAGGCAGATGCCCACCTTGGATGCCTCTGTGTCATTGGGAACTCTTGCCCTGACTAAAGGTGGCGGCTGAAATAAGGTAAAAGATACTGGGGATCTGGCAAAAATGGTGGACACTAACGCATCATAGGAGTAGCTGGATATGAGGTCATGCAGGAAGTTCTGGCTGAGCCTTTAAATGAGGGCAGGCTGAAAGACAAGGGGGTCTGCCATGAGGTCTGGTTGTAAGGGGGGAGCCACGTGGTTTGGAGTAAGAGAAAGGAGGCCCACTGGGAAGCCTGCCTGAAGAAGAAGGCAGCTGGTTTTTACCAGTGAAATGAGACCGGAAGTGATGCATGTTATTACTGGGTCAAAAGCAGCTGTTCCTGCCCTAGTTTCTCTTTCTCATTCCACCATCACAACGAGTCCCTACAGCAGTGGTTCTCACACTTTCATTACATCAGAATCACCAGGAGGACTTGTTAAACTTCTGACTGTTAGAATCCACCTCAAAGTGTCTGATTGAGTGGGTCTGGGTGGAGCCTGAAAATTTGCATTTCTAGCAAGTTCCCAGATACTGCTGATACTCCTGGGGCAGGCTAGCAAAAAGCTAGAAAAATTGTTTGGCAAGTGGAATGGGGAAACTGAGACAGAGAGCTAAACAAACTGGCTGAGCAATTTATACACATTCCAGACCATGCTGGGGCAGACATGCCTTCATCCTGGACCCTCCTTGGTGACATTATTTGAAGGTGAAACTGACCAGAGAATGACCTTTGGTTCATTTTGATGCATCAGCATACAAAGTACCCACCTGGAAAGCTGATGAATATTCTATTGAGATCCTGCCTGCTAGACCTCCCCTAAAATTTCTGCTTTTAGAAAAAACAGGTAAAATCCCTTATGACAAAGGTCTCAAGGCATACTGTCTCTCTAGAGCATGCCCACAATGCCTTTCTTCAGGTGTGTATCTTTGCTTTCTTTCTCCAAAGTTCTAAGGGTCCCTGCAAGACTTGAAGCCAGGGGAGAAGTGGGCAGAAGCAGCTTGTCCTGGGCTAAGCTGTCCCCAAGGCCCCTTATTTTGCCTCTATAACTTGTGTCTGGAGTCCATGCAGCCCAGCTGGCTCACTTCTGCCTCTGTGACTTTCTTTCTAAAAAGCCGAGGCAGCTCTGCAAGCAGCCTGCTAGAATCTTCTCTTCAAGTGTAGTTTCTCTTTGCATGCTAAATAAACTTTCCCTTGTGCTAGACTCCTTGGCTCTGAAGTCTTTCTTTGCCAAAGTCAAGAACTGAGAGCTGACATTGCTGGTAACACTTTTGGTCCAGGGATAACACTTTTAGAACCCTTGGCTTAAGGAATTATGATGCTACAGAATAGAAGGAGCCTGCTGATATCTGAAGCAGTATTTGGGGGTGAGGCATTTTGCCTCTCACTCCCACATCGATATCATCCCTGGCCTTTGAGCATTTACTACTGTGGCTCAGTCACCGACTACTGGGAGTTTGTGTGTTCCAGCAGTTTAGCCTAGCCTGAGACTCTCTACATTTCTCTCCATACATGTCCCTGTAATATTACAGGTTTTTTTAAAAATAAATATTTTATTTATTTATTTTTTGAGAGAGGGGAAGGGAAGGAGAAAGAGTGGGAGAGAAATATCAATGTATGGTTGCCTCTTATGCGTCCCCTGCTTGGAACTGGCCTGCAACCCAGGCATGTGCCCTGACTGGGAATACAGGGTATTTTTTTAAAAGATAGAAAATGGAGTTGGGAGGAATGGAGTTGTCAAGGTTACATAGTTAATGGTATGACTGGTTATTGAACTTGAGTTTTATCCCTGCTATTGAGTATGTAACTCATAACAGTGATAGAAAAGTAATGGTTATCTTAAGAATTTGAGTTTTTAGAAAAGATGCAAAGAAGAAAATTTTCTTCTCCTTTTAGGCAGAAGATCAAGCTGAGGGAACATTTTGAAACAGATGTTTTGTTTTTTGAATCCTCGTCCAAAGATATGTTTTTATTGATTTTAGAGAGAGTAGAAGGGAAGAGAGAGCAAGAGAGAGATGGAAACAATGTGAGAAACATCAATTGTTGCCCTTGTACGTGCCTCGACTGGGGATAAAACCCTCATCCTTGGTATGTGCCCTGACTGAGAGTAAAACCTGCAACCTAGATACAAGACTTCCACCAAAATGGAGGTGTAGGTGGAAGCACTGTGCCTCCTCCCACAACTAAGTTTAAAAACAACAAAGTTTTAGCAACAAAAACATAGCCAAAACCAGAGAAAATTGAACTTCACAAAAGTCTGACAACAACGAACCCTTCAGCCAAACCAATAAACCGGTGAAGGAGGGAGTGGTGAGACAGACCGGGCAGGCCCCAGTGGCAGGAAGCGGCAGAGGGGACCGCCATTGTCCCTCTGTGACCCTGCCTCCACCTACAGCGTCACAAACCAGCGACCTGGGTGGCCCCGCCCTGGTGAACAACTAAGGCTCCGCTCCTCATACCTAACAGCCACGAACAGATCAAAACATGGCTCAAGAAGAACTTAGAGCCCCACAGCTGATAAATCTAAGTGATGAAGAAATAGCCAAATTTTCAGATGCACAGTTCAAAACACTGGTGATCAGGATCCTCACAGAACTGGTTGATTTTAGTCACAAATTAGAGGAACATATGAAGGCTAAACTATTTGAAATGAATAGAAATGCACAGGAAACCAATAGTAATGGAAAGGAAACTGGGACTCAAATCAAAGGAGTGGACCAGAAAGAGGAAAAAAATCACCAAACAGAAAAGAATGTAGAAATAAGAATTCAAAAAAAATGAGGAGAGGCTTAGGAACCTCCAGGACGTCTTTAAACGTTCCAGCATTAGAATTATAGGGGTGCCAGAAGGGAAAGAGGAACAGCCACGAGTGGAAAACTTGTTTGAACAAATAATAAAGGAGAATTTCCCCGATCTGGCAGGGGAAATATACTTCCAGAAAATCCAGGAAGCTCAGAGAGTCCCAAAGAAGTTGGACCCAAGAAGGAACACACCAAGGCACATCATCATTATATTAGCCAAGATTAAAATGAAGGAGAGAATTCTAGAAGCAGCAAGAGATAAGGTTATAGTCACCTACAAAGGAGTTCCCATCAGACTGTCAGCAGATTTCTCAAAAGAGACCTTACAGGCAAGAAGGGGCTGGAAAGAAGTATTCCAAGTCATGAAATCCAAAGACCTCCATCCAAGATTGCTCTATCCAGCAAAGCTTTCATTTAGAATGGAAGGGCAGATAAAGTGCTTCTCGGATAAGATCAAATTCAAGGAGTTCATCATTATCAAGCCCTTATTTTATGAAATGTTAAAGGGACTTACCTAAGAAAAAGAAGATAAAAAAGATGAACAGTGAAAGGACAGAAAACTCACAATTATTAACAACCACACCTAATACAAAAGCAAACTAAGAGGATAGCTAGATCAGGAGCAGAACCATAGAAATGAAGATCACATGGAGGGTTAGCAACAGGGGAATGGGAGAAGGAGAAGGGAGGAGAAGGTACAGAAAATAAGTAGCATAGATGGTAGGTAGAAAATAGACAGGGGGAGGGCAAGAATAGTAGGGGAAATATAGAATCTAAAGAACTTGAGACATGTGGTCATAAACTAAAGGGGGGATGGTGGGGGAGGGGTGTGCACGGTGGAGGGGAATGAAGGGGGGAATAGAACAACTGTAATGGCATAATCAATTAAATATATTTAAAAAAAGCCTGCAAACTTTCTGTGTATGGGATGATGCTCCAACCAACTGAGCCACCCAGGTAGGGCTGACATGGATGTTTTGCCTTTTGCTCCCCAACCACAACTCTTTCTCCTCCCGTCTCTCCCCTTTTTTCTACCCCTCTCTCTGTTTCCCCCATATCACTAACATTATGTTGCCCCTCAACCTACCCCCAGCCCAGGCCACCTTAATTTAAAATGATAAGTGTTTCACTCTCTAGTCAAAACTCCCATTTCCTCACACAGCCAAAGTGAACTTCCTTTCAGGAAGAAAATAATTGAAAACAATTGGAAAGCAAAAATATGGTGAAGGATAGCACAGGATCCTTAGACATATGCTAAAATACTTGTTAACATGCATGCCTTTATATTTATTTGTAGACATTAAAACAGTTCCAGGAAAGTCTGGTGCCATTTTTCAGGCACTGAGGAAGTGGGTGGTGAATGGGACCAAGAATCCTAGATAGGGAAGGCAAGGCTGTCATTCACAGGCAGGACACCTGTCTTAGTATCTCCTTCTGTACTGATGCAGAACCAGGGCCTCTAAAAGTTCTTGGTACTTTGGGAAGAGGCTTCCAGGGAGGGTCAGTGTGAGTTTGGGTGGTGGGACCTGTCTGTGAAGGACTTGTTTGCACAAAGAGCACTTGAACCTCCCTAATGTATCAGAGTTAATGCCAAAAATTTCTAAGTTACTTAGTGATAGTGTGAAAATTTAGTACAAGGCATTTTTAAATATAAAATTGCTTGTTGCTTGTTTGTGTTTATCACTTACTTGAGTCAATCTTATTGACTTATTTTTGAACTCTAGCCACAGGGCAGAGTTAGAGGGGGTTTGTACCTGGCATAAACAGTCTAATTTTTTCAACTTGGTTTGCATGTGTGGATAGTTTTCTAAAGTTATGTCTATAAATGCCAAAACAAGCAATTAGTAAGCAAATACAGGCAGAAAATGAAAAAAAATCATGCAGTCTATTTGTTTGTCTCAATGGGCAGACAAGTTAATTTGGTTTGACACATCAATCAGATAACTGTGATGCTGTAAACATCCTGAAAAACCAAAATGTACATAGGAAGTTCCTGAATTAAATGATAAAAACCCTTATTTTCCTGTATTTTTCTAGGATCTTATCTTTGAAACATAGGGAGAGGTGATAAGCTTTTGGATTGTTTCCTTTCACTACCCAGCATCACTCGAGGAATAGTGAGCACTCACTGGTTCCAGTCTCTTACCATGTGGGATGGCAAGGTATACAAGATCTTGCCACTTCCTCACACTCAATAAATGTCTAAGTAGATAGTGACATTTTGCATATGCCAATTTGTTCCAGAGCAAGCTACAAGATATCCTCCTCACAAAAACTGGTACTTTGAGTTACCACATTTTGATTCATGTATTAGTGTCATGATTAAGTCACTGCTGAAACTATAGGTAGACTCTCAACACCTGTCCTTAAAGGGAAGGAAGGAAGAGCCATGGGTCTCACCTTCCATAGGCACATCACTAGCACTAGCATTGGCCTCAGGCTGTGTCCTCGGCAGTGATTTGACAATTTGATCATCAAACCTTCTTTGGAATGAAAACCTGTCTACAATAGAAGGTTTCCCCAAGAATGTTTGTGAGTTTATATGAATGTCTCTGTGAAGCACTAATGACTTGTCTCATTTGTGATGTTTAAAGCAAATGATGGAAATTCATATTTGTTGAGTGTTTCTTAGGAGGCGGGCCCTATGCCAGGCATTTTGTATATAAGAGGTCTGGCTGAAAAAAGTCCAGCCACTGTTAATATGATGAGAACAGTGTGTGTGACATTGATGTAACCTGGCAGCCACGGAGAGTGGATTGGAATGCACATGCATGAACAATGAAGACTTCACTGTACTAGTCATTGGGAGCGGTAGACACTGTTTAGTAAGCATGTGTATGTGTGGCTGTCACATTCAAAATGACTGAGTGAGAAGAGCAACGAAACTGTATCAAACTTTGTGTTAAGCTTGAACATTCCTCTGTGGAAGCTATTCAGATGATTCAGAAGGCCATAGCTACGGGCAACTGGTGATTGGCAGCTTCATCACAACGATGTGTGTGCTCTTGCAACACATCTTGTGTAGAGCTTTTTGGTGAAATATCAAATCACCCAGGTGATTTAGCCCCTTGAAGCTCAGATTTGGTGCCCTGGAACTTCTGGATTTTCCCAAAACTAAAATCACCTTTGAAAGGGAAGAGATTTAAGAGCATCAGTGAGATTCAGAAAAATACAACGGGGCAGCTGATGGTGATTGAGAAAACTGTGTGAGGTCCCAAGGTGCCTACTTTGAAGGGGACTAAAGTGTCATTGTCCTACGTACAATGTTTCTTGTATCTTCTTCAAAACCATCTCTATTTTTTATATCCCATGGCTGGATATCTTTTGGACAGACCTGGTATTTTCCAGTCTGGTTTCCAATGCTGACCATCTAAGGTAAGTATTATTATTCCCAATTTTTAACTCCTGTGGCTGGGCCGGCTTCAAAGCCTGAGCCCACTGCACTGCACCAAAACAGTAGTTCCTGCTTAGAAAATATTGTGCCTGCCAAATAGCAGAATCTAACTTGCTGCTTAAAAATGCAAGAGCTAGTAATTTTTATTGTCAATTTATTTTGGAGCTAAGTGAAGAATAATAATGTTTTGACCTAATAATAGGACAAAGCAACTCTATAGGGCTGGCCACAGTTCTCAGCTAGCTCTTGGATGTTCTGAATTTATCACAATCACATAAACTTGGTATTTGAAACTGTAAGGGCTGAATGTGATATGCAATTCCTATGGGCCAGCTGTGCTTGTCTACTTTGTCACAGCAATGCTGCCTGTGGTGATTCATCAGTCAAGATGACTTTTTTCTGGGACTGCTTGACACACCATTTAAAACATTTTCATGGCTCATTTCCAGCATTAGCCTGGGTAGCTCTGTTCCATGTGAAGACCTCAGAACACCTCCATTTGGTCACTTTGCTCACTAATGCCTGCCCTAAGCCACAGTGGATGCCACGTGAGAGTGACGGGGGCTTGGTGGAAGTTCATCTGTTGTGGCAAAAAAATTCTGGGCATGTGCCAGTTAACTGGTTAGTGGCCTTATACTAGTTGGGAAGAGACAGTGGCTTAATTAATTATGTGGGCTATGTCCAGAGCAGGAAGGACATACAGCACACAAGGGAGGGAGACACTAGACTCTGGGGGAGGGACTGCGGAGGGGGGTCTGGTGTAGAATAGAGCGTGGTGGAGTCCTCCAGGCTGCCCCTCTTTGCAAGCATGAGCAAAAGAAGACAAAAGTAAAGAAAGAGTCCTGTTGCTTAGAGGGCTCAGAATCTCAGGTCATTCTTGCATGCACATGTAAAAATACCTTTTTCTTAAGCTAAAGTTAGATCTAGCCTGATTCTTGATTCAAATCACCTGGCTCGTGTAAAAGTTCCTGGATTTTAAGTGAGATCTCAGGTTTTTAACTGGAAAACAAACACATCCTCTCAATACAAAGCAAACAAAGATTTAAAAATATATTCTGGGGTCCTAGTGCAATGTTTGAGAATGTGTTAACAACGTCTACTATTATCAACACTCAGGGAAGGAGTTTTTAGCCAGAAGTGAGCATGGGGAACATATAATTTCTCTCATTTTTAAAAGCAAAAAGTTTCATTTGTTGATAATCTGTTTTTAAAATTAATATTGCTTCAGTGAAATTTTAGTGAAATGTGCCATTTTAGTTGGATAGACAATGTTGTAGTTTGTTCATTCATTTGCCTAGTCATCAACCAGGTGTTTGTGGAAGGCTAGTTGTCCTTGACTATTCCTGTTCTGTTGGCCCTGGGAACGCTCAGGTCCAGAATTGGCAGCAGCTCTCAGACCAGGCTCGCCTGGTTCCACAGCTCAGCAATAGATAAGGACAGAGGTCAACAAACAAAATCTTTTGTTTTTTGAAAATTATAGTGTGCTGGCTGTTGAGGCAAAGAGTGAACCAAATGAGTAAGCAATGGCCTCACAAAGGTTCCGGTCTAGAGGGGCACATAGGCAGGCAGACCAAAAATCATGGTAGAATGTGGTGGATACTAGAAGGGGAGAAGTACTGGGTCTATATAAACAGATGAGAGGGACCAGTCCAGACTTGAGGACTTACCAGACTTTCTATAGGAAGTGATGTCTAAGCTGAATCTAAAGAATGAAAGGAGTTAACTAAATAAAAGAGTGAAGACGGGTGGTATGGAAAGGGTTATGGGCAGAGGGAGAACCTAAGTGAATAGGAGGAAAGAACTCAGTGTGCTTAAGGAACTGGAGGAAATTTTAAAAACTGGCCAAACATTTCTATGTTGATCAGATGACAAATGAAAGAATAAAGGCAAAGACTGGCATCCAGGAGTGAGACATGAGAAATGAATTTGAAGAGAGAAGCTCAGAACAGAAGCCACAAGTTGTGATTATGTTCTGGGATGTGTTTCTGAAACTTTCAAGTGCACATGAATTACCTGGGGCGCTCATTAGAAGGCAGATTTGGATCCAGTATTTCTAAGAAGCTCCCTAGGGATGCCAAAGATGGTGGACCACACTTTTGGGTATCAAGAGGACACACAAAAGTGTCCCTTTTAAGTGGTGGCTGGTCATTGCTGTGAGACAGTCTTGCTGGTGTACTAAAGTTCCATCAGCCTCAGGAGTCAGGCATAGACTGTGAGACTGCCTAGGCACAATGGCATTGGCTCTTCAGCTCCATCAATTCTGTGCATCCTTTCCTCTTGGTTGAATTGACAGGTGAGCTGGGTATAGCCACTATGGGTCACGTCTCTACTTGGCTATGACCATGGCCTGACTGATGACTCACCAAAACGACACTGAGAAAGTCTCTACACATTGAGAGTTGTGTTAAGCTGTCCTTCCATAGAACACTGGTGTCCCCCAATTGAATAATAATGGTGGTCTTTCACCACTGAGGGGGAAAATAATTGATAATAAATAATTTTTCTTAATTTACAGTTTCTCTTCCATGTCTTTTGCTTAATCTGTTGGTGCTCGCAGCTCTTTGTCAGTGTGTGCTGGGTGACAACCAAATGGCCAACAGACAACATGAGCAGCAAGTCTGGAGACCCGGTGCTGTGTGAGCTCATGGATGAGGTTTCATATTACTCTTGCCTGTCGCAGTCACATTTTCCTTGTAAAAACCCTTCCTACTTTATATGATAGGACATGTTAGGGTTTCAATGTCTCTTCAAGGTGCAATAGAAATGGACCCATTGGAGGAGCGTGTTCTCTGATACACTGCCAGGATTGTCCCACCTGCCTGGGTGCTTCTGTGCCTCCCTCGTGCCCAGGTCAGCACAGCAGCTCTGGGTGGAGGTTCTGTAGCCCCAAGGCCACAGTGTCCAAGTCACAGTGGTTTCTGGAAGGCTGCCAGGGCTCAATTGGGCTTGACATTTCCTTTCCTTTCAGCAACTCCTGGTTCTTATTTAGCTTTAAATTAAATTAAAATTGTAGCACATGGATTTGAATTAAAACAAAAGGTTTAATCTTTGTACTAGGCATCACATCAATAGGAAAGCTAATATGTGCGAATCTCATCCTCCTTTAATTTAAACCACATAGCTCTGCCTTTTTGGTTTCAAAGGAGCTGAGAGCTTAGGCAAGGGAGTGCACTCCTGGCATTAGCTAGGGCTGTGCCTAGGAGCAATGGGAACAGTTTCAAGGAAAGCTCAGTATCCTCTTAAGTCCTTGTGTTGGCATCACATGACACAGCAGAGCAGTTTCAAACTCCTGGCCTTGAATGTAAAGAAACTCTTAAAAATGTTTCAGGGTAATATTCCCCACATGACTTCGACTGCAACCTAGCTACCAAAAACAGAATTTGCATTAACAGCTTCTCAAGACAGGAAATACAGAGGCAACTACTCCTGACCTTGACACCGTTGCTCATTTTCAGTTTCCAAGGCTTTGTGTGGGTGCAGATTACAACATGAATTAGGTAGGGTCTTAGCTAAGTGAGAAATTCAATCTGGGCCGTGACAGTTACTTCGCTCAGTTTAATTCACTCTAGAGGCAAAAGGTAGAGGTGGGGTAGAGAGAGAGTGGTGGTGGTGGCAGTAGAAACATCACGAACAATGTGAGCTTTACTCAAAAACATCGCTGTCCCCAAACCATCCACAGAGCTCCAGGCCCCACTCACTGCCAGGAGGTGAGTAACAAGCAGCTGGATTCCTTTGTAATTTTCATCTTCATGTTTATCCAAATTTGGAGACTGGTCTGATTCAGGTTTTGTGGGGCCTGAGAAACTTACACATTTAGGGGGCATTATTAAAGAAAAACAATGCAAAAAATATCTTTTACAAAAACTTTCTATGCCACAGTACACAGTGCTAGGGCCCAAGATCCTCCCAGGATCTTGGAAGAAGCCTGTGTAAACAAGGGAGGCTGGAACTGAAGCTTTGTTAACTTTACAAATGAATCTTCTGCTGGGAACGAATGGCCAGCTCTTCCGCCCAGTGCCAAAGGACACACATTTGGTGAGGGCAAAGACAACGGAAAAGGGATTATCAAATGGTAGGTGTAATTAACTGAGACAGAAAGTTCTGGGTCTTCTCCTACTGGCCTTTGAACCACCTGTGGTGCGCCATCCTAGAAACTGAGTATGGGCTGAAGCTAAGTTCTCTCTGTCAGGCACAAGCCTATTGAGGCAAAGGCCCGTGTTTTCATCTTTGTTCACCAAATGCCTACCCAAGAAGTGGTGTCAACGAAGGTCAGCTGAACAAATAGCTGGATGACTGTGAATGAGTAAGTGTGTAAATAAATTCACACTGTCATTTCAGATGGAGTGTCATTATTTAACTTCTCCAAAGGACTGTCAAAGTGTTTGGGGCTATGTACAGAAAAGTTCCATCTAAATTTATTAGTGAAGCATGGACAACTAGATTCCACTACAGGCCTTCTAAAGTCACCCTTCTAATTGGATAATCAAGACCACTCCGAGCATAATTTAGAATATTAGACTACATTATAAAACACACATTCTTTAAGAGTCAGGCTTTTTCTTTTAGTTTCAGCAGGGGTTGATCTCACACACCCAGAACACAATAGATGGTGTGTTATTTGATCTGCTTCTTTACCTCCTCCTCTGGTTTGTTCACCTTAAGTTGACCTTTTACATTCTTTATATCCTGGCAAATACATTGAAAACTCTAGGTCTTAAATGAGGTATAGCATATCAGAGTTCACGGCAAAAATCAAAGCTGAGTCTGGAGCTTCTCTTTTGAGGAAATGCATTACCTGCATGTGCTGAACTCTCACTTATACTTCCTACACTGTGATGGAGGTCAGCGGGTGCAGTGTAAAACCAGAATCAATGACTAGAGGGGATTTCACCCATGTGTTTAGCTTGTTTTGAATTAGATGGGGGTTAAGTTTGCATGAGGAATATGTTAGGCATGCTGGGATTGGCCTGGGTTAGGAAGGACATGGTTTTGATTTAACTTTTGTTCTCATGACCTTGAGGGTAAATCTAAAGTGGTGTCAAGTAGATGAGAGGCTCTTAATTCAAAGCCAAGAGGCTTTGGTTCAAGTCTCAATTTCATCTCTAATTGGTCTTGAGATTGTCAGCAAGATACCCAATATTCTCCCTTGCCCCCTTAATCTGCAAAAGAGACCAATATGCCTCTACTATCTTGCCCTGGCTATGAGTCTCAAACGTTGCTCACCTTTCTGAGAAAGGTCTCACAAAGGTGTCAAGTGACTTGTGAGTTCAGCATCTCTGATTCCATTACATAACCATATAACATTGCGCTCTTCTCATTTTAAAGGTAAAAAAGATGACAATTTTTAGTGGAAAATTCAATGTTCTTTCCATAATATGAGGAAATATCAATATTATTAACTTGTAATAGAAACAGCACTAGAAATATGAAGCGCCCCAATATCTTTGTTGTTCAGAAGCATTTCGAAGTGAAAGGTGTACAAAACAACAAACCAGCCAAATACATAAACACAGCTCATTTTGGACCAAGAGGACACTGGCCCTTGAGGTTAAACTGCTAAACTGCTAACAATATGTGACTCAGTAAATGTCAGAAGACATGGATATTCAGTGTGGAAGACAAAGGGTGTCATTCTCTGGACATTATAGTCATATGCATATAGCTGTCTTGAAATACTGGCATGATGTTTTTTTTAAAGACAGAAATAGCTGGCTGGGATTCCAATGAATCAAACCAAGAATGTCAACCCCATTAATGGGAGGGCTATCCTTTTCTTTCCAGAGGGTGGAGATGCTTCAGAATAGGGCCAGATAGTAAATATTTTAGGTTTTGTGGACCATGTAGTTTCTGGTGCAACAACTCAACACTGACTTTGTAGTGTAAAAACAACCACAAACATTTGTTTTAAAAAACGGGTCCAGCTCTGTTTCAAATTTATTTACAAAATCGGTATAGACTAGATTTGGTTCAAAGGTCATAGTTTGCTGACTCCTGCTTTAGAATATCATAAAGATACCACCAAATTCTGGGCTTCCTCACATCCCTTGATCCTACACACTGTATTGCTGGCCTCAGTTTTTAATGCAGCCCCACTTCTGTGGCTAAACAAACATAGTTGCCAAATCCTGGAGAAACCATCAAGCCAGGTAGCCATTTAGGCAGACATTTCATGTCCCCAACATTGCTATCTAAAACCCTACACCCATCAACATATTCTTTGTAAAATAAAATATTGTTTAAAATACAATATCCAACTTTAAAAAATAAGCTAGTATTCTCCAGAACACAGCTACTTACTGATGTTTTGATGGTAAAGAAGGAAGAGTACTATATTTTGCCATGTATAATGTATGCTTTCTGACCAATTTTTTGAGGGAAAAATAACGATGCACATTATACATGGAAGTGCATTATATGCAAGAAAATAAGGTACTTTCCAATGCCTACAAATGCTTTGCAAAAAATGCAACCCAGTGCTGACTTTCTATTTATAAGTGATCAAATTTGCCTTTTGATTTCCTATAATAAGTTATTGTTCATTGTTCATTGTAAGTCAAAGTTCATTGTCGTTCTAAGTCAAAAGTCACATATCAGTCCAGCTTATCCTCTTTATGATTCCCTCTTGTATCCTGGCATGTCTGTAAATGTAGGACGCCTGCAGAAGGTAATTTAGAAAAAAACCCTCACCTAAGGATATGCTTATTGATTTTAGAAAGAGAGGAAGAGGGGGAGAGAGAGAGAGAGAAAGAAAGAGCGAGAGAGAGAGAGAGAGAGAGAAGGGAGGAGAGAGAGAAATATCAATGTGAGAAACATCAACTGGTTGCCTCATATACACGCCACAACTGGGGATGCAACCAGCAACCTTTTAGTGCATAGGCTGACGCTCCAACCAACTGAGCAATGAAACCAAGGCAGAAATTTTTAACTTTGGATCTCCACTTGCCTGTACTTTATTAAATAACTCATTTTCAACCTAAGAGCTGCTACCCTTTACTGTGTGGAACAGGCTAGAATAAAACTGAAGGTGAAAAAAGCCTTTCATTCCTAGTACTACTTCTAAAAAATGTAGGTTTTGAAACACTTTGTTGTGTTTAAAGTGGTGTCCCACAGACCACAGTTCAGGGATGTTTTTGTCCTTGGTTAAGTTACTTAACCTCTCTGAGGTCCTGAACTTCAGTTCCTCCATCTAAAAAATGGGTCAATAACTACTTTATAGGATTGATCTAGAGTGAGTAGCAAAGAGAAAATATTCAATCAGTGAGAGTTTCAGAAACTTTTTCCATATCCTGCTGTATACCTGAAATTTTATTTGCTCTATTCTGAGAGAAGTTACTGTTTTACTCTCTCATGTTTTCCAATGAACTGCCTGTGAGTATAACACAGGTGCATACACACCTAGAAGGCATGTAAGGGGAAAGGTCTTCAAACAGGAAAGACTAATGGTAGGAAAACTGATTGGATAAACGGAAACCACAATCCCCAGTGTAGTTCAGGGTCAGCAGGTTCATTTGGTGTCTTTTCTTTTGGAAGAGGGAGCCTCCAGGTATGGTTGAAGCAAGCAGCACATAAGCTTCTTGAGAACAGACTTTGCCAGTTCATCCACCAGTGCCTGGAATGGCTCTTGCCACTGGGTGAGTGTGCAGTTAATACCTGTTTTCTCAACCAATAACTAAGCATACTTAGATATGATCTGCTTTTGTATGAACCATGAGGAGTTCCTGGAGCTCAGCATAGGGAAGTGACAGGGATTCTGGGGACAAGGAGCCTTAACACTGAACAAGGATGGGACCATTTACAGACTACCTTCTTACCTTCAGGTAAACAATTTACAAAATGATCATGCAAATTCCCCAATATAAAAATTGGTCTGAAATAGGTCAGGAGAAAGTCCAATATATTCTAAGCCAATTTCTGGAACATGTTGCATCGTGAAGCTGTCCCAACAAGATTTCCTTTCCTTTCTTTCTTTCTTTTTTTTTTTTTTTTTTTTTTCTGGAGTGAAAAATCCCATTGCTGATCAGAACTTACTTAGTATCAGCATGGTACTGGGTACAATGAAGCAAATAGGAGTTATGCTTCCCTGGAAGGTCTCTATGTCTAGAGACATCCTTGTAGTTTTCCACGTAATAAAGGAGGGAGAGAACAGTAGCAATGATGCCAAATATAGTTCACATACCTGAAAACATCATCATGTGCTGGAAGTTCCAGGGGACCTTGTGCTTTCGGCCCAGATTCAGGAGGAAGGAGAGGGGATATATGTTGCAGGCTCTGGCAACAAAAATAGCTAGCTGTGGATACGCACAGCGACCCATTGAGGAAAATATGCACTGAATGTGTGAGTCCTGGACCTTTACATTTTATATTCTTCACTTTCTCTATATCATGAACCAGAACACAGGGATAAACATGCATAGATGCATGTCCAACTTGCTTCCAAAATTCCTCTTTCAATGCAAATTCCTTTGCAGTAATAATAGAGAACCCTGCATTTCTTTGAATATATATTTGGCTTACAATTGTTAACCCAACACCATTTCAATCACTGTACATTTTCTCATCACATTTCCTTTGCTGATGACTAACTTAATGTCCAATTCTGCAGCAAAACGGGAGGCAGAGAGCGTGCAGAGGCTGTGGCATTATCTTCTCCAGCACTACTTCAGAAAGGATAAATGTACTTTGGCTCCTGATTACCATCTCACATCAGTTTATACTCCCTGTGCCTAGCAAGCTTCATTTGTTTTATTTTATTTTTTTTGGTGAATTTAATTTTGGAGGAATTGCCTATCTAAATGCATAATATAACTAATTCTTTAAGAGGCATTTTACTAAATCCAAACTTTACAGGTTACGATTTATGAAAATACTGGTAGTAGGCATCACTCTCCTTTTGCTATCTTGAACTCCTTCCCTGGTAGTCTACCTCAGCGATTTTCAACCAGTGTGCTGCCAGAAATTTTAAAACATGTCATACCTGACTGTTTACCGAGGGACACTGACCTCTTTTCTCTTGGATTGTCAAATTAAAAAATGACAACAGCCAACACAACAATAGTTGTCCAGTGTGAAGGATTCTAAATGATACCTATATTTTTTGTCAGGTCAGCAAAAAATATTCATATATGCTTTTTGATGTGCTGCAGAACTTTAGTAATTAATTTGTGTGTGCTGGGAGATGAAAAGTGTTGACTATCACTGATCAACCTGTTCTAGTTTGCCCTCAGATCAGGTGGAGTTATTTGGGAAGAAGAACTTCCTCCTAAAATCCGAGTTTGGGATGAAATTTGAGAGTTGGGTGGAGTGCTCAGTGAAGGGAGAACAGGAGGCGAGTGCAGGGAGGTGCTTGGTTAGAACAGGGCTTTGACAAAAGGGTCAATTCTCCTGGCTGTAAGGGCATCTGCCTGTAAGGGCATTTGCCTGTGATCTGAGGAGGCATTTGTCCATTTTCAAGTGGCAAGGAGGACAGTGGCTGCTGACCATCCTTGGGGACACCCCCAGGGCCTCGATGTCCTTTTGTTCAGATATCCATTCCCACTGGGAATGCCCATACCACAGGTTGAAAGCTACAAAAGTCCTCTGCATTGAAAGTGAGGTCTAGATGTTTTGTTAATTTGTTCTTAGGAAAGGATTATCTTATTGGGATAAACTTATATGTGTACAATAATTGAGATATTGAAAGCACATCCATTATGCCAATTTCATTTGGTCTTTACTCTGTATATACTATTTTCAAAGTCCTTCCTGGAAAGATTTTACCACCTTGTAATAAAAACATTTCTAAAGCTTCATAATCCTGGCTGTCTTCTGATCCTGCTAATGCAGATTACTATATTTCTCTATAAAGAACAGATTGACATTTTTATGTAAATGATTCATCATTTTAAACATGTTTTGAATATTTAAAAAAGTCGCTCTCCTTCAATTCTCTCCTTTTACTTTCCCCCAGTATTTTCCCAAGTTCTTGCACTGAACCTAAGCATTTATTAAGGTTCTGAATTTCTTAGGATGCTTTTCTCCCCTAACTAGAAATTACTTACCTGCTTTAAATTTTGCCCTGTAGTAAACCTGAGGAACTACTTTAACAATTTAACAGAATAATAAGTAAAAGTAAGTAGTTTTTTCTCTCTCACTACCCCATGTTCCTATTTCAAAGGATACAAAGGCTCCAAGTATAAACAGAGCATTGAAGATATGATTCTGGAATGTGAACAGCGCCAGGCCCATATAGCAGAAGATGACGTTCTCAGCCAAGAAGTTCATAAATTCAAACAACTGAAAACAAAACAGAAACCAAAACCATTCATTATGACTCAGGTTTGAATCTACTTAATAACCTGTAACACATTTGGTGATTGGATGGCTCTCTACCTGTGAAGGAATTCCTTTGGCCTTGTGCTTGGCTTTTACAGACTGGCTGATTCTCCTGTGGCTCTCCCCAGTGACAGATGCCACAGCCATGTGCGAACTTCCCATTCTCCTTCCCAACTGCAAGGGTGCCAGAGACACCCCTGGGTTATATTAACCAGCATGGGTCCTCCATGGAACAATTCCTACTGGGGTGACAGGATATTCTGAAACCAAAACTACATGCGTGCTTAAGGTGCACTGTAGTCCACAATAATGATGTTTAGGTTCTTCTGCATATCACCTGGTAGTCGCACTTGAGTTCCCAGAATCTGAAAAAAAAAAACCCTTCAGCTAAACATTCTCCTTGGGTAGGCAAGAAGGGCAAACTTGGAAAACTTGGAAACTTGCAATAAGAATGAATGTCAATTGTAGTTCAACATTAGAATGATCAGTAAGTATATTTAAAACTTCAGACAATGAGACTCATTAAGTTGACTGATGCAGTGATATCCACTAAATGCCTACAATTTCTAGCTGGTTTAAAAAAAGGTGATTAATTCCAGGGGTCAGTTTAAACAGCAAGAACACAATAGATATGTCAAATTCAGTCAGAGGCATGAGGTAATAACGTCTATGCTGACAAATGCCCTCTGGAATTATTTTTAGACCATTAACTAAACAATTTAAGTTTAACATGAAAAATGTTCTCCCACTGTCAGATTAGAAGCAAAAAGGAAATGTGTCCAGGAGCTACAACATAGTAGATTTGAAAAGACTTTGGTTTATATTCCAGACTTTTTATCTGAAAATTCCTATAACTTCATTCTCAGACCTAAACGTCTCTAGAAGCATTTCTCTTGGCTTTTTAAGAACTCATTTTATTTTCATGTAATGTGTTTAAGTGCTACAAATAATGCCCAACACTTGTTTACTGACAGTTGACGGAAAGAAAAACAGAACTTGTCAGAAACATTATCGAAAACCAGTAATAGAAAGAGTGGCCCTGGCTGGTGTAGCTCAGTGGATTGAGCGCAGGCCTGTGAACCAGAGGATCACGGTTCGATTCCCAGTCAGGGCACATGCCTGGGTTGCAGGCCAGTTCCCAGTAGGGGATGCACACATTGATATCTCTCCCTCTCCCCTTACCCTCTAAAGATAAATAAATAAAATCTTTAAAAAAAAGAGTGGATTAAAGTGGACACAGCTCCTTTGGTGCAAGGTAGGATTTCTGCAAAGGCAGTGATCATTGGTTATTCTGAGCACTCATTTCATATTCTAGGAAGGTTCATCTAAACAAACTCTCTCACCCAAATAACCACCGAATGGATCCTCCATGGAACAAACTGAGAACTTGAGAACATGGGGGCAGGATATAGGGGATGGGGAATGCTTTTTTATGTCATGAAAGCTTTACTTTTCCTAAAGTGATTTGGCTGTATTAATCTGCTCAGTCTGCCATAACTAAACAACAAACAGGATGACTTAAAACACAGAAACTTATTTGTCACAGCTCTGGATGTTGGGAAGTCTAAGACCAAGGTGCAGGAAGATCTGGTTCTAGTGAAGACCCTCTTTCTGGTTTGCAAACAGTAGCCTGCTTGCTGTGTCTGTACATGGTGGAGAGAGATCATCTCTCTCATGTCTCTCCTTACAAGGGCATTAGTTCCATCCATGAGAGCTCCATTCTCTTGGCCTAATCACCTCCCAAAAGTCCCACCTCCAAATACCATCACATTGGGGGTTAGGACTTCAACTTCTGAGTTGAGGGGTGGGGCACAAACATTCAGTTCATGACAGCTATCCAGTTTTTAACATTTGTAAATACATGTCAAGGTTAAATTCATAGGGCCTCTTCCCCTGTGTATTTTACTCTAGATGGGACATTTTTTTCAACTATGATCCATTCAACATCTTCTTGGTGACCATTCTCTGATTTCCCTTTGAGGTTAACCTTCTTCCCCACTCTCAGCCCCCAGATTGATGCCTCCATAGCTCAGATATGGAATATGTGACTTGGGACTAAACAACTCACACCGACGCATTTCTCCAGCCAACATGCTTGATTCAGAATGGCTGTGAGGCACTGTGAACCAAAGAGATACAATGAGGCCTCTGCAGGGAGTGTTGGGACAAAGACTTCCACCTTTTTGCTGTATGACAGTTCAGTCGAATGCAGGCTAAGGAAGCTGCTGTTAGTCATCTTGATCCCCAGAAACACCCATCTGAGAGAGAAGCCCTATCCTGATGAAACCATTTAATACACCATGTTCGACCTCTCTCAAAGCAAAATCTACCCTTGGAGTTTTGAATTAAAGAGACCAAGGAATCACTTTTGATTTGAATTGTGGTTACCATCACTTAAAATGCTACAAATTCCTTTATAGTCCTGCACTAGTTTAACAAAACAAAACATCCATCTGACTCAACAGAGATGATAAACAAAAGGGTGTGTAGTCAACTTTTGGACTATTTTTCAGTCAGTAGCAAAATCTGTTATCCCTACCCACTACCACCACTTAATTTTAATCTATTTCTCACCTTAAAAATGGAAATAAGTATATGAGAAAAATCAGGGTTTTTTTTTGTTGGTTTTTTAGATATTATGAGAATTTGTCCTATACATATTACATGGAAACCCATGGTACTAAACATTTGTTTCAGATATTTTCTTCCTTTGTGTAACTCAAGATTTTTATTCTATTTGGCCACTTAATTTATTGACATCTAAACTGACCAAAATCACAAGCAACTGCGAACATACACACTGTATAAAACTTTGATTTTCCAGTTAGATGGTTCCCCTTCTGAACCAGCTCTTTGTTTCAGTGATCTAGTCCTGTACCAATACCACAGTATTTTTCATGAATGTAGATCCATAATGCATGGTAACATTGCCTAGCTATAGATTGTTCGCATACTCTACCGTCTTCAAAATTTTCCTGGTTATTTTTTGCATGTTTAAAAAGTGTTTTTACTGATGCTTAATTACTCAGAAAAGAGTTTCACCTATATGTTTATAGTTTAGGATTTAAAGAGAGAATATTACTAGCACCCGGGAACTACTCTTGTTCCTTGTCCTACCTACACCTCCACACCCACTGCAATTACGTCCTATTAGCCCTTCATCATCACAAGTTCGCTTTCATCATTTATCAGTTTTTTACAAATTGAATCAGACACTGTACTATTTCATATTTGTCATGTTTTGCTCAGCACTGTTTGTGAGATTATTAATGTTGTATATAGAAGTAGCTTATTTTTTCATTATATGAATGTATCATAATTTATTTATTCATTCTACTAATGGTAGTCACTTGGGTTGTTTCCAGTTTGGGGCTGTGATGAATTTTGCTGCTGTGAACACATGTTTGCATTTCCACAGAATTGCTGGAACATGGTACCCAACAGTTTTCTAAAGCGATAGCACTGATTTGCACTCTCGTCAGCAGTTTTGGTTGATTCACATTTTTGCCCACACTGGCTTTGAGGGCTGTTCTTCAAATACACAGTTTTGCCTCTTGACATGGCCATTTGAATTTAGGAATAGGTGTGTCCATTTGCACAAAAATCAACCACTTGCATTTTAATTGGAATTATATTAAATGTAGAGATGAATTTGGATAGAATTCACATCTTTACAGTTACTAAAACTTTGAATCCATGAATCTCATATATTTTTATAACTATTTTTATTTTCTTTAATTTCTCTCACTAATTTCCTTATAAAGATTGTGCATACCTTCTGTTAGATTTATTCTTAGATAATGACATTTTTTTGTTGCTATTTTAAATGGCATTCTTTTTTTTCCTTTTTTTTTCTTTTCTTCTTTTTTTTTTTTTTTTTTGTTTTTTTTTTTTGCTTGTTTGTTTGTTGTTGCTTCGTTGTGTCTTGTTTGTCTCAAAGTTTCTTTTCAAGTTGTTTGTTGCTGGATATACATATATAATTAATTTCTTATTGAGCTTGTATTCAGGGCCTTACTATATTTACTTAATAATTCTTGTAATTCATAATCATGTTGTTTACAAATAAAGATAGTTTTGCTTTTTCCTTTTCACTCATTTTCCTCTTGCATTCTTCACTTGTTAGACAGCACAGAGCAGGACAGGAGTTGATGGGTCTTCTTTACCTTATTCCCAGTCCTGAAGGGAACCTTTCTAAATTTCCCTTCTAAATTCACAGAAACCCTTTAACAGATTAATGACATTTCCTTGTATTACTTTTGTTAAGTGGATTTAATTTTCGAATATTGTGTTTAGGACTTTTGTGTCTGTATGAAAAAAGACTGGCTTATAATTCTCCTTTCTTATTTCGTCTTTATCAGGTTGTATTTTAAAGTTTCTGACAGTTCACAAAACAGATTCCTGTTCTTTTCCTTAAATGTTTAGAAGACTTCTGTGCTTGGAGTTCTCTTTATGGAAAAAAAATTAACTATAGGTATAATTATTCTAATAGATACAGCATTAGTCAGATTTTCTATTTATTTCTGTATTAGTCTTAGAAAGTTATGTTTGTCACTCATCTAAATTTTCATATTTACTACATACGGTTGTTCATAAGATCTTCAATATTTTTGCATCTGTATTTAAATCTCCTCCCTCCACCCCATTATTGGTAATTTGTGTGTTTTCTTTGTGATAAATCTTATTTGGGAGTTATCAATTTTGTGAGTGTTTCCAAGAAGCAATTCTGGCTTTGTTGATTTTCTGTGTTGTACTCTTTCTCCCTATCTCATTAATTTCTCTATTATCTTCATTATTTTCTGTAATCCACATACTTCAGTTTAATTTGTTTTTATCTAGTATTTTGGTTCTTCAAATCTTGGATGCCATGGTTGCTTTGTCAATTCATTTGAACACCTGCTTTTTTGTATTTTATCCAACTTTTCTAGTTGCTTCCTAAGAGAGAATTGTTCTGATGTCAGCTATCCCTCATACCTAACTCTTGCCTATTTATTGTTCTGGGTGAATAATCATTTTTCCACCCAGATTTTTATGATATTTTATTTTTTAACACACAGAATATGTATATCAATTTACAGAGAAAAGACAATTTTATAATATCATTTGGGGGAAAAGATATATCATTTAGGAAGATTTCAGAAAAACTTGGCTAGTTTGGGGAAAATAATAACCAAAACTAAAGATGAATTTCTAACTCACTCCTTATACCCAAATAAATTCCAGAAAAATAAAGAGTGGAAATTAAAAAACAAAATCTATAATGAAAAGAGAACTGACTATATGGGAAAACATATTGGCCAATGATACCTCGGACAAGGGTTTGATCTCCAAAATACATAAAGAACTCACAAGATTCTACTCCAGGAAGACAAAAAACCCAAGTTAAAAATGGGCAAAAGACTTGAACAGACACTTCCCCAAGGAGGACATACAGAGGGCCCAGAGACATATGTAAAGATGCTCGGTATCACTAGCCATCAGAAATGTAAATTAAAATCACAATGAGATACCACTTCACACCAGTGACAATGGCCATCATAAACAAATCAACAAACAACAAGTGTTGGAGAGGGTGTGGAGAAAAGGGAACCCTAGTACACTGTTGGTGGGAATGCAGACTGGTGCAGCTCCTGTGGAAAACAATATGGAATTTCCTCAGAAAACTAAAAATGGAACTGCCTTTTCCACCTAGATATTCCACTGCTGGGATTATGTTCTAAGAAACCTGAAACACCAATCCAAAAGAACCTATGCACCCCAGGGTTTATAGCAGCACAACTCACAATAGCCAACTGCTGGAAGCAACCTAAGTGCCCATCAGTAAATGAATGGATGAAAAAACTGTGGTACATTTACACAATGGAATTCTATGCAGCAGAAAGAAAGAAGGAGCTGCTACCCTTTGCAACAGCATGGATGGAACTGGAGAGCATTATGCTGAGTGAAATAAGCCAGGTGGTGAGAGACAAATACCATATGATCTCACCTTTAACTGGAACCTAAGCAACAAAAGAAAAAAGCAAACAAAATATAACCAGAGACATTGAAATCAAGAACAATCTGACAGTAGCCAGAGGGGAGGTAGGAGGGGACAATAGGGAGAGGGAGGGAAGGTTTACAGGAACAAGTAAAAGGACACATGGACAAAATCAAGGGCAGGTAGAAGCAAGGGAGGGGGTTGGGAATGGCTGGGGTGGGAGGAGAGTGGTAAGGGGTAAATACAGACAACTGTAATTGAACAACAATAAAATAATTTTTTAAAATGCCATAATTTTGTGTATATTTTTCAATCAAGAAATTTTATAAGAATTGTTTGTATTAGCAAAGGACTAGAAACAAATACTCATAATAAATAAATATGATATAATTATATAACATACAGAATTTTATAATTTTATTTATTTAATTTAAGATTTTATTTATTTATCTTTAGAGGGGAAGGGAAAGAGAGAGGGAGAGAAATATCAATGTGTGGTTGCTTCTTGTGCGTCCCCTGATGGGAACTGGTCTGCAACCCAGGCATGTGCCCTGACTGGGATCAAACTGCGATCCTTTGGTTTGCAGGCCCGAGCTCAATCCACTGAGCTACACCAGCCAGGGCAGAATTTTATATGTATTGTTATAGAAAAAAACCTAAGATCAATTGTAAAAGACAAAATTTTAAGTTAAAAAAATAATGGATATATTTGTGTATGCATGAATCCATCAAGTGTATTAATATATACAGATAACTTCCACTTTACTTTATGGATGTTTGCCTACTATTATTTATTTAGTATTTACTTTATAGCCAGAGACACTGAAATCAGGAACACTCTGACAGTAACCAGAGGGGAGGCAGGAGGGAATAATGGGGGAAAGCGGGGAAGGTGTTATTATTACTTCTTTTTAGCATGAACCTGTGTTACTTTCATAGTTAAAAATACTACATTAAATCATAAGAACAATTTTAGAATAAAAAATATTCCAAATGATTTCTTCCTTTGGTCTTGTTCAGGCAGCAATTCTTCATCTTTCCATTTTCAGTAATTTATCAACCATTCTTACCTATTTTTAATCTTTTTCTTATTTTCTTTAAAAATTGCCTTTGAGTGCATAAAAATACAAAGAGCAACAAGAAAAGCACTTATCTTTTGTGGAATATTTTTTCAGAGTTTTACAAATTATAGATGAATAAACAAACAACTTGCATAATGTTACATGAATCTGGCCATATTTTTATATAACTTACTTTATTAACTCAGTATTTTTGTAAGTCTCTTTCCGTGGTAAGAAATTTGAATTGACTAAACAATATTTAATGTCTACACAATTCCTCCCTGTATTTTCCTACCAAATTTTATTTCACTGGACCCATTATTGCACATTCGGTTGTTTCCACATTTCCCCCTTATAAACGATGCTGCACTGAGCACCTTTGTACAAATCTCCCCTCCCCCTGCCCCCCGCTAAGCAATTACTCCTTAGGAAAAATTCCTACATGTGGGTTACTTCTGTCAGTGTATACATTAAATTTTCTTTTTCAGCATATTACCAGCCTGCCTTTCAGAAAGAATATAGCAATTTGTATCTGTAATAACAGTGCAGAGGGTGCCCTTTTCCCCACACTCTTGCCAAAATTTGTTTTTGTCAATTTCTAAACAATCTGAAAGACTCATTTATTTTAAGTTGTAAGTGGCTGTTAGCAATTTTAGAAGGTTCCCTTCATAACAATGCAGCAGCACTAATTAGCGCTCTTTTGTCTTTTTATATCATGTAACACCGCTCATTTAAATAAACAGGCTTCATACTAATTTCCTTCTCAGGGCAATTAATGAAATGTGTGGCAAATTCAATTTAGTTTTGCACACAGAAATCTCTTAAAGACATGTTTCAAAAAGGAGAATATGTAATACGTCCATGCTGATAGAAGTAACCAATTTGACTTTAGGACTTCATTGCCCAAGTAGGGCTTGGAATAGTCAATTACTTTAGGGATAGATTTATTGGTCAATCTTTGAATGAATTAAAAAGCAAAAAACATCTCTGCCCCTAAACCGATCCTCATCATCATCACCACCACCACCATCATCATCATCACAATAACAATGTCAAGCTAGTTCATTAGTATTCAATATGAATACAGTAACCTCAACCTTACTTCCTCCTCATTCTGAGTCAGTGAATAATGACTTGATTCAACATGTCATTTATCCAGTACTGTAAACAACATTTGTTTTCTTTCCATCAACTTACAGTTTAAAGAGGACCCAGGTTAAAAGTAATTTTTGCTTAGCAAAGCTTTTCCTCAGGGGGCGGAAAAGCAAGGTAATAGTGCAAACAAGACTAGGGAAATATTTAAACAGCATTAGAGGGCAATCTGTGTTTACAACCTCTGAAAGTTCATAGGAAACATCCATATATTAAACAGTTTACCTGGTCTTATCAGACGCTATGGTTTTTAGTCTGAGTTATTTGCTGACTATTTTGTAAAATATGTTTATCACTGATTTTGAATGACTTCTATTAGTAAAAGAATAAAAGTATCATATTACTATGGTTTATATAGGGAAATATTACAATAGTTCGTTATATCTTGCTTACCTAACACTAATTAAATTCATGTGAATTCCCCAACATGACTTTTATTTGACTTAGTACAGTTTCACATAAGCTATTACTTTCATCTACTTGTTTAAATTATGAACTGAGATTCATTTTAGCTGGAACATTGAAGAACCTACAAAATTTAATACAAATAAAAGGAAAGAAGAACTAAAATATGTTTTATTTCCTCCATAATTTTGTCCCATAATGTTTTGTTTGTTTATAAATTTTGTCTTTATTTCTAACTAGGTGTTCTTTAGAGACTATCTCAGGTTTCATTTTTTATATAGTATTGAGTTTATTTATAACTATTTTGAACACACTGGAGTACAAGTGATTAGTTTAATTCCTATATTAAGGGATTTGAAAACAAATATCACAATATATTTTATTGAAATGATAAGCTTTTGCTCCTGAGATTCTAACGTTTGCTCAGTCCCAAGTCCTGAGGAAATTTGCTGAAGGTGAACTCAGTAATTTCTACGGGCATCTAGAGGTAGCACAGGAGATGAGTTGTTACTGAAGACCTGTGGCCTTTACCACTAGAACAAAAATGATCTAAAGGCTTTCTTTTCTGTCAAGATCACAGTTCCCAGTGCGCAGCCTCCCTGTAAAAGCTGAAGACTTATATTACATATGAGTATCAGTGCAATCCTTGGAGATCTTTCTAGATTTAGGACACTAATAAAAAAAGTATTACTGCTTTGAAAATAGTAATACTACTGGGATTTTTATTTATGACAAGTTGTGATAGGAAATATGTTAAAGGATTTTACTTTTAAAATATATAAAACTATAAATATGAGTCTATCTCTTTCTGTATCTCTATCTAATCCATGGCCTAGAATAAGATCATGCAGTTTGGAAGTTCTGTCTCTGCCGCCCTGCAGGAGGCAGGCTCCAGATCCAAGATCCAATTCTTGAAGTTGAGGGTGAGAGGACCCTGCAGGAGAGGACATGTACCACATAAGTGTTCAGAGAGCTGCTGCTTTGTCATACGTTTCTTTGCTTGAGGATTGTTTGGCCCCATGGACTTCCGGCTGCAACCCAAACTTTTCCTACCCCTGCATGTCATTATCTCCTTTTAGACCTGACTTTTAAAATCATGAGAATTTCAAAAGCACAGACTATAAAAGTATAACAAAACATATTTTAGAAAGATGAATTGGCATCATTAAGTAAGTAAAGCTAATATGGGATATAAATATAGTTACAGCTACAAGGAATTGAGCTTCATTAAACTGAATAAATACTGTAGCCAGATTTTCTTGAAATCCTTGAGTTTATAACTTAAAGGAAAAGTTATTTTCTATAATTTTGCTAAATTTCTTTAGCCAGTAGACACTGATAATAGTGTTCTTATTTCTGGAGGTTTCCCAGTTTTGAATCTTTGTGGGGTTTTTTTTGGTGGGGGAAGGAGATATTAAAGTAAAGGTCAGTTTAAGGTTTTGTAAGGTTGCATTTAAGTTAATATGCTATTAACTTAAAAGTAGCTTCTCAAGTCTTTATTTTTACAGAGTATTAATTATCATGAGATTGATCAGAAATACTGGTCCCCACAGATTGGCCTTAGATCTATTCTGATGAACTGAAACACATACACACACCCCACATAATACAAGAAGACAAGATTTCAAGGGTAGAGTCACCTTGTAATGTGTATGGTCCAGACATAAGCCAATGCTTTTGCGCTTCACCACTCTCGTTGAGGGGCTGCCCAGCTTGTAACTGAACACTGCCAAAAACAGAAATCTCCCTACTTCTACTACTTACAAGGAAGCAAATGGGACTTTTGGACATTTATAACTATTAGAAAATCCTTCCATATACTGACCTGAAATTTGGTTCTCTATCACTTGCAACCACTTATCCTACTTCTACTTGTTAGATTATAGAAAATAAGCCATACAGGATATGATTTTATTTCACACTACTCTGCTATAATAGCAAAAAAAAGAAAATTTTTATGAAAATAGTTTCAGTAGTAGGCAAGTCTACACTTTCAGCAGCAACTGCTGCAGTCCAGTCTTGCTAGTCCCAAAAGTGAACATTTTTCTAGGCATTTGTGGCTGGCATGCGAGGCTTGAAGCTAGAATTTTTCACATGTCAAATGAGGATGAGAACAGTGCTGGCCTCATAGGGATGTCTTACTGAGCATCTAAAACCATCTGCAAAATACCCTAACCTTCAGCTAAATTCTATCCTGGGCCCTAATTAGATTTTCTTCAGAACATTAGTCACTACTCATGTTATACTGTATTTGTATATTTCATCTGCTGCCCACAAGAACACAAAGTCTGGGGGCTATGGCAATCAGACTTATGTTTAAATAAGTGTTTTCCAGGAGGATCTTCTCAGTAGATATAAAAGTACTGGTTCTTAGGGCAATGAAGGAGTCATGGCGTGACATAATCAGTTTCTTCGTGGTTTTGCCAATAAATATTCACTAAAGGAAATTAACTACTTGAAGCAATGTATTTTCTCTGTGGATATTAAACCTATGCTTTAAAAAATCTCTCCAATAAACCAAAAGAAATATTGATATTTATATCAGGTACTGACTGGCATGGAAAATTCACACATTATCAAAATTTGTAAAGGTTCATTTTCCATTTAATTTTTTTTATTTAGCTATTCTTAATCTTCATTATTCATCTTGTGTGTCTTTTTATCTTTGTAATTGGCCTACTTACATTCCTTCTGGGGCGGGAGTATGAAGGGTGGACACAAAACTGGGCAGATTTCTAATGATGTCATTTTGTAAGGACTCTGAGTTGAATACCAGTATCTCAGCCACCCATCCACACATGGGGGAGGATAGACCACTTTCATCCACTATGAGAACCATGTGCTCTTTCTACATGGAGAGCTACCACTGGCAATGTACAGAATATTGAGCCCCAAACATGATGAGCTGTATTTTGACCTCTCAGTGCCACCCTACTTCCTTGATGAGAGCATTGCACACTCAAAACCTAGGGTTGAGGACATTGTTTAGTGTTGTTTTATGATCAGCTATTCCACAATGAAATGCAGTAGAACATCGGGACAAATGCATCACACTAGAATCAAGCCAGTATTTATTCAAAAAGGCTTTGCTTCCTGTATTTTAGAGACAGAAGTTGAGGTACATGTTTGAAATAACATTCGGTTGTATCACTATCTTCAAATTTTCAAAAGCTCCTTTGCTTGATGCTATGTTATTCCCAATAAGCACTGTCATTAATTTTAGTTTATTCATCACATTCAAATTACTTTGATAAGCTTTCTAAATTAGCTAATTTTAAATGCTCGAATGGTACAACGGGAATTATAACTTTTCAGAAAAATTTCTTTGACTGTCCTTACCCATCTCCTAGTTTTTAGGGAAACAAATTTGAAGACTAATTAAACTGATTTACTCTGTAATCTGACCAAATAAGTTCTCTGCTTAACTTTTCATCTTGCTTCGGGGTCGTCTTTGCTTTTGTGCAATGGGGTTATGCATTGCTTTTGTATAATACATAGAGGTACATATTTTATAATTTAGAAGGTAAAGAAGTACACATGTTTTTTTCTTGTGTGTTTCAATATGGTTTTTACTCTAATATATGTACATAACACTCAACCTTATACTACATGCAAACAGTAATGTTTAAATCTGAATAGTTTGTTCTCCAGATGGTTATAGATTTAATTGATATGACTGGCAAAGAAAAGAAGAAATACAGCTAAGGGTTAAGGATCATTTTCATTATGCAGAAGTTTTCGAACTCAAGTTTTGAACCGTGGTGGAGTGGATTATGGAAAGGCATTCAATAGAAAGCCTGAAACTCAGAGTAGAGCATTGATTCTGCCGAGCATGGTGAGGAACTGGAGAGTGTGGCAGTCTTAGTAAATCAGAGAAATCAATGGAAATGAAAGACAGAAATACATGACATTTGAATAATGCCTTCCAATTTGAAAGTAGCTATCAAATGATTTTTATGATGCTATGGATATCAATAAATCAATAGCTGATGAAAATTAAATTTGCTTGGCTCATTCCTTTGTAATGAACATTGAAATGCAATGAATGCAGATTGTCAGTGCTTACACCGTACTCCAGAAAACTCTTATTTTACACTGATTAATGTTGGTGGGCTTTTTTTAAACCTCTCTTTGTATTTAAGCTATTGTACATCCTTGACAAAATAGATAGAATTAAAAAATTATGAATTGTAGTATAAGAATGTTTCTCACCTTGTTCACAAAGATGGCAGTTACAGTTTCACATTAAAAACCATGCAACCGTAAATTAATTCTGAATGAACATTCTAGCTTTGACTTATTTTGGTGGTTTAGAACTAATTTTATTTTTGTTCCAAACTGTCTAGGTATTTTGAAGTTACCCCACAAAATTCCCTTTAGAAAGTTCTCTTGTACTATATTTGTATTTTTGATAATGTTCAAAAAGAGTTTATATGCAATGTAAATCATATACATATATAGAGGGAAAGACTGTTACACAGAGTCACCAGAAGCTCTTAATATTTTCCATTCTCTAGCTGAATCCTGCCTTCCTTTTGTAAGACACAGTGCCTTAAGACAGTACCCTCAATGCTGGTGGCTACTGAGTTATTCTCCAGGGTGCCCAAGTCACTTTCTGCTCCTACCACGGGAGTTTTAGGTTTAATAGTACTCTACTCCATGTTCCAAAATCTGTTTATCTCTGATTTCAGTTGGGGTTTGTAACTGTGGAATTTAATTATATAGATTAATTAGTACAGACATGAAAGGTCCCCCCCCCAAAAAAAACTAAGTTAAATGTGTAGAAAAGACTTGATAAAATTTAGTTGCTTAGAAATGCTACTAAATTAGTAGTAAGCAGAATAACTGTAAAATGTGGCAAAAATGCATATTTAAATATAGAAGGATCCTTAAGTTATACTGGTTTGCCAGTGTATTTTAAGTCTTGGCTGTGAACTAAAGACACAGAAATAGAAACTGTAAGTTCTGGTAGATATATTCTAGGTGTGTTTTGTACAAGAAAGACAACCTAGAACTCTAAGATTAAAAAAAAGCATTGCCTCTATCAAAAGATTGGCAAATGAATATGTATTTATGTAAGTGACAATTAAATATCAGAGGTGTTTGTATCATTGTTTAATAACTCTTTGCTTCCACTGACTTTTCTGTTAATTGACTGGTACTAATTTTGTGTTAGATAATAGTGAATGTTCATTCCTTCTCTGTTCCAACTTCTTTTTGAATTTAATGCAGAGGTGGCAAAAGTAGGCCTATAGTTGTGAGTATACAGTGTATATTCTCATATTATTACTTATTTATTCTTATATTAATTATTTTATTGTTATTACTTACCTATTTTGGCAACCTTGTATTTCCATTTGGTTCCTTTCAAAACTTCTGCTTCATATCACTAATATTCTCCTTTATCTGTTTAAGGATACTAATCATGTCTATTTTAAATTCTTGGTCTGTTTCAATAATTTTGCTTCATGTGTTCTTCAACAATTTCAGTCTCTATTTTATAGTTGTTGTATTCATTGGGCATTTCGTTATTTTGGCCTACAAGTTCATATTTTTTGGGGGGTCCGTCCTGTCTTGCAATGTTTTGAGGAAAGACGCATATACAGTGCCTGTCTGGAAGTGTCCAGCCATGTAATAGGAAAACTAGAGACATTTATTGATGAAGATACAAGAAACATTGTACATAGGACAATGACACCTCAGTCCACTTCAAGTAGGTAGGTACCTTGGGACCTCACACAGTTCTCCCAGTTGCCATCAGCTGCCCTGTTTTATTTTCCTGAATTTCACCAATGGTCTGAAATCTCTTCCCTTCTCAAAGGTGATTTTAGTTTTAGAAAAATGCAGAAGTCACTGGGAACCAAATCTTGGCTGTTGGGGGCTGAGTTACCTGAGAGATTTGATGGTTCACAAAAAAAAATTCTGTATCAGCCAGGACGCATGAGTGGGTGCCCTGTTGTGATGAAGCTACCAGTCACCAGTTGCCCATAGTTGCAGCTTTCTGAATCACCTGAATAGTTTCTGTGGAGGAACGTTCAAGCTTAACACAAAATTTGACACAGATTCGTTGCTCTACTGGCTCAGTCATTTTGAATGTGATGACCATACACACTCAATGGTGTCTACCGACCCCAATAACTAGCACAGTGAAGTCATCATTGTACACTCACGCATATTGCAGGCCATTCTCCTCAGCTACCAGGTTACATCAATGTCATGCAAAACATTCTTGTTATATTAGCAATGGTTGACTTTTTCTGGACAGACTTTGTATACACTACAGTGCCCCCTCTGTGATTTTAGGAGATGGGAAGGAATGAGCTCCAGGGCCTTCAGCACCATCAAATTTTTGAAGAGCCTCCAAACTGAACTGAGTTCACCGTTCTGGCAATTCCTCTGCCAGGTACTCTCACCCTTCAATTCTTAGAATGACGTAAAACTGGGAAGAGGCAATCTCTCTAGGTCACTCTCCATCAGCCAGGGGATTGGAAGCCACAGGAGACAGTGGAGAAGATGCTCAAGGACAGGGACACTTGTTTTCCCCCACCTTTATCAACTTCTTTACTGCCCAGATGTTACCCTGTTGACACCACCATGCATGCCCTAGGCTGTTCCTGTAAGGCAGGTGAAGATCACCCCAAAACATTGAGGAGGGAAAAGGTAATGCAGAAGTTAACATCTCTAACTGGACCTCTTTTTCCACTCTTTCTCGGGCTCCTTCCAGGTACCACAATCTCCACACTGCTCCAAGACCACCTCTGGCCTCTCCAGGACTCCTTGTAGTTTTGCTGCTTGCTCAGCTTTATGTTTCTTCTCAATTATGTAGCATCTACAGGTTTTATTGGAGAGGAAGGACCCTGCAGCTGATGTTTGTTTTCTGTCTTGTCAGAACTGATTTTTGTGTGATTTTTGAAGTTAAAGTTGCTGACTGAGAATGACAAATGGTATTGAAGGGTCCTCCTCTGTAGAGGTTTCTGAGGTTAATTGGAGTTGAATCACAGCCCTCACCAGCAGTAGTGCAGGGGCCACTCAAGGCAAAACTGCACTGGGATCAGCCAGTGGCCTGTGCCCTCTACCTCTTTGTGTGTGAGGAAATAACACATCGAATTTTGGGGGGCCTACCTATTTCAGATACTTTCCTCTTTGTCTGCATCTAAATACAATTCTGTTTCTCCACTACTAGTTATACTTTTGGTTTGAGAAACAAAGTTACTCTATCCAAAGAGATTTAATTGCTTGTACCCCTTATACTTTCTAAGGTGTCCAACCTGCAGCCCACAGGCCGCATGCAGTCCGGGATGGCTATGAATGTGGCCCAACACAAAATTGTACATTTACTTAAAACATTATGAGATTTTTTTGTGATTATGTATCACAGTATATTTAATGAGTGGCCCAAATAGACTCTTTTTCTAGTAGGGACCAGAAACACCAAAAGGTTGAACACACCTGCTTTAGATGCTGAACACCCTAGAGTCTCACATTCTGGAAAAATCAAACTGAGCACTCAGAACAATGAGTAAAGTCACAAAAAGGTAATTTCTTCTACAAGATACACAAGATAAACTAATCTGTAAGCTCCAGTAGGGTGCTGATGACCACATTTGTTGTGTTTATGACTGAACACCAGCTCCCAGCAGAAAGCTTAGTGTATCATAGCACTCAATAAATATCTGTTAAATGAATGAAATGAATAAAAGAGAACTCCCAGGAACTCCTTTATGTCAGTTTAAGTTTGCACAATCCTCCTACATAAAAATATTTATAGGATGCAAAACCCTGAACTGAGAAATTATACCTCTTGGAATTTATCCTAAATAGATAATGTGACAAAAATGCATAGATTTACATCAGGAAGTTTGCTCCTTAAAATAACAAATATGAAGACAACCAAAACATGCATCAAAAGGAGAAAACTTAAATGATTTAAAAGGGATTGCACCTCTAAAGGTTCACTGCCAAATATGAGGTTTGCTATAGATTTTTACCAGCCTCACTTCAAACATAAAGGAAGTCATCCTTCTTAGACTAACAAGAATTTTTATATTTGGTATGTGTGGAACTTTTTATATAAAATGCTTTTTCTTATATTTACTGAGATTTTTTTTTATCTGTTAAGGTGGTAAATTATACTTAAACATTCTAGTGGTAGAGTATCCTCACATTTCTGGGATAAAACAAGTTCAGACACAATGCACTTCAGTTATTACATGGATCAGTTGGCTCGCTGATATTTTGTTCATGCTCTCGCATCTATGTCCATAATTGAGATTGGCATATACTTTTCAATTTCATTGCTGCCATTGACTGGTTTTGATTTCAGGAGTATTATAATATCTTCATGACATGATTTAGTGGTACATTCCTCTATCTTTTTTTCTTGAAAAGTTTGTATAAAATTGAATGATCTATTCCTTGAAACTTAGATAGAATTCACCTATAAAATAATGCAGGCCTTGTGTTTTTTTGTGAGTGGATTCTCAGTTACTGATTTATTTTTTCCAATGCTTGTATGTCTATTCGGTTCCCCCACCTTCAGGTAGTTTTGATAAGTAACATGGTTCTAGGAAATTTTTCATTTGTTTAAGTTTTTAGGTTTATTTTCATCAATTGTACATGACATGTTCTTATCTTTTTAAAAATTTATTTATTTTAATTGTTCAAAATACAGTTTTCTGTCTTTTACTCCCATCCCAGCTCACCCTTCCCCCAGTGCTCCACACCTCGCTCCCATTTCCATCCCCCTTAGTTTTTGTCCATGTGTCCTTTATACTTGTTCCTGTAAACCCTTCCCCTTTCCCCCTAAAATTTCCTCCCCTCTTCCCTCTGGTCCCTGTCAGCCTGTTCTCTATTTCAGTGTCTTTGGTTATATTTTGCTTGCTTATTTGTTTTGTTGTTAAGGTTCCAGTTACAGGTGAGATCATATGGTATTTGTCTTTCACCGCCTAGCTTATTTCACTCAGCAGAATGCTTTCCAGTTCCATCCGTGCTGTTGCAAAGGGTAGGAGCTCCATCTTTCTTTCTGCTGCATAGAATTCCACTGTGTAAATGTACCACAGTTTTTTCATCCACTCATTTACTGATGGGCACTTAGGTTGTTTCCAGCACTTGGCTATTGTGAGTGAGTTGTGCTGCTATAAACATTGGGCTGCATAGGTTCTTTTGGATTGGTGTTTCAGGTTTCTTAGGACATAATCCCAGCAGTGGAATATCTAGGTGGAAAAGGCAGTTCCATTTGTAGTTTTCTGAGGAAATTCCATACTGTTTTCCACAGTGGCTGCAGCAGCCTGCATTCCCACCAACAGTGCACTAGGGTACCCTTTTCTCCTCATCCTCTTCAACACTTGTTTGTTGATTTGTTTATGATGGCCATTGTCACTGGCATGAAGTGATACCTCACTGTGGTTTTACTTTACATCTCTCTGATGGCTAGTGATGCTGAACATCTTTTCATATGTCTCTGGGCCCTCTGTCCTCCCTAGAGTAGTGTCTGTTCAAGTCTTTTGCCCATTTTTTTTACTTGGGTTTTTTGTCTTCCTGGAGTGGAGTCCTGTGAGTTCTTTATATGTTTTGGAGCTCAAACACTTGTCTGAGGTATCACTGGCAAATAGGCTTTCCCATGTAGTTGGTTCTCTTTTCATTTTAATGCTGTTTTTTAGCCATGCAGAAGCTTTTTAATTTGATGAGGCCCAATTTGTTTATTCTTTACTTTATGTCCCTTGTTTTAGAGGACATATCAGTAAAGATGTTGCTACATGGAATGTCTGAGATTTTCCTGCCAGTGTTTTCCTCTATGACTTTAATAGTTTCATGATTTACATTTAAGTCTTTTATCCACCTTGAATTTATTTTTGTGTGTGATGTAAGTTGGTGATCAAGTTTCATTTTTTTGTATGTAGCTGTCCAGATCTCCCAACACCATTTGTAGAAAAGGCTATTTTTACTCCATTTTATGCTTCTTCACCCTTTGTCAAATATTAATTGACTATAGAGACTTGGGTTTATTTATGGGCTCTCTGTTCTGTTGTATTGGTGCATATGTCTGTTTTTATGCCAGTAACAGGCTATTTTGGTTACAGTGGCCTTATAATACAGTTTGATATCAGATATTGTGATCTTTCCTGCTTTGTTCTTCTTTTTCAAAGTTGCTGCAGCTATTGGAGGTCATTTATGGTTCCATATAAATTTCTGAAATGTTTGTTATATATCTGTAAAATGTGTCATTGGTACTTTAATAGAGAATGCACTGAATCTATAAATCACTTTGGGTAGTATGGCCATTTTGATGATGTTAATTATTCCAATCCATGAACATGGTACATGCTTCCATTTGTTTGTGTCTTCCCTAATTTTTTTAGTGTTGTACAGTTTTCTGAGTACAGGTCTTTTACTTCCTTGGTTAGGTTTTTTTCTAGGTACTTTATTTTTTCTGTTGCTATATCAAAATTTTTCCTGATTTCTGTTTCTGATATTTCATTGTTGGTGTACAAAAATGCCTTTGATTTTCTTTTTTTTAAAGATTTTATTTATTTGTCTTTAGAGGGGAAGGGAAGGAGAGAGGGAGAGAAATATCAATGTATGGTTGTGTCTCGTGTGTCCCCTGCTGGGACCTGGCCTGCAACCCAGGCATGTGCCCTGACTGGGAATCGAGCAACGGTTGTTTGGTCTGCAGGCCCCTGCTCAATCCACTGCCTTTGATTTCTGAATATTGACTGTGTATTCTGCTGTTTTGCCAAATTCATTTATTAGGTCAAGTAGTTTTCTGGTGGAGTCTATAGGATTTTCTACGTACACTATCATATTATCTGCAAACAATGACCGTTTTATTTCCTCCTTTCCAATTTGGATGCCTTTTATTTCTTTTTTCTTGTCTGATTGCTGTGGCTAGGCCTTCCAATACTATGCTGAATAAGAGTGATGAAAGTGGTCATACTTGTCTTGTTCCTGATCTCAGTGCGAAAGCTCTAAGTTTCTGCCCATTGAGTATGATGTTGGCTGTAGGTCTCTCATTTATGGCCTTTATTAAGTTCAGGGATGCTCCCTCTATTCCCACTTTGCTAAGTGTTTTTATCATAAATGGGTGCTGTTGTCCTTTGTAGTTTTTAATATGAACATTAAAGTCTTTGAAACCTTATTTCATTTAAATACTACATTTAATTACTTGCATGTGATAAATTTGAGTATGCAGCTTAACTGTATTTATTTTGTACAATTAATTATAATTAAACAAGCAATATATAAGTGTAGTTTTAAAATCATGAGACCATTACAGAAGATAGAATCCCCTCTGACTTCTCTTTTTGCTCCCCCCCCTCTCATCCCATGTTGTATGTTTTTGTCTGGAAAGCATTTTACCTTAAAAATGTTACTGTTGTATGTTTTTCAAAATTGTATTATTTAAAAAATTTGCCGGTTGTAGGTTTATAGATTAAGGATTTAATAGATATTACAAAATTGCCCTCTAAATGAGTACATCAGTTGACTTTGTCATGAGCAGTTTATTGGAATATCTATTTCCCTAAAATATTACGAACACCTAATTCAATCGACTTTTAAAAGTTTTGTCAATCTCATTATTATAATCTTCTTATTGTTTTATTTTTTAGCCCCTTGATTAATAGTGAGTTTGACCAACTTCTCATGTTTAGTAACCACTTGGAATTTCTGTTCAATAATAGCATATTCATTTTTTAAAACATTTTCTTTAGATCTGTGTTCAAAAGTATTTTTATTCTATATTGCGTAGACATTATAAAATACTGGTATCTGTGAAATACTAGACATATATATACACACACACTCCCCACACATTTGAAAAAGATAGAATGTGACCTTTATATTTCAAAATTGGTCTATGCTTTTCTGTTATCCCATCCTAACATCCTTCCTCTGCTATAATCTCTGTTCCAGAATTTGTGTTCTTTTTTTAAAGATTTTATTCACTTATTTTTAGAGGGGAAGGAGAGAGGGAGAGAAACATCAATGTATGACTGCCCTTCATGTATCCCCTGCTGGGAACTGGCCTGCAACCCAGGCATGTGCCCTGCCTGGGAATTGAACCGTGATCGTGTGGTTTGCAGGCCTGCGTTCAATCCACTGAGCTACACCAGCCAGGGCTAAAATTTGTGTTCTTTATTGCCTTGGTTTCATTTATATATTTGTTGCACATCTTAGTATCTCTGAAAAGTGTGTTATTTGCTTTTTCAAATTTATATAAATTAAATCATGTTGCATACGTTACTCAACATTTTGTCCTGAGATTTACCCATGTTGTTTTGCTCTAGTTCTGATTTATTAATTTTTATTGCCGTATTGTATAAGTAAATGAAATATATTTATCTATTCCACTGTTGATGAACATTCGGGTTGTTTCCTGTCCTTTGTTATTATAAGCAGTGGAGCTTTGACTGTTCTTATACCTGTCTCCTGATGCATATGTGAAGCATTTTAACTAGTCAGTATCCACTAGGAGTGGAACTGCTCAGTCAAAAGATATATCCATCTTAGCTTTAGTAGGTACCGTCAAATTGTTTCTCAAAGTTATTTAAATTTATACTCATACCAGCAGTATATAAATGTTCCAGTTGTTCCACACTCTCACTAAAACTTGACACTCATGAATTTATTTACTCATTTGACAAAAAGCTACTGAGGACCTACTACATGCCAGCCACTGTTCTGGGTGCTGGAGATACAGTAGTGAGAAAACCTGAAAGAAGTCTTTGTTTTTTGGAACATATTCTGTAGAGCAGAAACTAAGTAAGACAAATAACTAAAATATATAGTATATTAGTGGTAAGAGCTATGGTAAAATAATACAGCATAAAATGGGTTTTAAAATATCAAAGTGCTTATTGGAATTTTAGATAGTGTCCAATAAAGATTTCGCTGAGAAGAGGCTTTTAAGTAAAGACCTAAAATAAAAAGTACAGGAGTAAGCAAGGTAAACGTCTGGAGGAGAATTTCAGTTAGACAAGCAGCAACACAAAGGCTCTGAAGAATAGCAAGAAACCCATTGTGGTTGGAGCAGAGAAGCAGAATAAAGAAGAGATCAGAGTGAGAACCAGGAACCAGGTGATTTAGGAACCTGTAGGCTTTGTGAAGATTTTGGCTTTTATTAAGGAAATGGGATGTCGCTGGAGAGTTTTGAAGAATCAAGTGACATGGTCTGATTATGCTTTAAGACCATCATTCTTGTTCCTGGTTTGCACATAGCCTAGAGAGGCCAGCACTGAAGTAGAAAGACCGATTAGCAGGCTGTTTCCCCAATGGGAGACAACCAGTGAACCTGGACTACAGTGGTGGCAATGGGGCTGTGAGAAGAGGTAAAAATCTGTATGTATCTGTTTTGAAAGTCAAAGTGAGAGGATTGTTTGCTGAAGGACCAAAGATGGAGTTAAAGATGACACTAAGATTTTGGCCTGAGCAAATGCTTCCATCAGACTGCTACTAATGAGGTTAATGCCTCCATGGAGAAGGGAGATTAGCCACATTTTATGCATGAGGAAGCCAAAGCCCAAAGAACTGCAATAACTGGCCCAAGAGCATACAGCTAAGTATGTGGATCTGGGGCTTCAAACCAAATAGTTTGACACTAGGGCCAATCTTCTTAACTACTATACATATTTCATTCCTGACCCCCCACCCCCAGTCTGCTAGTCATGGTTTTAATTTTAATTCCCTATGTGATCATTGATATTGAACAGTTGTGAAATATTGATAACTATTAATGTTTGAAGTACCTGTTAATAAGTTTGTCTGTTTTTAAAAATCAATGGGTAGTTTACCTTTTTATTGCTGATTTGTAGGAATTCTGAATATACTCTGTTATACTGATGCTTTGGCAGTTACATGTCAAGTTGCAAATATTTTCTCATGCTCATGACTAGACTTTCTTCTGTTTTTATGACGTCTTTTAAAGAACTAAATCCTTCATTTTAGCATAGTCAAATTGATCAGTTTTTTCCTTTATATATTTTTGAGCTTTAGAAGTCTTTCCAAATCTGAGATAATAAAGACTGTCTTCTAAATGTTTTATGAGTTTTGCCTCCCACATTTACATCTTTAACCAAACTTGGAATAAACAGAAAAAAAGTAGTCTCTTCTGTTAGAGTCAAAAGAGTGAGTTATTACTGTTATGGGGAGCATCAGGGAAGTGACTGAAAGGGGTATGAGAGAGGTTCTGGGGTGCCAGTAATCTTTCTTGATGCGGTGGCTGTCTACACAGTTGAGTTCAGATCCTAACAGTCCAGGAAGCTGAATTTCAGTGCACTTACATGCGTTTTTCTTTGTGTACACTACAATTAAGAATTTAAGAAGTTAAATATGACAGTCTCTCATGAATTTAGTTCATTTACAGTTTTGTTTACTATTAATGTATTTGAATTTCTTTATACCATCTGCTTTCAAATTATCCTTTTCTATGCATTTGGGGTCTTGTTGCTGTTGTTCACATTTCCTGCCTTCTTTTGTACTGACTGACATTTCCTTTATTTCTCCACTGGGTTGAAAGTTATACATTCTATTGTAAAGTACATATTTTATGTAAAGTGAGTTACTATTAATACTACCTTACGAGAACTTAAAATCCTTTGATCTGCTTCCTCCTCATTTTAATATTTTATGATAGTTTCTCATATTTTTGTTTTCCCCTTTAATTTCTTTAATCATTTTAAGTGTATACTTTTGTGACCTTTATCTAGTTATTCATTATACGAAAATCTTGGGGTCTAATTCTGTTTGCTATTTCTATTTTCTCTCAGAGTGGTCTCTTTTCTCGTGTGTTTTTCATTTGGGGCTGTGAGCTAATGTTGGTGGATGGAGCTTTAACAAGGGCAACATCTTTGTGGCTTTGGCCTAGAGTGCATCCTCCCAAAGAGGCTTTGTTTTTGTTTTAGCCCAGTTGTTCCAAGGAAATTTCTAAACTAACACCATGTTTTAAATTTACTTTAAAGTTTGGGTCTTTTGGGTCTCACAGGCACAACTGCCACACAGTCAAGCCTGAGGTTTAAACTTCTCACATCTTTCCTACGTAGAACCCACCGGGATTTTCTGAGATATTTTAGGTATAGTTGCTCACACTTACAACTATTTTCTAGACAAATGTGGCACAAAGTTAGACTTAAAAATAGTTTAAAATTGTCATTTGTAACCTCTTAATTCAATTCCTATTTATTTCTAGATCTTGGTTGACTTTGCTCACCTTGTGCTATGATAAAAAAATACAGTTCTTGTCTTCAAAAAATTAATAGTTGGATATAGATATTTATAACCTTATTACACAGAAATGGCTAAAACTTTGTATGGGTACCATAACTTCTTCTTTCCAGGCCCAACTGATTCCAGCTTTTCTTCCCATCAGTTTTAGAAATAGCCATACTCTGTGCTTCCTCATTGTATTATTGTCAGTTCAACTGAGTCATCACAGCTGTCATTCCCTGACTTAAAAGATAGACCTGAAGCATCTAGTATTCCTATCAAATATAACCAGCTTCCAAGATTAGAACAGACCGAGCACCTTCGGGTGGCATGGAAACATCCAATCTACCACGGAGCTCCCTGTGCTGCTCTAATGCTGCCCCATGAATCTATGGGCAGCCTCGGCCCTTCATGGCACTACATTCACCACATTAGAAATCTACAGAGATATCAAAAAACATAGATGGACATGCACTTAAAACTCCAGGAAAATGCATCCTGAAAACTACCCGAAAAACAGAATGTGGGTAAATAGAAGAAACAGAGTCTAAGTTTCTCACTAGGCCTGTGCCTACCTCTCATTGCACACACCTCTCGATTCTCCCTGGCTCTGCCCCAATTTCATTTGGCTCTCAGGTCACTGCTCAGTTTCCTATGGGGTCTCATACAGGGCGTCTGCCAGTTTCAGAATGCCATGGAGAGAAAAATAGAAAATGTCAATAATTAATGAACTGTCAGGGAGATACACCTTCAGTACCTCCTGATTCATGTAAAAATTCCTAGTCCACAGATCTTAGAAGTGACTAGCAAAAAGCCAGTATTTAACTTTCTGAATGTAATTTCATAATTTTTATAAAATAGTACTTATCTTTGCTGCAAAATACATTATGTTTGAAATAAATAATTGCATTTATTTAGGTAGGAAAAAATTATGTGTAAATGGAAATGAAAAATGTAGGTAGGAGTGACTAACTTTACCTTTTATGAAACTCTAAAACTTTGCAGAACCTCATGTTTTTTCTCATCTTTTTTTAAAATCCTCACCTGAGGATATGATTTTATTGAATTTGGAGAGAAAGGGAGAAGAAGAAGAAGAGAGAGAGAAAGAGAGAGAGAGAAACATCGACATGAGAAACACTGATGTGTTGCTTCCTGTACGAGCCCCACCTGGTGTGTGCCCTGACCGGGGATTGAACCCCACAACCTTTTGGTGCATGGGATGACACTCCAAGCAACTGGGCCACCTGGCCAAGGCTTCTTAGTTTAAAAAAAAGAATTTAAAAACTCTACATAGTTGGCCTTTGAACAACATGTGTGTTAGAGCTATTTACTGACTATGCAGTAAAAAACCCATGCATAACTTAAGTCCACCCTCTCTGCATACACAGATTCCCAATCTCAGGTTGAAAATGCTGTAATTAATTTTATCAGTACTCAAATCTAACCCCAGAATCACCCCTCCACATAATTTGTATCTCTTAGTAGCCGTTAGATATATATTAAGTGGTGAGTCATAAAAAGAAAGTGTTGAGTTAGAAAGACACAGCTTGAATCCCAGCTCTTTGGTTGCAAGCTGTGTGAACTTGAGAACCTGAAGCTTCAACATCATTCCATGTAAAATTGGGAAATTTAATACCTACTGTGCAAGGTTGCTATTATGTCAACCTTCTGGCAGACATGAGGGGCTCAGTGAAAGATAACTGTTATCATTGCATTTTTCTTTGTTCCCCTCAATGTTCAGCACATAGGGATCCTCAATTATTAATCACTGAAGGACAAAAAAATCATGACATTGTGTATATATATACCTAAGGCAAGAAGGTAATGAGAAAGGAACACAATACTGATGGTACACATTTATTTTTAGTTGTGCCACATAAGCTATACAAAAAGAAGAAAGAGGTGAATATAGACGTCTCTTTCATTCAAAACAAACAATGAAATCTGGTGGCAATGTTACAGTTCTTTGACATGATGAAAGGGCATGATTTGGGGATCTTGTCTGAATATAGCCTTCAATGCCATAGCAGAGCAGATGGAAGACTGAGAAAGGAAGACCAGAAAGTAAGAGGAAGATTAAGAAAGGACTGACTGTTTCAGAGAAACCAAGTGAGGTGGAGGTTTGAAGAATGTGTCCATGGTCTACACCAAAGAAAACTGTGCTGAGGAGAAACAGCTGGAAGGGATCAAGAGGTTCATGAGACAAGGGGGAGGAGGGATGCCTCTGGCCCCAGGGGAGACTCCAGTCCCTACTGACACAGGAGAGGAAAAGAGTAGAAGCTGAATTGAGATGGGGGTTCAAGGTTAATAGATTCTATCCAACTGATGGCCTTAGCTGAGTCAGTCGAGCTAAAGGCAAGGGAGGTGTGGAGTTGGAGAATGTGCAGAAAGAGAAGAAAGTAGCCAATCTCTAATAAACAGGGAAGAATGTGTGGTGACCATGTTATTTCTTAGTATGTAGATAGCAGTTCTGAAAATGCATGACAGTACTAAAATTAGTTTATGCATACATATTTTTGAAAAAGCTACTATAGTGTGCAATATTATGACCAATTGGTAGGATTAGATTTCTTAAGAATCCACATCCATAATCAACCAAGATGAACAAAGTATACTGAATGCTATATAGATGTCAACAGAAATTATCATCTTAGAAAAAAACATAGACTAACTGTTTAAAAAATGTTAGCAAAAGGAGCCCTCACTGGTGTGGCTCAGTGGATTGAGTGCCAGACCACAAACCAAGAGTTGCCAGTTTGATTCCCAATCTAGGTCAAATGCCTGGGTTGCAGGCCAGGTCACGATTAGGGGGTGTGTGAGAGGCAACCACACACTGATGTTTCTCTCCCTCTCTTTCTCCCTCCCTTCCCCTCACTAAAAATAAATAAATAAAATCTTTAAAAAACATTTAAAAAAGTTAGGAAGAGGGGGATGGTTAATTTAGAAACTTTTTATATTTTTAGGACTTTTGATAATATAATTTCTCAAGTTCCTGTCAAGATGGTGGCATAGGTAAACATGGTGCTTGGGACCTGTGACACTCACCTCAAAATTATCCTGGCTGGGTAGTTCAGTTGGTTAGTGCATCATCCCAATACACCAAGGTTGTGGGTTTGATCTTTGGTCAGGGCACAAAAAAGGAGCAACCAATGAATGCATACATAAGTGGAACAACAAATATCAATGTTTCCCTCTCTCTTACTTCTTCTCTCTCTCTGTAGAAATCAATAAAAATGTTAAAAATTACAACTAAACTAAAAACTGATTATTGAGAATTGCATGTAATCTAGCTGAACAGAAGTCCTATAACTAAGAATATAGAGAAAAGCCCCATCTATACTGGTAGGAGGAATGGAGATGGGAAATTGGTTGGTCCCACACCCATGTATGGTGGATAAAAATCGAGAGATATATTTTAATTGCAGAAGTCCACCTAATAAGCAAGGGAGTTCCACCCCCACATCAGAGCTCTTAGCCCAGCATTCTAGTGCCAAGAAGAGAAGTTCCCAAAACTTCTGGCTATGAAAACCAGCAGGAACTCTTACCTAGTGAGATGGAGGGCTTCTGGAGTCCCAAGAATTCCTCTTAAAGGGCCTGTACACAGACATAGTCTCAATTACTTACTCTGAGCGCCAACATTGGGAGAGTAGCTCAAAAGGTAATAGGGACATAAGGGGACAAACTGAGTTATTTGGTTTCAGGACTATGGCTGGAATGCACAGCTTTATCCAAGATAGAAGTGCTGGCAGAGGCAATTGTTTCTTTCCTGAGCCTTCCCCACCAGAGCCATCAGGCATGTACCATATCTCAGTCTCCATCAATCTGGTTAATGCCACCCATCATCAGAATGATTCCTTAAGACCTTGCCTCTCCCAACTTGCCAACACACCCATGCCACTTTCAGTAATTTTTCTCTACAAAGGCCCTCTCTTGTCTTATGTTTCAAGGAACATCTGAACTCAACATGCCTAGTGCTTCTTGCTAAGAAGCCCCAGGCCTGGCAGGAGTAGTAGCTGGCTTCTCTTCATATGTTGGCCTTGCCTGAGCTGAGCATCTCCAAGCCTAGCACAAGTGGCACTATCTGAAGATCACTCTGAAGCTCACTATGGATGGCTCCAGGCATGGTACAAGCAGTGGTTGACCTGTACCTAACAGAAGGCCCCAGAGTCAGTGCACCCAGGGGTCAGCTACAGACCACACTGAATTACAATCCAACCACCTCCACAAGTGACACACTCAAGAGCAGACTTGGTGGGCACCAAATCCTCACTGATGGTTAGCCCCTGCATAGTAGCTCTTTTGCTGTAGTTGCAATGGTCTTCATAGCCAGCTGACCTTGGGTCAGTCCATCCCAGTAATGTGCCAGCAACAATCAATGCTCAACTACATCAGGACAGTACATTTAGACAACACAGCGACTGCACCTGGAATACCTATCTCCAGTTACCAGGGAGGCTATGATACTGAGCTGTACAAGAAATCTCCTACATAACGCCACTCTACCAAGTCCAAGGGACATAGCAACTATACCTGCTACTAGAAACAAAGACAGGGAAGACACAAAAATGTAGAGACAAAGAAACAGATCCCCCCAAAAAGAACAGAAGAAATCTCCAGAAAAAGAACTAAATGAACAGAGGCAAGCAAACCACCAGATATAGATTTAAAAAATGGTTATAAGGATGCTCAAGGAACAGCGAGAACTTCAACAGCATAAAAAATGACATAGAAACCATAAAAAATCCAGTTAAAAATGAAGGACACACTAACTGAAATGAAAATTAATTTACAGAGAATCAACAGTAGATTAGATAATGCTGAGAATCAAATCAGCAATTTGGAATATAAGGAAACAAAAAAACACTCAATCAGAACAGCAAAAAGAAAAAATAATCCAAAAAATGAGGATAGTGTAAAGGGCCTTTGGGACAATTTCAGGTGTATCAACATTTGCATCATGGGGGTGCTATTAAGAGAAGAGATAAAACAAGAAATTTTAAATCTATTTGAAAAGATAATGACAAAAACTTTCCTAACCTAATGAAGGAAATAGTGTACAGGTTCAGAAAGTTCATAAAGTCTGAAACAAGATGAATCCAATGATACCCATACCAATACACACCATAATTTGAATGTCAAGGGTTAAAGACAAAGAGAGAATCTTAAAAGCAGCAAGATAAAAGCAGTTAGTTATCTACAAGGGAGCTCCTATGAGACTGTTAACTGATTTCTCAAAAGAAACTTTACAGGCCACAAAAAGTTCAAAGTGATGAAAAGGAAGGACCTACAACCAATATTATTCTACCCAGCAAAGCTATCATTTAAAATCAAAGTACATATAGGGCTTCCCAGAAAAGAAAGGCTAAAAGGCTTCATCACCAACAACTCAGTATTATATGAAATGTTAAGCAGGGGTGTCCAACCTTTTGGAGTCTCTGTGCCTCACTGGAAGGACAGTTGTCTTGAGCCATACATTAAATACACTGTAACACAAAAAAATCTCATAATGTTTTAAGTAAATTTATGATTTTTATTGGGCTGCATTCACAGCCATCCGGGGCTACATTCAGCCCAAGGGCTGCAGGTTGGACACCCCTGTAAGGGTCTTTTTCAGGAATAATAAAAGAGATTAAAATATGAATAACAAAATATAAATAATTACATATTTATTAATAATTGTTTCAGGTGTAAATGGATTAAATATGCTAATAAAAGGATATTTGGTGACTGAATAGATAACAAAACAAGACCCTTACATATGTTGTCTACAAGAGACCCACTTCATATTAAAAGACACGCACAGACTGAAAGTAAGGCATGGAAAAATATATTTCATGAAAATCTAAACAAACAAAATTTGGGGGTAGCAATGCCAGACAAAGAGACTTTAATACAAAAGAGAAAAAATATCCAGCCATTTCACATTTGAGTATTTATCCAAAGAAACCAAAAACACTAAATTGAAAAGACATAAGCACCCCTATGCTCACTGTAGCGTTATTTACAATATCCAAGATACAAAAGCAACCTAAGTGTCATCGATAGATAAATGGATAAAAAAGAAGTGGTGCATACAATGCGATGTGACTCAGCCATAAAAAAAAGAATGAAATCTTGCCACCTGCAGCCACATGGGTGGACCTAGAGGGCATCGTGCTGAGTGAAGTAAGTCTGACATAGAAAGACAAATGCCAGATGATCTGACTTATATGTGGAATCCACAGAACAAAATAAGCAAATAAGCAGAATAGAAACAAATTCATAGCTACGGAGAACATTTTGATAATTGCTTGATGGTTGGGATGATGGGTGAAGAATGTAAAGGAATTTAGAAGCACAAATTGATAGTTACAGATTAGTCACAGGGATGTATAGTACAGCATAAGGCATATAGTCAATAATATTTTAACAAGTATGCATGATGTCAGATAGGTACTAGATTTATTGGGATGATCACTTCATAAGTTATATAAATGTCTAACCACTGGTTGTACACCTAAAACTAACATAATATTGTACATCAACTATAATTTAAAAATTAAAAATTAAAAATAAAGTAAATGTTAACTTTTTTATAAATGCCATTTAAATTAACACAGATTCACTATGAAAACTTTATTTTGAATATTAAGAACAAAGTCTTAGGAAGTATGGATTATATACTAAATAGTGTCCCAGGATGAGGTTAAGTACTATTTCTCCTATATTGTAGTTTAGGCCTCTGTGGCTCAGAGAAGTTAAGTGACATATTCAAGATCACACAGCAAGTAAGTGACAAGTGAGGACTCTGTCAGTTAAAGAATGGATATTTTCCTAGAACACTGAAGGAGCACAGGAATCTCATGCTCCAAGACGTACCACAGCCCTCTCTTTGCTCTGCAAGTGTCTTGGGGAATCATTTCTTCAGTTATTCCAGGACTTACCATTCAAATGTCACTATAGACTTAGAGCCTTGTTTCTTGGCCTGTAAACCCAGGGAAACACTTTTTCTCTTAAAAGTACCTTTGCATTTTAATGTTGTTAGTGAGTTGTTGCAGAATTCAATTTGAATTGATGCATAAATAAGAAAGAATGAAATAATAAAAATCCACAGGTATAAGAGAAGAAAAGTAGATGGTTTGTAGCCAATACATCTGTTTGGCTACAATGACAAAAGAAAAATGCATGAGAATTGATGGGAAGATGCTGAGGTTGTAACTGTCAAGTACACAGTGCAGGATACAAAATTGTATACACACAGTTTACTCTTGACTAAATCAAAATAAGAAAGGTTGGAAGGAAAAATGCCAAAATAGTAGCAGTTACAGTGGTTGCTTTTCAGCAGGATTTTCTTTTAGTCTCATTATGCTGTTTTATACTCACAGGTATATTACAAGAGTTATTTTGTTTTCATATGATAGGAAAAAACAAAGTCAAAGCCATCTCTGAAACCGCCTGGCAGGTGGCTTTGAGGTCTGAGTCTTTCAAATTCACAGGGTGAACTATATCATACCTTCAAATCACAGCATCCCTGCTTGTTTGGGGAAAGGAGTGGGCAAAACAGGTACCAGGAGCAAAACAAGAAAACTCTCTTGGGTTTGTTCTCTTGTTCCGAACAACAGAAGTGCAGCTCGACACAGGATGGTTTCAGTTCACTTCGTTATAGCTGCGAGGAAGGGAGGGCCACCCAGGAATGCCGAGGATCAGGCCAGGCCTCTCAGTCGGTGCCCATTAATCCCAGTTGCCTTTAATGTAATTTGAGCTAATCTATTTACTTCCTACATTTTAGCGTCTACGCACCAGGTTTAATGAAACACACCTGGCAATGCCTGAGGAGTACAAAGCCCCTCCCAGCGCCCCCCACAGTCTCACCCCAGCATTGCACCCTGCCTCCTCGCAGCAGCACTCAACTCCATACATCAGTTCTGTTTCTAAGGAGATAGAAAACAATTTATTCAGCTTCAATTTGCTGAGAGGAAAACCTTCTATTCTCTAATATTAATCCTTGAAGCAGATTCAAAACAATTTTCATTCCTTGCCAGTTTTAGGCTTTGAAAGATATTAATGTAGACAGTCTTTGAAATCTTAGGAGCTGGCAGCCATTGTAAGGATCTTGATCTCAGCAAGGCATGAAAGGAAGTTGCAGGGCAAAGTACATGTTATCTTATGTGTTGAAATATATATGTCAAACTTCCCGTGAGGTAAGGGGTGTGGGGATCCCTGGGGAACTATGGACATATGCATAGAGCGCTGTTGTGTTCATTCAAAGTAGATCTTCACTGTAATAAGGATTAGGGTTTTTTGAGGAGATGTTTTCTTATTTTAAAGTAGGGGTTTATCTCTAGTTCTGAAATGTCCTTCAGGCACTTTTACACAAATACACAAGCACATAGAGAATAATGATATGGTAGTTTGATAGCATATTTTAGGACCTGTATTTGTTTTCCATAGATTTCACATTTTCATTTTTGTGTTTGCTTTTTACCATTTTTTTTTACAGATAGCCTGAAATGTGTTCCTGCTGCTCCTTTTCAGGCTTTACTGTAAGATTAATAATAAATTCTCATTTTAACTAAACATAGTACCCATCTTGAAGTGTAGTAGGCTTCCACACATAGGTAAAATCTTTAATTGGTAGGCAACACAGGTTAATGATTTGTGATTTTTTTGTTGTTGTTAGAATTTTCTATTGGTTCAGGAGAGTAAAAATCAGGAAGCATGTCCTGGCCAGTGTGGCTCAGGTGGCTGGAGTCTCATCCTGTAACCAAAATGTTGCAGGTTTGATTCCTAGTCAGAGCACATGCCTAGGTTTCAGGTTCAATCCCAGGTCCAGGTGTGTACAGGAGGCAGCCAATTGATGTTTCTCTCTTGCATCAATATTTCTCTCTCTCTCCTTTTCTCTCTTTCTAACAGCAATGAGAAATGCCCTTGACTGGAGGTGTAAAAAAATAAATCAAGTAACATTATCACAAAGTTGAAGTAATTGGATTTGGTTGATTTTTCTTCATGCAGTCGACTAGTTGTCTGGTACCACATAATGCGTGTTTGCCGTATTACATCAGAATTTGTCTGCTCTCACATAACGAGACAATCCCATAGACTCCCAGTACCGGGCAATGGTTTACCTTTCTAAAACACAAATGAGCTCATGCCTCAGCGTGACTCCTTATAAACCTTAGCTGGCTCCTTACTGTCTATCAGATAAAAGTCAGACTGCATAGCATGACATTCAAGATTCAAGACTCTCTAAGTTCTAGCAAGAGGCCCACCTCCCTGCTTAACCCTCTTTCCTTCTGCTCCTCACCAGTGAGGCTGAACCAAGGAGCTATCCATAGAGCTGTTCTGTAGGAAGTGGTGGTCCAGGCACAGGTGGGATTAGCAGGGGAGAGAATGGCACGTTGTGTCAAAAGCCAGGCAGTGTGCACCTAACTGAGACAGGAGAAGAGGAATGTCACCAGGCTGGGGCATGGCCAAGGCTAACTGGCTATAACAAAAGTAGATACTCGGGGCATGGGAGCAGGAGGAGAAAAAGACCAGAGGCAGAGAGGAATGGAGAAAAGCATTTCTATTACTTTCCCTCTGAGAACCACTTCCCTAGGCTGGCTTTGCAGAAACCACAGGCGCTCGAGGAAGAAATGTTAGGATTCCTCTTTTGAGTACTAACATTGGACTTGGATTCCTTGTGTTCAGCTCCCTGATCGACCACTGCAGGCTCTATGACTGTGGTCAGATTAGTTTGCTTTTCTGCGATTCCTTTGACCTCCACTGCTAAAAATGAAATAAGAATAATATCTACCTCCCAGGTAGACATAAACATTGACTCACATATTTGCATATAATGGGCTTTCTATAAATGTTATCAATTGTTATGTTATTATAGTAAACTTTGGACTTTTTTCTTTTCATGTTTAGGAAATAAGAAAGCACAGAAAGCAGAATTTGACTGCAGTGACCAACTAGTTCCAATTTGCCAGAATCTCTCCTGTTTGGCACTGCAAGTCCCCAGTGCTGGGCAAACCAAAACCACTGGTTGGTCACCCTAGTAAGGAGTCTGGGAATTCTTTGCAAACAGAATGGTATGTGTTGAATCATACAAAATTGCCATTTTTGTGGGTCAATACCATCAAATAGCATCAATTTTATATGGTCCAACCTGCTAAAAAGTCTTAACATGGCTAGGAGAGGCTAATGAGAGTGAGGGGCCTTCTATACGCTAACTCCCTCTAGATATCTTTTGTCCCTCTGGATCGAAAGAAAGAAAAGGTGACAAACATTTCTTGAGCATTTACTATGTGCCAGGCATTGGACAATCTGGTATGTTAGGAGTTCGTTATCTTTACTTTGTTTGATCTGCATGACTCATAAGTTAGGAGAATCAACAACAGGAAATGATGAAAAGATGAAGCTAGCAAGAACATTAACTCTAAAGGAAAAGGAAAAAGCCCAAAAAAGAGCATGTGCATCTTAAAGATGAAGGGGAGACAACCTGGGTCATGGAGAAAGGGGACAGCACTCTGAACATAGTCATTGACTCTGGAATGATCTAACTTGTCACGGCTCAGAGACCCAGCCAAGCCTCACACCCGAGAATCAGACATCTCATTTCAGGGCGGGAAATGCTTTCTGGAAGGAAGTCAAACAACATGCCATGATCTGAACCACAACACTGAGATAGTTGAGAAGAACACAAATGAAACTTTTCACCTTATAAAAACACAGAAGGGAGAGATAGTCCAAGTTCATTCTGACTTTTGAAAAAGACCTAAAGGATTTCATAATTCTCCTGAAGCATTTTGGCCCCATTACTACTAAAAAGTTTTACTTTTTTTTTGGATACATAATTCTCTCTGTAGGGGTTTGGAGAAAACAAGGGCATGAAGTTTCATTTGGCAGATGTCATTCTATCAAGGGATCAGCAAAGCATCCAACATCGTTTCATTGGATAGTTTTATAGGGTGAACTGAACACATCTGAGCAGGGGTTTTTAACTCATGAGAAGACTTGAAGTAAATTGTAAGAAAGAGAAGAAAATAAAAGCCATAGCTTTCAATTCCAAGGATTCTGTGACCTATGACTGGTTCCTGTCTTTGGGGCAGACTGAGAAGCCACGGTATTTTATGAAGTATTTTTATATTTATGAAAATTAATGTAGTATTATAAAGTCTTATATAAAGTTGTTGATATGTATATTAAAAAGTGAAAATTCACAGAAGACTAGAAAGACTGAATATTATTATAGCTAATGCTGTATTTCCAGTAAATTTCAAAAGAAGTCTGTGGGAGGAGGGTCCTGCTTTGTTTTGAATTTCCAATGAGAGGAGGAGATGCCCCACTCCTCCTCTGTGGGATGGAGGAGTAAGAATGAGACCCCTGAGATCAAACTTGAGTGGAGTCTAACCTGAGCATCACTTGTCTGTAGAACCCGAGCAGTCAGCCATTGCCTCATTTCAGATTTATAGTGTATTGCAGCCAGCATTCTCGGTTTGTAACAGGCGCTGCATGAAGTGAAGGGAATTGCTTTTGAGGAACTGACAGGTTTGTGGCTAAGAAATAAGAACTGACTGATAAGCAAGTGAATTATTATGGTTAGCAAAATATTCCAGTTATCTTATCTAGCCAAGGTTTTTCCATCTGGCCACAGTTAGAAAATGCCCACACATTTTCTCGGGTCCATCAGAAATCTCAAAAATACTTTCCAAATAGTTGTTGCAACACGGAGAAAAAGGAGACAAGAATCAGACAGTTATGTAACAGGCAGATCTGGGCCACTCAGAGCTTTATGAACATGTGCATTTCCCACTTCCTGTGTTCTGATCCAACCGGCTTTAGAGTGGTAGCCACTGTATGCAAATTCAATGAAGAATTTCCATACTGTGATCCAGGGCGTGCCTATGTCACCAACCTGTCTTCCTTTAAGCCTTTCAAATCTGATTTCATGAAAAAAGGAAATCCCATTGTAAAGCAGAAGCTTGAACTGCAAGATGAGTCCCAGTTCTAGCACTCAGAAACAAAACAAAACAGCCTAAATATAGCCCAATGTGCAGAGAGTGCCACAGACACTGTAAAAGCGACAGTATAAAGAGCTTAATCATCACAACCCTATTCACTCACCAACAGTTATTTGGCAAATATTGTTACAAACTCTGGTACTGTGAAGGAATGTGATCTTGTCTCACCCCTCACGCATCGTCTTGGGCGTCCTGGCCTCACCCAGCTCTTGAGATTTCGATTGCTCTCTTGGCAAGGAAAATACACCACAGTCCTCAAACTTCCTCTTTTTTGTTCTCTCTTCTGAATTCTCGAGAGCCCACAGAGAATTCAGCTAAGTTTTACTTGAGTTTTCCTCAAAAGCATAGTTAGGGCGCCTTTCTATGTCCTTGGGGACGGGCACTCAGACAGGGCATGAGAGAACTGAAACCAGTGCCACGTTGCATCCTTCTGCCGGAAGGGGCGCTGAGCTAGGAAAGACAGTGTTTGGGAGCTTGTTGTCAACATATTTATAAAAGAGATGGTCCACGCAAACTGTTCTTCACTGCGCTTCTTCTCATCTCCTTTTTTCTAGCCTGTCTGTAATATTATCTGTGGGTATCGATGAAGAGAAACAGCAGGAACACAAGACCAAATAATCTAGGTAGTTGTTACTCAGCATCGGCGCAGGAGTTTCATTTTTATGTGGTAGATCTTTTGCATGGCAGGGAAATCTCCCATGACATAGGAAGTAAAAAGAAATGTTTTAAAATAGTAAGAAGCAAAAGAAAAGAATCTTCCACGTAGGGACAGCTCTCAAAGTGTGAGAGTGTGATGCAGGGACCCTGGGACTCCCCGGGGCCCTGGAAGGGAGTCCATGAGGTTAACACAAATTTCAAAACATTACCAACACTTTCCTTGCCTTGTTCATTCTTATCGTCTCATGAGTATGAAGGTGTCCAGGGGCTGCATAATGTGTGATATCATAGCAGATTGAATGCTGAGGCAGAAAAGAGAAGTCAGCTGCCTTCTGTGAAACCAGACATCAAGGGGATTTGCAAACAGGTAAACAAAAGGTGTTATGTTGATGTGTGATGTTTGTCATTATATAAAAATGCAATATTTCTAAAGTCCTCATTTTAAATATCTTATATGATAAATATGAACGTGTGGAATCAGCAGCATGCTGGTAAATGTTTAACAACTGGCTTTCTGGTTGGGGTGGGGCACCCTGATTTGCAGTGTTAGCTGATTGCCATGGTGGATGGATGCTCCCACTGTGGCTGATTCTAAGTTGGCACTGAGTGTGGAGAAGAGAATTACACGCTTGGCTGTCTGGAGCTGAGCCTGATCCATGGGTTCTAGCACATGCTAGTACATAACTCACACAAACAAAAGCTCTTTGTGGTTGCAACAATTTCTAAAAGTGCAAAAGACTTTTGTTATAAAAAGCTTGAGAACTACCAGTGTATGGTATAATCCCATTTTTGCTTAAAAATATGTGTAGAAAAATTCTAGAAGGAGATATACCAACCTCTAACAGTTACTTCTATAGTGAGGAAACTTACATTTTACTTGACAAATTTTTGCAGGGCTTGAGAGTCAAATAAAAAAGGAAAAATAGAAATTTATTTTAAGGTCCAGAATTTGCTCAGAGACTCTGGGCCTCAGTTTCCAAATTGGTAAAATGAGGCCAACAGGAGTTAGTTTAAATAGCAGGAGTCCTTCCAGCCTGGCAACTTTATGACTTGGTGATATTTCCACTCATTCTAGTTTACTCCTCACGAACATAATCACTGTAGGAAACACCAGGGCCCTTCAGTCCTGCACACGAGCCAGGATCTCCTGCTAACGAGGCCTCTCCTACAATGCTTCCCACTCTTTCCTGGGTCTTTTGCTTGTTCTTGACTAGAGTTTTTATATCTCAGCTCAAGTGTCTTTTCATAAGGGCTCCTTCCCTGGCCCCCAACTAGTTGGGCTCTTTGTTACATAACCCCAGAGATCCATGTACTCCATCTCAAAGCACTTAATGTTGTGTGTCAGCGCCAATGAGCACAGGGCTGGTGTGGATTTTCGCTCACTGCTCTCCAGTGTGATGTCTGGGCCTTCACAGAGAACAATGAGACTCATTCATTCTCCCCACAAACATAAAGTGAGCACCTACCAGTGCTGGGCACTACAGTATAGCAGTAAGCAAACCAGACCAGGTCCCTGCCCTCCCGGAGTGGACATGCCATGGCTCACAGCCACATGGGGCATAAGCAGGCCCACACTGGGAATCCAGGTCTCCCATGTCCAGTGCTTGTCCCTCTATGCGCTTTACTTCCCAGATGCCAAGAATGTGAAGACTGACCTCGACGCACTGGATAATTCAGTACTTGTGTTCTCTCACTCTGGGTGGCGTTGCACCAGGTGTTAATAATTCAGAAAGTGACTGCTCCAACCCGGCAGAAGATGCCTTGTGAAGGACACACACTGAAATCTGGGGAAATGTAGTAAGTGATGCCGAACAGATAGAAGTAGTCAAATATATGAGCATACCATACGTATAACATAGCAAAGTTGACCTTTGCTGTGTTACTGATGCATAACCATGAAAAAAACACCCTATATCTTTAAATGTCATATATTTTGTGAATCACTTTGAGGTAGAGGTATTTTAAAAATATATCTGAGAGTGGAAAAAAATAGTTCAAGCACATCATTGTAGTGAAAGAAACTGTCAGGGAAAAGTCTTTGTAGCGGAAGTGAAATGACATCCCTTTGTCAATGAGGTGAATACTTATGAAGGGCTATTATGCATATTTAAAAAATAATAATGTGGATCTATTTTTGTAATGCAATAACTGTCTGGGCTTAGTCCATTGAACCTATTGTCTAAAATATAATACAGTTTTTAACATAAGCATCTAAGAATAAGTTGAGCCCTATATCGCAAGCTGGAACAAGTCACAAAGCCGTGGCAAGGGTCTTCCTTATTAAAGATTTCCTCTGTAAAAAACAAGTGTGATTATTACCTTGCCCAGTCTTCACTCTAAAAGACAGTTCTGTTTCAGATAAGAAAGCCTACATTTTACTCACTGAAAATTAATTCAGTTCTCAGATAGTTTGAAACTCAAGACCAGCTCATTGTGATTAAAAGATGGTAATGTTTCAAGAACCAGGTAAATCTGGAAGTCATCAGAACACAAAGATAATTTTTGGTCCTTTTAAAGTTTGAAAATAAATTCTAAAATAATTTTAAAGGATATGTAACTTCTGTACAGCAGAGACACAACTGAAATCATCTCTCTGCTCATGTAGTCAAAGTTTGAAAGGTAAAATGTGACTCTATGAAGTCTGACTGACTATAAAAAGGGAATATTTTATTTATTTATATTTTTATTGTTGTTCATTTACAGTTGTCCCCATCCCCCCCATTACTCTCCCCTGCCCTACCCACCCCACACTTCCTACATTTAGTCCTCCCCCCAACTGTTGCCTTTGTTCATGGGTCCTTTATACATGTTCCTTGACTTGACCTTCCCCTTCTTTCTGCCATTATCCCCTCCCTTCTCCCTTCTGGCCATTATCAGATTGTTCTTAATTTCAATGTCTCTGGCTCTATTTTGCTCTCTTGTTTGTTTTGTTGATTAGATTCCACTTATAGGTGAGATCATATGGTATGTGTTTTTCACTGCCTGGTTTATTTCACTTGGGATAATGCTTTCCAGTTCTATCCATGCTGTTGTGAAGGGTAGGAGTTCCTTCTTTCTTCTACTATGTAGTATTCTATTGTGTAAAGGTACCACATTTTTTTATCCACTCGTACTATTGATGGGCACTTAGGCTGTTTCCAGCACTTGGCTATTGTAAATAGCCCTGCTGTGAACATCGGGGTGCATAGGTTCATTTGAATTGGTGATTCAGGGTTCTTAGTGTATAATCCCCATGAAAAGGGAACCTTAGTACATTGTTGGTGGGCATGCAGACTGGTACAGCCACTGTGGAAAACAGTATGGAGTTTCTTCAAAAAAGTTAAAATGGGAGTGCCTTTTGACCCAGCAATTCCACTGCTGGGATTATACCTATTGGGTTTCTCCACATTACACTGGGAAGCCTGATATTCCCATGGGAATGGCCCTCTCTCGGAGCCCACTGTGTTGTACCTCTGTCTCTCCCAGAGCTCTGGAACTCCTCCCTAGAGTCAGGCAGTGATGTTTTCTGGATGCAGATGGTGGGTGTGTTTGAGTGAGTAGACCACTGGCTTATGGTAAGCTTTGGGACAGTGGGAAACCCCAGGCTCTTTTGGTCCACAGAACTTGGTTTTACTCCCAGCAAGTTTCAGCAGGGCGGAGATGGAGGGGCCTACCACCCACTGGAGTCCCAAGTGCTGATTGGCAGGGTAGATTTAAGTGATTCTCTATGACAGTAGCAGTTTCTAGGCTTGATATTTGAAAAGTAGTGGGAAAGCTGGGATGTTGGACAGTGGGACCAAAACAATGTATTTGGTGTAAATATATTCATTTTGGCTTGAGGTCTTCTTTGAATTGCAACCCTTACTTAAATCATTGAGAAACCTATGATATAGTTAATGTTTTACTTTAAAAAAACCTTTAAAAATAGTCATATTTTTATGATGCTCTGTGGCATAAGCTGAAGCCTTCTAATATAATTTAAAAATCAAACATTTTCTTTTCAGATATAATTCCTAGGTAGAGGCCTTTTAAAAAAGTGATAGAAAGATAACTTTAATTGCATAAATCATTAGACTATTTGGGCAAACAATAGAAATAAAACCATCTTTCTTTTAAAAGTAGATCTAAAGCTTAACTCTCAAATCATCATAATAAATCATAACCATGAAAAAAATTAGGACAGAATCAATCACTTATAAAAGCACTTTGAAGTACTGAAAAAGCATATACTATTTACATTCAAGTCAAAGTAAAATTAAGCTATTGATGAACGTAGAGATCAGAGCAGGTTTTAACATAGCTTAAACCACTTCAGTATTCTGTCATAAAAGAAAGATTCCTGTTAAAAGCAGGGCCTAGAGTCAGGTTCAATCACATCACTTTCTGCCAGTGATACGTGGGTGGCATATTTTCAAGTCCAGTTGAACATTATCAATAAATTTACATCCATTCTTTCTCAGCTCTGCAAAACATGGTGTAACTTGCTTGAAATTAGGTACTAAGATATGCTCCTGGAAACAGTATTTTCTTTATCTCTTTCCAAGTAGCTAAAATATGTCTGTTATGGCAATATGCACTTTTGGAGAAGTTATGACTAAAGATACAAATGTGTGTCAATTAAGAATCACTGCCCCCTCCACTGTTGGAATTAGAGACTTGATTTAGTCCCCCAAGTCTCAAAAGTATTGACTCTAAGAAGATAGTATTTATCGGATCTCCAAATAATTTTAGGGGAAGAAAAAAAAGTGGGAATATGTTCTCTTTCCTCGAATTATCTATAGGATAAGATAGTGTAGATAATGTTAGATTCATGCAGATTCTGTGCTTAGCAACTTTCCAAATGTATTTCATGAAATTCATCATAAATAAATCACTGTATAACACTGAAACTGGAAAATGAGGGTTCAGCTGTGGGAGATGCTTCAGTCACTAACTAGAGAGTGAGTCAGGGCAGCCGGGTGACGTGGGAAGAAGTGACTTGGATTCTGTCCAATCCCACTTTCCTCTCCTATACCTGTTTGTTGTGTTGCGTACTCTCTCTGTGTCCTGGTTTCTTCCACAGTAAAACAGTTGCTAATAGGATCTAAATCACCAGTTTTTGCCATAGGGATTAAATATCCTAATTTTCACTAATCTGCCTTTGATGGTGACTGGCACCTGTTAGGTACTAAACATTCTACCACATTAAAGATTAAGTAAGTGAAAGTATATACTTTCTAGTTGAAGCTGTCACAGTTTTACGTGTAATGCTTTGATTACTATAATGAGTCTGTGAACCTTAAAGAAAAACTTTTATTTACTGGCTTCAGATCAATGAGCAAATTACCCAAAAGGGATCTATCAATTGTCCTTTCTGGTTTGGGCAGGGTGGCTGCCTTCTCGGGTCTTGCTTGGGTAATGTCTCTGATGCCTCCTGCTGCAAATATAGGGTGAGGAAAAAGTAGGCTTACAGTTGTTTGTATGGAAAATAATACAATAATTGATGAATAATAATACAAGAATGAACTCTGTGTTTCACACACTCACAACTGTAAACCTACTTTTGTCTCATTCTGTATGCAGGCATTTATTCTAACATCCAACTGTTGATGGCTCCCACTACTCACAAGAATATAAAGTGCCTCCATAGTTTGCTTTTTCCAAAGGGGAGCTTCATGAGGGAGCTTGATGTTCTGTGGGTCACTGATTCTCAAGGGTTACGTCACATGAGGAGCCGAGGAGCTTTAGGTTTCCTGCCCAGGTCGAAGCCCAGGGCAGTTCGATCCCAATCCCTGGGGAGCACAAGTCTGGATGATTCCAGGGTGCTGCCTGGTTGGAGAACCAGCACCCTGAGCCCAGCAGCGAGTAGCTCCCACCTGAGTCACTTGGACGGTTTGGCCATGATCTGCTACTTTGAAAACCCCTACCTACCAAATGACGGAACCTCAGCCTTTCCCTGTCAGTGTCTTTCTAGCCAGGGTGTCCAAATGGTGGGCTGCGGGCGGCATGTAGCCCAAGATGGCTATGAGTGTGGTCTGACACAAAACTATAAATTTACTTAAAACATTATGAATTTTTTTTGGTGTGATTATATGCCACAATATATTTAATGCGTGACCCAAGACAAACTCTTCTTCCAGTGTGGCCCAGAAATGCCAAAAGGTTGGACACCTTGTGGGGTTCAACTTTGGCTACTCATCAGAATCACTTAGGTACAATGAAAAAAACTTTGCAGCCCAGGACCCACCACCAGGAGTCTAAATACATCAGAGCTCCTGGGTGTGGGGCCCAGGCATCAGGGATTTGTAAAAGCTTCCTAGTGATTCTGATGTGCACCCAAGGAGCAGGGCTGACACATATGATCAGAGGCTGGAGTCTACCATCCCTCGGCTCTGGCTGCCCACGTGGCTACTCCACCCAGCCATGACAGTGATGCTGCCTGCGCCAGCCTGCCATTGCTTCACTCCAAGCTGCAGACCACACTCTCCATTGCTGATCACACTGCAGCTGCACCTCCTGCAATTCTAGGACTGCCTCACTCCTTGGGAGCACCTGCTGTTTCTGCCACTGGCCCCTTACGCTCCATTTATGACTGCATCCTGGCCTCAGCCACCTATCTCTTTCTCCGGCCAGTAGGGGAGGACTTTGTTGTCTCATGTCCAGGTCCTTTAGAGATGGTTCTTTAGTAGAGTTATTTGTACATACTCTTGAATTCTTTCAAGTTTACTACCCAGCACTCTGGGAAGAAAGGAGGGTCCCGGAGAGAAACAATGCTGTCCTCCCTGCACCCGATTTTACCATTTAGAGTTTTCCTCCACAGGTGCAGCCATGCCCACAGGTGGGTGGGTGAGGAGGACCACAGTCATCCTCACAGAGTCCCACAAGGGGATGCTGACCCTCAGGCTGTAGCAGACACCATGCCATTTGTAAAATCTCCCTATTAAGGGCTTCATTTTCCTCCCTGTTCCTGACTTCTTCCATTAACCCTTTCCATTTCACACATACATTACTACATGTCCGAATTTCAGTTACAGATACAATTCAAGCTTTTTCCCATGGGTTTTCTGGACCTTGAGCAAATTGGGAATTAGAGCGAGATGCCTGTGTCAGTGCCTGTGAACATTCTGGAGCCTTAGTAAAGAGTTTTCTGCCCAGAACCTTGGGAAGATGGCTACAGAATGCTGTTGCTTTATTCCACAGTCCTAGCAATGGTTCTGCCACTACATACACATTCATTAGGGCTAAATGGGGAAAATGTTCACTGAAAATCAGACTACTCTTCCCTAGAAAGTTAGATGGACTCAAACTATTTTAGTTTTTATCTAATTGGATGAAGCAAAAAGAACTCTGTAGACCACCTGCCCCAACTGGTACAATAAAAACAAGCCAAGAACCAGTCAATAAATGAGCACAAAGGGGAGGAGAGGTGGTGTTTTCCCTAAGAGGCTGGTATAAATCATTAATTTATGCAAGGAATGACTGCAGACAGTATCATAAAATTGAACCACCAGCCCACAGACCATCACTTGAGAACACTTACATAAAGGCATAAAAAGTTAAGATGTAGTGACCCTGGTGGCCCTAGGGAACATCTGGGGGGATGGTTCACAGAACCTAGCATTAACCATCTAGACAGCTGCTGCATCAGAACTCAGAATACTGAAACTTGGCTGGATTAGCTTGGATGCTTTCTGGGCCTGTCTGCTTCTGGTTGGCCAAGAGATCATGCACCTTGACCCTGTGTTGTAGGCCCCTGTGCTATCACCAGAGTGGCATCTTTACAGAGGAAAAGCAAGCTGAAGAATGACAAGTGCTGAGGTATGAAGTCATCGTCCTGGGAACCCAAAATAATACTTTCTCCAGATCTGAGTCCCAACAACCACATTTTCATAGCTCTCTCAGGAAGAGAAGAATTACAGAAATACGGTGACCTACATGACCGAAAAAAGTTTAGACATTTTTTCCTAACAAAAGAATTCCTTTGTTTTCAACCAGGAGTCTTTGCTCCTCTAGTTAGTCCTTGAAAATTTAATCTGCAGGGAGCAAGGCACAGTAAAAAACAAGAAAAGATATATGTTTTCAAGCAGTTTTTTAAATAACTTGGAACCATTGAAAAAAATACATCAGAAATAGCTTGTTACCTGGGTGTTCATTGTTAAAGCCAGTCCATTATAAAAGCCATTCCCTTCTCCCTCAAGAACAGATCGGTCACTGCTAACTGCAATTGAGCACTCTCTCAGTGTAGCCCAGAACAACTGTGGTAAGTGACTTTCCTAAAACCAAACTCTTATTCTAGTTTATTAGATTTCCCTTCCAGGTACTTTACTTAGAATTCTGTATTATACCTCCACTGATGGGATTCTTGGAGTTTTTGAGCTGTCCCTCCAGGAACAATTTAATTTCTCTTCTGCAGGGACTGCCCCAAGGTCTAGCATTTCATTACATTCCTTTGCTGCATCTTTCCAGACCACCCAGAAATGACATTCTTAAATTTGGCAACATGCTTTAACAAACACACATATTCAGCCCTGCTGCTTTCTGTGCCACATCTACATCCACGTGCATTCAGCCTTGCTGTTTTCTGTGCTGCATCTATAAAATGTAATTAAAATGAGTAGAAAAACTACAGCAATTTCCATGAAGCATCTCAAAATGCCACTCTGAGACCAAAGCCCTTTGTATCTGCACTTATTGGCAGGGTGATAAAATTGTAATGGGCTATTCAAGGGGGTTGTGCTATTGCCATTCTTAGGAATTTTAAGGTAATAATGAGCCACCATCTGTCTTGAATGCCATCAAAGCAGGGGCCAGGCCAACTAATCTTTTACATCATAGCCAGATAAAGTTTTCCACTATGTACTGAATCAGACCCATGCGTAGAAAGGCATGCTGCAGATATATTTTTATGTTGGTATTCAAGCACAAATGTGGAATTCTTTTGTCTTATAAAGGTGAAAGAAATGAGAAAAAAGAGTGAGGCAAAGAGTGGGAGCGAGAGGGAGAGAGAGGCAGAGAGAGAGAACCATCTCTCTGAGGGGCTGAGGCCTTTACATAGTGAAAAACGATACAAGATCATTATTTGGGGAAAAACATGATAAATTAATTTTTAAACAATGCTGAATGAAATAAGTATACTTTCTTGGGGTTTTGGAAGATGAGAAAGAAAAAAAATTAAGAGAAGGTTTGGAATCTTACTGGCAAGAAATCTCAAGGAGAGTTAACAGGGACCCCAAAGGCAGCGCCCTCTGGGTGGAGAGGAGGATGGCCTGCCTGCGACTCTGATGCAGAGCCCGCCGTGACGACAACGAGAAAGCAGAAGAAAACAGCAGTGACAATACTCAGTTAATCTTAGCTCTGTGGAACACGGAGGGATCCCGAAGAAAGAGAAAAGCAACGGTGGTGAAATGGAATACAACATGGTAACAAGAGAAGGAAGTGAGCAGGACAGAATTTGTGGCAGCACCAATACTGTGGAAATGGAATAAGAAAAGGCATTCTTGGCTCTGCCTCTGAAGGCTCTCTTGGGTCAGTGTCAGAGCTGAGGAGGGAGAAGGAGAGTAAGTGGAGGAGGGTGGCCAGTAGAGACAAGGTTACTTGGGTTCATCGTCCTCTGATAAAGGGGATGAGAAAGAAGAGGAGAAGCTCAAGGAGAGAAAGAATGACGATGATAAAAGGCAAAGGAATAAATTAGAGAAAACAGGAGTAAAATGGGTAAATAAATGTAAGTGCTATTTCTTAAGACGATCAGTATAATATGCAGTTTCATAAATTTTAATAAGGGAAAATATATACACATAATTTCCTATTCAAATATATGGAAATGGCATTAAAAATAATATTGGGTTATGATGCACAACTCTGTTCTTTGTGTGACCTTCTTAACTCTTCTAAGGCTTGCAAAATCTGAATCTCGGTATTTACATTATGGGTTTTTGGTAAATACTAATTGGGAGTTTTATGTGAAAATATATTTATAGTGCCTGGTACAATACAGTATTCAAAAATTTATTTTATTAAAATTTATGTAAATATGAAGAGAATAGATAGTTTGCTGGAAAATAAAGTTGGCTGAAGAAGTAGAAAACCTAAATATTAAACCATGTAAAAAATTAAAACTGTTATCAAAAAATTACTTCTAAAAATGGCATCAAGTTCCACAGTTATTTAAAAATATGTCCACATACTTGAATACTTCTCCCTTCCAGAGGGGGAGCTTAATTCTCCTCTCACTAAGTGGGAGCTGGTCTCAGTGACTCGCTTCTGACAAAATGTGGCAGAAGGGACAGTGTGTGACTTCAGAGACTAGTTAATAAAGGAACTGACACTTTCTCCTTGCATTTCCTCTCTCTGGCTTCACTCACTCTGGGGGAAAGTGGACTTTTGCATCATGAGGACACGCAGGCAGTCCGAAAGAAGACACTCGGCGCAAAAGTGAGGCCTACTGCCAACAGCTGTGTGAGTGAACCAGCTGGCAGTGGGCCTTCCGGCCCCCTTGTCTTCAAATACCACAGCCTTGGCCAACAGCTTGTCTTAACCTCATGAGAAGCCTGAGCAAGAACCGCCCAGTTAAGCTGATGCTTCTGAATTCGAAGCCCTTAAAAAACTGTAGGAAATAATAAAAGTTTATTGTTTTAAGATGCTAAATTTTGGGCCCATTTCTTGTACAATAAAGGTAACTGATACACTAAAAGTTGCTTCAACGGTGAGTAATATATATTTTTAGTTTGTCCGGGTTGGTCTCTGGGTTGGAGAATTGACTCTATCCCTCCAAGCCATCAAACTTCCTTGGATTTAAGTTTCCTTCAGTAAAAATCTAGGTTTAAAAATTTATCTTTATAGTTCTGCCTTGTTCTGATCTTTTGGATTTTACAACTTAAAATTTTCAACTGCAATTATGTACTATGATAAGCAAACAGAAATATGTTGTTTAAAAAGTAGGTAAGATTTAATGAGAATTTATAGTACAATTATAGCTTTTCGAGGAAAAAAATACATGACAAATTTTTAAGAGAGAGTATAGTGTATGTCTTTCTTAGCTTCATTTCTCCCTGGCCCCCATACTTGATGCCTGAGAGGTACCTACTACTGAGGTTGCTGAATGGTAGCTTGTGGCTCCTACCACAGTGCGAGTTACTTGTGGAGTAAGGCTTCCAAACTAGGGGCTCACAGACCATCATTCCTTCTGGGCACTGAAGTACAATGTATTTGTGGCATGATGTGGGAGCTCCACTCTCATTAGCATTTAAAAGAGAACACCTATTAGCCGAACTACTAAATGTCCATTGTACAATATAATGCCTTTCATTGGAAAAAATCATCAGCCTAGATATAAAGAAACTTAACACTTTGCCATCATTTATCAATTCAGCCCTTCTAGGATGGTATTTTTAAAGGTACTTTGAATGAAGAAAAGAAGAAAAGTGCTAGAAATCTTGACAAAAGAAATGTAATTAAAGTTTTTTTTTAAGCAATTCTATGCTTTATGAAGATATCTTTGATCTTACTTCAGAAACCAGGAGGCAGGAGCATTGTTGCCCGTGACATTCACTCCCCCACTGTGTCTCAGAACAGGTAACTGGGACAGAACACACTTGCTTTTGTTAAAAGTGACTGAAGAAAATAGCACAAAACCATAATCAAAAACCACTGTAATGCAAATCAATAAGGCAGAGGCACACTGCAGGAAAGTCACGCGAGCAACGGAATTGTACTTGATCTTTCTTTCAGTGTCTCAGGATTACCCTAGACATTTGCTTTATGCATCCAACTCATTACATTTAAATTAATGCATCATATCAGAATTAAATAAAACCACTAATTAGCATTTATATTTCTTCTCTTTATCTTTTATCTTGAAATGTTAATGGTCATAATTCATGTATTCATTTATTTATTAATTCAGCAAGAATTTAATGAACTCCTAAGTTCATCAGAACCAAATAGTAAATTTCCATAAATTGCATATAGATCACAATATCATAAGATGTTCAATAGGGCAAAAATATGTCTAGAGCCACAGAAGATTAAGGCAAATTTAGATGGTATATATGTAACTAGTTTATCAAAAGGAAGTATGGTGAACTGTGAAGTGGATGTTATTTCCTCCAAGATGCTACCTTCATTATCTTTGTGAGGCACAGATCTGAATGTTTTTGGCGCAGATCTGACTGTTATCATCATTCCTCTGCCTAAATGCCTGAAGTAATTATTAGGCTTATAGGATACAGCTCTTCTAAATGTAGCACAGCAAGACACTGAAAGGTCCTCCTGATCCCTCAGCTCTCCCCCACACCCTTCCCTTTCCTGTCCCAGATCCTAGCAGGTCCTACCCACTTCCCCAAGGCATCTGGAGCCCCAGGCATAGAGTGCTACCTCTTTTTCTCTGGGACCTGTCACGTTCCTTTTTATTTTATGCTTTCATATATTTTTTGCCTCTTTGCTTGCATTCCCCCATGAAATCTTCATGATAACCTCCTAATTATCTTTACACCTAACTCCAAATCTCCCAGCTCACAGTCAGCATCCCCTGAACAACTTGCTTCCAGGAAACAATTCAGTCCTTTAGTTCCCATGACATGCTGTACATCCCTCTGTGTGAACATTTGCCACAGGAGGTTGTTTCTGCATGTGTGTGTCCCATCTCCCTGTGTGTGTGTGTGTGTGTGTGTGCTCCCTACTACATTAGGAGCTCCTGAGAGTGAGAACCATGTCTTATCTGACTCCGTTCCCCTGACTTCTGGCCTGCCGTGTGTTCATGTTGTGCTAGTCCACATTCAGTCTGTGCTTGAATTGAAAAGCTGGGAAGCCCTTCGTTCAGAACTTGACAGGGAGTGGTAGTAATGTAAGCTTTATGCTCTCCACCTCCAATAGGCAGCAGTCCTAGAAAAAGCCATTGCAACCACTCACTCAGGGGCAGAGAGTTTTCTAGGAAGCAGCACCCAGCCCTCATTGAATGTCTCATCCTAGCATGAACCAGGGACTTTGGTTTTTGATCACTTCTTCCTTGGATTTGGTTCAACAACTTGAAGAAAGTCTATCCAGTGATTTGTCTTCAAGATAAATAGCAAACTCTGATCTTTCATCTCCATGTACTGCAGTCTGTCACATGTGATCACTGTCCAACCCTCACCTGGGAGAAGGAGCCAGGTGTGTATCTCATGCTCCATGTCAAGTCACAAATGATTGGGTTTAGGCAGGGGTGTCCAACCTGTGACTCACAGGTCACATGTGGCCCAGTATGGCTATGAATGTGGCCCAACACAAAATCATAAATTTAATTAAAACATTATGAGATTTTTCGTGGTTACATGTCACAGTGTATTTACATGTATGACCCAAGACAACTGTATTTTTTCCAGTGTGGACCAGAGATGCCAAAAGGTTGGACAACCCTGGTTTAGAGCATGGTCCTGAAAACTCAGTTCTATGGTTCAATCATTCATTTTTACAAATGAGAAAACTGAAGCTCACAGGTGTTAAATTAAATACTCAGGGCCCCACCATCAGTCCTAAAGATGAGGAGTGGCCCAGGCCTGTGTGGTTCAGTGAATGGAGCGCTGGCCTGTGAACCCAAAGGTGCTGGTTCTGTTCCCATCCAGGGCACATGCCTGGGTTGCAAGCCAGGTTCCCATTTGGGGGTGTGCAAGAGGGTCCCCAGTTGGGGGCATGTGAGAGGTACCTGATTGATGTAGCTGATGTGGTTTCTCTCCTCTCTTTCTCCCTCTCTTCCTCTTCTTTAAAAGTAAATAAGTAAAATCTTTAAAGAAAGATGAGGAGTGAGCCTCAGCTTCATGGACTCTTAGTCCCATGTTCTTTCCACTACGTCATCTGGCCTGTACCACATTCCAGATGTCTTTCTTAAATTTTCTTACAAAATCATGTATATCATATCCAATTGAACTCCCACTGCCTTATTTTTTGTTGAAAACTTAAGTTTGGATTTTCACTGATGCTTTCTCATTCAGTGGTGATACACACTCAAAATAGCATCCGGGGAAATGGAGATAAAACAAGCATCTGGAAACAATGTGCTGTGATGAAGATGACAATGCTGGTCCATAAATGCCAGAGAAGGAGTCTCAGAAATAACGCAGAAATAGATCTACATCTGGCCCAAACTGTATTTTAGTTTAAAAGGTTAAAATGCACTACGATTGGTAGATTTTCAAAGATAATGGAATTAAATATAAAGGACTACTTGTCTGAATTAGCAGGAAGTATAATACAGATATCTAAATATTTATTCATCCATCCATTCATCCACCCACTCAAGGTTTTCTGAATAAATGATGCTAAGCCTCACAATTGCTACTATCTTGTCTATAATCAGAGGACCTTTAGTAGTAGGCAAAATAGTTTGAACTACAAAGTCAAAAAAGTCATATTCAAAGTTTGCCTCTGCCACTTGTAAGTTTTGATAAACCCTTTAACACAGGGTCTTCTCTTTTCTGCATTATTCCCAACTGCACAAAAAAAGTATTCTTTTTTTCATCTTAAAAATAAGAATTTTCTTTCAGCCTCACTTCTCCTTCTATCATTTCATTTCTCTGCCCCCATCACAGCAATATTCTTTCCAAGTACTTCTCTGTACATGCAGTTCCCAATTTCTTTCCTTCCCTTCTCTTTTGAACTTGGAGCCCTTAAAATAGTGCTTTGAAGTGAACCCTCTAGAACTGGGCTTTTATCTGACACTCCAACAACATGATTCTTATCTATGTCATCAGTAATGCATGCTCTGCACTTGACCTTTCAGAAGGATTTGGCACAATCCACCATGCTTTTTTGAAACAGTCTTTTCACTTGACTTCCAGGGCATCATACTTTCTTGGTTTTACTTGTTCTGACTGGCTACTACTTCTGTCACCTTTGTTGGTTCCCAACATCAGGCTTGGTTTTTGGATCTCTCCTCCATTATGCCCTTAGCTCATCTGGTTTCATGTTTGCAATACCATTTTCATGCCCTAAACTCCAGAATTCTATGTCTAGCTGGCTACCCATCAGCTCTACTTACTGACTGATAAACATCGCAAATGTCACAAGTCAACCCTCAGCAGTTCACCTTGCAGTCTTCCCTAGCTAATAAATGGCACCTCCAGTTTGTTAAAATTGAAATCATATCAGGCCATGTGTCACATAAAAGACTCCAGTGTTTTCCCACTTTGTTCAGCCTCTCTGTGACCCATCCCTTGTCACTGTTCTGATATTGTCTCTCATATTCTTCCCTGGTCCTCTTCCCTTCAGCCACATTCGTCACCCTGCCCCAGGTGGCTGTTATATTTGTCATCCCCAACTTCTGGACAGCTCTGCTCCAAATATACACATAGCTCTCTCTTTCACATCTTTGGAGTATCACCTTCTTCCTGAAGCCTTCCCCAGCCATCCTGTCTAAAATTGCTACCTCGCTTCCCCACACACTCATGCCTTGCTTCCTTCTCCACATCATTACTGGCCTGTGACTTATCATAGGAACACTATATATTTAGCTTGTTTATTTCGATTACTATAAAGCTCCTCTACTAGAAATATTTTTTGTTTACTCTTATCTTCTAGCGCCTTGAACAGTGGCTGACACAAAGTAGGCTCTGAACTATACTAGCTGAATGAATAAAGGTAAAAAGAGCTGCCTCTTAGGTAGAAAAGTAAATGAGATAAGTACTTCGTAAACGTTAATGCATAATAAATGTTAATTATTTAAATTCATATTATATGTTTATACATATGCATGTGTATATGATTGTTTGTTGGAAGTGAATTTTAGGTTGGAACCACAGGCAGGAAGGGGAAATTCTAGTTAAAAGGCTATGATACAGCAGCACACGGCTTTGCAAGGTAACGGCCCTGACAGCGCCCTGAAGCTTGGCCCTGATTACCAGCTCCCAGGTCTGCCTAGGGAGTGATGACACACGGGAAGAAGGGACTAGGAGGCAGGCAGGGACCTGTGTGAGTGACATTGCGGGGTTTGTATGCAGCCTTCAGGGTGAGACCTCTGGGCTCACACACCGCTGTGCACTGATGTGCATCTTGAGGATGTCTCACAGTTCTTAGTTCCTCGGGCAAGCATCAGGGCTTATAGTATTTGTCTGTCTTTAAGTTTAGGGGGCATACCCTCGAGCAAGAGAACCACTGCAAGCCCAGTGGAAAGGACTGGCACACCTGTCCATATATTCTTCCAGGCGACGCTCCGCCCTCGAAGTGCTCATCCTCACGGTGGGCACAGCACCGCCTCCCCAGTCCCTGTTACTACTCTGTGCCTAACACACACTGACGTTACATGTTTTCTCACAGGTTGAAGTAAAACAAATTCATCTACATATAAATCGTACCAATTTCAAAATGTGTTTTAAAGTGTAAATGCAGTTTTAAAGAGACCCTCTATTTTTTTAAGCTATAAAGGACACAGAGTTCTCAAAAGTCTTTGTGTTCAAATATAGCTGTTTAATTAGCTGGGATAGGCACAGTCCATGAATAAAAGTCCTTTGTAAATTACACTGCCTTTGAATTTTATAACACGCGGTTGATCTTTATGGATTCCCCCCAGACTTCACCCACTGACACCTGTCATTCCCATTAGCCTGTCCTGGGGACAGAGGCACAGAGGCTGTGTGACTGCTGCTTCTCCCACTGACAGTGAACATGAGGTGGGAGGCACAGAGGAAGACACGCCTTTAATAACTATGTGTCATCATATAACACTTTCTGAACCCTTTCCCAGTTTCAGAGAGGACCCAGCGGCCATTTCTACAACGCCTGCCTCCGCTATTCGCTACAATGTGTAATTGGTTCCCACACACAGTTTGAACTTCGTTGCTACATTGCCACAGGTGTGGCCAAGGGCCTCTGATCTGGGACGTTAATTAAAAGGCTGGATTGAATTTCTTGCAAAGTGGTAACCTCAGACTCTGTATATTATAGTGGGGAATATGTGTGCATGCATATGTATGCATATATGGGTAAATATGTATGCAACATATTCATATATTATAGGGAAAAAGTAAATAGAAAATGACAGACCCTAAACAAAAGAAATGAGGACAAGTATGAGAAGGGGGGGAAACAAAAATATATTAGGCTCCTTCTCTGAACCAGGTACCCAGTAAAGAAGGCAATAGGGGGAAAAATGGGATGCAATTACCTGGGCATTAAAAAATAATCTTTATAAAAACCTCCCACCTGAAAGGAGAGTGCCTTAAGAATGGATGCTGATGGTCCATCTGGGGAGCGCTTGTCAAGCCTTTCAGAAGTGAACAGAAGGCTGTGGGGCACTGCGGTGGCTCTGTCTTCCCTTGGCAGTGGGCTGCTGTCTCACTGTGAGATGAATTATCTCTGAGGCTCTGCTGAGCGGTCTAGATAGCATGACTTAACACTGCAGGTCCCCAAACAGAGTTCAGCTTCCCCGAACAAACACAAGTGATTGGAGAACCGGATGAGGTCAGGGAGGACAGCCCAAGATGTTTATTTCCCTTTAAACCCTAGAGAATTCTAATAGTCTTCCTAATTAAAAGGATTCTAGAAGACTATAGATTGTAAGGTTTTAGGTATTAGTATCATTTTTTTTGTTCAACTTTATTTTTAACCAGAGGCAGTTAAAATTTCTGAAGTTGCATCTTTGTGTTTTCTGATGGGCAGAGAGGCAGGGTGAACTCAAAGAATTTCTGGGTAGGTGGGAGAGAAGATCAGGCCCAGCTGAGCTTAGAATATAATAAAGAAAGCATTAAGTATCTTTTAAAATTACTGTTTAAGAATTTCTTCTCAATTATAGCTTTTGCTTAGATGTCATTTTTGTTTTCTCCACTTCTACTACCTCAATATGACATTAGATATCTTCAGCATCATTGGAGTTATTATGGCATCCTCTCTACCTTCATTTGCAGTTTGGGATGGATTATGATCATTTGGCCCTATATTCATGCTTCTTGCCATATGACTTTGCAGTGCTCTCTGACTGTGGGCTGCTGGTCTTCTCAGCCTCTTGACCTTGGGCTCAGCCATATGATTTTACTTGGCCAACAGGATATTTAGGACACGAGATGCAAGCAGAGGTTTGAAATGGACTTGCAGCCTGGAGCTTGCTCTTTGCCAACAGAAGAATGACAGACACACAGCGCTGCCTGTGCTGCTCCAGGGACCCACAGACACATGAACAGGCCAGTGAGAGAAGTGAACCCCAGTTCTATTGCACTCAAAAGAATTGAAACTGCCTTGGCTGGCGTGGCTCAGTTGGTTGGGCATCATCCTGCAAACCAAAAGGTTGCGGGTTTGATTCCTGCTCAGCCCACATGCCTGGGTTGTGGGTTCAGTCCTTAGTCAGGGTGTGTGCACAAAGCAACACATCAATGTTTCTGTTTCACACTGATGTCTTTCTCCCTCCTTTCCCCTCTCTCTGGAATCAATTTAAAAAACAGAAGAAAATTTTAAAAAGACTTGAACCCTGCAGATATGTGAAAAATAAATGTTTATCACTGGATACCACTGGAGTGGTATGGTTGGTTGTTTGTCGCACAGCAAAAGCTCACTGATAAAAACACCGTGTGGTTCATGCTCCTGTTATCTGCCAGAGTGATGGTTCTAAAATGGAAACCCAACTGTCCTAAACGAGTCTGTCTGAGAACCTTCAGTGACTTCCTGTTGTTGGCTGAATGGTATCCTCCCCAAATTCCTGTCTTGAAGTCCTAACCAGCAGCGTGTCAGAGTGTGACCTTACTTGAAAACAGGGTCATTGAAAATGTAAAATGTAATTAACTGAGTTAAAATGAGGTCATGCTGGAGTAGGGTGGACAGCTAATCTAATATGAACGGTGTCCTTAAAAAGGGGACATGTGGAGACAGACGTGCTCACAGGGAGATGCCACGTGAGCATAACAGCAGATACCAGGATGATGTGTCTAGAGGCCCAAGGGCACAGAAGACACTGAGAAAACCACCAGATGCTAGGAGACAGACTAGAAGGGATTCGCCCTCACAGCCCTCAGAAGGAAATAGTTCTACCAAAACTTGAACTTAGTCTTCCAGCTCCAAAACTGTGAGATGCGAATTTCTGTTATTTAAGCTACTCCCTAGTACCTTTAGGATAGAGTCTAACCTCCTTCACAAGGTATGAGAGTTTTTCTTTTTTTTATTTTAAAATTATAGTTGACAATATTAACTTCAGATGTATGACATAGTGATTTGACATTCATATACCTTACACTGGGATCACCACACTAAGTCTAGTAATCACCTCTCACCATGCAAACTCATCACAATGTAATTTACTACATTCTCCTTCACCTTTTTCTCCCATCTCCCCGGCAGCCTCCCCTCTGGCAACCATCAGTTTGATCTGTTTCTATTGTGTGTTTTTGTTTTGCATGTTCATTTGTTTGATTTGTTTAAATTCTAAATATAAGTGAAATCATGCACTATTTGTCTTTCTCCATCTGACTTATTTCACTTAACATATTATCTTCTAGGTCCCTCCATGCTGCCACAAACAGCAAGATTCTATTTCTATTTTTTATTGCTGAGTCATATTCCGCTGGAAGTTTTTTCATAAGGTGGTCTCTGGCCACCCCTTTGGTTTCATCCATCACGTATCCTGGTAGCTTCAGCCTTACCCCATTCTTTAGCCACACAGAACTATTTAAAGTACTTCCATCAACTCCTTTAGAGCTTTTGTCTCTCCCGTAATTTTTTCCTCAAATGCTCTTCCTGCTACCTTCCAATCCCCCAGTGGATTCCACAAAATTCACCTAATTAACTTCTATTTGTATTTCAAACTCCAGATGAGGCATCATTTCTGGAAACTTTCTCCTCACCTTCCCAATCCTAATGACTAGAGGATGCTTATTGAATGCTCCCCAAATACCCTATGTAGATATTTCAATCATAGTTTATTACATGTCTTTATCAACTGACTTGATAATGAACCTCTTGAAGGCAGGGTCACGTGCTACCTGTCTCTTTGTTCGTACAACCTGGTGCAGTGCTTGACACAGAGGAGCTGTGCAGCAATGTTTGTGGAACGGATCTGGAGTGTTCTTGTGCCAACATCCAAGCAGAAGTGTTTGTGGCCTTTGGGAGGTGTGTTCTCTTGTCTGACAACTGGCAACTGAGTTTACTTGGACGCAAAAGCACCCAATTAAAAACCGAACATCACTTTCTTATTCTTCTTCATTTCTTTTTCTCTGCAGAACTACAGAGTCCCACATGCTTTATGATGCTTTTAGATGTAAGTGACTGTGAATTATTACTGGCTGTGGGCCTTTCATCTTCAAGACTGACAGTCTACAGTCCACATCTCTCAGGAGGGAGAGATTATTATAACTATATTTTTGCTTACCAAGAGAATTGTTAATGGTTATCCTGGAGGGGAAAAAATCTATAAATATCCAAACTTTAATGAAGCCTTAAGCTTACTTGCTTCCTTTACTAATGAAATTCTTTCTGAGTGCACTGCCAGAATTGCTATATAACCATTACACTGAAAAAAAAAAGACACAAAGCCGGTAGCAAATTTTTTTTACCTGTTTAGTCCTCATTTTGGAATCCAGCGACAGATTGTTGTAGGTATAATGTGCCTGTGTGACTCCACAGAAGAGAACAGCCACTATCCCTGAAATTCAAAAACATACCAGTTAAAACCAATTTTCTTTCTCATCTGTGTCAAAGGGTAGGCCTATCCCAGCTAAGAGAAGATGAATTTTGTGTCAGTAGAGTTAAAACAGCTAGTAATTACTATGATAATGAAGTCAGGTAAAGTTTGCTACTTGCTTTAAACATGGGCCTGACAAGATTAAATCTAAATAAAAGTATTAAGAAGTAAATTCCTCTTGAGGATAAATGATTCTCCTGGTCACGAGTTAGGAAAGTTATACTTGGAAAAGCATAAACAAAAGACTGTGGCCAACTCTTTGTGCCAACTGCTTTGCTGCATTTTATTTTAAATGCTGGCACATTTGCCCAGATACTTTCTTTCCATTGGGCACTTTGAGGAATCCACAGACGTTCCCACCACAGCATAATTTAGTCGTAAAAACTACAAGTCACAAACATGAGAAATCTAAAATGGTTTTGTTGCCCCTGCCAATGACCTTAACTTGCCAAGTGAGAACAAGAGGCCTTATTACACCTCACTTCGAATGCTACATGAAGCTACGCATACACAAGATGCTCCCTGGGGGCGGGGAGGGTGGGATAGATCTGTCTCTGTGCTGGGGTGGAGAAGTGGTCAGGGCTGCAGTCTACTCTGGATTAAATATTCTGTTGATGATGAGGAATTGGGCATAGAAGAGGGCTTTGAGAAAAACACAAGATGTAAGTATTCTTCAACTCAGACCAAGGGGATTTAGCTGAATTTTAAGTAGCAGAATCTTTCAACTAAAAACACTCAAATTAAATGTGGATGATTCTTCAGAGTATAGAGTTATGTGAGCTGAGCACTGACATTCCCAATAAATGTGCAATAAAGAATTTTAAAGAACCAAGCATATTTTCAATATGTAGACTTTATTCTTCTATTTATATATTGGTTATTTGGGGGATTGGCTTTGGATAAAACATTATTAAGACCTATTCACCTGACACTAGTGCCTAGACAGTTATATTACTTACTTCTTTTTAATAATATGTCTCACAATTATATGCAAAAGATGAAAGCAACTAGAAATTTTTGCCAAGAAATATATATGCAGTATGCATTTCTATAGATCTTTGGGTACTATCTCAATTTCTTAGCCTCTCTTCAAAAAATTGAAGAAAAAAATGCTTATAAAATGTTATATTTTAATCTTCACAGAATTTCTATTAAAAACAACCAATATCAGGGAAACTTTTAGAGTACTGAGGCTGGTCAAGAACTTTAGGGCACAAGGATGATTGCCATGAATGTTGTTTGCTAGCAAATGTTTTTCTTTCCTTCTTTAAAAATGTAATTTATCTATCTCTGTTGATTCTTTCATCTGTTGGAAATGTTTCCAGATGAGGCTGACATGGCCGTCTCACGGTGGTGGGAACATTATGACTCTATGCTGATCTGGGGAGACCTGGAGAATAAAAAGGGTGGGAGTGCACAGACGCGTGCTGAGAACAAGAAGTCACACAGAAGTGTTCCGTGGGAAGAAGAGGGGACTACGTCATCCTAACGCCCATTGTGGGCCAAGACTTCACTTGTTTTATTTACAGCATTTAATTTACTTCACTGATTTATTATCTCACAACAGGCTTAGCATGATTAGGTTAATTAGCTTCTCCCACTGCCTTCTCTTTCTTACTAATACCTTCTCTGTTCTTCCTGCTACTCAAGGCCAGAACTTGGGGGTCACTGTTTACTTTTCCTCTCTTTGTACATTAGTGATTTTGTTGGCTTGTCCTTTGAAACTTACCCCAAACCTAACCATTTCTCACCACTTCCACCCCCAACCCCATTTTATCAGCCACCATCATTTGTTGTCTAGATTATAACAATAGACTCTTAATTGTCCCCCCACTTCCCCTGTTGCTCCCCCATTACATACATATCTCTTCTTCAGCAATAGTGATTCTTTTAAGACAATTTAGATCATATCAGTCTTTGGCTCAAAGTTTTGTAATGGATCTCACAGCTGAAAGACCCTGCAGGATCGGGCCCTGCTCCCTTCTCCCCTGTCCACGGTGTCTGATCCATTCCTATCGTTCTCCCCACTGTGCCGTACTGTCCCCACTCAGGGTGTTCCACTGCAGTGCCCGTGCACTTCCGGATCCCACTGTGTGCAAACTCGTCTCCACACACCCACATAGCTCCCTTCTTCCCTTAAGATGTGACATTACTGGACAGGCCTTCTCTATGCTCTCTATAAAAATGACCCCTCTCATCATTCCCTACTTGCCTATTTTGTTTTATTTTTCATTTCATATTATGTACTGCCATCTAACATTTGATGTATTTATGTGTTTTTGCCTTCCTGCTCTGCAATGAAAAGCTCATTGAGTGCAGAGGGATTCGTTGGTCTCCAATCCTGGCAGCAATGCCAGGCACGTGGTAGGCACTCAGCAGTTATTTGAATAAACATAGGAACATTGCTATCCCCATGTAATAAGTAATAAACTCAAGTAATTTATTTAAGGTCACTTTGAAAGTGGCCTAGCTGAGATTCAAATTTCCACAAAGGCCCTATATTATTCTGCCTGTATTAGACCATTTGTGAGTGTCTTAAGGTAATCTTAGATCATCTAAAAATATCAATTCTGATGTCCCTGTGAAATAATCAGAGATTTGATGATGAGGATTGCATCTCTGAGCTAGCTGGGTATCTTGTTTGAGAACATTTTCCCTAGTAGCTTCAATGGTTTTTGTGTCCTTGCTTCCATTGGAACACTAGCCGGCCATGTTTCTGCTGGGACTTTGCGTTCTGTATAAATATATCACATAAGCAATGAACAATGAAGAGAGTGCCTATGCAACCAGAGGCTTGATGCTGTAATTAAAATAAAACAACTACATTGATCTCTGTCTTAGCATACATAATCATAACTTTATACCTTGGTACTTATCTTACACAAAACACTGTAATTAGCATGACTTTTATAAGCCACAACACATTTTGAAGATGTCTCATCTAAATACATCTATTAGTTATCAAATTTTCTGCCATTTAAACAGACTCAGAGTTGACAGTTTTCTACCTTATGAGAGTGCATTTTAGTGGTCACTGTATTTTTACATGTCTATGAGTGCTCACACTGGTGCCACTGGCATGTGGGGCCCTAGACAACTCTCGTGCATGCTCTGGGTCTCCAGTCTCAGGCATACAAATGAGGGGGAGGGGACCAAATGCTTTTTGGGCCAATCAGCAAACTAGTGTCTCAGCTCCAAATTTATGACCCTAGGCCCACTCTGGGACTCTGGGCTGGGGCCCTGCAGACCACACCCTTCTTTCCCTGGGCCTGTTGTGCTCTGCCAGTGTGTAGCCCCAGAGGGAGGAAGGCCAGGCATGTGGGAGAAAAGGGTCTGCACCAGAGCTTGCCAGCTGACTTTAGCTCACAGACCACCTTCATGGGACCCTCTCAAAGAAAGCAGAAGCAGCTAGGCAATGTTTTCAGAGGTCTGGGTCCCTGCTCAGTGGTTTTCTCTTAGGAGCTTCTAGATTTTCTTCCCTTTACCCTTCCAGTGTCAGGGGTCACACACTTGCTTCTGTGAATACTACTTATGTGTTGCTTCAGCATCTCTTATTTACTTCAGCTCTCTGCTGCATGCATCCCCAATTCCCAGCATTACATTCTGTCATTAGCCAGCCAGTTCCTCTTTTCCTGACTGAATCTTTACCAGCCGTTTCCTGTGGGTCCCTTCTCATTCTAAACCTTGATGGTTCTCTGAAGCTATTGATGATTTATCTGGAAATAAGACCCAACCTGTATCCTCCTGTTATAACTGGGACCGTGGGAGATGCCAAAGGCAGCTGAGGTGCCATGCCAAGTTCCAGAGGAGTGCACTCAGTCTTATTTCAATACTACCTACGTTTGGAATTGGTATGTTTAAAAAGTGACGTGAAGTCGAGCCACTAGATTGGAATAAGTGGCTGGGGGGTGAGAGTAAGTTAGGTCTAGAACTATGAAAGAAGCACGACCCAGACTTTGACGTGTGTCTTCTTATCCCCAATTGCACGATCTTTCCAAAGTGTGAGTGCTGTTCCACAATGGAGTGGCTGACTTAAGGTGCAAGAAGTTCCCCATCATTTGAAATGTTTGGGTTCAATGAGCATCTGTAAGACCTGGTATAGAAAAATTTTTTTCTTAAACTAGAAGTTTGAATATACTCTAATTCTGTGGGTCTGTTATTTTCCTATACAGTATTTTTATTAATTTACTAGGATTACTATGTAATCCTATGTAATTACTATGCTTTTAAGTCCAGGACTAGGAAATAATATTGATTCTAAGTGAAACCCTTAAACATTTAAAAATATATATTATATTAATTATGCTACTACAATTGTCCCATTCCCTCCCTTCACTCCCCCCCACACTGCACACACCCTCCCACCCACTTTTCTCCCTTTTAGTTTATGTCCATGTATCATACTTATAAGTTTTTTGGCTTCTACATTTCCCTTATTATTCTTACCCTCCCCTTGTCTATTTTCTACCTACCATCTATGCTACTTATTCTCTGTACCTTTTCCCCCTCTCTTACCCTCTGTTGATAACCCTCTATGTGATCTGCATTTCTGTGGTTCTGTCCCTGTTCTATTGCTTGCTTAGTTTGTTCCTGTTTTTGTTTAAGGTGTGATTGTTAATAATTGTGAGTTTGCTGTCATTTTACTGTACATTTTTTTTATCTTCTTTTTCTTAAATAAGTCCTTTTAACATTTTACATAATAAAGGCTTGGTGATGATGAACTCCTTTAAATTGACCTTATCTGAGAAGCACTTTATCTGTGCCTCCATTCTAAATGAAAGCTTTGCTGGATAGAGCAATCTTGGATGTAGGTCTTTGGATTTCATGGCTTGGAATACTTCTTTCCAGTGCCTTCTTGCCTGTTAGGTCTCTTTTGAGAAATCAGCTGACAGTCTGATGGGAACTCCTTTGTAGGTGACTGTCCCCTTATCTCTTGCTGCTTCTAGGATTCTCTCCTTCATTTTAATCTTGGGTAATGTAATTATGATGTGCCTTGGTGTGTTCCTCCTTGGGTCCAACTTCTTTGGGACTCTCTGGGCTTCTTTGACTTCCTGGAAGTCTATTACCTTTGCCAGATTGGGAAAGTTCTACTTATTATTTGTTTAAATAACTTTTCCACTTGTTGTTCTTCCTCTTCTTCTTCTGGTACCCTGATAATTTGGATGTTGAAATGTTTAAAGATATCCTGGAGGTTTCTAAGCCTCTCCTCATTTATTTGAATTCTTGTTTCTTCATTCTTTTCTGTTTGGTTGTTTCTTTCTTCCTTCTGGTCCTCTTCATTGATTTGAATCCCAGTTCCCTTCCTATCACTATTGGTTCCCTGTACATTTTCCTTTATTTCACTTAGCACGGCCTTCATTTTTTCATCTAATTTGTGACCAAATTCAACCAATTCTGTGAGCTTCCTGATCACCAGTGCTTTGAACTGTGCATCTGATAGGTTGGCTATCTCTTGGTCACTTGGTTGTATTTTTTTCTAGAGCTTTGTTTGATCTGTTCTTTCATTTGGGCCATTTTTTGTACTTCTTGGCCAGAAGTGCACTTTGGGGAAACTTCCAGCCAAATGGAAGCATAGGTTGACACACTGTGCTTTCTCAAACAACCAAAAGAAGGACAACAACAATTTTAAAAACAAAAAAAGCTAGTACCAACAGCAAATTGACCTGTATGGAAGTCTGACAACCAGGGAGTTAAAGAAGACACAATCATCCAGACCAGTAGGAGGGGTGGAGTCGGACAACTGGGGTGGAGAGGACTTGCAGCGCAGTGGTGGCTAGCAGACCTAGTGAGGCAGCGGATCGTGGAACATAGTGTGGTATGCAAGGTGGTGGGCAGATAAACCAGGTGAAACTGGGGACTGAGACAGACCGTGCAACCCAGGGTCCCAGCGCAGGAAAATAAAGCCTTAAAACACTGATTGAAAACACCTGTGGGGGTTGAGGTGCTGGGAGAAACTTCTAGCCTCACAGGAGATTTTGTTGGAAACCCACTGGGTACTAGAATGTACACAAACCCACCCGCACGGGAATCAGGACCAGAAGGGACCAATTTGATTGTGGGTAGTGGGGAGAGTGACTAAAATCCAGTAGAGAGTGGAGCAAGTGCCATTGGTCCCTCTCAGACCCCTGTCCCACATACAGCATCACAACCCAGCAACTGGGTTACCCCACCCCGGTGAACACCTAAGGCTCTGCCCCTCACTACATAACAGGCATGTCTAGATGAAAAAATGGCCCTTTAAACATTTTTAATAGAGGCATCCCAACTTTCTCAAAAAGTAAAAACAAAATAAATTTGTAGACTTTCAAATATTGTTTTAATTTTAGACAACCTTTCTAAACTAAAAAATTTAAAAATATCATTGCCATACCTTTCAATCATAAAAAAACTTTAAAAAATAAACTTATTTTATTGAGGTTTAAAGATAAACTCAATGTATTTTCAGGTAAAAATACATTGAAAATGATGAATTCTGATGTCCGTGTCCGAGTGACTTCCCTTCTCCTTCTTCTCCTTCTTCCTCTTCCTCTTTCTCTTCTTTTTTTTCTTCTTTCTTCTGCTGTTCCTTAACTCTTCATCTTTCTTGTCCACATCACACCCAGGCTATACTTAATTTAAAGCTGTGTTTCCTATACACTGGAAGCTATGTGACCTACCTGGAAGCTCAACTATGGCCCAAGAATCTGCATTAGGCAGGAGATATATCAGAACTATACTTAATGCCTCTGAAGTGTTAATGTATACCAGATCACCTGGGGATCTTGTTGAAATTCAGATTCTGCTTCAGTAGGATTGGAATAGAGCCCACGATTGTGCATTTTGTACTACCAGGGACATCCATGTTACTTGCTGGCCTTAGCATCATATTTTGAGAAGCAAATCTCTGTACTAAGTATTAAGTCACCTTTTCTATGGCTTGGCCTTGACCTTGTGTGGTCATAAGAAGAGACTTCCACCATATTATTGCCTGTTTAGCATTTGGGACAATTAAAAGACAGCCCCAGAGGATCAACTCACTTTTTTTACTACCATTTTTTATGGCTTATAAATGTCTTTTTTGAGCTATAAAAATGTTTTTTAATTATATTTTTGTATATTATTATCCATACTTTCTTTCTGTGATTTTCCAAAATTGACACAATTCTATGAAGTAATTTTAGCTTCCTGGAAGAATTAACTACTAAGGACATTTGAAGAGTTTAAAATTTTGTTCTTTATTTTAAAATTATTCATTTTTAATCCCAGCAATACTAGAATGTGAAGGAAATTACTCACATGGAATAAAGTTGATAATATATTTTACTATTTAATAGTTCAATAAAATTTCCCCTCCAAAAGTAAAGCAAACAAATCATAGTCTTTGATCACAATGCTATAAAATTATAAATGAATAAAAAAGTATATGTACATAAATATATCCAGGAGGGATTTTTAGCTGCATTCTTCTAAATAAAATTAAAGCTGAAAATGGAAGTAAATGATTTTTATCAAGATAAAATGAGTTTTATCTTAAAATAAATAACAATAAGTATATGGTACATTCCTTATCAAAATCAATGTGGTATTCCTACTGATGTTTTCCTCTAGGATTTTTATGGTGTCATGGCTTATATTTAAGTATTTTATCCACCTTGAGTTTATTTTTGTGTGTGGTGTAAGTTGGTGATTCAGTTTTATTTTTTTTGCATGTAGTTGTCCAGATCTTCCAACACCATTTGTTAAAGAGGCTATTTTTATTCCATTTTATGCTTCTGCCCCCTTTATCAAATATTAATTGATCATAGAGACTTGGGTTTATTTCTGAGTTCTCTATTCTGTTCCATTGGTCTATGTGTCTGTGCTTATGCAAGTACCAGACTGTTTTGATTACAGTGGACTTGTAATACATTTTGATATCAGATATTGTGATCCCTCCTACTTTGTTCTTCTTTCTCAAAATTTTTGCAGCACAATTTATAATAGCCAAATGCTGGAAGCAACTTAAGTGCCCATCAGTAAATGAATGGACCAAAAAACTGCAGTACATTTACAGGATGGAATACCACACAGCAGAAAGAAAGGAGTTCCTATCCTTTGCCACAGCATGGATGGAACTGGAGAGCATTATGCTAAGTGAAATAAGCCAGGCAGTGAGGGACAAATACCATATGATCTTACCTTTATGTGGAACCTAACCAACAAGACAAACACGCAAGCAAAATATAACCCGAGACATTGAAATTATCAACAATCTGACAGTAACCAGAGGGGAAATGGGAGGTTGGGAAAGCAGGGAAGGGATTTCAGGAATAGCTATAAAGGACACATGGACATAACCACCAGGCGGATGGAATCAGGGGAGGGAGGTGGGGATTGCTGGGGTGGGGATGGGAAATGTAGACAACTATACCTGAAAACAATAAAATTTAAAAAGAAAAACAAAACAAAACCAATGAGGTAAAACCAAAGGATTATTCAGAAGAAAGTTTATAGTCTTTGTGAATTCTATTAGCAAAAAATAAAAATAAATGGACTACTTCCCTCAAGAATCTAGACAAGATACATTACAATGGACACAAAGACAGTATAATTAAAAACTTAATAAAGAGAAGCAGTAGCCAAAAAGAAGGTTTAAAACTAGATTTGGTCAGTAACACTAAGAGTTATAAAATGACAGTACGCCTGTCTCCCAGGCTGGCCCCTCGGGCCTCCGCTCTTCCCAGGCCGCTGCTTTCTGGCTATGGCTGCAGGGAGGAAATGGGTGATGTTGCTAATGGCTTTGCCCATTGAGGCTCAGTTTCCACATGTGGTAGCACCTGTCTGTTATGAGTATAAAGCAATATAATAGATATTAAAATGCTTTATAAATTAAACACTAAGTAAGTAAATATTAAGTTTTACTATAAAATTACTAGAAGTAGAGAAAGGGAGATGACATGAAAAGAAGGAATTACTTAGGGAAGCTCACTCCACAGATGAACACCGCAACATTTCCTGTTTCACGAGTTACGGAGGAAGCAACGCGAAGCATCCATACATGTCTCCCACATCCTGTGCCCTTAATCATTATTTGATGCTTTTTCTTCCACCTTAAGTCCTGAATCAAGGGAAAGCTGGTGAAACTGTACCCCTTACTCCTAGTAATCCAAATTTAGACCACTCTCAGTAATACTACATTCAAGGTACCAGATTTTTACAAGTTAGTTTGGGTATCTGCTATTCATCCACTGAAATGCTATTTACCTACTGAGGTTACTCAATGAGCAAAGCACAGGTTCTGGCTGTGGGGATGCAGGGATGCATAAACCCAGTCCTAGACCTCATGCAGCTTTGTGTGTCCGAGAGGCAGCATGTGCACAAAGACGTGTGAGAGCAGGTAGAATAAACTAGGTGACAAGCCCATAGGAATTCTGGGAGGGAGTGGTTTCTTTGGGGCTGGGGAAGATGAGAGAGAGATGGGGAGAGTTTTCTTAAAGGACCAGAATCATTTGGTCCTCTTTAAAGATAAGAAGAGTCTGGGAGTCCAGAGTAGGGAATTCAATGTGAATGAAGGGAGAGATATCAGAGCCTATGGAGTATATAAGAGAAATATGCAGTTTACCAGGATACTTTAGGTTTTAATTTATTATAGGGAATGAGTACAAATTGAATTAATGATTGCATTTTTAAAATATAAAACTTAATAGAAGCAACTAATATACTCTATGCTCAAAATGTTCAAATTAATATTAGGAGAAAAGTATTTCTCTGAAATGTTTTATTAGTACTATAGTATTCACAAAAATTAGAAATAACAAATGTCTAGTATATCTTCTTCTGGCAAAAAAATTACTTCATTTTCTTTCCCAGCAAAAGTAAAAACTGATCATTCTATTTCCATCTGTGCTGGAAAAACAAGCAGTCATTAAATGCAACTATTATGCTTGTCTAAAGCCTCAAATTCAAGTTGTATTCATGAGGTCCTGTGTCAATGACAAATGAAACCAAGTGCACACATCTGGGTTTGCAGGGAGTAGGGCACACTAAAAAATATTTGAGATATAAAATAAATAAGGAACTCTGGAAGAAATCAAGAAGGGCCCTAGAGAAAATGAGAGTGTGTGACTCATGCACGTGCACAAGATTGCCTTTTGGTGTCTGCACAGTGAGACTTCAGTGGTAGGCAAGATCCCCGAAGGGCTGGCTGCAGGGACTCCTTTATGCAATTTTGAACAAGAACTAGAACCAGCACTTTACAACCCTAGCTAAAGTTGCTGTTTGAGAAACCACGAAGAGGTACACAGTTAAATTCCAATTAATTGGCAAGCGAAGAAACTCAGGAAACAGCACAGGGTGGCCCACAATTCCTTGCAAAAACTAGTGATTCTGCTAGCAAGTAAATTCATTATAGTGAGACGTATTTCAGAGTACAATTCATGCATTTTGGTTGAGTACCATTTACACTGTTCTCCTTGATTCTCACTTCTGCACACTCTCGCAGAAGTACTAACAAATTCTGTATATGCACGGGTATAAACATGCTTATATGATTAAGGTTCAATGTCTGATTGTAAATTAGATAAGAAAACTGTACTACACTGTATGTCAGGAGGTCTGCAATGTATTGGTCGTGGTTCACACACTTAACTAGTTGGCTGACAGGAGGAATTTAAAGTCATTGCCTACTCTATAGTTTTCTTCTCAGTGAAGGAAAGAAGATGGTCTGCATTAGCATTCTTCAAACTTGGGTAAACAACACATCCCAATAAGGCTGGAACACAATATAAGAACATCATAATTTTTTATTAGAATTTCTGTGTATTCTAAAGTATATAAGTACCCTTGTGGGACAAAAAAATACCTATGCTTGTATGCATATAATAAAGCTTTTATTATTTTATTTTGCCAGTAAGGGCCAAGAAACTGGCAAATGCTGCTCTAGGTGACCTAGATGATCTAGATGACCTAAGCATCTTCCAACCTTAAATGTCTGGGATCTGAATGGTTCAGTTATTACGTTTGCTTCAAGGTCTGCATAGATGGGTTTGAAGACCCATCTATGGGTCTACTCATGGCCCACAGCTTCATGTTGACTCCTGGATAACTGATGTGTCTCCCCCTTGACCTAGATCTCCTCAAGGGCTGCGTCTACCACTTCCCACTTCCTATTGTCCTCAAGCCCATGACAAAGCCCAGAAGATATCCGGTGCTCAAATGTAAAATTGTCAAAGGAATCAATCTCTATTTCAAGAAATATTTATCTGCTTTGAAAAGAGAATGCAGGAGAATTTAGTTTTTGATCCTCACAGATGAATATTTATCTGGATTTACTAGTGGCAGAGTCCATTTCTTCTAATATCCATATTTTCTTATTCGATGGTACTGTTATTGATAACATTATTCAGGAGTCCTTTTCTCATTAAAAGTTGATGAAGTCTTCAGATATGGAAGCTGAAAAATAAATGTCTGTCACGTGGAGCATAATTTCTTTGACATTAAATACAGACTTGAAGGGTTTCTAAGATTGGGGAATATTGCATTTTTTGGACAGAAAATATTGATTATGTCATCAGAATATGGAAGGAGAATGAGTGAGAAAGAAAAAAATGTCTTGCTCTCAGATGGTACTCTGAGGGGCTTTAAGGTTGATGGGTTATTTTTCCACACCACACTTTTATTTATTTTTTGATCTAGTAAAAAGAGACATTTCTGACTGGTTTTCTATCACCACCATTATACAGGAACCTGGAACTAAGAAGTCAAAGATTTAATGAAATTAAGTGCTCCTTCAGGGAATATAAAAGATTCTAAGATTCCAAAGAGTACAATTACTGTCTACTTTGCCATATTTGGTAACACTACAGTTGGCAGATTAATCATGAGTCTGTGAAATATAAGAACATAAATGAAGAAAATAGTACAGATCTATTCTTATTACTGGTTTCTCCAAGGCAGAGCATAGGCATGTATTTTAGAATTACTTAATGTCCATGTTGCAAAGTTAATAAATTTCCATTAGTGACTATTAATGCTAATTAACAACGTCTGGAGAGGAAAACAATCCCTTTTCACTTAGATCCCTGCATTCCATCTCAAATGTTGGTGTTCTTTAGGCTGCACCCTTCTTTTCAGTTTTCGTTTCCTTGGAGTCAGCTGCCACACTTAAACCATCGTCACCTAAGTCTCTAATCAGCATCCTCACCCCAGACACCTATGTCCCATTGTCCACTGTAGCTTTCCATGGGGAGTTTCCATACTTGTGTAATAGCCCCATGATTTTTTTTGAATGAACTCATTTTTGTGTCTCCCTTTCTACTACATGTATTCATTCACTGTATTCTTCATTTTGAGAAAAAAAAAAGCATTGATTCAGTTGGGGACCTGAGAATTATCCCTGACTTCTTTTTCTCCTTCACCTACCTACGTGTTGTACATTTGTGCCACCTGTCTTCTGACAATTTTCTACATGCTCATGCAGAATATAGATTCTTACAAACGAAAGAACTTTATCTTTTTCCCTCAGCCTTCTGGCACTGTGAGGAGAGGTTAAATGACTTGAAGCATTTACAGTGAAGAAAGCAGGGGTAAATTTGTCCACTACTTAAGTTACATGTGCAAAGTTGTTTGAATATTGAAATGATGAGCTATTTGGTTCAAGAAAGTGCAGGTGTGAGTTAATGAGTTATTATGGGAGGAGATGTATTTTACACCTGTGTTTACGGAAATGGCATCGTTGAATGTTTGCTTTTGGTTCAGTGTATGGGATAACTAATCTCCTTGAGAATTTTGGGTGGCTCTTACTACAGCTTGAATGCTTAATATTTTGAGTCTCCAGGTTTTATTTTTTTGCTTGGAAAACCCTCAGTGTACCTCATTTGTTGGTGAATTATTAGTTAATTAAGTTGGATTCGCATAGTCCTTTCAATGTGAAAGCAAGATCAGTTTTATGCTAAGAGAAGTTGGTTAATGACAAGTACTTAGAAGCTCAAACTGGCCAGATTTGTTTTAAGAAACCTTTCAAACTAAGTCCCCTCCTGGTGATTTGTTTTATTTACTGAGATCTAGAAGCATACTTCCCATCCAGTCGTGCAATGCATCAGTGGCAAGCCAAATGAGGCACATTCACCTCTGAGCTAAAAGCCTTCTTAAAGAGTCCGGGACAAATTTTTGCCAAGCTGAGAAATGATATAGAGATGGGAAGTAATGAACCAAGTTACTTATTTAGATCAACTGAAGTCTTGATCCATGTCCAGTAATAGCCATTTCATTTGGCAATCTTTCCTCCTTGTCTATTGTAAAAAAGAAAGCCTTTCCCAAGTTCTCCTTCTCCTAACTACTTAGTACTTACTCTGCAAAAGCCTTTCAAGAACTGACCTAATGGAGAAGCAGGACCTGAGCTTCCAAGTGTTGGTTTTTCCTTATCACAACCATGTAATAGGCCTGTGTCACATGAGATCAACAGGACATTCCTGGGTGATGCGACTGAGATAAATTATTTATGTTGTGCTTGATACTTGCTGTGCTGAGTGTTCCTCTCCATCAGATATCTTGGTTAATTCCTTAAGACTGACCACACCATCACTTGTTTTTGCCTGGTTATGTATAAAATTGTTTTCAGAGTTTTTATTTCTAGAATCGGGCTACAAAGCCCAATAGCAAAAAGAATCAAGAGGGTTTTTTTTTTTTTCAGATTTTCACATGGCTATTTTCTTAAGTGGAAATGATTCTACACTGAGTAAAGAGTGAGCTATAGTTTTTACCTTTTTTTATGAGAACATGAGGTATGCCAATGGCCTGCCTCCCTTTTCTTTCCCTCCATTGGACATAAAATATGCCCAGGAATCTAAAAATGGAAGCTGCCTTTGACAGCAGTGCCTGGAAGCAGAGAATCATTAGACATGGTGTCAATGTTACCATTAGAAATAATTCTTTGGGTGTTTAATGACAGTCCCTGAGAGTTTGCTTCTGGCAAAAACCTGACCCCCAAAGCCTCAGCTGGGAAATAGAATACAAAAATGAATTTTCAAATAACCTGTCTAGCAGTGCTTTTTGGTTATCTTTACAAACTGAAAAGCAGCTTCTATGACAGGATTCAATTTCATTAGAGATTATGCTATTAATAATACTGCTGAATTATTTTCAATATTCAATTTAAAATAATGGCTTAGTAACCTCAAGACTTTTGGAAAATAATCCTCTGCACAAGAAAAATTCTACTTGATCAGAAATTAGGGATGCATGTGTATCACACACTTCAGAGAGAGAATACCTTGGGGTCATGCATTTGCTCAAAAGCCACATTTGTTCACATACAATGTCCTTCCATTACAATGTCCTTTGTGTTAGCAGTGAAGAAAATTAAATGATACCAATTAATAGAAGGACTTATTGCAATTCCTCAGCAAGTCAGCAGAAAAGCCAGAAACCAGGGACATACCCCTCAGTGGTTGATTTTTTAAGTAGGGCAGATACATCCACACACATTTGCTTCTTTCTGTGCTCTCCCTGCTTGTGGGGACTCCCAAAAGCCCATTTCTAGCTAGAAATGGGATCTCATCCTTTAGAAAGTATTTTTACTTCAACATTTGACATTTTGCTCAGTCTTCCCAAAGAAGAGTTTTCTCAAACTGTACTTCTACATTTCCAGTAGCAGAAAATTGGACTCCTGGGTGTAGAAATATCAACTCTCATTTGCATGTCTAAAAGTCACTTGTTTCCATAAAACTAAGTTCTTCTCTGTGACTATTGAACATTTGCAGGTGCAATTTTCAAGAGATGGAGATGATGGGCCTGCAAATGTGGCCCTTGAAGTAAAAGATGATCAAAAATAAATCAAATGATCATCATCAAATTAGTAACAACTGAGAGTGAAAGGGAAAGATGGGGTAATGAGCAAGCCCTCTCTACCACTGAAGCGTTCATGATGAATCTTATAAGCTGAATCAGAAAGGATCAACACTGAGAACAGTCTTTAAAAGCTTGATTCTTTTTGTCTATCAGTATGCACTTGACAAAAGAAGGTTCCAATTGTCCCAGCCTAGCGGTTGTGTGATATTGGTGCCTCTCTTCTCTTCTGATCTGTCACCATGTTCCACAGTTTCTTTTGTTGAAATGCTTTATGAATTCATCTTTCCCATGTACTATTAGGGCTCCTTTGTTTGCAAGCAATAAGAACTGGCTCTGACTACTGTAATCAGAAAGAAATTTATTAGAGGAAAGCATGATAGCTCTCAAAAAGGAGGCACAAAGGCAACTCCAGGGACCTGTGGCACGAAGAAATAGAGGGTCTCAACAGGGCTTTGCTGTTAGAGAGAACAGGTACCAACAGTTACACTTCCTTCTATCTCCCTTCTAAAGTTTTGTATCTCAGGGAAAGAGTGTCTGCTTGACCTCGCTGTGAATGTTCTCCCTGGTAGGGGAGTGTGGGACATCTTGACTAATAAGATGGTATCTGATGGAGAAGTCATTCCCTAAGTAACAGCAGGAGGCTATTACCAGTGAAAGTGGGAATGGGTGCAGGGTAGCCAAACTGATGACTGTCCACCACATTCTTCTAGACTATACTCTTATTTCCTCAGGCCTAACACTTCAGATTAATATAACTTATGGCATATCCTTTAGTTAATGCATGAATCTGTGCTAGACTATCTTGAGCAGAGGACATACAGAATCTGCAAGAATATTATCAGGCCTGGGGCGTGCACTGCCTTATAAAGAAGCCTGTTATTCAGGTTTCAGCAATTTTCCTTTTGTTGAGCTAAAATCATTCATTCCATTCCTCAAAATATTGAATGCCTAGAAGGTTTCAACCAGCCTGCTGGTGCTGATGTAGCCCTCACAGACCTGGTAGTCTAACTTCTACATAACTTCTGCTCACCAATCCTAATTCTTCACACCCACTCCAGTGCTACATTTCAGAATTCTGAAGAGTAACTCAACTAGAGTGGTGAAATCTAGAAGCACATAAACAAACAATAGTCACTTAGAAACTATAATGGAAGAAGTTTCCATTCAATGTAGTACCTCAAAATATAAAATAGCTTACAAAGCACTTAATAAGAAATTTGTAGTTCTAATGTGAAGATAGTGATAAAAATTTACTAAGGGCCATAAAAGATAACTTAAATAAATTGAGAGATATATTCCTGGGTGGAAAGGTTTAACACTGTAAAAACACCTCTTCTCAAATTAATCTAAAAATTAATGTAACCATAATCATAATCCCAAAATTATGTTTTGCTTGAGACCTAACAGAATTATTTTTAAAGTCCATCTGGAATAATAAATATGTACATATTGCAAAGAAGCTCAGAACATGGGGAAGGGGGTAAGGGATTGAAATGAGCCATGAAGTTGAAATGATAAAAATGGTAAAGACCAAAAGCTCAGTAGAACAATCAAAAACTGAGAACACACATACACATATATGTATCTCCACACATGAAATTCATGTTAGAAATTGAGAGGTTAAGGTTGAAGGGTTTTAGGACAGATGAATAGCCATCTAAGGAAAAATCACATCCCTAAAGTATCCTGCAGCTCATATAAAAACAAAGTCCAGTTGGATTTTATTATAAAAATAAAACCAGACAACTATTAAAAGGAAGAATACATTACCATTAATAAACATTTGGGCTTTCTAAATGTAAGTTAATAAAATCTTAGGCTTTGTAAAGAGGGTATACAATTAACCACAGAAAAATTGAAAACTTCTACAGTAACTTTTTACCTTACCTAATACTCTAAAACATCTTTAAAATTTATTTAAAGTGTAAAACCACAAACTGGAGAATATTTATAGCCTATATGATAATCAAAAGATTAATATTCTTCTTAATAGAAAAGAGATCCTAAAACTTAATGTGACAAAGATAAACATCTCAGTTGGGAAAAAAAAGGACAAAGAACATGAATAGGTAGTTCACCAAAGGAGAAATCAAACTTATCAATGATATGTAATCCAACTGCTTTCCTCAGGAAAATATAATAAATTTACATCATAATAAAATGGAACTTGATTATTGAGTTAGCAGGAATGAATACCATTTAGGGTGGCAGAGATGGGAGTGAATAAGCTCTCACATTGTTGATGAAAAACAAAAGGACAAATTTTTCAGAGGATAATTTGGATGAATTTTTCAAGACATTAAAATTTTAGCCTTCTTATTAACCCAGCAGTGGTATGTTTAGGCAGTTATATAAATAGAAATCCAAACATCAATCTGTAAGGGTTACCATTGCAATTGTATTAATAATATTGAAAACTATAAACAAAGGGTTGGTATAATAAATTATGGAAGTTGATATGATATGGTAGGTAGCCATTAAAAACAACAATATAGAAGAACATTTGATGTTACAAAAAACACTCATTATAAATTGTTAAGTGGAGAAAACCTACTTACTTAAAAATAAACAATGCATGCATGCATATATTTAATCAAGTATATGTACATGCATAAAATTAGATGGACCTAGACCACTATTAACAGTAGTTGTTAATAGGCAGTAACAACACATGTAATTCTAATTTTATTTCCTTCTATGAACTTGCATTTTCTACAATGTATAAGGTGGAACAAAAGCAGATTTACAGTTGTGCCTTTGGAAATATGATACAATAATTAATAAACAATAAGACAAGAATAAACCCTGTGTTTCATGGACTCACAACTGTAAATCTACTTTTGTCCCACTCTGTATGTGCTCTACTTTGGCCATAAGAGAAAAGTTTTTAAAAATGTTTTAAAAAGCAGATATAGTCTACTAAAAGCAAAAGAAATCCTTTCTAAAATGAAATCTTAAGTGAAACCCAATTTGTGGAACCACTACAGGGATGAAGTTGGGCACTCAGAGCACTGTGCACTTGGTAGACACCATTGAGCAGCCACTTTGAAATGACAGGGCCCGGGGATTCTGTTGAGAAACCATTGCTGGTAAACCCTATTCCTATACATGATGTGCTGTTAGTGAGCCCGTCAAGGCCCCATGATCACTGGTCACCACTCAGCTACTCATAAACTCTGATAGCTCATTCCATGTAGGTCACTGTAGTCCTTGTCATATATTCACTCGTTAAGCATTTTAGAAAAGAGTTTTTTTAAGATTTTGGCTTTGTATGATATTCGTTTACTTGTGGATTAGAAGTAGAAGAATTTTTATCATTACCTCAAGTACCCTTAGAGAACTTAATTTGATACCACACCTTCAGATTTTATTGAAGGCTGGTATGGAAATGACTACATGAGGAATAGATTTCCATCTTCCCTGAAACTATTATTAAATATGCTGTCCATTGGGGTGTTGAAAGGCCATTATATAACGAAGCATGTAATAAATTCCCCCCAAATTTTAGTACCAAAAATAGTTTGCCCATTTTTATAAATGAATATGATATCCTTTCATAATGATGCATTTTTCCTGTATAACTCGTCATGTTTTCCTTTTGGCTTTGGCTGCCAGAAAGCTCAGAGTTATATTTATGGACAAACCACAACGATAAACAGCTGCCTAATTTAGCAGGAAAACTGTATCCCAAAGCATTTGAGTGTTTATTCTGAACTAAATGGTCCCATGATATACATGTTACAAGATATTGTAAATCCAGTTTGGAAATAAGGTAGGATTAAACAGTTAATAAAGAAACACACACACAATTTGGACTAAGCAGGCTTGGTCTCTAGTTGTAGAAAATACTCACACTTAGACTGGTTTGTATCCAAGGCCTATTAGGCATGTTCTTTAGTCTGAAGCACTGCTCTGCACTGAGTGTGCCCCTGGGTGCAGCCATGGACATTTGGGTCTTTCTGCTACTTAGGACCATACCTGCACCCATCCGTCCCTTCACACTAATTTCTAAGAGATCGTCTCTATGGCATTCTTAAGGATAACATGTTAGAAAGTGTGGTCAAAGAGCAAGGTGCAGATATACTAGGAGGAACCCAAAAAGCCTGAAATTATCTTCTGGAGGGCAGTCCCCTTGTAGTACAGACTTCCCCCACTAGGTGAATGTCCTGGGAACCCATCTGCATCAGTGCGCCAGCTGGCTTTGTTGTGAGAGTCTGCATTCAGCTTCAGTGAATTTTTTAAAGACTATTTCAATGCATTTGTTCATTTCATGATGAGTGATTTATTGGGTTGGCCAAAAGAGTTTGTTTAGTACTGCTCTGCACAATGGCTCTAGTAGTGCTTGGATGTCTTTAACTTCATTTGAAATAATTTTGTTATATTGTATTGTCATATCAGCATGCATTAAAAAACTTATCAAAATTGGTGAATTTTTAAAAGATTTTATTTATTGATTTTTAGACAGAGGGAAAGGGAGGGAGAAAGAGAGGGAGAGAAACATCAGTGTATGGTTGCCTCTTGCATGCCCCTAACTGAGGACCTGGCCCACAACCCAGGCATGTGCCCTGACTGGGAATTAAACCAGTGACCCTTTGGTTCATGGGCCAGTACTCAGTCCACTGAGCTACACCCACCAGGGCAAAATTGGTGAATTTTTGTGTAGCCATTTTAATATTGAAGATGGAAGAAGATATGCAACATTTTTCATGTATTTTGCTTTATTATTTTAAGAAAGGTAAAATTGCAACTGAAACACAAAGAGAAAAAGATTTGTGCAGTATATGGAGAAGGTGCTATGACTGATCGAACATGTCAAAAATGGTTTGCAAAGTCTCTTGGTACTATTTGGCAAAATAGTTCTTTGCTGTGGGCCTGTCTTACGCATTGGGAGGTGTTTAACGGCATGCCTGGCCTCTACCCATTAGAAGCCAGTAGCAGGAGAGATGGCCACTGACATGCTCAAAGTGTCCAAATCAATCAAGTTATTGGTGAGGATGAAAAACGTGTCTTTTATTTTACAGAAAAAAACTAAACAGACTTTTCGGCCACACAATATGAGCCTCCTGCCCCCCAAACTGACTGTCTGGCAGTGTCTGATCAAAAAACCGGCATGACCCCATGCTGACCCTCCCTATTCACCAGGTCTCACCCCAAGAGACTTTTTATTGTTTCCTCAAATGACGGAAAGTCCTCAAAGGGAAATGTTTTGCCCTTGTAGAAAAGAGTTGAAACAAAAACATAGTTGAGCACTTTTAGTGCTCTAAAAGGCATCAAAATTGATGAGTTCAAAACTGTTTTGAGGAGTGGAAAAAAAGTCTCAATAGGTGTAGTGCATCAAATGGAGAGTATTTGGAAGGTGACTAAAGGTTAAATATGTAGGAATAAATACACAATTTTTCATTAATAAATTCCATTTTGGGGGTCCCCCCTCGAACATGGACCATTACCTTTAAAGTAATTAATAGAACAAAATCTTGCTGAAATGGACCAGGAAATAGACCATTGTTCATACACAAAAACAAACCATTCCTGTGTGTGTGTGTGTGTGTGTGTGTGTGTGTTTATTACAAAGTACAGCAGTAGACTAAAAAATAAGTAAGTTAAGATACTTCTTTATCTTCCAGATAGATCAAATATGTACTCTTATTTTTAATATTACTAACAGCATTTTACAACATGGTAAGTGACAGAATGTGCAGAAAAAGGAACTGATGAATATGCATTTTTCACCTCCATTACTTCATTGAAGGGACACCAGCGGTCTTCTCTGGGGAAGGCTTAAGCTCTTCAGCAGCCTCCCTGTTTACTAGTAAGGCACTAACGTAACAGAGGTGGCGTTGGAATGTTTTGGATACAAGGGCCCGGCAGGGTGGACTCTGGTAATGTAGTCCTGATTATAGGAACACAAGCTTATGACTGGCAGGGTGGCTTTCTGTATCAGGGATAGACACCCTTAAAGCCTGAGAAAGTAGGTTGGTCCCTGCGGCTCTGCAGTAACTTGGGTCACCTGCCCAGAGCACCAGGATAGGTATCATTACAAAAAAGATTTGCCAAGGAGTTCCTGTCCAAAGGATAGCCCACAACAGCCTAGGAGCAAGAATGCCAGGCAGGCTCCTGGGGCCCAAATATCTTCCTATTCTTAGGGGCCTGCCTCATATTTCACAGGCGAAATTTCATTCAAGGTAGTGATGCTTGGTGCCCAGAAGCGCAGCCTCTGGAATTAAATCTCCAAATTTTATATCCCAGCTCTAGCACTTACTGTTGGCTGAGTATACTAGGTACAGTCCCTAACTTTGAATCTTTCTGTAAATTAATGAGAACATTCATAAAAGGCAGTTAGCCAGCACCTGTAGCATAGTTCACTTTCAGTATAAGTCAACTTTTATTATTTTAGGTTTAAAGTACCGCCTATTAAAATGCAAATTACCCTGGAGAGGTACACTGTTACCAGGTAACACTTTAAGAGGGCTTTTCACCACCTGAATGTCAGTTAAAATGTGGCCAGTATCAAGGACCTGGGACTGGAACCCAGGAGAAGCAGGAAACCAGGGGAAGGAGACACAGCTTTGACATTCTGCCAGGAGCCACAGTGATTCTTCTACATGGAAAAGCACCCAAGCGTTGTGGCAACCCAAGTGCAAACCCTCCCTGCTGCAGAAAGCCAATCGAATTGTTGAATCCAGATCGCAGGATCCACAGCCCTGGGGGCCCCCGAAGAGTGCCGCTTTCTCTATCAACCGTTCCATCTCAGAGGACTCTAATAGAGGGGCATTAAGCTGTAGAGCCTCCTCATTTGTTCTGTTTTCTGGCTGCCACAGAATGTGTGCCAAGACTGTGGAGACGTGCATACCCAGGGGAGGCTGCTTCTATGGGCACTTGCTGTTAACAGCTATTCGTGAAGGTACCCATCACCTTCGTCAATTAGTCATGTATAGATTGCAACATCCCCTCCTGAGCAGCAAGGAGAGAAGGAAGGGCATTTTGGAGACTTTCAGTTCAGCTGTTATGTACAAAATGGATGAATTATTCTTTTTTAATCCCCAGAGTACCCAGGAGGGGCTGATTCGAACACCCACCTACGCAGAATGAAGCACTGACCTGTTAGGCCGGCGGCCTCGGCAGACAGGAAGGCGCTCCAAGACAGCAGGAAAAACAGGCCTGTTTCCAGCAGAGGGAACTCACACAGTTTGGTAAATTTGGTCAAGTGATGAAGACAAGTTAAGGGAAACAACAGCTGCTTTTACATCTAAATCCCCTTCTTGGCTGAGAAACACTGATGTGGTTGTGATAGTTGGAGAGCAAGGGAACCGATTTTCAGGCCTGGCTGGATGGCTGCAATTCTCATCGGGATGACCGCAAAGGCCAGCGTGCGTTTCATGCTTCAGTGGGGGCTGGATACTCAGGGGAAAACACAAACCCGTGTTCGGGTATTTTGTAAAGTGTCTTACCTAGAGGATAAAATCAGCTAACTGTGGGTATAAAACCTCTTGAATTTGGCCTTGGGCCTCGGGATGTGTCCCTCAGGAGACTGTGGCAGACCCAGGAAAAAGCCCCAAGGTGTGGGTGAAGCACCAAGAAGGCCACTGCTTCCTGGGGGGATGCTAGTCTGTGACAGATCACCTTGAACACTCTTCTGTCCTGGGGAGGGAAAGAGGATCGGGAGAGGCATTAGATTTAGTGATAGGGAAGCTGTCCATGTCCCCTTGGTATAAGCAGGATGAGGAAAATGTGTATTATTTCTAGGGTCAAACAAGAAGCCCTTTTGCAGGCAATGCTTTTTTTTGGGGGGGGCCTGGATGACACTTAGTCAATAGCCTACAAATTGTAAATAGAGTGAAGGCACAGCTATCCAAGTCACAGAGAAGGGGTTATGGAGAGTGATTAGGGGTGATCAGTGGGAAAGGGTTACAAGCAATTGTGCCTGTGATTAGGCAAAAGCACTCTGACAAATAAGGAAATGAAATGTTGCATTTGTATGTCTCCAGAAAAAAATCTAAAGAAGAGTCCACATTAAGAAGTGTTTGGTAGCAGGGCAGGGAAGCAAAAACCATGATATTGGGGTCGAAGGTCCAGGTTCATGTCTTGGCTCTGCTAGTCACTGGCTGGCAGACTTCTGAGCAATACATTAACCTCTCTGAGTCTCATTTCTACCCTATATGAATGGTCAAAGAGAATAATTCCCGCTCACACCAGGGTGAAGAGTAAAATAAGATGAAACAAAAATGTTTTATAAAGTGTTGGAAAGCACAATGTGCCTCAGACTATGTCGTGGCTGAGACCGTGGCCTCTGGGTTCAGATTCACGGCATCAGCTTGAGCATGTCCTGTGGCCACTCCGTGCCTCGGCTTCCCTGAGTGAAGAAGGGAGGAATGACTCGACCTACCTCCTGGGTGTATAAACCAGTTCCTGTAGGTTAAGCACTTAGAAGAGTGTGCCTGGTATGCAACAAGGCATACACAAGTTTTTCTACTCATATAATTTAAATTAACTTGTTTCATTAAAAAAAACCCTTTCCTGGAAATAGATTCAGTAAGGATCTGGAAGTAATTCCTAAGTGGAGGGAAACACGGGCCGCCCTTTGATCCTTTTCTCACCCCCTCTTGTTGCTGGTGGAACTTGTTTCTGGTGGAGCTTTTCCTCTGATTCCCTCTTCTAGTTTATTGTCCAGAAGGCTTCGTCCAGTTTGAGGGACAGGGTATCAGGTGGACGTACAGCATTTTTTTTCTTATAACCTCTTCCAGAAAGCAGTTGTTTTCAGGTCAAGCCCAAAGCTTGTCCAGAGCCCAGGGACCTTTGCTTATCGTGGGCAAACTTTGGAGGTCAGCACAGTGGAGGGGACACCTGTGCACCTGCCTGCTACTCAGGCCGAGTCTGTGAGAGCCAAGGCCACCGGGTCCCGCATGACTGATCGTGCCACGGTGCCACCTCTTCTGTATCTCCACCTTTTTGTCCAGATCTGATCCAATTTCATGGCAGACTTTCAATCTCCAGGATTTCCCCCCTTTCCTTATCAACTCATTTACTTATCTGCCCACACATTCCCTTCACATCAGGCAGAGAAGAGCCTCAACTTCAGTTCTTCCACCTAGAGCAGGCTCTGGAGCCAAAGGCCTGGGTTTAAATGCTGACCCGGAAATGTCCAGCTGGCTGCAGACAGGTTATTTAACCTTTATGAGTCTGTTTCCTCAGCTGTACACTGGGGAAGATAACACTGTCTTCCTCTCAGGGTTATCATACAAACTGAGATAGTCCATGCACAATGGTGAGGACAATGGCTGGCACATGGTAGTATTTGCAACAAGCATTCGATGATATTATTATGTTAATTATTACTGATATATGACCCAGACTGAGCTACTTAAACTCTTTGACATCAGTTTCCCAATGTTAAAGTGAGGTTAATTATAACCTGTCTTACAGGGTTGATTCAAATGAGAAGATGTATATAAAGGTGCTGGCAAAAGCTGACATTTACTAAATGTTATCATCATTACTATTACTCTAAACCTGTGACCTCCATTATAATTCCACTTAATAATTAAGAGGCAGCTCTGGCTGGTGTGGCTCAATGTGCCAGCCTGAGAATCAAAGGGTTGCCAGTTGGATTCCCAGTCTGGGGCACACGTCTGGGTTGTAGGCCAGGTGCCCAGTAGGGGGCGTGTGAGAGGAAACCACACATTGATGTTTCTTTTCCTCTCTTTCTCCCTCCCTTTTCCTCTCTAAAAATAAATAAATAAAATCTTTAAAAAATAATAATAATTAAGAGGCAATAGGGAGTAGTGATCAGGAGCATAGTCTGTCTCTTGGTTTCACTCCCTGGTTTTGAATCTTGGCTCTACCTAATAGCTGTATGACCTCGAACAATAGTTTCCTCTTTCTAAACTTCAGTGTCCAATAAAAATACCATCTGCATGATCTGATTACTGTGAAAGTCAAATGAAGTGTTGTATGTAAAACAAATATAGGGGTCCTGACATATTGTAAATAGTTGGTAGATTATTAATCAGTATCTTTGTTAGAAATTGGCCTTACCTTTCTGACTGACTTTATTTCTGTCAGTGAAATTGACATTCTCCAGGGTTTTCAGGACAAAACTTAGGAGGGGACTTGGATTGTCTCCTCTTATTTATCTCTTATAACAAACCAATCACTAAGTTCTAGAAGTTATTTGAATATTTTTCCATCTTGATGTTTCCCCAGAGTTATCATCACAGTTCCCTGGATTCTAATCCTCCTCCTCTGATCATCCCACATGTTACTCATTTATGTTTTAAAAATAGGACTTTCATTGCGTCACTGTCCTGAGTAGGCTCTCCTTGGAGTAACACTCCCGGATGCTCCACAAGCTGACTCCATCCCACTGTTCCCTCTCGTTTTCCGTTGCTTAACAGCCCAAACCCTCTGGTCCCCCCAGGCACATGCGCCATGTGCCCCCTCAGTTTCATCCCCACTCCTTTTGAATCACCTACCATGTAGCCTTTGCCTATATTCTACCAGCTCAAGTCCAAGTCTAACCTTGCATGTAAATACTACTCTTTAAATTATTTCCCAGGATCATGAGATTGGCCATGAGATAGTTCAAGAGTCTATTGAACTATTCCAGACACAATGTCCTCAACCTCATTTCAATAATAAGTTGAAATAGTCCTAATAAATTGGCTGTGGCTTTGGCTCTCAGTTTTATCCAGCTATTATGTAGAGTTTATTGTTCCAAGCTTGTCACTAGTTGAAGGTAGGGTCCATGTTTTACTCATATTTCACAACATGATTTACTTGTATCTTAGAAACACTTAGTAGAACCTAACCTTTTAGTAGATGGCCATCCCCCACAGGAAAAGACCCCAACATATTTTTTCTTTGTCTGGGCCCAGAACCATCTCATACCTTTTATTCCTTACTCTTTTCTTCAAGGTCTTTAGTTATCCTTTGCTCTGCATCTTCTCTGTGGCCTTCATTTGACTCTCACACTTGTCATCAGCCTTCTGGATTTCCTTCTCAACTTTGACCTATCTTTGCATCCTTCTAAGCACTCAGAGTGAACGGCCCACCAGACCAGCATCATTCCCTGGCTCAAATCCTCTAAGAACTCTACCAATCCTCCTACCTTTCTGTTGCAAAAGAGGGAATGACATGATAAAACTGCCAGATCATCATTTCTGCAAACATCATTTCTTCCCTGCTTACTGTCTCTTTCCATAAAATAGCAATAGATACTTGTTTAAATCCACAGTGATCTTTGGTTTGGCCAACACTGAGCTAGTGATTGATGCAAGCATAAGAAAATAGTAGAGGAAATAGATACCTAGTTTACCATTTCCAGTCAATCCTGACTTGTTCTAGACCTTGAATCTTCAGTTATCTCTCTTGATCCTAATATAGCCAATCCTGGTGCCCACTGCCTACCTGTTTTCTGAGGTAGTAATTTTTAAAGACAGTTAGTATCCTGTGATTAGACAGTGTCAGTAGTGCTAAATCTGGCCTTGGATCAGACAACCGCCTGGGCCCCCCTGCTGCTGGTACCAACCTATAACTGAAAGGTGACTCAGATGGCCCCAGTGGCATTGCATTATCCTTGAACCAGACTAGCCACTTCCAGGGCTGGAAGTTGTCCATTTTCAGAAACATTCTGAATACATTGCTTTGAACAGTCCCCAGCTTCTTACACACAGACAAAGGATATCAGTGCTGTGACAACAGCATACGCAGACCCCATTGCAAACGAGCCTGCGAAGATCCCCAGGAAATTCCCCACGGACTGGAAGAACGCGGCAGCATCAAAGGCATTGGGATTCTCCTTGGGACTGTAGATGGATATAGAACTGCAAAGAGAAGAGAGTGAAGGTTAGTCTGTGATTTCCATCTTATTGCCCAAGTACCAGAAGTCTGAATTTAGCACCCACTTTTGAAAAGGGCACCTTCTCTTATCAGGTTAAGTGCCAGATCGAAGAGTTCAGGGGAAACGAAGGAGGACAGGTAGAGGTGGAAAAAGCAAAACACTTTCTCTTTCCTTGGCACCCACATATTGCTGCCAGTCAGTAGACATTTTTATATTGGAAGGGTCATAAAGAATATTGTTTCAGAGCAAACTAGGCATTAAAGCATGGTAGGTGTATAAGGAATCTGCTGAGAGATAGATAACTGTGAATTATTTAGTAGCCATATGTCTTCAGTGCTGTTATATATTCACAAATGTTCCTGATAAAAAGTGCACTTTTATGGCCTGTGCACAAATGGGTGATAAAATCACAGCGTGCACAAAATATTCTGCTGTGATATTGTTATAAACCACAAAGCACTCCTCCACTCCCGTGTAACCCTTCAGAAACAGCAGGCCAGGCGAGAGCCTCCCAGGATGAACCCCTGGGGAGAAACAAACCCCTCATTTTCCCACAGAAACTAATGGCAGCAGCTGCCTGAGGTCATCTTTTATACATCATTCTGGTGGCTGCCAGCATATTTATTTCTATAGAGAAAAATCAGTCCACCAATAGGGATTCTGTTCACTTAAATATTTTTAAGGATGTCATATATTTTCTTTTTACCAGAGCCTCAAACCCCAGAATGTGAATATCAAGGACAAGATGTGCCCTATTTTAGGAAATACAAACTCCATGTTATAGCATTAAAATGAGCAGATGTGTTAGAGCCACTAGTTTCGGGATCCTGGTGAAATAACATTGCGGGCTTTTTTTTCAGTTTTCGTATTAGTAAGAGGTCTTTAAAAGTAATGAGAAAAAAATCAAGAGTTTCTCAGTGGATGCTGGAAGGGACTTTGGAGCCGTGTAGAGAGAAGTGCACTGGACACGCTGACTTGAGATCAGATTGGATTGCACAGAGATGTAATCATGGCATGGATGATTGAAGCATGCTAACTCTCTGACCTTACTTTTTGTGTCTGGAGAGTAGTTAAGAGAATAGGGGGTGTGGATTCCAATTCTCCCAAAGGAAGGTGTATGGTATAAAAAAAAAGGTAGTTTTAAATGCTCCTAGTTTTCCCCTGGATGTTTTTAAACCCCTAAAGTAGAGCAGCTTTGATCATGTAATTGGATAAGGAAGATGAGTGTTGATCTCAAATGCAGCCCTGAGATGTATGCAGAAAACAGTTGCCTTTGAAGTGTTCTTCTTTTTGTAAAGAGTTTTGCTTTGCAGAAAAAAAGTAGCAAGAGTATGTTTGGGTCCTTTGTATCGGAGGGTCCTGGGAAAGAGTGCAGAACCCCCTGGCTATTAGCAACTTGGTGCCCAAGTTGCAAGGCTAGATGAGAATTAACATTCACCAGTTTATTTCTTCACTTCAGTGAAGAAACAACAGCAATGAGAAAATACTGTTTGCATTCTGCTTTTCAAACAAAGGTTTATGCCCAGCTACAGTTTCGTAAACAATTCTGTTAATTCCTGAGGCTGTTCCCTGAAGATCTGACCCATTGAACGTACCTCTTCACCCCCCCTCTCCACCTCCCGGAGGTATTTCCTCTGTCCCCGTGTTTCCCAAGCCACCCTGTCACATCTCACATCACTGAGCCATGTCCTGCACCTTTATTTACATAATGTTTTTCTTTAAATCACCTCCTTTTTATTCAAATGCAAAAACTTGTATTAAAGAACATTTATGAAATATAGGTTTGATATAGTAACTATATTTCTTTTAAATAGATATGAGATAATATAATTATTTAAAAAAAAAGTTTACCTGTGTGTCACCTAAAATTATCTGGGTACTACAGTTCGTTCAGAGTCTGCACTTTGGGAGACGTTCTCTTCCTGGGCGCTGATCCCCACCCAGCAGGGGACAGCCAAGCTTCATGCCTTTCCTGTGACACTGACTTAACTGAAGGGGAAAGCTTAAATCTTCCTGACCTACAGAGACCCATCCAGTGAATTTGCCAGCCCCAAATCTCCTCAAGACGAATGCACTCATACCTGTTACATGCCCGGTGGTGTATTACATGCAGGGGTACTGGGGTGGTAAAAACAAGTAGCTCTAGCCATGGTGCTGAGTGCGATTTTGTCAGAAATATGCAATTTTCAACGGTGCAGATGAGGAAAGGGACACTATTTTAGAACAGAGTAACTATTTTAGACTTTTGAGCAAGGGAGCAAGCCAACAGGCAGTGGTGGGGAGAAAGTATTCCAGGCTGTGGAAGGTGTGTAAGCAAAAACAAGGAGGCAGGTGAGTTGAGGGCAGCACCTCAAGGCAAAACTCTATACTTATAGCTGGAACCCAGGGAGCATGTTTGCGGGCACCTGTGGAGGGGAAAGGTACGCAGGTGTCATTATTGCTCAGGGCTTCAAAGTCCACACTAAGAAAACCCTCCCATTACATAATATTTTGTCTGGTTGTGCCTGCGTTTTAAATTTATTTGATCCTATAGCATTTCTGCCAGGTAACTAGGGCAGCTATTGTTATCCCTCCCTTTCCTCCTTTTCTTTTTTAAAAAAATGAAATAAAGAAACTAAGAATCAGAGAAATTAAGATCATACATCTAATTAAGTTCAAAATGTAGATTTCTTTTTTTTCTCTTTAAAAATGGGTCTTTGGGGAAGGAAAACAGGACAGTTGAGTGAGTCTGCCCTGATTATCAGGCCGTAGGAGTTCAGGTCCTTCAGTTTCATGCCTGGATGGAACGTGGCGACACCTTCCTGTGTACAAGAAGCCAGCAGAGCGTGTTGTGGGGCCCCGCCCACAAGCAGGCGAGACTCAGGGCTTCTCACGGAAACCTCCGTGCATGCCTGGATTCTGTTCACAGACCTTCGGCTGTCTGGGCCTGGCCTGGTCTCATTCCTCAGGCCAGGACGCAGCCTAGAGCCTGGCCCGTGGCAGTCCAGATGAAGGCTGATGGGAGGAAGGCAGACAAATTGCAAAGCAGAAAGGACAGAAGGAAGAAATGCAGGAAGGAAGGGGGCTTGCCAAAGCTGGTTGTCTCTGAAATGAAGCATCACCCACAAGATACTTTTTAGGCGTTGTTTCCATGCAATGGAAAGTCATGTTGTGGGCACTTTCAGGGTCATTAATCCAAGCCCGAAAGTGACACTTGAGACTCATAACTTGAACCTTAGAGATCTGACCCACATTGGCTGTATGGCCCTGAGCAAGTTATATTCAGACTCAGTTTCAAAGTTCATAAAATGAGGGTAAGAATAGTCCTTATCCCTCTAAAATGTGGAGATAGGAGGTATATTTAAAATCTGCACAATTAGCATGTGAACTGCAGGGCCATTCACAGGGTGCTGATTGTGTGCATGAGAAATAGTCACTGAATGGTGACTCACCACGATCACCACCATCATTCCACTGAGACCTGCCCCAGGCTCACGGTGGCAGGGCACAGAGTGCTATGGCTGAACCAGGCCTCACCCCCAGCCGTGGGCAGACCCAGTGTGGCTCCCCTCCAGGCACACCAGGCCCAGGGTCCTGCAGAGGAACTAGTCAGTTTGCAGGGGAACGGGAAGGTCTCCAGGGAGGAAATGTCCATAGAAGTGGGGCTAGAAGTGTCATGTTTAGTGAGGAGCTCTTGGCTCCTTGGATCAAGGAGAAAAGGCAGGTCCTCAGCAGCCTGGGCAGGGGTCCAACCTAGGACAAGAACAAGCCAGGACACTGAGCTTGAGGTGCATCTCCCCAAGTTAAATGGGGGACATTTTCCAGGTAAAGCCTTCTGGCTTCTGGTGAGAAGGGAGGCGAAGAGAGCAGAAGCCTATGGCCCAGAGAGGCTGATGGCCCAGATTAGGGAGTTGTCCCTCCTGCTGCTGTAATTGTCTGTGAAGGAGGCAACCCTGGGCTGTGGTTTTGGGCTTCAACCCTCTGGAGAGTGGAGTGGCTACAGAATGTGTCATCAAAAACGACCAAGGTTTTGGGTAGTAGATGGAGAGCTGTCCAATTTTAACCTAAGACAGAAAGAAATACCATGTTCCCTTCCTCCCCTGCACTGAGGGAGCTGCTGGAACCACTAGTGGATGCAAATACCACAGAAAGGAGAGGAAGGGGAGAAGCAGACTTTCTGGTCACCTGTGCGGTGCTTGCTCTCTGGAACCCACTCTGAACAGTCACTGTTTATAGCACAACCTGGTGAAGAAGAATATACAATCCTGAGATTGCTGGGGGAGGATATTTGAGTTGGATGGTACCAAAATCCTTGAAAATGACATGACCAGAAATAGTGCTGTTTAAAAATTCATCTCATAAGCTGGAAATAAGTCCAGTTATTGATTCATTCTGTTCAGGAGCAGATTATACAGCAAAAACTAGTTTGATGATAGTGTAGAGTATCCATTCTCAGAAATAAATACATGTAGCATCTTTTATTCAAAAATTTTGAAATGGATGAAATCTAAATTCCTTTGATGAAATGACATGAATAAGAATTCTGATGCTCACTGTATCATTTAAGATTGACAGAGAGGAGAGCAACTCCAGTGTTCTTCAACTACCCATTTTTGTATCTTTGCGATGTCTTACAAGGACCTGGCCTGGCAGTTTACGTAGCACTGGGAGCATAGAACCTGAATCTGAGACCCAGGAGCAAATATCGACTCTGCCACACATGGGCTGTGGCCCTGAGCAAGTTACTTAAACTATATGCACCATGGTTTCCTGCAAAATGAGGATGATAATAATATCACCTATCACATAAGGTTGCTATGATAAGTCAATGAATTATTGTTTATAAAGCACTTGAAATGATACTTGGCAAACAGTAAGAACTAGATAAACATTTCTTAAGGAAATCATCCTTCTTCAAATAACCCATCCCTCCTCCACCTCTCTTTTGAACAACAAGCTCGGTTTGGTCCTAAAAGAAGTATCTCACACTGGATACCCAATTAGCACCTCAACCAAAACAAAGCTGAAATATCATCACCTGCCTAACACTTAACTGATTGGTCTCTGGTCTAGGATCTCTGGGTATCAGGGGTTATTTGAATTTACAAACTGTTTTGTGTAGAATGGTGTGTAGCACAGATGCTCAGTAAATGTTAGTGATGAAGAAAAAGGAGAAGAAGGAGGAGGAAGGAAAGGAAGAAAAAAAGAAGGCATTGCAATTATAGCAGAGTGAAAACTAGGGAATATGTGGAAAGCGTTCTGTAAAGGCATACCTCCATTGCTGACACCAACGCCATCCCCGCTGTGACTCTGACCACCTTCCCTTTCTGGACCTTATGGAGTCATCTCTCTCCTCATTCTTACAATCTTTCTCAAGACCACCCAGTTTCTAACACCATCCACTCCTGTCCTTCACTGCTACTGATGAAATATTTGCCCCACAATTACTCACAGAAACCACCCCAAACAGGCTCCTGTCATTTCCTAAGCACACTCTCCTCTGACTGGCCCCTGGCTCCCAGCATCACTGTCTGGGTACCTGACTGGGGCAACCAGCCTCTCCCAGTCCAGACTCGCCTCTGCCGTTAACATAAAATCAATGTCACTTGCAACTTTTAAAAGAAAAGTCTCAAGCAAATATGCAAACACTTTGTATCCCTTTCAAAATTTCTATGAATTTAGTTATTTAAAAATGAGAAAATGATTGCTGTAGCCAAAATATACAAAAGGAACTTTCATTTTCTCTGCAAAATCTTTGATTTTTAATGAAAATGTTCTAAGTACTGATACAAGTTTATTAAGGAATTATTGATTAGTTGAATATATATATATATATATTTTTTTTCTCCAGTCATTGCTTTCAACTGTGCTACATCAAAGCCCTCTTTGTGCTGGGTATGTAGTTTCATTAAAGATGCTTTGGTCAAATTCTACTATTCAATTCCCTTCAGTTATTACAACTTAGTGCTATTGAGCTTAAAATCTAAATTTTCAAGCAGGATGCTTTCCCTCACTGCAGAATGTTCTAGAGCTGGCTGGGTGACTTGGAAAGGAGAGGCAGAGGAGGCATTCCCCCGCCCCCTTCCTGGGAAGGAGCACCCCTGTTGTTGGAGGGGGATGGGGAGTCAAGTTCTCCACCTCACGTGGCCAACTGCTGGTCCCTGGCAGGCAGAGTCCCTGGCTTCACTCTTGTTCCTGCTTGATCTCTCTCTCTCTCTCTCTCTCTCTCTCTCTCGGGCCTCTGCTGACGTGGTAACTCTCCCATTCTGCTGAGAGTCTCTTCACAGGGCCACCCAACCTTCTCTCTGCTCTGTCAGCTGTACACATTCTCAGCCTGTCTCTGTGCCTTGGATCAGGGGCCACTTGGGCAACTCTCACCCTTCTCTTGAGCTTCAATCTTTATTTGGGGTTCCCCTGAGCACCCTCCCGGGGTCATCCAGCACTGCATTGTGTGGGCTGACTTTACGAGACTCCCCAAACCCACCACACCCGGGAGCCTACAGGCTCTGCTGGCAGAGCAGGGTCCAGCTGACTCCCTTTGGAAATCTCTAGGCCAGTCCCATGTTCTTGTGTGCTCCCAGGCCAAGGGGCCACATCCAAGAACCCCCTTCCCTTGCTCTGTGTGAGAGCCTCAGTCCCTCTGCAGTTTCCTTCACCGGGGAAGGAGCTGACAAGCCCCCACTTGTAGGTAGCCCCAATCCACCTGGGTGATTCCAGTGGAGTTCCTCCCACTGGACTCGGGAACAAGGAAGCCCCCCTTGGGGGAGGTAGCAGCTTTATACCTCCAATGCTGCCCTTTCTCCAAGGATGACCCTTTTCTTCCCCACCCCTCTCATAGAATGACTTGAGGTAGGGAGATGGGGTGGGGATTGGAGGGAATGGGGCTGATTCTGTTGCCCATTAGCCGGTTGGGAGGCCTGTGATCCTAACCAGTAGGAGCCCTGCTCCTTGTTAATACAGAGCCACTTAGCAACCTCTGTTCTGTCTGCTCCCTGAACCCAATTAGGTAAACAGAAAGGGCCACAGGATGACATCTTGTGACCTTTATGCCTTGGTGCTTCTAGTGTCTTTTCTCCCATCTAATGTGGTTTTATCATTCTGCTCTTAAGGATACATTTTAAATAAAAAAATACATTTTAAGGAGAAACACAACATAGAGCAGTGATAAGAATTTGTAAAACTGCTCTCCTTGGGTGGCCCTGGGTGTCACAGATAAGAAACAAAGTAGAAGAAAAACTAATTGCAGTCCTATTTTGTGTTAAAATAATTTTATTTATAAAAAGTAAAACAAGTGGATCTTTATCTATTATTTATAGTTTAATAACTATACCAACCTGCCCTTTCTCAAGAAGTTGCTTAATTATAAATAAGGGATTGATTTTTATGGGGCCAAGAGTTGTGTGTACACGTTGGAATTCATTCTGGCAACTGTCTGCCCATTATTCCAGCTTATGTTCTTTCTGCCAAAGGCCGAGGAAGCTCTGTCAAAGAACCTGCCATAAAACATAATGACTTCAGCAGTTGGGGGCATTCCAGGTACCCTGGCAAGTTAGAAGAGCAGCCTCTTGATAATCAGAGGTTCTGGCCAGAAGTTTCCTGAGCTTGAGTGGGAATCATAGCCTTTCACCTTCCCAAGGGCCACCAACTTCACTGGGTGCAGAGCTGTGTTTGGGGAGGCACATTAATCAGCTCTTTCAGCTTCTGGGAGACCATTTAGTTAATGACTGCGCTATAAGAATCCAAATGCATACAAAAGAGTATACAAAAGAGAATTCCAAATTCTTGACAAATATTTTACCATTTTGATGCTTGGCACAAAATAAAAAGACAAGGGGAATTCTGTGGGAAGTCCGACTTAGTATATCATAGCTGCCCCCAGAGTAATGATCTCAGGCTGGATAAGCAAGCCATCCATCCACCGATATGCACAGACATTGGTGTAAGCGCTGAAGATACAGCTGGAAACTCAGCAAAGCTCATGCTCCTTTCAGTGGGGAGGGCAACCTAATAAAGAGCTAAGCAGATAAAACATGCTTTAGTGACACAGACTTGAACAGAAAAATAAAGCAGCATAACGGGATGGCGCAGAGCATGATGGAGCACTGCTACAGTTAGGGTGGGCAGGAAAGGCTCCTCTGAGAAAGGTTATTAAGAGGGAGACCAAAGGAAAGGGAGCGGGAGAGCTTTCCTGCTCCTGAAGCAGAGCTGGCTGGGTGGGAATGAGCAGCCACAGGTGGGCAGTGCGGCTGAGGGCAATGAGCTGGGGGAGAGTGGTGGGTGGAGATGGGGTTTGGGCCAGGTCTCACGGAAGCTTTCAGGCCATTCTTAGGACTTAGGTTTTTCTTCTGGGGAGTGAAAGGGCAACCACTGGAGGGTTGTGGGTAGCAGAGAGTTGTAGTATAGAATATTCCAGGTGAAGGCTGTGTTAATAGCAGTGGAGGAAGCCAGAAAGGAGACAGCGTGGTCCCTTTGTATTCAACAGTGGGAACACACCAGGTTTCTCTCCTTTGGCCTGGATGCCACCATCTGAGTGAGAGCTGACAAGCCACAGCCTGCCCCAGGAGAAAGAGTTGGGTAGACAGGGAAAGATAGAGGAGGTAAGAGATCTTAAAAAAGAGATGAATTCTATAGAAACAGCTACATTGAGCATTTTGAAACGTGGTCATGCAGAGGAAGAATTGGCCTGATTCTGCATGTTTCCAAAATGCAAGATAGAGTCCCAGTGTTAGACATCACAGGGAGAAAAATTTTAGCTTTACATTCTATTTCAAAATTTTCTAATTCTTAGGTCTGACAGAAAATAAAATGGGCTCTATAAAAGGGTAGTGAGTTCTCAATTGGTGGAGATACTTAAAAACAGAATAAAAGAGTTACTTGCCAGGGTGCTACAGAGGAAATTCATGTACCAGACAGTTGGATAATGGGGCCTTAAGGAATCTCTGGCCCCAACAGTCACTGACTGACTACGCATTTTCTCTCTTCCTCCAGGACAACCAGGAGAGGGATGCCAGCTCCTGGGATCTCTGTGCGAACCCAGTGTTGCTGCTGGAAATGGCTGAGCACTCGGTGGATAAGGAGCAGCACTTTCATTGGATGCGATAAAGGTGTTGACAATTTAGGCCAGAGCGGGCTGATAAATGGCATCAAGAACAGTTACAAACTTCAGCACAAAACAAAGCCTTTGACAGGTTCCTAAGTGGTTCTGATCCATTAAGTTCCAACTTTAAGGTGACAAAGAGATCTGAGTTTAAAATTGGTTAAAAGGGAATGAGAGTTAAGGAGGTTTGTTATAAATTATATGTGCTTTTTCTTTGAAAAGAGATCTTAAATTACCTAGCAATTTAGCCTGAAAAGACTTGTCTGAATTGAATTAGTCTGTGGGCTTTGAGAAATTTTCTCTTACATCTAATATTAAGAGAACAGTGAATTTGAGATAATCCTAAAGATAAAAGTAACTTGAAAATACTCTTCTTACTTCATTTCCTCCCTCCCTCCCTCCCTTCCTTCCTTCCTTCCTTCCTTCCTTCCTTCCTTCCTTCCTTCCTTCCTTCCTTCCTTCCTTCCTTCCCCTTTCTCCCTCCCTCTCTCTCTTCTTCTCCCTTTCTTTCTTTTCTGAAACAAACAAACAAAAAAGAAATTTGAATCCTGCTACTGTGAGCTTTTAAAAGAGGGAATATATCTCATATTTTGATGAGAATTTCCACCTTTTTTTTCAACTTTTCAGTTCCTTTAAATCTTACTGATGAAATCTTAGCTCCAAAGAGTACTGTAATCTGTAAAACTTTTATAATAGATATAAAAAGATATAGAAAAGTAGGCTAATAGCTACTAAAGTTGGAAATCTAGTTAAAATTAAAATATAATCATTAACAGGTACAAGCAAAACCAACTATTAATCCCCAAGGTTGCAATGGAGAAGGGGGTCAGGTGCTCCAACAATTATTGAGCACTCAAAATACTTAGTGATTTCTGTGTTCATTACTAGAGGGCATTCACTCTGGGTCAAGAAACTATGCTAAGCATTCTACAAACATTATCTTTGGTAACCCTTACAGTGACCCCCTGATTTGGTGATATTGTAATTTACTATTTATAGATGAAGAAACTATGGTTAAGAGAGATTAAGTAACCATATACATTTAACCCCCTTCAGTCCATCTAACAATCTCATGAAGAAAGTATTTGCATTTTAGAGAAAAGCAGACTCAGGGAGGTGAAATCCATTGCCCAGGTGACTGCAGTGAACAGAGCAACCAGTGGGTATCCAGCTCAGGTCTCACTGATGAAAGGCCTGTGCACAGTGAAGACAGGAAGTGGAAAGACCTGGATTTATCACTTGAGTTTGCTTACCGATAAATATCTGAATAGTCATTTCACTTTCATAGGATTGGGGCAAAGTGCATTTGGCCCAATTTGGATGTTTAGGATTTGAGGACTTCTAGTGTTAATTTGTGAGGAAAAAAAGTGCATTAGTTAACATACCCATTTCAATAGGAGGAGTTTTGCTAACAACCTAGTGCTGCTTTGCACCCGGATTTCTTCATGGAGACCTCCTGTCCGTACTGAATGGGTTTAATCGGACACTACCCCCATGTCACTGGGCATTCCTACTGACACCAGTTCAGGTCTGCCATGCTGCTGCATAGTTGTTCCCTCTGTGTTCCCATGGGGTGACTGCCAAGTCTTTAGAGCAATTACTTATCTCTGTCTCAGTGCCTTCATCAGAGTGAGGTTTGCTGTGGGAAAGTGCTAAACTGCTTCCACCTGGAATGTGGGCATCACACCATAAACAGTAGCTGTTAGTGTTGTTACAGATACTTGTATCAATATTATCATTGGAATAATTACTTTATCTTTCACCATTTGCTTAGGAGAAATCAACAGTAACTGAGCTCTGCTTCTAAGAATATGGGGGCATTTAGGAATTCCAATTAATGTGTCAGAATGTTATAAGAATCTTTTGGGATGGAATGAGCAATACATTTGCAGTTAGATCAAATACTGAATTCATCTTTTTCTTAATGAGGCCTGTAGAGCAGAAGGCTCTTGGGATCACATCAAACAAAGAGATGCTATAAATTGTTAACAATATCTAAGCACGAAAATTCCACAGTTGTGGTGTGATCCCAACAGAGCTGAACTTCCAGCAGCCTTGCTGGAGAAGGGGACATCAAACTAGACAGACTACAGCAATCCGTAGCTATACCTGAAGTGAAAGACGTTTCTGAACAGAGGGTGTCTATGAACTTGTGTGAAATTGCTAATTAACAACAATTGAGGAAAACTTATGAAACCCACGGAGTTTGCTTCCATGGTGCTCACCCATTCACAGCTTACCACGTGGGACACAGAGAGAAGGAAGAATCTGCAGACAGGCGCTTATTTGCATCAGGGCCTGAAGCGTTTCACAAATGCCGTGAAGAGGATGGGTCATGACTGAATGGAATGCTAGATTCCTCTAGCTGGGTCAAGTCCTTTTATAGAAAACAAGCTAATTCCTAATTTGGTTGCCTTTCTTTCCCACATTCAACAAACTGCTGTTATAAACAGCTGCCTGAGACAGTTTTACCTGCTGACAAGCCAACTCCCAGAAAATACCTGAGCTGATTAATTCATTCCCTCAGTCCCTTCCCCCACTCTTCCACTTATTAGCAATTAAGTGAGCATCTGCCCCTGCCCCCGCAAAAAAAATCACAGCTTAATTTAATTAAGAATCTGCACCATTTTTTTAGAGTTGCAGATAATTTTGCTTGAGTTCAGGGTTATATTTGAGGGCAAGACACATAGCTGTCTTCTTGAACTAACACATTTACCAAGGCTGTTGCAACATCCCACCGATTGCAGTTTTGTGTTTGAAGCATGGGAACTGCAGGCCAGAAAATCTTGGCAAAGATTTTGCTTCCACACAGTGTTTTAAAATCACATTATGTGTGTCTAGCAGTTGCTATAAAGTGAATATCGCAGAATGCTGATGTTCCACAGGAACGTGTTCTCTGATACTAGATCTTCAGGACAAAACCTTATTTGGGATAAGAATATGGACTTCAAAGTGTATTTGAATCTCAGACCAATGGAACTTGTAAAAATTGAGAGATTCCTATCTCAAGCAGTTAACAGGCCTTTCCCATAGCATGCAATAGGACAGTTTCTAAAGACTGGGAGTCAGAGGACAAGCAAAAGTATTAACATTATATTTACCAAGGCCATTGCCGATCTTGCATGAGCACAGGCTACCACAGATACCACGAGCAAGGGCTCTGGGCTCTGAAGCAGTCTTGAAGGACAGGGGGATGGTTTATGCACATCTAAGCAGACAATAGTTCAGAGTCTGGGGACTGTGCAGGTGGGAAGAGTCAGTTGTGATTGGAGGTTGCAGTGGAAGAAGGACCATGGAAGTCTTCCAGCCAGAGCCAGGTAAGCAAGCCACACAAGTCCCTAAACAACCAGCAAGGGGATCAGGAAATCTATAATGTGGAGAGTCCAAGGATGGATGTGAACCTGACATTTGTAAATGCACACGTGCACTTTTCTGGAAAAAGAGGCCTTAACTTTCATTGCTTTCTCCATGTGGCTTATGACCTCAAGAAGGTTAAAACCCATTGAAGTCGGGTGACACAAATAATGATGATGGGAGGAAGTAGTCAAAAGGTGAGGCACACAGATCTGCAGAAGGTGAGACAAGAGGGAGAATCACATAAGCAGTGTGAGGTACAGGAAGCAGGAGCACCTGGTGAGGGAGAGACCCTGTGCTTACCCCCTGACCTTTTCCACACCTTTCCTGCTTTGTCAGGAATCACCTGTGGCTGCTCTGGAACAGCTGGCCATGCATAGGGGAACATAGCTGAGTATTAACAAGTCAGGAAGACTGGCAATTCCTGACATCTAAGTACATCTATATAGAGAAATGAGGACTTGTGAATTTATTGGTACAGGAGTAACTGACAGTCAGGAAGTATAACAGTATATAGTATACCACAAAACATTCGTTAACTTGTAGCCTGGATCAATCTTACTCTCTCTAGATAGTTTAGCTTATGTCAACTTTATTGATTCAACACATCCAGAGTCACCAGCCCCACTACCAGGGCTTGGCTCTCCTTAGGTCAGCCAGATGTGGGGGGCACAGCAGCTCCTGGGCTTGGTTCAGTGTGCCCATGGTAAGATCTTTGAAACATCCACTGTCTTTATTTCATGACACGAGAGCAAATGAGATAAACAGGCTGATGTTCCCCCAGGAATGTGGAGGAGAAATGTCCTTTGAGGGCTAAATTATGAAAAAGTAACACGCTGGTAATAAAAAGCATTTGGGATGCAGATGGGTTGAGACTAGAGAATTGTCCATATGGTTCATAAAGGAAGAAGCAGATGGCCAGGGGGAGGTTGGAAGGGAGAACTTGTACAAGATGCCCAGTCATGGGGCTTCTCCTCTTTGAGGGGCAAGCAACAGGTCATGGGGCTGTTTTTGGATAATTTCCTCTGCTCCTTTTAGGGCACAACTCTCTCTCTCAATCATGTCTTTTTTGTGTGTATTACCAAATCTACCCATTTAATGGGTATGCTAACAGCTAGTGTTGAACTTTACTTCTTAAGTGGGACTAAGGTTATATAGAAATTGCAAAGTCTTTGAGAGAAAGGACAGAATTAAATAATTATAACTCACTGCCTCCTCTGGATTAAATATCTCCATTAGATTCTTCTTCAAACCTATTACCACCTTCTTGGAAAATTCACCTTTTAAAAAATGTCTCAGGGCCAGTGTTAGAAAGCATCCACATGGAAACTGAGGTGATCCAGTGACAGGACAGAGAATGTCATGGATAAAATCAAGGAAGGACTGTGGCTCCCTTCAGATCCATCAGGAGTGAGTGCATGCGTCTGTGACAGACAGAGAAGGAGACCCTGAAAAATCTTCTGTTGAGAAAGAGCAAAATCCCTGTTTTTGTGCATGAAAAACCCACTTCATTAGTTAATGCTAATGAAACATCACCAGGAGGCAGTCAGTGCATAAAGAGAGGTCAGCACCCTGTGAACGCATATGAGCTATGATGGTAAAGACCTAGGTAACCTCATAGAAAATGTATGACCACCTCCAGAATCTGGGAACAAGAATGTCATGGAAGGCCTCAGAGGACTGACTGAGTGCCCCTGCCATCCTCTGCCTTGGAACAGCCTGGCCGTCCTGCACTCGGACACCAATCAGTCTGCATGCCAGTGGAGAAGAAGAGGGTGTGATGATGTTAAATTATTTACAGTGAGAATGTTCAGCCCTTAAAATTCCAGTTTGAAAAAAAGACTTTAGTAACTTATCAAAATGATGAGAGAAAAAAAGAATTTCAAGTCAAAATACAATAAACTAGTGAGATATTAAAAAGACAATTCATTGGTAATTTGAGTGATCAGTCTGTGCAATCCCAGCTTAATTTTAGAATCTTAAATACTAAACTTGGGAAGCATACACAGTCTGTGTCTGCAAAATGTCCAGTGCTAAGAATCTCTTGGACTTTATACTTTCTATATTGCAAAGTTAATAGGTACCATTTTGGGGGGCCTTTTGAAAGCCAGAACTGTGACATGCATTTTGTATCCATTACTTGTAATCTTCACGACAGCTCCATAGGACAGATAATATTATTTACATATTACAAGGAGAAACTGAGGAAGGCTAAGACATGTGGCCAAACTCACTGGTGAGAAAGTGATGGGACAGGCATTGGAAGCAGTTCCAAAACTTGCTTGTCCTCTCTTTTGCTGCCTGGCCACTGCAGCTGTATGTGGGCAAGTTTGAGCATCGACAGAAGGTTAGTTACTTGTGGCAGTCCCAATGGGTAAGTTCTTCCCTGACGTCATCTCTATTGGTGAACTCTTTAAAGTACCTATATAACTTGTGTCTGTGTATTTCTTTAGTTATTTCTTTGTGTGTTTACTTAATAGCAAATGAAAGTTAAAATAAAAAGTAGCCCCAAGGCTACTGAAACTAAGGTGGACTTCCAGTAAAGATGGTGCCGCAGGCAGACATCGCTTGTCTCTTTGTACAACCACATCAAAATTACAACTAAAATATAGAATGACCATCACTCAGAACCACCAGATTGAATGGAAATCTGACAACTATAGAATTAAAGAAACCACATTTATCCAAACTGGTAGGAGGGGCACAGACATGAAATGGGGTGGTCATTCACCATGTGTGGTGTATAAAAATTGGGAGGGATATCTCAGGATCAAGAAGTCCCAGCCCCCACCAGGCCCCCCAGTCCAGGGTTCCAGTGCTAGGAAGATAAGTCCCCACAGCTTTTGGTTGCAAAAACCAGCAGGGGTTGAATCAGGGGAAGAAACTCCTACAGCCCCAAGCAGTTCCTCTTAAAGAACCCACATACAGACTCACCCACTCAGATTCACTCCCTCTGAGCTCCAGCACTAGGGTAGCAGCTTGAAAGGCACTAGTATACAGGGGGAAACTGAGGTGTCTGGCATCAAGGCAAGCAGAGGTCATTGCCCCTTTTCTAAACCTTCTTCCTGCAGAGCCAATAAGTTGGTGCCATATCTGAGACTCCATCAACCTGGCTAACACTGATCAGCCTTGGAGATCCCCAGAGACTCTGCTTTTCCATATGAATAACTGGCCTGGATTCACACTTCACAGCTTCCTAAATCCTTTCAAACAAGCAACAGCTGGCTTCAATGAGCCCCAGGCCCAGCACTAGCAACAGCCAGCCTAGATTCACAGCTTGGCTTTGCCTAGGAATCCCCAAGCCCAGCACTAGGAACAGCATTCTCAGATTGCTTTATAGCTCAGGCAGGGTGGCTATGGCAAAAAACAGGAGGGGGCTCATCTTGGCCTGTACCACTTAAGAAACTCCAGGGCCAACATGCCCAGTGGAGAGCTACAGACCACTCTGGAGCACCACCACCCTGCCCCTGCACAGCTGATCCTCCATGGATAGTGGAGGTTAGTGGTCAGTGGTCACAGCCAGACCCTGTTGCTGACTAGCCTGGGTAAATCCCTCCCTTGATCTGCCAACAGCAACCAAGGCTCAACTACAAATGAGGGTGTACTCAGCCCACACAAAAGGTACCCTTCAGTATCCAGCTTTGGTGATGGGGGAGGCTGTCCCAATGCACCATACAGGACACCTGCTACATTAGGCCATACTACCAAGACATAGAGTCAAAGCAGCTCTACCTAATGCATAGAAACAGACACAGGGAAGCTGCCAAAAAGAGGAATGAGAAACATGGCCCAAATGAAAGAACATATCAAAATCCAGAAAAAGAGCTAAACATAATGGAGAAAAGCAATCTATTAGATGCAGAGTTCAAAACACTGGTTATAAGGATGCTCAAGGAATTTCAGCAGCATAAAAAAAAACCAGTCAGAAATGAAGGATACACTAATGACTTGGAACATAAGCAAAAAAACAATTATGCAGAACAACAAGAAAAAAGAATCAAAAAAATGAGGATAGTATGAGCAGCTCTGTGACAACTTCAAGAGGTCCAACATTTGCCTCATAGGGGTCCCAGGAGAATGGTAAGAGGAAGAAACTGGAAATCTATTTGAAAAAATAATGAAAGAAAACTTCCCTCATTTGGTGAATAAAATAGACATGCAAGTTCAGGAAGCACAGAGAGTCCCAAATAAGATGGATGCAAAGAGGCCACTCCAACACACGTCATAATTAACATACCAAAGGTTAAAGATAAAGAGAGAATCTTAAAAGCAGAAAGAGAAAAGAAGTTAGTGACCTACAAGGGAGTTCCCATAAGACTGACAGCTGATTTCTCAAAAGAAAGTTTGCAGGCTAGAAGGGATTGGCAAGAAATAGTCAAAGTCATGAAAAGCAGAGAGCTACAGCCAAGATTGTTCTATCCAGCAAAGCTATCATTTAGAATCAAAGGGCAGATAAAGAGCTTCCCAGAGTAGAAAAAAACTAAAGGAGTTCATCATCACCAAACCATTACCATATGAAATGTTAAAGGGACTTATTTAAGAAGAAGAAGATCAAAATTATGAACAATAAAATTGCAAAAAACCCCAAAAACATACCTATCAACAACTGAATCTAAAAAACAAACTAAGCAAATAAAAAGAACAGAAGCAGAATCATGGATACAGAGAACATTCTGATGGTTGCTAGATGGGAGTGGGGTCATGGAGAATGGGTAAAGAGGTGAGAAGATTAAGTACAAAATACCCATGGGGACATAAAGTACAGCACAGGAAATCGCATAGCCAAAGAACTTATAGGCATGACCCATGGACATGAACAATGGTGTGGGGACTGCCTGAGGGAGTGGGGGTTGCTAAGTGGAGGGGGCCAAATGGGGAAAATCAGGACCACTGTAATAGCATAATCAATACAATATAATAAAAAAAAACTAAAATAGAACAGAGTTAGCTCTCCTCTAGACCTTCCTCCAGGCTTAACAAAGTGTTTATGTATAAAAGGGAGAATGTTTTGCTTGTCTGGCAGAAAATAGTGTATTTGTTCTTGGGCTGCTACTAAGTTTTAGATAATGGAAACATTATTTTTCTGTTAGAATGGAATGTATTACCAAATGGAGACTGTTCTGGGGGTGGGGGGCAGAATGATGGAAATCTATACCACCAAAGTGGATTTGAGTACATCTAGACAAGATGTCACTAAGAAATGGGACCTTGGTGAGATCTCCAAACACAGGGTTTGGAGCAGTAGTTTCTTGGTGTTTTAAGAACATGAAACAAAAGTTTTAAGTGGAGCTGGTGGATTTTACCCTCCTTGGGTGTCCTCCCAAAAGAACCATATTCCTTTTGGCTTCAGAGGTGGTTCAGCAAAATTGAATACATTCATTAAATGGGAAATTAATTATACTAAGATGTATCTTATGTGAGAGGGTGATTCCTTCTCAACCAACAACTCTTATTAAGCATTTGCCTGAGGCTACCATATCCAAGAAAATGTGCAGACTTCTTACAAAGAAAATGATCATTTCCTTTCTTATTGCTGCATTCTTTTCAATGTTTCCTGTCTTGGATCAGGATTTATTTTAACTCAATGTGTCCTTCATTGTTGCCCAGTTTAGTGAAAATAAATTTGTTAGAGTTATATTCCTTCTGAGTCTCTCAACTAAGATGGAATGCAATGCCATGGATAAGTTAGAGTGGTGTGGGTAACATCTAGGAATGAGAGAGAGAGAGAGAGAACTAAACAGAACCTACAAGCCTGGCACTAACCTTGATTCCCAGGGCAAGTGACATATGGGATAAATATGGGCAATCAAAGAGCAATGACGATTTCTCTGGAAAGACTCCATCAGCTTGTGTTCCTATTCCAAATTCCAAATTCTGGCTTATTTATGTGTAATGGTTGCTTGATTGGCTTAAATGGGGAACACACTTGGCAGCAGAAGGAAGAGAGAGGGGACATAGTGCTTGCTGCATAATAGTTACTAATATACTACCTTGTCTGCTAATAAAAATAAAGAAATCCTTAGTGACTGGGACTAAAAGGGAAAAAGCTTTTGTTTTTCAGTCATTTTTCTGGAATAGGATGAAGTGGAGCCTTTTTGCAATGTTTCCTATAGCTCAGGGCAAAAACTTTCTCCAAGGGCTCTCTGCCTCCTCTGAGTAAGAGGAAAACAAACCAGGGCACGACGTAGATTAGCAAGTTTGAATGAAATATAATTTCAGTGGTGAAATATATACTCTAAAGTGTTAGAGCCCACAGCCAAAAGAAAAAAAGCGGGATAACATTTATTTTAGGGATTTGAAGCTTGTGAGAGATAAAGCAGATAATATGGACCCCAACCCCTCCTCAACACATGTGCACACGCATGCTCAGAGACAAGTGGCCACAGCACCCTGCAGACCTGAATCGGCTGGTCACCCTTCAGAGTTTCCTGGGAGTGAGGAATTTTGGTTTTCATAGGTGTTTGTGCTATGCTCAGTCTTACAGACTCCAGCTTTGTAAGGTTTTATGACTTCCATAAATTACCCAATATTTATACTACTTTTCTCTTTCCCATGTTAGATACTTCCTGTTGAATTATCTGACTGGTCCCATCAGGGCTATGTTCTATGGGATCATTAACATGATGTGGCACCAAGCTTAGCGAACACAACAAACTCATTCAGACCCTCCCCCCACATGTAAAATCTTGAACACACGCATGGCAATCTTTCCTTACTAGCCTTCTTCTTCACTCTCCTCAATGCTTAGCAAAAAGAAAGTGCCAGAACACTTAGCGTGAAAGATGTTATTAATCAGAACAGAATGAAAGAAACACAACTTACTCTTAAACTATTTCTTGCTGATGGACTTAGATGAGCACGTTGGCTCCTACAGAGGTTCCACAAAGGTCTAAGGGAAGTGCAGTGCTCAGAGCCGCAGAACACAGGCTTCGAGGAATTACCATTGTCACTATCCTTGCTATTAAGTGGCTCTGTTTAGAACAGTGGGATATTCAATGCCGTGAGGGTAAAAACAATGAACACTGCTGTGCTGGAACAATACTGAGAGCTAGCTACAAACAGTGGGGTCCAAGTCAGGGACCACGGGCAGAAGGCCCGTTCCTGCTTATTGATTTCCTGAGCTCTCCAGTTCCCTGGTAAACTTCTTTTGAGCACATTCCCATAACTTTTTATTGTTAAAAGCTAGAAATGTTATTGCAAAAAATCCACTCCATTGTGAGGGACACATTATCTGACAGTGGCTTTCCTCACTGCTGTTTAATAAGTGTTAGCAGCTGTTCACGCAGTGACTTTTATTAAAACAAAATAAAAGAAACTCTATCCACACAAAGACAAGCAATGCAGCTGCTTCCCTGAAGCATCATAAGGCATCCCGACAAAATGATATGCTCCTGGCTTTCGCCAGAATCAGGGAGATGTGTCTGTAGGTCTGAGCAGAAGCAAAGATGGGTCTGTGGCTATGCTCCGCCAGGGGCTTCCTAGACCCTGACAGAGCTGGTGAGGGTCCAGTTACTACCCAGTTTTCTCAGGTAGATACTTTGCACCAGGTCATTGCTGTTTCTTTACACAACTTCCAACAGCGGCCTTTGAAACAGACTTCTCAGCCCTAAATCTCCACCTGCCATATCCTGGAAGCAAGCAGCACTGGCTCAGTATTTGTTTGTCTAAAGTTGGCCCCTACCTGCGTGTTATTAAAATGCTGTGAGAAAGAAAGTCAACAACAGTGTGTTCGAAAGCGTCCTGCTTCTCAGTTGGGAAGAGGGTGCTGCCTGCCGCTGCCCTTTGTCCTTCCACAGGAAAGGAGTTTGGTTTTCTGTGTGGAACGTAGTGGGCTCTGGTAAGGTCAGAGGTCCTGGAGAAGCTGGGCTGCCACTTCCTGAGCAACGGCACTATCTTCCTCGGGAAGCAGGAATCTTTTGTTTGTTATGATTTTGTTTGATTTTTGTTTTTAGGGCCTTGATTTGCTTGGCAGACCAGATGCTGAAAATGATGTGAGTAGAATCACAGCTTTGAAATGTGGGCAGCCCCAGTGCCTCCTTGTACACAAGAGTCAAGCTAGTTGCCCCTCATTGACTTGGACGCATGGTTCCCACTATCACACTGGAGCCGTGGCATTCACACATTCGCTGTGGCAGCAGAAGGAGTAGGAAAGAAAGCCTGCCATGTGCCTTGTGGGGCAAGAGTTTGAAAAGAAATGATAATCCCCGTCGTTTTCCCTCCCCCATCTCACATTACTGTTTAACTTTTAAAAAAAGTAATTTTGATTCTGGGAACAGTCACAGCTGTTTTGTTGTTACTACGATCATTGAATTATAAACCATATAAATTGCTGAATGCCTAGAAACCTAATGATAAAGTGATTTTACTAGGAAAGCACAGGTGGTTCTTTTATTTGTGAGGAGGACCTATGTCCACACACACAAAAAAGTCGTCACAGCTGTGCCTAACACGGAGTAACAGGCAGTCTTTGTGATGGCTGCCGTTGTTGACATAAGGCTGAGATGTGACCTACGAAGAGTCCGTGGGGTGCTGGGGGACTTTATAAGCTAAACAACTGCCTTCATTTTGTCCTATTTGTCACTGACACAGTGACCCAACAAAACATCACCTCTCTCCTTTGTGCTATTGCAATGCAAAGGGCAATGGGCTGATCGCAGACACTGAGGAATAAGAAACCCTAATTCCTTCACAGTGCTCTTGAGTGTTAAAATGTCACACATAATCAGATATATAATAAAGTGAGGATTATTAAAAGAAAGAAACACTTTATGGATCCCTCCAGACCCATAAGAAATCAGTGTCTCAAAATATTTCCCCTGTCTCATCATATCTCAAATACAGACATCAATAGCACTTTAAAAAAACCCTCAAAACCAAGGGGATATGGAGAATGAATCACCTGTGCAAGGTCATGTAGCTTATCAATAACCATCCCAACTATTGTTTCCTGGTCTTTAACCTACCAGCTCAGGGCTGGGGAAAGTTCCCTCTGAATAAACTAGAATTCTATGAACATGTGGGAAAAAAACCAGAAGAATAACTCATTAATTCACCTAATTCAAATATTAACATTGATAAGTCAAGTCTTAAGGCTTATAACTGCCATTCCTAAATATTACTGATGAACAGAGATTGGTGATGTTCTTGTTCCCCACCATAGATTTGAGATCACTCTCCCAAAATTCATCAGGAAAACCAAAACACTAATGAGGATGGAAACGCCTGTGTTGGTCAGCAATCATGGCCAAGGAAAGAACGGGGTAACTATGTCAGAGTGGCCGAGTGAAACTAAGATAATGAAATACAGGGGGTGCGGACTGTTAAATAGACCATATGGCTAAAATAGTTGCTCCACAAATGCTTCCAACTACTTTAAATCCTCTTCTTCGCTGTGGCCAAGGTCAAGAGTGGACCTGCTGGGATGTCTCTTTTGCTCCTGTCCGGGTTTGCAAAGATCAGAAAACAACATGGAGAGGAAGCTCTGTGTGATTTATTTTAATTGAGCGAAAGAAAGTAGGAATGGGGATGTGAGCGAAAGATGCTGCAAGTGTATTCATTTAAGGGCACATTTCGGTCCCTTAGACATGGGCCACTGAGGGGAGAAGCAGTCTTGATAATGACTGTGGGGTAGTTATTTTTTTAATTTCTTCTGTTTGATGAAACTCTCAGTGATAATTTCTACTAGAATTCATGTTTATTCATTTGATAAATATTTTCTGAGTACCTGTTAAGTGCCTGGCACTGTTGTAAACATTGGGATGTGCAGGTATAATAGGAGGGGTAGGCAGAGACAGATAACAAACGTGCAAACCAACGATCAGTCTTTGAGAATGGGAGAATGATCTGTGACCCTGCCCACACAAAGATTTAAAATAATTCAGAACTTAGGGCTAAAGAAAGTAAAAAATAAAATAATTCAGAATTTAGAATTATAAAGGGACTTCAGAGATGATTTATCTGCATTTCATCATATTCCAATGGAATAAGTCCTATAGCAAGCTCTATTTTATAGATTTGGGGGTGGACATTAAGCATAATTAAGTAACTTGGCCAAATCAATTTTAACAGTAGACGGGAGGGGAGTTGAAATCAGGACATTTGTCTTCAAAGTCCCCTCTCTTTCATTGTATTATATCACCTCCATAAATTGTGTTTAAAACATGTGCACCTAGGTAGGGTTTCCAAATTCATTACTGAACCATTCTCCAAATTCATGTACTTAACCCTTTCACCCTTACTGCTCATGTATAACTCTGCAGATTTCACATATAACTGTTGTTTTCAAATCTTACTATGGAGAACATAGGAGGGCTGGTGTCAGACTCTTTGAGCTTAAGAATGAGTCCTATCACCATTGAGGCAGCAATTTTCTGAGCAAGTGACTCCAACCTCTAAATACAGTAACTTACAGGGGTCCATAGTATAGGTGGCAATGCATGGCACATGCATGACATTTACATGTGCAAGCTCCGAGGAGACACGGCTTTTCTCTGCCTCTGTTTGCTCATCAGTAAGAAGGGAAAGGTTAAGGACAACATTATTTTACCTTATTTTGCTGCTGGGGATGTCATAAGAATCACATGTGGTAACAGATGTGGAACAGCTGTGTGATGGGTGGTAGAGTACAGTTATCACTAAAGAAACCTTCCACAACACATGTCTGATGGGAGACAAGGAGCTGGACCAGGTTTCCTGCTATCTCCATTCACAGAGGATTCAAGTGCTCTGCTGAACTTTCTGGTCAATAGTGTGAACAGAATGCTGGCTAACAGACCCGGTGGTCTACTTCCTCACTTTTCATGCTCAGAGGCCTTTGTAGCACACCTTTAGGGGGCTATTTATTGAGCCCATTAACTAGCTATCGTTGGGAGTCACACAGAAAGGAAGTCTACTTCTGCATATTTTGATAAGCACTTACATCAGATGGAATATGTTTATGTGCTTGCACAAGAGCACTGTTCCCTTGTTGGATCCAATAGCCTCGATTCTGTCCTTGCCTGCTCCCAGCTCTGCCTCACTGTCCCCTTGCCCATCCCCCTCCAGGAACTGTGCCTGAGGCAGACCTGCTGCTACTCCTCCCTGCCCTCACCCTACCCCCTCAAGAGGAGACCTTGCTGTTTGTTCCTGGAGTAATTCTAATCTGTTGCATTTCCAGTCTGGATATAACAATCTTCCCATGTTCTCTTTCTTGTTTTCATTAAATTCTTAGTCAATGTCTTCCTTCAATTTCTAAAAATGTATTATTCCTACAGATTTTATTTGTCCTTAACACTATCATATAAAAAATTAACTTTCCTATTGCATTATTCAGTGCTTCAAAGCAGCCAAGTGTCTGGGGAGAGAGGAGTTCCCAGGACCACTTGCTTTGACAAAGTCACGACCTGCTCCCAGCCGGACCTGCAGCACAGCATGTAGCCTGCCAGCCCTGCAGTCCCCGCCTCCTTCCTGTGCCCAAGCTGAGATCCACTGACTCTAGGTCACAGCTTCCAAGATCTCAACAGGGAACTCTTAGCTAAAGTCCATCCTTGAAGAAGTTCTTCCAAAGTCAGTGCTCTAAACATTTATTAGCTGCCTATCACAGGATTTAGTTAAGTTTTAGCAATTCTCTAAGCCTTTAGACATTTGTAATGCTCAAGCACATTACTTAACTCCATTTAATAATAGGTTTTGTGTTTATTTTAATTAATATTTCATTCATTTTTAATGTTTTAATAATTTCGTTTAAAAGGCTATGGGAAATACAGGAATCGGTGGGCTGATTCTGCATGTAGCCTAAAATGAGGCAGCCTTACATGCTTTTCTATAGGGCATCTGACGCTCAGCTCTGTAATGTGGGGTAAGTTACTTCCCCCACCTGTGTAAGGGGATGGGGGTAATAGCACCTGGCTTTCTCCAAAGGAGTCCCTTTAACATTATAAAATATCTCCCTTCTTTCAGTGTCCATTCTGTTCCTGTAGACCATTTAACATGCAGTCCCATTAAAAATCAGGCATTTCCAAGACTTGTGGCTGAGAATTGCCTGTGACCATATATGAGCTTTGAGGTTTTAAAGTCAGAAATTTAAGTCCAGCTGTATTAAGTACATGAACACATTCAGATTGCTTTTGAAAAAAAAACTGTTGATTTTATCACTGCAGAGTTGGAAAAGATATACACATTAAGCCTGCACATTCTCACATTATACCAAGTACATTTATCTCCTGGGATTGGAAATATGTACATCTCTCCATTAACCAACCACATGAATACTGACTTCTAACCTGGAAGTCAACTCTGCATGTCTTCATGTAATACTTGTAAGCGCTCACATCTGAGATTTGAGACAGACCACCTAAAGTATGTGAGAACTAAACATTCTTCAGGTTGCTGTGGTGGCCATCCTTTGAGATGGTCCCCAGTGATCTCTGACACTTGCTATCCATACCTTTGTGTAGCAGGGTTAGTCTGCGTGACCAACAGATTATGGTGGAAATGATATGTCATTTCTGAGACGGGGTTCAAAGTCACTGCAGCTTCTGCTTTGGTTGCTCTCCGGTTCTCTCACATGTGCTGTTCCCCAACCTTTCCCTTGGGCTGCTCTCTCTGGGAAAAGCCGAGACCTGCCGAGCCCCTGGGGAGTCCATGTGACAGGAAGTGAACGTTCTGCCAGCAGCTGTGTGAGCCAGCTTGGGACTGGACGCTCCAGGCCTGGTCCATTCTTCGGAGGCTGCAGCACCAGCCAATGGCTTGACTGAACCTCAGGAGAGGCCCCAGCCAGCCCCCCAGCCCAAACAGATCTGAGGAACTGGGAGATAAATGTTTGCCAGATGAAGCAGCAACGTTTTGGGGTAATTTGCTAACTAATAGTTCAATTCTAATGTTGTTTCACATCCGATCATCAGGAAACAGCTTTAAAGAACTATTAAAGTAGTGGCTTTGTTTGGTAAACAGATTATTGCTTTACTTTTAGCATTCATAAAAGGCAGATTTAGAAGGTCAGTTTGCAGAATCCTTCTGTGTCTTTCACAGACTGTAATGAAGAGCATCGTCCACAGTGTCACTTGTGCCCTATTTCTCATAGAGCTCAGTAACAGCACAGCACTGGCTGGTGATGTGTGTTTTCTTTAACCAACTTGGGGAACCATATAAACGGATATACTTCCTTTTCACTTTGCTGCCAAATGGAATAAAATTTAGTATCAAATTAAAGATCTAATTCATATGAGGTAACCATTTTCTGTTTTTTTTTGAAGAGATGTCTCATCAATTTTCACTTTTACTTACCTTTTTTTTTTTGAAAATTAATATTCCTTAACCTTATAAACTAACTCAAGTCCTTTTTGGAGACAATTTAAATTTAACTCAAGATATCATGAGTTTGTGAGTGCCTATTATGTGCCGAGCAAAGTGCCAGGCTGTAGAAATATAAGATGAATCAGACGAGCGATATGGAGAAGCAACCATACAACCAGGCGACAGGCACGATCTTCGGAGAGTACATGAAGAAGAGTGCCAGTGAGGGAACATGACGTCTGACTCGAGGCAACAAGTAGGCCTGGGCCGGATGAAAAGGACAGGCTGGCCCTGAGTCTCGGGGAAAATAAGAGTCACCAAGGACATGGTGACAAGTTGGTGTGGCCGGAGTGGAGAGTGGAGTGGAGGTGGACGTGTGTGGGGTACAAACCAAACACAACTAATGTGCCTCTGAGTATCTGAAACACGCTTTATGCGAAGAGACTGTGACACAATAAAGGCTATTTTTCCACACTGGTACTGACCAGATTAATAAATAGCTAACCTACCATGGAATAATAAAGCAATTTAATAAGTTTACAACACTCCCACTCAGCTGTGATACTGAGGAATTCCTGCAAAACTAGAAAGATGAATGATTCAGAATTGGAAGCTTGTCCAATTCCTATGAATTACTGACAAGTGCTGTCAAGTGCCCAACAAGGGCCCACCTGGCTGAAGGAGTGGGAGCGATTCTGGAGCCTCTGCTTCCAAAGAAACAATGAAATCTCACAAAGACACCGATGCCCCAGCACAAATCAAAAATGAAAAACTCTGTTCTGTTTGTCTAAACCACTGGAACCCACTGAGTTCTTATGTACCACAGTCGGTGACATGAGTTCTTGCCAGGCCCCCAGGATGGGCGCACGTCCCTTGGAGTGTGTCAGAGCCGCGGGGGCGGAGTTCTGGCCTCAGCAAGGTGACGGGGAACTTAAGGGCTGGAACCATTCAGCAGCTAACTGGCACCTTACATATTGATTAGGATCGAAGGGTGACTTACTGGATGGCACCCCACAGAAGTTTTAACTTGCTCAGACGAGTGAGGAGTTGCAAGCCCACACCTTGCTGTGAAGGCACAAGTCGTCCGCGGAAACTAGTCCGAGTGGGGAGAACGCTACCACAGCAGCCAGCCGCTGCAGGGGCTGGATCAGGGACATGGGCGGTTTTCAAAAAACCCGTGTTTTTCTGGTTATTTTTGTTTGTTTATTAAGACACACTGAAAAGCTTAACTATCGTGTGAAATTGGCCAGTTGTTAAATGTTGGAAACTAAGAGAATTAAACATTGTGTGGAATAAACAAAACACGTCTGCAGAGGGGCTCTGGCTGGTGGAGCACATGTTTGTAACTTCGGCTTTAGGCAATCGTGTCTGCAGATATTATCTTTGGCACATATCAAAGGAATTGTACGGAAACCACTTTCAAGACGTCTATTTGTTCCCGATGCCCTTATGACATCCTTGAGTGCTGACAGGGGTACAGAGCAGGAAAGTCCTTATAGGTGCTTCTAGCAACCAGTAGAACTAAACTAGTGAAGAATTCCCTCTGTATTAGTGTATATGAATTTATAATTAAACTATAACAACTTTTAAAACACATAGGTAGCTGAATTCAAAATAAAGAAATGGAAATCCCCAGGAGTAAGAGACAAGGGGAAAATTCAAAGCAAGAATGAGAAGCTCCACCTGATGTTATCAACAACAAAACACCTCACAAGAGACAGCTTTGTGTGCTTCCTGTAACTGACCTGAAGGACAATGCAAGCCTATATTCCTCCCCTTTTATCCTAACTTTGTTTCATAAATAAAGTAAAATAGAATATATACATAATATATGGAAAGTAACCATTATGAGGGAAAAGTAAGAAATCAAAATTAAAAAGGGAGAACTTATGCATAGGAAATCGAAAGAACAGCATAGTCTGATTCTTCAGCTACACTTAAAATGGTTAGTGATAGTTAAAAAATAGATACCAAACATAATTGTAGAACAGCTTTGATTTAAAAAAGAAACAAACTGCCCTGGCTGGTGTGGCTCAGTGGATTGAGTGCTGGCCCACAAACCAAAGGGTCGTTGGTTTGATTCCCAGTAAGGGCATATGCCTGTGTTGTGGGCCAGGTCCCCAGTAGGGGGCATGTGAGAGGCAACCACACATTGATGTTTCTCTCCCCACTTTCTCCCTCCCTTACCCTCTCTCTAAAAATAAACAAATAAAATGTTTCCAAAAATTAAAAAGGAAACAACCCAAAATAGAAAATAAGCCATAAGCAATAGAATGAAAGCTCAGTCAGCCAGCCCGAAAGAGAATTAGCAGTGCAAGACCTGAGCAAACCACCCCTGACACAGGTACGGAGAGGAGGAGGATACACAAATGTTAAGGGACAAGCAGAATAAATTGAAAAGCTCCAACACAGAGCCAGGAGCAGTTTTAGAAGAAACTACAGAAATGAGGGAGAGACAGTACTAAGAAATTTTTGTAGAATTAAAGAATTATATCAAGCTCTGAGTGGAATAAAGTAAAATTAATAAACACTTAGGCTTGTAATGAAACTGCACAATTATAAGGTATGAAAAAATCAACCAAAGACTGCTTAGTCTAAAAATGAATAACAATCACTGAGCATATTTTTAATCAATAGCAATAAAATCCCAAACAATTTTCTAATAAAGTTCTGAGGGAGAATATTGGTCAGTTTTGAATTCTATAGCAAGATAAATTATCATTAAAAAATGAGAGCACCATAAATAAATTTTAAGCCAAAGACTCATAGTTTACCGATAAATTAATAGTACTAAAGTAATTTACTAGCCACATACCATTAGTAAAATATCACTAAAGAAAAAGCTCCAGAAAAAAACTAAAACCGACGTAGAGGAAAGAGTGAGGTCATGAAGCAACGTTAAACAAAGAAAGTGTGGAACATATGGATAAACCATAATAGGCACTAGTTGTAAAATTAATAATGATTATTGAATGATTAAAACTGTGGTGCACCTAAAAACCATGCAATTAATACCAGGAATGATGGAGTAGTGAAAAGAGATAAAGCATTTTAATTCTTAGGGTTATGCAGAATGATTGATGCTAGAAATATTTATTTCAGACATTGTTGAGCATGTATGCTGTGTGAATTACATTTTTAAAATTTAAGGATCATCACTAAAATAATACAAGGGATTAAAATGAATCAGTCCACTGCATTAGAACAACAACAGCAAAGAGACATAGAGAACGCAAATCCAAATGAAAGAGGAAAGGAGAAAACAAGCACAGAAAAGCATTTACAATGAAAACACAGAAAGTATGGGTGTGTGTGCATGATCAGAGATGAAGATAAAGTTATCTATCATCCCAGGCTACTATTTTAATGTATATTATATATAAAATGTATGTTATATACAACATGCAAGACATATATATTTTCTAAATATATATTATCTATTACATATTTTATAATCTATATGTATATATATAAAATTCTTGTATAAGTACAAAGATATATATAAAGAGATATTCATGTGGCATTTTTATAACATTGAAGAAATGGCAACGACTTAAATGTTCATCAATAAGAAAATGATCCAGTCACTTGTGCTATAGTTATATAAAAGAATATTACACAGCAGTTAGTATTAATTGATTAAGTCTAGGATTACCAATGTGGCTAAATTATAAAAAACAATGGAGAAATAGAAAAAGCAAGTTATTAAAAATAACATAGCAGACATCATGAGTGGCTACCTGAAAGACATAAAAAACCTCCTTTTTTCCCCCAATGTCTTTCTCTATTAAGGAAGCTGAAAAGCTAAAATATTCAGTATCTTGCCCTCTCTTGCAGCAAGTGGGCACATAAGATGTAGTGAAATCCTTTGGGTGTCCTTCCCTTCCCAAATAAAAAGACAAAATTTAACAAGGAAAAGGCTTTTGATGTTGTCTTCTCTCTTTGTCCTCCCTGAATGTGAACCTCTGATTTTGCAGCCGGCTTGCAAGGAGCAAGTGCAAATTCACACAGCTGGGGGGAGCAGGATGAGAGGCTGCTGCTGTCTTTTATGGTGGCGTCCCTGAGGCACTGGACCACCTTTCCCGAGACGTCTTGTTATGTGAGACAAACACACTCTTAATTATTTAATACCCTGTGGAGGATTTTTCTGATAGTTGTAGTTGAATGCAGTCAAATTGAAAAAAAATAAGTGCTGTATATTTTCATATAATTTTTTAAAAACACAGACATCGGGTATGTATTGTTTATGGGCGCACGCAGACTGAGCATGTGTAAAAATGGTCGGGTAGGATACACGCTGCCTTCATTCAGGACAGCAGTTACCTTCAGGGAGAAGGGAGCTGGGAAAGGAAGGAAAGGGAAGGGGGCAGAACTCCAACAGTTGTTGCATTTTTTATTCCTTTAAAAAGAGTTCTGAAGTAATATCAATCTTTTTTAAAAATCTAGGTATGGGTACTTTTTTTTTGTAGATAGCTGAACCATTTTAGAAGACTTCTCTAGAATAAAAAAACCTGTAAAATGATGTAAGTTCTCCAGTAATCTGTGATGGAACACGGTTTGCAGTGCGCTTTGTGGATGGTGCTCTACAACTCCTTGATATGATCTATTTCCCCCCTCGCTGAGTTAAAGTGGGGTGCAGGGAAGTCTATTGGTGCTGACAGTTCTGTGTGCAGATCGGCTGCAACTGTAGCAGGAGGCCTAAGTGAGCAGACACTGGGAAATTTGCGCACATTGCAACAGGCCGAGTAAACAACAATGCTGGAGAGCGTTCTGAGAACTTGAGATGCCTGCATCTAAAGAAGTGAGCAAGAAAACCTGATGTTTGGCAGTTACGGTTGCTGAGGGTGAAGATGGGAGAACAACAGCCAATCTGCTTTACAGGAGACCAGCTTAGAATCAATATTTTTTCAATTACATCTAAAAATTGCCTCATAAGCGAGTATTTGGTCAGCAAGCCAGCAATGCTTAGTTATTAAATTTTAACAAAATTTTACCTGAATGAGATATGCATTCTCATGGGGACAAATGTGTAAGTGTAGAAGTGAAAAGTGACTCCTTTCCACCCTTTCCAGTTCCTAATTTCCACTCCCATGGGTACTACTACTATTTCTTACACTTCTAGAGCTTTCATGCATAAATTAGTAAATATATACTCTCTCTTTTTAGAAAACAAATATGAGATAATACCATACATAGTATTCAGTGAATTGCTTTTTAAATTAAGTCATATATTGAATATTTTTTCCAAATTAGCTCCCATAGAATTATCTTTTTCCATTTTGAACAACTGAAAATGTCATATGAAGTGATCATATTTATTAAACTGGTTCCATGTTTATAGACATTGAGGTTGTTTTCAATTTATTATTTTTATAAACAAAGTTGCAATAAATATTGTTATATCCACCTTTCCCTTACAGATATGAAAAGCCACTTACATTAGAAACTTCCACGTGTGTGTCAGGACTTTTTCTGACTCAGCTCTTCCGTACAGCTGCCAGCCATCCCCTCACAAGTACCAGACTTGAATGGCCGGAGCCTCAGAATACATTTTAATACCTGGTAGAACTCATGTCCCAGTGGTACGAGACTTTCAGCAATGCTCCTTGCTATTCTTGAGTGTTTATTTTTCCAGACAAACTTTAGCCCCATATTGTTAAGTTTAAAATATATGATGTTTCTCTGAGTGGCCAGACATTTTCAAATACCCTACCTCGGGAGGACTAACTCTAGTGAGAAATTGGACCAGGGGTGTTCTGGGCTGGAGACAATGAGCAGAGAGGAGGAACAGGGGGAAGCAGAACTGAAGGGGGGTAATTGAAAGTTCATGTAATGAAGGGTGAGAACCCCCATATCCTTTTACATACAGGGCTCTCAGAATCAACCTAGATGTCCTATTAAAGGAGTGATTTGGAGAAACTGACCAGTCACAGATACTTAGGTTTGGAGGTATCCCAAATGCAAAGACAGCTTCCCCAGTGACCCTGCAAGGAGGCGGACCAGTTGACAAGCCCAGACCTTGCTCCACTCCTCATCCAGTGCCTAATTAAAAATTTCTTTCTTACTCTTAAATGTGGATAGAGAGGTGAGGGAAAACAAAAAACAAAACAGAAAGAATGGGAAGTAAGAATTTTCAGATAACAGATACAATTTAAGCACTAAAAAAATCTTTTAAAACCTAACATCAATATTCTGAAGAAAAGATATTGCATTCATGAAACAAGGGGTCTAGAAGTAGAAACTATCAGAAAACAAGACAGGGCTTTAACAAATAAAAATAATACAAGGCTTAAAATAAAAAATTAAAAATTAGAGCATAAAGTTGAACAAATCTCTCAGAAAATGTTTATGTTAATGACAGGTAGATAGATATTTAGATAAATATAGATAAAGAATAGAAAACTAAAAGAGAGAGATGGGAAAATGAGAAGACCAGATCAGGGGGTCCAACTTCTTCATTAAACAAATTTATCAGAGAAACTGTGAGAAAATTACCCAAAGAGCAGGATTTAAGTTTCTAAATTATAGAGCCACCCAAATATGAAGCACAATGAGCATTATACTCAGATATATGATTGTGATATTTTTTTTAAAGAATAAAAAGAAAGACTTTATTCTCTGAGAGGAGAAAAGAGAGCACAAATGCAGGGACAGAGATCATAAGGCCCTGGCTTTCCGGAATCAGCCCTGGAAACTGGAAGGGACACATGTGTCTTAAAAATTCTGAAGTAACATGATTTTTAGCCTAAAGTTCTATAGTCTCATTTTAAGCATGAACAGAGAATAGGACCTTGTTCACCATGCAAAATGACTGATCTTTATGTTCCCTTTGCCGGAACCTACTAAAGAGTGTGCTCTGTGAAAATATAGGGCACAGGTAAGATAGGGAGTGGATGTGAGAATAGGTACCTTGTTGAAGGGAATAAGTACCGAGAGAGAACTGGGGGTGGGAACAGAGGCTTTAGGCTCATTAATTATTAGGATCAGGAGAAAGAGGTGCCACACGGCCTAGGGAGAGAGATGGGTAGTGAGGTTAGTGCAGTGCTGGGAATGGATGGAAGTGGGGAGCATCCTCAAAGAGAGGCGGTTAAACAGTTCTTGATGCTTCAGAGAAGAAAGTCCAAGTTCTCGAAAAGGGTAGTTCGAAAAGAATGAAGGAATGGAGAAGTAGGTTTGGTTGAATCAATGGGATGAAAGCCTGTTTATAGGAGTTTCACCATAGGGAAGGGAACCAGAAAGCAAGGAAGAAAATTATGCATATATAATATATATATATGTATATGTGTGTGTATGTGTGTATACATATATGTATGTGTATATGTATATATAATGTCCCTACTCTCTCTAGAGACAAGCAAAGGCACTATTTAGAAAGAGGGAAATAAGGGCATATCTAAAAGGAGGAATAAAGGGAATGATAGAGAAGAGATACCATGTATTTAACAGAGGAAGAGATGAGTTTAGGACATCTTACAAGGAAAACAAAGCTATGAGAATCCAAGGAAGACATTCACTCCAACAAAGAAGACAATTTTTGAGACAGGTCAAAAGATTAAGAATAAGGGCAGGAACAATGATGTGTTATATTAAGGTCTGGTTGTTGTATAATAGTTAATTTCTAAGTGATGACTTAGGTGTTCTTATAAATCAATGTCTGGAGGAGAAATTCAGAAGGAAGGTATTAGAACTGAAGAACCAGAAGCTTAAGAATAAGAGATAGATCTGAATTATGTTCAATAGGTGGAACCCCTGGGGCTTAGAAAGTGGTTCTTGACAGCCAGTTAGTTGCAGCAAAAATCTTTTTGTCCCCAGTGAAGGGACTTTGTGGTAGAAATATTAGTTTACAAGAAATTTGTTCAACAAGATAATTTAGTCAGAAAATAGAATTGTTGAAAATAATTATCAAGACAAGAATCCATGCTTTCCCCCCCATGAATAGGTAACTTGAGTATGCATTCAGTTTGTTTCATAATGTTTTATTTTTAGATGTTTTTTGTCAATTTCAATAATATTTTTTCTTTTATTTTTCCTTTTTTTTCCTTTTCTATTTTTACTAACTGTTACTGTTTGTATAATAAAAATTTACCAAAACACACATATATTAATATAAAACTAATAGTCAACAAGAGATGATTGGTTAAACGTTGTCAAACCCCAGGTATGGTACAATACAGTTTCTGAATAGGAGTATACGTGTACATTATGCATATGTATGAGCAAAGAGATGGCACAGTGTAATGGCCTCTGTCTCTGAGTAGGGTGGGTCATGGCTCTGATGTGTCTGTTGCTTCCCTTGTATATCTTCAATTTGTGATTTTATTCTAAAAATGTATAAATTACTTTTATTTAAAGATGATAAGTAATAAAAACAAGGAAGGAAAACACTAAACTTTTCCAGACTTGCATCTTTCGGATCTTTTTCTTTAATTTGTAAAGTCTGAGCTAACTGTTAGTGAAGTATGTCTACTCAGCTGTTCGGCACGCTCTGTGTTCTCTTACACCTACCTCATGCCCTTTACACAAAAGGTCATAAAATCATGACGGTGAAGCACAATCTTCATTTAAAACCAATTTTATCCTCAATTTGTTAGACACCTTTCCAAATGACTATTGCAGGCCCAAGTCATAACTACTGAGCAATTACGTTTTTTTAATTCAAATTAATGCATTTTTTGGAATATTTAGTTCCTCTTGTATTTGGGGATGGTGTGAGGGTAGGAGTGGAGAGCAGACAGCAGGGTAAAAAAGAGAGATGTTTAAAAAAACAGAGAAAGTAGTATAAAACTCATCTGCAGCACTCCAAAAATCAAAATGATACATGAAAAGACATCAAATATTCATTTAGAGAACAATTACTGATGGACCAATTTATTTGCAGTCGATTGTTGTCCAGAGTTCTTTTAAACTGGATCCTTTCCTGCAAGGTGATTAGGAAGTGTTCTAGGGCCTGGAACATGATTGAAAACACACAATGCATTGACTCAAGAGGATCTTGGATGGACAATGAAGAGGTCAAGGACAATGATATTATAGTGAAGCAACTGGAGATCGAAGTGATGGTACTTTTCAGTCATAACTTTGGGTTAATTTCCAATGTTAGTGCATCTAAAAGATGGATAATGGATGCCGGGCTTGGCTCCTGACAGTATTCCAGTCTGTCCCCAGTGCGGTGGGTCACTGTAGAGTCACACTGGTCCTGTCTCCATGCACAGAGAATGATTACTGCTGAAAATGTCAAGCTTGAAGAGAAGTAGATACCACTATAAACAGCAGCACAGTAGTTAAACTGCATTTTCAGCCTGCTTGCTTCAAAGTCTCAAACCCTGAACTCATGTGAATTTATCTAAGTGCAGTCCATTTAAATAGAATATTGTTTGCAAGGTAAAACCAAATCCTATACAATCATATTGCCTTCACAGTCGCTCTCACTCATGGGATAATCTTATGTCAATAAGCAAGGAGCTGGCCTGGCTTGCAGTCACCCTGACCTTCAAGGGTAGCATCCTGGGCTCTGACAGATTTGCAAGAGGAACCTGGGGATTAGGATGGTGGACCACCAACATAGATGCTCAACTGAAAGCAGAGGGAAATAATTGCTTCTCTGAGGTGATTTCAAGTTTCCCCAACAGAACTGTGTATTTATCAAACCTCTGTTTCTTAATATCCCTTTGTTTATAGCCAAACAGACCGAAATACCAGCAACCAGTCTGAACCAATTTGAAATTACTTGCATGGGAATTCCCAGGGGATTTGCACCAAGTTACATTTTCATACATCCCTGCAGGCAAACTCTGTGGCATCTCTCTCTGAAATGTTCCAGTTGGCCACACAGATGGGACTACCATGATTTCTGTTTGAATATTACACATAAACAAAAAGAATTACCTCAATAGCACTTACTTAAAGAATTGCCTTAGAAACTTGAAGCACTTTAAGAAAGCCAAATCAGACTGATAGGGATTTTCTTCTTAATGTAGAAAAATAAAGTAATACAGCTGAGGTCGAAATATGTAACAAACAATTTGGAAAAAGCCACACTTATTGCAATAGTCTCCCAATAATATGCTGGTAGTATTCTCTTCTCAGTTTGATTTCTAGGCTCCAGGGAGAGCCAAAAGGTACACATCATTTTCTCACAGCAGCTTTTACTGATCAGTTACCTCTCCTTGTATGCAGGTTAGGGTTTAATGATTAATGTCTAACTCAGGGGATTCTGAGCTAGGCTGGTTTTGTGGGGGGGGGGCCTTTCCTTTCTTATTTTTAAAAAACATTTTAGAATTGAAAAATATGAAAAAGAAATTCCTATTTTGACAGCAAATGATTAATTTGGGGGCAGTTGTAGACAATAACTTACTGAAAAGAAAATTAAGTATAGCATCATTAAGAATTTGTGAAACATTCTGTAATTTTAATATGTTTAAAGCCCTGGCAACCACAGTCTTCAGAATATGTGAAAACTTCTTAGATTTAGCAATCAAGTTTTATAATTACTAAATCTTCCATGAATATTTATTAAGTGCTACTAAGCAGTAATAAGTAGCAGTAAGCCTGGTATCTGTGCCGACTTTATGAATTTTATTTTAACAATATCATCTGGGATTTGTTTTCATGTAAGATATGACAGTAGACTTACAATGTTCCTTTTCTTTTGTCTTTTTATAATTGGCCAGCTAAATGGTCCAAATGCATCAACTTTCTCATTTTTCACTGAATTGTAATGCTACTTCCAACCTATAGCACATGTGCACACATGTCCATAGATGTGTGACCGTTTATTTCTGGGTGTTTGATTTTGTCTCTTTGGCCTATTTCTGTATTAGTACCACATTGAAATAATTAGAATAATTATACCATTCTTTCTTTTCGAGGATTGCTTAAACAATATTTCAAATCATTTTCTTCCATATAAAATTTAAATAATTTTATTGAATTTTAGGAAAAAAGACCATTCATATCATTTTTGGGAACTGCGTTATATTTTAATATGAATTTGGGGAGAATTAGCATTTTTAATATTGAGCTTTCCCATTAGACTATAGTATCTCTCTGCCCACGGGTCTGAGCACACCCTCTGCTGTGCCTCCAGGAGCCCCCACTCTGGAGCGGCAGTCAGCCACTTGAGTGAGCCTGGATCCTTCCTTTGTCTCCTTTGGAGGTCTCCCACAAGCCCCCTTATGAGTACACCATCTCTCAGGGTTCGGGCTAGTATTTTCTGGGCCCAGTTTCCTGTTCCTGCTTTTCTTAGCTCTCTAAACAAGTGCCTTTACTCATTTGTGTTAGGCCTGTACCCATCCTGCTCCCTGTACCCTCTCATACTTGCTGTGCATCCTTTGCTAAGCTGTATATGTACTTCTGTGATCAGTCTTTCCTTTCTTTTCTAATGAGCCACAGAGTATGCAGAGATGCCTCCAGCTTGGAAGGAAATAGACAGCAGAGCTTTCTTCAGATTCCAGGCACTTGAATTCATATCCTCTAACAGACAATAGAGTTCATCTCACTGATTGCCTAATAAAAAAGGAGACATTGCTCTCTGAATGTGCCGTAATTGGATCTCTTTGCTCACACGGAATTCAAGAGGAACCAAGGACAGTTTTTTTGTCTCTTTGTTAGTATGAGCAAGTTATAAGTCATAGTTAGCACACTAGAAACTCTCCACTCCCGTGATAGAACTATCCATTCATATTCCACACTTATGGGATCCTTTTATATACTGAGAGTGGGTGGTTACTCGATGTTCCTTCTGATACTGTCTATTATTGCAATCACAGCATTTTAAAAGACAGTTGTGAGGCCAGACATTTGAAATAATAAAAAATATAGTTTGTGGAAATATAAGTACACATATTAAAATTACCACAGGAGATAAGTCAGAGTGAAGAATAATAGTAAAATAAGTATAGCAGGCAACATTGTTGAGGTTTTATCATGTATTAGGTTCTATAAATAATTTAACATTTTTTACTTTTGCAACAGCTGCATGAAGTGTGTATAATTATCTCCATTCTGTGGATGAGATAGATGCTCAGAGTGACTAGAGCCTTCCCTAGGGCCACACATGTGAGTGACAGAAGAAGGACCTAAACCTTCCTCTGACTAAGTCTGTGTTCTCAGCACATTGTTCTGCCTCCACTCATCTTGACCCATCTACATAATTCCAAGGAGTTTAGAGGAGTTGCCTACCCAATTGTATTATGTAAAACATTAAAAATGGCAAACTAGAAAGTGTTAAGAGACTTCTAGATGTATAAAACTTTAGAACTGAAATTTTAGGAGGAGAAAAAATAACTATTTTAGCCTCTTCCCTCTCCCTCCCTGCAATGAGTAATCTGGGACATTGAGTGAGGAGGCAAATCAGTAAATGAATGGATCAAAACACTACGGTACATTTACACAATGGAATTCTGTGCAGCAGAAAGAAAGAAGGAGCCCCTACCCTTTGTGACAGCATGGATAAAACTGGGTAGCATTATGCTGAGTGAAATAAGTCAGGCGGTGAAAGACAAATACCATATAATTTCACCTATGAGTGGAACCTAATAAACAAAACAAACAAGCAAGCAAAATAGAACCAGAGACATTGAAATAAAGAACAAACAGTGACCAGAGGGGAGGAGGATAACATGGAAAAGAAGGGTAAAGATCTAGTCAAGGAGCACATATATAAAGAACCCATGGACAAAGCCAACAGATTGGGGGAGGACTGAATGTAGGAAGTATGGGGTGGGTGGGCCAGGGGAGAGTAATGTGGGGAAAATGGGGACAACTATAACTGAACAACAATAAAAAAAAATTTTAGTGTTTAAGTATACTTGTCTGCATTTTCCTCCCAGAGCCCCCCAAAATAAATAAATATAATAAAAAATTTGGAAAAAATTAAGTAAAAGCTAAAAAAAAAGAGGCAAATAGTTCTATATGTCATCCAATAATACCTGAGGTTATTAGCAGGTTATACATTAAGTAGGGTTAAACTATATTTACTCTGCTTTAAAATGTTGAGAAAATTTCCCAGAGAATTTTAGGAATGTGAGGGATATTTGTGGATCATCATGTCAGGCTGACTGTACAGCTATTAAGTAATCGAGATCCCGAGGTGTCAGAGTTGACCTAGACATACAAGAGCTGGTCACCTCCAGAGCTGACACAGACCTCAGTCTTACTAACTCCTGGCCCAGGAGGCTGACAACTCCTCCCTCCTGGCTTCTTCTCCCAGAACTCTTAGTGACTTCTCCTAGGAAGCCTCTCCTAAATATGGATAAAGGAAAATCTCGTTGTTTGATGAGATTAAGTAAGATGTCTAGCTTTTACTTATCTGTTACATCAATCACTCCTTTTTGCTCAATAAATAAGATATCAGAAAAATGCCTGCCTGCCTGAAAGTTGACCACGGTCTAATCAGAGAGAGCAATGAAACAACAGAGAAAGCCCAGTGTGGTAGAGAGAATGCCTGATGGAATCTGGGCACCCAGAGGACACAGAACGTAGTTGGGCTTTAGAAAGAATTGGGAGTGGTTCCGAGACAGGTTTTCTTGAGTTCTGTCTTGAGGGATGCCTAGGAGATGAAGGAAGAAATGGCATTTCAGGCAAAGGGACAAAATCTATCATCACATGAAGTGAGCATAGGAACATCAGATAATGCCGCTTGATTAGGCAGGGGTCAGCAAACTATAGCCAGCTGCTGGGCTTAGTCCAGCCTACTACCTGTTCTTATAAATAAAGTTTTGTTGGAACACAGTCATAGTCATTTGTTTACATAGTGTATTTGCTCGCTTTTGTACTACAGTGACAGAATTAAGTGGTTGCCACAGAGACCATATGGCTTGTAAAACCTAAAATATTTATCATCTGACAATGTATAGAAAATGTTTGCAGAACCCCAAAGGAGGGTAGGTAGAAGCAGGGTGTGGATTACACACAGCTGGCCCGTGGGCTTCATCTGATGGCCATGTTTTATTTGGCCTGCACATTGTCCTTCTGTTTGTTTAAAAGAAAGTGTGAAATATTTTCAACATTTAAAATTTAAAAGATTTTACATGAAAAAATACAGAATCCTAGCTTCTCTTGACAAAGCAGAAGTTCCATCAATTTTTGGACCTACTTTTTCTCATGGCAAGAATTTGAACTGAGTAACAGCATCCCTCTTCAAAGAGCATGAGCTCTTCATGTTCCCATTGTTCTTCTGCTCCCAGCCCACCTTCCTCATCTGTCTACCACAGCCCTGAGGAATCTAAGTTTACAATCCCAGATGGAGTTGGAGATAAAGGCCGTAGTGACTCAATGAAAGGCTAGAAATGCCTTGCTGAGGAGTTCAGACTTAATCGTCAGGTGCCAGGGAGCAGCTGGAGGGGTTGAAACAACCCCTTACGTTCAACCAAGTAAGCGACACCGGTAGGGGCCAGAGACACTCTTTAGAAGAAGCTATTAAAAAGGCATCTGGGACCAGTGGCTATAGCCATCATATGCAGTTGTAGAACAACAGGGTGATTGAAGGAAAAAAATGGTTTGTTGGAAGCCTTGGGATCCAATGTGCACCCCAATTTGGAAAGTCCTATAGCTCTCAATAGACACAGAGACCTCGCAGGAGCTCAAAGACAGTACAGAATCCACATGCGTCTTCCCACTTTCTCCTAATTCTGTCGCCAGAATTAAGGTGGTTCCTGATGGTGGGGGATAGGCTGTCTCAGAACCAACCTGGCACTGTAACTGGAGACTCACCATCCTCCTCAGGCTCCCAGATGCATGGGAGCTGAGTCACTGCTCACCTGGAGAGACCCTCAGGAGTCTTACAGTATGAAGCTGTTCTTATCTAATAGTAAGGAGTAGCACCTTAAGAACTGAAATGTTATTTTTACTTGTGAATGGAGAGATAATCTCAAAAGAGTTATTTATTTGAAGGGAAAAGAAAACAAGTAGATATTGGCCTCATGTTCTCCAAATGGAGAATGAAAAACAGGCTTTAGGCCATTTCTCCCAGGTGAGGAAGAATGGCAGTTTCCATAGAGCATCAGATCAAAAGGAATCAAAGTGATACCATCAGTGTTTAGCTAAATATTTATAAAGGAAAGTGAGCAAGGGAACTAGACATTGAGTTTAATAAACTGAGAAGAGTGAGTCTGTTTTCTAACTCAGCCAGGGAGCTGCAGCTTCACACCCCAGGGGCTTTCAGCATTTCTCTGCCAAGGGGAATAACACTCCTGCCTTCTCCCTCTTGTACCAGATCATTGACGGGCTGCAGGAGAAGGTGCTGGACCATAGAGGCCTGTTAGTCTCACCAAAGGCTATGGTCCCATCTGAAGCCTGTGAAATTTTGGGAAGTTGATTGATTCTTTTGAGAAAGCACCTCATCCATCCGAAACCCAAGCTTGTGGTTATAACATAACGGGAACAAAGAAGCTCTCTCTCTTGCTTGTGACTCACACTCAGACAGTGCACACACCTGTTCTCACCATGGGCATGGGACTCTAGCAGCCACGCGGCCCTTGGCTGTGTAACTCCACACACATATTCCAGGAGGGAGCCTGTAATGGATTGGAGCTGAAAATACAGGCTAAGCTAGCGAGATGCTGGACTGGACTAAGCCTTAATACAGAGCATCTACTCTGGGCAGTGGCCTTCATCCTGGCCCTATGGAAGGCAAGACTGAATTTTTTTTCTATAGTGAGGTAGATGGAGATAGGACCTTGGGAAATCAAGAGGAGAACAAATGCCTTTAATTGTGCATATCAATAAACCAAACCACAGAGCCACATCCTCCAGTGCAGGTCTCATAAGGTTCTTTTCTTTCAGATGCTTCAAGAGCCTCACTTCCACCAGTAACAAAACTATGACAAAACTATGACACCCTGCATTTTGAAAATTATGATAGGTTTCCCAACCATGTCCATTTTTACAGAAGAGAAAGAATTTTTCTTCAACGACCCACACAGCTTTATATAACTCATTCAGAAAAGTTGCTGAGGCAATTTTTAAGTCCTATGTTTTATTAATATCATAGAGTGAGGTTGAAGAATGTCCACAAGAATAACTGGAAGACCAGAGGAAAAGCAAGGAGGCTAAAAAGGAAACCAAGAAAATGCTGTCACTGTAAAGATTACAGTTTCTGAAACTCAGTCCCAGATAATGTTCAATATTTGAGAGAAGTTGCAATGAATGCTCTAAGCACAGTAATTTTGTCTGTGTATGAGGAAAAAAGAAAGAAAACACATTCCAAACAGTAGGTAATATTTAGAAAGGAAGCAAACCAGAAACATTGTGCTTGCCTGATAAAAATGAAATTTTCAAATATTTGTACTTTTACATAATACACATAATGCATACTTTCCATGCACAACATTCAAATACTAAAATCTTTACAAAACTTTTTGTTTAGTGTAATGCATGTATGCAATGTTTAGCATTGCCCCAGATAAGAATTCATCTTGTAGTGTCATGCTGTGTCAATCCTGAGGAAAATTACACAAATCCTCATTTTACCAGGGCAACAGCTTTGGGTAAGAGGATAAACGCATCCTCCTTAATCCCTACTATCCTCCAGCTGCCTCCAGAGAGCCACCTACATTGCCAGTGGCATCAGGAAGAACTGAAGTGAAGCACTTTTAAGAATGGCCTTTTCTTTCCCAGTATCTCAACAGATTCCCAGTATCTCAACAGACTCTACCAACAGAAGAAGCTAAATAGTAAATACCATTTGCATGGTGTTTTAGAAATTTGCAAAGAGCTGTTTCATTAAGTTTCACAAAAGCTGCACTTGTATTTGGTTGATGACAACAATGAGAGTCAAATAGGTTGAACAACTTGTCCAGGATCATTAGGAAGTGACAGAGGTGGGGCTTCAACCCAGGCTCTTGAGGTCACTCATGCCCTTCCCACTGATCCCCTGTCACAGCTGTGACTTGGCCATGGAACAGCCCTGAGGCCGAGGGAACCGCTCTTCCCTTCACTGGCACCTGTGTCTGTGAGTCTGACATGGTCCTTCGGTTCCCTCTCAGGGAGAGTCCTTCCCTCGTAGGACCTCTTTATTTTGACATTAATTCAAATTATCTCACTTGAGATTGTACCAAATATCTGAGCAGTGGGGTCTATTACTAAGATATGCCACTTTCTAGCTAAGGAGTCTTGGGGAAGTAGATTAACCTTCCTGAGGCTTGGTTTTCTCATCCATTCAATAGGTACTACATAGCTCTGTTGATAGTATAGCATGTGATAGTGTATGTAAATTGCTTACCAGTTCATAACACATGATAAATACTCAATAAATATTAAAACTAAAAAATTAGCAGGAAGCTGGTAATACATAAGCTCAGGTGGAGATGAACATTTACTTCTTCAATTAAACTGTGAGATGCTAGAAGGAAAGAGTATTTGTATGGCATATAACTTATTTTATTTAATTTATTTAATTTAATGTAGTCTGTATTCCACCCTGGGACTCCCCTTAAATATATGTTGATCCCTTCTACATACTCTTAGGGAAATGCTACTTTCTCACTGTTTGTGCCCTCTTAGAAGGAGCATGCTCTGTTCAGAATGTGAGTGACTAAGGGCATAAAGGACAGACAGATGGAGGAGGGAGTGATGGAAGAACTGAAGAATAGAGAAAGTACCATAAGTCATTCTTTAATATTTCTCGTTAGTAATATGGGATATGGAAACCTAGTTGAACTATTTAAATTGGTTATTTCTGCTACACCAATCACTTGTTGAACTATACTTTAGTGGTATCAGAGTTATATTATATTTAGTCAACACTTTGTTTTACAGGTGATATAGATCAGCCCCACAGAGTATGTTCAAATATGCCTTTGAAATGCTGTAGTTCACCTATTTTATTTTCTCCAAAATTTATAAATTCAAATGCCTTCTTATACAAATAAACAAAAGTGAAAAATGTAACTTAGTTAAGTATTTTCTTTGCCAAAATGAGTTAAAAAAACACACACAAATACCATCGGCAGAGGAGATACATTGTCAATGTTTTACTAATTGAAGTCTATTTTGGGTATATTCATGTCTATTTCTTTGTTTTCCTCTGGGTCATCTGCACAAAGAGAGGTTGCCTTTGTGAAAATATCATCAAATAAAAAAGGTAACATTCTGCAAATGTGGCTGATCGCAGTCAGGCACAGGAAGCCCTAAGAAATACATTGGCTTACCAACTCCCACTCAACTTATCAATTCACAAACAATTATTCATTCGGCTTCACAGCTCATCTGATCTCCCAACTACCCACTCAACTAATATGTACAGAGCACCTACTTGTGCAAGGAACTGTGCTGAGCAATGGCAATACATTGGTGAGGGAAACAGACATGTTCCCAGCCCCCCTGGTAGGAGATAACATAAAATAAAGAATAAACGAGTAGATATATAATTGCAAATCATGATAAATGCTATGGTACAGTATTTAGGTTGTCAGTATTAAACTTATATATACTAAAAAAAATACTCATTGTTGATGCGAAGTTCAAATTTACTGTGTGTCTTAACATTTTTATTTGCTAAATGTGGCAATCCCACAAGTACAGAAAATAAGTGTGTGTGTGTGTGTGTGTGTGAGTTGTAGGGAGTAGGGGAGTGACATAGAGAAGAGAATCAGGCAGAGTTCACTCCTGTGAATGTTGGTTGAACAAAGGTTGCACAGATGAGAACAAAGAAGTGGCATGCTGTTGTGGGTGGGGATAGGGATAAAGAAGTCTAGACAAAACAAATTGCATATTCTAGGTCCTTAAGACATTCACTTTGTCAGCAAGTATTCAGTGAATGTCTGTTATGAGCCAGGTACCAGGCACAGGGGCTACAATGGACAGTACAGAAGTGCTCTCTACCCATATAAACCTGTAAGTCTGAAGAACCAATTGAGGATAAAAGGACACAAAAGCAGAGTAATCAGATTTATCAAGGGGATGAAAGACACTCCAGCTGTACCATTTTTATTCCCTTAACAATAAATATGAGGCTCAGTGTAAAAACCAAAAATGTTGCCCTGGCTGGTGTGGCTCAGGGGATTGAATGCCAGCCTGTGAGCCACAGGGTCATCGCTGGTTCCATCCCCAGTCAGGGCACATGCCAGGGAACTGGGGCCAGGTCCCCAGTGTGGGGCTCACAAGAGGCAACCACACACTGATGTTTCTCTCTCTTCTCCCTCCTTTCCCCTCTCTAAAAATGGATAAAATTTTTAAAATCTTTAACAGAAAAAAATTAAAATGTGTATTTTTGTTTAATTGGACAACCATTTCTCCTCAACTTCACTGAAGAAAAAAAAAGTAAACCGACAGACAACCTTTTGTGTCCTTTGCAATAATTGCCATTGGGCTACTCATCAATAAGGTGCCTCAAATCAATAAGAAGTAAAATGAACTCTCTAGAGAAGCTTCAGAATAGTTTAACTCCCTAAATCAATCAACTCAAGTAGGGATAAAAAGCCAAATGCATAAAAACAACACAAAACAACTATTCGTCTGGTCCAGTGTATCTCAGGAATGGTGCAGAAACCCTGGGTGTGAGAAAGGAACAATAAAAGATGAATTCCAGAAATGTGGTCACCTTCTGGGGAGTTCCAGAGGAACCGTGAATACCTCATGCTTCAGTGAGTTATGCTTTAAACATCAGTTTCTTTGGGGGAACAAAGTGATTCTTGTGGCTAAGAGCACAAAGCTATTCCTCTGATCACTGAAGCTAATGTAATTCTTTCTGCCTGGACAATTAACTGAGAGATTTTTTTTCAGATAATATCCTTTTTATTAATGATAATGTAGTTCATGGGGAAAAATAATGAGATTAGTTTTTAGGCCATGGGTTGAACTCATTTGGTGAAATTTAAGGGGGAAAAATGAAGCTCTAATTTACAGTTCATTTTTTAATTTGTTCATTTAAAAATGAATTCATATTTCAAAGTATTTTTAGAATATTTTAGAGTTTGTCAATGCATATTTCTTTGGGAATGCTCTTTTCTAGACTTGTCCATTAGTTAAAGCCTAAAACAAAATCTGATAGCTTGATTAATACATGAAAATCAGTAATTCAGAGAGTAGCTGTGTAAAATTAACCTTGAGTACCTGTGGTTTTTCCAGCCTGTTGCTGCCTCCTGGAGTCTCAGTATTTTATTCAGAACGCGTGCTATACCCGTCAGATTCATATCAACTGTAAGTATGACAAGCCTGCAATCTGCCCTTCGATCTCAGTCACTGATAAAAATATTCAACAAAGTAAGTCCCTCAGTAGAACTTTCTGCCAAGCTGCTAGAAGTATTAGTTTTTATTGCTACTTAAATCAATAACAAATTACTTAATTTTACTTACATCTAACTTTAAGTTCTCTGCATTAGTCCACAAGTTTCTGGTAAGAGATCAAGCCCCTTGCATAAATCCAAACAAAATTTATTAGGGATTTAAAATAATCCCTGAATTTGGGGCAAAAATTCTAATATAATTTTAAAATCACAGAAGCAGACTTGTTCACAGGAGACCAACTAAAATGATGAATGGAATACAGCTACATCTTATAAACAGCAGCCAGAATTTGCAGAGAAGATAATGTTTAATTCCTTTGAGAGGTTTATATTCTCCAATATACGCATGCTTCAGAGAAGAAAGAATATTCTCCAGCATTATGAGTGGCAAATTCTAATTTGTGCAGAGTTCAGTTAGGCAACGTGAGTGAAGGAGGCCTTTCTCTTTTACTTCTCCTCCTTTGATGGAGACATGAGCAAAAGAACTAATACCTGTCCTCAACTCTCCCACACAAAGCCACTGAGCAAACTCAGCAGCCCTGGCAAATGGTCCCTGGGCTCAGTTTAGAGGCAATATGGAGACTGACTAACTGGAGATATGAATCTGGGTTAAACAGGAGGAGCAGCCATTTCTAAATGCCAGCTCATTGTTACCAGGGGAGAGATACTGTCCTCCCCCTGTATTCCCACCTTTCAGCTTTTTTGGAAAAAAACAAAAACAAAAAAACAAACAACCCCCCCCTGAAATCTAGGTTTTCATGTTAATTCTCTTGATTTTTAAATCTGGGCAACCAATGAATTTTTTCTTAGAAATGAACAAACAAAAACACCTTGCCACTCAAAATTGAGGAGGCCCAACAAAACCAGACCATACTAATTGCGATCTGATTCTCAGGACCAATGGCTTGATGATATAGGGAATCAGGAAGGAGATGAGTGAAAGGAAGAGCTCACTGCTCCTCAAAGTCACCCTGCCTTCCTTCTAGATCACCAGGTCTGGGTGGCGTGACCCCCTGCTGGTCAGACTGCAAAGCAGTTGTCCCTGTGCCTGGACTGATGGACCTTTATCACTTTGTCTCACTCTGAAAGTCTATGTCAGCTCTCAGAGGGTACTCATGGCTGGAAAGTTCTTGCCAGTGTTTGTTGGAGAGGCAAAATGTGGTCTCAGCTTGGCAAAATGATTACCATTTGGAGACAGAAGATTTGGGAGGAAATTTCTGGCTGATAAAACAATAGGAATGAAAAGTAGAGGTGGAAATGGAGAGTGGTCTGAGATGGGGGTGGCAATGAGAACATTCTAATAGAAGTGGACAGTTTATGTCAATTAAACCTGTGGTCACAAACTGACCATTTCCAGTTATGTTTGGTCATAACACTGTTTAAACTTAAAATTGAACCTGAAGTACTTTCAGAGGACTTGCACCCTCCACTTAGCCACTGTCCCTATGACTTCTCATTGTCTTGTATCCTGGACCATCACAAATTTAAATTACTGACCTGGCCTCCAAAGTTCTTAGATCAAAGTACAAAGTCTTTATAGCTGGGGATCCTCTATCCCATCTATAAACTTTAATTTTTGTATATATATATATTTTCCTGATTTAAGTTTATAATGCATACATCTAATACCTCTTAAACATTATCCTAAGAACCCTGAAACACCAATCCAAAAGAACCTGTGCACCCCAATGTTCATAGCAGCACAATTTATAATAGCCAAGTTTTGGAAGCAACCTAGGTGCCCGTTAGTAAATGAATGGATCCAAAAACTATGGTACATTTACACAATGGAATTCTATGCAGCAGAAAGAAAGAAGGAGCTACAACCCTTTGCAACAGCATGGATGGAACTGGAAAGCATTATGCTGGGTGAAATAAGCCAGACAGTGAAAGACAAATACCATATGATCTCACATTTAATGGGAACCTAAACAACAAAACAAACAAGCAAACAAAATATAACCAAAAGCACTGAAATACAGAACAGGCTGACAGGGACCAGAGGGGAGAGGGGAGGGAATTTTAGGGAAAAAGGGGAAGGATTCATAGGAACAAGTATAAAGGACACATGGACAAAAACTAAGGGGGGGGGCAGAATGGGAGGGAGGTGGGGAGCACTGGGAGGGTGGGTTGGGATGGGAGTAAAAGACAGAAAACTGTACTTGAACAATAATTAAATAAAAAACAAATAAAGTCTGTATTTTCTAATGTAAAAAACACATTATTATATGGTTAGGAATTTGGAACTTCAGGCTGAAAGCTCTGGGGGAGGTGGGGAGGGTGGAGGGATGGAGCTAAAAAAGATAAAGAACTCATGGACACAGATGACAGTGGCGTGGAGAGGTGATGGGTAGAGGGGGAAGGAGGGGGACAAATGGCAATGGGGAAAATATAAAAAATGTGAAAAATAAAAGAGCAACAAGGAATCTAAATGGAAAATTTTGAGGTGTTGTTTGAAGCTAGAGGAAAGTTGCATTTATATTTTTGGAAGTCCATGCATTTGGTAATATATCTCATTTTTATCTGATTTGATAAGCTGTCTCCATGGTTTTGGAGCCTGATGTAATAGTTCCACAATCCTGGGCGCAACCCTGGGCAGGGGTTTTAAGGCCCCATCAGATCAGATTGGGCCTCTTTTGTTCCAAAACAACTGATCAAGTCTCCACACTAATTAGTCAGATGACTGGGTAGTTGGCCAAGGATTTCAGAGGTTTCAATTTTCTGTCCATTGTTCTGATACCATAGACACATGCATTCCTGGGGTTTTGCTCTCATAATTTAAAACCAGGTTTTGTTGACACACATGTAAACCTTTTACAAGTGTCTTTTCTATGGATCCTCACTACACACCTACTCCATCGGTGAGGCAGAGACCTACTGACAATACAGGGCCAAAGGCTGTGCCAGTTGGAGGAGCTCAGAGTGAAGCAGTAAACACAACTTAAAACCTCTAGCAGGTCCACGGGGAAGGTACTTTTACTCTCATTAAAAATGCATTTATTACTTAAATCATTTTGATTATAGAAGGATAACCTAAATATACTCTCTGCATTGAAGATTCAGGCAATGTGAAAATATAGAGTACAATGTGAAAGTTATTCCCTTACATTTATATGAACATATACAAATGTCATTTTTTACATAAGTGTGTATTTTTTAGAAACATTGCTTATAACTTAAAATGGCTTAGAGACCTCTCGATGTCATCTAATTTTGAAGGCTCTAGAGTTCTCCTTCGCCTGTGGGTGGTATTTAATCTCTTATATAGACATGTTGCTGTTCACGTTTCATTGTTCTTACACTGATGTAATGTACTGGTATCTTTGTCTACGTAAGCAAGCATTTCCTGAGGTACATGACTAGAAGTAGTTTTGCTAGGTGTATTTAAAGTTTGGGATGGCACTGAGAAATGTATTTAAGGGCCTGATTCTCTTTGTCCCTGTCAGTGCTGAACCAAACCCAAGTGAACTCTTTACATCTTGCTAAGCAGGTGGATGAAAATGTCTCATTTTAATTTTTATTTTTCAGTTTGTAAATAAATATCATTTAAAATTAACTATATGCAGTTATATGTATATGTATAGATATGTATATGTATACACATACAGAGATCTGTAAATTATTTGTTCACATTTTTATTCAATTTTCTATTGTATTGTTTTTCCCATTGATTTGTGTTTTATTTGTATTTAAAAGATTAAACTGTCATACATTGAAAATATTTTCTTCTAGACTATAATTTGTTTTCTAACTAGCTATATAACTGTTAAATTTAGTATGTAGTTAAATTGGCTGTATTTTATATTGTTATTTGGGTCTTATTTAAGAAGACCACTAACATTCCAGAGTTATAGAAATGGCTCCTAATAATTTTAGTTTTTCTTAAAATGTAGCTTTGTAATCCCTTTCGAATTCATTTTAGGAATGACATGAACTGAGCATTTAACTTTTTGTCTTGCAGAAACAGGCTCCACCCCACACTCTTTACTGAACACCCACCCCGCTGCCTTCACAATGCAAGGCCAGTTCGGCCTGGGTTTCAGATTCTTCCCCTCAGGAATGAAAATGTGCTGCTTTCCCATCTTCTGAAATTGAATGTCCCTGTGGTCAAGTCCAAGGCCAATCTAATTGTTTCTGATGTTGTAAGCGACTTGGATTTTCTGCCTAAATGCCTATGTAATTATTTTAAACTTGAAATCTGGTAACTGTCAGATTAGCTCATGGTGTTGTTGATTCCAGATGAAATTTTCCTGGCACCCAGTTGATTCTTTAAGTCTTTCCATCTACTTATTACAATGCTTCAGGAAAATATTGTTTTGAAATGTTTTAACTATTTTCCATGTGTTTTCTTCTTCAAAAACACCCACTGTCTACCATCAGTTGGTACCATATTCTCAATAGTAATCCTTATATCTTTATTATTTTCTATCTTGTTTTGTGTTATTTCCACAAGTCTGTCTTCTATGTTGTTGACAGTGTGTTTAGAGATTGCATTCTATTTTTGTTACTTGTAAAGTGTCTTTTATCTCTTTAGTGATTTTATTATCTCTCCAGCTTTTCCCTGAGCTTTGCAAGCACACTTTTAATGCTCCTTAATTACTTTACGCCTTTTCTATCAAATCTTCACTCTCTTCTCCAAATATATATATTATACATATATATTATGATAGATTAGAAAATTCATGTTTTTTTTCATAATAATAGAAAGTGTCTAAAATTTTTTTGTGGTAAATATGTTTGGAAGTTGTGGGCTGTTTTTTGGCTGAAATTTCTTTAAAAATCCAGTTTGCAGTTTTGATGAACATGTCCCACTCCCTCCTTTTTGATTACTCATCTGTAATAGAGATTTGCTATTTATTAAGGAATAATGCAGGGAAAATGGTAAAGGAGAGTTGAGTAAACTAAGGTCCACTGCCATTTTAATTTGTTTTTTTTTTCTGGTTGTCTGTTGTTATGTAACAAACTACCCCAAAATGTAGTGGTTTAAAACAACAGCTATTTTGTTCACAGATCTTCCAATTGGGCAGAATTCTGTGGGTTTAGCTCATGTCTGCTGCACGTGGTAGCTTTGGCCCCTCAAACAGGGTTGGGGATCCTTGTGGAGAACAGCACACCCCGCTGCCTGGGAAGTCTCAGCGGTGTTACTCCTTCCCCAGGTCTCCTCACAGAGCAGCTGGGCCCACCCATAGCAAAGTGGCTGGGGTCTAGGGGCGTGTCCCAAGGACAGAGAGTGGAGGGGGCTAGTTTCTTAAGAATATCATCACTTTCTCTGCATTTTGTAGATTCAAGGGGAGACATCATAAATTTTATCTCTGCATGGGAAGAGTGCCAGAGAATGTGGGGACCATAGTTTAAAACGGCCACTGGTTGTTTGTCTCAATCATGTGTTCCTCAATCTGTGTCCTTTCTCTTGGGAATGCATCTTTTTTGACGTCTATGACATTCAAATTGAGATGACATAGAGAGAAGCCCCATAAATTACAGATGAATTATGCTTTGATTTTGAAATTGCTGTGCGCACACACACACACACGTAGCTTCCCACACTGTCCTAGCTAGGAGGCTAGAATGTGGGTCAGCATAGTCTCTACTCACCTTTCATTCTGAAGAGTCAGACTATTTTCCCTCATTTCTCTCTTGGCCCATCCACATGATCTTATCTGCACCCTAAACAATGGATATTGGCTGGTCCACCAAGTAATGTGATCTGCTGTCAGGCCCGAGAGGAGCCGCCTGGGCTCAGTGTCTTTCCATCTCTTGTTCAAGATTTCACATTATTTGGCAACAATACTTTATACTTACATACTTCATAGTTTCTGGTTTGGAGTTGACTATTTCCCTATTTCATGGGCTACAATTTTTTTTATTTTCAATGTTTTTCTTGGTTTTAGTTTGTTGTGAGGGATTCTAGTGGAATAAAAATATTTTATCCTGATATCTTAAGCAGAAGCTCCCTATGAACTTTAAAATTACCTTTAAATTTCCTGTTAGAATTTTAGAAGGAGATGATGCTGAAAGTATAGCTTACTTGGGAGGAGGGTTGATTACTTTATAATATTAATCTTCCCATCCTATTTCATAGTAGGTCTTCTCATTATTTATTGTGGCTTTCTTATACTTCACTGAAGTTAAGATTTTTCTACTCAGGTATCATAAAGATTTATTATTTAAAGATATTCTAATTAGTTTATATTTTAATGCTCTTGTGAACAATTTAGTTTTCCCATGACCATTTCTTATCAGTTGTAGCTACATTGATTTTTGCATGCCAATCTTTTGTCTGGTCAGATGTCTAGGTTCTATAATGTTTTACCATTAGAGTTGCTTGTATCTTTAAAGTAGAAATCGTATAAGTTCATCTATTAAGTATTTAATTTTAATTTACATATTTTAAATTTCTACAGTTTCATATTTTAAATTTCAATATATCCCTGCTTTATAGACATAATAGTCTTTTACAAACATTTTAATAAGTTAATGGAGCTTAGTTTTCTGCATATTTTTTCCACATAAAGTTGATCTTAACTGCTTTTATAATCTGTACCTCCAGTGTAATCTCACTTCTGAAATCCCCCTCAAATTTTTCTTTTTTAAGACGAGGTTAGAAAGCTATAGTGGAGCTGCCATCTTGGTGAGATTAGAATGCGGACTTGAAGAGGCTCACTGACTGGTTCAATGGTACAAAGCTAGAAAACAGGAAACTGAATCTGTTCTCCCAGCCTGGCCTTTACTTCCCCGTGGAGAAGTAACACACCCGACCCACACATGAGATATGTCCTAAAATGATCAGTTTTTCACCAAAACTTTTACCAGAATTACCAATAGAAAGAAAAATTGAATGCATACATGTATATATGTGTATTTTTCTATTTTCTATATTTTCTTACAGAGATGCTAATGAAAAGGCTAAAAGCAGACTATTATGATAACAATAGACAATACCTGAAATCTAACTGGTCTTCACATAATTAAAAATTAACATTACTTAGAAGATATTTTGATGTTTGTAAAAACAATGTAGGAAAGTGAGGATGGGGATAAAGATAATGAAGCTCAATCTGCAAACATGTTATAGGGTAGGGTTTAAACTCATGGCATCACATATGGCATTTTCACACAAATGGCCTTAGATGCCATTTGACTACTTAACTGCATTCTGGAAATAAGCTATTTGGCACAGGCTCCAGAATTTGACTTTAATGTATGTAATTTGAGTTAAGCACCTTTAGAAAAATCAGACGAAACCACTACAGGAGGCTGATGCCACAGGATAACAGCAGCCAGTGTCTAGCCTGCTTTTGCATGTTTCTCTTCACCGAAGAATTCACTGGCACTCACTCTACTGTATTTTGAAATGAGTATCTCTTGCTATTAACCCATGGAAAGTTAACTAAATAGTGACAAGATTTCTCTCTTTCCCATTCAGTAAATACTGCCTGCCATCCAGCAGTACAAATAAATAAGTAAGTAAATTTTAAAAGAAGATGTTGAGGACCCTGGGACAAGAGAATTGCTAAGAGTTCCCCATCTCTTGTCCATAAACAATTGACACTTTAAAACTATTAACACAGGACCCAGGCATTCAAAGACAGTTCATTTATTACCCAGTAGTTGGTAAGGGAGTCAGGCCTTGCCATCAGGCTTAGAAAAATGAGCCCTGAGTTTACCTTTGATGGTTGATCAGCTGCTCTTCCCCAAGTTTAATCAGATTCCCTGAGCATGACACGGCCCAGTGAGGCAGAGACCACCTCAGACCTGCGCAAGCCTGCCATGGAAATTCATTACAGAACCCGAGAAATATGAACAGACTATATATACTCCAGGCTGAGAGAGAGAGCTTTCAATTTAGATCAAAATTATGAGTGCATATTGATTTGGCCCCTTGTTCTCTGAAAAAAAATTTGGAAAAAAATTCATAATTGAGCACCTGAAATAGAAAGCATGTTTTTGGTTTTTCAGAAGGAGAAGTCAGGCTTAAGTGTATTAGAAAGAAGATATGCCTTAGGACAAAAACATTCTTAACCCAGGGCTCCTGAAACTATATTTTTGTCTTTTTAGATATGCCCCACCTCCCCCAAAATGATAACTTTATTCAGACTCTAAGAGAAGCTTTTCACTTCCTCCCCAAATCTTTAATGCACGGTGTTTTGCATCAGGTCAGTAATAGAAGTCATTTTGACAAACTTTAGAAACCATAAGTTATGAGAGGCCAAGGTTGTGACTGGTTCTTCTCATAGAGGGCTTCTCATAAATGGCCCTGATACCCAGTTATGAACTATCCTCTGCCCCTAGATCAGTGTCATGTCCATGGTTACAACATAAAGAAAATGAAGGCATCACTATAGGTCCCCTGCCCCATCAGACATCAAAGACCATTAGATAAAGACAAATGGCACTTAGGTATAGTGACAAAAGTGCAATGTATCAATCAAGGAAGGATTGGTTATTTGGGAGAGAGAGCAACATTTAGTTATCCAACCAAACTTTGAGTAGTTTAAATTATCCTAAATGTTGGTATTAAATTCAGGGGCTGATTGTCAAGTACCACCTCAAAATTTCAAGTCCAACTAGAAAAGTAATTTTTTGTGAGGGTTGTAGATGAAGACCCAGTGCATTATTCACCCTTCATCTGTCCTAGTGCTCACCATAGGGCCCTCTGGATATTATCTGTCTTTATGTGCAGTTGTGCCTACTAGGAAAGACAGCTCCACTATACGATCTTTGGGGCACTTGAAATTCTACAACAGTAATTTCCTGTGGTGAATTAATAAAGTAGATGCTGATTATGATTCAGCATCCTGAGTAGCTTGACTACAAAAGGAAAATGAGCTGATCACACCAGTATGAACACTCTGGTCCTTGGGTCAGTAATTTCTTGATGTTCAGCACCCTGGTTTCCAACTCTGTCTCTGTACTCGGCTAAGTGCAAGTAACTCCCTTTGTGCATGGATGGCCGGTCCAGGCCCTCCACTTAAAAAGCCAAAATGTCCAATAGGGCTAAAAGGAATTAGGAGCTGCTATGACTGAGTGACAGTGTATAGCAGAAGGCAGAACTACCTCCTCAAAATCTCTCTCCAAAACTGGCTTGTTGCCCAGAATGTCAGCTCATAGTCACATGTTCACTTAAAGAATTTTTAAAGCATCTCATTATGCAGCATATCAACAACTGGTGTGGTATGAAATGTCCCTTGTTTTCCACCCATGGAAGTAACCTCTTCCTGGGGATTGAACAGATGGGGTCTTAGAGTGGATCTTACATATGACATCATGAGAACATAAGGGGATCAGAACTGGGTTAGAGGAATGAGGAGAACAAAGAGAAAATGGACAGCATCTAGAGAGAATCTGACAAACTCACAACTGGAGACACTAGATGTACAAAGGATAGAGCCTAAAATCTGGAGGGAAAAATGAAGGGGTAGCAGGGGAAGTGCTTTACTGGCTTCCTAATATATAGTAAACTTTTGCACTGTCTGAAATTATTAAAGATTGTGCAGGGGTGTCCAACCTTTAGGTGTCTCTGTACCACAGTGAAAGAAGAAGAGTTGTCTTGGGCCACACATTAAACACATTGTGGCATGTAATTGCAAAAACATCTCATAACATTTTAAATACATTTACAATTTTGTGTTGGGCCATATTCATAGCCATCTTGGGCTGCATGTGACCCACAGGCTGCAGGTTGGATACCCTCATAGAGTTTCATAGCGGGTGTAAGTTGATTTCAGCATTTCAAAGCCAACTTGCAAAGGGTCATCTGTCATCAGATTCTTTTGCACCATTTAGAGAAACATTTTGGTGAACATGGCTATGTGAGTGCAAACTGGATTGCTTTAATAAAACAGCTCTCCTGTGCCTCCAATTTGTTTACACAGATAGCTTTCCCTCCACAACCATTCAATGTCCACCATCTTTTGATCTTGTGGTACATTATGGATTGCTTGGTTCTACCTCAATTTTACCCCTTCCCATTCATCATTATTTTTGTCAGTCATTCCTTGTTAGATTTAGGATTGTTCCACCAATTTATTTACTTATCATTCCTTGTCTTCCCATTTCCTACTTTTATCATTGGTTTTCTCTGAGTGATAAACTTTGTCAATCTGAAAGTGCCTTAATTTCATTCTTACTTTTCATTGACTTTAGAACCTTGATTGTCAGTTATTTTTCTTTGATACTTTGTACATATTATTTCACTGTCCTCTGGCAGCTGTTACTGCTAATGAGAAAACTGCTGTCATCCAAATTGTTTCCCATTGTGAGCTATCCATTGATCCTCTCTGGTTGCTTTAAGATTTTCACTTTGTCTTTGATGATCTCACATTTCACTATAAGGCATTTGGTGAATTTATCCAATTCTGGACATAATATGGTATTTCAATTTTTCTTCAATTCCAGAAAATTATTATCCAGTATCTCTTGAGATATTGCTACAAATCAATTTTCTTTGGTTTCTTTTTTTAAAATTCTTATTCTGAGTTTTGCTCACACTGTCTGTCGTGTTTCTTCACCAGACCTTTATATTTTTTATCTGTTCTGCATTCTGTGTTATTTGCGAACTTTATCTTCTGGTTCACCAGCTGGATTTAATATGACAGTTATCACATCTAACTGTGATACTGACATTGGTTTTTAATGTCAGGATCTACACTTTGATTTTGAAATATTCTTTTGTTTTCTATTTTGTTAATTTTTTAAAACCTGGCTCTTCCATTTATCCCTTCAGTCATTTTTAATATGCCCATTTTATAATTGATCTCAAATTTTTATCTTTTTCTTTTTAGTGTTTTAGGGTGCTTGTTCCTCGGATTTAATTTTTTGTTTATCTCTTGGCTTTTCTTCATAGTTATTTCCTTTTGTGGCCTGTAAATTTTTATTGTGAACTCATTTTCAGGAAGGGTTGTTTTTTTCTGTGGAATTTCCATGTGCCTGAGTTACAAAGGGTCACTTCAAAGCCCTAAGGCATATTTGAAAATAAAGAAAGGGAAATGAGGCTGAGACACATGTTTTAACAGTCCTTAAAACTTTCTGCCTTCATTTACTTGCTCATATTTTCTATATCGCAACTGTTCAGGGCAGGTGTTTTGATTCGAATTACAAATCATGGCAGGTTTTCTCACTATTAATTACATAAGGAGGATGGACAGAGTCTGTGTGACTGAGGGGGCACCTGGAGAGTCCCAGCTTTATCCAAAGAGCTTTGCTCCAGTTACAGTGCCACATGTGAGCCCACAGACAGGGCTCTGATTTCCACCTGGAAATTGACTCCAGCTTCTAAACCTCTGGGTCCACGCCCTGCCCCGAATCACGTAGCCCCTGACGGGTAGCTTTCTACTCTTGCCGTGACTTCTCTCACTCATTACACCCAGGGAAATTTCTTTTCTCTTCTTCAGAATTATTACTACATGCAGAAAAGACTTCTAGCCTTTTAAAATAAAGCATCCCTTTCAGTTTGTAATGGCACAGAGCCTAACTGGTGCATTTCAACCCACCATGCTCTGAATATTCTATTATTGTGAAATGTGGCAGCTTTTGTTCTGGGATGTCCATTATACTTGTCCTCCAATCACTTTCTTTAATCCTCATCAGAGGACATGCTTATTGATTTTAGAAAGTGGGGAAAGGAGGAAGACAAAGAAGGAGAGACACATTAGTTTGAGAGAGAAATATTCACCAGTTATGTGTGCGTGCCCTTACTGGGGACTAAACCCAGGATTTGACTGGAATTGAACCCATGACCTCTTGGTTTACAGATCAACACTCCAACCGACTGAGCCACACCAGCCAGGACCAATCACTTTCTTTTACTAATAGATTCCATACTGCTGACCCCAGGGATGGGGCTATGATTCAGATCTGGCCAATCATTATGTTGAATTCCCTTAGACTTATGTCATTGGCCTAGAGGTGATTGTCTGAAACAAGCAGAGCTAATGGAAGTTTTTCTCTGTGTCTGATATGCAAATATTAAGAAAATTAATTATTATATTGAGTCAGAACAATATAAGCCTGGAGATGTCATTAGTCACCCTCTTCTGCTTTGTAGAGTAAGTCATCTATCTGTACTAGGAAAGAGTGAGGCTAGCATTCAAAAGGAATCAGGGACAAGAAAAAATAGACAATCGTATTTGAATCCCTGAGATCTGGCTGCCCAGAGTTGGCCTGACTCCTGTTAAATAGGCCAAAGAATTCCTTTGGGTTAAGCTAATTTGAATTGAGTTTCTGACTTATATCTCAATAAATGAAAGTGCAATACAATCGAGATAAAACCCCTCAACATGGGTTTATTTTATTTATTTACTTTTGGTACGTCAGTGTTTTATGCATGGTTTTACGTGAAGCAAAGGAAGTCATGAGAAACAGTGAGTGAATGTCAGAGCTAATCTGGGTGACAGGGACAGTCACAGGATAAAGCCAAGGTCAATTCCCAGAAATCTGCACAGTGCCATTAAGAACTAAGGTAGGGGGGACAGTGGAGTCATAGGCAGGAAACAGGAACCAGATATCAGGAATGAGAAAACAGCAAGCTGCACTGCAGCAGCAGGCAGGGTGTGGGCAAAAAACACGGGGTGTCCTGACTTCCATGCAGGCAGAGGGCAGCTGAGCCCTGCCTCCCTGCTGCTCCTTAAGGAGGCCAGGAAGCCTCCCACTCCTGCCAGGTGATGCCACCTGGTGTCCAAAAAATGAATCAGTGTAGAATTGACTGGCTGGGGAAGGGGCCCCTTAGACAAAAGGGCCATAACTTTTTTAAAAATTACTTTTTAATCACTGCAATATCTCAACAGACATCAAAACAAATGTGTTTCATGTTGATTATCAGTTTCCAAGGTAGATATAAAAGTAAATTACCTTCAGAAAGATGTTATACTTCTCAGTTGGTTGCAACAACAATTTCCATTTATTCTCATCAAAAGAAGACACCTTCATATCACTTTGATGTTTACAACTATGGGTCAGATGGGAGAACCAGGGCTAATGAGGATAACTAATAAGGCTGTGCAAGTATTTGAAGGAAGCAATATAAAAATCTTCTAAAATACATTTTAACAAGAGGATCAATATTTGAAAGGGTAAATTACTGGTAACTCATATGCAGCAATTATTTGGGAGCCTTCTAAATAGTTGTTACATGTTGTGGGGAAGAAGAAAAGTATAACTTGTCTCAAGGAGCTTGCAGTCTACTTAGAAATGCTGTATCAAGAGGAAGAATGGAATTTCTTTAATGACATGTGTTAATAACCAAACCCTATTCAGATATTTTCTGGGATGGTTTTTAGAGCAAGGTTTTGCTGCACATACGTATTAAATTATGTTATAGCTATTGCCTGCCTGTTTCAGTGTGGAGTAGCTCAGGGCCGGCCACGATGGGCGACTGTACCCATTCATCTCATCACCGGTGCTCAGCATAATGTCTGCCTCATATGGCTGCTCAGTAAATTTCCTTTGAATGCCTGGATAATATCTCAAGGTTCCTCTTAGTGGCATGGCTCTTTGACTCTCATAGTCATCTCATTAACTTCTATGTTAAATTCCTCTTAGGATGTATGGATTATAAAAAAAATGTGGTCTTTCAAAATGTCACTCACTCTAAGTGCAAAGCATTCATCAGTATGACACTTTAAATGACATTTTCTAGTAAGGACCTCTAAGCAGCATACAACACTCTCATTAGAAAAGAAAACTAATGCTCCATTTCTCTCTCTCTTTTGATGATCAACATTGAATTTCCTTATAAGAATTTGTTTAATGTGGAATAAAGACACTTCCTGTGTATTTATTGTCATCCAAGAGCCAGCTGTTTAATGAGGACCTTATTTTAGCTCTGAGAAAATCTGGAGGTATTTGCACATGTGGAGTTAGTTCACAAGTGGAAGTTCCAGTACTATATGGGCAATATTTCTTTTTTGAAGATAAATAGCTAAAAATACCCTCTTTCTGTTCTTTCATGGATAAAAACAATTTCAGACTTAAACCTATGTAGACTGTGTGTGAAATGAAGATTGTCAATTATCAAGTATGTTAATAGGGAGTTCTTTGGACCAGAGTTGATCATATGTACTTCAGTCTATTTCCAATAAACATATGTAAGCTGACAGAAGAAAACAAAAGTTATCTGTGCTCCCAACTAACACTTGATTACATATATAACATATTTATAATTTGATAGAACTACACACATATGAATTTGGCTGTGATCCTACCAAAATAGACCTAACTGCATATGCCATTTTTAAGTTTTCTTATCTTCTTTAGAAATATATTGTAAATAACTTTTCACATCAATACATGCTTTTTCTATATTTTCAAATGACTACATAGAATTACGTGATATTAATATGTTATAATTTATCATATTTTTCAGACTATAAGACTCACCTTTCCCAAATTTGGGAGGAATAATGGTTGTTAATGCTGCTGTTGAGTTCTGTGTACATTTACATTGGTAAAATATTATGTTATTTATGTTATTAAATATTTTACCACATTTTTGGCTTCAAAAGTTTTTTTCCTATTTTCCTCGTCTAAAACCTAGGTGTATCTTATGGTCCAAAAAATATGGTACTCAACCAACTAGTACCTTATGTACAACTTTTCACTCTAGTTAGTTCACTCATCTCCATGGACAGACTCACATACGACCTGAATTACTTCTTTGTCCAAAGTTCTAAAAATGAAATAGGTGGATCGATAGATTCGTAAATTCTAATGACTCAATCAATATTGCTGAATTGCCTTTGTAAAAGTTTTATCACTTTTCTCTTTCACTAAGAATATAGAAGTCCTTTCCAGAAACCCTGACTTATGGCAAATATGACATTTCTCTCTTGAGTTCTGAAAATTTGAAGATTCGCTAAGCAAAAACTGATATCCACCGTTGGTTTACTTTATTTATTTTCTTATTGCTGTTCAAGTACATTTGTCTCCATTTTCACCCCACTACACGCCCCTGCTCCACCCATCCCTGCCTCCCACCCTCGAAACCATGCCCTTTGTCTCTGTCCGTGTGTTTTATTTCATTATTATTGAAGCTGATCCTATTTAATAGGATTAAGGACCACTTATATTTCTTTCCTTATTTGTTATCTACTGATAGCCTTTGACCTTTTTTTTTCTATTTTTCTTACTTGTTCTTTATTGGTCTTTAACAAGAGTAACTTTGGCAGCTCATACCTAACATTTATTGATGTTATTAATGTTACAAGTCAGGCCCTGTTTTAGGTGCACTATGTTTAATTCCAGCCAATAAGGTCATTGTTCTTTCCCATCCTCATTTTATAATGAGGCATGTGAAGAAGACAGATTAAGTACCTTACCTAAGGTAACATAGCCGGTACATTTAGTGTAGTAAGATTAACAGTTCATCTTGTATCTTATAAGCACAATAAACCTATCAAAATGTGTGTCAAAATTGCTGTCGTTGTTTTATCCTTTGTCAGTTAGTTTCATTTGCAGTGGTTTTAGCCTGTTGAGACTATTTGATTCTAATGCTATAAATAAATTGGCTTTTATAGTTTCTGCTTTTGATATCTTGATCAGCTAAAAATTATTTTAAATAAATATTATCCAAACATATATAAACATTCAGACAGGAAAGAAGGATATAAACCAAAAAGTTGTTATATGTTTTCCCTTTTCATAAGCCATGGTCTTACATAGAAAAGTATCTTATTTTCACTATTTATGTTTTTATTTCTTTTGATGGTGGCCCTCTGACTCTGAATAATATGGGTATGTCTCCATTTCTTGATTTACCAACTCTATACAGTAGGTACTGACTTATTGTTATGAAAGATGTGGTATTTTCATTAATTTATCCCTTCCTTTCCTTCTACCTTCCTCCACCTAATTTTTTATAAGAAATATTAATTTTTGTTGTGAGTTCCTGTATAACTTTAATATACTTCAACTTCTATTTCTTGATTTATCAACTTCCAATGGTATGCTTTAAATAAGTGTTTCATTCATAACAGGGGAAATCATACGTAAAAATGGTTATTCTCTATATTCCTTGGATCATAAAATGTCATATTTATGAAGGAATGTTTCACTAGAAGCAGGTCTATCTTTACTCATTTTAATGGAACCAGAAGATCTGTGTGAGTAGAATAAAAGATATTAATATAAAAGATTAGATGAATTATTCTAAGTATATATTTATTTGTATAGCAAAGAGTATATAAATTATGGAGGTAACTAGATTGCTCTTTTTATTGCTATGAATAATTTTGTGATGTATGTAGAACTTTACATATAGAATGTAACTTATACTTTCCTTGTACAGATAAGAAAACAAGCACAGAGAGTTCATGGCTAAGTGTAGTCACTGCAGAGGCCTTGCAGGTTTTGTTTGATTTTGTTTCTACCCAGCATCTACTCACTTTTCCTTTTTGTAGCATTATCACCCTAAGCAATAATCCCACTGTTCCCCCGACTTAGTTTGTGTGCTTCCAAATGAAACTGATTTCACCTTTGAACTCATGAAGCATGTGTCTCAGACCTGAGCAGTACCTTTCCCTGGCTGCAGTGACTAGTTCCACGTGGATCTGGAGTGGCATAGAAATCTATGAGCTATACTGAGATTTGGGCTGGAAATTGGGAGACAGAGAATTTTCCTCTGTTCTTAAAGAATGACACAGCTCTTGGAAGTGAGGGCCACCCTGTGACCACATACGGGAGCTAAATCTGAAGAAGCTGAGTGAGAATAGAAGGAGTCCTGTTCATGCCCCCGGGCCCTCTCCTGAGCCATTTCTATTCCTGCCGTCTAGATGCATCAGCCAACACTGATTCCCCTTTTGTTTACCTGCTTTGGGTTGGTTTCCTGTCAACTGCGATAACTGCACAAGTAATTCCTGGCAATCCTGACACCTGCTCTGTCAACTTAAACCCAGGGTTCCTTCTCCTCAACCAGGCTGCCTCAGAGAGTAATGTCTTGGTTAAGAATCAAAACCACACATCCTTCCTTAGACCTCTTCAGTTTATCTTATGCTTTTTCCCACAACCTACTCAACAATCTTTAGAGATGCAAATCCATTATGTGGAGTTCGCTCCTGCATGAACTAGTATACACATGTGTTTGGGCATGACATTCTCTATACACCTCAAATAGCAGTGTGGTGCAGTGTGGTTAATTTCAAAACTATTACATTAAATAAAGTTACTTTCATTTTAAGATGAACAATTCTGGATCATTTAACCCATACGGATACCACTCACCACGTGCTGCTGTATACAAGACGGTGATTATTAAGTTCAATTATAAATAGTGTCTGAAAATTGGAGTACACTAACATGTAAAATTTTAAAACTATGCAAAGTTCAGAGGATGATTTTGAAGCAAGGAGGTCTGCTGGTGGAAGATGAGACGGTGAACGGAAACGCGCGCCATTCCAAAGGGTCTCTGGAGGCACCACCAAGGGCCACCATGACTAAATCATACTTGATTTCACACCAAAAATGTGTAATTTTTCTTTTTCATGGTACAGAAGAGTTCTATCACTATTTCTAAACTTAAAAAAACCCCACAAACATGGAACTAAAAAAGATAAAACACAGAAGAGGTTTTCATCCATTCTTATGCATTTCGAGTTCATAGACAGTGTTGAAAAGGTTACTACCTAAACAACAAATACACATGTAAAGCCATGGTTGCTACGCTGCACTGGAAGGGGACTGATGGAGGCCAGGGTGTGGGGAGGGGTGGACCAGTGGGCCCTGAAGGAAGAGATGGTGTAAGAAGTAAAAGACTTGATGAGGCAGAAACAGAGGCTGGGAGAAACGATGCTGTGGTGCAAGGACTTGAAGGTACCTGCCACGCATGGTTTAGCGTGCAGAGAGAGAAGGGTAGAGAGACAGATGTTCCAACTAGTAGTCTGAAAGTCACAGAAAACTTTAATAATTTTTAAATAGGGTTTTTTTCTAAGGGAACTAGAAAGAGTGAAAGTAGGTGAAAGAGAGTGTAGGGCTGGGGCATTGAAAAGAGGGTGCATGTGTTAAGTAGATATACAAAAAGAATATCCCGTGCTGTACACTAACTTTAAGAAGCAGGTGAGAAAGAATGGTCAAGAGTACAAAACATGGGTAACTGGGTTAGGTGGAGGCACTGGTGGGCAGACAGCCCATGCCCAGGGCGGTGAGATCTGTCCACTCAGGGGAGGTCAGGGGAGGCTCTGGTGGACTCCAAGGCCCCAGGCAGAAGAAAGCCTGCAGATTCAACATGTGGATATTATTGTGTGTGTCAGGTATTCCTAATGTAAGATCACCTTTACTTTAAAGATGGAATTCTTTAGAGTCACTCTGCTCAATACCTGGATTGCCAAAGCTGGGGGGCACAAGGTTTTGGCTAATGTGGCAAGCCTCTCCTGCCGTGAAGGCGGAGATCTTGATGGCCAGGGAGGGGAGTAGGAAAGGCACTTCCACTAATAGCTGATGTGGACCTGAGGTGACACTAAACAGACTGTTTAAAGCACCCCCCAACTTGTGCTTAATCAGCAGCATCAACGGTTGTCCCCAGAGTCTGCATTTTTAATGCAACTGCTGCAAATGGAAGTGCTGCCCTGGAAAGGCCAGCACTCCCTCTGCTGTGGCGAAGTTGTTCTTCCCTGGCTCATTCGTGCGTCCATGGTTTGGATCTTTGCTCGGCTCTTTATAACTTGGCAGCTCAAACAGTGAAAATAGGAGACTTGGCAGATTTTTTAAAAATTTGAAAAGTGTGTCTTTGATAGTATTTGTATTTCTTGGACAGGGATTCCTGATGTCCTAATTAATTTTCTTGGTGTTTCTTTAAAAGCTTACTTCAGCATTTGTGAATCTGCCGTGGCTTTTGCTCTTAAATTACTCCCATATTTTCCCTGAATGCAAGAAGGGCACTTTTTGGTGGCCGGGTGAAACACGTTTACTTGGAGACTCTTACTTGCGAGTTGCTGAGCTGAGGGGCAGTTCTGGGCAGCATCCTTTCAAAATGTCAGCCGGCAGGAAACAGGAACTGAGCTGCTTCGCTGGGTCCTCCCTCTCGGGACCTGACTTCTAAGAGTCCTTTCTTATTTCATAACACACTTTCAAACATATCTGAAGTAGTTAACATCTTGGATTGAATCCTGTGGTCGCATATAATTGGTGGATAGTTACTTTCCTGTGGTTATTTGACAGTTGCCCAAAATGGTGGTCTTAAATATAAAACCAAGAAGAGACCTCTGACACAGGGAAAGCCACTGAAGTGGCATTTATTGAATATAAATGGTGTCCACTGAGGAGATGAGGAAAGAGCATTCGTTCTCACCTCGAAAAGAAAATTCTTTCAGGATGAAGGAAGAATTATGTGAGCTCTTAGTGAAGCTCTGTCGGCTTCACTTGTCATGTGATAATTTCAAGTTGCTTGTGTTCCTGTCACACGTCATAATTGCATCGAGAAGTGAAAAGAGGATTCTGACTCTCAAGTTCTATTTCCAATTGTTTGCTAAGATTATTATAAACATAATGGTTTCTATTAGTCTATTAACTGGAAAATGACTCGTATAAGGGACATAATTAAATCATATTGATTTGAAATTAAGAAAGCTCACTATGTGCATTTTAGGAACCCTAATTGAATCAGCTAAATATGTACATTGAGAAGAAAATAAATGTTACCTTCTCCATAGTATGCTATAACAGGCTGAAATCATGAAACCTATTAACAGAGTTAGACATTAGGTGCCTAATGAATTATACTCAATACTGGAGATTTTCTTTTGTAACAATTCTTTGAAAGCTAAGCTAGAATTTGTCTGTATCTCTATGACATAATACAAAATATGCTATTAAAAGCAGTAGGAATTATCACCAAGTGGAAGCCTATTTCACATCACCAAAGAAACATTGGCCGAATTCTGGTACTTACTATGTTAGCACTATGGCCACTGCATCATTCAGCACACTCTCCCCAAATAAGAGTGTGTACAGGTCGGGGTCAACATGCAGTTCGTGGAAGATGGCCAGCACTGTCACTAGGAAAAAACACACACAAACATGCAGAGTCAGCTGGGACACAGCCATGGACCTGTACTTGGCTGTGGTCACTCAGGAAAGCATTCACTCAACGCTTATCTCAAATCTGTCCTCTATACCCACAGGGGACCTTTATTCAAAAACTCATCTGATAGGCCACTCCTCTTGCTTAGAGACTTCTCTGGGCTCCCACTGCTTATAGAGAAAATCTGAGCTTCTTGCCCACATTTTCTGTAACCTGCACCCTGTTTACCCCCCAGGATGTCCCTCTGCACCCCTGCCTGCCTCTCCTTTGATGCCTCTCTCAAATCACACTGAACTTACCATAATTACCCCCCAAGAAAATGGTGAAGTTTTTTTAACTACCTTTGCATTTGGGTTCCCTTTACCAGGACAGCAACTTCTTTCCCATCCATGTGCTACCATCCCCCCATTTCTTAAATACATAAACACACGCACATTTGCATGCACACACACACATTCTTGCTATAAAAAACTCAATTTAATCTTTTAAAGCCTCTCAAGTGTTTCCCTGACCACTGAGACCTGTCTCACTCCTTTTTTGATCCCAGCATTTGCATTAAATCACAGAACTTATCACAGAAGAGACTGTGAGCTCCCAAGGGTTAGGACCAATCTTTGCAACACAGGGTACTTGGCAAATGCTCAGTGAGTATTTGATGCGCGAATGACCAAGTGAATGAATGAATAAATGAATGTTTTGTAGTGATCTACTCCAGTGAAGGAACAGGTACACGGCACCTGGCTCTTGTTCTCTCCTGAGGTCAATCTCATCTGCAAAGAGGGACTCATTATTCCTAAGAGCAAGACCTAAGGATGTGTTTCTGGTGGGCTGCCACGAACTCGAACGAAGCACCTGTGAGTACATCAGGACAGGAAATAATCGCATGCTGATTATCTGTGCTCATCAAAACTGTGTAGTGTCTTGTCATTTGAAACAGTTATGCAAAGTGTGAACAGCCATCATTAGGAAAGTGATTCATTGAGTTGATTGCCAAAGGGGAAAAAAGGGTGATTGAAAATAATACTGATGGTAAATTTTTAAGGCAGAGTGGGCATTTTAATTTCTGTTCTTTCCTTTCCTATTTTATGGGCTGTGAAGTTAATAACTATGTTGTATAAAAAGTGCTATGGGAGGGGGAAGCTGAGTTTGAAGGTTTTATACATAGGGTCAAGAAGTTTGGTACTTGTCCTGTGTGAAGTGGAGCCAGGAAAGGGTTTAGTCTTTAGGGTAGCACTATCTAGTTCAAACTTTAGAGATGAACTCAGGCAGCAGGGCAGTGAACACAAGAGATGTGTAGCTAGAAGGTTTCCCAAATTTCCCTGCAAGAGAGAAGTTTAACCAAAACAGGAAGAGTCCTTGATTCAGGCTCCTAAACTCCTGTTCATCCACCAGCCTGACTCTTCATAGGTCAGTGACCACGGTGCTTGGTACTTTCCTCATTCATTGGTTCTCACCTTCTCTAGCACAGTGATAGAATATAGTAAGTCTTTAATGAGTGAATGAATAAAAAGAAATATCAGGCAGGGTAAAGCCCAGGAAACAAAGCCCCCATAGTATTTACGATGGAGAACTGGTGGATCTTGGTGCTAGAGACAGCAGAGAGTGACTCTGGTGTTCAATCCTGGGCAATTGGGAGATGGTGCAGCATAAGAGAAATTAGTGTGTGGAACAGGGGATCCAGTAAGTTTGGTTTCAGACATACTGATTCAAATAGCCAGGTGGAATTTCAAGTGGAAATTTAAATAAGAAAGATGGAAATAAAAAAAACTGAAATAAAGGACATAAGAAAGAATTTGGAGGCTATAAGCATATAGATGAAACATAAGGCCACAGAGTGGGAGTGATTGCCAGAGTAAGGTATACAGAAAGAGAAGAGAGTTCATGTGAGATCTTAGAGGGACATTTATAGATAACAGGTGATAGGGAAAAAGAAGCATGAATACGTGTGGCATACTTGCTAGTCATGATCCTAAGCATGAACAAATCAGCTGGAAACCTTACCTAGCACAAATTTCTGTAAACATATTTTTACTTACTAAAAATTTATCCCAGAAGAAGGAGTATTAAACTCAACAACGAGATTTGGGATAGCAAAGGCAACAGAAATAAAACATCAGGAACTGGCATGACAGTTAGTGAGATCCCATTTTACCATAGAATCAATTTTATGATTGTAGCTAAATAGGTCCTTCATCGTGATAGGCAAAGTTGCAGGTGGTGGTGGGAGAGGCAGAAATGACCTCTGTTAAGCAATCTCTCTCTGTGTGGGACAGAGTCAGGACCCTACATCAAATCAAAACAAAGATGCTTCAGCTGGGGAGGGGAGCACTAATTAATAGCATTTTTCTTTTGCTAGCATCTTGTGGAATAAGAGTAAAGTTCTTCTTAAATTAGAAAATTCTACCACGTCAGGTGTACTGTTGACTGTAGTTTCTGCAGTTCCTTCTTTGTATTTGCAAACTCTGAAAATACTATGACTTTTCATTCCTCCACAAGGATGGAGATAAGGCCCTTGGCAGCTTCCCCACGTCCCTGACTGTAGAGGCCGCCCTGTGCTGGGACGGGCCCCGCTTCTTTCCAGTCAGAACTTGGGGTCTTTGGAGGGAAGGCTTTTAATTACATGTCCAGTTTTGTTCAAAATGGTTCTAACATTCCCACAATTCCTTTGGCACAAAGAACTGAACTCCCATTCATAAACGTGATCCCACACAGAAGAGAAAGCTATTACTTTTCCCATTCCCATCTACCCTGCAGAGAAACAAAATAGTTCAAACTGAAGCCAGGCAGTGTGTCCTACAAGAGGGAGTATGTGCTGGGACCACAAATGAGTTGAATAGGTGAGTGAGGAAATGAGCCACCCACTCTTGCTGCTGAGCTTAGGGCTTTTAAAAGGCCATTTAATTAGTTTGCTGGCAGGGCTAAGGCTTATACACGACGGTCCCAGAGTCTCTGTGGCGCCTTCCCAGGAGAGAACCTTTTGGAGCAGCTGTGGACATGCTCACACCAGCTCTGCCCACACCCTGATTGGCAAGGACAGTATGTGCCTGAGACTGGGCTCAAACTCAATGCTTATTTAGACGATGCTTCTCCTGACAGCATGAGAAGAACACTCCAGACACTGCATGGATAGCAAGGGGAGAAGACAATCTGAATATAACAGGGTAGCTGGTCTTTTTTTTACCTCTGTCACACTTTAGTTCTACACACCTCCTGGAGGCAGATTCTGATATCTCACTTGGGACTTGGGGCTCCTTCTCCACACACCCTTTTCCTACCAGACTTTTGAGCTAGAAAAAAATCCACTTTATCTCTTACATTGGTAGTAAGGGGCATACTCATATAAAACCTTATGCTCAAATACATGAGCACAGTCACAAATACACACACACACTACACACACGAGCACCTCTAGGTAAGAATGGGATCTCCAGAGATATCTGAGAAACCATTTCAACAAACAGCAAGGGCTGTGGGGAGTGAATGAGGAGGCTGTGGTGTAGACTGAACTTCTGAGAAGCGGGTGATAAGGAATGGGTCAGAAAAAAGAACAGCCTGCAGGGTAGAAAGCCCACATGTAACGATCCTACCTGGAGATAAAAAGTACAGATGGCCTGACCCTACCAGCACCTCAGTGTATGGACTCTTAAAGAATATTTTGCAATTTTTTAAATAGCTGGCTTTTTACCTACCCGCTTTCTTGATCTTCTTTCAGTCACTTCTAAGTCTTCAGGGTGATTTAGTGATGGTCCCTTCCCTAGAACCTCCAAGAGCAAGCTCTCCCTCCCATATTTTCCTGGTGTTTTACAAGGAATTTAAATTTGAAATGATATTTAACACAGCAACTCTCGACAACCTGGCACAAGACCTGCCTGGGTCTGTGGACAGCACCACATGGCGGTCCCTACCCCTGTGGCTTCCGGCCTCATCTCCCTGGAGAGCACTATCTGGGCGGTTCTGTCAACATCAGTATGACACTTCTCTCCGACACATGTAGAATCAAAAATGTCTCAGGCTCGAGCAGCCGAATCATGTCAGGCTTAACAGGTGGAAAACACAGGTATTCTCATAAACGAGGTAGCATTTTTCCATTTCCAAAAGTAATGATTGTGAAATGTGTTTCCTTTTTCTCAGAGGGAGAATGGAAGAGGAAATTGTTCTGTAACTTTCTTCACTTTTCTCCTAGTGAGATTTTCAAAAGAGGCTTCCAAAAAACTTGAGGCTGGAATACTGAAATTATTTTCAGCCTAAACTTTTTCAGTGAAGACTTGGCAACAGAATTGGTGCATGCATGGACTGATTTCGTAAGTCTGCCAATTATATCCTAGAAACACAACTGGAAATCCTAAGTCTTCTGAAATAGGTCAGAGAAGCAATGCCAAACCCAGAGAGCTAATCACTAGATGTTACTTGGTTGAGGTCATTCTAAATCAGAAGTTACATAAAACATCACGAATGATTTAACTCGAGCAGGGGTGTCCAACCCATGGTCTCAGGGCTGCACGCAGCCCAGGAAGGCTGTGAATGTGGCCCAACACAAAATCATAAAGTTACTTAAAATCTTTTTTTGGCTCATCAGTTTTTGTTAGTGTTTATGCAATTTAATGTGTGGTCCAAGACAACTTCTCCTCTTCCAGCATGGCCCAGAGATGCCAAAAGGCTGGACACCCCTGCAAGCATTGCAATTTTATTTTGGCCATTATTATGATGTATCATTATGGCACAGACCAAGCAGTAGAGAAAATACTATATGCAAGCCCACTATTGCAGCCCTCCTCATCAGGGGTCCTTGGGAGAAAGAAGCTCTAGTGGTTTCCAAGTATGGCCCAGGGACCCCTGAGGTTCCTGAGACCTCTCTTGGAAGATCCCCACGGTCAAAAACATTTTCAGAATTATATAAGAATGTTACTTGCATTTTTTCATACTTATTTCTTTATCTGTGCACAGTGGAATTTTTCAGAGGCTATAGGATGTGTGGTAATGCAATTGATTACAGAAGCAGATGTGAGAATCCAGCTGTCTTCTATTTCACCAAACATCAAAGAGATTTCCAAAAATGTAAAACAATGTCACTCTTCTTGGTAAATGCTTTGTTTTGGAAATAAATTTCTCTTTCATACAGATATGTTATTTAACATGTAAATGATTTGTGATTATTTTAAATAAATCAATAAAATGCTTACTTTCTTTGAAATTCTACTATGGTAGGCATTGCTAGTACAATACACATAAACAAAAACTCCTTGTGGGGAGCTGTTCCTAATCTGGAAGATCTGTAAAGGGTTGTGACACCAGAAAGCTTCAGGACCATGGTCTTAAGGCATTAGCTCTATGTAATGGGTTAACTTTATGCATTAATAATAATACTAGCTAAGCATCATTTTTTTAAATTTTTTTAATTTTTAATTTAATTATTTTTCAAGTACAGTTTTCTATTTCTCCCATCCCAGCCCCACCCCGCCCCATGCTCCCCACCTCCCTCCCATTTCCACCCCCCTTAGTTCTTGTCTCTGTGTCTTTTATACTTGTTCCTCTAAATCCCTCCCCTTTCTCCCCTTAAATTCCCTCCCCTCTCCCCTCTGGTAGCTGTCCCTGTTTTCTAGCTAAGCATCATTTTTGAAAGAGGTGACAAGAATAGCCCCTCCAGTTATTTTCTGTTGAGCTTAATTGTCTTGTTGGATTCCTGTTTTGAGAGACTCCCTACATCTAAGTATATTAGCATATTTGGCCACACAACAAACAGTTAATTGTTTTGGCACGATGTAGATGACTTCTACTAACTCTTCAATGAGGAAATTATTCTTTTCATAGTAAGTCCAGTAGTGCATTTCTGGAATCACATTTCAGTCACTAGTATTTGTATCTGTGCATGTCCTCTTAGGGGAGGTATGTGTTTGCAGAGAGAGATTCTTTCTTCAATACCTGGCTGCACACTAAAAATGCCGCATTCATAGGCCCTTCCCTTGATGTCAAACCCGGTTTTCCAAAACAATCTACTTCCTCTTTTGCTTAAAAACCAAAGTGGAGTCTTTAGCAGTCACTGAGAGTATAAAAAGGTATTCAGAAGATCATGATGCTTGACATTATAGAAAAATAAGTAACATATATAAAGAATAGAAAGCAAGAAACCTGAGAATAAAGTGAGCGGGGGGATGTTTTTTTCCGGATACCGTACTTGGGAACTTATGAGGTGAAACCTGCTGGCACATTTGCTAGTGCTTTACAAATTTCCTCTAATGTATCACCAACAGAAATATTCTAAATTTTTGTACAGAAGACAAACATTGGACAAACACCCAGTCTTCCCCGCAGTGGGGTGTCAGGAGCCACGGCGCAGTTTGGTGGGGAGCCTGCAGTATGCCCAGTACCTGAGTGAACACGACTCGCCCTGTTGCACAAGCATTCTCTGGTCCAGACCGTTTATGGCTGAAGCCCCTGCCATTTTACAAAATAAACATGGTAGGCAATGGTTTCCTTGCAAATCATGAAGCAGATTCAGAGAAAAGCTCAGTGAAGTCATGAAGCCGCCGAAGTTTGGATGGGTCATTAGGAAATCAAAGTTTAGAAATGAAAATATGACTGCGACCCATTTAGTGTAGTAACTATGGAAAGAGACTATTGTGTTAGTCATGATCATGGTGCCCATCAAATAAGCAGACTTCACAGATGAATTTTTCTGCTGCTGCAACATGATGAAACAAGCTGCGGATCCAGACCCGATGGACATCACAGGCAGTTCTAAAGTGGAGGGTGACTACTCCTGATTTCTAAGCAGATTAGCAAAGCTGCTAAGGGTAAATGAGAGGAATGTTGAGAAGAATGGATATTGGATCTGTGTGAGAGGGAGGAGGAAAATACAGGGAGAAAGGACTCGTGTGATTCCACTCCTTCCTGCCATCACTCTGGGTCATCGACCAAAAAACAGCCCACCCCTGCAAGGAAGTCCATGCCCTGTGCCTGGGAGCCGTTTCTGTGTTATCTTACACACGAGAGGGACGGTGCAGGTATAATTAAGTCTATCTTAAAACAGGCAGATTGTATGTGTCTATTTGGGTGACTCCAACTCATCACATGAGTCCTTAAAAGCTGATAGAATTCTTTGCTTGGAGTCAGGGAGATACAGCAGAAGAGAGACTGAAAGAAAAAAAAAAAAAGAAGTCAGGAAGGCTCCAGGTATGAGAAGGATTTCACACACCATTGTGTGAAAGAGATGTAGGGACTCACTTGTGAGGACCAAAAAAAGGCCTTTGGGAACCAAGGTGTCCCCCAGCTTTCAGCCAGCAAGGAAACAGCACCCCAGTTCTACACTGCAAGGAACTGGATTCTGCCAACAATCTGAGCGAATGTGGAAGTGAGCAGATTCTTCCTCGGGCTTCTTCATGAAAGCCCAGTCAGTCGGCACCTTGATTTTGGCCTTGCGAGACCCACAGTGGAGAAGCCAGTGGAGTCAATTTGGACTGCCGACCTACAGTGAGATAATAATTTATGTTGTCTTACACGCAATGTCTGTGGTCATTGGTTACAGCACCCCGACCAAGGAGTCCGATCTGCTCCCCTCTCACAGAGTGGCTACAGAGAGGTGGGAGGTGAGGCCCCTGTAGTGAGTGCTCAATACCTGAGTTACTGAATAGGGATGTGGCTGGAATGATCCCTTATAAATACAGTCCTCCTCGCCCTTACACCACCACTGGCAAAAAAGAAGCTGCTTAGAGAAATCCATGTTTTAGATCATGATTAGCGAGGAAAGACCTGGACTAATGAGAAGGCTGTGTGTTTGTGGATATGTGTGCCAGCAGGGCCTTCTGGGCTGACTAATTATCCCTGTGTGTCGCCCTCGGTGTGCCAACATCATCACACCCAACACATCACTCATTCATTCAGAATGTATCCTCTTATAGCTTATCAGATCACTTTGCTTTCCAGAGTTTATGCTCTCTGTGCTACACTGTTGAGCTGAGGAGAGAATGACGAGGCCCAAGCCAGGATGCCAGGTCAGCACAACCGGGCAGGCCAAGTCTGAGGACGGCCACAGCGCGGCTCTGAGAGAAAAGCAAGAAGTAGCCATGTTTGTGTTTTTATTTGTACTTTTTGTGTGTTTTATAAAAGTTCTACAATAAGCATGCATTATGTTTAGAATCAGAAAGGACAAAATACCATTTTAAAATTGGCAAAACTTGCCCTGGCTGGCATAGCTCAGTCGATTGAGCATGGACTGCAAACCGAAGGGTTGCAGGTTTGATTCCCAGTCAGGGCACATGCCTGGGTTGCGGGCCAGGTTTCCAGTGGGGGCCATGTAAGAGGTAACCTCACACTGATGTTTCTTCTCTCTCTCTCTCTCTCTCTTTCTTCCTCCCTTCCCCTCTCTAAAAAATAAATAAGTCTTTTAAAAAATTGGCAAAACTTAATGAGGAGACAAATTGTAGAACTTTGAGTCCATTTTCATGGCCCGAGATGCACTGGGGCAGACCCTCCCCTTTACAGCCTGCTCAGGGCTTCCTCCCGGGCTTCCAGACTGCTGGGTCCTCTGTGTGACATGGCACTTCCGGTGGAAACGTCTTGTCTCTCTAAGTGTTTTCTCTTCCTTTCCGTGGGAAACTGGTTTCTCCTGCTTTCCCTGCAACACCTCTAGCCTCTCTTTTTCTCTCCTTTGTAAACCTGTCCTTTTAATATAGAGACTGCCCAGGAATACCTTGTCAGGCCCCCTTGCATTCTATAGACTCTCCCTGGGAAATCTCATCCACACTCAATAACCTCAATTTCCAGCCCATCCTTTCTTGTCCATCAGGTACAGACTCCCATATTCAGCCACTTCCAAGACAACTCCACTTGGTGCCCTTCTGAAACAAATACTTATTAAGCACCAACTGTGTGGCTAGCACTGGGTTAGGATGGTCCACAGATCCTTTGCCCTTTAACCAGCCTCAGTTAGCCTGCTACCCTTGCTCTTGAATTACCTGTCTCAATGAATGGCGTCATCACCAACCCAGAAGCTTTTTGTTTGTGTTTAAAAAAAATGTTGTGGTTTATCTTGTTTGCAATGGAAACAATCTCTGGCTTTAGAGGATATAATATTAAGAGGCAAGCTCCACTTTGCAGTTCAGTAGTTTCAAGGTCAGTCAAGGAAAGAAAAAGAAACCAGTTCTAGAGGTGCTATATTACATCAGATCCTGCAGCATATGAACTAGCTTTGTCATATCTGAAACTTTAGCCCTCTACAGTAAGCCTTTCTGGACTAAGAAATAATGTAAGAATGCAGAAGTTCAGGAGCAAATAAATGCTGCTTTCTTACGTGAAAGCAGCACTTTAACAAACAACTGCTAAGAAACGGCCTGCAAGAATTTTAACTTTTCTTTGATCTGGTCCTCTCAGATGAAAAGCTGGTCATCACTATTATCAGTTGTTCATCTATGTGTTTGTCAATGCCTTTCACAGTTTCTGGCAAGAAGGAGGCAATTAATTCTGTCAACTGAATGAGTGAGTGAATGAATGAAACTCAAAGGTCATATACCATGTAATGAACTCCCTCTGTTTATCTTATATTCTTCCATTTTGACTGGTCACTTCTTAGCCCACTCACTGACCTGATAGTGCTAGTTATAAAATTGTCTCCATTTCAGTTCAAAATAGTAAAGTGAACAGCAGTGTTTTTTCATCTTCTGTAAAAGTCAGTCCAGGTAAAAGGCTGGTCCCTGTACTTTCCTGGCTGTGTTCTAGGAGAAGGGAAGCCACTGTTCAATGATTCCTCACCCAAGGGGCCTCAGTGAGGAAGCTGTGTACAGCAAGGGGACCTGATCCTAGTCTGGGTGACTAATGGGTGCTCTCCTTGCCCTTCAGGCATCTCACGCTTAGGGAGGCACTCCCTTTCAGGGTGGTGCAAGTACTCATTCTGACCCTGAACATGAGTACCCAATGGTGTTAATGTCAGGTAGCCAAACTGAGCTTTTCAGGGAACCAGACAGCCTCCCGTCCAAGGGAATGCTCTCTAAGAATTTCCTAATCCAACTTGCCACCATGTGCAACATCTTCTTTAACACATAAATGGAATGGATGCTCTGGAAACTGACTTTTGAAACTGTCTTGCAGGTCTTTCTTTTGGTGTTGCTGAGAATGAGCTCCTTTTATTGAAACAGAGCCATTGTGTTCCTTTAGAGCAGCGAGCGGGAGAGGTCGGTCAGCCACAGCTGTTCTCCAGCTGCCCATAGAGCTGCTGAATTGCTTCAGACTTTCAGTGTGTTCTTGAAATCCCATCCTCAGAACACCTGGAGTCTTGTTTTACCCACTTTCCATATCCTGAAGCACATACAATGGTTGGTTGTCAGCTATGATCTTCTCCTATTCTGTCCTGTGGAGCCAACTTTCCATAACTGAGCTTCCAGGTTTTTGAAGTAAGAACTTGGTCATTCACAACTCTGTCCCAACATAGAGATAATGGTGGGGAACTTGACTCTGACGTCAAGCCAACCTGTTCAGATCCCAGTTGTCATGCAAATGAACTTGGTGACCTTGAGCCAGTTATTTCACTAAGTTTTCAGTAATCTTCATCAGCAAAATGAAGACAGAGACGTTCTCATTTTTAAAGAAGGATTCAGTGGAATAATTTATGTGAAGTGCCCAGCATATTGTAGCTCAATTCATGGCAGTTACTATTACTGTTATTATTCATGTCATCAAACTATCAGAGCGTTTGTCTATTATAAAATGAATGATAGCTTCTACCTATGCATTTCCCCTTTGACACTCACAAATGACCTCCCGAAGCAAAGATAGATATTATCAAGCAGAGAAGTGGTGAAAATTCTTCTCCACCTTCCTCCTTTCTCAAAAACTACCCCTTGAAATTTTGCATTTGGAAAAAAGAACTAATTCCAATATAGTGTGCATTCATTTTATCTCTCTGAGTCTCATGGTCCCCATGTAAAAATGAGGTCAAGCAAGATTATATTTAAGGTACTCCCAAAGCTAAGTTTCTATGGTTTTGAGACCCAAAGTCCAAACTGTAGACTCTAGATGTGGAGTGTGCATATTTCCTAATTATTCTGCTTGAGCCCCAGTGCAAGACTGAGGTCAGGAGTTTCAGAGCAGCGAGTGAAAATAGTGTTGAGGACAAATGATCATGAGTCTGATTCTTCTCTGGATGAGTGAGGAGCAAGCCATCATAACAGCAAGTACATGTGCCCTTGCTTTGACCCTAATTTCCAGGATTGTCAAGCCAGGACATGTACACAGGGTGCCTGATCCCAGGCAGTCTCAGTAATGTTGAGCAGGTCATGTTGTCTATGGCCCTGGATGAGAGTGAAAAACCTACTCACAGGGCCATCTCTTATAGGAGAGCAATGTGCTTCGTAGTTCCTGAAACTACCGTATTACCTTCTTCAACCAAGGAAAATATTGGCTTGAGGCTGGGGAGCTTTTCCAGAACCCTCTTCCCACAAGGGTGGTCCAGGTGTCCATGAGTTCCTTCCTCTTTGATTACAGGACTGTCTAGACTACCTGTTTTACCTTTAAACTTACTGCCAGTTGCTGTCCTACATCCCCCTCTGGACTGGAGCTTCCTGAAGGCAGGGTTAATGTCTGCTTTATCACCCCTCCCTCTGTCCCTCCTACAGGCCTAGCACATAGCTGGTGCTGAATAAATGTTTGCTAAATGAAATCAATAACAAAATGAGAACTTGACTGTTGGGTTTCATTTTTTTCATATCACAGTTAAACAGGGTGAGGCAAAAGTAGGTTTACAGCCCTGGCTGGTGTAGCTCAGTGGATTGAGCATGGGCCTGTGAAGCAAAGGGTCATCGGTTCGATTCCCAGTCAGGGCACGTGCCTGGGTAGCAGGCCAGTTCCCAGTGGGGGACACATGAGAGGCAACCACACATTGATGTTTCTCTCCCACTCTTTCTCCTTCCCTTCTCCTCTCTCTAAAAAATAAATAAATATTTTTTAAAGTAGGTTTACAGTTGTGGGTACACAACGTACAGAGTATTATTATTTATTAATTATTGTACTATTTTCCATGCGAACATGGGAAACCTACTTTTGTCCCACTCTATCTTTTAAAGAATAGTAGTGGTACAAGACTAAGAATACTGTAAATACTTTATCTCCCACCTCTGTGACGTACGACCCTTGTAAACTGAAATAAATCACTTAAGTTTGGAGCCTCTCAGTTCCTTAGAGTGGAGATAGTTAACTGGCAGTGGGGATAATCCAATCAGATGGCATATGCGCGCCCTGTTGAATAATACACTCCCCAGACAGTAAAATTCTTTCAGAGCTTTTCATTGCTGCCAATATGTGGCTTTGGACAGCCCCTAAACACTGACTCAAGTGTACCATGACTCTGATGGATAGAATTGGGTGTGTTACTGACTTTAGAGCTGCTAGCAATTAACTAAAGTCAATAATATATTTTGATCGCATAGATGTCAGTGTCTTGCCAAAAAAAAACAAACCAGTTTAGTTATCTAGGGAAACAGAAATCTTGGATTTTGTATCAATCTTTCATTGACTTATTATAAACTTCTGAGAAAAATCCCAACATTTCTCTGCCCCTCAATAATGTCACCGAAGAAATGGATCTTCTCTATCCACGAACACTATAAAAATAACTGAAATACTGGGCACGGAAGCTATTTAAGTTCTTTGGAAGAAATACGTAATAAAAATCTAAGTTGTTATTTTAATTTCTGAGTGAATTTGCTTAAGAATAGACCCTCGGTTTACATGATGGTGTTTTACAGACCTGGGTTTATGGAGAGGTTTTGAAACTGATGTTATCCCAGTGTGTTTGACGTGGAATTGGACAGACACAGAAAAACATGGTCAAGTGCTCCTAAGTGGCACTGAGTGCAGGTTTGGAACCCAGCTTGCACAGTAAAAATGGCTAGTCTGTCTGCAGTCCCTGGAAGTATTCTGCCTTCGATGGGAAGTATGCTGGCTTTCTCACAGAGGTACCCCCCACCTCTGGAAATCAATGGAAATATATGAAAAGACCCTAACTATTCTCTCACCATTGCCCTTGTTCTCTCATGCAGTATAAGTACAATACTGCTCCACTAAGTGTTAGATACTAAAAGTTGGGTTGCCCAAGTTTCTTTACAGATAACTGGGCAAATGATTTTAGGATGTCAGCTTTATACTGTGTGTGAGCATTTCTTTTTCAGAATCTGAGCATAAAATTATCTCCATCTCCTTATATGCTGCTTAGCAGGTATTCAGTGCATATTGTCTTTGTCTTCAAAGCCAACCCTGGTCCTGAAGAAACTACTTTGTAAATTATATACTTCTTTTTTTTTGCCTGTGAACAGAACACATCTATAGAAAAGGAGTTACTCTGTTTTCTCGTGTCTGTGTAGAATGTTGGTAACACAAGTGAAGAGGAACCACAATCCCTAAAATGCAGAGGCAGATGGGGCTCGACATGAAAAAAAACAGTATAAATTACCTTAAAAAAAGACACAATCAAAACAAAAGAAAGTAATGAAGACCACAAGTAAATATTGAAAACAACAGTGAAGAGAGTGGGCGATCAAAGGGACTGAGGAAAAACCAAACTGAAAAATAAGAACTCTTCTGATTATGACAACGTTAGCAATCATTTCTCCTGTGTTCAATAAGTCAAAATTCTAACCAGAGAATTCAATGACAAGTGAAAAAGTACAAGAGACAGCCCAATTAAGTCACCCGTACTGGAGAGGCTTTTCTCCAGAAATAACAGTTCTGCTTTTAATTATAGGTTCTTGGGTCTGTTAATCAGCTATCTTCCCCAAGGCTAAGCTCCATGCAAATAACAGGGAAGGATCCAACAAAATGCCCTGTTTAATTAAAAAAGAATTTAATTAAAAATGTTTTTATATCCATGACCAGTCACTGTTATTTATGCAGATGTTCTCTCTCATGCTTCTTTAAAGGGAAGAGGGAAGGCTTTTTTTCTTTCGTTTCCTCATCCTCCTTTTTTTTTTTTTTTAAATATGTGCTGTTCTCCTGCAAGAATAACTGTGAAATGAGGAGCTCTGTGACTGGTAGTTAATACCTATTTTTATCAAAACAGCAGTGCGGCTCACACATCACCCTTGCAGTCGTAACCATAGTAACCCCAAATAGAAAGGGTCTTCTGATTATCAACATGATCCGAGGTAAGATAGTTCATGTGCTTCTGGAATAGTTACACAGCAGCAAACTTTAAAAGATGGAGGCGGCTCCCTCTACCCCCACCCCACCACTTAAATGTTAAATGAAAAGAATGACTTGCAAGTATGGTGTATAAAAATGCCTTTCATTTTGGGAGACTCATTTCTGTCAAGTTTTAATAATAAAAAAGGTGAAAGCTCAGTGCTATGCATCTGCCCAGTGTTCCTACCTGATCACGCCAAGGAAGCAATAATAATATTTTACTGCATTGGAGAACTTGTTACAGAACACCCCCACCCAGGCACCCAGCAGGGTGAGAAGCCATAGGCCATGTCTGTGCACTCAGGGGACAGCTGTGGGCAGGGTGACTGTAGACATGTGTTACATGAGATAAGCTGTAGTCCGTGGCTCCAGGGTAGACCGGCAGTCAACTTATGAAGAAAAGGACACTTTGATTAGAGAAACAGTGGAACTGGTTTGAAGAAGCAGTGAAATACCAACCTAAACACAGTTCTGAATTTGGCTTTATAATATTTGGTTGGGGTAGGATGGGGTGAGGAGGGATGAGCACCCAGAAATAAGGGCCAGAACACCCAGGTTCAATGACTCTATCAGGGGACTGTGGCTCTGTGTCCTCCCAAAGCCAGTGCACGACCCTTCGTGCTACATTGCGTGATGCCTAATATGACAACGGAGCAGCATCTGGAAGTACAGGAAAACGCCTCCGACTTTTAAACATTCAAATACACAGCCAATATTACAAAAAGTAGGGAATCCACATGAGGGTAAATATCACTGATTATTTTTCTAACCTCTTTATGTTTGTGCTTTACCATGGAAGTTGTGGGACAAGTAAAGAAATTTGAAGAGAAAACAACTATTTCATCACGGCTACTTAAGAAGAGAATGGATATCTCGCAATTTTATGTTCAGTTATAGACAAAGAAGAATGTTATGATAGTGTCATCTAATGAGCCAATCAAATTTCTTGGAATATAACTCATTGTTAGTAATAATTTATTTATTAATGCTTAGCAACTTACCAATATGATATAATTTTATATAATTTTATACAGGATAAAATATAACTTTCTGCATAGCATTTCATTTGATCTTTTGCAATTCTGCAAAGAACGGCAAGGCACCCCCCCCCCATGTCTGGTGTGTTTTGTTCTCACAGCATCTATTGTAAGGACGTGGAAAGTGAGGTTTAGAACAGTGAAAGCTCCGAAGTGTGGTGCCCTGTTCTCCTGCGACACCAATCTTGCCTTAATGAGCAGACACTTGCAATACCCAGGATGCTCTGGCCACTGGAAGGCCATGTCCTGACCTCATTTTCAGGTGCCTCTCCTACCTCATCGCACATCCATTTTATTTTTAGCAGCAGATCCTCTTGAGATTGAAAGTTTATGATCCATTCATAGCTGAAATTCTTTTATATGGAGAATTTCCTGGGAGCTCTCTTAGATGCTTTAACCACAATCGCAGGATCTGGGAACATCGTCTGTCCACAGGGCCCCTTGCTCACGCGTACCCCTGAGTCCAATTTGCCCCAGAATTAGAGCGACACCTAGCGGTAACTTTAGGCAGCACATGCTGGGAAAGGCAGCCAGGAAACCTCCAGCTGGCGGCCTCTCAGAGGAAGGTCATTACTTCCAGAGGTGGAAGTGTCAGAGGTTTTATAGCAGTATTCTCTGCTCTTCTGCAGTGTCCTGGGAACTAGGACTTCTGCAGTTCCCTTGCTTTGAGGAGGAAATACATACGCTGGGGCAAATACATCTTTATTACAAATATGCTAAAAATTAACATGTCACCCTTGAAAATTACAGACATGTCCTACAAATTCCTGAATAGATATTTAACTCAACCTAAAAATGTCAGTGTGGAGCCTATGTCACCCTCTATAATTCATCACCTTTACTCAGAAATGCAAATATTTCACGGGTCAATTCCTATATGCTTCAGATCTCTGGATGAGCATCAGTAGCATCAACTGGACACTGGTTAGAACTGCAGTTTTGGACCCCAACTCAGACCTACTGAATCACAGTCTCTGAAGGTGGAGCCAAGTAATATGCATTTAACAGGCTTGCCAAGTGAGCTTTATGTATGTGCAAATTGGAGAACCACTAACATAGAGCAGGAAGTAACTTCAGCAATCATCCAATTCCTCTAGAAGTGTGTGAGTAAACCAAGCCTAGATAAGATTAAATGCCACCTGGTTTACCCTGTGAGTTAGTAGCAGGAACTACACTAGACCTCAGATCTCCCAACTGGCGATAGTACAACAGCATAGTGCTATAACATTTGCCAAGGGGAGGCTAGTTGGACTTAGTGTTAGCAAAGCAGACTTTTCATCTGTATTCCTCTTGACTTCTAATTTCAATAAAAGGATGATCATCCATGCATTTAATTTAGGCTCCAGACAAGGTAATGCCAGAGTGAATTTTCTAAATTCAATTAGCATGAGCCAGCAGTTGCCTTCCGAAAGCTAGCATGCACAGTTCACCCATCATCAAGCACTGGGGATTCTTAACATACTTCCCTGCCTGAGCACATCAAGATGGTGACTCAGATGTGGTATGTGAAGTCATTGATTTGTTTTTTATTTGTTTTTATTCTTCCTTTATGAATGCATAATATCATACTGAGTTTGAAGATTTTCCTTTAAGATTGTGTCATTATAGTTCATAGTGTTCTACTAACATGATATTAAAAAATGACTGGTTAATTATATTACTTCTATGAAATTTTGAAGTTTTCTGTTTTATGAACAGAGATGTGCTTCCATATAAATGCATAAATGTCATCACATTGTACATACTCATTGTTTGCTGTTTTATTAATTTACCTTTTACTTTAAATAATTTTTATTTTCAATTACAGTTGACATACAATATTATGTTAGTTTCAAGTATAAAACCTAGTGAATAGACATTATATAACTTATTAAGTGATAACCCTAAGGATAAATCTCATACCCATCTGACACCATACATAGTTACTAGAATAATATTGACTATGTTCCCCATGCTGTAATTTATATCTCCTTAACTACCGATCTTTACTTCTTAATCCCTTCATCTTTTTCACATATTCCCCTAACCCTCCTCCCACATGGCAACCATCAAAATGTTCTTTGTATCAATAAGTCTGTTTCTGTTCTGCTTGTACGTTTATTTTATTTTATTTATTTTTTTAAAGATTTTATTTATTTATCTTTAGAGAGGAAGGGAAGGAGAGAGGGAGAGAAATATCAATGTATGGCTGCCTCTTGTGAGTCCCATGCTGGGAACTGGCCTGCAACCTAGGCATGTGCCCTGACTGGGAATCGAACCGCAATCGTGTGGTTCACAGGCCCGTGCTCAATCCACTGAGCTACACCATCCCGGGCTGTTTATTTTATTTTTAAGATTCAGTTGTTCATAGATATGTACTTATTGCCATTTTATTGCTCATATTTTTTATCCTTTTCTTCTTCTTCCTAAAGAAGACCCTTTAACATTTCATATAATAATGTTACATGGTGTTGATTAACACCTTTAGTTTTTTCTTTGTCTGGGAAGCACTTTATCTCTCCCTTCATTCTAAATTATAGCTTTGCTGTATAGAGTAATCTTGGTTGTAGGTCCTTTTCATCACTTTGATTATTTCTTGCCAATTCTTTCTGGCTTTCAAAGTTTCTGGAGAGAAATCAGTACACAGTCTTACAAGAGCTCCATTGTAGGTAACTGACTGCTTTTCTCTTGCTGCTTTTCAGATTCTCTCTTTGTCTTTAACCTTTTGCACTTTAATTATGATATGTCTTGGTGTGGGTCTCTTGGGTTTATCTTATTTGGGACTCTCTGTGCTTCCTTAACTTGTGTGTCTATTTCCCTCACCAGGTTAGAAAAATTTTCCATCATTGTTTTTTCAACAAAGGTTTTCAATTCCTTACTCTCTCTCTTCTTTTTCTGGCACCCCCATGAGTGAAGTTGTTCCAGAGGCTCCTTTTACTATTCTCATATTTTGGATTCTTTTTACTTTTTACTTTTTGCTGTTATGATTGGGTGTTTTCTTCTTCCTTATCTTTCAAATTTCCGATTTTAACCTCTATCTTGCCTACTCCATGGTTGATTTCCTGGTTAATCTATTCTTAATTTCAGTTAACATATTACTCATTTATAACTGATTCTTTTTTATGTTTACCAGTTCCATTTTAATGTTTCCTATCTTTTCTTTGAAGTTCTCACTAAGTACATCTACTCTTCCTTTGAGTTCATTGAGCATCCTTATAACAAGTGCTTGAACTCTGCATCTAGTAGAATGCTTGTCTCCATTTTCTTTGGTTCTTTTTCTGGAGTTTTGTTCTGTTCTTTTCTTTGGGCCATGTTTCTTTGTCTTCTCATTTGGGTAGCCTCCCTGTGATTGTTTCTATGTATTAGGTAGAGCTGCTATGTCTCTGGGTTTGGCAGAGACAATGTAGAGTCACAATGCAGAGTCATAATGTAGTAGGTGTCCTACAGTGCCCAGTAGCACAGCTTCCTCAGTCTCCCAAACTGTGCACTTCAGGTCTGACATCTCCAACCCATACACATCCTCTTATTGTACATCCTTTTATTGTAGTTGAGCCTTGACTGCTATTGGCACATCAATTGGAGGGATTTATACCCAGGCCAATCAGTTGCAGGGACTGGCTGCAATCACTATAAAGGACCAGCTGTGCAAGGTCCTATCCCACAGAGAGTAGGACTTACCTCGCTGGGGCTCTGGTGCCTGCTGAACTCACCCCTTGTGTATGTCAGTTGTGGAGGTGCTTGGGTGGTGCTTTGGTGTAGTCTGAAACTGTCTACCGGATGTGCTGGCTCTGGGGACTCCTGGCAGGTACAGGCCAAGGTCAGCTACTGCCAGTTTTCTGCTCAGAGGTCACCTGACATGAGCTACAAAGCGATCTGCAGATGTTTACTTCTTATGCTGGGCTTGGAGGTGCCCACAAGAGGCCAAGCTATAAACCAAGGCCAGATGTGGCCAGTGCTGGGCCTGTGGCCACTTAGCAAGAGGTACAGGACATGCTGAGGCCAAATGTTGCTTCTTTATCTTTTTTGAGAGACTTTACACAAGTCTGAAGTATGAGCCAAGACAAGCCATTTGTATGGAGAAGCCACTAGAAGTACCTTAGGTGGGCCCAAAAGTTGGGTGGGGTGGGGCTTCAGAGAATCACCAGGGTGGGCCAAACAGTGTGAGTTGGGTTGATGGGAATGCAGATATGGTATGCTCCTGCTGGCACTGTCAGGGGAGAGCTCAGGAAACAAACAATGGTTTCTGCCAGCACTTCTGTCTGGTAGAAAGATGTCCCACCCTGATGCTGGACAGTTCAGTTCCCCTCTGTATGTCCCTGGTGACTTTGATGCTGCTGCCCCCATGCTGAAGCACAGAGGGAATGAGTCCATGTGTGTGTCCTTTAAGAGGAACTGCCTGGGACTCCATAAGCCCTCCAGCTTTCTCAGCCTCAATCCCTACTGGTTTTTACAGCCAGAAGTTATGGGAATTTCTTTCCTGGCACTGGAACCCTGGGGCTGGGGGGCCTGGTATGGAGCTGGGACACCTCACTCCTCAGGGGTTCCTCAACAGCCAAAACAGCTCTCCTGATTTTTATGCACCACACATGGGTACGAGACCAACCCACTACACATCTCCATCCCTTCTACCCGTCTCTATGTGCCTGCTTCTTTATCTCCTTAGTTGTAGGAATTCTGTTCAGCCAGATTTCAGGTGGCTCTGAATGACTGTTTTTTGGTAGCTTAGTTATAATTTTGATGTGGTGGGTGGATTTTTGCAGGAGGACGAGAGTCCCCTGTTTACTTAGGCCACCATCTTGACTGGAAACGTGTTTGCTTTGTTTTAAACAGCATCCCCTCCACCCCCTTTTATCAGCATGTCTCTCTTCCCTGTGCTTCTCTTTCCTGAACTCATGTCCTCTCTCCTCCCAAGTAACCCAACTTTACAGTCTTGGGAGTTTTCCACTAGAGACTATCATTCAGTAGGTCTGGGTTGGGATCCCAAACTGCTATTCTAACCAGTGTCCATTTGATGCTCATGGTAATCACCCAGAGACCTGAAGCATGTAAGAACTGATGAGTGAAATATTTGCATTTCTGAGTGACGGTGATGAATTATAGAGGGTGACATGGGCTCAGTGCTGAGGTTTCTAGGCTCAAGTAAATATGCCCCTCTAAAATCTCTTTATATTAAAATTCCCTGTATAATAACTATGAACGCACACGCAATGGATGTTAAAGCAGAAGTTTAAACTTAGGAACAAAAAAAAAAAGGAGCATTCTCCACAGTGAGAAGCAGTTTCAAAGTACCTATTTAAAACCCAGTTATACGACTCCCTTAAACCTCTCACTTGCACTGAGAAGATGAAAGGGTCTGTGGACTCTAGCCTGGACGTTAACATTTGTTAAGGAAGTCTTTCTTGCTACTTGTGAGTTGTGACTCTCACATTCCCACATGGGGTGGGGTGGGGTGGGGATGGAGGTGTTTGACCCCCATCTCAAGCATATGGACAAGGACTTCACTTCCACCATCATACAGCCTGAGATGGGACACCTGAACTCCCAGTGAAGCAGTGAGATCCTGTTTGACTCTCACCTGAGAAACCTAGTGGGCTGCGGCTGTCCTGCTTCTCTGATGGTGGCTTATTATCAATCAAATAAAAAAATCTCTTCATTTCGTCTCTGCTCCCACCTTGTAGGAGTCGGAAGCCATATCTAGCAAGGGGTATATGAGGCCCATGAGAAAGAGAGAAGACCCCACCCACACCTGCTCTCCCTAAGGCAGGCGGCCTGCTCCCAAGAGACTAAGAGAGGCAGGGGCAGTGTCTTAAACTAAGTTGGAAACTTATAATATTACACGATTGGAAACATCTACTGCTAAATTGAGACTACGATTTGCAACTTAAAAACCAAGGTAGTATTCCAGCAAATGGAAAAGGAGCGGTTCCACTGAATACTTTTCAAGGAGCAGTGGGAGAAAAGAGCACTTTCTAAGGCTATGCTCTGTGAGTCCTGTATGCACACACATACACACACACAAACACATCCATGGGGGTTAATTATCTATGTCTAAGTGCGTGACCGTGTCCGCTGTTTTAAAACTTTTGAATCACATTTTATACTTTTCTGCAACTGGCTTTGCATAGCCAGCAATGCACTAATGTGTTCTCCTCAATGGCTATGTGATATGTGGAGATACCCTACAACCTACCCAGTGGCTCCCTTATTGATATGATTCACTTGCTCGTGTTCTTGTTCTTCCCCTCCCCCTTTACTTAAAAAATGTTGCAATAAATATTCTGGCCATCCTAGCCATTAAGAGCCAGTATTTTCTCTTGTGTAGAACAGTCAGATCCTTGGGTCCAAAAGGGCGATGTATTTTAAATTCTAATAGCTGTTGCCAAATTGCTTTCTGAAGTTCTGCTAATGACTTAAATTTCCACTAAAAATGTGTAAGAGTCAACTTTCCCTGCCTCTCTGCCAGCAGTGACTATTACTTGGTGTTAAAATTGCTGCCAAAGTACTAGGGTTAAAATGTTATGTTGTTACTTTATTTCATGTTTCTATGTTTCTGCTAAGTTTGAACAAGTTTTCACATTTGTAACTTAAGCAGACTTACTGTTCTATGAATTACCTCTTCAGAGTCTTTGTCTATCCTTCTGTTATTCATTGCCAGGTTGTTTTTATATTAGAAAGATATGAATACACTGTCTACTATATTTACATGCTTCACCCCAAATGTGTTGTCTGTTTATTGACTACAATATCTCTTCTTATTTAAAAATGTTATTTTTACATAGTCAAATATACTTGTCCTTTATAGATTCTGGTTTTCTATTTTTTGTTAAGAAAGAATAATTTCCATATCTTTAGCCAGAGTTATTTTACTTTTTATTCATTTACATTTTAATGCATATATATTTATATATATGTATATATTAGATAAGTTTGCAATTTTATCATCTTCTAAATGGATAGCCTGGCAATTGTGCAAATACCATTTGTTAAATAAAGCGTCCCTCTCCCAATGAATTGAAATACCACCTCTGTCAAATTCTCATTTATCCTGGATTCTGTTTCCTGTTCCTCTATTCTTTTCCACTGGTTTCATTAGTCCTAGGTCAATACCTTATCGATTTGTTTCTAATGGTTTAATAGTATATTTTTATATCTGATTAAGCAGTTCCCCTCCTGCTTATATTCTAGCTTATAAACCTTAAGGTACTTTTATCTGGCTCCATCTTTTTAAAAGTGTTAGGCTTTCATGGACATTTCATTAATTTTTTATGTTAATTTGGGGAAAAGTAGCATTCTTCCCATCAGCAAGATGGTGAGCTGACGTAGGCTACTGGCTTCATCCCCTAAATCCTAACAGAAAGTGTAGGGAGAAAAAAGGAATTGGAGCTATCAAAGACAGCTCCCACACACCCACAAAAGCCATGAAACACTCCAGAAAGAAGGCAGGCTGTTTTAGGTTGCTGTTCACTGCAGGGGGTGGCACAGCAGGTGGTACAGGAGCAGCAGCCCCAGAAGGTCAAGCAGGTCAACCTACCCATCATCAGGATCTGCAGATTTCTATGACGCAAACATTTATCGAGGATTCATAGCATTCTGGTCTCCATTTACACACATCCCTGAAGCTGGTGTGTAGGTGCTTGCTCATGCTACTCATGGCAGGGAGAGCTCAGTGCCCATGACTTCCCTGTGGACTGCAGGTCCAGGCTGCACCAGCGCTTAGTGGTTCATAGGCACCTATCCTAAAATCAGATGGCAGGGGACAAGCCAGGTTGAATCATCTCTGTTTCATTTATTAACCCACGAACCTCAGTTGGCTTTTTTTGTGGGGGAGGGGGTGTAAAATAAAGGTGTTAGCTTAAATGATTCAAAGTCTTCAAAGTCCCTTTTTGCAAAAAATAATCATACAATTTTATTATTTTAAATCACTCCTTCTATCATCTAAGAACAATATTCAAGACATCATTTGGCTCTTGGTCGAATAGAGGAGCTATAAAAATTTTTATGAGACAATTTAACTATATTTGATAACATTTAAAATTATATTAGTTTCCTATTGTTGTTATAACAGATTAGCACAAACTAAGTGGATCAAAACGACACAAATGTTGTGAGTCAGAGATCTGATATGAGTCTCACTGGGACAAAGTCAAGGTTAGAGCAGGGCTGAATTCCTCTCTGGAGGCTCTAGAAGAGAAGCAGTTTCCTTGTCCTTTCTGGCTTGTGGAACAGCATCCACACATTCTGGTTCAAGGTCACTTTCCACCATCGTCAAGTCAACAAAATGATAACTCTCTGTGTCTTTTGTTCATAATCACATCTTTCCTTGATCACAGCCCGAAAAAGTTCTCAACTTTTAGGCCCCATGGTATAAGATTAAGCACCCCCAGATAATATAGAGAGATACCCACACTGCAAGGTCCTTAACTTAACATTTGCAAAGCCCTTATTGAAATGTAAGGGAACATTTTCGCAGGTTCTGCATAGTAGGGCATGGCACCTTTGGAGGGCCATTATTTTGCCTATCACAAAGTATTATTGTTAATATTTCAGGTATGATGAAGCAATTGGAGTTATGTTTTAAATACAATTTTTTTTTTGCCTTAGACTGGTGGTTCAGTTAGTTGGAGTGCTGTGCCCTGCACTAGAAGGTTGTGGGTTCAATTCCAAGTCACAGCACATTAACTAGGTTGCTGGTTCTATCCCTGGTTAGGGTGCATACAGGAGGCAACCGACTGATGTTGCCCTCTCACATCACTGTCTCTGTCTGTCTGTCTGTCTGTCTGTCTCTCTTTCTCTCTGCTCCTCTCTCTCTGGTCCACTCTCTCTAAGTCAATAAACATATCCTCAGGTGAGGATTTAAAATTAGGTAAGTAAATAAATAAAGTAGAGATTTGTTTATAGCTTCTTTATTTGACCAAGTATCCTGATAACATCTAAATTTTCCTTTTAGATGATATAAGGAGTGTTTTAAAATAATAGTATATATTTTACTGTAAAAATAATTCTACCTAATAATTTGGAAAAATAATATAATTAGGAAAGAAATCACCATTTGTTGATCTTTTTTTAAAAAATATCTTCTGCTTTATTTTTGTCCTAAACTACTTGAAGAAAAAAGTCTTGGGCAGGTACCGAAGGAATGCTACTTTTTAAAATAAAGCATATTGGGCATAAAACATTATATTTGTTTCTAGTGTACAAAATAGTGACTCAACATTTACATCTCTTGATGTGATCTCCACACTAAATCTAGTGCCCACTTGTCACTGTGCAAAGATATCATCGCTCCATCACTTTGACCTTTGTTTCTCTGAGTCAGTTCTTTCTTTTGCTTTGTTTGGTCGTTTGTCTTGATTTTGTAAAGTGCCCAATATACCTCTTTCTTTGTCTGAGTTTTTTCCGTTTAGTATAATATCCTTTAGGTCCATCCATTTTTCCTCAAATGGCAGGATTTCTTTTTACATTGGTAAGTAATAGTATGCATTTATGTGTATGCATATATGCATACATATGTATATACACATGTGCATGTGTGTATACATATGTATTACATCTTTATCCATTTTTGGATTAATGCACACCTAGGTTGCTTTAATATCTTGGCTATTATAAATAATGCTGCAATATTTTTACAAAAAATATAGCAAAAATATATTGCAAAAAATATAAGGATGCATATATTTTTCTAATTAATGTTTTCAATTTCTTCAGATAAATACCCAGGAGTGGAATCACTGAGTTATATGGTAGTTCTATTTTCACTTTTTTGCAGAACCTCCATATTGTTTTGCATAATGGCTGCACCAGCCTGCATTTCCAGCAACAGTTCAAAAGGTTTCCCTTTTCTTCATATCTTTGCCAACAAGTATTTGTTCCCTTTTTGATGGTAGTGGTATCTCATGGTGATTTTAATTTGAATTTCTTTGATGACTAGTGATGTTGAGCATCTTTTCACGTATCTGTTGGCCATCTGTATGTCCTCTTTGGAGAAATATCTTTTCATGTCCTCTTCCCATTTAAAAAAATTTTTTAAAGATTTTATTTATTTTTAGACAGGAAAGGGAGGGAGAGAGTTAGAGAAACATTAGTGTGTGGTTGCCTTATACATGGCCCCCACTGGGGACCTGGCCTGCAACCCAGGCATGTGCCCTGACTGATAATTGAACTGGCAACCCTTTGGTTTGCAGCCCGTGCTCAATCCACTGAGCTACACCAGCCAGGGCTTCTTCCCATTTTTTGATCCGATTGTCTCTTTCCTTGTTTTTGCTTTGTGTAAATCCCTTAATGTTTTTTGGATAGCAACCTCTTACCAGATATATCCCCCTGAATGTCTTTCTCCATTCAACAGGTGTCTTTTTTCATTTAGTCGAGTAGCTTGCTTTGTTGGGCAGATTTTTTTAGTCTATGAAGTGCCATTTGTGTATCTTCACTTTTGTTTCCTTTGGCTCAAGGGCACATACCTGAAAGGATACTATTAGAGCTGATGCCGAATAGTTTATTACCTGGGCTTTGTTCTGGGTGTTGTATGGTTTAAGGACTTACATTTAGGTCTTTAATTTATCTTCAGTTTATTTTTGTATATGGTATAAGGGAGTGATCCAGTTTCATTTTTTTACAGTATGTGTTCCACTTTGTCAATCTTAATAAAACCGACAGGTTCAGACAATAAGCGTCAATGTTTCGTGGGGACATTCACAAGGAGGCACCATGCTGTCACCACCTGAACCGCTGAGCACACTCAGCATAACTGAAAGTCAACACGCAGACAACATATGACTTCTGAGGCATATGGTACATGTGACACAACTTGGTCTAGAAATCGTCCTACATGCAATATTTTTGCACAAAGAGGTGAACCTGAACCTAATCAAGACTTTTTGAGATAACGGGCACCTACAAAACTATGAGGATACAGGAACAATGAAATGGTACCACAGGTAAACAGACGAAGTAGACTGACCACACTTCCTCAACAAGTCAAGAGCACAGAAAGAAAAGGTGAGAGGGAACATGGCTCTGCACTAAAACAGACATAACAACTAATTGTCACGTGTGAACTTTGTTTATAAAAAAGTCAAAAACAGAGAAATCTGAATGTGGAATGAGCATTAGATGATACCAATGAATTGTGTAAAGTTTGGCTGGCTTAATAATGGCTTTATGGTTCCATAAGAATAATGTCCATAATTATAAAGATGCATACAAAAATACATAGAAATAAAAAGGGACTGTCTGACGTTTGCTTTTACAAAATCTTCCACTGATGAAACGAAATATAATAAATAAATAAATAAATAATAAGTGTATTTGTGTTTTATCCAAAGCAAAATTACTACTTTGCATATATTACATTTCCAACTCAAACGAGGCAAGAGCATTCCACTAAGCAAGTGAGTAAATTCAGGAGACCCCGCCCTGTTCCGGGAAAACAAGCGAAAATGCGCATGCTTCCCTTGCTGGTGGTAAAATAGCAGCCTCATCTTAGAACAGCAGAAAATAACAATAGAATAATTAAAAAGAACAGGAGAGTATCTAATTCTTATAAAGAAACTCCAAAATAAATATTATTAACCTAATTTTAGAGATCAAGAAACTGAGGCTCAAATGGGTTGGGAAGAATGAGGATTTAAACACAAGATTACCCCACATGATGGGCACTGTTCCCCCCCAATATTCAATGACTATTCTACTTCCTCAATAAATATTTACTATGCCATCAATGGGCCTTTAGTATTCTTGAGACATCTACAAATGCTTTCTTAGACACAGTCATTAAATATTATTTAATGTTAATAATGATAAAGAAATTCTATTAAGCACTATGTATATTTTGATTTGTTTAATTGGAGAATGAAATTAATAATTTACATCAACTAGATTTTTAAATTCTAAACTTAGTGAAAATAATTGTGAGCTGAAAATATTATCTCAACTGACTACACAAGTCTGTATTTATTACTTTTGGGTAAATGTTTATTTCCTATATTGAGTCTACCCAATTTAGGGATATTAAATGCACCAACATCCTTTGAAACAGGGCTACCATAAAACAAATGTCCACTTTCTCAGATTTCTAACAAGCTTTATAAAACAATACAGTAATGTGCATTAAAAAACAACCCAGCTCTACAATTACCAGGTTTTAAGAACTTGTTATTTGTGTCCTACTGTGGCAAACCACACAACTGAGACACTTGTACAGGAGTTTATTGAATCTGCTTCTCTAGTCAGAGGCTGCAGTAGTTAGAGTTTTGATTGACACATGTATGATATTTAAGTCATACAGATATTCACTCTTGTTTCTCTTTGCTTTTGAAGCATGAGTATAAATTAGTTTATGGGTAATTACGTGTTGGAGCAAAAATATAAGACTGTGAAAAAAGACTTTAGAAAGAAATTTCAGACATAGTTTCTGATTGCAAAATAAAGTGCTTATATTTCACCAAATGTCATTAACTGTGTAGTGCATTGTATTGGTGCTTAATTTTTCTCAGTTTTAAGTTGTTGTGGTGTTTCCATTAAGGATCATATTTTTGTGTGAAAACCTCAAAAGGCTAACTCACAGAAGTAAAGAGCAGAAGGATGGTTGCCAGGGACTGGGTGTGGGGGAAGCGGGGAGATGTCAGTCATAAGTTTCCAGCTGTAAGACGAATAAGTTCTGGGGATCCAACATGTAGCTTGGTAAACATAGTTAATAGTACTTTATTATGTACTTGGAGGTCAGTAAGAGAGTAGACCTTGTACCTGCATTATTTTACCCACTAAAGATAGATAATTATGTGCAGTTTAGAGGTGTTAACTAACTTATTATGGTAATCATTGCACAACATGTAGGCATGTCAAATCATCACACTGCACAACTTAAAGGCCCCTATGCTGTAGAACGATAATCCCTCAGTACAGCTGGGAAAAATGATCATATTTTTCCTTACAGCACTTCCAGATCTATATTGCTCTATAGCAGCATTATCCAAAAAAAACATAATAAAAGCCACATACATAATTTAAAATTTTCCAGTAACCACATTTAAAAAGTAAAAAAGAAAAAGGTAGAATTTTTAACAGTGAATTTTATTTAACTCAACATTAAATAAATAGTACAACTTCAAAATATAATCAATATAAAATTATCAATAAGATATATATTTTTTCATATTAAGTCCTTGAAATCTAGGGTGTCTTTCATACTTACAGCCCACCGCTCTGGCCTGGCCACATTTAAAGCAACCACATGTGACTGTAACCACGGTGCTGGACAGGGCAACAGTCCAGGGAGCCCTGTGTCAGGTTACTGAAATCAGGACAACCTGTACTAATTTTCTTGATAGAAAATAGCACAAGTCTATGAATCAAGTCTTATTTTCTAGTTTTAAATAGTGAACTAACACTTCTAGAGTTCAAATAGTGCAGCTGTATTTGAGCCTTAATGCAGCTGCGTCATATAAAATGAAGACATTTTAATCCAAATAAGATACAGGGAAATAGATGAAGTGAGAAAATGCAAAGCCCACGTGTGCTCGAATGAGTAGCTTCCTGGAGACCTTGCAGGAAATGTCAGTTCTGTAAATACCACGATGAGTTTATAAGATCTTCTGGGTGATTAATACTTAATGTAATGTGCTGAGTTCTTCCTTTTCCAGAAGGAAGCTCCTATTTTGAACATCCTCAACCCGAAAAACTTTAAAAAGCCACACTGCATACTATAACTGCTTCTGCAAGTCTATAATCCATGGCTCGACACTCTCTGGACAACGTTAAGCCACTGCCCACCTTGTGAACAGGAAGAAAGAAATATTGGCTGCATGGACAAGAAGAAAAGTACATATCTTGTTGGAGCTGAACACATCTTTTTCAGAGGACAAGACCCAGCACTGCCACGCGGCCGTGTACTGGAAGTTCAGCCATGTGCAGGGAGTTCCACTCAACTCCAGTCGCTGCCCTCCTGGGGCTGTGAAACTCCCTATCACTGAGGGTGATGAGGGGACTCCACGGCTTCACGTTTGGGAGTTGAAAAGAGACCTCCTTTCACGCACCATGCTTTGCTCTGGCAGTTTCTTCCGCAAATCTATTAATTTACAAATTTAACAATATTTATTGAGAACCTACTGTTCTAGATACTAGAAATATGAGTGTGAACAGATGGGGGAGGGCAGAAAAGTAAAAACAGAAAGAAAAGCTTTTCCTTCATAGGGACAAAGAATGAGGAAAGGGGATGAGAAGCACAGTGATATGGGGGTGACTGTGCAGTGGGAGGTGGGGTGCAATTTTGGATAGCATGATTAGGGAAGGTCTCTTTGAGATGACTTTGACCAAAGACCAGAGGAAGGCGAGGGAAGGGGAACTAGAGCTGCAATGCTCCAGGGCAGCAACAAGACCGGTGTGTTTGAGGAACAGACACCATGACCCTGGCCTTCCCATTTATCTTTACACACCAGAAAGACCTCTCTATCTCATCTATCCCATCGAAAGGGACATTTCAGACTTACTACTATAAATCATTACCTTGGTCTAAATTTATCAAACCAGGATCCAAGCCAACTATGACAGAGACAGGGGTAGCCTGAAGTCAGAGGGATCCCCAGTGGCCTTTGGCCATTTGTAAAACGAGGGATGTTAACTAAAGCATCTATTTCTGTAGTTAGGCCTTTGCTGCATTGCCATTTTGTTCATCTTTTCCCTCCAGTCCCTCATGCTCCTCCTTACCTTCCCTTGTCTAAAAACACCTGAAGATGAGCTGGCTCATCGATCAAACCCTCTAAGCTCTTCTCCCTTCCCCCCTCCCATTTATTATGCATGGTTTCCTTGGGGGCTCAGCCTTCAGGTATCCACTCCCTGCTAACTGATGCTGATGACCTTTACCTCGTTAGCAAGATTTTCATCAGCGAAAAAGAAAGATATGAAATCAATCAAGTAATAGTCAACCATCCCAACTGCTGCTAAACTGAAAATTGGCTGAGGAGAGGCTGAAATGTGCAGGAAGCAGGGGGACAGCGACCAGAGGGGAGAGGGGAGGGAATTTCAGGGAAAAAAGGGGAAGGATTCACAGGAACTAGTATAAAGGACACAGGGACAACAACTAAGGGGGGTGGAAATGGGAGGGAGGTGGGGACCATGAGGGGGAGATGGGCTGGGATGGGAGTAAAAGACAGGAAACTGTACTTGAAAAATAATTAAATTTAAAAAAGTCTAAATGTGTAAGAAAAATACAAATAGCTAAAAACACCTACTTAAGATTATCTAAGTAGCTAAATGGGAACGAAGAATCAATTTAAAGAACACCCAGAAAAAGCAGACCTCAAGAGCATAGGTTCTCTTTTATAAATTAGTGAGTCACAATAATTTAGGCAATAAGTGAATAATTGTTGGATAAGATTAACTAGGTGTTTTAAGGTTGTGGAAGACCTTAAATTGCAGCAAAGTAGCAGGGAGTAGATTCAGTGTGTTTCAATATAGCAGTTAGGTCCCTGCAAATGAAGGGAGCTAAGTAGTTTCATCCATGTGTGGTTCTCTACTGTGTGAGACCATCTCTTAACATCTGCTGAGTTGAGGTTAGAGCCCCAGAATGTCTGGCTGAAAGGCTCTGGGTTGAAAAGTCAGTTTCTTCATCTGTAAAGTGAAGGGGTTGGAAGAGTCGAGATCAAATATCTTGCACTTCCAAGAACTCATAAAATCTAGAGAGGCTAAGTGGTGCCCAGAGGTGCACTGCTGGTCTGTGCCAGATTTGGAAATTGGACTTGGCTCCCAGGATTCTCTTTATGGCTGCGAGTCCATTCTGTACTTTAAAAAATTCTATTTAAGTTCAGCTGCTTGACAGAATGTAGATAAATAACCATCTTACTGAGTTGTAATTTTTTTCTATCTCAATCAATGTTCATGTCAAGTAAACATAACCTCTAATGAAGGATATCAGCAGCTAAAGAAGGAACAAGCTTGAACACAGTTCAGTTTGGAGTGGCTGCCTCACAGTGGAACACAACGGACTTGGTCTTTAGCACTGGGAGCAGGGACAACAGGTGCAATGCTTTCAACATGCAGATTGGTGCAAAAGTGACCTGTGATGGGACCTGACCATAACGTGCAAAATGCCGTACATGCAGAAAAGAACCCTGACTAACAATTGCTGATATGTTTGAAAATATTTTCTCCTGAGTCCATGTTCTTGTGGCTGCCAAGGGACTCCTGCATGTCCCTGGTGTGTGAGAGTGGGACGTAAAATCACCCACCGATGACTCAGTGGCCTAGCCAGACTGGAGAGGGAGCAGTCTATTCCTACACTCCCTCAGGGGCTCTGATTCTCTACTCTACACCAGAAGTTCCAAATCTGAGACCCACTTTCCTTTCATATATTGAAGTTTTTCTGTCCTCTATAATATAAGCAAAATAAAACAGATAAAAACTAGGAAAAATACATGTAACTTACATTCCAGACAAAGGGTTACTATCCCTAACATGTTAAGAGCTTCTGAAACTTGAACAGTAAAAGAACCGCAGCCCTACTGAAAAAGGCCTCCCATAAACATGTCCCCTCAGCATAGGAACAAATTTCCAGCATCACCTATAACGAGAGGAGTGCTTGGTCACACCACAAAGTGTCACAGACTTTGTGGAGAGAATTGACATTCAGGAAAATTACAGATGTATTTACCCTTACTCTGTTCAGAAATCTATTTCAAAGAAACACTGGCAAATGTGAAAAGCTATCAATTGCAACACCATTCATAATTATAAAAGACAAGGAGGAACCTAAATGTCCATCAACAGATGACTGGTTGGACAAACTATGGGGTAGTCCGCAGCTATGTAAGAGAAGGAGAAAGGTCTTTACATTGGTATACTGCTATGGAGCACTCTCCAAAATACTTCAAGTTTAAGAGCAGTAAAGTGAAGTAGAATAGAGTGCATACATGTTTCTTTATTTGGGTTTAAAAATTAGAAGGGTAAACTACAATCCAGCCAAAATGGTTGAAAAATTAAGGTGGAGGGAACAGGATAGAAGCTACATTTTTTCTTTTTTTTTTCCAAAGGTTTTTATTTGGGGGTTTTGTAGATATTTAATTTAATTTTAAAACAAAATGTAAAAGCAAAATGAAACAGATTAACATTATTGCATAGTGACTTGTAACTTAACCACACCGAGGAATTATTTTAAGAGCTCTTAAAACAGGGTAATTTGTGACTTTATTCCCTAGTGGAATATACCCAAAGGTTTTTTAAAAAGTGAAATCTTAAGCAGTTTTTAGTAGTATTTTTAGTAAGATGTATATTATAATTTTGAACACATATATTTAAGCAAGTAAGAAATTATAACAATGTAATAAGAAGAATAAAATTAGAATGCAAACAAAATTAAAATGCAACCAAAATTCAAGGCAGTTAAGTAAATTTGAACTGAAAATATTAATGTGAATTTATAATATTATTTCTTGTTCAAAACAGAAGTATCTAGAGACAATCACCAGTCCAGTTAAAATGGAAACCCCTAGTGCCCAAATTTGTCTGAATACAAGAGCTGGCAAAAGTAAGTTCAGAGTTGCTCATGTGGAAAATGATGAAATAATGAATAAAGTATAATACAAGAATAAACTGTTTCGCATACTCACAACTGTAAACCTGCTCTCACCCATCCCGGCATATTTCCCACTTAGAAAAAAAACAAGGCTTCTTGGGGAGGTGGCTGTAAGTCAGGGTGGAGAAAATGCACAGGTGAGTATGCAGCATGGAGCCCGCCACAGAGCGGGGACCTGTGAAGGACGCCCGGAGTCAGGGCCGAAGGGCCCAGGAGAGACCCGAAGGGGCCTCAGTGCCGTTGTCAGTGCTGTGGGAAACTGGGATCGCTGAGGAGAAAAATGACAGCAACAGACTGAAACATATCAGCTATGTTAAAACTCAAGTGTTGATATAATACCTAATAAAATTTGCTTGCTTATATCTAGAGGGTGCTAGGGAAACTCATTATTTTGAAAATGAGTAGATGACGGGAAGGACTCAATCATTTATCCTGTTCTTTTGTTCAAATATCATGGGTAGGCAAATGGTTGATCACAAAAACTGCTTCTTTATAGGAGAGTCCCAGCTAATATATGGAAATGGTAGGACAGAAGTAGCATACCACTAGTTTGTAAGCCTTAATCTGTACCCAAATAAGCAGTAACCACTGATGGGGAACTAAAGCCATTGGCTAAAATGAGTAACTTGAAAACGTAGAGCTTCTCACCCTGACTGTTGTGGCTCAGCAAATTGAGTGCTGGCCTGTGAACCAAAAGGTCACAGGTTTGATTCCCAGTCAGGGCACATGGCCTGGGTTGTGGGCTGGTTCCCCAGTTGGGGGCATGCAAGAGGAACCCAATCAATGTATTTCTCATACATTGATGTTTTTCTCCCTCTCTTTCTCCCTCCTTTCCCCTCTCTCTAAGAAGTAAATAAGTAAAATCTTTTTACAAATGTAGAGCTCCTCAAGCTTTTATGTGAATATTAATCACTTGGGGATATTGTTAAATTCTGGATTCTGATTCAGTAGGCCTGGCACCGAGTCTGAGATGCTACCTTTGTAACAAACCATCACATGGTGCCAATACTGCTGGTGAGAGGGCCATACTAAGAAAGGGAAAGAGAAAGCTGCCCCCGACAATGGGAAGCTGGTGTGATATCATCAGCTTGGCCTTGGTGTTCACCTGCTGAATGTAACTTCACAGAACATCAGACAAGGTCATTAGTGGTCATGATGGATCAAGACAAAAACAAGCCTACTGTGTAATCACACTGAAACACAAATGATTAAAACTACCAAAGCACAAAACTGACCAAACCTCCCCCTATCCTGGCTCTAAGTGGCTGCAACTTTGTCACTGACTGTAGCTTTGGGCTCAGCTCAGGCTTCCTCTCCTCTAGATAACCATTACTGCAATGTCCAATTACTTCTGCTTCCTGAGAGCACCAAATCCAGAGCAAAGTTCCAATTCCTTAAATCCTCTGTAAAAGTCACCAGACATAAGCCCAAGTCCTATAGCAACGTTCTTTCTAACGCCCCCCGAGAGCATCCTCTCTCGATACAGCATGCGACACACTCATCTCGTTCCGTCACAGGTGTGTTCTGGGGGGTCTGTGTCAGAATGTCAGTTCAACACTGTGGTGGGTCCGCCCGATGGCCAGGCCATTAACCACTGTGCACTTCCCAACACAAGGCTGTGGGGATGCGGGATGCGGGATGTGTTCTTGCCATAAATAAGTGAATAAACAAACAAACAAATAAACAAACTAAATCCGATTTGGTCTCCAGATTTAACCAGTTTACAAGAAATGCAGAGGACACAGGAGCAAATATTCAATTCAACCACAAGATAAATTGCATGTTTTTCCCAACAAGTAAATGACTAGATGGAAAGAAGATGAAAGGGAACATATAGATTAACAAAGACTCCATAGTCATATCAATCATTTGTAATGTACAGTCCTTGTTTGGGCTTTAATTCATACAAACTACTGCACAAATTATTGATGACCATGACAAAAAAACAAATATAGGTAGGCATGAATAAAAATATTGGCCGTATTTGATAATTGCTGAAGGGTAGTAGAATTTTTTTGAATTCTCCATATTCTTAATATGTTTGAAAAAAATTGCATAATAAACAACTTTTGCTATTTAATTCAATAGATTTTGGGAAGAAGAGAAGCTAGAAAAATTAAGGACTGTAATTCAAAATGGTTATATATTCTATAGCAAACTAGAAACAAACTATAATAAATTTTAAAGAATGTTTCTCTGCTGAAGTTGCTTTCACATCTATTTTTTGAGAGCTATTAAAATATCCACCTGTTTTCTTTTATTTTCTCTCTTTTTTCTTTTGTAATAGCTAACAGATATGCCAACTACAAGTGAACAGGAGTAAGAAATTACTACGTACACTCAGATGATGGTTTAGAGAAACATTCAATTTAAATGTTGGATTCTGAAAAAGAGGAAAACATATTGTTTGAGCAATTACCTGGATCTGTAGCTGACATCAGTGATCCAAAAAATAAACAGTCAGTGAAATGGAAATCTCCATTTTTCAACTGGCCAGCATTCACCATCGCTTTCACAAAGCCGTACATAATTAACCTGTTAAAGAGAAAAATAAGATCTTCAAACATCAACTTGAATCCTGTGCAAACCCATGCCATCATAGTTAACATTTAATCTGCTTCTCAGATAAGCATCATACACCAAGAGGTCTGCAATCTTTTTCGCACCAGGGACCAGTTTCATGGAAGACAATTTTCCACAGATGGGGCGGGGAGGTCAGAGGAGGTGGGGGACGAGAGGCAGAGCTCAAGCAGCAATGCCAGTGGGGTCCACAGATGGGGAGGAGGGAGGTTGGGGATGCCTGATTATTATACTATTCTGTCAATTCCCGGCCAGGCTAGCTGTTAGTACACTACCTAAATCTCTTGTCTATCACATCATAATTAAAAGGCCAAAGGTTAAAGATAAAGAGAGACTCTTAAAAGCAGCAAAAGAAGTTAGTTACCAGACGGTTGCCAGATGGAAGGGGGAGGGGGAGAATGGGTGAGGAGGTGAGGGGATTAAGAAGTACAAATCAGTAGTTACAGAATAGCCATGGGGAGGTAAAATAAAGGAAGGAAATGGAGCAGCCAAAGCATTTATACACATGACCCCTGGACATGAATGATGGTGCGGGGACTGCCTGAGAGAGTGGGGGTGCTGGCGAGGGGGACAACGGGGAAACATCAGGACAACTATATCATAATCAATAAAATATAATTAAAAAATAAAGAATAAATCTCTTGTCTATGAACACAACTCATTCACCTGGAGAAGGGTAACAGGATATTTTATAGTATGTTTTCAGGAAAATGAGATAAATCAAAAGGATGTAAAATAATGGGCACAGACAATAGTGGGACTGACAGTGGGAGTGGGGAGGACAGGGTAGGGGAGGGCAATGGGGAAAAAGGCACCACAACTGTAGCTGAACAACAATAAATAAAAAATAATCTGTCAAATACAGCATAGCAAATCATGCTCACAAATACAGTGCCTGGGTTGACATAGCTAAATAGATTGCCTTTCAGTTTTCATTGTTTTGCCTGCCAGGGGTGTCTGAAAGGGTTTAAATTTCTAGGCTGTCAATTGCAATGAGAAGGATGTTGGCCACTCGCAGGGCACCCAGTGAGCCAGTAACTTCACGATAGATGTGACTCTACTCCCGTGGGTGTCAGGACACGTCCGCAGTGTCAGAACTCCTGTCACTTGAACATGCTGTTAAGAATGAATCCTGAAATGGTTCCTTTTTGATCTTGCAAGGAAAGCTGGTTTTTGTTTTTTCGTGAGATTATAAGGTTTGTAAGCTTACTAAGCCTACTCTATGGAATGCAAATTGTCTGTTTTGTTCATTATTTGCCACTCTGTAGATTTTCAATCATACTTATTTATTTAGTTGACTGATGGATTTTGCTAAACCCTCTGTACAGGACACACAGAGGTTGGTGAACTAGACTACAGTGAAATCACTGTGAGTGATGGTAAGAGGCTTTAGAAACTAGACCCTCAGTTGCAGGAGAGTGCTTTAATATTCACATGCGTGTAAAGTTAGTTCCTTAAAAGTGTTCTAAGGTTGCAAGCATGGCCCAAAAGGCTAGAAATTAGATATGAGAAATTATAATGTCAAAGAAAGTGCAGATATTTTTAATTCTGTTAAGAAAAATTTCTCTGTGAGAGAATATTTCAGATATACTTTCATTTAAAACCAGGTTTGGCCACTCACTAGCTACATGAATTTGAGGACATTACTAAATGTTCTCAGTTTCAATATCCTTATTCATGAGGTGGGGATGACAAGAATAGTTAGTCGTGGGGTTGTTTTAAGGACTGTCTGAGATAATAAACATTTGCTTTCTGGCACATAGCAAACTTTCCAAAGGATTATTATTCCTGGTAATAATGAGGATCAAAATAGGTAATATTTACTTACTATTTCTATTTCTTCACATTTTTTACTCAGTTAAGCCACACATCCATCCTATAAAGTAGATACTATTTATATTTTACAGATGAGAAACCTGAACACAGTGAAGTCAGATAACTTGTTCAAGGTGACAAATTACTATTAACTCGTGACACCCAGATGCAAACTGTGGGGATTTGACTCTAGAGCCCAGGCTTTTAACTACCACACCACACTCCCTAGATGAACAGCTATGTATTTTACATTATGTTACCTCATAGAACATATTCACAACTGCCCCATGAGGTGGTGGCTGGAGGCAGTACAAAAGAGCAGCAAGGGGTTATTCCTAAGAAGTTGGAAACAATACTACTCTGTGAGTTGACTTATTGAGACAACCCACAGCGGTTTGGAACAGAGAGGTGCAACATTTCTGTGAAGAGTGGGGATTGTAGTAGGAGAGACTGAACCTTCGCTTGGCTGAAGGTATTAACATCTCAGAAAGACCCATCGGTAAATGAATGGATCCAAAAACTATGGTACATTTACACAATGGAATTATACACAGCAGAAAGAAAGAAGGCTCCTTCAGAAAGAAAGGAGCTCCTACCCTTTGCGACAGCATGGATGGAACTGGAGAGCATTATGCTGAGTGAAATAAGCCAGGTGGTGAAAGACAAATACCATATGATCTCTCCATTCACAGGAACCTAATCAACAAAAAGAACAAGCAAGCAAAGTATAGCCAAAGACACAAAAATTAAGAGCAGGCTGACAGTAACCAGAGGGGAGAGGGGAGGGGATAATGGGAAGAAAGCGTGAATGGTTTGCAGGAACAATTATAAAGGACACATGGACAATAACAAGGGTGATGGAAACAGGGGAGGGAGGTGGGAAGGGCTGAGGTGGTGGAGAGGGGTGGGGAAAAAGGCAGAAAACTGTACTTGGACAACACTAAAAATATAAAAAAATAAAAATATTTTAAAAAGAAAGATAGACTGTGCCTCGGAACATAGCAGTGGTTGCCAGAAAGAGTCAAGTGCAAGATGCCTCAATCACAGCGACTCACTCACACTTATCCTGGGAGTGCCTGCTGGTTATCAGAATACTCATCCTTTTGGCAGGCATCAGCCAGCTTGACTCAGCTTGCTTGTTCATTCAATAGACATTTATTATTGAATCCCTCCTGGGTGTCAGACTCAGCCCAAGGTGCTTAAGATACATCAGTAAACACACACACACACACACACACACACACCCAAGATCCCTGCATGCATTTTAGCAAGACAGACACCAACAGCAATAATCACAGATTTGAATCGTATCAGTCACCCTCCTCACTCTCTGAATGGGATAGGTCTGACCAATACTGGGACATTCTGTACAGCTGCCACATTACCACGGAAATGCTCTGGGACAGTCAGGCACCCCTCCCTCCCCACTGGAGTGAGCCCTACTTCACCAGTCCTTTCTCATTTGAGCTACTCCTGGAATATTGAGCTCCAACAGACTCTGGAATCAATACAAACTTTATGACGTGTAACTGCATTTCTGAATTTTATACCCATTAGTTAATTTTATAGGAATTCCTAATGGGTTAGGAATCTGAGGCTTAGAATTAAAATGACTTGCCTCATATTGTGTAGAAGCCATTAGACTGTGTAAGATAAAAAATATCTGCAGTATACTACCCAGGCTTGGCAAGGTTATACTAGAAGCTTCATATACTATTGATGTAAGTGAAATTAATTATTTCCTGTAAAGTTATATCAAAAAAATCAAATATGAACCAAAAGATGTTTATTCAGATTATTTCTGATTACTATTATTTATGAGTGAAAAACTCAAAGCAATGTAAATATGCATGTGTGTATATATATGTGTGTATATATATATATATATATATATATATATATATATAATAGCCATTGTTAATATAACAAGAACAGTTTGTGCAACATCAGTGTAACCTGGCAGCCAAGGAGAGCAGACTGGAATGTGCATGCATGAACAATGACAACTTCCCTGTACTAGTCAGTGGGGGTGATACACACTGTTGCCCAAGCATGTGTACTGTGTGGCCATCACATTCAAAATGACTGAGTGAGTAGAGCAATTAATCTGCATCAAATTTTGTGTTAAGCTTGAATATTCCTCTGCAAAAACTATTTCAATGACTCAGAAGGTCATAGCTATGGGCATCTTGTGATTGGCAGCTTCATCATGACAACATGCCCATTCATGTATCACATCTTATGCAGAGATTTTTGGTGAAACATCAAATCACCCAGGTGACTCACACCTCCTACTGCCAATATTTGGTGCCCAGATACTTCTGGCTTTTCCCAAAACTAAAATCATGTTTGAAAGGGAAGAGATTGCAAACTATCAGTGAGATTCAGGAAATATGATGGGGTGGCTGATGGTGATTGAGAGAACTGTGTGAGGTCCTAAGGTACCTACTTTGAAGGGGACTTAAGTGTCATTGTCCTATGTACAATGTTTCTTATATCTTGTATCTTCAATAAATGCCTCTATTTTTCTATTACATGGCTGGAAACCTTCTGGACGGACCATACATATATTTAAAGCCCAGTTCAGTACAAGATCAATATGGTCATTGTTACCAATAGTCATTATCACTAATAATTATAAGCCAATAATTAGTGTCCATCTACTATGTCCAAGTACTCTCTTATAAATTGTAGCTATTGTCATTGTTGTTACATTATTATTAAGAAAAACTAGTTATAACTATTAAATTGGCCAAAAAGTTCATTAGATTTTTTCCCATAGGATGGTTCTAGTAGTGCCTAGTTGTTTTTAACTTCATTTGAAACTATTTTGTTAGATTGTATTGTGACAGCTGTCATATCAACATGCATTAAAAAAACATCAAAAACATCAAAATTGGTGAATTTTCGTGTAGTTATTTTAATATTGAAGATGGAAAATATGTAACATTTTAAGCACATTTTGCTTTATTATTTTAAGAAAGGTAAAAATGCAAGTGAAATGCAAAAAAAGATTTGTGCAGTGTATGGAGAAGGTGCTGTGACTGATCAAATGTGTCAGAAGTGGTTTGCAAAGTTTTGTGCTGGAGATTTCTCAGTGGACTATGCTCCATGTTTGGGTAGACCAGTTGAAGTTCATAGCAATCAAATTAAACCATTAATTGAGAAAATGAACATTATCCCAAGTGGGAGATAGCCAACATATCCAAAATATCCAAATTAATCAAGTTATTGGTAAAAATGAAAAATATGTCTTTTTTTACAGAAAAAAACATACAGACTTTTTAGCTGACCCAATATAACAACTAGGAGGCTAAAAAATGAACAAATTAAGGAGCTCTGATCAAGATGGCAGAGGAGGTGAACATTGTGCTCACCTTTTCCCAGGACCACATCAAAATTACAACTAAGTTACAGAACAATCAGCCTAGAGAACCATTTGAAGACTAGCTGAACAGAAGTTCTACAACTAAGAATATAAAGAAGAAGCAATGTTGAGACTTGTAGGAGGGGCAGAGAAGAGACTCGGTTGACCCCATACCTACATGTGGTTGTTGAAAATCAGGAAGGGTATCTCTGCTGCAAAGGCCCCCATGCCAGTGCCAGGAAGAGGAGCCCACAAAACATCGAGCTACAAACATCAGCAAGGATTCCATCTGTCCAAGAGAGATGGAAGCCCGCTAGAAACCCAAGCATCTTCTTAAATGGCCTGCTCACAAATGATTGCTCGCAGGCACTCACCCTGGGCTCTGGCAGAGAAACAGTAGCTCTGGGGCACCAGAGACAGAAAAGGAGAAACTGAGTTGTGTGGCTTCAGGGTGAGGTCTGGAGGGATGACTGCCATTGTCTCTGTGTTGAACCCTCTACCCTCACACCCAAATCTTAATCTAAAGTAGCCGAAGAACACCACTAGCTCCACCCTGTGACCCCTGAGATGCCAAGCCATTACAATGATTCACAGGGATGTGAACTAACCCAACCCCCTGTCTCTGGCAACCACCAATCTGTTCTCTGTTACTATGAGAAAGCTGAATTTCTGAATGGGATTGGAAAGGTCTGCTAGCCAAGTTCATTGATCTATGCATGCATGCATTGATTAATTTGCTCATTAACACATTCATTCAACAAATAATTTTCAATACACATAATTCAAGGAGCTAACATTTTATTGAGATAACCAGACATTTAGTAGCTAATTTATAGTGTTTTTTATTTCATTAATACCATGATTAATTTCTCTGTAGAGAAGTATACAGTGCACATGTGCACACTTCTGCCAGCTGGGACCATTAAAGGGAGACTCTATTTTATAGGAGAGATCACAAGGTCAATTTTAGAAATGTCGACATTGAGGAGCTGATGACACTGTTGGGTATACAAATTTGGATCCCAGCCAGAGCTTTGTTCAGGAGATGGATTTGAGAGCAAACACAGTGTGGTGTGTGCTATTGCAGTGTTGGGTTGGTGAAAGTCTGAAGAGAATGCACAGTGGAAGAGGACCCATGACTGAGGACTGGGGAACTCCAGCATTTGAACATGAGAAAGAGGCAATGAGACAGCTGAGAATACCAATAATCAGTCCATAGATACATGAGTGGAAATCTAGTAGAGTGTCACGGGGGTCAATGGAAAGAAATGTTTCAGAAAGAAGATGATAATAAATATAGTTGAATGTGGCCAAGAGGGCCATTTATTTTCATGTCATTTCAAGTGTAGGGCTACAGTAGGATTAGAATGGATGGAGAGCCTGAGAAAAATGAGGAAGTTGAGGTAGGCAACATACCCGAATTTTCTAAGTTTGGCTGTGAGAGGAGCCAGCTCTGTCTCCAGACAGAAAAAGAGGATTGAGGTGAGTCTTGAGTAGCCCATAAAGACATGAAGAAGAAGCTGAAACTCACATTTCATGGGGGCTCACAAATGGGTGCCAAACTGACAATTCTGCTTTGTCAGGATGAATGGCATGAGGTGGTGAGTCTGACTTTGGGTGGAATTACAGGGGCCTCTAAGGGCCTACAAATTTGTGGGCTCCTGGAGGTGTCTAAGGAGTGATGTTCCTCTTTTGTCACTGTTTCTCACCATTTTTAACATTTATTATCATAAAAGCCTTTACCAAAAAATGTAAAAATAAATTAGACATGATTTCCACCCTCAGGAAGGAGAGATAAGTCACCTACATAAACAGAACAAGTGATAGAAAGGGCTAGTTGCCCTAGGAGAGGTGCAGATCAAGAGCATGGACTTCCTGGAGGGGAAGCAGCTCTCTTTAGTTGGGGATTCAGTCAAGGCTTTTGAGAAGAAGGTGGCAAATCTGCTGAACCTGAAATATACATCCAAGTAAGGAGATTGCTGGCAATATTCTGTCTCTATGTTAGGTGTTCCAACTACTGATTTATTTTTCCAGCATGCAAATTTTTTCCTACTGAATGTGGTTTGTTCTTGAATCAGTACAAAATCCAATGGACAAACAAACAAAATCCTTCCTTTGGTAATCCAGGGAACCATCGGCCATCTGCCACCCACTGCAGAGATGTGGGGGAAATGTATGGCCAGACTTAGCTGTGGCCCCACTTAGGGATCTCACTTCAGTGCCCGAGAAGCCCAGAAAGCCTGTAGGCTCTGTCATAGCTGAAGCAGGCACTCAGATCTCATAATGCTAGATGACCCTTTAGGTCCATTCTACTTTTCCCACCAGTCTCATGTCTGTTCCCTCTGTTTCACTGAAGATCGAGCTGGGAGAAGAAGCAGATCAAATAGCCAGGGTGCCTTGTGGGCATTTCAAAAATGGGTATTTGGTAAAGCCCCACTCAGCTTGGCTATAGTGACAGGTGAGCCCCTGTCCTGTTCCAATGTCAGATATCTTGTACAAGGAACTCTGAAGACTGCATTTTGCTGGCCTTTCATCTTCTTTCCTCTGAAAAGGGTGGAGGGAGACAGGCTCTGGAAGAAGGTGAAGTTTGCATCCAATTATGCTATCCCAAAGGGTAAAGTTAGGAAGTGGAGTGGGGGCAGGAGGAGGGGAGCAATGAAGGGAGGGTTCATTGTCAGGGGCATAAGTGTGTGTCAAGGTTGTAAAATTCTGTGTCAGAGCATTTGACCACACAAAAATTTTGTTTGCAGCAGCCAACAGCAAGACAAGCACACTACACACACAATTTTCTTTGACCCTGATTTCTGCTCTCCTCTTAGCATCCAACCCTCCGTAGAACCTTGATTCTTCTCGAGGTTTCTATCTGTCCTGTAGAGGCTCTCTGGCCCTGAGATTCTACTAAGACTAAATGTGGGGGGAGAGGGGAGGGAACAAACACCTGAACATTTGGTGAGTACCTACTCTATGCTGGGCCCCAAGTTATGCATTTACACATTTTTAAATCTACACACACACACACACACACACACACACACCCCGGTTGGGCAGCCATCATAATTCTTATTTATAAACTAGGAAACCCAACAAATGATAGAACTGAGGTTTAAACATGTTTCCTTTCTATTTTTTTTTTTTTTGCTATTGAACACTTTTTAGAAAATTTAAGATGTCTTTGTCTTGGCTTCCCAAATTTACAAAGCCAATACCATATTCTTTGTTCCTGTTTGACTGACTCTGACAGGTTACACAATGGGGCCCACTCTTCAAGGCTTAGGAGTGTGACCCAGAAGACCTTCTTTTTAAGCAACTAATTTGGCTGTAAAAGCATATGGAAAGCATCATGCCTTCCATGATTTTCCCTTTAAGCTAGCTCTACATCTGGCTTCCTTTAGGCCTAGAAGTAGCCACTGTATTTTTTTTGGTGGGATGGGGGAACTACAGAGAGGAAATTGTGATAAAAAGCATTGCTTTTAACCATGGATGGAGTCCATGGTTCTGGGACTTTGGGACCCCTGGAGTCCCTGGAATGAAATTGAGTCCCTTTCCCAAATACTCTGTTGCCCACTCACCACCTTCCTGGGCTTCCTTTGGAGGCCTCGGGACCCCCTGCACTACTCTGTTGAGTCCTGCTCCCATTGCAACCTGTGCAGTGACTGCCAGGAATTCAAGTTTCTCTTCTGTAAAATACCTCAAGACTCTTGGGAGAAATGTGATCTAAATCCCAGGTGTGAATGTGGAATGGGCATCAGGTGCAATGCTGACCTGCGGTAAGAGGCAGAGATACAGTGAAAGAGAAACTGCACGCAGGTGAGAACAGAACTGGGCGTCCTGATTGCATATCTGCTCATATGCACGCTGCTGGCGCATTCAGGGCTGAGAGACACCACTTTTGAGACGCCCAGGAGGAACGCTGGAGGCAGTTTGGAACCCAGCCATGCTAAATGACAACCTGGTGGGCAAATCTTGTCAGCCTGCACTAGCAGCCTGGGAGGCGTGCGGTCCCCACCACCCACTCCCCACATTCTCTGAGAAATCTGAGCTCCTCACCTCTCTCTACTTTCTGGCCATCCTACATGTCTTCCTTTTTTCTACATGTCCTCCAGGTCTGGAATTCCACCCATGCAGTCTTCGTGTGCCCATCTTACCTGACTAGTTTGAAGAGAGACAGCACATCTGGGCTGTTCTGCCTTCTGCCCTCTCTGTTCCCATCCACATTGTACATCCACATTACTCAGCCTTGCTAGATCCTGAAAATCAGAAATGGCTCTGTCCTCTGGGAGATCACTGAGTGGGTGAAGGGATAAGCAATGTATGTAGATAAATGAGCTATTAAGTGAAAAGTTACAGGTTCATGGAGGAGACTAAGATAAAGTGATACAGGGTTCAGAGGAGGAAGGGAAAACCATGGTCTGGGGGAAGAAGGCATGGGAGGTGAATCTTGCAGATGGATGGGGTCAGACATGAGTTGTGATATGAGGAGGAAAAACACGGGTGGTCACTACAGGAAAAAGTAACATGAGCCACCCAAACAAGCAGGTGCTAACAAACCAGATGTGGACAGGGAAATTAGATAATCCAGTGTGATGGTTTCTTCCAGTGTACACTGCTATATATCCTAATTCAGTGGTTCTCAAATTTTGCTACATATTAAAATCACATAGGGAACTTTGGAAATCATAATGCTCAGGCTATATCCCAGACCAAGTATATCAGAACCTCTGTAGGTGAGGTCCAAGCATTAGTATTCTTAAAGTTCTTTCACTGTACCAGCATGCAGCCAGGATCCAGAATAAGTAATCTAGACCACCTGGCAATCAGCACATGCAGAGTGGGGCCTGAAATCCTGTGTTTCTAATGACTTCCAGATGGTGCCAATGCTGCAGCTCCCAGCTACGCTACATGCAGGAGAGGCTAAATGAGGACCATGTTGACCAAGTACAACCCCTCATCCAACTGTGTGCATCCTGGTCCTGATGGTAAATTTCTTAAGGGGGCAGCACTTTGAATTCACAAATGGAGCTTGCCTGAGTTTCTCTTATGGGTGAGTACCTAATGCCTACTTCTTGGGGACTTGGTCTTCCCACTGGTTTGTGGATGACAGACAAGGGTTATTGAAAAGCATGTGGAAATTCAAGGTGCTATTACCTCTCAGCTCCAATTTAGAGCTCCTTGTATATGAAAATTTTTAAAAAGAGGAGAGGAAGAGGGTGTGGGAAAATGCCTCACCCACCAAAATATACAGTCCAACAGAGCTCCACTGTGCTGTGACCTGGAGCTCCACAGAGGCATTTTTCTAAGTGGAGAGCCCACCCTTTCTGGACCCGGGAAAGGAGCTGCACCATCCCTTGGGTTTTATAACATCTGAGACTGCTCACTGAAAAGTCCTACTGACTCTTCAAAACTGGTAAAGGGACTAATCATGCTTTTCTTTCTAAATATTTTTAAATACTAGCAGAAGTTACATGTTTGTTAAAGGCCTACTGTGCCAGTTAAATAAAACAACAGGTAACTTTGCTTTGGGCTGAATTATCAGCTCATAAGGTCTGATCGGCAATACAAATCCATATGTATATGTATGTATGTGTGTGTCTATACATGCACACACATATATTATATATAACGTACTCTTACGTATGCATGTAAGTTTTGATTCACAACAAGTAAGAAAGCTTATACAAAGTATCTGAAAGTATGAAATTCATCCAGGCTAAAACAGCTAAAGGAGCCTGCTGCTCTGAACACGTAGGCCCTTGGCCACCACTTTTCACCTCCAAAAACAAAAGTATAATTATTCCCTCATTTGCACTCACCCTTCCTGCGAGGTGCATAATATCAAACATTAATCTCCTTCATAGGTGAAGTAATTGCTATAAGGAGCTTAGAGGCCTATTGACCATCTTGCAGCGTTTGCTCCCCCGTTTTTCCTCAAGTGCAAAGCATTGTTTGAAATCAGTTGTTTTTATTGGGGTGGGGGGAAACTGAAAACTATTCAACCCAGAATCCCTATTTAAAAATATATAGCCCTGGCTTGGGTGGCTCAGTGGATTGAGTGCTGTCCTGTGAAGCAAAGGGTCGCTGGTGCAATTCCAAGTCAGGACACATGCCTCGGTTGCAGGCCAGGTTTTCAGTGGGGCATGCATGAGGGGCAACTACACATTGATGTTTCTCTCCCTTTCCCCCTTCCTTCCCCTTTCTCTATAAATAAATAAAATCTTTAAAAAACATATAGAAACCATGAGCCATCCAGGTTAATGGCTCAGTCAAAATTATACAAAACCCAACTGATATCAGAGCCAAGGCTAGAATGCCAATTTCCTCCTAAAGTGATTTCACCAAAATTGGAATTTCAGCAAAGGAAATAAAGCCTGGGATTTGAATATAACTTCCCTAATTTATTATTCCCACAAAAAGTTCCCTAAAGCACAATTATGTTCTTCAGCTGTGCCATCTGGGACCCTAAAACTAGCTGCCGGCCAAGAGAGAAGGTAAAAAAGCAAGAAAATGCAACTAACTCTCTGAATTTCTACCAATCAGGTCAATTTTCCAGCAAGTAGCAATCTCATAAATAATTTAGATGTGTAAAACATACTTAGTCCAAATTGAAATGTTACTTTATTTACTGTTTGATTGATGGCTTTAGAATATCATTATTGGTGACATGATACAATGAAAATGAGTGATGGGAACCAAACATTAATTCCTTGCCCTGATTCTTATTTTTCAACCGTACTATATATTTTGAAAACTTTTTGATCTAGAATGGAGAGTTTCGACTGGCCTATTTTGCCTAGGATGCAGGTAATACAACTATTTCTATAAATTCCTTTGTAGTTGTAAAGTGAATTTCTTTTGTAATATTTCAAGTCACTTTTTAGAGCAGACACTTTTTTCGAATAACAAGTTTACTCACTAATGAAACACAGAAAAAAAACCAAGTGCTTTAGAGAATAAGAAAGCAATAAAATATTTATTCCCATAAAGTAAATACTCGCTTATAGATCCTGGGCTTTGAGCTCTTCACCACCTCAGTAGCACAAACAAGTACCCATTTAAGCAGATCATTTGGGTCGTGCAATCTTGATACTCTCTGGTGTCCCTGGCATAATATTAACTGACCAGAGTCCCTGGTTAGATACACATGGGGCCAGCCTAACCAATCTGGAGAAACTTTGCTGACAATCTCACAAGTCATCTTGGCTACACGACAGCACACATTTGGCATAACTCCCTCTTATTACATGTCCCTGTTTCCCATCTACTAACCCCTATACACTTGACACCATTCCCTGGCTTCACACTATTAGGAGTTGAACTGAAGTGTAGACAGTTCTTCAGGTCCCTATATTGAATGGGCTTTTAATTCACCTGTAAGTCAGAACCTGATGGTAACCACCATCTGCACATGGATGCTAAATAAGTGAGCCCAAATTTAATGATTTGATTACTTGAGAATGCTATTCCTCTGGGGAATAAAGCACATGCTCTTATCAAGTGTGATTTTATCTTCAAAGACACAACATAGAACACAGGTGGCAAACACAAGGCCCTCCACCTTGTTTTATCCAGCCTGGCATCTTGTTTCTCAATACTGCCAAGCTCTCGATTAGCTGTTAAGGAGTAGTTACATTTATACAGTCCTAAAACCACATTTGGCCTTTTGAAGGCAACCTTGAGGCCAATGTGGCCCCTGGTGAAAATGAGTTTGACACTCCTGACATAGAAGGAATGGTGCTTTCTTCTTTATAAATACGAGTTTCAAAGGAAAAGAAAGGAATGAGTTATTCACTAAGCCATCCATTTGTCACTGAGCCCACTCTCTGCCCCACACTTGGCCATAGACTTGGCACAAAATGGAAAAAAGGGTAAGGAGCACTCTGCCTGGCCCGCAGAGAAATAGCAGACAGTTACAATTTAGTGTGGTGTCTCTGCCGATTCGTAGCCCTCTGACCATTGGCAGTTAACCTAGCTCATCTTTTCCTTAGTTTCCTTGTTCATAAAATAGGTGTAATAATAGTTCTGTTTTATGTTATTACCAGAGAATCACTGCTAAATGATGCAAGGGGCTCTTTAACTCTTCTAGCTCTCACCTTTGTTGGAAAACACAGAAGTTCATTTAGCATTAATGTCCCCTCAGGGAACCAGTGAATTCTGAAAAGCTCAGCTTTGGAGCTGTTAAGAGAAGCCTTTAAGAAGTTGTTTTCAACATAGAAATGTACATTTTCATTTAATTTTACTATAAAAGTTGCTGAGACCTCATTGGAAAGAGTAATGGGATTTGAATGATTCTTCACACTGGATCCAGGGTTGTCAGCATGACCGACCACCTCTGTCAATGCCACCATGTCCATTCCAGGTCCCCCTGAAGGGCGAATCTATAGGTGCTTAGCTAAGCTGAAGATGGTGAAGGCAAGTTTGACAGGAAGCCACAAATAGCTTAAGAGGCTTAGTCACCCACATAAGGAAAATAGTCAAACTAATATCACAAAATTCCTAAGTTCCAGTGAAGTGGCAAGAGGAAATAATAAGAGAAGGCAGATCTATAGCAACATAGTCAACAAAGGGAAAGAGGCCTGGATCATCAGAAGTGTATCTGTGCCCACCTTGAGAGGTATGAATGTGCTATATTCCACACTGACCAGATCTCAGTTTCTCGTTTGAACACCCCATTTGGAAAGTATCTCCTAAGATGCAGAAGCAAGTTAGATGCTGAGAGGCATGGAGTTGGGTTTGCCAGCAGAGACAAGGCTGCGGGCAGTGTGGCACTCAGAGCACACAGATGCAGGGCGGTCACGGGAAGAGAGGAGGAAGTATTCATCTGTCTTCTTGAGCCATTCATTTACTGGTGGGCACTTAGGTTGCTTCTGGTGGGGAGGGGTAGGGGAGAAAGGCAAAAAACTGTACTTGGACAACAACAAAAAATGTTTTAAAAAACCCGTATTCTTCCAGAAAGCAAGGAAAAAAAGGGGGTGAGTCAGATCAACCTATTGAAAAACTGTCCAAAGAATGAGCTGGAAGCACACTGTGGTGGGAGGTAGTGAGTTTCTTTCTCTGGACGAATTTATGCAATCTTTAATTATTCTATAAAAAGGATAGTGGAACACTTAAGTGAATGAATTTTGGGGGCTGGAACTAAATGACTTCTTATGGTGATGTAAAACTCAAACACTTTGTAATTCTATAATAATATGAAGAAAAAATAAAAGCCAAGCCCAAGAGAGAAAATTTTGTAATTGACAGTCTTTTCTAGCACTTCATCAGCTATCAAAGTAAAAATAAAGACAAGTTTGTCAGGACCTAAATCACCGGAACTGATTTTATGAAGCAGCACTCTTCCTAAACTGACAGCAGCGTCCTTACAGACGCACAGCACAAATGAAGTCATCCTCGTTATACTTCAGCCCTCCCGGAGGCACAGGGAGGCATTCACAAAACTCATTTAACCCCCTTAGACTGCATAACAGCCTGCTTTGCTTTCCCAGGTGACCCTAAACAGGAAGTCTAGCAGCCTCTCTACCGTATGGAAGACCAAGGCTCCTGTTCTGACTTCTTGGAGGACTCGCCTGCACCTCAAACTCACAAGTTCTGACCATGAACACTCAGGATCTGATCTAGAACCCTAGTGGTACTCCACTGTCTCTCTCTCTCTTTTCAGCAAAAACACAGATATCACTCCCATAACTGAAATTCATTTTGGACAAATTCCTTTCTCAGCACTGTGTCCACCTCCATATGTGATCCATCTAAACTGATGCTTTACCTCTTGAAATAAATGGTTTCAGGTACATCCACTGTCTAGTCAGATTAACACCACATATCCTCTGGATACTTCTATACCTGCTGAAATGATCTCCCTGTTATCCCCTCACTTCCCATAACTGCACTGCCACAATCATTTTAAATATCACCACACTCAAAAACAACTCATGACTTCCTATTGTTCTTAGATTAAATGCCAAAAGACTTGGGGTAATTATTCCTCCCCAAATCCCTTCCCCATCCTTTTCACCCTGCTCTGTGCGGAAGAGGCTGACGTGCCTGGACTCTATCAGTGGACTCCCTTGTTCTCTTTTAGTGAGACTTTGCCAGTGAGGGTAAAAGGACATTGGCAAGAAATTAGAGTGGGAGAGAATAATAAGGTTTGGATATTTTTTAATTCTTTCAGTTCTTCCCCTTCATGGTATATATACACAGGTTCTTTTGTCTTTTAAGAAAAGGTCACGATTCTATTCAGCTGGTTCTGCCACACAGCCCTCTGAAGGTTCTAGTCCCACTTCACCCTTTTCTCCTTCAGGTAATAGTGCCCCACCATGACTGGCCCTGGACGACTGGAATACTCCTTGTGGATATTTTGCCTATAGCCTCAAACATCACTTTTTCAAGGAAAGTATTCTGCGCCCTCCCAGAAGAGTCAGATTGGCCCGATGGAAGTTCTATAATGCATATACTTCTTCATAGCCTTACACCACTGAGTTAAGTTATTAATTTGTGTAACTGATCACCTATGTCTGCCTTTACTGCTAGGATGAGAGCAGGAGCTACCTCTGTCCTAGCCATTCCCAGACCTAAGACCACCTACACGTAGGTGCTCAATAGTTATTTATCAAATAAAAGGGATGCTAAGAGTAGAGAAAAGGGAAAGGTAGAAAGAAATGTGAAGGCAGGGTTGAAAGCATCCTGGTCAGAGTGACCAGAGTGATTGGAACTATCACAAACCCAGGGCTTCCACACTGTGAGGCCAAGAGGTCAGGGTAGCACATATGTCCTCTCCTGGTCCTGGGAAAGCTGAGGGAGGTGTGGCATCAAAAAGCGTTTGGGCCCTGGCTGGTGTGGCTCAGTGGTTTGAGTGCTGACCTGTGATCCGAAAGGTCGCTGGTTCCATTCCCAGTCAGGTCTTATGCCTGGTTGTGGGCCATGTCCCCAGCTGAGGGCGTGTAAGAGGCAACCAATTGATGCATCTCTCACACATTGATGTTTCTCTCCCTCTTTTTCTTCCTCCCTTCCCCTCTTTCTAAAAGTAAATAAATGAAAATTTTAAAAATTGTTTGGCAGGATACAGTTCAGAAAGATATCATTTCCCATTTATATGTATTTTCAAAATGTGAGATTTATTCCCAAAAGAATAAGTCAATTTCTATCTCATTGTACACCAAGCCATAGCTGAATTTGACATAGGTATTATATTGAGCTATTTTCAAAAATGGTAGCTTTTTTCCAAAACTCAAATGTTAATATATTTTTTAGAAAAACCACACACTTAATTTCTTATTCAATATTATCTGTTATCAGTTCACATCCAATAAGAGATTACTTAAAGTGTCTCCTATCAGACTCCTGACAAGTGGAGAAATGTGGTCATCATGGGCCTGGGAGCCTGTGCAGAACCAGGCAAGTCTCTGTTGTTAGGAGCCTGTGAGAACCAAGAGGAGGAAGGACACTTGCAGAAAGAATTATAAGAGAGTTCAAGGTCAGAGTCAGAATATGAGTCCACCATGGGGTTTCCAGTTCAAATGGTGATGGAAATAGGCTGAAGCAAAAAAAAAAAATACAAACAATACAAACAAAAAATATCCAAAAAAATCCAAGGGGGAGATGGTAAGTAGGTGAATATGCCCAGGTAGCAGAAAAGAAAGGAGAGAGAATTGTGGGGTGAGAGTGTAGGAGGTTGGAGAAGCCCTTCATGTGGCAATTTACTATTTGCTGGGATGCCTGGGAGGTCTGTGGGGGACAACAGCAATGTGTCACCAACTATGCCTGGTGAGAACAGAAATGGGCCAGAGGAGGACAGACAGGGGATGAGGGAGAAAGGACTGTGAATGAATCACAGCCTCCAGTTGCTTTGCGATATGTAGCTCCTGGAAATAAAACCTCCCACAGTTCCTCCCAGAGTGGGCAGACCATGGTGGAGGCCTCTGCAGGACATCAGAGATGTCCTTACACTAAACATCACCTCACACAGACCAATGACAGGGACCTCATTAAAATGCAGACTCTGATTCAGTCAGTCTGGGGCCCGAGATTCTGAATTCTAATACGTTCCCAGGTAATATGGATACTGCTGGTCGATGGGCCGTACTTTAAGTAACAAAATCCTGAACTACAGACAGGGTAGTCATTTTCCAATGAATGGCACCATCTGAGCATGCCTTCTCTCTTTCATTCTTCAGCTGCTACAGAAGTTGTTATCTGGCTGCTAAGTGGCAGTTGAGTACCTATAAAATTGTTAGGGTTGGTAAACAAGAGTAAAAGATTGTGCATAAAAATTCAGAGAATGAACTTCTCTTGGAAAGTAAGGAGACCAAGCTTCATGAAGACAATTCACTGGAGCTGAATGGTAGCAGGCTGTCTGCTTCAGATGGAGTGTGCACTTTAAACTTTCAACGTTGGACTGAACTACTCTTACATCTAGACGACTTCAACCTTTTACATCCTCTGGCTCATCCTTCTTTGCATTTGTGTCTGTGAATTCTGATACACTAATTTGAACAGAGATGCCTCCCATTCCTTGGAAGAGTACTTTGCTTCCAGTAAAGTCTTTTCAGTTACCAACAGAATTCTCCACTTGGAGAGCAATGACACTGGTACTGAGGATGGAAACAAGTCCACAAAGAACCCATTTTCTGTTTCAAGGTGACTGTATCTGTTTGTAGATAAGGCAAGAAAAAACTGAATAGTTGAATAAACAGTGGTAGGATTATTAGGTCCACACTTCACCATGAGAATGTTTGAATGTAACATTCTCATGCAGAAAGAATTAAGCAGCTACTTGTGTTCAATCATGGCTGAAGGATCCAGGTGGTGAGAAGTTCAAACCACAGAAGTTGAAGATCAAAGGTTATGACGAGTTAAACAGGAAGGAAAAGAAAGAATGAAGTTAAGGGGAAAAAATGACTGCTTCCCACCTAAGCCATTTCTTAGGAATTGGCAAATCTACAAGCTTTTGACTTGAAAACATTAAGAATCAAAAGAAACATTCTAGGAGGTCAACAGAAAGCTGAAATGACTCCTTTTTCCTCATTTCCATCTTTGGATGTGCAAGTTTCCCTACCGGTTTGATTTGTACTGTTTACTCAAAATTTTCTGTTCTTCTTACATATTTCTCTCCCTCAGACACAGTATTTTGAGAAGAAACTCTGGGGGAAATGTTTTCCTTGCATAATTCTTTCATGTTTTTGTTGAAAGGGTACCTGCAACACCAACAGAGGCCTCATGGAGTGAACATTTCTGGCCTCGTTATGGATCGAGAGGTTAGAATGAAAGGTACTCAGTTACTGGTTCCTTAGACCCCACCAGGCTCAGTGATGTCCCTCCTGTACCCACACCTGTTACCTGGGCTGAATCCCTCAGGGAGTGAAATGTCTGGTGCCAGCACCTCCCAGCCGTTCCTACCTACTACCTGGACAAGCAGGTTTACTGGGACCCATGAGCCCTTCACAGAGCCCCGCAGGTGGTTCAGGCTCAGTTATGTGGCAGCTCATCTGGGTCAGTCCACCCAGGTGGCTTGCTCCTGTAATTCATCATAAATGCCATTACTTGAGGACCCTGCTTTCTGAGTTTCAAGTTGACGGTTGAGTACAGGGGAAAGACCATTTGACTTATTGTCAGAAACTTTGGGTTGAACTCCAAGCACTGCTGAATAGGAGCTGTTTAAACCAGGATAATTTAGCCTCTCAGAATGTCAGTCTGCTCTAAACAAGGACGGTAACAATACCAGCCAGAAGGTATATTATTCTTGCACATAGTAGATAGGTTAATAAATGGATGTTGAATCCTAAACAGATGTTAAAATTCTATGTTATTGTGTTCATGGACATTCATTTCTTAATGTGTTCTTTCAATTCATGTCTGCTTCTTTGCAGAACACAACACATTGTGACTGGACAGTTCTGATTATGGAAATGTGTACTCCACAGCAGACAAAGAGCTCAGGTCTTCTTCATGCATATGGGAGATTTGCCATCTCCTAGTCTACCAGATCTTTGGGGCAGGGCTTGTAGCTACCTCTAGGCTCCTCTGTTCCTGTGGGAAGACACGTGGGCTGCACCAGCCCATCGGCACCAAACGCATAGGCACAATGCTCAAAAGTAAAGTCAACTGTAAATTTAAACCCTATTTTTACTTGGGAAAAACGTTTCCTTTCCTTATGTTTTTAATAAAAATGCAGTTCAAGCCATGTAACCACAACATACTCTTTAGCTTTCAAGTAAGCCCTTTCAGCAACAAGAGGAATTAGTTAAAAACACAGTGTGGATCTTAAGCTTTTCATGACCTTTGCCTCAATTAATCTAGTCACTATTCCATTAGGGTATTTGCTTGTTTTTCTTAACAGAGAGATGGTGAGAGTCTTAACAATGTGGAAGATGGTAGTACTGCAGAAATACCAGGGTTCACATTCTTACATGAAAATAAAATATATGCAGATAGGTGTGTGATGTTCCTTGTTGAATAATGTATAAGGCTAATAAAATTATACTTTAATACCTGCTGTTTCCTTCACATGGGATACCTTCTGTCTTTGCCACTCTGACCCTTCAATATCCACCTTCAATTGTCCTAGCAGTTCTGCCAGTCTCAACTCAGGAACCAGTGTCTTTGGGCAGCCATCCTGACCCACCTGCCATTTACCCCAGGTCTTCCAAGGTAGCGTTCTCTCCTTCCTTCTACACATGACCCCATGGTCGTTGTAGCTTATTCTGTTGTTTTGAAACATTTGTCTATTTGCAATTAGGCTGCGGGCGGCACCATAAGTAATTCTTCCTGTCTTTAACACCTAGCACAGTGCCTGGCATTTAAGAGGCACTGAACAATTGCTTGTTAAAAACATTTGTGATAAATGAAAAAAAAAGGAATACTATGGTGGTAGTATTGAACTATCCCCACTCCCAGTCCTATAGAGGTCCTCTTGTCATTCTGGAAATCACCCTCTCTTCTTAACTCATCAGCCCACCTGTATGTAGGTCAGACCCGGTAACCTCCTTTGCAGGCTACCTTTCAATCACAGAAACAGACTACATAAAGACTCCTTGAAGTTCCCTCCTGAAACACTACTTCTCCTGTGCTCCTACTATTGAGTAGATGTCCAATAATTATTTAATTAAGTAAGTAATCTACTTTTTGTCTAATGCTTGTGCCTAATTCCTAACCCTAATAGCTGGCATTTTAAAAAGGCTTCCAAATGAATGTACTAAATTAAGCCCAGTTGATATCTGTAAAGATTCTAATAACACACACACACAAATGTGCCATTTTTGGGTTCTTTACTGGGAATAGGGTGCAAATTTTCCAAGGGTTCTATCCATACAGCTATACATATGGCAAATAATTTGGAAAAGAAGAGAGATTTTTACTCAGACCCAGGGTTTTTCTTTGCTGTTTTTTCCTGGCAGTCACAGTCATGACTGACTGTGAGGTGGAGGCCACCTGAGGAAGAAGAACAAATGAGCAGGTGCAGGGTTTTATTTTTATTTTTTTTTAATCCAATCCAGACATACAGAGGTGTCAGGAAACCAAGCTCTCCTGCTGTTTTAAGCCTACTCCACATGTCTCCGAGGCCTACAGGTGTCCTGACATGCCATTTGTAACTTCAAAGAGCCAGCGTCCCTTTCCGCCTCCGCCTTCTACTCCTGCCAACAGTCTCCTGGCTTTCCCCTTCCCAGCTCCCATCCCCCATCCCTGAGGAACACATGTAGCCTTCCATGGAAAATGGGCATAGTATTGGAAACTGCCTTCTTAAGTTGTTGCGCTCAAGTCTCTTTTCCAGGACCAGTTTAGGAAGGCACGATTTTGCATAAATTAAAATTTTGGCTGTCTAGGTACAGAATGGACCCATGCAATAATTTAAAGCTTTAACTCATGTAGAGTTAAGTCCTTAAGTATTTTCCTTAAGCCTTATCTTAGTTAAAAGAACACTTAGTTAAAAGAAAGAAAGTCCAGGGCACTGGATATAATTTTTGTACTTGAAAAGGGTCCCCAACACTGCCTCTTAAATACTCCCCCTTTCTGCTCCTACCCACCGTGATCACGTGCCACATCCTCAGAGGGGAGGAAGACCAGGTTGAAAATCTTCTGGTCTAACTTCCTTTGCCTTTTGTTCCCCGGACTTGAGAAGGACACGTTTTCTTTTCACTCTCCAATTCCTCCAGAATTTCCTTTTAATTTTGCTCCTGGTGACTGCTAATTAATCTTGGCCACATTTCTAAGACTCAATTTAGAAATAAACTTTTTATTTATTTACCTATTCTCTATTCCTAAGGTTCAATTAGTTTTGACAACCGGTGTTTTCATATTTGCTTAGTACAAATAGGGCTCAGAACACCAATAACTTGGCTATCTTCTGACTCTCCATTTCACAGAAAAATGAGTTTCTGTGTAATCCTTATTTCATATCATAAGTTCTAGCTATTGCTAGTGCTGCCTGTTCTTTCTGCACAACTTAGAAATTGTGAATTTTTTCCCTCAGTCTCCTCATTATAGTTTGATGGTTACTTTCCACTTTACTCCTTTCCAGTCAACCCAACAGGCTGATTGATTCTGATACACCTATAGATAAATGAACCCAACCACACATAACTCTGAATTTCAGCATCTGCCTTTTTTATGTGATAAGACAGATTTTTATTCAGATTTCTACTTATAGAAACAATAAGTCCAAGTGTATGTGATTGATGGAACAAATATTGCTCTTAAAAACCAACAAACCAATAAGCACAAACAAACAAACAAACAAACAAATAAACAAATAAAAGTTGTTCCTGAAAAACTTGGCTAACACAAAGGGTTAGATGCTCAACTTCAAAACCAGGAGTCGTGGGCAGAGGGACCCAAACCTGACATTTACTCAAGTTTAAGTACATGAGGTCAGAATGATGATCTGATGGAACCCCAGGGATTTGGGGTAAAAGACAATTTTCCTGTTAATCCAAAGGAGAAAACATTTCCCAGTGAGAAGCTGGATGAGTGTCTCAGGGTCCCACAGAAGATGTGCAGTCCCCATGCAGCCCCAGCCCTCTCGGAGCACCAACTCTGAGTGCACTGAATGCTCAGGAAACATAGCTCCTGAGTAAGATTAGACTTACTGCATCAGTGGGACTTTTTAATAAACGCTTGAGGATGGAGATGAATCATAGAAGATTTTGAACATGAGATGTCCACCCACACAAAAAGTCGTGAGTAATTGGGACAAAAAATGAATAGTAAGAAAAGAAGCTGCCTTCCTAATTATAGGCAAACAACAGTGAAGGCCTAGAGTTTAGCACAACAAAGGAGAAACAAACTTGAATGAGCACTGTCTGGCATATAACAAGACATTCAATAAATATTTGTTGGTTGGTAAGTAGGGATTTTAAAAGTTTCTGAGTACTTTGAGAAGAGGATACAACTATCTAAAATCTTTCTTTATTTTTAACCAAAGTCAAGTATAGAACTGCACTTCCAATACAAAAAGGTAACAATAGAGAAACTGCATTATAAAGGGCTTTCTCTAAAAATGCTACTTGGGGCACCATGGAACCACTGTTACCTTTAAAAGCCAACTCCAATGGCCTGATGTATTGTGCCATTTGAATTATCAACCTTTAGAATTAAAATATATCCCCACCAACATTGTGTTATTCTATGAGGTCCAAAAATTCTCTGGCCACTCTTTAGGCTTGACACTTGTTTCTCTCACTATTATGAAATTACTCTTTAGTGAATCATATTCTACTTACTGCTAAAAAAAAGGCTTCTGACTCTATCTGGTTAAAATTGTATGGCTGGCCAGGCTTATCTTCTATAACAAAGTGCATTTTCACTTCAAATTTGTAAAGAAAAAAAAAGACATCTGTGAAAATAAAACAGTGCTTTCCCTTTAGAGATGAAGAAAATGTTTTTGGCAATGATTCATTTGGAGCTATTACTTTCATTTACACTATGGAGTCTGTTACTCTTGGATTACTTGTCTAGGTCAACAGATTCAATCATTTACCTAATGTTCATTCATTTGACAGTTACTGGTGCTCATTTTGTGCCAGGTACTATCCAGAATAGTCACCAAGTCCCCATGCTTGCTAAATCACAATTATCACCACGCTTTCCTCTACTTCCTCCACAGATTTTCTTTCTTTTCCATGTTCTACTTATTATTCTGTCCCTTAAAGTTGTTTTTAGGTCTTTGGTTGTTAGTAGGTGGAGCTGTTATTAAACAATTAAGAGGAGACTGCTATATTTCTAAGCAGTGTGGCTATTCTGGGCTAGAGTAGAGTGTGAACAAAAAAATGGTGCTGTCCTCTTGGGAATTTACACACCGACAGAAGACATAGACATTTAATAAGCAAATATATGGTGACTACTTGTGGTGAATATGCTCAGAAAATGACTATATCAATGATGGAGAACAAATTGGAGTGGGATGGCAGGAGTAAGGCCTCACTGAACCTATAAAGGATGTAAAGGAGTAAAGGATGGGAAAAAGAAAGTCATGTGAATCTAGGAGAGGATCACTGAAGTCAGGAGAGCTCTAGGAAAAGTCTTTGAGGCAAGGAGTAGAGCATCTTCTGGGACTCAAAGGCAGTGGAGGGGAGTGGATGAAGGAGAGGGGCGAGAGAGCTTGTGGAGGAAGCAGAGCCTTGCCAGCCTTGGTAAGGTATTTGATTTCACCTGAAATATAAGAAAAGGCACAGGAGGATTTCAAGTGGGATGGGGAGGGATTGGTCCAAGTTACATTTTTAACAGACTTCTGTGGCTGCTGAGTGGAAGTGCAGAGTCACAAAAGTCCCTCATTGTATCCAGGTGAAAAATGATTTGCTTAGACTTGGGGAGTGGCAACGAGGATGAGAAGGAGAACAGACAAGAGATATATGTAGAGGGGAGAAATAACCACCCCGAAATAACTCCTAATTCATTAAGTAAGGCAGCAGGGGATAGAAAAATCAAGAATGACTCTCAAGGTTTTGCTTTAACAATCGAATGGATTATACTTCCAATAACTGATAAGGTGGGTACGTTTTGCAGGCAGCTGCTGACAGTGAAATGGTTGTAATGTATTTTGTTTCTCAAATGATTTACAATGTCTGATTCTCTCATTATAATAAAAAGCCATCTATAATTTGGTACCTGCTTAAATATTTAGGCTCATCTCTTTCCCCCACTGCCTCATGATGCGTGCTGTACCAACCCAATCCCCTCTGCTGTCAGGCACTGCCCTTCTCCACTCCACTGCCCGTGCTGCTCCCTCCGCTTCAATTCCCTCTCTTCATCACTTGACCAACTCCTCATTTTAAAAACTTAGCCTATGTGTCATCTCCCTAAGGAAACCTTCCTTGACCTCCAGCCTGAATTAAGCACCATTCCACTGAGCTTCCAAAATTCTACATTATTGTGTTGGCCCTGGAATCCAATGACCCTGGGTTTGAATCCAGGCTCCTGAATATTTTGGCTATAAGATCTGGGAAAATTTACTTGACCTTGCAACACCTCAGTTCTTTATCTGTGAAATCAGCTTAGTAGTATCTACCTCATTGGATGTTTTGAGGAAAACATGATGTAATCTAGGCAGAGTGCTGGCACCTACCATACAAAATCAACAAAAATATAACCTACTGTATCTGGCCACTATTTCCCCACTGTATCCTTGAAGGATATGACTTGTGTACATATTTTTGTTATAATGTTTCCTATTATATGATATGTACTTATTATGTGTGCATTTTCTCTTTCATCCTGTGAGTTCCCTAAGTGCAAAGTCTGGTGTTTATCTCTGTATCTTGTTTTTCAAACTGTATCACATATAACAGCCAGTTGATTACATAAATGTTTGTGGAACTGAAGTGCCCACATGAAGGCCAAGTGGGGTGGATGGAAGTGCTTATCTGATTTTAACAATCAGAACAAGAAATGGGGCCATGAGGACTTCTTGGAGTTTGCTCATCTGTTGGACCATATTTGAAAGGCAGGCATTTTAGGGACTTTGGCATGACTGCGTAACTCAAGTGTGATGATTAGTCTCATAACCCATCTCCCTTCCTTCCTAAAGTCTACTGTCTCCATTTTGCAGCATCTAAATACAATAAACTTTCCCTTTTTTTCCCTTCATCATTCTCTAGATTCCCCTTCCGATGCAGATAGTCCATTTCCACACAGTCAGTCTTTCTGCATGGATTTACATCTAAGGACGAAGCAGTTGGTTTCTTTACTGCCTTGCTTTCATTCTACTATTTCATCTTCTTGGAACACACTCTCTGCTAGGCAAGTTTTGAGCATCCTTTGTACGTACTGCCCTACATCTGACCTGAAGATGAGCACGCATCACTCTCCACTCTGGACTACTAAGACATTTTGTATATTCCTATGTTACAACACTTATTATATCATATTATCATCTATTAATAGAGCTGCCAGCACTTCAAGAGCAGGGGTTATTTCCAGTTCATCTTCATACCTGCAATGTTCATCTAAATGCCTGACATATTGTAAGCACCTAATAAATGATGAATTGGTGGATGGATGGATGGATAGAGAAGATAAGCTGTACAGGCTAAGCCAGCTCCCCACCCCATCTCTGCTGAGCTTTATGAAAAATCAGCATAACTCTTTAAAAAGATCTATCAGTTATGATGCTGTAGACTGCAAATGACAAAAAGACCTAGACTCATTTTGTTAATTTTTCAGTTCTTTCATTTTCCTGATCTATATAATCTGATCCTTTGTGGTGACAGGATGGCTATAGCATCTTGTTCAGCTGTTATTTATAGACACTAGGACCTTCAGAAATGAAAGGGTTACCAACTCTTGGGAGAGAGGAAACCTTTACCAAAAGTACCCCCTCATCAGAGACTTCACCCTCCAAGCCTCATTGGATAGAAATAGTTCATATACCCACCAATCTCTGGCAGGGAACCTGGCCACACCTGTAGAGATTTACCCTTGAACTAGGGAAAAAGTCACTCAGAGCCATGCAAGTAAGTAGGTGGATATCTGGGGAAAAAAATAGAATTCTGATCACAAGGGGGAGGAAGAGAAGATTCTGGGTAGGTATCTGTTCCCCCAAGTCTAAGTTCCCAATTAACTCTCTTATTCAACATAAATGTCCAAATAACATTGCATCTGAGTTCTACTGCTCATTGCTGTGCAAGGTCTATAAAGGGACAAGGACGATGTTCCTGCTTATTAGCAGTCCTCATTTTATTCCCTCTGTCTCTCAATTTCCCACCCTCACAGCTTGTTCCCATTGCAGGTTTTCCCACCTACAAGCTCAACCTCATAATATGTCCTCAGTCATCCTTCTGAGCCAAGAAGTGCTTGGATGCACCTGTCCCTCTCTAAGACCAAGTAATTCTTACTGGAGTGCAGTGCCCCACAATGAACATGAGACTCTAAGATGTGATAAAGTCACCCTTGCTATTTCCCAGACCTAAGTTATGTTCTCGGTATCCAAGTTTTAGTAATCCCTCCATATCTATTGTCGTTTTCTGCGTAGATGTCTTTTGCTGAGACTAGCATTGAAAGGAATAATGTCTTTCTGAGTGGCAATATAGCCCCATAATCTGCTTGCTTCTATCACTGTCTAACTGCAAAGAATGTGAGACATCACTTGAAACTGTGCTCCGGTGGCTCCTTTAAGCACTTCTCTCGCCTGCCATCTGTTCAGCTACAGCAGTATGTCCAGGAATCGCCTTGATGACTTAGTCTGGTTGGCGCTCAGTGCACGATCTGCCCCACAGCGTTTATTTACATGGCTCTGTTCCAGAGGACTGGATCTGTTCCAGGGCTCTGTGTTGGTTAGTGACTAGGAGCTGTTACTTGATGTTCATTAAAGCATGTGCCATTGATTCAGAGGATGAACTTGATGACAACAGAAGGCCCAGATTTCACACCTCAGAAGATAAGCATACTATGCCATGAATTTAAAATATTTCTTTGTCTGAAACATGGTGGAAGGTTACACCCTTCCATCAAAAATCCCCCGATTTAGCCCCTAAATCCTATATTGTATTTCATTTGTGAATATCTTAGTTTGTGTTGAATCTGTGATCTAATCACGGACAAAGTAGAGTCCACAAAGAAAAGTAGAGCAGCTCTTTGTCACTCTCTCCCCATGTGGCATTAATGAACCTCCTCTCGTAAGTGAAAGTGTGTATTTTTGGTGTTAACCTCAAAGAAAGAAAGAGCTCTGTACAGCATCGCTTTAGCTGCATGTGTGAATGCCTCAGAGAGATCCATGGGGATTGCGAATGAGGATGTGGAGCAGCCTCTGACTGCTGGACTTGAACTTCCCATCAACAAAGCCATCATTTAAATGTTCAACAGCAATTTTCAATTGGTGTGTCATAGGAATTTTTAAAACATGCAATACCTGACAATTTAATCAGCTTCACTGACCTCTTTTCCTTAGATGGTCAAATAAAAATTTGACAATAGCTGGCACAACAATAGCTGTTTGGTGTGAATGAATCAAAAGTATATCTTTTTTTTTCTCAGATCAGCAAAAAATATATTTTTTGCTGTACTGAAGAATTTTAGTAATTAGTTTATGTAAGCCATGAGATTAAAAAGGGTTGAACATTGCTGATTTAATACACAATTTTATTTTATTTTTGCTATTTTAAAATATGCAAATCTGTTCTCCAATCGAGTCCACCTAAATACTTCCTCAACCCCTCCCCAGCCCCCCTTCCTGGTTACGCAGGGCATTGCTGAGCTGTCTTCTCCAATGGACTTTCCTCACTCACAGAGAACAAGAGTGACCAGTTTGTGAACTCCTGAGAAAGGAAAGTAGAACCAGAGAAACAGAAATAGGACAAAATATGGCATGATGGTCACCAGAACGAGTTCGGTCAGAACACAGGCTGCCTTAGACTGAGGGTGCTGAATGATGGGTAGCACTAGGAATGGAGAAACTGAGGCCAAAAAGCCGTCAAAAACATCAACGGACTATATTTTGCTTTATTGTTTACATCATCTGCATATTTGATTCCCCCCCCCCCCAAATAGTCCATTCTGTGAACTACTATTACTTCTTTTTGGTCTCACTTCAGCTCAACTTTTGCCTTTAAAAATCTCAGATTTTGTATTTAAAAATAGATAAAATTCAGAGGAAAAAAATGGCTTTTGAGTTTGAATGTCAAAGCAAAGACCCCGAAGAACGCAGGCCATAATGCATAGATAAGAAAGACCTGGCTGGTGTAGCTCAGTGGATTGAGCACGGGGCCTGCAAACCAAAAGATCTCAGTTTGATTCCCATCAGGGCACATGCCTGGTTTGCAGGCCAGTTCCCAGCAGGGGCCAGTTCCCAGCAGGGGATGCACCAGAAGCAACCATACATTGATATTTCTCTCCTTCCTTTCCCTTCCCTCCTAAAGATAAATAAATAAAATTTAAAAAAAAAGAAAGAAAAAGATTTTGGTCACAGCCAGGTTTTCCAGTCCCTCCAGCCTAAGCTCCAAATCCAGATCAGAGACAGTTTTCCAAGCTAGGAGAAGAGAAGAAATTAGAGATCAGGGAAGGTAAAAAACAGATTTTACACACTGGTATGTCTCTGGGCTGTAGGCTGGGAGCGGGGATGGAGGGAGAGATGCCACTTCTCAGATAAACTTAGGGCACCATAAGAACTTTGGGCTCATGGATTGTTTCCTAGATAGACCCCAGTGAGGGCACATACTTAGTGTAGCCACTGAGGGAGCATGCAAACTGGGGGACTGAATACAAACCAGGGTGTGAGGTGCCCACACAGACAGGCCAGCAGACTCAAGAGGCCTGACTGTAAACACAGTGGGGACATGGTGGTCATCTACTTGGACCAAAAACAGAAAGCTACCCGGGATGCAGACCTAGCTGGGGACTACGGAGAAAGGACCAGAAATACCAGCTGCCCCCACTCCCCACCAAGACTGGGTCTCCTGGAGCTCAGAGAATACCCAAGAAAAGAAAGAGAGAGCATCTTGAACTGACTGAGGATGCCTGAATTGACTAATGAAACTTTGAACTGATGGAGATTAATGTAACTAGTCAGGATTTTGCTTTTGCCCTCTGGCATAATGGTGGTTTCAGTTACAGAAAATAAAATTACACGCCTTTATACCCATGAGTTAGTAGTTATTTATATATGTGTATATATATATATATATATATATATATATCACTATATATGTATATATTATATAATTTATGGAAAAAGATAAGTAATACATAAAACACAGGATAGTAGGATTATGTTTTTATTTTTTCTTCATATATATTTTGACTTTAATCACTTTCCAAGAGGCACATGGACTTTAATATTAGAAATGAACCTATTAGCTATGAAAGGATAAAGAACTCGCTGTAAGTTACCAGTGTTCGAGCCTCAGAGACATGAAACATCAGTAAGAGAAGATCCTATCTAAGCCCTTCCCACTTGGCAAGCTGATAGAGAGACCCTGTGATCACGTCTGACCCAGAATTTAGCAGGAACTTTTGGTCACTCACTCTATACCCTTTCCTTTCCTCCTTTCTTGCCAGCTGAACTGCGTTTGTTGGGTTGCCTCCCTCCGTGCGCTCTGGGCAGGAGAAACCCTCTGCCCAGCCCCAGGAGGGAAGCATGTCAATCTAAACCAAGGAAGGTGAGGGAAATCTGCTGGGAGTGAAGGGCTATGGCAGAAAATGTTTTTCAGCTCTTAAAAGGAGACTGAAGATGAGATAAATGCCCCTTTCAGCTTCTGGGTGTCTGTGTGTGAGAAATAGCAACAGTCCAATCTTGAGGAGGGACATCTGTGTAATGAGAAGAGACTGGAGATGGGAGAGCCAAAAGAAGGGAGGAAACTGGCCCCGGTTTAAGTTGCTTGGATGACCCAAGGTGAGACCTCTGGGTTCCTGGTTATCAGAGATGGTAAGTCCACCTTTTGCTCATGGCATTCTGAACTGTTCTTGTTTGTTTTTACATCCAGCACTGTCACACAGCGTACATATTTGGTACACAGTGCAATCCATAATAACTACGTCTGCTTTCTGCCCTCCGTGAGTTTTTCCCTCCTCCCGCCCGACATCATGAATATTTGAGAACACATACCACGTGTTTTCAACTTATCTTTGTGTAGTTAACCCAGGGCTGTGAAAAAACAATGTAGGTAGATCCTCAAGGGACTTAAATTGAATGAAAATTATTCAGTCATTAAAAAGAAGTGAAGTTCTGACACAGCTATAACATTGATGAAATTTGAAAAAGAAAATATTCTAAGTGAAATAAGCCAGACACCAAAGAACAAACATTGTATGATTCCCCTTACATGAAAAGTCTAGGATAGGCAAGTCAACAAAGATAGAAGGTAGATTGGCATTACCAGAAGACTTAGATGACTTACTGCTTAATGCTTACAAAATTTCTGATTGGTGTGCGGAGGAGTTTTGATAGTGGAGGATGTCTGCAGGACACTGGGAGTGTGATTCATGCCACTCAATTGTACAGTTTAAAATGTCTAAATGGCAAATTTTATGTGACATATATTTCACTACAATAGAAAAGGAAATGAAGGAACACTGTCCCTACTACCTACCACTCAGAATTGGCACAAAGAGGATTTTGACAGGGGTTTTAGGGAAGGGCAGGCCGATAGTGACCAGGCTGCAGGAAGCTTCTTAAAGGGTTCACAGTTCAGATGAAGAAAGGAAGGAGAGATGGTCTCCTTTTTCCTTCCATTTGTAAAGCCCAGGATCCACAGCCATGGACCAACTTGTAACTTATAGTCATTTTGATCGCTGCATAGATCGTTGCAAATAGGTGCTTTGGGAGGAGGACCAAACTGGAGCCACAGGAGTCACCAACTGCCCCATGAAAACAGAGAGAGGAGTGTCTGTCCACTTGGGTCTGACTCCTCAAAACTTTTATTGTTCACATTTCTTTACAATTTTGTTGTTTTTCTTACTTTCATTCATTCAACACTTAACTACCTATGAACAAGTTAAACTTCTTGCTAATTCAATAGAAAAAAATCATAGAATCATGATAGCGGCTGTCGCTACTGCAGAACAATGAGGGGCCAAGAGGAAAGCCTGGTGTTTTAGCCCTCACGTTGCATGGCCAGAAGTAGCCTAGCTTCTCTATGGCAGGTGCCCGGGAACAGTGAGTGGTCTCCAGTGGGGTAGTCTTCCCTTTCGGCCTTGGCTACAGCCTTCGCCCTGGGCAGTGGACCACCAGAGCAGAGGAACAATGTGTACTGTACCTGCAGCCCAGCCTCCTGCATGCAGAATCCTGGACAACTTGTGTTGCTTATTCCACAGGTGCCGTCAAAATGAGCATTCTGGTACCCTTTTCTCCTGTAATTCTCTGTCATCACTAAGCCTTTTTGTCCAAGGATTCCAGCCTCTCAGACACCTGAATCTATTTTACTGGGTTATGATTACTTATTTCTAAATGTATGAGGCAATATTTAACATATTCAAAAAGATATAAGGAGTAAATCAACACAGAACTAGGAAAAACACATACCCAGCTCAAAATTAAGTGTTGACAAGACGGTTGAAGGCCCCTTTCAGCCACATCTTCAATCCCTTTATTTCACCAGATAGAAGAGGCCCTCAACCCCTCTCAGCAAAAAACCAATGTTCAAGAAACATAAATAATAGAAAATCACTCTACATTCAATTATTAATTCATGTATGCTTTCATTCAACAAATGTAGAAAGAACCTAGTGTGTACAAGCATCATGAGAACAGGGTACCTAACGTCTACTGCCCACTCAGTAATGTGTTTAAGGTCACAGAGGTGACAGAGTTGTAAGGTAGGCATAATTCAAGTAACATAGTACTCTTTCCTCTACTCTCCCTCTCTAGATGGCTAAAAATAAAATGCCAGGTGAAGTATCCTGTGGCTAAGTAATAATAAAGATGATCACATTGTAAACTATTTTCACCTCTGTTTTGGTCAAGATATATCAAGTCGATCTGGCTACAGCCCAGTTGGATCCATTTAGCAAATGACAATAGGGAGCGTGCTCAAAGTCAGACATTTGCCTGGGGTGGAAGGAAGGGTCTATTCACTAGGACACAGAATGAAATCCCTCACCAAATCAACATTAACACAAGTGAGAAAGGCAATTCTTACCCTGTTGGTAAAATAAATGAAAGTAAACTCTGATCTTTCTCCCTGTTCCCCAGAGAAGAAGCAATCACTAGAATGACTTTTGAGAACCACTACCTAAATGAAAACCTCAACAATGAGTAAAGCTTCTGCAATCAATAGCGCAAAGCAGAAAAGTAGGCAATAGACCCCTAAAGGCCTCAAATAAAAGCACTCCTTCACTTTGGGGAACTCTGGGAATTACTGAAGCAATATTTTATTTGTCTCAGGAATCCCAGATTTTACATATATATAAATACATATATATATATATATATATATGTACATGTATATGTATTTGTAAAATTATATTTGCACTAATTATATTAACACACTGAGCCCAGGAAAGTAGAGCTGGAGATTAAGACTTATGTCATTGTACAGCAAAGCCCAGGGCAAGCAGTCTTATGAACCAGTGCTTAGCACAGCTCCTGGTGTACATGTGCTCAGAATGCTGACTAAATGAATGAAGCAATGAAGCTGAGGAAAGCTAAAGGGAAAGTGGGATTCTATAAAACATTTAAATTATAGGCTTCCTTTTTGTCAGATTTCATGGTCACCAAATAGGCCTTTGAATAACTACTTTGCTTTCTCAGGTTTAGTAACTGAAGGAGAGAATAAGCTGAGTAGATGCCTCACAGACACTGCCAACAGTACAGCGTTAGTGTGTAAGACTCTGGGCTCTAGAGCAAGAAAGACAAGTCCAGATCCCTGCTTTTTCATTTGCACTGGTAAGACAATGCACAAGTTACCTTCTCTAAGCCTTTGTTTACTCAACAATGGTTTTAATGAGCTACTTTCAGAATCTCCTCTCAAGTTACCTGATCATTCCCAGGTACTATTTTTTTCAAATCTGACTATGAGACCTCAAGAGTTTTGTGGGTTATGCAAACAACTTCCCTTGTGATATTTTAATAGGCAATGCTCTTTCAGGAATCCACACCTTTATATATAGTGTTCTTTTTATGGAACCTTCCATTTGGCTTTTTGGGTTCCTAAGAATTCTTTAAAATCTTTGCATCCCCATCCCTGGGAAGATTGCACTGTCCCTACCCAACCCTTTGTCTCCTCCTAACACCAAAGTTAGTCTCTCACTATCTTACATTCTTCCTTGTACCTGTATTATAATAATGTATCACACACTACTTTATATCTATCTGTTTATATGTCCATTTCTCATCTAGCCTGGGCATTGTCTAAAGGTAAGAGCCACATTCTCTTTGCCATTATACACTAACATCATTTCAAGTGTTCATTCATTCATTAAACAGATATTTATTGAGTGTCTGCTACATGACAGGCACGATTCTCAGCATTTTGATTCCCAGGTAAACAAGCTAAAATCATGCCTTCTCAGACCTTATGTTCCAGTGGAAGCGAATGTTCAATAAAAGTTGAACAGACACAAAACACACCTGAAAGAGAGCTCTATGAAGGTAACTATACGTTCCCTCTTTCAGTTTTTACCTAAATTGGGATATTTTTTAACCAAAAGTGAGAAGGTGGAAGAATGAGAAATCTCTCTTCTACTTGCTTTTACTTTTCATGATACTCAAAATAAATGATTACGGTAGGTGAGATCTGCGAAAGACAAACACACCACAATTCTGTGCTCCTGCACGCTAAGGAGAGGATAGTTAATTGCCTCACTAATTAGCTCTTGAGCAAAGGGCTAACACGGTAATGGGCCAATAATGAGATGACTCTTCTGAGCCAGGCTGCCACTAATCATATCTGGTTTGTACAGTATTAATCAGCTCTGAAACAGTGGGCATGGAACATTAAGAAGGTGATGACTTTCTAAATAAATTATTTTCTACTTGTTCTGACCGTCATAATTGATGTATTTAAAATAAGTTTTTTAATACACTAAGTAGAGCAAAACTCAAACATTGAGTCATTTTAGTAACATTCTTTGATTAAATTACCAAGTTATAATATTTTATATTACTAAAGATTTATGGTAATAATAACTCAATAGATTTCATACCACATTAAAAATACTAAGACACTGTGTAGCATTTTAAGATTGTTCTGAAAGTATGATGCTTTCTAGGTCTTTTACATCATCTCATCTGGAAAACAACAGTTTCTGTTCCAGGATTTTAATTAGTCCTTTAACTCAAATTGTCTCCCTGGGTTCACTGAAAAATTAGCTCTTTCAATAGTTCTATTACTCATTATGTTCCAGATATATTTTATGTTCTTCCTGTTAGTCATTTGCTTTTTCCAATTTTTACCAAGATGCTCTCATAGGAATTGGAAACATTTTTATTTTTGGAAGACAGCAGGTAGAATAATTAAGTTTGAATCACAGAAATAAAAGCTTGATTCAGAATTCAGTCCATACCTAAAATAAGAACCCTACTAAAAAGAGTTTGAAAAGTCACACGAATGGCAAAGCTGAAAGGACTGTGCTGATGAGAGCTGTCAATCTAGAGTTTCAGGCACGTTGGACATGTGCAAGGTGGCCATCTATGTGTTTGATTTATGTAGAAAGCGTATTTTATTTTTGTGTTCATATTGCAATATGCTATCCTATACTAATATTTTTTGTGCATCTGTAGAAAATTTTCACAATTTTCTAGCATTTAGGTTGGCTTCAGTTAATTTTCTTCTAAATATACAATAAGATTTTACTGTAGAAAATTTGAAAGTGTGGGAAGTATAGAGCAAAACAGATTATCCTTGGTCTCCTTGACATTCTAGAAATTTACCATCATCATCATTATCATCATCAAGAATGTTTACAATACCTAAATGCTTAAAATGTGTTCACATGCTCTGTTAATACTTCACATACATTTGTCATTTATTCCTCACAAAAACTCTATGCAATAGTATGCTGGATTTTTAACACTATTCTTAAGTGGTTAGTGGTTACACCCATGCTTTTTTGTGCTTTCCCCTTAATTTTAGGGTTTGGAAGACCAAGAGCTACATGTCCTAGACTCTAATACTATTGCTACTGCTGTTCTTGTGCATGAAATTACATTTTGTCGTCTACTGAGATGCTCTAGCACTAGAGTAATTAGATTGGGAGACAAGGGAGGAGTCAGAATCTATTCTTCCTCCTCCAATAGGGGCAGACATGTGGGCTTTAGTAGAAATTACTTTTTCAGTGGCCTCTGAATCCCCTTCCAGCCACATGCCATGGGGCTTAGACATAACTAGTTGAGCAGCAAGGTTTCCTACAACCCCTCACCCCTGGATGAGATCTGTAATCCCCTCACTCCGCAGCAAAGTTGTAAAACCTGGTGGCTACCTCTGGGCTTCCCTCCCCAGACCTTAAATACCTAGAGTGGATCTGTTTTCCCTACTGAACTGTTAGTGTTACCGGTAAATAATAATATGACTCAGGGTTTTTCACAACACCAATAATCCTCCAATTCTCCAGGCACCAACTTGGTGTCCAACTATTCAATTAAATTCTGACACTGTCTACCTGGTGTTAGCCTCAGATCCCCCATGTTACAGGGGTCACTGCCTCAACTGCCCCTAATTCAGAGTCCAGTCTCAAGTCCTGGGCCATTTGTAGTTCTGACCTACAAACTATAAGCCAGTGTTTCCACAACACCCCTCGGTTCAATAATTTGCTAGAATGGCTTACAGAATGCAGGGAAACTCTTTACTTATCAGTATTGGTTTATTATAAAAGATACAACTTGAAAACAGCCAAGCAGGACAGATATATAGGGCAAGGTACGGTGGGAAGGTGAGGAGACACAGAGTTTCCAAGCCCCTTCTAGACACCCCACCTTCCCAGCCTGGAAGCTCTTTGAGCCCCATCATGTAGGGGTTTTATGGCGGTTCTATTCCACAGGCATGACTGATTCAGTCATTGGCCACTGACTGAAATTAATCTCCAGCCCTTCCCCCCTTCTTAGCAACTGGGAAATAGGGCTGCAAGTTCCAAGTTTCTCATCATGCCTGCCTCTTTTTGAAACCAGCTTCTATCCTGAGGCTATCTAGAAGTCCTCAAGAGTAACCTCATAAGCATAAACTCAGGTACAGTTGAGAAGAGTGTGCTATGAATAATTAAACATACTCCTATCACTCATAAAATTCTAAGGGGGTTAGGAGTTTTGTGCTGATAACCCAGGACAAAAATCAGTTATAGTCATGTGTCCTTTCATGACAGGGGTAGATTCTGAGAAATGCATTGTCAGGCGATTTCATCATATGGGAACATCGCAGAGCACAGGTCCACACACCTGGAGGGCACAGCTACCACACACCTCGGCTCTATGGTACAGCCCACTGCTCTTGGGCTACAAGCCTATACAGACAGCATGTTACTGCATTGAGTACTGTATACAATTGTAACACAATAGTAAGCACAAGTGTGTCTAAACCTATTTAAACATAGAAAAGATACAGTGAAAATACAGTATAAAAGGCAAAAATGGCACAACTGTGTAGGGCACTTAGAATGAATGGAGCTTGCAGGGCTAGAGTTGCTCTGGGTGAGTCAGTGAGTGAGTGGTGAGTGAATGGGAAGGTGTAGGCCATATGGACACCACCAAAGACTTTATAAGCACTGTTCACTTGGGCTACACTAAACTTATAAAACAACACAAGATTAAATCAAGCATAAGAGAACGTAATGCATAAGGCTGCTGCCATGTTATCACAGCGTACCACTCCACAGCAAACTTTTTTATGTAAAAGAAAGAATATCTTCTAAAATAACAAAGTAAAAATATAGTATAGCAGTACATAACCCAATACCATGGTCATTTATTATTATCAATATTATGCACTCTATGTGGTTGTGTGCACTGCACTTCTACCCCACTGGCAGCGCCGTAGGTTTGTTTACACCAGCATCACCGCCAGCACAGGAGTAACGTGTTGCTCCATGACCTTACAATGGCCATGTCACTGGGCAATAGGAATTTTCAGCTCCCTTATACACTTATAGGGCGACTGTCTCATAAATGTGGCCTGTGGTTGATCAAGACATTATGTGGCACATGACCATCTACATATGTTTCCCATGGTACCACAGCTCCCGTTTCACAGTGGAGGACAAGAAGAGATTAATGAACACACTGAAGGCCACATGGCTAGTAAGTGTCAGAACTGAAGTTTCCATGCATCGGGTCTGTACTCAGAGGCAGCACATGTAACCCCAAGAACAAACTGAACATCATTTTGGCACCTTTTATGCCAGTCTAATATTTATGCATTTTATGTACTTGACCCATTCCATTTATAAATATTACGATTTGCTCATTTTTATAAGATATTACAGGATTTTTTCTGTCATTTATACATTTGACTTGTAGAGGTAGAGAACGTTTCATTTTATTTAACATAACCTATTTAAACGGGCCCTAATACTGGACATTTGGATGAGTTCCAATCTATACTCCGAAGGGATGCTGAAGTGATCATCTCTGTTCCCGTGCTTTGCCTACATTTCATCTCATACGGGGAAGAGATATTCATAAAAATTGGGTTGGTATTTCTCAGGCCATGAACTGCTTTAAGATTTTTATGCTTATATTGTGAGATACCATCAAACGAGTAAATGAAAATGAGGCAAATTTGAGATATGTTTTCAAACTAAACAAAGTAAAAAAAGAAATTCCTCTTGCCTTGGCTGGTGTGGCTCAGTAGATTGAGTGTAGGCCTGTGAAGCAAGGGGTCACCAGTTCGATTCCCAGTCAGAGAACATGCCTGGCTTGTGGGCCAGGTCCCTAGTAAAAGGTGTGTGAGAGGAAATCATACACTGATGTTTTCTTCCCTCTCTTTCTTCCTCCCTTCCCCTCTAAAAATAAATAAATAAAATCTTTTTAAAAACATTAAAAACAAAAGCAATTCCTTCTTTCACAAAATACTTGCTCCTGTCTACTACCCCCTAAAAACAATATAAAAAGTCCCTGATAGAGTATTTATTTAACACATGAACAATCTGAGGCACTTCGCCATGAAAAAAATAAACCAATTACAGTAAGATGATGATGTTAATAAATGTCACTTACAGGATAATTTATGGGTTAATACTTACTTACAAACCTTATCTGGTCTTGTGACCACAGTAAAATTGAGAAAACTCCAAAGTTCAAGTTTAACTTGGTTTCATTACCTAAAATTTTGTATGAGAATTTTGCCTTTGAGCAATGTAATTTTTTAAAAATCTTCACTTGAGAATACGTTTTATTGATTTTAGAGAAAGAGAGAAAAACATCAATCAGTTGCCTCCCACATGTGCCTCAATCATAGAGTAAATCCACAACGAAGGTATGTGTCCTCACTGAAGATCAGACCTGTAACATTTTGTGCTAGAGGATGACACTCCAATCAACTGAGCCGCCTGGCCACAGCCAAGAAATGTAATGTCTATAATAACATATCTAGGGTTAATTTGTCCTTTGCTGCCCTAAGTCACTGCCTAAATACCTAGACCAATAGTTCTCATGCTGTGGTCCCTACACCCAAAACTTCAGTATCTCCTGGAACTCAAATTGGGTTAGAAACCCAAATTCTTCAGCTCCACCTAGACCTACTGAATTAGAAAGTCTGGAGATGAGACCTAAAAATCTGAATTTTAATCAATCTTCCAAGTTTTTTTTTTAAATCTCATCCATCCCAGTTGAGGTACCTTGGTCCCATCCATGCTCTGTCCCAGATACTATTTCTCTCAGTTGTGTTTCTATAAGGTGAGTCAGATCACTAGGGTTGCCACTGTGGTTGTATTCCTTAGGGTTCTGAAAAATTCAGCTGCTAGGAGATCCTGGAGTTCCCTGGGTGATACCATTTGCAGAAGTTGCCAACTCAGTGAGGAGTTGGTCAGAGCCATGAATTCCCTGCTGCCTCCTGAGGTATAAAATTATATAAGACTAGACCAGCGAGAGGAGCATTACTACTTGAGACAAAAATTAAGGAAAGATATGTAATATATACTAGATGATTATTATCTATAAACCAGATTGTTGCTTTGAACGGTCATAAGTTTGGGATCTGAAGCTGAAGTTGGATTCTTGATTGGCTATGGATTAAAACTAGATATGGGTAAAATGTAGATGATACTTGTGCATAAATTAATTCAGTTTTTCCAAAACTTCAGCCATTCCCTTGTTACTGTCAAGTTTTACTAATATGACTCAGTTTAAAATTCACAATATTTACCTTTGTCCTAATCAATAATAATCATAATATACTTTTGATAGACTAGTTATATATTTGTTTCTTTACAAAGTAAAATAAATGTGTATCAATTAAAACAAAGAAGCTACTTAAAAAACCATCTTACATATCATCTGTGATGTATTAGGTAAACATAAAATTTATTTACTAAATTACCGCCTCTCTTCATTAGGGAGTCCCGAGGAAGAGCACAGAACATGAGAAGAGACTCTAGCTATGTTACTACCGCACGATGCCACCTCACTAAAGGGGACCGGGAAAAGGGCTGACCCAAAACTAAGGGCAAAAACAGCTATAAAGGGTGGGGGACAAGTAGGTTTACAATTGTTCATGTGGAAAATAATATAAGCATTAATGAATAATGATACAAGAATAAACTCTGTGTTTTGCATATTCACAACTGTAACCTACTTTTGCCCCACCCTGTGTCTAAATACTATATTCTAGTTAATAAATTCTTTTCCATGGGGGTATGGGTTGAACATTCTGATACTGCTGTACATGTATACTGGAATTAAACAATTGAGTAAGTGGTTTCTTTCTATCACAGAGAAATGTTACAGATCAGCAAGGGCAGAAGGCTAAGAATGATTCATGTGGTAGTGGATTAGAGTTAGAGACATGAGAGAGAACTCATGTTTAAGTTAATACAGATACAGATGATTACATATAGATATACTTATAGATGCATGTATATACACAGTTAGTATACACACAGTTTTTCTTTGGTCAGCTGAGAGGGCCTATAAGAAAAGACCCCAGGAACACTGAGTACGCCTAATACTCAGATCTTGGTTTCTAATATCATCCTTTAATAAAGGGAGCCAGTGCTCTTAGGGGAAATGGCTGATTCCGGCAATGGGCAGGAAACACACACATGAGCCTGGGGCATCGTATAATGCCAGGGAGTAAGGAGCAACCCATCTCCAAAGAACCCCCAATGATGGGAGTAAGCTAGCAGGGCTCAGGGCCAAATGAAAGAGGGGAAAGGTGAAATAATGGCCAAAGGTGAAAATAATTTGAATAACAAAGTCAAGTAGTATTAAATTATAAATCAAAGAATAAATAAATATTCATAAGTCCATACTCAAACAATAAATAACTGAATAAATTAAATTGGGGAGAAGAAGCAAATCTCTTTGTGGGAAGGATTCCAAAAATTATGAAGATACTCTACCAAAAGGAAGGGGAACAAAACTCTCCGCCCCAGGTGGGATGTGCAGAGGCACCTGTTTCTGAAGAGCACAGTATGAAAGGGGGCTGGGAAGAGTGACTCTGGTGGAGGAACCTGACTAACAAACACTCACTCAGCCATCGATCAAGGTCAACATCAACAGTCATAAATCATTTTGGTAGTTTGCATCCCTGATTTAATGTGATGAGAGCAGCACTTTACCTCTGTGATCTTTCTCCTCCAAATCAACAGTCCCAGTGTTAATCATGAAAAAAATATCAGACAAATTCCAGTAGAGGGACATGTTATAATATTATATCTAAGCAGTTCTCAAAATTGTCAGTCATTAAGCAGAAGGGAAGCCTGAGAAACTGTTGCAACCCAAACAAGCCTCAGGAGACAGGACAACTAGATGAAATGTGGAATCCAGATGGGATCCGGGAAGGGAAAGAGGACACTGGGTAAAAACTAAGGACATCCCAATAAAGTATGGACTTTAGCTATTAATGCATCAATATTGGTTCATTAGTGGTAACCAATGTACCAACCTAATGTATTGATAAGATGTTAATTATAAGGAAAACAGACTGTGTGAGGTGGGGAGAGATGTAATGGGAACTGTCTGTGCTATTTGTTCAATTTTTCTGTAAATGTATAACTGTTCTAAAATATAGCCTATTACTTTAAAAATTTAAATAAATATACACCACACCTCTTCAAGATAGCCTGCTACTTGTTCCTAGCAAGTATTCCTTGGCTCATTCCAGTAAGACTGCTGGACAGGGTGGTTCCAATTTCACCAGTTTAGAGGGTGATTTGGGCTGAGACCCAACCCCCACTTTCCTTATACAGCCCACGGCTGCCCCACTGTAGAGGAGGCATCCCTGAGTAATTTGCTTAAATATATTGGCATGTGCTTATAATCTGAATAAATGTATTGGTATACGCACTTTGGTGGCAGTTTCCATGGCATTCTTAATTATTTCAAGAATAAAAGCATGCATGTGAGGAGAAGGCTATTTTTTTTGCTGCTGCATAATTCTTTAAATATGAATGCAAGTGAGAAATTCAGCTTGAATATCTTCTGACACTTTTAAGCCCCTAAAGGCAGAAGTTTGGACCAGATGACCATCCAGGCTTTATGATTCTGCAGATGCAGGTGGTGAGTAGCTAATATGATTAATTGTAATAATAGTAGCTAAGATCAATTAAATGCTTGACCGTGTCCCAGGCACCAGCAATAGAAAATTCAAGGTAATTTTTGAAAAGTCCCGAATCTTTAATGCCCCCAGCTAAATGCCAATCCTCAAGTTTGCTTTAGGACATAACAATGTCTCAGTTTTGCCTTTGGTGATGGTGTCCTCAGACATCCACTTGGCTGGCAGACACCTGCTGTTGCCCCTGTCCTTTTCAAAAAACATTGGCAAAGGCTGCTTCAGACTGTCAAAGGCATCCCTCACGGTGCCCTTTGATCCAGGAGATTGACTGTAATGGTCTCTGCACGTGGCCCCCTCATCACAGGAGTCCAAGCTGTGTTAAGCAGAGGTGACAGCTACCTGTGCATACTTGTTCCCCCCACAGTTGTCCCTAACTCAATCCCATTTCAGAGCTGAGCCACAGAAACAGAAACCTTGGCCCCCTCACCCCAGGGACCCACCTCTGCTCACTACTCACCAGCCTGCCCTGGCCCTGCCTGTGTTCCTCTCACCATTAAAAGAACTTCCTGATTCTTTCCCCCCCCATCTTATTTAGGTGGTAGAATTCACCATTTTATGCTTTAATGCTTTTAACAGGCTTCAAAATCTCCACTGGTTTAGTAGCTTTTTTTTAGTGAAAATGATTAAGTGAAAAACATTTTAAAATGTTTCCTGAATTACGCAAATGGATAATGATTAAGTCTGATTAAGTGGAGAATCAGAGAAAAGGGGTATATGCCAAGGGTTGCTTTTTACAACAGGTATTTATTGAGCCAGTATCCAAAGGAAGTTTTTAATGGGAAAGGGATTAGATGATCATATCTGAAATAGACTACTAAGAGGAACTACCTTAGATATGGTGAATAGACACTCAGAATGCAGAATTAGGCATTCATTTTCAAATCTGTACAAGTCTAATGGCCAATTAAGGCCCATTTGTTCAACTTCACCATCCTCTTTTGTGTACTGCTTCAAACTGAATGCCCAGAGCTTTTTCAAGAGAGCTTGACCTTTACACAAAGGAGCTTTTTCAGTTTAACCTCTAATTTAATATGACTGACATACAAAATATACTAGTTTGATCCTTAGGCAATAATTCAAAGGAGAGAGACATGAGGTTTCCAGACAAAACGCAGCATAAAGACTGACAAATGAGAAAGACTAACCAGTGAGCATATTTTAGCAACCAACACATGTCTTTGTAATAGGCTTTTCTTGTTGCAAAGTAACAAGAAAATAACTCTCAGATATTTTTACTGTTGAAGACAGGAAAAAGACTCCAGAAAAAAGAGAGAGGGAGATTTTCAAATGTCTAATTAAAAAGATCACAATTTTATCTCTTGGATTGCTCTCATTTTAAAGCAACACTAATTTTTTTAGTCTGTTTTTATTCCTGTGTCATAATCTAGCTTAATGACTAGCCAAGGAGTCTGGAAAAAACACTACAATCATCCTTCAAGAAGGCATCACAACTGTGAACTATGGCCGTTATGGGATTAACTCTTAAGACTACTCTTAAAGTCTCGGGGTAATACGTAGCCCAAACCTAGAACACTAGGGCTTCTGTTTATTTATCTAGAAGTTCTTTTTATCAAAGCCTTGACTTTGCACATATAGACTTCGAATTTTCATATCTTGCCAGGTGGCAAAGTTTATATCTATCGTGTGACAAGCAATAGGGAGAAAATATATAAGACTAACAAGGTTCCTGCCTCCAGGAAGCTACATTTGAATTATAAAGGAATAAAATAAATAAACATAGGTGATTGTTTTAGAAACTGATATTTCTTATTAAAAAAATAGATCTGGGTCAAAAGTGTTCCTCTTCAAGGGGGCCATCTGAGCAAAGACTGGATGAAAAGAAGGCACACACATAGAACAATGAAATTCAAGAGCAAAGACCTTGAGGCAGGAGTAGACTTTGAGTTCCAGGAGGAGAAAGAAGGCCAGTGTGGTGGCAAAAAGATGAATATAGGCAACAATCCAAGGGTAGGCAGGGGTAAATCCTGTCACCTTGGTAGGCCAGGGCAATAGATGGAATATGATTCCCAATCTGGTAGGAAATGATTAGAAGATTTTAGACACACAAGACCTGGATTTCATGTAGGGAAAATTAACTTGGGGGGATGAGAAGGGCAGCAGGGGTCCAGTTTGGAAGCTGTTAGAGTAGTCCAGGCAGCAGATGATGGTAGTTAGGACCTGGGGTGGGTTGGAAAGGAGTGGGCAGCGGTCCATTTCTTTACATATTCATTGAGTACCCCCTGGGTATCAGACAATTTCCTAGGTTCTCTTTTCTCTCCGTTTGGACCTTTATTCCCAGCACTTCAATCATACTTCTCTCACAGGACTTACCACATTGCATTTTCATTTTCTCGATTGTTTGTTTGTGTTGTCCTCAGATGCTAAATTGTGAGCTCTTGGACAACATCTTTAGAATATCATTTATTTTTCTATTTCCAAAGCCCAGTGCCTGGCATTTAGAGAACTCTCAATAAATGTTTTTGAGGTTAATTGAAATGTTGAATTAAATTCAAGACTCTAATGTCAAATTCTCAGGAAGAAAGCTTGTTATCAGGTCTTGTTTATTTGAGTACACTCACCTTTTTAAAAAAGTGTTCAAATAATCCCTTTTGAAAATGGTGTGGTTTGCTAGCTGCCCATCCCAAATAAAAATAGCACTGAGTAATGTAGATAAAATTAGGGAAAAATTGGCTAGAAATACTTTCTTCCTCTGTCATCTGCTGTCAGAATTCCTCCCAAACCAAAAAAGAGGACCACATAGAAAGCTTCTGCCATCACTGGTCTTTTGATGGTCCTTACAACGTCCAAGATGCAAATGTTTCTCTCCACATTAAACCATGTGATAAGTCATTTTTTTCAAAAGTAATGTTTTTAAAACCTTTTTTTGGACCAAATTATAATCTGAATTATCAGACAATAAAAATGCTGTGGCAGGCTGAACAATGGGCTCACATATTATCACATCCTAACCTCCAGAACCTGTAACCATTAACTTGTAGGGAAACAGGGGCTTTGCAGATGTGATTAAACTACAAGTCTTGAGGTGGGGAGATTATCCTGGATTTTTCAAGTGGGCTCTCAGTGCAGTTAATTACATATATCCTTGCAAGATGGAGGAAGAGAGAGATTTCAATACACAGAAAGAAGAGATGTAAAGATCAAAAAAGAGGTTGGCCTAGATATTTGGAGTGAGGTGCCTAGAGCACAAAGCATGCCAGCAGCCATCAGAAACTGAAGGAAGCAAAGCACCAATGCCTTTCAGAACCACTGGAGGAAGAGCAGCCCTGCTGATGCCTTGACCTTGGCCCTCTGACATTGATTTCAGATCTGGCCGGCAGAGCTGTAAGAGGACAACTTTATGTTGTCTTATGCTTTCATGTTTGTGGTGATTTGTTACATGGCCATACTAATACAGCAATGCTATGCTTCAAGTTATTTGTTTTTAACAATTCTCCTTGGAGATCTGGTCTACTTCCTGTCCTCTGTAGCTTCCCACTTCAACTCTCACCTTACGGCAGAGATACGGTTACTCTAAGACCTGATGAAATGACCACCCATCCAAGGTCCCATGCTTTAGAGACCCAACTCTACCTTGTTCAGAGTGGTTTCCTCCCCACAGGGTAGAGAGTGAGTGGGGCCAAGATAAACGCAGCCACCCCAAACACACAACCCTCTTAATTCCAGCCTCACTCTGGTATATGAGGCATTGGGATTCTCTGCCATTAATGGTCCCAAGCCTGCTCCTGGGACCCTGTGGGCCTTTTTTGCTGAGTCTGAGATGGAGCCAGAGTGGACTCGAAGCAGGGACTCACACTCTCATTGCCCCTGTGTTCTGGCCCTGAACTTAGAGTCTTGAGAGTTCCAAACTGAATCTGGCCTTCCCAGTCACAATGAAGGTATGTTTAAGGTAGAAGTATGAATGTATGTATTTAGCAATCTGTGGCTTGACTTTCACTTTAAATATTTAGGTACATGGCTTGTGGGTGTCCATCTGTGCTTTTGTCCTGGGCTCACAAATATGAAAGACCCACAGCTGGGTCTGGGCACACCAAGCTGACGTCATTTGACTTGGCCTGTCTTGCTCAAGTCCTAGTGTCTGAAAGCTAGTTTAAAGAGCATTCCACCTTCTGGATCTCCTCCACCAGAGTTCTTATGTAATATTCTGGCACATAACTATAACCAACAGGGAAGAGGATAAAATAAAGTACTGGAGCTTTTCAATCAGACTTGGCATCAAAGCTGTGCTCCATGACTAGTGGCATGTTCTTTAAGTTCATGGAACCTCCGCCTTTTACCTGCCCCTGCCCTACTGCAATGATCTTTGAGGCTCTACTTCTGCCCACTAGAGTCCCTTTCCACCTGGCAGCTTGAGTGACCTTTCCAACAAGACATTCAGATCATGTCACCAACAAAGACTGAAATCTCTCCTTGACCAAACCGCAGTTAGGCCTCCGTCCTTTTGTGACTATGTCCTGTCCTTGGGACTGGTGCTCAAGAGCAAGAATCCTCCTAAGTCAGTGTTTCTTGAATCCCCCACCCATGATATATCATCATCCTGGCCTGCCTTCAGCAAGGATCTGCCTTTCTCCTGATGTTTCCTCTAGTAATTTTCCATGTGCTGAGCTCCTTGGCAATACATCTCCCCTCTCCATGTATTCAGAAGTGAGTCTAGTTCTACACTGATGTCTCTTTTCCCTGATTGCAGCAGTTGATTAGACTCACTGTGACCCCTTACCTTCTGTGCAGGCATTTTGCTTTGACATCGGCCCTCTGCAGAACCCTGTCCAAGCATTTCCCTTCACACATAGAAAAGCCAGTCTCCGACGCAGCCGACGGTCTGGGTCTGGCTCCTCTCTGATTTCCCTCCTCCCTGCTTCTTCCTTGCTTACCTTTCTCCAGACCCACCTTCCTTCCTTCAGTTCCTCGAAGGTGCTATGTTCATTTCTATTTTAGGGTCCTTTGTATCTGCCTGGAATGTTCTGCCTGACATCTCCTCAGGACTGGACCTCCTCTTCCAAGTTCCTTCCAGCTCAACTATCACTTCCTGATGTCCTACTGCCAGGCTCATAACATCACATCACTTATGACTGGAACCTTCGTATTACTTGTTTGTTTACTATTGTCTGTTTCCCCTGGTGGAGTGGAAGCCCAAGCAGGCAGGAACTTGCTGACTGGTTCCCTGCTCTCATTGCCTGTCATCGTGCCTGCTCTGTAACTAACCGCTGAAGGAGCACTTGTCACAGGGTTGTTCTCTGGGGGAAATGTGTGGGTAGCCCATCTTTCATGAGGCCCACAGAAAGTGCTGGTCCTCATTGCCTCTTCCTCTGACAGAATGTACACTTTCAGGCACAGAACTTTGCTCACCCATCATAAACAGAAAGAAACGATTCCTCTGATGAGGCTCTAAGAAGCTTGATTAGGTTACTCTTGCTGCTTTTGATTTTGCTTTCTTGATAACAAAAAGGACCTTTCTCATCAGAGTTCTTATTATTTCTTCAGGCCTAAGTATAAGTATTTCTAGAACTTACCTCATAGAATGGTGATAGGTTGTATATTATTCTGGCTTTCTCCATGGACATGTGTCCCCTGAAAACAGGGCTCAGATCTTATCATTCATTTTTTTTCACAAAAAAGAAGCAATAAGAATCCAATAAGCCCAGTGAATAAGTATGTTCAGTGTGTATATTTCATATGTATAAAATCTAACAACCCCTTTCTACCCGGTCACCTTCACTTGTTCATTCAAATACAGCCACGTAAGAGGTGCCAGGCCATGTGTACCCATATGTTTCTATAAACATTTCTTTGTTTATTTACTTGCTTGCTACCACAATCCTCCTCCTCAAACACACGCATGCTTATATACACACACTTTCTTCATAAAAAATATTTCAAAAGCCTTCAAGGAGTAACATAAAACATGAAAGATTCATTTCAATTATATAAACTAGTTGAAAGAGGGGTAAAAGAAGACATAAAAATAAGATGGCAGTAACTAAAGACAGGAATTAAGATAAAATTACAGGCCCAAATAACCCAAATATAGCAAAGATGTATATTACAACATTATATAAGCAAGAGAATAATAAAAGTGACATTTTTCATAAAAGTCATTAAATATGATATATGTATTCCCTAACTGGACATAATTATTTAACTCTTCATTTCTTTCAGAGCTTTGTTCACTTCAGGAACATAAATAGTAAAGGAATTTTAAAGCACTTCGTTATTGTAAATATTGTGAACACATGGTCTTACTTATTTGCTCATTATTTTAAATTGATATTCATAAATGCTGCCCATACCTCTTTGCCTTATTTAGGAGCTTTGCCACTGTTGTGATGCTAAAAACGGATAGCCCTGGTATCATTCTTTATCACACATATCAGATGTTTATTTGTTCACTTCCTTTACAGAAAAAGCATCCCTGGTGTAAGTAAAGATGAAAATTAGCTGTAAAATCATATTTCAGAAACACTCCAGGCATTTGTTGACTTTAAATAACAGTCACTCTGACAGGCGTGAGGTGATACCTCATTGTGGATTTAATTTGCATTTCCCTGATGATTAGTGATGTTGAACATCGTTTCATGTGTCTGTTGGCCATCTGTATGTGTTCATTAGAGAAGCATCTTTTAATTTCCTTTACCCATTTTTCAATCAGATTGTTCATTTTTTTATTACTGAGTTGTATGAGTTTCTTATGTATTTTAGATATAACCCCCTTATTGGATATATCATTTGCAAATATATTCTTCCACTTAGTAGGTTGTCTTTTTGTTTTGTTAATGGTTTCATTTGCTTTATAAATGCTTTTTAGTTCGAAAAAGTCCCATTTGTTTATTTTTGCTTGTGTTTATCTTGCTTTTAGGGAATTACTAAAAAAAATATTACTCATACTGATACGGAGAAAAGAGAACCCTCGTGTACTGTTGGTGGGACTGCAAACTGTGCAGCCACTGTGGAAAACAGCATGGAGGGCCTTCAGAACACTAAAAATAGAACTACCATATGATCCAGTGATTCTACATTTAAGTATCAGAAGAAATTGAGAATGCTAATTCAAAAAATATATATGAGCACTTCTATGTTCATTGCAGCATTATTTACAATAGCTGAGATATGGAAGCAACTTAGCTGTCTATTGTTAGATGACCAGTTATAAGAAAATGTGGGGTATACACAGTGGAATATTACACAGCAATAAAAAAGAATGAATCTTGCGATTTGCAACAACATGGATGGATCTAAAATGTATCATGCTAAGTGAAATAAGTCACAAAGAGAAAAACAAATACTGCATAGTCTCACTTATATGTGGACTCTAAGAAAAACCCCAAAATGTATAAACAACAAAAAAAATAGACTCACAGAAGCAGAGATAAAAGGGATGGTTACTAGAAGGAAGGAAGTGGGGGTGATAAGTGAAAAAAATGAAAGAGAATATAGTCAATAATATTTTATAAGTTTTTATGGCTATAGATGATTATTAGAATTTTGGGGGTGACCATGTTGTAAGGTATAAAAATGTTGAATCACTATATTGTATACCTGAAACTATTATAACTAATATGATATTGTATACCAATTACATGTAACTAAAAATAAATAAATTTATTATTAAAAAAAAAGAAACACCATAGTAATTTGAAAGACTCACAGTGCACAGCAAAATGCTATGGCATCAAAGAGCTAGGCTGAAAATTCCACTTCTGGAGATTGGGCAGGACTTCCTTCTCTCCCACACAGGAAAACACCCCCAGATGCCAAAGATTAAGCATGCTATTATACAGGACTAATGTTAAATGCTCTCTACTCCATTCCAAAGTGAAAAGCAAATCACTTATAAAGTTCAATACCTTCTCAGTAGCCTAGGATTTGCATCACATCTTAAAGCCAGCATTGAGGAATATGGCTAGTTGGGACCTTTATTTGATTCCCAGCCCTAAGTAGATCAATAGTTGACTTGCTTCTTACTATAATTCTCAGATAACCAAATTAGCCCTTGAACATCCCTTAACTGGTCCATGGGTAGAACTATCCTGGTTTCAAAAGCATATTCCTGTATAGTAATCTTTGAGCACACCATGAAAGTTTGATAACCACAGGCTAGACCAAGATAAGGAAAATCTAAGTGATGATGCTTAGATATCTCAATTACTCTGCATTATGATTATACCCTAGGGGTGAGCAGGGTCAGAAATCTAAATTATTCAGGCTCCCCTGTAGGCGCTATTCCATTTGTTATATGAGTAAGTCTCCAACATCTAAATATTAGTTAGTAGATTCATCGTTATAAGGACAAAAAAAATTAGAGACTCTCAAGTCAACAGCTTTTTAGTTAAATGCACGATACTGTATTGTCTTGATATTGCAGTAAAATGTGGTCTTAAATTCAAATGACAGACAGTTAAGAAGTCAAAGTGTCTTATTTACAGTCCTATCTTCAGTTAGAAAAATTTACTTTGAGCTTTGTTCTAACTTCCAATGCAGTCTTTAATAACATTAGTAAATGACCAATGTGTTTGAATTTTCAGACTTTTTTTTATTCTCACAAGCTTCACATTTCTTCAAAGGGCCCCAACCTAAGTGGCATTCTATTGTTTGTAATATAGTAGTCAAAACCTTTACCCAGGTTCTAAGCAAAGCAGGCAAATAGTTATTCTTCACAACTGAGCTAAAAAAATAAAGAAGTCTAATTAACAAAAGCATTAATTGAACTTTCCCATCTCTAATACATTAGTTCCTGCTCTACATAAATATTAGTCAAATCATTGAATAATTCAACCCTCCAGTTTCCTCACCTCCTGTGGACACAAATCCACCTGCTGTTGTGTAATCGTAACATGGAATGAAACGTTCTCTGATGCTGTGTGGTAGTGTCTTTAAGTACCAATAACTAATAAGCATTTTATAATAAAGTGAAAAGAAGATATAGGGTCAAATCAAAATGCAGCTAAAAAACATACATAAAATATATAAGCTTTAAAATTTATAAATATTTATTATATATTATATAAATATTTGTTTTATATAATATAAATATAATGCTTCTGCCTTGATGAACATACCTTCATTATGGCTGCATAGTATGTAAATATGTTTTATATTTATAAATATAGATATTTGTTTTATCTTTTAAAAATAAAACCATGGAGGAAGGAGCCTTGTGAGGAAGCAGTTTAAAGTATTTCACAAAAATTTGTGCATTTTAATGAAGTGGGCCATTTAGATTGCAACTGTACAGGAACAGTAGATTTCCTTAATTATGTGATTAGATAAATATTTATATTTATTCCCTGTTGAAATCCAGGCTTCCCGTTGAGTGTAAACGCCAGCTCTCTGCTCTGCAGACCCAGGGAGCCAGAGGAGACTCACACCAGATGTTGCTCCGATGAGCTGTGGAATCATCCTCAGTGGCCAACTGCAGTTTTGAAGGCAGGCCAGCCAGGCCTCCAGTCTGGCACTGCAGAGTGAGTAGAGGTTGCCGTTCTTGTCCCTGCTGAACAGGTTCCTGCCATGTGGAGGAGGACGCGTGCTTTTGGAGGGCATCCTCCTCTCTAAGTGTCTTTCACTTTAAAATCACTGGTGGGATGTTTCTGGCAGACCTGCCAAATGGTCTGACATGGAGATGGAGGAAGATGATGTGATGCTTGGCCTTCATCACTCCTGCTGCTACAGAGAGGGCCCTCACCTGTCAGCCCCTGTAGGGACCACCTTGGTTAAAGACATTCCCCTTGTCTAAGGGTGTGCTTCTGTCCAGGGGCAGCCTGCATCCAGCAGTATAAAGAGTACAAAGACTGGGTCTCCTTGTGTCAATTTAGGGCAACTCTAAAGGACCATCTTGGTTCCAGGGCCTCCTATCCCCTTGGGGCCAGCCGGGGCCTTAGTTGGGACTGCGTAGTAGCTTTGCATCAACCCGTCTCCCTCTGCCCCATCCTACCTCCCTCCACAGGCCAGGACCACAGGAGCACTCCCTGATCTCTGCACACCTCCTCTGCATCAGAGTTGGCTTTGATCAGAGAAAGAGAGGAACAGAAGTTCCTTCCGAGAAGAAGTAAGCACTACAACACTAATCAAGCCCAGAGTAAGGAGGTGGACATGGAATCAACAGGCAAATGCCGAAAGAAAAAACGTAGTTGAAGGTAATGGGGGGAGGAAGACTACACTCTGAAGACTGCAATGAAGTGGGAAGTATTATCCATTCTCTTTGGACTGCGTTCAGTCAAGGGGATTCTGGACCAGAGCTGGCCATCCTCCGTGACAGTAGAGAAATCTGTTCCAACTCACGTGGCTCGCAGTTGAGAGGGAATGGGTTGGGAAGAGAAGGCTATTTCTCCATCCAGAATCTTTTAAATTCTCATCAAACTCTACAGGAACAGCTTTAGAGTTACTTCAGAGAAACCTTACTTCAAAGTGATGTTCAGAGATTTAAAAATAAAACTGCATCATTCTCAGAAATCTCCTCCTCAGCAGCAGCAGAGTGGGTGCCCCTCCTGCCACACTGTGGAAGAGAACCGGCATCCCAGGGGGCTGTGCCCATGAGCAGGCAGAGCAGCTGCCCCTGCGCAGCACTGCTGATGTGGAAACCAGCGATGGATGCATGGGGCTCTCATGGGATCAGGCCGCCGTCCCGCCAGGCTAGAATTCTCCTTTCTATCGCCTTCGCTACAGGTGGTCCAGAGTTTGGAGATGAGACCATGAGTTATAGACACCATTGCCTAATTATGCAGGTGAGATATGATTTAACACAGGAGATGCTCCTGGGCTGTACTGACCAGTCCACAGACACCCATCAGAACTGCCAGCAGGCCTGCCCATCTTGGGGATGGTGGAGGGGTGCTCCTTGTAAGGAAGGCAGAGGTAGAGGCAAGAGTGTGGCGGCAACTTTAAGAATAATAAATGTAGACCTAATCCTTGGTGATGTCTTTGTCCCCAAAAGCCATCTCAGGCCTGGCTGTCTGAACAAAGCTCCAGTTCCTGAAAGGGCACCAAGAATGCTCTGTGAATGGTTCCTTTTCTTTTTCTTTTCTTTTTTTTTTTTTTTACAGTTATCTGCTAGATGCTCTGAAAAGAGCTTTTTGTGCTGAGCTTAAGGCAGCTCAGTTTAACGAGCAGTAGGCAAAGCATTGTTAAAAATGGATAAAAATGGGAGATAAGCTTTGCTCCCACAATCTGCTCCCAAGGGCGATGGAGAAGCGGAGCCCCTGCGGCCCCTGGGCGGCTGCACTTCTTGTGCTCAAAGGCCTTCCTCTGGAGCCAGCACTACCTCCATGACAGTTTCCTGGGGCAGGCTGTCCCCACCGGGCTCCTGTTCTGAAAGGCTTTGATTGATTGAAGGGGTAGGCACTCACTTAGGTAGCCCCTCACAGAAAGCAGCCAATGAAAAGATTAAAATCAGAGCAGAAGGAATGTTTTATTTACATTTCTTTGAAGTTCAGGCTTTCATTCCTTCCCTTTCCCCACTCTCCAGAGCAAATGGCTCCAAGAAGTTTTGCCCCTTGGAAAGCACACACATGCCCCTAGGCTGCAGTTCTGCCTAGTATTTGGAAGGCTTTTCTGCCTCCTTCCAATGGGGATTTGGCCTATGAAAAAAAGGTGTAGATGGATCACTTTGCTTACTTCAAATGCATGCAAGTCGGGGAGTGGCAGACCAGTTGAACTTGGCAAGCTCTGCTTCCTTTCCCCACCTTCTACTGATTGCTGCCACACAGAGCTCCCAGTCTCCTGCTTGGGTGGGTGGGAGAACGCAGAGCTTTCCCATCAAGAGGGCTGCAGAAAGCAAGCCAAGCGAGGCCACCCTGGCCCGGTCGTTGGCCTTGCCTTGTCTCCTGGTGTCCTTCAGGAGGCTCACTGGTTACTACACAGAGAGTTTCGAAATGGCAGCTGCCCATGGCAGCCTTACAGGGTTTTGAGAGGTGGATGCTGGACTTGCTGTAACCATCCCTGATGGCCCCTCACAGTAGATGAAGGTGACTGAGTGTGGAGGGGGCTTCGCTTCAAGGACCCCAGCTCCCTGGGATTACCTGCATACCAGCGCTGCCCAGGAAAACGTACAATAGGAATGTCTAATTCTATAAGTGGAGAGGGGAAGGAAAAAGGAATACAGAAGAAGGCAGGTTTTCGATAAAGAAAAAGCGAGGAATCTTTCTCTATGATCAGGCATGTCTGGATGTCTCAAGATTCCTCTCTCTCCTCTACAGGCCAGGGCCTGGGGGCTCACCCTTGCTCCACAGTTTTGGGCAGGCCTTTCAGAGATCATTTCTGAGGCTCCTGAGACAAAGGTGTGGAAAGGGACGGCCGGTTCCCAGGATGGGTGGTTACCTACATCCACAACAGTGGGAAAGCGGGACCCAGGGAACAGAACACAGAGAAAAGCCTAACCAACGAGGTGATGACATAAAGGAACGGTTCCTGCAGCCACTGCGTCTCAGTGAAAGTTCGTTCCAATATGGTAGCCCGAGAGCCAGACTGTGGTACTTTGGGACTTTCCTTGCCTTATCCCTATGAACAGAAGTCCGGTCTGAGGCCAGGAAGCTCCTGCCAGTGACTATTTTCTCTTCTTCCTTTGTTGGGGTTTTTCCTTTTCAAGCTCCCAACAAGATCATTTTGCCAGGGGAGGGTATTTTTGTGTGTGAAGGGTTTTGGGGGATTGCTTGTTCTGGAAAGTATCTGCAGACAATAATTGGGAGATGTGTTAAACCTGCCATCCGTCTGTGTTATTGACGGGGCAGCCTCAGTGGGCCCCAGAACAGAAGAGGCTTTCCCCAAGGGAGAGAGAGGATGAAAAGGCTGAGCGGCTGGAAAGGACGCGTCCGAGGCAGATGCCAGGAGAGGAAAGTGACAGAGAAACGGAGGGTGGGAACTGAGCCAGGGCTCCTGGGACAAAGCCCGGATGAAAACGAGGCTCTGGAGACGTTCAAAAGGAGAGGTGGTTCTCACAGAAACGCCTCCAAAACGTGCTTTCAGAGATTAGGACAAGGGTGGGTTGAGAAGAGATGAGGTGTGGGGGGGTCCTGTCTGTTGAGCTCTTTTGTTTTCATCAAAGCCTTCTTCCCCATTACAACACTGTCTTAGTTCTGCTGTGAGCAATCCAACGTCTCTGCACTTGGTTTATGACACCTGAACCAATGGTAACTGGAAGCCTGTGATTCCCTGGAGGGGAGCTGCTGATTCAATAAATTGTAATTGCCGAGCTTCGGTGGTTTGCAGCAGCATCAACACCTTGCTGTGGACCGACTGTCTCATCACCAGGACATGCTGGTGAATAGGCCTTTGCACCGTGTGTGCTTTCAGAGCCCCAAGTGCACGGGAGACTGGGAGAGGCTGGTAGACTCTCCCCAGCCCCGAAAAGCTTTAGCACAAACATCCATTTGCTTTATAATAATCCTTGCCCTATATAGATTAAGCTTGCAAAGATTTTCATAAGTATGTATTTTCAAAAGCATTTATTGGTCTTCCACACATTTGCACATCAAAAACCAGGGTACTCTGGGGCAAGAGTTGGTTGGATGGATAATCCATTTTTTTGTAGCAATAAATATAAAGCAACGGAAAACATTAATAAGCATGGTCACCCTATAAGAATTTGTGTAATACAATATTATGCTGCCCTTAATTGGGCAATGAGAATTACATACTGCCTCTCTGTTTTACCCGAGGAAGCAGAGTTAAATGCCTGACTAAAGTAACAAATTAGTCCTGCTAGTCTGCTTCCAACTGGCCACTTAAATGATTCTGTTTTTGTTTTTAATGGTCCTGTAAGTAAGCTGCCTCAAAGCTGTTTTTTTAAAAAAGGCATACATCACGTATCAACAAATATAATAAAAAATACTTTCTGCAGGGGCTTAAGTAAACTGTAGGAAGAACCAGTAAGATCCATTTCAGGTCACAAGGGAAGTGGGACAATAGAAGCTCTCCCTTGTGCTACCCCAGAAACCTGGAAACTATGTAAGACAAGGTCCCTAGGGCCAAACAGTTCATAAATGCCAGAGGAAGAAAAATTAAACAACAACAGGGAGAACTCAGGGTTTGATTTCTTCCCAATAACAGAGATTTGTGACACCTAAATCAAAATCAGAAGGCAGCTTCAAATGCTGCCGTGTCCTAACCGGGTAACAGAGATGCACTGGAATGAAGCAGTGGGAAAACCACCGGGGGGGGGGGGGCTTATGGAGAAACAGAGAATGTACTTCCTCCCGTTCAAATTTAAATTTTTGTAAAAAATGTAAAGCATTCAAGGCAAACAAAACACATCTGTTTACTACAGTTGTTGGCTCAATAGCCACTTTGTGACCCCTGATCTAAATAATCAATATATTTTAGTCCACTGGGATTTTCTCAACAGTGGAACTCCCCGCACTTAGAGGGAAACAATTTTTCACTGGGCAGGACTTGGCTGTGCATTGCAAGTCAATGAACATCTGGGTCTCCCAGGAACCAAAAGCTGTAACACCATTCAGATAACTTAGAGTGTCCTTTCTGACCCCACAAAGTCCAAACACATGTTTCCTACCCCACAGTGTGACAACCACAGTGTCTAGTTCCATGGCTGCCCTTTTCTGACTTTTGACATTTTCATGTCTCACTTGGCATTTTTCTTCTCCACAATCAAGGCATAACACAGTTTTCAGGATTTAGGAAGGACAGTGGAATCGCAGACCCTTCTCTTTCTCTTACACTGGCTTAGGAAGAACACTGTGCAGGGGTTGGCAGGAAATGAGAAGATAATGAGGTGAGGAGGAGGAGGAAGGACAGTCAATGCAGTCACTAGGCAAAGGAAACGGCAGGGAAAGCATGTGCCGATGGAGGCGGGACAAGGGAGTTGTATTATTGCCACCACCACACGGTTTTCCAAAGCTGCTCTTTCATCCCCTTTGATCGCCTTGGAACTTGCCCAGACTGTTTGGTTCAAGAAACTTTGCATTTATATCTTTGGCCCCTAGATAAAGGTAGAATCTTGTCTTGACAGCTACCATTTGTAACCTCCAGTTATAATGAGAGCATTGCCAACTCATGGTCAACAGCCCACACTAAGTTCCAGGTGGCTGTTATAGATATAACCAGCTTCTTTGAATGAAAAAATTCATGTAGGACAGATGTATCCCCAAGTCACTGTTCATTTATCATTTAATATAATAATATAACTATTGCTATAGAGTTGCATTAAAAAATGAGAATTACTTTTGGATGATTGTATAATATTCTTTGTAAATTTGCCATCAGTTCTCTAAGTAGGGCTTTTTAATTTTCTCCGAGTGAAAAACATTGTCTCTTGTGGGGACTTAAAGGCTGTAGAAACCCTCCTTGATGAAGTACTAGTCCTCATATCTTTAATAAGATAAGGTCCCTAGTGTAGACAGACTTGAAGACGTATGGAACTAAGTTGCTAATAGTGGAGAAAATGAAGCAGAGATATGTGAGGGATTTGGAGGAATATAGGGCCAGACAACTTCAAAAGTTAAAGATATACATAAAGTAAGGCAGAAGGCTTAAGTTAAGAAAGGTTAAAGGTCCCTGGCCAGGTAGCTCAGTTCGCTAGAGGACTGTTCCAACACACGAAGGCTGAGGGATTGATCCCTGGTCAGGGCACGCACAAGAATCAACCAATGAATGCATAAATAAGTGGAACAACAAATCAATGTCTCTTTCTCTCTCTCATCAATAAAAAATAAATAAAAGATCAGGAGGTATATATGATACTAAGCTGATTTTAGCAGAGAGTAGCAAACTTGGGGTACAGGGAGAGGGTAGAGAGAGGGGACAGGGGTAAAGGGGTCCTCTAAGCCTTCAGATAAAACTGAGTTTTAAATATAATGTCTATATTTATTAATGAGGAAAAAGAGATTACAAACCAAGAGGATACTAATAAGTTGCTATAGCCTCAGAACCTGACTCAAAGTAACCTTGATTTTTTAAAAATATCTACACCTCTTAATAATTATGATAACACCAACAACTAATACCCATTAACTATGTTACAGGCAACGTGCTCTCAGCTTCACATGGATTAAATGTGTTTACCTCAAATCCACGGTCATCCTCTTTTCACAGCTAAAGAAGCTAAGCGGAAAAGATGAAATAACCTGCCCAACTGTCCCATGGGTAGTAAGTTTCCAATCCCTGCTATTAACCATGAGCTGACACCACCTCCTTTCACGTCTGATGTCCTGCTATTCCCTGGATGACAGGCCCCTTGAGAACTACTGCTACACCCCTAGAGTGGGCCCCAGAAACCCATGTAGGCCATTCCGTCCCAAGACAGAATTGCTGAAATTCAGGTGGACACCTCACCCCGAGTTAGTCTATACAGATTCTAGCCACATCCACTCCGAATAATTTGGGAGTGGGAGTGAAATGACCACTCAGTTAGGATTGGTCATTTTTGCTGAGAAACGACTAATGCAGGGCTATGGGATGTCTGCCTTCCCACTGCAGTGAGAGACAGCAAAAGGGAGAGAGGAAGGACCCAGAAGAGATCAAGAGTGCTCCTTGAATCTTCCATGGTTGTCCAGCTCCCTATCCCAGGCCAGCCCCTTTTCTGCCACCAGATTCGGTGGGATGCCCCCTGTTCTCACAACAAACACCTCTTTTCTGCTCAAGCTGCGCTGAGTTCGTTTCTGTCACTTAAACCGAGGAGTTGCGGCTAAAGTCACAGAGTCCCCCATCTTTAGTCTCTGTCTCCTCTTATGTATTTTACTATTTTAAGCATTTCTCACTTTAGCAACATTTTCTGTCTTCTTTCACAGGAGAGACCCTTTCCTAAAGAGCACTGAAATTCAGTCTTAGAACAGTAATAACATAGATGCCAGCAGACCTCTGGTCCCTAATTGGAGAGACTGGGGACAAAATAACCCCACCCAACCCAGTGCTACTTCAGTCTCCGTGTCCAAGTCTCCCACACTTTGACGTGAACGTGTTTCATAGAATGCCCTGCATGGGGCCTGGACCAGGGGCTGCGCTCGGAGTCATGCTTTGCACAGGCATTTCTTTGAAAGTCCCCAGACAGCCCTCTTTAGATGTCCTCTTCTGGTGAATCTGCTGCTGTTGTAAGCATGGGGAGGACAGTCCACATTCGCTTAATGGAAATGGCTTGAACAAAGAAAGCAACCACCACTACCATATCTATTACCATAAGGTCCCTTTTTATTTGTGGAGAAGATGGTAACTGTAAGGGTATTTTGAGATTTTGGTACTTGAATTTTAATGGGCTATTTTGATAGTCTACCAATTTAATGAATATGGAATTCTACTGCAATCTTTAATACATAATTAAAATAGTCCCTGATAGAAGCATAACTTCCATATTCCTGAATAAAACTTGGCAATTGGATTGATTTATTAGTGTGATGATCCTCAAAGCAACTTCCCCCAAAGAACTATGTTTTGTTGAAGGATGTAGAGGTAAAGACTCTACTTGTGATTATTTTCTTGAGTTGGCCCAAGCTTGCCTGAGCCATCAATATTCCTGTGGACGAGCACAGAGGGGATGAGGAAACTGTCTCTCCAGCCTCCTCATTTCATGGATGAGGGTGCTGAGGCCTGAAGAGCAAAGGTACACAGCTGAGTAGCAAGGTTAGCACTGGATTCTTGGTCTGCTGATATTCCTGATTTAAAGCTATTTATATTTCACCTCTTTCAGAAGGTTTGGCGGCGGACTTCTACAGGCTTCCCAATGTGAAGAGGCAAGCTTACAGTTGAGGAACTCAGCTCAGTTCAGATGGGAAGCATCCAGCAGAATGGCCAGGCACTGGAGCGGGAGTCCCGGCCCAGGCACTGCCATTTGCTGAGCCTTGCCATTGGGTTCCACGGGTGAAAAAGAGGAGGAAATGGAGCTGTTGGTACCAAAGGTTTCTTGAGCTCCTGGAGAATCCTCAGATGCCTCCAGGAGACCTGACTAGCCCTCCACTGTGTTCTAGGTGGCAGCTTCTTCTGGCTTTCCTGGAACAGGAGGCAGAACTGGAAATTCACATTCTCTTCTGCAAGCCAAAGGTGTCCTCACCTCCCTTCTTCCGACCCCAGGTTACGTGCATGAGATACAACCCACAGAGACCATCAGATTCCTGTGTCTGTCACTAAAGCAAAAGATATTTAAGTCACTTTGGAAATTCACATCCTACCACTTTTTGTCATGCTGACTTTATCTCACTAGCTCAACAAAGAGACCCTGGGTTGAAAGAATCCATCCATCTGCTCGAAAGTAAATGTCTTTATAAACAGATCCGTTCAAGTAACTGATGTGTGATTTTGTCACTGTGGTTGTGAAGGGAAGGACGATCCCTTGTACTTCTCTTTTATAATAAAATACTATCATGGATTTTATGCTCCTGGTTTCCAGTGTCGATTCCAGCCTCCTGTGACAGAAAGGTATTACTATAAACCTTTGAAGTGCTTGTTGGCACATGCCGAATTTTCTTTGGTGTGCCAAGCAATACATAATTCCACTCTGTAATCTTTCCCAGAACAGCCATGCAAAATGAAGTGAAAAGCAAAATAAAATATTTTGCATCTTCCTCCCCCATCCTTCCTTCCTTCCTTCCTTCCTTCCTTCCTTCCTTCCTTCCTTCCTTCCTTCCTTCCTTCCTTCCTTCCTTCCTTCCTTCCTTCCTTCCTTCCTCCCTCCCCCCTCCCTCTCCTCCCTCTTTTCCTCCCTCCCTCCCACCCTTCCTTCCTTTTTCTTTTTCTTTTGTCATGAAACATGGAATATGGCTCGGGATCTCCACCTAGTGGAATATTTAAGGTGCTAACTCTGTTGTAAAATCTCTAAAACAAGCAATTTGGGAATGGGGCTACCACATCAAATTAGTGATTTTTTCTACATAAAATGTTTTATCAATAGTCTGATATGATAAGCTAATGTTTGTTCTTTTTAACTGGGAGGGTTTTCTAGGTTATTATTAAGAGATTTTTCCCACCAAGATCTCTGACCCTTGACCACCACCCTTTACAATATTGCAGGCAGGATGCCTGGGTTCTTTTTCCTTCCCTTTACCAAGCTCTTGTGAGAACTAGATTAACTGCCTATTGTGTTTTGCAGGAGGGAGCATAGTATTATGGGCTAATGTCTAATTAACCTCAACTAGGAAGCTCCCTGTGACCAGGGACTTACCCTATTCTTATATACCTGTAGCATCCCAGCCCATTGGAATGAACACCGTAACCTTCGACAAACATATTCCATTGTTTCTTCTCTTTTGAAGTACAGAACTGTTGGTGCAGTCTTGTTTTTGATAGGAGGCAAAGGGTTTTGAATTTCTTCAACAAGAAGTATGGATCTTTCTCATCATTTACAGCATGTTTTTTTTTAATTTAATGAATGTTTAAAAATAACAGCCATTTTCCTTAATGAAATGGTCATTTAGATGTCTAGTTTCCCAGTCATCTTTATTACTTCTTGCATTTCTATGATACCTCTCCATCTTATAATCTAATCATTATAAAGAAGAAACCTAATGATTTAAAATTAACTCTTCAGACAGTAATTATATCTTTCCAGCCTCTCACTTTCTCATAATTTTTAAATGATCAAAAATATTCTCTTGCAGAGAGCTGGTATGAATTTTAATGCTTGCGCCATTTGTTTCAAAGTTTGTACCAGGGCCTTCGAGGTACATAGACGACAGCTATAGAGATACTCTCCATAATGACCCTTTGTTTGTGTGTAACTGGACCTTCCCATCCTCTCCAATACTTCCTTTCCCCTTATTTCCCCACATCGCCTCTTCTTACTGCTTCATTTAAGTTCACTGAAGGACTGCCAGACACCAGAAGACACACGACAGGGGCTCCTCTCTCTCATTGACTCTCAGCCAGGAGAAAAACCAGATAAATACTTCTAGCTGCCGATTGTAATGGTGGTTGCAAAAATAAATGGTCAGAGGCATTCTTTAGGGAGCAGACACACGACCTCACTGGGGCATGTGACTTAGCAATAGCCCTCTACCTCCAAGGTATTGCGCTCAGAAGAGGTGTGTCTCCTCTGAACACAGGAGAGCTCTCTGAGATACCGCAGGACCATGTGAGGCCAAAGCCCCCCTGCTCCTGCATGATCAGACACACAGACTCCACCCGCTGGGCTCCTGAGGGGTGTGGCGCTATGCACATGACAGGGCTTGAAAAGAAATTGTTGCATGAGTGGCAGGGCACACCACGGCTCTCTGCGTGTCTTCACTCAGCAAAACGTGGGAGCCAACGAAGGGGAAGTGGATTGGTTGGTGAAGTTTGCAATTCCAACATGGCTTATTTAAAACAAGAACAGACTCTTACCTCTACACAACAATTAGTATAAATGTTTGTGATTGATCACTCTGAGGAAATGTTTCATTATAAACATGAGGAGTTACAAACAATAAGGTCTATAGTTTGTTATAAAAAGTTGAACATGAATTCATGGTTAGGAGCTCAAGTGCCTCCTTAGGTTCCCCATTTGCTGTCTGTGTGACTTTGGTTGAATTATTTCACTATTTTAAGCCTTGATTTCCTCAACTGTAGAGTAGGAAGAAACAACATGGTAGGATTATCAGATTAAAGGAGAAATGTATGTAACATATTTAACAACTGGCATACTGAATGGTAAATATTGTTGCTATTCATTATCGGAGACAAAGAGTTACCATAGCACATAAAAATAAAATTGTGTATCTAATCTTAAAAATATGGGAGTGGCCTTTTCAACTCTTCCTATAGCCTGAACTTGCTTTGGACTCTGCCACATTATGCTTTTTCTCCACCAGAGACTAAAACTACCCTTTATCCATTTTTGAGATCCACGCACTCCTTCCTCATGTGAATGTGAGTGAAATCAAGCCTGTAGGAATTTGGTTGCTGATACCATCCAGTCTATTTAATGTTTTATTCTTTAATCCCTAAGGCATTCCCTTGACACAAAAGCAAAATTGAGAGAAAACACCACAAAACATGAGAACTGTCTTCCCCACAATTTTACAGATGTTCCCTTTTGCTATTTTTAAGAGTAGTCTCGTGGCCCCCAAATCTCCAGGAAGCTTTGTTAACATGTAATTCCATGTGAGCTGTTGAAGAAAAAGTATTTAAAAACATCTAAAACCAAGAATATGGCACAACAGGTAGTATTCCCAGAGAAGGTCAACAAAGCACAGTAAGTTGTGTTAGATAAATAAGAACATATGCTCTGGCTGAAATTCAAACTCCTCCCGCCCACGTGTAACAGAAGGACTGATGATGTTTACATGCATAGCACACTTCCTTGAGTGCAGAATTAAGTTCTGCCAGGAGGTGTGTGGGATTCCTAGGAAGCTGTTGGTGACGATGGGCCCACTCCCTGCCAGTGTATCTGAATGCAAGGAAGTGTGAATGCTTACGGTTAGCCTTGGGTTCATTCTAACTATATAAAGAAGATAAACAATGATCTCTTGTCTATACTTTCATGATTCATAATAAACTACTTGCAACATCTCATAGGACTTCCTCACAAATTAATCTATAAATTAATACTATACCAATAAAAACACCTAGTTCTAGATGATTTTGGAGCAAGATTAAATAGGTAATTCATAAATTTATTTTGCAAATAAGAAAGAATAGTCAGAAAAATTCTGAGAAAGAAAAAGAAGAGACATTAGCTCTGTCATATATTACAACATATTTTATAGCTATCATAATTAAGAGAGTGAGGTACTGCTGCTTAACAAGAAAGACAGTCAATAAGACAGAATATATTGTTCAGGAATAGCCAAAATGAGTGTGTGAATGTGCGATATGACAAAAATGGTGTTTCAAATGGGTGGGCGGAAGATGGCTTATTCAACCAATGCTGTAGAAATGAATGGGTCACTATCTTGCATGTGGAGTTGGAGAAGAGGTGGGTAAAGTTCGAGCCTATTCACAACTTTTATACCAGAAATTGGAGATAGGCCAAGTAATTATTCCAAAGGTAAGCATGTAAAGAAAACAAGGAAGAATTTTTAATAAAATTTAGACTGTAAAAGGCCTTTGCAAGAATGACCTAAACCCCTCAAAATAAAGTAATTGATAACACCAATTATATGAAAAAAAGATATTTACAAAAAACCTCATTATAAACTATGACAAACTGGAAAAATATTTGTAGCTCACAGAGCAATGGAATAATCTCACTGATATATAAAGAATTCCTGCAACTCAATAAAAAGAGAAACAGACAAAAGTTGTAAAGTTCATTCACAAAAAAATGCCATATCATAGTGGCTTAAATAACAGACATTTATTTCTCACAATTCTGGAGACTGGGAAACCCAAGATTAAGATGCCAGCAAATTCGATTCCTGGTGAGAGCCCTCACTGTGGTTTGAAGACTGTTACTTTCTCACAGTGTCCTCACAGGGTGGGAGAGAGAGAGCTCTGGTCTCTCTTCTTCTTTCTAGAAGGACACTAATCCCATCACGGGGGTCCCACCTTCATGACCTCACCTAAATTTAATGACCTCCGAAGGTCCCCACTCCAAATACCATTGCATTGGGCATAGGACTTGAACATGTTCATTTGGGAGGGGAGCATATAAACTGAGTCCATAACAATACAATTGTAAGGAGCACTGAGATCTCAGAGCAGGCCTCAAATGCAGTGGCTGATGAAAACATCTATAAGGAACAGGGAAAGGACTGCTCTCTAAATAGAACCAACATTCATTGAATGCCAACAGTGTTAAGATGGACTTATTCTTTGTGGTGTATATTTTTTCTGTGACATTCTGGGTGGGATTCTGATTCAACTGCATGTATTTTGGTATATACCAAAGAAGGGTAGTAACGGAGTAACTAGAATGAATCAAACTTGCCTTTCCAGATGAACCGCAACCTTACTAGTCACACATACATACACATACGCAGACAACCTGAATTTGCCGAGAGCAGGTGCCATGGAGATAAGGCTGGGATCTGAAGTTCAAGGATAGTGAATGATACTGAATGGGAATTTCCTCTCCACAATGAACTGTTCTGTTTCAGCCACACTTGTAATTTAACCCTCGGTAGTCTTAATTATAACCAGAATTTTATTGATATGGGGTGGACTCAGGTAATAAGACATGATTTCCTTTATCCTCCTGTGGCCATCCCTGACATGCTTTTTTTGGCTGTGATAGTAGTAGAAACCACTCAGAATCTTCTCTCCTCTTGTCAGCCAGTAGAGGATTTTGCTTCCTCTTCTCATTTACCAGCAGGCAGAGAAGTGGCCACATCCCATCCCTGAACTGACAGAGAAGACACAGCCTCCTTTTCAGACTCCGCTCCACACTGAGCAGCAGAAATGGGAGAGGAAATGCCCAAGGATGGCCAGATGGTCTGCTGAGCCACAGCTGGGCCTCAAGCCTAGGCAGATGGGTCCAAGGCAGCCTCAGAGGACCCTTAGAATGTGTGTGTGTGTGTGTGTGTGTGTGTGTGTGTGTAGAATAGCAGCATGGCCTCCAGGGTGGCTCACACATGACTTAGACTTTGCTGCCAGGACAAGGCAGGGTACAGAAGTGAGACAGAGACCATTGCCTGAAGTCCAGACTCTGGTGTCTCTATGAATGTCAACATGCCCAGATAACATTCAAGAGGCCCTGTCCCAATACTACGGTGACCCAAAGTCTCCTAGTATTGGACACCATTCTAGGGAGAGAGATTTAGTTTCAGCTACCCAGAGTATTAGAGCCAAAACACAAAGTAATTTTAGTTGTAGAGAAACAGTAAAAATAATGTATTTCTGATACGCCCAAGCTTGTGATTTAAAGGGCAGTCGGTACAATCAAGTACAGATATTTCAGAGGGAAGGGCCTGCAGTGCCAGCGCCAGCCATGTGTGGTTTATTGCGTGAGCCCTGTGGCTCTGTGGCAGAGTTCCCTCTGGCTGTCACCTCAAGTAAAAGCAGGTCTGGAAGGAAGCAGAGCACTTAAACCCTATTAGTTAAATGCTCCCAAAGGCATTCCATCTCCACAGAAGAGTGGGGACGACTGCCGTGGAGTGCTAATTGGAGAATCGATTTTTGTTGCTTCCAAGTCCATCTTGTGAAAAACTGTCAGATCACAGAGCTGCGACGAAACTGGAGACACCCCTGCCCCACGGGCCCCGCAGGACCGACCCCAACGTCGGAAACACGGCATCAGCTCCGTTTCCATCTGCAAATGCCAGAGAGATTGGGAAATCGGGTTGATTTTGACTAAAGGATAATACTTTAACATCGTTGTTGTTAGATTCCATTGTGTAACGACTATACTTGAAAAACAATAAAAAATAAAATAAATAAAGCCATCATTGTTAGGGACCACTGTGGTTCTGGGTTTGTTTTGCTCAGCTTATTCTTTTTCTTTATTTTTTTTGAATTTTTTTGAGTGTGTCTACTGCTCAAATCACTAGTCTGTTAGACTGAGAGTTATTTTTTTATAGAGGTGGTATATTAATCGTCACTGTAACTGGTGGTGTGCTGCTAACTGCTTAACAACTGGCTGTTTGGGGGGAAAAGCCCTCATGTGTAGCATTTGCTGATCTCCATGGTGTATATACACAATGACCAATTTCAAGCTGCTGATGTGAGATGTCTGAAGAAGATTTGGGAAAAAATGTACAACATTTAGCTCATTATCACAGCGTAGCTCTCCCATACACCCTAACTGTAACCAACCTCAAGAACACGAATAACACAATGTAGCAAAAAGTTGGGAAGTGATAAGTGTTTAGTATTTGTTAGCTTTGTCTTTAATATAGTTCATACATTTGTATAATTGTATAATTTAATTTTAATAATGGCTGTATTCCTGTATAATGGTTGCAATAATGGTAATAATGGTTGTGACAGCAGCCTCACAAAAGTCCTAAAACATTACCCTTGGCTACTATGAGCCAGCACGGGCCACCCCAGTGCACCACTAACTGTTACCCTGGCCCCAGATGCAAATAAAACAGAAGGCTGAGGCTTGTGTAAAATCAAGTAAGGGGTGGGTGAGGGGGTAATCCCCACATACAAGGGAAAATGTCAAAATTCTGATTGTTGGCATCCATAAAAAATAAAGAAACTAGTAAGCTTCTGCTTTGGTACTTTGTAATGTTTATATAATTCAACAGTCAGATTCTAAAGTCAGTGAGATATAACCAACTGAGGGCTGGCCACTTGGCCTTTCTGGGAAAGCACCCTGGTTGGGGGCCTTCACTGGTACCAGTGATGTCTTTCATTTTTTTAAGTCAAGCCAAAGGTGTGTAGGTGTTTGATTTGTTATTACACTTCATAACTTCACGTAGGAACGGAATATCGGTTAGGAGCACAGGGCGGAGCCAGATGGCCTGGGTTTTAACCTCAGCTCTTCCCATTTACTGCCCATGTGACATGTGACATAGCAGTTACCCCTCTGGGCTGTGGTCTCCTCATCAACAAGCGGAGAACAATGCTGCCTGCTTTGTGGGGTGCGTATGAGAACCTAATGGTTCATCTAAGTGATGTGCTTGGAACAAAAATGCAATAGGGGGCCTATAAGTGTTAGCTATGATATTATTATTATTACTATGTATATCATGTATGCTATTATAAAGAAGAAAAAACAGTTTTTAAAAAGGCAAAAGTGGAACCACACATTGTTGCAACATTTCCTAATTCTAAAAATGTTCATATTCCATACACTTGTGTCCACTCTGAGCCTTCCACCTTGGTCAGCCCATGTGGGCATTCCACCCCAAGGCTAAGAGCAAATGTGGGTGTTCTCACCCTCTGCAACCTGCCAGTCTCTGCTCACCTGCCTCCTGCATTCGCTTGCTCCTCAGCTCTCCCAGCTTCACAAGCTCCATGGTGGCTCTCCAACACAGACCTTTGTCCCCTCCTGGCCCAGTACAGGGGGCCTGGAGTTGGAGGTTCCAGCCCCGCTGCTGTCTTGTATAAAGGACCCCACCCATGTCTCAGGGGGCTCTGGTCTCACTACCCTGAGAGACAGTGGCATTTCCTGGAACCCATGCCTGCCAGTCTTGCCCCCCTGAGCCCCTGTCTGAAAGGGGACAGAAAGCAAATAGCATTTGAAGCCTCAGTATACGAGTGTGAACAATAGATGGGAGATGGGACTTTAACCCTGGGAAGACCTTCGGGTTAACAGGGAAACAAGGAGAACATGTACTGGACTAAATGTGGAGTTAGTAGTGTCTGGCACTTAAGAGGTATCCAGTAATTAATACTTTTCCTGCAGGAACACCGAACAATAAGTAGTTCACATCTTTCGGGACTGACTAAATCATTTATTATCTCTAGGCAAAATTAGGAGGTTGGATTAGTTGATACATATCTCTGCCTCAAACACTGTTCATGTATTTTCCCTTGGGATTAAGTTTGATTATACATAAAGCCCAGAAATAAAAACAAGCCCTGTTGGAGTTCAAAACTGTTGAAGTTATGATTTACAAGTTTCCCCACCAGAGGGCACAATAAAAAAGCCAATGGCTGCTGTGCTACCCCTGGGCTCTCCTTTCTCCTGCATGATCATATCTTTCTGCTGGTTTTGGACAGGAGTTCCAGCCTCCTCTGTGCTGAAAGCTGCCCCCCGTGTTTAACGCCCATTTTAATACAACCCACACTCCTTTCTTCACACAGAGTCTGCCCAAGTCTGAAATCCATAAATAATTTTACAAAAATAGCTTTTTACATCTGCTTATTGAAGATCTTTTTTTAAAGTTCTGATTTTTCTTTCCAATAGTCAGAGATTCTAATTTTGAAATAATCTTAAAATGTAAATTTAATACACTTTAAATGTAAATTGTGGTGCCCTTAAGTGCTGCTAAAATCTGGCTTCGACTCTGCATGGACATCAGTGATTAAAAAGTGTGGCTTGTAGCTATCTATATCCCTTTGTTTTATGCCCTGACTGTAGTTTAATGCGAGTCCTTGGACAATGAAGAAGTGTGTACATCCCTCTCATGTTTTAAATAAAACCTATCATCTTCAAATTTTAACTAAGTTTTTTAAATCGTAAAAACCACAACAGTTTTCTTTACTACCTTACCATCCTTTTATGCTTTCTGAAAATGCGGGATCTTTTTAGAACACTGACAGTATAAAAGGATTTTAATACACACAAGTAACAAGCTATTATTATTCCTGTTCTTCGAAGGGAACAGATATTAAAAATCATTATTCACTGTCCACTCAGTCTTTGTGGCAATGGTAGAATTTTTCTTCTACGTATTCAAACCAAATTTTGTTAAGGGTATTTTCCCTTAATATTGAGATGTCCTCAGTAGTGATTAATGAACTCTCACAATGGGTTGTAGACTAGTGAGAAAACATCACTCCTAAACAGCAAGGTACCAAAGAGAATAAACTCTATCTAACACATTATAAAGGCAACTCTTCTATTCTGAGGAACTAATGTGTGTTATTTCCTCTCCATTTTGTAAAAAGGGAGAGTTGGCAATATGCCATTTAAAATAAAAGCTGTTTCCCATAACTGTAACTTCTACACATGCTTGGATTTTTATAAACTGTCTAATATAAACTGTCTCATTGAAGAAGACTAAAATTCAAATGAATACAACAAAAAGACTCATAAATATTATTACATGTTAAAATAAAAAGCCTGATAAAACCTATAAAGGGGGACTATTTTTCTAGGTTAGAATTCTATTCAGTCATAAGTGAGGTTCTAAAGCAGTATTTTATTTCCACTTGCACAGGGATGAATTTCACACCATGGTATGAATGTTGCTTCAACTGAGGGAAACTTATCTCTACATATGTTTGTTATTCTAGAGAGATGGCAAATTCTGACACGTTCCATTATAAAAATTTTATAAACTCACTTAAGGGAGTGCTAAAATATATTCTCAGTATACAAATTATCTTTAGGGGAAGCCAAGAACTTTCCACGTTCAGGAGCTGAATATTTATCTGGGGAAGGATGCATTAATTTAGTTCTTTGGGAGCACTCAAGAGGCCACTGAAGAGCTTTTCTGTCGCATCTTCCCTAGCCTTAATCTCCCTCTTTCAAAAATACCAGGCTAGTGAAGGCGTATCCATCAGAGAGATCAAGCCTGCATCTCTGTCCTTCTGGGCCTTCGTGGGAAACAGCCCTTCTCATTTAGGACTGGACATCAGTTAGTTGTAACTCCGCGGCCTCAAACCTACTCACTGCAGAGCCTGCCAGGCAGGAAGGAGCGCAGTCCAACCAGATTCCAAGTTTCCAACTCAACTTCTTCCCTCCTCTTCGACCCAATATGAGAAAACTTGAAGCAAGGTTTAAGTAAGTCAGGTCGTTTTTTATCAAAAATCTTTCAGGATAAAAGTATGATCTCTTAAAAATGATCTTGAGTAACTTTCTGGTGAATTTTAATAGAATTAAGATTTGTTCTGAGAAACTAGTTATCCACCTAGTGAAGTTTAACCAAGCATTTTTAATCCCAACCTAAAAATGATTTTCTGATCATTTTCTTTTCCTATGAGAAATGAGAAAATCTCTGAATTAACTTCCCTGAGCACCTTGCTCAAACTTTATGGTAAAAGAGCACCAATTAATTTATTAATATTATTGTTATTATTTTCAAATCATTTCTACTGATACTTCTGTAAAATGCAATAAAAAATGAAATCCTGGATGAATGATATTTTTATATCTTACAAAACACAAGTCCAGATATTTTGTTATTAAATTCAACAGATGGAAAATCACTCAATCACTATGAATGTTCCTAAATGCTTGTCCCCCCAGTTCAGTAGCGGCCCGTTCACAGAGGGACACGAGTCTGCAGGTAGCACTTTTTTTCCTTGTTATTGCATTTACTGGGGTGATCTGGTTAACAAAATCATACAGGTTTCAGGTGCACAGTTCCCCAGTACAACGTCTGTGCGCTGTATTGTGTGCTCACCACCCCAAGTCAAGTCTCCATCCATCACCACTTACCCCCCTTACTCTCCTCCCCCTCCCCCAAACAGCATTGTGTTAATGGTCTTTCTTCTCTGAGCAAGGTTGTAAAAAAATGAGATATTCTCCTAACTACATTGTCTGAAGAGTATTAACACTATTCAATATATATTTCAAAGTATCTAAATAGCTATGAACAAACTCAAGGTTCAACTAAAATTCCTTTAACTGTGTGGAACTTTAGAAACAAAACCTCATTACTATTTCTGAATGCTGAAATTCTTCAATATGGGAGGAATGGAATCAGGGGATGGCTCTTGGAACTGTAGATTAATGGCTGTGTTCCTTGTGATCTCATCCAGCGAGGAGGCAGGCAAAAAGAGAGAAAAGAAGATTGGAAATCATCTGGCAACTATGTAAGAAAACATCTTTAAAAATAGCTGTGTTTTCCTAATTGAATATATGGAAAAGTAGTTAGATCCAGAAGGTAAAAGGAAAAAAAAACTTTGTGGAGACTTCTCTACTATTTTTCCAATATAAAAACCATTTTCTTTCCACTTTTTCTTTTTCTTTCTTTCTTTTTTTTTTTTTTTTACAAACATTATTCATTAGAAGTAGCCAAGCTAAACCACACATCGGTGGTTGTAATAGATTAGTTACGTCTAAAAAAGATTAGAGACTTTCAGCTCCTGAAAAGTGCACTTTAGGTTGCAAGTGAATGAGTTAACGCTGTTTGATGTGCAGGCTGTGTGTTGGATTTCCTTTGGAGACTCTACCTAAATAGCGTAGTTCTCCAAATCCTGTGAGCACAGTGCTGTCACTAACAAAGGCCTCTTGCAATCACACTGCCCTAAAAACTTTTACTGAATTTATATTCATTTCTGGATTCAGTTTAGGGAATCCCTTTTTTGGGGAAATCTCATGTTCCAGATGACTAGATGGCAATGAAATAATAGACATAAAAAATTCATTAAAAATTTAAAGTGGTGTGTATATGTGTGTATACATGTATATATAATACTGTTATTATTTATCACTTGTCATAAGTCTTAAACTTCATTACTGTGAGTTATGAAGTATCAGTTTCAAGGGTGGGGTAGCACTTAATCAAGGATGAAAAGCATTTGCAGATATTGAAGAATTAGAAAAAAATAGACATCACTTCCAGTTTTGACAAATACTAACAGAAAGCATTTGAGAAAGTAATTTAATTTCCCTAATACTCAGTTTTCTATAAAACGAGATCACGTCTGCCCCTGCCTGTTTCTCATTGTTGTGAAAGGCAGATCAAAGCACTTTGTGAAGAGAATAAAGAGCAATCAAAATTCTAACAAAGTATCTTTCCTGGATAGACGGGCTATTTTGACATGAAATTCTTTCCTGAAGCACGTGCCATTCACAACAACCACTTAAATTCTTTCAAGTGAGTTTCCATTTATTGTCCACTCCTGGAGGATAATGAGGATAACGTTTACCTTTTCCTACACTCTTAATTTCTCTCTGCTGGGGTGAGGCTGTCATTGTATCTAGCTCCGTGAAGCACAGCAGAGAACTTGTTAAGTAATCAGGTTATTGATTTTCATAGAGGCCTTAAATTTGTAACCCAGAATAGGTACCTTTATGCCGCAAATTAAAAGCAACGCCTTCACAGTCATGTAAGCAATTTATCTACATATGTTAGAAGTCACATGTTTACCTGGATAGAGGAGAACCCAAGAACAGAATGCCAAGTTATACAAAATCAATAGGAAAAAGCTTGTGAGACATAAGTAAATTTGGAAACAGAAGTGGTATGTAAGACCCAGACAGAAAGAATCAATTAGTAACAGATGATTAAATGAAGGTTAATATTTGGAGGAGGGAAAAAATGTTGCCAACTGCATATAATTAAGAAACATAATAAAGACATCATAGTCACAGCCATAGAGAAAATTATTTTTAGAAATGTGATCATAGAATCATAATTAGGAATTACAATACATTATGATCTTACTCATTAAAAAAATGTTGTGCATCATGACTGTAAATAGTGTAGTTGGGACACCTAAAGAAGAAGAGCGAGCCCTGGCCAGGTGGCTTAGTTGTTCGGAGCATCGTCCCATGCACCAAAATGTTGTAGATTCAATCCCTGGGGTCAGGGAGCATACGGGACATAACCAACCAACATTTCTCTCTCATGTCCATGTCTGTCTCTCTCTCTCTCTCTCAAATCAATAAATACATCATCAGATGAGGATTTAAAATAGTAAAGCAAGAAACTCACAAGAGCTAATATGCATCCTGTAAATAGAAGAAATAAGGCTTAACTTGGGCAATTAGGAAAGCATTGTCCTTGTAATACCTATTCTAAAGGATTCAGAAGGAGGCCACCAAATGTGTCAGGCTAACCAGAGGGAAAGCTTCCTGACAGCCATATACAGCCCTGAGTCCAGTCTATTCTTTGGACCTCTGATACCACGACAGGGATGAACGCAGTAAGGCCGCTGCCCAACTGCTCAGCCAAGGTGCTGTCACTACAACAAGCTGAGGGCACTTTGAGAGCTCCTTAGCCTAAAAGCATCTGAGTCTTAGATTCAGAGAAGGACTCTCAGTTTTTTTTCCAGCATTGCCACTGAAGCCATAGGAAATATCTGCAATATTTTGTGTGTTATTAAAGAAAGGGATTGATTTTAAATGGGTATTATTTTCTTAATTAATAGGCTTTTTTTTAGTAGTTTCAAGTTTACAAGAAGATTGAGTGGAAAGTATGCAGAACCTCAATATGTGTCCCTATATACCCCCTGACTCCCACCCCCAGTTTCCCCTATTATAAGCCAATATTAATTTTAAGAAACCTAAGTGTCTACTGTAGATTCATAAAATGTTTAGCAAGATTCTATTCTATAAATAAGCATCTTTATGGAATTATTTAGCTAAACTTTAACATTTAAGAAAAATAAACATCACTTTAATAAAGAAAACTGGGGAGAATTTTATTATAGAAATATATACACATATTCCTATGATGCAGAAACAAATCCTTAAATGGAAGATGGCGGCAACTGGTGAGCTTAATGCGTGTGCAGTGCCTGCAGTGGCCGCCACCAAACAAATGCTCGATAAATGCATGGGATTGTTGTCACTACAGTCCGTGTTCTCATTGTTGAAGAACTTGTTTGAAGGGAGCAGGTGACATGGAATCCTTGAGAAGCTGGGGAAAGACTGAGTTACCTACTCCACAAAGCACTGGAACAGGGTTCCAAAATTTAACCCAGCCAAAATCAGGTCAAACTCATATAGATGTTGAAATTATGTTTGGAGGAAGGAGCTGCAACTACAGAGCAAATAGTCAAGATTTATATGAAAGATTATATGCAAGATTAAAGATTGTAGCCACCTTCTACCCAGTAGCAATGACCTTCAAGATTATACTTGCTCATTAAAGCTAAAACAATGATGCCATTATTCATATTCACAATTCATATTCATTGAGAGTGTAGCATGCCTGTGGATACATTGATAATGTATCTCATGCAATGGGACTTAGCAAGGGTGAAATAAAGCAATTAAGCATCTCAGAGCTGCAGTTGGGATTGATTTCTATTCCTTTTATCAGGGCCACCTATTTTTAATGACATCAGAACATCATTGCTAAAACAGGTTGAACATGTCCCACAACAGCAGCACTGAAACCCTCAGACCAGAATGGTGGGCGTTTCTCACTGTGACGGCTGACAGCGTTCTACCAATTACCTTCTACATAACACACATGCGATATTTGACCCAGACACATGCACAGACACAGAGAGCCATATAAACATTGTGGATATACATTATAAAATTAATTGATTTGTTTTTCTGTTGATGATGCCTGAATAATATGGATTAAATGAAAGACTTATAATGAAAACCTTCATTATTTAAAGGCTTAAAGAAAACAAGTGAAAGGGAAGATATTCAGATTTTAAGAATAGAAAGTTAATATCATAAATATGTCAGTTGTCCCAAATGGACCTATAGATTTGATGCAATTCTATTCAAAATACCAAAACTGTGAGTCAAGGAATTTGGTGGGATCACTTAAAATTTTTTACAATAAAAGAAAAAGATCCAAACAGCTATGACACTCATGAAGAATAATGCAGGATGTGGGGTGGGGTAGGGGGAGGTAAGATTTGTCCTGTTAGATATGAAGAGTTTGTTATTTCAAGGCAATGGTGATTAAAACACTATGGTATTGTCACAGGACCAGACCAGTTGGTCATGACAAAGTCGGACGGTACTAAGCATTAGTGAGGATGTGGTGCAATGGAAATGCTCATACTCGCAGGTAGGGATACAGCTTTAGACAACAATTTGGTATTGCACAGTTTACTCCAAGTTCATTGCTTAGAGGACCTTTCACATAGGCCTTGGGTGAGTATCTGTATCAGTAGGAGACTGGATAAAGCTTAGAATAGTCACACATTTGCATATTATAAGTGAAAGTGAATGAGCCACAGCTGAAAACCATAACATGGATGACTCTTAGAAAAATCATGAGTTCAGAAAAATGAAAATGGCTTAACAATGTAGAGTGTGACACTGTTTTTATAAAGCTCCAAAGTACATAGAGGAACTATAAATAAAATTCAGGATAAGATTTACCTTTAGGGATTGGGAAGAAAAGAAAATAGGGAGGTGCAAATAGGTAAATTGGACAGTTTTGACAGTTTACTTTATAGTTTGGTGAAGGATTCATGGGTTTCTACTTTTAAATTCATCTTCCAGACCCTAGAGAGGCACAACTAAGGCCATTTGGCATAGCTCTGTAATCTTCCTTCCGAAACTGTTCCAGCAAAGTGAATAAGCTGCCCGGGTCAAGCTTTCACCACATCCAAAGCTCCAACCTCCCTTCCCAAAGCTCCCCAGCTGGGCAGACGAAGGTGGACACAGACAAACCAGGCCTATGTTCCTGCACACAGGCCAACGGTGAAGCCCCAGACTGAAAGTATGCCTGTGTGAGTGGAGGGCTGGGAAGGATGGAAGAAAGAGGGAAGCTGCTCTAGTCTGGCAATGAACAGTTTACTAAGAGAATCTTACATTTGAGGCATGGCTTGGGTGGTGGCAAGATGAAGCAGATCCCTGTGCTGCTAGACCAGTGTCAAAGGATGACATAGAACAGGGCAGAATGGATGAGGGTACTGGCGCCTCACTATTCCGGGAGAGGTCAAATGCTTCACATGCTTGCCCAGACCAGGCCTGTTCAAGGAACCGCATGTCATGGGGTGTAGAGGAGAGGTACTATTTACATCTGAATGGAAGTGTTGGCTACAGTCAGACAGCCTCTGAAGGGATTTACGGGAAGCCATCTCTGTTCGGGCCCTGGTCCAGCTAACGGACCCAGTAGTGACCATGTCATGGACAGTCTCTTTCACAACATGACAGCCCTTGACAAGGGATGCACAGCTATGAAAGAAACCCCCTCAGCACAGAGCTTCAATTTGCACCTAATATGGCCGCACCTCTGTTGGGGACTGCCCTGCCTGGTTTCAGCAGCTGAAGCCCCCCATGGCTAAGGCTGAGTGAGCGACCTTCAGACCATAAGCCACTAAGGAGACAAAGCTTATCTCCCTGGCAGGAGCGTTGCTTCCGCTCTTTTTTCATAACTGGCCCCCAATGCTTGATCAGTTAGCCAATGACAGGTAAGATTCCCCAAGCGGGGAATCACCTAAGACAGGCATGATCATGTGGAGGCCCCAGGGAAGGACATGGGGGGCTATGGAGAAAGGGGGTGATGAACACTCGCCCCCCCGGCTCTGATGAAGCCTGAGTCCTCAGTCTGGGGAGCAGTCTCCAAGAATTCTTTGGCTATCTTGCTTCATCTGTCTGAGTTAAGCCTGAAAACAATGACAGAGGGTGGTGCAGCCTTGTGCTGGGAATGGCGAGTTCCCCTGGTGATCTGTCATGAGAAAGAATTCCTAACAATCCTGTGAGACCTGCTTCGCTGAGAATGCTTTTAGTTAAATGATAAAGGCCCGAGGAAAAAGTGAGTTTATGTTCCCAAAGTTCTGTAGCCTTTTAGCGGACAGACCCTGACCTAGGAGGAGACCTAGTGGTTCTTTGTATGCTATCTACTGTTTACTGCCTGAAAATAATTAATAAGTTGTACCTGAACTCCTGTGCAAGAAACCCAATAAAAGCCTGTCTAGGCAAGGGTCAGCACACTCTCCCCTTGAGAGGGTGGCCTGGCCACTCTGAGGCTCTCCCTCCTTGAGAGAGTAGCTGTGCCATCCCTTTTCCTCCACAGGACTCGGTAGTCCATGTGAATTTGTCTCATGTCTCATCCATGATGCCACGGGCACTGCTAGTCAGTGCACACGTCACACCTCCATGTTCTTTGCATCACTGTTGGTAAAAGAGAAACTGCAATTCTCAGATTAAATAAAGCTTTTCCATGATCCCCCACTCCAGAGGAGCAAAGATCGGTTTTCCACAAATGCCCTTTGCTTTAGTAGCATAAAATCTAGTGAGCCATACTCTCTACCTTATCTCCTGTGAGCTTTATGTATATTTTTCCATAAAAAGTTTTAGACACAAACACAGGACTTTGTAAGATTCATCCTATAAGTCACCAGGGTAGGAGCTCATTGTTGCTGGTTCCAGACTATCAGGACTAATGGAGGAAACCAGTGAGTTTGCCCCTCTAGGGTCTACCTGAGTCTCCACTGTATTTTCTTTTAGAAGGGATAGGTTTTGCACCAGGTTCTGAGTCCCATTTTCTACTGCAAGCTCTTACACTGATAAGTCTGAAGATATTCTACAGTTCCATCCTGTGGTAGAGTATCTGAAAGATGACCACGATAATTCTTCCTGTCTCTGCATGCCTACCCCTTTGTTACGTGACTTTATCACACCCTCCATCAAGAGATGAAGCCTGCTTCCCATGCCTTCATTCTTGGCTGCTCTAGAAATGATTTGACCTATTCCACATGGTGGAAGTGGTATTACCTGGCTTCTGGGCCTGGGCCTTAGGGGGTATTGCATTTCTTCTCCCATCACTTTGGAACGCTGCCCTGACACCACCATGAGAAGGAGCCAGGGCCCATCTGCTGGGGGAGAAAAGGCCCCATGGAGTAGATCTGAGTCCGTGCACCAACTAGGTGACCATCGGAATCAGCTACCACACACCCCAGTGAGCTCATCCGAGACCACTCAATCGCAGCCAAGCCCCAGACGACTGTGGTCGTCCTGTGAGTGATCCCAGAAAAACACTCAGAACCGCCCAGCTGAGCCCTTCCTAATTGTTGAGTCACACAATTGTGAAATAATGTTTGTTGTCTCAAGCCACTAAGTTTGGGGATTCTTTGTGACAAAGTAATAGAAAACTCATATCTCCCTTATTTTTTTTACCTTTATCTGAATGGGGTATGTTGTGTGTGTGTGTGTGTGTGTGTGTGTGTGTGTGTGTGTAAAATACATTTATTGTAGCTCTTGCATCAGATTTTAGTTAAACTGAGAAAAAATGTTTGACTTTGTACCTGAGGGTAAGAAAGAGCTAAGGTAAAGTGGGTAATTCCAAGACTCAAATATTTTATTACTAGACATTTCTCTTTTTTTTTTATGTCAACAATTTCATGTGTCATTTTTTTCCTTGTACATGACTTTCAGCTTTTCTCTTCCTAAAGTGGAGTTAGTCTTTCTTGGTTTTCCTTTTTGATTCTTCTAGAATCTGTATTTTTCTCTGTCATTCTTGTCTCCAACATCTTCAAGGTTGTAACAGAAGGATCCACATCACAGACCCATATGGCTCTGATGACTCTACCTTCTCTCCTTCAAACTACATTGCTTGATATTGTCCACAGTCCCTTCCATCCTACCTTGTGTTTTTTTCCCTCATACACTTCACTCTTCTCTCTGCTGCCAGAAGTACAGCCAGGCATGCTGAGCTGTGGATTTGAGAAACCACACTGCTGAAGCTTGGGCTGTACTTGACAAATCAGAGGTTATTTTTTTCCCTATCCAGCTGTGTCAGGGCAGCAGTGTATTTGTTTTTCTCTTTGACATCAGTGACAGCCACTACTGTGCCGATTCCAATCCGGAAAGCGAGAGGAAGCACAGAGGCCTAACGGGGCCTCCTAGTCGGACTGAACCCGGCCTTCCCAGCTCTGCTGCACTGCAGCCTGCTGGAATGGAGTTGCTGAGCGCAGCAGCCCAGGCGCAGTCTCACGGGACAGTGAGAAACACACAGCTGAGGGGGAGGGGAGGGCAGGGCAAGGAAGGAGAGAGGGGTGAAGATGGATGGGAAAAGAGCGGAAAAGGCCAGGGCTGTGTTGTTGATGAGAATTAACTGGGGAACACCGGCAAATACACCGTCGGCACCTTTGCCTCTCCACTACTGCCTGCCAACCAAATTGTTCTTATCAAAATACACACAGAGACAAACAATAGGAGAATCGGAGTTTCTCAAAATGAAAGGCATCAGTATAATCTAACAGAATCTACTTCATGTCACAGACAAAAATCAGTTTCAGAGAATGAACTTATTGCAAGAGGCAAAATTTTAAAATACTATAGAAGAAAATATATTTCTGATTCTGGGGTAAAAAGGATTTATTAAAATACAAAAATGCTAACTATAAAAGAAAAAAATTGAATTCGACTACATTAAATTAAAGAACTTCTATTCATTAAAAAGCTATGCATGAACAAAGTAAAAGCACAGTTCACAAACTGAGAGAAAATAGTTGCAATATATATAACTGAACATGAACTAACATGTAGAACATATAAAGAAATCTGGAAAATTAATGAAATATGATGAAACAGCTCAATAGAAAAATGGATGAAAAGTTTGAGCAGACATCATAATAAAAATCACAATCAACTGCATTCACTATTGGGAAATACAAATGAAGACCTCAGTATACTTCTATTGATTGCCAAAAATTAAGAAAAAAAATTGCTACAACTGCTTTGGGAAATTATTAGGTATAATTTTGTAAAAGTGAATATTTATTTGTAGGCCCTCCCATCTGGCACCCGCACTTAGGTATATATAGAGGATGGCTACATAGTCTAGGAACACAAGTACATAATAGCTGGTTTATTGTTGTTATATTACAGTACACAATAAAATAATAGGATGCATACTTGCAGACTTCACAGTCACCATGAATGTAGCCTAGAGAATTCTTCAGTTCTAATTATATATGGAGATATGTAAAATTCTTATTTTCCTAACTCTTTGTGCAGACTCATGAAAAACACACTGGTTCTTTGTGTTTTGTAAATTGTGATTCCCTAGCAAAAGCTATGAAACTGAAATCTATTCAGACTTTCTGCCATGAAAAATTCATGGGCACTTGAAGGCGGTTCACTGCCTCCCTGACATCTTTCTGTCATCTCAGGGTCCATGTTCCTGAGTTAAGAATTCCACTGGAAGATGTTCTCTTCCCAGGGTTAGAGCTTAAACACCGAGGCTGTGCTCAGCCTCTGAGAACTATACCTCCTCAGGTTCTGGTTCTAGACTAGCAAATGTCCTTTCTTCCAAGTTTAGCAGTCACATTTTGCAACTACTGAGACTCACCAAACTTATTCCTACTTAAGAACAGAGCAACAGCGATTCTAGAACCAGAGCCAAGGGGACTTAGGCCTGAAGGTCCCCACGTCACGGGACACAATGACACAAGAGGGCAGAGAGAGAGCTTCCGTGGGCCCCTCACTCCTACACCTCATGAACCCAAGGACAGAGTGTCTGACATGGCTTCTGTACTGTGTATATTAAGGCTCCTAACAGGAAAATAAACATTCTTGAGGATGCTGGTATGAATAATATGAGCAACCTAACATTTCCAAACCGAGGATTTCCAGAGTGAGTTATCCCAAGTCCCAGAACTTTAATCCAGGAAAATGACGCACACCACCCTTCCAACTATCTTCGGTGAGAAAGGACAGGTTCCATTTCTACTGTGCAGTTATATTCAGAGCTCAGTTTTAGACATTCAGATTTTTCATAATTATCAGCCATCATGATAAATGTAAACTTCTGAAATTATTGAGGGCTTGGTTGATCTGACAGATGTAGTTATTTGCTGTAAAACACTATAAGAATACTAAAGTAGCATATTAGGAGGGAGGTAAAGGAGTGTGCCCTGAAGTCAGACTGACTCTGCTATTTACTACCATTTCCTTATTGTGTAACCTTGGGCTAGCCTCGAACTCAGCATCCCTGTGTGTAAAATAAAGCTAAAAACAATACCTGTCTCATAGGGCATTGTGGGAATAAAATGAGATAATGTGTGTAAAAGGCACAAGTCATTGTCCAGCACAGGGAATGAAGTTTAAAAAATGAGCAGCTTTAAAATAAATGACTGTTCTTCATCATTTAGACCCATGTCACTTTCTCCAAATATCTGGGAAATGATGGCATTTTAAAAAATTCCATACACAAAAGATTTTAAAGATCATTTTCATTGCTTTAACTTTAAAAAGAAGGATTTCACTGGTAACTAATTAGTCCCCAGGAGAAGCTGTGTGTGTGACAGGAAGCAGCAAGCTGTCATCGTGATGACACCTTCCTGTGTGGCGTAGCAGGCTGGGGGTGTGGGCTCTAAGGTACAGGAAGAGTTCCCCAGGTGGAGCACAGGAACAGGGAAACCTTTCAAATACGTGAGTTTAAAAAATAATAAACAAAACCAGAGATGAATTGAAGATAGTTCTTAAGTAGCAAAATGGAAGAGAGGACTGGAAAAGTTATCTGAATTCTTTAAGAACAGTACATCGTTAAAATTGTTGAAGTGTTTCTCTGATTTTATTACTGAAAGGGATATTGTTAAAGGTTCCCGTGTAATATGAAATACAATAGTAGATGGTTTGGGTCTACTTTCTGAAATGATGTTAAGTTAACAGAACTTCACTAAGACCTCTTTCATCTGAATGGACCCAGTGCTCTCAATTCCCATACAGCATTAGAGTGCAGCGTTAAACCCAGCCTGCAGTTTGGACAGACAGTCCTTCCCTGCAGAAGACCAGGGCCCCCGGGCTGAGCCTTCACTCAGGACTCTCCAGCTCTCCTCAGGGCCTGCATGGTCCTGCAAATTCCTGACCCCGGGCTTCGTGGCCGTGTGTCTGCCGACCCTCCAGCACTTCGGTTCCCACATCCTCTTACACTGCTCCCTGAAACTGCTCTCCAACTTGGAGCCCTGCACAACGTTAACCACGCCCACCAGGACTAACGCACCTGATGGCGGGAAAAATCCAACTACCTCATCCAGCTCCACCAATGACTACCCAGAGTCTGTCTCCCTGCTCTCTGAAATCATTCTCAGGGTCCAGTCTCACCTGCGGTCCTGAATCCCTCCTTCTGCCCACATCGGGCAAGTATATCTGCATAAACTCAGACATCCCTTCCTCTTACAAATGTGAATTCCTTTTGGATGGGATTTCCAAATACAAATCTTTGTCTGTGAGAACTGCCACAGAGCTAATGAAGAAAGATGTGGCATGTTAGTAATGCTCACTGATTACACAATTGTATTCTTTATTTTAATTACATTTTACTTTTACTGCCTACAAGATATAGAAGTAAATGCATTTTGGGCATTAAGAATGTTGACCCTGAAGCCAAACTATTTAGTTGCTAATACTAGCTCTATTCTTACTTTATGTCCTTCTCTCTAATCCTCAGCTGTCTCAACTGTTAAATAAGGATAATAATAGTATCTACCTAATAGGATTAGTTTGAGGATTAAATGAAATAACCCATGTAAGGTACTTTTAAAATAGGCATAGTACATATCAAGCACTCAATAAATGTTGTGCTGTTTTTATTAGCATCAGCCTATTAGAAAAATATAGCAGGTCATTTTCTAAGGTCAGTGGGAGTCACAAATTATGAAAGTGTCAGTTTGGTCTGAACTTAAGTTTGTGCTTTTCCTTCAGAAGTTCTGAAATTGTATCTGGAGAAAACAGCATAAAAATAAATCTTTGCCTCTTGTCACACAGTACCCCAAACAATTAGCCTTTCTATTATTTTTCCCTTATTTCTTCTACAGGGTAAGTGCTAAGTCACCCATTGCCTCCTTGGGGGAATCCAGTGGCTACGCCAGTTCTCATTCCACTCGACTTTTCCCACATCAAGCACTGTCCAACCTCTCTCTGCCTCTTCCCTTGACTTCCAGACACATGCCCTGATGGTTATCATCGTGTTTCTTAGGCCCAGTGATTCTTGGTCTTTTATGAGCACCTCTTCAAGTAGTGCTGTTGCCCGGGTACTTTTCTTTCTCACTCCACACACTTGCCCCATTTCCCCTCAGGATTTCACCTGGCTGATGACACTACACCCACCTTAACTGCTACTGCCCGAGGCCAGGCCTGCACCACTTCTAACCCAGTCTATGGAAATTGCCCCTTACGTGGCACCCTGCCTGCCACCTTTTCCCCACTTTAAAATTTCTCCTTCACCAGAATGACCTTCCTAAAGTGTAGATCTGACCTTCTCAGCCTCAAGCTAAAGCTTTCCAATGGCTTCCTTTAAATTGCTAGTAAGATCCCCAAAGCTTTAAACTAACAATCAATCACTTCTGCACTTTAATGACCCACATTAAGAAGGCTCTCTGCAGATATTTGCCATTCAGATTATGTTCAGTTCAAACAAATAACATGGTTTAAAAGTTATTCAAATCACTTTCCAATATAAGTCATTGATTTCACTCTTACAATCAATTAGAAGAGGTTCTCAATTCCAGGAAATGAATATTGCCAAATTCCTTGAAGTTTTTTAAACAATTCAATTATACCACACACACACACACATGCACACATTACATATTGTCACACTTAAATTAGATTTATATATTTTTCATGAGAGTCAATGCATATTTCATAAATGCATATACTTAAATATACTTAAAATCAGTTACACAAAGGAAACAGGAAAATCATGGAAACTGATTATTCCAAAAGCTGACAGCATTGTCTACAAGTTTAGGACTTGGATGCATTCCAACTTTCAGATGTCTCTATTATAAAACTGATAAAAAATCAATCTGTGCTGTAAATGGCCATTTACTGACGGTCTGCACCTCTCAGAGCCTTCTGTCCCCGTGTAGGAACAATCTAGAGGGATGTGTAGAAATTCAAGGGAAACTGCTATAAGAAGGGGTGATGGTAAGACCTACTGGGTCAGAAGCCAAAGCTCTGAATTCTGTTTTGACTGCATGGCCGTAATGATTAAGATGATTAATCAGCCTTTCAAGATGCTACTTTCTTCCTCTCCGGAACAAGAGGCTTTAATAACACAGACCTCTAAGGCCCTCGCCAACTTTGAACTTTGAATAGCTATGGCAGACCCACGGAACAGAAAGCCCTCTGCTGAGCACGCTTTAAGAAGAATCAGGCCCACTGTGCCTCTCATTCACAAACAGTGTAAAGTCCCGTAGGTGTCCAGACCTGATGAGGCTATCCAGTCCACCTTCCTGCAAGCCTTCACCTCCATGTGTGAAAATCTTTAGCTTCCCCACTGCTCTAAGCATGCTGGACATTTTCATCTAAGGGAGCCTGATTTATTCCGGGCTTGAATCAATAAAAATGTAACATAGAATTCAACATACCCCCACCTCTTGCTTTCAGATACAAGTAGTGACAAACCCTTAGCCTTCCAGTGACACACTAACCATTCACAAGGGAAGGGCTAGAGGAGGGACTAGTGTGTGTTGCTATGTTCAGTTTGTTGCGTTAGGGACTTAGCAGTTGTATACAGTAAGATTCAAGGGTGGAGTTGACACCCTCATCATCAGTCACAGCATCTGGATATGTTTTCTGCAGTGGATATTAACTACGTTAGATAAAATTATAAGTGAATTGGATTGGCTTTACCATTTTATACCGCATTTTGCTTTATGATGAGCTGCAAGCCAGAGTCTATATAGTTAGATTTAAGCTTTACCAGCAAAACCAATAATATATAATGAGACAGAAATAAGCCTGTGTGCCACAGCATACCAATGAAAAGCCATCCCATTGGTAAACAACGTTGCTAACATTTGGAGATGTCTGAGTCTGACTGCTCTCTTGCATACTTCCCCTTAGAAAGAAAACCTTGGACGGGTAGTTACTGCTGTACCCTTGTCAATGCAGAGAGCGTCTTTCAGAGGAGACTGGAAAAGAATGCAGTGTGCTTATCTGTGTTATTTAAGCCAAAATAAAAAAGAAAAGTGCAATGTGCTTCACATAAGTTAAGCCAAGTTATCCACATTCCCCAAGTTAGGAGTCCAAAACTCACAGAGAACATCAGATTGCAGTTTGCTTTGATGTGAAATCTTGTGTTGGTCAGAAGGCTTGGAAGTGAGTCAGAAAAATGTGTAAAAATGTGATATGCTGAAGAAAAGAACAGACAAGTCACCCAGACACTGTGAGTCCAGGAGGTGCGAGATTCCTGCCAGAGGTCGCCAGCCCACCAGCCTCATGGACCTTGAGCTCTGGATGTCACTCACCCTATGACGATGCAGGAGATGGCTGTGCCCAGGAAGGCGTACGTCAAAATAGATCCCAAGTTTTGAAAAAAGTGTCTCTGGGGAGAAGAAATATATATGCATTATATAATATATATATATATATATATATATATATATATATATATATATGTACATTAGCATGTTTTCTTAGTATAACTAGAAATAAAAATAATGTATGCATTTCACCACCTCTCCCTTCCCTCACTGCTTAGGTGGATTTTGTTGTTGGAGTCTCCGTTTCTGGTCTCACTGCACAATGACTCTTAACCAGTCTATACTGCAAAGGACAGAGGTATCTCAGAAAAGTAAGGAGAGAAAACTCGTGGAAAATGATGGAGGAGAGAGGTGAGAAACAACTCACTGGCCTGGTGAGACCTGAGACAAAGGGAAGAAGGGACTGAGCCCTGTCCATGCAGGGCCTGAAAAGAGAGTTTTTAAAAAGTCTGTTGTCATTGGAACACTTTAGCATTTTAAAAATACTATTCCAAAAGATGTAAGTTGCCTTCTGACTTTTATTACTGGATTTCTGACTTGTATTTCCTCTGAGTGTAATGAAACAAAACTTTAATCACCTACAACAGTTTATTTTCAAGACTCACACAAAATGACACCTAGTACTGGGACAGGATGAGGAAGAATGGCCTGAATGAACTCATCCTTCTCAATCTTTTCCAGTGCTTGCTGGGGAAAATTCCCTCCTAGTTCTGTGAGTGGGACCTGCGCTGTCAGAACTGACAGCAAGAGGGAGCCTGAGTCCAGGAGAAAACTAGGCCCGAGCTGAGCAAGTTCCTGGCACCTGGCACTGGAGCTTACAGGCCAAGGTGGAGGGCTCAGGAATGCCTTGTGGGTGGGCAGCAGCGCAGCAGCCTGGATGCCTCAGCCTCCCGATACTCGGAAAGGCCAGAGCCTTGCTCTGAGGCACAGTGGCTGCCAGCACCCCAGCTGTCATTGGATCACTAATTGAACAGATGTACATGTGCAGGCTGGACCCAAGCAATGGCGGGCAAGAGCACGGAAACTGTAGAACTGGGCTTCCTCTCTGAGTGACACCAGCTGAGTGCTAACCAAGCATGCCTGAGCTCTCACCTTGCTGGATAAACCCAGTGTTACTAACAGCCAGCTCTGTGATTACTGCCATCTAGAATAGCAATGTCCAATAGAGATATAATATAAGCCACATATGTTATTTAAAATTTTCTAGTAGCCATGTTAAAATGTTTTTAAAAAGCAAAATGAATTTTGATATTTTATGAAACCTATATACCCCAAACACTATCATTTCTAAATGAGATCAATATAAAACCTTATTGATATATTTTATATTCTTTCTTAATACTAGGTCTGAAAAATCCAACGTATATTTTATATTTTGAAGGTATTTACATCCAGACTAGCACATTTCAAAGGTTTGATGCTCCATATGGCTAATGGCCAGTGTACTGGCCAGAGCAGGTTTGGAAGAACTGCAAGCATGTCAGATTTCAATCTGAATCACATAATCTAAGACAATGACATTCTTACCAAATAGGTAAACCCATCGAATGACTTTTCTCAGCATGGCTGGTAATATTCTCTAATTAATGATGAAAGAGGAAAATGATCACTGTCCATTTACCTTCTTCAGGCTGTATCCTGCATGAAATATGATTGGCGGCAGCAGAACGTTGAAGAAGATTTCTGGATCAAATGTCATCTGCCAGAAAACACAAGGTGCAGTCAGAGAGATGCTCCTTCAGGACTCACAAAAAGTGTGTTTTAAAAATACAGTTATATCACCTTCTCCAAGGCTGTAGGAGGCAGGTGAACATGCTATTAAATGAGCAGAGATAAAAATAAGCGAAAATGTCAACTTGGACCTTCACAAGAGCAATGGAACTGTAAAGTAACATTTTAAAGGGAAAGTCTCTCCTCCACTCCACAGCTGACGATGACAACTACAAGCCTGGATGAGACGTCTCTGGACAAAGAAAAACTTTTTCCTTTTATTTTGCTTAGTTTTTTATTCCTCATATTTTAAATGTTTTTACTCCACTTTGTTTTATTTTTTCTGGTCAAAAGGAATTGGTAGTGCTCAAACATTTTAGCTCCTGACAAAAACGTATTTAAATTTTTGCCAAATAAAATATTTTCCCTACTTTATCCCATTCCAAAGTTTAAAATATTTTTAGCCTCTGTGAAAAAAAACACACTTTAAAGTAAAAATGGATTTTCTAGGTCATTGGCTTTTATTTCAATGCCAAAGTAAAATTGGTCACAAAAATTTTCACTTGGTGTGAAGTACAATGAAATGAGTTGTAGAAATTTTTGAAGCCATTATCTGCTATTTGCTGGGTAGTCTGAAAATGAAGACATTTACTCTTTAAACCTTCCTTAGAACCATTCTCTTCCTCCTCCCCCCTCCCCACCCCCTTCCACATACACGCACACTGCATTCATTACTTTACCACCAAGGCCTTCTTACCAGTACGGTACTCATCACAATCTTTCAGATGTATGGCCTTCACACTTGACAACTATCATTTCTAATTTCCTCTCCCTTCTGTGCCTGAATTCTTACTCATCTCTGAAGGTAGGTCTTGAAAGCTACTCCTCTCTCGTGCTCTGAGTTCCTGTTCAAAACCGACGCTTCTCTCTCCTGTGCTCTTTCTGCACCTCGGGCCTTCCATACAGCATACGTGCTCTACGACACACTTTATGTAATTACTGTTTTGTGTTTGACTGTGTCCCCCTTAAGTGGGAACTTATCCAGGACCATAACGATGCCTTAGTCAATTCTGTGTTGCTTTCATCCCAGCTAGTGCTAGCTCACTGTTCAAAATATATTTTCTAAATTGAAAAAAATTACTGTTGAGAGTCGCATCTATTCAGATGAAATGAACTATGTATGTATCCATAATGTCCTCACACATCATAAGTATGGATTACATAGAAATTAAGAGAAAACTTTCTCGACTCCATTTTCTTTTTTTTTAAATTTTATTTATTTATCTTTTAGAAGGGAAGGGAAGGAGAGAATTAGAGAAATATCAATGTATGGTTGCTTCTGGTGCATCCCCTGCTGGGAACTGGTCCCTGCTGGGAACTGGCCTGCAACCCAGGTATGTGCCCTGACTGGTAATCGAACCGTGATCTTTTGGTTCGCAGGCCCACGCTCAATCCACTGAGCTACACCAGCCAGGGTTTCGACTCCATTTTCTGATTTGGACCAGACTGAGTGTTGCCAGAGTCCATCATCTCCCGTCCCCAAGCTGACCCTGCCACTCCACTCATCTAACAGTAGGAAGGGGGGATGGAGGAAGGAAGAGCCCTCTCATAGACCTAAGTGCTCACCCACTGATGCTCAACCGTGTGTGCAGGTAGGTCAGTGATGGTTCACCTACCTCTCCTTGCCTCAGTCTCTTCATCCTTAAAATTACTATAATAATTGTGATATCTAATTCTAAGGTGGTTATAAAAACTAAATGAATTAATGTTTGGATAGCCCTTATAGCTTTGCCATTATTAAGCATTTTAAGAAATGATTACTAAAGAAAATAAAATATGTGATTAAATATTTCAAAGTTACTATTTGAAAAAAACTGCCCTGTTATCAGGAATTCTTGAAGGTTATAACTGTGTCAAGTTTGGGCAAAGATCTTACTTTTCCTTCTAAGTTTACTATTTTTTCAAAGATAATCTGAAACAGCCTTGCTGATTTATTTTTATGAGGCCTCTTGGAGAGTATGTCAATTGTACATTTGAAAGTTTTTAGCAAAGATGTGTATTTCTGAGAGCTGGAGGGAAGAGGCCATGCATCTGTGATCATGTGGAAGACAGAGTTCTGGTGGTGCAATGTCACATCTTGGAGAGAAAATCCCTGCCATGGCAGTTTTTCTGCAAAAATCAGGTGGATCACTCAGCCAGAACATTTCAATAAGCAGAATGCCCATTCCCGGCATGCAGGTTAACTAGTGTGCTATCCAACTGTGTTTTCTGGAGCAGCCAGAGGAAACTGGCGGCTGGGAATGGCGCGCAGCACACGAGGATTTATTTGCATATGCAAAACAGATTTGTGTTGCTTTCAGACTAGCTGAAGCTTAGGAGCTGCTAAATCAGAGATCTGGGAGTGGCTCCAAACCCAGACAATTTCTCAGAAATGGCTGGGTCTGTGCTGCACCAACCTCCAGATGGTGGTGCCACATGCCGTGCTATCTGTGTTCAAACCAAGGCCTTGGAGACGAGACTGCTTTTAAGGCCCAAACAATGAAAATCTTTCAGTACAGTATAAGGGGGAAATATCTAAAACGGGATGAATGGGAGGAGCAGAAAGGTAAAAATATTTCAGCTGAAGACACTAGTCATTTGAGATATAAATCTCCCAGGCTTTGTGTAATGATGAAAATGCTGTGTAACTGCACCACACGCTATGGAGACACTGGCCACACAAGTTACTGAAGAGTTAAACTGGAAGCTAGTGCTGAAGAAGTGAATGATTATATTTTCACATGTGTGGCTAGCTGATATTGGACAATACATTTATAAACAGTTGCTAGTTTATAAATCCTATCATTCAGTTTTTAGATGGTCTACCATCTTATACAAGGTGTGGCTAATTTGGAACAAATTAGACTCTCAGATGAAAGATTTATGATGCCTCACAAAAGCAGTGAAGTTTTTAAATATTGGGTTTTGATTTTTTTAATCCAGATAATAGGGGGGACACAAAAACATCACTGTGCTCCCCAGGATGCAGGAGTGGCATCTGTTACCGCGTATGTGCACCCAGGTTAGGTTAGCTGTGGCCTCGTTCTACGTTCACAGAGATAATCAACTTGAAAACTTCCCAGAGTGGAGAGAACATGTACCCAGTTTCATCCTCAAGTTCATCCAAAAAGAACAGGTACACAATTCTGTTTGGGCCTGATTATTAAGTCATCACGTAACTCAGTATGACTTATCTGGGAAGAAATATCAGTGTTTTACACAGCGACTAAATAAATAAGCACTAAAATAACAGCCTTTATAGAGGACTGTGATTTATGTGGCATATTACTTCCAAAGAGGCACTTTAAAAACATTATTTCGTCAACTCTGACAACATTCCTGAGTGGTAGCTGGCACATGCAATCATCCCCATTTTCCAGAGACAGGACCAGAACACATGGTGTGCCCTGCGTCAGACTGTGACGGGATGTCACTGGGAATGGGGTGTGTATGCGTGGGCAAACTGTGTTCTTTCTGAGGGACACCAAGAGAACATAACTGCTAAAAGCAAGGCTTAAGAGTGGTTAAGGGAATTTGAGGCTCAGAAGCAGGCTTTCCTTATTTCAGCAATTTCTAAGTTCTTTGGAAAAGTAAAAGTGGTTAATAGGATGATGTATTGCATCATCTCCAATGCGTTGTTCATTAAAAGTTTAACAAGTCCCTTCTCTGCTGAAAAGTATTTCAAGATATGTGATAGGTGGACTGAATGAAAAAAAAAGACACTGTGTAATTTCAGCATCAGGCAGGGAGCTAAACCATAATGGTTTTCTAGGACAGAGATAGCAATCTGGGCTTGGCGGCCCCACAGGGGTGCTTGATGTTGAATGGAGCGGGAGCTGGGTCTTGAATTGGGTAGGAGACTATCTGTAGAGCATCAACATATAGAACCTCGCTCCTTTGTCTGTCCTGGGGGCCGTGGGCCTGGTTCGCGAGCCGCAGAGGAAACTGGCAGCTTCCTGGAGATTTAGTTGTATATAAGAGCAAGTAATTTGAAATATTTAAAATATTAAAATAAATGCAGCTATATTTAAAGTGAAATTCAAATGTGTGTGTCTTTTAATACAAATAGGAGACTTCAAAGAGATGGAGACTCCCTCGGGCAGGCAGCTTTGGGATGCTGAGATAGCTCAAGGGTGGGCCTTTCCTTTCCTCTGCACAGGATATGACTTGCTGTGAGAAGCACTGGGGAGGCAGAAAGAATAGATTCAGAGTATCTGATGAGAATATAGCAGATGCTGATTAAGTGACCATGGTCTCTCTGAACTTCAGTTTCCCCATTTGCAACATGGGCACAGAAACACCTACTTCTTAGAATTGCTTTTGTGGATTAAATGTAAAGACAGGTGCATAGGATTCTTCCTAGTACCAGTCCTGTTTGTTTCTCAAGAAGTATTCACTATACCTTAATCTAAAATGAAAGAAACTGCCGGAGCAATGTGTTGAGGACAGAAGGCACAAGGCATGTTTGGGGAATAGAAATGGACACTTAGGACTCTTGAGGGACAGAGGAGGAGGCTAAGGCCTGGCGCATGCGCATGTGGGCCCTCCCCAGACTGTGAGGCTCCCTCTGAAACAACAGAGATGGATTTAAACTGTATTTATTAAACAATGAACTGGCTACTGGGAGTATCAATCTGTGTAACTTTTAGTAGACTATTCAGCAATGGGTATTGAAGTGTCCATACCGTTTCATAGATAGCACGTCATCTGAGAATCTGTCCTGTGGGTACACCTGCACACGTGTGGAATGATATAAGGACAAGAACATTCATTGCAGGTAAAGGAATGGGGGAAAAGAAAGCACCGAGGAGGACTGAACCTTGGACCGGTTAAAGGAATTCTGGTGCCCTCCGTAAAACTGACTCCTGGTGCAACTCTTAGAAAGGCTGAGGAACTATATGGATGCTGCTAAAATATGTTGTCAAGCCAAAAGGGCAAGGAGCAGAATAGCATTCTGGATTGTGTGACAAAAATTGCTATGGGCCCACCACACCCCCATGTCCCTCTTCTCCTGCCCAGACACGTAGACTATGCTTTCTTGTGGTCATGTGGGGCCATAGAACAAAGGTCTGGCCAACTGAATGTGGACGGATGCCACGGAGACCATTCCTGACCTGCCCAAAAACCTCCCCAGATCTTCAGTGCTCTCTGTCTTCCTGCCTTTGCTGGCTCATAGAGAGCATCTGGCAGAAGTCCCACAGCCACAGGGACTGGCAGAGGCACCAGATTAAAGGACACTATGACAATTAGTGGTTCCTGGAGGAGACCGTAGCGCTCCTCTCACTGTGTCCAGGCATGAGCAAGAAATAAACCTTTATTGTGTTACATTATCGAGATCAGTGGGCAGTTTGTTAAAGCATTTGGCCTATTCCATGATTTGTGTAAAAAAGGAGGAGTCTATCATTTACTTGTATACATATATACGTAAGTATACATACTATTGGTTGCCTCCTGGAAGGTTAAGGAGGAGAACCTGGTGGCAGGAAAGGGGTGGGAATGGAAGGATTTTCTGTGTGTACTTAATGAGGGTGACTTTCTCTGTCCTGGCTTCATATCTATGGCTACAAAGGGGCCACTCAGAGTGGTGCACCCCAATATCTGTGCCATAGTGACACACAGGAAATGGTTGTCTTGAGTCAACGGGGGAGATTAGGGAACTTATGAGGCTACTGAGGGCTGAAAAGGTGAGACTAAGGCTCTGATCATCCTGGGCCTGAGGACAAAGCAGTTGAAACCCCCTGGTGCACCTGTAACCCATCAGCACGCCAACTGGGGAGCACTGTGCAGGATGTAATGCTCCTGGCCCTGGCCCCACCCCAGGAAAGGGAGTGATTAGTCTAATCACCGAGTTAGAGAAAAAGAATTGAGAGAGTGCTGCTCAGTACCACCCCCCGGCCCCCATGATGGCATCAGCCTGCTTACTGAAAGCACATGTGCCCAGCCCTCCAGCCCTCAGCTTTTACAAGAGCAGGGCCCAGCAGGAGGCCTAAGCCATCCAGTGGGGTCCGTGACTGGATGGGTAAGTCTTTCTGATTCAGGAGTGAAAGATGACAAGCCAGCTCTATTTCACCCAGCTTTTGATCTCCATCTTTCTCATTTCTGTATCTATGTCTCAACTAGTTTCAAAACCAGGTGGGCAAAAGAGACACCGAATGACCCCTTTGAGATTCCAGATTTTGAACCTGTGGAACCTTGAGCCACATAAATGTATTATCTACTCAGAAAATAAAGGCACTTTCTTTTAAAAAATAAGATGCGTTGGGTAGGTTTGTTTGAAGGAACCTCAAAATTGGCCTGGATGAAGGAAAACCACTCTTGGGTGGTCGGTACCCAAAGGATCACAGGGTAATTATGATGTGACTGAAGGCGGCTGTCATGGAGTGGAAAGAAACCAACAAACCCAGAAGACATTCATTCATTCAACAAGTCTTTACTTCGAACAAGCCAGGCTGTGGCAGGAGGATTAGCCAGGCTTGCGGATGAAATAGAGAGGTGAAAAGGAAAAGCGCCAGAAGGTACCCTGTCTCTGCACCTGAGTGAGTGACACAGCACATGTGCTTGGGGAGGAGGTGATTCGGCAGAGGTAAGAGGGGAGAAAAGCGGAGGGCTCAGTGAGGCCTCAGCTCACGGAGTGTGAGGGATCTGGGAGAAACTTGGAAATGTGTGCTTGGTGGAAAGGTCAGAGCCAAAGAGATATTCCCCAGAATCATCAGCATAAGTGATTTCGTGGGTGTAGATGGGCAGTCTGAGGGAGTGAGTGCCGCAGAAAAAAGGGGAGGACCAGGGACAGAACGTTGGACAGGGGAGAAGTGGAACTGCCACAGATGGAGACAGTGAAGGAACAGAACAAGGAGGAGAATGAGGCTGGAGCCACAGGAAGCCAGGGGAGGGGCACGGGGAGGGGCGGGGGAGGGGCGGCTCCCTCCTCAGAGTGCCCGGGCTGCTGGAGTGAGCAAATGACGGTACAGGTCACCCTGTTACATCACAACCTCAGACAGAACACTTTTTCAGAATAATCTTACCACTGCATTTGGGACATACTTTCCCCCTAATTATTCATTGTTTATCTTAAATTTAATACATGAAGAGAGAAAGAGGCAAGAATGAAAAACAAAATGAGCCTGAGTTTTTGGGCCTCCCTGTCTGGGGGAATGAGGGAGGGACAGCTGACTCTACCTGCCCCACCCTGATGCCCCTGACTGAGGAAGGGAAGAAGTCGGAGCAACCTGCAGAAACCCTCTGGGTTTCCTAATTAGGAAGTGGTTGTTGATCCTTTTCAACTGGTGTCAACCCAGAAGGGGGCACGAGGAGGTCAGGAAAGAGTGAGCAAGAGAACGCAGCAGCAGAGGGTTCTGGGCCCTGGGTTGGGGGCTACGCGGCAGGCAGGCTCTGTCAGGAACCTGACCAGGGCCCCCAGCTGGGAAACGAAAGATGCAGGCTGCAGAGGAGAAGGTCGGGGAGCAGTGAGGACAGAAATGGGGGTGGTGGTAAGTCTAGGGAGATGAGGAGGTAATAAGAGCAGCCAAAAAGATAACGAATGAACATTTTGTAAAACGGGAGAAATCCTACGCCCAACATGCAAATCTGTGAACCGACCGCATTGGGAGATGGCTCTTCACCACGGAAAGCCTCCTCCCGGTCCTTCCAGATGTTTCCTAGAGAGCCCTGGTGCTTGGCAGGCACTCGTCCGAGAAATAAGTGTTACCTCGTGCAGGTGAGTGTTTAAGAAATACTTAGTGTGACAGCCACACAGGCCGTAGGAGGGAGAAGACGCCTCAGCAATCGGCCATCCAGGGGTCGCACACTGACCTCTGCTGACCTCCAGGCTCTGTGGTGGGAGGATGTGGGGACTGACGCCTGGTGCCCCCTGGCCCTGCCCTCTGGTTGCTGTCTGAGCAGCTGTGATCTCACTTGTTGTTCACACTGTGCACACTTACGGGTTTTCCTTGAATGAAGGGGTCCTGTGCTTAAACAATATTTGTAACCTCGACCTAATATTGTCCCCCAGAAATCTTAAAGGACATGTGAAAGGTCGAGGGGTCACTCAGAAGCGCCCCTGAACTTAGAAACCCTAACCAAGAGCTCTCTCTTTGATTGTATTATATTGTTCTGAATTATGTTTTAAACATGTTTTAAAAGGCATGTTGGAGTTAAAGACCAACCCCCTTCCCCGCAACCCGCTCCAGAAGTAAACAATGCCCTGAAGTTAGAAAGTGTTCTTTCTGTAACTATACCTTACACTTCATAAATACAAGTATGCCTCCATAAGCAATAATTAGCATTATATGTGTAGTTTAAAATTTTACAGAAATTTAACAAATACTCTTTTGCATTCTTGTTAACTACAACACTGATTTTAAGATTGAGCTACATTATCACATGTGTCTCTTGCCCATTCACTTAGACTGCCGTATAGCTTCCTAGTACACGAAGATATCATTAGTGTTTTTTCCTCTTCTTGAACAAGAGAATTGGGCCAGGTTACTTCCCATTTTTTGCTATTATTAAAAATAATGCAAATGATAACCTTATGCTGATGTCTTTGTATACATATGAAAGTTTCTCCAGAAGGGGAAAATACACAGAGGTAGCACTGGCTGCTGTGGCTTAGTTCATTGGGCATCAACCTGCAAACCAAAAGGTCACAGGTTCAATTCCAGGTCAGCGCACATACATACCTGGGTTGCAGGTTTAGTCCTGAGTTGTGGTGTGCGCAAGAGGCAACCAATTGATATTTCTCTCCATATCAATGTTTCTTTCCCTGTCTTTCTCCCTCCCTTCCCCTCTCTCTAGAATCAATTAAGAAACAAAAGTTTTTAAAAAGGAAATAAATAGAGGTAGAACTCCTGAATAATAAGGTATATGAATCTCAACCTCACTAGGCATTGCCAAATCACTTTAAAGTGATAACACCCACTCCCACGGCACAGTATAAGACCATTTCCCCCCACTCTTGCCAATACTTAACATTGACAAATTGCCAATTTTTGCCAGCAAATGAGGATGAGCTGATATCACATTATTGTTTATTTTGCATTTCCCATTACTAAGGGACTGAGCATATCTTCCTCACTTACTAGCCTTTTGTGATAACTCTTTAGCGAGTTTTGGGGTTATGTCTTTTGCCCAGTATAACTTTTTTTTGGTTCTTTAATAAATCTGGTTACTCTTTCATTTTGGTTATTTATATTTCATATATATTCTATTCTTTCACTTCTTTAAACTGTTTAACTTGTCTTTTAACTTTATTAATGGTGTCTTTTTCATGCAAAAGCTTTTCATTTTAATATAGTAAAATTCCATTTTTTACTTTATGATTTCGATTTTTGGTAATGTCTTTAAGAAATCTCTCCCTGACCTGATGGCATAAATATACTTTCTCCTAGTGTTTTATTTTATTGGCTGTTTACAGTTAAGTTTTTAATAATCCGTCCCAAGTTCATTCATTGTATGAGGTGAAATAGGCATCTAATTTACTCTTCTCCCACATGAATTGTCGTTTGTGTTTACTTGTAAATACTCGTAAGTGTTTGGTAGTTTGCCCCTACCCCGCCAATTTCCATTTGCTCATCTGCTGCTGTCCAGTGTTTTTTCAAAGATTCATAAAACATTCACTCTAATAAATATTTAATGTCTATTATCCAATGGCCAGCCTGTTTAATAATTTAAAATACAGGAAAAGCTTTATACAGTCAGGTATATACAGTCACTGAAGCATTAGTTATACTAAATTTAAAAACAACTCAAAAATCAAGCACATTTACATCTCTCACTCTGCATTTTTCAAAGCCTGAGGAAAGGTTTAGGGTATGATAAAAATTAATAAAGCAAGTTACAAAGGTTTAGAGATCATTTGGTTTAATCTACATAGAAAAAATTATGTAAAAAGACTAAGTGGAAACTGAGCAAAATTTACAGTATTTGCAAAATGTTATGAGATTATTTGAGTTCTTCCTTAGAAAAGAAAATTTTCCTGTCCTCAGATGAAGATCTTGTAAAGTGATCATTTAGATCATGATATCACAAATGTAGTAGAATCACTAATAAAAAAAACATATTTTTAAAGCAACAAAGAATTATAAATATCTGAAATACAATGGAACCTTTTAAAAAGTTAGAGATAAAAGGTAATAAATAACACATGAGGTGCCCTGGCCAGTGTGGCTCAGTTGGTTGGAGCATTGCCCTATAAACTGAAAAGTTCCAAGTTCAGTTCCCAGTCAGGGCACATGCAAGAGGCAACTGATTGATGTTTCTCTCACATCAGTGTTCTCTCTCTTTTTCTCTCCCTCCCTTCCCTTCTCTTTAAAATCAGTAAGTATGTCCTTGGCTGAGGATAGAAGATTAATAATAATAATGATAATGATAATAAAAAAGATAAGAATTGAGGACCCTGATTTGTTATGATTTTTCAGTTAGTTAAAATATTACAAGAGCCTGATATAAAATCTATCAGGTAAGCAATAAGTGTTTGTTAAATGGTTAACCTATGCCATGTCCAAATTATTATTCTTTTCAGAAATTACTGCAAGACTGAGTACAGTCCCCCAAATAGAATACTTCATATAATGAATGTCAGTGGTTAAAAACAGTGAATCTCAGAAACATATATGTTTTCCATTAAAGTTTATAGGAACAGAACTAGATTATAGAGAAATGGTGAGAGAGCAATGTAGAGAAAAATTTAATATTCATAGATTAACTCTGAAAAATCATGAGAATATTTCTTTTCAAGTAACTAAAATTCTGGAAGTTAGAAATACACTATTGTACATGCAAACATTATACATGCAAAATGACAGATATAATCACTGGTATTTTATTGGAGGTAGACGGTATCTACAACTCCAGGCAAAATGAAGTGGAAAATTGAAAACAAAACATTTACATAATTCTAAATATTTGGCAGCATGGGGCTATGAAAAGAACATTGAACTCAGAGTCAGAAGACCCATCCTAAGATCAGTTCTGCTGCACATCAACCGTGACCAAGTCATGGGGCATAGGTTTCCCACTCTGAGGCCTGGCCGGCAGCCATTGTGTTCGCCTCTAGGAATAAGAGTGATTGAGGGGGTGGACAGCGCAATAAAGAAAGCATTGGTAAGTAACCCACTGCCTTGGAAAAGACAATGCATGTTCACCGTAACTTAGGCAGGGCTGAAGTCAAGGGTCTGTCTTCCTCATTTATAGACTGGTATAGCTACCGCTTGTCAATTAATTATAACAACAATTAAGAAGTAGTAACAATGTAATACTCCCATAAGATTATTACAGTTTTAAAAGAGCCTTCATACATAGTCTCTCATTTTTTCTTCTCAACAGCCGTGTAAGACAAATACCCCATTTTTATAGAGGTGGAACCAAGGCTCAGAGAGTTAATAATTTTCTCAAAGACACATACTTTGTAAGCAGCAATATTTAACTCAAACCCTAGAATCTAATGGTGGGCTCACCACTTTGTTGATAACAATAATGGTAACAAAACTAACAATTAATATATTTTGAGAACTTACTAGGAACCAGCCACTATTCTACAAGCTTTACATGTATTTTTCCATTTGCAACTCGCAATGACCCTACAAAGTAGTTAGAATATCCCATTTTACAAATGGGGAAACTGAAGTTTAGGGAGGTTAATTATCTTGCCCAACATCACATAGCTCATAAGTGAACCAAGTAATACAGCTCCATGGGCGCCCTCCAAACTACAAAATCCCATCTGCTGTCCACCTGCCAGCTCAGGTCACCCACTCCATGGTTGGATGTGTCTTCATTAACTGCAAATACATAAAAGTCACCTAGATTTTCCAGGTAGTTGCCATAGCATCCAGTCCCTGATAGCTATAAAGTCTTCTGTTTCTGCACAAGTTTCTTGAAAGATGAACTTACACCTGTTACCTTTATGGTTCTTTGCTCACATAACTGCACATGCTGACTTGATTCGGCAGCATGGAGTTGTAAAATATAAGAACAGTTTCAGGTAACGCCTGTTGTCCTGGCCTAATTCTTCACCCTGCCCCTCTTCACTCTTGGGTCCCAGTTAAAAGACAAAAGATATGGTTTCCCACTCCTAACCTACACACCCAAACTCCAGGCCTTTTCACTGACTATACATAACTTGATTTGGCTGTTGGCCCTTTGTGGGTCTTCCCTCTCTTGTATGGGTCACCTACCTCTTACACCAGCTAGAGCCATGACAGTGGGACTCCATTCCAAGACCAACTCAATATCAGCGAGGGAAGAAAAGAGAACAGGTGGATACCAGGAGGGCCTGGTTCCCCAAATCACCAAGAATTTTTGTTCCTCAGTACTCAGGTGAGAATCACGAGAGAAAAAGCATCCAAACAACGATGGAAACCTGCAAATCAACACTGAATTTCTCCTCTCCTCACCCCACTCCCCACCAATCAGGAACTGATCCTAATTGTGGCTGATCTCTAAATTAAAGGCCAAAGAAACCAAACCAAGCACTTCCCTGTGCTTTTTGACTTTCAGAATATACAGAAGCATTGAAGTCCCACAGGCTTTCTTTTTTGCCTTATAATTTGTCTGAGTTTGCATTATCTTGTGTGTCTTAGCTTTGAAGTGTGTGCCGCTTCCCCATTACAAGTCCTCTCGGGAGCAAGAGGCCTGGGGAAGCGGGACGGGGAAGGGCTGAGCCAGCAAGAACCGCAGTCACGGCAGGAACACCTGAGGGGCCTGGGAGTGGAGGAGGGGTGCGAACATCAGCAAAAAAGTGGATGCCAAACAACCTTATTTCAAATTAAAATAACCAGTTTTTCAAATGGTGCATTTGCCTTTAAAATGGTACATTAAAAACACCCCTGAAGGTTCTTTATCATCCCCACTGCAAACGTCTTCCCTGTCTTCCCAAGGGGGAACCAAGCTTGTCAAGGGCAGATGTTAAGCAGAGCAATTATTCACAGCACATTTAACACCAAACATAACTTCTTCTCATTTATTTTGAAAAGCAATCCTCCGAAATGGTATCACTAATTCCTGTTTTACAGATAATATAAAACATGGAAAGTTAACTTGTCCAAAGTCTCAAGATTAGAAGTAGCGGAGATACAATGGACTGAATATTTGGGCTGCCTCAAAGTTTGTCTGTTGAAGTCCACCCCCCAAGATGTTGGTATTAGGAGGCAGAGGCTTTAGGAGGTGATTAGGAGGGTGGAGCCCTCGTGAATAGGATTGGTGCCTTTATAAATGAAACCCCAGAGACTCTCCCATCCTTTCCACCATGTAAAGAAACAGCAGGAGGACAGACATCTATGTACAAATCAGGGAGCTTGCTCTCATCAGACACCAAATATGCTGGCACCTTAATCTTGGACTTTTCAGCCTCTAGAACTGTGAGAAATTAACACTTGTTGTTTTAAGTCACTCAGGCTATATAACATTTTTGTTATGACTGCCCAAAGGGACGAAGACAAAAACATTGTATACTTCCTATATCACCTCAAGGTAGGCAGAGTTTAAGCTGAAGATATGAAGCTCTAACAGTGGAATTTTAATACAATTGTCATATGGAAAAGGACTTTTTGGTAAGGTGAAAAATAAGGTGTTTACTAAACGCTCAGCTCTCAAGAGCTAGGGCAAGCTTCTTCTAGTCCCTCACAGTGTCATTTCCCCCCATTATGTGTTAACTCATAATTTAGGTGCTATTCTTGAACACATAACTTGTACACAGGTTTCTAGTCTACAGAAGGCATAAGAGACCAAAATGTGCCCTCCCAAAGTATGCCTTTTTGGCATAAATAGTGTTTTGAACTGATTATTTTGAGAAGCAGCACACACTGGATACACCCTGAAAATAGGCTTGTAACTACCCTTTTTGGGGGGAAATTTATACTAGGAAAACCTCTGTTTGTCAGGCGGTCCCCTTCTTGGTACCAGGAAGAGAAGGATGAGTCTAAATCATGGAAATTTATCAGTGGGGAAGGCACAATAGCCTCGCCCTGTTTACAGTGATTTTCCTGGTCACCTTCCTAAAATGTGTAACCCCACACCTTTCTTTCTCTGTTTTAGTTGAAGATGAATTCTAAGCCATGTTTTTGAGCTACTCATTCCCTAGACTTCTCCAATGCGCAAGGGAAGAACCCCCCCAAAAACAAGAAGAAATTATCTTCTGGAGGGTGGGCCACTTGTAGTTGAGCAGAGGTGTCCAATCTGCAGTCCACAGGCCGCATGCAGCCCAGGGTGGCTATGAAAGTGGCCCAACACAAAACTGTAAATTTACTTAAAACAGTATGAGATGTTTTTGTGATTATGTGTCACAATGTTAAGTGAAATACATATACACACATTCTCACTATGTGTACGCATGCATGTACAATCACACCTTATTTATTTCCTCACTATTTGGAAGCACCTACATTTGTGAGCAACTATTTTCAAGAATGAAATGCATTAAGAGTAAAATTAGAACCAAAATATCTGATGAGCCCCTTGAGAACTCACTGAGAATTGCAACTCCTTTCATCAAACCATGTACTGATGCACTGGTTTCTCAAATACAATGTGAAACACCCCACTAGTTTTATGTTGCCCTCTTTACTTTTACTTTTATAATAAAAAAACTTTAAAAATCACTGACATTTTATTACATAGATATGTACATTTTCTATGTTTGTAATCACAAACTTGAGACCTGCTTGATGATTTTAAGAGATTATCAAAAGGGCCGCTGCATAATTAGGGTTATTATGTAAGGGTGTTTTTTTGCTTATCTGTGGTGGTGGATATCACAAAAATTATGCATGGACCTTTTTTTGTTCATTAGTTTTTATAAATGTTTGTGTATTTACTGTATGGCCCAAGAAAACTCTTCTTCTCCTTCCAGTGTGGCCCAGAGACACTGAAAGGTTGGACACCCCTGTAGTACAGGCTTCCCCCACTAGGTGGGTGTTCTAGGAACCCACCTATAGCAGTGTACCAGCTGGCATTGTTGTGAGAGGCTGTGTTTGGCTCCAGTGAATTTTTTCTGAAGACTCTTCCAATGTGTCCGCCCATTTCATGACGGGTGATTTGCGAGTGCACCTGCCCACACTGCACCGAGTGTTCAGCAGTTCTTGAACAACAACAACATGACCCCCGTGCCCCACCCTCCTTATTCACCTGATCTCACTCCAAGTAACTTTTTTTTTTGTTGTTTCCCCAGATGAAAAAAGTCCTCAAAGGGAAACGTTTTGCCAATGTGGAAGAGGTAAAACAAAAAACACCAGAAGCCCTAAAAGGCATCAAAATTGATGAGTTCAAAAACTGTTGAGCAGTGGAAAAAACATCTTGGTAATGTGTACTGCATCAAATGGAGATTACTTTGAAGGCAACTGAAGTTTAAACATGTAAGAATAAACATGCAATTTTTTATAAATAAATTCTAGCCTCTTTGGGCCCCCATTCACATATATGAAATAAACATGTTAATAAACTTCTGTTTTCTCTTGTTAATCTGGCCTTTATTAGAGGTGCCCTACTCAAGAACCTACACGGGCAGTAGAAATTTTTTTTCTCCCCAACAAGGACCTGTGTATCAATCCTGGGACTCCTCTTCCCTGAGGCCTTTTTTTCCCTGCTGCGAGGAATCCTGCCAGCCCTTTAGGGACTGCCAAGACTGCAAACAGCCTCCTCACTCCAGGCCACATCCAAGCAGCCCATATCCGAAGAGAGAACAGGTTGGTATTTTTGAAGTTAGGCCATTCAGTCCCACTGGGGATGACTCAGAAGGGCCTTCTAACTCCAAGGACTTAGCCTGCATCTCAGCTTCACATCTCCCTGAGCTGCTCGGACTTCATCCACCTTCCCTTCAGAAGGTGCTGCGGATCTGAAGGGCACTCGACCCTCCTGCCTGCTCAACTCTACTGCAGAGTCTGCTTCTATGGAAACCAGCATGCAGCAGTCCAAACAAAAGGTGAAGAGCGCCCGAATCTGTGAGCCATTCTTGCTCCACACACCCCCACATGGGGCGGAACTCCATAAACAGACGGTATCCAGTTAGTCTTGTAATCAGAAGTGGACCTCAGTGGGGCATGGGAGACATCCAACCCAAGATTGGCTTAAATGGAATGGGGGCAAGCCAGTCAAATGTGGATCTTTTGGGGGGCCTACCATCCTGTGCTGGCCAGTGTGGGTCCTAACCTCTGGCTGCATGGGCTACTGACAAGGAGCTACTTTCCGACCTTAAGGAAGAATTGGGAAAGGCAGTTGTCTGAACCTCATATGACTGCTGTTTGGAGACCAGCAATAATAAATGAGCACTCTTGCCACAGTTTTAATGTATCAGAAGGAACAAAGCAGAGGGGAGCAGAATGGAAAGATTCCTTTTAAGTTTTACCTACTTAGACTGAAAAGTCTCAGGGGAACTCTGTCTCTGTCCCTCCCTTTCTCCCCCTCTGTTTATCTCTCCTGTGCCCAGCCTCCTTTTCTCTCTTTCCCTCCAGCCCTGTTCAATCATTTGGAGATGAGACTTTTGGAAATTCAACCCTCTGAGTAGCAAACAAGCATCACTGAGCCCTAGTACTTCCCTCTGAGGGGAATCTGGGATGGACAGTTGGGTATACATAGGCCAGCAACTAAGATGGGGCCAAGGAGCCTCTGGCAAGCAGGGATGACACTTCATTATTTCCTCTACTCACTGGGATCCAAGGGGGTCCGCCACATGCCAGCGCCCTGACCTGAGCTAGGAATACCATGTGACCACAGACAGCCCTGTCCAGAGCCTGTAGTGTAACAAGGAGACTGATATTAATCCAGGCATCATAGATATGGATGCCAACTTACAGCTCAGCTAAGACGCAGTGGGAGGACCACAGGCAGGGCTATAAACAAGAGAACCGGACGCTGGAGTGGAACAGTGGGGGTGACTTGGAGTGGGGCCAAGTGCTCCTATGAGCTAATCAGGCCCCAAGACCACCCTTATCTGAGGTCAAGGGCCCCTGTACACATGGTGCTGCTGAGAACCAGAATATGGGGTTTAAAATTTCAGAGAACAGACTTTTTAAAGAAAGTTATCAAAAATAGTTAAAATAAAAAGAAAATTTTAATAAAATATTTACTATTTTACGGATTTCTGAGTTGAGGTGTGCATATGCTTAGGGAATATATAAAGAACATTGTATATTTCATTTTTATCTCACTTTTTTAGAAATTCTGGTTTGATACTGCTTTATAATGTACATGAGACAGTCACACAGTAGCACTCACATCTCATTTGTAAATAGGCAGACGCACATACACTCAGGAGTCCTACTGATGGGGTGGGTGCATAGACAACAGTTTAGACATTGGTGCTATAAAGTATGTAGCAGTTACCTGGTGGTTAGTAAGAACAATTACTATTTACTGAGAGCTTATTACATGCCTGGCATAGTAACCCTTTATACAAACTATTTCATTTAGTTTTTTTGAAGCTGGTACTGCAGAGGGGGCCACTAATCACCTTATATGCCATTTCCCACCACACATGTGCTGATGCTTAAAAGAGTACTATTTTGGGTTTTTTCAAAAAGGTTACTTAGGAGGGATACTTTGTTGAAGGATAACACATAATAAATATAGAAAATAGTGTCAAATGACAAGGTATGAATCACACTTTTAAAAGACTGTCCTCTCAGGGAACATTATCACCATGGTCTTGAATTGTGTGATCTCGAACTGAAAAGCGCAGGGAGCTGCAGCGAACAGCGTCAGAGCCCCCAGGCCCCAACTCCCTGCCTCCCAGCCAGGAAACCTGTCCCTCTGCACCGAGGAGGGCGGCAGCGGCTCAGCACCCCAAAGCACTGGTCCACGGCGTGTCCTCAGTGTGCTCTGCTATGCCGGCTGCCCCAGTTCCTAGGAAAGCTGTCTGTAAGGCCACACTAAGTCCTTCTGGAACTAGACAAATGGATGGTCAGATGGATGAAATCCTGGTTTCCACACATGGCCAAGGCTGCAAAGGCCTAAGAACCCTCATCATGTGCTCAGTGACCTAAGAGGACCCAAGACCAGGCCACAGTCGGAAGGCAGGAGTGATTGGGAGATGGGTGGGCATTCCAGTTGTTTCTGCCTATGGTGGTCCGGGGCCTTTTCTAGGGCTTGATGCCGGGAACCTGAAAAGCCATTCCCTTTACTCCCATAGCCCTTTCCCCTTACGAAATGTTGTTGTGTTAGAAAGAGCACCAAACCCAGTGTTCAACCTGCTCCTATATTTTCATGTCACTCTTCCTTTTCCAACCAAGAGAGTAGGAGAGACATCAGTCTGACCTGTGCTCAGACCACGTGTCATGTCAAAATGCCATAGTCACCAACAGCCTTTACATTATTTTAAGTAACGAGGCTTATTATTAAGGATTAGAATTGAATAGCTGGTTAAATTCAATCTCTGCCCTAAATGAATAGTCCAGTGGTCCGTTGCCTCAGGACAGAAGTCCTGGGGGATGATGTCTGTAGAAGAATAAAGAAGTCCTCTGCCCAGTGGTCAGAATTTCCTGAGTGCTGCACCCACAGTTCTGTCCCAGAACATGGCGCTGCCATCTAAGTCCCAACTCACACAAATGTATCTGGTGAAGGAACACTGTCTGGGGTGATTCTGAACCCTGCAGTTTAGTGTGTCTGAGTTACAGCTGAAGTGTGGTCGGGCAACTCCTGTGAGGAGGCTGCGTGTTCTGAAGGCAAGCCTGCTGGAGTGGACTGGATGCTGCGCAGCGCCCGCCCGTCTTCATGGCGCCGTGTTCCCATAGTTCCACAGTTTCTGTGCCCTCCCCACTCCAAGGCGATGTCTCTGCTGCTCCTCCACCCTTCTCTCCTGCAACAAATGTAAGTTTGCCAGGGCTTTTTGTATTGACAAGATTATTTTGAACATGATGAAAAGTATAGCAAAAAATAACTTCTAGAAAGGAGAAAATAACTTTTAGAAAGCACAGACATCTAATGTTGTTTAGTTCTGCCTTCTGTTTCGGAATTCCCTTCTTCCAGATCTCTGTGTGGCTCCTTCCCCACCTTACTGAGATCTGGGCTTCAACCTTACCCCTCAGGGAGCCTTGCACGCAGGCCCAATCCACTGTTCTGTCCACCCTCTCTCATTTTGCTAATTTGTCTTCATAGCAGATATGTCCACCTGACATCAGATTACAAATGCTTACACCCAGCTGTCCTTTGTCTGTCTCTCCCCGAGAAGCTAAGCTCTGTGAAAGCAAGGACTTTGCTTTGTTTCAAAAACAAAAAGGACTTTTGCTTTTGTTTGCTGCTACATGCATACCACACAGAACAAATGTCTGGCATATGATGAATGCCCAATAGAAACATATTGATTGAATGACTACATGAATGAAGAGAATTTATTTTGTTCAATGACTAAATTATAACCAAGTCAAATTAATCATCAGGGAGTGCAAATTGACACCATGATGAGAGAGCACCTCACACTTGTCAGAATAGCTCATTAAAAACACAGGAGGTACAAGTGCAGACAAGACTGTGAAGGAAAGGGAACCCTCCTGCACTGTTATGGGAATAAAAATTGATTCAGCCACTATGGAAAAAGGTATGGAGGGTCCTGAAAAAAGTAATAGTAGAATTACTGCATGACCCAGCAATTCCTCTTCTGGACATTTATCCAAAAAATTTAAATTAGGATCTTGAAGAGATATCTCACTTCCACATACATTAGAGCATTATTCACAGTAGCCAAGAGATTAACATAAACTAAGTGCCCATCAGTGGAAAAATGGGTAAAGTAAAAATAGATAAAGAAATACAGAGATTTCTTTGTATTCAGTCATTTAAAAAAAGGAAGGATTTCTTTTACTTGCAACAGAGTTGATAGACCTTGGAGGCATCATGCTAAGTGGAATAAGGTAAAGACAAATACTGTACGATCTCATTTATGTTGAATCTAAACTAACATTCATGGAAACAGGCAAGAGACTGATGGTTGCCAGAGGTGGGAAGTGAGAGTTTGGGGAAATGAATAAAGGGAATCAAAAGGTACCAACTTTTAATCACAAGGTAAGGAAGTTCTGGGGATGTAAAGTACAGCATGGTGACTGTAGTTGATGATACTGTTTGTATATTTGAAACTTTCTAAGAGAGTAGATCTTAAAAAGTTCTCATAACAACAAAAATGTAGCTATGTGAGATAATGCGTGTTAGTTAAACTTACTGTGGTCATCATTTCACAATAAATATATATATCAAATCATTACATTTTACACCTTAAACTCATACAACCTTATATATGAATTATATCTCAATAAAACTGGAAAAAATAAAGTAAAAATGCCTTTACACTAGTGAAAAAGTGAGACAGATACTTGGAGTGTTGAGACATTTCTGAATTCAATTCTCAGGCTAACTTGTGCAAAGAAAGTTGAAGTAAGGTGGAAGGAAACAAGTACAACAAAAAATGTTAAGCTTCTCTATTAACAACAGATCTCTTAATGAAGTTTTGGCATAAAAGTAGCTAAATCTATCCAAACAGCCTCATCCCACTCACTGCCAAGCTTGAGACCCCCAGGACCATCTCTGTGGTAAGATCCAAGACTTGTCACGCTATAGAAACACAAATCCTGAATCCCTGTTCTCTGCAGAATGGAGGAAGAATTGGTAGTATCATCCAGATGTTTCTCCAGACCCCAAATGCTGATTTATTGTGATGCTTGCTTTTCTTGGAGTACCTAAAAGAACAGTTTTCAATAAAATTTCTCTCCTGTCCCTTATCATCCCCAAGGTGTCTCCACATTAACTGCACACATTTATCTCATGGTCCAGTGACTCTGGCTGGTCACACTGCTCCTCTTGCCACAAGAGCTTTGCCCTCTGGTCTCTGCAATCAGAATACTTAAGAAAAGGGAAAGACTAGGGGGGAAAAGGAGTTTACAAATAAATATGTAAGAATTAAGACTCCAAACCACAAAAAGTCAAAATTACCATTAAAAATGCTGAACAGTAGAAAAAAGTTAAGACATTGAAATTTTTTAATGCTACAAATACAAAATTATTTTTAAGTCATATGATTACTGTTGCTCACAGGGCTTCCTTAAAGAACCACCAAACCACACACTGCTATCAACACAATTGATAACAGCTTCAGTGTGACCCGTCTGCAGCCTGCAGTCCCCTTTATGGAAACAGTAGACAGGACAGGCTACTGAGCAGTGTGACTTACTGCGAAGCAACAGCCCTTACCAACCATAGTGTCACTTGCCACACAGGAAGTGAAGACGTAGCAAAATTTTCACTGGGTAGTTTCCTTTGACTGTTTACATTACAGTCCACTGATTTGTGAATGATAGGAAGTACAAATTTAACTGGGCTGACAACTTGTGAAAATTACCTGGGTCTGCAAGACTTTTCTAGCCAAATGATCTACTGACCCTTTGAACTCAATATGGCAAAAACATATATGTTAAGTCCGTGATAAATGGATTAATAAGATACATTGATTCAATCACTAGTTTTAAATCATACTTATGATTTCCCCCTAAAAACCAGCTCCTTCCCCTGACTTCTAACTTCCCCATTTCTGTCCCAGCAAGATCTGTGAACCCACAGGCCAGGGTCGCAGAGTAAGTTGATTTCCCTTCCTCCTTTGGGTCCAAACCCTACAGCATCTCCTTTCTTGCTTCTCTTTCATCTGCCTCTTAGTTACCACCCAACCTCAGGCCTCATCCAGCTCCTTACTTTTACTCTACACCATGCACACGGCCACCTAAATATTTCTTCGCTTCTGTCGACATTGTATTCTTCCACTGACTACAAAGAGAGAAAGCAATACTCAGCCTGCCACTCAAGGGCTTGCATAATAAAGCTGTGCCTCTCCCCCGCCCCCTGGTTCACCGGCCTCCCCTACTTCGACAGATTGAAAATGTCTTTCTTTCTTACAGTACTCTCTGACCCCACTTACCACCTCCTTGTCATGCTTTTCTACCTGGTCTGCTTGGAATGGCTCTCTCACTCCACACCACACGCACATCACCACCATCAGAATCTGTACTATCCTTCTTTGAAATATTTCCTATCATCCTAACAAGATCTAATATTGTCCTTCTGAGTGTCTGTGGTACTTGGCCTACTCCTTTGGTGCCGGCCTTGTACTGTATTTATTCATTTATTTAAATGCTGTGTTTTCCATGATTTACTAATAAAATGTTTGAAATCATTACTTATTTCAGAATTGAAACTGATAAGACTCATTCAGTTCATTTATATTGAAAGAATGAATGATGGAGAAAGTTTTATCACCTGCTCTTCACAAGCAAGTGTTTAAACTTCCTATTGATATGAAATTCAGAAATGCTTAGTAGATGACTTAGTATTCCTAAATATTACATAACTAATTAATGTGTGTAAAGCCATCATGTAGTAGGATATAGGTTCCAATCAGTTAAAAGTAGGTAAGAACACTTTGGATCCACAGAACAATTTGACAAATCGTTTTAAAAATGACTGGATAACTATGAAACAACACAATCTATTTTTATTCTCACAAAAGGTAGTTTTGAGATCATCAGCTGGCTGCTTATAACATATAGAAAAATACTGTCTTCACAAGTTTTCAAGTTAAAATAGTTTTTCTTATCTAAACCTTCATCTGTATTGAGCATGAACAAAACAAGCTAGGTATATGATATTTCCTAAAAAGTTTGTATGTTTACATGTGATATAAAAGCACAGCATACTGCTGCTTATATAAATAACAACAACCCTCATATTTTCCAGTTTTATACCATCTTGTTGGAAGGAATTCAGGGAGCCATCAGTCCCAGCGCTGTTTTCAAGCCCATCAATGAATGCCTCACCATCCCAGAAATACATGCACTCTTATAAAGCTTCCAGAAGACATTCATTCTAGCTTCTCCAAATCCTGAGGTCTGGAACTTCATTCAGGCCTCGAAACTATATCCTCCTGAGAGTAAAACTCAACCCCCAGTCCTGTAACTCTTAGAAACAAAGGCCAAATGCTGTCTTCAATCTGTGCCACAAAGGAAAAGGACTTCACAGGACCACGCCAGTGGCTTCTGTGACTGCTGTGCTGGACCTCTTCTTGTGCCCTGAGCAGCCTCGTCCCTTTCCAGCTCTGGTCCTTGTTTCCTTCTACCTGGCTCACTGTGAGACTCCCACACCCCAGCCAAGGCACCCCATCCTCCTCTGCCACAAGGCCGGTTGGGAGCTGCCCGGCACTGTGGGGTATGATAAACCACTCAGGACTCAGGGTAAAGTGCTGTGCGTCCCAGTTCTTCCTCTGACCAATAGTAGGACCCTGGACCTACCATGTAATTTCTGTAGATACACATTTATTTTCTGTAAATACACAACTATGTTTAGATAACACCTTAGTTTCTTCAATCATTAAGCACCTAGGATGCTCCAATTCTACCAACTCCAAGATGATAATGTCCAAATATTCTAGCTGTATATGCTCTACCAAGCTTTCAGACTCAACCTGTTTATTCATTTATTTATTCATTTATTTAGAAGCAAGTAATAGGCCTTGAGGATGCATTGGTTGATAAAAAGGCAAGGCCTGCCTCTGTGAAGTTTACTGTCTACTGGACACTAATCAGTAGGAGAATGATAATTAATAAGCAAGAAACACATATATAATCGTAGATGGTGCTAAGTAAACAAAATAGAGAAAATGGGAAAAGGGAGAGGGAGACACAGGGGCAATATATGAAAGAATTGTAGGAGCAAGCCCTCTCTGAAGAAGTAACATTTTAAAAAAAGCCAAGATTCAAGAGATAAGAAGAAGCCTGACATCTGACAAGCAGGAGTTGGACCATTTTAGACAAAATGAATGACATGAGTGAAGGTCCTGGAGCACAGCCCATGGCAGTGCAGGGAGGGGAAGGAGCATGAACGTGACATTCCTGTCTCCACCATATTCACCCGAACACACACGGGACTAAATCAACGGTTCCCAAACTTGTCTGACCCCAGAATTACCTGGTGAGCTTCTAAAAATTCCAAAGATCAGGCCACACCCTAAACCAGTAAAATCACAAACTCCAGGGATAAAGAAAAAGCATCAGAATTTTTTTTTAATTCTTCAAGTGACTCCAGAGTGCAGACATGGTTGGGAACCAGTGACTTAAATCAATTCAGTGCTGAAGGTGCTGTTTTACTCACCTATGAAATGATGGGGCTTAATTTAATGAGGTCAGGTCCCTTCCTTGCTCTAAATCAAATGAGCTCTAGGTGGATCCAGGCTCATTTTTACATACCTTTGCCCTCAAATCTTCTTTCCCTCTATCCTGGGATTCTCATATCCTCTCACCAGGTCTAAAACCTTCAAGTCAGATTCTTCCTTTCACACTGTGCCTATGTCCTGTATGAAGCAGATTCTGTTGATCCAAACAGCCTGTGAAGCCTTCTCACCCACAAACACACACTGCACCCTTCATCCTGCAATCCATCCTGCCCAGTGACCTTTCTGAGCACAATTCCTACTGCTTACCCAAACCATGCCTGCCCTTCAAAGCCCTTCTCAAGTGCCGCCTCTTGAAAGAAACCTCCCTAACATATTCAGCTATCTGTGACAACTAATCTGTAAAGTTTCATAGTCCTCATGGTCCCTATGATAAAATTTAGAACTGAATCATATACGGGCATATAGTATACATTGGTATTCTCTCCCCAACAGATTTTAAATAAACTAAAAAACAAACACATGTTTTATTAATTCCTGGCATATATTAAGCATTCAGATATTATCTAGAAGCAGTAATGGCAGCATTCACGTTCGAGATAGTGCTGACTGGCAGTGATATCAGCAGGGGTATTAAACATGGCAGTGGGAGTAGCAGAGAGAGCAACAGCAGCACAGTGTGAAGGGCCCCATGGGAGCCAGCATTTTATATGCATCATCCCATCTAAACATTGAAACAGTCCTTCAAAGTAGTTCTAATTTTCCCACTTTACAAATAGGAAAGTTGGAGATTAGAAAGTTCAAGAATTTACTAAGGACATGTGGGAGATCTGTCTGACCCTAAATGTTTCCCTATTACTCCATGTTACCTCCTTATAAGCCTCCCAATGAATATTCCCTTTTTTGGAATCCTTTTGCTTCTGACATGACTGATTGATTGATATGAATAGTTGCATGCAGTGGAGAATGCCATAAGGAAGATAGACTATGGGTTTTTCATTTTCAAAGATTAACTAGGGTCTTCAAATATTAGCATGTAAATGTAAGCAGCAAATATGCACTAATGTCCTCCGGCCATTTACAACCAAGTTCTTTCCACTTCATGCCCATCTAACACAGTAAGTGTACCAGTGGGTACCCATTCCCCTGGGTATGGAGTCACCTATTGCCAACCTTGGATGTCTGGAGAAACAAATTCGAATTGTGATTCAATGAGTCACATGATTCAGAAGTTAATCTCAAAATATTCTTGAACCATTCAAGGTCCATTTTATGTGCAGAACTCATATTCTCCCCAGTGAAAAAACCAAAGGGATCCCAGCAGTGAAACAGAATTTCTGATCTGGTGTTTGTTGTCAATCCTATTAGAGAACAAAATTGTGCTGCTTAGAAATTCAGAAAAAAATATAGGCAAGAAAATAAGGAGCGAAATAATTATTATGTCTGGTACTAAACCAAAGGTAAAACTGAAGAGCATTTGTTAAAAAGTCCTATGATTCTAATAAGGTCAGTTTCAAAAATTGTTTATTTCAAGACAGGCAACTTTCTGTCATCCATGGGAACAAGGAGACTCACACAGCAGAGATTACCCAAAATGACACATCTAGAAGTTGCTCCTTTTTATCCCAGAAATACATTATTTCATTTTCTTTTTGTACACTTCAATTTGCTTTCCTAACTAAGTCTAATTTAGGATGATATTATATTTAGTTTGACTTTCCTGAGCTCTCACCAAGTGGTAGGAGGAAGTTAATCCAGACATGTGTTAGTAATAGATAATATTTTAAATACCACTAAAAATTACCCATCTTGAATGAGAAAAATGGCAGACTCCTACCCTAAGTATCTAAAAAATGGGGGAAAAAAGCATAAGTAAAGAAAAAAACTAAGTCCATGTGGGATAACAGTGATAAAATACACTTCTATACTGTCAAGGAAGTTTTCGACTCTAACCCAAAACGGATCTGGAGTAAGTCCTATGACATTCTCGTTCCCAGCATGGACTTACAGTGTTAAACATATTCACTTATTGCAAAGACTGATCCATAACACACAAAATACCATAAAAGGTAACTAACTGCACTTGTTTTCTCATCCAGACTCCCGAGAGCAGGAAGAAATTTCCCTTCCAGCACCTGAGGTAGTTCACAAATTTGCAATAATAAAGCCATATTTTAAAAGATAAGTCATGTCAGAATTCTCCTTTTTTCTACCTAAGGTTCCATAACTAAACTAATGGAGTAAAGCTCTATTGAGATTGTCAATGTACTTAAAACCAGCCAAGTGGCACCATTGTGCGTTGACAGCCAAAAAGCCAGTCACCCTAGATCAAGGTTTGCAACTGCAAATTTTTTCAGTTCCCTTATTTCCCATTTGACTTAAGGGAAATTTGAACTGAGTAGTCGGCTGGTAATGTATATATGATACTCAAAACAAAACACACGTGAAAAGTTGAACCAAGTACTATGAAAGGCAGAGTCAGCTGAATTATGTCACTTTAATGCAACTCTGGCTTGCAAAAAATTATATGAAAAATTACATAAAAAACACAGACAACTGGGCTTACAATAAGAGTATATCAAGGTGTTAACCCCTCAGTCAATCAAATCACCCCAAAAGTGTACTGTTGAAGAAGGGCATATGTGTGTGTGTGAATATATTACTTAGGGTGGCTCATGGATGATGCAATTATTTATACAGGAAAACAAAAAATATAAGATGGGATCCTTACCTTTTCAAGCATAGCATTGCCTTGGTGAGGACTGATGTTGTGCTGGCTTATTTCTCTCTTGTATTTATATTCATAAACTTGATCAGTGATATTAACCAGCAGAGTTGATGGACTGAAGGCCAGCTTCCCACAATCATACACAGTTCCGCTTTCAATATCAGTTGGTGCTGTGGCATATCGTAAGATTAATCCCATAATGAGGCCTAAAATAAAGAATAAATAATTGCACTGGAGGAACAGAGTCTAAAATGTTCACTATTGCATGCTTTTAAATGTGTGACTTGGACCTTGCAGAAGTAGCAAGTGAAAGAACTGGGTCATTGCCTGCTTTAGAGAATCGTTCACTCTTTTATAGACACTAGTTCAATAGATTGTATTGTTAAAATATTTGTGATGGACACTACTGTTTGAATATCCAGCATATATTCTCTTCTTTTTTTTTCTTAATGGACCCATCTATTTTGGAGGGAAGAGCTATCCCTCTTTTCTACCCACCCAAGTGCTTCAAGAAAGCCTTTGCTCTGCGATAGACATTGCATAATCCAGTTAGGAGATGGGATTCCCATGGGGGAGTCCTGGCCGACAGATCAGCATACATCTAAGATAGGCCAACAGACTAAAAGAAAGCACTCCTGTGGTTGGGAGAAAGGTGTTCTTGTCCTCTCCCTCAGGACATGCCTAAGGCAATATATTTCCCCATTTTTTCTGCTAGCAGATATCTTGTGACCTTGAGGGGATCTAGCCCAAGGACACAGTAAATATCCTAAGGAAGGTAAGACTAACACATAGACAGGCCCAGGTCCTGGATGACTTGGGTGAGCCACTGAAACCTATCCTGAAACTAATTCTAGACCTCTTGCTATGTGACATAGTATAGTCTCTATTTTTTCAAACAATTTTGAATCAATTTTCAGTTTACTCATAACCAAATGCATTCCGATGACATACATTCGTTTTAGTAAAGCGTTGAAACCAATTAATGGCTCTTGACTTTTAAGTTTATAAACTCTGTTCTGATGCTCCTGGTAATCTGATCACATGAATGCTTAACGTTAGGGATTTATTAATAACAGCAAAGAAACATCAAAGGCCTACACACTCCTCAATTTAAAATTAGGGATGGTGTATGTGTTTTAACATAAATCCACTCTTTTAAGATAAAGGTCACACGTAAAACATCCAGTGTTGGAGGTTCTATCACTCTCCCTCCACTCATCTAGTAACCTGTCTTTCATTTAACAAAATGTTTTTGGGTGCATATTTTGTGCCAGACATTTACTAATTAAAAATAAAAATACAGTTCCAGCCCTACAGGAACTCAAATTTGTAAAATAAAGACTCATATGTAAGCAAACAACTGTAATACAATATGACATGTGCTGACAGCTGGTAAGCACTCTGCGTCATATGAGCATAGAGTGGAGACACTCCAAGGCCTTTGAATGATGTAAAGCTTCAGATGGATGTTAAAAGGTCACATACGATTTGTCCAGGTGAGCTGAATCGGGGAAGCTGGGATTCGGGCTGCACATGTAGGTGGTAGCACAAGAGCAGCTGCAGAGAAAGCCAGAAGTTGCCCAGGATTTATGTTCTCCCGTGTGCAGAACCGCTGCTGAGAAGTGGCTGCACGGCCAGAGATTGTGTTTCCTGGCTGTCGTGCATCTGGTTGGGTTCTCAACAATGGAATTTAAGCAAAAGTGATATGTGCCATATCCTGGCCACAACATTGAAGAAGTAGGGGCGTTTTGTCTCTTCCCTCTTCCCATTTATTAAGTAGATGAGGAGAGAATAAAAGCACTTGCCCTGAGATGCCAGGCTGGGGAAAGCCATCTACCAACCAGGAATATATGCATTGGACTCTCATGTGAACGAAAAGTTAATTTCTGTTGTAAAGTCACTGAAATATTAGTGTTTCTGTGTTAACAGGCACTAAGATAACCTAACTAAGATAACATATAAATACAGAGGGACTTAAAAAACCCAGTAGATTTGGAAAGTTAGTAGGGGTATAAGAAGAGAAGAAGAGAAAAATGGAAGGAGAGAAAGAGAGTCCAGGGGAGAAACTCTAGACTGTAGAGCATAGGTGGAGGCCAGGTCATACGGAGGCTCCTCTGCCACGCTACTAAGTTTTTAGTTTTAACCCAATGGCAATATAGGACTGTTGAAGGATCTTAGGCAGTGGAGTAAAACAATCAGATTTTCATTTAAGAACTATCACTTGGGCAACAATGTGGAGAATGAATTAGAGGGAGAGGTGAGAATGAAAACAGACTTCTTTTGAGAATATTTTTACCTTAGTTACTCTTCAGTATTTGACCCACTTTTCCCTAACAGTGAGATATATTGTATTCTGACCTTTAGTAGCAGGAGAAAATGAGGGATGAGTATGACCTGCCATGAGTGTCTGGTCTGCCGTGGATGTGGGCGGCCTCCCACGAGCAGTGTCAATGGCTACAATAGGACCAGTCAGGAAAGAGAAGGGAAAACACACCACCTACACACACTGCCAAGTGCTTTAGGGCACCTGCATAAGAATCACTTGCCCAACACTCTTTGCCCATGAAGGGTTCATTTTCTAAGAGTTATTTGGCAGGTATGATAAATGGTACCAGGACTTCTGCTTTCTACTCTGGGACATAAAGAAGCACAGTACAAGACACCATCTGCATGGGGACTGAATGGCAAGAACCTGCATTAATACCATTCCAAGTTCCCACAGGGCAAACCACTCATTTTTGCAATATGCTTTCAATGGAATAACAAGTATTAAACATGAAGTCTCCACTTTTTAAATTTTCCCAAACAGGGAAAACAAGTAGTTTTCATAATAACAGGTGCCTCGTCCCTGGGACCCTGTGGCTAAATTCATACAGGGCCTCAAAATCTGAGTGGCCCTGTCTGCCCCTCTGCACCAGCTCTGGTCCCAGCCTTCAAGAAGAGGTACCCTGGAGTAAATGAAGTCAGCTGCTTGCTGCCAGAGGTCACCTGATGAGATGCCCATAAAAATGCACCTGTCAGATAGGCCTCCCACTGTAAGGAGTGAAGTTGCCCATGGGTTCAGCCTCTGTGCCCCAGAAACCATGCCTACGTCCATGCTCGGGCCAGCCAAAGGCTGAGCGAGCAGGGGTACTAAGACAGGGAGACGGGACTCCTCTGAAGGGCTACTCATGGCTCAAGGATGTGCAGTTAGCCTGGCTGAAATTGTCTCAGAGCTGGCCTGCAGCGTAAACCTTCTCCCACCAGCCTCCTTTCCTTGTCTCTCTCCACGGGGTGAGGCTGCACTGAGGTCAACAGCTGTCCCAGCACTCACAGGCTTCCTCCCCATTTTCCTGCAATGGAATATCCCCCAATAAATCTTTTGCACAATGAATCTCTTCCCAGCGTCTGCTTCTCAGAGAACCCAAATTAACTCACTAGGAAAAATACTTGAGCCTGCTTCCCCGGCAGCCCCAAGGGCTGAGAGGAATCCTCATCTTGGCAGAGTATCTTGGCAGAGTATGAGGAGCAGTGGGGAAGCCGCTGCCTCACCCGTCTGCATGCCTCTGCCCCAGTGTCAGTAACCCCAAAATGCCTGATGTCACAGGCCGGACGCTTACCCATAGAGCCCGTCCACTCAGTGCTCTAGCCGTCTGCTGACACAAATATGAAGTGTTGGGTGACCATCGCCCACACAATCTGTAAGAGCAGGTGACAGATAAAGTGGAATTGCTAGTAGGAAGAAAATGCTAAGAAAGAGTTGTTTTCATACTCACACAAAGCTATAGGATAAAGAAAGCTACAACCACTTGTGAACAGAAGAGGGAAAGAAGAGCCTGCCTTCCACGGCTTATAGACACAAACCACCACTCTCATCAGTGAGTCATGAGTCCAAATGCTACGTGCTCAGGAGAAAAGAAGAAACCTGTCCTGGCAAAGCAATGCCACCCAGCACACATGTGCACAGCCCCGGTCCCCCTACATTCTCAAAAGCATGACACTTCACTGAGCTCTTTCCCCAGCCAGCTGGTGGTGTCTCCTTCTCCAGACAGACCTCAAGTCCAGATGCATCCCTTGCCCCACAAGTCTGGGCATCTGTGCAGCTGGGGTTGCAGCAGTGAGGACCCCCTCCCTAGTGAACCCCAATCTGTCCCCAATAGCAGCCGGCCCCAGGATGGAGCTTCAACCATAGACCTCATCCCTAAAGCACTCCTATCCCACAAACTCTATCTCGGGTCCCATCTGTGGGGGGGGCCCATATTCTGGTCTCTCACCGTGTGAACCACCCCTGCTGGCCCCACTTTTACAAAGACATATTGTTTGGCATTGCTTTGCAGACCTTGGCTGTGTCTCCCGCTCTAGACAAAGAAGCTGTTTAGGACAGACTCAATGCTGTTCTTCCCTGTCCTCTAGAAAAAGCTAACCACGTGAGGCAGAACTGTAACCCAACTTTCTCCAAGTCCACAAACTGCCTTGGAGTCAAGAAGAAAGGATCCTTTGAATGCGTGTAGTTAGTCAGTGACCAACATCTGAAAATAGCATGTGTAAGGACCTTAAAGGGCTTGCCACATAGCTCTCCTAGCAGCCGCCTGACAGGCAGGGACAAGGTGATGTTATGGGACTGGGAGGAGGGAGGGAGAGAGGGAGGAAGGGGAAAGGGCCAGGAACACTCTAAGGGAGAAGCATGAGAAACGTGAGCCTTGTAGTTCTGGCCCAGCCCTCACTTCAAGACCATGTTAAAAACCTGAGAAAACTCTGCTCCCGCCTTCCTCACACTTTCATACCACACACATTGAAGGCGTTGCTCTGGGAGTGTGGGAGTTACTGAAATTAGTAAAATATGGCCTTGATCCTAAAACGTTAGAACATTCTAATGCCACCATCCTTTTCCTCTTGTTGAATCCTGTGATCCTGATTTCCGGTAAGAATAAGGTACCCTAGGCCTGCAGTTCATAACCGATTCCCCACAGAACTGACATTCACTCTGAGGCCGAAGCACCTTCCTAAAGGGCCTTTCTGAGAGGAATACAGATGAGGATTTCCTGAAATATGTAATGATTATACTTTTAACTACTGAAACAGATTCCAGAACAGTTTTTAAAACACAAAGTGTTAAAAGCTCTGGCTCTGTTGAAAACTCGTGGGACAGACCCTCGCACAGGCAGACTCCTGGTGCACCCCCCACCTTCGCTGCTTCCCTGCTGGAGCACTGCGGCCCCAGAGCCAATAAAGGTCAAAGAAAGCAGAGTAGGGAGCTTCTTAGAGGGAAAGAGGAGAGAACACTCTCTTCTTCCTCAGGATAACCCACCTGGTTGCTGGCCTCATGCTGAAGTCAGCAAGAGAAATGCAGAGCAGAGAAGAGGAAAGAACCCAGGTCCTTGATAACGAGAGCAGGCTCTGAATTAGCCAGCCCTGAAAGCCACTATTCTCTGGGCTTCTAGTCATGGGAGATAGTAAATGTCCTTATTGCTTAAGTCATATCACTCAGAGTTTCTGTTACTCTCAGATGAATGCATCCTAACGGATAGAAATGTTTTTATTTATTTTTTAACACGTGAATGCACAAAGTCCAAAGGAGCCCTAAAGGACAGACCAACTCCCCACCCAGCAGAGTGTTAGGGAAGGTTTCCTAATACTCTGAGGTTAGGAGAAGAGGTTCTTAGGGTGCACAGGACTTCACCAGGTGAGAACAGGGCATGGGTTTTCCAGGGAGAAAAGTTAGTGTTAGGAAAGTTAATGAGCACAGTGCTAATGAAGCACGTCAAGCAGCTTGGTATGTCTTACTAACTAGGCAGCTGAGATCTAGGGCCCAGCAGAGCCAAGGAGCAGAAGGTGTCCAAGAAGGAGACAGTATTGGCAAGAAGGTCTTGCGGAAAAACTGAGTTTTTTGCTGGCAAGCAGATTTGCTCTGGTTTGGAGCACAGGAAACTGCATTTGGAGACAATTATCCGGAGGGAAAAAAAAGAGCTGCAATACGGTAAAGACCTGGAGAGGAAGTTAATATCAGAAATTACGTCTATTTATGTGAGGAAGAATTTAGCAAAGGAACTTGAGTAGAGGAATTTCAAGATGACAGCAATAAAATAAAGCCTAAGTTAGAGTGTTCTTTACCATTTTTAGGACTTTTTTTTTACAGTGGGAGACTCTTTAAGGCAGGGAATCTGTGATGTTATTTTGGTCACTCAGATAAAAATTTGTGAACTAGGAGTTCAAATGGGGGACGGAGAAGGAAAGGGTGTGACGAATACACGGTCTGGCACAGATAACACCCCTTTTTATTACGAAAGCTCATAAATCATACTCCAAAATTATAAGCATGGAATTCTGAAACATAGCATTATCACACTCAAGCACACCATATGGCATTTTAGGTGAAACGTTCAAATTAAAACTATAAATCATTACACCCATAGTATTACCCTACCGACCACACTCAGGCAGGCGTTACTTCTGCCAGACCCTGTATTCTGAGAAAGCTGAATCGGTGCACACCACTTAACTCTCTGTGAGGCAGCAGTCACAAATGTGGGACTCTAAATGGCATCTCCACAATTTTTAACCTTTTATTTGATATTTGTCCACATTCCCTATCTTATCAAAGACTTTATCAGACAACTGATGTGGTGAGATATTATGGGTTTGAATTACAAATGCTAAGTGCATTTCCTAACACTTTCCCTTTCGGCAGTTTAGTTTTACCCCGAGATCAGTGAGGGATAGACAGTAGAAATACGCAATGCCAGCTGGTCCTTTGGGTCTTTTGCTCTTTCTCTGCACATCCCCCCAACTTTGTAAATTCCAAGCGCTAATGAAAAGTGTTGGTGTTGCTAAAAGGACACAGTTGTTTGGGTGATGAAACGATCCCATAAAGGTTTCAAACAGATCTGGGGTGCCTCCCACAGGAGTCTCCCATAATATCTCAAGGTGGGAGATGGGCCGTGAGGCTGGTCTACCTGGGACATATTGTTCATAGTTCTTTTTTAACAATTTTATTTATTTTTAGAGAGAGGGAAAGGGAGAGTGAAAGAGAGGGAGGGAAACATTAATGTGTGAGAACAACATTGATTAGTCTCCTCTTGCATGTGCCCCAACCGGGGACCGGGCTGAAACCCAGCTATGTGGCCTGACTGGGAATCAAACTGGCAACCCCTTGCCCCATAGGACAATGCCAAACCAACTGAACCATGCTGGCCAGGGTTCATTCACAGTTTTAATCTTCTCAGAGGACAGATATATACAGGAAATGACAGAAAATCCCAACCATCAGATTTTCCACCACAGTGGGGTGTCCAACATTCTCCCCCATCCTTGTTGCAGGATAACACACACATGCCTGCACACACATACACATGAACATACACAAAGAAACCCACAGATGCAACCACAAAACATACACAAACACATGCACACGAGCACGTAGATACAACACACACAACACAACATACTCAAACACACATACATATACACATGTACAGAAATACATAAACACAGACACAAACAAATACACGCAGAGACATTTCACAAGACTCTGGCATGCCTATCACAGCATCATGGATAACTTCTCTCTGGATATTACCTCAGATGGTAACTTACACACAGCTAGCATTTCCGTGCAACCATCTGAAGAACTTTATGGAAGAAATATATAGCGATCTCTAACTAGACCCATACTGACTGAAGCAAAATTATTTCTTCCTTTACAACGTTTACACAAAACGGTCTACTGTTTCTCAAACCAGAGTTGGAAACATTACGAAGTATTGTAAATAGTAAAGAAGAGAGAGACTGCCCAACAGACAGAGATGGCCTCCCAAACTCCCTCTTCACCCCAGGAGAGTAACGAAGTGGGGAAGGGAAAAGAGGGGAAAGCGGAGGAGACAAAACTAGGAACCGTATGTTTGGTTTCATTTCCCTAGTGAAGTAGTGCTCACACTTCAGTGCATCAGAACCCTCTGGAAGGCTGTTAAAATGCTGCTTGCTGGCCCCCAGTAGGTCTGGGTTGGGGCCTCCACATGTGCACTTCTAACAAGTTCTCAGGTGACCTGATGCTGTGGGTCCAGGGGCTGCACCATGAGAAGCAGTCCTGTAAGACAGGAGTTCCTACCCACCCGAGTACCATGCCCACCGTGAAACTCGATCAAAATCCATGCCCTGCCAGGCCCACACACACAAGTTCACAAAGCTTGGGGGGCCCAGAGGTGCAATGAATGATTCCACCTTCAGTCTCTTCCCAAAGCTCCATGCTGTTAAACTAACATAGGGCGAAAGCCTATATTGCATGATCCACTGCATAAGACACAGAGCCTTCCACACCCAGTCTGACAACCACAGGCATATAAAACCAGAACAACTGTGGACTTGTGGCACCGCTTTCCTTGACACTGGGGCAGCTTCATTGCTCTCCCTGGGACGTTTCAAACCAGCCACTTGGCATGGACACGCTTGCACTGTCTTTCCCATGCTGGGCTTGGTGTTGTGGATAGCATCACATTACCGAAGCTTCAAGGTAAAAGAAAAACGTAACTACCCACCTCCTCTCCCCAACCTTTCCTTAGTCCTGACTTCATGAGACAGTTACATAGCAAGAGCAGATGTTGATGAGAGGACAACGGGGGCCAAAATCTGAGAGCACTAGCTTTCAAAAACGGTGTTCCTGCCTGTTATTCTCTGTAGCTCTGGGCCAAGCCGTAACTTTTCTGAGTTTCTATGTCCTCACAAGCAAACTAAAGATCATCCTGCACACTGTGCATGGATGTAGTAAAAGGAGTGAGATAACTCTACTAAAGTGTGTGTGCAGTTCCTAGATGTCTCAGTATCTGTCTTCTGGAAGCACCTGGCAAAAAGTAGGCATTTATTAAATGACAGCAACACTTCTTGGGCTAGATGTGGGACACAGGTGAAAGAACATGGGTTTTGTGGTCCTGAGTGTGAAGTTCAGCTCTGACAGTTACCAGCAAGTTACCTTTTTGTCTCTGAGTGTCAGCTTCCTCATGTGTAATGTGAAAATGATAATACCCCCCCTACCAATACCCATGCATCCGTAACCACAGCCAGGTTTGTGATACCTGGAGGCTGCATAGAGCCAAACTGCTCAGGTTTGAGTCCCAGCTGGGGCATTTAGACCTGTGTGACCTTAGGCAAGTCACTTCATTTTTTGATGCCTCCATTTCTCCATATAAAAATGGTTTTGTGAGGGTTAAATAAGTTAACATATGAAAAGTACTTCTAACTGCATAGTTCGCATTATAAATGCTATCCGTTAGCTCCTGTTACTATTATTATATATCATTTTGATAGAATAGATGTTTAGCAGATGTAAGTTCTTTACATCCCCATTTCACTAACCACATAGTTTGAATTAAATTCAGATCATATATTCTATCCGAAAGTAGTTTGAATCATAAATTCTATTTTCTTGATGTGCAGAGTCCTCCCGTTGTAGAACTCTGAGAGTGAATCCTTGGAGATCCCACAGTCCTTGGCTCAAAGGGCTTCCTCTGTAGCCCCTCAGGGATTCAGAAGCACAGCAGAATATGTAGGAGTTCATTTTCTTAAAATTAACTTCTAAAAATGCACCGAGAGTAACATGCTTTTGACTTTTTTACTTCTTTAATCTTTCTTTGGCTAACACTTTACAGCATAGAAAGTCTTGCCTTTGTCTCTGAAACTTCTTTAAATCAATGTTTTTATGCCAAAAAGGAGAGCATGCTTAGTTCACTGGACTCTTAATCCTAATTACCTTGCAGAGCTCTTTCGAATGAAAGCAAAGTCAGTAGGATTTTTTAATTGACTTTTTAGCCATTTAAAAAAAAAGATTTTCTTTATTTATTTTTAAAGAGAGAGGAAGGGAGGGAGAAAGAGGGAAAGAAACATCAATCATTTGACTCCTGTACGCACCCTGACCGGGGACGAAACCTACAACCCAGGCAGGTGCCGTGACCGGGAATTGACCAGGAAATTGAACCTGTGCAGAGCCCTTTCCTTTGCGGACAACAACACCCAACCAACTGAGCCACAGGCGTCAGGGCTCACTGTGATTTTCATATGACAGTTTCCACCACGCCCTGAATCTGCAGGCAGCCCTCACTGCACCGATGGTATAACTTCCTCTCTTCACCTCACTGAGAACTGAGATTTACTGAAGGCTCACTACAGAATCAGAGCTGGACCAGAAGAATTGAGAGTGGTTAAACAACACCAGCTAAACTCGTGTCTGGGAAGAAGTACCCAGTATCACAAGCTGATGGGGTTCTGGGAGAAAACTGGTTTGGGTTGGAGTGGTTGAGGGATGCCTGAGGGCTGAAGTCAGTCCTAGTCTAAATTTTGAAAGACTTTGGAGCTACAAAGGAACTTAGTGATACCTATTTCCTTTCTTCCTCATTTTACAGACAAGATAAGTAAGGCCAGAGGCTAAGTCACTAGCCTGAAGTAATGCATGTAGCTACAGACAAAAAAATCAGGATTTAAAAGCTCAAATTCCCAACAGAGGATCCAATGCTTCCTCCATAAAGCACTCACAGGCAAACTAGAAAAAGACCTGGGGGAGGACCTTCCAGGCAGCAGGAAGGGCAGGGTGTAGTCTAAGCTACCCTGATCGCCTGGTGGTCAAGGGAGGCGGGGCTAGACTGGGGCGAGGAAAATGAGTCAACAGGGGAGAGTGACACCATGTCCAACTGCCTGATTTTGTCCTAGGGACGTCTAAGCAATGCTAAGATGAAACTGATGTCTTAGGATTTTTTTAAAAGAAAGACAGCTTTTAAAACCTTGCTGATTCACTATGTGACTATATTTTCTTTAAATCTTGAAAACATGCTACTGAATGAACTAAATTGGCCCTATTAAACTGGTAAGTATATACTTAAGGATCAGATATAATTTAATAGTTTAATACAACATAGTTTAAGGAATTAAAATTTCATTTCTGCCCACTAAATAACAAGCAAAATTTCCACAGAAAGTCAGAGTCCGTGTCGAATATTGTAAAGCCATGACCTGGAAGGTAAAATTCTAGGAGGTTTGCATTGCTCTGTCCCTCAAGCACATGGTATTATAAACGTCCTAGAAAATATGGGAGCCCCAGTGATGTGTAATGGAAGTCTTAATGCTATCAGGAAACGAGCAATTTTTCTCTTAGGAACAAGAGCAGGGGCTACAGGGCCCTACGTGAGCAGCGCTAAGTGCACCAGCTGTTGTCAGTCAATACTTTGACCATTAATGGTCATTTAAGCTTTTAGTCCAATTTAAATGAATATCACCATGATGTATATTTTAAATCGGTTATAGACTCTAATCCTTCGATTCTGAAATAATGAGAGCCATAGAACTGAGCCAGGAGACTCAATTACCCATTGCATTCCTGGTGAGGCAAAAATATTGAAGACTGTTGCCACCAATTTTTAAAAACTTCCTGTGGTCCTTAATACCAAGAGAAAAGCTATTGTTCATATAGAGGATTATTTGTATGTGCAATAGCAGATTTATCTCCAAAGAACAGAGTCAAATTAAACAACACATATTTTAAGTTTAATGAGCTGGAAATTGTTTCTAACAATAAGTAAAAAAGCATTTAAATGATCACTTTTTCTCTCATTTTACTTTAACTGCTCATTTCCTAAGGCCCTCTCCCTAGAGTGCTTTAATTGGACACCCCAGCATACTAATAAAATGCATCAATATCGGTTATATCTTCTGAAGGGTATTTGAAACATATCAACAGAATACCAGCAGGAAGGCTGGGGGCAGACTGGGCAGAGCTATTACAGAAAATTCAGTGTTTTAGAAAATACTTACGGCTCTTGATACAGAGGAAAATGACATGTATACAACAAGGTGATGAGGGCAGGAGCAGTATTCGGCCCAGTAGAGGAACGGTTAGCCAGATTCTTTGGTTAGCATTAGGTACAGAATTGCAAAACCTTAGAAGATGGTTCATTGTATGTATCTATGTGTAGGATGGAGATGACTGAGGTACACTTTACTCTCAAATGTTCATCTCTTTAGATGAAATGTTTTTAGGTTTAAATTTTCACCATAGTTTTGTCTCTTTTCTTCCCCATTGATTATCCTCAAGATCCTTATAGGACTCCAGAAAGAACCACGAGTTCTATCCTCGATGATAAAGGGTTTTATCTAGTCTTATTCTGAAATTTTATTCTTGGACCTCCTAGAAAATAGAATCTGCCTAGCTAATCCTGAAAGCATAAACCATCGGAAGATGCATCTGGGTCTCCCACACAGCCTCTCCCCAGAAGGGTCATTGAGAGAACTGACTTATTTTAAAACACCTTTGGCATCTCTGAGAGATGGGAGGTTGAATCCCAGCTCAGCAGCTAATTAATTACGTAAGTCTTGGTTTTCTCTCTCTGAAATGAGGATGTTGGACTTACGCTCTCTAAGGCTACTTCCCACTCTACGAATTTCAAATTTGTGTATAGCTACTGAGCAATTTATTCAGTTGGCATCTCCTTTCCTTGTGTCATTTAGAAGTGTATATTAGAAAGTCCTATCTCATCCCACTGTTGTAGTTTCAGACTATTTTATTACGTCACTGACACAGACTCCCTGATAAACACTTGAGATATAACATTTAGATCATCCCTAGGGAAGAAATACGAGAAGCCACTAATGCCATCCATATGGACTATTTTCAGAGGCTATCAGTGAGAGCTGTTTTAAGATGAACATAAACTCATTAGACATGTGGATGAGGAAAAGCACAGGACCCCTGGCATGAGTAGCTATTCAGTTTATGGAAAGTTACCTCACTTCTTTGAGAGTCAGTTTTTTTCTATGTATAATGAGAGGGCTGGTGAAGATAACCTCTAAGAGCCCCTAAATTCCAACAACTTCAACTCTATGCCAACAAAAAATATTAAACCACACTAAACTAAAAGTCTTTTCATTGATTAATACAATTCAGGATGACTCAAGAATAATCAAAATTCTAGTAGTGGAATAGTAATGTCCTTATAATTTTATGATCCTTTTACATTGCACTATTTCAGAAACCACTTCCCATAACTTTCACATTAAAGGATCATGAAAGAAAAAATTGTGAAAAGGTAAAAATCAGACAGCTCAACTTAATCAAACTCTCATAAACTTGAAGCATAAACTGCCTTAATAATATCAATTTAGAGAAATGCTATTTCAACTATTGTGCAATATGCTGATATTTTGTAACTTCAACCACAACTTAAAGTACCTCATGAAATTTTTGAGAGTTAAAGGTAATCTGACAGTGTTCAAGTTCAAAATAAAAGTTACATTTATTTATTGTACTAAGTATGTTTTAATTTTAGTAAGTCTCTAGATTTAACCAAAAGTTTTACACAACAGAATCGCTAGCATATTGGGTTGGCCAAAAAGTCCACTATGTTTTTTCCATACAATGGCTCTAGTAGCTCCTGGTTGTTTTTAACTTCACTTACAACAATTCTGTTAGAGTGCATTGTGATAGCTGTCATATCAGCGTGCATTAAAAAAAATTATTAAATTGGTAAATTTTGTGCAGCCATTTTAATATTGAAAATGGAAGAAGATATGTAACATCTATGGCATATTATGCTTTATTTTTTCAAGAAAGGTGAAAACACACCTGAAAAGTAAAAAAAAAAGATTTGTGCAGTGTGCGGAGAAGGTGCTGTGACTGATTGAACATTTTAAAAGTGGTTTGTGAGATTTCTTGTTACTATTGACACTCTGGCCAATTAATGCTTTGTCTTATGCATTGGAAGGTGGTTAGCAGCACCCCTGGCCTCTACCCACTAGAAACCAATAGTAGGAGATAGCCAACATACTCAAAACATACAAATCAATAAAGTTATTGGTGAAAATAAAATGTATCTTTTATTTTACAGAAAAAATGTAGCAGACTTTTTGGCCAAGACAACAGATAAGCTGAAATTGGTTCAATCAAATGCAGGGCTATGAAGGAATCTTGCCCTCTAATAAAGATTTATAATTTTAAAACCTGCATTGTTTTGCTAACACATATGTAGTCCTTTAATTTAATGCCAAGAATTACATTGTTTCTGGCTTCTCAAATTATATCCCATGTCCTCGTTGATTATTTATTAGCCAACTCCAGAAAAAGATCCTGGGCCATTGTTGATAAAAAAGGACAAGTCACTGGAGCCCCTGGCTTGACATCTGACAACATCACTTCCTTTTTGTTTGACTATTTCTCTTCAACCTCACTGTGATTTTTTCCCCCCTCAGGTGAGAATTTTGTTATGTGATTTGAGACCCTCAATACAAGAAATTTAACTCTATGCTCTGAATGGGTCAGCTTTTCAGTCTCCTGAAAGGAATTACACTGCTTAGCCCAGAATTTCTTCGCCTGATCCAGTAAGTGTCTCACAGTGGGATTCAGTTAGGCAAGGCAGTTCTTATGGTCTCCACTCATGACTGTACATCGTTATCATCCGGACATTGTGTGGTTAGCACATAAAATGCCAATTGATCCTCTTCCCGGAACCTCAGCCTTATTAAAGGCTTCAGGGCTTCCAAAATGAGGGAAGTAAAATATAGTAAAACTATATTCTTTGCTATTGTTTATAGCAATGCTTCACCTATTTCCCTTGTATTCAAAGTTTCTATTCATTACCAGACTGAGATAAAAGTGGCAAAGTGAACTATTTCATCAATAAGATCAGTTTTTAAACCACTGGTGTCTTGGATTTTACTTTAAAAGATGAGGGCACGGCATGGATAATCTCTGTCACATTTAATTCTGAAAGGAATGACATTGCAAATTACACAGGTAGAGCAACTCTTGGAGAGTTTAAAATGATAAACAAATGCATTTCCACACTCCCCTCAAAAGATACATAGCAAATTAATACTAATAATGACAGTAATTACAAATTAGAAAGTCTAAAATCAGGCCAAGAAATAAAAGTACTGCATAAACAATCTCTTGTATATTAGAAGATAAAACATTGCTCCTATAATTAAAATGGATTTGGAGATAATTATTCCAATAGGAGGGGTGGGGTACATGTCTGCAAGTTTTCTTCTTGAAAATTAGTTGACTTAAGAGGATTTACTTCTGACATTTATGTGATGTTACTTTTAGAACTATCTTTTCTTTAGATTTTTATTTTATTCATTTTTAGAAAGAGGGAAAGAAGGGAGAGAGGAAGAGAAACATCAATGTGTGGTTGCCTCTAGCACGCCCCCTACTGGGGACCAGGCCAGCAACCCAGACTTGTGCCCTAGACTGGGAATCAGATCAGTGACCCTTGGGTTTGCAGGCCAGCAATCAATCCACTGAGCCACACCAGCCGGACTTCTAGAGCTTTCTAATGTCCTGGGTCCCTCTTGTGACCGCAAACATCCTTTTCAGTTTCTATCATCACAAACAGCTCTGGTCTGACTCCTCACTTGATGATGCCCCTGCAGCTGTCAACAGTCTCTAGATGTCTGCCTAAGAACACGACAGTGACATTTACGGGGTGACAAGGCAACTTCCCGCAGCTCACCTGCAAAGAAATGAGCGTTCATGTTGCTGCAGCACCTATCACCAACCTAATGACTTCTCAGTTGGCACATTTCCTCCAGTTTCGGTACTTTGCCATCTGAGCACGAGTCTCTAGTTTCCCAAGCAACAAGTTTCCCATCAGCCCTGCAATGTCTGCACTCACCGTACACCATCGCTCCTCCCGTCTCGTGCAAGAAGCGAAAGCGATGATTTTTAAATAACCAGATGGTCAAAATGGTAAGGATGAGCAGGAAATTGAAGACAAGCAGCTCCACCGCTCCCTGGTGTTGAAACTGATACTCATCCTTCCCTGCCAGGAGTCTCTGCTGCCTCTCCATCCCCAGCTCCTTAGGAGTCTTCAGATAAAACTTTAAAGGGCTATCCACCCGAAAGGGCTATTTTGTCAGATTCCCCTTTGACAGCCCGGCTGCCTGAGGATTTCAAAGTACACACTGCCACTTAAGTTGCCACTTAGAGCATTCTGCCTGGCTTGGTGTTCTCACAGCGGCTTCTCATTTCAACTTCCTGTTTCTCCCTTAAAGCAGCCCTGTCGCTTTTCAAACTCCAGAGCAGTTTCACCGTGGTTCTCACGGTCTTAAAATAATTACCTCCACGAAATTACATTCCAAGCAGGGCAAGCCTCTAAGCAACGATTCTGCAATCTTCAGTCAGGATCTTCTTGTTTCAGACAAGCTTCCTTTAGCTGCATAACTGGTGAATTGTAGATAATAAAACAAATCACCTGACATCAGCAACATTTCTAAGTGCAAAAAGCCAATTCCTGAATTATAACCTCTCTCACATGTGAGATTTTTCCTCTCCAACCAAACAGAGCCTGCCAATGTGATGAGGGTTGATGGCTCTAATTTGGGCTAAAATGATTTTACAGGGATTTTCATTTTTAAACCAAAAAGCAAGAAACAATTTAGCATATGACTCCCCCTTTGTTTCAGTTTATATAGCAGGTAAGTCACAAGAGCAGCATTTAAACTCTGAATCAAGTGTTCTTCTTTTAGCATGAATAAATGAAAGCAAAAAGACAAAAAGAAATTGTCTCCATCTCTACGACTGTGCTGTTTGGATACGTTAAGTCAAAACAAAGAAAGAACGAAACCAAACATACAGCTATCCTCAGTAGCCACATACCTGAGTTTTTCTCTGTGGAGCTTCTGGCCCAAACACTTGGGGGCCACAGCAATCTGCACCACGGGCCAGCCTCCTCTGTCTTGTGGTAAACAGTGTGGTTCCCTGAGGAAGAGTCTTCCACCCTCAAGGAAAGCTCTAGAATCACCGGGCTCAGACCTTAACATTCATGATTCTTCAGATGTGGCAGGCTGGTTCGGTTTGAATTCTTATTTTTATGCTTTTTTTAAAAGTTCAAGACAATACCCCATGGGCCCCGGTGCTTTCTTAATAATTGTTATGACTTGTTTGCCTTATTGGTCCCACAGTGCAATTAGATACATCCCAGGATTAAGTGAGGTTTTCATGATTCCACAGAATTATTATAATTCCAGAGTATCAATTATCTAGTATCCCTATACTTGACAGAATTAATATTCGGTTTATACAGTAAAGGCGATTCATTGAGTAGGCTGAGGCCAAATATTCTTCAAAGGGTCTTGTCACCAAGCGCTAGAGGTCAAACATGTAACATATTGGGAGCTAACTAGCTCCTCAATAGCAGGTTCGCCCACAGAGAGAGTCTATCAGGCTCTCTCCATGTAAACTCTGCTGTTTCAGCTCCTTTGCCTTCTGCAGCTTTAGAAGCTATTTCCTCTCTGGGTTGAACTCAGCAGGGTAGTAGTGCTGGCTGCAGATGTTCTTTAACACTCTGCCCTTTTTGGCAGGCATATCTGAGATGACTAATATTCAAACTGTTTTGAAATCTGTCAACTAATGCTTGCAAGAACTTCATGAAGTGTTGCTGGTAAGCTCTACCTTTATAATCTTGCAACCCTACAAGTCTAGACTTAGGTTTGTTAGATTTGCAAGATAACGCAAATTTCAAACCTGGCAACATCCATCTTTTGGGGGGGGGCAGGGAAAGGGTTCATCATTTAATTATTTTGGTTTCTTTTAATAATGATGAGTAATCCATTCAGGTGGAATAAACCTTCTTGTGCTGTTTTATTATGACACCCAATTTCACTATCTTAGGCAAGGAAGCAACTCATTGAAAGGATTAAAGGCCCATAAAATGTTTTGATAGATTCTTACATTGTTTTTTAACGTCTTAAATTTGATGTTAACATAATCGAATAAGTATAATTCTTATAGAAACAATACATACGAGTTCTCTAAGAAAAAAAGCAAAACTGGTAAGCTCCGGCCTAGTGGGTCTGACTTTCCTTGCGGCCACAATCAGCCGGAGCTGAGCAATGGCAGCGCCCCCTCACAACCGGTTCCACACACCCCATTCACTCCTTCATCCCACTGTACTTGTTCCCTTCCCTGCGTAGCCCCCTGCAGTCGGTCTTTGGTACCAGTGGCCCCTGGCTTATCCCAGCAGTGGGAGGCATTCACTCTTCCATTGTCCAGTCCTGATGCTGCTTAACATTAGAATGGACAGCAAAGAAGAGAAAAGAGCTGAGGAAACTCCTCCCATTCTTTCACCTAGAAAAGTATTTCAATTCCTTCTAGTTTGTGTTTTCTTCTCAAAATATCATTGTACATTCTGTTGTACCAAGAAAAGTAAAAAGCTGAAATAGAAATACACATCAATTTGTTATCAACTAAGGGCCAGAAAATGTACTAAGAAATTTAATTTAGTCTGATTTAATATTCACAAAATCCTTCCACAGATGAGGGAATTAAGGTTCAGAGAGAGCTAGTAACATACCCAAGGATGCACAGAGTAGGAATTAAATTTACAGTAGGATGTAATGGCCAGAAGATGCATTTCAGCTAGGGTGATGAACTCAGCTTGGTCTGTCAGGGACTTTCCAGGTTTTAGCACTCAAAAGTCCCAAAGTATCCCAAAAGACTCCTCAGTCATAGGCAAACCAGGACATTTGGTCATCCTAACAGCTCATTTTTTTAACTTTCCCAAATCCTGTGCTGTCTATAATAAATGAGCTTTGTGAGATTCCTGATGGGGATATTCACACGAGGAAGAATACCAATTAAAAATGAAGGCACGTTTTTATTAGCTGGTGACCATATCTATTAATACTAGGTTCTCTAATGAAGTTGGATGAGAACCCAAAACTTGGGCACGAGGTCCAGAGAAGAATTCTTGATTGTCCTTTAATCCCAGTGCTAACACCTACTGTCAACTTGAGTCACAGTTTCTTGCTGCAAGATGCAACATGCAGGTGAAAGAAAGCGAAGAGAAAAACAGGATGGGCCAGCCCGTGGCAGTGAGGGTGCCCCACCTCAGCTTGCCCATGCAGCGCCAGGGGAGGAAGAACCTGAAGAGGAGCCTTACAGCCAGGGCGAGGCGACCTTGTGTAGCATAGTAATCCCAGCCACTGGTGAATGCGACCAGTTAAAACTCATAGACTGTGTTTCACTATCTCACCCATGTTTTGAGAGCACCTTGTCCTTGGACAGGACAGTGGAGACTGTAGGTTCAGAGGATGGAGAAGGGACAATTTCCTGGGGAAGGAGAGATGCTGAGAGTTCCTCTTCCCCACTCCCTGTAGCCCCATCATGCTGAGGCGTTGTTCTCTCTCCACCACTGAGCTTAACCAAAAACACTTAAGTCACCCCAGGCCCTGGGTTAGAGGAAGATACTGTTACCTCATTCTTCAGGTCTCTCTCCTGATATTTATTCCTCTCTGAGACAAATGAGATGGGAGTTTCATATCTTGTCCTCTGAAGTTTCTGAAATGGGCCACAGCAGGGCTGTAATTAAGTTTACTTGAGGGCCACACCATGCATTCAACTAAAAACTCACCCCCTATTGTACTTTCAATCTCACCATTAACCCATCTGTTAAAGTGATTAAGTGAGCAGTGGTTAGGTGGGCAGCTCTCAGCCCAGATAGCTGAGCAAGCAAACCAAACCTAAGCCAGAGTCCACGTGCTCAGAGCTCAGAAAACAAAATGTAAGAGAAACCAATCAAAAGCAGCCAATTAGGCTTTCCTAAGTAAGGCACTTAAGCTACAGCCAATCAGATCTTTTCCTTGCTTCACTCCTACATTTTTTAAAGCTTCTCTCCGTCTCTTGCTGGTGGAGTGCTCCTGAACACTTTCCATTTGGTGCTGCCCCAGTTTGAATGCATGTGTGCTCATATGAATTCTTAAAAATTTTAGATATCTTTCAACATGTCTTAGCTTCCCCTACCCCCAAGTCACATTAGTATAAAGAATGTCCCTAGTTTGAACAATATGAACACCTCACATTAAGATAATCTCACAAAGAAGTGAGAGTTTATAAATTTCACAAGAAAGTTAAATTACATAATACACACTTGAACAATATTAAGTCCCAAAGAAATTCACTGCCATATATGCAGGTTTTTCCTTTACAGCCTCTGTAGAGTCTCCACCTCTGGGACCTAGGACCATGAACACAAGATATAACCCCTAAGTTCTTTCTGTGTTCTTTGTTAGGGTGGCAAGGTTAAATAAAAGTCACTGCAAGTTAGTGAAAATGAGAGGGTATGTATAATTTTACTAAACAACTCATGTACAGAAACATGTGTGGCCTGAATGAGGATCTTTTCCTCCTTCTACCAAGCAGGGTGTATGCCCATGCAGGAAAATTGGTATACAGACCTCCCTGTTTTCCCAGGTGAGGTCTTATCTTGGGACTGCTGATCCGTGGCTGCCAGGAGCACAAAAGTAGGACCTCATTCAGTGATTACCAGAGAGGAGGGGCATCCCCTTCCACTTGCTTTGGATGCTACTTGCTGGCCTTGCCCCACATACTGGATCCCACTTTTTATTTCACCATTTCTTCCTTGAAGAGTCACAGAGCTGTACAAAGCTGGAGAAAGGCAAATCTGACATTGTGCCTGTGACCCAGACAGGTCGTCCTAATGCCAGAACAGAATGACGGCCTCACAGCTGCTGCCTCAGGAGTGAGGAGGGTCTCAGACTGATATCCCCCGGTTCCTAAATCAGCCTCTTCTCTCCCTTTTGTCCCCAACCTTCTATCCACACAGCACACTTCCCTCCCTTCCTTCCTTCTTTCCTTCCTTCCTTCCTTCCTTCCTTCCTTCCTTCCTTCCTTCCTTCCTTCCTTCCTTCCTTCCTTCCTTCCTCTCTTTCTCTCTTCTTTGTAGAGGGCACCTTTTCAAGAAATAATAAATGTTATATGTTGAATATGTCTTAATTTTCTTAAGTTTAAAGAGAAAAGAAATGATGAGATGTATTGGTCCTCTCTTCTGTCTTGCACATATTGGTCAGTTGTGAGAAAATTTTCACTCCTTGGCTCTTTATTTTGTTCACTTTCTGATGGCTCCCCACAAGGCAGGGTAGCTGCAGGCCAGCCACAGCGGCTGCCGTCTCCCACCTGCCCAGGATGGAGGTTGCAGAGAGGAAAAGAAGTGTGAGCTCCAGAGCCGAGGACAGGGAGGATGAGATGGAGAATTGCCACTCTGAGACCAACTTGTTTTCTCCTAAACTCCCTGAAATCAAAGACCTGAGAAAATCAATTTCTTTGATCTCCTGTTAAGTGTCCACATGGTAAATTCACATTTCTCTTAAAATATAATTTCCATGGCTTACAAACTCCAACCTCATTAGCTAAAAGATATTTGGCCCTATCACTTTTCTGTTATATTGTAAATTTTTTTACATGAATTAACAAAGAAAGGCACCTTGGCCCTCACCTGTGCCTATTCTCTAAGTTTTTCTCCAGTGACAGGGGCGCACAGGGAAAGAGAAAGCCGAGCTCCCAACAAGGAACAAACTTGGAAGTGTTTTCCTGGAATGAAGTATGTAAACAGCCAGCAGATTTTGACAGAAATGCCACTTAGTTCCTCCTAAATCTATTCAAATTCCAGCCTTTGAGGCAGCCTTTGTTGCAGAATATCTCAGTGCCAGTTCCTTAAAAGCAGAGCCCCAGACAAGGACTCAAGTGCAGTTGGCTTATTTAGGAAATGATCCCAAGAAGCCTAAGTGAGGAAGTTTGCACAAAACTAGGAAATACCATTTTTCAGAAATAAAATGTTAAACCTCACTGTAGCCTAATCCATTCCCATATCTTTACAGGGTCTCTGCACTTTGAAACTTTAATAATTTATAGATATGCTCACAACATTCCTTAAGCATGAAGTTTATTTATGCTTGAGGCAATTAAATTAGATAGGAAATCCGTGACAAACAAAATGGGTTTCTTAGATAAAAATGCAAATCTTGCCCTGTGGCCAAAAGAGTTAAAGCCCCAGATCACCTGTGAAGAGGAAATTCAATTTACTTTGAAATGTCATTTTCTGGTGGTTATGTCCTATCTAGAGTTTAACTTTTAAATTAAAAATTGAAAACTACCCTGAGACTCTTGGAAGACTATGTAACTTGGTATATGCATGTACAAACACACAGTATAAACCCCCTGCCAAGGTACCCTGCAAATGAACTTTAAATGAATTACTATTCATTTAAAATTACTATTCATGACTAGGTTGTTACTTATTCATTTTAATCCATCCTGGCAGATACTAAGTGATGCCATAAGACAATGTTATTTCATTTTTGTAAAGTGTCCTGCATTACTGTGGAAAAAATAAAACAAGAAATTCACTAAGCAAGATAGGGTTTACAAGAGTATTATTTTTAAAAGATTTTATTTATTTATTTTTAGAGAGAGGGGAGGGGAGGGAAAAAGAGGAGAGAAACATCAATGTGAGAGAGAAACATCGATGTGAGAGAGAAACATCAATTGGTTGCCTCTTATATGCAGTTCAACCAGGGACCAAACCTACAACCCAGACATGTTCCCTGATGGGGAATTGAACTACTAACCTTTGGCTTTGCGGGATGACGCTCAACCAACTGAACCACATAGGTCAAGGCAGCATCTTTTTTATGTCGTTATAGCACATGTAGATCCAAGAATGATTCTTGGTTAACTAAACTAAGTATGTATGTGCAAACAATAATAATTATATTATTCAGTAAGAGGATCCAAGTATTTAAATAATCCATTATTATTTCTAAGATCTAGCTGAATATTTGTTTCCCCCCAAAATTTGTATGTTGATACCTACAAATACCTAGTCCCAAAATACTGATAGTTGGAGGGGGGAGCTTTGGGAGTGATTAGATCATGAGGATAAGGCCCTAATGAATGAGATTAGTGCCCCTCATAAAAGAAGCCCCAGAGAGCTCTCTGACCCGTTCCACCACGTGAAGACACAGCTAGAAGACAGCTGTCTGTGAACCAGGAAGTGGGTCCTCACCAAAAACCAAATCCACTGGGTCCTTGATTTTGGGCTTTCCAGCCTCCAAAATTGTAAGAAGTAAATGTTGTTTAACCCACCAGTTAGTGGCATTTTTGTTATAGCAGCTCAGATAGACTAAGACAATAGGTAGGGGAAAATTTCCTTCTCAAAATATTATTAGCACCTGGAAATTTAATTTAAAGCTGTAAGAGAAAACATTGTATTATAATGGCTGTTACAAAGACTTTTCCAGGTTTACAGATTCCTAAACAAAACTAGTAAGTGATAATTAAGGATACTGAGTCATTCTTAGTCTCCTTGCTAAAAGAATAGTTTTTCTTCAGTACATTTAAGATTCAAACTTGAGGGACTATAAGTAATATGAAGTTCTAAATGATAAAGTAATTTTTTAAAACAAAAATGTTTTTGTAACTCTACTTAAACCTTGTCTGTTAAGACACCGCAATCGTGAGAAATATTGAATTTGTAAAAAGCAGAATAAGTTGGTTGTCAGCAACTTAATATTAAACAGTGTTGGATTCCTTCAAAATCTACCCATGCAGCTAGATTTATCTCCATGTAAAAAAAATGACATTGTTTTGTTAAAGATTCAACAACCTAAGCTCAGAGCTCCTCCTTCCACTATCTTCACCAAAAGAGAACATACACAAAATAAATAGCTGAAGAAAAACACAGCCATACCCAAAATATAAGGCTTTGGGTGAACTATGCTTGAGGATGTGGCTTATTAGACTTCACCCCAAATCTACAAGGAGGCAGAGGATACCACACTCAGACACACCTGCTGGGGGTAAGGCCTGGTCTGCAGAACAGAACACACCTCTTTTTTTCCTTGGAGGATGTCTTTAATAATTCAATCTATTTTAAGAAGGGATATTTCAGAGTGACATCAGTATCATGGCAGAGTGAGAAGATGCCTCAGTTTCTCCTCTTAAAGTTACAACAAGTCAGACAACCATAATGGAACACAGAATTCCCTGCTTATCACACAAATATGTCTGAGACATCCATGCATTGAGGCATCTGAAGGCAGGCATATCAGAAGGAGAAAGAGAGGTAGGAGAAAGTGAAGGACAGAGACAGGGGCTGCAGATGCAGTCAGGCATGTGCCATGGCCCTAACTGACATAGTAGGGAGAAAGGAGCTAGATTGAAGCCCTCACATGAAAGCCCAGAGGGCCATAGGGGCAAAAACAACATTCAGGCCAGAGTGACTGTACCCATTGCAGGTAACTAGGTGACAGGGAGGAGACATGGTATAGCAGTGTGGTCCTCATGAGCTAGAAGCCACCATAAATAGCAAGAAGGCAAAGTCTCAGACTAACAAATCCACCTCCTCCCACCACACAGAACCCAGTAGAAGCAGTGGAGATGCCTCAGCTGGCACAGCATTACTGGTAACTACTGATTACAAAGAAGCAGTGCAGAGAATTTAGCAACCCAGAGCCCCATTGCCAACCACATACCACCATGAAACCAGCAAAACTTGATTATAGGGGATGCCCACCTCCTTGTAGAATATAGGACATTTTCCATGACTAAGTTGTCACCATCCTACAGAGATCATGGAAGTCCTAGTGGAGCTGGTAAGAGAAAACAAAAATTTGTGCTATAGTACCATCTACTTGAAAACAAAAGAAAAACCTCTACTTAACAACTGGATGGATTGTTAAAAGCAAAACATTACCTAAAAAAAAGAGTTAGTAAATACCTCAAATGCCCAGGCAGAGAAATAATCTATCAAGTACAATAAATAAATGAGGTAACAAGGTAGCTCAGAAAAATAAATGAAAAGTCTTCTGAAATCAAACTCAAAGACATGGAAGACTATGATTTACATGACAAAGAACCCATGATGTCAGTTATAAAAAGAATTCAGTGAGATATAAGAAAACTCAGAAATTCTGGAACTGAAGATGCACTAAGTGAGTGAGGAGGGTATTAGAGTATTAGAAACAGAGCAGACCAGACAGAAGAGAGAATTAGTTAACTCATGATAGAAGTTGAGAAATGACTCAGATGGAACAAGAGGGAAAACAGAATTTAAAAAGAAGAAAGAAAAAGCCCCATGAGAACAATCTGAGTCCATTAGAAAGAACAATGGAAGAATAATGGGCGTGCTGAAAGGAAAGGAGAGGGAGAAAGGAACGGAGAGATTATTCGAGGAAAATAATCAGTGAGACCTTCCAATCCCTATGAAAAAGCTGGACCATAGAATTCAAGAAGCTAACAGAACACTTAATCACCTCAGTGCAAAAAGGCCTGCACAAGACACATTATATTAAAAGTGTAAAATGGCCCTGGCTGGTATAGCTCAGTGGATTTAGCACGGGCCTGTGAACCAGAGGATCATGGTTCGATTCCCAGTCAGGGCACATGCCTGGGTTGCAGGCCAGTTCCCAGCAGGGGACGCATGAGAGGCAACCACACATTAATGTTTCTCTCTTTCTCTCCTTCCCTTCCTCTCTAAAGATAAATAAATAAAATCTTTAGAAAAAAATAAAATAAAAATGTAAAACATTAATGACAAGGAAAGAATTCTCAAGGCAGCCTGTTGAGGAAAAATACCTACCAAGTAAACCCCATTAGATTATCATAGTATATTTAGCAAAAACATTAAAAGCTAGAAGAGAGGGCAACAAAATACTCAAATACTGAAAGAGAGGAATGACCAAAATAAAATATACAGCAAAGTCACTGTTTGGATATGAAGGAGAAATAAAGGCTTTTAATTTCAGACAAACAAAAGCTAAGGGAGCTTACCACCTCCAGATCTCCATTACAAGAGATGTTGGAAGGAGCTCTTCTACCTGAAACAGAAAGATAAAAGTATACGATACCGTGAGTGGGGCGACAGACAGGCAGAAGCAGGAAACTGAGATTCTATTTCAGAATAGGGTTTTAAACACTTAATTATGACATAAAGGCTAAGGAAGCAAAAAGCATTTTTTAAGACTATAACTTCTGTAATTTGGGAACACACGCACAGCATAAAAAGAAAAATTTGTAATGACAACAAAAACATAAAAAAGAAAGAAAATGACTAAACTTGCAGAGGTGAGTGATGATAAAATGCAATAAGAAAAAAAAGGATTATTGTATCTATGAGACTTTTTTAAAAAACCCATAAGCCTAAAGGTAACCACAAGGTAAAAGGGGAATGCAAGTCAAAGCCACATGAGATACTACCTCACACCTTTTAGAATGACTAGTATCAATGAGAAAAGACAGAATGAGTGTCAGAGAGGATGTGGGGAAAAGAAAACACTCACACACTGTGGGTGGGAATGTAAATTTGTGCAGTCACTATGGAAAACAGCATGCAATTTCCAAAAAGGAAAAAGAATTAAGAAGAGTGCTGCTGTATTACTCAGAAATCCTTTTTTCTGGGTATCTACCTGAAAAATTTGAAAGCTCTTATTCATAAAGTTATATATGTGCTCCTATGTTTATTACAATGTTATTCACAATAGTGAAGACAGGAAAACAAGCTGACTGCACACTGCCCAATGACTGGATAAAGAAGGTGATGTGCACATGTACAGTGAATGTCACTGGCCATAAAAAATGAAATATGCCATTGGTGACAGCATGAATGGATTGTGATAGTACCATGTGAAGTGAAGTAAGTCAGATGAAAAAGAACAAGAACCATACAACTTCACTCAGAGGTGGGATCTAAAACAAAAAGCAACAAACAAATAAAACAAACAGACAAACTCATAGACACAGATAACAGAATAATGGTTACCAGAGAGGGAGCAAATGGGGAGAACAAAGATGGTAATTGGGGTCAAATATATAGTGATGGAAAAGACTAGCCCTTGGGTGATGAACACACAGTAGGCATACAGATACTGCATTATACACCTGTATTATAAGTTTTAGTATTGTACACCTGAACGTTATATAGTGTTATTAACCAATGTTACTCCAATAAATTTAAGTTTTTTAAAAAATCAGATCTTCTTCTGGCCACTGTTGCTCAGTGGGTTGGAGAATCATCCCATAATCAAAAGGTTGTGAGTTTGATTCCCATTCAAATCACATACCTAGTTTGTGGGTTGGCTCCCCATTCCTGACACATCTGGAGGCAACCAATCAATGTTTCTCTCTCACTTTGATGTGTCTATTTCTTTCTTCCTTTCTAAAAGCAAAGAAAAAATGTTCTCAGGTGAGGATGGAAGAAAGGAAGGAAGGAAAAAAGGAAGGAAGGAAGGGGGAAGGGAGGGAAATGAAGGAAGGAGGGAAAAAAGGAAAGGAGGAAGGAAAGAAGGGAGGGAGGGAAGGAGGAAGGAAGGAAGTCACAGTTTAGAAAAATTCAAAGGAAATTTAAAAGTTAGGTCTCGTACAGAGGCACAGCAGGAAAAAGAAATAAGGAATGTTAGGGTTCCACCTACCCTTCAACCTTCTGGGCTTACTTTGACTGCAGTGATCAAAAAAGAGAGAAAGGTTCAATCTTCTCTGCTCCTGTGCCCAAAAAACTCACCAAGTACAGTGTGGCCCAAACAATGTGTCTGGATCATGAACCGAATATTCCTGTTCCAAGGGATCAAGAGTGAAGCAGAAACTCTCATGTCACTGCCAAAGAAAAAGTCAGATACAGGTGGAAGTTCCTCCTGCACAGAACACTGTGGACATGTGGGATGGGAGCAGAAGGGTTCTGTTCTTTAAATACGACGGGATTAACTGCCTTCTTGATGGTGGCATTAGGAGGACCAGGTTCCTTCCTGGGGAGGTCGCTTGTAGGTGATGGCCCCTGAATCACATATCCAGGTTGATATCTGTATTTTTTACATTGAAACCCAAATATTTAATCTGTACCTTTGTGTTTTATTCACATGTTTACCTTTCCCTAAAATAAAACTCTCAGCAATGTTCCATGAATGATAACAGAAATATAGGCCTAGGTTGTACTATTTTTCAAAACTGAGGACAGCTCTCTCCCCATTCCCTGCTAATCACATCCACTACTTCCATTCTCTGTGATCCCAACCTCTTTCCCCTCTCTATTTCTCTATCCCCAACAGAGACCCACAAGAGTCTTAATAATCTTGTGCTGATGCAATTCCTTTAATCTAGGAACCAAATTTTACAGATGTAGCCTCATTTGAAGTATTACCCTCCATAAATCTCTAACTAAAGCTTCTGTGGACAGTTCTAAGCCAGGGTCATTATGCTCTTTTTTATGTACTTTGCCCCCAAACCTTACCTTTCCTTGACTTTTGGGTATTTCAGGCCTTGACTATATTTGCCCCATGTTATCAGTAGTAGAACTATTGTTTCAGCTGTATCTTTTCCTGCAGCAGTGGGATATCCCCGAATGTTCCATTTCCTCTGATCTTCCACGGATTCTGCAAGCTCAGCAGACTTTTAGATTCTTTTTTTTTTCCTGGGTAGCACTGATTGATGGATCAAAGTTCTTGACCTCTTGTTTTTGCAATCCGACCATTGTTCAGGGTTCCCTCATAGAAATTAATGAGTTCTGGGTCAGCCTAACGTATTCACTGTTCAAACGCATCCAGTCACCAGCACCCCACGTTGGATAACTTTACCTGTAAGTACCTTCCATGAGCCCAACACATAACCCTGACCTGTAATTTAGTCTTTGAACCTCATATTCCCTAAATCTTTGCTAAGAGTCCTAACCCTGTAAGTTTCCTGGACATCTTTCCTCAAACCATGGCCGCATGACTATGTCACCTTCAAACTCATCAAACAATATCAATGTGTTCTCCGTAAATCTCCCCAGTTCTTATATCATAAATGTCAAATAGTTCTGCAACCACCCAGTGTAATATTTCTATGCGATATCCATAAACATAGATATAATAATACACACACATAATAAAAAATACTGTCACTTTAAAGGCAATTTTTAGAGCAGTTTATAGCTTACAACAAAATTAGGAGGATGGTACAGAAGGGAAAGGTGTATTTCTCATACACCCTTTACCCACACATGGAAATAGCCTCTCCATTATCAATCAGATTGGTATAATTTTCACCAAGGATGAATGCACATTGATGCATCATAATTACACAAAGTCAATACTTTACGTTAGGGTTTACTCCTGGTGCTGTACATTCAATGGGTTTAGTGAAATATGGAATAAAATATATTCTTCTTTATAAAATCATACAGAATATATTCGCCGCCTGAAAACCCCCCTGTGCTCAACCTATTCACCTCTCCCCACCACTCCCAAGTACCACTGATTTTTTTTATTGTCCCCATACTTTGGTCTTTTCCAGAATGCCATATAGTTGGAATCATACAGTATGCAGCCTTCTCAGATATGTTTTCTTTTTACTTAGTAATATGCAGTTAAGATTTCTCTGTGTCTTTTCATAGCTTGATAGCTCATTTCTTTTTAAAAATATTTTATTGTTCATGCTATTACCATTGTCCCAATTTTTCTCCCTTTGCTCCTCTCCACCTAGCCGACCCCCTACTCTCACAGTCAATCCCCACACTGGATAGCTAATTTCTTTTTTTGTTGCTAAATCATATTCCATTGTCTGGACGTACAATAGTTTATTCATTCACCTGCTGAAATACATCTTGGTTATTTCCAAGTTTTGGCAATTGTAAATAAAGCTGCTAGAAGCATCCACAAGCAGGTTTTTGTATAGACATGACTTTTCAACTTTTTTTGGCAAATACCAGGGGCAGAACTGTTGAATCATTTGGTAAGAGTATGTTTAGTTTTATAAATAAATTTCAAGCTGTCTTCCAGAGCAGCTACACCATTTTTCATCACCACCAGTGAATGAGTAACTGTTCCTCCACACCCTCACTTGCATTTCACGTTATCAGTGTTCTGGATTTTGGCCATTCTAATAGGTGTGTAGTGGTATCCCACTATTGTCTTGACTTGCATGTCCCTGATGACATATGATAAAGAGCATCTTTTATGCTTATTTGTCATTCATATGTCTTATTTGGTAAGCTATCTGTTCAAGTATTTTGCTTATTTTTATTTGGGTTGTTTGTTATTTTACTGTTGAGTTTTCAAGAGTCTTTGTTTATTTTGGATAATAGTCCATCATCAGACATGTCATTTTCAAATACTTTCTCCCAGTCTGTGGCTTATCTTCTCACTACCTTCACATTGTTTTCTGCAATAAAATCTTGCTTACAACTATGTCTTTCGTGGATTGTGCTTTTAGCATTGTATCAAAAAAAGGCATAACTGTATGGTTAATAATTGCTGAAGTTGAGAGATGAACACATAGAGGTGCATGATATTGTTCTCTTTTCTTTTGTGTTATGTTCAGAAATTTCTAAATAAAAATGTAATAAAATTGTTTTTAAACAATAAACAGGGGGAAGAGTGGGAGACTAAAGAGGTGGAGAAGGAGAGGATAGAAAAGGAAAAAGTCTCTGTTAATAGTGTTTTCTATCTGGGCTCTCACTGGGAGAGTTAACCCAGTAAACCCTCTCTATATTATTTTCTTTATATGATTTCTTGAGCTCCCAAACTGTTTTATTGAGGAAACAAGTAAAATATTTTCCTTTTACCACTCCCATCTTTTATCAAGGAGTCAATCTTTCTCCATCTTATCTTTCTCAATGTATGTGTACCATCACTTCACTTTCACCTTTTCTTGTTAATGTTTTCATTGCAAGATCAAACCTCTTTCCAAATAGTTTGCTTTTCTTTAGATGTCACTTAGCAAACCAAATTCCTGACAGAGTATTCTAAACAGAAATTTTGAAGTTGTTCCTTATGGCCTTTAGTTTGTAGTAAAAATGGTTCTGTTGAGGGTATTTTTGTTGGTGGTGTTTTGTTTGTTTGCTTTTTGCTTCTAACTCAGCTTTAACATGGACATAGCCCCTATAAGACCAGTCCATATTTCTCTTACCTGTTCTACTACCCTTCTGTAATTGAAGCTATACTTGGGGTGATTGAAATCTGCATTCATAGGCAGAATTCTCAATGTACTCAATTCTTAGCCAATTTATGATCCAAGGTAGAAGTGGAGTGCTTCTTATAATACTGGTTTGGTGGTAATGAACTCCTTTAGCTTTTTCATATCTGGGAAAGTCTTTACCTGTTATTCAATTCTAAGTGATTGCCTTGCTGAGTAGAGTATTTTTTGCTGTAGGTCCTTGATTTCATCACTTTGAATATGTTGTGCCAATTCCCTCTAGCTTCAAAGCTTCTATTGAAGAATCAGCTGACAGTCTTATGGGTGGTCCCTTGTAGGTAATCAACTGCTTTTCTCTTGCTGCCTTTAAGATTCTGTCTTTGTCTTTAATCTTTGGCATTTTAATTATGATGTGTCTTGGCATGCATCTCTTTAATTTCATTTTGTTTGGGACTCTCTGTGCTTCTTGAGCTTTTGTGTCTAACTTCTCTCAGTATATCAGGGGAATTTTTCATTATTATTTATTTAAGTAGATTTTCAATTGCTCGTTCTCTTCTCCTTCTAGTATCCATAGCATATGAATGTTGGTAATCTTGAAGTTGCCCAGGGGCCCTTTTTTTTTTAAGATTTTATTTATTCATCTTTAGAAGGGAAGGGAAGGAGAGAGGAAGAGAAACATCAGTGTATGGTTGCCTTTCATGCATCCCCTGCTGGGAACTGGCCTGCAGGGAAGCAGCCTGCAACCCTGGTATGTGCCCTGACTGGGAATCGAACTGCGATTGTCTGGTTCGCAGGCCTGCGCTCAATCCACTGAGCTACACCAGCCAGGGCACCCAGGGGCCCTTTAAACTATCCTAATTTCTTTGGATTATTTTTTCTTTTTGCTCTTCTGATTGAGTGTATAAGGAGTGTTAAAAGAACTTCAAGAAAGGAGGAGCAGGAAGAGTAAGAAGAATAAAGAGAAGAAAAAGAAGGAGAAGAAGAAGGAGGAGGAGGAGGAGGAGAATAAGAATAAAAACGAAGAAGAAGAAGAAGAAGAAGAAGAAGAAGAAGAAGAAGAAGAAGAAGAAAGAGAGAGAGAGAAAGAAAAGAAAAGAAAAGAAAAAAGAAAAGAAAAAATAAAGAAGAGGAAGAGGAAGAGGAAGAATAATGTAGAGGAGGGAGGAAAGATCAAGTGTATAAATAACAAAATGGCAATCACTGCATATCTCCCAACAATTACTTTAAGGGTTACTGAATTAAGTGCTCCAATTAAAAACACAGGATGGCTGAATGCATTAAAAAAAATCCTTACGTGTTGCCTACAAGAGACTCAAGATCAAGTGACACAGACTTAAAATAAAGGGGTGGAAAAAGGATATTTCATGAAAATAGAAACAAACAAACAAAAAAGCTGGGGTGCAACATTTATACGAGATAAAATACACCTTAAAACAAAGACTATAAGAAGGGACCAAGAAGGACTGAGCAATTCTACTTCTGGGCATTTATCCCAGTAAATCCAAAACACTAATGTGAAAAGACATATGCACCTATATGGTCATTGCAGCATTATTACAATAGCCAAGACATGAAAGTAGCCTAAGTTTCCATCAACAGATGAATGGGTCAAGAAGTTGTGCATATATACCATGGAGTGTGACTCAACCATAAAAAGAATGAAATCTTATTAACTACAACAATATGGATGGGCCTAGAGCATATCATGCTAACTAAAGTATCATATAGAGAATGGCAAATATCATATGATTTCATTTATACATGGAATCAAAAAACAAAATAAACAAACAAGCAAAACAGAAACAAAATAGTAGAGAACAATTTGATGATTTTCAGATGAAAGTGGTATTGGGGGAATGAATGAAAAAGAGGAAGGGATTAAGAAGCAGCAATCGGTAGTTACAATATAGTCACAGGGATAGAAAGTACAGTATAGGAAATGTAGTCAGTAGTATTGTAATAACTGTGTATGTTATCAGATGGGTACTAGATTTATCAGGGTGATCACTTCATACATTATATAAATGTCTATTCACTATGTCATATACCTAAAACTAATGGAGCATTGTAGGTAAACAGTAATTGGAACATAAAACTTATTTTTTTAACAAGTGGGGTATTTCCACAATCCTATGCAGGAACCTCATGTGCCAAACAGACTATTTGGCCCTTGATGTAGAATAAACCAGGGTGGAAAAAGCAGACTTTGGAGCAGCTGATCTAGAGGTGCTCTGAGGCATGATCCTTACAAAGTGGAGGTCAAAATGAACATGTTAGTTTCCTGTGCCCAATGGGAAACTTAATTTACAGACCAGGCTGAGAAGCGCTATATGAAGAAAAAAGATACTAAGAAATTCATAATCATTCTGCCCACAAATGTCTAAAAAGGCCTCACATAGTGAACACCACCTGTTTTGAGATTGCATGTAATTGGAACTCTGCTTCGGAGCATCCTCGTGCCTGATGTAGCTGCTGTGACTATGTTATCAACTGCTGTGAAATGCTCCAGTCCAGGGTGGCCAAGCCCTACCTTAAGATTCTCAGTCTTCATAAGTCACCTTTTGCTGCCCAAGTTTCCATCTTATCATATACTTGTTTTCCAGCCTGTGTGTTAGAGGTCTTTTAAGTCTAAAATTCTCTCCTGCTTTGATGAGGCAAACACTCAAAGAACAGATAGCAAACTACATTAATGGCTTATCAGGGCTTCTACTAAAACAAGTTGGAGAATGCAACTTAGATCACAAATTCCTCAGGTCTAGGATCTGCCACTCACACTGGGGCTGAGTCTGCAGATCAGACGCTGTCAGCTCACCCAGTCAGCTGCAAAAACAAGACTACATTGTTCACCGTTCTCAGTGGGGACTGCTGCGGTGGAAGGAGCTTTCCCACGTGGGCTTGCTGCATGGCTACAGAAGTGGAGGTGAGCCTGTTTGTACTTGACATCTCGGGAGTCACCACAAGAGAGAAATGTGCTCCTGTTTTCTGGCATGAGCACGGTCTTTAACGATTCACATGGCGGGTGGAGGGGCGAGAGTGGGGGCGAGTGATGGAGGCCGAGGGACTACAGTGGGAAGGCAGGAACTTACGCTGAGTCATATAATCAGAGAAAATCACAAACGAGAGGGTTTACTTCCAAAATGTCACAGAACTCTGATTTTTACTGTTGATACAATGATGTAATTGATAACTTTGTGTAGTAATGCTTTTAGCAAAGATTTTTCTACATTCTAAAAATTCAATCCTTGGAAATAGAATTGTGTATTTCAGTATCTCTGCAGTAACAGTATTTGTACACAGTAGAAACACTCTACTGTTTGCCAAATACCATAGTTCTCAAAGCCATATCTGGACCAGCAGCAACAGTACCACCTGAGAACTCTTTAGAAATGCAGATTCTTCCACCCCAGACCACTGCATAAGACACTCTGATGGAGCAGAGCCCAGAATGGTTCTGATGCTCAATTGAATTTGAGAACTACTGGTCCATAAATTAGCTTGATAAATGTATGAATTGCTAGAGCTTAATGATTCAAATCATGGAGTAAAAGGAGCCAACACAAAAAAGTGCTAGATATGGTTTAAAAATAGTAAAATAACTGGTGTATTACATCAAAGGTGAATAATACCACACATGCCAAAACCTCAAGGTGACAGTGAACCCAGTCATGGGTAAATCTGATGTGAATGTGTTCTTCTTTAAGAAAATTGTTGTGTGTAGCCAGTAGTATCATTTTTTAACTGTGCAAGAAGACAGCATCCTGCTTCTTTCACAGGCATTGCATCACTCTCCTTCCCAAGGGGTCAGCATCAGCCTCACTCTGCAGAGTTCTGCAGAGGCAAGACTGGCCTCTTTCCTTCCTTATCTGTTCATCTTAATCCTCCTCCCTTCATACACTCTGCCTCATCAAAAGGCATCATTGTTTTGAAATAATATTGGCCGTGGTTCCGCCCATAGTACCACCAAGAGCTTTGACACCATAGACAGAAAGAGAATTAATTATTATCCAGACAGCAAGAATAACTTATAGTGCTTTTCTTTTCCTGTCCTTCTCTTCTCCTACCTCCTCTACTCTCCAGAAACCCCTCTAGATACAATGCCCCCTACCTCCCTTTACGTGTCCAGTTCTAGCTCAACACTCTAATTCCAGCTTCCTAGTGATACCTTTGGGATTCCATACTTGTTCCATTCTCATGCTTTCTTTTCTTTCTTCCCCATATTTTATCTTATTTTCTTCCTTCTATTGCTTTTTCTTTCACTCATCCTTAATCTTCCCTCATCCTTCCATATTCTTCATCAGATCCTTCTTCCTCCCTGCTGTCATCTCTTCCTCCTCCCTCTTTTATCTTGTATCTGCTTTTGGCCCAGCTCACTCAGGAGAGGCTAACCCACCTAGGAGGTAGACAGGAAATATGAAAGGTGCTCTTGGGACACTGAGGACATTTGGTGCCCCGAGGGTGAAGGGTCCATTCCTGTGCTGGGTGTTCCTGGCAATAACAATATTTAGAATCCAGGAACGGCCTAACATTTATGTTCTATGCACATTTTTTCCCTGAAGTTGTCCCAGTTTAAGTCTTCTAGTTTTAAGAATTTGCTTTCTCTGGCTTCATTTTCCTGTCTCTCACTCATTCCAACTGCAGTATTCACTGGGAATATCTCTTACATAAAACAGGGAGATTGCAGCCTCAATGCAGAAGAGGTAGTTAACAAATAAAACATACATATACAGTAGCGTTTAAATCACCAGGTGACAAAAAGTTAAATGTGTCACCAAATTCATTCTCCCAAGGTATGCTCTGTTTTCATCAACTTAGAAGTCTGAACAAGACAACCTGAGGGCATGTCAAAATTCTACTATTCAGGCTTCCTGGAAGTGAATTTCTAGGTAACCATTTGTTCCTTGGTGTGACAAGTAATAATTCCTTAGTGATTTTTAATAATTTTCTCTCATTTGTGATGGATTCTGCTTAGAAAGATCCCTGTTTCTTGCTGGACACCATGGTCTTCACTCCTCAAATTCACCATACCCCCTTCAATGTTCAGGGACCCTTGTTGCTCTTAAGCACAACAGAAATGACCCAAAGTGTGCTCTTCATCATTTCTCAACGAACATACTTAATACAGGCCCTGCAACTCTTATAATGTTTGTTTTAGTTGTGTCTGCTGTTTTACTGACTTCGGAGGCAATAATAATAGCTTATATTATTGTTACCATACCACTTCATAGAGTCAGCTCAACCACCCAAAGATGTAAGTACTATTATATTATGCCTATTTACCACACAAGGAAATCAAATACAGAAGGCAGTAACCTGCCCCAAGTCCATGGCCGGGAAGCAGTAGAGCTCCTTTTCCCTTTTCCTCTCTTTAATCTCATACCACACAAATTTCAGTAACTCAAAATTTGGATCAAAGGCCTTGATATGCCTACATTTGTTCTTGAAAGCAGCAACATTAATTAAAGGCCAAATTTTGGTTTCATCAAACAAAACATGATTAAAACTATCAGAACTTTTCTTGGGTTGAAGGTGGAGTACCACACTTCCAGATGAAATTTTGATCACTAATTATTCTTTGCTTCCTTTTTAAAGCATGAATCCTCTTTCAGCCCAGGCAGTTATACATTTCTCTGTATTTTGCCCCTATTATTTTTTTAATATGTGGTATCAGCAGGACCATCTTTGCTTATAACAATGTACATTGGGAAAGTAATGAAGTAAACTGACCTCATTTCTTTTATGTCAGTATTGGATGAGGCCCTCAATATGTGTCTAAGTCTGCTCAGGCTGCATGACAAACTACCACAGACTGGGTGGCTTATAAACAGCAGAAATTTATTTCTCATATCTTTAAAGGCTGGAAAGCCCAAGACCAATGCACCAACAGAACTAAGATCTCCTTCTGACTCATCAACTGTCATCTTGCTCTGAACTCATGGCTACTCCATTTCCTACACTGGAAGGGATTAGAGAGCTTTCTGGAGTCTTTTTTATTAGGGCACTAATCCCATTCTTCAAGGTTTCATCCTCATGACCTAATCACCTCCCAAAGATCCAAACTACAACTACCATCATATTGGGGATTAGACTTTAACATGAATTTTGGAGGGACACAAACCTATAACACAGTCTATAGCAGTGTATAAGGAGACTTAAATACATCTTGCCTTGCCATCTGCTCATGTTGTGCCTAAAAGAATTACATTAACAAGTATAAGGAGTTCTATATAGTTAGCTGGATTTTATTTTGAATATACATATAAGGTGAAACTTTGAATGCTGAAAGCTTCTTTGAACACTGTCTTGACCTGCCTATCAAACTCACATGGGAAAGGCAAGTACACCCCAAACTGTTAGACTCTTTGATTTTTAATCTGCATCTGCCACAGGCACATGTCTCGGAGAGTCTTTAAAAAAACCTTGTTTTCACTTCTTCCCTTGTAAAATGAGATTTTACAATCTGCTAGGGAAATTTTGAGGATTGAATATCAAATGACGGCAAAGCACTTTGAAAGTACTAAATGGGAATGTTAATAATTTAAGAGCGAAGCAAGCCTTCATCTGAGTTGTTGAAAGGAATATGGGACATATTTATTTCAATCATTTATCATTTCACCGAAAGCTCCTCTACCTTGAGCTACTCAGAAAACATTAGATTTGTTTCAAAGTAAGACTTTAAAATTAGTTTCCTTTTCACAGTTTTTCAAAGTTCTTTCATACCAGTTATCTTGTTGGGGCCCACAAAAATTCCAAGAGGTATAAATAACATACTAGTTAAGGATGAGACTACAATGAATAAAATACCTTAAAAATTCTTGTTTAAACTGTAGGGATTTATTATTCACACTTAAGGAAAATCCCAGGGGTAGAAAGTTTGGGGCAGATGCAGAGACTCAGTGGTGTCATTAAAGACTGAGGCTCCTTCTGCCATTTTTTCTTCTGTCATTTTTCATGAACTGGCTTTTCACCTCATATTTGAATAATGGCTGCTGTAGTTCCAAATACCATGTTTATTTTCAAGGTAGAATGACAGAAAAGAGGGAGTGCCACTAACCATATCTGTTTCTTTATAATAAAATGCTTTTCTAGAAGCTACCCCAGACAGAGTTCCACTAGGACTGCATCATATGACACCTGCCAAAGCAAGAGAAGAGAGGGCAGTGGGTATATAGTTTTCCAGGCTCTGTGGAAGGAGACAGCAAGGAGAATGGGGGCTGAGAATACAGTGCTAATGTTGATTAGAAAGTCAATCATTCACTGTGGTACAACAGAGGAGATTAAAACAGACCTAAATCTCTCTGCTCAGGTGGAAACATCAACAGTAATTTATAAAATCAACTGAAACTTTTTAAAGGGTGACCATGTTAGGGACTACTCCGGGCATTCTTACTGCATGGGCGCATTGCACCCCACGACAGTGCTGCAGCAGACAAGAGCCTGCCCCATGAACATGAATTTGTTTGTCAGTTCTTAAAGAGTCTTCCTTATGGCAATTAACACCTCTTTTTCTTGCTCTACTCCATTTTATATTTTAATTATATTTTATTGACTATGCTATTACAGCTGCCCTAATTTCCCCCCTTTGCTCCCTCCACTCAGCTCCTTCCACTTCCCCAGGCAATCCCCCCACCATTGTTCATGTCCATGGTCATGGGTAGGTTCTTTGGCTACTGTATTTCCTATACTGTACTTTACATCCCCATGGCTATTCTGTAACTACCTGAGTGTACCTCTTAATCCCCTCACCTCTTCACCCATGCTGCCATCCTCCTCTCATCTGGCACCCATCAAAATGCTCTCTGTATCCATGATTCTGTCTCTGATTTTGCTTGCTTAGTTTGTTTTTTGGATTCAAACCTATTCCATTTTGAAGAAACATTCAGCACAGTCACATTGAATATATGGGGAAAATTAGTCATTTGACAAAAGACTGCCAAAGGGAAGACAACTTCTGTGGCTCGCTGTCTGAAAGAGTCCGAGTTGGGCTGCAAGAAAAAAAGACTGAAAGTGTCAGCCAGGGAATTGGGTGCTTAGGGTTGGTTCCTGTGTGCTAATGAGACGGCTGCTGGTTGAGGGCCCCTGGGCAGCCCCAGAGTGAGGGCTGGCGGCCAGAAGGACCAGAGCGCGATGACAGGGTGAGAACTTCAGCCCCACCCCCTGACTCACAGGGAGGAAACAGGAGCCAGTAATTGAGTTAATTACCATTGGCTGATGATTTAATCAATCTGCCTACAAAATGAAACCATTAAAACCCCTAAACAACCAAACAACGGCATTTGGAAAGCTTCCAAGTTGGCAAACACTTTGAGGTGCAGAGAGGGTGGCAAGCCCAGAAAGGACATGGAAACTCCGCACACCCTCCCTCCCTATACCTTGCTCCGTGCATCTAAGTTTTTGGCTACTCTTTAGTTTTACTTTTAATAAACCAGTAATTGTAAGTGAAATGTTCTCCTGAGTTCTGTGAGCTGTTCTAGCAGTTATTGAACCTGAGGAGGGAGTCATGGAAACCAATTAGTAACTGATCAGGTCAGGAGTAGGGTGGCCAGGACTGGCTTGTAATTGGTGTCTGAAGTGGGGTAAGTCTTTTAGAAATGAGCCCGTAACCTGTGGGGTCTGTGCTAACTCTGGGTAGTTAATGTCAGAATCGAATTGAATTGTGGGGCACCCGATTGATGGCTGGAGAGTTGGAGAATCTGCTGGTTCTGGGAAAAACACTGAATTTGTTGTCAGAAGTGCTGTGACTAGAAACATCTCATAGTTACTTCAAAATAAAGTATTTGCTGCTTACAAACAAAAGAGTATTTAAGTTTTAACTAGGTAATATATTTGTATCCTCCAAAATTCTAGCAAAAATTTATGTGGGTATATGTGTATATGTAAGTAAAAATATAGTAAAAAGTCTCGCTCTCTCCCTACACCCCAGCTCTTCATTTCCTCTCTGTGTGAACAACGTATACTACCAGTTTCCCGTAGGTTCTTCTAGAGTTAGTTTTTGCTGCTGTAAGAAAAGGTCACATATACAGAGACCTGTCCTTCAACTCTTCTTTGCAAATGGTGGTTCCCTTTCCGTTCTGTGTTCATTTATACTTAGAGCTCTTTATGTGGCCATATAGATTTTCTAAGTCTTTTTCAGGCTGCTTAGCGTTCCAATGTAGGAATATACTATAATTTATATAACTGGTAACTTATTAATAAACATTAAAAATTATTTCCAATAAAGCTATTAAAAGAAACTCTGGTATAAACAACCTTACATCCACCATTTTGCATGTCTGTGAGCACACTAAAGGATAACTTTACTGGAAGTGGGACTTACGGGTCCATAACTATATATATATATATATATATATATAGATAGATAGATAGATAGATATAGATATAGAAAGATATAGATATAGATATAGATATAGATATAGATATAGATATCTATCTATCTATAGATACAATACCCTTCCCCTTCTTCTCCCATGTCCGTACACACACAGCACCCCCAAACTGCAGTGAATGGGATCCTTATCTCCAGTTAGGTTTTTAGCTAATGATCAGAAACCCAGAAAATCCTATGCTATGGTTAAATATATATTCTCCAGCTTGAGAACATCCTAAAGTGATTAAAGTAATCAAGCAAACGAAGTCTACAAAATGTGCTTACAGTGGAAAAATAACCATAAGAATTCCTTCCCACTCAGGTATTGTTACAAAATTACTATTGTAATTTTGATTGTATCTATCTATCTATCTATCTATCTATCTATCTATCTATCTGTATCTGTATATATATAGATACATAGATATATATATATAGTTATATATATGCAATTTATTAGATTTTACCAAATCTCATCATTAATTTTGAGAGTACCTGTATTGGCACATATTCTCTAACACGGCTTGTTATCAGACATTCTGCTCTTTGTTAAAATACTGGGTGAAAATAAAGTATCTGAATAATGTGCATTTCTGTCACTAATAATGGTGCTGAGCATTGGTGCATGTGTGAGGTGAGAAACATTTTATTTCCTTGTCTTTGAACTGTCTGCTCATATCTTTGGCCTTCCAAAAACTTTTTTAACAAGTAAAGCTTTATTATTAATATTATTATGATTATTATTTGTTATTGTTGCTGTTTTGCTTCCTTGCAGTGAACCAGCTCCAACCCAGGGGCAGACATCTGCAACCGTTTCTTAAATTGTCCTCCTAGTGGGAAGAGATGAGACCCAGGGACAAGGACAAAGGTGGGATCCGGGATGGGCAGGACCTTACAAGGATGGGCATCAGAGAAGAAAAAACTTTAAAGAGGGTGTTAATTTTTTTAAGCTCATGATTTAAACATTAAAATGCCTGTAAATGAATCAATGGTAAGACGGTAATTTTCTTTATGTTCAGTAATTTAAAGAAGAAATCAAATATAGGACAGTATTCTCAGGAGGAATGAGGAAGAAGACCAGTCAGTGGTAGCTTAGATGAACTTTCAAGCTCCAGATCTTTAGCTCTAGGACAGGATGAGATTTCTTAAAGGTGGCTTCTCCTGTAGTTGAGCCCTTCAAAACAAGAAACAAATTACATGGGAGTGTGGACTGTCTGTTGACTCAACTTTTGGGCAATGTTTTTTTTATTAAAATTACAATAGTAACAATACCTGAGTGGAAAGGAATTCTTATGGTTATTTTTCCACTGTAAGCACATTTTGTAGACTTTGTTTGCTTGATTATTTTAATCACTTTAGGATGTTCTCAAGCTGGAGAATATATATTTAACCATAGCATAGGATTTTCTGGGTTCCTGATCATTAGCTAAAAATCTAGCTGGAGATAAGGATCCCATTCACTGCAGTTTGGGGGTGCTGTGTGTGTATGGACATGGGAGAAGAAGGGGAAGGTGATTGTCAACCCAAACCAGAGGACTGGTAGGGCAGTGCCATCTCCATGTTGGGCAACTGGCTTTTCCATGACACTGTGGTCAGTGGAAAAGACTAAGACGTGGACACTGGCAAATACAAAGAGGACCAAAAAGGGCCTTACCTCAGCGTTTCTCAGGGACCTCAAAGTAGCCCAAATGACTAACTGGACTCCCTCCTTTCTTCCTTTCCCATTCTCTGGAGGAGACTTACAAGGCCAAACAGGGACCCAAGTGAACCCCAAATTGGTTGTCTACATTTTTGTGTCTTATCATCTTGCCATTTCAATTGCCCCAGGTGGTGGGGAGTGGGATCCAAACTTGCTGTATTAGTTTCCAAATAGAAATAGCAGCATCAAGTTTTCCAAGTTGAACAGAGTTAATACTGTGAGTCTGAAATCTCTGATAAAAAAGGGAGTATTGATTGTTTCTCCTGCATGAGGAAAGGTAACCTGGACTCTAGAGATGTGGTCGAAATGAAAGATATCCGCTGAGGCCTTATCATTAGCCTTGTGACTCCTACAGACCAATGAAACTGTTAAGCACTTTTGTGCCCAGGTAGCACAGCGTGCCCTTTGTGCAATGAGAGCACTCACATTAGAAAGAAGAGGGTTGCTGGGCGGAATGCTGATGCTCTCACAGGCCCCTGTGTGTTCCCTCTGCATTTTTTTCTCCCTCTCACTCGTAACACACTAGCTGATGGGAGCTAAGATGTCAGGTTTCCTTCCACCAGCACAGAATTTAAAGAGGGATCCTTTGAAACCCAAGAGCTTTCCAAATGCTTAAGTGGCTGAACTTAGATATGAATAGCTCTTGAAAGGACGGGGGAGGTAGGACCAAGACTGTAAGGGATACTTCCAGGCCGGGATGGCCAGGCAAGTGTGGATTCAACAGGGTTAAGAGTGGAAGGAGCAGGGTAATGTTTTCCAATGCCACCGAATGTCCGTTCTGCACAATTCACATGTTTTTGTTTTGTCTTTTTTCCTCTACAGCCCTTCACCATAAAGACCAATCTAGGAAAGCAACAAACTGGCAACACCTAATATTTGAAAGACCTTTTGGATTTTTTCCAAGCCATACTTTTTTTCTCCTCTCAATAACCTGGCTTGCCAATGGTTTTCTCCACTGTCCCACAGCTAAGTTTTCACACATTAAGATCTAAAGCCTGAAGATCAGACAAGGAGGAGAAAGGGTGAAACTGAAAAGGAGAAAGCTGGTCCAGAGGCTGGAGGAACAAAACTTGTAAGAAAATGAGTCTGCTGGAAATACTTGGGGGAGCAGGCTCTGGCGAATTCAATGGGACAGATTCTCTTCCATCTCTGTGAGGACCTTGAGAAAACTGCCGACCCCCAACCAACACGACCTGGCTGAGACAAGGCAGCAATGTTTGGGGAATCTAGGTAGAGGCATCTGAGAACAACCTCACAGCGCCCGACCACTGCAGTGGCCTGTGGAGGAAGCCGCCAAGGGTTCCTAGAGCCCTGAGGAAGGCATCCAGAGGAGACCTGCCATCAAAAGAGCTGCATTGGGAGGGGTCCTGACAACTGGGGGGCAGTGGCAAGGTCTGTGAACATTTTGACCTTGACACTTGCAGGCTGTGAGTCAGGTATATGGTTTCACTGGGCCTCAGTTTTCTTATCTGTATCCATCTCACAGTTCTTATCTGTATCCATCTCACAGTGCTGGTATGAGGACTGCATAAGCTAGAACACCTCAAGTTCTCAGAACAGTGCTCCGGCACATGGTTCGTGCTCAGTAAAAGCTAGCTGTTACAACCATCAGTTGCAGACACTGCACTGAGCTCCTGGTGAGACCCACCTCACTCCCGTGGTTGACAGAGCAGACCCTCAGTCACTAAAAGACCGAGAGTGTGGCAGATAGGAAAGGGACCAAAGTGACATGCTACAACCAGGACCAGTGAGGATGAAATGACATGTCCCTACCACCAACTCCTCAAACAGGACCCTCCAGATTTATATCAACCAGAGAAGGGAGAGAATGGAATTACACAGAGTAATCTAATTACCCAAAATGTATTATTTTAAACTGGATGGGATAAAGACAGCGTCACCCGACAAATCAAATATTCTCTACCATCAGGAGACATGAGGTAAAGTAGAATAAAATGGGACCACTGAACTGAAATCTTGTTATATGATTCTCTGACCTTGTTTTATAAATAAACAAATGTAATTTTATGCACATTTGATTTATGTTCATCAATCCACTGATCCACATCTGTCCAGGACATCCTAGAGACCACCAGCCTTCATTAATCAGTAGTTTCTCTGTCAACTACAATGATTTTTTAAGGTAAATTTCATATGGTTTTCTGAGTCTAAACATAATAAAATTTGAATTTTTTAAAATTTTTATTTATTTATCTTTAGAAGGGAAGGGAAGGAGAGAAGGAGAGAAATATCAATGTATGGTTGCTTCTGGTGCATCCCCTGCTGGGAACTGGCCCCTGCTGGGAACTTGCCGACAAACCCAGGCATGTGCCCTGAAGGGGAATCAAACTGCAATCTTTTGGTTCACAGGCCCATGCTCAATCCACTGAGCTACACCAGCCAGGGCAAAATTTGAATTTTAAACAAAGAAAATTTACATCACTAGTCATCTCATTAACCAGAATTAACCATATTTTTAAAAAGATTTATTTATTTATTTATTTTTCTTAGACAGAAGGGAAGGGAGGGAGAAAGAGAGGGAGAGAAACATCAATGTGTGGTTGCCTCTCAAGTGACCCCCACTATGGGCTTGGCCCACAACCCAGTCATGTGCCCTGACTAGGAATCAAACTAGCGACCCTTTGGTTTGCAGTCCATGCTCAATTCACTGAGATACACCAGCCAGATCCAGAATTAACCACAGTTAACACTGTATTTACTCTAATTTTTTATGTATGCCTGTGTATTTTAATTATGATCATATGCTATCTAATATTTTGCATTTTGTTTTACACTTAGCATTGTATCAAACTCCTTTACCTAGGAATTACCTAGAAATAAAAATTTGCTTGTAAACCATGTTAATACCTGTATAATATTCCATCATGTGCATTAACAAAAATATATTAAAATTGTCTCATATTGTTGGACAATTAGATTGTTTCTAATTTTTCATTATGATTAGTAATGCTAATAAACTCCTTTTACCTCAATCAATTGCAATGTCATATTCCATATTTCTAGATTTGAAATTATATAATTATAAAATGATATGAGCTTCATATACTTTACATTTTTATTTTCAAATTATTTTCCAAAACAATTCAATATTTATTTATTTTTTTAGTTGTAATTGAGCTTATTTATTTAATTTTTTGAAAAATTTTATTTTATTGATATGCCATTACATTTGTTCTATTCCCCCTTTCATTCCCCTCCACCCTGCACCCCCCACCCCCACCATTCTCCCCTTTAGTTTATGACCATGTGTCTCAAGTTTAGATTCTATATTTCCCATACTATTCTTGCCCTCCCCTTATCTATTTTCTACCTACTGTCTATGCTACTTATTTTCTGTACCTTCTCCCCCCTTCTCCTCCTCCCACTCCCCTGTTGCTAACCCTCCATGAGATCTTCATTTCTATGGTTCTGCTCCTGATCTAGCTGTCTTTTTAGTTTGCTTTTGTTTTAGATGTGGTTGTTAATAACTGTGAGTTTGCTGTCCTTTCACTGTTCATCTTTTTTATCTTCTTTTTCTTAGGTAAGTCCTTTTAACATTTCATATAATAAGGGCTTGGTGATGATGAACTCCTTGAACTTGTCCTTATCTGAGAAGCACTTTATCTGCCCTTACATTCTAAATGAAAGTTTTGCTGGATAGAGCAATCTTGGATGTAGGTCTTTGGATTTCATGACTTGGAATACCTCTTTCCAGCCCCTTCTTGCCTGTAAGGTCTCTTTTGAGAAATCCACTGACAGTCTTATGGGAACTCCTTTGTAAGTAACTCTCTGCTTTACTCTTACTGCTTCTAAGATTCTCTCTTTATCTTTAATCTTTGACATTTTAGTTATGATGTATCTTTGTGCACTATTCTTTTTAAAAAAATCCCCTTATTTCTTTGGTCTTTTTCCTTCTAGCCACCATCCATTAATTCATTCATTTGACAAAAATTTAGTCAGTGCTTAATATTGAATATAAAAAGAAAATAAATATCATGGCTTATAAGAAAGACTTTAGTGAGTGCTGCTCTGTGCTCAACAAGCACTGTTCTAGTGCTGAGTGTCAGCCACAAGCAACAGGCCAGGGAGGGGTGAGCAAGGCCAGAAACACAGGCAGTACCTGACAGCAAGGGCCTTCTCCCGCGGCATAGAAGACATTGGATTTCATTTCATTTTATTTATTTTATTATTATTATTTTTAATCCTTACTCAAGGATACGTTTATTGATTTGCGGGGGGAGAGAGAAACAGATTAGTTGCCTCCCATATGCTCACTGACCGGGAATCAAACCTGCAACCTTCTGCTGTAGGGGATGACAGGCCAACCAACAGAGCCAGGGCTGAGTTTCGTTTTACATGTAATGAAAAGCCATAAAGAAAGTTCATAAACAGCATGGCATTGTCACATAGACTTTTTAAAAGAATTATTCTGACTACAGGGAGACAAGAGGGGCCTCAAAGCCTCTGCTTCTAGGCCAGGAAAATGGTCAGAGTAACTTGTCCCGGGGGTCCAGATTATTATTGGAAAATTATTTTACTTAATTATGTTTATTAGCCTTTTACTGTTTTATTTGGTTAGAAATGTATTCCTGGTTGTCATTTCACTTTTTAAATTTTATATAACTTTTGACATACAGAAATTTAAAATTTATTATTTCTTACTTCATAATCCTCTCTTGCTCCAAATTTTCTTTTTGTGATTAATGGCTTTATGAAACATGTTATTAGAACTCTAATTTTTTCTGTCACAGTTTTGTCTAAGGCCTAAAAATGCTGTGACAAAAAAAAAATGGGTGGCAGGTACTGCCATATTCCAAAGTGGATGCCTGAACCGCAGCTCCGGCAAAAGAGCGACTCAGAGCAGTGCATGGCCCTTAGCCACCCACAGACAGAGGCCTTAAAGGACTGATAATTTAAAAGCCAAGGGAAAAAAAAGTAATAATTCCCCCCCACAAAAAAAAAATAAATAAAAGCCAAGGGAGGAAGGCCCTCCTTTGAGAGAGTAAATGGTGTGGGTCATCCCCCCTGCTCATCCCCCCTTCCTTCCAAGGAAGGAATTGGAAATTCTTCTTCTTCACCTGAAGCCCAGGTGGGGGCTGCTTGGAGGCCACTTGGGGAGCTTGGTGTGTGGTTCCCTGGCATTTGAGAACACAGTGGACTAGGTAAGACTTAAGTCGATTGTCCACAGGGACAAACTGGCTAAAGTGACCCATGGCAGGAAAGACTGAGTTTAGGCACTAATAGTCAAAAGTGTTTATTTCTCAGAGTCCAAAGGAGATGAGGCGTGGTGGTGCAGAGCATTGTTTAAAAGGGACCTTCTACAGTGACCAACCCTCCTGGTTTGCCCAGGACTGTCCTAGTTTTAGTGCCAAAAGTCTCACATTTAGGGAAAGCCCTCCCTCCTAGGCAAAGCAGGGTGGTTGGTTGCCAAATATCTTGCCCAAGAAATCCTGCGAAAAAGAGCAAATCAACCCTCAGGAGAAAGGGGATAAGGCCGGAAGCAAAAACCAGCTCCTGGGAAGCTTTGCCTGCCCTCTGCCCCCCACCCCCAGGACATGTGCAGTGGAAGGGGCCAGCAGAGGAATCCCTTGCATGACAAAGTGCCCACTTTAAACATCTGGGACTGTTGGGGGAGCCAACCCCTGAGCACCTCAGTACCTGCCAGAACTTTATGCTTCTCACCATTCCTACTTTTATGACTAAACAAGACTGAAAGAACTTATTATCCAACAGTGGTTAGATAAATGATAGAACTTTCCTGTCCAGGACAGCACTCAAGTACACAGGAAACATGGCAGGTGTGCAGGGATGGCAGCGAGAAGCATGAAAATGACAGATGTCGCCTTCTCTCTTTCAATGTCCTGGTCACAGTGCAATGCAGGGAGATAATGGTGTCACTGCATTGTTCCCAAGAAGCCAGTTTTCTGAAGGTGCATTTATCAAGTTGAATTTCTTGTTTTCAAAGCCTGTGTGTTAAATGTTACTTAGCTCTATCTTAAGTCTTCTTTGATTCTTATGGAAGTGCTCTTTCAATTATAGTAGTTTTACTGCATGTAGTTACATGTTCATTCTTTAAGATACCCTTTAGAAAAGTCTGACAAATTCTTAACACTTGGCACATTAAGACTTTAATTCAGATTATATTAAAACACATAAATCTGGGGAAGATTTAACAATAGAAAGGTCAGTCCTTCCAAACTGTCAAGAGGGCTTTGCCATCTGCAAACTATGTGACCCTGGGCAAGCTATTAACCTCTCAAGGCTCAGCCTTCTGATTTGTAAAATGAGGCTAATAATTATACCTACTTCAGAGAGTGGTGGTGAGGGTTACCATGAGTTAATGAAGGGAAAACACTTTGAAAAGTGTCTAGTTCTGGCCTGGTGGCTCAGACGGTTGGAGCATCAACCTGTAAATTGAAAAGTCACAGGTTCAATTCCCAGTTAGGGCACGTGTTTCTCTCACAATGATATTTCTCTCTTTCTCTCTCCCTCGCCCTCTTTCTAAAATCAGTAAGCATGTCCTTGAATGATAAAAAAGTAAAACGAAAAGTGTCTAACACATAGTAAATGCTATGTACTTACTATTATGCTACTATGATCCAGAAACATGGCATGTATGGTTACTTTATGTGGAGTCAAATGAGCCCAGTTCAGACCATGGCCTTTTCCCTACACGGTTCTGGTCAGAGTTGGCCACAAGACAAATGCATATGAGATCTGAAGGGAAGAAATGAGGCGGCAGGTGGGCCTACAGCTCTTTCAGTTAATGGCTGACGCCCCCCTTCAACTCTCTGGTTGGAGTTGCACGCTGGCTGGCCATGAGGAAGGATGCCAGGGTCCCCTGCAGGACATCCATGTCGTGGGGGTTGGAGGGAATGAGAGAAAGAGGCCATCTCCAGGCTCTCCCCTGCTGTTCCCCACTGCGGACTATCTTTCCCACTTGCCCCCTCTGCTGACCTGAGGCCAGTACCAGATTCAAAACAACTGCCATACATTGATTTCTTAACTGGTTCCCACAGTGTGTAGCCCTTGAACAAATCCCTTACACTCCTTCACTTCTAATGGTTCAGCCACCCTGACAGAACCCTGACTGATACAATGACTACCCATTTATTCAATGTTCTTCTGTATTCATGTCAGTAAAACGTTGTCATTTTCATCATGTGTGCTTTGCACATTTTCAACAGGTTTATTCTTAGCTATTTTGTCTTTTGCCGATCTTGAGAACGGGATCCTTTGTTTTCCTTATTGTGTCTTCTAATAGCTAGACTTAGATTTTGTTGACTTTTGTATAATTATATTATATTGTGGCACTGTAGCAAACTCTCTTATTCATTCTCAATGTTATTTTTAATTAAACATATTGGGGTGACATTGGTTAATAAGATTATCTAGGTTTCAGATGTACAGTTCTATAATACATCATCTGTGTACTGTATTATCTGTTCATCACCCCAGTCTCCTTCAATCACCATTTATCCTCCCCATACCCTCTCCTACCTCCCCAACCCCCTTTTCTTATGGTAATCACTACACTATTGTCTGGGTCTATGAGTTGTTTTTTTCCACCCTTTCTACACAACGCTGAAAACTACCTCCTCTCTGACAGCTGTCAGTATATTTTCTGTGTCTATGAGTCTGTTTATATTTTGCTTGTTAGTTTGTTTTGTTCATTAGATTCCACATATGAATGAAATCATATGAGGATTAGCTTTCTCTGACTGGCTTATTTCACTTAGTATAACACTCTCCAGGCCCATCCGTGTCATCCTACATAGTAAGGTTTTCTCCTTTTTTGGCCGAGTAGTATTCCATTGTGTAATACAGTAAAGTTTTTTTTAATCCACTCATCTACTCATGGGCACTTGGACTGCTTCCAGATCTTAGCTACTATAGATAATGCTGCAGTGAACATAGGGGTGTATATATTCTTTTGAACTGATAGGACATATTCCCAGAAGAGAGACTGCTGGGTCAAAAGGCAGTTTCATATTTATTTTTTTGATGTAACTCCATACTGCTTCACACAGTGGCAGAACCCACCTGCATTTCTACCAACAGTGCATGAGGGTTGCCTTTTCTCCACGTTCAAGTCAATTTGTGGTTTGTTGATTTATCGGGTAGCCAGTCTGGCAAGTGTGATGTAATACCTCATTTGGTTTTAATTTACATTTTGAGGTCTTTTTCAGGTGCCCTTTATACCACTTAGGATGGGATACAGTACTAGAAGCACAGTATTATACTGGTCCCTCTTCTTTGGCGTATATTGACTGTCCCATAACAAACCCTTTTGTTCCCGTCCTGTTCTTCCTATTCTCTCTGACAGGAAGTATTTCTCCCCCAGCCCTCAGCTCTTCAGCAAAAATTTGAAGCTATTTTTCAGTTGTTCTTTGGAAAATGGTGTTTGTGAAGCTCTCCCATGATATTCCACTGCTAAGAAAGAAGAAAGTGACTACCCTTCAAACTCCCGATTCCTCCTGGTTTTATCCCAGCCCTTGGGACAGATTTTTTAGTTCAGGCCACATAATGCAGCTCTTACTGCTTCTTGTCATCCAGTGATAATCAGATCAAATTGCAAGCATGAAATGTCAGTGACCCAGAATCCGAATGAATGCTCTCTGGTGAAATTTCAGCCTCTCAGAAACTGGGTCTGCTTCACTCAGAAAGTCCAGCACTGAGTCACAGAAGCCAAGAAGGCTGAAAGAGGGGACAAAGATTAAGTAAGCAAATTACATAAACACTTGAGAAAAAGAATAATTTTCTTCAATCCATGAGCCTACTGCAATTCAGTTCTTAATGATCGGAGTGTCACACCATTGCATGAAAAGGACTATTCTTCATACACAGCTCTTCTCAGTTGAATCATTGGTATTGAACATACAACACAAATCACATTTAAAATGCTTTAAGTAAAAAAAAAATATCAGTGGTTTCACTGAATGAAATACTGTGCTTCCTCTAAAAAAACAGATGAAAGCCAAAGCTGCCTGCTCACTGGGCTTGTGAGCCAAATTCTACCCACCACCTTTTATTGTATGGACTACAGACCAGAAACAGGGTTTTTAAAAAAATATTTTTTTTAAAAAATATTTTATTTATTTATTTTTCGAGAGAGGGGAAGGGAAGGAGAAAGAGAGGGAGAGAAACATTAATGTGTGGTTGCCTCTCGTGAGTCCCCTGCTGGGAACTGGCCTAGCAACCCAGGCATGTGCCCTGACTGGGAACTGAACCTCGATACTCTAGTTCGCAGGCCCACGCTCAATCCACTGAGCTACGCCAGCCAGGGCTTAAAAAAATATTTTTAAACTGTTGAAAAAAAATAATACTTCATAAAATATGAAAAATATATGAATTTTACATTCCAATGTTGTAAAAGATAAATTCGGGCATAGTAAACATTTTAAGAATTATTTGAGCAAAACTCTATATGAGTCTAGTCCATCAGACCAGCGGTGGTCAGGAGCCCTCTGCTGCAGAAGATTGGGGAGTAACTTTGATAGAGAAAAGCTGGAAGCAGAGTAAAGAAATTACTGGTTGGCTACAGCTTCCAGCCTAGTTGGCAGTGTGTGACTGGTTGTCCTTTGACTTCAGTTTTGTAAACCTGAGGCATCTGTAGGCTTAGCTCCTTGGCTTGCTTATGGGGGCCACCACAGCCTCAGAGCCACCTTTGCCTCATGGCCTCCTTGTTTAAGTCATTTAACAGTGTCCATAAATAAAACGTTACTGAAACAGCCACACTCATCTGTTACATTGTCTGAGGCTAATTTCACATGAAAACCAGAGTTGAGTCTTTGAAAGAGTATGGCCTAAAATGCTTATTGTCTGGTCCTTTAGAGAAAATATCTGTTGTCTCCTGAGTAGGGTTTCAAAACATTGGCACAATTGAAATTTTGGACCACTCCCTGCCCACCCTCCCCTCCCTTATCAAAATATCTCCAAACGCTGCCAAATATCCCCCTGGAGGGGGTGGGGAGGGTGCAAGATCCCTCCAGGTTCAGAAACAATGATGTAAATGATAGAAATGATATAAACACCATTCATATAAATTTCACGAGTCTATAAGGGTGATTTAGGTTGTTAAAGTCTAAGAAAAGCGAAAGAGAAGGGAAGGGAAGGGGAAGGAAGAAAAAAGTGCTACTATATCCTTGAGAAGTTTTTATAGTATCATTTTTTTAATTTAAAAACTTCCCAAGCAGAAAATATATAATGGTGCTAAAAATACAACTCACATGTTTTCTAAGTTATGCAGGGATCATAAGGTTACTTTTGGTTTTCAAGACATCAATCGGTCTTCTTCTTAACAGCCCCATTAATATTGAATATAATGTAGCTCCTCCTACTTGCAAAGACTTCATACATGGTTATTTTCTGATAAACTCTCGATTGTATGCTGAGGATACTATCCAGTGACTATGCTGTTATAGGCCCTGGGCCTTATTTCCACTGGGTTCCAGAAAATCCTATGATGAAAGAATTTCCTCAGTCCCCAGAGGATTCACTCTGGGGAGAACCTTTGTCCTCAGAATTCTTTTTGGTTTAACCTTGTTGAACCTTCCCAGCCTCAGCTTCCTTGACTTGATCCTTGCTGTGACCTCAAAGACAAGCTGTCCTGTCCTGTTAGAGGTTCACCTGGGATTCAGACGTGTTTGGCATTTCTAGAAATTGTGCCGTTGATTCAATACCAGCCTGTTTTCCCAAAGAGTGAGAGCCCCCTGAGGGGGACCTCGTCCTGAGGGGGACCTCATCCTGAGGGAGACGGGCGCTCCACCCTGGGCCTTCACCCGGGAAGCCTGCAGGGAGAGAAGGCCGTGCACGCGGTGGGCCGTCTGCCGTGACTCTGCGCCCAGTCCCAGTGAGGTTGGGACTCGGGTCTCTGAAGTTGGCCTGCGAGAGCTATTGACCTAAAACATGATAAGACATGGGCATTTGTCCGCCTAAACAATAAATTTCACCACTTGAAAAGTGTTAACCTTTCTATTTTAATTTTCAAAAAAGTTAAAAACGTAACAATTAGCATGTATCAAATATCCGTTTAATTTAGTAATGAAGGAACTAACAGGATGAGAAGCTGGTTCAAAAAATATGAGAAACTAATAAACCCGGTCCTCATTAGTTGTAGATTCCATATTTGCAAATTTGTCCACTTGTTCAGATTTATTTGTGACCCCAAAATCAACACTTGTGGCACTTTTGCAGTTGTGTGTTGAGTGTCATGTGAAGACAGGCAAAAGATCTGAGGCTCCAAACATATGAGGTCAAACAAGGCGACGCCAGAGCCTCTGACCCCGACCCCAGCCAGCGCAGCCAGCACAGGTGGCTGAGACCCCAGGTCAGCAGATCTCCATTCACTCTCGGCCTCAGGCCGACTCTGCCGCTGCCCTCAGTAGACACTTTTACATTTAAGCAACATACGGAAAACTTCTGCAAAAGTTATTATTGGCCCCCAATTCTCCCAAAGAAAAGGCCATTTTGTATATATCAATATGTTTAAAATGAATGTTCTAAATCAGAAGTGCTCACTGTCCAAGCATACAAACAAAGAAACTTTTCCAATTTACCTGCACTAACCCAAATGAAGGGTTTTCTGGGACAAGGTTTCTCCTGGAAAACATGTATGAGGAAGATCTCCAAAATATCTCAAGTACATCATACAGTACTTTTCTCTGTCCTTTCAAAATTACCTGTCAGTTTGGCTTTAGACTGTTCTTTATTAACTGAAGTTCTAAGCACAGCCAAGAATAATGTCTATTTTCTGAATTATTTTCTGCCCGTTTCCACAGAAACCTGAAAGGAGATGGCCGCTCTATTTAAGAGTTGACAATAGAAAGAAAAGGTGATATAAATAAGGTTTAGATACTTAGCAGGTACTGACAGTGAGAGGAGCCACTGTGAAAGGAGGTGGAAAATGCCCCTAGTACAAAAACACGGCGTTCACGCGGGATCAGTAACTCATATGCAGCCGCGTACACGCCACGCAGCTGACACAGAACTCGCCAGGTTTAGTCTCGTGAGTTTTACATTATTGTGCAGAAGCCACGCGTCCTCTCTTTCTGCACACAGGTGACACTGTGACTTGACTGGGTGTGGCGTAAGTGGACAGCTGCGCCCCTTCCAACAGGCCGCGCTGGATTCGTATTTACTCTGGTAGATTGCGCCCGGTGCAAGTTTGGTAGCTACAGAAATAAGAAAACTGCACTCTGGGGACTGGTAGTGCTTCCTTTTCTGATTTCAGAATAAATTAGTAAAAGGGGCAGGTTCTGCTACTGTAAATGAGCCACTGGGTCCAAACGTGTTAACAATAGGAGAGAAATGCCATGTATAGAGGGCACGGCCAAGTCAGCTGAACAGTCAGCCTCCTTCCACTGTGGTTGTACGTTCTGTCCGTTTTGGTTAAAATGTAGGAGCTCTTATATGTGCCATTTGGTAAAGGTCTAGGGAGGTCTTAGACGCTCTGCCAGGTGCTGTCCGTATATTTCTTACTTAATCCCACCAATAATGCATTGGGGCTGATGTCATGTTTCTTTATTCAAATCAAATTCCATCTCAGTCAGTCTCTTGATCGGTCACAACTGCTGGGAAGTCCCACCTTGGGGTTATTAGGCCTGCTTACCCGAGGACCTTCTGCACAGAACATTTCAAATGGTGAGAGGCAGCTGGGAGTTTGGTCCCTGTTTGTTATGTGTGTTAGCAAAACCCACGTATTCTCTTGAGATCAGAGAATTCTCTCGAGGGTGCTGCTTCTCTTTGGACAAAGGCAGAGATGCTGATGACAGCCATTCTCTGGTGCTTCCTGCTGGGTACCCTCAGTATGCCTCAGGTCCCTGTCCCCTTCTCAGCCTGAGGAAATTGTTTTCTCCTTTTATGCTGCTTCTTGGCACCTGCTCCTCCTGGCCTTGCCTCTCTCACAGGGTCCTTAAGTGTGAGCCCGAGGAGAGCAGCTCAGCAGCACTGGGTGGCTGTGAGGGGTGCAGGGAGCTTGTAATAAATGTAAATTATCAAGCCTGGCCCAAAGGACAGAACTGAAATCTCTGAGACAGAGGCCATGCAAGAGTTTTAATAAACTCTCCATGTGACGCCAGTGCAAGACTGCATTTTGGGAAAGCCTGACCGAGCATAGCCATTCAATTAGCTCAGATTTTTTAAAGCAAAAGGATCAGATAACTTCTGTTTTTAGCCTTCAATGTAGCACTTTCACTCTGACCCAAGGAAAGGGAAGGAAGGGATTTGGCTATAACTGGGAAATAGACAGTAACATAAAAATAGGTACCTTACACAGCAGCGGAACTAAATAGACATTTTCCCAAAGACATACAAAGAGCCAGCAGGTACATGAGAAAATGCTTAGCATCACTAAACAGCAAGGAAAAACAAATCAAAACCATGGTGAAATATCACCTCACACCTGTTAGTATGACTACTATAAGAAGAAACAAGTGCAGGAGAGGATGTGAAGTAAAGGGAACCCTTGTGCACTGTCAGTGGGAATGCAAATCTGTACAGGCACTAGAGAAAACAGGGTGGAGGTTCCTCAAAAAACTAAGAATGGAACTACCATATGACCCAGTAATCCCATTTCTGTGTATTTATGTAAGAAAACAGAAACACTAACTCAGGAAGATACATGCACTGCCAACCCCCCATGCCGATTACAGTATTATTTAGCTGAGACATGGAAGCAACCTAAGTTTCCACTGACGAATGAATGAATAAAGAAAATATGGTATTTATATGCAATGGGATATTCAGCCATTAAAAAAATAAAATCTGACCTTGAGGGCATTATACTAAGTGATAAATCAGAGAAAGACAGGAGCAATGGGGGGAAATTGGGGCAACTATAATAGGACAATAACAAAAAAAAATAGAGACAAATAGCATATGATCTCACTTATATGTGGGATAAAAACAAAACAAGGCAAAATAAAACCTGAGCTCACAGTTACAGAAAACATATTGGTGGCTGCCAGAGGTGGGGGTTTGAGGCTATGTGAAGCGGGTGAATGAGACCAAAAGGACAAACTTATAGCTACAAAATAAATGTCATGCAGGTATGATGTACAGCAGGGTAAACACAGGTAATAGTACTGTGTTGCATATTTAAAAGTAGTGAAGAGAGTAAACCGTAAAAGTTCTCACTATACGAACAAAAGCTTTGTACCTACATGTGGTGACGGATGTTCACTAGACTGTGGGACCATGTTACAGTATGTACACACATCGAATCATTATATCGTACACCTGGAATTAATGGCTGTAATCTATGCCACAAATAAATAAATAAATAATAGGTGCTCAATAAACCTTTGGAGAAAAAATTAAAACATAAGCATCCTTCTGAATTTCCTAAAACAAGTAACAAAACATCAATTCATACCTCAGTAAGTACTTTAATTAATCAACTGTCCCACCACATAAGGACTCACTTTAACACCGACAGGTTTCTGAGCAAGCGCGTCCCAGGAACGACGAGGTGTGGTAGGGGTGGGGAGGCTTGGGATCAAGAGTTAGGAATGCGAACCGGGAAGTGAAATTGTATGCGAAGAAAAGACACTACATCAAGGACGGGGAAGAAAAGTGATGTTTTTCTGGACCAGCATAAACTTCTAAGGAAGCTTGTCATTGAAGCCTTCATTTCTAAAAGTGAAGCCACACGACAGATCTGATGTAGAAACTGAAAAAAGCAGTGACTTAGACTGCTCAAAAAACAAAGTGCCAGTAGCACTGAGTCCTCCGTGGCTGTGAGGGCAGTGTTCACTCTGCCTTCCTGTGTGCAAGTGCATTGAGCCTGTGCTCCTGGGAATTTTTGGCCTTTTGCCTTTGGGTGTGGCCAGTACAGCGTAAACAAGCGCTCTGCTTTACTCCAGGCCTGGGATTTAAAATGTGGTGCAAGCATCCTTCTTCCCACTTTTCCTCTCCACCTACAGGAACAAGAAGACGCTTGTGACCCACCCTTGACAACGTAAATGAGTGTGAAGAACTGAGTGGAAGCTAAAGGGAAGGGGGTTGAGTCCCTGAATGACTGTGAGGGGCAGAGGAGTCCACCTATACACATCCTGGACCACCAGCTCAGAGAAATAATCTTCCTTAATCCACTGGATTGTTGGGTTCTTTGTTACAGCAACTTACATTTCCCTGTAACTAACACTAAAACCAGGAGCTCATGTAAAAGATCGAGGCAGTTCTCACAGTTTGTTGAAGTCCAAGTGGCACCCAAGCCCCACAGAGCCTGACACACAGCAGATGCTTCATACACAGTGACTAAATGAACGAGGGTGGCATCTTCAGGAGCTGTTGGAGCAAGAGATACCCACACATCTCACAGAACAGTCCGCCTCAGAGTAAATCCAAGTAGCGTGTGTGCAACCTACAGCACACAAATTGCAACCAGGGGTTAAAAGCGTGTGGGAATCTGTGCATACAGTGTCGAAGGAATTGCTCATTACGCAGTAGTCATTTAAGTGACTTGCTGATAGTAACCACAGTCACTGTCATTTCCAAAACAAAAGACTTACACATGCACAGACATATACACACAGGTTAATTTTTCTGGTAACAAGTTTGACGAGACAGCAAGATTGCTGTGTTCTACATGACCCACAAGAAAACGAAAATCCATTGCCGCAACATGCAGAGTGAATGGAAAGCAGCTCTTTACTTACTCTAAAAGGCAGTATTCGGTAGCATATGACTCCAGCTCTAGTTGCTGGACATTTTTGAAGGCCTACTATGTGAGAAGTGTGTGAATTGCATTACATCCAGTGAAGAATTCAGAGATACCAACAAAAACATAAGTAAAGATATCAGAGGGAGAGAGTCTTGCATAAAATGGTCATTTAAATTTTTAAGAAATGGCAATTTAGAGGCCCCTGAAAAGCTCTGGCTATGCTGAAACTTTCTGTGGTGGCTCTTTTTAATCCATATCACAAAAGTTGCTCTGAGGCTTAAATAAACAATTTACATGAAGTACATAGTATATCGTGACCATCAGCACATGTTCCTTTTTTCATACCCTGTAATATATGAAATGTTCCGTTGGTGATTTGTTCTAGAGACTTAAATTTTTTTTTTTTTTGCTTATCCCAAGCCCCCACACGTATGCAGTCTCCATCCAGAGCGAGGAAGGAGGGTTGCATTTTTAAATCAAAGGATAATTGCCTAGGATGGAGATCAGGTTTTTCAGATGCAAGCAAGAAAATCCCACTCTGGTGATTAATGATAAAAGCTGGTTTATTGGAAAGAAATCCAATAACTTACAGAAACCACAGAAAACTAAAAAATGATTGCTAATTTGCATTTGGCCTTAGCAATGGAGACTGTCGTTATAATGTCACTCTTGGCATAGCCATCTTGGGACATTTTATGTGTCCTTAAGTAAACTTCACTGGTTTTCTGGACTCTCTGCTGGGCCATATCCCACTTCTGCACCACCCCAGAGCTGCTCGGCCCTCATGCCCATAGGCCTGGACTCCTAGACAGACAGCTCCAGGGCTGGCTCATGATGCTTCTGTTGTGCTAAACATTTTGTTGCAAACATCACCACATCTCCTATAACCACCTACTTTACCAGTCTCCCCCGGTGGCAAGATGGGGTTAGGTGTTGCATGGGATTAGGTTAGGTGTTGTGGTTAGGTTTGCATAGGTTAAGATAGGTGATGAGATAGGTGTTGCAAAGGGTTAGTGTAAAGTGTTGAGGTTAGGTGTTGCATGGGGTTAAAATAGGAGTTGGGGTTAAGTGTTGCATGGTGTTAGGTTAGGTGTTGGATAAGGTGTTGCATGGGGTTAGGTTAGGTGTTGTGGTTAGATGGCATGGGATTAGGTTAGATGTTGGGTTAGGTTTGTATGGGGTTAAGATAGGTGATGAGTTAGTTGTTGAAAGGGGTTAGGTTAGGTGTTCAGTTAGGTGTTGCATGGGGTTAAGATAGGTGCATGGGGTTAAGTTAGGTGCTGGATTAGGTGTTGTGTAGTTAGGTTAGGTAAAGGATTATGTGTTAGGTAAAATGTTGAGGTTAGGTGTGGCATGTGGTTAAAAGAGGTGTTGGGGTTAGGTTTGCATGGGCTAAGGTTAGGTGTTGCATTGGGTTAGGTTAGGTCTTGGGTTTAGGTGTTGCATAAAGTTATATAATCTGGTATAATGAAGTTCTGTTGCACAAGCAGGGGTAGTTCATGCAACTCATGGAGGGATGTGCAAATTCGGGGCAAGTTCATGAGTAGTTACAGGGATTTCAGTCTCCTGGTGTTAAATTGTCTAGTTTTAGGGCAATATTTTCCTTTCTATGCAGCCTCTGCAGACTCGTTGAGACCAGTCATGTCTTGGGGCCTCCTTTTCAGGAAGTACAGGGTTATTCAGTTTCCCCTTGACTAGGACCTAAAACTTCCTCGTTCCGTTGTGGTCCAGTGAAACACAACTAATTTAGGGCTGATTTTGGCTTATCTGTTAACCTGATGCTCACACCCTCATGCAAGTGCATATACTAGATAACAGCCCAAGTCAAGCAAATTTGAGTTCTCCAACAGACCTTGTGATCAACGGCCTTCCCCACTTCCCAGCACCTGTGTTCCTTATGACTCTTCATGAACTTACCAAACCCCCTTTATTAAATTTGAAATAAGCAACCCAACCGCAGCCTGAGACTCGGGGGCCCTGATAAAGACGTATGCCAGGTCTCGTCTGTCTCTGTGTCTTGACCTTCCCATGTGCGCCCAACAGACATGCTTGGTACTTCCTTGAGAAACACTGAGTAATGAACTATGTTTGAATTTGTCTTGTGGTCTGTTTTTGAACTGTGGCTCACCATCCCGCACCCTGTGCTATACTTAATGAATGTTAATTTAACAAAGTCATAACATAAGTGTCTTACAGCAATTTCTTGGCAGAGATAAGTAGGGCATTGTGAAGAATGAGCACTGTCTTTGAATTTTTACAAAGATGCTGTTAGAGCTAGCATCAGCTCTGCTACTCATTCAGCAATTCTGCTGTGAACTCAGAACTTCCAGGGAACGTCTCGTGGTGCCCTGGCTGCTCTGTGTCCTGAGTGGACACCACAATTCATCATCATTCGGCTATGTCCCCAAAGATCATCTAAATCCAGGCTACAGTGTTTAATACAACTGAAGACAGGAGATTACAAAAGGAAATTAAAATAGAGGAAAAGAAAAGTAAAGCTTTCTGTATATCAATGTTCTTCCCTTCCCTTGGCCAGTCAGCTACCCAACTGTATCTATGCCACATTTTAGGGGCCAACGTATTGCCCACACCTATCACGAGGTGTGGACAATACGCTGACAATTGACCATGTCACGAGGGGATATATTATTTCCTCCCCCAACCTGTCTTAACTCTGATGTTCTTTGAATGCCATGATAATCTCTGTAAACACTTCACCTTGACCACGTGGACACCCCACTGCATGGGTTGATATGATACAGTTTGGCTTTTCTGTGTCCTGGCTTGAGCATTCTGGAATTGAATTTGTCTTTTGCATAACAAAGGGCCCATAACAGATTTTCTTAAAATAAATTTAGCTTGCCTCTCAGCTAACATAACAAATTGTCTACATTTACAGCAATTGCTCCTGCAGATTCACTGGTTTCAATTTTGAAGCAATTTACTACACACTTAACAAATATTTAAAGAGCTGCTAGTAGGAACCAGGCTGTAAGCTAAGCAGGAGGAACATCAATCAATCGGGTGTGGATCACACTTCCAGTTTGGAGAAAATGGCAGGTAAATGCAGGTAAATAAATAGGTTCAGGAAATTGGCAAAGGGGTGGCCACAAAAGAATGTACAGGTTCAAACAGTAACACGAGGGAGAAAATGTTCTTTTCAACAGAGGATGCAGGGACTAGACTGTTAAAAGCTTCAAAAAGGAGGTTGTCATAGGCTGTTTGTAAGATAAATAAGGGAGAAAAAGTATATTTCTGCTAGAATGACATATGTAAAAGTTTTTCCAGAAAACCTCAAGCAGCCGAAAATGTTAATGTGTAGAGATATGAGGAAATTTAACCAGGAGATGGAACTAAAAAAGCCAAGAAGCGTCTAGAGGTTGGAGGGCCCTTTAGGCTGTACGCCCACAAATTGGCTTCGAAAGCGCTGAAACCTGTGATGGAATGAGTTCATGATAAGACAGGTGTGGTTTTTATTCCCACTGTGTGGAGAATTGATTAGGTGGAGACACCAGTCACAGTAGCCCGGGCGGAAGCCATGACAGCCTCCAGGGGCAGCCCCAGAGCTCTCCGAAAGCTGCAGGTAATAAATAATAAAACATCTGAGCACTGGGAGTTCTGCAGCAGATGACAAACTTTTGAGAGTGGTCCAGGTAAAGGAGAAAGGGAGGTGAGCATGTTGCCATTCAGGATGGAGGGTGAGGCAGGAGTGAGGAAACACAGAAAAAGAACAAACTAGATAAAGTTAAAGCAGAGCTGTTTCTAAAATTCTCGTGCTCTGATGTCCTGGGCACCTGGATCCCTCTGGGTGCACCCCACACTCTGCCTACAGAAATCACGATGAGGCCTCCCCAACTGCATGGGACTTGGGGCAGGGAACTGCTGCAGTCTTTGTTGTCTGCTTCACCCTCATGCATTTATTACTCCAGTTCCGGATTCTTCTGGCTTCCCCCTCAGCTGGCACTCCTCACCGAGGGACCAACTGGAAATCCAGTCATCATGATTTGCAACCGCAGACTCTAGACACGACCAGGGAACCCCAGTAAAGAGCAAGCACAGAGTCCTGAACTCCAGATAAATTAAGTCACTTGGTAGAGAAAGTAAAGTGTAAGCGATATTCAACCTTCTGACTATGAAACTAAGGTCTACACTCTGGAGTCAACTGCCATCCTCACAGACAGTGGATCTCAGGCACTAAATAACAGTGTCGAAGAGAGCATAGAAGCGGCCGTGCACCCGACAGGGTGGAGGTCTGCAGGAGCTCCCTTGGGGTCAGCCCAACTAAAAGGAAGGAAACAGTGATCTCGATACACAGAAAAAAGCTAGACTCTGTTGCTGAACACACCTGGAGATACATATATATATCAGCAAAGAAGTAAATATCAAGACAAATGTCCAAACCTACCATAGAATTTATCGTTTTTTTTTGTGTGTGATAGAGGTTAAACATTTACTATTTCTTAGAATAAAACGCATTCAGAAACTTTATTGTGAAGCCAGCAAAGTCATAACTATTTCTTTTCCTATACAATTTCTCTGGGTTGGTTTAGACACTCTCTTTAAAGAAAACTTACGCCAGCAGGTGTCTCTCTCTGCCCATGGTAGAAAAACACCCACAGAAGGTGCCAGGAGTATTTTTGTTTTGCTTGTCCATCTTGCGATGTAAATAGATATGCTTGCAAAATATGACAAAACTCTTTTGTTTTTTACTTTACACTGTTAGAAAACCACTGAGGGGTGTAGTATTATGTTCCATGTTATGATTTGGGTGATGATTAAATAAGTATGTTCACTAGGCGATCAATCATCCAGCTACACTTTGTTTAAGGCACTTTTTGTTTACACATTGTACATCAAAGAAGTTTATTTTTATAAAGATAAAATTATTAATTTGACTTTCATTTCCATTACTTTTATGTTTCACTTCTCAAGTACATAGAACATTAAAAATTGGCTATTTTATTTATTAATTTAATTTTATATGTTTTATAAATAATGATACTTGGAGTATGTGTTAGAAAAAGTTAAAACATAACTGTAACATTTAAAAGAAAAATGAAACTTGTTTGAGAGTTAGGATTATTCAGTAAAATTGCAATGTTTTTGAGTTGCAAACTTTCGGAACAAGGCATGTTATCATTCTCATTCACCTTTTTGGATGGGTCCCAAAGACTGAACACTGGGGCCTTCCTGAACAGGTTTTGCTCATTCCTAGTCTTCAACCAGGTAAATTTATTTGAGCAACAAAGAAATGGCTCTAAACCACCCCTTGCCAAGTTAGCAAATGATACCTGAAATACAGTGCTTGAGAGAAATGCTTATCATTAAAATAAAAAATGGAAATAATTAAAATCCTATTAAAACTGTTGAGACCAGATTTCTATAAAACTCTCGGACTGCTGTTTTTATTCTATGCTTTAATCTCAAGTTTTCATCTTCTTATCTTCATTTTCTTATATCTACACCTATCAAGTCTTTCCATCTCCATTTTTATTCCCTCTATATTCTGTCATTTTTTGAATTCTGAAGAAAGAGAAAAAGCATCAATATTTTAGTGGCACCTTGTGATGAAGTATATATTTTCCCTTCACACAATTCACATTGGGCTGTAAAAAGTTCCCTCTGTCTGACCGCTGATAAAACGGACAGTGTAAAATAAAAATGTTTCATTCCAATGGCATTGCCGCTTGCTTTGAATAGTATTAGGGCAATTGCCTTAATTCTCTCTTGGAAAAAATATCCATTAAGATCCTTTAATGAACAAAAGATATATTTGTAATGGACCAAATGGCAACATGCCCTTTTCTGAAGCAATCACAGTGTCCGATAAAGGAAAATCTATGTTCAAATGTGGTGCCTCTGAACACCAAAAATTACAGGAATTCCTCATCAGCGGGATGCTCTGCCAAAAGCAGTCCACAAATTAATTTACCCTTTCTTACTATCTTCTGGCCTCATTAGACTTTCAGCTGATTTCTCTAAATATTTTAAAAATATTAATAGCATGCTGGATAGTCCCAATAATGTTGACCTTAAAGTCCTATGTTTATTTATTTCTGGATCGCTTGGCTATTAAAATCAATAAGCATTACGAATCCTGTCACTGGGAACATTTTTTTCATTATTTTATGTTAAATGCTTCTTTCTGCCTTCCTCTCTCCAATGCCAGCCACGTCTCTGCCCTCTGTTTTGCTTATTGTTTCCTTTCTCTCTTCTTTGTTCAGCTTTTGTACAATCATTCTCTTTGCTCTGGCCCTTGTTCCGGCCTCATGTTCATTTCAGCCTCCGCCTTTTTTCCCTTGCAAACCTCTTTGATTGCAGTTGACAGTTTAAGATTTTTTTCTTTTACTTTCCAGAGGCCCCTGTTGCCATAGTGATACTTGACGAGGGGGAAGACAGGGCTGCTTCCATTGGCACTCTGGTTGCTATAACAATGCCAGTTAGCTGAGAATTCTGTGGAAACTTGTAAGAAGGTGCTAGTTCACACCTTCTGTGGGACAGCCTGCCAGGAAATGTTTCTTAGTTAATGGTTGTTTGCAGCAGGAAAACTCAAATCCATAAACTTAAGGTCGGCCTGTACTTCAGGGGCTAAGAAATCGAGACACCAGTCCTCACACCCTGAAAAGTGTGTCTCCCTCCCCTGCCTTTGCTTGCCCTCCCTCCCTTCCTACTCTATTCATTTTAGACATTAAAAGCATAACTGCTATGTACTGAACCGTGCCCCCCCCCCAAATTATATGTCGAATCCTAACCACCCCCCCACCCTCATGTGACTGTATTTGAAGACAGCACTTTTAAGATGTTAAGTAAGGGTAAATGAGGTTATAAGGTCTGGGCCCTAATTCAATGAAACCGGTAGCCCTATAAGAACAGGGAGAGACAACAGTAAGAAGGAAGCTGTCTGCAATCCAGGCAGAGGGCCTTCCCCAGCAACTAAATTCACCTTTACTTTGATCTTGAACTGCCAGCCTCCTGAACTGTGTAAAGACAAATTTCTTCTGTTTAAACCACCCAGTGTCTAGTGTGTGGTATTTCTTTCTTTCCTTTTTTTTATGATTTTACACTATATAACAGAGGTTTGTTTGTTTATTTATTTATTTATTTATTTATTACTTTTTAAAAATTATTGTTCAATTACAGTTGTCTGCATTTTCTCCCCACCACTCCCCTGACCCCAGCCAACCCCACATTCCTCTCTTGCTTCCACCCTCCCTCTTGGTTTTGTCCATGTGTCCTTTGTAGTAGTTCCTGAAAACCCTTCTCCCCCTCCCCACCGGCTATTGTTCCAGTTAAAGGTGAGATCATATGGTATTTGCCCCTCACCACCTGGCTTATCTCACTTAGCATAATACTCTCCAGATCCATCCCTGCTGTCACAAAGGGTAAGAGCTCCTTCTTTCTTTCTGCTGCATAGAATTCCACTGTGTAAATGTACCATAGATTTTGGATTCATTCATTTACTGATGGGCACTTAGCTTGCTTCCAACACTTGGCTACTGTAAATTGTGTTGCTATGAACATTGGGGTGCATAGGTTCTTTTGGACTTATGGCAGTCCAAGTTGACTGATACAATACTTCAGTATTAACATTTATAAATCTTGGTACATGCTTTTGATTGTAAAGACATCAATTTCTGAAAATAAACCCAAGTAAAGGAACTATATAATATTGCAATATGCATTTTCAATTTTTCAATTTTGAATATGAGATGAACCAGGAGAAAAAGATGACAACATTCATTGCAATTACTGTGATCCTCATTTTATTGTTGTCATTACAACTTTCTTATTCTCACTCATGAAACACATAAAAAAATTTTTCTTTTGTGTTTTGCAATTGTGTCAACTACCTTGACTATAAAGCTAGATAGCTTGCAACTATGAAGCCTGGTCTTCGGGTTTATTCCATCTCATGTTGGATAAGGGGGCAAATTACATCAAAGTATGAAAATACCCAGGACTGATGTAAAAAGGCCTAAAGCTACTTTTAAAAGAGAATGTCTATTAAAATATATATATATATATATATATATATATATATATATATATATAGCCTTTCTAGTGACAGGTGTTCTAATACAAAGAAAAAACCAGAAAAAGCTCAAAACTGACCATGCATAACCAGAAAGAAAGAAGAAAAATGTGGCCCATCTTTAAGTGTGTCAAAGTAAAGGATTTCAGCACAGGGTTGTGCAAATGCGGAGGTCACGGACCGGCTTGTTCGCTGGCCACTGCACTGGGCTCTACCAAAGGTGCTGATCCAGGCAGCACAGCTTTATTTGAGCAGGTGTGAGGCACCTTCATGTTGAAAAACAGTGGCAATATGCTACTTCAGCATGTAACTTCACAGAAAATTTTGGAGTGTAAATACTGTGAAATTTTATGAAAATACCTAGGGAATGTCAAGGAAAATGAAGGTGCTTCTTGCAGAATGACATGAAAACTAATTTCCAGTTATAATTGGTCTATGTGTGCTATAAAACCAGTTGACGTTTCTTATCATCGTGGTAGAACAAGAGCCTCTGTGTTATTATGATAACAATAACTTCCTTGTGCAGCGCCACAGGCCGGCGCTGTGCTGAGGGATTCACATCTGTTATCTCTACTTTTCACTGCGACTTGAAAGAGAAACCAATGGGTGGGGAAAGGGGCCCTGAGAAATAAGGTAACTTGTTTAACCTGGTCAGTTTCCAGTGTTTCCCTTTAAGGCTCAGACATTCAAACCTGTAAATGTAGAAACTTTGACTGCAAACTGCTGCAGCTTTGAGTGTGTGTGTGTGTGTGGCTGCCAATAGAGAAAATGAACAAGGGAGTGATAATGGGGACACAATCACTCAAGGGGAATAAGGTCTGTTGCTTTATTTTGTAATTTCACTAGTTATTTTATTGGTAACAGATTAGCATTATTACAACATATAACCATATTCAATTCTAGAACATCTCCATATTAGTAATTGACATAAAAATAAAATGCCCTTCTCAAGTTTTGTGGTTTTCTGCACACTTTGGTTCCTGGAAAGCCCAAAGCTTGAATGTTTCCATTTAATATCTGAGCTTCTCAGACAAACCTTTCATGTTCCTTAAGGAGAAAAATCTCATCAATAAAATGTTTTTCAAAGAACTGTCTTCTCTTTGAAAATGCTCATGTCATACTGAGCTTCTCCACAGGAATAGGAGGATTCTTGTATTTCTAAGAGGTATTTCCTCTGAATAGAGAGGACAGGTTGGAATTTTAGTAATAGCATGGAGGAGAGCCAGACTAACCCAGAGGGCAATAAGGCAAAAGCCCGTGGTCCTCTGGGCTGCTTAACACCTGGTCACTCTGGCTCTGAGCTCCCAGCTGCTTTTGTGTTCTAACCCCAGGTAATGAGCTCTTCCTAGTGCCTAGTGATGGGTCACCTCTCTCAGGTGAGTGTTTAAAATATAAATCTACTCAGAATGAGATCAATGACCCTTCTTTATGGATCCCTACAAATTAGCAGATTGGTCAGTGATGTATATAGTGTGAGAGGAAAAAGACAAGGGAAGAATCAAGAAACCTGCCTTTTTTTCTTCCAGCCTTCTCACTCCCTGAACAACTCTCTGGACCAATAATTAATCCTTCTGAAATTCAATTTCTTCCACAAATTTAAGGGTGTTTCAGATAAAAAGCAATTTTTTCTAAAACTCGAAGGGTGTTAGAATATCACCATCATTAATATTATGGCAAACAAAGTAAGTAATAACCTATACACATCCCTGCTCTTCAGACGAGGATGAGGTGCAGCTGTCTCCTGGGGACACTGATGTCGTAGCACATCCAGGGGAAGGAGGCTTAGGACCGAAGGAAATCTGCCTCTGGTTCCTTGACTCCAGCATCCTGGTGCCTTAGGCCAGTTTCTTGCATGTTAACTTTTTTACACCCCATTGTTGTAAAAGTATTTGAGGTGACTCAAAGAATGTGTAAAGAATAAACTAAACAGACGTGGTAACTGGAGTAAAGGGAGAATGAGTGTAACTGAACACTAGCTCAGCAGATGTGCACTGGTGGAAAAGTTGGTTATGACTCTCTTGATAAATGAGTCAAAAAGGAAAAAGTGATCAGTTGTAAAATTCACTGTGTTGGTGGTTGCAGTATAGGTGAGAATAGGGTGATTAGTTCAGAATAGATGTTCCTAGAACTGAGGTGAGAGAGATGTTCCCCCATGGTTTCTTTTGAAGGAGAAATGTGTGATGTAATATAGTGGGTCTCAGCTAGGACATGCAAGAGAAGAGTGCCTCTATTAATGTATGTTAGTATATAGAATCATAACCCCGGGCCACGTCAAGGTTATGATTCAGTAGGTTTGCATCTGTGCAGGTGACAAGAGCTTCAGGTTCTTTTGATACAGTTAGGCCTGTGGAAAACCACACCTACAATAAAAAAGGGTTTGAGTTTCAAGGGTTGATTTTAAATGCATTCTTCAACAGAGGCAGATGGGAAAATGACAAAGCGTGATTAAATAACAGCAATTTTATGAGGACCAGAGAATATAGGCTGGGTATACAGCTGAAAAAGATCCATGTTTGATCTTATGTTAAAATTAAGTTAAAGTTTAAAACATCCAGAGGGGTCAGAAATAGGTAACTCCCTTTGTGAGTCTCACTTTGTAGTGAAGGTGGGCTGTTCCCAAACAACCACCTGATTAGGACACCAGAGGGAGTCCAAAAGCATTTGCAAAATTGTCTCTTCCTTTGGTTCAAGTAGATTATTCCATCCCTATGTAGTTCACAGAGGAATTGAGATTCAGGGTTGGTTTCTTGACTCATTTTCCTGTCGTTTTTTTAAAAACGTGAAGCTTAATCCTTTAGTTTCCTTAATGGTATATTACAATAGTTCATACACTTCATAGTTACTCTGAAAAATAAATTATATAATTATGTAATGCTCCTGGGGGATATTACCTGACATATTTTACATGTTCAATACATTTTTAACTATTTTTTTGGTAGGGATTTCATTTGTGTTTGTGCATGAGCTTTTTAAGGGCTTAGTATAGTCTTTTAGATAATGGCAGTTCTAGCACTAGTAAATGCTAAATTAATGTCTATATTTACTTTATCCCCATGAAGCTAATATATTAATTAGGTAGTACTTTACAAGTTTTAATTTTATGATTGCATGGTCTTTTTTTGTATCTACTAAGAAAAATAGCTTGTCAATATCTGTAAGTAAATACTACAACAATGATTTTAGTTAATATTCTTAAATATAGAAATTTTCACTTAAAAAGTTTGAAGTCTCATTTTTAAACTATCAGTGCATCCCCATGTAGTCATTCCTCTGAGGCTGAAGGTTGGAGGATGGCCAGGAAATTTGCACCTCTGATTTTCCCTTTTATGTCCCTCTTCCTCCCTTCCAACCCTTTGTCACTCTGCTCTCCATTTACCTCACCCTTTTTTTGTTTGTTTGTTAACAACTTTATTGAGATATAATGTTTAAAGCATATTACTTCATGGTTTTTAGTCTATAGACTTGAGTAGCCATCCCCACAACCAGCATTAAAAGGCATAGTTGTGGGACCTCAGAAGGTGTAGGTAGACACACTGTGTCTCCTTGCACAACCAAAATTAAGGACGACAAAAAATTACAAACAAAAGAAAACAACTAGAACTGACAGAAAATTGAACTGTACGGAAGTCCGGCAACCATTCATCCAGACCAGTAAGAGGTGTGGAATTGGTGGCCGGCAGAGAGGGGTCACAGCAGGAAAAAAGGGTGGCTGGCAGACTTGTGTGTGCAGGCAGGGGTTGGTAGATGCAGGGCGCAGTGTGGCATTGGGCAGACCCAGTGAGGGAGCAAGGTGGCTGGCTGGCCGTGGTCACACATTCCTGCAGAAAAACCAGATGAAAACAAGGAGCGAGACAGACCAAGCAACCCACAGCCCCAGCATCAGGAAATAAAGCCTAAAAGCACTGATTGAAAACACTTGTGGGGGCTGAGGTGCTGGGAGAGACTCCCAGCCTCACAGGAGAGTCTGTTGGAGAGACCCACGGGGTCCTAGAACATACACAACCCCACACACCCTGGGAACCAGCACCAGAAGGGCCCAATTTGCTGGGGGAAGCAGCGGAAGGAACTGAAATCCCGAGAGAGAGTGGATCAAGTGCCATTGTTCCCTCTCTGACCACGCCCCCACATACAGCGTCACAACCCAGTGACTGGGTTGCCCCACCCTGGTGAACACCTAAGGCTCTGCCCCTCATATGTAACAGGTGTGACCAGACCCCCCCCAAAGAAAATGGCTCAAATGGAAGAACAGATTGAAGACCCAAAACCAATACATCCAAGGGACCAGGAGATAGCCAGCCTATGAGACGCACAGTTCAAAGCATTGGTGATCAGGATGCTCACAGAGGTTGAATTTGGTCACAAATTAGATGAAAAAATGTAGGCTACACTAAGTGAAATGAAGAAAAATGTACAGGGAACCAATAGGGATGGGAAGAAAGCTGGAACTCAAATCAATAAAGTAAATCAGAAGGAAGAAAAAAACCACTAAACAGAAAAGAATAAAGAAACAAGAATTCAAAAATAATGAGGAGAGGCTTAAGAACCTCTAGGACATCTTTAAATGTTCCAACATCTGAATTATAGGGGTAGCAGAAGGGGAAGAGGAAAAGTAACAAGTGGAAAACTTATCTGAATAAATAATAAAGGAGAACTTCTCCAATCTGGCAAAGGAAATAGACTTCCAGGAAATCCAGGAAGCCCAGAGAGTCCCAAAGAAGTTGGAACCAAAAAGGTACACACCAAGGCACATCATAATTACATCACCCAGGATTAAAATGAAGGAGAGAATCCTAGAAGCAGCAAGAGATAAGGGGACAGTCACCTACAAAGGAGTTCCCTTCAGACTGTCAGTGGATTTCTCAAAAGAGACTTTACAGGCAAGAAGGGGCTGGAAAGAAGTATTCCAAGTCATGAAATCCAAAGACCTACGTCCAAGATTGCTCTATCCAGCAAAGCTTTCATTTAGAATGGAAGGGCAGATAAAGTGCTTCTCAGATAAAGTCAACTTAAAGGAACTAATCATCACCAAGCCCTTATTATATAAAATGTTAAAGGGACTTATCTAAGAAAAAGAAGATAAAAAATATAAACAGTAAAAAGACAGTAAACTCACAGTTATTAACAACCACACCTGAAACAAAAGCAAACTAAGCAAACACCTAGAATAGGAACAGAACCACAGAAATGGAGATCACCTGGAGGGTTAGCAACAGGGGAGTGGGAGGAGGAGAAGGGGGGAGAAGGTACAGAGAATAAGCAGCATAGACAGTAGGTAGAAAATGGACAGGGGAGGGAAAGAATAGTATGGGAAGTGTAGAAGCTAAAGAACTTATGACACATGGACATGAACTAAAGGGGGGAATGTGGGTGGGAGGGGGTGTGCAAGGTGGAAGGAAATGAAGGGGGGAAAATGGGACAACTATAATAGCATAATCAATAAAATATATTTTTAAAAAAGAAAAAAGGCATAGTCATCATTCCCCTGACACCCTGTATTCCTTAGTCATCCCTACGTGTGGCCCCTTTCCCTCAGCCCCTGGCAATTGCTGTTTTTTTTGTCTCTATAGCTTTGTTTCTCCTAAACACTGAATATATATGTGATCATATAATATCGATTGGCTTCACTTTGTTTGACAAACGCCATCCTCTTCCACCTTTAATTTAGCCTCTGGTGCTAGATTGTTCCTAAGCTAGACAGGGCTAGGGCTTCTAATTCCCTGTTACGAGGTACCTTCAAGGTAATCACACTGTCTGGCTGAGGTCTTTCTGGCAGCTATTTCAGTCAGCTTTACTAAGAGGCCTTATCTATCATCCTCACCTTGGGAAGCGTCTGGGCCTGAGGACGATAATAAAAGCATAAAGGAGAATAAATCCTTTGAAAAATGGGAGTTTTTTTAAATTAATAAACATTTTAGAGCATTTTTAGTCTCACAGAAAAACTGAGTAGAAAGTACAAGAAGGCTCCTATGTACCTACTGTCCCCACAAACATATAACATCCCCATTATCAACACCCCTGTCAAAGTGGTTCCTTTGTTACAACCAATGAACCTACATTAACACATTATCACTCAAAATCTATAGTGTACATTACGGTTCACTCATGGTCTTGTACATTCTATGGATTTTGACAAATGTATAATAATGTATACCTACAACTATAATATTATACAGAATATTTTTACCGCTCTAAAAATCCTCTGTCCTCTGCTTGTTTGTTTCTCCCTTTCTCCCACCCTATTAACAGCCACTGATTTTTTATATTCCTTCATACTTTGACCTTTTGTGGAATGTCATATGGTTAGAAATATACAGAATGTGGCCTTTTCAAATAGGTTTATTTCACTTGGTAATACAGGATGGATCAAAAGTAGGTTTGCTTTCTGTTGCATAGAATTCCATTATGTAGGAGGGAGGAAAATGGTGGCTAGGTAAGAGGGGGTGGATTCCACTTCCCCCTGCATACTGCAGAAAAACCTGGCAGATCTGTGGAGGAACAGAGCAGACAGCAACCAGTACCGCAGCATATGTGAAAACAGGAGATCAAACATTGTAGCGGACATTGCAAAACCAGATGGTAAGGAGAATGCTTCAGGACAATAAGGGCCCAGGGATCAGAGCAGGGATCAGGGAGGGTGCAACCCCAGGCCTAGCACCTGCTGGGCAGGCCACAGGGCTCTTGGGAGAGAGCTGGTCGGCACTCCCTCCTTGATCAAACAGGGTTTGAGCAGCACTGGGAGAGACCTGGTTGCTTCAAGTCACAGAGAGGGGAGTAAGGACTGAGTGGCAAACACACAGGGGCTGTGAGCACCCATGAGTAGCCCTGGGAAGAGTGTGCACCTGAGCCCATGTGACTGAAGGTGGCCTGGCCAGGCTCGAGTGCCCGCAACCCCGGGAGAGAGAGCTTTGTGGAACACCCGGGGACCACACTTGCGGACCTGGAGAGAGCACACTTCTGCAAAAGGCCTGGAGCTCACACCCATAAATCCAGAGTGAGTGTGCATGCCTCAGGAAACCCCTGCAGAGGGGCCCTGGGCCAGCTCTGGGGAGAGTGCTCCCAAGGCTGACTGAGTGCTGAACACGAAGGGAGAAAAGCACGCCAGCTGCCCCTCAGCCTGCTGCAGCCAGCCAGAACAGAAAAACTGGTTTGGCTGTTTGAAACCAGAAAGAGGGGTTTTTTGTTGTTTTTTGTTTGTGTGTTTGATTTTTAAAAGTAATTTTCTATTTTTAAATTTTTATTATCTTTTATCTTTCAATTCCTTTTGCTTCTCTTTTCTTCTTTCTTGTTTTATTTCTTTTTCTTTTCTTTCCAATTGTATCTCTTCTTCCTTTCTTAGTCTGCTGTTTTTTTTAAAATACCCACAAGTGAGACAAAAACCTCAGAACTGTGAAAGACCAGAGTTGGACACAAAGAGGGGGCATCCCAACAGTTGAGAGAGAGACAAATTTCATTTTGCTATTACAGAGAACCTGCAAGTTATTGCATAATACAAATGTGAAAATGTTGTATATTTGTATTATTATATTTTCATTATTACATCTTTGATTTGAATGATATTTTCCTATTCCTCTTTTTGTTTAGTCTTTGCTTGGCTGGTTATATTGTATCATTTGACAGGTTTCCCCTGTTCTCTCATTCATAGCGTATTGCTAATTTACTGTCCTGCACTTCACCGGTGTTCCATTAGCACATTACTGAAGGTTCTATACTCCCTCTTCTTGTTATCTAGATCTCATAGATTCTCTGTCATATGATTGTTGCTCTCATATTATTGTAAATAATAGCTGTTCCATACAGTTGTAAATACTACACAACACCCCTCCCAGATCTTAGCCCACTTCATGGTTTCCTGAACTCTATTACTGTAGTGGTCAACTCTGTTCTCTCACACACTACACCTATTTACTATCCTTTACTCTCACCTTACCTCATATCTGACCTCCTACAACCTCACTGCTTTCTAGATCCAACTCACAATCCTTTCCTCCCCAACAAGAGTCTTACCTTCTTTTTATCCTTTCTTAAAAGTGGCTAGTTAGGTGGAAGATCACAGTTAACACCATACGTAGCCAAAGGATCTCCTATCTCTTCTCTACCAGCTGCTACTGTAAATAGCATAGAATACTCTCTTGCTGTCTTAAACCATTTTGCCTCACTCCTCCAAATGATCACAAAAAAGAGTAGGTAGAAGTGATGAACACCAGGATATCTGAAGGAGACTGCACCACTGAATCTCACAGGTACTCTACCACAAAAGTTTACACCATAAAGCCAAGGAGCCAGAACAGATCAATTTAAGAAGCTGAGGCTAACAAGAAGAGTCTCACAAACAATAGGAAGACAAAGAAACAATCCCCAAATGAAAGGAAATGAGGGAGCCTCAGAAAGAATACTAAATGGAATATAGGCAACTCAACTATCACATACTGAGTTTAAAGCAATGGTTATCTGAATGCTCCATGAGCTCACAGTGAATTACCAGAAACTACAGGGAAACTACAATGAACCCACTGCAAACTATATGAACATGAAAAAAAAATAGAAACTATCAACAAGAGCCAAGAGGAAATGAAGAATACAATTTCTGAACTGAATAACACAGTAGGAGGAATCAGAAGCAGAATAGATAAAGCAGAAGATTGGATCCGTGAGCTAGAGGACAAAGTGGGAAAAAAACTCCCAGAAAGAGCAAGAAAAGGAAAAGAGGCTCAGAAAGAATGAAGAGGAATTAAGAGAAATCAAGACAATATAAAACGTAATAATATCCAAATAATAAGGATACCAGAAGGAGAAGAAGAGAAAGGGATAGAAAACTTATTTGAAAAAGTAATTATGGAAAACTTCCCTAATTTGATAAGAGAAAAAGTCACACAAATCCAGGAAACACAGAGGGTCCCAATCAAGAGGAACCCAAAGAGGCCCACTTTAAGACACATCATAATAAAAATGGCAAAATTCTAAGACAATGAGAGAATCTTAAAGGCAGCAAGGGAAAAAAAAGAAATAACATACAAGGGACCCCTGATAAGGTTAGCAGCTGACTTCTCAATGGAAACGCTCCAAGCAAGAAGAGAATGGCAGGAAATATTCCAAGTAATGAGAACCAGGGGCCTGCAACCAAGGCTACTCTATACAGCAAGACTCTCAATCAAGCTAGAAGGCCAAATAAGGAGCTTTCCAGACAAAAGAAGTGTAAAAGAATACACCACCAATCTAGCTCTATAAGAGATGCTAAAGGGACTGGTCTAAGGAAAAGAAGGAAAAGAGAGAGAGGGAGAAACAGGCACAAAAATGACAATGAATAAGTACCTATCAATAATAATCTTAAACATAAATGGATTAAATGTCCAATCAAAAGGCATAGAATAGCTGAATGGATAAGAAAGCATGACCCACACATATGCTGCCTAAAAGAGACCCACCTTAGGACAAAAGGCCAACAAAGACTAAAACTGAAGGGCTGGAAACAATTTTTCCAAGCAAATGGACAGGAAAAAGAAAGCTGGGGTAGCAATACTCATATCAGACAAAATAGACTTTAGAAAAAAGGGCCATAAAGAGAGACCCAGAAGGTCACTTCATAATGTTCAAGGGAAGAATCCACCAAGACATAAACATTGTGAATATAGATGCGCCCAATGTAGGAGCACCCAAATACATAAAGAATATCTTAGAGGACTTCAAGAAAGATTGACAGCAATGCAATTATAGTAGGGGATTTTAATACCCCACTGTCAAAAATGGACAGATCTTCCAAACAAAATATCAACAAAGATATTGTGGCATTGAACAATGCCCTAGATGAAATGGACTTAACTGATATATTTAGAGCCCTTCATCCTGAAGAAGCTAAATACACATGCTTCTTAAATGCACATGGAACATTTTCAAAGATAGACCCCATGATAGGAAACAAAACAAGCCTCAACAAATTCAAGAAAATTGAAATCATATCAAGCATTTTCTCCAACCACAAGTGACTAAAACTAAAAATTAACCCCAAGGGGAAAAAACACTCAAAATTATAGAGATTGAATAGCATGCTATTAAACAATGAATGGGTCAAGAATGAAATAAGGGAAGAAATCAAAAAGTTTCTGGAAACAAATGAAAATGAACTCACAACAACTCAAAACTTATGGGACACAGCAAAGGCAGTCCTGAGAGGGAAGTTCATAGCAATACAGGCCTACCAAAAAACATAGAAACATTTCAAACAAACAACCTAACCCTATGCCTACAAGAATTAGAGAAACAACAAAGACAGCCCAGAGCAAGTAGAAGGAAGAAATAACCAAGATCAGAGCAGAATTAAATGACATAGAAACTAAAAGCACAATTCTAAGGATCAATGAATTCAGGAGGTGGTTCTTTGAAAATGATAAAATCAACAAGCCTTTAAGCAGGCTCATCAAGGAAAAAAGAGAGAGGACCCAAATAATCACCATCAGAAATGAAAGAGGAGAGATTACAACTGACACCACAGAAATACAAAGCACTGTAAGAAATTACTATGAAGAATTGTAGGCCAAGAAATTTAAAAACCTAGGTGAAATGGACAAAGTTCTAGAAAAATATAGTCTTCCAAAACTGAATGAAGAAGAAGCAGAAAGCCTGAACAGACCAATAACAGCAGAAGAAATTGAAGCAGCAGAAATTCAAGCAGAAATTGTTTAACTGACACTTCTCCAAGGAGGACATACAGAAGATCCAGAGACATATGAAAAGATGCTCAATATCGCTAGTTATCAAAGATGCAAATTAAAACCACAATGAGATATAATTTCACACTGGTCAGAATGGCCATCATAAACAAAGCAAGAAACAACAAGTGTTGGAGAGGTTGTGGGGAAAAGGGGACCCTAGTTCACTGTTGGTGGGATTGCAGACTGGTAGAAACACTGTGGAAAACAGTATGAAAATTTCTCAGAAAACTAAAAATAGACCTGCCTTTTGACCCAGCAGTTTGACTGCCAGGATTATATCCTAAGAACCCTGAAACACCAGTTTAAAAGAACCTATGCACCCCAATATTCATAGCAGCACAATTTACAATAGCCAAGTGCTGGAAGCAAGCTAAGTGCCCATCAGTAAATGAATGGATCAAAAGCCCATGGTACATTTATACAATGGAATTCTGTAGGCCATTCTGCGTAACATGGGCCCAGCTCCCACTCAGAGATGCACAGTACACACGCACATGGATAGGTTCTCTTGTAGGGAATCAGGCCTGCAATATGTCTAGGCCACTTTGAGTCTTGCTTTTTGCTAAAAAACTCCCTCACCAGGATTTGTGGCAAACATTTACTGCAAAATAACTTCCTAAAATTCATGCTAAACCTTCCTAGGATGAGTGTAACTGGTCCAACCACTTTTGTCTTTTCATTTGCAAATATCCCTCTTCTGTGATATGATTAGTGGCATTGGCTTCTTTATTTTCTGTAAAATGTAACCACCTAAAACAACCTGTGCATAGTACATGAAGACCATCATGTAATGTGCTGAGAAACCCAATAAAGCCAGTCACAGCAAGGGCCGTGGCTTTTGTTCCCCTTGAGAGAAAAGCCATGCTGTCCCTTTTCCTCCACTGGACTCGGTAGTCCGTGTGAATGTCTCATTTCATCCATAATGATGTGGACACAGTGGGCCAGTGTCTACATCAGAATTCTTTTTTTTTTATTTTTTTTATTTATTATGCCATTACAGTTGTTCTATTCGCCCCTTCATTCCCCTCCACCCTACCCCCCATCCCCACCATTACCCCCCCTTTAGTTTATGACCACATGTCTCAAGTTCTTTAGATTCTATATTTCCCATACTATTCTTGCCCCCCATCTATTTTCTATCTACTGTCTATGCTACTTATTTTCTGTACCTTCTCCCCTCTTCTCCTCCCACTCCCCTGTTGCTAACCCTCCTTGAGATCTTCATTTCTATGTTTCCGCTCCTGATCTAGCTGTCCTTTTAGTTTGCTTTTGTTTTAGGTGTGGTTGTTAATAACTGTGAGTTTGCTGTCCTTTCACTGTTCATGTTTTTTTAACTTCTTTTTCTTAGATAAGTCCCTTTAACCTACATCAGAATTCTATGCAGCAGAAAGAAAGAAGGAGTTCCTACCCTTTTGCAACAGCATGGATGGAACTGGAAAGCATTGTGCTAAGGGAAATAAGCCAGGTTGTGAAAGACAAATACCGTATGATCTCACCTTTAACAGGAACCTAAATAATAAAACAAACAAATAAATATAACCAAAGACACAAGTAAAGAACAGGCTGACAGTGATCAGAGGGGAGGGGGAGGGAATTTCAGGGGCAAAGGGGAAGGGTTTACAGGAATAAATATAAAGGACACATGGACAAAAACTAAGGGGGGTGGAAATGGGAGGGAGGTGGGGAGCACTTGGGGGGGTGGGCTGGGATGAGAGTAAAAGACAGATAACTGTACTTGAACAACAATTTTTTAAAAGTAGGTTTATAGTTATATGTATGCAAAACAGAGTTTATCCTGGTATTATTACTTATTAATTATTGTATTATTTTCCATAAAAACAACTATTAACCTACTTTTGCCCCATGTCTAGGATTCCTCCATGTCTTCTCATGGCTTGATAGCTAATTTTTTTTAGTTGCTGAGTAAAACTCTAGTCTGGATGTACCATAGTTTATTTACCCATCAACTTACTGAAGGACATATTGGTTGCTTCCAAGTTTTGAAAACTATAAATAAAGCTCCTATAAACCTCCAGGTGCACTTTCTTATGAGGACATAAGTTTTCAGCTCCTTTGGATAAATACCAAGGAGCAGGATTGCTGAATCATATGAAAGAGTATGTTTAGTTTTGTAAGAAACTGCCAAACTCTTCCAAAGTAGCTGTACCATTTTGCATTTCCACTAATGAATGAGAGTTCCTGTTATTCCACATTCTTAGCTGCATTTGGTGATGTCAGTTTTTTAAAATTTTGGCCATTCTAATAGGTATGTAGTAGTGTCTCATTGTTGTCTTAATTTGCATGCCCTGATAATGTAAAATGTGAATCATTTTCCATATGCTTATTGCTATCTGTATGTCTTATGTTATGGACTGTCTGTCCATATCTTTTGCCCATTTTTAATTGAGTTGTATGTTTCTTTATTGTTTAGTTTTAACAGTCCTTTGTGTAGTTTAGGTAATGTATTTTATAAAATGTTTTCTTTGCAAATATTTTCTCTTAGTCTGTGGCTTGTCTTCTCATTACCTTGACATTGTCTTTTGCAGGGCAGGAATTTTTAATTTCAATGAAGTCTAGTTTTTTTAATTACTTCTTTCATGGATATTGATTTTGGTGTTGTATCTAAAAGTGTATCACCATACCCAAGGTCAACAAAATTTTTCTTCTATGTTGTTTCCCAGGAGTTTTGTAGATTTTACTGTTTTACATTTGGGTCTTCAATCCATTTTGAATTAATATTTCTAAAGGGTGCTATGTGTGTAGATTAATATTTTTGCTTGTAATGCTCAGTTGCTTTAGTACCATTTGTTGAAGAGACAATCTTTGCTTTGTTATATTATTTACTAGTTTTAGGAGTTTTTCTGTTGATTCTTTTAAATTTTCCATATAGATAGCACTATCTTCTGTGAACAGAGACAGTTTTATTTCTTTTCCACTCCATATACTTTTTATTTCCTTTTTTATCTTATTGAATTAGCTAGTACTCCCAGTACAATGTTTAAAAAAATGGTGAAAGGTGACATTCCTGTCTTATGACTTAGCTTAGCAGGAAAACTTAGAGTTCTTACCATTAAGTATAACAGCTGTGTTAGCTGTAGGTAGATGATACTTTTTATCAAGTTGAGAAAAATCTCCTTTATTCCCCATGTTATATTAGTTTTTATTACAATGGGTATTGCATATTGTCAAATTCACTTTCTGCATTTATTTATTATCATGAAATTGTTCCTCCTTTGTTTATGTGATAAATTACATTAGTTGATTTTCAAATGTTGAGCCAGCTTTGCATACTTGAAATAAACCCCACTTAGTCATGGTGTGAAATTTTTCTATACATTGTTAAATTTCATTTGTTAATATTTCTTCAAGGAGTTTTTTTTCTTGTTTTTACCTATGTTCATGTGACATATTGGTCTACACTGTTTTCCTTATAACATCTTTGTTTGGTCTTGGTCTTACAATATGGATGACCTCATAGAATGATTTAGGAAATATCTTTGTCTTTATCTTCTAGAAGAGATTGTAGAGAATTGATGTGCTTTGTTTCTTAAATCTTTAGTGGAATTCACCAGTGATCTCATCTGGGCCTGGGATGTTGTGCTTTTTTTTCATTGATTAATTATTGACTGAATTTTTAATAAAAACAGGACAATTGAGATTGTCAATTTATGCTTTTTTTACATTTTTGCCAAATTGTGTCATTCAAAGAATTGGTCCATTTCATTACAGGTTTTCTAATTTGAGGCTTAAGTTGGTTCATACTATTTATTTATTTATTTATTTATTTATTATCCTTTAAATGTCCCAGCAATCTGTCATCATTTCCCCCTTTTCATGTCTGATATTAGTAATGTATGTCTTCTCTTTTTTCTTAGTTAGCCTGTCTAGATACTTATAAATTTTACTGATTTTTTCTAAAGAATCAGCTTCTAGCTTTTGCTGATTCTCTTCATTGATTTCCTATTTTTAATTTCATTGACTCCTGCTCTATTTTTATTTCTTTTATTATGCTTACTTCGAATTTAATTTCATTGTCTTTTACTTTTTTAGAAGTAGTTTAGAAGATTGATTTTAGTTCTTCCTTCTTTTCCAAGATATGCGTTCAAGGCTATAAATTTTCCTCTAAATACTGCTTTTACTGGATCCTACAAATTTCGATAAGTTGTATTTTCATTTTTGTTTAGTTAAAAATATTTTTAAATGTCTCTGGAGATTTCTTCTTTGGTTCATGTGGTACTTATCATTATGCTTTTTAATCTCCCTGTATTTGGGAATTTTCTAACTATCTTTATGTTATCAATCCTATTTCATTGTGGTCTACGAATAAACAATTTTAGTTTATGTTCTTTTAATATGTTAAGGTGTGTTTTGAGGGTCAAAATGTGGTCTAGCCTGGTGAGTGTTGCATGTGGCTTGAGAATAATATAAAATCTGCTACTGTTTCATGAAGTTGCCTATCCGTGTCAATTATATACAGTTGATTAATATTACTGTTGAGTTCAACATTTGTCCTTACTAATTTTCTGCCTGCTGGATCTATACATTTATGACAGTGTAATATTAAAGTCTTTTAATTGTTTTATTTCTCTTTTCAGTTCTACCAGTTTTTGCCTCATGTTGTTAGGTTGCCTCATGAAAAAAATCGCAATAATGATTTTTTTCTTCCAGTATTTAACCCCTTTATCTTTATGGAATGCCACTCTTTAAGCCTATAATTCTCCTTACTCCAAAGTCTGCTGTATCTGAAATTAACATAGTAACTCTCCCCCTTCCTTTCTATTAGTGTTAACATGATATATCTTTCTTATACTCTACTTTTGATCTGTATGTTTCTTCATATTTAAAGTGGGTTTTTGTATACAACATATACTTGGGGCTTGTTTTTTTTTTAATCTACTCTGGAAATTTCTTTTATTAGTATATATTAACCACTAATGATTAAAATGATTATTGTTATAGTTTATTACAATCTACCATATTAGCTGTTGGGAACCACCTTGCCTGGTTTCAGGAGCTATAACCCCACTGACAAGCGAAGAGGCCCCAAAGCTAGGGGATCTTGGGACCATAAGCCACAAAGGAGACAAAACTTATCCTCCCAGCAGGGGAACAGCCTCTGCCCCATTTACTTCACCCTGCTTGGCCCCTGGAGGATGGCTGGATAGTCAATGATGGCTAAGATTCCTCAAGGAAAGAACAACCTAAGACAGGCACAGTCACAAAGGGGCCATCAAGGAAGGACTTAGGGGATTGTGGAGGAGGGACAAAAGCCCCCCACCCCTTGGCTTTATCATAGCCTGAGTTCTCATTCTGTCTTTAAAAAGTCTCTTAATCTCTTGGCTGTCTTGCTTCCCCCACCTGATTCAGGCCTAAAACAATGCCAAAGGGAGGTGCAGCCCCAAGGTAGAACCAGTGGTTTCTGGGGGGGGGTGGTGGTGGTGGTGATTGGGCCTAGGAAAGAATGCATAAAGTCCTATGAAACCTGCTTTGCTAAGAATGTCCTCAATTTAAATGTTAAGGGTCTAAGCACAAAATTAGTTTGTTTCCCAAGGTTTTACAGCCAATTGGTGTCACCCTGTTTACCAGACCCTGACTCAGAAGGACCCCCATGATCCCAGAAGTGTATCTGTAAACCCTACCTCCTTTCTTTGGTATGCATTCCTATGCAAGCTAAACTCAATAAAAGCCCATTGAGAGAGAGGCTCAAGACTTTTCTCTACCGAGAGACTGGTCAGCCTTTCCTCACCAATCAGATCATGTCTTGGTAGACTTATTCTCAACTGAGACAACCAGGAGAGCTCTGCTGAACAAAGCTCCCCCACAATTAGCTAGTGTTTTCTATTCATTGGCCTTGTTTTCTGTTCTTATTTTCTATCTTTCACACTTTTTTGTGCCATTTGTGGTTTTAACTGACTTTATATGATTTTTTGGGCATATTCATTGTATTTCTTTTTTACTTTTTACATAGTTGTCTTACAATATACATTTGCACATTTTCCAAATCCACTTTCAAATAATACTGTAGCACTTCACAGACAGTGCAAGCCCTTATAATAACAAAAAAAAACCCTAAGTCCTCTTTCTAGCTCTGTATTATTGACAATTTATATATATATATATACATACACACACATATATATACACACACATATGTGTGTGTGTATAAACATACATGAACTTTCATAGTTGAATACATGTTGTTATTGTTATTTTCAACAAACTGCTATATGTCATATCAATTAAAAATAGTACAAATGAGATTTTTGTTATACCTTCATGTAGTCATTCTTCAATGCTCTTCCTTTCTGTATGTAGATATGAGTTTCTGATCTCTATCATTTTCCTTCTCTCTAAAATATCTTTTAATATTTCATGCAAGGCAGGTCTACTGGCAACAAATTCTCTCAGTTTTTTTAGAAATAATTAGCATTCATCACTGTACAAGTTTAAAGCATACAGCATGATGGTTTGATTTACATATATTGTGAAATGATTCCCACAATAGGTTCATTTAACATTCATCTTCTCATATAGCTACAACAGGAAAGGAAAGGGAAGAAGTAAAAAAATAAAATTAAAAGATCTCTGACTGGCATGGCTCAGTGGATTGGGCATCATCCCACAAACTGAAAGGTTGCCAGTTTGATTCCCAAGAAGGGCACATGCCTGGGGTGTGGGCCAGGTCTCCTGCTGGGGAAGTGCAAGAGACAACTTATTGATGTTTCTCTCCTATGTCAATGGTTCTCTCCCCTATTTCACCCTCCCTTCTCCTCTCTAGAAATAATTAAATAATTAATTTTTTTTCTTGAGATGACAACTCATAAGATTTACTCTCCTAACAACTTTCCTATATATCACACAGCAGTGTAAACTATGGTCATAATGGTGTGTCCTACTTATTTTTCTTATATGTGGAAGTTTATACCTTTTGATCATCTTTTTCCAGTTCCCTCACTCCCCACCTCTGGTGACCATGAATCTGATCTCTTTTTTGAGTTTTAGTTCATTTGTCTTTTTCCTTTTTATGAGGCTGCATATAAGAGAGATAATAATGTTTGTTTTTCTCTCTGACTTATTTCACTTAAGATAATGCCCTCAAAATCCAGCTATGTTATTGCAAATAACAGGATTTCCTATTGTGCATATTTATCACAACTTCTTTTTCCATTTACTTGTTGATGGACTCTAAAGTTGTTTTCATGACTTGATTATTATAAATAGTGCCACAGTAAACATGGTAGTATAGATATCTCTGTGACAAATTTATTTTTGTTTCCTTAGGATATATTCCAAGAAGTGGAATTACTGGATCATATAGTAGGTCAATTTTAACTTATTGAAAATTCTCCATACTGTTTTTCACAGTAGCTGTAGCAATTCACCATCTCACCAACCTTGCACAAGGGTTTCCTTTTTTCCACATCTGTGACAGCATTTGTTATCTTCTGTGTTTTTGATGAAAACAATTGTAACAGGTGTCAGGTGATATCTCATGTTTTTAATTTGAATTTCCCTAACAACTAGTGAGATTGAGTATCTTGTCATGTACCTATGGCGTTTCATATACCTACTTTGGAAAAATGCCTATTCAGGTTTTTTTTGCCATATTTTAGATAATTTGGGGTTTTATTTCCTTTTTTTTTTTGCTATTGAGTCATATACGTTTTTTTTTTTTACCTCTTTTGGAGATTAGACCCTTACCAGATATACAGTTTTCAAATATGTTTTTTCATTCATTCTGTATGTTGCATTTTCACTTCATTGATGATTTCTTTTGCAGTGAAAAAGCTTCTTAGTTTGATGTAGTTTTACATGTTTATTTTTTAATTTGTTGCTTGTGCTTTAGGTGTCATATCCCTCCAAAAAAATCATTATCAAGACCTATACCAAGGAACTTTATTCCTATGTTTTCTTCTAGGAGTTTCATGGTTTTAGGTTTTACATTTAGGTGTTTATGCACATTGAGTTAATTTTGTGAGTAGTGTAAGATACAGGTTCAGTTTTAATCCTTTATATGTGAATACTTATTATCCCAGCAGCATTCAGTGAAAACACTCTCTTTTCTCTATAGAGTATTCAACACAATTATTCAATTTTTGTTGATCTGAAAATATCTTAATTTTTCCTTTATTTTTTATAAAAGTAATTATATATTTTAATTTTATTTTTGTACTAATGTTTTATTTTTCCATTACTATTTAATCAGCTCTAACCCTTCCCCCCTGCAATCACCACATTGTTGTCCATGTTCATGAGTTCTTTTCCCTTTTTGCTCAATCCTTCTCCCCCCTTTGCTGTCATCCTGCTCTCTATCTATGGGCCTGCCTCTATTTTTGCTTCTTAGTTCTGTTTGTTCACTAGATTCCACAGATGAGTGAGATCGTATGGTATTTGTCTTTCTCTGACTAGCTTATTTTACTTAGTATAATGTTCTCTAGGTTCATCCATACTATCACAAAAGGTAAAACTTTCTTCTTTTATGAACGAGTAGTATTCCACTGTGTAAATGTCTCATAGTTGTTTTATTCACTCATCTCCTGACGAACACTTGGGCTGCTTCCATCTCTTGGCAATTGTAAATAATGCTGCAATGAACACAGGGGTGCTTATGCTCTTTTGAATTAGTATTTTGAGTTCTTTCAGATAGATTCCCAGAAATAGGACTGCTGGGTCAAAAGGCAGATCCATTTTTAATTTTTTGAGGTATCACTATACGGCTTTCCAACCCGCCACACCCTGTGTCATGTAAGCCCTACCGCTGAGGAGTAAGATGGAAGACCTTCACTCCTTAAGCCTAACAGAAAGCCCGCAGACAGAGGTGAATATCTGGGAGGTCTGAGGCTTGAGCTGACCCTCTTTTGAGCCCAGTGCTGGTTAAAGCCAGCCTTACTGTGCAGCCTCATTTTTCCTGCACAACAGGCCCAGCAGAGGGAACCACATGCTATAGATCACTGATAGCTCCAAACACGTTACCTAGGGCCAGTCCCAGGCAGGGTTTTTACAGGTCTGCCTGATACATAGAAACACACACAAAGAGGCAGCCAAGATGGAACAACAAACAGGCCCCGGATGAAAGAATGAGAGGACTCTATAGAAGAAAAACTAGATAAAATGGAGATGAGCCACCTGTCAATTTTTTTTGCTTTTAAAAGATGATTTTGCAGGATAAAGAACTTTAGATTGGTGTTCCTTTTCTTTTTTCCTCAAAAATTTAAGTATTTCACTCCACTTTCTTCTTGCTTATCTAGTTTCTGAGAAATTGCCTGTAATTCTTATCTCTGTTCATTTACAGGTAAGGTGTTTTTCCTCTGGCTTCTTTCAGATTTTTTCTTTTCTTTGATTTTCTGAAGTTTAAATGTGATATATCTAGGTAAAGCTTTTTTTTGACATTTATTTTGCTTTGTGTTCTCTGAGCTTCTTGCTTTCTGGTTTGGTGTCTGACATTAACTTAATTCGTAGTCACTATTGCTTCAAATATTTCTTCTGTTCTAATCTCTCTGCTCATCCTGATATTCTCATTATATGTATGATATACTTTTGTAATTGTTTAAAAGTTCTTGGTTATCCTGTTCTGGTTTTTCTTTTCAGTCTCCTTTTCTCTTTGTTTGTCATTTTTGGAAGTTTCTATTGCCATATCCTCAAGCCCAGAGATTATCTCCTCAGTCCACTAGTGTGCCCATCAAAGCATTCCATACCTCTATTACAGTGTTTTTGATTCTTAACATTTTAAAATTCTTTCCTAAAATTTCCGTATCTCTATGTACATTATCTATCTGTTCTTACATGTTGTCTAGTTTTTCATTAAAGTCCTTAACATGTTCAACATCGCTCTTAATAAAAACTGGTCTGATTGACAATTCCAATATTGTACTATAACTGGTTCTGGTGCTTGATCAGTCTATTTAAACTATGTTCTTGCCTTTTGTAAGAAGGCAAATTGTAACTAAAATCCCAAATTGTAACTAATTGCTATTGTAATTTTGAAAGGTGAATATGTTGTGCTGGATAAAAAGAACCGTCATAAATAAGCCTGTAGTAACATAGTAGCAAGAGGCGTGTGCGTCAGGGAACATTCTACTGTTTTATGATTAGATAAGCCTATATAACTCCGGCCTGTGAACTTCACCAGTACTTCTTTGTCCCTCCTCAAAGCTTAGGTGTGGTAGGATGGCTAGAGGAGGCAGAAGTTATATATTTTTCTTCCTTAATGTAGAAGGCTAGAGGCAGCTGGAGGGCGTATTTCCTTTTCTTCACATAGAAACCTAGAGACAGCTAAATTTGGTAACTTCTCTTCCCTCAGGTAGATTAGACTCTGACAAAATCCCAGCAGATTATGCTCTGGTAAAGTACTGCCTCCTGCAGGCAGGATTTGTTAGGAACAGACTGACCTGTTGTGTTTGAAAGTGGTTCCTTCTGTTGTCCCCCTGCTGGAGGCTGGGAGGATTTGTCTTTCACATTCATTACAAGGACCTGGCAGAGCTCCTGGAGGTAAATCTCATAATATTGTGGCGGCTTCCCTATGCCTTGGTCTCAGATGGGTTTTTAATTCTCAGGCTTGTCTACACTGAACCTGTAGCAATTCATTGATTACAGTTTAGATTTTTCTATCCCGACAGTGGTTTGCATGGGTTTCTGATCTAGTAAGTTGTGGTTTTCTATATCTGTCTATTTCTCTGATTGCGATGGTTAATTTTACATCTCAGCTTGACTGGCTATGGGGTACCTGGGTTACACATCACTCGGGATATGTCTTTGAGGGCGTTTCTGAATAAAATTGGCATTTGAATGAGTGCACTTACTGACTTGTCCTCCCCAGTGTGAGTGAGCATCATCAGAGCCACTGAGGTCCTGAGTGGAACAAAAGGCCTCATGGTTTCTAGTGTTTTCTAGAATTTAGAACTTGTGAGCAATAAAATAGAATATTTGAAGAGCTCTCTAAGCAAAGTATTAAAAGAGTAGCCTGGTTCTTGCTTACAGTAAAAATGTGACAGGAAAGAAATATTTTGAAATGAAATTGTTAAGCAAAAAGAACCAGAACGTATGGACTTGGAAAATTTTCTGCTTATCCTTATTGAAAAGAAAATGAGAAAGTGTGTTCCAAAGAGAACACTGAGGGTGTGCCCAAGAGACCGTTTAATAAGGATATTAATGTGACTATGAACCGTGGAACTACACAGTCACCTCAACAGAACTGGCAGGCACTGTTCTTCAAGACAAGGGGAGAATGACACTCTCTCCCCTACCAAGGAGATTAGAGATCGTCAGGCTGCCGTGTCCACCACAATCCCAAAGTGAAAGGGCCCAGGCAAAGGTGGGGGCTACATCTGTAGCTCAGGTAGGCTCTGACGACCCTGTTTAGTGCTTTGGTGGAGGAACAGAGCCACCACAGACGTATGGCAAGGGCAGTCTTGGGGCCGATGTTGCTATTTTACAGGTCCAGAAGTCAGAACACTGAACAAGGAGGATTATTCTCAAGTTCAAGGGTTAGTGTTATTTGCCCTGTTAGGTTTTAGACTTACTTGGAACCCATTAGCCCTTTCTTATTTCTACATTTCGGGCATGATAGTATCTATCCTATACCTAGCCTACCTTTGTTATTTTGGAAGCACATAACTTATTTGGTTTGACAGGTTCATAGCTGGAGAAGAGCTTTGCCTCAGGATGAGTCATCTCGTGAGTTTCCCGTCTGAGTTTTATATATGTGTGACTTTGAAATTAGATGTTAGAGTTAATGTTAAAATGAGTTAAGACTTTGGGAGTTGTTAAGATGTAGTGAATATATTATGCATTAGAGAAAGACATGAATTTTGGGAGGCCAGGGATAGAAACTTATGTACTGAGTATTGCATCCACTCAAAATTTATGCTGAAATCCTAACCACCTGTGTGGTGATATTAGGAGATGGAGTCTTTGGGAAATTGTGAGGTCATGAGGTTGAAACCTTAATGAACAGGATTAGTGTCCTTGAAAAAGAGAGCCCAGAGGGTTCTCTTGCCTCTCCCCACTATGTGTGAACCAGGTGGCAGGCTCTCAACAGACATCCAATTTGTGGGCCCTGGATCTTGGTCTTTTCAGCCTTCAGAATTGTGAGGAATAAATATGTGTTTTTTAAGCCACCCAGTTTATGGTATTTTTGTTAGAGCAGCCCAAACTGGGCAAGGAGGCAGTGGATTACCCTGTGCACCCTCACTGCTCTGGTGGATCTGAGAAGCGTTGTTGATTTTTCAGATTGTTCAGCTTTTAACTCGTTATTAGGACCCAGTGGCAACTTCTAAGCTCCTAACATGCTAGCCTAGAAACCAGAAGTTTCTGCTGAAAGTATTTTTTAGAAACATATTTTGTAAGGTCTGCAAAGATTGTATTGATAAACTAGTACCAGATTATTAGTATCCAGAATACTAAAATTTATTCAAATGCATTTATATAGTACCCACTGAGTTTTGTATTGAGGGCTCTGCACCTGTACAAATTGCAACAAAAACCAAATATAATGACCAATTCCAAGGACTTAGATGGAGGCAGAACACAAGGAAATCTGTAACCACTGTTTTAGAAAGAAAAAAGAGTTCCAAACCTAATCTGAGAAAGAACATATTTTGAATGATGTAATTCATGTCCTGTTGGAAGGATGTATTAGTCCTCATTAAATTGTAAATAAATTTCCTATAAGTTATAGTGGATGAAAATTGGTTCTGGGGATTCAAATCACCTGCCATCCTGATAACTATTAGACAAGAGTCTGGTGGTCTTTAACCAAACATTCTTTTTTTTCCTTTTAACTGTAAAATTTCTTACTAAAAAAAAGAATCTTTAAATTGGCCAGTATCTCTCATAGGCCTTTTTATACAGCAAAGTTAAAATAAAATTTTGACACATGCTCACAATGAAGTTGTCTGAAAAGCTTCCTTTAACATTGCAGTAGAAAATTACTAAGAGTTGTAAAGGATGTTAGCACACGGATTGGACAGCACTTGAATTTCAGATGTATGAGTGGGTGGGTGGAGGTGGGACAGGATTCCTCCCTAAGGGACATCTAAATACTACAGAATAAGTAGAACAAGGTGGAGCAGAGAGGTGGGAGGAGTGTGGTGCACAGGTCTGTGGCTGCCTGGCCAGCGTCCTGGAGCCTGCCCTTTCCCTCGTTCTTCTGGGCACTCCCCTGCACCGCCACCTGGGAGACACCCTGCCCCACCCTCCCCGGAGACGCCGTTTTTCTGTCTTTTAAGAAATGCTGCTAAAAAGCTAGAGAGAAAGAACACCCCTAAGAGCAGCCCTCAACCAATGACAGAGTGAAGCAGTTGATACGTAAGTGCCTGGTTTCTTCTCTCCTCAAGTGGGATAATTTTAGTGTGTTTTACCATTGCATTTCCCCAGGAATCCAGCTCCAGGCACCCTGTGAGCCCTGGGTTCCTTTTCCTGTGCCATTTCCCTCTCCCTACAGGTGTTTTCTCTGCCGCCAAGATGAAGTGCTTACACTCCGCCCTTGTCACAGAGTCTGCTCTGAGGAATCTGGACAGAGCAGTCCCTGGAGCAGAACTACAAGGAGCTGAACCATGGAGAGAGTGTGTAACACACAAAGAAGTAAAAGCAAGGTTGGGTCAGGGTATTAAGTGTCCTGGTTTGCCAGATTTAGCATTTAAAAATACAGGACACACAGTACTTATTGTTTAATTTCAGATAAACAGCTTTTGATTTTTAGTATAAATATGTCCCAATTTAAAGTAAAAAATATTCATTCTTTACCTGAGATTTAAACCTAACTGGGTGTCCTGTATTTTATCAGGCATTGCCAGAGATGGAGAAAGGATTTTGAGCTTTATCTGTAGGACACTTGGGCTCCAGTGTGGAGCATGGATTTGAGCAAGGTCAGGCAGACCAGAGAGGAAGCCTATCCCAGCTGAGGTGAGGCCTGGAGTGGGCTGTCAGGGAGATGGGGGAAGGGCATTTGGGAAGCTGTCTGCCCTTCTCAGACTAGGGCCAGGGCAGCAGAACTAGCTCACTGGAGAGGATGGGAAAAGATTGTTCAAGATATCCTGGAAATGCCCTCTACTGTTTAGAGAAAGACACCAGGTTAGCAGCGCAGGGTGTCTCTTTCCCCCTCCTGCAGGCACTTGCACCTGTGAAGTGAAGCTGCCTTGCTTGGACTCAAACACCTGGCCCCTGCATCAGGCAGCACAGGAGCTTTGGGGCTAACCTTCCCCAGCTGCACTCGAAGGCGCTCAGCTCAGAAAACCCGTCAGCAGAGCCTCCAGGAATAATCATCAGCTGTGAGTGGCAAGGAACACTAAGAAGAAGGAAATTCCCTTTTTTGGAGCCTCAAAGAGAAAAGAGCTCATTTTCTCTTTGTTGTTTTCCCTGAGATGGACCTTGCCTTGTGTGGTAACCCCAGCCATGAGGCTTGTCTCGAAAAATTTGTTCTCATCCTGGAGATGAATAGGAAGCACGTTCAGAATCACACAGCCATCTCTGCCTGAAGAACTCTTCAATTTCACTGCCACCTTCATGAAGGAAATTCCATTCTGCTGGGAATCCACTTCAGAAACAACATACTGAAAAAAGAAAGAAGAAAAATAAAATCCATTATGACAACGATAGGCTCTTGCTTCAGCTTTGTTCCATTTCTTCTATTTGTGAAATGCACACCGAAGGCCATTAGGGGACATCATATAAATTGCTTCACTCCAAAGTTAAAGCAAAAGGAAAAAAAAAAAACCGGTACCAAAATGAAAACGGGGTTTTGTTCATTTTCTAAAACCTGAATTTGACTGTAGCTTTTTTTTCTGAAAGTTTGAAAAGGCTATTTTTTCAAACTAAGTTATAGCTACTTGCATCAGACATTAGGAAGGCATGAGTGGGTAGTTAGAAATCCCCTTTCTCCCGGCACTCACCCAGGCACACGGACACTGCAGCAAAAGCGCCTCCTGTGAGCCGAGCCCCCGGCACGCGTTCGGCCATCTGCGGGAGTCAGGTTGCCATCCCAGGAGCTCTGTGCTGAGGATCATTTCAGTTATTTACATACCGTACATATTTAATTCTTGTAATAACTTTATAGGGTAGATATTCTCCTCTCCACTTTAGAGTTATAGAAACTGAGGCTCAGGAAGGTTAAATAACTTTCCGAAGTCAATAAGTGAGAGTTATGGTCAGAACAGTGTTCCTTCAAAATTTGTATGTTGAAGTCTTAACCTCTAGGATCTCAGAATGTAACTGTATTTGGAGATATGGTCTCAGGAGGCCTCAGGAGAAACCAACCCTGCCAACTTCTTGATCTTGGACTTCTAGCCTCTGAAACCATCAGAAAACCAATTCCCATTGTTTTAAGCCACCCAGTCTATGTACTTCATTATGGTAGCCCTAGTAAACTAATGATAGTGACCAACCCAGAATTTTCACCTGGTCTGCAGTTCCCCTGAAATCTTTTTTCATCAGGGCGTCAGGTCTAAGAAGAAATGGGGTTAAGAGGAAATTTATTTTACTTAACTTCCAATATCCCAACGCAAACTGGGGTTTAGCACAAGCTGACCAAGTTATCCAGGATGTCCCAGCCTAGTGGTCATGCTGGTGATGTGGTGACGTGGGCGTTCGGGGAGAGAGGACAAGAAGGTTCTAAGCAGTAACAACTCAAACTCAGAAGATAAGGTGGTAGCATTGTTCCTGCAGGAAGTCAGTTTATTTAACCAGGCCCCAGACCATGACTAGAGTCTGAGACAGAACCCAGTCCCTGCCATGTAACCCAGCACAGGGGACTGGGAAAAGTGTAGTGTGGGGCCTGTGCACCCTCTCTCCCACCAGATTTCCAAATACTGTGCTGGCGCCTTGATGACTAAAAGGTCAGGCCCTTCACTGGTCCAGCAGAGATTTCCTGGGGTGGGGCAGGACAGGGCAGAAATGGGCAGAAATGGGCAGAAATGGGCCTAGGCCCGGGGACCCAGACAAGCTCCCCAGAATGCTGATGAGGGCCACAATGAACTGTTCCTTCTCAAAAGTTTTAGTACCTCCCCAGTGAGAGCAGGGAGCAGTTACCCATGGAATCCTGTTTGCTTAGATGAGACTTTGAATGAATGGGGGCTAGCTTCGAATAGAAACGACTACGTCTCTCTGACTTCCAAGAACAGAGACTGATTTTCTCTACCTGCTCCCACCACCCTCACAAGTGAGGTTTCTCAGCCCTGCATCCTAAGTTCATAAATCCCTCTTTTGCCATTTTCATTTGTTCTTTTACTTACCAAACACCCAAAAAACATTATCATATGTTTGTAATTTGACATCTGTGATATTCAGGCTATCCAAACCTCAGGGTTCAGAGCAGGGGACCTTTCTGCCCAGGTTTAAGGACTTTACTGGGCCATATAGCTCTCTAGAGAACTGAAGTGCAGAACAAAACATGGAGACAGAAATGGTGTTGACTTTGACCAGACCCTTCGGGCAGGCACTTTCAGCATGGAATACCTAAGCTTTCCATACACAGAGGCCCAGGGCTTGCTAAATACTGAACCTAAAACTACCTCCAATTCCACTCCACCTCACACTGTCCTCACTAGCAGAATAAAAACTCCTAATGTCCCTGTTCAGTCCTGTGATGGTCAGAACCAATCAAAATTGACTCCACAGTTTCATCAGTGATGGCTTCAGTGTCTTCAGCAATCTTCTTTATGCCAGAAGAATCTAACCCTAGAATGGGGGACTATCTGGAAATGACTCCAAAGTGTACCAAATAAAAAAGAGGATTTGTTTGCCTACTGCCACAAAGCCAAACTCATGAGCCAGTTGCTGGAGAGAAAAGAAAGAGGCTTTTTATTCAGATGCTACATTATCTGAGAGAATGGCAGACTCTTGTCTCAAAGACCATCTCCTCCACAAAATCCAGACGAAGTGCAAGCGTCCTCAGCAAGACCAAAACAAAAGGCAGTGTCCAGAATTCCTGTTGCCATTTGAAACACAGTCCTTTGGAGACGGTAGGTCAGCAGTCCCCAACCTTTTCAGCGTCAGGGACAGATTTCATGGAAGATGGGGGTAAAGGGGAGACGGAGCTCAGGCAAGCTTTGCTGGTTCTTTCACTCTCTGCTCGCTCACCTCCTGCTGTGGGGACGGTGGGGCCAGGGCAGAGACAGGAGGTAGAGCTCAAGGGAGTTTTGCTCATGGCCTGGTTCCTAACAGGATACAGACCTTACAGGTCCTAGGTCTCAGGGTTGGGGACCCCTGACACAAGTGCCTGCTAGGAGTCATCCCTGCAGCTTAGCTTGTTCCTGACTGCAGTCTGCCTCAGGCTCCCTGCTGGAACCTGGAGCCATTTCAACCAATGACCCTTGTGACCCTGCAGGCTAGGGCCACTAGGTGGCACAAATGCATTGGCCAGTATATTCACCAGGTGAGTGAGAGAGCATTACTTTGTACCTTTGGGTCTATATCAGCTTGGGTGTGGGACTGGTGCTTTCTGGTGCTTTCTCATGCTTCATATGGGTCCATCTCCCAACCAATCCCTTTTGCCTCAGGCTAGACTGACAGGCCTCTCTGCTTCAACACCTCCCCTGCTGCCATTTTAACTCCTATTGTGTGTGTACCTGCCTTATCCTAGTCCCATCCTCAATCTGGCACGCTAAGAGGCTAGGAGAGCATTTTTCTCTGTTCAATTATTATGATAGTTATACCTACGCAGTGTAAGAAATTCCTCTGCAATCTTGGCCAGGGAGATCTCCCCTGGTGCTCTATCAGCTCTGCACTGGTGTGAGGCATTGACAAGGCATGACTTGGTTACCTGGGCAACATGGCCCCACAGTCCTGCAGATATGCAGCCTGGGGCTGCATTGTAAAACACAATGTCCTTGTTATGGCCCCAGGCAGTTTGCAAGGCATTGACCAGCTCCAGGCCCTGAGTACTCAAACCTCTGACCTTCATCCCCCAGGAGCATGGCTCAGCGTACAAGTAGCTGCTAGGCTACTCCCACGGCCCAGCTCTATCTGCCCTGGTGGCCCCGACCGCAGTCCAGTCCCAGTCTATCGGTATCAAAAGTACTAAGATACTGAAACCACTCTCTCAAAGATCCTGGTGGGTCTGAGCTGGAGAGCGAACAGTGAAACACCCATAGTCTTGAGTTAATAAGTTGAAATTGACCAGAATAGCCTTTTCTCACAGTTATTATAGAGTTATATTAAACACAGAGCATTTCTATTAATATATGCAGCCTCCACATGCAAACACATGCATTCCTTAGAGGTGGGGTCTCTAGGGTGGGTAGCTGCATTGGTCCATTGCTCACCTTGTAGTTATGGATGCTTTCTCTCTTCCAGGAAATTGCCTGGATTGTTATCATCAGTCAAATCATATTGGCAGAGTCAAGTGGGATTCAGAGTCTCTAGACAGAACCTCAACTTTCAAGTGTGGGGAGAACAGAGAAAAGGCAAGGACCCCTGCATTGAAAGCAAGGGCATTCAGCCATTGAAGCCTGGGGTTCTGCTGTCCTCAGTGAAGAGCATCTTTCTATGACTATTTCTAGAACTACTGCTCCTCACACTCTTGTTATTATTGGTTATATACAAATTAGTTTGGCCTCATACGTAATGTGGGAAAGCTGAGGTGGCTCTCACCTACAGCAAGCAGCCTGTGTACACTGGTATTGATGCCAGAACTGGCACCTATCATCTTAATTCGTGTAATCATATACTCTACATACTCAATATTGTTGATTATATAGAAAATACACACAAAAATGCTTCTGTATTTCAGCTGTGTGTAGTTTCCATCTTTTGCTAATAAGTCATGCAGAACCAGAGAATCCATGAATATTGGAGTTATAACCAATAGTCAGATGTCACCTGAGCCAAAGTACCACCTGATAAGGAAACTCTACTGTCATGCAGCAACCACCCCTGCTTCAATAATTTTTTAAAAAAAATCCTTGCCTGAGGATACATTTATTGATTTTAGAGAGAGAATAAAAGAGAGAGAGATAGAGGAACATTGATGTGAGAGAGAAACATTGATTGGTTGCCTCCCGTACGCTCCCTGACCAGGAACCAAACGCACGACCTTGTGGTGTGTGGCACGCACTCTAACAGACTGAGCCACACCAGCTGTGGAGCTTCCTCACTATCTATAGTATCAAAAAGTTCAATGCTTTTTGAAAAAACCTACTCTCATTGTTACACAGCTGTAAACAAGAATGTTTCTGTGTCTTTTGTTTTCCAAATTGAGTTAAAATTTATCCCATAACATCCAGGCTCTCTTCTCAGCTCCACCCTCCTAGTTAGGATCCAGTGAGTCTGGTGCGCATGGTCCCAAGTCAGCGGTTCTCCAAGTGTGGCTGTCGGAGCCTCCAACCCTGTTCTCTGGACCCATCCCTCCCCGACCTCCAGCAAAGCCGTTCCACTGTCCTGTGCTCTTCTCATTGGGATCCTGCGTGAGATTTCACTTTCAGAATGGGCTCTCATGTCCCATCCAAAGGCTCTTCTGCCTGGTCCCATGAGGCTCACAGAGACAGTATCTGGACCTGTGCAGTCATTGTCTGGGCCTGGGGCAGGACACCCCAAAATATTGAACAATGGCATATTGATGACTTTGAATCAAAGTTACTTGACAAGCAAGTGGTACAAGAAAGGTACACTGACCCACACTTATCTCCTTGAATGAAGAAAATAAATCTCCCATGGGAAAGTACCCTCCTTGTACCAGGTTGTAAAGAGACATTCTTATCACCACAGATAAAGAATTCTGGGGGAAAAAGCTTTCATAAACAAACCTTGCTACTCCTTTACTAATTCACTATCCAAATCCAAACTTGTTTAGATTCCTCGGTAATGAACACCAAAACTTAAATGTCTTTTTGCTGTCATTTCTTCACCAACTTATTGATTCTTTGTCCAACAAGTACAAAAAGCTGTCAGGTTCATCATTTCTGGAAGCATCATTCATGATTCTCTTGTGTGCATGTATAAAAATTGGTATTGCTCCTGTTAATCTGATCTTACATAAATTTTATTGTAAGTCTAGCATAAGAACTTACAAAGGGGTGGGGAGGTAATTCTCTCTCCCAATACTGTAAACACATGCAATTTTTACCCCCTTGTCAGGAAAAGCCTGACATGACAAGCTTAACCTGGCCCATTTCCATGAGGTAATCTATATAAGCAAAATCAATAGAAAAAGAACAAAAGCGAAAGAACAAAATACGATGCATTATAGCTTGCTCTTTGTCAGGTGTTTTTGGAACCCAGGCATGTTTGGTACCCTGTAACTCTGTCAAAGAGTAAAGGAAGTTGGGCTCCCATCACTCCAAATAAGAGCTGCAAAGTTTAAGATGATGTATCCACTATCGATTATCTGTTATGGGTATAAAAATAGAGAGATTCCTTATGTCAAAGGGGAGAAAGGGTGGCCAGGCTGTGTCATGAGTCTTGACCATAGGTGACCTTTGGGTCTCTCCTTCCTAAGATGTGCTTTTTGTCCACACCTTTGAAAGAGCTGAGGAAGCAAGACCTCATCTGTCAAGGCTGAGAAACCAATGCAGATAACATCTTACTATTACCTCATCTTTTCTTGAGTAGACAATGAAGCAACTTAATTAAAAAACTTGACTGATGACTATCTCTTGGCATAATATGCCAAGAGATAAGAGCAAAGGTGTAATATGCCCCAACCAGCCTCCAAAGCTAGATTCTACTTCTTCTTGAACTCTTAACTGAACTCAACCATTTGGCTCAGAATTCAATATGGCCTCCTCTAGTTTACAAGAAGTGCCAGAACTATAAGAACTACATTTATCAGGCTGGCCCTCCTGGGTCAGAGGTCTCTGGATTTTCTTGGCATAGTAAAAACAGATGTTCCTCCCCTGGGCCTGGGTTCAGACTTGTCAACATGATTGTCAACCTCCTGGGTCAGAGTTCAAAAAATACAGATGTTATGGACTGAATGTTGTATCTCCACAAAATCCATCTGTTGAAGCCTTATTTCATAATGAGATTGTATTTGGAGATTGGATTTTTATGGAAGTAATTAAGGTTAAATGAGGTCATAAAGGCAGGGCCCTGATCCAGTAGGATTAGTGTCTTTGTAAGAAGAGACACCAGAGCTCTCTTTCTCACTGTGCCCTAATATGGTGAAGTGAGAGAGCTCTGGTGCCTTTTCTTATATGATGCAGACCCTGGCCTGCATGATCTGTGTGTTGTGAATGAAATGAACAAATTCACATGGACTATAGAAGTCCCATGGGGAAAAAGGGACAGCATGGCCACTCTCTGAGTGAGAGAGCTGGCCCCGACCCCTGCTTGGACAGGCTTTTATTGTTTTTCTGGGTACATTACATTGAGGATGGTCCTCACTTACTATGCACAGGTTCACTGTAGGTGACTACCTTTTATAGATAACAAAGGAAAGATGTTGCTAATTACTTTCTAAAGAGAAGGATGTTGCAGATCAATGGGAAAAGTGGTTAAACTGGTTACATTCCATACTTGGGAGGTTTAACACAGATTTTAGGAAGTTATTTTAGAGATATGCAGTAAACATTTTCTGACTCAATTCAGGGTGAGGGAGTTTTAGCAAAAGCAAGCCTCAAAGAAGCCTAGGTACAATGCAGGCCTGATTCCCTATGGGAGAATCTATCCATGGGCGTGGGTCCTGTGTGCTAACCTGGTTCCTTGTCAGTTTTCTGAATCAGGGGCTGGGCGACATTCCCCACACCATGCAGAACAGTCCCCTATACTTACAAATCCAAAATGCAAGGCAGAAAGAAAGCTGTTACTAGAAACCAAACTTTACAAGACCTTGATCTTGGATTTCCAGCCTCCAGAACTTTGAGAAAATAATTTTCTGTTGTTAAAACAATTCAGTCTGTTGTATTTTGTTATGGCCACTTGATCAAACTAAGACTAAAGAATAAAACATATGCTTATCTCACAGTCTCCCCCCCAAAAAAAAACACACATAAAAATAACATGTGTACATCACTGAGCACTTTACAAAGGTTGTGACACCCATTCTTAGATTCTGACTGCAAGACAAAATGGTGTATCATGACACTCATTTTACAAAAGGGGAAAGAGGATGGTGGATGGAAGGTGATCTGTGCAGTATCACACTGGGGGTCAGAGTGTAAACTTTTACCCAGAACACTGCTCTTTGCTGCTGTCCTAACAATTGATCTTCACGCCATGATGTCATCTGCAAATCAGATGAAAAGTTTCAATGTCTTCACACAGACATCAATAAAAGAGTTTAAAGGAGAATTGGTTACCCTCTAACCTGAAGATGACACATGGATTTCAACTTGTAAGCTCATTAATAACTTCTTGGCAGCAGCCACCAACCCTGTGTATTGACAAGGGTTCTGAGATCATGTTAGGAAAGAACATCCAGACTAACCAGGAACTCGGGGCACGGGCATGGAAGTGGGGCATGAGCCAGTGAATCTGGAACTGCAGACTCTACTTCAAACCCCCAGGACAAAACGGAGTCCTCATGGAAGAAGAAGAGCACTTTCCAGTGTGAAGACAAAAACATTATATACAGGGTTGGCCAAGGATACTATACTTTTTTTCTTAGAATTCCATCTTTCTGGTTGTCTCTCTCTGACTTATTGTTCTTTGTCAATATGGAAATTTTGGATCTCAAAATCAAGTTCTAAAAGAAATTCCTCATATGATGCTTTATATAGAAGATAACAAATGTCTGAGGGACAAGTTCTTCAAAGTTTTACAGTACACACAGGCACAGATTTCAAGAAGGACTGATATGGGAAGAAATGCTGATTCTCAGCACATTCCCAGCAACTGTTTTGTGGCTGGCAGAACAATTGGGTGTATAATCAGGGACTATACAACCTTGATTATAGAGGATTACACCAAGAGACATAATAATACTGCTATAATTATATATCAACAGTTAGCCCTCAAATTCTTTTTTTAGAAAACAGCTACTGCAAATTTTGCAGTTTAACAAGAAACAAAAATCACAGTAAAACTCCTTTGTGACCAAAATTGTGGTCCTGCCCCACCTCCATCTTAAACCTCCTCTAAAGCTAGTTATACTGCAAGAACAGAAAACTGCAAGGAATATTCAGCTTTTATCTTGATTTTTCCCCTTAATTATCAGTCCTGCATAAGCTAGATGCATGCTTTAAAACAGATACTGGCTTTAACTTATTTAAGAAGTAAAATGGCTCAATGAGACTAATTTAGCAATACTAAGAGAAGCAACTTCATATAACAGCTTTTTTTTCTACCAAAGCTCATAAAATGCCACTCTTATTTACCCAAAATGCTGAAAGCTTTTTATTGTTACAGAAACCAGGAATATAGAAAAAGGATCATTTTAGAATAAGATGAGAATATGTTTTAATTCTATCTTGTTGATTTTAAAGAAGTTGTGATTGAAGGAGATGCTTTTTCCATTAATTTTGAAAAGTAATTTTCCTTAAGTTCTTATCTGAGCCTTCCTCCACAAGAGTCCTATAAGCCAAATGTTCTCTACTCCTAGTATTCATCATGTTCCTCAGAAAAGATCTCTGGGAAGATAAATCATAATGTTGAACTTCTAAAGTGGCTCTTTGTAAAAATGAAGGTAATGATTGAGTTATCAAATTGTACACAAAATAATTGAATAAGTGTGCACCTCTAGCCAAAGGACTTAAATTCCATGTAAAAATTAAATGAGAAAGGTCCAAACCCACTGGGTGATACGTTTGATGTCAATAAAAATGTGAAACTCTATTCTTATTTCAGAAGATACTTATTTCCAAATTGATAATCAATTTACCCAAATATTTTTTCTTTAAAAATAGGGCCAAATGAAATAAGAGAAAATTAATGAGTTACGAAAATTATACAAGGGCTTCAAACATGATTTTCGAAAGTCATAGAATAGAATTGGACACAAAATACTACAATATATTTATATCAGAAGCAGTTAAGTTTTTGATAACAGTTATTAAACAGAGAGTAATAATAACAACATGTTAACTTTGTCCAGTGCTTCAGTACCTCCAACTCGCACACACTAGTTCGTGGTCCATGTGTCAGCTGGGCTCCCTGCCCTGTGGTCTTGGTGGAGGCTCCGCACCTTCCTCAAGTTTCCCACAAGCACAAGTTGAGAGAACAGGGAATATTCTGTACTCTTAAGGTCATTTCAACCTCCAGGCTCCTTCTGTCCCAGTTTCAGCATTAGCTTAAATACAAAACATTCCCAAAACATCCACAAAAACTCTGCTCTCACGAAGCATAAAAAAATGTACATAGAATTTTCTGAAGATTTTGGAGTGATAGGAGACTTGGAAGGGGCTCCCATTGCAACACTCAGGAAATCTCAGATGAACATATTTATCTTTGTTCTTTACCTACCCTCAGGCCTCCCTGAGGCGTCACTGGGGACGGGCACTGGCCCTTCTCCCCGAGGAGGTTCCTGCCCCAGGCCTGCGGGTGGTTCTAGCTTTGCTGCCTCCTTCCCTTCCTGCCCCTTTTCCTCAGGAGCAAACAAACTTCTCTCCCCATCTCCAGAGTCACCAGATAGTCATCAAGATACTGTTTACACCTAAATATGAGATCCGAGAACATATTTTACAAAAAAGAATGTTCCCTTTATGAAGTTTTTGGCCAACTGAAATATGTAGGTAAATTAGTAATTTTCAACCTTTTTCAGCTCATGACACACATAAACTGATTACAAAAATCCTGTGGCACACGAAAAAAATATATCTTTTGTGGATCTGACAAAAAATAGGTATAATTTTGATTCATTCACACCAGATGGCTATTGTTACGTTGGCTTGTTTATTTGACAATCTCAGGGAAAAGGAGTGAGTGCCCCTGACTAAACAGTCAGGTATTGCATGTTTAAAGACAATCCGTGGCACCCTGGCTGAAAATCACTGATGTAAATGACTGATATGGAAGAAATAGCCAAATGTCAAAGGACACAATACACAGGACCTATATTGCTTTTGAAATACAGATTGTTTCCGCACTCTCACAGTTCATAAAATTCTTCACATTTCACATGGGTGTTTCTGCCATCAGTAAAGCTATTGTTGAGTCATCTAACATGGTTCTCCAAAACTCATCAAGTTCACTGCTTTCTAACTAGTTTGAAGTACGGTATGTTTAATCCAGTTAGGCTGCTTGTATTGAAAATGTATCTGAAATCATAGGAACCAGCTTGTTGTTTATGTTCTCCATAATGTAAGCACTTAATTTATAGCTTTCAAAGTGACCTTTAAGCCTTATTTACAATGACATTCAACTTTGACAATTGAAAGATCATGCTAGGGAATAATGATTACAGATGGGTTACATTTCTTTACCTTCCCCCCTTTTTTTGTAACCAATTCTCTTGGACTATCTTTATAAACAACAGAAATTAACATTGATTGAAGCTGTTTTAGGTGGATCTTTCCCAAAGTGTTCTTTGTTTTCCAATGTGAAACTATTGAAATAGTGTCTTATATGAGATTTGTATTTAAGGTTGCTATCTTTTTTGGAGAGATAAATAATTTGGAGGGAGATACTTGCTTATTTTTAAAACAGAAATGACACATCATTTCAAAGACTGTCTTTGCAAGGAAGTTTTTGTTCTCACTGCGGCACTGAGGTGAAGAGTTTTTTTTCTCCAGAGTCTCAGAGGAACTGCTCCTCAACAGACGAACAGGCAGAGACAGATACACCACTCTTAGAGGACGACCGCCCACCTCCAAAAGTGGGTGGGCTTTTGGAAAGGGCAGGGGCTGGCCTGAGGACTGTGAGGGCAAGGGGGAGGGAGCCAGACTGAGCTCTTTAAGCGAAGGCGGCTAGAGCTCACAGGACTGCCACATCCTGGATTCAGGCCAACCTCTAGATATTTAAAAATGAACTTTGCTTTTGACCTCATTTGGGAGTAAGACCTGAGCAAGATTTATTATTCCTATGAAGAATCTGAACTGGAGAAAGACCCCACTTCATGCATGACAAGAATTCTTTCTTATATATTGGAGTGCATGCATCTTCAGCATGGCAGGGATAACTAGGGCCGTGAAGCTATCCTGAGTTCTACAATGGTAGGTACTTGTCATTAAACACATAACAAAACCCACAGAGTGCACAACACCAAGAGTGAACTCTACCTATGGATTTGTGTGGTAATGTTGTGTCCAAGTATGTTCATCTACTGTGATAAATGCACCACTCTGGTGGGAGAGGCTGGTAACGGGGGAGGCTGTGCCTGTGTGGGAGCAAAGAGTACAGAGGAAGGGGGCTCCGTACCTCCCTCCCTCTTTGGCTGTGAGTTAAACTGCTCTAAAAAATATAGTCTTCAAAAAAATCTATAAGCTCCGGGGTGTTGCCATTTTTTAAATAGGAAGCTAATTCTTTTCCAGTAAAATTATAACATCATTTTCTCAGGTTTTAACTAAAACATTTAATTATTGTAATTTTACAATGAAATTATCTGATGAAATGAGCCACTTTCACACAGACAGACTGATGAGTACAGTAAATATTGACCAAGCTTTTGTTGGTTGAAGCACTTTTCTATAAATATCATTGACTATTTCTGCACTCTCATTTGAACAAATAAGAGTAATGATTAATTGGAAAGCATTTTAAGTTTCCCCTGTGCTTAGAAAGATAATGACTCAACATACTCAATAAAAAGCCACTTAGGAGACTATTCTTTAAAGTAAAGCAGGAAATGGAATGAAAAGTAGGTAATAGATCAGGTTAGAGGGGATTGTGAGGCAATGGACCAAATGAAAATTATTGGATATCCCTTTTGTGGCTTAAATCTGTCATCAAAGGTTAGATTAACTTCTAATGGCTTAAACCTGTCCTACAAATGTTGAAAGAAATAGTTCATAGAACTGCAATTTTAACCCTTGAGGCAAAACCTAAGGGGCAAAATGCTTCACTCTTTGTGATTCTACCGTAGCTACCTCATTACATACAAAGGTTGGCACAGACGTCTCCTCTAATAGTAATAATTCAATTAGAATTTTTGATGTTGTATGTAACACAAACTAAATTTAAACCATGAGACAAATTGCTTGCTGTCTCTGAACATCTATATTCTTCTTTTCCCTTAGTAATCAAGTTTTAGGTAGGCGTGCAGCTGAAGAGGACCTCTCCCAGTCTGCTTTGCAGTCTGGTGTGGTCATGTGATTACATTTAGACCAATGAACTGTGAATAAAAGGAATGTTTGCCATTTCTAGATGGGGACCTTAAACCATTGGGGATATATTTTTCCCACCTCTCTTTCCACTTTTCCTGGAGGCTGCATTGTAGACAGGGCACTAACACAGCATCACCCAAACTGAAAAGGAGGTCACGCTACTGATAGCAGAGGAATCAGATGGTCCTCTTGGCCCCTGGAAGGGAGCTGTGCCTTTAACCTTAGATGATCAAGTCAAGCTATAGCACAACAAAGAAATGAACTATTATTTTAGCAACTAGCTTTTGTTTTTGGTCTTTGTTACAACGGCTTAATATTTACCCTGAGACAAAACACACTTAAAAACAAAAGGGATGTACTGACGAATGTTACTGGAAAGTCTAGGGCAGGCTTCCGTGGGCTTTGGGGTCAGTTTGGTGAGGGACTTACTCCCTTTCAGGTCTCTGTATTCCATGTATTAGCCTCATGCTGAGTCTGGCTTTCCTATGGTGGCACTGTAACTGTTACGGGGGTAGGTCGAACCAGAGGCCCCTGGAACACAGACCCTGAAAAACCAGGGGGGCCCCACCCAAAGCAAAAAGGCAGGGGGCAGGGCAGGAAGGCTGTTGATGGAGCAGAAGGTACAACATCTAAAGCGTATCGCATAAAAGCGGCCTGTGCCTTCGGCAAGGAGGCTGCTGCTGGCTGAAGGGGTGGGGGCAAACTGTAAACAAAGAAAGTGAGATGTGAGAACCTTCCAGCAGAGTGACTCTTAACAGAGCCACTCGGGGTGGGGTGAGGGCAGGGGCAGTGGGCAGGGTGTGTGAGCCTGGGGTCCCAGAAACCCAACCCTGGACCAGCACCTGCGTACGCGCCGGCGGAGGGCTGGGGAACTTTTGCCCTGACTACAGATGGCAGCCGGAAGAGGGTCGAAGACACTGGGGAGCTGACAAAAACGGCAGACACTGATGCACCATAGGAAGAGCTGATGTTCAGTCACGCAGGCATTTCTGAGCCGAGCTTTTAAATTGCAGCACGGAGAAACATGGGGTCTGTAGGTCCATATGTCTGTAGGTCCGTGGGCTTTTTGGCCCTTCCCCTAGATGGCCTGATTGGCTTCAGGGAACCCAAACTCAGAGACCCAGAGGGTTCCCAGAGGCCGCCTGGTTCGGAAACATCCTCAGTGCCCCTCGCACATAGAAGATGGTGGCAGAGCAGGTGGCGCTGTGCGGGACCAGTGTGGTCAATCACACGGACACTCTGGTGCCTGGAGAAAAGGTAGCTCCAGAGGAGAGAAACTGACGCTGGGAGGACTCAGGCAGGTGTACACAGACCTGTTAGAGACACTTGGAGCCGAACTGTGACCAGGAATGCTGAGCTGCAGTCCTCTGCGCTTCTGAAGGAGGGTAATTTAGGTGGCATATTCTGAAGCTGCTCTGGCTTGGCAGAGGGAGACTATTCTTTCTGGGGTGTTTCAAAGGGAGTGGGACTTAATGGCACAAATCCACCATTTTCCTTTTTTCACCAAACTCTTGTATCGGGAGTCATGCCTCCTGGTGGGGGGCAAACCCCACAGAGCACTTGTGGCTGGTTCTGTAACAGTACAGCCATTAACTGATCACTGAGATCAGAACATAAGAATTTGGTACCTAATGAATAGTCAGAAAAAGTTTCTAATAAAAGAGAAGTAAATGCTGGAGAGATAACCACACCAAAATTCACTACATGGTGGTTAACAAAATTCCTACCACAGTAGGAATATTTTTTTAAAAGAGAGAAAATAAAAGAAAGGAAAAAAAATACTCCCAGGTCTTTCCCAACTACCTGACCCAAGCTACTCTGAGAAACTGTGCCTTAAAAACTGTGAGCTTCTACAATAGCCAAGTGCTGGAAGCAACCTAATTGTCCATCAGCAAATGAGTGGATAAAAAAGCTCTGGTACATTTACACAATGGAATACTAGGCAGCAGAGAAAAAGAAGGAGCTCCTACTCTTTGCAAAAGCATGGATGGAACTGGAGAGCATTATGTGATGTGAAATAAGCCAGGTGGTAAGGACAAATACCATATAATCCCACCTTTAATTGGAACATAGTCAACAAAAGAAAAAAGCAAACAAAATATAACCAGAGACATTGAAATTAACAGCAATCTAACAATAGCCAGAGGGGAGGGGGGAGGGGGCAGTGGGGGAAGAATTTTCAGGAACCACTATAAAGGACACAGGGACAAAACCAAGGGGAAGGGTGGAAGCAAGGGAGGGTGGTGGGTTTGACTGGAGTGGGGGGGTAGGGGTGGGGAGAAAATGCAGACAACTGTAATTGAACAACAATGAAGTAAAACAAAACAAAACAAAACAAAACAAAAAAACTGTGAGCTTTTTATCTGTTGTCGCTTCCCCAGGACTTAGGGCATACACCAGGCATCTGACAGAAGCCATGAAAGATTCATTTAATTGAATTTATTGCAAGTTAAAAGGAGTAACTGAGACATAAGTGAAATCATGTTCAAGCAAAATGTTTAACTTGAATTTTAAGTTTGAAATATTGTATTGGATTAAAGGTGTTAGATTAAATCGAATATCTTTGAAAGACAATAGGAAGTTTAAGACTGAGTCCCAGTGAAGCTTTCGTTAAACTGCACCAGGGAAATGGAGGGGTGTTTTGGGTGTGGTACTGAAAGACAGCAGCAGGAGGGCGTACAGAATATTAGATTACGGGGTCATAGTTACAGAGCCCCTGTATGATGCTGAATGCCAACAGCAGTGGGCAGCGTGGAGTGTTAGATGATGGGGTAACAATTACAGAGCGTGTAGCGGATCTCCATTCTGGACCCCGGCTGACAACTGGAGACAGAATGGTAATGCTCAACATGGGGTAGCAGGCCAGGAAAACCACCCAAAGAATGCTTTCTGGAGGAGCTTTTCATCCCTGTTCTGCTCCTTCTCAAAAATGACTTGGAAAGCGGAAAAACTCTAGGCCATAATCATCATCCCAGCCTCTGAAGTCCACCCTGTCGGTATAGAAACATTGCAGAAGATTGTGTGCTTCAGGTTCCTGACTTCCCAGAAACCATCTAATCTGGGCCTTCGAAGTTCTGGTTGAGCACGAGCATTTGGCTTAGTGGCTGCACCATGTGGTCCACTTTCAAAGCAAAAGTCTTTATTATTATTTTATTAGACTGAGCCAACTATAGAGTAATGGTTGTGGAGAACCTGATTCCAATCTTATACTGGCTTTAAACATATTACTTTGGAGAGGAAGACTAATGTAGCAAATAGTGAGGAATAATAAACTGCATGTAAGCTCTATAGATGTTAGGTTATAAACTTATTGACAGAAGCATCTATGTCTAATTTGTATTCTTGGTCCTCTAACAATGAACTCAAACAATATAAAAATGTATTTTTTTGAAAAAGTTGTTCATTTAGAACAGTCATGCTGTTTAATTGAACTGTAGGCAAAAAGTAAATAAAATCATACTAGCCACTCACAGCTCCCAAACTGTTGGAATAAATTTCTAAAATTGCTTTAGTAAAGCATTGCTAGGTACTTGAAAGTAAGACCCAAATATTATTATTAAATATGTAATCACTAATTTGTTTTATGTTCATTTGCCCCAAACTAGTACCCATGCAGTCATTGTTCCTTTTATATATTTGTTAACAAAAATGCGTTGTTACAGATGTCTTTTACAGGCAAAATTAACCTACTGTGGTAGAAGGCAGAATAATGCTATGAGAAGGATTGCTATCAAGTGGAAGAGGGAGAGGAGAACTACCCGGCAGGGTGGAGATGACTGTATGTTGATCTGGTGATGCTTAGAGAAGTTCATATGTGTATAAATGCTCATCAAGTTTCACTTTTAAGATTTGTGTATTTTACTGTATGTAAAATATGTCAATTTATTTTTAAAACGTGTATTTTGCTTATGTGACATTCTAGACTTAGATGCCTTTGCCTTCAATGATTCATTTTACTTGTCACATCAGGAGACTAAATGCTACACAGTACATTGTACAGGCGGCACTTCCTTCATGTATGGTCAAAACTTGCATTGAGATTTTTACCACATTTCATATAATGAACCAGTCGATGAGGATGATTAATAGCTGTAGTAATTAAAGGTCTTTTAAGGTAAACTTAAAAAAAAATGGGACCCTAAGGCAATTCTGAAACTCCAGTACTTTTGCTGCAGTTTTGTGGTACTGAAAGTACGCCTCTTTCTGTAGTGCAGCCACAATCTTATATCCCCGACATTATAATTTTGTGGCTATGACTATGTCACTGGTTTTATTCAACTCTCTCAATGTATTTAAAATTTGAGAGTAAACGTAAAATTATAAGTGAAAAATAATACATGGTATACCTAAAGTTCTGAACGTAAAATTTAGTGTTAGTGTCAACTCAAAACATTTTCTTGCATTTTTGATTCCTTTTTGATGCCCCTACCCAGACCATCATTCGTTGTCCACAGTTCAAAACACAACCTTGTTTAAGTCATCAACCCCTCCACATATAATTATTTACTGAGTGTTCGTAAGTTCCCAGGCACTGACTGGGGCAATAAAGTAAAAGAAAATAATGACTTCTTCCCCAGATAATTTACAATCTAAATGAGGAGCCAGAATAATGCATTTAAAAATTATGTTTAAAATGTCTAATTTTTTAATGTCATTTTTATTAAATTATAATTTAGTAAAAATAATAAAAGATATTATATATAGTGGTAATCTGGTAAAATGTTTAACAACTGGCTCTGCAGGAAAAAAGAAAAGTCTCGATTTGCAGCTTTTGCCAGTTTCTGTGGTGTAAATACTCTTACCATGGCCCGATGTCAAGGTACTAATGTGAGATCAATTGGCCTGAAAAACTCCTCAGATTTTGAAAATCCATTCTCATGAGTTGGGACAATACTGCCACTCAGTACCAACTAGTTAAATATTTAGTGAGTGCATATTATTTCTGAAGCAGTCTTAGAATCATGTAAAATTGTCAAAAATTCATTTATTGAGCATTATGAGATAATAGAAAATACATATGTTGGTTCCTGCCCAAGTTCCTAGCAGAGTCCCTAAAACCCTATAATTTCCTAAGTGACAAGAGCACTAGCAGCATCTGTTGCTCTAATGTGGCAACTCAGGGCGGCTCCTCCAGTGCTCTGGGATGGGGACTGGTCCCCAGAAAGACCAAGCCATGTTTGGGAGCTTAGAATTTTCAACCTCATCCCTTGGCCCCAACTCCATCCTCCAGAGAGCAGAGAGAGGCTGAAAACTGAGTTAATAGTTGGTCACTCCTTCCTGAAGCAGCCTCCACAAAATCCCAATAGGACTGATCAGAAGTGAAGTGTTTTGTGTGAGTTATAAAGACAGAATCACGGGAAGATAAACACAATACAGAAGAAATGGATTTTTCCTTTATAAGCATCTACCAATGGGGGATTCTGAGAGCTTCCAGGTGCGCAAACACACTCACATCATGAGGGTGTTGCACCCCAATTCCACAAAGACACAAGCTCCTACACTTAGAACCCTCCAAGATCTTGCCCTATGTGTCTCTCCCTCTGGCTGTATATCTGTATTCCTTAACAAACTGGTAAACATGAATGTTTCCCTGAGTTCTGTGAGCTGCCCTAGTAAATTAACTAGACATGAGGAGGGAGTCATTGAAACCTTCAGGTTGGCGAGAAGCATGGGTGATAAAACACGCCTGTGGCTGGTTTCTTAAACGGGGGTTGAGGGGTAGTTCTGTGGAACTGAGTCCTTAACTAGTTAGATAGAGTCAGAATGGAGTTAAACTGTAAAACAGGGGCTGGTGTTGCAGAGAATTGCTTGGTGTAGAGCAAAACCTCCACATATTTGGTGATCAGAAGTAAAGTGTTTTGTGTGAGTTGTAAAGAGAATTACAGGAAAGATAAACACAGTAGGGAAGAAGTGGGTTTTTCCTCTACAATCATCCACTAAAAATAAAGTATAGTGCTAAGTATAGGAAACAAAGATGAGTAATTATAGTCTCTGCCCCCAAGGATTTTATAATCCCATGGGATTAGATATGTAAATCACTAACTGTAAACAAGATCACAAAGTGTAAGAAGAGCATAAAGGTTGGAGCCCAAGAACTAGATCCTGGGTCAGAAATGCTTCCAAGGGAACCCTCACGCACTGTTGGTGGGAGTGCGGATCGGTGCAGCCACTGTGGGAAACGGTATGGAGGTTCCTCAAAAAATTAAAAATAGAACTGCTTTATGACCCAGTGATTCCACTTCTAGGTATATAGCCACAGAATCCAAAACACTAATTCAAAAAGATAGCTGCACCCCTAGGTTTATTGCAGCATTATCTGCAGTAGTCAAAATATGGAAGCAATCCAAGTGCCCACGAGTGGATAAAAAAGCGGTGGCACATATATGCAATGGAATATTACTCAACCATTAAAAAAGAATGAAATCTCACCATTTGTGACAGCTTGAATGGACCTGGAAGGTGTTATGCTAAGTGAAATAAGTCAGATGGAGAAAGACAAATGCCACATGATTTTACCATAAGTGGAATCTAAAGAACAAAATAAATGAGCCAACGAACAGAAAGAGACTACAAAAACAGAAGATAAACTCCTGGTTGCCAGAGAGGAGGAGGGATGGGGGATAGATGAAAAAGGGGGAAGGGATTAAGAAGTACAAATTAGTAGCTATAAATGACTCATGGGGATGTAAAGTACTGCATAAGGAATATAGTCAATAATATTGTAATGGCTATGTTTGGTGCCAAGCGGGTACTTATAATGTCAGAGGGATCACTTTGTAAAGTATCTGACTGTCTAACCACTATGGTTCAAAACTGAAACTAATACAAAATAATGTTGAATGTAAACTATAATTAAAAACTAAAATTAAAAAAAATAAATGCTTCCAAATGGAGGTGATACTTGAGTTGAATGTGCTGGACAAGGGTAGGAAGTATTTATTCTCAAGTATTAGTGGTGACCGGATATCAGCAGCCCCAACACTTGAGAGTGGGCAAAAATTATGTTTACCAGACATTTGGGGGGATGCCTTATTTTTTCCTTATAAACATTTTCAAAACCAATAATTTAAAATAACAAAAAATTAAAGTCAACTGATAGACACCAAAAATAATTCGTGAAATAGATTAAGACCAAATACCTTAATACCTTTTACCAGCATATCCCAAAGTTTCTTAGAGTATTAATAAATTGCATTTAAAGTGAAATTTTGTGGTTAAGAAAGCTTGGGAAATAGTAAAGAAAGGTAAACAGGTTAGTTACTGCAGCACTTCTCAGAGCCTTTAATCTGCATCTGCGCGCTGTGACCCTTGGAGAGCAGGCTGTGTGTTCACAGTCCTTTACAAAGACTCAGAGGATTAGTGCTAAGTGTATTTCAGAAAAGACAGAAGTAAAAATGGCTCATTAATGGAGTTGTAAAGTGGCTTTTTCTTTCAGCAACTATTTTTTGACTCATAGTTAGTCGAACCAATAATATCTTAAATTGTCATTAAGATAACATTAAACAGCCCTGGCTGGTATAGCTCAGTGGATTGAGCACAGGCTTGTGAACCAAAGGACTGAGGTTCGATTCCCACTCAGGGCACATGCCTGGGCTGCAGGCCAGTTCCCAGCAGGGAACATATAAGAGGCAACCATACATTGATATTTCTCTCCCTCTTTCCTTCCCTCCCCTCTAAAGATTAATAAATAAAATCTTTAAAAAATAAAAAAAAGATTGTTGAAACATTAAACAAAATCAACACCTCAGTTCTACTTTGTCACCTCTCAATTACATTATGGGTAGCATAACACCTGCCAATTGAGAGTAAGTTTTAAAATCCTCTAGAACACTAAAGCGATATCAAACACGAATAAACATTATACCACTTGTTTAAAAAACCCTAATGACATTTGGTGAGGTGATACAATAAACCTATGCCCCCGAATCTTGGTTCATTGCCAGTATGCAAGTTGACCTTATGGGCAATGAATTTCCTCCATGGACGAAATTGACATTATTCTTCATAGGACAGCTTTTGGAGTTATACATTTCTTATTTACTTTTTCCCTTTTTAAAATTAAATTTATGGAGGTGACATTAGTTAACAGAATCATGTAGATTTCACATGCACAATTCTACGACACATCATCTGTATGTTGCATCATGTGCTCACCACCCAAATCAAATCTTCTTCCAGTCCCACATATTTGACCCCCTTTTCTCTTTTCTGTAGCTACCAAACCCCTTCTCTCTGGTACCCACCATACTGTTTTCTGCGCTTATGAATTTTTGTTTGTTCATTTGTTGCTTTCAGTTTTATATCCCACAGGTGAGTGAGGTCATACGGTTCTTGACTTTTTCTGTCTGACTTCTTTCACTCAGCATGATAGTCTCAAGATGTATCCATGTTGTCGTAATTGGCAGTATTTCATTTTTCTTGTGGCTGAGTAGTATTCCATTATATATATGTACTGCATCTTTTTTATTCAATCATCTATTGCGAAACATTTCAGTTGTTTCCATGTTTTGGTCTCTATGAATAATGCTTTAATGAATATAGGAGGGAGGGAATATATCTTTGTAAATGTTTTCTGTTTGTTTTTTTTTTTTTGGTAAATACCCAAAAGAGGGGTTGCTGGGTCATATGGAAACTTTCCATAGTGGCTGTGTCAGTTCACATTCCCACTAGTAGCGAATGAGGGTTTCTCTTTCTCCACAACCTCTCCAACACTTGTTATTACCTGTCTTGTGGCTAACAGCTATTCTAACAGGTGCAAGGTGGTAACTCATTGAGGTTTTGATTGCATTTCCCTAATAACTAGTAAAGTTGATTGTCTTTTTAGATATTTGTTGGCCATTTGTATGCTTGGCAGAAGTGTCTGTTCAGTTCCTCTGCTCATTTTTTAACTGGATTGACTGTTTGGTGTTGAGTTGTATGAGTTCTTTACATATTTTGGACACTAACCCCTTGTCAGAGCTGTTGCTTGCAAATATCATCTCCCATTTGGTTGGCTGCCTTTTTGTTTTGTTGGTGGTTTCTTTTGCTGTGCAGAAGCTTTACTTACCTTTTCAGGCATTTTTTAGAGTCCTCTAATGAAAAGAGGTCCCTCCCTGAAGGTTGGTTAACACTCACCAGATTTGTCATATTTTTTTTCTAAGTGAGAATTGGCAGCAAGCTTGCCCTGAGACAGTAGATGCAGAAGAAATATACTTTAGCCCTGGCTGGTGTAGCTCAGTGGATTGAGCTCAGGCCTGCGAACCAGACAATCGCGGTTCGAATCCCAGTCAGGGCACATACTGGGTTGCAGGCCGGTTCCCTGCAGGCCAGTTCCCAGCAGGGGATGCACGAAGGCAACCATACATTGATGTTTCTCTCCTTCTTTCCTTCCCTTCCCCTCTACAGATAAATAAATAAAATCTTAAAAAAAAAGAAATATACTTTAGAGGAGAGGGGGGAGATGTGTGAGCAGTGTGGCTTTCCCTAGGACACAGGAGTCCAGGTTTGATGGGCACTAAAGTATCTGTGTCTGGCTGAGGCGCTACAAATAAGAATTTTTCTCTCCTTCTGGCTTCTTGTTTTCTGCTGATGTTACATGAAAGACCAAGGCTAATGTAGTTTGTTAAGATGAGCCTCCCAAGGACAGAGGAGGCAGGGAAGGGGCAAAGTTCTTACCAGTCCAAAAGTTTGTGTGTCTGACACTCAGATGACCAATATTCAAAACATCATTATTTGGAGTAAGGAAAGGTTTATTGATTGAGAAAGCACTCAACAGAGTGCAAAAATGCAGGTTAGAATTAAGATAGAGTCAGAGAGACTGAGTATATATGGGGAGGTGGGGGCACATGAAGCATAACCAGCATGTCCTCAAGGCCAACAACTGGATAGTAATAGATTCCATCATTTTGAAATTTATGCCCTGGCTGGTGTAGCTCAGTGGATTGATTGCTGGCCTGAGAACCAAGGATTTGCTGGATTGATTCCCAGTCAGGGCACATGCCTGGGTTATGGGCCAGGTCCCCAGAAGGGGGCCTACGAGAGGCAACCATACATTGACGTTTCTCTCCTTCTCTTTTTCTCTCCTTTCACCTTTCTAAAAAAATAAGTAAAATTTTCAAAAAAAAAAAAAAAGAAATTCCTTTTCCCATTACATTGGCCAATGTTTGCTAATTACCCAAAATAGCATATGTATATCTGGTTTCTTCAGTGTCTATGCTCACTGTTTATCTCCTTGGCAACTAAATGTAGCCCACTGCTGCTTGCTTTTGTACATAAAGTTGTGCTGGAATCCCACAATGCCTACCAACTCTAGAAAGGCAGACCTGAGTAGTTTCAAGAGTGACCATGTGGCCTGCAAAACCTAAAATATTCCTATCTCGTCTTTGGCAGAAAACATTTACCAAACCCTGGTTCAGTCTTTTATTTTCTTTCCATTCTAATTCTCTAAAATGTCTTCAAAGTGACTTTAAGTTTATATTTTTGGAATTGGATTTTCTCTGTGAAAATATTCAGGGTAGTTTACACAGAAAAGCAAATTATAGTAAGTCTGTGTAATAGCTAAGCTATCACAAACAGCTGAAAAATGAAGAAATAAAATGTTTGTTTTGAAGCATCCTTTTTTAAGATCATGAACATCTGGATATTTCCCAAGACATCTGGAACACAGAGTAATTGACTCGCTTCTTTTCAGCCCGGTGCATTTTGTAGACACTAGAGGTAAAAACTAATTATTAAAGGTAAAAATAATAACTTTATGTAACATCTATGTAAAAAAATCCTTCTAATTTTAAATATCAGTTTTCTTGCTCTTTTAAAGTACACCAAGAAGTATAAAAAAGAAGTACAAACATCAAAAAAGTACAAATCCCTATAATTTTGTTAGGAGTTTTGGAAAATTTAAAATTTTGTTTTTTCTTATTTATTTGGTTATGCAATGTCAGTATACTCATTGTCTCTGTGATAGTATATCATCATGATTTTTTTAAAGGCCTCAAAACCTAAACTATGTGTTTTTTCAGTTATTACATATTAGAGTATCAGCAAAGTGGCATAAGGTATATCCCATGTGTGAGCAATTTAGTTGAAAAAACTTGTTCCTTAGTCTCTCTATGTCAGCTCTCTTAATGTCAGAATGGCTTTCGGTTAGAGACAAATACATTGTCATGAAAACATCTGGCTCTTTGTAGCCAGTCTGGGGTTTGACTGCTGGCACAACTACCTTAGAGTCTATTTGGGCCTAAATATCTACTCAATAAAATGAGGCTATTCCTTTTATTGGAGACATGGTATATATGAGCATAGTGTCTGAAAATAATAACAAAACAAGGTCTCTCCCATATATTCACTTGTTTACTATGTGGCAGCCACTAAGGTTGGTGTGTCGTACATTTTACCTCCTTTAATCCTCACAAAAACCTTCAAAGTATGTAGTGTTATTACCTCTAATTCAGAGATGAGTTAATTGAAGTGTTAACTTCCAGTTTGCAAGCTCTACCCTTACAAGAACAGCTACTGATCATCTAGGGCCTGCCATATCCTGGGCACTTTGCATATCTTTTCTCAATTAATCCACAGTTACCGTAGGTAGATGTCACTATTACCTCTAGTTTTCCAATGAGGAAATTAAGGTTTAGAGAGGCTAAATTAAATAGTTTGCCAAGTCAGAGAGCTAGCAAGAGGCAGGGGGTGAGACAGAACTCAGGAATATAAACCCCCAGGACCCTTGCCTTTAACCCTTACCATACTGCGTTAGCAAGGAGTACCTGGTGTTACTATAATTATCATAGGTATCAGTTTTAAAAAACCCCATAAAATCAGTACACTAAAAGATACATCTATCCACATGTTTGAAAATCGACTAATAGAGTTAGGGAATCAAATAGGGATTTTACGTATCATCTCTTGAATTGAGAGGATCTACCTTTGTACTGAATTGCAAAGAAAATAGGAAGATAAATACTGTAATTCAAAATAGAGTTAAAGCCCCCCCACATCTGGATCCACTCCCCAGCACAACCTTTCTAGGAATAAAATGGGAAATTTTGTATTCCAAAGTTATGTTCACTTCTGTATCAGGTATCATAAACAGTGTATGTTGCTGAGAATTGACAGGATCGACATAGCTAATTCTGTCACGGAAAGCTTTGAGGAGTAAGGTGCAGCCATGTTTGTGAGAGAGCATGGTGCCAGATGCACCCCGTGCCTGGAAATCCGCTTGAGTTCCTGTGTTCTTGTATCCCCACCGCAGATTGCCGGCAAGAACGATATGCAGAAAATACGTAGCTCACCTGACCTTGCCCTTGCTGAGGTAGTGTCAGACTTTTGGGATAGATGAAATAAGTTTCTGTTTGAATAAATCTTTCCTTTTCTGATTAAAAAAATCTATCATTAGATATAGGAATGGCTGCTAAAATGTCTGCAAAGAAATAGATAGTATATAATTTTTAAAAATTGTCAAAAAAACTTTGGTTTTTATAATATCATTTGGACAAGTTTTGAAGATGTCTTCAAACAATAAAAGACAGCATTCAAATAAAATCAAATGTTTTTGACTAGCTTAATCTCAGCAAGCCATTTCCTGCGAATTCTGTAGGAAGCAGAGGAATTGATCCATATTGTGCAATCCAGTTGAGGAAAGAAAACACTAGAAATGTAAGTAGCCCTTCCCATTTTGCCTTTTCATTATTCCATTCTCTCCACACTCATAATGACCATAATTGATCCTTCTTTGAGTTATTTACTCATTGGAGGGTTTACAAACACACGAGTATGCCATCTGATGGTAGAAAGGTATTTACCTAACATGTGCGAAAGACTGGGACTTCTACCCTCCTTCAAGAAAAAAGGCAGTGTCTTTGAGACTTCTGCTTGTGTGACCAATGACTCAATTGATTTGTTTTAATCATTAAAACATTAAAGTCAAATTTTATTCATTATCACCTTTTAACTTTAGTTTAAGGTGGACTATATAATGAGCAGAAAATACCCAAGGGATTCCTGTCTTTCTCACACTTAGGGGCATGGAGAGAATTCAAGATAGGTGCCTTGATGTGGCCCTTGGTTCAGAGGTCATGCTGAGAGGGTACCTCATAGGTCTTAAGACACGTAGAATTTTGCTTTTATTCTAGAGTATGAGATTTGATAGTTCAAAAACAGATACTGAAAAATTTAAATTACTAGTTCATTTGGAAAAACTGTAATGTACAAAAATTCACCTTGTTTCTGTGATTACTCTATTAATAGCTTTAAAAAAGGCAAAATTGAATTCATTCCTAAGGATAATAGACTGTTTTTATAGTAGGTTTATATAGCTGAAGATAGAAGAGATTAAATTACCACTTTAGCAGTGAATTGTCTTACACATTGTAATAACATGATGATTTTTATGAGAGAACCCAGCTGTTCCCTCTTCAGTAGGTAGGGCTGCCATATAAAATACAGGATGCCCAGTTAAATTTCAATTTCAAGCAAATAATGAATAGAGTTTTTAGTGTAAGTATGCCTCCTGTAATATTTGGGACCATTTTACTTTAAAAAAGTGTGTTTTTAATCTAAATTTCAAGTTTAACTGGGGAATCCTTAGTTTTGTTTGCTAAATCTGGCAATCCTATTGATAAGCCAAGCCCTTTTAATAGTTTTAAGGTGTTCTCAGGAGTTTAGCTGGCTATCAACATCCTTTACATTCATCCATTCATTCATTCATTCATTCATTCATTTGTTATTCACTATTCACTCAACAGGCTTCTGATTACCCCTATACTGTTGTCAGCAGTAGTTCTGGAAAGAGCTCCTACCTTATATATCAGTGGTTCTCTAACTTCATCGTCCATTGTAATCAGCTAGGGAACCTTTTAAAAATGTTACTGGAGTCCTAGATACAACCCTCAAAGATTCTGAATTACTTTTTCTGGGGTCTGGACTCCTCATCAGACCTGTGTAACCTCCCCAGGTAATTCTCATGCATGGCCAACACTGAGAACCACTGCTGCGGATGAAGACAAAGTATATTTTCTTAGTCCTCTATTTTTGCAGTGCATGTACCTGCCAACAGCTGTGCCTATTAATGTTTGATTGACTCAGAAGATCAGCTGTCTTCAGAGAAGCATATGGTGTACAATTTTACCTGATTAAGACTTTTCCAAAGCAATATAACTTTTTAAAAATTAAGACAACATATATGTTTTAAAATCAAAATATTTTTGCTTCAATTTTACAACTATGAATATTTCAATAGAAATATTCATCCATTCATTCAAAGATGTTTATTTCTGTCTAAGCACCGGACACACTACTGGGCACTGGGGATGGAGCCATGATAAAGACAAAGCTTCTATTCCTTCAGGAGAGAGGTGATCAATCTGGAAACAAGAAGTAAATACTTTCTATGAAGAAAATGATTCAAGGAGTCAAAAGAAATTAAGTGGTGGGGAGGGGTGCACTTGAGAGACAGCAATCAGGCAAAGCTCAGGGGACATTTGACCAGATACCTGAATGAAGCAAAGATCTCCAGTAAAAGGTAAAAGAAATAGTAAGTGGGAAGCCTCAAAGGCCAAAACAAGATTGTTGTGAGAAGCTCCCTGTGGCTTCAGTGAGTTTTTTTGAAGACTCAGTGATTTGCCCATGATGGGTGATTTATGAGCTCACCTGCCCACGCTGTGCTAAGTGTTCAGCAGTTTTTGACCAAAAACAGCATGATCTTCCTGCCCCACTCTCCCTGTTCACCTCATCTTGCCCCAGGCAACTTTTTTTTTTTTTGGTTTTCCCAGATGAAAAGAGCCCTCAAAGGGAAATGTTTTGCCAATGTGGAAGAGATAAAACAAACAGCAGACACACTAAAAGGCATCAGAATCGATGCATTCAAAAACTGTTTTTGAGCAGTGGAAAAAAGGTCTTGATAGGTGTATTGCATCAAACAGTACTTTGAAAGTGATGAATGTTTCAACATGTTGGAATAAATGCACAATTTTTTATAAATAAGTTCTGTTTTGATGGGGACCTTCGCCTCTTATTATATAATAATAGATCATTTCCATTTCTACTCCTTGATTACTGGACCTGTAAGTCCCAGCTATAGGAGAAACCACCATGGATCAGATGGATTTAGACATAAACAGCACCCTGGAAAATATGGGAGTGTCACCATTTAGCATGACCCCATAGTGATTTGCTACCAGTATTTTTGCTTCCTGTAACCACAGCCTTATGATGGGGTGGTATAGAGGTCAGAGTTCCAAAGGGAGAAATGCTTCCAGCAGGAGTCACAAGAAGAAATCTATACAAAGACAGAGGACAGGAGTACTGGAACTACAAATCAAAGGGGGAAAAAGCCAGAAGTTGCTGGCATGGCAAACTACCAAAAGCTAGGAATAGTCATGGGCTGATTCCCCTATAGGTTTCAGAGACAGCACAGCCCAAAAGACACCTTGATTTGAACTTCTAGGCTCCAGAACTGTGAGACAATAGATTTTGCGGGGTTTTTATCATAAGACACCCAATGTGTGGTACTTTATTATGAACGCCTTCGAAAAGTAATTCAGTGAATATTTTAATAAATCCTTTAGATTTAGCAAGGCACAAAATTGGTTAGGAAGATGTACAATACTATTTTCTGGCAAATATTGGCTATGGTCTACTTCTTGTCTTTCAGGAACAGTTAAGAAGGCACTAGAAGGTAAATTGAATCAGATAGTATAGTCTTGAAGTGAAACACATGTTTACATTCTCCACAATGAACCACCTTTTATTTTTTACTTTAAGAAAACAATAGGGTGACTTTAGATATGGAATAACATTGTTAGCAGACTTGGGGAATGTGCGATAGTTTTATAAATGTAGTAGAAAAAGGTTTGGCATCCAATGGTGTTCCTTTTAAATTTTACTCAAGCCAAGGGTCTAAAAAGACAAGGGAGGTCATTATGTTGCCTGTACTCCCAACATGATATTTAATTCGGGCCATGGAAGTATAGACAGTTTGGACAGATCGGGGAGAAGAAAGGGGGGATTTTAATAGTTCCATAAGGAAACTGTTAAAGAAGTGTAACATTCATCATTTTGTCAACAGTGATTTACTTAAGGCTGAGATAGTTAGAGCAGTTCAATAGCACTTTGAAATCTAAATGTAGTGGGTATTTTTAACTGCCCAAAATACATTCTAATATATTGACATAATTTAGAGCTTTATTACTAGTTACAGTGATCAGATCATTTGCAAAAAATAAACAAGCAAAAATCTATAAATGTCCTAGTCAGAAATTCTTTAGATTTTAAAATGAAAACCAGAAAAGTCCACTTTGTGAGAGAGAAAATCATGGGATGTCACCTGGTTTAAAGGAGAGATTTAAAAAGTAGCACCAGGAGATAGTAACAAGAAAGATATATTTAGTGACAAAACTGGTAACCAGTAGTTAGCAACTAATTTATAGTTAAAAGATCATGAAGATGCAGAGATTAGCTGCCAAAAGAACCAAAAACAATAACCCCATTGAAGTGAGGACACACCAAAGAAACATGATGGAAATGAGGTCATTCTTATCAAATGGTTAAGCCGCCCTAAAAATATTAAGAGATGGACAGGCTTTGATGATTCAGAACTTCTACGTGATGAAAAGGAGACAAAAGCAATGGTTTTATATTGCACTACTCAGCAATGTTTTAACATTACATTTCCTCTGAAGTTTAAGGATATCTGATAGCTGGGATTTGAGGAGGTCAAGGCCACAGAATGAGGCAGTCACCCCTGAGATACTTCCTTCTGGTGTGGAGGGCCATAGGCTCTAGAGGAATAAGTATAAATTATTAAGTATGTTATACTCATGTTTAGAAAAGAACAAATTAGTGCAAGCCATCTTCTATGCCCCCCTCAGAATTTTATGCTGGATCTTTTGCTTTTAGTTGGTGGTCAAGAGAAAAAGTAAGATAACTGCACAAAGCATGCTGTCGTCTGGCCTAAAAGTAGATGCATCCTACCTACTACCTGTGGCCAAAATCCAGTCACAAGGCCATATTTATATTGATTGCACTTTGGGCTGGGAAAAGTGGTCTCCCATGTGGAAGAGGCTATGAGTTTTAAAAGCATCTAGCAATTTCTGCAAAGAAATTGATACATACAAACAGATATAAAAATTCCCTATTTTCATTTTGTTGGCATTTGCAGAAATGTCTGTGTCCAACTATTAATTTTCAATCTTTCTGGATTAGATTGGTTTTACATACATCTGTTCAATGTACACTTTATACTTTGATTTGGCTTTTTGATTCAATCTTTTTCTCTTTTACTATGTGAGTTTATTTAAATATATTCATCTGATGTGTTTAGTCTTAGTTCTGTCAAATTATTTAAAATATTTTTTTTAACATTTGCTACAAGGTTTTGTTTTTACTTTGGTTTAGTTTTAAGCTTATTTTTGTTTTAATACTTTCAATTTTTTAAATGAATATAATTTATTCTCTGATTTTTGTAGGTTTGAAAGGTCAGTTTGTTGGCTTTAAACCTGTGGAATAATTTGGTCTTGTATCAAATTCTTCAGAGATTTTCTCTTTTCCTTTGGAACTGTAAATATATGTTTTATTGTCTTCTAGTATTGATTGAAACTAAGAGGTATTTGTGTATAATTTTCTCTTTATTTTTGGAATAAGATAAGTTTCTAGGCTATTTCTTGACATCTAATTATTTGTATAAATGTGTTCTAAAACAAGATGTTGTGAAAACACAAAATACTTTCTAAAGTTTTGTACTATTTTACAATTCCCCCAGACATTTGTGAGTTTTTGTTGCTTCACATCCTTTCCAAAACTTGGTATTTCTAGTTATTTTCATCTTACCCATATGAAAGGGTATGTAGCAGTAACTCATTTGAATTTCAGTTTGCAATTTTCTGATGACTATTAATGGTGAGCACCTTTCATGTATTTGTTGACTACTTATATATTTATGTAGTATTTATATACATATAATTTTATACAAAATATAATAAAATAGGGTTATAACTATGGTCACAATAAAATATATAATATGTATATTAAGTGCATAAAGGTTTATTTATATAATTTGATAGACATAACATTTTCTCCCAATGTATGGCTTGCCTTTTAATCTTTTAAAAATATTTTATTTATTTATTTTAAGAGAGAGCGGAAGGGAAGGAGAGAGAGAGGGAGAGAAACATCACCGTGTGGTTGCCTGTCACCTAGCCCCCACTGGGGACCTGAACACCAACCCAGGCATGTGCCCTGACTGGGAATTGAACCAGTGACCCTTTGGTTTGCAGCTCCTGCTCAATCCACTGAGATACACCAGCCAGGGCAGACTTTTAATTTTTCTAATGGTAGGTTTTAAAAGCAGAAGTTACCCTATGAAAGAACAAATTGAGAGGCATCATACTTCCTGATTTCCAGCTATAGTATAAAGCTATGGTTATTAAAACAGTGTGACACTGGTATGAACACAGATATATTGACCAACGGAAAAGAATCCAGAGCCTAGAAATGAACCTATTTATACGTAGTCAACAAATATTTAACAAGGGAGCCAAAAATACTTAATGGAGAAAAGACTCTCTCTTTAATAAGAGCTTAGTATGTAAGAAAATGAAACAAGACCCTTACCTTACACATCTCACAAAAATTAAACTGAAATGCATTAAAGACTTAAATATAAGACCAGAAACTATAAAAGTTCTAGAAGTAAACATAGAAAGATGCTTCCTGAGGTGGGTGTGGCCATGGTTTTTTGGTATGACACCTAAAGTGCAAGCAACAAAATAAAAAATAAACAAGTGGGGCTACCTCAAACTAAAAAGCTTCTGCACAGCAAAAGAAACCATCAAGAGTGACAAAACAACATATGGAATGAAAGTGGAAAATAATTGCAAATCAATACGTCTGATAAAGGGCCCAAATTCAAAATATGTAAAAAACTCATAAAACTCAATAGCACAGAACAAATAATTCAATTAAAAAATGGGCAAAGAAGCTAACTAGACATTTTTCCAAAGAAGACATAAAAGTGACCAACAGTACATTAATGGGTGCTCGACATCATTAGTCGTCAGGCAAATGGAAATCAAAACCACAAAGACGTATCACCTCGTGCCTGTTAGGATGGCTGTCATTAAAAAGACAAGAGATAACAAATGCTGGTGAGGATGTGGAAAAAAAGGGAACCTGCCGCAGCGCGGCAAGGGTGGTCGTGAGGCTGAGCGAGGGACTGAAATAAAGGAGAGGACCAAATGCTCTGCTGGCATAAGGCAAGTTTATTGCGCAGTCTTCTGGCTTATATACAGTCTTGGATACAAAGGAGAACAAAGGAGAAGCCTTCTGGCACGTAGCTCACTTCCTTGACCTACAAAGTTTATCTCTTCCCTTAGAGTCAGGACGTTCCCAAGGTAACATACTTTCTGGGTACATGATGCACAGGCCAAAGATATGAGTTGATGGGAGAGGCGGCTAGTTTCTCAAGGGGTCAGAGAACTGTTACAACCCAAGATAGCCCCGAGGCCGGAAACCAGGCCCAGTCACCACACCCGCAGTGCTAGACCCTATCCTCGACCCCTCACAGGCCTCTTGGGCTCCAACAGGAACCTTTGTGCACTGTTGGTGGGACTGTAAATCAGTACAGCTGCTATGGAAAACAGTATGGAGGTTCCTCAAAAAATTAAAAATAGAACTACCATATGATCTGGCAATTCTACTGCTGAGTATATCTGAAGGAAACAAAACACTGTCAAAGAGACAGATGCACCTTCATGTTCATAGTAGCATTATTTGCAATAGCCAAGCTATGGAAACAACTTAAGTGTCCAGTGATGAATGAGTAAAGAATGGAATATTATTTAGCCCCCAAAAAAGAAAATCTTGCTATTTGCAACAACATGGATGCAACTTGAGGGCATTAATTATTTTGCTAAGTGAAATAAGTCAGACAGAGAAAGACAAATACTGTATGATATCATTTATATAATGTTAAAAACAAACAAACTTGTAGAAAAAGAGATCAAATTTGTGGTTACCTAAGGTGGTTGTGGTGAAGGGGAAATTGGATGAAGAGAGTCAAAAGGTAAACTTTCAGTTATAAGATAAATAAGTACAAGGGACGTTATGTAGAACATGATGACTATAGTTAACACAGTGCTGTAGAACTGACAGGAGTAAATCCTAGGAGTTCTCACCACAAGGGAAGAAAGGATCTTGTTTTTGCTTTTTGTTTTTTCATATGTACATGAGATATTGGTTGTTAACCAAGTCAATTGTGGTCATCATTTCACAAACATAGAAGTCAAATCAATGTGCTGTAAACCTTAAACTTATACGACTCCAATTTAAAATGAAGATACTATTGCAAAACCTAAATAATAACTCATTTATTGAATCCACTCCAAAAGGAACCAAGACTGTCACTGTGTTATAACGAAACACATCTTAATACAGGTTTGAACCTATAAAATGGATACCTACAATTCTGAGTGGGGAAGCGGAGAGGAAAAGGAGAAAGGCAGTTACTACTGTGGAACCTTTCTGCACCTCTACAGCTTCCAACAAGGAAAAACAAGGAAGGAAGGATAAGTGAGTGAGCACTGTAAACCAACAGCTGATAGTTAAGAAAAAAACTGGAAAAGAAGGAACAGGAAAGTCAGAATCGTAAAATAAATGTTTACCAAAGAACATTTGTAGATTTCAAATGAGTCTTAAAACACGTAGCTACATTTACATTCTATTTTGGGATGAAATGTGATCCTATCCTGCCAAATAGAGATTTTGTTTTTTATTTGTTGTTCAGAACATCTTACATTTTTAATCCCTTCTTTACACGTTACGTAGAGCAGTTTTAATTTAAGAGAACTGTTGAAAGTTAGTAACTGCCACTAATGGTGGCACGTGTCAGTTTTTCAGAGTCCTGCTTTGCAGGGGTCAATGCATTGCTGGGATCTCAGCTCCCCCTCACTGGAATCAATAGCGGCAGATTTTAGTCCACAGGCCGCTTTTCCCCGTATTTCTTTGTAAATGCTTTAGCGTTCTTACAGAATTTCTTATGATCTTTGGAGTATTCTTCAGCTAGGTCTGCCCGAAGTGGGTGCTCGGGCTCAGGATCGTTCACCAGTGCTATGAGGTCCTGGATTACTTGGTCAGTTTTGGTTGCTGGCTTCCAGTTTTCAGCACTAATTACTGGCAGACAGACCTGCCCTTTTTCATCGATGTTGGGGTGATAAATCTTCGTTTTAAATATGATCTTCGGTGGTTTGAATGGATACTCGGCTGGAAAGTTGATTTCGATTCTGAAGGCCCCCTTATCATATGGAGGGTTGTCAGGGACAATAAGCCCTTGCCAAGTCAGTAAATTGGTGTCATCAACCTGGATGTTTTGGAAGTTTTTAATTCCACTTCTGCGGATTTCTTCCAGCTCCTTCAGCAGTCGCCTGCTGGCCGCCATCTTGGACCTGCCCTGCTCCTGCCAAACGGAAGTTTGGACTCGCAGCGGTTTCCTGCCCCAACTGCGCCTGCGCTTAGTGATCCGCAGCACGCACGTGGCTCATTCTTTGGGCTCATTCTTTGTAACAGCCTGCCAGCTGCTTTAATTTCTTACTTTGTAAAGTACATTATACATATTTTATTAAATAACTTTTTAAATGATAAAGTTTACAACAAACCCTTAAACGTGTAGAACAGAAGTTTTTAATTTGGACAAATCTCTTTTTTATGATAGAAGTTTTTGGTGTTTTTTTATCTCAGAAATCTTGGTCTACCCCAGTTAAATGAAGATTTTCTCCTAGGTTTTCTTCTAAAAGTTTTATGTTGTTTTAGTTTTTATGTTTAGAGCTATAATCCATTTTAAGTTGAATATCAGTATTTTTAAAAAGTTAGGTCAATCTTGAATTTCTGGAATAAATTGCACTTGGTAATAATGTATTATTTTATGTATTGCTGGATTTGATTTACATTGATTTGGTAAGGATGTTTGCATCTATGATAATGAGGGCTATTCACCTGGAGTTTTGTCCACTGGTCATGTCTGTCTGGTTTTGGGACATTAGGATAATGTTGGCCTTATAAAATGAGTTGGAAATACTCATTACTACTATTTTCTGAAGGAGTATGTGTAAGGTTCGTGTTGCTTTTCTTTTAGTATATGCTTGAATCTATCTGTCCAACCATGAGTCACTGATATTTGGGGAAGATTTAAAAATAATTTTTCTTTTTTTTAAATAGATTTGTTCACATGCTTATTTTTCACTCTGTGCCAGTTTTGTTAATTTGGCCTTTCAGAAAATTTTAATCTTATCTAAATTGTCTTTTAGCGAGCAAAATATATCCTTATTATTCTTTTAATGTATATAGTCTTCGTAGAGTTTTTTTCTTTCATTCCTGTCTTTAGTAATTTTTGTCTGCTTTCATTCTTTTCTGAGTAGTCTATTAAGATGTTTACAAATTTTATTAATATTTTCAGAGAATTAGCTCCTTGTTCAATTGATTTTTCTCTATTTATTATCTTTTTATTTAATTCGGTAATCTATTCCTTGTACTTATGTTGGGTTTAATTTTTCTTTAAAATATGAACTTAGGTAATTGATTTTTAAACATTTCTTCTTTTCTAATATTAGCATTTAAAGCTATAAATTTCCCTCTAAAAATCACTTTAACTGCACCCTATTAATTTTAATGTTCTTTTCATTGTAATCCCACAATATTTTCATTTCATTCAGCTCACATTTTTCTAATTTAATGTTTATTCATTGAACCGTAGGTTATTTAGAACTGTGTTGTATAATTCTCAAATATTTAGGCATGTATTTTTAAATAAATTTTGATATTGTTTTAAAATTTTATTGTGTTCAGTAAATACGTGCTATATGACTTTGATTACATTTTTAGGACTTAATTTATGGCTTAATATATCATGTATTGTTATGACTATTTCTTGTCCATGGAAAAAGAACATGTATTCTTTTTCATGTTCTCTATATTTTAATTGTTAGGCTTGGTGATGTTCATGTCTCCTATAAACAATGAGTTTTCTGTCAACTTATTTTCTCAATTACTAAATTGAGTAGAAATCTTGAAATATAAATATGAATTCATTATTCATTCTTTCGGTTCCTTAGTTTTTGCTTCATGCCCTTTCAAGCTCTGTTATCAGGTGTATACCCATTTAGGATTATTATGTCCTCGTCAGAAATTGATCCTTTAATTACTGTGAGATGACATTATTAACTTTGGTAATGTTGTCTGACCTGAAGTTTATTTTGTCTAATATAAATATAGCCATTTAAGCTTTTTTTAATGACTAAAGACCTATCATTTCCTTAATATTTAAATTGGTTATTGTGAACATCATACAGTTTACTCTTGCTTTTTTGTCCAGTCTGAAAATCTGGCCTTTTAACTGGATTGTTAGAACATTTGTATAGATCTAAATTTTCATCTTGTATTATTTTTATTCAGCCTAAAATAACTTCGTCATTTCTTGTAGTACTGAACTATTAGTGCTGTTATTTTCTTAGCTTCGTTTGTCTAAAAATGTCTTTATTTTGCCTTCATGTTGAAGGATATTTTAAGTAGATATAGAATTTGATTATAGTTTTTTCTTTCAGTACTTTGAGGTTTTTCCATTGCCCTCCAGCTTATATTGTTTCTAAGAAGAAGTCAATACTAGTTCTTATCCTATTAATAATACTGCTGCATAGAAAATCCCTAAAATAGACAAATTTGTCTATTTGTCTTTGGCTCATTAAAAAATTTCCAAAGTCTGAAAACAGTTATTTCCCATATTAGGTCCATTTTTTAAAGTTGTTCATGGTGGGGTGGCTTGTTAGTCCAGTAGTTGTTACTTTATTTCTTTTTTTGTCTCTTATTGGAAAATAAAATTAAAGAAAAACATGCAAAAGCAACTGAAGCTTAGTTAAATAAGGTGAAATACCTGGTACATTCTGAAAGTTTGTGTCCCCCAAAAACTGATGTTAAAATCTGAACCCCAAAGTTGATGGTAGTAGTAAGTGGGGCCTTTGGCAGGTGTTTAAGTAATGAGGGTGGAACCCTCATGAAGGGGATTAGTACCTTATTAAGGGGGTCCAGAGAGCTCCTCAGTGCCTCTGCCTACTGAGGGTACAAGTCTGTGACACTCTGCATGGAGGCTCACAGGCAACCGTGCTGGTGCTGTGATCCTGGATTTCCATCCTCCAGAGCTGTAAGAAATAAATTTCGGTTGTTTGTAAGCTGCCGAAGTGTAGTATTTTGTTACAGCAGCTCAGATGGTCTGAGATAATACCCTTATAACCATCAACCTGGCCAAGAAATGGAAACTGGTTAGGCATCCTAAAAGCCTGTCTGTTCTCTATATACAGCTCTCTCCCACCCATATTCATTATCTCAATTTTTATAATACTCATTTCTTTGGATTTTTTAAATCATCTAAGACACCATATACCCCTAGACACTATAGCATAGTTTTACCCATTTTTGTTAATCTGAGTTGTCTTTTAAGTCTCTTCCTACATACACGTGTTTCCTCCATTCCTTTCTTTTCTTTACTGTTTATCTGTTGAAAAACTAAGATTTTTGCCTAATTTTTCAGTGTTTGGATATTGCTGATCCATGTACTCATGATGTAATTCAGCATGTTCTTTTTTTTTTCTTTTTTGTTTTGCAGACTTTTTTCAGTACCCAGAGCTTGATAAAACTACATTTTTATCCCTTTGTTAAGATTATAATCTTTTATCTGAAGGCAGATATAATTTGTTTTCACTTGATTTTGATATTAGTAGCCATTTGCTCAATGCCTACATTAATTAATTCACTGGTGTTTGCAAAATAGTGATATCTTAATGCTGTTATATACTAGATGGAACAAGTTTGTAAGAAGACACTCGTAATTTAATATTTACTGACTGGTATGGTACACTTAAGAAAGATGAAATGAATGCTTACTTCTTTGCTTTTATTTATAACTCAACTATTGATGACTGTATTGATTTCCTATGGCCTCTGACACAAACTACCACAAACTTGGTATCTTAAAATAACATACAAAGCCTGTCCTGAAAGTATCCAGCCACGCACTATGAGAAATGACATTTATTGAATAAGATACTAGAAATATTGTACATAGGGCAATGATGCCTCAGTACCCTTCAAAGCAGACACCTTAGGACCTCACACAGTTCTCCGAACTGCAGCACAATGTTCCTTTTGCTCTGGTAGTGAATTTTGCCATGACATATTTAATGCCAAGATCCTGCATCAAACTCTCAGACACAGTAGTGTTTGGGATCCCCAGATCAGCTTCTAGTTCTCACACTGTCAGTCACTGATTTTTAGTACTTTCATTTGTTAATTGCAGCCCTTACATGTTCAACATTCTCAGGTGTTCTGCTTGTTGCAGGCCTTCCAGAACGTGGATCAGGTTCAACAGATTCTTGACCATCTTTGAAGTGTTTGTGCCACACTTTTATTTACCTTGCACTCATTGTATCGTCCCCAAAAGCCTTCTGAATCATCTGAATAGTTTCTGTGGGGGAATATTCAAGTTTAACTCAAAATTTGATGCAGATTTGTTGTGCTACTCACTCAGTCATTTTGAATGTGATGACCACACAGTACACATGCTCACTCAATGGCATCTAACACCCCCACTGACTAGTACAGTGAAGTCATCATTGTTCACACATGTGCATTCCAGTCCACTCTCCTTGGCTGCCAGATTACACTGATGTCACGCAAACTGTTCTCATTATTTTAACAAGGCCTGGACTTTTTCTGGTAGACTTCATACGTTTATTCTCTTATAGTTTTAGAGGTTCTATTTGACTAGGTTAAGAACTGGATACTTTTGGAGGCCTACCACAGTTCCCAATGAAGTCTTTTAAAATATTACTTAATATTATTATGAAATCACAAATTTAAACATATCTGTGTGGTTTCAATTCATGTAATTTTTATATAATCTATGGCTAGTGAGGCCCTCAACATTACTTCTGAATCCTTCTGATGTGACCTTTGTAATGTTGGTTGTTCCTCTGCTTGTGGGGGCAACTTTACCTGCAAAGTCCCCCCATCTGCCAAGGATGAAAGTGAAACTACCAAGACATGATCTGCTTGGGGAGGAGAGGTGGTCAATCTCTCAGAGGAGAAGGGCCCAGAGCCCCTTCCTTAATGGCTTTTATTGGGTTGTAATCCACAGGAATACAGGTGGTAAGGATCAAATAGTAGATAACATTTCAAAGGAATCCGAGGGCTTAGTCTGAGTCAGTGTCTGTCAGGTAAGGGGGTTGCAGAAACTTTGGGAGACATACTTATTTCCTGTTCAGACCCTTATCATATGAATGAAAGCACTCTTAGCAAAGCTGGCTTCACAGGACTTTAGGAATTCTTTCTTATGCCCAATCACCCTGGATCCCACTCTAGTTGGAAAGGGGCTGCACCACCTCCCCCATCACAGGTTTTAGGCTTAAGTGGATTAGAGCCAGGAAGCGCTTCTCCCAGATGGAAATGGGGACTCAGGCTATGTCAGAATAGCTGGGGGGTGAGGGTCCATCACTCCCTCTTCATTGCAGCCCCTGAGTCCTTCCATGATGGCCTCCCAAGTTATTGTGTCTGGCTTAGGTTGCCCCCACTCTGAGGGGTCATACCTGTCTTTAACTAACTGACCAGGCACTGGGGGCAGGGGATGAAGCAGAAGCAGCTAGTTTCCCAAGACAAGGTTTGTCTCCTTAGTGGCTTGTGTTCTGGAGGTTGCTCACTCAGCCTTAGCCATGGGGGGCAGTTACAACTCCTGAAATCAGGCAGAGCGGTTCCCAAAATCTGCTATATAATATTTCAAGATATTCTAGTACATTTTGTGCTGTGGATCTGGAATCAGTCATTTCATCAAGAACTCATGACTTTCTTTACAAGAAAATTGTATGTCATCAAAATAATAGTCCACAAGCTAGGTTACAGGTTTTTTTTTTCCCCTGGACTTTACAAATTCAGCACTATAGGGTTTTTCCCTAACCTTTTAAAAAAATTTTTACATCTGTATCTCCTTTCTTCCACACTTAGAATTCTTGTTCTCTAGGTCACACAAAATGATAGGTTTAGAATATATCATAATTATTCATTTGCTTTATCCCATTTCAGTATCTTAAATACATGATTCAATTTCTTCTTGAATAAAAGCATTGCTGTTAAAAAATTTGATGATAAATTGTGATGCCCTTATAGAATATATACTTTTTCCTAGATTCCCAAGTTAATTTTTTTCTGTACAGTACAGTAATTTTACTAGAATATGTTTTGGTCATCATTGTTTGGGGTTGATATTTTCAGAGAACGCTGTGCTCTTTTATTCTATATTTTATACTAATAGTTTCATCAAGTTTTTAATACTTGTTCTATTCCAAAGATTTGTTTTTAGGATTCCATATCTGTATGTTTAATCTACTTTTTATATTATCAATATTTGTTATTTTCTCTCAAATCCTTTTTATCCATTTTTTTAATTCCTTTTTTTAAAAAATTTACTATTTCTTATAAGGCATTAGTTGTTGAATTTGGTGTGTGTGTTATGTGCTTTTTCTCCTACTTTAGTAATTCTGAAATGTGTTTTTTAGTTACATCAGCTATTTGAGTTTTTCTATTCTGATTTTTGTTTCTTCATATCTTGTGTCTTTTCTTACTGTCTTTCAGCTCATTCTGAAATGGTATTTCCAATTTCCATACATGCTGCGTATGTCTTTCTAGTGTGGTTTCTTTGCCTGCAGGGTTATTGTTTCTTATCGTCATCTTTTCTTATAGTTAACTTGTGTAGTATTTGACTTCAATAGTTTTCTAGTGCTTACTTTTATGTAAATTTAACTTTTATTACTTCTCAAAAGAAGATTTGGTTTAGATAGCTTTTCTTCTTAAAAGCTCCCTTTTTGTTGTTTTCATATTTGTATTAGTAAAACTAGGGTGGCTTGTTTGGTGCAGTCTCTGGCTCTGTTTCCTTCTCCATTTTATCTGAACCTTCATTTCATTAATCTGTGTTGTTCCTGTGTTGAACAAGTGTTGTTTCATCCAGAAGTTTCACTTCAGTATGAGAATTTGCACTTGAAGGGAATCCTAGTGGGCCGGTTATGAGCATTTATGGGAACTAGTCAGACCTTTAAAACTTACCTCTAATTATTAGAATATATTAAATGTCTCCTAGTTTTAGGTGTTGTTCAAAAATAAAATTGCCATGATTTTCAGTGATTAACTTTTAGTTTATGTGGGTTACTTCTGTTCTCAGGTCCATCAGATGTCCAATTACTTTACTCCACTTTTCCCTGATAGACCCTGATAAGATACAGTGCTTATGACAACTGATGGCTTGTCCCCACCTACTTGTATTTTGAGGTTTGTAAGGTGACCCTGTTTCCCTGTTTTTTGTAAATAGTTTGTTTTTTACTTTGCTATCTAGTGGTAATGTCTGTTTTCATGTGAGAATTCAAAAGATCTCAAACATAGGCCATCATTTCAACCACTACCTTCTCAGGATTCCATTATAATTTAAGTGATATAATTTAATGTAAAAAGTTAGATATTAAAGAACCAAAAGGTATAAGAAGAACTCTTGATTATCACAGAGCTAAAAACTGTGGGAAGCAACTACACCTAGAGCTGGAGAACAAAGAAGGATGTGCTGTTTGGCTGGAGGTGGTTATTCTGAGTTCAGATGAGGGGACTCACTGGGTTGGGACTGAGTCCTAAGGTAATCTGGAGTGACCACTGGTGTGTTTCTGGGAGGGGACACATGGTGTTTGGAAAACTGCAGACTAGAGGCAGGTACTGCCATCCCAAGGAAATGTCACTGTCAGAATGGGGTTTTACTGGGGTGATGCTAATGGGAACAAGCAAATGGTAAGAAAATGAATAATTTTGTTTTGCTCCATTTTGCTTTATGATTACAATTCATTGCTTCCTATTGCCAGAGATTAACAGGAAGTAAGCTGCCAAATCAAAAAAGCAATTTTCAGAATTCTAGTTCTAGCATCACAAAGCAAAATATAGAAAGGTAAATTTGAAACTAAGAATTAGTACTTTAAAGCTGGCTTATAATTGCTATATTATCTTTATGAACTGTGTCTTTATCACTGAATAATCTTTATCTTGTTTAGTAGGTATAACCTTAACTTTCATTTTATCTGATATTAATTTTGCCTTTTTTTAAATGTAGTTGCTTATGTCTTACCATTTTAAACATTTCTTCACTACTTTGTTTAAATGTGTTTTTTAAAGAAATGTATTGATAGGGTTTGGTGTGTTTTTCAACACAATCTGAGAATCTGTTTCATATATATTAGACAATTTAATCATTCATATGTTTTATTCCTTTCACCCTACTTTGCATTTTTAAAAATATTTCTTATTTATCTTTAAATATTTCCCTTACTAGTTTTCTGTTTGATCATTACTATTACTAATCTTTTCCATTTTCAATTACAAAATTCTACTGTACTTTTTATTCCACTGATGATTATCATTTTCATATACTCAAAATGAAATTCCTGTGAAAGTAAGAATTATATAGGAATAAGATACCAACTATTTTGCCAGGTATTCTGTTCCTTCATTAGATGAGGCCTTTAAAACATTTTCATCTCCCTGTCCTAATTCCCAAACTCCTCGGACTTGCTGATCTGTGTTAATTGCCGTCGTCGTGTGTTCCCAGAGTTCTCTAGCAGAGTCCACTTCTCTCAGGAACTGATTGTTACCAACGTTACACATACTCAGCTACTCTGCATCTTTGGGTTTCTCTGTAGGTAACAGATGTGTTGGAGCTCGTCAGTCTTTCATTTAGTTTATTTTTTCATGTCTTGATGTCTGTGTTTTTGTTTGTTGTTTGATTATAGACCTTTTCTTTACTATTTTCTCAGTTGTGCTACTGAGTGTTACATTCTTTTAATTTTCACATATTTCCAAATAGCTTTCCTCAAAATTGATAATTAAACATTTTGGTTGTATTACTTATTAAATCATAGTCCTTTTCCTCAATATAAATGATACTAAATTTTCTTCTAGCTTCTAATATAATAATTGAAAAGTCTATCTGGTCTGATTCTTGTTCCTCCTGATTATTTTTTTCTCTATGGAATCTAATTACACTTTTTTTCTTTATCCTTGAAACTCAGAAATTTAAGTATATTATTTCTAATATAGCCACAACAAACAGTATAACTTTATTTTTTAAAGATTTTATTTATTATTTTTTAGAAAAGGGAAGGGAGGGAGAAAGAGAGGGAGAGAAACATCGATGTGTGGCTGCCTCTCACATGCCCCCTACTGGGGGCCTAGCCTGCACCCCCGCCTGTGCCCTAGATTGGGAATGGAACCTGCAACCCTTTGGTTCACAGGCCGGCACTCAATCCATTGAGCCACACCAGGCAACCTTCCAGTTAAGAAGGGGCTGGAAAGGATTCAAAATCATGAAAGGCAAGGACCTGCATCCAAGATTGCTCTACCCAGCAACTCTACCATTTAGAATGGCAGGTCAGATAAAGTGCTTCCCAGAGAAGGTCAAGTTAACGGAGTTCATCATCACCCAGCCCTTATTGTATGAATTGTTAAAAGGATTTATCTAAGAAAAAGATGATCAAAACTATGAACAGTAAAATGACAACAAACTCACAACTATTAACAAAGTTGATAAAACCTAAAAACAAAAACAAACTAAGCAAAGAACTAGAACAGGAATAAAATCACAAAAATGGAGATCTCATGCAGGGTTATCGGTGAGGAGGTAGAGGAGGGAGAATGGGGGAAAGGTACAGGGAATAAGAAGCATAAATGGTGGGTACAAAACAGACAGGGGGAGAGTACTAAGAATAGTGTGGGAAATGGAGAAGCCGAAGAACTGATATGTATGACCCATGGACATGAACTAAGGGGGAGAATGCTGGTGGGAGGGGGGTGCAGTGTGAAGGGGAATAAAGCGGAGAAGAAATGGGACAACTATAATAGCATAATGAATAACATATATTTTAAAAAGTAAATTAAAAAAATTTCCAAATTTGACAAAAAGCATAAACCTTCATAAATAAGAAACTCAGTGCTTGCCGAGTAGAAGAAAAGCCCACCACACCATGCAATACCTTCTTTCAGCAGTGGTGAAGAACGAAATGTTAATAGAGAACTAAGGCCCATTACCTACAGAGAAATAAAGCTATAAATAACAGCAAAGTTCTTCTCAGAAACTATGCAAGGCAGAAAACAAGGAGCAAAATCTTTTTCAAAAAAAGTCAATCTAGATTTCTATATCTAGAGAAAATATTTCAAAAGTTGACATGACAAAAATTTTTCTAAACACTTGAGAAATTTCATCACTAGGAAACTGCACTACAAGAAATGTTAAAGAGGTGCAGAAAAAAAGTGACCCCAGATAGAAATGTGAATTCCCCCACAGGACTGAACAACACGGGAAATGGATGGGTGGGTCACAAACTGGCAGAGTTGCTTTCTCAACCCACAGCTGCACTATGTTTAAAAGATGCTTTGAAACACATGAAATGGATATCAGTGTCCTCTGATTCATGGAAGAAAGTAATCTCCTTAAAGAAATTGGATACAATGTAAAATAAAAATGTTTTAAAATGTATATTTACCTTGGCCTTATAGATAATAATTTACCTTATGTCTTATGTAACAACAGTTTTTCAGATAAACTGTAATTTCATTTTGAGATTGGAGTTAAAGAAAAAGGAATTAAACATTTAAAGTAGATGTAGAATTATAAATTTACCTTAAAAATAGGCAGGCCTACAGATTTTGCTGGACTTGTTGTTTTGCCTGTATCTGTCTGGTATCAGTATGAACTAGTCATCAAAGGATATCTTATTTGAATAATTGGCAGTGAATACTTTTTGAATTTCATAGTTTATCGTGGGACACGAACAGACATTCGCCCTGCTGAAGCAGAAGCACAGGTAATACTGCTAGCGTGAATTAAGTCATTGTATTCTTCCCTGCCTCATGTGTTGAAAAGGAACAAAAAAAGTTCAAGAATGTCCTTCAAAAAACTCAGCCATAACCATTTATTTTATTGAGCACATGTCATTTTAACATTTTCTGTGGTGAATGGGAAATGCACATGAATTACTTCTGGATACTAAAGTACAAGGGCTTCAGAAAAAGCACATGTGTAAGTCTTTGAGTAGCAAGCTCAAATAGCTGCTTTTTTAAATAGCACACCATTTTTACTTGAAACGATGACTGACAGACTATGATTATGAAGTCTGAGTACTAAAGGCATTTTTTTCTTGAATAGAAATAAAGCCTATTAATACAAAAAGACCCCAAAACTGAAAGACTTGATGCCAGTGATAGCTAGGGTTGGAACCAGCTCTTCTGACTCCTTAGATCTAAGGTGGTGGTATAGTTGAAGTTCACACACTGAATTATAGGGGGGAAAGGGGTTCATGTTTAAGAAAAAAGAATAAAAAATACAAAATTATGCACGAAGTGAATATATTTTAGAATGAGAATACAGCACATAACTCGAGGACTGGCAGTTCAGGTCCCTTTCTTCTGAGACCTTTTTTGGCGATTTCACCAGAACTGTTTGCAAAGACAGTTCATTGCAACTGTTTGCAAAGACAGTTTCCTTGCAACCTGGCTTCCTCACTGCACCTAAAAGCCACCACCACTCCTAAAACTCTAGCACGTTCGGCATCCCATGAAAGCTGACAAGGTACCTGAACCATAAGCCTCATTAGCCACACAAAAGTTCACTTCTACTCTTACTGATTTTATCATAGTATGATTCTTCTCATATTATCTGATAAATGTTAATTTAACTAATGAAAGAAAAACTCGTGTCCAAATTTTTATAAACTAAAATATCTGCATGACTAGTATGTAGATAAGCAGAACTGTATCAGCAGCCCAGAAACACTTCCTGTGCACAGTCCAGTCACTATGTCTTTTGTACTGCCTAAGGATAATCCCTATCCTAATGTCTAATTACCAATTTTGTATTTTAATACAAGTAGAATCATACAGAGTGTGCTCTTTTGTGTCTGGCCTTTCCATTTAAAATTTTATTTATTTATTTATTTTTAGAGAGAGGGAAAGGGAAGGAGAAAGAGTGGGAGAGAAACATCAGTGTGTGGTTGCCTCTCATGTGTCCCCTACTGGGGATCTGGCCTGCAACCCAGGCATGTGCTCTGACTGGGAATTGAACCAGCAACCCTTTGCTTCACAGGCCCATGCTCAATCCACTGAGCTTTACCAGCCAGGGCCTGGCCTCTCAATTTTTTGCTTGTGAAATTCAATCATACTGTTTTGCACAGTTGTAGATCATTAATTTTCATTGCTGCATCATGTTCCACTGTGTGAATATAGTTTATTCTTTGTTAATGGACATTTGTGTGTGCTTTAATTTCTTGTTACTATAAATAGTGTTGATGTCAATATTCTAATATATGCCTATTGATAAATAAATGCATTTCTCTTGGGTATACACTTAGAAATAAAATTGCTGGGTCAATGGAGTATGCATATGCTCACCTTTAGTAGATATTGCCAAGCAGTCTTCAAAAGTAGTTGTAGCAATTGACATTCTCACCGGCACTGTCATAAGAAGTATGACTGCTTCACACTTTACCGATTGCAGCATTGTCCATCTATAGCCATTTCGGTTAGATACACAGTGGTATGACTTTAATTTATTTAAGGTTTGTATAGTTTCTTTTTAAAAGTGCTTTTTGTCCCTGTTAGGTAGCAGTTAGGAATGAGGGGCTGGAGGGGAAGTAAAGCAGGGCCCCTGCCCATTGCAGTCTAACAAAGAACTTAGAACAGGAGGCTAGAAACAAAAGAGAGACAGGTCTCACCAATTAACTCAGCAGTCCTGAGCCTGGTCCAATACGATTGCCAGGTGTTCCAAAATTCACAAGAAAAACGAAAGTACAGGAGGGGAGCCCCTGACGTTCTGTATCTATCATCTCCACTATCTGAGAAACAGAGCCTCTGAAACTTGTATTAATCCCAAGGTCTGGAAAGGGAAGGATCGGGGGCAACCTAGAAGTTGCCTACAAGCATAAAACCCCTAACATGCCAGGAGTCAGGGCACTCAGATTAGCGGGGTGTCCACTTGCAGCTTTGTGCTCAAATGTATTTCATAAATAAACTTGCTATCTCACTCCCATTATACGAGTTGTCTCTCACCTGAATGCTTCTCTCAAAACACAAGAACAGAGGGTGGGGAAACCCCTTAACTTGGGTCTCCCTGGTAACACCTCCGCCCCTTCGGATTTGCTTTGTATTTGATATGTGTGAGTTCTTTACATAATCTAGATACTAGTTTCTGCCAAATGTATGTATTAAAGACTGTTGCTTAATCATCCATCCTCTCAATGAATAAAAGTTCTTAACAGAACAATTTATCATTTTTTTCCTTTGGCAAGAGTTTTGGTATTTCCTGTGTAAGAAATCTTTACCTATGTGTAGTAAAAGATTAACTTTTTCCAAAGAAAGGTATAGCCTTTTACCCCTTGCTCTTGAGAGGTAACAAGCAAGATCTTGGAATATTCTGCCTCATAAGACTGTATTTGTTTACCTGGGGGCCTTAAGCCATGTCAAATAACCTATGTTAACGATGTGATTCATGGTGGGGGCCTTGGGCCGTGTGGTATCAGGACATTTGGAGGAGCTGGAGAATAAGGTCGGCAAAGTGGAAAGAGCCATGAATATGTCTGACTTTGTCTGTAAAAACTACAGACACCAAGGCTCCTGAACTTCCTGGTTGACAACATACATTGTTTCTGGGAGAAGTAAGAATTGATCATGTTAACTCCGCTGGGAGAGGACACCTGGAAGCTCCCTGTATTTAGACTCTCCTAAACCCCACCATATGCCCCTTTTCCTGGTACTGATTTTAATTCTTCTGAACCTGAGGGTGGTCTTGGGGATTTCCCAAATCACAGTCTATCAAAGGTCCTGAAGATGTTTTCCTATACTTCATTTTAAAAGCTTTATTATTTTACCACTCATATTTTGATTTTTAATACTTTTAGAATTGATTTTGGTGCATGGTGTATGAAGTACAGGTCAAGGTATATATTATATGATATTCACTCAACTTTGCATCAGATATTGAAAAAAATGAATTAGTAACTGCACTCCTGATTACTTTTGTTTTAAATCTGCAGATCACCTGTGTATATTTTGACTTAATTTAAGTTCTCCAGCTTTCCTGTTTTTTAAAACCAATTTAGTTATTTGCGACTCTTAGGTATTTGAATTTTTTTTGGTATTTAAATTTTTAAGAATGATGGTAGTATAATTTATATAATTTTAATGTGTAAAGAACCCAAAAGAATCTACAAACTATTAGTATCAAAACTGCAGCCTTGTTGCTGAGGTAAAAGGTATATACAAAAATAACTTTATTTCTATAAACCAGCAGTAAGTAGGAAATAAAATGTGAAGAGATAGGTTAAAAATGTTTTCTTAGAAAAAATATTTCTCTTTAAAATTTAACTTTAAAAAAGATCTGTGAAATCTGAAAGTAGTTTTTAAAATAACTTTTTTAGTGTTTTCCTTCAAGTTCCTTTGCAATTATTTCTAATTTATGAGAGAAAACAATGTAAAAATTGTAATTCATTGGTAGTCATTTTGGTAGAAACATACATTCCAAAATCAACATAGAGGATCTTTTAAATATTTTTATAGGAAAGTTTTTACTACTTACTATTGGTTATCTCTTTGGTATTTGAGACTTTACCACTGAAATCTCCTTTTTCTCTCTCGATATTGAAGATTACAACTGTCTTTTACTACCTATAATTCCATATTAAGTACCAATGTCTTAAAAACTTGGCAACTAAAACATAATCTAAAAAAAAGTTATACATGCTTTTATATAAAGTTTAAAACTTTTAAACAAACTCTAAAAGTTCAAGTTCTGTTTTACTACTAAGTCTGCAAACCGATACCTGCAATTCGAGGCTATTGTCTCTTAGATGATATAATACTTATAAAAAGATATTATGACAGTCCAGTTTAATCCACTAAATTGCTAGTTTTAGATATAATACTTATAAAAAGATATTATGACAGTCCAGTTTAATCCACTAAATTGCTAGTTTTAGTTTGTCAACAAGGTCTAATGGTTTATCTTGATTAGATGATATTTTACTTACCCATTGTGGACAAGAAAGGTGCTGCATACTAAACCTGACAAGCTCAGGGAAGGCCTGCATGGTGGCCTTACAAACTCAGAGACCTAAAGGAACCACATAGGCTGGTCTGAAATGGAAACTTTGTAACTAATAGTGAGTACTGGTGGGTACTCATGTCCTAGGCTAGGGTCTTCCTTGACCAGCTATCTTTATCTTAACTGAGGCTACTGTCTTTTTGTATCTATGATAACACAGCTTTGGAATGTCGGAGTAATCCCATTTTTGCCAGACTCCTCAGGGCACAATCTCCCACAAGAAAAAGACCACAGAGCCCCTCATTGTTATCTTGACCTCCTGCTCACCACCTCTAAGTGCTGTAAATGTTAACTATCCTATACTCATCAGTGTAAAAGAAGGATGTGCCTGTCTATTTTTCTTTTCATCTGATCTGAGATTTCCCTGATTTGCTTTCTCTCTGTGGTAATCCACTAGTCAACCACCAGGGAATTTTGTATAATCCCTTATGCCGCAGGGGTGTCCATTCCAGGCTCCGGGGTCACATTCAGCCCAACGCAAAATTGTGAATTTACTTAAAACGTTATGAGATTTTTTTTGTAATTATGTGTCATAATGTCACATAATCACAAAATCACAATGGCCCAAGACAACTCTTCTTCCAGTGTGGCTCAGAGATGTCAAAAGGTTGGAGACCCCTGGTTATGGCTCCTCCTTTGATTGTAATGTACACAGTAAGATGCTAACCTGCCATCTCTGGAGCATTTTCTCCATCCGTTGAGATTTTGCTTCTCAGCAATTGTCATCAGTTTGGCTCAAATAAAATTCTCTTCAGGTTTGGAGGTTTCTTATGCTGACACTGTAATTAAGTTCTATTTTCTAAGTAGCAGACAAATGTTCAAGGAAGATTTATTGTAATAAAGGAATGAGTAATAATACTTCTTATTCCATTTGATGTCATTGAAATTTTTAATTCCTAACTCCTCAAAAAATACCTAGAGTGTTACTACTTCCTGAAAAAAAGAGAAAAAGCCATGTACACCAGTTTATTTTCTGCAGAAAGTGGCGCAGAACAATTATAAAGAAGTGTTAAATGATCTGTCTGTTCAGACAAGGGAATCAGTTGTTACCTCAAACATGGGGAATCCCTATCACACACCTACAGTTCTACTGCCCCACTGCCTAGTTACGTTACTCTGGATAAGACATCTCTATAGTTAGTTCCAATGATGTAATTTTATAGTAAGAAAATTTGGTCTTCATCCACAGGTTGAAGACCTTCATCCTGGCTCACAGCTTCCAAAACTTTTGGAATTCCCCAAGCAATGACAGCATCATTTGTTGTATTTGGTCTCGTCCTCAGATCCTGAAATGGCTTCAGGACGATGAAGGTGAAATGGATGTCTTATCATTTATAATAAGCCCCTTTCCACCACATCTGAGTTTGTGTTAACAATGTGACTTTTGCAAAGCACGTAAGGATGGGCCGGTTGCCGGGGCAATGAACCCTGATGAAGGGAAAGGGAAAGGGAGAAGAGACAGAGGTGGAGTCAATCACCAATGGACAATAATCACTGTGCCTGTGTAAAGAAGCCTCCATTAACAATCCAAATGAATGGAGCTCAGAGGCTTCTGGGCTGGTGGCACACTCAGCGAGAGCGAGAAAGTTCCAAGCCCTTTTCTCATACGGTGCCCTATGCATCTCTTCTATCTGGCTATTCCTGAGGTATATCCTTTATAATAATACTGTAATCTAAGTGATCATTGAGTGAAACATTTCTCTGAGTTGTGTGAGCTGCTCTAGCGAATTAATCAATATATGACAGACACATAGATGATAACCTGGGCTTTGACTGGCTTTTGAAGGTGGCGGTGGGGACAGACTTGTAGGACTGACTCCTTAACCTGCCCAAGGACTCAGTCATGGGAACCTGATTTGTAGTTGGTTGGCCAGAAGCACAAGTAACTAAGGCTTGTGATTGGCATCTGAAGTGAAAAGCTGTGTTGTGGAACTGAGCCCTTCACCTGTGGAATCTGTTGCTATCTTTGGTTAGTGTCAGAATTGAGTTAAATTGTAGGACACACAGCTGGTATCAGAGAACATGCTTGTGGATGTGGGGGACCCCCTTCTACATATACACATAGCCCACATGTTGGGAGTGATTACCAGAATCTTCAGTTCCCCCAAATGGGAATTCTTATTTATTTACTTCTAGGGTTTATAAACCCTTTTATATGGAAAAACCGAAACAATTCAACATATCAGCCATATAATTTTGAACATCAAATACACATTATTGTATGTTATCTTATAGTATATACAGGGTCTAGAACAAATAACGCCCCATTTTTATTACAAAATATTTTATTACAAAATAATTAAGCATGTAATTCTATAATACAACAATATCTCACTTAAGCACACCATCTGAGATTTAGGTGAAATGTTCAAATTAAAGCTATAAATTACTGTATCCATTATTATCCTCCCAACCACACTAAAGCAAGCCTTACTTTTGCCAGACCCTGTATTTTATATATTATATACACATCAACATATATCAAGTACAAAACATAACAATCTTCCTCAGATGTGGCTAATCTTTATACTTGGCACAGCCATTAAGCTGAAGACAGTGGCCAATTTTCACATACATGTGTGGTTTCCATGAAAGGATCCTGGTAAAGATGTATTACTCAAAAAGAAGTCTAAGCTTTAATTACCCAGAAGGATGCTTTTTCTTCTCAGAAAGGCGCAGCTGAGGTTCATCAAGAGAAGAGCAGTATGCTGCAGCTGCCATTATCCAACAGAGGAGGCAGAAACATCATTTGCACAATACATTAGATTTGTAGAGGTAGGAGACATAGGAATGTGAGGCTTAAGCAGCAAACAGGCTGTTAAAAAAGAAAGAAATGGAATTATTCTAGTGCACCCATACTATTCTCATATGAGGAGTACTATTAGCACAAAGATAATGTCGTTCAACAGAAATTTCTTCCTTGTTTATGCTCCTCTAATACTTGCTTGTATCTCAATATTTATCATAAACATTAATAAGGTTGGTATGTACATATCTATCTCTGCCACTGGACTCTAAGAACCCATACCATCAGAATCTTATATGTGGGTGGAATTGAGTAAGAGGCACTATCAGTATGTATGCTGACCTATAAAATAGTTAATAATGTTAATATACACAGGTGTACATATTTTGGGTTAACTTTTCAAAAGATTCTAACTGACTGAAATGGTGTTAATTTTTTTTGTCTTTGCATATACTATTTTGTCGGCTGAAACAAACTGGAAAAAACCTCAGGAGTTTAAAAAATTTACTAAGAGAAAAATGGGTCTTTTTGGATTAACCTGGCCAAGTTGGAAAACTCTATGTAACGCTGCATGTTAACCTGAATTAACATAAATCATGGATTATAATGTTGTGGTTACATTTGAGTTAATTTGCATTATTCTGACCAATTCAGAAAACTATTATCACAAGGAAAATCATGGTTTTGGTGTATATGAATTTGAGAAATCTATTTTCATGTCCGATTCAGTCAACTGTTTATTACACTTGTGCTTAAAAAAAAAACCCTGTGTATACACTTATTGATTTAAAATACAATAAAGTGGGCCCTGGCTGGTGTAGGTCAGTGGACTGAGCGTAGGCCTGCAAACCAAAGTATCACCAGTTTGATTCCCAGTCAGGGCGCACACCTGGGCTGCAGGCCATATCCCCAGTATGGGGTGTGCTAGAGGCAACCACACACTGATGTTTCACTCCCTCTCTTTCTCCCTCCCTTCCCCATCTCTCTAAAATAAATAAATAAAATCTTTTAAAAAATACAATGAAATGTATTTAAAAGTCTATTAAAACACTGAACAGTTTTTAACAATAAAACCTGTCCTTCAGGTATATCTAATAAACACGAGTCAAATAACTAACACTATTTAATAGAGTTACAATTAACATTGGCAAGTGTTTGAATTTTTGCCACTGGAAGTTACAAGAAAACTTCCATCATTTTCTGGGAAAATGACTGTGCAGGTCTTTCAAACTGCTAAATTAAGCTTAGAAACACAAATGCAGAAAATAGACAAGGGGAACTAGGAATGTATCTTCCTCATTCTTTTCCTTTTGGTTTCCCCATCTCAGTAAATAGTCACTCTTCCAGTAGTTTAGGACAAAAAAACATGCAGTGACAGCTGATGCTTGCCCTTCTTTCATATCTAAACTCTGAACAAACTATTATGTCTGTCTTCAGAATATACCCAGAACGTACTGTTTCTCATCAGCCTCCTTGCTATTCCCTCTCATTTCTAGCTTGGATTATTATAATAACATTTAATTCTGAAGTGTCATTCTTTCCATCATTAATTCATCCACCCATCCAACAACTAAGAAACAATCACTTAAATCAGACGCTGATTTACCCTTTTGGCCTTTACCTGAATATTAATATGGTACATTATTCTAGAATATAACTGCATGTGTGCTAAACACTTAGTAAGAAAATTAATAACTAGGTAGGAATTATTTTCAAAGTTGGAATTCTAATGCTGTGCTTCTAGGCCAAATTAAATTAGAGAACCTAATTAACGCCATTAGGAATATTCTGATAGATCATGGTCAGTAAATGATTTTTAGTATATAACTCAGAAGTAATAAACACAAACCACACTACTATATTAACACTCCTTTTAGTCTCAATTTAAATGAACAAAATATTTTGGTCTTTGTATCTCTAAAAATGAAACAAAAAATTGATGTTGAATTCTGTCAAATTCTAGCAGTAGAAAATATTCATCCATGCAAACTTAAAGCTAAATGATATAAAGCCCAATCTCACTAAGAAATATATTTCAATAAAATATTACTTTTTATAATTAAAATTATATTTATATTTTGATGAGATGAATTGACTTAACTTTGAGAATATTATCATCCCAAGATATGTACATTAAAACATACACACATTTTTTTCTTTTTTGCTGCAGGAAAGAATGATAACCATTAAGATGTTTATGCCTAAAACCATACCACATAAGTGTAGAATTCTGTAGGTCGGGGTTTGGTTGGAGGAACTCAAGAGTTAAAAACTTTAGTTTTAGTTATATAGTTAATAGGCTTGGTGACTAATGCACACAGAAAGCTGTTGTTCCAGGAACTGGAAATTATAGGAAGACCTACTGTGACTCCAGGAGGACCACAAACAACTCAACCTTTCTGACCAAGCGCTTCAAGTGCCATCAAGATGGTATCTAAGCCAATGTACTCCAGGGAGAAAACATCCGGATTGTAAATAGATAAAGAATCACTGGAATGCTAGGAAAATTGCTGGACTGCAACTTTCATCTGACTAACCTTTTCCCCTGCATTCCAAAACCCTTACCTACTTTTCCCTGAATCCAAACCCCTTAACCACACTATCCTTCTCCTTATATAAAGGCTGACTCAAGGTAAATGAAAGACAGTTTTTTAGGGTACATAATCCACTGTCTTCTCAGATCACCAGCCATCTGAACAGAGTGGCCATAAAGATTCAATCCTTGTCTCCACTTACTGGTTCTGGTAGTGACAGGTAGCATTTCAGTTTCTCAATAGCACACACTGTTGACATTTTGGGCTGATTAATTCTTTGTTGTTGGAAATTGCCTTGTGCAATGTAGACTGTTTTTGCAAAATTCTTGGACTCTACCCACTAGATGCCAGTAGCCCCCAGGTCCTTGCTATGATCAAAATTTCTCCAGATATCACCAAATGTCAGCCAGGAGGCAATAGACTCTAAATGAGAACCATGGCTATAGGGGATAGAATAGCAATACAATGCGAAACTTTGACCATCAAAGAGCCAGTTCACTTAAAAAAAAAAAACCCAGATATATAGTATCAAAATACTATATTTAATTCAGTTGCTACATTTAAAATTATAGATATAAAGTGGCATTTTACAATGCACTGGAAATTAAGTTATTTGCCTGTTGGGAACTATTCTCCCCTGCTTGGTTTCAGGAGTTGTAACTGATCCCCATGGCTAAGGCTGAGTGAGCAACCTCCAGAACACAAGCCACTAAGGAGACAAACCTTGTCTTGGGAAGCTAGCTGCTTCTGCTTCTTCCCCTGCCCCCAGTGCCTGGTCAGTTAGTCAAAGACAGGTATGACCCCTCAGAGTGGGGGCAACCTAAGCCAGACACAATCACTTGGGAGGCCATCATGGAAGGACTCAGGGGGCTGCAATGAAGAGGGAGTGATGGACCCTCATCTGGCCAGCTATTCTGACATAGCCTGAGTCCCCATTTCCATCTGGGAGAAGCGCTTCCTGGCTCTAATCCACTTAAGCCTAAAACCTGTGATGGGGGAGGTGGTGCAGCCCCTTTCCAACTAGAGTGGGATCCAGGGTGATTGGGCATAAGAAAGAATTCCTAAAGTCCTGTGAAGCCAGCTTTGCTAAGAGTGCTTTCATTCATATGATAAGGGTCTGAACAGGAAATAAGTATGTCTCCCAAAGTTTCTGCAACCCCCTTACCAGACAGACACTGACTCAGACTAAGCCCTCGGATTTCTTTGAAATGTTATCTATTGTTTGATCCTTGCTGCCTGACATCGACTGATGAGCTTTACCTGTATTCCTGTGGATTACAACCTAATAAAAGCTGTTGAAGAAGAGGTTCTTGGTCTTTCTCCTCTGAGAGATTGGTCACCTCTCCTCCCCAAGCAGATCATGTCTTGGTAGTTTCACTTTCATCTGTGGCAGATGGGGGGGGTACTTTGTGGGGAAAGTTGTCCCCACATTTGCCATTATTTAAACTTGAGGAAGAATGTTGGATGTAAGCTCATAATCTATTAGCCAACTGCCATAAGCATTCCATAGTTTATAGGATAGGTGGATACTGTACATTAATATTAACTTACTGATCTTTTTCCAAACCCTAATAAAGTACTTTAAAATAATTTGAATTTACCTCATATAGTTCTAAGCCCTTTTTTTCCTTGAGAAATGTATTAAGTTCTTGTATACTATCTTTCTTGATGAAAGTCTAGAAAGCATAACTGAATAGGATAACCTTAGTTTTAAACAAATGTAAAATATTCAGATAAAAAGCAAATGTTTTTCAAAACTCACCTTGTATGTATACTAGTAACCATTTTTACTTCCACTATTCAAATGATGCCTACATAATCCAAGGATTTGGGGGCTGAGAGTTAAAAAGTCCAAAGACGTTTTCCATACATAGAAATGATACCCCTTAATCCTGTTACTAGTCACCTAGTCTGTCACTACGCTCCAATGATCTCAGCTTAATCAGTTTACCTGCAAGTATGCTAAATGAATCAATCACTCTAACTATAAATATAGAAATGTATGTAGTGCTTTTATTGTTTTAAAGCAATTCTACATAAATTATCTCATATTAATTGCACACATCTACAGGACAGGTACAAAAGATGCTAGAGAGAAGAAATTTGCAGTTTAGCAATAACTTGTCAACATTTCAGCTTCAGCAGCAACAGCTGCAGCACTGACATCTATAGACCAATCACACCAAACTCTGTTCTTATGAAATCCACATTTGAGATTCTTCTCATAACTTTACAATGTATGGAGTTTTAGGATGATTGAAGGCAAGTTAAACCAAATTACTCCCAAAGGCGGCAGAAAATACTTAATTGTAGCAGCAAAGTTTCTTTAGTCACTTTGCACTAGGCTTGAAGACTAAATTTTCAGATTTGTCTTATTTAATGCAATAGCATTTAAAAATCATTTCTATCCTATATGTTAATTTGTCCAAAGGTTTTTCTCAAAGTATGAATTCTTCTATCAGGAAGGGCATTAACTTCAACAGTACTTTTCAAGAGGATGGCTCTTTTGCAATCAAATGACTGTGGAGAAAAGTTAATTTGATAATGCAATACTGTTGTCTGTCATTAAGACTCTGTAGAGTTGGTCTATATATACGTGCCATTACTAGAGTCTCCTAAAAATCACTGTTCCATCTCTAAAATTAACTCAGTTAAGACCCAGGTATTTAATACTGTATCAGGAATCATCTATCCGTCAGACTAACAACTGCCCCTCATTTAACTGAGGAGTGAAATGACTTTAACTCTTTATATTCTAGCGCTAAAACTAAATAGCATTATAATTATGTATTCGCAGCTACTGCTAAAAAGCCCGGGTCCTCTAAAATTTATACCAAAACAAGGCGCTGGGCCAACTTGCCCTTGTGGAACACCAGGCGGCTCCCATTCCCCCTGGTTACCGCCACAGCTCCTGCGGGCCTGTGGAGCCCGCTAAACTCTCAGGGAACCCTAGGGGCGGCGCAGGGACTGTCCCCACGGGTAGTAAGAAACGGCTTCTGCGCCAGTCTGGGAAAACAGGCGGGGAGCAAAGCAAACCTGCCAACAACTCATCCCCGCTTCTCTGCAGCATTGGGGCAGGACTCCGGTAGACACCAGGCCACGTCGGTTCCCCGGTGATCCTAATGTCCCTTTAACACGATGTTTCGGAGACTTCGACTTTTCCGCGTTCACTTTGGAACATTTAAGATGCATCCAAAGACGAAGTCCCCAACCAACTCTACAATTGAAGCATTTCACGTTTTCTCCGGAGGCCAGTCCCCCACGCAGAGGCACGCGGGCCCGGGAATGCGAGCTCCCCCTTGACTCACCGCCCCCTACCCTGCCCCAAGCGCGCGCCCCAAACACAGAAGGCCGGGGAGGGGAAAGACGTCCCGCCCACCCCGCCTCGCCCAACGCGCGCCAGCGGAGAGAAGGGGGTTCCAGTAGGTTTCCGCAATTCATTTCTTTTTGCCTCCTTCTGAGGACAGTTTCCATTATGGGAAAAGTCAGGCTCCAGCAAACCTTAACAGTTCTAAAAGACTATTATTTAAACTCCTGTCACCACTAGAGCTCGCGAGTTTATCCCCACTTCAAAGCTCGAGCTCCGCCCCCACGGAGACGCCCCCAAAGCCACCCCCGCGAGTCCGCGCTTACGCTTTACGGGCGGCGCGCGACGCGCTCGTCCGCCCCGCTTGCCCCGCCCCCGGCTCCCGCCCCACTCTGGAAAGCCAGCGCTAACGAACTGGAGCGTTCGGCGGTAGGCGCGCGTGGTCGCCTCATCCATCCTACCTCCCATTATTGTTGCTACTTTTCTGGGTGAGACTCTGCAGCTCCTCTTCCCCTGCCGTGAGTCCCTCCTTTCTTCTCCTTGGGACCCGGCGCGCGCCGCGGGCTGCCGCCTCCGCAGCTCTCACGCCCCGAGCGTGCAGTGCGCTTGCGCGCCCGCGGCTTTCGTGTCCCCGCGCGCCCTCCCCCTCTCGCTCATCTATAACTTGGCTGGCTCCGAAGAGGCGCCGCGGGAGTCGGAGGGCGGGGAGCTTAGAGGAGGGAGCTTGAGAGTTGTGGAGGCTAGTGACTGGAAGAAGTCGCAGTCTGCTTCGGTCTGCTCCTTCCCGCTCTCGGTCTGGCTTACACATCTACTCCGCCTCGTACCCCAGCCCTCGCCCTTGGTCCTTCTCCCGTCCGGGGCCTCTGCGGGTAGCTCTCCGGGTTTCGGCGCGGCGGGGGCGCCCCGGGGGTGCCCTCGCCCTCCGGGTGCAGACGGGCAGCGGGCGGGATGTGGCGCCTGGTGCCCCCTAAGCTGGGCCGCCTGTCCCGCTCGCTGAAACTGGCGGCACTGGGCAGCCTGTTGGTGCTGATGGTGCTGCACTCGCCGTCGCTGCTCGCCTCCTGGCAGCGCAACGAGCTGGCCGACCGGCGCTTCCTGCAGCTCAATAAGTGCCCGGCGTGCTTTGGTACGAGCTGGTGCCGCCGCTTTCTCAACGGGCAGGTGGTGTTCGAGGCGTGGGGCCGCCTGCGCCTGCTGGACTTTCTTAACGTGAAGAACGTCTATTTCGCGCAGTACGGCGAGCCCCGCGAGGGCGGCCGCCGGCGCGTGGTGCTCAAGCGCCTGGGCTCGCAGCGCGAGCTGGCGCAGCTCGACCAGAGCATCTGTAAGCGGGCCACCGGCCGGCCGCGCTGTGACCTGCTCCAGGCCATGCCTCGCACCGAGTTCGCGCGCCTTAACGGCGACGTGCGGCTGCTCACGCCAGAAGCAGTGGAGGGCTGGTCGGACCTGGTGCACTGCCCCTCGCAGCGCCTGCTCGACCGTCTGGTACGCCGCTACGCCGAGACCAAGGACTCGGGCAGCTTTCTGCTCCGCAATCTTAAGGACTCGGAGCGCATGCAGCTGCTGCTGACCCTGGCCTTCAACCCCGAGCCGCTGGTGCTACAGGTAGGTACCGAATCCGGGCCGGGCGGCCTGCGGGAGGGGCCGCCCTGGGAGCGGGAGCCGGGAGAGGCGGCTCCTCAGGCGCTCCTTCCCCAGTTTAGACCCGGCCCACTTGGGCCAGGTTGCAGGTGTGGGAAAGGGCCGGCGCTGGGGTCCCCTGGGCGCTGTATGGGATTGCGGAGGGCGACCCGGAGGGTGCAATCCGTTCCTGTCACCTAGACGCGTCGCGTCAAGGACTTGATAGTGGATCCTTCAACGCCAGAGGGAGCGCGTCTGGTATGCTTCCAAAATGTCTTTCCTACGAGTTTTCTTCTGTTCTCCTCCTTGCCTTTCTGCTTTTATCCTCCCAGGGTTGCATTTCCACGGCGCAGTCTGTTCACGAGTCCTTGGACATCTTTTAGTTCTTTTCAAGTGTTTCTTTACTGCGTTTGCTCTCCCCTTTAGTAACATGCATTGCTAGGGTAACTTCAGTCCCACAGTTGGTCTTTGTCTTATTCAGCTCATTTACCTGGCAGATCCTTGGAAGAGCTAATCTGGGGGCAAGCTGGGGAAGCTAAGGGGGCCGGTGGTCGGGGCGGGGTTAATAATAATCTTTGCTTTGGGTGGGATTTAAGGGGAGGGACAAGTTAAGGCTCGGTTCCACTTGGCGGCCAAAAAGGTTAAAGCCAAGACGGACATTTTCATCCTGCTCCTGTGACCTGCCCTAGTCGTCTGGTATTTGGCTGCAGAAAAAACCTGAAATATTATGCCAGGGCTAGAAATGGGAAGGAAGTTTTCACCTTTCCTTTAGTTGAATTACTGGCACTCTCTTTCTTTTGAAAACAAACATACCTTTTAGGGGAGTAGTTTGAGTTCTTTTTACTGGTGACAGCCAAAAAGCAAACAAAACTTAAAAAAAAACAACCCAAAACAAAAATCTCTGTTCACCTTTGGAGTAGTTACTGAGTTTCTACACACTCCCACCCGGCTTTAGCGCGATGTCCTTGGACAGTGATTACAACTGTGGGGGTGTGATCCCTCCTGCTAACCGCAGGGAAAGTTACTTGCTCTTTTTCCATACCAGATTTTTTGTTGTATTTTCAGTACAAGGGGAAAAACACTATTTAAAATCAATCACAAGTAATTTTGATATAATTTATGCTTTTTCTGCAATGTTAAGAATGTCACTGATGGCTGGAGAGTTTGTACAGGGTTGAATAAATTAGTAGTGTGCCATGTTCATTTATGTTGTTTTCTTTTCTCAAGCTCCGATACCAGCTTAGCTGAGAGAAACCAGTTTCGTTTGAATAGTTCAGCCAAATAATTTTAACACAATATAAATATTTAGCCTTAAACAAAACTTTTAGTGTAGATCTTGGTAAGTTTGAAGGTGTGCTAGAATGTAGTATGTGGTAGGTCAGATACAAAGTACATTATTGTATATTAAAACCCTGCTCTTTTTAACAGTGAAATGGTTAAATGTCCATTGAAGAAATTTATTTGGTAGTTTTAAAACTAGTCAGCTGCAAAAGTTTAAGGCTGTATTTATGATATGTACACTTGACAATTTTTTAAACAATTTAAGCTGCATTTTTTTCTTTGAGAAATAGATGGTTATGTTAGCAAGGTGGTCCATGGAGAAAACTTAAGTATTGTAGTATGCTGTGTAGATTAGCCTCTCAAATTTGCTGGGATTCATAAATTTAGTAAGGATCTATAGTAACAGTAAATACATGTTTTCTGTACTTTATAATAGTGGCTGACTATTGGAAAGATTTTAATCAGGTAATAACTCAGTATTGAGGTATAAGAAACATTTAATATTAAAACTAATATTTTAAGAACATCATGAGTTATGTATGTAGTTCTTTCTAAACATATGGCATTTGAATATGAAAAACTTTGGTATTTGATTTACACTAAGGTAAACCTGCTTTATTTGGGAAGGTTTTCTATTTTTCAAAGTTTGAAGTTGTCTTGGAATATTCAATTTACTTCACAGTTGAGATAGCCAGGTGCTTATATCTTGTTTTCTGATCAACTCTCCCCTCAAAATAACTGTTTCTTTTTCTATTTTCATCTTTAATGGTAAACAACTCTTTTTAAAAATCAGTTATATTCTTGTAGTTTAAACTTAGTGATACAATTGCTCTGAACGAGGGGGTATCCATAGATGGGTTGTAGGTAGGAGAGTTTTTAGTATGTGAAGAAATATATCTATCAGCGTTGTTGACTGGCATTTGTAAATGCATTTTTAATTTATGCAACCCAGTTCTGTACATACTCTGTGAAATATAAAGTGTACTCTTTATTATCAGTTATATTGTTATTCTTTAACTTAATTAACAAGAAGGTAGAATAAGAAGACTCTATTTTTAAATAAGCCATCTTTGTAGAGCTGTTACTTTCTTTACAGAACCACTTCATCTTTGGTAAAAACTAGTGACTTAAGAAATGTGGACAGTTATTACTTGAGGTGTGTCGATGGTATAAAACCACTAAAATGAATCTCAAAATTCTGTGATGAAGTACAGAGATTGTTGTGCATTAAGTGAAATCATGATGTTAATTGCTTTTTGTTATCTAGGCAAATGTATGCAATTTAAAAATTTATACTGGTTTCCATAAAACTGTTAATAGCTGTTTATGTTAGTTTTGGAATATTAATTGATAATAGAAAAACTCACCAGATTTGGCTATTTGTATGTATATTTTGGTTCATGTATTTTTAAAAATGTTTTTGTAAGGGTATAAGTGTGTATTTTACAGTTTAAAGAGAAATTCAGTTTTTCCTGGGAGAGGGAGCTACTTACTGAATTTTTGGCATTTGGTGACAGACTATCTTACATTGTCTAAAAATTAATTACTTTGGAAAAAAAGCCTTTTGAGCTGATGTTGCCAAACTCTTAACAAAAAGTCCCAGTGTAGTAAACATGTTTCCAAAATAAACATTTAAACATCTTTTTCGATAAGGTACCAGTGAAAGAATTGAAAAAGAATATATGAATTTAACCATAAACTTGCCTATTCTGATTGTAAGAAACAGTAACAAATTGAAGTTTCTATTATGCCCGGAAAGGACATTTGAAAGGTGTTAAATGTCTATAAGGGATATTATAAACATACTTATGGTTATATAGATTTATAACATAGAATTTCCATTTGAAATTGTATGAAAGTATAACTCCCTCTCCATTGTTGGATAGTTTTACTATCACACAGCAACTTCTCCAGCTCCGAGGAAGGGTGTGGTGTTACAGAATTATTTCCTAAAAAATTTCTGTAAACATCAAGCCACAGGATAATGCTAGTACCTTTATCTTCTATTTTGATACCTTCTTTTCATCCTCAAGTTTTTACTTTACCAAGAAGTATATTTTAATTACAAGTATGTCATAATACTGTGCAAAAAATTGGAGAGAAGGACATTGTTGGTTTTATATTGTGCAATAGCATTCCTGGAATATTCAGAAGTGGAGGTGTTGGCAGGATGGCAACATGTTTTCTGTTATTGTATTGTTACATTTTCTACCAGTATATTTGTACTTACCTGTTCTTGAACTTACAGAAGTTGTGTGTGTGGGAGAAAAATGTCAGATTTCCTGAAGTCTGGACTGTATCTCTTGACTTAATCACCTGGAGATAGTGAAGATGTTTTGTTTACAGAAACAAAGAAGCTCCTGGTTGTTTAGGAAGGTGGAGTTGGGAATTTGTTTTACTCTTACATTTTGTAGAACTTTATTTGCCTTAAGTTTCTGAATCCTGATTTTAATAGGACTTCGTTACTTTTTATAGTATGTAACTATCATTATTTAAGCTATTCATTTTAAGCTTTCATTTTAATTCCTGTAAATGCCATGATATATTGAAAACACTTTATATAGTGCCTGATGTCTAGTAAGTACTCAATAAATGTTAGACATTAAATAAAGTAAAAAGTAACTTTAATGCATTTGGTCATCTGTTTTGAAACTTCTTTGGGTATGGATCACCTTAAAAACAGTTACAATTCCTGCTCTCAACCATATCTGTACTTACATTGATTTAGTTATAATCCTGTATTATATAAGATGAATTTTTACAGGAAACTTTGTTGTTTTTATACTTAAAAATCATTTCTGCAGGAGAAGAACATATTTTTAGGTGTACTGCCTATGCTGTAGTTTTTGAAGTAAACAAAATATTATGGCCATTTAGCTAATCGTAGGTTGATAGACTATTTTCCTGGGTCATTTTAGTTATTTGTAAAATGAGACTGTTGGTTTAGATTCTTTCCTTTTGAACTCCAAGGTCCCATGACTCTCAAACTCTTGATTTGAGAAATAATTATTTTTCTACTTCTCTTCTGAGCTTGACTTTAATTTGTGGGTTTCAGCTCTTCTAAAAGGGGGTTGGAGGTGTTGGGACTTGGTCCCCACTAACGGTATAGGTTGGAGGACATAATAGATAACCTTACTTCACAGTGGTCTCTCCACCCCTAAATTTTTACACACATAAAATCAGATTAAAACAAAACATTGGAAACTGCTGTTGTAGGAAATATGTATGAAAAAAATTATATGGAGGTAAAGGTAGCCAAGAATCTTGTAGAGCTACATAGAATTCAGAAAGGATGTTCTAGATTTCTTTTCAAGCTTAGGGAGCTGCGTACTTCTCTCCACCTGACTGCTGCTTGTAGTGACTGCATTCCCAGATTTAGCTTCAGAGATGGTTCTTTCTGACTAGGTTATTCTGAGCAGAGCACTTTTATCCAGTAAATTCATAAGCCTAAGTCTAGAGGGTTTTCGTCGTTGTTGTTGTTTATCTTTAGCAGAGGTTTCATTGGCACTTGAATGTCCTTCATGAAAAAGCATACCAAAAAAAATAAAGTAAGTCTGTGTACCTCAGATCCAAAAAAGAAGGAGACTTGTATTGGAAAGATCATAGAAATAGGCAGTAACCCTTAGGAAAAGCCTCACTTCCACATCAGTGGAGTAGAATCATTTGACACCCTGGCCTACTTTCTAGATTAATCCATATCTTTTGACCATGATTAACTCTGAGGTTCTTTCTGTACTTTTGTCTAATCTTTGAACTCTTTGTTTTCATGCTTCCACTGCATGGGTCAGCACAGGTTCCTCAAGCATGTTGAGGGGTCAAATAGAAAGCTTAAGGTTTGGGGATCTGCTTTCTGGACATGGGTGTTCAGTTTCTCGGGGGAAACTTCAGACTGGTTTTTATTCTCTGTTTTGTTGGCTTTTGGCTTATGGTCTCTGGCTTACTTCCGGTATTGCCATCATTGCCAAGTTGACTCCTCACAGAATGCTGACATTTTTTCTTTTGTCCCTTTTCATTCATGTGTACATTAAGCTAATGGGGCCTTAAAGTACAAGCCCTATGTGTTTTCCTGCACATACAGTGAACTTCAGCATATAACTGTAAAATGTCTTAAGATTGTAAATTACTAAGGTAAGATGAGGGTGGTTATGTATTCATCTTGGTCATAGACCCTGAAAGGCTTTAGTTATGTAACCAATTTGTATGCCTTTTGTAAAAACAGATTCTTGACAGAAGTTATCTGTGAAATAGCTAGAAGCTCTTTGGGCTCAATAGTCCTGGACTTAGAGTCAGAAGAGCTGAAGTCTATTTGAAGAACAAATAGACTGATCTAAGGTGTTTGGATTGGAAAGATCTTTCTAGGCAGCAAGGAGCCTGCTGTGTAGGAGATAAGTAAATTATTGTAATCGATATCATGTAGTAAGTACTACAAACAAGACGTACATTCTATTAGGTAACTTATTTAGGGAGTGATACCTGGGTTTGTCTTCATAGCAGGGGATACTAGGGGAGATTTCATGGAGGATTTGAGCTCTGAAAGACAAATGGGATTTTGCCCATAGATGGGAGAGGACGAGCAGTGGTGGCAGTACTGAGGGGCATTCTGCACTACCGTACAGTTATTAGGTGGCATCGAGCAAGTCACTTAATGTTTAAGAGCCAGAGATTTTTGATCAGTAAAATTGGAATGTTAACATTTATCCAACAGGATTGTTTTAAAGACTATAGAAAACAGGATTACTTACATAACATATATAAAATATCTTTCATTGTAAAGTTTTTTTTAAACAAAACATTATTATTACTTTGTAAATTACCTTATTTTATTTTTAGATAGCTATAGTAGTTGAAAAGTTTTTTAGTACATGATGTTGATATTTCTCTTAGACATATGTAAATTTTATTCTTACTTTAACCAACATTCAGATGTCACCCCCTTTATGTGTACACACATGATAAATACCTTTATGGCTTCTGCTTCAAGCCATAGTTTCTTTGGAATCGTAATTAAAAGGGGGTTAGGGATTTGTTCCATGTGAAGTACAATGAATAAAATGAATATTGTAGGAAACAGGGTTTAGATAAGGACCCATAGCACAAAGCAAATAGTTTAATTTTGTCTGTAAATCATATTATGGTTTAATAATTGTACTTAGTGCACTGATGAATGATTTTTAAAATAGAGGTTTAGCTTGGGACATTTATAGGCATTCCTGAGACAGATTGTTAACAGATTTGTTACCCGAGGTAGGTATGCCGCTGCAGGGTCTTCATATTTTGCCTTTCTAGTGCTCATTGGAGTTCTGACTCTGAAGTGAGGGGACCTGGCAGGAACTGTGTGCTACTGCCCAGTAGTGCCTGGAGCTGATCTGTACGCCCTTGGGATACAGTAAAGTTGACAGGACAAGGCACAGGTTGTACAACTATTGCTTTCTGGGGCATTAGGTGTGGACAGCAAACAAATAAAGAACAAGGTGATTTCAAATTTACATTCTATAAAAAGAACAGAGCAGACTCCTGTGATGGAGAATTGGATTGGGAACAGAATACTTGAAATTGGATGGTCAGGAAGAATGTTACATTTTAGTTGAGGTGTGAATGATGAGAAAAAAAATCGGTGGTGCAAAATTCTGAGGGCAGAGGGTTTTTAGGCAAGAGATGCTGCAAATGAAGAGGCCTCCATGCAGGATCAAGCATGGGAATTGGGAAATACGGTAGAATATAGGATCACAGAGAAAGTAGTCAAGGACCGTATCCTCTATAGCCTTATAACCATACATAGTGAATTTAGGATTTTATTTTCAGAGCAATATGAAACACCAGAAGTGTTTTTAACTGGGTCAGGTTTGTAGAAAATGGGTTTTAAGCAGTTAGAGAACTAGTTTAAGGGAGAGAGCTTGGTGGTTTGGATTAAGATGGTTGCAGTGGGGTTTGTGAAAAATGGTCAGAGCTAGTATATTTTGGAGAAATAGCTGACAACTGACTGAAGTTTTAAGGTATGAGGGAAAGAGAAAGATAAAGGCTATCTCCTGGGTTTTCAGTCTGAGCAACTACTGACTAAGGAGTCCTCTTTGTCATGAAGGAGCCCAGAGAAGGAATGGCTTTAGAATACAGGGACTGCAAGAGTTTTGTTTTGGCTGTTTTAAATTTAAGGCAATAGTAGGAATACAAATGTAAAACTGGGCACCAGGTATTTTGACAGAGAGAGATACTGTGCTAGTAGCAGATATTTTGCTAGATTCTACTGAAGCACCATTGTTAATCCAGTCTTGTTTTAAAGGAGCCAGAGATGTTAGTATTGGCAGGCTGTTAAAAGATACCAGATATTGACTAAAGAAAGTAAGTTAGCATTCTTAGGTTATTGGGCCAAAAGAAGCTTATTGGTTTTCAAATTTTTGTTTTATTGGGAATGTATTTGACTGTTGGGTTTGTAGGTATATTTCAATTTAGAATTGTGGATCACAATTGCCGGTTGTCAGAGTAAGTAGGGAACAGTCAATTGAGATAAGTACATTTATGCATATCTGAAATTTGTGGCTAAGTGGTTTTTTTTTTTTTTTTGGTGGGAAAAGCGTTTTGAAGCTCTTTGCTGTAACTGATGATTTATTTCTATTAAACTTAGGTAGCTTTTTTGTTGTTGATGTGTTTTGACATTAGTTTCCAGTTTCAGATATAGTTCTTGGATATGACATTTAGTGAAATAATACAACCTTACTATTTTCAAAGCATTGCTTAATGTTTTTGGAATCTATGTGGGTAGAAAATGACATTCAGAAAATCATTTAATGAAATAAATGGAACCTATCTTATGACTTGAAAGTCTTGAGATTGAATCTCCAGTATTTGTAATGGATTTTGGTAGTATAAGTTAAAAAACTAAGGTCTTGGGAGTAATTTCAACAAAAATTAGGGAACCATTAAATTATCCCAGTAATTTTACTCTATTCCCTCTCCAGACAGTTCACAAAGCTGTGAACACATTAGTCTGTCACCAGTGCAGTTGACTAATCTCTGTGAACAGCTGTTATAACATGCATTACTACAGTGGAATTTTGTTAAAATTTGAGCTTTTACAAATAATTTTTAAACTTAAATGAAGCCTTTATGCATTTCTGTGCTTTTGATAACATTTGCTATGTAGAAGTGTTCTCAAGTTTAAATTTGTTTGTGCACACACTCAGAGAAATGCCAGTTCTGTTGAAAATCTGTAATCAGATCTTAGAGTATGTTTTCATTATTGATAGATTTCTTTTTAAGTCAGTTTCTTTTTTACTAGAAATTTCCTTTTTAAAAGAAAAAACAGTTTTGTAACATATTTCGTCCTTAGGCACATTGCAAAGTTATGTTCCTTTTAATGGTATGTTGTAATGTAATAAATGACTATAAAATAGTTTATATTTTTTGTATGGAAGGAATTATGGTCTTTGAAATTTAGTATGCAAATCCTACTTTTGGTCATGTAAGGAGGAAAAAAGTAATGGAACACAAGCACATTAGAGTTGACCTCATTTACATGCCATTCATTGTAAGTAATTAAGTGAATAAAGCCCAGAGGTAACGTTTTATGTATTTTTACTCATACATTCCATGTCTCCTCTTTTCATGACTCTGTTCTGACAGAATAAAATGACCTGGTAGAGCAATTTCTGTTGATCAAAAAGTATTATGCTACTTTAAAAACTTGATATTAGTTAATTCTAATATGTAAGATATTGCTGAAAGTTAAAGCTTTGACATGTATTGGGTTGGTCAAAAAGTTTTAGTTTTTTTCTGTACCATGGCTCTAGTAGTGCTTAGTTGTCTTGAACTTCATTTGAAACGATTCTGTTAGATTGTATTGCGGCAGCTCTCATATCAGGGTGCTTTTAAAAAACTTACCAAATTGGTGAGTTTTTGTGCCATTTTAATATTGAAGATGGAAAATAACATTTTCAGCATATTATGCTTTATTATTTCAAGAAAGATAAAAAGGCAACGGAAATGCAAAAAAAGATTTGTGCTGTGTATGAAGAATATGCTGTGACTGATCAGATGTGTCAAAGGGGTTTAGAAGTTTTTGGTACTATTGAAATTTTGGCCAAATAATTCTATGCTGTTGGGCTGTCTTATGCATTGGAAGATGTTTAGCAGCACCTCTGGCCTCTACTCACTAGAAGCCAATAGTGGGAGACAGCCGACATACTCAAATATCCAAATCAATATAGAATTGGTGAAAGTGAAAAATGTGTCTTTTATTTTACAGAAAAAACTAAATGGACCTTTTGGCCAGCCCAGTGTTTGGGTTTTTTATAGCATGTAGGCCATGTTGAGGAGTTTGTGTTTTATTCTGTTAAGTCTCAGCATCATGTGATCCCTACCTCCTTCTCCAGACTCGATTACTGTACCTCAAGCCATTTGCTCCTCATGCTTTGGCCTTCCACCCCATCTCTGTGCCCCTCCGCCGATTCTGAGAAGACAGTTTCTGGCTGTAACATGTGTGTAGAAAATTCTTACTATCCCACCCTCAGTCTGTGTAATACACTTATCCTGTAGATCTCAAGCTATGTAGCACCTCCTTAGACGGGTTGCCCTTTACCACACAATCTAATAAGTAGACTCTACTCTGTCTTGATCTATTCCTTTTCTGTAATTTGTAACAAATTCCATCATTTATAATTTATGTGTGTTGAATAATAATCCTCCCACCTCAGGCTAAAAGAGCTTCCTGAGAATATGGAGTGTATATTATTTTCAGCTGTTTACTTAGCATTTCATGGTGGGGTTAGGCTAGACCTAGGATTTTTTAATTCACATTGTTTTCATGCCACAGCAGCTCTCTCACTGCTTTATACTTCAGCTCCTTACAGTAGTCAGTGAAATGTGGGTTAATTTACAGCCCCTTATAGGCAGTTCCAGATTTAAAAACCTGTAGAAAATAGGTTTTGTGAAAATTTTTTTAAATGTGAAAACACATGAAGTAGTTCATGTGTTTTATTCCACTTGGGATGAATGCACTTGCATTCTTTTTGCAGCATAATGTTTTTTTTGTGTGTGTGTGAGGTGCTGCCCCAGACCAGACCACTGGAGGCATTGTAATGTAAATGTGAAATATATACACTGTTTCCTTTCCAAAATCTGAAAACTTCTGAAACAGGAGGATTCTGGACTGAGGGATTGGATTAACCTGACTTTGCCTGTATTACTTGTATAAGTTTAGGCGAATCACTTCAGTTGTGCTGATAAGATTGAACTAGATTTACAACTCAGGTACCTTCCAACTCTAGAATTAGATTTCACATCCTCTTTATTGATCACATAAATGTGATACTTGATTTTTGATCAGTAGATAGATAATAGGTTACTTCAGCATTGACAATTTACTTTGTGTTGCTTGCTTACTCAATGAATAACAAATTACAGTGCTGTATTTATGTGTATACAAGTTACCAAGTTTTAAATTTTGTATTTTTAGTACTTGTGGATGCCCTATATATTTCTCAGAACACTGAGCATTTTTAAAGTCTGGTGACCAATTTATATATTCCACTGTAAACTAGAAACTGCTAGAGGACAGTGAAGGTGTATTTCTAATTTAGTGGTTCTTGGCTATATTTGGAAGGAATTCATTATTTATATATAACTTTCAGATAGGTGATAAAGTCAGCACATCTCTTGATAAATATCTGGACTTCTTATTCAGCAGATTTAATTAAGAAGTATTGAAATGTTTCTGTGTAAGCGATTTTTATAAAGTAGTATTAAATCTACAAATAATATTTCATGCATTTTTTTCTTTGTTCCTTGTATTGCCCTGATAAATAGGTTGGTACAGGTGTTATTCCAGTTTTATAGAGGAAGATACAAAGTTTTGACTTTGCCAGAGTCACACAGCTAGTGAGATGCAGAGGTGAAGGTCGACCTTACAAGCTAGGTTTTTATTTTTAACTTGATTATTCTACTATATACTATATTGTTTTATAAATACAGAATTTTATATTAGACACCATAAGGAATATAAAATAATTTAAATTTTGTTATCTTGGTAGTAGACATGTCATCTCACCTTCATTTTATTTTCTCTCAAAACAAAAGATGATCATAGTAGTTCTGTTTATTTGTTACTTGAAATCTGGTTTTTAAGCTACTGTTAATGCATATGATATGTTATTAGTATTATTTGAGTTTAACAATATCCAAGAAGTAACTTACAGTTTTCTGTTAAAAATAAGTAAAAAATACCTAGACATGATGATTCATCTTCCAAATTCTTATTTTGTAAATTAACAGTGAATACATTTAATATTTTGTTAAGTCTTAGCAGTTAACTATGTTTGGCTAATACTTAAATACCCATTTTTAATATTTACTTCGATAGTAATACTCAACAGATGTATTATTGTATTTTAGAGTAATAGAACTTTTGTGCAGTTATACAATCTGAAATTAATATTTAGTTTTAAAAACTTTACATCTTATCTTTATGACATACATTCAAACAGGATGAAAAACCCTGAACAATTACTTGTAGTGCTTGTAATCCAGTTATAATTTAAATCATTATTTGTTTAAAAACTCCTTCCTAACAGGAAAGTATGTGTACATATTTTTTCAATTATAAATAGCTCATTAAAATATACACATTTTATTTCTCATTACCTTAAACTATGTGCCTGTTGTTCTAGGCAATTTGAAAATTTGATCTTAGGATTTGGTTCAAAATCTGAGAAATGTGGACTGCAGCGTCAGCTTATTCTAGCTACTGTATTTTGTGTGTTGTGGGAGTCTGGGAGTCAGGAAGTGAGAAGTCATGTTTCTTGGTGTTCGATATACTTAAGAAATCCATGCCATCACATCTTAAAATGTTGTCTCACAAACTACTTGACTAATTTTGATTCTAAGCCCAAATTGTTTTAAATACAATTATAATTATGTTGGCTTCCATTGAGCATTTTTTTGTACTACATGAAAGTGTTCAAAAAAATTCTGTTGTTATCAGTGAAATCTGACGATTTTGGTTATACAATAAAAAATTCTTGTCATATGGGCAGGCGGTATAAATGAATTCATTAAAGTTTTTCTAAAAGATGTAGGTATCAAACTATAGGAAAGAATTGTAGTGCTCTTCTTAAAACAAGGCCCAGCAGGATGTCCGTTAGCGTTGTCAGGAATCACTACACGGCTGTGAAGTTGCTCAGTGTGACATTTAGTCATATATTTTATCCTCTTCAGTGTGGGGCTTGGGTAATGAAGTGGATATTTGACTGTCGTTTGCCAGTTGGAAAGGCTCCAAAAACAAGGGGACATTTGTACATGTGCAGATGTTGGCAGGGTTCCCTTTTCTCCTGTTGTCAAAGACCATTTTATTTTCACAAAGATATGTTTGTGTCTGTTTTACAATATGGCATATGAATAACACACCAGAATTGTATGGAGGAGTATTTTGTTTTACTTCTGCATGTTAAAACTATATAATCTCACACACTTACTTATTTTTAGTGATTTTACTTTTTATGCCAATAACTTTATAAATTAATACTTCTGGGAAACAGTTAACACTTTTGTAAACATTTTGTCTGACAAAATTTCCAAGGTCTTTTAACTAATTTAAGTTGGGAAGAAGAGTTAAAAACATGTGGTTAGCAAACAGTTCTTACACTTCACATTGGAGAGGAGTCAATCTGTCACTTTTCCCAATGCCCAAAAGAAAGAAAACATTCTCAGATATAAGATTAAAAATATGCCTTTTCCTAATTGCTAAAGAATTAGTAAATATTTTCTCTGACTAAAATTGAATCAATTCACTTACTATAGTTCAAGATTCATGCTATCATATCTAAATTTTTTATTTATATGATTAGTGTTTTATCACAAAACTGAAGATAAAAATAAAATGTTATGTGTACAAACAAGTAGTTATTGTGAATTGACAGAATGGGAAGAAAGAAAATGTGAAAATAGGCAATTATTTGGATACGGGTGAGTTTTAGAAATCTTTTTGTTTTAAAAGTTGATAAACATTTTAATGTAAGACTATTGAGTTTTGTCAAATTTATGAAAGCTCAGGCTACAATTGATGCTACTCGTTTTTCCTGAGGGGTCCAAGAAGACAATGAGGGCTCGTCATCTCCAGCTCTCCGAACATATGTGGATTGTTTGATATTTAGCAGTAGAAGTAGGCTACATGTCTACTCTGTGATGCTTTCCTGTGCTTCTCCTGCAGTATTTGAATAAACGTCATGCTCTCAGTTTCCTTTTTCCAATTTAAGAAAGGTGCTCTGCTAAAGGAAAATACCTCAGATAAAGCCTTTCGTTTTATTTAACCTGAAAACAACTTGTTCATGGTCATGGGAGATTGTTGCTTTAGAATGTTAGTCCTCCTGGTGGTTATAAAATCTCTCTGAAAACTTTGAGATAGGAGAATAAATAATTCTGAAGTTGGGCTAAAGGTGAACAGAAAATGTGGTGTCCTACAGCCAGAGATACTTGGAGTGGAGGTTGGGTTCATTGGATGTCAGATTGCCCTTCACCAGCTGTTGAGGGCAGGGTAAAAAGCACTACATTTGCCAGAATCTTCCTCTGAATTCTACTTCTAGGGCCTGCACCACTTCTTAGTAACTAACACTAATTATATTCACAATTATTTGTCTGATACCTGTTTCCTACTAAAGGTTTTATTTTAGAGACTGTTTAGTTCGCTCTTATTGCCAGTGTTACACCAGCGCCTGGTGCCTGGTAAATGCAGCTGAATAATAGGCCTGCCTTGCTCTCCATTCAGAAGAAAGGATTGCTTGAGTGTACTTAACACAAACCAGAAGGCTAAAGGAAAGCATTAATACTTTTATTTTTATTTGTTTATTTATTTAAAATTTTAATTGTTGTTAAAGTACAGTTTTCTGCTTTTTACTCCCATTTCCACTCCCCACCCCTCTTGTTTTTGTCCATGTGTCCTTTATATTTGTTCCTCCTGTAAACCCTTCTCCTTTTTCCCTGAAATTCCCTCCCCTCTGGTCACTGTCAGCCTGTTCTGTGTCTTTGGTTATATTTTGCTTGTTTCTTTTGTTGATTAGGTTCCTGTTAAAGATGAGATCATATGGTATTTGTCTTTTACCACCTGGCATATTTTGCTTAGGATAGGAAAGCATTAATACTTTTAGATTTGGTAATAAGTGAGTATCTTTTGTTTTGTTGGTTGGTCAGTTTGGTTCTGAGATTTTAAGAAGCAGTACTTATTCTATTTTAGCTTTATCAGGTAAAGTTACCTATTTATTTTTCTCAGATCTATAGTAATGGTATGAATTAGAAAAGAAACAAGTTTCTGTTGAACTAGTAACTATAACAAGAAAATCCAAGTTTATGCAATCTCTACTGAGAGTATTTGGGGATAGACCTACGCTATCTTCATTAGCATCTCTTACAATATTAAGATCATTCTTTTGTAGAGTTTTCCATCTGATGAAGGTTGGCCATTTGCAAAGTACCTTGGAGCTTGTGGAAGAATGGTGGCTGTAAATTATGTTGGAGAAGAACTGTGGAGCTACTTTAATGCACCATGGGAGAAACGAGTTGACCTCGCTTGGCAATTAATGGAAATAGCAGAGCAACTTACAAACAATGACTTTGAATTTGCACTCTACCTCCTGGATGTCAGCTTTGACAATTTTGCAGTTGGTCCTAGAGATGGGAAGGTAATCATTGTGGATGCTGAAAATGTTTTGGTTGCTGACAAAAGGCTAATTAGACAAAGTAAGTATATAACTTTTAGGTTTGTTTTGTATGCCTTTTTTTCTCTATGTCAAAATGATGTTTACATTTGTATGAAGCAAATCTGTAATTTTCACTCTAGTTGGCAACCTTGCATCTTTCTTTGTTTTATTTGATCAGTATCAGTAAATAAATACTGATTTATTATGCATTCATTCTTAATCATGGTTTCTTCATATTTAGTAAAATATCCTTTTGGTTCATTGAGACTCAGAGGAGTGTGTATATATGCATGTTTTCATTTTTGTTTTACATGGCCCACTGTCTTCTGTGGGTTAGGAGTCTAATGCAGAATTAAGTTTTATATACAGGTTACAGACTACCAGAAAGATTGTGCTGTCCTATGGGGTCCCTTTGTGTAGTGTAGGTGATTCCTGGTGCTGCAAATCTCTAACCTGGTTTGACAGTGTTACATCTTACCCAAAACCTTGCTCCCCACTTACTTGTGAGCTCCTCACAGTGTAGGTGGGCAGAATGTCTGAAGTGTTTTTAAAATTAAATGCCTTAGGAATTTTAAAGCATTGCAAAGCCTATAATTCTATAACTATATTACTTAGTAAAAAGAAACTGAAGTTGTTGCTCTTTGGTGAGAGTGTTGTATCTTTAATTCCCTCCCCTCCCTTCGTATGAGGCACTTTCCATCAGCAGAGACTAAAGTTTGTGGCACCTGGGGAACGCCTTGAATGTAACAGCAGTAGATTAAGTGGACTCTGTTTGCTTGGTCCTGTTAAATACTTGGTTTTCTCAGTGCCTTGTTCTGGTTCCACACTCACCAGACTGCTTTCTCGTTATATCTGACTGCCCTGCAGGGCCTCCTATGGGGCGGACACTGTGCAGGAGTGCTGGACCTCTTCCTTCATGTGTGCGGGTGGCAGCAGCGTGTGCACCAAGCTTTTCTTTCTTAAAATGCACAATTCATTGGTTTCTATTATATTCCCAGAATTCTGCCAGCTTGCCTAAGCTGTTAAAATATGCATTCAGTCCAGTGTTTGTAAATTGATTTTTGTAGTTTTTTTGATGTGGACATTCCGGAATACATCTTACAATCTTACACCAATGAATTCCTGAGTTGGAATGAATACAACCTGTAGCTTCGGTATTCTTGCATTTCACACAAAGAACATTGCTGCAGGTTTTTGTTAGCACTGCTCAGTTCTTCTCAAATGGCTCTTGGTAGGGCTAACTAGCCACTTTGCAAAAGGCCACATCTGTTTTTTCACCCTCTTTTCCGAACTCTTTCTAGTAAATGACCTTATTTTCTTTCACAGGGAATGTGGGTTTTGATGGGGCATCTCCATCAGTGTCGTCCTTGCCTTTAACTTCTACACCAGTGAAAACAGTACACATTCATCCCTCTTCTTCATACGTAGGGCAGCCTGTGTCCAACCCTGTTTCATAGGTTTTCTTGAACTCCCACCTTCCTCCCTACAATCCATTCCTCTTACCTTCCATGTGCAGGCTTGTCCGAGACTCTTTCCTGCTTTCCCCTGCTTTTCCCCTGTGTTTAAGAGTATTGCTTACATGGTTTTCTGTACTTCCTGGGCTTCCATTCATCCCTCAGCCATTAAAACCTGGCTCAGAAGTCTGCATTACCATTAGCAACCACTGAATTGGCCAATTCCTGAAGTCACTGGTTAGTAACAACTTCCTGAAATTATTTATTACCTTGGCTTTCCTCAGTTTTAGTAGTTCCTTTTTAAAAAAAAAAACATTAATCTTATTTCCCCTTTGCTCAGAGCTTTTAATGACTTCCTACTGTTCTTCAGTAAAATTTAGACTCCTCCCAGAGCATGATCTGTGTGACTCACCCTAATGGGCTTCTTTTTAAAATGTCCCTCTGTCCATTTTTGCCCTCAGTGTCTCAGCTGTAGTGGCCTTAAAGATTTCTGGAATGAACCTTTCCACTTTTGGGCTTTCCATGTGCAGTTAGTTTCCTTTGTCTAAAATGCCTCCTCCCCCTTCCATATGCTTCTAGGTGCTAGTCCTTCAAGGCCTAGTTCCACTCTCAGACCTGACCACTGTATCTAACAGTAAAAAGGGTGTTTCTTTCATAAATCTCTCCACTGTTTCCTTCATAGTGTTTCCCACAATTTATGATAGATAATGTTTATTTATTTACTTGCTTAGTTCCTTTTTCACTTACTAGATTGTAGGGCGGCGAGGATAGGGACAGTGCATACTAATCTGTTGTGTTTACCATTAGACACCCTTGCCTGTTGTAGAGTAGGCATTCAGATAACTACTTGCCCAATGAATTTCTTTCACTAACCTCTCCTCTGACAAACCCTTAAGGTTTAAGGTTCTGCCTTCAGTCTTTTTTTTTCCTTTGCTTTCAACATGCTTTCTAACACAATCAGGTCATTCTCTTGGGTCCATCAAGGCTTTTATGCTGATGCATTCTAAATATATGTACTGTATTTCTGAATTCAATCATAAGTTTGGAGTTTGTTTCTAGTTGCATATATTATATGTTCATTTGAATACCTCATAGCCACTTTACTTATAAAATGTTAACACTATTATGTTAATAGTGTCTACCTTGTCATCTAATTAGAACCTTAAACTTTATTTATAAACTTACCTATTTTTGTCACAGATGTTTCTACAATCTGGATTTTTTTACCTCTTCTATTAAAACTTTATTATTTGATTTTTTAGTTTACTTTTAGAGAGAGGTGAAGAGAGGAATAAAGAGAGAAACATCGATGTGCAAGAGATCATATTGATAGGTTGCCTCTCCCATGTCCCTGCCTGGGGACCTGGCCCCAAACCCAGGCATGGGTCCTGAGTGGGAATCAAACCGGCAGCCTCTCCGTTTGCAGGCCGGTACTCAGTTCACTGAGCCACACCAGCCAGGGCTGGACTTCTTTAATTGCTGTCACTGTGTTAGTCCTCCAGTCTTCAGCGTAGAATTATCTTTCTATAAAACAAATCATGATCACGACCACACAAGATACATTGTATTTCTCTAGTCTCTTCTGGACCTCCTCCCCGAGTACCTGTCATGCACTCTAGCCACAGTGAACTCACTCTTTCCTGAACTAGCTGGACCAGTCCCTTAAGTCCATGCCTTTGCACATACCGAATCGGAGGCCTAGAGTGATGTTTTTCCTTTTTGGCTTGCTTATCTTGTAAGGCGGCCTTCAGCAACCTGAGGCAGAAGTAGCACTTCCTCTGTGTTCCTGTGCCCTACTACTACTGCGTGACACTTTATACAGATGGAAGGTTTCCCTGTCCCTAGGGTGTCCAACCCAGGGCGTCCAACCCATGGCCTGCAGGCTGCGTGCAGCCCAGGATGGCTATAAATGAGGCCCAGCACAACATTGTAAATTTACTTAAAACCTTCTTTTTGCTCATCAGTTTTCAATAGTGTTTGTATATTTAATGTGTGGCCCAAGACAACTCTTCTTCTTCCAGCGCGGCCCAGAGACCCCAAAAGTTTGGACATACTACTGAACCCTTCAGTAGTAGGGACCTCATCTGATCCTTCTGCCCGGAGCTTGTGTGCTCACAGTAAATCTTGTATCAATATATAAATTAATATATTTAAATGTTTAAAGTCAAAATACAATTTTAAGAACAAATACTACTACGTTAGTGAATTGTTATATTTTGGGAAGCAGTAAAAACTGTTAAAATGTATTTTTCTCTTTCTGCTTTTTTTCTTTCACAGATAAACCCGAAAATTGGGATGTGTGGTATGAAAGCAAATTTGATGACTGTGATAAGGAAGCTTGCTTATCATTTTCAAAAGAAATTCTTTGTGCTCGTGCCACTGTGGACCACAATTATTATGCTGTTTGTCAGAACCTCTTATCCAGACATGCCACGTGGCGTGGCACTTCTGGAGGGCTCCTTCATGACCCACCAAATGAAATTGCCAAAGACGGCCGACTGGAGGCCTTGTTGGACGAGTGTGCTAACCCAAAGAAGCGCTACGGCAGGTTCCAGGCTGCTAAGGAACTGCGTGAATACCTAGCACAACTAAGTAACAATGTGAGGTAGTCTATGGTGAACTTTCCTCCCTTAAATAGCACTGGCTAATACTAAACCAACAAAAACTGTCTAGAAAAAGGAAATTTGGAAGTAATACATTTGGAGGATGATAAATGTGCACTGATAGATCTTATATTACATCCATCAAAAATAAGACATTATTTCAGAAATCATATGAATCTTCTGCAAATAAGTTTGCTCTTACACTTCGGAGACTTGAGCTTTCTTTGACTGCTTTGCCCCCTTGAATGCCTGAGTGCATTAAAAAATATCGTTAAGCTATTGGAAATGAATCTGATAGTTACATTGGCTTGTGTATCAAAGGGTACTTGGTACTTGACTTAGTTGCCATTACTATCATGATTTTGTGAATCTCTTACATTTTCTTTGAATGTCAAGTTAGATTGGCCTGTTTTATAGGTCACTTTTTCCTTCCAATGTATAGTTTTTGTTTTTTCATTTTTATGTTTTGTATTCAGTCTTACGTATTCAGGTTACTGTAGGTGTTCATTTAAATTTGGGCTAGTTTTCATTCAGTGCTATGCGGTTCATACTAACTTAGGCAGGATTCCCAGGTTTACTGTGTTTTTCCAGAAAGCTGAATGTTATGTAAATACTTTCCTTCCCACTTTCTGTGGTTTCACCATTGCATGAGGTCATTTAAGGTTATTTAACAGTTACATCACTCTATGCCAGTAATTACAAGTATACACTAAACATGAGGTTGGCATATGTTGCAAAATGTCATTTAGTCCTTTAAAGGCTTTAATAAGAGTATATTATTAACTTTCACATTGATGTTAATTTTGAGAGGAAAAAAAACCCAGTATTTTTAAAATGCTAACTCTAGTCCAAGATAGTAATGCAAATGCCAAAGAAATATTAGACCTAGTCCTATGGTTAGAATTTAAAATTGGTCACTTACTCATTCTTATTATCCCACTTCCAATATTTTCTCCGTCATTATTAAATTGAAATCTCCCTGGTTATTTTATGTTCAAAAGGTAAGCTACCGCTTGTCAGTACAGATAACTTAAAGATATTCTACCTGTCATTCATCAGTAGATTTGACAAAGATTAACGTGGTAGTCATCATCTGAGTTTGATCGGGCCTCATAAATTTTGATTGATGAACTAGTAATTTTTACTGTAAGCAGACAGTTTAGCTAGTGTGCCAAACTTGGTCTTCACTACCTAATTGTTAAACATCAGACATCAAAATATAAATATGTGGGTAAAAATTAACAAATGTGAAATTCGTGGGCTATTTTAAAAGTTACAATTTATATATGTTGACTATCGCTGACAGTGATATTTTTCTGTTTGAAATCATTAATTTTGTTTATGGAAAAGTTTGGTGTAGTATGCAGTATTTAGTTCTAGACTGACCTTATTCTTAATCAGAAAGTGATTAAAATATGCACAACCAAAGCCAGGTTTTTCTTCTGTTTTTCATTCATTCAGCGACTATTTATTAAACATCAACTCTGCCAGGCGTATTAATAGCTCTTACACACTGAACATGACATGGTTAACTTACTTTACAATAATTATCAAATACTTTAATGTAGGTATATCTTAAGTTGAAATAGCATTCATTAAGCTAAGATGATTTCATGTTATTTTATTATTATGATGGAAATTCTATTTGTACCATCTGTAACTGGGTTGCTATAAAAAAGAGCAGGATGTTATTAATAAAGGTAATCCCAGTTTAAAACTGGATGAAGGGTAAGATCTCTTCATTATAAAATAGATTGCAGTATGTTAACTTTTATACATCAGTATGTTGCATATTATCAACTAGCCCTCAAACACTTAAGTGCTAGGAATTTTACTATGCTTTTTACAACTTTGAGGGAGTTAGGTAAAATTTCTTGTCAGACATTCAAGCCTCTTAGTCAAAGCTTCAGACAAAATACACATTTTCAAAACGGAGCACCTTTTATATTTGATAAAGTGTTCATTACAAACCTTAGAATGCTGACCACAGAGGGGTTGCTTCTCTGTGGTCTAGCAAACATCTTTTTGAAAGTGACTGATCGCAGGAGAGGAAATGAGAAAACAGCGCCGGTGGTGACTGCCACTTCAGGTGGTTTTTAAAACTGCCATTCCCCTCCCGCTCCCCCAGATTATGTGGAATTTCTTTTCTTTGGAAAAAGGTTGAGAAGATGCTAGAAGAATTAGGAATTTCAAATTACAGGGAAAAAATGTGTATGTGAAAAGCAATAAATATTTTGTTCACTTTGCTATCGAGATACTCACTATCAGATATTTATTATACAGCAGCAATTTATATTTTTAATCATTGCCCATTAATAGATGCAGTAAAATATTTTTGAATCAGACATTTGGGGTTTGTATGTGCATTAAAAGTTGTCTTTTGTACTGTAAGTTACTGTTTAATTTGAATATTTTATCAGAACTGTCTCCCTGTGCCTTTACAACATAAAGTTGTTTCTGCAACTTTAATGCTCTTAATAAAGCATACTTTAAGAATCACACTTGTCAGACTATCTCTTAACTTCAAATATCTAAAATGTTTCTTGAGTGAAAGGTGAGGTTATATAGATAAGTCATTTGTTTTCTCTTGCATTTATTTTGACATAATTTTCAGAAGCTATCTGGTCATGAGCTGGACTTTGTGTTTTATTTTTCTGTAATCATGACATTTTTAACTTTCACTACTGAAATGGTAATAAACTTTATTATAGAATTATTTAAATGTATACAAAAGAGCAATATAAGGAACAGTAAGTAGTATAACCGTGGTTAATACTAACTTCAAAACATGTGGTCTTACTTGTTTGGATACTCCAACCTACTTGCTTCCAGCTTATTTTGAAAAAAATCTGGAGATATTTAATTCAAGTGTTTTACACATTACACATTTTCTTCTTCAACAAAACCACAATATTATTTCATATCTAAAAAATTAATAATAATACCTCAGTATTACTAACAGCTCAAAATCCAACTGCAAGGGTTCTGAATCACTGGCTCTATATCAGGAGTAATTTGATTATCAATAAGCATAATAACAAAAATGGATTGTAACACATTAAATATGTAAATTATACATTCAAAGTGATAACAACAGAAAATAAACCAATTTTGACATATTTGGAAGGCTATTGAGAAGTTATTCTGAAAACTGATTAACTTGGAGAGAAAGAAGCATTTGTCCTGCCTTACCCGAGGTAATTGAGGGGGAAAGAATCTATAGACTATGTAGAATTATTCCAGTTAATAAATGCAAGAGTGTTGTTAGAGTGTATGTTCCTGAATAATTGACAGGAGCTTAGGCGATGATTATGAATGGCTGCAAAAACTATTAATGGAAAAGCTGATGAGGAATTTTGTATGAATGGATCAGGATGTCAAGACCTGGATTCGCTGCTCTGTCTTCATGATGTTCCACTCTTCTGTGCCTCGCACTATTTTCCGAGACTTGCTTTAAAGGGTGTGTTTTCAGGTGTCTTGTCAACAATTCTAAAATTCAACCTTTTATCGCCTTTTTTAAATCAGTGCCTACATGTTTATAGTAATACCGTGGGTTGAGTTTCTTTGATTTTTCTCACTGTTATTGGGACATACATGCACATTTTGTGCTTTTTTAATGTAATGGTTTTAAAGTATAACTTAATTTGCATACACTTTGGCGGAAAAGAATAAAGTAAAAAATTTATAGGCAAAAGATTTGGTCTTAGAAACTAATTAATGATATTGCTACCTTCTAAGATGTGATGAAGTTTTTAAGACATTTGCTGTTGTGAAAGATATAAATAGAAATCTGAAACACTTAACGCTCATCGTTTCCCAGGGTAAAATAATGTTTCTTGGATGTCATTTGAGAAGATGCAATCAAAAAGGAAAGATATACATCTTTGAACTGTTAAAAATAGATACTTAAATGTTTCTGAGAGGGAGCATTTGAGTCTCTTCTTTGACATTTACCAGCTATTCTTGCAGGCAAATTATTCAACATCTGTCAGGTAGTGTTCACATGGAGAAACAACAGAATTTCCTCTTCGACTCCATTACAAGTGTGGACGGATGGGGTAATGTATAGAGGAACACTTTGTAAGGACCGAGCTGCTAAACTAGGGTATTGTGATGGCAAACAAACATTGATGGTGTGCCCAGAGAGAAAGATGACTTGATTCTAGGATTAAGCGATTAGCTTCTGGCCAAATGGGCCACAGCCCCCAAAGACTTTTATCTCTTTTTAAGTTAAGACTAAACTAGTTTTAGCAGGAGGAAGAGGCACCAGAAGCACCCTCGCTGTGTGTGTTTCTCCACACTGTACATCATCCTGGGTGTCATCGAGAACACGGTGCAGCCGCAGTTCTCAGAGCGCTTCACTGCCGCCCTGGAACGCTCTCCCGGCCGTGGGCACCAGTCCTGTTTGATGCTGACACTGTTTGTACTTAGCAGTTGATATAACAAGGTTTTAAACAAACAAGAACAAAAAAGTTGGACCTATAAGTGCCTCCGTCAGTGATTTTTGAATAGTATGTGTGAGAAGTGTGTAGAGGTAGCACCTTCGCAGTAGTAACGGGAATAAAAGCCGAATTTGAACAGGTGTGGCCAGTGGCTCCACGGGGCAGCTCCCCGGCAGCCCGTAGGCATGGCACCACTGGTTACAACGCAGATGTCGATTGGGGTGTACTGAAATTTGAGGAAATTTTTGTTATAATCGATGAATTAGACTTTTTTTTAGTGTGTCAGGATACATCTTTTTTTTCTTTCTCTTTGTGGTAAGATACATAAAAAATAATTATTTTATGTGTACAATTCAGCACTATTCATTGCATTTACAATGTTATGTGACCATTACCACTATCTGCTTCCAATTTTTTTCATCACCCCAAACAAAACTGTACCCGTGAGGCCATAGCTCCCCAATTCTCCTTTCCAAGCCCATGGTAATTTCTGATTTACCTTCTGTCTCTCTAAATTTTTCCTATTTAGACATTTTATATATGTGGAATCATACAACAGTTCTTTTGTGACTAGCTTCTTTCACTTAGCATAATTTTTTAAGGCATCAGAAATTTATTCCTCATTTAGGCTGAGTAATACTCCATTGTATGTATATTCTGTATTTGTTATCCATTCATCTGTTGATGGATACTTGAATTGTTTCCGTCTCCTGGTTATTGTGAATAATGCTGAAATGAACATCGGCATACAGGTATGTGTCTGAGTGCCTGCTTTCAATTCTTTGGGGCGTATACCTAGGAGTAGAATTACTGGATTGTATAGAAACTCTATGTGTAACTTCTTCAGAAACCTCCTAACTGTCACGTTTTAGCTCTAACATCTGATTGGCACTAGGTGAGCAGAGATGAGTACAGTTGTTTCTTTGTTCCTGAACTGGTAAGCGAGCAGTAATGACTGTGAGTGAACTGGGAGCAAGCATCTTCAACAGCATCCACACAGGCTCATGTCTTACAAGTGCAAGAGCTACCAGAGGTTCTTTAGAACAATGAGATTAGCTGTAGTGAATAAATCCAAGGAGTGCCCTCAGTTAATGAAAAAGTCACCTTTTCCGAGGAACAACATGGATGACCTGGGGCTCGGGAAGGAAAGAAGCTGATATGGAGACAGAAGGAACAATAAGTCTCCTAATACCACTTAAAGTAATACCACACCTTATGTGCACACATCAAGTGACAGGCATTGTGCTTAACATTGTACAGTCATGGGACGCTTGATGATGCATTCTGAGCAGTGCACAGCTAAGCGACTGCCACGTTGTGCACACGTCACAGAGTGCCTTACACACACAGACGGTCTAGCCCACTACACACCTGGGCTGTATGCTATAGCCTATGGCCTATTGCTTTAGGCCACACGCCTGTACCACAAGGAGCAAGCCTGTGCTGCACACGTGCTACTGTACAAAACAACACGAGAGTAAATGAGCCGCGGTAAGCATGAGACACGTGCCACTCTGCCAGTGTAACAGCATACCATTTGACAGCAAATGTTTTTGTAAATAGAGTGCACTCTAAAATAATCGAAAGTGTAGTATAGTAACCAGTAAACCAGTAACATATAAACCAGTAACCATATAAACCAGTAACATCGTCTATTATCATTATCAAGCATTATGTAGTGTACATACCTGTGTGTGTTACACTTTGCCTGGCAGCACAGTAGGCTTGTTTATGCCAGCATCACCCCAAACACATGAGTGATGTGTCGTGCTACAATGTTAACATGGCTATGATGTTAAGACCACTATCATATTGCTAGACGATTGGAATTTTTCAGCTCCATTATCATTTTATGGGACCATCACGCTGTATGCGTTCTATGGTTGACCAAAAAGCTGCCATATAGCACATGAGTGTATATGTAAGGTTGTATCTTTATGAGTATATCTTTAAAGCAAGGTTAATATGCTATTTCCATTTTACTGATGAGGTCTGTCCAGAAGGTATCTAGCCATGTACTATGAAAAATGCAGACATTTATTGAAGAAGACACAAGTTACCAGAAACATTGTACATAGGACAATGACACCCAGTTCCCTTCAAAGTAGACACCTCGGAATCTCACTCAGTTCTCCCACTAGCCATCACCTACCCCGTCATATTTCCTGACTCTAATTCATGGTCTGAAATCTTTTCCCTTTCAAAGGTGATTTTAGTTTTGGGGAAACCCAGAAGGCTCAGGACACCGAATGTGGGCTGTAGAGGGGCTGAGTCACCTGGGTGATTGGATGTTTTGCCAAAAACTTCTGCACGAGACCTGATGCATGGAGAGGCACGTTGTGGCGATGAAGCTGCCAAGCACCAGTTGCCCATAGCTTTGGCCTTCTGAATCATCTGAATGGTTTCCATGGAGAAATGTTCAACCTTAATTTGCAAAATTTGTTGCAGATTCATTGCTCTCCTTGCTCATTCATTTTGAATGCAATGGCCACACAGTACACATGCTCACTCAGTGGCGTCTACCGCCCCCACTGACCAGCACAGTGAAGTTGTGATTGTTCACTCATGTGTTTTCCAGTCCACTGTCCTTGGCTGCCACATTACAGCGATATCGAGTAAACTTCTCATTATATTAACAATGGCTGAACTTTGTTGAGACAGATGTTGTGGTATAGGAAACTCTTGCCCTGGAGGTTAAGTGCCTTTGTTCAGGGCCACAGAGCTAGGGAATGGCAAGAAGGACAGAAGTTGAAGTAAGATTCTGCTTCTGGATGCTTCTCCCAGCCCTTTACACATGGCACAATGCCATGTGGACCCTGCATGGTTCATCAGTGCAACTCTTTTTTGACCACTGCTTTTTCCTGACTGTGGCCAGAGTGAGTTCCCTCTTTCCCTTGCAGGTAGGTGTGCTTGGCCCTTCCTGGGATCGGCCATTCTCCTGTTGTGTTCCTGCCCAGGGCCCTGCAGCTCCTTCATTGTGTCTAGTGTCCAGTGACACAGACGCTTTAGTCCTGAACTCTTAAACCAGCCATAATGCCGCTGGTCAGAATGTGCTGTCCTCTAAAGTCCTCTGTCTACTTTCTTCATACTTCAATGTCAAAGTCCTGTCTGGACTCATAAGGAGGCCTCCTATTGTTACAGGAGGAGAAAGAAGGAAGCGTGAGAGGGTGCCTGTCTAAAGTGTGCCCCCAACATGCCCTCTCAGCAGACCCTCTCTCTACTTCTTGTTTATTTGTTTCAAAGATTGTAAGAGCCGTATCAAGGTGTCTTTGGCCCTTGGACTTGCAACTGCCACCACAGGGGGTCTCAAACTTGTTACAGTTGCTTTGTTTTCCAGTTACTGTAGGACTTAATTTTCACAGAGCACTAATGCCATTCCAATTTTTGGATAAAATGATTGTCATAAGATTCTCCAAAACACAGCTTCCTCTTACTGATTTCCTTCTCAAGAACCTGCACTTGTTTTCTGTTCTCTCAATGTGCTCATAATTCTCCCTTCAAGACCATTTAGATGCCCATAGGAGCAGGGAGAGGAGCGAGGAGCCTGGATTGTCAAGGCTTCAGGGCACAGAGAAAGAATTTTGGAGGGGATGCTAACTCAACACCCATACTGAAATACGATATTCTGAAGAATCTCTTTGAGGGATTTATTTAAAATAAGGATGGTCCAGCCCTGGCTGGTGTAGCTCAGTGCATTGAGCACTGGCCTGTGAACTGAAAGGTTACCAGTTCGAATCCTGATCAGGGCACATGCCTGGTTGTGGGCCAGGTCACCAGTTGGGGCCATGCAAAAGGCAACCAATCAATGTATCTCTCATGTATCAATATTTCTCTCCCTTTCTTTCTCCCTTCCCCTCTCTCTAAAAAATGAAGAAATAAAATCTTAAAAAACTAAAAAAGAATGGTTCAGTTATACAGTGAAATACTGTGATACCTTCTGGAAGCAGGTGAATCCAGGTTTTGTGGGGCCTGAAGTTTGCAAAATTTAGGGACTGTCTTTAATAAAAACAGAGAGAGAGAGAGATTCAGATACTTCAAAGGGGGTCTATGCCTATGTGGAGACTTGTAGCTTCAGCTTCACAAATACATTTCATGAAGAAAGTATGTTTATGAATGGAACTTTGTTCTTAGAAAAAACAATAGGCTGTTCAGAGGACTTATACTTTTGGCATATTTATTTTTATTTTGTGTCTGCAGTGTGATTATACATGTGTGTATATGCATATGTCTGTGGGTTCGTGTATCTCAAATACATGTGTTTGTATATATGTGTGTATGTGTATGTGGGTATATGTGCCTTTTTATATTTATATAACTCACTTGAAGGTCAGTGGGTCATTCAGACTTGTTCGATCCAAAGGGCTAGGCTGAATAGGAGACTTCAAGGTTATAGAATGGAAAGCTGGGAAAGCAGATGGAAGTAAGGTTTAAAGCAGAGATAGGAAACTAGAATTCGCTAAGAGTTGGTTGCTAGGTTTGTTTTTAGGATGTTTTTAGAGTTACAGAAAGGTTGCAAAGACAATACAGAGAGTTCCTGATAAATTCTCACCCTGCCCCCTCAGTGTCAATATCTTTCATTACAATAGTAAATTTTTCACATCCAAATACTAGCATCGGTACATTACTGAATAGACTCCATACTTTATTCGGATTTCAGTAGTTTTGCCCTAATGTCTTTTTTCTGTTCTAGATTATCACATTACATTCAGTCCTCATGTCTCCCAAGGCTCCTCTTGTTGATACCAACTTCCCAAACTTTCCTGGAATTTAATAACCTGGACAGTTTTGAGGGAAACAGTCTGATGTTTTTCTTGTGGTTGAACCTGAGTTTTGGAATTTTGGAAGGATGGCCACACAGGTGAAATGCCATTCTCATTATGTCATGCCAAGGGTCCCTGTTACCAGTGTGACTTAACCACTGATGACGTAAACCTTGGTCCCCTGCCTGAGTGGCACTTGTCAGGCTTTCCCACGGTGAGGTTATATTTTCCCCTTCCCTGGTCTACTCTTTGGAAGCAAGTCACTAAGCACAGCCCATACTTACGGGGTGGGGACTTAAGCTGCATCCTTCGGGGGCGGGTACCTGTGGAAATTATTTGGAATTGTTTTGTTCAGGAGATTTGTCTCTTCCTCCCCATTTATTTATATCAGTATAGACTCATGGATAGTTATTTTATACTTTGGCTTAGAACCCAATATGATAGTTTTATTTTTTGCTTGAATTGTTTCAGCTTTGGCCATTGGGAGCTCTCCTGAAGTTGGCTCCTGTGTCCTTTTGACATGCCCACACTATTTTTTTAACATTGCATTACTATCTGGCACTACAAAGTCCTCCAGATTCACTTTGTGAATGCATGTTACCTGCCCCAGCCCTAGAACCAGCCTTTTCTCCAAAGTGCACTGGTGCCTTAGTGGGAAAGTGACACAGAAAGGAAGATGTGGGCCCCTGGTGTCCTTGCTTTTGTAGTGTCACTGCTTCCAAGCTCCTCAGTGGACACAGGTAGGAAATAGATGCATGTGTATTAACATACACATACACATATGTATATTCACGTATGTATAGCTAAACTGAACATTATACTGATGTCTCCAATTCTAATCCAAGGCCACAAGGTTTACTTTGGCCTCCACCCCGTGTCCGCAGCCTCCTTCTCCGACAGTGAGAAACCTGGCCCCCGGGGCTGCCGTGCCTTCACCTGTCCCGCCTCAGTGCACAGGTACGGCAGTGTCAGAGCTGTGAAGCCATTCCCCCAAAGGAAACAGCCATCTCAGTCTAAGTACTGTTTCGTGTATATTTCCTATATTGTTTTTAGTTTTACAGTTTCCAGTCAAAATATTATTTTCCAAAGTTACTTAGGCTCAGCACCTTTTCTTTCTTGGGAGCTAGCACTCTAAATTGAGTGAGAAAAAATGCATTAAAGGTAGCATGGAAGATTGTTTTTGAAGATGCCCAACAATTCCTCCCATCTTGTATACAAGCCCCTTTACCGTGGGACTTTTCTCCTTCCATTGAAAGGTAGGCTTTATTTTCCCACTCCTTATGTCTGGAACTGGCTTTCCTAGTTGCCTTGGCTGATAAATGTGGCAGAATGTGTGATTCTGACCTAGACCTTGAGAGGCTTGCAGTGTTTGCCCTTGCCCTCCTGTCACTGCCACTGCCCTGTGAAGGAGCCTGAGTGTACCTGGAAACATGTGGCCCGGCTGGCAGGCAGAGCCCACTGCCGGATATGTCCATGAGGCCATCAGGACCATCCTGCCTCAGTTGAGCCATTAATACCTGCAGCCATGGGAGTGATTTGGCAAAAGCCACAGAAGAACTGCCCAGCGATGCCCAGTCTAAATTGGGGACTCACTGAATTATGAGCAAATAAAAATGCACTTCATTTAAGCTTATATATTTAAGTTATTAAGTTTTGGAGTACTTTGTTAAGGAGTGATAAATAGATGATCCAAGCACTAATGCAGCCTGGACATTTTTTAACATTTCAAAAAGTTTCTCTATCTCACCCGACCTAAGTTTTTAGAATGTTCCCAATGGGCTGTATCAGAGCAGCTGTCTTGTCATCATCGGAGGTCACATGGTAAACAGCACTGCTGTTTCCATAAACAAATACCGTGAAGTCAACTATTTATTTTACATTTATCCAACACAGATGATTTTCATAAAGGCTCCTCGTGCTGGCTAGATCTTCAGACACTGAGGGACAGCGAGAGGCTCAGTTAAGTAAATTGTGAGGGGAACCTTCCAACACGCAGCATTTCCTCAGTCATCATGACTTCCCTGGTGCCTTATTTTAAATTTCCTGATTCAGTTTTAAAATTGAAAGCTTTCTGTGTTTCTTGTTTATTCCCATCTTTTCTTTCTCTCACCTTGATTTGTGTGTAGAGTGTTATGTGTCTTTGTCATGGTAACAGCTCATAATGCTCTAGCTCTTTATCTCCTGTATCAGCCTGATCAGCTGGGACCTGCGGGTCCTGTCGCCTGGGACAGAGCTCACACAGAGCCGCTCAGGGAGGCCTGCTCTGCAGTCACGGAGGTGCCCGCAGGCCCTCAGAGCACGAGCTCTCGCCCAGGAATGCCGCCCTGTGTGAAGGAACGTGAACATGCAGGCAGTTCCCGCAGTGTAGACAACACTTAAACACAGGACCAGGCAGCCCTAGAAAGAAATGGGTGTGTTACTGTTTAGTAGAGATCACTGAATATAACCTCAACGGATTACATCAGAGACCTTTAAAAACCCAGAACTAATTCTCTCTTTTGAGAATTTTGGACCAAGGTGAATTCTCATGCTGACTTCCTTGGCCATCTCCTGGACTCACCTCAGGGTGGCCCCAAAGGAGACACTCCCTCAGAACCCTATTATTCTGAAAAAACACAGCTTAAAAAGCATACATTGGATCTGTTCTTTTCATTTGATACATAACAAATTAGACCGGGGTGATTAACGTCACTACAACACTGTAATGGAGGCAGTTGGCAATACTTTGCATGGAAACTGGTCTCCTGCCCCACTTTAGATCTTCTCCTTTTTATTTTAATCCTCATCGGAGGACATTTTTTATTGCTTTTAGAGAGAAAGGAAAGGAAAAAGGGAGGGAAGAGAGTGAAGAGAGAGAGAGAGAGCGACATCTATCCATTGCCTCCTGTAGTACCCTGACTGGTGATCAAACCTGAAACCTAGGTATGCGCCCTGACTGGGTTTTGAAATGGCTACCTTTCAGTTTACAGGATGATGCTCCAACCAACTGAGCCACACTGCATATTCTAATTGTCAGTCCACCTCCCCCCATTAGGAATCTTTCATAATGTATGTCTATATCACCAATATTTGAGGTTCTCTTACCAATTTTATCTTCTTAACATTTATTTAAAATGGATATGCTTTTTATACTTATGATGGTAGAGTGGTGAATATTAAAATGAGTAGTAAACAAAGTAAATGCATGAGGCAATGCTTAAAACTAAAAAAGTAGATTTAACTGATTTTTAATGGTAACCACAACAAAAATCTAAATTAAAAGGTGTAGAACCACTTTAAAACTTTTCACTTGATTCTAATTTTCTTCTCATGATCCATACTTTTCTCAAGTTCAAAATCAATTCTGAGAAAAATCTGTTCAGTTTTAACTGAAATCATAAAACTAATTCTCAATTATAAGCATGCTGTTACCATCTCTAAAATCTAGATGAATCTGGGCAATTGTGGAGAAAATTGTTAAGCTCTCTAGAGCTTTAGCAATGCTTTTGTTGTTCTGACAAGCTAGTCAGGTTGTGAAAAACATATCTAGGTAATTGGGTCCCTCAAGAAAAAAACTTATTTGTGTGCTACCTATGGATGAAGAAAACAATTCAGTAGTTTGGATCCCACTTAAAATTTCCAGAACTTTTTTCTCTGTAAGTGTCTTTACCAAACTAGCAGTATTTTAGTTAAAAAGCATTTACTCACTGCTATTTTTGTATATTCTATAGGGACAAAAAGAGTGATTTTTAAAAAACTATACATTTAAGCCATCAGTTTTTTATTTACCTTTCATGTATGGTTTTAATACAGATTCTAAATCTGAGTTTTGAAAACCATTCAAAGTAGTGTTCATATCTGTTTTGTGTTTCCTTTAAAAATACTCTTAAGTCACATCTTAGAAAATGACCCATCATATGAGATTAACTTTTGGGTTTACATGCCACCTCAGGTTATATTTAGTGCTACTGTCAAAAGATTTTATGGGTCTGCAGATCTTTCAACTTTATTCACATTTTTGACAAGAATTTTTCTTTGTGTTATATTTGTTTCCTCTTGTCAAGTTTCTGACAACTTGATGCTTATAAATGTATATATTTATATCTGTGATGTGATCCTCAGTACTGGTCTTGCACCATTTTATTTTTGACAGTAAGAAGTTAGCTTGTACCAGGACTTGGTCTGAACAAAATATATGTCTATGCATGTTACATATTTTGAGAGGTTGTCCTTTCTTTGGAGAGCATTTCTATTTGTGGATGAATGTGCCTGGAGTTCTGTGGATGAGCTACCAGAGAAAGAATAGGAGTTGTGGCCACAGGAACCCATCCCTTGTCTGCTTGCCCCCATCTTCAACAAGACCAAGAGGAAATTCCAGAACCATTTTTCAATCTGTTTTCAAACAAAAGACTTTAGAAAAATCATTTATAAAGGAGAGGAAACCCTAATCTGAACGAGTTGGACACTTTTCATTAATTGTGTTCTGTCTGGTTACATTTGGAATGTTTGGGAAAGCAAGTTTATTTTTGCCATTTGAAAGGACATTAGTATGAGCTATTGCATCATAGTTGACCTTTAGTCCAATAGTTTAAGTTAAAAGTTTGAGAAAACAGGGAGTTTTCCCTTTTCTCATTTGAGCAACTGCCTTGTAAATAAATGTTCGGGCCTGGCCAGTACTGGGGCTAGCTGAATGACAGAATGTTCAGGGCACTTCTCTGATCTCTGTCGAGAAAAAATTCCAGTTATGTGCTTTACTCTGCAAGGTGCAAAGAGGCACCCCTTACCAAAACCTCCCGTGTGATCTCCATGTGGACTCCATGCCCTCAAAATAACTCTTTCTAATCTTCTCTCTTACAATGTTCTGGATTTAAATTCCATCTCTACCCACCTTTTAGCTCCTTTACTGCCCCTCCAGGGCTGAGTCACCATGAATAATCTCTCCGTCTTTGAGGCTTGGTCAAGCCTGGAGGATAACTTGAGAAAATGCTGTATCTGTGTGGTTGAACGTAGCTTTCTGGGTTTCAGAATGGATGTTCTTTGCTGAGAGCTCCTACAATGCCGACCTAAATGCTTTCATCTTAGACCACGGTGCAACTTTAATAACTGCTCTGTGCTAAGATAACAAATACTATATTACTGGGTCAGTCACATTGAACAAGTCCCTGAGAAGTTGTTAAATACCTTAAAATACTCTTTCAATAAACATTTATTTCTTTAAGGACCTGGAAGTCTGTCAGCATAAGAAGTGAACAAAGAACCGTAGTGGGAGGCAAGGTGCCCTGTCACTAAGGCTGCCGAAGGGTTAGAACTGTTCTGTAAACTGCAGTGGGTCACAGCAGACTTTGTGTGAGGAATGTGTGGTGCAGAAGGTAAGACAAAGGGTAAAGTTCGCAGGCCATTTTTTTCATACTTTCCGGTGAATGATTATAGTATTTAAATGAAATTTGTTTGCTTTTATAGACATCTGTATGTGTGGTGTGCTGTTTGTCCGGGTGGGGGTGTGCCCTCCATGGAGATGAATGTGGAGGCTCATCTTTGGGCTAAATAAGTGATAGTCGAGAACTTGGTAAAAACTTTATTTATAGGGACTTTTTAAAAGTATTATAAAACTGTGTTTCCTTTCACATTTTTCTAAATTTCTTGCTACGCATTCTATTAGATCCTAAACTCATAGATGCTGATCAGGTTTCTCTAAAACAAAGTGATATTCACATTTGAACTAGGACATAAATGTTCCTCTGTGGAAAAGATTTATTAAATATGACTATACCTTTCCCTTGGTTAATTTTTGTCCATGGTACTTTTTACCATCTGTGTACTAAGTATTTTAATTGTTTATTTTTTATTGCCACTTGAAGATAGGCAGCCATTGGCTGCCAGGGTATCAGACAAGTGCGTAAAGGGGTATTTAAGAGAGAATGGGGTACATGACTAATCGACTGGTCTAATGATTTAATAGATATTTTATATATATATATATGTGAATGGGATTGACGATTTACTGGATTATCCCATTGCACACCCATTATGGGCTTTAAGCACTGAAGTGTGAACACATCACATCTCCAATGTCTTTTTTATACACTTGAGGTTAGAGTTTTTCTCAGATATTACTTGTGTAAATGTGATTTATTTTTTAATTAAAATAATTTTTGGAATAATTAAATCAAATACAGATGGATTACTTCAGTCATCTTTAAATGATAACTAAGAATCATTTGTTCTTATTAGGACAGAAAGTGACTTTAAAGTCTGAATCTTCAGAATAAATATTCATTTCTAACTACTTTTCTTCTAGTGAAATCGTTCCTTTTGAGTAGGAATGATGGTGGCTATTATGAAAACAGGACTTGTGTTCTTGGGAAACCTTATTCTTGCCAGGAACAGATTCTCAGTTATTTTCTGTGGAATAGTTTTCAGTGCCTCTTTTCCTGCAAAGTTCAGCATCTATTCCTGACAGGCTTTCATTATATACTCATTCTTGACGTTAAAATTGATGTCATCTGTAATACCTACCAAATACATTGTACTAAATTCACAAGTCGGAAGGAAAATGTAACATTTCTTTCACACCTTGTTGCTGATCAAACAACAGAGCCTGAGTATTTTGCTCTAATGACACCTCCCATTGAGAAATGTTCCATGATATCGAGGCAAATATGATAGGGAAGTTTCTTAAAGCACTTAAGGGAAAGAAAAGACTAATGTCAAAGTGCAGATTAAGAAAGAACATTAATACAAACAAGAGAGAAGCAGGAAATGAACACATTGCTATCAAAGGGTCAGACAGCAGGTATGACATAAAGAGCTTCCGGGCAATTCGAGAGCTAGAGGCTCCCAGCATTATATTTGGAAACAGTGTAAGGCACTATCATTTAAGAAATGACAGGCTGTCTAGTGAAACTTCAGGAAGAAAATGCATAGGACAGCTGACCAAGTGTGGTCCCTCATCATTATATTAAATCACTGGGTTCATGGCTCGGAACTGGAATTAAGTAGAAATACTTGCATGGTGGGTACTGGGAAATGTCAAGAGAGTATTATGGTTCCTATTCTTTGATCATAAGTAACAGAGAGTAACTCAAACTACTTTATTTAAACAACAAAAGAAAGTTTTTATTATAAGAGTCTCATACTCCATCAACATGAACATGGCCAAAGGAACAAATTCCAAGGTGTTGGTAAACATAGGTTTCTCCACATTTCTTGCCTCAGCATCTTCCTATAAGTGTGATTTGAGCACAGGTCTAACTTCTGACTGGGAGGACACCCAAAGGCCATTGTACATCAACCAGTAGGATAAAGCTAATATGGCTCTGGAGCGTTTGATCATCAGCAGAGGCTCGCACCTGGGGTGGTGACTCTTCTGACACAGCTGTGAGTCCTTAGGGCTTGCACTCAACATGGGAGGAGTGTGTGGGTAGAACAGGTGTGAGCAGGTCAGAGAGTCAGCATTCATGAGGCCTGCTCACACCTGGTCTACCCACAGGGAGAGGCAGAGGGAGGCTCCAGAGAAGGCCTAGGAGCTGGGCTAGGGTCTTACGGAGCCTTGCTTTGCCTTTCCTGCCCTTTTAACTGGGAGAAGGCTCTTACCCGAGCTCCTTGCTTTCCATCTCAGCCCACGTCACCTACTCAGAGTGGCCTTTCGGGCCCTCTATTTGAAGTAACCCCCATATACATTGAAAGTACTAATTACCCTGTTTATCTCCTATAAAGCAGTTATTTTTCTGAAATTATCTTTTTGTTTACTTATCTATTATCTGTTCTCACTTTTTTTCTGGTCTTTGTGATATCAATGGCCTTTTCTGATTTGTTCTTCTTCATGTCTCTATGACTCAGCCCTATGCCTTGATGTAACAGGTGCACAATGAACAATTGATGTATAAATGACTAGGAACATAGATTTCAACTGTAGAATTGGAACTATGAGTTGTATGTGGTGCAAGGAGCTAGGAGATTTTGTGGTGTCTTGACATTCTGCAGCAGAGTGAAGATTTTTCTAGTGCCATCAGAGGCAGGGTCTGCCCCTCCCTGGGATCAGGAGGCCCTAACGTGCCTATTTATTACACCTGTACTTCAGTGAGTTTGGAAAACCAAGACTTAGCATCTGGGTTGGGGTCCAATCTTAGTGTAGGATAAGGTATTATGTGCTGAGAGTGTAAAGAGGCCTTGGCTACATCAGACACCTCTGTGATCTATGAGGATGGGCTTTGACATCTCTTATGGATATTGTTTCACAGCTATTGATTATCTGCCAGATTCCAGGAAATATGAATGAGGTCTTTAAGACAGGAAGAAGTGGCTGCTGCTAAAGCACTGGGTTTTTAATAGAGAGTTTTGGAGGGGGCTAATGAAACAAGAATTTATTTTCAATCACGTCTATACAGTTGAAAGATTTGATTTAGATTCTGTAAAAAGGTAGGGCATTGCAGTTATGCATGAATATTAGTGTTAGGACATTATGTTTTTTCCATAAAGTTTATCAATGGAAGTCTAACAAGATGATATAATTATACAGGTTTCTTTCACTTTCTCTTCCTTTTGGGCTACCTTTCTGAGGAAAACATATGATATATTTTCATTTAAACAGGAAGAGTTTCTGAGAAGGAAGTTGGAGTGCAGTTTGGAAGAAGGCAGAGAAGTTGCTCAGTTGTAAGTATTAACTTTCTCACTAGAACTTCAAATTTTACTCAATGGCTAGATTTTTGATAATACTGCGTTAATAAATGTATTGCAAGTTCTTCTGTATATACCCAGAAAACTTTTTTCTGGAATGGTCATTTCTTCAATGGTTTTACTCTAAGAATAAATTTCTTTTTGCACAACCAGGAAACGTCCCTCTCTAACGGTCAGGTTTCAGCAATCTCAGACTAAACAAATGAATCTAACTTTGGTAACTTGTGGTCCACCACAGATTCTTCCTCCTATATTTATGAATGTATTATGTGCACTCTATTCTGAGGGAAATTGAGTAATGAAACTAAGGAGAAAGAAAGCTATTTCCATCTTCCAGGCTGCATCTGCCATTGTCCAGTTTGTACTTTACATTACTATGTTAGAGGTAAGTCGGTTCCCTTTGCTCTGTCTCTTCTCCCAGCCTCACCTCTCACACTGGGATCTCCCTTGTACATTGTCCATAGTAACTTTGAAATGACCAGTTGCAAGGGCTTCATAAAATACTTCTTTTCCTATAGACTTTCTTATCTGTATCTTATAATAAAAATAATGTAAAATAGAGAGGTAACAAGATGGCGGCAGAGACGGTAGATCCAGAGCTCCATAAACTGAAGCTTGCTGAACTAAAGCGGGAATGTCTTGCTCATAGTGTGGAGACTAAGGGAATAAAACAAGGTGCAATCAACAGGCTCCAGGCCTACCTTGAAGGGCATGCTCAACAGGAGGCAAATGAAGAAGATGTACTGGGAAATGAAACAGAGGAAGAAGAACCAAAGCCCATAGAACTGCCTGTCAAAGAGGAAGAACCCCCTGAAAAAACTGTTGATGTGGCATCAGAAAAGAACGTGGTAAATATGGCATCTGAAATACCACAGACTGAGAGAATGCAGAAGAGAGCTGAATGAGCCAATGTACCTGTGAGCTGGGAGAGTAAGAAAGCTGCCTGGGCAGCTAGATTTGGGATTTCTTCAGTTCCATCAAAAAGCCTGTCATCTGACACCAAGCCTATGGTTAACCTGGACAAGCCAAAGGAAAGAGCTCGAAGATTTGGTTTGAAAGTCTCTTCAATGTCCAGAAAGTCTGAAGATGATGAGAAACTGAAAAAAAGGAAGGAACGATTTGGAATTGTTACAAGTTCAGCTGGAACAGGAACCACAGAGGGTACAGAGGCAAAGACGAGGAAAAGAGAACGCTTTGGGATTGCCCGATGAGAAACTCAGTGTTCTCTGTTCTCCAGTGGTTTTCATCTCTCTGATTCTGCTTGGTCGCGTATATTCCTAAACACACAGTTTTGTGCCTAGGTTCTGCCTCGCATTAAAAGAGTATGTACCCCAGGTGCACCGATGAAGTACAGTAGCAGTTTGACTTCTTGCTGTTCCAACTTTAAGATTATTGTTGTTGTTGTTATAATTATTTTTAAATTATTTTGCTTGTTAATAAAAAATAGAGAAGAGAAAAAATAATGTAAAATAGCATGAATGCTACAATAAAAATATTTATATTGAACATAATTAATCAGATTCAAGTTAAATTCCTAAAACTGTTCTTAAAGTGGAATTTATTTTTAGGTTGTTTAAGCCCATATTGGACTCTCAGCCCTGAGCAGAATTTGTGACTTGGAATCAACTGCATTACTTCCCAGAGCTGCAGACACATGCCCTTCACCTTCCCCAGGGGCGCTCAGGATCTGGGCCTCTGGGGGCAAGGCTCTTGTGTTTGCTCACCCAGCCTTCTCTAAAGATGTTTGCTCTAAAATATGTGGATTATATGTGAAGATGTAATTTCTGGAAAATTGTCCGACTTTGTCACTTTCATTTGCTTCGGGATCTTTACTTCTGATTAATTGAACAGTGAAAACTAATCTTTTTAATATTCTTCAAATTGCATTTGTGCAATGTTTGAAGAGTTTGTGTTAAGCAGTCCATGTTAAAACTGTGTGCAAATTTTATCTAAACACTTTTATAAAATATTAACTACTAATCTATGTTTCTAAAACATTTCTCTTTTTATTTAGGGGACTCTTCACGCCCCCGGGAAGCTCCACCTGGAGGACAAGCCTGGAACCCATCTTTGTGGCAGTTGCGGCTTCAGTGGATTGTTGGGATTGGAAGTGACTGGACATTGTGGGTGGCATTGAAAACTTATGCCTAATAAAAACCTGCACGGGGTGTTTATAGCGGCTTTACTCATAACTACCAAAACTTGGAAGCAAATACGATGGCCCGCAGCAGGTGAATGGATAAACCGTGGTACCTCCAGGCAATGGAGTGTTATTCAACATTGAAAATCAGCTAGCTGTCAAGCCATGAAAACACATGAAGGAAACTTAACTGCGTATTACTAAGTGAAAGAAGCCGGTCTGAAGGGGCCACACAACTGTGTGATTCTCACTGTATGCCATTATGGGAAAGGCAAACTGTGGAGACAGTAGAGAGACTAGGAGTATGAGCGCGGCGGGAACAAATAGGCAGAGCACAGAGGATTTTTAGGAAAGTGAACTATTCTGTGTGATACCACAATGATGGGTGCTTGTCCACACATGTCGAAACCCATAGAATGTAAAACAGCAAGAGTGAATCGGGTGTAAAAACCACACCACTCTGGTGGGGATAGTGATAGCTGGGAGGCTACACATGTGCAGGGCGGAGAAGGTGTTTGGGAACTCTGTACTTGCCATTTCCTTTCTGCTCGGTTTTACTGTGTATCTAGAGTTTCTCCCCCGAACCAAAGGAGGAGGAGGAGGGGGAGGAAGAAGAAGAAGAAGAGGAGGAGGAGGAGGAAGAGGAAGAAGAAGAAGTTGTTTATTAATGAACAAAAATTGTTGGTGGGTATTTGGAATTGAGAAACCATTTGACATACTGGAAATAACACGGTCCTTGAATCACAGAGATATCATTTCAATCTTGACTCTTCCACTAATAACTGTGAAACTTAACTTCTCTGGGTCCCGTTCTTCTCAAGAACAAATTAGGTGAATAATTGTTCAGGATGGATATAAGAACTAACTGAGATAACCTCTTACACGCTCAGTAAATATTATAGGAGCTGTTATTTGTCATTTGCTTTGGGTTGGGGACCCAGAGAGTCTTTACACCCGTGGGAGAACAAGGAAGCCCTGCAAAGATGGCAGACAAACCCACCCCCTTTCAGAGGCAGGGTGCAGCACGTGGAGAAAAGATGAAGTCTGACCAGTCTCCTGTAGATCGTGTTTTAACATTTTACTTTTTACGCTAGCAGTGATAATGTGAGATCTCCTTAGATAAACTGATGCTATTTCTAAAAAAACATGGATCTTGAAAAAATATTGGAAATGATCCAGAACTGGAATTACTTACACACAGAAAGTATTTCTTAATGAGATACTTCAAATATTAGGAACTTGACTAATATTTCCAAAAGTAGAAGAAAGAAAAATACATGCATGAAAAACATTGCAAGGAAGTATTCCCAGTATATCGGATCCTAGTCACTAGTCTTACTGAGAAATTAAGCTTGCACTGAGGTGCATCAATGGAGAGCGAGGACAGGGCGAGTATACTGAGAAATACACAAAGAAAAATTAAGGCATTTGGGGGGGTGGGTCACCATAAAACCTGTCAAATGGCTTCTCCATGTTTTCCTTTTCACCACACCAAAAATTCCCAATTAAAAAACAAAAATAGTGCCCAGTGCCAGAACTTGCTAGTCTGCCACAAAGTCCATCCCTTCCTTCATTCTTCCTAACCGTCCTCCTCGCCCCCTTTTTTTGATATACCCTTTGCCCCTTCCATCCCATGGCCTTCAGTTTGGGGGATCTGTGTCACTGCTGTAAGATGATCCTTTCCTTTGCCAGTGATGGCTTCACAAATCGGCCTGTGATGTGACTCAGTTTGTGCCAATGAGACATGGGGAAGGTTTGCTGAGTGCTTCAGAAAAAGAAATTCCCTTGCTCTTAAGACCATTTGACAGGAATATTCTTTCTCTGGTCATTATGGAGGTGCAGACCAGAGCTCAGAACTGATACAGTCTTTTTCCACCATGCAGAAGCTAATCTAAGATGAGAGTGATTCACAGTGGAGGACTCAGTGCCAGGAATTATAGAGAAATAGGACTGGAGGGAGTGGCTTCTTCCAAACCGTTGCTATGGCTTGCTCTGGAATTCTAGGTATGTGAGCCAATACATATGCTCACCTGAGCCAGCTTATGTCAGTTTTTATTTGCTGCCGAAAGCATTCTAGTTAATATCAGCCAACTAATGAACTGTTACAAATGGTTGTTTCTGATATGTTGGCTTTTATTAATGTTGTGCATGAGAATTTTAACAAAGATATTGTGAGAACTTTAAGATCACGGCTCAAGATAAGGAAAACCAGGAATTTATTACACAGGGAAAATAATTCTGAAAAGGCGGCTGGTTCGCCTGTCGGAAGCTCCCACCACTCATTTTTGAATGATTAAACTGTTACACTAATGTCCTTTTGATTCACTTTTATTTTGACAGTCTTGTGAATTGTTATGTGACCTCACACCCATCTGGGTTAGAGACATAACAGAAATGCCGTGAATAATTATGTAAGAGAAGTGGAATAGATTTAATGTGACTTAATCATATCATAGAAAATGGGAGCTAAGTAATACTGACAGTTATAGCAAAGTGATGGCAGAGAATTCTTTTTAAGTGGGTTTAATGTAACGTTGAAACTATATGTAATAGTTTTTTAAGACTAGGTTTTCAAACAGATATTTTTTTAAAGGATGGGATATGTTATCACATTGTGAAGATATAAAATGTGTTATCAAATTATGAAGATAAAATTACACTATTTTCCATGACATGAAAAAAACCTGTCTTTATTTTTCAGTATATAAGTAATTTCAACATAAAGTAAAACAGTACATATTCCCTAGACATCCTGAATTGCCTTCACGTACTTTGAATTTTACTTGTAAACTTTCTTAATGGAAGTGGGTTTAGAATGTAACTAATGTAGAATAAAGGCAACATGTCATTCGTGATTTTTAAAAATGTGTATTTTTGAAAAAATGAATGAATGGATGAAGATCATCATTTTCACCTTCCTTTCAGTGAGCACTTTAGCTGCTGGCCTACACAGTAAGTTCTACAGATGAGGCACTGAATTCTACAAACTAGCTGCTCGTGAAACTTTTCTTATTACTTCATTGTCATAATTCACTGGACACTCTAGTTCCAGGTTCCTCTTTCCAAATGTCAACAGAACAGTTTCACATGCGTACCCTACTGTTAGCTCCAACTCAGATATCTCAGATCAAGGCTCCCTCTCAAAGGGGTCTTCCCTCCACCTCCCACACCTCCTTTCAGTTGGTGGCAGACCTTTCTCCCAGTCGCTATGGGATACATTGTGAGTGGGCACTGAGAATTCCCTTTCCACCTTCTCTCTTATTTATGAGCAGTGGAAGCCTGTTTACTATTTCTTTACAATGTCCCTCTCTCCTAGCCTCACAGCTACGGCCCTCAACCGACTCACTGTGACAGACATGTCACTCTTTTCCCAGATTTTATTTCTCTCCGATTTAAAGCATGCTACGCACTTCTGCCAGATGACTCTACCTACACCATTGCTTTCATTGGGCCTTCTTTGGCTTGAGGACTCACGGTGACTATACTGCTTAGAGTTTGAATCCAGTTGAATTTGACTATCATTCAGGATCTTTTGTTACCAGTTTAATGTTAATTAGAAAAATTATCTTTGAAATTGTCTAAGAACACACTCTCTGCTCTAACCAGGCTGCTCTCTGCTATGTCCTGGGTGCATTCCCAGCACCACGCCTTTGCGTTAGACTTTTGCACCACTGGGTAGTTGAATTTTAAGATTGATTACTTTTTTGAAAATAGACTTCACTATGTAAATTCATACTTAAAAATACATTATTTTAGAAACCCTTTGGTGATATAAAAACAATCCTCTATTTGGTATATGGCCACGCAAAATCACCTTCCTGTAATGAGCAATACAAAAACTCTATCAGACCAAATGATTTAAGTAATTAAATTTTCCTCAGGTATAAGCCCGGTTCTTTTAAAACTTTGTGTTCTGCTAAATGAGAATGTCGCCAAAGGCTTGTTCATGCTGCAGAACTCTGACGGCTTTGCTGTGTGAGCGCCCAGGGCCCCTCACGCTGCCCGTTTTCTGGGGCTTTTGTGTGCTTTACTGAGCCTCTGCAGGCACGCCTCCCGTCAATCAAACGCCCATTCCTGCCGCGCCAGGCTCTTGCATCGGATCCTGGATTTTTGCCAGTTCCTAAACCTGGCAATAGACTTCTGCTGCAAAAGTATGTGTTACTACATTTCCCATTCACTTTAAATTCTGGGGGAAAAAGTAAGTCATGTTCCTTTGGAAGAGTACTATACTTAAATATTGAACTCTGGAGCACATGCACTTTATGAAAGCTGCTAAAGTTTATACAACTTAAATTCAATTAAATGAATGCCTATAACCATGGTCAAATGTGTATTTCTGTGGCTGTCACTGGGCATCATTTGCCTAATTAATGGAATATGCAACTACATTCATTGATATTTTAGCCACATTTCAGAGTGAAATCTAGGATGTGGCCACTGACTGGCTTTTGAATTTCATAATATTTTTAGTGACATTATCCTTGCAAATTACAAGTAGGGGAGTGTGGCTTGATGAGTTTAACTTAGTAGATTGCAATCTCAGGATCTTCCTGGATTATTTTGGCATTAAAGAAAATTGCTCTTTTCAAAAATATATTTTAGAGAGGATTCCATTTTATTTATTTATTTACTTTTAGAAAGAGGGGAAGGGAGGGAGAAAGAGAGGGAGACAGACATCAATGTGTGGGAGACACATCAATCAGCTGCCTCTCCCCCACCGCCTGGCCAGGGACTGAACCTGAGACCCAGGCATGTGCACCGACCAGGAATCAAACCAGTGACCTTCTGTTTTGTGGGATGATGACTAACCAACTGAGCTATATTGGTCAAGGCAAGAAAAAGTGTACTCTTTTAAATATGGAGTATTTAAAAAATGCAAAAGTTAGAAATATTAGAAAGTAGATAAAGAAGTATGTAAAAATAGAAACATTTATTTTTCTCACTAGCAATCTGCTCTTTTTTTAGACATGCCTTTGACTGAAAAGGATTATATAGGGCATTTTCTCCTCCAAACTGTTGTGTAAAATTTTATTTCCTCATGAGTTCTTAAGCTATAAGCCAAAACAATGTTTTTTGGTGCCTAAGTACTTTGCTTGATCTTGCAAAGCCTATTTCATGGTCTGCTAGATCCTAATGGAAATGGTTGGTAATGAGATAATATTTATTTATATAAAAATAAATTTACAACAGTGCAAAAAAGCATGTAAGCAGCTTTTAAAAATTCACAGTGAAACTACATGACTGTTCCTGGTTTCTTTAAGGAAAACATCTCCACAAACACACTATAGATAACCCATGCACCTACCTATAGACATGTATTGTATATGTTCCACCTACCACGTATGTACTTTGGAGTGTGTATCATTGAAAGAATACACACTTTGGAGTGTGTATTCTTGCTATATAATTTAAGCCCTTACTATCTCAAGAATTATTCATCAGCTTGATGCTTTCCTTGAAATCGATTGATAGCAAATCTTGAATTTACTTGCTTAAAGCAATTTCTTCAATTGTGTACCAGTTAAGTGACTTATATATTTTGTCATCTAAGAACAGTATAAGAAATGTCTACAGTGTCTTCTGGTGACTTACATCGCCGTGTTAATAAAATTTCAGATTGGCAATCTGCAGCAGGCTTCGGTCCAAAAGCTCTGTAGTAAATCGTTGCCGCATTGCAGATTACTGTTTAATTCCTCCAAAGTGCCAGTATTCTCAGATCCTTGTCGGTTTCTGGGCCGCAGAATTCCAAACCACACTGAGTCTGCTGTGCCCTGGAGAAATTCTCCTTACAGATGAAACATGGTGTGGTACTTGATCAGTGAAAACTCTGGGAACTAATCTCTTTTATGATGAAACTGGCAGTATTAAAACTGGGAAGTAAAACTTGTATGTGGTTGAGCTTAACAAATGGCAGTACACAGCTGCCACCTGCCCAACCGAATATGGGCAGACGGGGCTGCAATGAGCAAGATCCTGAGGGTTGCAAAATATTTCTCACCACCTTGTGCCTTAACCCCTCAAACCACTGCCTTCTGTTCCCTTTATTTTCAACAAAGACTCCAGTAACTCTCTCTTCTGCCAGCTTGCCCAGTTGATTGAATATTTTGTGATGCACAAGTTACAAAATGGCAATGCATGTCCTGACTTTGGTCTGCAAACCTTTGTGTTTGTCCTCACAGTGTATTGCTTTGCTTGCTTTAATGAATTAGCTACCAACAGTTAAAAAATATGAACATTTTACATGAAAATAAGGATCAGCATCTCTCTTGAAATATAAGATACTTTTGCAATATTTATAACCATCTGGACCTCCCCTCAGCCATCCTCAGTTGAGCTGGGTGATGTCTGACTCCTGTGGACAGGACATGTCCCCTACAGTAACCCCCACTTAACCGTTCCTCAGCTGTTTCAGTCATTTGTCATCTGCTGTCCCCAGTGGGGATGTGCTTCAGCTCTTGTATTTAATGAATATCTTACCCTACATAGCACTTATGAACTTAAGTGTTCTACTTGTTTATTCAAAGTGAAGGGAAAGATGACACAGGGACGAGAACTAAGGGGGGTAGAGAGGGGAGGGAGGTGGGGAGCACGGGGCGGGGGGGGGGCTGGGATGGGAGAAATAGACAGAAAACTGTACTTGAAAAATAACTAAATAAAATTTAAAAAAAAAGAATACCAGACCTCAGGAAGCTAGAATGTCAAGAGATTCAAGTCATGATGAGGTAGGTCTTTAGGCTGGGAAAACAAGAGTTCTTCCTATTGGAAATCAGAGAGGAGGAATGATACTTCAGTTCTGGTTTGGGTCCCCCTCCCTCCTGCATAATACTTCTTCCAGTCCCTCTCCCTTCATCCCTCTGTGTCACCAATAGCAGCTGCAGGGGAGGCTGGATCTGGGTGAAACTGTCTCTTTCATTACTGAAACTGATGCTGGTGAGCCTTCTCTAATTCACCCTTCCTCAGACCTACCCGTCTTGACTGCAGGTTTACTATTAGGTTTCTTCCTTAATACCCTTTAGCATGATTTCTCCTTATTTACTTCTACACTAAATCTTAGGAGGCCTATTTTATGTTTTCCACAGATCTGATGCTATTTTCTTTATGATTTTGTCAGATTTTGATATTACATGTCATATTTTTACCCTCCTACATGACATTCTGAAGCAAACACCTCCATATCTTGTATTTCTTCTGTCTTGCTTTAAAATATCTGATAAATAAGTGTGTCATTGGAGCACATTCTCTTCATTAATCGAGGTATTACTGCGAGCTTGTATTAACCTCCCACTGGAAATAAACCTGCAGGAATGCTCATATTTTCAACAGGTTTTATTTACTGAATTTCTCCCTGGTGCATTCTTTCAGGGTAAAGTAAGAAAAATGAGTTTTATGCCTGACATTTGGTTTATTTTAAAACTTCCCATTGTTTTATACACAATACTGCTGCCTAAGGCTGCTTAGTAAAATTGCTTGTTCTAGAAACCAGTTGATCATAAAGTTCTCACTTTGGGCTTTCCTGTTTTGCCCCAAGTTGGGTCTGCAGGCTGAGCAAACGAACACAGACAGAGCAGCCTTAGTGCATTCCTTCAGCTCAGTCAAGATGGGACTGTGTATGATGTTTTCCGTTCTACCCTTTGGGTGTGGGCTAATGGGATTCTACTAATCTAGTATTTGTCAGGGTATTACTAGTATGAATGTAGTGTCCTGAGACTAGAATGTTTCTTTCCCATATAGTCTTACAGACAGAGGCACAGTTATTGAAGCATGTCGGAATAGACTTGCTCAGTCAGGCCGGGCCTTCCGTGCTCAGACTATAGCCACCCCAGTGCAGAGGCAGGACTGTGCGCTGAGAGGCTACAGAAGAGTACACAGAGGACATATGGAGAGGCGCATTGATGGGGTGGAAATGGCATGACCTTTAAGCAAAAACTTAGGGAATTTGAGGGGATATTCTTTTAATTAATCTATGTTTTTTCCCCTTTTATTTTACCTGCTTCCTAAATACATAGACATTTCCAAGAGTTTTATCCACAATCACACTCAGTGGAAAAATAAGTTAATCTAGGCAGATCATTGGGTCTCAAGAGTTCTGAGAGGTCCATTTGAGTAAAATTTTCGGTAGTATTGATTACAGTAATTAACCAGGAGACTACATTTAGAGATCATTTTGACCCCAGTGAAATTGCATCTGAGTAAAATTAAATTTTTGGCTGTATTTTCTTAGAATAGGTCTGAGACTGAATATGGCATCCAAGGCCATGTATGATTTGACCCTAATTCATTGCACTAAGCTATCTCTCACTTAAGATTCTTGTGTGTTGTGTGCTACTGGCTGGATAGCTTCTGCTTGTCCTTTCCCTTGATATCTGTGTTTATATATATACACCTTTGGTTCTTGGCATAAAGCTTTTAAATTTGTAATTTCTGAAGAAACAAGAGTACTAGGAGCATCTTTTAATATTCTAATATTTGATTTTTAGGAACCTTGGTTCCTGACACAGAGCTCCTTAATCCCTTGGAATTGCCTGAGTGACAGAAGAGTCTTTTGTCCTAATGAGGTGACTCCTGGTAGGCTTGTGTTAGCCTCAGATGGGGGCTGGTGACCAGAAAGACCAAGTCATAATTAGGGGCTTGGAACTTCCATCCCCACTCCCATCCTCTTCAAAGGGAAGAGGGGGTAGAGGTTGGGTTAGTGAACATTTATGCCTATTTGATGAAGCCTGCATAAAAATCCCAATAGTATGGGGTCCGAAGAGCTTCGGGGTTGGTGAACTTGTCACCGTGCAGGATGATGAGGGCTCCAGGTTCCAACCCAGCAGGGACAGAGAAGCCCCTACACTGGGAACCCATGTGAACTTGCCTTTTGCATCTCTTCATCTGGCTGCTCATTCTTGTCCCTGAACACATTCTTTTTTAAAAAAATTTATTTATTTAATTATTGTTCAAGTACAGTTTTCTGTATTTTAGTCCCATCCCAGCCCACCTCCCAGTGCTCCCCACCTATCTCCCATTTCCACCTCCCTTAGTTTTTGTCCATGTGTCCTTTATACTAGTTCCTGTAAATCCTTCCCCTTTTCCCCCTGAAATTCCCTCCCCTCTCCTCTCTGGTCACTATCAGCTTATTCTCTATTTCTGTGTCTTTGGTTATATTTTGCTTGTTTGTTTTGTTGTTTAGGTTCCTGTTAAAGGAACCATATGGTATTTGTCTTTCACTGCCTGGCTTATTTCACTTAGCATAATGCTCTCCAGTTCCATCCATGCTGTTGCAAAGGGTAGGAGCTCCTTCTTTCTTTCTGCTGCATAGAATTCCATTGTGTAAATGTACCATAGTTTTTTGATCCATTCATTTACTGCTGGGCACCTAGGTTGCTTCCAACTCTTGGCTATTATAAATTGTACTGCCTGAACACATTCTTTATAACAAACCAATAAATGTTAGCAAAAGTTTTTCTGAGTTCTGTGAACCATTCTAACACATTATCTAACCCAAAGAGGGGCTATGGGAACCCTGATCTTTAGACAGTGGCAGATGTACAGGTGATAACCTGGGTCTTGTGACTGGTGTTTGAAGTGGGGGGCAGTCTTGTGGGCCTGAGCCCTTAGCTCATGGGATCTGGTACTGTTGCCAAGCAGAGTAAACTTTGGCCACCTGCTGCTGAACACAAGCATAAAACAAAAGTTGGGGGGGAAGGAAGAAGGACTTTATTAAAATATTGCCCAATTTGGGAGAGTGAGGGATTCCCCAACTTCAGACCAATTTCTTCCATAAAACACAGAAAGAACCTGGCTATCCGCAGAACCAGAGACAGTGTCCAGAAAATCTACTCCATTCTTCTCTGTCCACTGGGGCCAAGGCTGTTGCAAATGGCTCTCCAGCTTCAGGCTCCCTTCCTGGAGTGAGTGATTGTGGGGCTGGCATTGCCATCACCTCAGTGCGGCAGCTTCTCTCTCTTGGGCACCGGGGCCAGGCTGCTGCTAGACCACTGCAGTGGAGTGTGGCATAGCTCCATTTGTGGGACCCCCACCACTGGAGACTACTCACTGCCCACCAAGGCCAGTCAGTGTTTTAGCCCACATGTCCATGCACTGATTTCAGAGTGAGAGAAGGGGTGCCGTCTGGACCATCCATGTGGCACGGATCCGCAGCATCCAGTGGGCCATTGCCAGAGCAAGCATCTCTGGGGTGCAACCCAGCACACAGGGCTTGACTCGCCAACACTTCTGCCCCTGACAGTAAGCAAGGAGAAAGCAAAAGGGGAAAGGACCAAGACTCTGATCACACTCAAATTTAAATCTTTGTCCCCAAAGTTCCATGTACTCTGAAAGTCAGCAGGAGGTCCTTTTCTCTGTCCACACATTTCACTAGCCTGGTGCAAACCCCATGCAATCTTCCTTCTTCTGTGTCATGCGCTAGTGTTGCTGACCCTTTACCCTGGTGTATGGAAAGCTATCACGAGCTTCCCTGTGGCTTTGGTTTCTGTGTCCCCATCGTCACTCCAGGGCCTGGGCTGTCACGCACCACCTCAGGGCCCTTCCCTTCTCCCCAGAAACATGGCCAGCGCCCCCTGTAACAATACTAACTCCAGGTAGATACTCTTAGAATTGAATTGCATTATAAAGTACTGTTCCAGAGAATCCCTTGATGTGTAAAAATGCACACGTCTGGTGTTGCGTATTGTGTGTCAGTAAAGGAAAACACAGACACCTTTTTCATAGACAATAGAAAAGAATTCCCTGTTGGGGCATTTCTACTCATTATATGCCACCCACTTTTGAAGGCCAAGCATAAAGGTCACTAACTCCATGAAGACTTCAAGCACAGTTCATTAGAAGTAATCTGCCCCTCTTTCATTTACCCGTGGTGTTTTAGCATCTGCGTTGTATCAAGTTTTATGTCTTCTATTTATGGTCACTTGTGTTTCTGTCTTAATTCTCACAAATTTATATGTTCAAATGAGAGGGGACCCCCTAAAAAGGAATTTATTTATTAAAAATTGTGTTTATTCTTACATGTTTAACCTTCAGTCACTTTGAGTGTACTCTCCATTGATGCAATGCACCTATCAAGGCTTTTTTCCTATCACTCAAAACAATTTTTGAACTCATTGATTTTGATGCCTTCTAGAGCTTCTGCTATTTTTTTTGTTTTACATGTTCCACATTGTCAAAATGTTTCTTTTTAAGGACTTGTTTCATCTGGGTAAATGACAAAAAATGTCACTTGTGGCAAGATCAGGTGAATAGAAAGGGTGGGGTGTGGAGTCATGCCATTTCTGGTTAAGAACTGCTGAACACTCAGAACAGTGTGGGCAGATGCACTTGTAAATCACCCATCATAAAATGAGCATACGTGTTGAGTCTTCAGAAAAATTCACTGAAGCGGAATGCAGCCTCTCACAACAGCACCAGCTGGTGCACTGATGCACTGAGGGATCCTAAAACACTCACCGAGCAGGAGAAGCCTATAGAAGATAATTCCAATTTGGGGGGAACCTCTCCTTGTATAGATATGGATATATGACTCATAAAAGATTATATATAGTTGAGCCTTGAGCAATGCTGGGCCAGGGGCACCAATGCTCCACACAGTTGAAAATTCAGTCAACTTTTGACTGCCCCCAAACTTACTACTGTTGATCAGAAGCCTTACTGATAACACGAAGAGCCAATTTACTCACATTTTACATGTTATATATATTATATACTATATCTTACAATAAAGAAAGCTAGAGAAAAGAAAATGTTATTAAGAAATCTTAAGAGAATATGTACATATATTTTATGCATTCATTACATAACTAACTTTTTCTTAATTTTTTTATATTTCTAGGCTACACGGTTCATCTGCGAATTTTCTGAAATTGTCACAAATGTACATTTTCTAACATATATATTGAAAAAAAGTGTATAATGCACCTGTGCACATTCATACTCTCTGTCTGTTTATCTCTGTGTCTCTGACTCTCTCTCTCTCTTTCTCCATGTATAATTTGACATAAGTTGGTCAACCTATTTTCTATAGTACTCTGCATAGTACCTTAGCATGGTAGATGGTTAATAAATGTTTGCAGAGTTATAGGTCTCTGAAATTGCAACTTGCTAAAAGAATCAACTTGATACTTGAAATATAAAGTAGTGGAAAAATATTTTATTTGGGCAGAAAATTTAGCATTGGACCTTTGAGAATGTAGTAGTTTAGAGTAAATCATGACCAAAAAGTATATATTTGAAAGCAGTTGGAACAATATGTTCAAGGTGAGATCAGGGAATAAGAAAGAACCAGGGCTGAAAATCTGCATCCCTAGAGCAGAGTTCTGACTGGCTTAGTAATTCTCAACAATACTGTATGTGTTTCAGTTTAGGGAAACAACCAGTTTTTGTGATATAATTTAAGCACCATAAATTTAGCTATTATCTCAGGAATAATGAATATTTGTGTAACATCATACATATCCACTCTCATGATCTAATCGCCTCAGAAAGTCCCTACCCCCAAACACCATCACATTGGTGATTAAGCTTCAACATGTGAGTTTGGGGAGGACACGTTCAGCCTGAAACACATACCCTGTATGTATAGTCACTAGTAATATTTTTGCCCTTTTTTCTAATCATATGTTCATATACACACAAACATAAACACTCACTTGGAGAAAGGCAAAATTCTCTTGTGTTTTATATTAAATTTAAGAAAGGACAGATGCTCAAGGTCTTTATTGATTTCTTAAAAGTTTTTATGAAAAATTCCAAGTGTGTGTAAATGGATTCAGAATACTGTAAATCTCTACCCCCAGCTTCACCAGTTGTCTCATGGACAACCTTGTTTCATCTACACCCTCACCCATTTTTCCCTCCTGTTCATTTCTGGAAACAAATCCTAGATGCCATATGTGTTTCTAAAAGATAAGGATTCTTTTTGAAAAAAAATAACCATGAAGTACCATCACAAATAAGTATAATTAACAATATTCCTCTTGCCATCAAAATTCAGTCAGTGTTCAAATTTCCAAGTGTCTCATAAATGTCAGTTTCTAGTATCTATTGAAACTTTTGCTTGAATTTATTTAAAATATTTCAATCAGACCCACATATTTTGATTAACATGAGTTTAAGCCTTTCTCAGTCTATGGGTTTGTTTGTTTCTGTTTTCCAAGGAAAATGGAAAGGCTCCTGCTGGATCGGGTAATGGGGGCTCGTCGTCAAGCTACACGGGTAACAGTGGAGGAATAGAAGGCTCTGCACAGCTGCCTGGTCAGGTGGGCACAGCAGTGGTCTGCACTTGACCTCCGGCACCCCTGGGGACCCTGTGCAGCTCTGGAAGCCCCTTGGAGCCGGTGTCTGTACTCCAGGGAGGCTCCACGCAATGCTGACCTTCCCTCCACAGTCCCTGCTCCCATTGCTCTTGCTTCCATTAGTTGACGCTTCTCCAGTCTCCTCTTAGAAACATGGTTGTCGATGCCATCTCATGACTTCTGCAGATACATGGCTTCTTCCCACTGGTTTCACTCTGGGTGTCTCCTCCACTTTTGATTCTGCTGCCCTCTCCAGCCTCCGTGCTTTGCACTCAAACACTGTGATTCAGTTACTCTCTGTTGTCCTTTTCTTTCACGAGTACCAGGTATGTTTTTAGTTTTTTTCTTTGTGGGTCAGATGCTCTCTTCCTATACTTCCTAGCCTAGCTAGTGGTATCAATGACCCAAACTCTGAACCTTTGCCATCCTTTCTCTCATCTCAACTAAACAAATAGCCACCAGCTCTCATTGATTCTGCATCAAGAAGTGCTAACCAATTCCTCTTCTTCATCATGGGGGCTGCTCCCTTATTATCTTCCCTTAGTATGATTACAACACTTTCCTGGCAGATCTTCCCACTTCCAATTTCTTCCTTTATTCTAACCTCCACATTTGGCAACCAGAGTGAGCTTTTAAAATTATAATTAAAAAATGTATTTTATTGTTGTTTAAGTACAGTTGTCTGCACTTCCCCCACCACTCCCTCCCACCCCAGCCATCCCTCCCTCCCTCCTCTGATTCCGCCCGACCTTGGTTTTGTCCATCAGCTGTCCTTTAGTTGTTCCTGAAAACTCATCCCCCCTTCGCTCCCCATCATTCCCTCCCACCTCCCCTCTGGTTACAGTCAGTTTGTTCTTAATGTCAGGGTCTCTGGTTATATTTTGTGACCTCATGTATGGAACTGGAGAGCATTATGCTAAGTGAAATAAGCCATGCGGTGAGGGACAAATACCACATAATCTCACCTTTAAAGGCAACCTAATCAACAAAACAAGCAAGCAAAATTACAATTTTTAAAAAGTGTTATTTGTCTTGCTTTTAAACTGAAAAAAAAACCATCCTGTTTGTCTCTCAGATAAAATATAAACTCCTTAACATGCCCTGCAGAGTCTTCCCCACTCCCCCCACACCCCCCTCTAGGCCCATCCTCCACCAGCCGTCTCTGACAAGCACTGTTCCCTGGCCACTAAGAAGTATCCGCAGTCCCACAAACAAATCACTGCCTTTCATGCCTCTCTGCCCTTTCTCCTGCTGTTCCTCCTCCATGAAGTATCGGCACATTCTGCCTTCCTTCTTCACCTATTAAAATTCTGCTGCCCTTCAAGGCAGAACTAAAGGTCATCTCATCAGTGATTTCCAGATCATGGTGCTGTTCACCTGTGGTGTTTCCACAGTAGTTAATTTGCCTGTCAGACCACGAGTCACAACGGGCTGCTGTTATTCACTCCCGTGACTTTCCACCCGTGCTGTGGGTCCTGTTTCAGGGTGGGTTCCATGAATCATCTTGGTCTCCCCTGATGAGTGCAGGGACACATAGTAGGCACTTACCACAGTAGTGTTTGCTGAACACTAACTTTGAAATGATTCTTCTTGCTGCGGTGTTTAAAGCTCGTTTTTTCTGTTCGGGATACAAGGTTGTTGATACATTGTTTCTGAAACACCACCATGCTGAAATAGAGGCAGAATGAAATCCGTTCCAGTGACCACCCCGTTGTTACTGAACTTCACTAGCTAACTTACCCAGCAACCACTGCCAGAACTTCTGCTTGGGAAGAAGCACCTCGTTTTTTTTATGACTAGGAAGTTGTTACTTGTGGATTGGAAAGGAAGAATGATGCCACAGGACTGTGTATGTTCATCTGAGAAGCATCGCTCTGCTTTCTGCCGGTCTTTTCTTTTTCTCCAGTGTGGGCGGATAAAAGAGGGTTTCACAGGGTCCCGGATCTGGGGGAAGTGACTCAGCAGCAGGTCTTAATGAGGAAAGTCACAAAAATTTTTATTTGACCTTAGATACTCAGGATCAACAATTATGTTTCTTTAAGAATTTCAGGGCTAAGTTGTTCTGAAGTCTAACCCCAGAACCTTCCTCTTCACCCTCATGCCACCGCCTCCCAAGGGATTGCCTTTTCACTCTCACTAGTAGGTGGGGAAGGGGAATTACTTTAAAAAGTTAAGATTAAAAAAAATGTTTAATTAAAAATATTTTTCCTGTGAAATTTTGATGGAAGAATTTTCAAATAACTGCTTTTAAGTACTTGTGATTTTGCTTGTGTTGCTACTAAAAACTCAAAATCAAACCAACAGAAACAGCAGAATGATCCACTGTATTTTCATCAGACACAGCTTCTTGTGGTGGCGATGGGGCCGGGTTGATATTTTAATTCTGAAACTCAGCTACCTGTGTGGTCCTGCACCTGTTACACGCCCTTTCTGGGCTTCAACGTCCTGATCTGCAAAACAGGAGTTCTAAAGACACTTACTTCACACCAACTTCATTGAGTGAGCTATTATTTATAAATTATTTAGAATCGTGCCTGAAACACAGCAAGTGGTATGTGAGTTTTGTAAATATGTAAGCGTCCCACAAGAGTGGATAGCGTAGGTGAAGGTCATCTGCCATGTGCTCTTTAGTGGAACAATAAAGGTTGGGTGCTATGGCCTTATACACTTGTTTTGAACTTTGTGGAGCACTGACACATGTATTTTTTAATTTGACCTTTACCACAATACTCTGAGGAAAAGGAGTGATAAAGGTTAATATCACCTTCACCTCCCTCGGTAAAAGGTGATGCACTTACTTAACAGCAGGCAGATAGGTGGGACTCGTTTCTTGTTTTTCTCAGGGGCATTGCATATTTTGAAAGTTGGACTACATAGTTAAAATCACTGTATGATGACTTTAAAAATATTCATCGATAAAGTGCCAAAATTTATTCTGTTTATTTTTTAAATGCATACAAAGGGAGTTAAAAATCTCTCTAAATTTATAGTACAAAATACAGTCTGACTTCTGATTTTTGATTCATGTGGCTCTAGTCAATAAAAACATGTATGTGTAACAGAGTGAAATAGCCTTGTGCTGTGACCAGAGCTGTTCAGCAGTTGGTAGGTCCTTTCAGTTAGTTTCAGATTGTTGAGGCCATGCCCCTTCCTCACCAGCCCACCAGGCTTGTGTTCCAATGAAGGTAAGTCTTGGGCCAAACTCCACCAAGGAAACTGTCACCTATTAGCAAAGAGATACCATAAAACCTCTTCTTGAGTCTTAAACACCCCACTCCCTGTCGTCACACACTTGATTAATGAGGTACTCGTTCTTATTCAAGGATGTGTCATGGGTACAGGAAAAAATGAGAGTTCAGGTGTTTGGAACCACAGCTTCTATTTTTTTGTATTTTTATACATGTAGGAGGCAAAGGGAAGCATGTTTCGGTCAGAGGTCAATCGATTCCTAGGAGATTAAAGGTGGCCCAAGCACACATTTGGAAAGGAAATTCAGGTATACTTTGAGAAGAGCAGGAGTCATGGTGTTATTTTGGAAGAACATAGAACAATGTGACTTCGAATTGCTCATGAAGTTGGTTCCAGAAAGTAGATTAAGGATTTTAAAAAATAAAGATTTAAAATTTATAGCACGTACTATCCATTTCTGTTGATTGTAGGAGGACTGATTTTTGTCATATTTCTCTTCCTCGTATGTAAAAACCCACACATTTACACCTATACGTTTTTCAGTCTTGCCTCTATCTTTCCAAGCACTGTCCTTGTTCACTGCGAGAGACACTTGGATTAAGTGAAGGTGGTGAGAAGTGGGTTAGAAGGAACCTCATGGTAGGCGGCAGCAAACTGCAATTGTTTATGAGGCAGAAATGAATGAATCCTATGGCCTCTTTTAGAGTAACACCTTGTCAAATTCATAACACAGTCCTGAGGTCCTCTTGTGTCTCCAGGGAGTTTGTCTAGACATCCTTGTAGTGGTGTTGTATCAGTCAGGCTCTCTATGATAACAGATTAATTTTGATTGGCCCTGGTGTGACTTTGACATGACCCCATAAACTGAGAAAGCTTTCTTGCTTTTTGGGCCAGTAAGATCATCTTCATTTGCCTTGCACCTTCCTGCCCCAGACATGGCATCAGCCATTTTTCTAAGATGCCTGGGAAAATACTATTAGAGGCCATAGACCTTGGTGCTAGGGTACATTTTAAGAGCAACATTCAGAGCTAATTTTTTTCTTTTGTTTTGTTTTTTAAACTTTGCAAAAACATGGGGTAATCTTTCCTCATGGGCATATTTTCTATGGGAAATTTCTAAACCCATTTTATCAGTAGAGTGTTCCTAGTTTAATTCTTCACTTTAAAATATCTAATGAACAAAATAAACTAACAAGAAAAACAGAACCAGAGATATGGAAACACCAAGCAGACTGACAGCTGTAGGAGGGAGGAGGGACAGGGGCAATGATAGGAGGGAGGGGGAAGGGACCAGTCACACAGGAGTGACTGTGAGAGAGAGGGGTGGGTGGATGGAGGGGGCAAAAGGGGAAAACTGGGACAACTGTAATAGAATAAACAATAAATTTTAGAGCTGAGAAGTTCAGTGGAAACTTTACTATGGATCCATGTAATTTTCACTCTATCTGGGTCCTGTTACAATGGTATTTGTAAAGAATACCAAGGTTTTCAATGATATTTTGCAGTATATAACATCCCCTTAAGAGCTTAACATCTCATGACCTGCATTGTTTCACCAAGTTTATACAGTGTATAAATCCGCATCTCCCAACTGGGGTCATGCTGACCCAGTGTCCTCAAAGTGCTTAGTTTTGTTCCGAAGGTACCCAGGCAATACCTCATGTTATAACTCATGTGGTTATCAAAGAACAAAACATGAATATGCTTTCAAGATTTTTACCTAGGATAATGGGTCAAAAATACTTAATTCACACATATCACTTAAATAAAAAAATATCGCCTCATTTGTTTTATTCTATACTACTGCATATAACAGGATTCTAGATTCCTAACACAACTAATATAATTAGGTATTTACTAACAATACCATAGTTCCAAGATAATACATGTATTCCAAAATACATGAATATAAGCAATAATCTTACTAGAATAAAGTTCAAACTTTTCATATATTCTTTTGTTTTTAAACTGCATCACTCTAAGGATTTGCAATCAAATTGCTTTGTTCTAGAAATTATATAGCCTTTGTGTGGCTATGTAATTATTATGTGATAGATAGTTTGGTTTGATTGTTTCCATTAGCTTTCCTTTTGAGGACCTTGGCATACTATCAGCTGATAATTCAAATTCTTAAAACAGTGGAAGCTTTTTACTGCTAGTGTTCTCTTGGCAGTTAGGAAAGAGACAGGCCTGTTCTAGTTGAGATAAAATAAAAAGCGAATAGCTCAGTCTTTGAAATGCTGTACATCATCTACAACATTTTCCTCCTCAATAAAAACATATAATTAAGTGATATATAAACATATGAGTAAGTATTCCTGAATTTCTAGAATGCAAGAGTCTATATATTTTATATATCTATATCTATCTATCTATCTATCTATCTATCTATCATGTCTCCTGATCTTCAAGCTTTTAAATTTATTTTGTTTTGTTTACTGAGCTAAAAATTCTTTATATTTTACAGTATGTAACATCCCCTTTAAGAGCTTAACATCTCATGACCTGCATTGTTTTACCAAGTTTATACAGTACATAAATTCACATCTCCCAACTGGGGCCATGCTGACCCAATGTCCTCAAAGTGCTTAGTTTTGCTCCAAAGGCACCCAGGCAGTACCTCATGTCAAAACTCATGTGGTATCTTTAGTTTAATAACAAGTTTAACAGTCATTTTTCAGAAGACTGGATAAATTCAGATAGAGAGTATCTTAGGACTTAATAACTCCAACTTCTAAAATCCACCTAGAAATGTTATAAAACACATTAAGAATATATCAAAAATAAAACACAATCAATTTTAAAATAACTGTAAAATTGGAAGATTTTATACCTGAGAATGACTATGGAAACTTTACTATGGATTCATATAATTTTCAGGTTATCCGGGTCCTGTTGCAATGGTGTTTATAAAGAATACCAAGGTTTTCAATGATAACACTGTAACAAATGAATTGAAATGTCATGTTTTACATTAACTATTAACACTTTAATTTTGGTGCAGAAATTCAAATTCTTGAAAGGAAACAAATGTGTGTCCCATATTTTCAATGTCATACTTCATAATAATTGCACTTGCAATTATAGAGTACAATATAAAGGTATAGTCTTTAGAATTCATGTAAATGTTTTAATTTTTTATTTTTCAAATATTTATTTATTTATTTATTTATTTATTTATCTTTAGAGGGGAAGGAGAGAGGGGGAGAAACATTAATGTACGGTTGCTTCTATTGTGTCCCCTGCTGGGAACTGGACTGCAGGGAACTGGCTTGCAACCCAGGCATGTGCCCTGACTGGGAATTGAACTGCGATCCTCTGGTTCACAGACCTGCGCTCAATCCACTGAGCTACACCAGCCAGGGCCATGTAAATGTTTTTATTATATAGTAGCCCCCCTCCTGATCCAGAAGGAATGGGTTCCAAGAACACCAGTGGACGGCTGGCTGGCTGAAACTGCAGATAGTACATACCTATAAATACATACCTGGGATAAAATTAATTTATAATTTGACACAGTAAGAGATTAACAAAAATAAGTATTAATAAAATAGAACAGTTATAACAATGTATTGTAAGAAAAATTATGGGAATGTAATACTCTCTCTCCAGTCACTGATAATATCCTGATAACCAAGAGGCCACTAAGTGATTAACAGGCGGCAGTGTGGACAGCATGGATATGCTGAACAAAGGGTGATTCACTGGGCAGGCAGAACAGAGCTAGACAGCTCAAGATTTCATCACACTACAGAATTTCATGTTCTTTAAAACTCAGGAACTTTTTGCTTCTGGAATTTTCTATTTAATATTTTGGGACCACTGTTGAGCATTGGTCACTGAAACTGTGGAAAGCAAAACCACAGGTAAAAGGGGACTACTGGCCCTGGCCGCTGTGGCTCAGCTGGTTGGGCATCGCTGCAAAATGGAAGGGCGTGGCTTTGATTCCTGTTCAGGGCATGTGCCCAGGTTGCAGTTCAGCCCCACTCAGATTGTATACAAAAGGCAACCAACTGATGTTCCTCTCTCACACCCAGTTTTGCTCTTCTCTCTTTCTCCTTTCTCTAAAATCAATAATCATGTCCTCAGGTAAACATGAAAGAAAAGGGGGATTACTGTATAATTTTTGTAAAAATGCAGTTTTAGATTTAAAGATAACAATGTATAATAAATAGTTAAAAGCATAATTCTTATATAAATACAGTGAGTTAAAGTATATTTAACTCATTAATGAGGGAACCAGCAGGATGGCAAAACTGGATCAAAAGAGGATTAAAGAAGTATTGGAATAAGACCACCAAATTAGGTACAAAACAGGACAATAAAGCTCTAACCTCTACGGTTGTATTTTCTACAGGGCAGGCACTATGAACATCTTTGCAGATCAAAATCATGTGCAACTTCTCGATTTTCTACAAGTTAATAAGTCACTTTAAAGAGTCTGAACTTTAATTGTTGATAAATATTAAGTCAAGGTATAACCCCCTAATCAGCTGACTCTCACTAAAAGGTTCTCCAGTGAGGCGAGGAAAGGGCACACACCCAGCCTGTTGCCTTATTTCCATATATTGGATAGATTTTTCCTAGCAGGCATTTACAACAAAAAAATCCTCACCCTGGCCAGGTGGCTCGGTTGGTTGGGGTGTCATCCCCCGCACCAAAAGGTTGCAGGTTCAATCCCCGGTCAGGGCAAGTACAGGAGACAACCAGTGGATGTTTCTCTCTTTCTCTCTGTCTCTAAAATCAATAAACTTTTTTCTCAAGTGAAGTTAAAAAATATTTCCACACTTATAATGAACATTTTGAAGATAAAAATGAGAAGAATGTGAATATTTAATTAAAGAAGAAAGTACTGCTTCACTAATAAAGAAGAATTAGGTCACCCCCTTTCCTGATTCTCTGGAACCGAAGTCTCTGCTGTTTGCAGATTTTAAACTGACATTGTTTCTCCCTTCCTCTTTTTCTTCCCTTTTCAGAAAGCAGCCTTAGGTTCAAGCCTCTTATAAATACTTGGTTTACTTTTGGTCTTTATCAGACCAAGAATAACTTTTTTCTCTTTTAGGGTAAGACTCTACAAATAAAAAAATAAGAATCATTTTATAATTTTTAGTTTTATATGTATACACAGACTTTCGGTGTTATGTTTTGGGTAAAAAAAAAGATCAGTTGTTATAATCAATGAAAATATTCTCTTTTTTTGCCTTTGGTCATCTGGGGGTCTTTATTGAAATCTGTCCCCTAAATTATTGTTCCCGAACACAAATGAATATTATTCTGACCATCTTATGTATTCTAGTTCTCAAAGTCAACTACTGCTTTATCATCTAACTACATTTTTAAATTTAAAATATTGCCTGATAATTATTTCTAAAGGATATATTTGTTTAGCTCATATGATGTCCGAAGTACGCTACCAGGTGCATGGAACACCCAAGTCAACCCAAAGATTTGGGCCTCACCCTCATCACACCTGATGGAGAGTGTGCAAAGTCCCGGATGATGACGTCCCGAATCCCTGCTGCTGAGGTTTGCTCTTTTCCTCAGAAACGTCTTCTGTTTGTTAGTTTGTGTGTTTGTTTACAGCTTCTCCTTGGATTTGAAAATATTCTAATGTGGATTTAACACGTTGTATACGTTTCAGCCATATATATTTAAAATTAGATATTTTTTATGATAAATGCACTTGGTGTTCTTTTCTCATATAGATAGCTCTTAAGATTCTTAAGAAATTCTCAGCTTCATTTGTAAATCAGCAGCTTTATAATATGTTTGTAGACACCTAGGCAATTATTTATTTTTTATTTGTTTAAGGATAATGCTACTATAAAACATTCATTTGGAATGCTGGGTAGTCTTCCCCATCAGCCAAAGTGGAGGTGGGGAGTTTCTTACCTGGAGTGCATGAAAAGCTAGCAAGATAATTGGATTAAAAAAAGCCCTTCCCCCATTGGTTGGTTGGGCATCACCTGCAAAACGGAAGGTCGTGGTTTTGATTTCTGTCCAGGACACATCCCTAGGTTGCAGGTGCAGCCTCTACTACGACTTCAGGGGTGTGACCAGGGGAAGGTGGGCACATGCGCCACAGAAATCAAAATGGTGCAGTGGGGAGGTGGTGGACCAGAGTCAGACTAGCCTGGGGAAAGAAGGGATTGGTTGGGGGGTGTACCCACCCGAAGTGCGCCAGTGTTTGGAAAGTTGATTGGTCATTTTGAGAAAGCACCTGGTCCATACCACACCCAAGCTAATACAATCTCAGGGAAACAAAGGAACTCACTCTTCTCTCTCTCTCCCCCGTCACCTCACTGTCTCTCTCTTTTGCTCATGTGACTTGCACTTGTAGGGAGCACTTGTCTGTTTTCATCATGGGCCGGGTGGCCTTTGCAGCCACATAAGCCATGGCCTCAAGGAGGGACTCTCTTTCTCTCTTGTGTCTACCTGGTGATGCTCTTGCTGTGCCTCACATGCTCTCTTGCCTGGGAGGCAGGCAACCATGGGGCCTTGGCAGGCGCTTGGCCCATGGCTGTGTGGGCTCCACATGCAGGCTCCAAGAGGGAGCCTGAAACCGACAGCAGCAGGGAGCAAGCCCAGCTACCTGGCTGGAGGCCGCAGGCAGCCGCCTTCAGGGTCCAAAGGACTGTACTTGTAAATGAAGCAGGAACTCGGGGCACTGGCTCTTGTGTTGGCCTTGCTGAGGACACACGGTTGGACTTTTCCCATGACAGAAAGAAGGGATAGGATTTGGGACGGGAGTCCACCATTCTCCCAGGCTGCACTCCACCTGAATAAAACCTCTTTATTTTATTTTATTTATTTATTTTTGCATCAATGTCTACCTAGCGAGTCTAGGTTTTGCAGCGACAGGCAGCCAAATGTCTATTTTTTGTTTGGTTACAATAACACGGTCTCTCATCTCTTAAAGTGAGTTTACATTACAGCCTAAATCAGTTTTGACTTGAAAATCTACACATGCCCTCCTGCTATGTGGAATAATGTTTCCATTCCACTGCCCTTTGTAATTTAGGCTTACCTGAAAAAAGAGGTGATTTTGCTCTTCTAACTATTATTAAAAAGTGACAGAATGAACAGTGGAGGAATTAATTTGTGAAACAGACTTGTCCTGGGGATCAGTCTTCGTTTCGTTTATTGTGAGTGGAATGGCCACCATTGTCCATTATTTCTAGGGTGCAACCATTTCAGGTTTAGAAACTTCAATAATCATGTTTTAAATTTTAAATTTTTATTGAAATAATTGTACAGAAACCTTCTTGGCATCCCTTAGGAGAAAAATCTGGCAGCTGGAATAGGCTCACTAGGGCCTGGCTGGCTGTAACCCTAAGGACAAAGCAGACTGGTCACTGCAGTCATTGGGAACTCCTTTATCAATGCCCCGTGTTTCACAGGGGACCGTTTTCCCTGTCAGGCTGGTGGAGGAACTGAGGCCTACCCCCCTTCTAAGGTAGGAGCACTAGCACTTTGCTCCTGGGCCCTTTAAGAGATACTGTTATGAGGCTTGTTTCCACATTCTCTCTTCTTCTTTCTGTATTTACTAGGGTTTACAATCTCTCCTGAACATCTCAGAGGGAGTCAATTACAATTTGTCTTTGTTTTGTTTTCTTCTTTTTTCTATACACACCAGACTCCATCTTGTGGGGTTGGGATTTTTGTATTAGAAAAAAAATATTTGTATTTCCCCGTATCTGATTGAGGTCAAGTCACCAAGAGAACATCTTGGGTCATCTCTGAAACACAAATTGTGCAGAATGGAGTTTATTTCATTGAAAATAACTGAGCAGGAGTGGGCCTTCCCCTTCCCAACTTTTGGGCAGAGGAGCACCCATAAAAAGTGAGTCTTGCCTAGGGATGAAAATAGGCTACTAGAAAAAGCGATCTGTGGAATCTTCACAGAGATACATTAAGTGACGGGAACGGGTAACTCAGGACAGACAGAAGGACCGAACACAAGAGCAGGGGCGATAGGATTCCTCCCTAAACTGATGAAGCCTTTTGAACCGAAAACTGCTCAGGGAATGTTTTCTGGAAGTAATACGTTGTGAACTGTTTTTCCTGCTTCTCATCTCTTCTTTGTCAGGATCTCCTCAGTTCTATGCCAGGCCAAAGTGTGGTGGGGACAGACCAAGCATGGCATTTGTCACTTTGGAGGATGAAATGATGGAACTGACCACCAGCCAGAGTCCAGAAGCTATCACACAATAGTTTCTAACTCACCAATTTAAAAGCAATCAAAGTATTCATTTTGCAAATTTAGGAGATAGCAGTTAGAAAGGTCAAATATACATTTGAAAAGAGATTCAAATAAACATTTTAAAAACAAGGGCAATCACAGTAAACAGATATTTGGAATAAAAGGAAATTAAATGTTGCTTCAGAAGAACAAAGGAGTCCTGGCCTGTGTGGGTGGGTCAGCTTCTTGGAGCTACTCCTGTAATTGAAAGGTTGCAGGTTCTATTTCTCGTCAGGAGCCATACCCTATGTTGCTAGTTTGGTCCAGGCACATACTATCTCTGGTCTGAGAATGTAAAGCAACCAACCGATGATTCTCTTCATATTGATGTTTCTCTCTGTTCTTCTCTTTCTAAAAAAAAGCAAAAGCAGAACAAAGGACAAAGGAGAGAACAGTCTTAAATGGGTCACATCACGCAATACATTAAAGGCAGTCAACAACTTAAGGATATTTTTGTTATTGAAGTTTCCATGTTTTGTAAGACAGGACATAATAAAGTTCTGTCGATTAGCATGGGCTTCTTACATTATGATCACTGATTGGCAGTAAGACCAGTGAGCGATGTAGTGCCTCTGTTTCTTCATCCATTTTTTATGTGGCTCTTAGACTAGAGGGTTCCGAAAGACTACATGATTTCTTTATGTATGAAGCATAGAACAGGGCCTGACACACAGGAAGTGATCAGTAAATGCTGGCTGTTACTACTTGGAAGGTTGACACCGACATGTTCCACCATTCCAGTGGACCAATCACCACCCTGGTGTGGTCAGGTCACAAGGTCGTCTGGAGAGTGGGGAGGGGCCAAAACCCAGTGGTGCAGCAGAGTTTCTAGCTTTTTATACTTACTTCACTCAAGGGTAGCAGACTCTGTATAACCATTTTAATACAAGTAAAGCCATTAACACTATTTATTTCATCCATGAAAATTATTTCCTAAGCATCCTGTATGTTAATTAATAAATAATCTGGTGCAGATATTAATAACAGCATTTGAAGTATTTGCTATATAGCTCTGTAGATTTCTGACAGAGGAGTCTACCAAACAGTAACAAGCCTGGTGATATAAATTAAAAGTAATTTGCACATCTATATCATGCCGTTTATACTTAAAAGTTAACTCACAGATAATATGACTTCTTAGTAAGAGTGGAGTGAAGTTTACGATACAAATCAACTCTGATGCCTGGATCACTTGTTAGATTCTTCTTCACACTAAGCTATAGGCTGTACTGGGATGTTTATCAAGCAGAGCCCACACTTAATACTTTTACCATTTTTCTCCTTACAGATAAGACTGCATTGATTTAACTTAGGCATCAGGGTGGTATTCATAAAGTAAAATATTATTACAGAAGATAGTTTATGTGATAGGAAATCAATCATGTGAGTGCCATGAAGAATTTTAAATCTTATTATATCAAAATTACAGTTTTTCATATTTGTGCAGAGAATTCTTTTAAAGGGAATGATTAAGAAAACTGAGAAGTGATACACAGAGAAATATTCTTTTTCCAAGAAAGGAGACTGAGATTTGATTGCTATGGCAGCTCTGAAAATATGCAGGTATAAACTCACAAAATATGCCTTCCTTGTTTAAAATACTTTATAAAAGTTAAACATGAGTGAAAATTTTAAAGATTAAAGTAAAAAAGGCAAAAATAGAGAATCAAACATAAAATTAATATAATTTTTATTTAAAAATAATTTTAGTTTACAGAAAAAAATGAAGATAGTATAGAGTTTTAATATATCTCAGTTTCCCACTTTTATTAACATCTTACACGAGTACCACACATATGATTAATGAACCAATTTTGATAGACTTATTAATTCAAGTAAATTTTTAATTAAATTTTCTCACTTTTTATGTAATGCCCTTTTTCTGTTCCAGGACACTGCGTTACATTTCCTTGTCATTTCTGCTGTAGGCTCCTCTTGGTTGTGACAGTCTCCTTGTTTTCGATGACCCTGACAGTTTTGAATAGTAGCGCTTAGGTATCATCTAGAATGACTCTTGACTTGAATCTGTCTGAAGTCCTTTTCATGATTAGACAGGGGCTTTGGATTCTGAGAAGGAAGGCCACTGAGCCGCGGCATCACACCGTATAGAGGGCACGTACTACCAACAGGAGTGATCGCTCTTATTACTGACCTTGATCACCTGGTCGAGGTAGTGTTTGTCATCTTTCTCCACTGAAAAGTTTTTTTTCTCCTTTTCTATATTGTACTCTCCAGAAGGAAGTCATTATGTACAAGTGACATTTACGGAGTTGAGATAGGTTATGTGGCGAAATGGCTGTAACCGAACAGGGCTGCGAGGACTCTCAAGGAGATCCTAAGACCAACCTCCAATGGATTTATGGCTTACAACTGGCAAGAGACCAGCTCTAGCTCGATCCAACACGGCAACTAATTTCACCTTGCAGTAACCCCTCGCCTCATTATATGCTCATTGTAACACATTAGCACAGCAATTTTCAACTGGTATGCCACAAGAACTTTTTTCTTTTTATTGAATTTATTGCAGTGACACCGGTTAACAAAAGTTCTCAGGTTTCAGGTGCACCATTGCACAACACATCATCTATACACTGTATTGTGTGTTCACAACCCCCAAACAAGTCTCTGTCCATCACCATTTATTCCCTCTATACCTTCCTCAACCTCCCTTCACCCACCTCCCACTGCAAGAATTTTTAAAACAAACAATCCATGACTATGTAGTCAGGGGAACTGGTCTCATTTCTATTAGACCGCAAGTCAAAAAATAACAACAGCCAATACAACAATAATTGTCCAGTGTGAATGAATGAAAATTATACCTATTTTTTGGTCAGATCAGCAAAAAACATAATATATATTTTTGGTGTGCAGCAGAATTATAGTAATTCTATTATGCATGCCAGGAGATGAAAAGGGTTGAGAATTGCTGCATTACCATACTAAAGGGCACGCCACCCCCCCCTAATCAGAAACAGAAAGCCCATATGAGGACTTGGTTGCTGGGGCTCTTCTGAGAAGTCTCCATTCCTCTTCTGAAGAAACCCTGAATATTCCTCCCCATGAGTGAATACTCTACCTCTTGATTAACTGAGCCTCAATAAAAGAAGTGAATTCCACTAGGGAGGGGCTGCTCTGCCTGTGGAGTAGCCTTCCCTCTGTCCCACTGCTCCACTAATAAACTCTCTTTCACTTTAAACTCGATGCTGGCTTGTCTTTGAATTCTTTCCTGTTTAGAGCCAAGAACCCTCAGTGGGTCACGGACCTGCCAGTTCCTGGATGCCTTGAACACCTGCACCAGAATGAGGAGAGAATCCTAAACTTTTAAAATTGTAAACATAACACAGGAAACTAAAAAAGTGTACACACAGAAAAAAGTGCCTATATACACCACTTAGTAGTTTACTTTTTTCACCTAGGAATATACTGTGAAAATATTTCTGTGCCAGAAAATGTTTCCACAACATGACAGCAACAGCTGCATCATTCCATGGTGCCCACGTGCCACCATCCACAAGCTGTCCAGTGCTGGCCTTTTGTTGCTGACTCCGTGACAGCAAAGCCCGGGGATGCGAGTGTGCAGTCCTCACAGCCAAGGGCTGAGGGCGGAACAGCCTGGGAGGAGGCTGATGTCCCCAATTTTTCTGAGTTCCCATTATGCTGTGATGCAGAGAAGGTCACCTATTTCCTAATTTTATCCTCTACTTTTATGAGTGAGATAGCAAGGTAATATAGAGAATTTCTTTAATACATTTCAGAATGTTTCAGAGGTGCTGACCAGATATAAACTAATTTTCAGTATTGTCAGAAAAAAGTGTTTGACTTTTGGAAACAGTAAATGAGATGACTGGCTATTGTTTTAGGGCAGTGCTGGGCTTCTACTGACAGGGTCATTTACAACTTCATAGGTCAGAGGTTAACCTGTCAATTTTTGACAGGTATACATACACAAATAATTTCTGTCTAGCAGAAGAGGTAACCACAGTTGTCGGTCATTAACCAGTTTGAAATCTAATCCAGTAATCCCCCCTAACATTTTCTTGTTAAGTTGCCCGCATTTTACCTACTCAGGGTCTCTTTGGACAAGTTTGGGCATCAGTTCTCTCATTAAATAATGGGTTAAATAAACTTATTAACATGCTCATTCTATATATTTGCTTGGCAGCCATGATTTGCCATCTTGAAATTATATTTTAACAATATTACTTAATAGAAGTTGTTTATATTTACATTTTAGCACTACTTTAAAATCCTGAAACATGCTTTGATTATGATGTTTTAGCAGAATATTATTTGCTTTTCATGTGATTTTTCTATATAATCTAATAAATAGCACAATAGACGGTATAGCAAAAGTAGGTCCACAGTTGGGAGTATGTGAAACATAGAGTTTATTTGTATTATTATTTATTAACTATTATATTACTTTTCATATACATAAATTTAAACCTACTTTTGTACTACCCTGTATTATGTGATACATTCTGGTTTAATGAATACTTATCTATTGGAAAACTATTAACTTGGTTTCATACTTAATAATAATTTTTCATTCCTTCCATGGTTGTGAAATTATGAGCTTAGTACAATTAGAAAATACAGTTGGAATAAGCCTCAAATACTAAAATAATTAGGTAACTCTTGACAACACTGCAGGTCAGTTGCAATACTGAGGGTTGGCTTTACTCAGGAGTTAGGAAACTATGGACCATGGGTCAGATTTGGCATGTCATCTGTTTTAGTTAATAAAGTTTTATTGGCCCACTGCCACGTGCATTCTTTTAACTGCTGTCCATGGCTGCTTTTGTGTTACAACTGTTAGGTGTGGTAGTGGCAACAGAGACCACGTGGCAGGCAGAGACTAAAATATTTCTTATCTGGTGACTAATGGAAAAGGTTTGTCAACTCCTGGCATTGCCTGCTCTAAAGTACAGCTTTGCATGTACTTGAGTGATGTTCCTACTAACAGAGCATATTGAAGAGCAAAACTCCTTATAAGATCAACAGCTATCTTTCTGTTTTTCAAAGTGGAAATGCCTTAAAATGTTTAATCCACTTCTAACATTTTATTGATTAACATACATATTTATTATATTTATTAAATAAGTGTCCTTTGGACTTGTCATTAGTGAGCTTGTCTTATGTAATCAGGCTTTCTACGATATTTGTATTATACTTTTGACAATTGGTTGTGCATCAGAATATTTTAATATATTAGTCTGGCAAATAATTGTTTGTCTTGGGCATACAGCAGCCTTTGCTGAGTGAGCAATAAGTTCTGTTGTTCTACTTTAGGCTCACTTTCTGATGGTGACATAAAGTCACACATTTTTGGTACTATTTGCAAAACTACATTTTGGGAAAAGTGTCTTTAAACAGAGGAGACCAGATATCATTTTATTCCAAGAGTAGAGGAGAAATGCATGCTCTCTTATGTTGTATATGGAACATCTTTTATTTCATGAATTGATAATCTCAGAAAGGAAAGCTTTGTGCGTTATATAATGAAGAGATGGCAATTTCTGAACATGCCATGTCTTTAAAATCTAGATAATACTGTTGGTAGCTTGATTAGTTTTCAAACTCTAAGCCAGCTTCTGTCTACAATTCTTTCTTCCATTTTTAAAAAATTCATAAGTGGATATGTTGGCTGTTTAATCTATTGAAATGTTCTCATTCTCAGTTCTGGGCTGTGTGCCTTTTCAACAGATGCTCACCGAGGGTTTCCTGGGTGCCAAGAGGTGGAGTGGTGTTTAGAGATAAAGAAGAGGATAACAGGGAAAATGCCTTGCTGTACTCGCCTTTCTTCCTGTCTGACCAGGGCCCTGAACATGACAGACACCTAACATGTACTTACTAAGGACAGTGACAGGCACCCGCAAGCAACTTGGGCTTGTCAGAGGCTGCTCCTGACTCTGGGGTTATGTTTCTCAGCTGCCAGGCAACTGCCAAGGCTGCTAGCTTCCAGGGCTCCCCACCACTGAGCTGTGTCTCTCTCCTTCAAGGTCACTGAGGAATCCATCACAGTAGATTTCTAACTGGTATCAGCTTGATTATTCTTTTTCTTGATCCCCCACAGAGGCTGCTGTTGGGAGGCTGAGAGGCTGTCTCAGGATTCTAGCTCTAGATTGGAGATTCAAAGGGTTATTTGGATTTTTATAACTTCCCGGCACATGCTTGCTGTGTGTGTTTAATTTCTAATGATTTTCTGCTTGCTCTTTCTAAGCCGGGAGCACTGAAGTTAGCTGGGAGGGTTTTATTTATTTATTTATTTTGGAGGTGGAGGAGGTTGATAACTTAAAGTCACATAGATGACTGGGATTTTGTGAGACCGATTTAAGGCTGTTTACCTTTAGGCATAGTCCAAGTCACAGGAGGACCCTTCCGTTGCTCTATCTTGCCCAGAATATGCCATTTCAGACTGAAATTTTTAGTCTCACATTTTTTGTACTCATGAAGAAGGAAATGATGAGTTCCAGAATTGAAAATGCTGAGACCTGACCGTGCATTTAGTTCGGGGGAGGAGGCTCGTGGCCTGGACCCATCATGCCTCTGCCAACTTGGGATGTGGCTGAGATCATCCTGTTAATGGTCTAGAATCAGGTCCCCACCCCCGCTTTTTAAAATTTTAATTGTATTATTTATTTAGCCTAATTGAGAATGCGAGGCAGTACATTTTAAGCAATTGTTGAAAATCATTAACATAATCTTTGCTTGAAGAAGCAAGTATAGAAGCTGTAATCAGAATAATGCTAGAGGTTTAAAGAGGAAATCCTAAACAAAAACTCTGCTTTCTCTGGTTGCCCTTATAGAAGACAATAGTCTTATTTTTCATTGCCTAATCATGTGGCTTATTTCTTGTTGACTTGATCTATCCTTTCTGTTTCTATTGATGCTTAACCCATGAAAGATACAAATCACCTTCATCAGCTTACAAAGAATTGAACTTTCAACTATATTTCAAAACATTTCTCAGGAACAAATACTTTCAAAATTTGAGGTTAGCGGCTCTTCTACATTGGAATAGGAACAGTCGATAGTGTATTCTTTAAAATTTTCCACTTGAAATTTTTTTCTCATCCATAGGCATGTATGTTTATAGAGATTAAAATAATTACCATAAAGGAATCTTAATGTTATGTTGTAAATGATACTTGAAGTTGACTATAACGAAACCTAAATTACACAAGAAGCAAAAATGGAATGACAGGTAATTTTCTGAAGTCAATGATATAGGCCAGCCCTAAATTAGAGGTTACTCAGATAAGGGGAGCTTGGCAGGCTTGCAGACACTGTGTTTGAGTTTTGTTCCTGTAGGAGAGCTCTCTGAAAGATGCCAGCTTTAATGGAATTTAGATAAAGACGTTCTCATTTCACCCGAAAGTTGAACATTCTTCTGTGTCTGATTCATGCCTGTAACATTGCCAAGTCTGATAAGATTTCAGAAGCACGTCAACATTTTTAAGTCTCAGTTCGTGAGTAAGCTGTCACAGCATCTCAGCCTGGGGGTTAGAAGAAAAACAAGGAGAATCATCATCGCTTTAGGCAGGCCAACTTGAGAAGTGCCAAGTAATGGAAATTTCCAACATAATATTCAAGAGCAAACACTTGTGACTTTAGGTAACATCAATGGGTGGGATTCAAGGATTCCAGAGAAAGCGCTAGAATCTTTCTCTCACTGCTTCTAGAGCAATTAGAGATGCATAAAATAAACCATAGCTCAAAAAGCAGCTGTCACATTTTACTTGAGTCAGTCGATCTGCTTCCTCTTGCCACGTGGCACCTGCTGAGGGCAGGCCTGTCTAGGAAGCATGCAAAGGCAGGACAAAGAGGGCGGAGGGGCTGAAACAGGCAGTGCGTGGGAGGCAGGCCGGTGCAGGTTACTGCAGCGCTGGGCGGGTGCTTTGGAGAAGAGGAAAACTGCGTAAATGCCAGGCGAAGAGTTCAAACGGCACCTTATCTGAGTCCTTGTCACTCCAAGTGCAGTCTGTGTGGGCAGACAGTGACAGCAGCATCTGGAGGTGCGTTAGAGTGCAGGGCCCAGACCTGCTCGTTGAGTCAGAACAGCATCTAATCAGATCCCAGGAAAGTCGTACACACATACAGAAGGCTGAGCAGCACTGATCACATGCGTTTCTTTTGTCAAAGGCCTGTTCAAGCAAAATGGGGTGTTGCGGGCTCCCGAGGTCGCTGACAGGCTTTCAGGAGGCCTTCCTGAGCACATGGGTTGACAAGCCAAAATTGAGGATCAGATTCACTTTTCAGCAATGGCATTTCTCTTAACAGCTATTTTAGCAGGGAGAAAGGAAATTAAACCTTGTCTATTGTTATGGATGAAGGTTTCTTTGAACTGCTAGGAAGAAGAGTAAATACCTTTTAGGGACCTAAGAGAAAGTTAAATAATGGTTATAAAGGTGCAGGAACTTGCATTAATAGGAAATTTAGAGGTAAATATGACAGACCTCAAGTCTTTATCATAATAAAATCTTTCAGAAGATTTTCAGAAGGTTGACTACTTTAGGATAGTTCTGACAGCTTTTAGGTTTCATGGGAGATTGGGAGAATTTTGAATAAGAAAAAAATTTAAATGTGGAGGGAAAGCTAGATTTTAAAAGAGCATTTTCCCAGAAGTGGAATCACTGGGTCAAAAGGCAGTTCCATCATTAATTTTTTGAGGAACCTCCATACTGTTTCCCACAGTGGCTGCACCAGTCTGCATTCCCACCAACAGTGCACTGGGGTTCCCTTTTCTCCACATCCTCACCAGCACTTGCTTGTTGATTTGTTTATGTTGGCAATTCCGACTGGTGTGAAGTGGTGTCTCCTTGTGGTTTGAAGTTGTAACTCTCTGATGATTAGTGATGCTGAACATTTTTTCACATGACTGTGGACCATCTGTATGTCCTCTTTGGAGAAGTGTCTATTCAGGACCTTCACGCATTTTAATCGGGTTGTTTGTCTTTCTGGTGTTGAGTTGTATAAATTTTTATATATTTTGAAAATTAACCCCTTATCAGATGTCCCATTGACAAATATTTTCTCTCATACAGTGGATTTTCTTTTCATTTTGTTGATGGTTTTTTTTTTGGTGTGCAGATTTTTAGTTAATGTAATTCCATTTGTTTATTTTTTTTGAAATACCAATCACCAAGAATACATATACCCTTCTGTTCATAGCAGCATATTTACAGTAGCTAATATCTGGACACAGTCCAAGTGCCCAACAGTAGATGAGTGGGTGAAAAAGTTGTGGTGCATTTACATAGTGGAATAACACATTGCCATAAAAAAGAAGAAAATCTTACCTTTTGTGATAGCATAGATGGGTTTGGAGATTATATGATAAATGAAATAAGCCAGTCAGAAAAACACAACTACCCTATGGTCTTACTTATCTGTGGAATCTAATGAACAAAATAAACTGACAAACAAAATAGAAACAGAGGCACGGAAACATGGAACAGACTGACAGTGGTTCAGGGGTGGCAGACTGGATGAAAGAGGTGAAGGGATTAGCCAAAGAACATGTATGCATAGCCCACAGGCACAGACAGCAGTGTGGTGAGGGCCAGAGGGAAGGGAGGGCAGGGTCTGGGTGGAGGTGGGCAAAAGGGGGTAGAAAAGGGGGGATATCTGTAATAGTGTCAAAATAAAAATATTTTTAAAGAGAGCATTTTCTTTTTTTTCTAGTATAAAACTTGCATATTTAGAATCAGCCAGTTAGATTCAGTTTAGCTGAGCTCAATTTGAGGCAGCTTTCAAAGCCTCATGGTCAGGAACCAGTTTAACATCTGCCTTCTTCTCTCCATCAGGCCTGGTCAGGTGTTGACCTTGGCTGTGTCCATGTCATGAAGCTTCTTCACAGCCTGTCTGATCTGATGCTAGTTGGCCTTGGCATCCACAATGAACACAAGTGTATTATTATATCTTCTTCATGGCCGACTCAGCAGTTAGGGGGACTCGATGATGGCACAGTGTGTTTCTCCTGGAGGTGCTCTTCTGAGGATATTTAGGCTGCCCTCCAAGCCACAGTGTCTTAGGACTCTGGAAGGTGGGTGACATGCGGATCTCCTTTTTTGTGGCTGTGGACACCTTTTAGCACTGCTTTCTTTGTCCTCGAAGACTTTGCCTTGGCTTAGGCTTTGGGAGGGCCAGGGGCTTCCTTCTTCACTTTCGGCACCACCTTTGTGAAAAGTGAGCATTTTCAATACCAAGGCACACATTAGGGCTAGTTTAAGAGTGTTATGAAAAGCAGACTTTGCAAATAGTTGCTGGATGACAGATTCTGATGAGAGAAGTGAGGCCGTTCTTGACAAGGCTGCCAGCAGAGGTGGATAAGAAGGTAGAGCAGGTGTTTACTGGGATCAGCTGAAGTGGAGGGAGCTAGCGGTAAGCATTAAGGAAACGCCACCATGGATCAGGTTCATGTCAGGGTTTATGGAGCCGATATTATCAGGGACCCTGCTAGATAAGTTAGTTGTAATAACAACCTTTCCCTGCCCCTTCAGTTGTTCAGATGAAGACAATTAACCATAATTGGAGCCAGTTTATGGTAAGTGCTATAATAAAGGAGCTTTATCAGGAGAAACAAGAGTGAAAGTGGACAGACAGGATAGTGCGGTTTGGGGAGTATTTTGGCATCTCGGTACTTGGGATATGTAATTTAGAACCTGGCAGTGCATTTATCTCATTATTTGGCCTTCTTTTGGGTCCTATGAGAACTTTCTAGTTTGCTACTTAACACCTATAAACAAACTGGCTTGCAAAACACACCAGCTGCCATTCTATTAAAATTCCTCTTTTGTTTTGATTCCTCGCTATGTCTTGATTGCCAAGACTTGGTGGTGGTTTGACAACATGATTCTAAAATGTTGGAATTTTTCATGATGCTTAATTTGAACATGATAGATGAAAGTGAAAACAAGCAACTCTCTGTCTTATGCTGTACTTAGTTGATTTGGGGCTTATTACACAAAATTGCCAATAGAAATAGTTTTTGGAGAGTAGAGCTGGACTATGGCCACTTTTACAAATTGACGAAGCTTTGCAGCCTCATCCCTATTACTTCGGACCCTGGTAGAACTGCTAGGTCCTCAGAACCTCCTAAACTCATGGACCCATTTGGGTGACCCACCTGTGACCATTTCTTCTTTTACATCTGAACTTTCTTCTGCTGCAGACCACTGTAATTTTCTCAACCACAACTTCTCTGTCACCTCCATCAACAAAACCTGGCTGTTCTGTGTTTTTCTGTTAGTTTCAGTTTAATGTTTTCTGATTTTATAAATTAAGTATGATAACTGTATTATTATTTTTTTAATATTAAATTTTATTTAGTTACTTTTCAAGTACATTTTTTTTTATCTATTTCTCTCATCCCGCCCCACCCCCCCGCCCGGCCTCCCCCCTCCCTCCCATTCCCCCCCCCCGTCCTCATCTCTGTGTCTTTCATAATTGTTCCTCAAAATCCCTCCCCCTTTTTCCCCTTAAGTTCCCTTCCCTCTCCCCTCTGGTCGCTGCCCACTTGTTCTCTATTTCAGTGATAACTGTATTATTAATACAGTATTCATTAATGTTTTCCTTTCAGTTAGCATAGTTACATTTAAATAATAACATTTATATCTTTAAAGGAGTAAGCACAGTGGGAATTTCAGACCCAGCTGGAGAAAAGTTGCTTCATGTAGGAATTTCCTACATCAGAAGTACCAACATGGTGCCTGGATGTAGATCACAAATATTTTTTGTTCCTTTCTTTGGTTTAACCTTCAGAGATTTTTGGTTGTTTTTTCAAATATTAGTTGCTAATATATGTAATTCTGAATTTCTGGCTTGTCTTGGTGAATCCCAAGCTTCTCTTTATTTCCCATGGTCCATGTTCTCCCCAGAAAAGATGGCTGGTGCCAGCATCGCTGCCTCCTTTGTGTTGACCCTCTCCTGGTACCTCGAGGTGCAATCCCACTTTCCCTGTGTTTGCAGCCTTCTCTACCCTGGTGGGCATTGTATTTGGAAATCGTAGTCCAGGTGGTCTGTGTGTGGGCCTGGCCTAGATTGGAGGAACAAGTAAAACTAAAAAAATAAAAATTAAATATTTTGCTTCTTTGACACCAAACTAAAAATTAAAATGTCAGCTCTTGAATAATAAGTAAAACTTCTTGTGGATTTAATAAAGTTGACAGTCTTTTAAAATCACAGATAAATTCTTATATTACTAAGGTGTAAATTAACTTTTATGCAGGAAATAAGCAATTTTATCTGTTAAGAAGGTTGTCATACTTTGCAGATGTAACTTGGAGGCCTATTGCAAACTGAGCCCATAGTAATAAGAGGAGATGCTGAGTAAATGATCTGAACAAAGCTCTGCTAACAATCCACTTTAATGAAAATTTTCAAAAATGTGAAAGTTGAAAGAAGCATTTAGCAAAATTAAAATCTGTCAAAATGTAAGGTGGATATTTAATATCTCTTAACAATTGGGACAAAAAGTAGAGTAAAAAATAATAGACTTTTAATAAGAGGGGCAGTAAGATTATCAAGCAAGATTATTCTAACACATTTCAGACTCGATTGTGCTAATGTATGCATTTCATTAAAATAGTGATTTTCCTTTATTAGCCTTTATAATTAAAGTTATTATAAAACAAATGAACTTATGACTGTGAGTTTTTTTAAGTCCTTTGTTTCAGTGCAGAATGTCCTTTGAAGCCAGTAAAGCAGATTAAAAAGATAACCTTGATTTAAGGTAGAATGGAATAGAATGAAGGTATTTCTATTGGACACCTAGTGCTGGAGAACTTCCGAGGGCGTGTGGCTGGCTAGAAAAAAGAGCATATGAGCATGTGATATGAGCCCTTTAATATCCTCCCCCCCCCTTTCCCTCTGCTAACCACCGTACTCTTGTCTGTGTCTATGAGTCTTTGTTTATTTTGTTTATCTTGTTTGTTCACTTACTGGTTTTGGATTTATATCCCACATATGAATGAAATCATATGGTTCTTGACTTTTTCTATTTGGCTTCTTTTGCTTAACATGATGTTCTCCATACCTACATATGTTATCACAAATGGCACTATTTCATCTTTTCTTATGGCTGAGTAGTATTTCATTGTGTATATGTACCAGATCTTCTTTATCAAATCATCTGTCAAAGGACACTGGTTGTTTCCTATTTCTTGGCCACTGTGAATAATGCTGCAATGAATATACAGGTACATATATGTTTGTGAATAAATGTTTTCTAAATTTTTGGGTAGATACCCAGAAGAGGGGTTGCTGGGTCATATTTAGAAAAGTTTAAACAACATAAGAAAATATGAATCATCCATAACTATACACAGAAATGAAATTTATACATTGTCTTCAAATATATTTTATGTGGTATTCTATGCTTGTACTTTTTAAAATAGATTTTGGAATTATTCTATATACTTTTGTGTCCTGCTTTTTAAAAATTAACATTTTATGGTGACAAATTTTCTGTACATTTATACATTCTTCAAAAAAAAGTTTTGGAAAACTGGATAGCATTGTAGTTATAAAAGAAACATGATTTATTAACCAGCTATTTTCAGTCATTTAGATCATTTCTTGTATTTTCCTTTTTAAATAATCATGTGGCATCTTTTTATTTTAGCTTTCTGTGTTCTTCTAATTATTTTCTTAGAATAAATTTCTAGAAGTAGAGTGATTAAAAATGTTTCACTAAAATACCAGTGACTTCTAGGTTGAAAAATCTCAAGGACATTTTCACTCTGTATTCACCTGACTTCTCAGAAGTATTGCACCCACACATTTTTTCCTCCACAATTCAGCAATTTCAATACTAACATTATTTTCTTACTCTTTTTTTCTTAGCCTATCTTATCAATTCTCATGTTAGAATTAAATATATACTCTACGCTGACAATTCATTAATTTCCATTTCCCATTGTGGGAGAGGATGAAATTTTCCTTTGCCCTTCTAGGTTCTTTCTCCTTGTACGATAAGCAAATTGATGTGAGACAGATTAACAAGAAAAAATAACCACATTTAATTACATATGTACAATGGGAACCCCTCCCACACATGAGAGGTCTCTAAGTACATCAGAGGTCCAGAGGCAGAAAAGGTTTTTGTGACACCCTGAGCTAGGAAATCAGATAGCGTGCCTGAGGCTTCAGAAAGGAGGATAGTCATTTGTAGATCAATAAGAAGAACATATGTTCAGTAATAGTTGGTTGCCCTGCCATTTAGATAGGCCAAAAATGATTATTTCTGATAATTGTTATCAAAGGCAAGACTCCTAAATTAAATTTTTTATGTAGATAAGAGGGGGTGCAGAAGTTTCTTTTGATCCACAGGGTCTCAGTTGCCTTTGACTCAAAATAATCCACATACCACAGAGGGAATTCTTGGTATGCCTGGTTCTGAGCCTCTGCGTCATTCAGGTGTCTTTTCTGACCAGTTTGCTCACATCTTCCCTTTTGAGCATCTCAAAGGACTGTCACACCTAACATTTTCAAATCGAATCACCTTATTCCCTTCCCAGCCTGTTACTTTTTGGGGGTTTGCCCCTGTTAGTGAATGGTCCACTGTCTACCCTGCTGTGAGATGGGTCATTTGACCATGCTAGAAGCATGTTGTTGATAGCAAATGCCTCACATTAAGGTCTATACTCATGTATTCAAAATGAATCTCAAGTCCCTCTACTCCTTTCAGTAATCTCATACCATTATTACATTAGCATACCTATTTGTAAAACAATTTAATGCATGTTTCCATTATTATAAGCTTTCTGATGAGGGAATTTTGCCCTTCTTGTTCTTTCCACAATTTGTAGCAAAGTATCTGACTTTTATTGGTACTCAGCAAATTTATTTTAAACAAGTGAAATAGTTTATATAGCTAAGTAACCTTTGAAAAACGCTGCAGTAATTTTAGTTTCCATCAGCCATTTATAGTTGTGCTGGTCTTCCTAAAACCTTCATCAATTTGATAGAATAAAAATTATTATGCTTTATTTAAATTTTTGTTATGATGAACATTGACCTTTTAAAGATATGTTTATTGACTATATATATATACTCTTTTGAGAACTTTCATATTAAATTTTTTATTATATTATTTGAATTAATTAATTTTGAGTTATATATACGAATAACAATCCTTAGCTAACATATTAATATTCCCATTTATCATCTTATTTTAATTTTTGTTTATGATGTTTTGATACATATAATTTTAATTTTTATTATTAATTCTACCAATGCTTTATTTTATGCTTTTTACCTTTGTGCCTAGAAAGTTTTCATTTACATATAAGGTATTATCTATTTTTTTTCTGGCTGGTTTAAATGAAAAAATATACATTTAATTCTTTCCATCAAATAGATTTTATTTTGGTGAATAGTATAAGGTAGGGTTTTAATTGTATTATTTTCATATATATGCATATTTAAAATAAATATTTATATATTAAATATTATATCTATTAAATATTAAAACATAAAACACTTAGATTTTGTTTTTAATAAGTTAAAGAATATATTTAATTTGGTCTTAAATATTGCTCTTTCTTTTGTAACCGAAGTTTCTGTCCATAGCTGGCTTAGGGGTGGTGTACACGTTTGAGATAGAGACTGAGATAAGGAGAGAGAGAGAGAGAATTCTGTCCAGTTCTTTCTGTTCTATGTCCCTTACTATGTTTTTGTCTTTGTTGATGGAGTATGAACCCATATTGCCATATTCCCATGTGATATACATTAATAATTTACTGTAGCTGAAAGTAGTCAATGCTGAAGCATTTTAAGTAATGCTTCATGATATTCAAAACACTTTTATGTCATTTTCTTATTTACATCTCAAATTATTCCTTGAGGTTGAGAGAGCAGGTATTATTAAACCACTTTGTAGATAAATAAACAGAAAAGAAAGTTTGATTTGCTTCTTTAATTAGCATAGCCAATGCAGAGTGCGTCTGAGATTAGAAAGTTGCTTTCTTTAATTCTCAGTCCAGTATTGTTGTATTACACATGAGTAATTAACAAAACCTTATGATAATGATCTGCTTTACTTTTTATGTTTTCGGTGCTCTGTATTGTAAAATGAGATTGCTTGTATTTCAAGTTTTGTTGGTTTTGTGTAATTGAAGCATTTACTTTCAGAGTACTTTCAAAAAATAATATACTAATATGAGATTGGGAATACTAGTCAAATTCATTGCAACATAAAAAAGAGTCCTCTGGCCCTGGCTGGGTGGCTCCGTTGGTTGGAGCATCATTCCATACACCAAAATATTTCAGGTTCAGTTTCCGGTCAGGGCACCCACCTAGACTGCGGATTTGATCCCCAGTTGGGCTGCGAGAAGGCGGCAACTGATCAATGCTTTCCCTTCACATCTATGTTTCCCTCTATCTCTTCCTTCCTCTCTATCTAAAAATCAATGAACATATCCCCAAGTGGGGATTTATTAAAAATCAAAAAGAGTACTCTGGTTCTTTCAGAGTAGAGTAAACATTTTCCAAATTTATTTCATTTTCCTTCTCAGCAGTCTCACAACAACCAAATAGCCTCACCGTTCACTGAGTGCTCCCTGGACTACTCATCTTGGCTCAAAGTCTCTAGAGCAGGGGTGTCAAACTCATTTTCACCGGGGCCACGTCAGCCTCGCATGTGCCTTTAAAGGACTGAAATAGTTTTAGGACTGTATAAATGTAACTACCCCTTAACTGTTAAGGAGTTGAAATTGCATTCGGCCCTTTGAAGGCAACCAAGAGGCTGATGTGGCCCCTGGTGAAAATGAGTTTGACATCCCTGCTCTGTAGGAAGAGGATAAACCTAAATATTTTGGCCCAGAGTTTTATAGTTCAAATTGAATTTAGTCTTCAAAACAATGAAATAAGTCTTCTCAGGCAAACAAAAAATAATTTTATGTTCTCAATAATACTATTATTTCTTATATACTTTAATGGCCTTTTTGGACCATAGTTCTTGAATGGTAATCTTCATTTTTCTATATCTAGTGGGTTTTTTAAAATCTGAAATTCTATTTGAACAGTTGTTCAGGATGTTGGCAAGAATTAGAAAGTATTTATATTTTATTCTTGACTGGGTTCTGGTTGAGAAATTGAATGGCACAGATGTTGAAAGACTAGCTTGCTGTAGACATAATGAAGCAGGCAAAATGAAATCTCCCAAGGATAAAAGTGTAATGTCCTTTGCTTTTTATCTTTTAGGTACAGGCTTGTGCTACATCTCACTTCTTTGCTGTGGGAAAAAAAAAGGAGCCAAGTGAGGGGATGCGTTTTTATGCAAAAAGAAAAAAAAAGGTGTGAAAAGGAACTGAAGTGAACCTCAGGCTCAGACATTGTTGCTCCTCAAAATTTTCCTTCTACAATGATGTGAAATTTAAATGTCCCCTCGGTGTTAATGAGAGTTGGGGTATACATATTCTTGTGTTTAAAAGGGTGGCTTCTGCTAGTTTAATAATAAGACTTTTAAAAATATGTACAGCAAACTGCAGAGAGATGGTATAGGTAATCTAGGAGACTGAGCAGTGTTTATGGATCTTTCAAAAAATTATAAAAATATATAGTAAGTCTTATTCCCATGACAACACACTAAGTGAGTCTAACTAAGGTCTTGGAAAATAGAATATAATATTTTCTTATTTGCTCCATCAGTATGCAACTTCAAAATATATAAATATTGTTCATTACCAAACTATTTATTGCAGGAATTTTGGATAACTTAGAATAATATAATGAAGAGAGTAAATATGAAAAATAACCCATAATTTTACCCCTCAGCAATCAACATTTGTTGTTGCTGTTATTATTATTATTGTCTTTTCTCTCTCTCTCCTTATGTACCAATACATTTAAAATATTTGGGAAGATGTTAAAGTTTTAACTTTTTTTCCCTTTAGTAGTAGTACACAATGTTTCTTTTTAGAAGATAACCAATATTCCTCTACAACATAAAAAGTGTACTGGACCAAGGCCAAGTCATTAATATGTAGCACAAAGCCATAGAGCCTTGGAAAACAACTGTAACCGAGAAATTTTTGTGGTATTTGATTTAGGTTACTCCATGGATCATTGCATATATAAGTGCTCAAATATCCTTGCTGCATGAGTGTTGAATTTCAGTGAAAAAAATAAAAATAGGAAATAGAAATAAAGAGCATTATTTTTACCTTTTCCCCCCATTTATTATTTTGGGTTTTCTGGGGAGCAGATACCAAGATGGGATTAGAGAGCAAAAGATTTACTGGAGAAAACACCTGCGGCTCAGCCTGTTTAGGCTGCTGTCATGGAAGGCCACAGCCTGGTGGCTTTGCAACAACAGACATTTATTTCTCATAGTTTGGGAAACTGGGAAGTTTGAGATAAATGTGCGAAAATTTGGTGTTATTCAAAAGCCGTCTTTCTGGTTCATAGACGAGTGGCTTCTCAGTGAGTTCTCACGTGGCAGAGGCAAGAGAACTCTTTGGAGGGTCATTTATAATGACACTAATCTGATTGATGAGAGCTCCACCCTCATGACCTAATCACCTTCCAAAGGCCCCACCTCCTAATACCGATATACTGGGGGTTAAAGTTTCAGCACACGAATTTTGGGAGAGATACTAACATTCAATCAAGAGGATTCTGCCACTCTCCCCCTCCAAGTTACATCCATCTGTCATGCAGAATACATTCATTTCATCTTAACAGCCTCCAACATTTTAACTTCCAGCATCAACTCAAAAGTATAAAGTCAAATTTTCATCTAAAAATCATCTAGATCAAATATGGGTGAAACTCATGGTACAACTTATTCTGAAGCAAATTCCTCTTTAGCTGTGAATCTTTGAAACAAAATGTTATGTGCTTCCAAAATATAATTGCAGAAAAGGCACAGAATAGACATTTCCATTCCAAAAGAGAGAAATAGGAAAGAAGAAAGGCATGCCTTGTGTAAAGTACATCCAAATTACATGGTAAACTCTATGAGATCTTAAGGTTAGTGAATAATCCTCATTGCTCAATGCTCTGACCTTCAGACCCAATATAGCGACAATGTCAACTCCATGACTAAACCAATGGTCCTACTTTCTGCCTGGTCGCCAGGGCTTCCTCAGGTTGGTGTCCTGAGCCAGAGGCTTAGCTGGATGTCTCCAGCTCTGCCTACCCACCGGCATGCCAGAGTTCACACCCTGCCGAGGTTCAGCCAATGCAACCTTGCTGCTTCAGGGCCACCTGAGCTGCACTGGATGTCTGAGGACTGCAGCACTGGAATACGGGGAGTGGAGCCTGGGATGTGAGGCAACACTGGGCCAGCAGGCACTGAGGTCCCACTGGCACCAGTCTTTTGACCGTGAAACTACTAGGCCTCTCTAGCTTCCCTTCCCCAACCCACATCCTTGCATTCTGGGCCTGTGGTGGACTTGGCAGCTCTGGTGCTGTCTGAATAGCCTCTAGGCTTATGCTTCCATGGGCTTGGAGAATAACACCTGGCTTCTGATATGATCACTGCCTAGGTCTGTCATTCACACAGAGACTAATTTCTTTAACAAATGGTCACTTGACTGCACCCTTAGTGCTCTCTTCTTAACCTGCTACCTTGTTTTGCATAGGCTGAGAATTTTCCAAACCGTTACCTAAGTTTTCTCAATTAACATACTTTCTGTAGTCGAGGATTAGCTTACTGTGGACACTTCATGCAAATTAAATCATTCAGTATATGGCATTTTGTGATTTGCTTCTTTTACTTTGCATAATGTCTTTAAGGTTCATCTGTGAATAATATGTATCAGTACTTTATTTAGTTGTCAAATAATATTTCATTGTATGGATGTACCATATTTTATTTATCAGATATGCATTTATCTGAATATGCATAAATTCAGAAAGTTTATCAGAATTACTTATCCTCTTTTTATATTCTCTTATTCTATAATTCATTGTGTTAGTAATTCCAGAATACAGTGTTTTATCCTTAGGTGTGCAAATGTTGATTTGATATTTTGATGGTCATTCTACAATGGCCTTTCAAGATCCTACTTTTCTAACTTATGAAGGTTAAAATTTCTCACTTTTGATATCTCTTACAGGCTCTTTAATGAGTAAATGACATAAAAATATATACACAAGCACATATATTTAAAATAGACATGTGTGGCAGACTCCGTCCAGCAGAGTCCTCCTGTTGTGGTTGATGACGAGAATGAATGCACAGGTAACAACAGTCTTGTGGAAAAAAAGGGAACAGGCATGACTACTCACTCTCTCAAGGGGAGAGTGCCTATGGTGCCTCGGCCACTCCCTCAAGAGGAGAGCACCTTGACTCTTGCCTAGACAGGCTTTTATTGTTTTCCTGGGGTCTTATATCATAGAAGGATTTATTATCTATTACATAGAATATTATTGTCTACATTTTAGGTACAATCAAGAAAATGAAAATAACGTGCAGAGGGGAATGACGATGAGCTGATTAGCTCTGTCCTTGGGAGAGCTCATACAGGCTTTGGAAGTTACCTTGAAGATAGACAATACACATTTGTTGTTTTAGACCAGGGTGAGGGAGTTTCAGCAAGAACAAGCCATAACAATCTGTATGCATTTTCTAGGCCTGATTCCCATGGGAAAACTCAGTTTGAAGGTCTGGCTCCTGTCTACCACTTTGCTTCTGTAGGTTTTCCATACAGAGCTGAGTCACATTTGCTAGACCAAAACAAACTGGTCCCCTACAGACATGTAACTGTACATGTGTGTGTGCACACGTGTGTATGTAAAGGTTAGTGTCTTAACAGTAATACAAATGTTCCTCGTAAGGGAAATTTGGAGAGAAAAGCATCCCTCTATAAGCTGCTTGGAGGTGGACAATGAAGACCTGAAGGTGAAGGCTGCAGGAAGACCTCCCTCGCTCCTCTCTTCCTCCCTTTCCTCCTTTACCTTTCTTTCTCAAAAACATCTCTTAAACTCTTGTTCTGTGTCAGGCATGATCCAGGGTAATGGGAATAATACATTTTTAATGTGAAATAGGCAAATAGCTCAGCATATGAAACAAATAGGAATTTGGGGAGGTGGGAAGAAGAGTACAGTGGGAAGAGAAAGAAGAGGGAAAGACCGTGATGGCAGCTGGAGCCTGCCGAGATGGTGAACGGTGGGAAGTCCTTGTGTGCTCTTGGACACTTGTGGTACATAAGGCACGGTGGTTAGCATGGGAGATAGAAAGCACATTTAAAGCCCACCGCCCTTGCCATGCTTGGAGAGTTTTAATTTTTTAAGGTCAGGTATAACATATAAGATAGTGTATAGCTATATGAATTGTGTAAGTGCAACAGTCATGTAATCAACACTACAATTAAGACACGGAATGACTCTATCACCACCCCAACATTTTCTTGTACCCTCTCTGTGGTCTACTTCACCTCTATCCCTAGCACTTCTGCCCCTAGAGTTTTGCCTTTTCCAAAATCTGACATAATGGAATCATAGAATGTGTAGCCTTTTTAACTGAGCCACTTTTGTCTCACATGTGTATTTGAGATTTATCCATGTTGTTGTGTTGTATCAGTGGTTCATTCCTTTTTATTAATGAATAATATTCTGTGGTAGGGATGTACTACAATTTGTTTATCCATTCATTGATTCAAGAATATTTGAGTTTTTCCAAATTACAAATAATTGTAAATAGGTTTTTGTGTGAATGCAACTTTTTATCTCTGTTGGGTATATATGTAAGCACAGATTTTTTGGTCTTATTATAAATGCCTGCTGAACATTTAAGAAGCTATCAAATGGCCTCTGAGAGTGGCCTCATCATTTTGCATTCCTATAAGAGTTCCAGTTACTCCGCATCATTGCAGGCTCTTTGAGACTAGGAATGTCTGTGCTTCTCCTTTCTGGTTATTTTCACTTCTGCAGTGTTACTTCATTTAACCCCCAATTGGCAGTGAATTCTGGTGTGCCTGTGAGGCCCCACATGTTGGTAGTGGGACTTTGAGGGAGGATGAAGGACATGAAAATACTGGTAAGCATGGCCTGGCCCTCACTCAACTCCCTGTGGTTGCCCACACAGTGACAGCACATGTCTCCAGCGGCTCAGACACCTAGGGACTCTAGCAGTGAGCAGCAAAGTGACAAACTGTGGATCCGATTAGAGAGTGACAGGGATGAGAGACCTTGATGAGGAAGAGCAAGGGCCAAGTAGGTGGCTTAGGAACAGAGGTGATACCAGCCCTTGTATTCCTGAAGTGAGAAGAAAGGAACCAGCGTTTACAATGCTTAGGTAGCACTGCTGGACCAAGTACAGATGAGCTCCTGTGAGGCAGGAGCCAATTCAGAGCCAGGACAGACTTGTAAGGAAAGTATAAATTTTAAATAAAACAGAAGGCTGTGTGAGGCTACCAAGTTTAGGTAAAATTTCATTCCTAAAATGACACCAACTCTAGTTGCTGCAGAATGAACACATGATTGGGTTAACTTCAGTTATCAGCAGCATCTGCATGTAGACCAATCAAATTATTACATTTATAACTTGAAAAAGTCTTTAAAAATACAAATATGATGTAGAAATTACAGTGATCCTCTCCGTATTTTAGTTGATGGAGTTGATTTTAGTGTGCTGAATGCATGCTAACCTGAACATGTGAAGCAGAGTAGGTTATTTCAGTATTTTAACACAGTGATTCCCAACACTGGTTGTGTATTTTTACCATGACCTGGAAAGAGTTTAGAATATGCTGCTCCGCTGAGCTCCATCCCTAAGACTGTTGATTTACTTGGTCTAGCCTGGAACCCATACATTGAAATTTTAAAAATGCTCCAGATTATTTGAATGTGCAGCTAGGTTCACAAGCACTTTTTAAATGGAATTTTATTCTTTTATTGTGGTAACTTACCATTTTAACCATTTTGAGTGTACAGATTAGTGGCACTGAGGACAGTCATGTTGTTGTACCCTAATCGGCATCATCCTTCTCCAGGATTCTTTCATCTTCCCGCACTGAAACTCTGTCCCCACTAAACAACGCCTTCCCCTTCTTCTCTCTCCCCACCCTCTGGTAACTGCTATTCTACTTTCACTCTCCACGAATTTGACTATTTTAGGTTCTTCATACAAATGGAATTACACTGTATTTGCCCTTTTGTGTTAGCTTATTTCACTTAGCATAATTTAGTCTTTGATGTTCAGTTCTGGGGTAACCTGTGTCAGAACCTCCTTTCCTTTTAAGGTTGGATAACATCCCAGTTTGTGTACAGACCGCATTTTGTTTTCCCATTCTCCCATTCGTGAACACGTGGATTACTTCCATCCACCGTTTGGCTGTTGTGAATATGCTGCAGTGAACATGGCTATAAAAATGTGTTCAAGCCCCTGCTTTTGAATCTGTCAGTTATATACCTAGGAATGAAACTGCTCATATGATAACTTTATGTCTATTTTTGGAGGAATCACCATACTCTTTTATTTTACATTTTTATAAGCTGTATCTGAGGGTTTCAATTTCTCCATATCCTTGGCAAACTTGCTATTTTATGTATTTTTGATAGTAGCCATTCTAATGGGTGTGAGATAATAGTTCATTATGGTTGTGATTTTCATTTCCCTAATGATTAGTGATAATAAGCATCTTTTCAGGTGCTTTGCCATTTGTATATTTGAAGGAATGTTTACTTGTCTATTGCCCATTTTCAAAATAAGGTTTATTTTTTTATGTTGAATGAGAATGATTTTTAATGATTCTTTAAAGCAGAAATTGTCTATTTTTTTTTTTTTTGGTAAGTGTGATATACACTCCTAAAGTACAGTATTCTTGTAGAGGCACAGTTGTCTTTCTGAAAGGGCATGGAGAAGCAAGAGATCACTGCCATCAGGGGACATAATATATCACACCAGGTGACCCTGAGGTCTCCTGGGGGATATGACGTCAACCACTCCAATGATGATTCTATTGTACGTCTCTCTCCCACATCACTGCTTTGGTTCTGTGTCTGTTATTTACAGTCAGTAGGAATAAAACCCATACAAGTAAGAACGCAATGCAGAAATGTATGGAACTATAGCAATGGATTTGTAAACTCTGTATAAAGGTTCTGGGAACAGAAGAAGCCCCAAAGATTGCAGGTTTTTGAATTGGCTGTCTATAACATAGTTTATAGGTACATTTTTCATCTTAGAAGATAGGTAGATAACTCCTGACCTAACACTGGTGCAGCATTCATTTTGAGTTCTTTTTACTGATTTACCTTCCACATATAAGCCTTGTAGCCTACAAAACACAATTATGAGACAGTTGCTTGAATCATGTGCAGATGAGCCAAGAACTTGCATAAAACAAACTTACTTATGCAAGGTTAGCATCACTTACCTTCACTCTATGAGAAGCACATCAATGTGGGGAGGCAGAAAGAACTCAAGATCTAGTTTTCTCCTTACTGCCAAGTTTGGTATACCCTTGGCAAGGTCATCTAAGAGATCCTGAGTTTCAGTGTCCTTATTTATAATACATCTCCCAGTGCAGAAAGTACCAGGTGAAATGACCTAGGTATTGGCTGGAAGTAACATTATCTGCTGGCATGAGTATAGCGACTAACATTCAGAACTGACAAACCAGACATAAAGGTCCAATTGAACTCTGATAATAACCTTTCCAGGTTGCTTTTCTATTTATATTAGGCCTCTATTCACTCTGATTAAGTCATGGCTGCAATTGTTTGTGTTGTTGCTCAAATACATCAAATTTGCTTGCACTGGTAAATGCATAATGAAAATTGAAATGATATGGAAGAATGTAATTCAGTTTATAAAATTTCATCTTGTTTTTCATCTCAAGAATATTGCATTGTTATTTATCTTCTCTGTGTGTGTTTCATTTCTCAATCAAATTAGTTAGCTTTTTAGGACAGAAACTGGGTCCTTATGCTATTTTGATCCCCTGTATCTATACCAGCCTCTTACTAAAATATAGTGACAATCAAAATCAGGAACTTATTGCATAAAATATGGCACAGTGCACCTAAACTGTCCATGATATTTAGGTAGTGATGCCTTGTTATGGGTAATGTCCACCCAAAATTCAGAATTTGAAGTCCTATCCCCCTGTATTTCAGAATGTGACTTTATTTGCATATAGAATTACTACAGAAAAAATCTAGTTAAAATGAGGCTATTAGGTTGTGTCCTAATGCAGTAGGACTGGTATCCTCATAAAAGGTAGAGATTTGGACACAGAGGTACACGTAGAATGAAGTCAGTGTGAAGAGACACAGGGAGAAGACAGCTGCCTCCAACCCAAGGAGAGAGGCCTGGGATAACCACAACCATGTGATAGAAACAAGCCTGATAACACCCTGAGTTTAGACATTTAGTGTCCAGAACTATAAGACAATACACTTTTGTTGTTTAAGCCAAATGATCTATAAGTTATATGTTATTATGGTAGCCTGAGCAAAGTAATACACAATTTTAAGAAAATGCTTTTCTTTAAAAAATGCTCAGTGTCATTTGTTACATGTGGAGAGTTTTGTTTTGTCTCTGAACCCATTGGTGATAATGACAATGATAAACACAAATTAGGCCAGTTCTGCATCCTCTTATGAGGCCTCCACCTTCTCTCTGATGTCCTACAGGTGTCTAGAAGAGAGGTAATAAAATTACTTCTAAACTCAAGTCTTTCTCATCTAAGAAAGAAGGTGGGGACTAGTATGGTTATTTTTTTTCAATTTGTATTGCATTTCTTTTTCTAAGAATCCATTTCAAGTACAGGGACAGCTTTTTGGAAAATAGATGGGACAAGTATTTTTAAGTAACAGCAAATGTTACTTGAGTCTGCGTGGGTATTGTCTCTGTGTGGTCTTCTGCATGATGACACAGTGGTGAGTAAAACCTGTTACTTACTCAGGTGGTAACCTGGACCAAGCTGTAGTTAATCAGGCCTTGGATGAGTAAATGGGAGGTCATAATGTGACCACCTATTTCAGGTAGCTCTGAGCCACAATAATGGGGCCACAGTTGTGACATTTTGGTTGGAACACAGTGTGATTTTACTTTTGTTCAAGATTCCAAAGATACCTCTTTCCTCCTCTCTTCCTTTTGTGCAGTGAAAATCTACTAAATGCCGTACAAATTTATGTTTGAGCTGGGTAAGGACATGTTGAATGAGTACATGTGAAAGTACATGTGGAAATTCCTGAGGCTAATTTTATTATCATATTCAGAGAATAATTACTAGTCTAGTTATATTTAAAGGCACGGAGAACAGTATTTTTTCTATGTAATTCTAAGTATCACTTTACTCACTAGTTTTTTAAGGAAAGAAAATTGTGAGAAATTCAAAGCTTGCGGGATCCCAGAGAAAATGACACAAATTCTTTTTGCCTGAGATTGCCTAATCACCAGGTTTTAGTAAGGAAAGGCATATTATTGTAATTTTTCAAATAAACAAAGTCATGTGTGTGTGCATATTGTATGCTGTGAGAATGATGGAGAAACTCACTTGATTGTGATTCTAGAAATTGCTTTAGTTTTCTTTGAGGAAAATGAGGGCAATGGGTGAGCAGGCATCAGTACGAGAATGGAAAGTACGCTCTAGTGCAAGGACACTGAGCTGTATGTGTGGGGGTAGAAATGTATTCAACTAGAAGACATATTCTCCATTCTTCAGTTCTGTTTTTATTTAATAAAAGTCTTTGCTATGGCTAAGACAATAAAATAAATCTGTCACTCCTGCTGCGACTTTTTGGATGAGCTACTTTAAAAATCCTATTCTTTAGAACCTATAGTTAAGCATGAAATGTGGTAATTAGATTTCATAGGAAGATGTTGTAAAGAATGAGATGATATAAAACACAGATTCTTAAGAAGAAAATTATTGGAATAGGTTTCTGTATACATCTGGGTAACTCTTTTCACCTGATTTTAAACTTTATGTACATGAATAATTAACTAAGAAACTGTGATGTGTAAGATTTGTTTTTAGAGGGAAAAGAGTTGTGTTCAATTCTGACTGTTAAAAAATGCTTACAATGCCAAGTCAAATAAGGAGCAAGGATTAATCTTGGATGAGATAAAAGAGTGTTTGGAAGAATTTATAGTTCACTTTACCTTTGCAGAGGTGAGAACAAGACTGGAACTCCCAGCCTCTTGGCAGGCTGCACACATACTAGCATGATAGAGTGAGCTTTCCGGACCTTGGCCAGTCCCTAGCTGTCTGGGTTTGGACAAAATATTTAACTTTTCTGAGCCCCATTTCCCTCAGTTGTAGAAAGGGGGTAATACTGCCCAATCCACACGCAAGTGACACAGTGGAATCACATAGCTGTTTGTGGGTGCTCTGGGTCTCGCATCTGTGGTGGAAAGCATCTGGACAGAATGAGAAGGAAAGCAATGGACCGGTTCCTTCTGAGAATGCTATGTTTAAACCCGGGCAAACCTTTTCTGGTTGACTCTGTTACCCAGAAGACTACTGTCCAGCGAGCATCCTTGCTCACAGAACACTTGATTGTGAAGTTTCCTTAAGCAAGCCCTTACGTAGAAGATAAAAAAGCAAGGATTCTATTTTACTCCTGCTGAATCCACATTAAAAATGACTCTTTTATTTTGCCTATATTTTATATAGGACTCTACTTTCTGTTAAAATAGTAAACGTTGGGAAGTCAGAAGCTTGCTTTGTGAAATGTTATTTTGGTATCGTATAGTCTCTGATAAAAATGCTGTCTTTCAGGAACACAACTAGGTCTAATTCAAGAGATGAAAGGCAGATCTCGGCCAGAAAATGGCCATTTAAACAGTGTAATGCATTTTAGTCTTTCACATTAGGGTGGTTCTTGAAACATCAAAGTCTGAGAAAACCCTAAGAGGCAAGTTTTAGATAAAATGTATGTCTGGAAGAATGATTTATTTCTGATATATTTAATTGTATAAACAAATGTTATTTCTTCTAAAGTGGAAACTTCCAGTTCTAAAAAAAGTCTTTCTCCCCCACCACACCCTACCCTCTTTTGTTTGATTTTTCCTCTAATAGTATTTTTGCAATTTAATCAAGTTTCAGCCATTTCATGAACAGAAAGAAACCAGCCAGCGCAAGTAAATTTATGACTTGGTTCTTATTCCATCACTCATTAGCTTCCATTTGATTGTCTTTAGCCCTTCTCAGATTCCAGCAGGTGGGTAGGCTGCCCAGGGGAACAGAGTTTGGAATTTGTAGACGTTGGCTGTATGGGAGTTGCTGAAGAACGCATCTCTTACAAAATGGATTGTGCGGCCATGTCCTTACTCACCTCTAGGCATAATTTGTGTATTTACTCAGGAATATGAAAAAGAAGAGAGGCTTTTGAATTTTTTCATCATTAGAGTGGTTCAAGTTACTATTTTTAAAAGCCATTTATGTAAATCTTCGAATAGCTACAATACAACTTTTGTTTTAGAAAAAATGACAAGCATCTCTCACTTAGATTGGGATGGCTGCAGGGTTACTTGTAATCACCTGTTCCAAGCTTCTGGAGTAAATGACAAGAATGGGCCCAGAAGGCTGAGTGACTGGCACAGGGCCTGCAACTAGCCAGTGACAGAGCTGAAACCCAGACCTGGCAGCCTCACTTCAGTGTTCTCTCCTGTGAGCCATTGCATCTCAGAGTGGGCATTTCACAGGAAAATTCACATTATTTGGAGAAAAAATGCAAAGTCTGATGTGTCTTGGGGAAACAATGTCATTCCCGAGTTAGGGAAGTACAAAGGAGGCTTGGCTCTGGGCTTTTTTTAAAGTCAGCCCTGTCGTTCATTGTTCTTCAAAGCCTCAGTTCCATACCTAGCACAGGCCAGGTCTGTGTTAGGCCTTGAGGAGTCCAAGGTGAGCAAGACATGTGGGGACAGCAAGGAGCTCATAACTCAGCACTAGCCTCTAACTACCCTTCCTCCTACATTCAGGTGGAGGAAGAAATATTGAAACCTTTCATTATATTTGTTTCCTGAAAAGTAATAAATATAGATTTATGAAAAAGTTAGCATACACATCAAAATAGTCATATAAATGATTTATAAAATAATATACTTACATTGGAGATATATATACAGGGTTTTTTTTTACTAATAGGGATGTGTGACCAAAAATGTTTGGAGGTACTCTATTCTAAGAGCAACAGATAAGCATAATGTGTTTGGACAGTGGAGTGGGGGAGATATCTTTCATTAACTGATTTTAATATTATAAAGGATTGATTCTCAGATTGACAAGGGGGATTTTCCATAATAAGGCATATCATTTATATATATATATATATATATATATATATATATATATATATATATATATATATTTTTAAGGGTAGAGTATAGTTTGAAAAAAGTGGTGGTTTGTCCTATTGCTTCAACCCAGTTATAAAATTTATACTTAATATTTAATATAGCTATGGGATTGGGTGGCGAGACCTTGTGTTTATGATTGACAGTCATTGAACAAAAAATAATAAGAAAGAGCTATTAAGTGAGACTTAAAGCAAAAAAATGAAATTTGGAGTCAGTCACTAGGTGTTTACATCTCTGTGGCAACCGTGGTCCAGTGCTTTAAACTGAACTCAGTTCCTTCCACTGCCAAGTGGACATGACGGTGACAGTGTGTGGTGAGAATGGAAGGGAAACAGCATCTGCACCTGTCCATACAGTACCTGATGAAGCCCGAAGAGGCAAGAAATATTCGTATTCTTCTTTTGAAATGAGACATCTTAAGGGTTAAATACCCGTCTTAATGTTAAAGTTGGCTCCTAAAGATTAGAGTTCCATCTGTGCCCTTCAGTTCTTTATGAGGGATTTTTTCGTTGCCTCCACTTTCTAACTGTGCCTGTGGACGTTTTGCTAAGATCTTCACATTTGTTCCATAAAGAAGTACACAAAGACATGAGGCAGCATTGTGGTGAGACACGACATTCTATTATGGGTTTATAAACAAGCTGGGAGATTAGTGAGACAAGGAAGAAAAAAGGCAAGTCAGGGCATGAAAAGAAATTAATTGTACAACATCCTCGCCTTCTATACTGGGGCTTGAGATATTCATATTTTCAAAGAACTCTCCGACAAGCAGGGCTGAAGATGGCTAACGTGCTGGATGATAAATTATTTAGTGAGGGCAAAGATAAGAAAGGAGATTTAAAGACTCCCAGAACATACTAAATAGATGAGATAATTGTGGAACAAACATAGTTAACTGAGCAACATAACAGAAGGTGACATTCGCTATAGGGTAGTGTGAAGAAGGACACACGCACATTAAGAATAAGATGTAAATTACTTACACATTGTATACTCCTAATTGATTGTAAAACCTCTCAGGGAAATGAACTAACAGATACTGTGGGTCAGTTGAAGAAGCTGCTTTCCGTACATGAAAACTTCCATAGGTTTAAAAAGCATTTTCTTATTAAGAGCATTACCTTAATTCTTAAAAAAATATGTTTGCATTCAATGTGGAACATTGCAAGGAAAAAGGGAAAAATCTTGGAAACAGGAGCGGAGCTGGGGTAGAGGAAGTAGGAAGACCCAGAGAGAATTTTTTGAATATCTAACATTTGCTAAGAACTGGGTTACCATAGTAAACTGAATTATTTTTAACAGTTTTTTTCATTCTTTGTATCCAAGCCTTTTACTCTATAGTTTTGCAATTTCTCCTACCAGAGGTGGATACATTCCATGTTCCATTCATGTTGGGCTTGCCATGTGGCTTGCTTTAGCTAGTCAGGTGTTAGCAAACAATGTGAACAGATGCTTAAATGTGCTTGTGCACCTGTCTCCTGCGTGTGTTTCTGCATTGCTGCGAGATCATGTCTGGGGGAGCCATGAAGGAGGATGACTGCTCCTTTAAGCCAGTGAGGTTTGTAGTACAGTGATGATTAGCTTTATGTGTTGACTTGACTGGGCCACAGGACACCCACAGACTTGGTAAAACACTACTTTCAGTGTGTCTGTGAGGGTGTTTTTGGATAAGATTAATGTTTGAATTGGTGGCTTAGTAAAAAGGATTGCCCTTCCTAATGTGGGTGGGCCTCATCCGATCCGTTGAAGACCTGAATGGAACTAAAATTCAAACCTCCTGAAAGTAAGAAAGATTTCCTCCTACCTGACTACTTGAGCTGGAACGTCAGTCTTTTCCTGCCTTTGCACTCTGCCTGAAGCTTCGGCTCCTTTTGGGCCTAGAGCCTGCCATGTTTGGGTTGCAACCTACAACTAAGTCTCCAGCTTGCTGACTTCAGACCTTGGGACTTCTCAACTTTCCTAATTGTGTGAGCCAATTCCTGATAGTAAATCTTGATAGATAGATAGATAGAAAGGTAGGTGACAGATAGATAGACAGACAGATATCTCATATTGGTTCTGCTTCTCTTTAGAACCTAATACAGTAGTTTTTTGTTATATGGCCATTTGTTACACTAACATTGAGTTGATAGTTAGAATATTTATATGTTGTAATTTTACTTAATTGTCATGATTATCCCCTGTGGCAGAATCCTCCCCCACCCCAACCCATTTTACAGATGTGAAAACTCAGGTTCCATGTGGTTCAATGGCTACTCTAATGTCATGTGGTTAGGTCATAATACATGGTGGCATTGGGATTGAAACCCAGGTCTCTCTAGTTATAAAACCTCTGTTCTTTCCAATATGCTATGTTGTTTTCCTGAATTCAGGGGAGATCACACACAGAGGATATTAGAAAGTCCACTGTGGGGCCACAGTTCTTTCTGAAGAGTTGTCCTAGGTCAGGTTCAGTATCAAGCTGGGCATCATTCTCACTCTCAGATGCTCCAGATGTGGGACGAGTAGTCTAAGCCAGCCCACTGATTACTCCCATTGGTCTAAGAAATACTAGATGAGCACCTAGCACCAGAGCTACCTCCCACCTAATGTTACACAGGAATCATCTCTGCTTTGTTCTTATCCATGTGTATTCTCTATATTCATGATATCACTGAAAGGGTCACATGACTTTATCTACATCCAAGTGGCTTTTGGAGAGTTCCCATTAGGAAAAATGAATATTTTGGGCCACTTGGTGTAACTCAAAGAGCTCCCTTCCAAAAATCTAGAAAAGGAAAACAGTAACCACTTTAAGAGAATCCTGGAATCTTGTATCCTGTTCATCATCAGAGCGTATTCTACTCTAGCCCAATTACAGACAGTGTCAGCACAAATGTGAGTCTCTCAGTAGACAAAACCAATTAGCTTTCTTTGTCTTTTGTACTTTGGTTATTTTTGACCTAATGAATTAGGTTGCTTAATTTTAGATTTAATAAAAATGTATGTTTTTCAGCTTAAGACTCCTCTTACATTTGATACAGTTTTTAATCAGGGGTTAAGGGACAAGATGCCGGCAACATATATTAAACCATAAAATTAAAATTAAAGCCTTGGTTTCAATGTTTGGTAATGGCATTAATTTATGGGACAGTCTTGTATTGTTGAAGCTCATGTTTTCTATCTTGACAATTGGCGTTTTTTTCTCTCAGAGGTTTTCTCTATGTCCAGATGTATTCTCTACCTTCTTTAAGTATACAGAAATCTGTTATGGAAGGAGACAGGTAGAATGTGTTTGATTCTACCAGGTATGTGAGAGTAAATAGCTTGTAATTCATGAATGGAACTTTGAGATCATTGATTTTTGCCTTGTGGCCCTTTGGAGTTTAGTTAAGTGTGATTTTTAGTATGAGCACATATGAAATATACCTCTGGTTCAGAGATACTATGTTAAAAAGTCTTGTCCAGAATTTATAGCAACTTTTTGATTATCACTTTATTTTTGAATTTTTTTTTAGTCTTTTGCCTTTTTGTTTATAAGAGTAATATGTTTTTCATAGAAAACAAAAAGGCAAAAATGTATAAAGAATAAAAATTGTCATATATTCATAATTTAGATTGAAAACATAATATTTTAATTATTTTCTTTGTATCTTTTTTATAAACATATATTTATATACATTTCAACCAAAAATTTATGTCTTGTTCTTTCCTTTGAAGCCATTTTCTGAGCATTTTTCTATGTCTTTATAAACTCCTTGAAAACATTTACATGCTATTCTTTGATCTTTAATTTTTCCTCCTTGGAGGATGATCTCAAACTTATCTATCTATCTATCTATCTATCTATCTATCTATCTATATTTTTATTTTTCATTGAATTTACTGGAGTGACATTGGTTGACAGAATTATATAAGTTCCAGGTGTACAATTCTATATGCATCATCCATATATGGCATGATCACCACTCAAGATCTCCTTCCATTGCCATTTATTTCCACTTTACCTTATTCTACCTCCCACCACTCCTTTCTCTCCAGTAAAAGCTTATCAATTTAATTTCAAGTTACCGACTTGCTGAACATTTTGACCTAGATAATATTATACTTACTTAAACTCAATAGGCCTTAAACTGTCCTCACCTTCTTCTTCTAGAATGTTTTCCTTGTAATATACCAATTTTTCTGTTAATGGTGCTTAAAAATCTCTTGTTACTGTAGCCTACCACTTTCGAGTCCTCTTGCATTGGTTTCTCTCCTGTTCCTCTGTTTCTAATCAGTCACTACGCTCCAGCTGCGTGATCTTGGTGACGTCATTCCCATTTTTTCCTCCTTCCCAATCCCATTTTCACAATTCTGTAGGGAAGGGCTGTAGCCGAGGAGTGTGTGTTCCATTACTGTGGACACTACTGCCTCAGTCTATGCCACCCTCCTACTATTGGCTACTATGACCCTCCTTTGGATCACTGCTATATTTTTAACCAGACTCCAGCATAAGCTAAGGCAGGCTCAAAGCCCTTGAAGAATTAGAATGTCAGTGATGAAGGGAGGTTTGATCTAGGAAGCAAAATGAGGTTTAGAGAGATTGACTAATTTTCTTGATGTCAAATAAGTGAAAGAGTCACTAGAACCAAGTGTTGTAACTCTTATTTTAGAATTCTTTCAGTTCTGTCCATATTTTCCAGAGCTTTCTTAATGTGTGTCTGGTAAGCACCAAAAGTGCTCAGACAGCAACTTGAGGCCATCCACGACCTGACTCCCAGTTCACACGTCCATCTCTCCTTTCCTTGTCCTCTGAGCACCTGTCCTTCTTCTGTCACAGAGATGCCACTGTTCTCATGTGAATGGCACCTCTGCCTACACACATCTCTGTCAGCTGAAAGCTTCTGTGGTAGAAAGTCAAGATGTAACCCACCCTCTCCACTCATATCTTTCTTGAAGACTCCTGTTGAAATGATCCTTTGTCTTCTTTCTAAACTCTAAAGCATTTGAGTGTACTATTGTTATCCCTTTATATTAATACATATTTTACATAAAAGCATAGATTTCAATGTCCCTACTAAGTTCTATGCTCCCCAGGGACAACAAAAGGGGACCTTAGTCTTTATTTCGTTGGAAGCATGTAGAACACAACCTTCTATGTAATTCAGGATTATGAAACTACTTTTTTAATGAATAAGTCATCTGTTTAGATATAGTAATTGTAATTACACTCACAAAACTTTAATACTGTGAAAATTCTAACAAGATGACTAAATAAATTGATTTTAATATTCCATGTTAGAGTGTGCAGACTAGTTTACCAACCCAAACCTATTTTTCATTATAGTTTGGTTTATCCTTTGTGCCAGCAAACCTGTATTAATTCCCCCACCCCATGACCTCCTCATGTCAGGCCTGCTGTGTCCAGCTTGCTGTGGTTGCTTCTTTCTCTGCGCAGGGTTTGGCTACAGTCTGTGCTTAAAGCTCCAGTCTGGCCCTTCCCATCTTCAGTTCCTTCTTCCCTGTGAAATCTCCCAGAGTACCACTCTCAACCCAGCTGCAAGTACAGCTCCTTACTCTGAACTCCCAGAACATTATACCTTTGCCTCGTTAATAAATTGATGGCTTATGTTTATACGACTTGGCCATAAAACAGAAGAGACTTTTACCCTTTGTTGGGTCTGGAGAACACTATTCTAAGTGAAATAAGCCAGTCAGAGAAAGGCAAACACCATGTGATTGATTTCATTCATATGTGGAATCGAATGAACAAACTGAACAGGCAAAATAGAGACAAACTCATAGAGACCAGGCTGACAGCTTTCAGGATGGGTGGTGGTTGTGGGGTGGAAGGATCCAGCAAAAAAGAAAAAGGACTCATGGACATGGACAACAGTGTGAAGATTGCAGGGGTAGGGGTCTCAGGGAGGGTGAGTGGAGGTAGAAAAGGGTGTAAGGGGGATAAATGGTCATGAAAATAATAAAAATAAACCATGAAAAAGCAATTCTTTTCTTCTGGCTACTTTCTTCTGTTTTTCAAATATTTCTAAACTTGCATGTATAAATTTAAAATGAAAATATCCAAATAATTTTAAGTTAACCAGCTAGACTCTAAGCTCCTTCAGGTAATATTCATGGCTGCTTTATTTTTATAAGTAACTCTCTGTTAGTGGCAGTGCTAATATTGAACCTTGGCCATAACACATAGCAACTATTTGTAGTATCAACAAATGTATCAGATATCTTGTAATATTTTTCACAAACACTACTTTTACAGCTTGCTTGTAAGTACTTGTATCATCTCAACTAGCCATCAACAGATTTCAGAAATGGTCTTTCAGAGTTGAAAAGTAAGAAGTCACTCACACTCCATGGTTCTTCACAGAAGAAAGGATTTCAGAAGCATTGGTCTGGGTCAGGTGCTGCTCTGCTAGCCATAGGGAGGTCCAGTAATTAAAAGGGTTTTTTTCTGAATGATTGCCCCAGATTGTCCCATTTACCCCCAGGACATCATAGCAGAGCAAAAAGATTCTAAGAAATGTATCTAGTAGATCATTGGATACTTAGACTTTTTTTGAGGGGGCAAGCTATAATTATTTTGCCTTGCAGTGGACTGATCGTAATGTGCTTTTAAAATTTACACATTTTCATAATAATATCATTCATTTGTATTATAGATTATATTATATTTTAATTTATATTTTATTCTGGATTACAAGTTTCTTTTGGGCAACAATATTTATTTTTTTTCATCAAGGAAGCAGAAGCTAAAACTGTAAGAGGTACAAGAGTTTGTAGCTCTGAAAGACAGAAGGGAGAGACAGCAGAATGGGGGGGTAGTGTTTGTAGAGCAAACGCTTTGACTGGAGAGCATGAAGGGGGGAGGATTGGTAGAAAGTCTACGGTACAGCTCCCAGAAACCTTGTCTAGATTACCGGGAAGCTGTGGTGCAAAGATGGTCCATAGAGAAGGTCTTTGTTGGGCAGAAATGGCGGGGCCCTTGTGTGCATGTGCTCAGTGATTGGCTGGAACTGAGTGCTGCGGTGGGTGCCCTGGGAGTGCACCTGGGTGCTGGCAGCCACGTGTGTTTCCTACAGCAGGTTCTTTGTGGAAGGGGAAAACTCAGTAGCTCCCTCCATGCTTGGTGCTACATTAACCATGACAAAACATATGAACTCAGAGAGAGTAAACTCTAAGAACACAAGTGTACAATTGCAAGGACGTAGTATTCTCCATTCTATGAGTGCACATACTATGGCCCATGTGTAGATGAATAAGTCTTTCTGCAAATAAATATTGCTCAAAATCAGAGAATTAGCATAAGCTATGATTTTGCATTTTCCCCAACACTTCCAAATGCCTTTAAAGTTTCCTCACAAATCATTGACTTTGAATGATTAAATTATTTTCTTCACTTGGGGGTGCTTATTTTTCCTTGGATTTAAGTTATTTACAAATTTAAACACATTCTCATATGCAAAAGTTGTTAATAACAGGTACAGTCTGCTGGCATGACTGTTGTGTACACTTTACACATGAGTGTACACTTTCATCTTTCACCCTTTAAACCAGTATTATTACCTAGATTTTATAGGCAAGGAAGCTGAAGCTCAGTTATGGGTAAAACTCTCAAGTTAGGTCACACATTTAGGTCACCCTGTATTTTTTTCCCACTGGCCAAGATGCTTCGTCTGGTGCTTTTCACACAACTCACTATATACAGAGGTTAAAAGTTAAGGTCCTTTGAAGAAACAAGGAGGGGAGGGAGCTAAGTTTTATGGAGTCTTCCTTTCCTATGTCACCGTACCATTTCAAATATTTAAAGCTGGAAGTGGTGATCTCTTTAATTCATAGGACACAATTTAATTGGAGACTATTACCAAGGTTTTATTTCATAGCATTCCAATTAGAGTAGTTAATGTGTACACAACTGAAACAAATAAATATTTTTTAATTTGATTGTTGTTCAAATACAGTTTTCTGTCTTTTACTCCCATCTCAGCCCCCCCCCCCATGCTCTCCACCTCCCTCCTATTTCCACCCACCTTAGTTTTTGCCCATTTGTTCTTTATACTAGTTCCTGTAAGTCCTTCCCCTTTTCCCTTGAAATTCCCTCCCCTCTCCCCTCTGGTCCCTGTCAGCCTGTTATCTATTTCAGTGTCTTTGGTTACATTTTGTTTGCTTGTTCGTTTGTTGTTTAGGTTCATTTTAAAGGTGAGATCATATGGTATTTGTCTTTCACTGCCTGGCTTATTTCACTCAGCATAATGCTTTACAATTCCATCCAAGCTGTTGCAAAGGGTAGGAGCTCCTTCTTTCTTTCTGCTGCATAGAATTCCATAGTGTAAATGTACCATAGTTTATGAATCCATTTATTTACTGCTGGGCACCTAGGTTGCCTCCAGCTCTTGGCTATTGTAAATTGTGCTGCTATGAACATTGAGGTGCACAGGTTCTTTTGGATTGGTGTTTCAGGGTTCTTAGGGTATAATCCTTGCAATGGAATTGCTGGATCAAAAGGCAGATTCATTTTTAGTTTTCTGAGAAAATTCCATACTGTTTTCCGCAGTGGTTGTACCAGTCTGCAATCCCACCAACAGTGAACTAGGGTCCCCTTTTCTCCACAACCTCTCCAACACTTGTTGTTTGTTGCTTTGTTTATGATGGACATTCTGACTGGTGTAAGGTGGTATCTTGTTGTGGTTTTAATTTGCATCTCTCTGATAGCTAGCAATATTGAGCATCTTTTCATGTGTCTCTGGATCTTCTTTATGTCCTCCTTGGAGAAATGTCTGTTCAAGTCCTTCACCCACTTTTTAATTGGGTTGCTTGTCTTCTTAGAAGAGTGAAGTTGTATAAGTTCTTTGTATATTTTGGAGATTAAATCCTTGTCTGAAGTATTATTGAACTGTATGGGAAACAGATACATATTATATATTTTTGTTAAAAGAAATAGCTATATACTTTTCTTCTAGTTGGATAAAGGTTTTGGGTAGTTATTTCTTCCTTTGATAGTTTACTATATTTCTGTCCAGTGATAGGTCTTTACATTCATGTCAAAAGGAACATTTTGTAAGAATCCACAAGTGTGTAGTGTTAAACAGAATTTACATGTTAAGTAAATTAAGGATGCTGTTTGGAGTTTAAGTGCAATTTTGTTCCATCGATTTAGGAAACCACTCTACATTCATAATACTCTGTCCAAAAAATGATGTTTCAGAACAGATTTTTGTCTCTTTTGGTGACAGAGACAGTTTAAAAATTACAGATTACTGGTAAATTCTTAATATTTTATTTTGAAATATTTAAACTATAACAATGTATTACATAAAGAACACCTGTGTATCCATCACATTGCTCAATAAAACTTTTAACATTATACCTTTCTCGCTTCATGTTGTTTCTTAAAATAGCACATATACAGTTGAAGCATTTCTTGTAACTATGCCAAACCCCATTCTCCTCCCTCAGTTTTGTATTTTTATTTTAAAATTTACTTAAAAAAAAGGGGAATGGAGGGAGAAAGAGAGCTTCTTGCACACCCACAACTGGGAACCTGGCTCATAATCCAGGCATGTGCCCTGACTGGGAATCAAACTGGCAACCTTTAGGTTTGCAGGCCAGCACTCATCCACTGATCCACACCAGCTAGAGTCCTCCCTCACTTTCCAAGGGGTGGCCTCTGTCATGATGTTGGTGTTTATCATTCTCATGTACATTTGTTCACTTTATACCATTTATATATATTCACAAACTTATAAATGATGCATAATGTTACTTTGCATGTTTCCTAAGTTTGTATAAACAGTATCAGATTAAGGGTTATGTTTCTGAGATATATCTATTTAGATACATGATACATAATATGTGCTGTAGATGTCATTCATTTTAACTATTATGTAATTTACTATTGAGTGAATACTGAATATACTACATGTTAAGAATCATTTTCCTTGATAGGTAAGAGGTTGTTTCTAATTTTCGCCAATTAAAAATAATGGTACCATTGTCATCCTCTTTTATGGTCCTTGGTCAGAGGTAGGAGAGTTTCTCTAGGGAGCACACTGAGAATGGAGCTGCTGGTTTGAGCTGTACGTGCATCTTCAACTTCCACTAAAAATACCAGTTTTACCTCAAAGTAGTTGCATCATGCAGGACACAAGATACTGTTGTTCTTCAGTCTTGTTTTCAGAAAAACAGAGTTATTAGACTTTTTCTGATATAGTGAATATGAACTAGCATGACATTCTTAAATTTCATTTTCCTGATTACTAGAAAAACTAAACAAATTCTACATTTTTATTAGCCACTTATATTTTATCTACTGTGAATTTTCTGTTGATATCCTTTGTCTACTTTTCTATTTGGTCGTTTGTCTTTTTTTCTTATGAATTTGAAGAAATTCTTTAAATATACATACTATACCTTTGCTATTTATTTCACTACAGATGTGAATTAAAAATGGAAAAAGTCAGTTTATTGTCATCCTGGAACTTTGATTATGGTTTCCTGTTTTGAAAGAACAGTTTTTACTGCTAAGTAACTAAATTGATCATTTTCCCTTTATAGTATGTGTTTTTGTTGTTTTTAATAAACCCGTTTTCTACCCTTAGGCAACAAAGTATTTTACACTTTTTAAAAAATATTTCAAAATTTTAATGCTTTACATGGAAGTCTTTAATTTATCTCAAATTTATGTTTGGAGTAAAGTGAGTGGGAATCTACATGTTTCATATGGACAATTATTTGTCCAGCATACATTTAGAATAGCTTTCTGGTACTCCACTGTGACAGTTAAGTTTATATTTCAGCTTCAACAGGACACACTACTCATTCTCTGAAAGTATTTTTTAGTATGAGATTAACATTTAAATTAGTAGAATGTCAATAAAGCAGAGCACACTCCATTATGTAACAGATCCTAATCCACTCACTTCAAGGCCTTAATAGAAAAAGACTGAACTCCTAGAGGAGGGAATTCTGCCAGCAGTCTGCCTTCAGACTCGAACTGTAGCATCTGCAGCCCATGGGCCCACCCTGCAGATTTCAGACTCGCCAGATTCCACAATCACTGGAGCCACTTCCTTAAAAGCAATCAATTGATCTCTCTCTCTCTCACACACACACACATTCATACACTAACACACCTGTCTGTCTCTCTCTCTGTTCTGTTTTTTCTTTGGAGAAGCTTGACTAATACAATTACCTGCTATGATCTGTATGCCATTTATTTCCCCTCCACCACATTTCAAGTTTCTGCGCATTCTTGAATCTTATTCTGTTTCCTTTGCCCACTATTCTACTCCTTTCCAAATTAATTGTTATCTAACATCTTGTAGGATAATTCTTGCCATTTAATTCTTCTTCAAAATTGATGCTGACTTCTTGTTCTCCTAGGCAAATTTTATGACTTGCTGGATAATTTTATTAAAAAGTGAGCTCAGATTTTTATTGATATTGCTTTAAATTTATGGATTAATTTGGTGAGAATAAAGTCTTTGTGCTATTGAGTTTTTTTTAATCCATTAGTGTGGTATCTTTCTACTAATTCAAATGTTCTATTATATTCTTAATAATCATCAATAATTTTCTTCATCTTTTTCCACTTTTTTGTGGTTTTTTTGTTGCTTTTTAAAAAACATTATTGTTACAATTAATGGAGACTTTCTTATTCATTTTAGTGGGTTATTATTGTTGTGTTGCTATCTTTATCTGTCTATCTATCTAATCTTTTGCCAACCTATGTTACCTAGCAAGGGCTCAATATTATGACATCAGCTTTTGAGAAAAGACAAGATTTTATTCTAAAATCCACTGGTGAGGAGACAGGAGGCAAGGCCCAAATCTGTCCCTGATCAAGATTTTTTGATTTACATTTAAAGGAAAAAATGAAAGAATTTATGCATATTCCGGAATAATTGTATTATTTCAACATTATGAGAGTTCTGTGTGCAGGCACTAGTGATCACGGACTTTCATGTGTCCAACATCTGAAGTGCACGGTTGGTGAGTATCCCCAGTGGATTTCCTCCTGGTGATACTGAAGAGTTAGTATCGGGTGAATTTGCTCTCTGGTGCGCATGTCCAACTGCATGATTTGTGGCCTTATTCTCTTATCTCTGAAATACAACTCAACATTTCATTAGAAATAGGATCAGGTGAGCTTGGACTGGTTCTGCAGTTACCCCAACCTACCCATTTATTTCAGCTGGGGAATCGGCTGACTTAACTGGGAAAACAATTGCCTGGAACAAACTGCGTTTCACAGCTGTACTTGAAGCAGGCGTTGGACATTTCACTAAGCCTTGGCCAATGGCATGTACGTGAATGTGTTCCATGAGGCATTGCAGAAGTGCCCTTCAAGGAGGGGTCATGTCCTTTTCCTGTTCCTCCTTCCTGTCAGCTAGGATAAGAGTGAGGTGACTAAAGCATTAGTCAGGTGGCTTGGAAGTCCTGTTCAAATTCATTTAATACACTCCCTGGTTCTTGGCATCATGGAGTGGAGTTTCTGGACAGGATGACAAAAACTGGAAGTTCTCCAGTTTTCAAAAGAATTATAGTTGTTTACTTTTAACAAAAGCCCACAACTTTAAGACTGAGATAACCCTTTTCATTTATTTTTAAAAACGTGAGACTGAAATTCATGTGCTATTATTTATTTAGTATTTTTGAAACTGTGTTCATAAGTGAGAAAGATGTAAGTTTTATTTTACTGCACTGTTACTACCCACTCGTGGCATGCAGATGCAGGCTATTTGGCATTCCCAAATGAGTAGAGTAGTTACTCACTGTTCCTGGTCACCGAGGCAGTTTCTGTAAGATTGATGTTTTCAGTTACTTCAAGTTTTGGTGTAAAACTGCCAGCATAATTGTTTAAGCCTGTTGTCTTTGTGTGGGAAACTTTCGCTCACTGACTCCATTTCTTTCATGGTTATGTTTTTACCTTGGATTTCCGCATGTTTTATATCTACTTTCCCTCATCCCTCACCTTCAGCAAGTCTACCTGCCTTTCCTGGATTGGCCGACCTCATTAACCTGTGCCATTTTTTCTGTCTGGATTCGAAAGGCAGTTCACCTGGTGGTTTGGAGCTGCCTCTCTGCTGTGCTTAAGAGGAAACAGGACCAGAGAAATCCCCTCCGTCCCCTTTCCACCTGGTATCTTTAGCCTCACCAAGGTTGGCATTCCTTGTGGGGAAGACATGAGACTTCTTCACTGGAAGACCAGCCCAATGTCTTTGGAGTTTTCCCTTGGTTCTCACAGGGACAGCCCGATGAAGTCGGAGGTCCTTTAAAACACGCATGGGAGGGTGCCCCTGCTGACACTTCTTTTTTCTTACGACCAGCCCTCAGATTCTCCATTCCCATGCTCCAGACAGGCCTGTGCTTTTCTTCTTATCTAAAAATACCCCTTTCCAAAGGAAGAGATCTGGCGCCTTGGAGCATTTCTCTTCTCCTATTTGGTGAATCTTGCTGTATTGTATGTGGGAATGGAAAGGTTTCAGCCCCACAGGATGGGGGAAGTAGCTTCTCCAACTTAACTTTCCCTTTTGATAGTCCCTCACTATGAGCTGTGAAGGACTGGTGAAGGGGTCATTTGTTTTTCATTTTTGTTTTTGTTTTTCCTGAGAAGGTAATCAATATTTAAAGCCTTAGACTTGCTCCAGGAGACATGAGGAGTGTTTGGTTTCTATTAAACTAATGAGGGGTATTTGTTTTCCTTCCTGCTCATCAGAAGCCAGCTTGCTTCACAGAAGAGCTTCCCTGACTTCCAGTGACTGCTGTCTTCCCCTCCGGACAGTGTGATCCTTATCAAACTGTTGGAGTCAGCAGTCCAGTTGTGTGGGGGAGAGAGAGTAGGAGAGACGGTTCATTCCATCTTACATTTTTAAACATAAGAGTACAACTTCTTTTCTCCAAATTTCCAGAAAGCATAGGGAGTAATGATAATAATGGTGATAATAATAATGATAAATATGTATTCAGTTTTTTCCCAGCCTGTGCCAAGGATTTTACAGCCATTTTCTTTATTTAAGCTTTACAAAAATCTTATTAGTTACAATCATTGTCTTCATTTTATCATGAGAAAATTGGTTTGGAGAACTAAGAAGCTCATTCAAGATCACAGGACCAAACTGAGTCCTAGGTCTAATTCCAGAGACCACATTCTTCGCCACCAAGGCAAGAAGTTCCTATACAGCAAATAACTTACAATACCTTGTCAGAGGGAAATTCCTCCTTACAATTAAAAAGTATGTTTTTTTTAAAATTTTATTTATTTATCTTTAGAGGGGAAGGAGAGAAGGAGAGAAACATCGATGTATGGTTGCCTCTAGTGCATCCCCTGCAGGGAACTGGCCTGCAGGGAACCTGCTTGCAACCCAGGCATGTGCCCTGACTAGGAATCAAACTGCGATCCTCTGGTTCACAGGCCCATGGCTCAATCCACTGAGCTACACCAGCCAGGGCTAAACGGTATGTTTCTTGAAGGAGGACACCACCTGAGCTGGGCAGTTCCAGTGTTCTTGCCCTGGAGGCTCCCTGTCTGGATGACTGTGGCCACCACATGCTACTATGGTTGAAGGAGCCCTGTTTCCTCTGTAAAGTCCCACCACTGACATAGGCTAGTGTAAAAAGACTATTACTTTGATCAGTACAGAGGCAGAACATGAGAAGAGCAAACCAGGAAACACACTGAGCACAGAAACCACCCAGCAGCAGTTCTGTGACCCTACTCTTGTCTGCTTTCTCTCTGGGCTTGGGATCCTGGCCCATTCCACACTCCACAAGCAGCTCCGAGGACTGGGGCATAATTTTGCTCACCTAACCATGGAATGAATTTCCAGCTTCAGTGGGCAGCAGGATGGGAGCTGGCATCTCACTTCCCTCCTTCCATGAGGCTACTCCCACCCCAAGTACTTCAAGAAAGCTGGGTTTGCTGTCAGCCGGTATCTCTCAATGAGCTGATTTCCAGTCCCAGGAGCCTCCTCTTTCTCTAGGAGTTGACAAGGCTCTGGTAATCAATACAAGAATGCAATGTTCTTCCAGGTACAGGCATTTGCCTTGACCCTAAGAGCCAATGGCAATAACATCTCCAAACTCAGTAGCACAAGCAGAAGTGGCAGGAACTGGGTGGACTCGCTTACTCTGCTATTTGTCACCTGAGGTAAAGCAGTTAGTTACAGAAGGAAGCTCACACACTGTGTTTGTCCGACAAGTGCATTGTGTTGCAGAGGGCTGAATGTAGCACCTTGGTGCGTGCCCAAGTAGACCCAGGTGTACTCAGCTCCTCTGGATGGATTCTACTTGTCCACCCACTCTGGTCCCTCTCCACTAACTAGCATGGGGCCTAGCCCCACAGATTATGGAGAAGAGGTAGAGCTCAAGACATAGAAAATATATGGGAATGGAACTCCCAATAGCGCCTGTGCCTATTCTAAGAACAAACTGCATGCTATAACTTATTCCTGACCTTCCTCATTTCTGACCCTGATATCTCTTGCAATTTGACACCCACCATGCACAGCAGCAAAATGAAACCTCTTTCTCAGGGCAGTTGTCCCACATACATATTTTTTTGGCATATTTATTATGGGTTCAGACTTGGGCATTAGATTATCTCCTAGTGGTGATTTTTATCTGTGTTTATAATGTTGCTAAAATTATTTAATTATAGCATTTATCTCTGTAAGACACTTGTGACTTTGGAACTCCATTACCCTCCATTGAATTGCTTTATTGCTTTTAGATCATCAATATTGGCTATGATAAAAATAAAATTTCTATTTTCTAGAGACTGAGGCTCAGAGAGAATGAGTAATTTACAAAGTTGGGTCTGCTGTTTGTCTTCAGAGAGTGGCCTTTCTCTGCATTTCTTTCTTTACTTTCATAGACTAAAAGGAATAGAGCAAGTTCAGAAGTCCATTAGGAAAGTATATATGTAAGTTAGGAGCAAGAGTGTGAAGTTAGGAAACCTGTTTGTAGGGAACCATGCTTCCGAGGTCATGAATGGTGATTGTACCTTTTTCTTGAATCTGAAGAGATTCTCGAGAAGCTCTGACTTTTTTCTCACACTTGATTTTTGGTTTGTTGTAGTGACCCAGGCTGCTGAACGTCAGAAAGAACTTGCCCAGGCAGTCACTGGGAAGACGAAAGACATCTAGAATGGATTGGTCCCAATGTGTACTTTGTAGCCAACCCACATCCTGAATCAGACATACCAGCCAAGCTAAAGACCTCTGCCTAAGAACAACTGATGCTTACATTCTAATCACCTGGGCATGGGGTACTTTGTTATACAGCATTATTGCAACACTAGCTGATTAATATACCACCCTTCTTCTTATACCTTCTCCACCTCTGGCTCTGCCTCTATTTCTCTGGATCACTTGAGCTCTGTTTTTCTCTGGATTACAGAGATTCTAACATCTCATTTCTCTTCAGGTCCTCTGTCTCGAAGCTGAGAAACAGCACAATCTCTTTTAGGATGTAAAATATGGTGAGCCTGAAGCTGTGGGGAACTGAATGTGGTCTGTGTGTAATCTTAGATGTCAAGCAATAAAGCTAAGTGGTCTGACCTGTGATCGGAGAAGAATTTAGCCATTTTTTACACTATAGTTTCCCACTTTTTGGAAAAGCAGAAGTCATCTCTGGTGTGTCTCAGGATAATTGTGCAACGAACAGGCAGGTTACTTCATGGTTCAGTGGAGCGCTGACTCTTTGTCCCTCGAGTGAGCTGAACACTCCCAGTGTGGCAGGACTCATTGGACTAGGTCTTGCTAAAAAGAGTTATTGAGTAGTTATTGAAATCTATAAGTGGCACTTTACAGTTTCACTTTAGAACTTCTCTGCTATTAAGAATATAAAGAATGTGTTAAAGATAATCTGCCTTAGTCCATATGTCTCCACTATGAATTACTTAAGTGGTATAGAAACATATAATGGAAAAAAACAGTAATTTGAATGACTTTCATGATACCTTTGGCCAAGGAGTTATGAGGAACAAGTCCATCCTCAGGAGGTACTTGCATGACTGTATTAGATTATAGACACAGAAAGCCAGGGAAAAAAGTAGCATGACATTTCTCCCAGGACCTCAAACTGAGAGTTTGTACCTGCACCTGAGCCTCAGCTACAGGTTTCCCTCCACTTCTCTTTCCACCCACAATTTACTAGTTCTCTGGGTCTATCTTACATCCCACAATCTCCCTTCTTTCCTGACACACTGGACATTTTTCATTGAAAGTATTAGACCCATGGGGGCAGCATTCTTATTTCACCCTGTTCTCAGACCCATCTACAGCTATATGTATATTCTCAATCCATAGAGACTAAAAGTAAAGTCACAATCATATACAATGAGGTCTGTCCAGAAAGTGTCCAGCCACACACCATAAAAAAGAGACATTTATTGAAGAAGACACAAGTTACAAGACACATTGTACATAGGACAATGACACCCAGTTCCCTTCAAAGCAGACACCTTGGGACCTCACACCATTCTCCAAACTACAGCATGATGTTCCTTCTGCTATGGTAATGAAGCCATGGAATGAATTTTGCCACAACACATTTCATGCTAAGATCCTGTGTCCAAATCTCAGACACAGGTGTTTTGAAAATCCTCAGATCAGCTTCTAATTCTGGCACCATCAGTCATTGACCTTTGTTGATTGCAGCCTGTACATGTTCAACATTCTCAGGTGTTCTGCTTGTTGTAGGCCTTTCAGAACTTGAATCACTTTCAGCAGATTCTTGACCACCTTTGAAGAATTTGTGCCACACTCATTGCATCCGCACTGAAAGCCTTCTGAATCATCTGAATAGTTTCTGTGGAGAAATGTTCAAGCTTAATGCACAATTTGATGCCAATTTATTGCTCTACCTGCTCAGTTATTTTGAATGTGATGGCCACCCAGTACACATGCTCACTCCATGGTGGCTACCACCCCCACTGACTAGTACAGTGAAGTCATTATTATTCATGCCTGGGCATTCCAGTCCACTCTCCTTGGCTGCCAGGTTACATCAACATCATGCAAACTGTTGTTGTTATATTAATAATGGCTGGACTTTTTCCAGACGGACTTCATATATCTTCCTGCTCTACAGACACACACATGTAAGAAAAGGTCCTTATAGGATTGCACACACAATGGCAAAGCTCATATCCTGTACTCAGCTCTAGACCCTCATGCCCAGGATGCAAACCCTTCATTTATAGTTGTACAGAATTGTGTTAGTGACATTCTCAAATTATTTCATAGCTATAGGACTTGTCTCCTTGACAATGCAAGCTCCTCGAGGAAAATTCTTAAAAAGGGCATTCTCTGAATAACTATCAGAGGTAGACACAGAATGGTGAAAACAAAGTGAGCATGTCCTGATGAATTCACTTTCCCAGGTGCCCCATCCTGTGGTCAGTGGACACCCACCCAGATGCTCTGCTCTAGCACTGCCTCCTTCAGCTCCCATGGGAAGCCTACTTTAAAGGTCATTGGAAAGGTACACAATACCTTTTTCTTCAAAGAGTAATTAATATGCCTTTTATTTATTTTATTTTAAAAAAAGAAAAAAATGAAAACTCTGCCATTAGTTCATACAAGCAAAGTGTGTGTGTGTGTGTGTGTGTGTGTGTGTTTGCGTGCACACGTGTGCTTGGGCTCTTAGTTTTAAGACAGAAAAGCTCCGAATGACAAGATCAAACACTCCTACCACTTCATCCCTATCACTGATGGCAGTAATGATCCGGACTAATGGGTGGTAGAAGGATGCTGGGATTGACTGAGGTTTAAATTCTGCTTCTGCCCCCCACACAGGGAAGCATACAGGGTGAGGATAAACACCAGTGCTCCTAGGCAGCAGAGCTGGCCTGGTGGGTTTGCATACTTGCTTTTAAAAAAAAATACTTTATTGTTGTTCAATTACAGTTGTCTGCATTTTCTTCCCACCACTCCCTTTCACCCCAGCCAAACTCCTCTCCCTCCCTTGCTTCTACTCTTCCCCTTGGTTTTGTCTGTGTGTCCTTTAGAGTAGTTTCTGAAAATCCTTCCCTCCACTGCCCCCTCCCCCTCCCCTCTGGTTATTGTTAGATTGCTGTTAATTTCAATGTCTCTGGTTACATTTTGTTTGCTTTTTTTCTTTTGTTGATTATGTTCCAGTTAAAGGTGAGATCATATGGTATTTGTCCCTCACTGCCTGGCTCATTTCACTTAGCACAATGCTCTCCAGTTCCATCCATGCTGTTGCAAAGGGTAGGAGCTCCTTCTTTCTCTCTGCTGTGTAGAATTCCATCATGTAAATATACCATAGTTTTTTTATCCACTCATTTACTGATTTTCTGCTGCCTCTTTTGTGTGCTTGTGGGGTGCTAACTAAGCATTTCTTCACTGGGTGATGGCTTTACCTTTCTGCCAGTGTTGCGAGGACCAAGTGTGTTCACATGCCTCAACCCCAGGAGCAGTGCCTGCGCAGTATAAATACTCAGTTCAGTCTTTTTAAAAATTTATTTTAATTATTTCATTGCGTTCAGGTACATTGTCTGCATTTATCCCCCACCACCCCCTGGCACCACCCCAGCCATCTCCACCTCCCTCCTCTGGGAAGGTGAGGGACAAGTACCATATGATCTCACCTTTAAATGGGACCTAGTCAACAAAACAGACAAGCAAGAAAAATATAATCAATTCAGTCTTAAATATTGTTTATCATCTTCCTTCTCTGAGCTTCAGCTTCCAGATGATGTCACCTGTAAGATTCAAAGAGCTCAGTGCAGGTAAGCGTGTGAGTACGAACATGCTTTGCAATGCATGAAGAACGATACAGGTATAAGGCGTTGCTTCCTTTAAAGCACCACTCTGAAATGCGGCACTGATTTCTTTGCTTCTTAGAGATTTCTTGCAAAAACTGAGTCCTTTGCTTGTGTGATTCGATGGCAGAATGATTTGGGGTATACCACTTTAGACATTGTAGTTAAGGAAAAGATGTCGGACTCTGCCTTTGACAGTTAATTTGGGGTGCAGTGTCAAGGAAGGAGAGCAGGTGTAGGTCTGAGATGTGACACGAGTCAGTTGAATTCATTGAAGGAGGCACACAAATGCTCCTCTCCTGGCCACACTGACACTCATGTCCTGACTGGGGAAGCACACAAGTTGCTGGTGCCACCACATCATAGGCCAAAATCCCATGGCTACTGCTTCCAGTGACAACTCCCTCCCTGGGCCTTTCTTCTTGCTACCACGTGAGCTGTTGAGGTCCACCAGAGAGGGCCTGCACATGCCCGGGACACAGTCTTGTCTTGTTCCTCACAGGCTTCTCCCCATTTTTGGCTCAGTGACCCTAATTCAACATGCTGATCCCTGTCACTGTGTCTATGGCTTTGCTACATCTGTGCCATTTGAAATTGCTGAGGCAGGGCAGAGGGTCACCCATGGTGGTGATTACTTATGCCTCAGCTGACCTCCTCTTTAACACAGCTTAGGGATGAAAGTCCCAGGTGCCTGACTCTTAGCCTCTGCAGCCATGCAGGTGCTATAGCTTTGTGTTTTTAACCCTCAACTAAATGTTCTGCCCTAGGCTCCTGTTAGTCAGCCCTCCTTCTCTCTCTGTGTGCCTCCCTCCTCCCTTCTGCAAATGCTTTGAGTGCCCAAACTGTTAGACAGCTGGATGCACCAGTGAATAAATCCCCATCCCATGGAGCTTATGCTCCAGTCTTTAGGATAAAACAAGGCTATGGGAAATTTCACTATGTTTATAATTTTTTGAAGTATAGTTTTAAAATTGCAAAGCAATTGCATGCTTGTTATGGACTGAATGTTTATGCCCTCCCAAAACTCCAATGTTGAACCTCTGACCCCTAGTAAGATGGTATTGGATGGAAATGGGAACTGTGGAAGTAACTGTGTTAGATGAGGTCATGAGGGCGGGGCTTTCACAATGGTATTAGTGCCCTTGTAAGAAGCAACAATGGAAAGCTTGCTAGCTCTCTCCCCTTACATGCAAATGGAAGGAGGTGTATGAGCACATAGGGATTGGTGGCCACCCACAAGCCAAGAGGAGAGGTTTGAGAATGAATTCTATTTTGTTACCATGTTGATCTGAACTTTCTAGTCCCTAGAATAATATTCTGTAAATTTCTGTTCTTTATTTTGATATAAAAATGAGAGCCTACTAGTTCAATGCACCATAAAACATTCAATAAATAAGGAAGTGTAAAGTAAAGATCCCAAAAGGAGGGTCTACAGGTAACATCCGTTCTGCAGATGTGTTGTGTCTGGCTCACTTGTTATTTTCTTTAACAGTTTTACTGAGATACAATTCACATATCATACAATTCACCCATTTATATGTACAATTCGGTGACATTCAGTACATTCAATGAGTTATGCATCCATGAACACAATCGATTTTAGGACATTTTCATTACTTCAGAAATAAACTGTGTACCCACTAGTGGTTATCTTCCACTTCCCCCCCAATTCTCCCAACCCCTGGCAACCACTGATCTGCTTTCTGTCTCTAGAGATCTGCTTATGCTGGACATTGCATACAAGTGGACTTATGAAATATACGACCTTTTGAGACATCTTTCACTTACTGCAATGTTTTCAAGTTTCATCCATGTGGTAGCATGTACTAGTACTTCATTCCTTTTTTAGTACCAAATGATACTCATTTCTCAGTTGATGGACATTTGGGAAGTTTCTGACTTTGGGCTATTGTAAATATTTGTGTAAGTTTTTATGTTGATGTTTGTTTTCATTTCTCTTAGGTACATGCTTAGGAGTGGAATTGCTTGACGATATAGTAACTCTATGTTTAACTATTTCAGGAACTGTGAAATTGTTTCCCACAGCAATGTATGAGGGTCCAATTTCTCCCTATCCTCTCCAACACTTGCGATTGTCTTTTTATTTTAGCAATCCTAATGGGTATAAAGTGGTATCTCATTGGGGTTTTAATTAGTTTTTTCCTGAGGGTCGATGAGATTTTTCATGGATTCATTGTCATTTGTGTTTCTTCTTTGGAAAAACATCTATTAAGATATTTTTTCATTTTAATTGGGTAATTTGTCAATTTAGTATTTTCTTTTAAATTAGCTATTACTTAAAGGTCAGAAGAGTTTACATATATACCTGAATTTCAGATGTTTGTGTTAAAAAACAAAAAAAAACCTCCTCCACATCTGGCTTTTCTGGGATCTAATTAAGGATTTCATGGACTATTTTTATTATGAAATATGAAGTAAGTATCTATGTATGCACTGAGTTTAGCAAAAATCTGTGTGCATCGAGGTAACCTAAATCCATTAAACTAATATTCATAACTTCTTGAAGTAAATGGGGCACGTATTTGGCAAGCTGGTGATTGTGTAGACTCTGCTGCTTTTTTAGAAGAAATACATATTTTATATCAGCTTGATTCACTTGGTTTGTTGCCCACCTAGCCCTGCAGGTATTTATGATTTCAACCCTCGTGACCCCATCTGCTTGATATAACTACTGTTCATGTTTTCATGTATATTCTTTCTGATGATATCACTGCATAATTAGGCTAAAACATTTAGTAGTTCCAAAATAGCCTTCACTTTGAGCAGATTGGTCTACAAGGGCAGAAATTGTTATAGGGAAATACCCGCATGCTATGGGGAATAACAGTAATAGGCTGGCTTAGTGGCTATAAGAAGAAAAGACTCAGGGCTCATCTGGATAGAGAAGCTTGTGACCAAGAAGTGCAAACATTTCTGTGCATAGTAAATTAATTATTTTCACCATTTCTAGAACTGCGTGGGAGTGTGTGTGGTATATGTAATGAAGAACACCTTGGATGGGAAAACAGGAGACGTGAGGGAAGGCCCAGGTAGTGCAGAGCTGGTGAGGGGAGCTCACTGGATGCGGGGAAAGCAGCTTCCTCGTCAGAGAATGCCCTGTGAGTTTAGGGATCGTGAGTGATGCCCAGCACTCATTTTCAAACTGTTGCATCTATTAAACTGCAATGACTCTTTGCTGGTCAGAAGTATTCCATTAAAATGCATTGCACGAAATAGCTTTTTATAAGAGGTGACTAAGGGAATGAAAGTGGGGGACCACCCCTGCTTGTGGCCAGACGATGGGGGAAGAGGGCAGAGATGAGCTTGGGTGAGAGCTAGGAAAGGACTGAGCAGAAAATTGGAATTAGAGGTAACAGGCAACCTTTAAGGGACTATAAATTGTTTTTCCCTTAGAAGTGTTCTTTTCTTTGCCCCCTCCCCCCTGCCAAGTTGAGTGATTTGGGCTGGTGTTGTTAGGTTTGAATATTTAAAGAAAAAGAATAAAAACTGGAGGACTTGGGACGTCCAGGTAAAACTTAGATTAGCTTGCACTATTCATACTATTTTAAAACCTGTTTTCTAAAATTAATATTCCATCTTTCAGGTATTCAATCAATATTTATTGAACAACTACTCATTTCAGCCACCAAAGATAGAGTAGTAAGTGAAGCAGATAAGTGGCCTGCTACATAAATTTACAGTCAGAACAAATAAGTAGGCCACATCTTTCAGAGAGTTGTCAAGTGTCGCACTGTATGGCTGTGTTACTATTTATTTAACCAATTATCCATTGATGGGCATTTAAGTCCCTCCCCACTCACTTTTTTGGTATATAGAAGACTACTGCAATGCATAAAGAGAGGGAATTTACAGAATGCCTTGGACTCAGCATCTAACTACTTGTTTTCCTCTTCTGAATGTTACCTTGTGCCACGTTCTCTGTCTTGCTGGGCTAGTTGGGCCTCTTTTTTTGCACCTGTGTTTGTTTTCCTTAAAATCCATGGAGTCTCTGCTGAACTCCACATCTGCATGGAGCTCTGTTTCCTGCTTGACCTGTACTGGGACTGACTACTTGCCCTCCAAGCCCTTTGCCTTGTTGAGTATGAGCCAAACAGCTTTATGGTGCTCTTTCCAACCCACTACTGAAACCTTTTCCTCCTGCTTGCTAGCACAACCAAAAGTTCGGAACTAGACACTGGGTTTGAGACCTTACTCTGGGTTTTTAGCACTGACAAGCAGTGCAGTCCTTTCTAATTCCAAAAATTTTTACAATAATTTCTGTATTGAAACATTCTCACACTTACAAAAAAGATGCAAGTACAGTAAAAGAACTTTGTTTTTGCCAAACCATTTGAGGGTAAATTGCCAACCTGATGCTGCAGTATCTCCAAATATCTCAGCATATAAATCCCACTGACAAGAAAGCATGGATTGGCATAATGCAACCATTAAATTCAGGAAATTAACATCCACACTATTAACCTTCAATCCTGAGATCCCATTTAAGTTCCTTCAGTTGTTCTAATAATGTATTTGGAGCAAGAAGTGTCCAGCTCAAACTCACAGGTTCCGTTGAGTTGTCTGGCTCTTTAGCTTCCTCCAGTCTAAAACAGTTTCTCAGTCCTTCTGTGAGTTTCATGACATTAAGGTTTGAAGATTACAGGTCAGTTATTTTGTAAAATGCTCCTCAATTTGGGTTTGTCCTTTTCTTTTTAAAGATTAGACTGAGGCACCTTTGACAGGCCTATCTCAGAAGTGTTTCTGATAGGATGCGATGAGGATACTGTGTTCTCATCGCATCCTATCAGGTGGCACACAATTTCAACTTGCCTTATGTCTGGTGATGTTAGTTTTGATCACTTGATTAAGGTTGTATCTGCCAAGCTTTTGTACCCCCAAATTATTTATTTGTTCTTGCAATTAATAAGTAATTCTTGCAAATGTAATCTGAGACTGTGAAATATTGTGTTTTATATCAAGCTTTCTATTCATTCATTTCTTTGTATACTTTTGAACTCATGGATTTTTATTTTATTTAATGAGTTATGATCCATCACTCTTATTATGTATGTCAATACTCAGATTGTCCCAGGTGAAATCAGTGGATGCCCCTTTGTGCTCAACGTACAAATTCTGAACGCTGGTCCATGTTGCCTTCCACTCTCAGCATGACGTTCTCTACAAAGTCAGTAAATTCTTCTATTATCAACTTGTTAGCTAGGCGTTGACTGAAAACTTACTGATTTCCATTCCAGAAAACTTGAGTAAATTACTGAAATTAGGCACTGAATTTCAGAGTATCATTTTCTTTTGGCTCAAGTCAATGTTTATCCTTGGATATTTTTACAGTGTACACATTAAACTATTTTAAAAATAAGTAACATACTTTAGTCTCTGAGTGCTAATATCCCTTAATTAAGATGCAGTCTGCTATGAAATAATCAGGTTTGCATCTGTTGTTTCCCAGAGTTGAAAATATTTACAACATTTCTGTACAGGTTGAAGCCCAGATACCTCAAAGAAAAATTTAAGTGTCCCCATAAAAATAACATGTTTATGAAATAGAGTTAAAATAAAAACGTAGAAATAGAAACCATTATAGCACCAGAGTAATTGAGCTCATGTCCTTGGCATCAGGCAACCACTAAACTGCTCTTTGTGTCTATGAGTTCATTTTGTTTTTGTAGGTTCCACATGTAAGTGATATCCTCCAGAATTTGTCTTCTCTGTTTGGTTTATCTTACTGAGGATAATGTCCTCAAAGTCCATCTATGTTGTCATGAATGGCAGGATTTTATTCTTTTTTAAAATATAATCTCTATTGTATTTTTTCCCATTACCATTTAGTCCCCTTATACTCCACTCCTCCCAGTATCACCACTCTGTTGTCCATGTCCATGAGTCCTTTTTCCTCAATCCCTGCACCCCTCACCTAGCCCCTCCTTAGCTGTCAGCCTGCCCTCCATCTATGAGTCTGTCCTCATTTTCCTTGTTAGTTTAGTTGGTTCATTAGATTCCACATATGAGTGAAATCATATGGCATTTTTCTTTCTCTGACTTGCATATTTCACTGAGCATAATGTTCTCCAGGTCCATCCATTCTGTCAGAAAGGATAAAATTTTCTTGTATTCTAGGTCCGAGTAGTATTCCATTGTGTAAATATCCCATAGTTGTTTTATCCACTCATCGGCTGATGGACGCTTGGGCTGCTTCCATATGTTGGCATTTGTAAATAATGCTGCAGTGAACATAGGGGTGTTTATGTTCTTTAAAATTGGTGTTTTGGGTTCCTTTGGATATATTCCCAGATGGGATAACTGGGTTGAAAGGTGGATCCATTTTTAATTTTTTGAAGTATCTTCATACTGCTCTCCACAATGGCTGCACCAATCTGCCCTCCCACTAACAGTAAAAAAGTGTTCCTCTTGCTCTTCATCCTCATCAGCCTTGGTTTGTTGATTTATTGATGATAGTCACTCTGACAGCTGTGAGATGATAGCTCATTGTGGTTTCAATTTGCATTTCTCTGATGATTAGTGACGTTGAGCATCTTTTCATATGTTTATTGGCCATCTGTAGGTCCTCTTTGGAGAAGTGTCTATCTTTTGCCTTTGTCTAGCTTTTAATTGGGTGTTTTTCTTGGTATTGAGTTTTATAAGTTCTTTATAAATTTTGGATATTAACCTCTTTTCAGATGTATCAGTGAACAGTTCTGCTACTCTATGGGTCACCTTTTCATTTGGTTCATGATTTCCTTTGCTGTGCAAAAACTTTTTAGTTTGATGTAGTCCTATTTATTTATTTTCTTTTGTTTCCCTTGCCTGAGGAGATATATCCAATAAAATATTGCTATATCTGATAAAATAGAGCAATGTCTAAGAATTTTCTGACTATGTTTTCTTCTACAATTTTTATGGTTTCAGGTCTCACATTTAAGTCTTTGATCCATTTTGAATTTATTTTTGGATGTGGTATAAGAAGGTGGTCTAGTTTCATTTTTTTTGCATGTATCTGTCCAATTTTTCCAACATCACTTATTGAATAAATTATCTTTGCATATGATATGTGCTTGTTTCCTCTGTCAAATATTAATTGACTGTACAGGTATGGGTTTATTTCTGAGCTCTCTAATCTGTTCCATTGACCTATGTGTCTATTTTATGCCAGTACCATACTGTGCTGCTTTTTATTACTATGGCCTTGTAGTATAGCTCGATAGTAAATAGTGTGATATCTCCAACTTTATTCTTTCTCAGGATCACTGTTGTTATGCAGGGCCATTTGTGGTTCAATATAAATTTTTGAAATATTTGCTCTAGTTCTGTGAAATACGTCTTTGGAATCTTGATAGGAATTGCACTGAATCTACAGATTACCATGGGTAGTATGGACATTTTAATGATGTTAGTTCTTCCTATGAGCACAGTAGGTGCTTCCATTTATTTGTATCTTCTTCAATTTCTTTCTTCAGTGTTTTATAATTTCCCATATACAGGTCTTTTACATCTTTGGTTAGGTTTATTCTTAGGTATTTTATTATTTTTGTAGCAATCATGAATGGGTTGTTTTCTTAATTTCCTCTTTTGTTATTGGCATACAACTGATTTCTGAATATTAATTTTGCATTCTGCTCCTTTGCTGAATTCATTGATCAGTCTAGCAGTATCTTAGTGGAATCTTTGGGGTTCTCTACGTACAGTATTATGTCATCTCCAAATAAAGACAGTTTTACTTCTTCCTTTCCAATTTGGATGCCTTTTATTTCTTCTTCTTGTCCAACTGCTGTGGCTAGGACTTCCAGTACTATGTTGAATAAGAGAGGTAAAAGCAGCCATCCCTATCTTGTTTCTCATCTTAAGGGGACCACCTGTAGTTTTTGCCCATTGAGTGTTATGCTGGCAGTGGGTTTGTCATATATAGCCTTAATTATATTTAGGTATGTTCCCTCTGTTCCTACTTTGCTGAGAGTTTTTCTCATAAATAGGTCTTGGATTTTATTAAATGCTTTTTCTGAATCTATTGATATGATCATATGGTTTCTATCCTTCATTTTGTTTATGTGGTGAATTACATTTATTGATTTGTGAATGTTGTCCTAACCTTGTATTCCCAGAATAAATTCCACTTGATTATGGTGTATAACCTTTCTGATGCATTGATGTATTCAGTTTGTTAATATTTTGTTGGGGATTTTTAGTGTCCATGTTCACTAGGGATATTGGCCTATAGTTTTCTTTATTCGTGTCTTTATCTTGTTTTGGAATTAGGATGATGCTGGCTTCATAAAATGAATTTGGGAATCTCTTCTTCTTTTGAATTTTATTAAATAGTTTGAGAAGGAGAGGTGTTAGTTCTTCCTGGAATATTTGGTAAAATTCACTTGTAAAGCCATCCAGTTCAGGGCTTTCATTTGTAGGAAGTTTTTAAGAAAAAAAATTATTACTGTTTTGATTTCAGTGGGTATAATCTGTCTATTCAGATTCTCTAATTCTTCCTGATTTATTTTTGGAAGATTATATGTTTCTAGAAATTTATCCATTTCATCCAGGATGTCCTGTTTGTTAGCATATTGGTGCTCATAATATTTGCTTACAATCCTTTGTATTTCTTTGGTGTCAGTTTGTATTTCTCCTCTTTAATTTCTGATTTTATTTATTTAGCTCTTCTCTCATTTTTTCTTGATGAGGCTGGTTAAAGGTTTGTCAATCTTGATCATCTTTTCAATGAACCAGCGGTGCCCCGTCCCGTGGTCAGTGGACACCCACCCAAATGCTCTGCTCCAGTGCCGCCTCCTTCAGCTTCCATGGAAAGCCTGCTCTAAGGATCACTGGTAGGGTGCACAATATCTTTTTCTCCAAAGAGTAATCACTATGCCTCTTATTTATGTTATTAAAAAAGAAAGAAAAAAATGAAAACTCTGCCATTGGTTCATACAAGCCATGTGTTTATGTGTGTATGTGCATGGGCTCTTAGTTTTAAGACAGAAAAGCTCCGAATGACAAGATCAAACACTCCTACCACTTCATCCCTATCACTGATGGCAGTAATGATCTGGACTAATGGGTGGTAGAAGGATCCTGGGATTGACTGAGGTTTAAATTCTGCTTCTGCCCCCCACACAGGGAAGCATACAGGGTGAGGATAAGCAACAGTGCTCCTAGGCAGCAGAGCTGGCCTGGTGGGTTTACATACCTGCTTTTTAAAAAATTACTTTATTGCTGTTCAATTACAGTTGTCTGTATTTTCCCCCCATCATTCTCTTCCACCCCAGCCAAACCCCTCTCCCTCCCTTGCCTCAACCCTCCCCCTTGGTTTTGTCCATATGTCCTTCCTGAAAATCCTTCCCTCCAATGCCCCTTCTCCCCTCCCCCCTGGCTATTGTTAGATTGCTGTTAATTTCCATGTCTCTGGTTACATTTTGTTTGCTTTTTTTCTTTTGTTGATTATGTTCCAGTTAAAGGTGAGATCATATGGTATTTGTCCCTCACTGCCTGGCTCATTTCACTTAGCACAATGCTCTCCAGTTCCATCCATGCTGTTGCAAAGGGTAGGAGCTCCTTTTTCTCTCTGCTGTGTAGAATTCCATCATGTAAATGTACCATAGTTTTTTTTATCCACTCATTTACTGATTTTCTGCTGCCTCTTTTGTGTGCTTGTGAAGGTGCTGGCAGCATTCCCTCACTGGGTGATGGCTTTATCTTTCTGACAGTGTTGTCGTGAGGACCAAATGGGCTCACACCCTGTGGTTTTCATATTTGAATTTTTTAAAAGATTTTATTTATTTTACTTTTACACAGAGGGAAAGGGAGAGAGAAGGAGAGAAACATCTTTGTGTGGTTGTCTCTTGCATGCTCCCTACTGGGGACCTGGCCTTCAACCCAGGTATATGCCCTGACTAGGAAATGAACCAGTGACCCTTTGGTTTGTAGGCCACTACTCAACCCACTGAGCCACACCAGCTAGGAATATTTTAATTGTTTTTTGAGACTTTCCTTTGTTAATTTCTGCTCTGATCATCATTATTTTCTTTCCTCTACTCACTTTGACCTTTGTTTGTTGTTCTTTTTCAAATTCTGTCAAGTGTAAAGTCAGATTGTTAATTTGAACTTTTTTGTGATAGGCCTGTAATGCTATGAATTTCCCTCTTAGGATTGCTTTCTTGTGTCCCACAGATTTTTTTAATGTCGTGTCCTCATTTTCATTTGTTTTAAGGTCTTTTGGTTTCTTTCTTGATCTTGTTGTTGACCCATTCATTGCTTAATGACATGCCATTTAGCTTCCATAGCTTTGCGTGTTTTTTAGCATCCTTCTTGTGATTGATTTCTAGTCTCATCACATTGTGGTCAGAGAAGATGTCCAGTATGATTTCAATCTTCTTAAATTTATTGAGAATTGTTTTGTGTCCTAACATGTCATCTACCCTAGAAAATATTTCATATGCATGTGAAAAGTATGTATATTCTGCTGCTTTGGGATGAAATGCCCTGAAGATATCAATTAAATGCATTTGATCTAGTGTATCATTTAAGGCCACTGTCTCTGTGTCTCTGTGAGGGTTTTTTTTTTTTTTGCCTGGGAGATCTATCCATCGAAGTTAATGGGGTGTTAAAATCCCCTACTATTACTGTATTTCTGTTAATCTTTCCTTTTATGTTCATTAAGATTTGCTTCACATATTTAGACGCTCTTCTGTTGGGTGTGTAAATGATTACTAGGGTTATATCCACTTGTTCGATTGTTCCATTTATTTTTGTGTCATTTCTTCTTTGTCTCTTATGATAGCCTTTTTTAAAAGTCTATTTTGTAGGATATAAGTACTGGCACCCAGCTTCTTTTCTTCTCCATTTGCATGAAATATCTTTTCCCAAGCCTTTACTTTTAGTTTGTGTGTATCTTTCAACCTGAGATGGGTCTCTTGGAGGCAGCGTATATATGGGTCTTGTTTCCTTATCCACTCACCTATCCTCTGTCTTTTGGTTTGAACATTAAAGCCATTTACATTTAATGTGATTATTGATAGATGTGTATGTATTGCCATTTTATTGTTAGACTATTTTCTTCTGTTATTTTTTCTTTTTTTTCTTCTTCTTAAAGCTAGGTGTTTAACACTTATTGCATTTTTTGTTTGGTGTTAACAAACTTTTTTAGATTTTTTGTTTGGAAAGCTTCTTATTTCTCCTGTGACTTTAAATGATAGCCTTGCTGGCTAAAGTAGCTTTGGTTGTAGTTCCTTGCTTTTCCTCACCTTGCATATTTCATGCCAGTCCTTTCTGGCCTGAAATGTTTCTGATGAGTAATCAGATGACAGTCTAATTGGAGTTTTCTTGTAGGTAACTAGCTGCTTTTCTCTTGTGGCTTTTAGGATTCTCTCCTTGTGATTAAGACTTGGCATTTTAATTATGATGTGTCTTGGTGTAAACCTCTTTGGATCCAATTTTTTGGGGACTCTGAGCTTCCTGCATTTGTGTGACTTTTTTCCTTCACCATATTAGAAACTTTTTAGTCATTATTTCTTCAAACAGGTTCTCAATCCTTTGCTCTCTTCTCTTTCTGGTATTCCAGTGATGCGGATGTGTTACACTTCATGTTGTCCAAAATGTTTCTTAAGCTCTCCTCATTTTTTAAATTCTTTTTTCCTTTTGCTGCTCTGCCTCTGTGTTTTTTTCTTCCCCATCTTCCAAATCACTGATTTGATTCTCTGCTTCATCTAACCTACTGTTTATTCCTTCCAGTGTATTATTTATCTTAGATATTGCATTCTTTATTTCTGATTGGTTCTTTTTATGGTTTCTCTGGATGTTTTCATGCTTCTGAGTATCCTTATAATCATTGCTCAAAACTCTGATAAATTGCTTGCTTCCATTTCCTCTAGCTCTTCCGGAACAAGAGATTATTCTTTTGTTCTTTCATCCGAGGTCTGTTTCTTTGTCTTCCAACTTTGGCTGCTTCTTTGTATTTGTTTCTGTGTATTAGGTAGATCTGCAAAGACTCTGGTTTAGACCTTTGTCAGGTGCTGCTTGTGACTGGACCTCTTTGGGGGTATCAGCGATCCACAGTGTGTTTTATTTATTTATTTATTTAAACTTGCTTTTTAAATTTCTCCAGAAAGATCTCTTCTGAAGTTGTGGAGGCCAAGAGCTTCAGCACTTTTTCACAAGATTTATCATCCTTCTCTAAAACCATATACCTCTTGTGGAGTTCTAAGACCTTGGAGAGATACCAGCAGAGATCAGCATTAGCCCTTCTTGATGGAGGTGCTCCAGTAGCTACACTTACAGCTTCAGCTGTCAAGTCTGCTAGAGCATTTTGTTTGGAACCAGGTTTGACATGGATGGCTTTGGTGACACCACCTTTTGGATCAACCGATATAGGACCTAAGAGAGGAAGAGATCTCTCTGTCTCCTTGCTCCAGCTTTCTTTAGCATAAAAGCAACAACCTCAGGGAGCTGGGCAGAGGTCCTGCCACAGGTCCCACCTGCAGCAGACTCAGCCGGCAGCCAAGCCAGAGCACCCTGTACCATGTCTTCTTTATCCACTCGTCTGTCGGTGGACACTTAGGTTGTTTCCACATCTAGGCTGTTATAAATAATGCTGCAATAAACTTGTGGGTGTAGATATTTTTTCAGACAGTTATTTCATTTCCTTCAAGAAATGTCCAGAAATGAAATTGCTTGATCATATGATCGCTCTAGTTTTAATTTGTTGAGGAATCTCCATACTGCTTTCCACAGTGGCTACACCAGTTTACATTCCCACCCACAGTGCATAAAAGTTCCCTTTTCTCCACATCCTTGCTAATACTTATCTTTTTGGTGATAACCATCTTAACTGGTATGAGATGTATCTCATCTGGTTTTGATTTGCATTTCCCTGATGATTAGTGATGTGGAGCACCTTTGCTTGGGCCTATTGATCATTTGAATGTACAGGGTGGGGCAAAATTAGGTTTACAGTTGTTTGCATAGAAAAATTATATAATAATAATAAATAACAATACAAGAATAAACTGTTTTGTGTACTCACAATTGTAACCTACTTTGCCCCGCCCTGTATTCCTTAGAAGAACTCACATTTTTAACAAGTTTCCATGTGATGTTGATACTGCTCTCTAGGAGCCATGCTTTGATAACTGCTCAAAATAAATTGCCAGTTTCATAGACCTAAAACCCACTATTCTTCTCTTCTTTTTATTATTATTATTATTTAACTACTGTCCCTTTCTCTGGACACTACTCCTCACTGTCTTCATCTATCAAAAGTCAATACTCTTTTTGCTTCGTAGCTTATTTCAAATATGTTTCATTAATAAATCATGTACTCTTAACCACCCAGGCTCCATCATTCCCTGAGCCCCCATCACTGCTCTGACCATAAAATGTGCTTTTAAAAAAATTCTACAAGACAGTACGCTCCTTGACAAAAAAAGGACCAAATTGTAATCTTTTAAAAATCCATTTAAATTGGTTCTCTAAGAGCTTATAGCATATTTCTCAAGTAGCTTCAAGATACAATTATATCTGTGGTACAGCCTGGGTATTTCTTCTACCTCCATTTGTATAAAATCTAATATTAACTATGGTGAGACCCAGCATGTACATTTCCCAGGTTTTCTCATGCTGGGAGCAGGCTTGCATTCAACCTATTATATCAAAAGAGTGCTGTTTGTTCAACAGTTTGTGTAATCCAAATCTCTTCTTTAGCATTGTGCTTGATCTTTCCCAACACAGATTGTCATAGGAAAGAGGATTAAATACTACTAAGCTTAAGCTAATTAAAAATATACTAAAACTTTAGATATTCAAAATGAATGCATGACATTAGAGATGAAATATATAGAACGATAGATGAAATACATTTCAAATATTGATTGTATATTAAACTGCAATGGCAGCCTCAACATTTTATAAATATTGAAACATATCTCCCCTATGAACAACATGATCAAAAAAGAAAGGGAATGGCTTTTAAATAATCCAAAATTAATTAGAAACACTGGATGCTTAAATTTATTTATTTTTTTTTGAGAGAGAAAGAACTGTCCCAGTCTTTCTGCGACTGATTTTACCCTTTCCTCAGCCTCTCGCTCCTTTTGGACATTTCTCTCCATCAGCTATTAAATCCACGGGCTGAATTCCCAGAGATTTCATTTGTCATGGTAGCATGTGGCTTTGGGCAGTTAACTGCACAGACATCTAATTACCAGAGCAATCTAATAAGTTCACAACTGCCTGAGGCACTCACTGGAGAGGGGCTTTGAGACTCATCCTCTGAAAGCCTGTTCTGTGTGTCACCTGCCTAGACACAGAGTCCTGTCCTCACACAATCTCCCTGAAGAAGGGTAAACATGGGGTTTCCCAGGAGATGGCTTTTCCCAGAGTTTAAATGCTTGCTTTTCCCACCCTTGTCCAGAGAGGCAGATTGCCAGAGTGTTATACAGGGTTAGCTTCTCGGTTATCTAATAAGAAAAACATGTCCCTAGTCTGTCACTGTGGGAAAATATTAGAAATAATATTTTTAAGCTTTGCTTGAAATTCTGTCATCCATATTGTTCATTTCCTTAAGGTAGGCAAACTATGAATTTTATTTGGAAGTTAGCCCTATACTTTTCTAAGGAAGAAAAATGAATTGTTTGAAGTTGTTTTATAGTTAACTTAAAGAAAGATGAACAGATCGGCAATTTTTATTAGTTAATTCCCCCTCCCCACAACTAATCACCCCGGATGGCAGGGTTTTTTCTTTGACAGAAACTGGAGTTGGTTTACTACTCTTTCAGTCTTTTGGTTCTGTGGCCTCATACAACTTTTCTCAGAGCCTGGAGGCCCAATTTGGAATGCTTTGGATTCCTTCTCAGTGAAAAAGTGCAATTTTTACCTATATTGGTGCCAGATATTTTTAAACTCCTTTTTCTGTTATTCAGTGAGTTAGGCGTAGTATATGGAAAGGAAATAAGACAAAATGGTCAGATCTAGGAAGACTTTAAAAGTTGTCTCATGTCCTGTATAGAGTTTGTCCACAAGGAAATAATGGAAACAACCTACACATAAAAGTGATTAATTGAATAATGATAAAGAAGGTGATTTGGAAGGAAAAGAGGGCCTAAAATGATCAAATCTCAAAGTCAGGAAAATATACTGAGATAGTAGAACTGATCATTGTCTAGGACTTTCCAGATCATACAATTCTCAAGACAACGTTCATGTTACAATTTGAAAGTGGTTGGAATGGACCACTAGATGAAGAGGTTGAAGGAAGAAAAAAAATTGAGACTCCTATAGTCCCAAACTCCTATAGTCCAATGTGAGTTACTCATCCACAAAGAAGAAATAACTTCAACACAAGCAATGTGGGAAAGTATTGACTAAAGGTAGTGACGACCAGTCACTGGGTCCGTGTCTGGATGCTAAGGCCTTTGGGCGATACAGTCACGTGGCTGGCGGGGACGCGGAGGGAGGCCGGAGTGGAGCTGTGTGAAAGACGATGTGACACCACGTGGGACGCGTCTGTGTTACACTGGGTTGTGTTTTTCCTGTGCACCAAGCCATTCCCTGGTGATGCTCTATTAAACTAGATCCGTTTTGGCCTTTTCGGGGTGGCAGCTTGATAGGAACAGCTTTACCAGTTACATTGCATTCTTTTCTCTGCTGAGGTCACACCAAGGTTCTATTAGCTGTTCATTCGTGTATCAGTTTGTACTAGAAACTGGTTCTGCTGGAAGCTAAGTAAACAGAAATGAAGCAGAAACGTTCTGCTTTTTAAGGGGTAGACCAAGCATGAGATGCCACTGTGAGGATCCAAATTAAAGTTCCAAGAACAGTTAAGCTCTGGGTACCTTAATTGGGATAAATATCTTCAGTATTTCCTCAGTTTTGCAGCTTTAAAAAAATTGTTCATCACAATCATTAAGTGAATAATGATAATGAATTCTAATATGAGGCTTCTCTCCCTCATCCAATTTTTAAAACTATTTAATAGGTATTTATAAGAAAACTTTACATAATTGAAGACTAAGTTTCATAACCAGTGAAGATTGAATTTGAATTGGCAGCAGCACTGAATAGGGAAAACGTATGGATTCCAGAGTACGGATTCAGAACCTGGTTTTGTTCATGAGACCATGTGACCTTGGGCAAGTTGACTAAAGTGCTTGACCTGCGGCTTCCTCATTTGTAAGGCTGAGAGAATCACATCTCCCAGAGTGATTTGGCTCCCACAGTGGGTCCTCAGATGAAGTGCATGGGATGAAAATGGTCAGCATTTAACATCATTCCTGGTTCATACACAGCCTGAAATCGATACTAGTTTTCATCCCCCTTCTATTAGTGGCAAAAGCTAAATGATTAACCTTTTTCAGCTTTGTTATTAAGAGCCTTTTCAGTTGGTTTCTGTGTACTTTTGACATGCACTCATCATTATGTGGGGTTTTTTTGAGCTCTCTCTTAATTTTTGATGTTATAAGATGCTGCAGGTTGTACTTCTTGCCTTAGTTCAGGAATCAGCCATTTCTTCAAGGACCCTCTGTTACTGGAGACCAAGATATGGTGTTATATGTGTTTACATTGGTTATTACTGTTATTATTAATATACTTCATCTTTTATAACGGTTTCAAATTTACAGAAAAATTGAAAAAGTAGTTCAGAGAGTACCCACATACCCCACAATTTTTCTTTATTATTAACATATTAGCATGGTATTTTCCTTACAATTAATGAATCTTTGTTGATCTATTAACTAAAGTCCATACTTTATTTAGATTTTCTTAGTTAGTGTCCTTTTTCTGTTCCAGGACTCCACACTGCATGGAATTATCATATGTCCTTAGGGCCTTCATGGTTGTGAGAGTTTTTCAGACTTTCATTGTTTTTGATGACTTTAGTGGTTTTGAAGAATTCTGTAGGATGCCTCCCTTGTAGAATTTGGTGTTTTCTTCATGATGAAACTGGGGTTAAAGATGTCGGGGGTGTGATACCCAGAGTGTGGTGCCATGCTCATCACATCATGTCAAAGATACATACTGTCACCTTGGGTTATCACTGTTGATATTGACTCAGTCACTCAGCTGAGGTGGTGTTTATTGGGTTTGTCCACCATCAGGTTACTCTCTCCATCTCGTGCTCTTGGGAAAGAAGTTACATGTGCAGCACGCACATCAGCAGTGGACGGTACGTACCCTCCTGCCCCAAGGGCAGAGTAACTACATAAATTATTTCCAGTTCTTTGCATGGTATCTCTAATAATTTTTTGTTTGTTTTCTGGTAGCTCTTTTGCCATGCTAGAAGTAAAGTGCCTGTTTATATTGAACACATTATAATCGAGCAAATATATAGTCTTTGACTAGTAAACTATTTATAACAATTAATAATAAAGAAGCATACTTTTAATTTCTCTTATTTATCAGTCATTAAATCTGTGATAATGCAGTGAGCTTGACTCTTTTCATTACTGGAACACTCATTTTTTAAATATCACCATTTCAGCTTAAACATATCAGGAATATCACTAATAATTCCAACTTGCTCTAATTTTTAATATATCTCCTAATTTCTACATGGCAAAACACTGTTGAATTTTCGGATGGTTGACCATAGAAAATTAGGCTCTGATCTTATTTCAGAGAATAATTGGACACTGAAAACACAAGGCAAACTAGGCATGCTGTGAGGAACTCACTCCCCACAATAATTACCAGGCTGTTTCCCAGTAAATGGCAAAGGTGTGTGGCATCCCATTTAGTATGAAAATACATGGAAGATGAGAGGAGTGTAGGGTGAGAAGGAAAATATAATACTCCCTGGGGTTTTAATCACTAATTACAGGTCTATAAATAACTGTTTCTGGGATTCTGAAGACATTTGGTCTCCTGGATGATTTAGTTTGGCATATGGGCTTGCCAGGTTTTTTTTCTCCTTCTTTCATTTTTGAACCGCTCACAGTGACTGGAGAGGTCAGACACGAGGACAGGTGGTGAAAATGTTCATGTGGGAAAATACAAAAAGTAATTTTCTGGATTTGCCAGCAGTTCTGTTTAGTGACCTAAAGGAGTTCACCCAGTGCTGTATTAGATTTTGCGAGATGGTATACCACAAACGCAATGTTTATAGACCCTCATTTTCTGAGTACCGGTATCTATTATGTTTTCACTGAAAAGATTTGTATGGGGTGTTGCAGCACCGGGGTCATGCAATGTATAAGGAAATCACCAAGAGATGGTGAGATTATACTCACTGAAAACAAATCCAAACTGGACATAAGTGCAGCTATTTTCTCTTCTTTTGAACCCAAAATTTCTATGCATTTAAAAGTCAGCAAATTTTTAGTATATCTGTGATAGCAATCATGGTGGGTTCTTTTGAGAAAGGTGATATTTTAAAATTGAATTTGCATAATCTAAATAAAGCCAGGTATTGTTAACATCCAACATTTGTACTCCTTGTTTTATGTATCATTATTCTGTGTCATTTAAGATTATGTCTATTTTTAAGTCTCTGCTGGCTCTAGGATTGTTATCTATTTCCTACTATTTAAAGGAAAATTAACACCCAGATGTCAGTTCTATCACCTATTTTAATAGATTCTAAATTCATGTAAAATATAATTAGGATGGTGTCAAGTCACTTCCTGAGGAATCGGAAAATCTCATCTCGCACTTCAAAAGGACAGATGGTTGTTTTTGAGTTAAAAGTTCCACTCCAATCAGAAAACAATACAGTTCTTTTACTTTATGAAGTTTCATTTTTCCCCTCACGCTACACGTATTTTGAAGGTGATCTAGAGTTGAATGCTTTTATTTTTATATTATTTATTAGAATAGGATCTCAAGGCACTGAGAAGTTTAAAGCAATGGATTTGCCATAGACCAAGCATTTTACATTTTAATCTAGGACCCATTCTACCAGGATCTCATACTAAGATTCTGAAAACTTACAAAAATATAAGTAGGCCAGTAAAATTCCCTAACATCCTCTTAGTTTCTTTCTCCCAACACACTCCAGACGTCCAGTTCTACCAAAGTCACCACGAGAAGGAAGCCTGTTGATCAAACAAAGCTAAGTATGGTAGACCTTCTGTGGTAAAGGAGAAACCCACCTTAAGAATACTAGCAGTGTCTCAGCAGGGGAAGTCAGGGAGAGGTGTACAGGCTTTAGGGCCTGACTAATTTTTAAGGGAGCTCTTATAAAGTAAGAACCTCATTGAGTTGAGCCAGAATTTATGGCATAACTTTGGATCGGCTTGGGTAGGCTTGGATAGGTTGAAGAGTAAAGGTTACAGTGCTGAGCCTGTTTAGTCTGGATGAGAAAACTAGTTGTTTCCACAGTCTTGTTTTTCAAGGAATGAGTATTTCATGAAGCAATAACTGCATTATTTCATGTTTGTTCTGGTTACTGTTTAACACAGAGTAAAGAAAATATGCCTCATCCCAGGACTATTTAGCAGATGGACAGGTGTTGTGTTGTCTTCGGCCCCCAACACACACGGTCCAAACACTCAGCAGCTGCAGTGGGTTTCCCTTCTTGCATCCCTCTTGCTGCTACTCTAGTTTAATCACCAGCATCCCTCCCCTGCAATGCCTCAATAACTACACATTTTAACTGCTTTAAATTCCCCCCCTCAAATCCATTCTCTAAACAGTTGCCAACTGCTCACTTTGGTTGCCAACTTGAAATCTCCCAGAAGTTTGACTTTGTACTTGTCAAGTGAGTGGCATGTGCTGTCTGTCACCAGAAGTAGCAGTCTGAGCATGTATCTAAGCATCAGGGTCACCTATGAAAATGACACAGTGGTGCACTAGAAAGAACAGTGCTTCACTCATTCAGAGAAGAGACAGAGCAAGATCAGCAGCAGTGGTGGGTGTTGGTCCCCCTTAGCCAGCAAGTCCCTCCTGGCATTTGACACAGAGAAACTGACCTGCAGGTACCCTTCTTGCTGTGGCAGAAGGACCCTGTACACTCTTCACAGGAGACAGGTAATAGTAGTGGGATTGACCAGGTGCCAAATGGCAAACAGACTTAAATGAAACAAAGGAATATGCATTGAGTCAGAAACAGGGAAATGTATTCACACATGAGGCAATAAGCCCAGCATAGGCTGTGAGGTTGTGAGGACTCCGATTCTTGGTAAGGAAGGGTTCCAGGCCCAAGGTCCATTTTTATGTGGCTAGAGGGGGTTGAAAGACTGCATGCATGAGACTGCCTTTCCCACTAGCACTCAGAGTGAAATGAAAACTTCTTGCATTGACATAGAAAGCCCCTGGTCTTCTCTCTGATTTCAACTTTAACTATACTCTTCCCTGATCCATTACTATGTTCTGGCCATAGGGACCTTTACTGTGGTCTTGCCTTGGGGCTTATGGACTCTTTTATCAAGCTTGTCTGGTAGGGCTCTACCCTCAGTCTTGGGTTAGTTTTCTCTTTTTTATAATTGAGATCTCATCTCAGATATCATTTCATCAGAGAAAACTTCCTCGATGTCTGAATCCAAAGTATTCTCCTTTCCCCACCTCTATTATGTTATGTATTTCTACTCGCTTCACATGACTTACCATTATTTAAAATTACTTTGTTCACTTACTCTTTTACTTATTGATTTCTGCTTTCCTTCCTATAGAACGTAGGCAAGAACCTCTGCCTTGTTTAAGAAGCTTCCCAGTACTATATTCCCAGTGCCTACAACATTGCCTTGTACATAGAGAATATTTGAAAATATTTGTTTAAATGCATTTGTGGAGGTTTAGAGAAATATTCTTCTATATCGTAGGTGCAGGTGGAAATGGCTGCAGTTCAGCAATGTCTATTAATATTAGAAGTGTGTATTCTCTGTGATGCAGCATTTCTACATCTAGGTATTTATCCTACAGACATGGTTAAACGTGTGAAAAATCAACTATATGCAAAAATATTCATTGGGCAAAAAAGAGTTAACAGAGCAGGTCTGAGGCTGCTGTTTTTGAAGGGCTTGCTTACAAGGCCGGCACTTGGTTGGCATCTGAAAACTTGGCTGGTAAATAGTTCCCTGCGCCGATAAGAAACTTCTAAGTGATAAGGCTGCCTTACCGATTTGGGGAGCCAAACGACTGCTTTCCTCCTGGAAATTTAGAGTTTTGGTAGTTGGCAGGCAGGGAGCATCTATGTGGCCAGTCTGCAATGAAAACCTTGGCAGTGAGTCTCTCATGGGTTTGTCTGGGCAGAAACGTGGCTCATATGACTGTATTTTTTTGCTGCTGAAGGAATGAACACACTCTGGCTGTCCTCTCACAGGAGGAAGGGAACATAGGAAGCCTGTGGATTTCTCCAGACTCTACTTTAGCCGTGAGAAATCTTAGCTGTGAGCACAATTATACTGTGCACCCAAGAGCCCTTCTGATGATACTGGGGACTTATGAACCACTCATTATAAATGATCTTCACAGCAACACATCAAAGCAAGCAAAATGTCCACGAATAGAGGAATGGTTTTGGCACACATGCCGGGGTCCAGCCTCAGCAGGTCTCAGGGTCCCCGAAGGATGGATGGTGCAGGTGACAAATGAAGAGTCAGACACCAGATTGGATGCCAGAGAACAGCCAGCCTCTGTGGGACTGACCGAACTCGCAGAGTTTGATTTAAGCTTTACTTTTATAGAGATTGTTACATAACATTAAAGGAACAGGTGCATGGCATGATCAGTTAAGCAGAAAAAATCAATACAGAGGTAATTAGGAAAAGTACAGGAAATTCCATAGATTCAGTTATGCTAAACAAAGGTTATTTTGACCAGGAGAGCCATTAATCAGACAATTATAAATAATTACATGTACAGAGTTTTAAATGTCTTATTGATAAATAGATGTTTATTAAAGTTCTTAGAATTTGGCAGGGGTCAAAAGGATACACTGGACTGAACAGTGGTTATAGGAAATTTATTACAAGGCCTTTGTGGTATCTAACTTAGCTACCTATCTTGTCTAGAATCTTTCTTTATGTACTTTGGACTCTAACTCCTTAGTAATTGTTCCTATGTGCTTAGTTTGTAATAGTTAACCAGCTTCTCCTGCTTCTTTACTTGTCTAATTCCATTAATACATATTCCTGTCCAAGGTAGAGGAGGAGCTGTTACTCCATCAACTTTCAGATGTTCAGGGGCTACCCCATTAGGGGGGACTTTTGTTCTCTGGCCAAGAAATCATTTTGTACAACTTCATTGGAATTCTGCGAATCATCGGACCTGAAATACAGGTGTCTAAAAATCCCACCACTTATTAGTTGCAAAGACAGACATGCAGGGAGAGATAGACAGGAAATCCAACCACAGTTGCCTCTGCTCTGCAGATGCATCTCATCTGCCCTGACTGTGTCAAGGGACGGCTGTTGGTCAGCTCCTGACACACACACAGACAAATGAATATTCTGGATTGCTCACGTGTGATACAACTCTATGTTCTGGTAAGGAGATATTGACAAAATGTCTTGTTAAGGGAAAGACCAGAATGTGAGGTGGTTTATATAACTTGTATGCTTCTGGTAGGGCACACACATACATATCTATGTTTGTAACTGTAGAGAATATCACCAGAAACGTGGTTAACAGTCCATGATATGGATACTTCTGAGGGGAGAGCATTGGTGGCTGAGGGGAGAAATACAGGGAGAGTTTTCATAATCCTGCATGATCTAATGTGTTGGTCACTAGTCACTGTAGTTACTTAATTTAACTTGTTTAAGATTAAATAAAATAAAAATTCTATTTCTTGGTTGTACTGGTCACATTTCGAGGCTTAATGTCTACATGTGGGTAGTGGCTGCCGAATTGGAGCGCACAGACTCAGAACATTCCTGCCATCGCTGAATCAGGCCTTAGCACCGATCCTTTTTTTTTTACCATTTAATATTTACAACATGTAACATGTTTTATTTTTTAAAAATTACCTAAAGAAAATATTTGTTGAATGAATTCTAAATAAAAAGTTTTCTACTAACAGACTGTTCTGAGATTCTCAACAAGTAAAAGCGAGTCACCCATTGTGGTAGAAGTTCACACCTATTTAGGCAGTTTCAATTCTTGGTATCCATTTATGAAAGCAAATCTTCAGCCTAGGGGCTTGCGGCCAATTCCAGATCTCAGAAACCCTATCAATTTAATCAACGAGGGTGCCAAGGAGCACAGAGTGGGGTTACTGGCCTGTCCCCATCACCAGCTCCAGCACTTAGGCCGTGGGCATTTGGCTAGCTCCAACATACCCTTATGCAGCCTAAAACAGACCTCCTTGCTAATTTCTTCATTCTGCAGTAAATAGTTCTTGTAATTTTATGTCCAAAAAGAAATTGTGATCAATTTTATATGCTTGAATTTAGAGGCATCAGTAATGATACTATTAGTGCTTTTAGAGTTTAGTTCAATATTTAATTGCTTATCCAATAATAAATGACATTTACCTTTGAGGCCCTTAGGGCCTGGTATGGGGTATGAAAAAGAGAACAGATTGTGTTAATCTAATAGCATGAAATGATGCCAGTGTAAAGGTTTGCTCAAGGTGCAATGGGACATGGAAGAAGGCTGTCTGATCCAGCCATGAAGGATGCAAAAGACTTTGCAGGCACAGAGGGTGGAAAGAGTGCTCCAGGCAGAGGAATATAACCTTGGCAAGGACAAGGCCATGTTAAAGAGCATGGCATGATGGGTGTCTGGCAGGACTTGCGTACTGGAACCCAAAACTACATGTGGAGGCCAGGATAAGAAGTGACAAGAAAGGCAATAAGAGTTAAGTGGACAGCAGTCTTGTACTGAGTGCTAAGTAGACTGGATTGGATCAGCTAGGGATTTACTTGGAAACATGAAAAGGCTTTTTTGGGTGGTGGTGGTATAGATTTGTGTAGATTTCTTTGGCTGCATGTTGAAGAATGGACTTAGAGAGACAAAACCAGTTGAGGTGACCTGTTAGGGGATTGCTGTCACAGTCCATATGAAAACTGATGAGGGTCTTTCTTATTAATGCCTATTAGTAATTTTCTATTGCCCCATCTCACATATTTCTAGTTCCTCATATGTGTTTCTTGAGACCCTCTTTTTCACTAACTACTTGAACCCAGATCTTGTCTCAGGGTCTACTACTGGGAGAATGCTTCCCAGAGGACCAGTGAGCCAAGAACTGGCTGTCTCCCAGCATCCTCAGCACAGAAGGTGTTGCTTACTCTTGTAAAAGCTGTTTTGGTGAGGCTATGGCAGTGGAATCCAGATTGCAGAGAATGGTGGAGCGCTTTGACGTGAGGAAAAAGGCAAGTGCATATAGATGAAGCCTTCAAAATGTATTGCAAGTGGTATTGTGATAGCTAGAAGGAGACATAGGTTAAGGGTGGAATTTTCCAGAATTTGAGTTTTTAAAAAACAAACACGTCAGATGATATTACAATCCTATCCCCCATACAACTGCTTCTCAAATAACCTTAGAGTGGCTGCTAAGACACTGACCTAATTAAAGAAGGACAGAAAGACAGAAAAAGTTGGATTATTGATATCATAATTTGAGCCCTTGGGTCCAGTTATGCCTGAAACTTCTAGGTTTCCTTTTCCTGAAGCTGGACTTTTAAATGAGAAAATCCTTCATTGTGCTTCAGTAGGATTGTGTTGGTTTTCTTTACTTGCTGTGAGTAATATAGACCTTTCTTCTCCAGGGCTAATTGGACTACTTTCTGTTTTTAACACGCGCATACACATACCACACACAGACTCTCTCTCTCTCTCTCTCTCTTTCTCTCAGAGGTGCTGGGAGGAAGAAGGAGCCAGCAGGGAGAAAGTGGTGTAAGACAGAAACCACACGTGGACAGTTGATAAAACAAGGCCCTTCAGAGAGTGGTGGCTGATGAAACCAAGAAATGGAATGGAATGATTACTCAGAAGTGGTTTTTGTTTTACCACATTTTAGAAAAAAATTTTAAAACATGCAGTAAAATTATTTTTTAAAAATTGTGAGGTTAGCAATCATCCATTGATCACCTATATTCTATGACCATATCGCTACATTTTCTAGTTTTGTTTTGTCACATACCTCAGTTAGCCATCATTCTGTTCATCCATGAAAAGATCTTATTTTGTATGCATTTCAAAAGAGGTTGCAGATATTAGTATGCTTTGTTCTTACAAATTTAGCAGGCATATCATTAACTTGATTTTAAATGTGTTGACAGTTATACATACCTAATACATCAAGAAAAGTACTTATAATACTTCTGCGAATCTAATCATATACCTCTTTTGTCTTCTTTTAAAATTCCAGCACTATCATTATTTTTGTGCTGTTACCATTTTATAGGACATTTTTCGTGTTTCCCTCATATTTTAGGGGGTGATCCATTAGAAAAATCTCTGCAAAGTATGCACCAAGCTTATTCGAGTTGGACTCCTAACATGTTGCGTGATAGAGGAGTCAAAGTCCTGCAGGAGAGCATGAGGCCAGACCCATGTCTACTGTGGCCTTGAAAATCAATCGCATACCACTGGCTGTCCCGTTCGTATTGCTGCACTGCCTGCAGGCTTGCAGGTCACCATGCCTGCGCTTCAATTAATAGCCTTTCTGATAGCATGTGGGTCCTGGCAGGAGAGCATTATGAGTCATAATAGAGCCTGGTAGAATATTTTTTGAGAAAATATAGAATTGTTTGTACTGATAAATATTCATATAGGTAAATATTTTGGTACAAAAATCTACACTGGTTCTTGTCCTAGCCCTTCACTGTATCTAAGCCCTTTGTTCTCCTGATATTATAAATCCTTGCTCTGTGAGTTTAATTTCTAGATGTATGTATATTTCTTAGTCTGGCATTTGATAAATTGCTGAATCCTCCTGGTTGCTCAATAATCCATCATTGCCACCTCCTGTTCCCGACCTACAAGGATTCCTTCAACAGTGGCCCAATGTGGCTCTGTCGACGGCTTGCAGGAGAGTAGGTCACAGGCTGGCAGTATGGGGCTGGAAAGAAACTCCAGTGCTGGTTTATTCACTTGGGGCCCATTTATGTGATTTGTTTAGTTAAGTCATATGTATTCTGTGACACAACAGAAATGTTCTGTTGATTGAAAATATTCAGGGTGGGGCAAAAGTAGGTTTACCTAGTTATGACTGCTTGAAACAGAGTTTATTCTTATATTATTAGTTATTATTGTATTATTCTCCAGATAAACAACTGTGCACCTACCTTCGCCCCACCCTTTAGAAACAGCTGTTCTAGAGAAGAGTCCAGTGGAGACTCTCTCGGATCTGAGGCTGCCTCTCTTCTCCATCCTGCAGCTGTGGCCCGGATTCCAGTTTCTCCTCTGGGGAGCTGGCACTGCCACGCATGACATTGCTCTCCTGAACTTCCACAGCCACCATCTCTAGTGTCTCCTTTCTGCCAGTTCTTAATCATGCACAGATATCACTTTCTTTAGAATTAAAAAAAAAGTCCTCTTTGATTGCATGTGTTTCTTTGGGAAACATTTGCCTCTTATCCCTCCTTATTCCAAGACCGACCCACAGTGGGCATTTCCCCTTCTTTATCTCCTGCTCCTTAGATCACTGCAGCATGACCTCACGTCTCACCCTCAAACGGTATCATTCTTTTCCCTGAAGTCACTAAGTGAATGGATATTTTCAGTCCTAAACCTACCTAATTTCCTTTGCAACTTAAGAGCTAATATTTATTGAGACTTTACTATGTGTTAGGCATTAATGGAATTGCTCACTTCAAATCAACCTCTAAGGCAAGTACTATTTTTATCTCCATTTGTTACTTGAGGAAACTCATGCAAAAGGGATTGGGAAAGTCCTCAAGCTCACAGAGTCATAATGGGTGGAGCCAGGACCCCAAGTGAGGCAGATGAGCCCAGAGCCGCTGGGGGGGTGTCCCAACCTTAGATGTATGGACATTTTCATAATTTTATTTTCTTTCTCTCACACCGTCCAATTTTCTCTACCTTTGGTGTCCCTCCATTTGCTCTGAGGGCCCCCCTCTACTAACTGAAGGCCCCCTATGCTCTCTCTTGCTTCAAGTCTTTTTTGTGGTTCTCTTTTTCATACTTCCTGGAAAGTTTCTGCTCTCGGTCCCCTTTAGTTGCGTCTCATTTTAGACATTGGGACTAGGAAGCTGCCCCTGGTCCATATCTGCAAGTTGCCTGGCCCTTTTGTGCCCCACAGCTCACTTCCTCTACTCAAGCTTAGGGCTTTCTACTGTTTTCTGATTATTTGCTGATGGCCGCCTTCCCTGGGAGGGTGTGGCTTGCTCACCTAGCCAATGTGTGATGAGTAGTAGGTGCTCATTGTATATTTATTGAATGGCCAAATGAATGTCAAGTATTTTAGAAACTTTGAATGATACTAAAAGATGGATCCTAAATGCATTTTAGTATGCTTCGTGATGCTACTTTCTTCACTTATGAAATGGGAGGGGCACAGTTAACATAACTTATATACATTCTTGCTGAGGGCACAAAATTTAAGTAGCACAATTTGTATCTCTCAAAATCTACAGAGACTTTTTGTTATTAACAAGGAACAACAGAAATAAACATTTGCGGAAATTTATATCCTTTGTATTCTTAATTTATTTTCTAATATCATGTTTTTTTTGAGAAATGAGTTGGTCCAGGATGAAAAATTAACTAGTTGGCAATGCAGTTGTTTTGCCTGTATAATAACAAACATGATCATACAGCTTTCAGTTGGTAATTCACAGGAAAATGACAGCAGAGTCAGAATAATGAAATGGTGCATTTTATGTATAGAACAATGTATCAAAAGTAAGGAAATTACATCTAAGTGCTTATGAAAAGACATTATTCTATGTACTATTTCTACTTTGCTTGAAGAACTCTAGCAAACATAAGGACATTTCTGTTTATTGGCTTTACGCTTGTAGCTGTTGATTCACTGCTTCCTCCTCCAGCAGATTTCTTTCTCCTTAAAATACATGACTTCAAGACTGCTTTGCTGTCTTTCAGTTGTTTACATTGCTCACTTCTAATTGTTCTAGCATTTCTATGGCCTTTGTATCTTTTTATGACTTGTATGATTTGTAGCTGATTTCTTGCATGGCCAGTAAGAGCCTCATTTGATCATGTAACTCACTGAGCAAAGACAGTCATGTGGCCCCACATGTGGGGACCCTGGAAGTCCCTGGAAGATGGAGAGCTGGACCTGGCAACCTCGGCTGACTACCGTAACGTGTCTCTGCTGTCTCCATTTCTATAATCTTTTCACTTCCCAAAATCCTTTTTAACAACCTCCGAGCATTTCCAAGCATCATCCCCATTAACACCATGCCAGATTCCAAGCAAACCCATTTCTCTTACCCTTGCACTCTCTGCCCAGCACTTCCACACACAGGCGCAGTCACCGTACTGCACATTATCCCCTTCCTGCCACTTTGTGTCTCCTGCACTGACGCCGCTACATGGCCTGCTGCTCGGACCTGGGACTTGGTGTTTCCTTCCTGAGCACCAAGACCCCACTCCTGCATCATGAATGCTTCCTTCCCTCTCTCAAGCATCTGGAAGAAACGTGAAAGGGCCACTTGTAGAATGTATGTATGTATGTATGTATGTATGTATGTATGTATTTACTTATTTATGTCAGCAAAAGAATATTGTACTTTATTTTTTAAATTTTATTTAGTTATTTTTCAAGTACAGTTTTTTTTGTCTATTTCTCCCATCCCAGCCTCCCCGGCCCCTTGCTCCCCACCTCCCTCCCATTTCCACCCCCCTTAGTCCTCATCTCTGTGTCCTTCCTATTTGTTCCTCCAAATCCCTCCCCCTTTTTCCCCTTAACTTCCCTTCCCTCTCCCCTCTGGTCGCTGTCCCCTTGTACAGGATGTATTTAAACATGTGTAAAGAAACTTCTGGATCACAGAATTTTAAATTGCTTTCACAACTCAAAGGGAATGCTTCCTAAGCCGGGCTCTCCGTATCTAAGGGTTCTAATTAGAAGACAGCCGGGGCTGGTGGAGCAGGAAGGTATGGCACTGTAATTAGAATGGGACCTCACCGCAGAGGTTCGCCACAGTCAGGGACCACCCATGCGTCGGAGTAGCCCTGCCTTGCTGCGCTGGATCAGTCCGTCAGTTTTCTTGTTTGTTTATGAATGTCTGACTGTGTCCTTCCTTTCATTAGGAAGAAGTTTAAGATTTTTTATGTGGTTAGTTTACTTATGTATTTATGTTTGGCAACATCCAACACTGAGAGTAGAAAAATGGCATTACAGTTGGCTATTTGGTTACTTGCTCTCCAAATGTGAATGACAATTGACTTATTACAGGTGCTTTTCCAAAAGGATCCTAAATTAATAGGTGCCAGGGAAATCACGACCATGACTTTAGACAGTTTTGTATATATGTGAGGCACAATGCTCAAAATTGGGAAGGGAAAAGCCAGTTTTTCAAATTTTTCTGTTACTTTAGGGATTTTTCTTACAATAGTCTTTTCAAAATCCCTTCCATTTTTAGTCATGCCATGAGCTTAAAAAATGCTTAATATTTTCCTGAACTACATACAAGTTTTCCAAAATTTATTTTTGCTTTCACCGATAATCAATTATATCACCTAGGAGTGCAGAGAGCCAGGGAAAGAGGAGGAGAAAGAAGTCCACTGAGAGGCTGCTATGGGCAAATCCTCACTGGGACTTTCTGTCTTTTTCCTGACAGAGCCCAGAAATAAGTGCGGAACATGGAACAAGCACAGCAGTGCCAGCAGTGTGCCTGTGGCCTACCAAAAGTTAACTTCTGTCTCAGTGTAACGGGGAGCAGCCAAGAGGGGGGCCCCAAAAGGGATTTGGAGTGAGGTCCAGAACTCAAGGTGTCCAGGAAATATTAGGATGTCCTCACCCCTCCCCTGCCACAGGTGTGAGATGGGGGAGGGACAAGTGGAGCCAGGCCATTGAGAGCTGTTTTGCATAGCAACAGTTTCACTGATAACCTCTGTCATGGTCATTTAACATATCTATAACCTTTAACTGGCTTTATAGATATGTTAAATAGCTGTGACCTAGCTCTGAACCAGGGCGATGAAAGTGACTTCCACCCAAGACTGTAACTGGGGGCAGGTCCCCAGAGAGCTTGGAGATGATTGGCTCCACTCCAGGGGCCCACACCTGCCCAGACTCACAATGGCAGTCCAGTAAACTTGGAATAATACAGGAATGCTGGCAAGTGTAGCCGATTGTAGGAGGAGTTGGAAATGGGGCTGCAAAGAGGACTGACATAGGGATTTAAAACCCAGACACAGCAGCCATTGGAGGGAGTACCATGCGGCTTTGCCAGAGTGGGGAACCCCCCAGCTTGGGGTAGAGAGAATCACCATGCAGCTTTAGCAGAGAATCGCCACTTGCTTCTGGCAGAGTGGTGACCCTACCCTCTCCTCAGCCATGTGAAGAAAAGAACCACGCAGTTTTGGATAGAGTGCAGACCCCTACAGCTTTGGTAGAAGAGGGCCACGTAGCTTTGGGATGCTCCCTTTGGCCACGTGGCCTGGGAGAAAGGTGAAAGAACTCTTTGCCAATAGACCATGAGAAGGTGCCACATGGCTTTGGATTAATTGGAGATCCTGCCTGGACGGCAACATAGTTGATGGTGCCAGTGGCCTGAAACGCAGATGTGTGCTTCTTTTCCTGAGATACGGTACCCAGAATTAGGGTGGGGGGAAAAGGAAGTGCTGTGGGCATCTGTGGGTATCCTAAAGGACTTTGATATTTTTATGGGGACATTGGGTCACTACTTTAAGTCTGCATAGCTTTAAATAAACCTTTCCTTTCCTTTTTACAAGTCTCTGGCATTGAGAGACGTCTTTCCTCTGGCAGTGGACAGATGAGCTCAGTAGGTGGTGAGGACACTATTAGTATACCGTCCTTGGGAAGGGGCCCCTGTTGTTCTGTAACAGTGTTTGGCATCCCTGAGTGGGCCAAATATTACCCCTCCTTGGACCTCTGTTCGGTAACCTCAGGACTGATAAATTACCAGTTCTAAAGTGCAATTACTGTCTAACTCTGCTCTGATTACTAACTAATCAGTTGCTAAAGGTTTTAAAACCAGTCTCCCTATTTCAGTCATGAAGTTACAAAGTGATACTTAAGATTTAAAGGGACATCAAGTCCCTTTTCCTAGCCCCCACCCCCCAACGCCTCCAAAGGTTACTTACATTGGTTTAATGCAGTATTAAAATAATTCCCTGTTAGGGAATGTGTGTTTGTGTATGCAGATGCATGTGCATGCGTGTCTGTGCATGGTCATTTGGTTATTTTTACTGACACAGAATTCAACAGTGTGTGGTTTTCTGAAAGCGCAAAGTTTTTTTGTTGTATTTTTTCCATTACCATTTATCCCCCCCATTCCATCTCCTCCACCCACCCACTACCCACCACATCCTGAAATCATCCCACTGTTGTCCGTGTCCATGAGTTCTTTCTCTCTTACTTTTATGCTCAATTTTCTCCCCTACCCAGAGATGTCAGCCTGCTCTCCATCTATGAGTCTGTCCCCATTTTCCTTGTTAGTTCAGTTTGTCCATTAGGTTCCACGTATGAGTGAAATCATATGGTAATTGTGTTTCTCTGACTGGCTTACTTCATTTGGCCTAATGTTCTCCAGGTCCATCGACGCTGTCACAAAGGGTAAAATGTTCTTCTGTTTTTGTTTCTATTTTTTTATTTTTGAAAGCTCAGATCTGAACTGTAGAGTGTATCCTTGGAAAGGTTCCTACAGATTTTATCTCTCTGCCTCCAAGTTGTGAACAAGATTCTTTGTTGTCATTTGAATTGTTTAGGTTCTTTCTGAAGTAATTCATATTCATTGGTAAAGATTTTAAAAGTTATGGAAAATAATAAAGAAAAAATTGCTCAGTGTAACCACTTTACATTTTGGTATTTTTCACACATGTATGTATTTGTATTGACAGATTATCTTTTAAATCACACTGTTTCTTTTTTATATAACCTAATATTTTTATAAACATCTTTGTGGCATTAAATTTCCTTTGTCATATGACCTAATTACTGGGTAGCAGGCAATTGAATAAAGTGAACAAAAGTACTTACGCCATCCCTATTATTGGACATTTAGATTGATTCCAACTTTTACTCCCATAACATTGCAATAAACATCCTTTTACATAATTATTGGTGTATATCTTTAATTAATTTCTTACGGTAAATGGCTAGACATTTTGTTGTAGGTAAAAGGACAGCATTTTTTAAGACTTTGAGATATTGCCAAATTGCTTTTAGAAAGTTTGTACAGGTTTTCGTGAATATTAGCAATAAAAGGATCCATTTTCCTAACCCTCAGCAATCCTGAATGTTAACCTTTTAAAACATATTTTTCAATAGATAGATTAATGTGGAATTGTACTGTTTCAATTTGCATTCCTTTGCTTTTATCCTGAACATTTATCAAGAATTCCTATGGATTCTTTTTTAAATTGCCAACTAATGTCCTTTTTCTATTTCCCCTTTGGGCTGTTTAATGATTAGTAGGGAATTCTTTTTATAGTAAAGATATTAGCTTCTTCATCTTATATAATGCGAACATGGGTTCTAGATTATGGTTTATACTAGAATTTCTTTGGTCTTTTTCGGTACTTTGAGCTGAGAATGTTGACTTTCAGTTGTAATATTTAAATGTATAGCCTGAATCCATGAATTTAATTTTGGGCGGACTCACTTGTTGCATCTGTAAAGTGTGTGCGGGGAAAAAGAGATGGTGGTCATTAGAGGGACGAAACTAGAAAGATTTGATGAAATGATCTGTGATAACCCTTCCAGGTCTAAACCTCTGGGATTTCATTACTTCCCCATTCTATTCTAATTGCTGATTATAATCAAGCTGTATGGTAGTTTTCTGATCTTATATATTTTGGGCAAGCATTACCATTGCTTATTAAATCACAGTGCTACAAATTCAGGGTTAATTTTTTTTAATGGAGAAACTTCTGCACGCCTCCAGGGCTTTTTTCTTCTGTTAAACTGTTATGAACTGCTTCCACTTAAAAAACATCAGTGACTTTAAGGAGTTAGGCCTGCCACTTTCATAGAATTGCTGCTAATGAATGATTTTGCAGAGAGAAATGAGCAACACAATTAGAGTTACCAAAGTTTTCTTTCTGACTCTGAGCCAAGGTTGGTTTGCAGAAAGTTGAACAACTTTTTCAACGTGCATGGACACACACATACAGCCTCTGAAAATGAAATAACGCTCTTGGGGCTGAGGTGTTAGGAGAAGAGACAGGGCATTTATACCTGAAACTGTCAGCGGGAATATCTGCTTATTTGGGAGTGCTGTGGCTCCTTGAAGGGTGGTTCTCATGGTGATAACAGCTGTAAGAGAGGTCTGTATTTCTGGAGTTACATATTCTATGACATCGTCTCCATTTTTACATTTTACTGAGAGTAGCCCCAGGCGTCCCGGAGCACTTTTCCTCTGTCGGACAGCAGGTTCGCTCCGTGGTCCTGGCAGAGCGTGGAATAGACAGACCATGGACCTCTGTGCATGGCCAGCCTTGAGAGCTCTCAGGAGGCCTCTGCAATGAGCCACATGATTCTACTTTGTAGACTAATTTTTTTAAAGCAACTTATTGATCATGAGCTCAGAGACTGGCCTTTCTTGGAAAAAATGTCTGTAAGGAACCCTGGCTACAGGTTGTTTCTCATTAAGGTGCTTTATTGTCTATTTTGTTCATTATAATTGGAAAGATCCATCTTAAGGCCAATTTTCCCAGAACAGCTTGGCTTGTAATACCTGGAACCAGCATTTTATTTCTAGTGAAAATGTACCCTCCTTCCCCAATCTATCATTGGAGGAAGGTCTGGGAGTTGCTCTTCAGAAAATCACTTTCATGAGCTGAAATATGCTGAATTCCTGCTACTTCCCTGAATTCCAGCCTCCAACCCAAACGAGTTGCTTTTACTTTTTTCCTTCCACCACTGAGACTGAGTATTTGAAGATAGCTGTTAACTGTTTTTTAGGCTATAAACTAGTGTAACATGCATGATTTGTTTGAGAGCTTCTTAATTTGGGTCTGTTAGTACCCTACTCCATCCACCACTGTGTTATCGCCATTCAACTGGAGGAGGACTATAGGAGGCAAGGGAAGGAAGACAGGAAGGGAAGACTAAGGGAAAGCTCCTGACGGCAGTTTCAGATGACGGTGGAGGAGGGGGAGGAGGAGGGGAGAGGCCAGGCGGGGCAGGTGAAGCAGAGCCCGCCTCCTTTCTTTGGCTCCAGCCTGGGCGTGGTGATGAGAGAACCAAGGGAAATGATGTGGGCAGTATTTCCTTGATTCATTTTGGGATTCTACAAGAAGGCACAGTTTGCTCTCCTACTAACCTGCGGCTGGTCACAGCTGAGAACGCTGCAGGGCATAACCTGAGACGATCCTAGCGTAGGCCTCTGAGCTTCCTTCTGTTTGTGTAATCTGAGTAGGGTCTGGAGGTCCTCACAGGCTGCGGTGGGAGGCGGGGGTACCTGGTGGTTTGTCTGGACACCTTCCCAGCACAGCAATTAAGACAATAGTAATAAACACTTATGTTATGTAGCATTGAAAGCAACTCTGAGAGGTAGATACAATTATTATTAACCCCCGGCCCATTTCACAGATGTGGAAGTCCAGGCACAAAGATATTACATAGGTTGCTCAAGGTCACAGATAGTAAGCATCTGAAAATGATTTGAAAACAGACAATCTGATGTCAGAGTCTGGGGGATGATCGTTGTGAAGAGTGAAGTGGTTTTATAACAGAGGATTACCCTGCAAACTGCCTGGACCTGACCTCAGGATACCTGTAACACCAACAAGATTCAGCTGGAGAAACCTGTAGAGCCCCCTCTTCCCCATTTGATGAAGAGGTAGGTAAGTGATGGACTCTTCTCTAACCATTGGATAGCAACTACTAGAAGGCTCAGTGATGAGGAGCATTGCACCAGGAACACAAATACTTGTATGCCAAGCCCCTTCACCTGCTGCTCCCAGAGCATGTTTATCTCCATCATGTGTCCATTGCCAACATACGGAAGGAAGGGGGAAGGTAAGGAATAAAAAAGTGCCTTTATTGAAACAAGACCATGTGACTGACCTAAGCTTGATGCTTCAAGGATTACTCTACTGAACTAACATTAATTTATTTTTTCCTCTGCCACCCTGTAGGTGGGACACAGAAGGGAAGCTGAATCTGTTTTAAATAAGTTAAGGGAGCAATATTTTCCCTGCACATCTGCGTGTAATGTAAGTACCCAAAGGACTGGAAGTAATTTTTTCCTGCCTTTTAAAGGCACAGAAGTGTAGTTTTGTCACTGTCCACAGAGGGAAAATAAACCCTGCGTGTATTACTATCATTTTGCACTAACTAGAATGAAGTACAACTCAACCAAAATCATCTAAGTGTTTTTGTTTCATTTTCTATGTTAAATTTACTGTAATTGCATAAGTCAGCAGTCATCTAAGATTACCTAACCAAATTTTCTTTTAGAGTAAGCACAAGAACACAGGTCCCTTCAGCCACATGATTTACTCTGATAGCCAGTGCAGAGGTCAATTACTTTTATCCTTCTAGAAGGACAGGGAGTAGTAAGATCATGTAGGACAAGTGCTTAATGTAAGAATTGTATATATTTGCCCTTGACAAAGATGACCTTGACTATACAGAAGTGGCCCAGGGAGTGGGTGGACAATGCAGTTTGGGCATATCAGAGCCGGACGCAGCAGGATGGTGTGAGCGCCACGGTACTTACCAGGTGGACAAAGGCCCTCAGAGGGCCCTGGGTACTTCCCAGGTGGGATTCTCAGGCAGAATCTACTGGAACTATTGGAGAGCAATTTTGGGAATATACAGGCCTGGAGATAAGGTTTTAATGTTAGTTGACCATAGCCTGTGAATCTGAGTTTGGGTACGGTCTTTTACGGACTTCATGTTGTTAGGTCAGAGGGGCTCAAGAGATGAGAGAGATGCAGTGAGCAAAGGAGCAGGGTTTATGAGTGGGGAATAAGAGGAAAAGTGGAACCAACCTAGGGAAGTTGGGACTCATGGGAGAAAGTGGGGCCAACCTCGGGAGGCTGGGGAGCCTACCAAGGGAGGTTAAGACTCGCTTCGTTGTTCTTAGGGCAGGGTTTTTAAGTGCAAAACCCTGTGAAGTGGAACTGGTTGGGGTGTCAGAGTCTGATTGGCTAGAGCTGCTTGCTGGGTGCCGTTTCTGCTGACTGTTGTTTTTGATACATCTTATTAGGCTCAAGTTAAAGCTGCATCCTATTATGCCAGGTAGGCTGACCCCAGACCCCAGTCTTAGCTGGGCATCTGTTTGTCCTGGTCAGGGTCGGCAGGCAGTTTCGCAGGCGGGCATTTTCCCAGGCTGCAGTTTCCCACGGTGCAGTTTTCCCACCTGGTGATTTGCCATTCCTGCTAGGCCTACTTGGGTCTGTCACATATAGCTTCCTATCTTTTTAGTGTGGTATGTTCCAAACTTTAAGCATTTGGGAACTATCTTCATTACGATCATCTGTAGTGTTATTTATTTAATACTTTTGTTTAAACTGATTTACTAGGTTGACTTAAATACATTTGTTTAAGAAGAAAACTTTGTATGGTTATCATACATGGTTAAAAAAAAGAGTAACCTTTGCCATAACAGGTCATAGTCAATATGAACATGATTGGCTTTCTCATTGATGTAAATTGGATTGAAAGGTAACTGAGAAGGCAATAAAAAGGACTTGTGCCCCTGAAAACCCTTGGCTGTGTTACTTAAAATCATCTCAGTGAATTTTTTTGAAGACCATAGAAATACCAATTGAGGAGAAAGTATACATTCTTTTCTCTAGGGTGAGCAAGAATGTATACAAGCAAGTATACACTCTTTCTCATCCAGACAGAGGCCCTGGGGCACTGCTGGGACCACCCTGTAGGAAGGGCTTCCAGGAAGAGAGGTGGGGGCCCTTCTGACGGGACCCAGTGGTGCCGTATGCCAAACGCCTGCTGACCCACTTGACTAGTGCATCATAAATACCAAAGAGTTTCCCTTTATTTTGAGGTGAAAAATATGCAATAACCGGAAAACAGACACTTGGAAGTTGTAGGCAAAATGCACGGCATTTTATGCCACAGACAAGAGGCTGACTTTGTAGACAGTGAAAGGAATTGCTGGTGGCTTTGAAAGGATGGTGAGCAATGTTTGGCACCAATGTGAGATGTTCACGAAATTACAGAAATATTAGTTTCCTGTAATTTCTGTAACAAATGATCAGAAACTTAGTGCCTTAAAACACCAGAAATATGTTCTCTCGCAGTTTGGAGGCCCAAGTCATACGTCAGTTCACTGGGCCAAATAAGGTGCCAGCAGGGCTGCTCCCCCACCCTCCCCACCCCTGCCAAAGGCTCCAGGTGAGAAGGCCTCCTGCCTCTTCCTGCCTCTTCCTGCCTCTGGCTTCCAGCCGCTGGCCTTCCTCGGCTAGTGGCTGCGTGATTCCTGTCTCTGCCTCTGTGGTCATTGCCACCTCCTCTTCTGTGTGTGTCTTCTCCCTTTGCCTCTCTCTTTCAAGGACATTTGGGATGAAGACCAACCCAGGCAGCCTAGGAAAAGCTCATCTCAAATCATTAACTCAGTCTCATTTCAAAGACTCCTTTTTAGCAAATCATTTAGAGCCTCCAAACATTAGGGCTGAAAATGACCAGTTTGGAGGGATCCTTTTCAGCCTCCCTCGGGCAGGGTGGGGAATGGGGAGGGAGAGTTATTTACCTTGAATGGGGACATAGGTTTGTAAAGCATCCTCTGTGAACCAGATGCTGTGCTAAGTACTTTGTGTGTTAGTTTCTTTACTCCTGGCAACAATCTCATGCGGAATCATTGTCCACATTTCACAGATGAGGAAATTGGTAAAAAAGAGCTTAAAAATGCATCCAAGTGGCCTGATGCTTTAACAATCTTAATGCTTAGCAGTCACACCATATTGTAGTTACAACCTCACTGTTATTATGTTATCAGGAGAACAGGATCAGCTCCCCAAGGATGCTGTGTCCCTTCTCGGATCTGCTCAGTCTCCTTGTTTTCAGCCAAAGGCACCTTTACCATGAGCTTGTCATGACAGGCCTGACTGTACTGAGCTCATTGTTGAATTCAGACTTCCTTAAAAACAACAACAAAAAGAAATGAAAACCAAAAACAAACAATGACCCTGCTCTCAACCTGGTGGCTAACGCACATCAAATATCTCCTCATTTAATACCTTCCTACGCCAGCCGCTTCAGAGTTGGTCCGGTATTCAGGACTTTTTGTTGAACAGATCAACCACAATGATATGTTATGTTGCCTACAGCAAGCAGAGACATTCCAGGTTTTCACTTTCACATGCACTTTGTGTGGCTCTGTAAATTGTTTTTTGTAGTTGCAGTAATTGCTGCTCAGAATGGAGATCACCAAGGTTCACCAGGGCTGTGAAACAAATGTTCGGGCACGAACAAAGTCACTTGGCCCACCCCATGTTAGGTCTAGGGCTGGGGAAAATTTTAGCTATGACTTCCGTGCATCCTCCTTCAGTCCAGTTGGAATTAGAAAGCAAATTATGATGAAATTGTTTACTACAATCTGGTCAAATGGGGTTTTCTAATTAATTGTGACATGGACTGAGTGGTATAAGCCAGTCATAGAAAGACAAATGCTGTGTGATTTTATTTCTATGTGGAGTCTAGTGAGCAAAATAAAGAAGAAAGAAAGAAAGGAAGGAAGGAAGGAAGGAAGGAAGGAAGGAAGGAAGGAAGGAAGGAAGGAAGGAAGGAAGGAAGAAAAAAAGAGGAAGAAAGAAAGAAACCTGCCGGGGGAGGAGTACCGACGTTGTTTATTTAGAAGGCCCCTCAGGTCTGGTTTCAGAATCCCAAATAGGACACTGCTTTCCATGTGGAATGAGTGGAAAAAGTGAGCTGGGGAGATGATGTGGGGCCTTTCCTTTAACACCTAGAAACAGAGCTTGGGTATTTTGCTCCCAACATAAAACTTTAACCGCCATGTGTTTAATTTTGCAGAGGTGCATCTAAAACACACAAATGAACAGATCTCAGTGATGTGGCATGTAGGGCAAACAGACGTCATGGTTAGGATTCGGAGCTGCGGAATGCTGCATTTCCCTTCACAAGCTGAGTGAACTGAAGTGGTGTGTTTCTACGTCCCCTTCCTCCTACCTCCCAAAGTTCCACTCCAGGCACTTTCCCATGACAATGAACAGCTGCTCTCTTCCCATTCCCAACGGTCTGTCTCCTAGCTCTGGGGTTTAGTCTGTGTTTGTCTTGGACACTTCTTTGGATTGAGTGTATTGTTCTATTGTCTTGTCACTGCAGAATTTATTGAAAAAAAGGGGGCTGCTGCTGGCTATGAGCTATGAGTGGTTAAGTCCAGAGTTTCCTAGTCCTTAGAAATAGGGCACCAGATGCATAAGATAAACCTATTACCCCTGTAGCCCTTGGGATGAGAGTTGCTCTTCTGAATGTATCTTCTGCAGAGTTAACAATTTAGATTAAATTAGTTCAGAACAAAAGAAGGCAATTTTCATTTGTAAAGGGATTACACTTTGTTCTTCCTCTTAGGCTACTCCAGTGATTTAAACACAAAGATAAATTGAAGCAGAATTTCATGTTTAAATGGCTTTGACTAATACAAATAATAGTATGAAAGGAAAGCTATTTGGTGACCCTGAATAGCATCTGATCAGGGTGTTTTAATAACTGTAGATAACAGATTTAAGGTTTTAATTTGTGATGTTGGCATTTTAACTGGTTTAGAGAAATATACCATGGTAGACTGATGAAGCCTGTGAGGACCCTTCCTCCGGGAAATCTTACGGAGGTATTGATCTATTGGGTCCTAGGATGATATTCCAGGGCTGCACAAAAGTGAACCAGGAAGGAGAGAGTCTTTGGTTTTGAATAATTTGCATTCCTAATGCACCTTAATCTTGAAAACATTTGGCTGAATGCTTTATACTGGGGAAACTCCCCTATATGCTACAAAATATAAACAAATGCATTTCAAGGTAATGAACTACTCAGATTTAATGAATTTTTCTTTAAATGTGGAGTTAATGTTCTATTTTCAAGTTACTTTTGTCCAGCCGGTATTTAAATGAATTATTACTTTGTTAAATAGTCTATGGAGTCTTTCATAGACACCAGGAAATAAAATATTAGTTCCTCATTTTCACTTGCTTAAAAAGTATATAATGGGGTGCAGCCAGCCCCCACAAAGAGGGATTTGTAATGGGGTCCAGAACTCAGGATGCCCAGGAATTATAAAATATAGAATATCCTCACCCCCACAAGTCTGAACTAGGCGATAGGACACGTGGAATAGGGCCATTGGGAGTAATTTTGCATATCAACAGCTGGCCAGTTTCATACCTGACATGCAAAAATAGTTATTTTACATATCTGTAACTGCTGGCTAGCTTCATAGATATTTCAAGTAGTTGTGGCCTGGCTTTGACCCATGGAGATGGAAGCAACTTCAACCCATGACTTAACTGGGAGGCAGCTTCCCCCGGCCACAGTGCCTGTGTGAGAACTTGGAAATGGTTCAATCCATGCCTCAGGGCCCCACCTGCTTGGACTTACTAGGGGAGCCCAGAAAAGCTAGAAAAAATATGGGATCATTGCAGGAGGAGTTGGAGATGGGGGTGCAGAGAAAGATTCGTGCAGGGATTTAAACTCAGGTGTGGCAACCATGAGGGGTTGGGACCGCATGATTTTGGGATTGGAACCCCGTGGTTTTGGGGGCTAACCACGAAGTTTTGGTGCTCCCTTAACCATCCATCTTAGGAAGCTAGAAAACAAGACGCAGCAGTGATGCAGAGCTCTTTCTTAGCAGTTTGGGAGAAGGCAAGAGAGATGGTGTAAAAAGAAAAGGGGTGGAAGGACTCTTGCTGGCCGGCCATGAGAAGGTGCCACGTGGGTTTGCGTTAAGACCTCGAGAGTGCAGCGACACAGCTGGTGGTGCTGGGAACTGCAGGATGCCTGCCAGCCAAGCATGAGTTAATGAGAAAAACTGGGAGCCAGCTGAGCCACAGACTTCTATTTTTTTTCCCCCGAGAAATGGTACCCCTGACTGGCCTGTCAGGGCAAAGGTAAAAGGAAGGACTGTGTGTATTTGTGGGTGTTTTAAGGGACTTTGAGATTTTTAACAGTGATGTTCTGCCATTACTCTAAATATGTGTAATCTTTGAATAAATAGTTTTTTTTTCCTTTTCACCAAACTCTGGCATTGAGAGCCAATTCCAATTCCCTGGGTGCAGGCAAAGAATCCACAGTGACAGAGGGACCCCAGGTGGGAGGGGGTGTGTGTTGGTAACAGTATCTTACCCCACCCACAGGGTCTGTTCTGTAAAAAGTACAATGATTAAAAATAAGCAGTATGGAGATTCCGATATGTTGAGACAATTCATACTTCCCTCTAACTCATTGTTTTCTGAAGGAACCTGCATGGCCTCTGGGAGCCACCTGCTCCTTGGTCCCAGATCAACACCGTGTTGACGAAGCATGAAGGCGTGCTGGGGCCGTCTGCCCTCACACGCGGGGGTGTCGTCTTTCTCAGGCTGAGCTCTGACTAACTGCATGGCTGCTCTCCCAGTCCATAGTCATCTGACTGCGCTCCATGACCCACTGATTTTGATGCCAGAAATTTGGTACTTGTCTCTGTATAGCCACAGCTATGTAAGCTTCTTGGTAGTGGTTAAAGCATTAGGCCATCTGTGCAATTTGAATGATAGTTATGACCTCTCTTCTCTATTTATGCAGTAATAGGATGTCAAATAAGACCTTTGCATTTATCTTTGTACTTTGGTGTTGTACACAGAACTGAGAAAAAGATAACAAGAATGTTCACATTCTCTTTTCTTTTTAAAAGGCTATTTAATTAATCTTTTTTTAGATAGAAGGGAAGGGAGGAAGAAGGAGAAGGAGAGAAACATCAATGTCAGTTGCCTCTCGAACACCCCACACTGGGGAACCTGGCCTGCAACCCAGGCATGTGCCCCTACTGGAAATTGAACTAGTGACCCCTTGGTTCTCAGGCCAATGCTCAATCCACTGAGTTACATCAGCCAGGTCAAGAATGTCCACATTTTCAAAATTAACTTTTCTTTTCTCTACTCAAAACCCTCACCTCCCTCTCCCTTCGTCATACAGCCTCCACCACATTCCCCACCATAATCATCAGAGCTGTGACCACTGCTCTCTTCACCCGCATTTCTTCATGTTCTGCCCTTTTGATGCCAAGGATCCATGAGCTGACTCTGTGGGTGACAGAGGAAGATGCTCCACTAGTTGGGTGTCCATATTGTAAACGGTCTTATGAGTCAGTGACCCAAGCTTTGCTAATCTTTCTCCTTCAGGGTAGAGAGTGGTACCCAATGTCATCATCACTGGTATTCTGAAGGAAGCTCACCCAACAGCTAGAAAGTGCTGGAGCATGATAAATGACACCAGTCCAGGACTGAAAGGACTTATTTTTGTTCTAAATATAACTAGATGGGCCACTTAGAGAACACCATTTGATCTCACAGTGTTTTAATTTTTTCACTTAAAAAAGGAGACTAGAATCAATGGTTTTAAAATTATGATATGAAATTTCACAGTGGTGTTTCTGGGACTTACTGGCCAGACCTCACCTGTACAGTATCCCCCCCCCCCTTCCTTCTTCATCCCACTTGGAATAAGACTGATTACCTCGCAGCAAAGGCTGCTGCCTTGTGACCATGAGGGTGACAGCCTGCACATTAAGGTTTGTGCAGCTGGGGCCCTGGTGACATCACTTAGGTGCCATCTCTGTCCTGACTGCTTTTTCTCCATGTGTTGTTGTGCGGGACAATACACTTTCACATGGCAAAGCTACTCTTAGTTGGGTTTCTGTTGCAAAGAGCTGAATGCAGTTGTAATGAAGGTAGCCTTGAACTAGTGCTGCTCCCAGCACTTTGTACCCGTCTCCAGTATAAGCTCTGTTTCTGTCAGATGCTTGAAGCTTTTTTAGTTCTTTTAAGGGGAGATTTTTCAGACCCCTACAGACAATATTGCTTTGATGTTTCTTAAGAAAGGTCTTGTTTTTAGATGACAAATCTGAAAACAATATTTATAATCTGCCCCTTCCTTACATGCCAATAACAGGGAGAAGGTGATTCCATAAATCAGAATGTGAAATATTAAACCAGACAAACTGCTCCATCATTGACAGATAGAATAATTTATCATGGTGATTTTAATACTAAAAGAGAAGAGGATTGTTCTTTTATGCCCTAAAATAACTTTCTTGCTAATTTTTAGATAAACATTCATTTCTTTTTCTTTTTAATAAAGCAAATACATTTATTTCTTGCAAAACTGAATAACTGTTTTAACTTTGAAATAAAACTTGTATCTGAATTGAATTTTAATAGTAAAATTAATTTAATGAGCAAATACTTATCTTAAAAATTTTTGATTGATATGTCCTAGTCTTTTATATATTCATATCTTGATAAACATCAATGGATTACTAAAATAAGTTGACATGCAGCTTTAGTCTTTAAACAAACACAAAAAACCTTTGGGATAAGATTCTGGCTTGAAATGTGAAAATGTTGAAGATATATTTGGTTGAAAGGCATAGTAGAAACACGTTACCTAGGTTACATGAATTTATGATCAAAAATCTAAAATGGATCTTCTTAAAGCATATAATCCATCCTCCTCTGATTTAAATATATCTGAAGTCTGCTGCCAATTTAATGACTCCTGCTTTATAACATCACTCATATTTTTGATATCAAAGAGAAAACATATTTTCAAGAGAGTAATTATCCCTGTTCCATAAAGGTAAATGGTTTATTTATATATGTTATTTTTATCATGGGTCACTAGAAAGAGAAATCAGGCTTACTTTGAAAGAGTGAAAAGTGGAAATAAAAACCTTAGTTTGGATTTTTTACTAATGTAGTAAATTCCTATAGGTTAATTTACAGGCGTGTAACTACCAGTACAGTATATAGTAATGAAAGGGTTGTGTTCTTTGAAGTCAAACAGGCTTGCACCGGAATCCTGGTTCTCTCAATCAGCTTACGGCAGACACTGGGCTCATCTAACCCCATGATCAGCCTCCTTTTCTCTCCCCAGCTCTTCCCAGAGAGGGTGAGAATGCAAGATTCTAACTTTCCCAGCTTCCCTTCCAGTTTAGGCTGTGTGCCCCGGTCTGTCCACCACACTCAAAGGGGAAGTCCCCAGGGCATTCCTAGGAACTCTTTTCCTAACAAAAAACAGGACAACATGGGGAGAAAGTCATTTTCCTTTTGCCACAATTCTACTTCTTCCTATATTGGACCTGTAAATAGATAAAACAATTGTAGTTGTCATCTGCCAAAGACAGGGAGGACAACAGGAGGTCAGGGCTTCAACCTAGTGCCCCTCCCTGGCTGAGTCACCGACCCAACCCCAGGGTCATCAGGTTTGGAATTCCCTGTAATGCAATAAAAAATACTTTCTTTGCTTGTAGCCAAAAGCATCCCTTACAGATGTCTGCCATTTATTATGATGAACAAATAATTTAACTTCTCTGAGCTTCACTGTCCTTTAATGTAAAATAGGAATAATAGTACTTAATGCACAGTCTGTGGTTGTCCTTGTGTAAGGGTTCATTGAATAACATTTGAAAAGACTGACACAGTAGAAGCTCACTATTAACTAACACTGGTTCTGTTATTGGAACTACTTTGCTGTAACCACCTTGAAGAAGATAGGATTTAATAAGGGTCTGCTAGTTCACCAAAACTACATAATATATTTTAAGCTATTCTTTTTTTTTTTTTTTTAATTTTATTTGGTTACTTTTCAAGTACATTTTTTTTTCTCTCCCCCCCCCCCCCTGCCCGGTCTCCCCCCTCCCTCCCATTCCCCCCCCCCAGTCCTCATCTCTGTGTCATTCATACTTGTTCCTCAAAATCCCTCCCCCTTTTTCCCCTTAAGTTCCCTTCCCTCTCCCCTCTGGTCGCTGCCCACTTGTTCTCTATTTCAGCGTCTTTGTTTTTATTCTGTTTGCTTGTTTGTTTTATTCTTTAGCTTCCTGTCAAAGGTGAGATCATATGGTATTTGTCCTTCAATGCCTGGCCTATTTCACTCAGCATAATGCTTTCCAGTTCCATCCATGTTGTTGCAAAAGGTAGTAGCTCCTTCTTTCTCTCTGCTGCATAAAATTCCATGGTGTATATGTACCACAATTTTTGGATCCATTCATTTACTGATGGGCACCTAGGTTGCTTCCAACTCTTGGCTATTGTAAATTGTGCTGCTATGAACATTGTGGTGCATAGGTTCTTTGAAATTGATGTTTTAGGATTCTTGGGGTATAATCCTAGCAGTGGAATTGCTGGGTCAAAAGGCAGGTCAATTTTTATTTTTCTGAGAAAATTCCATACTGTTTTCCATAATGGTTGTACCAGTCTACAATCCCACCAACAGTGAACTAAGGTCCCCTTTTCCCCACACCCTCTCCAACATTTGTTGTTTGTTGCTTTGTCTATTATAGCCATCCTGACTGGTGTAAAGTGGTATCTCATTGTGGTTTTAATTTGCATCTCTCTGATAGCTAACGATATTGAGCATCTCTTCATGTGTCTCTGGATGTTCTGTATGTCCTCTTTAGAGAAGTGTCTGTTCAAGTCCTTTTCCCATTTTTTAATTGGGTTCGATATCTTCCTAGAGTGGAGTCGTGTAAGTTCTTTGTATATTTTGGAGATTAAACCTTTGTCTGAGGTATCATTGGCAACAGCAAATGGTGTTGGGAGAACTGGACAGCTACGTGCAAAAAAATGAAACTTGAGCACCAACTTACACCATACACCAAAATAAATTCAAGGTGGATAAAAGACTTAAATATAAGCCATGACACCATTAAAGTCCTAGAGGAGAACATTGGCAAGAAAATCTCAGATATTCCACGCAGCAACATTTTTACGGATATGTGCCCTAGAGCAAGGAATATAAAGGAAAGAATAAACAAATGGGATCTCATCAAAATAAAAAGCTTCTGCATGGCTAAAGAAAACAGTATTAAATTAAAAAGACAACCAACTGTATGGGAAAACATATAAGCTATTCTTTAAATTTAATTCTTCCAATAAATCAAGGAAGGTGTGGTTTCCTATGTACAGATAAGGAAGCCGAAGCTTAGAAATAGAGACTCTTCCAAGGTCACATAGTTTCAATGTGTCAGACTGGTGTTTGTGCCCTAACAATCCTGTGAGCCTTGGGGGGACAGGAGACCCCCACCTGGGGCCTGGAGAAGACACGAAGCTAGGAAAGCATTGGATTTCCAACTCAGTCAGAGAGGCCCAAGGTGAGTGCCAAAGAGAGATGCTGAGTGTTCTGGAATGTATATGTTTATATATCTAAGGATGCTTGCGGGAGGTAGAGGGGAGGTCTTGGGCAGCAGGAGGCATGCGTGCAGTAGCTGAGAAATGGGAGCCAAGGCTCTGAGTCCAGGAAAGGCTGGTGGCGGACTCATTTGCCTTTCTGAGCCCAGATGGTCACAGAAATACATGAGTGTGGTGGAAGCAAGACAGAAATGGATGAGCAGGACTGAATACTGGACTGAGGGACACACTTCAGCTGAAGTCACTTTAAAAGACTTTAAGCATGGTGGTAACCAAATATGACATGTCTTTGGAGAGTGTGTGATTGCTGGTCACTGGTCTGCAACTTGGAAAGTGATGTAGTGAAAAATTGATACCTACTCTGCAAATAAAGCCCAGGCTGTTTTTCTTACCACATATTATTTGATATTTGTTTAGTCCCTCATCCATTCACTGATTTTACCAATTAACAACATTGTTTGGTGTCTTTGGACCACATAATATACTAGGTGCTGGAGTTATTGAGACTCCAGAATGGAACAAAACAGTCTCTATCCTCAAAATAAAGAACATCTAATTTATAAATTGTAACATGAGAGGCCTTAGAATAGGTTCTTTGAAGAGTGTATTGGAACACTGAATCTGCCAGGAATGACCATGGGAGGCTGCCTGGAGGTAGTGAGATTTCACTGAATCTACAGGGATAAGTAGGAATTTGCTTTTGCTAAAGGGTGTGCATAAAATGAGGGCAGAGGTTGGAGGGGAGAAGATAAAGGAGGAAAAATTCTGATCTTATAACTAGATAAGAACCATTTTATTTTTTATTTCAAAGTTTCTGGTTTAAGCAACTCATCTCAGAGGGAATGGCATATGCAAAAGCCAAGAGGCATCAGAATGGCAGAAGTGCTGTTGCTTATTGAGGCATAAAGCTTTGAAAAAAGGCCAGATAATAAAAGGCTTTTACAACAGGTTAGAACATTTGGATTTTCATCCTGCAGGCGTTTGAAAGGTTTTAGTTGGGAAAATTCATGGGCAAGTTAGCATGCATTTAGAAGAATGATAACTCTGGACTATGTGGGCAGGGTGGATGAGGAAAGGAGAAAGATGAAAGCCAGGGAGGCCGGCCATAAAGAGGCTTCTTCCATAGCATGAATGAAATATAATAAAGTATTAGACTGAGGTATAGGAAAGAAGAGGACTGAGAGGAGAAACAGTTGGGGAAGTATGGTGATGGGCTATGCTAATTTTTTGGAAAAGCCAGGAGAGAGAAAGAGACATCTAGGGTGGTGGCTAACACCAGTGAGCAAAAGAGCTACATGGAAGGACCCTAGTAGTCCTGACCAGGGCTTAGTTTGCATTTTTAGCAAATTCCCAGGAGCTGCTGCAGCTGCAGCTGCTGTGGCAGCTGGTAGTCTAGGTACCACACTTTAAGAAACTCTGGTCTAGTAACTTGCAGGACTCTGCCTGGGGTAGGTGATGGTTTAAATCTATTCTTCCATAAACGTCAGAATTCCAGATACTGAATAGGCAGACTCTGTTACTAACAGGATATAAAAAATTTGTATCAAAGTAAGTGGTCAGGTAGGAAGTTTACAATCTGCTAAGTGTGTTTGATTCTAATATGGACTAAGATCATAAGGTTTTAAGCACCAAAGTCTTATACTCTATGAATGATACAGTAATTGAGGCAGGGGAAGGTAAGGGAGTCTCATTAATTTAGACTTCTGTAATTAGGTATGCAGAATGAATTGGAGAGATGGTTTAAGGAAGTTTCTGGCATTTATCATAAGAAAAACTTGTAAATAAGCAAATACAAAAAAGCTTGAAATACTAATTCATAACCTATAAAATGTTTTTTTTAAAACAAGAAAATATACAAAATGTTACTATTTTCACAGAATAGTAACCTAGAAGCAAAGTTTCACTGGAAGATAATAAATAAGCCTATTATTTCCCAAGGCTTTGTATAGATTTCTACTATTCTCAAAATATTCTCAGGTTTTTTTAAATGTTTTTTTCCAGTTTGAGAGAGAGGGGGGGTAAGAAAAAGAGATTGATTTGTCGTTCCACTTATTTATGCTTTCACTGATTAACTCTTGTATGTGTCCTGATCAAGGATGAAACCTGCAAACTCGGTGTATTGGAACGGTGCTCTAACCAACTGAGCTACCCAGCAGACACTCAGTTCTTTTATTCCACTTCACAGTGGGGGCATCTAGCCACTTCAGACACATTTGAGTATTAGATGGGGCAGCTGTGGCTCCTGAGAACAGTGTTTCAAAACTGTCATCCTAGTACCTCCACTAAAGATGAGTTGAAATCAGAATTTCCAGATGGAGTTTGGACTTTATGTTACCAATCTCCTCAGCTGATTTACACACACATTGAAGTCTGAGATTTAATAGCAAACATATTTGGCTTCCAGGAAGAGGTTTTCTTTCACTAGATGTTCCTCCACTTTTGTTGATCTAGCTTGTTGTGACTCCACTGTGTCTCTCTTATCCTTCTGTAGTTTTATTGAGACATGATTGACATATAACATGTGTAAGCTTGAGGGCACAGCACGATGATTTGATACACACATGTATTGAGAAATGATTACCACAATATAGTTAGTTAACAACTCAGTGTGGTTAGTTAACACAGTACAGTTTATTAACTGTTAATACATAACTACCTTTTTGTCTGGGTGTGGTGAGAACATTTAAGATCCATTTTCGCATTACTTTCAATATATAATACAGTATTGTTAACATTGTATCATAACAAGTGATTATGGTGGATAGGTAGGTATTCATCTCAGTCCACAAACTCTGGTACTTAAGAAAGCAACTCTCTTTCCCCTTCCCTCCTCCCTCCCTTCTTCCCTTCCTCTCTTCCTTCATTCCTGTATCGTGTTTTATTTTCCCTCAGTTGAAGCTTGGTCAGTCTCAGTGGGAATGGGGGAGAAAGGAAGTATAGATTTCATTTTAAGCAAATGGCCTAGTGTTGCACATAACACATTTGCTCAAGCCGTGTTGATGAGATTTCAGCCACGTGGTGACTCCTGGGTGCAAGGGAACATGGGCAATGTAGTCCTGGCTGGGCAACCTCATGCCCATCTGACCTTTCATAATTTAGAAGAAGGAGGGAATGGATCTTGGAGGAATAACTAGCAAGCTTCCACACTGTATATTTTTCTTTCCTCCTAATTTTGGCCAACCACCTCTCTATACATTTATGATTTGGCTTATATCAAGTAGATTTTCTGGAAGCTTGAGCATTCTTATTTCAAGTCTTTTATTTATTTATTTTTTTATTTTAGGATTGAAGATCTGCCTGGGAAAGGACTTAACCTGTGTTTACTGCCAAGCTTTAAAAAAACTCTAGGTACAGGGGGTGCTGGTGACAGAAGTCTGTGTGCGGAGGGCACCTCATCCCCAGGCAGGAAGCCTGCAAGGCAGCAGGGCCTGATGAGGAGCCCTCTGCAGGGAAGGCAGCAGCACAGCTAGTGCAGGATGGTGACGGTCACCGGCACACTGATGATAATGGCTTTGGGTCCTTTGGAGGACGAGCAAGGTGTGACTAACATCCAAAAGAGCTATTTTACCAAACTTTGAAACATTTTTGGACTCAAGGCACCCTGTTTTTTGGGAACATTCCAATAGTTTTGGGTTTTTTTTTTTTTTTAAATTTTTTAAGTGAATGGGAAGGCAGAGGTGTGCTCCTTCCATCTTGTGGTAATGACCACACAGTCTGACACCTTGCAGACCCAGGAGTGTGCCTGGGTAGGAGTATGGAGCCTGGGGAACTCGGGGGAGGGGCCCCCCTGGTGGCAGCGAGGCAGCCTGGGGGTTTGGAGGAGCCGTTCATTAGTAGCATCACAGCAACATCACAACCCACATTACGGTGAAAGCATCTCTCATTGTCCAGAGTGTTTTTATGTAAAAATTTATATTTCTATTAATACGTAGAACTCCTTTCATCAAAATGGAAAACTTAAGAGAAATCACTTACTTTGACAAAGTTCTTTGTTTTTAGACACTGATACCTTAACTTTTGAATCTGTGATCAGGCACTTGAAAGCAAGAATAAAAACAATTTATTAGGAAGTTTTGGCCAAGAGTATTTTCCGCATTTATAAAATAAAATTCAATGCTATGGCTATAAAACTGCCCTAACTTGGAAATACTAGAATGTCTTTTTGCCCTAATAACAAAGCACTGGATTGCAAATTGGAGCAATTGCTGACACAAATTTCTACTGCCCAGGAATCTTGACAGCGCAGGCCAGAGCTCATGGTCTCCCATGGAGTGCCCAGAACAGACACTCTTTGGGGGTCCACTGGAAAAATGGCATTTATAAGCTGGGGAAGCTCCTCTGTCATGCAAGAGTACATTCCGTAGGTAGTTTTTCAAGGGTCTTCAGTGGCACCCACATAAAACCCAACACCAATGACTGCGTCCTGTCCCCATCTTCTTCTTTAATATGTAGCCTCAAGGGCTGGTATCTGGATCAATGACAACAAGGTCTTCTTCTGGGGCAGCCTATGCTGACCAGATTTTGATATAAAGTTCTGTTCTAAACTAATAAAACCTTATACCTGACATAGTGAAGGGCATTTTCCAGTTTCTGCCTCTGGCGGTCAGTAATAATAAATTTCGTTTTGCAGTTCCATTCAACACTGACATGTTCAAAACCTTTCCACTGATCCCATAGCACTTGTTGCTGGACATCTGTCCCAATGTCATTTTTTCCCTATCCATGCGTGACTTGTTTTTGTCTGTGTCAAAGGGGAATGATCTTCCTGCGGTGGTGACGATAGCAGGAGCACTTTATCCTGCATGGACCTGGGTCCTCAGTAAACTTCTGTGCCTTTTAACACTGCCTGGCCTCTGCTTCCCAGAGGGACTCAGCTGACACAGTGATATAGCCTCTTCTCCACCTCCAAGGTTTGCCGAAATCTATCAGGCATTGCCAAGTGTACCAGAATAGTGACTAGGCATTAAACCAAGTTTCAAATGGGCCTTTGTACTACAAAGGAATGTAGATTAGAAAATCTCTTTAGATGTTACAATTTCACCTCCTTTGAGGTAGTGAACAAAAATTAATCTGGTTGAATCAATCAATATTTAACATGCAGAATTGATCAAAAACACTCACACAACTCTGTTGTCACCCACTAAGCAGGACATGAAATAGTCTGAAAAAGCCTGAAATTTAAACTGTCTTTATTAAGCAATCATTTACTGAATGCTTACCATTGTCAGAAATTTTGTTAGGTTCTGAGAATACCTCAACACTTCTGGGATCTTAATCGCCTTCTTTGTATGAGAGGAAATGTATATGTATGAGTGTGTTTATCACCATAAAGTAACTAGAACTGCTGACCTAAATTGGTTTTTCAATATAAACTTGAGAAGAACAAGAAGAATGACAAAATTACTTACCAAGTTGTGCCCGATAAACACAAATGATAATGCCTACTGTGAAAATGTTATCTGAATTGGATCTTTAACTGGCATGTCACACTGCAAAGAGAAAAAAAAAGCCCCAATTATCTTTTAGTTGTTTTAATCTAGAAAAAAGTTCCCATGAAATTCATAATCCTGCATGCTTCACCTGTTTATATCTGTACAAGAGTTTAAACACTTTGGGAAATTCAACAAAACCAATTTAAAAAATGGCATCTTTGCATATCCCATGCCTTTCTCCGTTATCTTGGTAGTTAAATATTCACTCCAACACTGCATTCAAAACTTATGTCCACAGTTAAGGCTGGTGAAATACTGCAACAAATATAGTGCATGGACTTTTGAAATTTATTATCAGAAAAATCCCTATATTACGTAGTGACTTAATAAGGCTCTGTTAGAGCACATTTTTCATAGTGGCAGAAATGTTCATTTTGAGAAGACTAGACGCGCTCCTAAAATGAACTTCTAAGTAGTCAATCTAGACATGCAAATACACTAGACACAAAACACCTAAATTAATGAGAAGTGCATCTATAGTACATGTTTATAATTTTAGGAATGAAAAAGTTTGTATTAAATATAAGAATATGTCATATACTAATAAACATGTGAAGAGATGCTCAATATCCTCAGCCACCAGGGAAATGTCCATCAAAACCACAATAAGACGCCACTTCATACCTACCAGGACAGCTATAATTGAAAAGACGGATAACAAGTGTTGACAAAAGTGTTGATAAAACATGTGGAGAAATTGGAACTCTCATACACTGTGGCAGGGGTGTAAATTGGTGTAGGAGTTTTGGAAAATGCTCAAGCACATTCTCAAATTGAGCATAGTTACCATATGATCCAGCAACCCCCCCAGCTATGTACCCCAAAGAAATGTCAACATGTCCACATAAAAACTTATACATGACTGCTCACAGCAGCACTATCCACAATAGCTCCAAAGCAGAAAGCACCCAAATGTCCATCAACTGACAAATGGAGAAACAAAATGTCGATCATTTGTGTAATGGAATATTATTCAGTCATAAAAAGGAAGAAATATCAATGCAGACTATGTAATGTAAATAAATCTTGAAAGCATTATCACAAGTGAAAGAAGCCAGTCTGATTCCATTTACATAAATGGTTCCAAAGAGGCAAATTCATAGAGGAAAAAAAGTAGATTAGTGGTTTTCTAGGGCTGGAGGGCTGGGGGAAAAGAAGTAACTGTAAAGGGATATAGGGTTTCCTTTCGGTATCATGAAAATGTTTTAAAGTTAACTGTGGCAATAGATGCAAACTGTGGCTATGTTTTAAACAGGCGGGTTGTATAAGATGTGAATTATCTCAACAAGGCTGTTATTAAAAATATATCACACAAATGTAGAGCCTAATGGAACTGCATGGAATACAGCTAAACTAGAAAATTAATAAAATATTATGAAAATCAAAAGATTTATTCAGATAGCTAAGAAAAATAGTAACATTTAATCTAATCTTACATTACTTAATATGACCTACAATACTATTAATTTGAAGAATGGCTAAATGAAGGATCCTATATTCTGTAATGGGATATGAAGCAAGTACATTAATATTAGAGAGTCCAGAGGACTGCATTTTAAAAAGACAAATAGTGGTTACCATATTTTAGTTTAAGAATATTTTATAATATGTACTAATAAGTTATTTTCAGATGAATTAGTAATTTAGGCTCATAGGTAAAGACAATTATTTAAGAATATGAGTTTACATTGAAAAATAAGTCTCCCTAATCCCCATCCTTGTTCTCTCCTTTTCTACTGAGAAGTATTCACTATTTGCAATATCTTACATCATCTTCTAGAGATGCTCTAACATGCACAGGTACACTCACTAAGAGTACCACACACCGTATTCTGCATCTTAGTTTTAAAAAATTATTATTATTTAATAGATTTAATGAACATTTAAACTATTTTTTGCCTACTGTGATACTGTACTGTTTATATATCTTTGTGACCATATGATTGTATCTTAGGACAAATTTGTACAAATGTAAACAGGTATGTGTTTACAATTTGATAAATTATTATCAAACTCCACACAAAGAAGATGTAGCAATTATCATGTTCAACACAATTTGGTTTCTCACAATCATGTAAATACAGTATGCTACCTAACTCTTTAATCTTTGCCAGTAGAACAGGTGAAGGTAAACCAACTTCAATAGTTCTGATTTTAATTTCTTGAATTATGGGTAAAGTTTAACAATTTGACATAAGATTTAGGGCTACATATTTCTTTACATGAACTCTCTACCTACTTTGCACATTTTTTTCTACTGTTTTTCTTAATGATTTAGTAGGGTATTTTCTTATTTAGACAATTGGCCATTTATAAGCATGGAAAGTATTTTCTTTCAGCTTCAATTTTGAATGTTCACATTTTGTTGCCATGAGAAGCTCTTTATTTTATAGCAAAATGTACTCGTTTTAAAATTTATGGCTTCTAAGTTAATTAACTTTGATATAAGGAATTAGGGAGAAATCTACATTCCCACCCTGAATGGCTCCCAAATTGCTCCTATACCACTTACTGAACAATCCACCTGATCTGAAATGCCTGCTCTGAATACACTACATTCTCTTAATGCATATCTGACTCTATCCTGTTCCACTTCCCTGCCTATTCTTGTATTCAGTACGGTAAATTCTCTCCCTTCTCCATTCACCAATTGTCCTTTCCCAACATTTTACTATTTATTCTATCTTTCCAAATACTCAAGTCATCATTTTGTTCCCCTTAATATTTTAAAATGTTTCTTCATATAGATATAGATCTTTTACATTTTTTGCCAAGTTTATGCCTAGCTCTTTTACTCTTTTAGTGGCTTTTATAAGTGGTATTCATTGTTACATTACATTTCCTAATTAGCTGTTATTCAAAATATGCTTCTGGGATCTCTGATATCACTTACGCGGGATGCAAACCATCGGAATACAAACTTTTGTAATATAGCACATCAGCTACACAAAATATGCCTAGAAGCAACCATGAAAGAAAATGTATTGGATTCCTGAGACTGGTTTTACAGACCAAATGAAACAGAAAATATTTATTAGGTTTAAAATATGGTGCTATTCAGATTGACAACTATTCTAACTCATTCATGAAATAAGTAAAGGTAGTTCTTTATACCATTTTTTCTCTTCTTTATTTGTGGTGTGGCCATAATGTCCTGGCTGGTGTTCTCAAGAATATCAACAATGAGGAAAAGAGAGGCAAACAACAGGGTTTCATTAGGTCATGCTCCAAAGTCATCATTTGGTTTCTAACTGTGAGGATGACGCAGGGTTACATTGGAAAATTTGAAATCACTGATGGTAACAGAGATGGGAAATCTGCTGTGAACCTCATTGGCAGGTTAACCAGTGTGTGCTGATCAGCCTCTGATTTGATGTTCAATCAAAGATCTAGAACAGGAGTGTCAAACTCATTTTCACCGGGGGCCACATCAGCCTGGAGGTTGCCTTCAAAGGGCCAAATGTAATTTTAACTCCCGAACAGTTAAGGTCTAGTTACATTTACACAGTCCTAAAATTACATTTGGCCCTTTGAAGTCAACTGTAATGCTGATGTGGCCCTGGGTAAAACTGTGTTTGATACCCCTGATAGAAAAATGGCAGAACAACCTGCTCCAACCCAGTCAGTTTGGATTCAGTGTACTGACGACCACAGCGGGCATCATGGACCATCAAGAAACAAGAAGAAAACAGGAAAAAAGAAGCAAGAGAAAATTCTGATATTCTTCCTGTAGCGATGTATGTGAATACACGAAAAAATATCTGGAATATTGCTGACATCAAAAATTAATGGTCCCGGAAAAAAAGCGAGGGAACAATGCACACATTTAAAGGTTTCATTTATCTCTGCCATTTACATACACAGCAACTAATGTCCAAGAGCACTAAGAACATTAAGAATTATCTTTCCTGCATCAGAAATTGCCCATATATCTCCAAAGTCGAAGCATTTTGTTTACAAAAAACAGAACAGATAATTATGCAAATAAGACACCTCAACAGAGAAAAAAAGTAGAGATAAATGTTTGGAAAATCAATATTCTCGTCCATGAAAAAAAGATCTGGGACACGAAAGAATCCGTTCTCACTACTCCCCACGGGGAGGGGGGGGGCGTGGATCTGACACTGACTTGTTACCAGATCACTAAGGAAGCATATTTGATTTTTTTTAAAGATTTTATTTATTTATCTTTAGAAGGGAAGGGAAGGAGAGAGGGAGAGAAACATCAATGTATGGTTGCCTCTTGTGTGTCCCCTGCTGGGAACTGGCCTGCAACCCAGGCATGTGCCCTGACTGGGAATCGAACTGCAATTGTCTGGTTCGCAGGCCCGCACTCAATCCACTGAGCTACACCAGCCAGGGCAGCATATTTGATTTTAAAGTCTATGAAGGGCCGTTCTGTAAAAGGACAACATATAATAATGCATCTAGAATTCTAAAATGTTTTATTAATAATTTACAAACATACACATTCTCATGCACTTTATTATTTTTCAGTAAGAATCCCTAAGACTGAGAGATTAAAGGTCACGATGGTCACGAAGTGATCACAACAAGCCACTTCTCTACCTTTGAGACTTCATTCCAGGGCCCATATAAGATCACAAGAGAAAAAGAAAGCTTTTTAATCTCTAAAGAGTTTTTTCAGTAACTTTGCTAACTACATAGTTAAGACTAAATAAAGTAAATTAGAAAAAGAAGTCACATATGCATGTCTAAAGGTGGCCTCCGGACGTAGTCTTGGACCCCTGACTTGTGTCGTTGTCGTGGGCACCCCTGGGTGTGCTCCCATCTGCCTCATTTCGCTTTCCCTGCTCCTCCTGTGACGCCCTTGTCCCTCACTATGTTATGCCTACCTGCTTGGTTCCCTGGGCCTTCTCTGACTCAGCAGATCAGGTAATCTATTCGTCAAACTTATCTCTGTTTATATCACAAATAAATGTGACCAGGAATGTACTAAAGATATCTGAAATATTGCCAACATCAAAAGTTAATGGTCCTGAGAAAAAGCACTGAAGGAACAACACACACACTTAAATGTTTCATTTATTTTTGCCATTTTCCGTGCACAGCAGCTAATGTCAAAGAGCACTGAGAACATTAAGAATTACCTTTCCTGCATCAGAAGTTACGCATATTCTCTAAAGTTGAAGCCATTTTGTTCACAGAAACAGAGCAAATAATCAGAATATCATTACCTCGTCGTGAAATAGAAGGAGGTAAAAGGAAGACAGAGTTGGACTTAGACTGCACATTTTCAGCATATCGGGAGAAAAATATCCAGAGGTATCTGGGTGGGGATGGAGGGTAGACTACCCTTAGAATCTTCAATACTGCCTTTATCTATTCAACAAATCTTATTCCTAGAGAAGACAAATTATTTTTTTTCCGAGTACAGTTTTTTGCTTTTCCCCTCTACCTCTCCCAACTACCCCAGCCCTTCCCGCCTCCCTCCCCTATTTCCAACCCCATTGTTATTGCCCATGTGTCCTTTAGAATTGTTCCTGCAAACACTTCACCCTTTTCCCCCATCATCCCCTCCCCTCTCCTCTCTGGTCACTATCAGCCTGTTCTCAATTTCAATGAGAAAAGACAAATTCTTTACTTTATAAAAGTGTTATGAAGCTATCATAACATTTGTGAGATGTTATAGCCCAAGCTATCTATATTTTCTAGTGGAGTGAAGGGTTAGTAGAGCTAGATCTTACTGATTTGATTTAAAACATTATTATAACTTCACCACAGTACAAAATAGGGGATCTATCAACTTAAAAAGTTCTCCAAAGTTCTGGGTGACTGTTTTAACCATTCAGGATAGTTAACTCCAAATGGTTGTATAATCCAGGCTATGAGGGGATTTAGTAAAAAAAAAAAAACAACTATTTTCATGTGGCACTGTACAAAACTAAAGTAGCATTCTAGGAGAATAAAGGTATCCAATATATTATATGTTAATGGAACCCAAGTATCTGTGTCTGGAGAGAGCAGCGGGAATGGAAACACAGGAGTCACAGGAGTAAAGACATCACCGTCCAGTTAACAAATCCTCAACGAGGAGTCTCAGGTGTCATTTCATTCCAAAACCAAAGACGTGAAAATCCTCCTTCTATACTACTCTACAAACTATGAGAAAAGAAGTCCTAGTTTCATCATGATTATGTTTTTCACAATGCTTGCGTTGCTCTGTGTGCTTTCTTGTCCTGCCACTCACACAGTGAAACATTTCTAAGAAGAGTAGCTGCTGTGTATTGCTTCCTGCACTTCCTTTCCCACCGTCAGGTCGATGACTCTCCCCCCAAATGCAGTATGGTTTTACATCTTACCACACTGCCAGAAATAACTTCTGTAGATCATCAATAAACGTCATGTTCATCCCTAATTCACTTTTCAGTTATTTTCACTAAAGCTTTTAGTACTGTTTACTATTCTTGGAGGTGTATTCTTTTCCTTTGGCTTCTGTATTTCTTGCTGCCTTTTCCTAACTACCAAGAGCACGGGGCGAGGGGGCAAGGGGGCGAGGGGGCGGGGAGGCCAGGGCGTGGTGCAGCGGTGAGCACAGCTGTCTTCCTAACTGCCACAGCTGCAGAACTTATTCTAATGTCAGTCCCTGCGTGAAGTCTTCCCTGATCCAAAATGGGGTTAGGGTTCTCTCCAACACGTTCCCACAGCATCATGCCCTGTTAAATATTGTTTACCATTCTTTCTTACATGAGATTTTACTTATCTGTCCAGCTAATCTGTGTATTATCTGAAGCAGGCATTTATACCTTTACTTTCCATTGTGTTTCTAACACTCAGAATGATGTCCGTTGTGTTCAATGAATGAATGAATGAATGGTGAGTTGCCATCATCAGTTACAAGTGCACCCAAATTTTATACTGCAAATCTTCAGTCATGACTTTCAGTTTTAACTGGCTGAGACTGTTAGACAAAACCAAAGACACTAAGAAAATTACAGGGGATATTTGTAAGTAGGTAGCTTCAGTACTGAAATTACATTTAGATTTAAACCAAGGAGGAGCCAGGTATAATAGAACAGGAGGAAAAAGACCAAGGAGTAAGAAAATCTTCTATAACCTGGGACAAATTATTTGCATTTAAATATTACTTCACAGACATTCATAAACTGTAAATACTATATAAATGTCAACTGGCAAAGAGAATCTGTTGAAGAAGGATAATAAAATGGTTAAAACATGAATTTAATTATTATTTTGAATACTCAAGGTAGAGTTATAATTTAAGGAGAGGGAATACATAAAATTCTCATGCTGAAAAGTTTGAAAGAACATCTCATTCAACCCATTTGAAAGATAAAACTGAAACCTAATAAAAGGAAATGATTTACTACCCAAAGTCAAATACCTAGTGTTAGAGCTATGATCAAAACTTGAGAATTTAAAAATCAATTCAGCAATTTATCAACTAAATTATTTTAACACATGATTTTTCTATTTTTCTCAGAGTTCTTACTTAACTTTCTTTTAAAACTTCTTTTATAAGAACTTGTAGAAATGAACAAATTAGTTCCCAGCAAATGGGCCTCTTTAGAGATACGCACATAAAACTCTATAGAGTAATTATTAGAAAGGGCTGCTTATAGTTATAATTATTGCAGATTTAAGTGATTTCTTAGATAACTTCAAACATCTTAAGTAGTATATTCCAAGTAACTAATATATCTATGTCACATATGTAATTTTTCTATGGTTATTAATAAAATAAGGCCTTCATAAGAAGATTATGATTATTCAAGTCTAAAACTTCTTTGCTAGACATGCTAAAGTAACTCATCTAAATTAAACGGATTTTAAGAAGCATGCCTTTACTGAAGAGAAACATCAGTTAGTCTGGCATCTGCTCCAACTCTGTTGCCATGTACTTGCTGTATTTAAGAATCTCCATTTGAATGGATCTGTGTAAGTGAAAATCTTTTGTTATGAAGAATCCTGAGATCTCCCTGGTGAATTAGTATTAGAGACATTTTATAAGTGCTTTGGATATATTGATATATTTTAAAAACTTAGTTTTAAATCTATTTTAATTTGAATGAAAAATAATTCTACTCACTGCCTATGAAATAAGCTCAGAAAAATTGAGATGTATAATGACAACTTGGATAAATTGCTGCTTAAAAAAAAACAAACTGGGGAGAGGGGGCTAGAACAGGCTCTTATTATTTCTTCTTCTTATCCTTAATGTAGTAACATGTTACTGCTTTACACAATCCCAGACCCCCAGATCCTCCTTTGTTTGAGTAGTGAAAGGTGATATATCCTCTGAAATAGAGTCAGTGCTAACCCTAACTCTACAAGACACTCACTGAGTGAGGATAGTTTAAGCAGCAGATTTGACAAGGCATATCTTGTGCTGAGGACCTTGTCTTCATCTGGCATGTTTGAGACTTTTTACCTGGATTAATTACATGGCACTCAGTAAAGAGCTTCTCCAGGTTTCCATCAGAGTCCTTGCATTATTTAAATAGAAAGGATGAAAGCTGAGCGATAGCACACTGTTAGAGTACTCCAAAAACCTGGTTTTCTATAGGGAGAGGTTATGAACTGAATTAAAATCAACCAATTAAAATAACCTATTTTGCTCAGAGGAAATAAGTTGTGTGGCTATAAATTGTGGCAAATGGCCCTGGCTGTTGTGGCTCAGTTGGTTGGAGCATAGTCTCATAAAACAAAAGTTGGCAGGTTTGATTCTGGGTCAGGACACGTACCTAGGTTTTCAGTTTGTTCCCCAGTCAGGGTGCGTCTGGGAGGTGACCAATCAGTGTTTCTCTCTTACATCAATATTTCTCTCTCACTCTCCTTTAGCCTCTCTCTAAAATCAGTAAGAATGTCCTCAGGTGAGGATTAAAAAATGTAGATAATGCAAGTATGTAAGTATGAAAGCAGACTGAGTTTTTGTTGCTATTTTGATGTTCTTTATTTTTATCCTGGGGAGTTAAGCTATTAGTATATTAACAGTACTACAGCTAACTCAAGGATAAAAGTTGTGCTATCTCTAGTGGTACCTTATGATAAATAATGCTATTTTTTAAAAGCTAGGCTATACTTTTTACAAATAAATTTATTTTATTAATAATTTTAGTTATACCAGTTTATGCATATTAACAAGTAAGCCACCAAGCACACCTCCCCCCACAAATCATTTAAAATATGAAATTATTACATGACTCTTATTTTATAAAACAGAATAGTTTTTGAAATAATTTTTAATTTACTAGGAAAGGAGAGGAGGAAGAAAACAAAAAAGTATACACTAAAATGTTTATGTATCAAGTAGTTTACATAGTACACCTATCTAAATATACAAAAGTACATAGTTCACCATTTAAGTTATCAAGAGACATGACATGCCAAGGTTTCAACTAAACTGCAAGTGGCTTGACAGGAAATAATGATAAATACTTAGCACAATGTTTCCCATTAATTTATCTGAGACATGGTCCTTGATATTAATATGTCTTAATATTTTAAAGAGAAAGCAATAGGAAAAAACCCTTTGAATCTATGAGTCAGTATAACCAACAAAAATATTAATGTGGGCTTCTGGTCAAGATGGCAGCATAGGCAGACATGGCTCACCTCTTCACACAACATCAAAATTACAATTAAAATAGAACAACCATCACTCAGAACCATCAGAAATAGAAGTTAATGAAAGTCTGACAACTACAGAATTAAAGAAATGATATCCATCCAGACAGGTAGGAAGGGTGCAGACATGGAATGGGCTGGTCTCTTATCCACCTGTGGTGGATAAATATTTGCAAGGGATATCTCAGGATTGAGGAGTCCCAGTCCCACATCGGGCCCCCCAATCCAGGGTTCCAAGCCAGGAAGATAAATCCCTACAACTTCTGGCGACAAAAACTAGTGGTGATTGAGTTGGTGGAAGAAACTTCTGGAGTCCCAAGCAGTTCCTTTTAAAGAACCCACACATGGACTCACCTACTCAGGCTTACTCCCTTTGAGTTCCAGCACTGGGATGGCAGCTTGAAGGACATCAGTGGCATACTGGGAGAGGCTGAAATGTCTGATATTGGGGTGAGCAGAGGCCATTGTCCTTTTTCTGAGCCTCCCTCCCCCAGAGCCATGGGACTGGAAGGCTGATGCCGTATTTGAGACTCCGTCAACCTGGCTAGCACTGTTTGATCTGCCTTGGAGATCCCCAGAGATTCTTCCCTACCCAATTTATGGGCCCACCCAACTTGCTTCCATATAAATGTCTAGTCTTGGGTCATACTTCACAACTTCCTAAATCCTATCAAACACACAACAGATAGCCTCAGTGAGCTCTAGGCCAGGCACTAGCAGCATCCAGCTCAGATTCACAGCTTGGCTTCACCTGGGAATCTCCAAATCCAGCACAAGTTGCAGCCTTCTCAGATGGCTTTATAGCTCAGGAAGAGCAGCTCTGGGTAAATCACAGGTGGAAGCTGACTTTGGCTTGAACCACTCAGGAAACCCCAGGACCAGCACACCCAGTGGCTACAGATGACTTTGGAGCTCATCAACCTGCCCCTGAACAGCTGATTCTCTATGGAGGGTGGAGGTTGGTGGTAAGTAGTCACAGACAATTCTTGCAGCTGATTGGCCTAGATAAATCCCTCCCATTGATCTGCCAATAGTAACTAAGGCTCAACTGTAAGAGCAGGGTATACTCAGCCCATGTGAAGGGCACATCTCAAATACCCAGCCTGGGTGATAGGGGATGCTGTGCCACAGGACCCTATAGGACAACTACTATATTAGGTCCCACTACCAAGGCACAGAGTCAAAGTAGCTCTACCTAATACATAGAAACAAACACAGGGAGCCTGCCAAAATGAGGGGACAAAGAAACACGGCCCAAATGAAAGAATAGATCAAAACTCCAGAAAAAGAGCTAAACAAAATGGAGATAAGCAATCTATCGGATGCAGAGTTCAAAACACTGGTTATTAGAATGCTCAAGAAACTTAATGAAGACTTCAATGGCATAAGGAAATCTGGTCAAAAAGGATACACTAATTGAAATAAAGAACAATTTACAGGGCAACGACATAAAGTGGATGAAGCTGTAAATCAAATCAATGATTTGAACTATAAGGAAGCAATAAATAACCAAACAGAAGAACAAGAAAAAAAATCTAAAAAAAATGAGGGTAGTATAAGCAGCCTCTGGGACAATTTCAAGAGGTCCAACCTTCACATCATATGAGTGCTAGAAGGAGAAGAGAAAGAGCAAGAAATTAAAATCTATTTGAAAAACTAATGAAAGAAAACTTTCTTAATTTGGCAAAGGAAATAGACATACAAGTCTAGGAAGCACAGAGAGTCCCAATCAAGTTGGATCCAAAGAAGACCACACCAAGACATATCATAATTAAAATGCCAAGAGTCAAAGGTAAAGAGAGAACCTTACAAGCAACAAGAGGAAAGCAGAGAGTTACCTATAAGGGAGTTATGATAAGACTGTCAGCTGATTTCTCAAAGGAATCTTTGCAGGCAAGAAGGGGCTGGCAAGAAGTAGTCAAAGTGATGAAAAGCAAGGACATACAACCTAGATTACTCTCTCCAGCAAAGCTACCATTTCACATGGAAGGGCAGATAAAGTGCTTTCCAGGCAAGGTAAAGATAAAGGAGTTCATCACCACCAAGCTATTATTACATAAAATGTTAATGAGCTCATTTAAGCAAAAGAAGATCACCCAGCTGGTGTGGCTCAGTGGATTGAGTGCTTGCCTGTGAACTAAAGTAAAGGGTCGTGGGTTTGATTTCCAGTCCAGGGCACATGCCTGGGTTGCGGGCCAGGTCCCTGGTAGGGGGTGTGCAAGAGGCAACCACACACTGATGTTTCTCTCCCTCTCTTCCCCTGTCTAAAAATAAATAAAATCTACAAATAAATAAATAAAATCTTTTAAAAATAAAAATAAAGAAGATCAAAACTATGAACATTAAAATGAAAACAAACAGCTATCAAGAAGTCAGTCTAAAAATAAAAACAAACTAAAAAAAACACTAAGCAACTAGAACAGGAACAGAATCATAGGTATGGGGGTCATCTGGAGGATTATCACTGAAAGGGGAAATGGGAGAAAGGAATAAATGCTGCAGGGATCAGGGATCATAATTTGTAGGAGCAAAATAGTCGGGGGAACTTTAAAGATAGTATATGAAAGGGAGAAGCCAAATAACTTACATGCACAACCCATGGACATAAACTAAGGGCAGTATGCATTGCCAGAGGGAAGGGACATACCAGGAAGAGGTGGGCAGAGGGAAAAATGTCAGGACAGCGGTAACAGTATAATCAATAAAACAAGCTTAAAAATTTTAAGAGTGAGGGAGTATTGAAGGTGCTATCAGGCATTATAGTCATTAGGGAAGGACCCTTTGAAAAGGAAGCCATGCCTCTGGTGTAAGGGAAGATAGCTGTCTCAGAAACCCCTGCAGGGCAAGAGGGCTCAATGATAACAGAGGGACACAGGCTATATATGTGCCTGGAAGAGCTGTGAATCCCTGAGGTGATAAACAGCCTAGCATGGGGCAACTGGTCAGAGGTGGTCCCTCCAGTTCTGGCTCACTACCCTTCTTTAATAAGCTTGTGGTGCAGTACCAAGATCTTTTCATAACTTGTAGAGACATTGGGGACAAAAAGTTAGTTGCAGGGTAGAGTGATCAAAACGTATATTTTGTATGTAGGTTGAAAGATGGATAGTTGGACACCTCGTTAATAAACCAATAATAATAGTGAAAAATATTAATGTGGGATCTAGTCTATTACTTTTTAACTTGTAAAGACTAGGTTTCAATAACTACAACATTTTTTACAAATACAAAGTTCTCAGATTAAAATAATCGACATTCGTAAGAGATTTCCAACAATTTTAATGAAGATCTTGCTCAGGCTTCATATCAAAGCACATACTATATCTTTTAGAAAAAGCATTCAAATGAGAACGAACTCTCCTAAGACTAATAAATATCTTTGTATAAATATGTACTTTGGCTACAGTATGTTTCAATGAAATGATCAAGTTAATAATCAAATGTCAACACATTCTGAAAGGAAAACTCATATAAAGTTAAGGTTATCCTTGATGATTAAGCTAATCAAAATATATTCTATAAATTTTATCTCTGAGAAAGCCTAAGTTGCTAAATAGAAAGCCTAAGTTTTCTAAATAGAAAGCCTATGGAGCTAATCCTAAATATAAATAGGCAAATCTTAACTTTTTAATTATACTTTTTATTAAAAAGGTTCATGCTCACAGGATGACACAAACCTCTATAATCCAAACGTGAGTATACAAAGTTAACGACTCCCAGTGCTCCAGTGCGAATTCTAGGCGGCGTTCTATGCATGCACAGCAATGCATTGTACACAGCACGGGCACAGCACTGCGTAGGTACACAGCAACATGTACCCATAATTTCCTAAAAGTAATATTGTATTCCAGGTTTATAACTTGCTTTATTCACTAATCCAATATTAGCATGCAAATTTGTCAATGAACATAGGTCTACATTTTTGTTTTTCATTGTTGTATAATATTTTATAATAGGTAGGTACTATAATGTACTTAATCTAATACTGAGGGACATTCTGCTTTTCCATATATAAACAACCCTAGATTAAAATCTAGGCCCATCTGATAGGGGAAAATACAGCTAGACTTTCACTTCTTTACTAGTGAGGTTGAACAGATATTTTTCTCTGCAGATCTTTACTATTGTTTTATGAGTTCAGTAAGTAAATAGAGAGAATAACCCTTTGTCTCATGTGTTGCTTTCAACCCCCAGTTTTTAAGTTGCCTTTCAACTTTGTTTAATGTTTTTTAACTGCAACTTTCAATTTTTTTGTTTTAATCATCATCTGGGGATATATCTGTTGGTTTTAGGGAGAGAGGAAGGGAGAGAAAGAGAGGGTGAAAAATGAGAGAAACATTAGTCAGTTGCCACAGATAACCTGAAACCTAGGTATGTGGCGTGACAGGGGATTGAACCTGCAACCTTTTGGTATATGGGGTGGTGCTCCAACCAGCTGAGCCACCTGGCCAGGGTACCACTGGATTATAAAAATTTATTCATGATTTAAGCCTTTCTTTTAAACTCTATCTATCAGCCCTGGCTGGTGTAGCTCAGTGGACTGAGTGTGGGCTGTGAACCAAGGGATCATCAGTTTGATTCCCTCTCAGGGTACGTGCCTGGGTTGTGGGCTAGGTCCCCAGTGGGGGCCATGTGAGAGGCAACCACACATTGATGTTTCTCTCCCTCTCTTTCTCCCTCCCTTCCAAGAACAACAACAACAAAAAACTCTTTATACCAAAATTATTAATTTACATGAAATTATTTTTGTGTAATACAGAGTAAAGCAGGAATTCTATTTCATTTTAATCCAAAGGGCTAACCATTTTACTGGAAGGTGTTCTTTTACCTTTAGGTCTCAGATTAAACCTCATGTCCTCAAATAAGTCTCCTACGACATTTCCCTCTACCGCTCTTACCCCCCTCTCCAAATTAGATGAGGTTCCCCAGTGTGACATTCTCTTGCTGCTTTGTACTCTGGCCAACACCATATTACTTATTCTGTAATCACTATTTATTTTATGTTTGCTCTGCTAGAATATAAACCCCATGAGGACCATTTTATCATTGCCGTAGCCGTAGTGTCTAGAAGAATCTTATAAGCATTCAAGTTGTTTTTTAAAAGTAATGAGAGTAACTTCTTAAAGATAAATGACAGTGATAAATCTGAATTCCATTGCTTTAGGCATATTACTTAAAGATAGATACATTGGAATTTATAGCTTTTTGATCCATTGTGGAAGCTCCAAAGAGCTTTCAAATGCTTCACAGATAAACAGAATGAGAGTTTAAGGATCCATTATACTGTTGGGCATGGTAGGCTTAGATATCTGTTTTTTTTGGTTAGGTTAACTTCCATTGTACAAGAAATGTAATATGTAAGAGTTTGTTTTTGTTTTGCTTTTGTCTTTATTTATTGCATATCTGTCCAGCAATGACTCTGCAATATGTGGAGGGTGTATGGGTGTGTCTTTACTAAACATACACAATCAATGCTTAAACCTAGTTCTTAATTTGTCAACTTTAAATGATGCGCTGATTATCCTTATATTAAATAACCCTACACATACCCATCAAAACTTGGATAAAAATTCCTGGACCTTTTCCCAGTTGATTATAATTTAATATATTTTTTCAGTAATTAGATTATTTTTACATTATATAACTTTTTTTCTCAATAATGATAACACTTCATGTTTCTTAAATGTCCTTATCCTGATTACTCAGACACAATTCAAACATTTAAATGCACTCAAATGCCCACTTTGGTTAAATCCCTCCCCCTCTTACCTCCCCAACCCCATGTTCTCTCATCAATATTCTCTGTATTGACAGCACACATCTTCTTCTGGTAGCTGCTGTTATTGAAGTCTGTGGTCAAAATAATTTTTGTGTCTTAATTTAAATCTTTTTGCAACTGTCACACTTTAGGGTAAACAGAAGCAGTCTGGCTTCCCCACCCAGGCGTCTGGGTAGCTAAGGGAAGCAGCATTTCCATCGCCTTGGAGGGGCCTGATAACAGTGTTCTCACAGCCTTGAGACTGAGACCGATTAGTATTCCTATAGCCCTGAGTGGGCTTGCATGGGCAGAATCCCATTGTGTTGTACAACTATTTTGGCTCTCTGTCAGCTGCTTGTCTCTAGTATTTAAGGGGGTGGGGACTCACTGCTGGGTGCTGTGTTGGGGGCAACAGGTGACATACAGAGACATGCTGGGGGATATGCAGCTTGAAATACGTGTGAATCACCCATCCTAGAATAAAGGCATCCCAGTGGCTCCATGAATATTCTTCCGTCTGCCAGAATCCAGAGTGAACCCATTCAGCCTCAAACTAGGGCAACACACACACATATGGTTTTCTTTCTTCATTTTTGAACTTTATAGTAGTTTCATAGAGTTTTTATTATGGCATTTAACTTTCTTTCTCGAAATGCCATCCAGGCCTGAATTACTTCAAGATCCTTAAATTATCGAGACTGTGTCCTGCTTGATTTGTACCCACCTCAGTCTTTGGTAATGTCCTCTGTGTCTACCATCTGCTAATTCTTTTTTTGTCCTTTTTGTGTCTCACAGGTCTTTATTTTCCGTATTTGTGCTATTTCCTGCTGTTGCCAATGTGGTTTTAGATTCTGCAAGATTATTGTCCCTTCATTCTTTTAGTAGTTCTGTGAGCTTCCCTTTCATCATGTTCTATTGTTTAATCAGTTCACTTCTGATCCCTCATCTCTTAGTGTCTTTGTTTAGTTTTCTTAACAGAACAGAGAAGCCTTTCTCCCCAGTTACGATAGTTTTTTATTAAGGACTACTATGCTCAGGAACAAGACTGGATGCTAACTTCCTGTACACTGTTTACCTCATCATTACTGGAAAGTTCCTTCAGTTTGCTGGCTTTTGCGTGTGCCCTTCCTCGTGAAAACCAGGCCAGAATGAAGAGACCGATTCAGTGTGAAGCTGTTCAGGCACCTTGTTTTACCAGCTAACACATGTTTCTGCTTCACCGACTTTGGTAAACACCTTCAAAGCACATCCTAGCATGTTACTTCCCTCCTTTCCTGCAACACTTGCCCATCCTTTCGAGAAAACCACATCGATGAAAAGAAAAACAGACTCGCACTGTGGTTTTTCCTTCAATCCAGTCATTCCTCTGTGGGAGGAGGGCACAGAGTTTCCTTCCCCATCTCTCAGAGGCCTAGATTTCTCAGCAGAGATGACAAGTCCCCTTTTCTCTCTACTGTTCTTTCTGTTCAGTTAGTATGTTTAGAGAAATATAGTTAAGCAAACTAACATTTAGTCAGCCAACTTTCCAGAATGTCTAGAGCTTATTTTTTTCATTTTTTAAATCGCCAGACAGATATATACCAAATAATAAAAGTTACCTTTTGAGGCAGGAACTGTCATAGCCTAAAAACTTGGTCTGGCTGCAGGTAGGAGAGACTGGTTGATGGCTGCAGTGTGAGCTTGTGCTTCCTTTCAAATTCAGAGTGACTGGCTGTAGAAGCACTGTTTGCATGACAATCAATACTTTGCCATTAGGAATGTATCTGAAAAGCCACTAGGGCTTAATATTTCATAAAAAGACCACTGTTAGAGTGCTTATTTTTACAACAGAATGGACAGCAATTCCTAAAGGGCATGAGGTTTTTTGGGGGAGTGATAAAAATGTTCTGGCATTACTAGGGATAGTTCCACCATCTTGCGAATATACTAAAAGCCACTTAATTGCACCCTTAAACTAGTGAATTTATACTATGCAAATTATATCCCTATAATAAAAGCTCAACAGCAAGATAACAACTTAAATTAAAAATCAACTTAATATTTGAACAGACACTTCACTAATATGAAATTATGCTCAACATCATAGCTATCATGGAAATGAGAAATAAAATCAAAATGAGATGCCATTATCCATCTTTTAGTGTGTCTCAAATGAAAAAGACCACACGTACATCGCTCCAAATGTTGGCTGGACTGCAAAACCACTGGACCTCTCATACATGTTAATGGAAATATAAAACAACTCAATCATTTTAGAAAAGTGTGTCAATTTCATTCACCATATGGCTCAGTCATTGCACAACTGGACATTTACCCAGGCTAAAGGAAAGCCTATGTTCATACAAAGACACGTATATGAACGTTCCAGCAGCTTTATTTGTAAGAGCCCAAAACTGCAAGCAACCCAAATGCCAAATGTCCATCAAGAGGATGGACAAACTGCAGTAGGGCATTTCTACATACACACACAAAGTAATTAAGTATTATCCATGCAAAAGCATGAACGAATTGTAAAATAATTATTATACTGAGTAAAAGATGCCGGAAAAAGAGTGCATAATATACAATTACATTTTTACGACAATTTTTAATGCAAAATAAATGACAGCGATGGGAAGCACAGCAGTGATTGCCCTGATGGCTGGCAGGGATGGAGGGACTGAGGGCCACGGAGAAAACTTCGGGAGTATTGACTGTGCTCACTGTTTGTACTGTGGCAACAGTTTCATGTGTGGATGCATGTCACAATTTACCACACTGTACACTTTAAATATAAGCAGTTTTTTTGTGTGTGTATATTAATTATACCCTAATGAGGCTATTTAGAAAAAAATTGCAATCTTAAAAAACCCAAAACATGTTAAAGTTTAGGTGATTCAGCTAAAGCAGTTCTTCAAGAGGAGAGGATGTAGGGCGATAAAATGGGAAACCGGAGAACTGGGAGAGGCAGCCATGCTTATAGTCGGAGGCACAACAAGAAGGAGAGATCATTTTTGCTTGGGTTAAATAGAGAGAGAGGACGTAGCAGGTACTCAAGCTTGACGTGAAAATTAACAGGTTGGAGCAAAAATAATTTCTGTCATAAGAGTAGCTATTTCTACATTTTCAGTCTTTAGTTGGGAACATTCAGAAAAATAAAATGCCTCTCATAAATATTATGTTTTACACTAAAAATATTTCCTGAGGATGAGTCTCCTCATTCAGCTACAAAACCCACAAGAATACTGAAGAGTACACATCTTGTGGAACTGCGCGTCTGCGCGCCCACCGTACCCAGGCCCACCCGGCCCGGTGCCAGCTGGTCTGGGACATCTGCAGGCGTCAGAGACAGGGCGGGCTGGGCGCCCAAGAGAATGGAACTGCAGGACCTGAAGCGTTGTCACAGGCTCACGACTAGCTTACCACCAGCATCTGTGGAGAATGCAAGGCACAAAAGTTAGGACCCCACAGTGCTTAGAAACAGTCATGACACCAAGAAGAGGAGGCATGGGAACCGGGTCTTGAATGAGTTGGTCCAACCTGGACAGGTGCTCTAGTGCAGCTGGGACTTACCCGAAATGCTGACCTGGGGCCACTGAGACACCAAGACAATCTAGAGAGTTCAGTGCGGGTGCAAGAGACCAGCTGCCCTGGGAGTCCTGCTGCCCTGGGAGCCCTGCCCTGGGCCAGGACACGAGGACAAAAGATTCTAAAAATTACTAAGCAGCAGCAACTGTCAGCCTATCCCTAGGTGAAGGGAGAAGTGGGAAAGTATTTCTGGTGCCTTCTAACCGCCGCTCACCACTACCACCTCCGGCCTTCACTCCAGCCCTGCAGCAGGTGGTGCTCCACCCAAACGACGTATTGTGCTATTGAAGACTTGACACTGGAACAGAGACAATAGCGGAAGCTTCCCCTGTGTCCTCTCATCTCAGTGACCCTGAGGTCAGCAGGGTTGCCAGCCCTGTTTTATAGCTGAAGAAACTAAAGCTCCACATGGGGCTTTATAGCTTCATACCACCTGCTCCTCCACAGGCCTGAAGCCTAAAGCAAACAGCATCTGAGCGGCAACCACTTCCAGTGGCCACAGGTCCTGGTGCCCAAGTAAGAACGAGCAAGAACTGGAGGAGTGAAGATCACCAGGGTCCTTCCAGCCCTGGAATGGGAGTCCCCCAGCCCCGTCCCCCACCAAAAGCAACACATGGCAGGTGAACAGGAGATGAGGTGTTAGGAGCACTGTGGGTCAACTGGCCACCAGAGGCCACAGGGCTGGCCTGGAGGGGTGGGGGACAGGAGTCAAATCCTAGTGTGAACCAGGTCTGCACTTGGGACCCTCTCCTTTCATGAGGCAGCTCACAAAGCAGCAACTGCAATTCTGAACCAACTATTGAGACACAGGTTTTGACAAAAATAAATAAAAATATTTTTTTCATTTTTGAATTTGGGATATCCTAAAGAGGTTTAAGAAATGATGTATTTATATGTTAATGAATCAAGTTTATTACAAAAATAAAATTTTATGAACTCAGAAAAGATCCCTTCGGTCCCAAATTCATTCCAAATGTGTGTGCCCCCGAAAGGGTGAAATCCACTCCTCTGCAGCCTTTGCTGGACCTGGGTCTATGGGGCGGGGCCTTCACAGGTGCTGAGACGGCCTGGGAGACGGGTGCACAGGAACAGCATTTTATTTCAGAAGCTACTAAGAGCCATGAAGAAAACAGATCTAGGTGATGTGTCCAGGAAGTGACAGGGCCCATACCGGTTTTCTACTGCTACTCTAACAAACGGCCTCCGTCAGAGTGGCCTCCACCACAAAGTGTGTGATTGTTCATTCTGTGAGTCAGAAACCTGAGGCAGCTTCATCGGGCTGTGCTCCCTGCCCCGGAGGCTCCATCCCCTGCTAATGGGGTGCTGGCAGAATCTGCTCCTTATGGGATAGTTCCCTTCTGTGTTGCTGCCAAAGCCACTCCCAGCTTCCAGGGGTGGCCCTGCAAACCTTGGCCCATGATGCCTTCATCCAGCCTCAGAGCCCACAGCAACATGGTTTGAGTCCTTCCCATGGCATCTCTGTCCCACCCTCTTGCCCACTGCCCACTTTCAAGAACACCTGATTACTTTGGCCACATTATGAAAACCGAAGATCTATGAAGAGACATTTACTTATCAGTTTGTCACATTCCTTTGCGAATAAAGGTGTTTTGGCTTCATAAGTAAAGCCCGGACTCTGAAGACCCAGGTCCCATCTGACAGGGAGACCGCGGTGGCCAGGCAGGCACTGCGGAAGTGCTGAGCTGCAGTGCTGCGGGCCTGCCAGGAACAGCGTGGGTGGTGAGGCGTGGGCCAGTGGTTGAACATATGCGAGGCCTCCTTTTCAGGACACCTCGGACAGAGAGCTGCAGTGGGTCAGAGCTCTTGCTTAAGCTGGTGGGAGCCCACAATGGGGCACTTTAGATTCCCTATGACAGAGGCTTGTATGACTTAAACTAGGTGCTAAACATTCCCTTTTACTGTTACAAAAGGAACATACTTCTCTGACCTTAATCTGCATGCCTTAAATGACTTGAATTGGTAGAGAAAAGACAACTATTTCTGATGAGACAGTATAACTAAACCTAGAGAAAAGGGAACAAATAAGCTTCCTTCCTTTGGGCCTTCACAATGCTTTGCATTTCTCCTTTAGTTCCTTGCATTCAGCCTTTTGTTTTAAATTATTTGTTTATAGACTGTTAATGCTGGCTGATAGCTCCGAGATTAATTAGTTATAGACAGGGGCAAGTGCAGCCAAGCTCGGAGCGACAGATGTGCCTGAGATCACACAGTGTCCTGTTCCCTCCCTCAGATGACAGCGCCCTGAGTGTGGGCGGGTGGCTCACCTGCCACGCCACTCTCTGCAGTGCCTGGTGCCTCGGATGGCGTTGTGGGAGACAGCTGAAATGAGCTCGACTGAGTTTTATTTATGTGAGATGAATTTTATATTGGAAATAGAAACAGGACTAAACTCTGGTGAGAAGATATCCATTAATTTAAAGACCCATTTCTATGTAAGAAACTAAAAGTTGGATCTTTTATTGGGGGAAACATCAACGACAAAAAAAATGTGTGTGACAAACATTTATTTAATTCTTACCATATGCCAGGCATGGCTCCGAGTGCTTTACAAATTTAAACTCCTTTGGTCTTCGCTAGTCCTAAGAGTTCAGTCCCATTACCCTCCGTGTACAGATCGGGAGAGTGAGGCGTGGGGAAGCAGCGGCTTACACACTGAGTAAGCACAGAGCTGTGGGTCAAACCCTGGCTCCACGCTGCCTCTCCAGGCTGCGTGCTACAAAAGGACAGTGTTCTTTCCCTCTCTTTAAAAGTATTACGGAAGTGCTAGGTTTCCTGGGGTGATTTATGCAGCCTGTACACAAGCATGGAGTGAGGCTCCAAGAAAGCCCGATCCAGCAAACGCACCTTCCTTTCTGTCAGCACGGGGCCCACCCCAGCCAGGCGTGAATACCAGTGAGGGTCTGGAGTGCATGCCCTGTGACCATCCTTGGCAGAGTCAGCGCAGGCAAGACTGCGGCTTTGCTGACAGAGCTTGTCAGCATCAGAGGCTTCTGCGGTGGCCAGGGCGGCCTGAGGACGTTTAGACATCAGGGGCTGCACCCTTCTTTGCATATCTAGCAGAGCCTGTAATTCATTCTGGGGAAAGTGACGGAACTTCAAGGGTTAGATCCATGTCCTTGAATAACTTTTCCTATCTGAGATTTGAACAAAGTACAAAAGTGGCTAAGTTGTTGTTTAGATTTGCCAGAGAACAGAGAAGCAACTGGAATAAGTTGCCATAAAAGGAAAAGTACTCATTTCCAAAGCCTTTACTGAAATGATTACTTTACTCAAATTTCAGATTTTCCTTGCAAGATACAAAACTAGCCAGAGGCTCTTGGTTAAAATCGAGCTTGTTTTATCTTAATGACACATGGGGATTCAACAGTAGGAAACTGGGGAGATTTTATACCTCACATGTAACCTGGAGCTGGTATTTAGAGGGACAGTGGGAAATAGATTGAGAATAAGTCATGGGTGAATGCCAAAACTTAAAAGAAAACTTTGAAACGTTCTTTGTTATGATTGTCATAAAATATCTACTTTCAATATGCTTATTTCAGCTCTTTTGAATTCTTACGCTGCTGTGATTTGGCTAGTGTAGAAAAAGGGGTTGTTCATTAATGTATAATGATTCCCCCCAGTCACGGCCCTATCTCGGGCAGACTGCTTGTCATCTGCTTAGTGCTTTCACAGAGATTGAATAAAGGGAGCAGCCTTTCCATTAGAAAAAGGTAATTTCATTTTAAAAAGCTACATAACTGTATAGAGTTTAAATCAACCCTGAAATAATATTGGAACCAGATCATATTTGGAAGTTAATATAGATATCATGGGACATATTCAACAGTTCAATAACAAAAGCTCACATCCTGGGATTTATAGCCTGAGAAGCTTTTATTCAATTTAGAAACAAAGTAAATGGAAAGACTTGAGCAGAAATGCGCAGCTCCCAACCCAACAATGTGGGGCTCAGACATTTTCCATACAGGTTTTAAAATCAAAATACATATTAAATTTCAAATAGGTGTCAGGTATGCTGTTGTACAGTATGAATTAGAGACAGTCCCGACTGCAAGAAGTTTAAAAATTAGATTCATTTAAGAAACTATGACCAGTTGTTTTGGGATTGTGCACTCTGGATGGGTTAGGACTAGACTCAACTGGAAGTGACAGAAAAACTCCAAGTAAATATGACAAAAAGTAGGAGTTATTTCATCTCTCCACAAACCTGTCAGTCTGTGACTAGAATGTCACCTCCATGATACTCAAGGCTATAAGCTTCTAATTTATTATTCTGTCCTGGACAATTGACTTCCACCTCATAGTCCAAGCTGGCTGGTCAAGCTCCAGCCAGGGTGTTGACTGCAGGAAGATGGACATCATTTCTTCCTAGTTAGTAGCATGGCCCCCTGTTGAGGCCTTGCAGGAATGGATAATGAGTCTTTATTCCGACATTTCTGTTCTCTGGTGAAAGTCAAGAGAAGAATGGAGATCGCGAGAGTTGACAATCATCATTGTATGTGACAGATGCCTTTAAGAATCTTTTAAAAAATCTAAGACCCTTTTAGGAAAATTCACATATGCACACAGACATTTTATATGATTTTAGGGTTTTTGCAGACTTCCCCTCCTGCCAAATCTGAACAAGTTAGTTCCCCAGGAATATGAAAACATGTACATGACCCTTTTCATTAGTACTGCTGGTGTCACAGACAGGGTTCTCTCCAGCAGATCTAAGATGGAGTTAGAAGTATCACAGGTTTTTGGCGGTAAGGCTTGTAGAGACACGGAAGGGGAGGAAGTGGGGAGGGGAATGTGGGGGGGGCATCCGAATACTGTGCAGAGCTGAGAAATTGACATACAAGCTGCAGGCGCCCTCCTGATCACACTCTTTGCATCTGGCCATTGTCATTTCCTGAAGAGAACTGAGTGGTGCCCCTTGGTGTCTGCCAGGAACAGCTCCCATTCAGAGGCTTAACGTAATTACTGCAGGACCATCAAAACCTACTGTGGGTGTTAATGTCCCTCTTGTCAAAGCACCTCTATGTTAGCACTGAACTTCTTCCTCATTTGTTTCTTTTGCATGCCGGATTGATTATAAAGCCAATTAACAATGCCTTTGGACTGAATCCCTTTGATCATTTGTAACTAATGATTTAAGGAAGGAGCAAGACAGCATCACTAGGGTAAACAAATAAATGAGAAGCTTGAACACCTGAGTCAACTGTGGCTGAAACGTCACTTCCACCATCATCTATTAACCCGAGAGGAGCTAATGCTGGTTCACAGTTTGCACTGCGGACACTTCCCGTGATCTGGTAGTAAGTTCAGGCTTCAGAGTGATATGCCAGTGTTCTATGCACAGTTCAGGGAGGAATAACTCAAATTCTACAAGAAGAATGGTAACAAAAGAGCTTGATTACTTACAATGATCAAAATGGAGCTTGGTTTATGTTGTTGTTCAGTTCACATGTTCTTGATTATTCACGTAACTTACAGCCTATCATAATTAAGACGTCATCAGCAGCTTACATGGCTTAGCACTCACAAGTGTTGTACTGGCTCTGTGCCAGGAAGGCTCCATCATGAAAAATGTCAAAAATCCAGTGAAAATGTGAATTTAAGATATCTAATGTTATTACTACTTTTTCTCTATTGAATAGCGAGTGCTAAGAGTTTATTTAATTACACTCTTTATTTCATAACATGATAGCTCATTGTACTGCATGAGGCTTCGTCCTTAATTTAATTTTATTTTTCCTCTGTTATTTTCAATTCCAGCCCTCTATCCTACAGGCGTATTCACTGTAATATGTTTGATATATATCCTTCAATACATCTGTATCCTTGCAAAATCTGTAAAGTTATTTTGTGAGTATCTACTTTAAATTTATATAAACATTGCTGTATAGATTTCCCTAAATTTCTAAAAACTTAACATTATTTTAAAGTTATACTGATGTTGCTGTACATTCATCTAGTTCTTTGATTGTAATTGCTGCCTAGGATTCCAGCGCCTGTACCCACACCACTTTACTGACCCCTTCCCTAGTGACAGATCTCTCAGGTCACCTACAACTCTCTGATACCACCATCAATGCCTTTGACAGTCACATCTCCTGAGGTAAGGTACATGAAATATAAGCAGCAATTCGATGTCTGTAAGGGATTCTCAGAGTTGGAACTAACCTGCGTGCACAGCAACAAAGCTAGCAGGGGGGACTTGTCACTCCTGGGGTCAGGAGAAATTAGGCAGCATCTGGAAACAGTTTTGATTGTCATAACTGTCACCTGGTGGGTGGAGGCTAGGGATGCTGCAATGCAGGACAGCCACCTATAGCAAAGAATTATTCAGTTTAAAATGTCAGTAGCACTGAGATTGAGAACTCCTGTTATAGCAGAATTATTTTTAGCTCTGAAAATGTATTCTCTTTTTGCACTCTTTGGGTTTTGACCTGGTTTGGTTTTCTTGTTTCTACTTCCTTGCTGTACTGTGGTTCTCACATGTCTTCTCCCATTTGTCCTGCTTATGCATTGGCTTTGACCTCTGCTCTGTCTTGTGCTCTCACTGTGGTCACCTGTTCTGATTGGCATCAGTTCTTGGCAACTACCATTTGTGTACCTGCAGTCAGCAACTACTCAATTGCTTGACTTCACTTCCCATCCCACCTCTTCTCACTCCACAGAATAATATGGTAATATTTTTCATTGTAAATTAATAATGTGATATTTTGACTCATCCCTCTGTAAAGAGATACTAGTCACCAAATTACCTCCAGTCTCCACTTCACCTTACAAATTGAACCCAAACTTTATTCCGAGTAAAGAAGCTACAAAATAGTAAAATATTAAACATCCAGGCCTTCTTTTCTGTTATTTGAGGCATGTTAGCAATAATTTGGGGGTAGGTCTTCCATTATTGTTTCTTAAAAAGCAGAGCAACAAATATCATGCCTACTTTTAACTCTCTACTTCTTCTTTCTTATTTTTCCAGATGGATGTCACTGGTACCTTTCAAGCTGCTACTCAGGTGCTGAAGTTCAGAGGGAGTGAGTCTGAGTAGGTGGGTCCATGTGTGGTTTTTTTAAGAGGAGCTACTTGGGGCTCCAGAAGTTTCCTTCATTGACTTAATCCCCACTGTTTTTTGCAGCTAGAAGTTGTGGGGATTTATCTTCCTGGCACTGGAACCCTGGGCTGGGGGGCCTGGTGTGGGGCTAGGACTCCTTGCTCCTGAGATATCCCTCCTGAATTTTTATCCACCACATGTGGGTGTGGGACCAGCCAGTTCCACATCTGTGCCCCTCCTACCAGTCTGGATGGATGTGGTTTCTTCAATTCCATACTTGTCAGACTTCCATTCAACTCAATTTCTCATGGCTCTGAGTGATGGTTGTTCTACATTTTAGTTGTAATTTTGATGTGGTTGGGCAAAGAGGCAAAAAATGTCTGCCTATGCTGCCATCTTGACCAGAATTCCACTGATTCACTTCAGTTTTGAGTCTTGTCTTATCAATCTTCCTTTGCTGTGAATTTCATGTACAGACTCTTTACACTCAGAATCACCAGGCTGGACATTATGTCTTGTTTTTCAAAGAACGAGAGATATAAAACATAAGTTGCCACCTTCCTGCAGGGAAACTGAACTACAAAGTGGTTTAGTAATTTTCTCAAAGTCACTCAACTAGTAAGTTAGAAGATTAAACATGGACTGTGTTCTCCAGAAGCTTGCAGTCCTATGAAGGCCAACAATGGACACACAAAGTGATAAAAAGTGCTGTGACTCAGTGTTGGAGGGTGCCTGTGACTTGTTTTGCCTGGTAGAGCAAGTGTGCACTGAGTCAGGGAGGCAACACACTTGGGTTGAAACCTGAAAGATAAATAGGCACTCAAATTTGGGGGGAGCATAGAATGGAGAGAACCTGGGGTCCAGAGGCAGGAGAGCATGGTTGACAGATGTGAGAAGGAGCCACAGTAGCTCGAGGGCTCCTTAGACAGTAGTATGCCATGCAGAGAAGTTGAAGTTTTATTCTGCGAGCTGCAGGAAACGATTGAAGGATTGTGAATGGGAACGTGCTATGATTGAATTTGTAGGTTATGCTATTTTAATGAGCCCTCTGCTCACTGGCAGTATCCTTGTTCTGTACTGAAGCCTGTTACTGATGTGCTATTAAACAGGTCTATGTAATTAAGGACTGGCCCAGCCATGGCCAGAGACGAACGTGTCCAGTGAATGCCTGATGAGAAGCGGTGGTGTCCTTCTGACCTGACGGTGCCCAGCCAATGCCTGGCAGGAGGAAATACTCACAGTTGATGTCCAGGGAGAAGCAGACATTTTCCAGAGCATCTCTTCTAGAAATCGTTTAGCTTGTTTTCAGGTGGATGAACTTCAACCTGATCAGAAAACGGCCAAAAGATGGAGTGATCTGGATTACTGTTGCTGTGACTCCTTAGGAGCTGGTAATTCTAGGCTTCTCTAACTGCCTGGTATTTTTCTTGGCTATTTAGTGAGGCATGCAGGAAAGAAAGCTGGGCCTGCAACCAGAAGTCTGCTTGAGCAAACTCAGTTCTGTTATCTACTAGGTACATAGTCCTCTCTTTAAAAATTGAGATTTAGCTTCTTTATATATGATGGTGATGAACATTATATTACCCTACAAGTTGATTTTATAGATTGAATGAGATAAAGTATGAAGTACTTGACACCAAGTAGTAGTGAACAGGCTCATTGCATTGGGTTGCCTGGACAGCCAGACTCATGGGATTTTATAAGCTTTACCACAACTAGCTCTGTCCATTTCAGCGAGTCTTTAATAATTACTGACTTACTAGATTTTGTCTTCACACAACCTGTCAATCAGTCCTACCAGTTTCTCTGATTCATTTCTATTTTGCCTAGGCAGCTAAATATTCTATTTTTAAAAATCATTGATAACAGGGACTGGTTGTGTGATTGCAATCTAAATCAGAGATTTTTGTATAGATAACTCCCAAGTTTTAAGGAACTTCTATATTTTGAACATAGGATAATATTGGATACAGGCCTCTCCGATCCACTGAAAATCTGTCCTCTGCCCCTGTCCTCTTCCCCGGGCCCGCCTCCCCCTATGCTTGGTGACGCAGCTCTCCTTGTCCACTGCTGATGCTGTGGCTTCTTCCAGGACCACATTCTCTCCCAGCAGGTTAGTGTTATTTAACTAAACACAGTATTAATGTCAACACTTCTGCACCCTGTAAGCCATTTCTGAGTAAGCAGCGTTTATGCCACACATGTAGTGAAACTAGTGTTTTAAAACAAAGCAAAACAACATTCATATAACCTTTAAAAATGCAGCAGTTGACACATTTTAGAAGAAGTTCCACTCCTGTTATGAACTGAACAAATGGTAAATTTAGTTTCCTTTTCAAAACCAGTCATTTTCAAAATGAATTAATCAGACTATAGGGGTTTCCATTCTGCAGTTAGTTTGCTTTTGTTCACTGGCTTCAGTCTTGGAGTCTAGGTGGGACTGAGGCCAACAAAATTTTCTGTCTGATAAGATTGGGGTGTCTGCAGTGGCTGGAGGCTGTTTCCAGGCAACTTGGTTTGTGTGATTTCTGCCCCTCAAATGAAGAAATTCACTTATCCTCAACCCTGAATTTCTAAAACTCTACTTACTTGCCATATACAAATGCCAGCAGCAAGTTGCCATAGAATATTACCTACCATTACTTATTCAGTGAACTCTCCCCACAATCATTCTTATCTGAGCCAATTTTGTACTGATTAATAGACTAGACTCTGATTTGAAATACTTTTGAAAGAGATTGTAGATGGCCCATTTGCTTAAAATATCCAAACATAGTGCACTTGCTGTATAATATGCTGGCCTGATTTCATTTCTAACGAGAAGGAATTATTCTCGATTCCCTCAGAAGCCCCAGAAATAACAAAATACCAGTGGCAGCAGATGTTTTCTGGAACCTAGCCTCGTCACTCCGGGTGGCTGTTCTTAAGCTTAGGAGCCCGGATGACGATGGACAGTTTCTTTAGGTGATTTTAAGTATGAACACAGTGCATCTGTAAGAACTGGGACATCCACAACGTGTGAGCTTTCATGTTGGATATGCACTCCCACCCAACCTGTTAACATCCACGGCTCCAAACCTGGGTGTTGGATGAGAGCTTGTTGATGACCCTTGAATAAGTCCAATTTGCAATCTTTGACTTTTGCTTGCTACTTATTTTATTCCTCCTCCCCAATTTAAAGACCCAGATATCTGACTTAGACCCACACAGATGGTGGTGTGAAAATATCCTACCCTTTTTATTCTTGACGTGCAGGTATTGTTATCTGTGCTAACACTAGGAAAATAGTCTCCCAGATTCATTCATGACTTGGCTTAGATTTTTATCAACATGCTCATAGGGTTGCTACCAAGGTATACTTAATAATATTTGCTCAACTCTAAATTATTTCCTTTGATTTGTTGCTCACTTTCAGCACCTCTCCCTCAACCCCCATAATGGCTACAGCATAATCTAGCAAAGCCAAACATTGTCTATATACAAGTAAAACTGGTACATGCTGATTGGTCTCCCACCAAACTTTTCACATTAAAATAGTTTCTTCTATAGACATTTTAAAAACTGTTTCCCTGTTTGCTTACAATGTTTTAATTCTTGCCTTGATGCAACACTGTCTGTTTCAGTGGTACGTGTTCTTATATACGTGTTGAAATGACTACTGAGTGCTGGATCTTCCCCACGTCCATTGGGGAAGTGCAGCTCTAAGCTGCTGCACCATCCCCTTGAGTCTCAGTCCAGCTGGATCAGTGCAGGAAGGAAGACCAAGGTGCTGTTCCACTCTGCACAGCCTTTGCAAAGCCCCAGGTGCACAGACGCACTGCACCTTTGGGGCTGGCTGCCCCATGAGGCCTGGCTCTCCCACGCCCATCTTCTCCTCCACTCTGAAGTTGACTCATCAACCACATGTGAGGAAAACTGCACAGGTCTGAGGAAATTAATAGACTGAATGAATACTGGTAAGCTCTTTAGATGAGAAGTACTTCACAACTGCTAATCATTGTTTGTCAGTATTTTTATTTTATTATTATGTGAAATAGTATCTACAGAGTTTCTGATGACAAGTTAAATTTGCTAAAATATCTTTGCTTTGAGATAAAACGTATAAAGCTGTTAAAGCCAGAATGTTGATTTTGAAGATTTTCTTTTGGGATAGTTGGCTTAAATCCAAATGAAATCCAACCAAACCCAAACTAAACCAAATCATGCAAACAATAATGTCTTTACCAATGGTCAATATATCTTACTATGTCACCAAATTATGGGACAATTTTATGTGTGTAATATTATGTGTTCTGAAGCTTCAGGAACTGGGTACAAATTCAAACTTTGCCTATTCTCATGGGAAATATTGAGCAGTTATTTAATGTTTCTTGGTCTCAGTTTTCTCATCTGTAAAGTAGAATGGTGGGATTACTAAAATACTCTAATGTGTTTTTAAAATAGTGACCCATTCTAAATAAGGGCTTGATGAGCATTTTGGGCTAATATAACCAAAATACCATAAGCCGTGTGGCTTCAAAAAACAAATACTTGTTTGTCGTATTTCTGGAGGCTGGGAAGTCCAAGGTCAGGGTGCCGGAAGACTTGGTGTCTGGTGACAGCCTGGTTTCTGTTCACTTGGCCTCTTCTTGGTGTGTCCTCAGACGGCAGAAGGGGTGAGCCTCTGGGGTTTCCTGCCTAAAGGCCTGCTGGTCTCCATGTAGGTGTTCTCTGACTTGGGACAGCAAGCAGATCTTTTGATTTCCAGGTACTCAGAAAAAAACCCTAAAATATGTTCTGGGCAGAAGAAAAATCCCTTGAAAGGCAAACTGATAAAGGGATGTAAGAGCCATTGATGTATAATGGAGGGCTGTAACTCTGCACACCTATAGCGACTTAGTCAAGGAGTGCTCAGAGGTCTCCTGGATTCTATCTATGCAGACAAATTTAAATTTCGTTTGCTAGGACAGGCCATTTGAAATCTTTTCTGGGTGTCATTCTACTCAATGCCTTCATATGTTAAGTATTTTCCATGCCTATTTGAAGGAAACTTGAATTTTCTGGGTACTTGTTTCATCTACTTAAAGTTTTACTGATGATATCTCCTTATGCTTGCTTACTTCTATACAATTTATGAAGCATTAGTCATTTCATCATCATAATAACTGGGAGGGACAGTGTGAGCAGAGAGGAGACTCTCCTCTTTACAAAGAGAACCAGGGCTCAAATAATTTTTGACATGGGCAAGTTCACTGGCTAGTGTACTGAGGAGATGGAGGAGATATTTCAACTCTGGCCTAGGGATTTCCTCACTATTCAACACATATAGCTGAATAATATATTAATTAGAGGGCCATTTCCTCTGCATTAGGCCGCTCTTGCTGCCACAACAAAATATCACAGGCTGAGTGGCTTAAGTAATAGACATTTCTCCTGAGTTCTGGAGGCTGGAGTCCAAGACAAAGGTGGCGACAGGGTTGGTCACTGGCGAGGGCCTCTTTCCGGTGTGCAGATGTTCTCCTTTTGCTCTCCTCCTGTGGCCTTCCCTCCGTGCACATACACAGGGAGAAAAAATCTCGGCCTTCCTTCTTATGTGGACATCAGCCCTGTCAGATGAGGGTTCCACTGCTATGACCTCATTTAACCATAATCGCCTCCTCAAGGGACACTGTACAGTTGATAACACCATCAGAGACCATTGTGTTCTGAGTCCACTGTTAGTGCCAGATGATGTCATGGGAAAGAGTGAGGAGGAGGAGATCCACCCCCACCTTCAGCATGAAGCGGTTAGACTACTGCAGGCACCCTAACCTCCGAGAGTCAGTGTTGACGACATCTAATAGAGCTGCCATGTTCCAGAAAATGAGGAGACTTGGGTAAAGTGCCTGCCATAGAGGGAAAAAATGTTTAAATGTTAATGCCCTATTTCTTTCAATGACACTGATAAAAATAAAATAGCAATTGTCTCGATCATTAAATTTGAATTTTAAGGGAGAGAATTGTGAAGTTGTTCACCAGTAAAACTTTTAGACAATGTTTTTTTTTCCTAAACTGTTCTCACAGTCTCCTTGTTTTCAAACAGCATTTACTTTTAAACCATATTTTCATGATTTAAACAATCATGTTTAAATGGAAGGATCCCCGTAAAAATCCTTGTCTATGGGTGGTCTAAACCGGAGTGTTGTAGATGACATTGTTTATTTTGTTAATTCAGTCCCAATCTTGTTTGGACTTTCCTACCCTGGATAGTATCACATTTTACAAACATGGGAGTGAAACATGCTGATGTAAAAAACAAAGACACCTGCATTTAGCACAAACACAACCTTCTAAGATCCTGACGATCAACTACAGACTTGTCTGTACAACCCGTCTGACTGATGTCTGTAGCTTATTTGGCTACAGTGATTGTTTGAGTCATCAGCATAGAAATAGGCAATGTTTATAATGTGCCACATTTTAGTGTTTGTGTTGGGAAAGAAGTGCTGGACCACCTAAAGCACACTGAAAGCAAAGCAGGTCGATATGGACTTACAATTTTGAGAGTCTTCACTTTCAGTTTGGACCTTAAAAACTGAAGTATGAGAAATGGTGGGTTCATCCGTTCTTTTTTTTTATGATTTTATCAGATCACTTACCCTTTCTTCTTGCAATGTTTAAAGAAGTCTTTAGCTTCTTGCTGCTCTTTTTTTTTCCTTAGAATCTTGTTTGTAGATTGAAATCAACTGGGGGCTTTTTAATATCTCTATGCTTAAACAAATTACATCAGAACTTTTGAGGTGGGCACAGGCATCCATACGCATTTGTTAAAGCTCTCCAGATGCTTCCAGTCAAGATTTCACCAACAGGCCTTTTCAACCTGGCTGAATAGTAGGGTTACTAGGGAGAATACAAACTATCAGTGCCTGGGGCCCCAGGGTAAGCTGCTCTGATTTGATCTGTTTGTGACTTTTTTGCTATTAGCAACTTCTCTGTAATGAAGATCTAGAGCTAAACCCACAGATTTGAGCTGTGAGAACAAAAAACGGTAAGCTCCTTTGCTTGCCTCTGCCCGTCTCAGGATGGTGCTTAGATATCTAATTCCCAGGTTCTGTTGTATTGTGTTGAATACTTTTGCCTTCCTCTTTCATACAAATACTCTCACGGTTAAGAAAAAAAAACAAGAAAAATTCAATGTGTACTTCCAAAACATGAATTGTGCATGTAAAATTTTTTCAAAAGCCAAAAATGTTAGAAAAAACAAAAAATAATAATCGATAATAATTAACTTACTTTTTAGCATTTATAGTGCCAGGGACTATGCTAAATATTTCTTGTGTATTATCTTGTTGAAACATCCAACAATCCTGTCAGGTAAAGACCACTGTTAACCTTGTTTTTTTAGATGTGAAAACTGAAGGTTCATTTTCAAGGTCACATGCCTATTGAGTGGCAGTGCCCTGCCTGAGATTTTACCCTACTTATAACTAACATGCTAGCCTCTCACAGTTTCATGTGTGTTGGTAAAGGACTTGTGACTCCTGGACCTAAGACAGAGGACACAGGTGGCAGCATGCATTGTGTGTTGCTGTTGGTTACCCCTGCACCTCGAGCTCCTGGATGGTAATGTGGGTGGGAAGATTGATTTGCTGGGTTTGCTACACAGCTGAGGAACTCCAAGTTTAGAAAATCCAATCTTTTTAATGGCCCACATGCTAACTTGTCCAGCATTTGCCCGGGACGGATAAATTATCTTTTTTCTACTGAAACACAAATAAATATGCTCTCTGTTCCAGAGACATTTGGACTGTAGCTTTGCTGTCCAAGGGTGTTCATGGTACAAACAACTTGGAAAAAAATCCCAGAATAAAGACTCAGTGTCTGAGCTAGAAAGATGTGCAGAAATGTGAGAGACCCATGGAGAAACGCCTTCCGACGTGATGTCATAATTGGAGCCCAACTGGTCTGACTTTAGGCTGTGCTTTTAACTACCATACAGCCTCTCCTTGATAAACTGGAATACATGTTGGGAGAAAAGATATGGGAAAATAAAGTTGAAAGAGGTAGAGTGGGAGGCTGTGAAATAAGTGTTGAAACTGAGAGAGGAATTAACCAGTTATGTACCGGTTCCATTACTCATGAGAAATTTACTCATGGGAGGGATATGAATCCTTTTACCTGGAGCTACTATTCATTCTGTTTCACTTTAGCTTGATTTTCTGGGGATAACTGAGATTCTTTACTCTCTCTCCTACTGCGGACACCTTGAAAAGTCAATGAGGAAGGTTCTGCTAGAACATTATTCCAGGAGATGTCTCAGGGATTCCTCAAGGATGGAATGGTTTTATTTACAGTATCAAGATTTACACAACACCTTATTATTAATACAGAATTGAACTATAACGAGTATGTGGGGTCCACAATTCCATGCCTTTTATTGAGGTGGCATTGTTTTATAAAATTATAGGTTTCAGGCATACAATTCTATAATATATCATCTGTATATTGTATTGTGTGCTCGCCACCCCAAGCCAAGTCTCCTTCCATCACCACTTATCCCCTCTATATTGTCTCTTTCTATGTGAAATGTGATTTTCAACAATAAGCCTTCAAATGAAATTTTCAAGTACAATTCACTGTAAATGGGGAGTATTTCTGTAATATCAATTGTTGTTTACATATTTCTTTTAAAAAGGTAAGTTTTGATGCTTAATTTTCAATTGTTTCTTGACAGTAACAGAACAGGTGCCATATATCTTCTAATCCCTCTGTAGTGAAACAATTTAGCAATGGACTGAGAGAAATAATTTCAGATACAGCATGGGTGCATGCATTCTAATATCAACTGGGTAAATGAACCAAATATATCATTTAAGGGTCGGATAATAGAATATAAACTAAAATGGTGTATATATTAATGTAACATGAATTACATAGTGTTAAGGTATAAAATGTCTGTTCCTCTATTTATAAATGGATTCAGAGGTTCAGCGAGTGGTTTGCTGGCTTCCTACCTTTACGGGAGCAGCCAGTGATTATCTTAATATCTCCTGAAATGCTCTACAAGTAATTCAAATTGATGACAACTTGAATGGTGCCAAATGGCTTGGCAGGAAGTCAGAGACTTCTTTGAACTCGGCCACTTGTGCTGGCCTGCTCTGTAACTCGATATAATGTTATTTGACTGATGCAGCATAACATTAAGCATCACGTGCAAAATTGGGAAGCAGCACTCTCTCCAACCTATCAACATGAGAAAAAATATGGCTCTGAACAATAGGTGTTGAAAGGGATTCATTTTCTTCTAGGTATTTGCTAGTTTAACATCAAACCATTGAGTCTGAGGCAAACGGGGTAGGTAAATGAGCGGGATGTGCCTGGAGGCATCCGTGGTGCTTCACCATCCAGAGGAGGCAAACTGGCCAATAGATAAATGGTAGTTAAAGGCAGGCATCTTTTGTGCATTGTTTGTTTATTCTTGAATTCTAAACACTACTTTTTTCTTTCAGGATCTTTAATCTCAACTCTTTCCATTCCTAGCTTTTATTGAAGATCAAAAGATAATCTGCTTATTTAATTGAAATTGTCCCTATAACATTTTTGGTCATTAGATTACTCCCCTAAATATACCAACTTAACGACTTTTGTCAAGGAAGACACTGACATGGTTGTAGGAGTCGGAGACAGAGTAGCGGTGGACAGCGTAGGGACAGCATCGTGCCCTGCTGGTTACCCACGATGATGATGCTATTAAGTGACCTGTCCAGATTAGTGTGTATCACGTGGTTCACACTTTTCTAGTTTTTAGAGTCTTTTTTGCATAGACTGCTACATTCTGAAGGTTTTTATTCAGAAAAAATGTTTTATTTTTAGCTTCTGAAAAAGATAATGTCAATATTAGCAGTAAGTTTTGAATAGAAACTAATTCTTAAAATTTACTAATTTTACTTAATTTTGAAACAAATATTAAGTGTGTATTACTGTAACTGTGAACCAAGTCACAGGGGGAGGGGCTACATCCTGCAGACAAAGAAATAAATTATACATAGTCTGTATAATTGAGCAGTTGATAGCCCCACAGGTCTCAGAAGAAATGACAGTTCTTGCACAGTAAATCACTTGGAAATTTTTTTCTAATTTTTAAGGTTTATTTATTGGTCCAAATGTTCAAATGCAAGTTGCTAAAAGCCACATGCATCAGACACGATGCTGTACGGCCCAGGCCCCCACTATCCACGTTGACGAGTTTCTGTTCTAGACCCTCTCCTGCACTTGCCCTGTGCTGCCTCACTCAAGGATGTGTCTCTTCCATGGACCCAGGGACTGGAAGACTGTGTACGATAACCCAGCCTTCTCATCGTAACTCAGGACAACTCTGCAGGTCCATCTCAGCTCCAGAGAGCTCTCTAGAGTATTTTTAAGTAGCTGGTGTAGGTATGAGTTTCCTAAAATTGGCGATACAACTAGATGAACCATGTTGGGTTAAACACTTTATATTTGATTCTTTATGAAATTCTACTAAAATGGATTAAAGAGATTAAAATGATTTTAAAAACCCATAAGAAAAATAAATAATAAAAAGAAGACTATACTAGACTAAAAACATAAACCATTTTTTAGAATGTTGGAAAGCTAATATATGTGAGTGGTGATTGACTTATAAATTACAGAAATCTCAAATCTAAGCCTGCTGGTGGGAGAGTCGAGAAGAACCAAACAGCCTGTGCTATGGAGGCCAGGAAGGCAAAAGAGTTGGTTGTATCAGGGACCTCAGGATACAGGATGTAGGACTGGGCTGTAAAGAAGGAAGATCAGTTGAAAATCTTGAAAGTATTAGACCACCAAGTCACTTTCCTGATCTCACACAGGATTTCCTGTCTCCAACGCTTGAAGAAGACTGGAGGAAAACTATTATACATGTTGAGTCAGATAAATTCTGATTTGGGAAATACTGAACACACCTGGGCAGCTGTGATAAACCACAGGAATTGAGTGAAAGGCTACGTAATGAATTACGAGATCCTTACTCCATCCTTTCCCTGCTTGATTTCCAGAATGTTCTCAGCTGGGTGATTTCCCCAGGCGAGAGGTTAGAAAATTGCTTTCTAAAGAAACTCATTGGCATAAGTGAAAAGTCCTTTATGCTGAGTTAGGGACCTCAATACAATTTCAGGGTTTTAATTTGATCATGCTACAATAAAGCCCAACATTTGTGAAGATTAATGATATATTTAGGCTTTCAGTCATCATTTTAGTGCCTTGTTATTAAAGGTGAAGAGACAGCCCAAATCACCTGACTTTCACAGAAACCTCTTTTATGAGAGATGAAGGGAAAGAAGAGAGGAGGAGTAGGTGGAGGAAGGAGAATAAAGTCAGAAGAAACAGACAATACAGACAGAAGACAAACACACACATACACAACCACTGCTATTGACTGAATATATGTGTTTCTCCCACTTTTCTGAATTCTTCTCTCTGGGCTACTGATCAAATTAACATGAGACTGACTAACAGGAGAAAATGACTGAATCTATTATATACATATATACAGGGGTTCCATAAGAATATGAGAGCCCCAGGCACATTCGGCAGATGAGGTCTAAATGCCAATCTGGTCTAAGGATAGGGAGACATGGGTCTAAGATTTCAAGGAGAAAATAGGCAGTTTCTGGGAAGACAAGAAAGAGCAAACTTGTGATAAACAGATTCTTTCTGGGCCAGCCAGAAAGAACGTGAAGCAGAGTGGGATGCGCAAAACGGGCTTTGTTGGATTTCCCTGGTCTGCCAACTGAATTCGTACCTGCTGAGGTGGGTATACTGAGGTCCCCTTCCCGAAGCTGGTTTTTATATATGAATTTCTTCAGACAGATAGCGGCGGAGAGGGAAAGGTTCTTTCTAAGTCTTTTGTTTCTTGAAAGTAACCAGCTTAAAACAATCAGTATCTTAAAAGGCAACTTTGGGGTTGCAAACTTCAGCCCTCCCCAAAGCCTAACCCCCAGGTGTGATGATATTTGGATGTGGAGACTTTGGGGTGACTAGGTCATGAGGGTAAAGCCCTCGTGAATGGGATAAATGCCCATATAAAAGACTGCAGAGGGCTCTCCCACCATATGAGGGCACAGTGAGAAGATAACCATCTATGAACCAGAAGATGGTCTCACCAGACACCAAATATGCTGTCACCTTGATCTTGGACTTTCCAGGCTCCAGAACTATGAGAAATAAATGTCTGTTGTTTATAAGATGGACATTTAGTGTTTTCGTATAGCCACCCAAACAGACTAAGACACACATACATACTTACAGTCACATTCACACACATCTTAATTAAAATTCTCATGGTTACTCTACACATGACAGAATAATAATGGACCATAAAATAAAGACAAGTCAGATAATAAGAAAGAGCTCTTAGAAAGCAAAAAATATATATATAAATTAAAAAATAGAAAAGTCGAGAGGTAAATTTTAAAATATCCTTCAAAAAGTACAATAAACATTGTAAAAGCAATAAAAAAAGACAAATCCAGTAGATCTGATATTGAGCTAAAATGAGTTCCAGGAGGAGAGGGAGAAGAAAAGAGGTGGAAGAAAATTATAAATACATAAAACCTTTCCCAGATTCCCCAGTTTGAAAAGCCCATCAAGTTTTCAGCAACAAATCTGAGGTGCCCAACTAAGTGTGTCATCTGGACATTCTTAATGTCCAGATGGACATTTTCAATGTCAGGACCAAAATGAAGAACACAACTCAAAGATTCTAAAAGAAAGTGCCATATACAAATGAATTAGAAATCATAATGGCGTTAAGTAACTGATGTCTAGAGTGGGGAATGGCAAACTATGGCCTTTTCATAAATAATTTTACTGGAGCACAGCGGTGCCCATTTATTTACAGATTCTCTGTGTCTGTTTTTGAGTTACAAACAGTAGAGTTAAGTGGTTTCAACAAAGATCATAGAGGCTGCAAACCATCCAAATGTAATATCTGGTTCTTTATAAAAAACATTTCTGCCAACACCTGTACTAGAAAACAACGAAGTAATGCCTTCAAAATCATGAGAAAATATGATTTAGAACTGATAATGTTACCCAGCCACACTAAAAAAATCAATCAATAATGTAGAATAGTGACATTTTTAGACATGTAAAACCTTGCACATTTTACCTTCCAAACACTCTTTCTCAGAAAGCTACTGAAAAAGATGACAGGTGTTTAAAAAATAACTTAGGCAAATTTTAAGAAAAAGTCTGTAGATCACATGACATAGTTGGAAATAGGTAGATGGAGGATTTGAGAGGGATGCTTTAATAAAAATAACATTGCTAGAATACTGAACAAATATGCTTAGAGGAAATTGGAGCACTTGTGATAAGTTTGCCTTTGGTATACATTTGAATACATTTTAGAGCATACAAAATATAAGACATGTATACCTGTAGAGAAGCAAATGTTTGTGCAAGAAAGAAGATGTTATTACCAGCATACTTAGCAGCTCAACTATGAACAATATTTACATGGTCATAACAATGTAAACACTGAGCACCGATTTAATTCAGGAAGGTGGCTTCACCGTATCTGAAGGATGTAGAAATGTGTGTGTGAGTGTGTGTGTGGGTGTGAGTGCACGTGTGCCTGTGCAAGGAGTGTGGCACACCAGGGAGCTAATCTTCCTCTTCTGTGTAAAAGTAAAGTTATTAATAGCAGTGTATTTGTTATTTTGAAATATGGGCGTAAATGCCCTACGAAAAAGCTAAAAGAGATTAAAGTGGTTGCTTCTTACGACTGAGAATTAGTTGTTCACAAGGATAATCTGTAGTGGGGACAGAGAATAGCAGTTTTTATTGTGTTTAGTATAGTTTTTGTTCTTTTTTTAATTGTGAGCTTTTTAGTTTCATAAACATGCGAGTTAAATCTTAGTTAAAAAAACCGAAGTCTAACCATTTAATCATTTGAGCCTCCTGAAATTCTTTAATTACCAGCTTTCATGTACGAGATCAGATGTTCGTGGATGCTGAAATATTTCCAGGGTGAAATGTCACCATTCTGTAGATACAAATTTCCCCCGTTTTGACTGCACATAGCTATGTCAGGATTAAGGAAAAGATACAAATCACTGAGAATGTGAAAATTGTCCAGCTTCCTGGAAACAGGTCAAACATTCAAAGGAAAAGTGGTAAAAATGTAATTTCTTTCTGGCAGTTTTAGCAATCTGTAGCAAAGACAGCCACTGAAAAACTGTTAAAATGTAGAACTAACCTTAAGGCAGATGGATTAATGCCTAAGAAAATTAATAATTCATAATTACAGGAGATGAGAATAAATATAAAAATGATGGTTACAAAAATCTGCTGATCAGACTAAGAGATGAACCTCCTTGAATCTCGGGAATGTCAGCCCCCTTCCTGGATGAGGACCTGCACGCACAGCAGCGGTACGAAGCGTGGCATCTTTTATGCGGCACCGGAATGCACTTCCGCCGGCACTCATGATTTATAGTGCAGTTCATAGTTTGTAGAGGTTTAACATATGCTTCCCTAAAGAAATTTTTGTCTCACATGTACTCTTGCAACTACAACCTAAAGGTCACTCACAAATGTGCTCACTCCAATTCGTGGTAGCATCGTTGTGCTCTTAAAACAATTAAAAATACGGCCCAGCTGGTATGGCTCAGCTGGCTGGGCAATGTCCCATAAACTGAAGGTCACCAGTTCAGTTGCTGGTCAGGGCACATGCCTGGGTTTCTGGTTCAGTCCCCAGTTGGGGCATTTGAGGAAGGCAGCCAATCGATGTTTCTCTCTCACAGATGAGACACAATGATATTTCTCTCCCTTTCTTTATCCTTCCTTTACCCTCAATCTAAAATTAAAAATAAAAAAATGAAAAAAACAGATAAAATATAATTTATTTGAAAGTCAAAGAAGAATAAAATGTGTGTGTATGTGTGTTTGTGTATATATGTATATATATAATATATGAAAATGTAAAAAATAATGAGAACTATGCAATTTCCAATACTTTCTATCCCCAAGTCTTGGGGAAACCAGTGAAAATGATGAAGGGTAAAATATATTGGTAAAATACATTTATAAAGTAGTGAACAAAAATAGTTAAAAATCAACATTATACCTTTGGAAAGGTAGTTATTTTGGAATTTGGTTGTTGGAATTCCTCACGTTTGAGTTCCATTCCGCTGATTTTCTCTAATTTAAAGTAACTTTTTGTAAAGTCCACGTGATCCAGCTGCTAATCACTATACCAGAGTTTCTCAGTATACACAAGATGTTTGGCACAAGGTAATCTCCACTGTCAGTCTGAGGCTTCTGCACGCAATTCTCACCTATGCTGCTACTATACAGCAAGCTAGATGGGAAGACGGAATTGCAAAGCTACTAGCACATTTTTCTTGCTTTTTCATTTTAAAATTTATTTTAAAAAGTTATTCAAGGTAATTCAATTGGAAATAGTTTCTCTAGGAAATTTTTGGGGTGATATTAGAAAGGAGATTTGGATACTGAAATACAAAAAAATGCTTAGCAAATGCCCAGCACAACCCCTCTGCTCATGTGCCTGGTTGCCTGACAACCCTCTTTCCCCAACAGTAACCAGCCTAACATTGTGTGATGATTCTGTATGAAACCAGTGTCAACCTGCTTCACTTTGCCTGAGAGGAATTATGGCATGAGGTAGAGATTTACATAAATTAATGGGTAATAGCTAACTGGTCACGTGTTTGGAAAATTGGAAGGGATATAATGGGAGAAGTTGTGACATGAAATTCTGAAAGAGAAATGCAGATGAAACTTATAAACTAAGTCCTCAGTGCTCATCTCAACATCTGTCATAAAGGAAGTTCTTAAATACCAGTTGGATAGGATGCCCACTCTGATTTACAGTTAGCCGTTTACCACTGCCATCCCAACACTTGCTCAATGAACTTATAAAGAAAGTGGTGACATTGGTAGAGTGAATGTGGAGTCCATATTAGCACTCAGGAACATGCACTTCTCACCAGGGCTGGCCTGGCTATTCCCACTGAGTGTTCAAATTGCAAGAAAGCAGGGACTAACCTGAGGCTTTATGGTCCAGCACAAATAATGCCCCCTTTTTACTACAAAATCATAAGTATATAATTCTGTAACATAACAATATCACACTCAAGCACACCATATGACATTTTAAGTGAAATGTTCAAATCGAAACTATAAATTATTACGCCCATAGTATTACCTCACCGACCACATTCAAGCAGGCACTGCTTCTGCCACCCCTCCAGTTTTACACCTCTGTGAGCATCCAGTCCTCTGAGAGTGGATCCATTACACTTGGAACTGCTTGCACTTTATCTTTTCTAAATTTACAATTGCTTCCTTATCACATCATGGCTGTACATTTATAAAATCCTCTGCATCCTGTCCTGCTATTCCTTATTGTGTTGCTTCTGACCAAATCATTTGATTTAAGGCAAAGACATACAGAAAGAGGCTAATGCCCATGGGATTCAATAGAGTTCAGTTATGATTCCATTTGGCACAAATCATCTTATGAAATTTGGTGTTTCCATAATGCCAGAAAATATGGATTCCGTGAGTAAGGAAAATAAGTGGAGGGAGCTGATGTTTGCTTTCTGACACCATGGCTCTTGTCATTCAGATTTTAATTTTATTTTCATTTGGGGAATGTTCCCTCCAGTGAACATAGCAATGAGTTCATTGCATTCAAAGTTTGGACTACCATCTAGTAATTTGGCCTTTGCCATGGAACTGGAAAATTGTGAAAAACAAAATTATGGCATAAATAAGGGTTATTGGCCCTGATCATCAAAGAAGAAGTAGGGTTTCTTCCATACGGAGGGGAGAGGAACATGATGGTAGGAACCAAAGAGACTATTTGGGGTACCAACTTGTCCCACTATGGCAAGAAGAAACAGTTAATGTAAGACTATTACAATGCCAGAAAATGGATATGAATTTGAATATATTTTGGTTCTTTCTTTGGGTGAATAGGTAAATTTTTGTTATATGAGAATATTGACGGAAGTGTGTAGGTGACAGCTGGGTGTGCAAATATTGCATAGTCAAAGAAGTGAACTGTAGCAGCGTTGGTTTTTTATTGTCAATAGAGCATAACTTCCTTCTTTAAAAAATACCAGCATTCCTGTTCCTTCTTGAGTAATTACTTCTCTTTTGAATATAATCTTGTAGATCTGTTTTAATTGTTCATGTCCTCTCTTAGTCAAGGGGCAGCCCATGACCCTGAGAGAGGTGAGCTGCTTACTGTTTCAAATCTTGACCAATGAAACAATGCAGCTGGCTGTGTTTGGAGGTAGCTATCATCCTTGGGGTTGTGTGTTGGTAGATTTTTCATGTCATGGCCTGGTTTCTTCCCTACACAATTTCTATACTTTCTTCTATTTTCAAATTATGTTGTGAGATTCCAGTAACTCTCTAATAACTTCTCTTTTGCTAAAGTTAGTCAGAGTATGTCTGTTCCTTACAATTACTTATTAGTACAGAGGAAAAAAGTTGGAGAGAGTGCAGAGAAGCATGCAAGATGCTAAATCGGCTGAATTTGTAAATGTTGTGGGAAACTAATGGAATGCAAATAGCGGAATGTATAGAGGGGGCTCCTGACAACAAGTTCTCTCATGTTGACAATTGTATCTGTTGTTAGAAGGTGCACATTGCACTAAAGAAGACAATAAGGGAGTTATGTTGTCATGAGAGGGACAAGTATTAGTGGGTAAGTTGATGGATAGAAAATTTTGTGGATGTTTACAGATAATTTCTACTTAGTATGTAATAAAAATTAAGAAGGAGTTCATTTTAAGAGTATTTTACTAGGCTATTTACATAGTCATATTAAAATATGTTTTAAAATGCTTAAAATGTTTTTTAAAGGATGTTAATGATCTTACTTACAGTCAGTGTGGAACAAGAGGGCAGGTATCAGTAAGTACACTGACATTATATGAAGCACCATGCAAAGACCATGGTTGTTGTTGTTATTTAAACCCAGTCATATAATTGATGATTTTTCTCTTTGAATACTTAAAAATTTCCAGGTGAAAAATGATGCTGTTAAGTCACTGAGGATAGTAGTCTAAACACATAATTTATTATTGGGAAGTTAAAAATATGTATCATTAGGAAATACTCTATTGACTTGTTAGCTTCTGTGCATACGATTAGTATTGAGTATGAATATATGTTTTTATAACTTTTTTCTTTTACAGAATGCATTTTAATTGCCTTTGCTTATTGAATCCTTATAATAGAAATAGCAGTAAACTTGATATCAGAAAACATGGAATCAAAACTCAGGTTCACAGCTGTGTGAATCTTCTTAGTCATAATACTCTTCAGTTTTATGATGAGAATAATAATAATCCCTTCTCCCAGAGTTGCTATGATCATTAAATGAGACATTTTAAATGAAAAGATTTATAAAACATAAGGCAGCACAAGTGAGCAATTGTTATTAATAACTAAGACTTCTTATTATATTGAATCTTGTTTTTCAGAAAACCAACAAAGTAACAAAAATTCATTTTTTTCATGCAAAAATATTTATTTAGTTATTATTATGTGTCTGGTGGTATTCTAGGTACCAAATAGGAAGCACTAAGCAAAACAGACAAGGGTTCTGCTCTCATGAAGCTTGTGCTGATGGTCAGAGAGACTGAAAATATATAAGAAGCAAAAAATAGAAAATATTATTTCAGATTCATTTAGGTTCACAATACAGTAAAACAAAGTGATGTGAAATGAGGTTATTGGGAGAGTTTGTTTAGATTAAATCTTCAAGTAATGATTGTTAAACAAGGGAACCAGCAGTGGAAATCATGAATATGTTTAAGTAGGTATGTCAGGTAAGAACACGATGATAAAAGGCGAGGTTTATGCTTGGATACAAAGTTGGAGATTTTTAGCATCTAGAAGACTTCTAAAGCCGTTGGACAGCATGAAATCATCTAATGAGAAAATACATTATTGAAGTTGAGAATGATTCCCAGTGTAAGCCTTGGGGAACTCATGCAGGTATTGGGTAGAGGAGATGAAATAGCAAAAGTGAGTAAGACTGAATGGCCAGGGAGGTTAGAAAAAAAAACTCCAAGGGTATGATGTCATGGGGCAGGAAAAGAGTGTTTCTAGAAGGAGTGAGTGACTATCTGCGTTAAGAGTGTTAGTTGTATGAAAAAAGAAATGTTATCATTGGGCTTGGCAATTTGGATGGTATTGTTGACTTAGAGAAAATCAATTGTATGGAATGTTAGCTGTCTGAGGAGTGAATGAGAATTGAAAACTGAATTACCAGTGTTACTTGAGAGCTCAGTATCTCAAGGTGGCTAAGAGATGGAGGCTGGGACAAATCAGACTGAGAAATAACTGAGATGTGAGAAAGTAGGGAATATGAATGAATAGTAGTACTGATGAATATTTGAGGAGCACTGAAAAAAGTGTCATGCCTGTTTACATGCAGGAAGGTAAGGGACTTGGGAGGTATAGGTGACTAAATATTAAATTACTACTATGTGCCAGGTACTTCCAGATGTTGCACTTAATTTTTATAATACTTTGAGATACAGTGCAGTGTCTCTAATTAGCTGATATAAAAAATGACAGGGACATGCCCCAAATCTAATAGACCACTTGAGTTCCCAATACTGTACATAAACATATGTCCCTCATCCTTCTATTTGAGAAAAGAGAAAAAACCACAGGGACATAAAAAGATTCAGTAGATTCCATCAAGTAATCAATCATTGGCATCAATCAATATGTCTTCCTATGAAGAAAGATACTGCAAAAATCAGGACAAAACTTTAAAAAATTTATTGTTGAATAGTGTTTAAGAGCACAAACTTTTGTCCTGGGTTCTGGCTCTGTCATTTAATATGCAGACAACTTGCATGAATGATTGTTTATTAGCTTCCCCAAATTCATTCCCTTTGCTTCTTAACTTTGAAATTCCTCCCATTAAAGGAGTAGAATGTATTTCTTTGCTTCTTGACTTTAAGTTCAGCCACGTGACTTGAAGGATCAATAATGTGCTCATTTCCAGCATAGGCCTTAAGAGACCTTGCATGTTCCCACTTGCCCCTTTGCATCATTGTCATCATCATGAAATGACCACATAGGCTGGCTCATTGGTCACTGAAAAAAGGTGGAGAGATACATGGAACAAAGTTGAACCGCCTTAGATAGGTCTACATAGATCGGCTCACTTATATCCAAGACCCAGACCCTTGAGCAAGCCCAACCAAGTCCAGTATGGAGCTCTGTGATGTGACTATGGCTTTATAAACTCTATGTTTCTAATTTAATAAACATGAAAAATCTAAAGGTATAGTTCATGAAAATCATATAAAACATAGAAAGCATTTGATGAAATTATTTAATAGTTCCTGAAACATCACTTAATACAACTATTATTTATTTCTATTAAATTATTTAATAAAAATATCCTCAATGAAATTGAAAGTTGATTGTTTTAGGGATGAGAAATGTAGTAGAAATTTTAATATGCAATAAAAATAATGAATAAAAGTTGGATATTAAAGAAAAGTCAAATTTAATTTTCTAATAGTTTAAATGAAGGCAATAGATAGAAAGCATAAACAGAAGAACATAAGAGAAAACAAAAATAGGTACATACACAGACTTAGTAGATCTAAAATGTATAAGTTGACTAAGGAGACAGAACAGAAAGAAAAAACCCATAGTAAATTAGTTGAGCTCAAAAAGAGACTTGCATCTTCATAATTAAAGGACTTATGAGGTAAGAGACATCTTTCAAACTTCTTATGGAAAATCACAAACCTATACAAAGGTAGACAGAATAGGTTAGTGAGCCCCTATGTACACATCTCTTTTAGCTTATTGTATTTCATCTATACACAAATTAATTTCGTTCAAATTATTTGGAGGTAAATCCCAGATACCACATCATTTCCTCTGTAAATATTTCATTTCTTATTTAGAAAAAAATAAAACTTAAAAAAACCATAGGTATTATAATTTTAAAAGTCAAAGTGATAAGAGCTCCTTAATATCATCAAATATTGAGTTTGTTTGGATTTATAATTGCCCCATAAATGTCATTATATATATAAAACCATTTGTTTGAATTAGGTTCAGATAAAGTCCTCACTTAGGAACTGGCTGATATGTTTCTTATGTCTTTTTCCCTCCATCTCATTTTTTGGTTTATTTTCACAGTAATTTGATATTTAAAAAATACTTTTTAATTCTGGAATTTTCTAGTCTGAATTTTGCAAATTGTCTCTCTGGTGTGTTGAATAAAAATATTTCCTATGCTATGTACTTCCTAAATATTCATAAATGGAGCCAGAGGCTAGAGATTTGACCACAGAAAGTTAATTGTGTGTGTGTATGTATGTGTGTGTATGTGTGTATGTGTGTGTGAATGAGGCTGTTTTGTAAGTAGCATTTTGTTTTTCTATCAGGATGCCCACAATATCTTGGTTTTTGTCTTTTTTAAAGCAGTTGATGATCAATGCCTAGGCTCATTATAGTGGGAGAAATAGTGATATTCTGATTCTATCAATCATTTCTTAGTTATTAGCTAGAATACTTCTCAAAGAAATTTCCCTTCATTACTACCTGGCTATTCTGTGGTATAACTGTATAAGAAAGGCAGAATAAGTGTATAATTCTTTTTCTTTTTATTAGTTTTCAAAACTATGAGTTGGTTAACTAATATCTTACATGCTTAATTTTTTATATCATAGAGACTTTCAGATTTAAGTATTTATAATGAGTATTTCAAACCACTCCACTTATTACCTTACTAATGCTGAAAATGGACATCTTCGGCCAGTGTGAACCTCATTAGATTGACTCTGTGTCATTTTTATGCGACTCTGGTCACTTTCCTATGTGGTATGACGCATTACACTGGGTTCGCCGTGTCCAACTGCTGTTCTAGATCTGGAATCGACACTTTCTCCTGGTTCCTTTTAATGAGAAATAGCATGTGGTGACCATAATCTAGGTGTTAAGGGCATTTGTTATAAATGGGTTGGTTGTTTTCCCTTGCCTTTTTTAACATTCAGGGTTAGGAGATATTAAAATGTGTTTTTAATTTCTTTTAGTTCTTGGGTTATATTCTGCTAGATTATACCCAAACTACTGTCCTCTAAATCCAGTGGAAGAACCTCTGTGCTATTAACTAAATGCACATTAAGTTTACTCCCATACTTTTTTTCAGGGATTAATCTAAAAACGATTTCATTTATAATTATGTATAATCTAAACAAAAAAGATATATTGAAAGAAATGTAGATTCTTTCTATTCTGTCTCATTTTAAAGGAACTGCTCCTTTTATTTGATGGTTGATTTTTCTATTGTTTACTTTTTAACATAAGAGAATACATATTTGGGATCATATTCTTCCATTCTGAGCTAAATGATAGCATTTCATATGCAATTTTTTCATCTTGTTTTTCTTTTCTTAAATTAACTATTTCTTGGGGATCACTCTTTATTAGTATCTAGACATCCTTCTGACTCCATTTCAGAGTTGCACAGTATTCTACCTTGTGGCTGTAAACATAATTCAATTAGTCTTATTGAAGGACATGTGGGTTTTTAAAATGAGTACCTTTATGCAAATGACTTCATACTTTTCCCAGGGTATATGTATTATTAATTCATATGAGCAATATATGAGAGAACCTACTTCTTCATAGGCTCATTGAGAGAAAATGTTGTTAAACTTTCAGATTTTAATAACAGGCAAAATGAACAAAAATACATATCTAAAACATATATTGTTAAACTTAAAAATTTAAAAACCAAAAGGAACTCTGCACACATTTTTTGCAGGTGCTGAACAGCTCTTCCCAGCTTTACCAAAATAAAATAAGTTTCTCAACGAGGAGTTAAGAGACCCCCCCCACCACACACACACACACGGTGCCATTACACTCTGTGTAACATTAAATGCAAGGAACATTGGAATAGTTTCTTCAAAGTTTTAAAACAATAATTATCACCAAAGCATTCTAAAGCCTGTAAGTTTGTATTTCTTAAATGAATGCTTTGTAAAGAAAATTTAGACAGGCATAAGAGCCCCGACTAGAATCAGACCTGCACTCTACGTATGTGCTCTGACCAGGGACTAACTTTGCAACAATTTGGCGGATGGGATGATGATCCAACCAACTGACCCACACCAGCCAAGGCTCAAGATGTTATTTTTAAAGAAAGTGTACAATAAAAGTAAAATAATTCGGACATAAAATTTCCAGATTATTTTAATAAAAACTATGAGTAGATTGGAATGAAAAACAGAAATACAGGTTAAAATTCCTATCTTGCTGATGGGTGATTTTTCCTTTGATTGGAATAGGGAGATAATAGCACAGTTTTTTGAAGTTAATTTAATGGGCCCTGTCTGGTGTGGCTCAGTGTGTTCACACTGAGTTCACACTTTGAGTTCAAAGTTCACACATTGAGCACCATCCTGCGAACTGAAAGGTCCCCTGTTTGATTCCAGTGAGGGCTCATGCCAGGGTTGTGGGCCAGGTCCCCAGCTGGGGATTTGTGAGAGGCAACCGACTGATGTTTCTCTCAAACACTGATGTTACCCTCTCTTTTATTCTCCCTCCCCCTCTGTCTCAAAAGAAATAAAATCGTCTAAAAGTTAATTTAATAGTAAACACTGAAAACAGCAACTTTAAGACACTTGCCAAAAAAATTAAGAGAACTTGAATAATACAGCAATATCAGAAAAGAGAAATAAAGCAAAAAGTAAAAGAAAACACAAACACCAAAAAACAAAACAAAGACAAAATAAGACCAAAACAGAAGACATCATACAATTTATAGTCAACATTCTTAAGGCAAAAGTTATTCACAGAAGAAGACTTAAAAAAAAGAGTACACAATAGTAATAGCTACAACTTGTATATGTTATGGTTATCTTCTATTTCTTGTTGGCCTCTCTTGGACTTAAGGCACAAGTATGAGATCTAGGTAAATTTGCTTAAATTTATTCATACCAGACTGCCAGACTGGCTCAGAAGTGAGTCATATAAAAATGGAGGCTCCAGGAAGAATCCATCCTACTAGCCACACTAGTCAGTACAGTACTTAAGCATGTGGCTTTCAGTGGTGAATTGCCTCCAGGAATGAATTCCTGGCACAGAAGAGTCATCAGTCTCAGATGCTATAAACTCTATCACTGGCAGTCATGGAAACTTTAGCATCAAATGCTCAGTATTGGTGGCAGTAACTATTCCCTTATTTATAAGAAACTCATTTTCTGCCCCACCTATCAAAATTAGCTTCCTTGGCTTACAACCAATAACTCATAGACACTGACTCTAGAAGTCATATTAGAAACCAGAACCTCAGGCAAATAGGTATCTGGACTGATTATCTGGCCTGATTCAGACTGAAGGCTCTGAAATCCAGCTAATGTGAAAGGTTCTGGCAAGAAGAGTGAAAAAGTCCTTTAATTCTCATGAGTGGTCACCTGCAATGCAGTTGTCACAGAAAGAGAGTCTTCAAGGGAACCAAAAACATAGTCAGAGAACCATATGCAGGGACGTAGGATTTCAAGGAATACAGAGGGAGTGCATGACATCTGACAACTTAAAAAGAATTACAAACTCAAAATCTAAAGTCCGTGGTTCAACAGAGAGAAAGAAAGCCACTTCTCTACTTCAAAATATTTTATCAGTTGTGTCATAGGGCTGAGATACATAGAAACCAGATTCAGCTTTTGATCCTGCAATTGCCACTATTTTGCAGTTAACTTCACAGCCTTGTCAGGTACCTTCTGTGAAAGTTGAAGCTTTGAAAAGGAATTTAAAGACTTAGGGAGATATTAACTTGAAATGGATTGCTCACATATAACATGTACATTCACACCCCCACCCCCTGTGTTGCCAAAAGGACTCTAAAAAACACTCCCTTCAAAAACTGTTGGTGACAGCAGCCCCATCGTTTTTGAAAAGTGCTCTGGGAAATGTTCTCTGTTGAGTTGGGATGCTGGTAGGAGAACTGCTATTGAAATGCGATGCTTCATTTCAAATGCAAAGGCAGGGTCCTGGAGGGGTAGATTGTTTATAGCAGCCCTTGATGCCAGAGGCAGGGACTGGTAAAGGGATAGTTGTGTTTAGTAGAGTGGTTTGACTCACACTGATCTATAGTGGCAGGTAATCAGTTAATGATACCTAGTCCTGAAGAAAATGAGAAGTCCACCAAGAACCTACTGGATTCTTATCACATACACACAAAAAAATTCCTGTGAATGAAACGTAACTTAGAGTCATAGCATTTCATCTAAATCTCAAACCATAGTCTGTTTATAGGCCTAGGGCTCCTAAAATGAAGGAAGAATTTCTTGAGGAAGGAGCAGATACAAATCTCACAAGTATGCACAGAAAACCTCTTAAGTCTCTTCTAAAATGTCACGTGGCCATTGGCCCGAGTATCTGTGAACTGGGAAGAGTGCAATGATCAGATATTTTAGGCACTGCTGGAACTGGACTCCAACGGACCTAATCCCTTGGGTCCTACACCATCACTTTTGTCTATTAGAACGGAGGCTTATATGGATCAGTAAAAGGAATTTTGACCCCTTTCAACTTCACTGGTAGCTCACTGGTGTGTCAAAACCATTGTTTGGCTATTCTCTATGTTCTGTGTATATTATTGTTATAATATACTTAGCAAATGATAATATTTCCACAATGACTTTCTAAATCGGTGAGTGACAGATATTATGATAACATTGAGGCGTGTAGCAGCTCCTCATGCTTCTCTTTTCAGTGACATTGAAAACCAAGTGCAAATTTCCTACCAAGACACATTGGTAAAATGCATGCCAGGAGACTGGACATCAACTTCATGAAAACAGAGGGGCTTGTTTTCTTACTGAAATTTCCAAGGCCCTGCAGCCTGGGGCTTGCAGGATAATTCTTGCAAAGGTAAAGGAAAAGCTGCTATAACTTGGGTTTTGGAGGAAATATGTATTACAATTGGGAATGTTATGTCATTTATTATTTTTATTTATGCTTAAATTACTACAAAATTTGCAGTGAAAGAGAAGAAGGTAGCACACAATTCTAGACATTGGCTTGGAGGGAAATTAAGCAACTAGAGGCATGTCTCAGAATGGGGATGGTCTGGCAGTTGAGTCAAGTTCAAAGGGTGTAACAATCTGATGTGTGAGCCAGGCCAGTATTGTGAGACCCGATTTGATTGTGACAGGAAATTCACTTGGCATTGACCTTCTAGGATAAGTTTGTTAATTCATTTTTCTTTACATCTTCTGCCATATGCAGATAGAACAAAATTTTACAAATAAACTTTCAGGAGCAAGGCCATGAGAGGACAAGAGAGAGAGAGAGAGAGCTGGAGGTTCTCTAGTGCTGGGTGCTAGTTCTACCATGATGTTCCACGAATTTACCCAATATTATTGTGTGTTCATGTATTTTTATATGTTTCTATGAATATTATTTAATGATTTATAAGATATCATACTAATATATTTATATGTCATTGATTATATCCATGTATAGGGCTCCGTGGTACAAATAAACCCTGGTTACTTCCTTTCTCTCACTATCAGCCATTATCTCCCTTTGTCACTATTACTAACAGAGCTGCAGTAAATAATTTTGAATTTGTCTCTTCGTGCACATGGGATATTTTCTCTGGAATAGACAACAAAAGGTAAGCGGATTATGGTCCCTCAACCTTGTCCATGTCCTAATTCCAGGATTGTATAAATATACTGCCTTCCATTACAGAGGGGACTTTGTAGGTGTGATTAAATGAAAGATTCTGCAGTAGGAAGTTTATCCCAAATTATCTAGGTGGGAGCACTTAAATCATAAAGGCCTTTGAAAGATGGAAAGAGGGGCAGTAGAGTAAGAGGAGATGTGAAGATGGAAGCAGATGTTAGAACCACGTGGTTACTAGCCTGGAAGATATTGTGGGACCACAAACCAAGGAATGTGGGTAGCCTCTAAAAACTGAAAAAGGCAAGTTATTTTTTTTATTGAATGCTGGAAACTGTATACATTAAACTGTAGAGGTCCAGGTGACATTATAGTCCTCCCTCAGGATGATTTACTTTTTCTTCTGCAAGTCAGAGGTGGGGCTGAGCACATTAATGCAATCAGAAAGTAAGCTGACTCAAGTTGGGTTACGGTTTTGGTAGGCTCAGGCTTCCTCTCATTCATTTCTGCCCTGGGTCATAGCCCGTTAGAGAATTCAGCTGGGAGGCTGTTATGTGTACTGGAACTCCTGTTCTTGGTTATTCCTGGACTCCAAACCTGGCTTCTTTGGCACGATGGATTGCCAAAAATCCTGCTCTGCCTTTCTGAGCTTCCTCCTTGGCAGCCCTCCAGCCTCTTCCCTTACACCGTTTTGTAATTTGGCAAATGTCTAGAGAAGAAAACCATCTACATTTTTCTCTTTCCATTTTTTTTAGGCCACTAAAACTGCTGATTGTTTTTCTATTTGTAGGTGGAATTTTCTGCTCAGGTGAAATCTAAATTCTTAGCCTTTGTCTGGTTCCCCAAATCAGCAACTGGGCCTGGGAAAAACTTGTGGCAAATAGTCATCTCTTTTCTCCATGGTTCTCCCATCTCTACAATCCAGGTCTCCCCTGAATTTCACTGATCTGTAGCACTCCAGTTATACCTACAAACACATCATTCTTGTTATTGTCCAGCTTTTCCTATTGTCCTCATAAGGAATAGTGTTCTGCCACAAAAGACGCTAGCTTGTCTAGAAACTGAGTTATTGTTCTAGTGCATATAATTCTACAGGATCAAATCTTATTAGTTATGTCTCCAGCCTCATTTTTCAATGTATTACGTTAACTTTGGTTGCAAACTAAGTTTTAGCAAGATCTGCTGTATCCATTAGTCTTGTGTGGTTTGAGTTGTGAGCAGGTCTTTCCACAGGCACTTGGTGATTTCCCGTATACTCCAAAGCCACAGGTTCATGGAGTGAGCAACCATTCAAGCAGTATGGTTTTTTAGTGAGGTCTCAAGTAATATATGGTTCTGATACTATTTTCAGTCCCTATATCAACATTACAACCCCCCAGTCCCCATATTAACGGTACTGATGCTCTCTCCCTGGGAACCTTCAGTGTTATTTCACATGTACAACACCGGTTTTCAGATCTCTCTTGAGGTTTAGAACCTGAAATTCCTTCCTTACTATTTTGCCAAGTTATGCTATATATTGAAAAATAAGCTTGTTGTATTTTATCCAGCTTTTCTAAATGCTTATATTGAAAGTTTTTTATGTGCTAGTTTACCAATTTGGTTTTCTACTAATATGAAACAATGATAAGAAAGGATAATTTGCTTTAAAAAGTCTTTTAAATCTGGTGAACAAACTATTTTTGGCTCTTGAGAATAAGTACTTATTGTCATAATTAGAAAACATTTTATTACTGATTCATTGAAAGAGGGCGTTAGAAATAGTTTTGTTGGTCTGGCTTGAGTGACTACATATACTTGAAAGAAAAAAATTATGCAAGAAGCAAAACAAATATTCTATTTTTCAGATTGTCATCCTCCAAAATTGGGAATGGCATACATACAAAGTTATGTTTATAATAAGAAAATAATTGTAAAACAATTTAAATGTCAACACTTGAAGTAACTTTGTAATAATAAAAATCACTTAGGGTACAATTTTCTGATGCTGTTTTCTACTAGCAATGAAGCAGCATAGCAAAGTCTTCGCAATCATAACAGCATTTGAATGTATCATCTAATCATGAAGCCTTTGTCCATTACTAAATTTAGAGCCAAGGCTTTTTTTGTGTGGAATGAAATACTCAGTAATATTGGAAGAAAAAGAGGCAATTAAGACAGAAATAAGGTTTTTTGATTACAGTGAGGGATTTTGAAATCTTTATTGTTGCAGAATTTAAAACCATGCCTAACAGACAATGCTGAAGTTGATGTGCCAATTTCACATTGCTTGATGGAATTTTCAGTTAATGGGCTTTCTCCTAAAAGTCAGAATAGAAGGCATTTCATGACCCAGTAGCCAACCTCATTTGTAGAGATGGTGGCGACTTCCTGTGTTTTTAATGCATTCTGGGAAACCGCCACGACTTGGCAAAGGCTCTCTGTGGTTGCTTTAGAGTGCAGAGCCTCACTCTGTACAGTAAAAATAAAAGCAAATTTTTTGGACACAGTCTTTTTGTTGCTTTATTTAATTTTCACTTTGGCATACAGCCCTTGAAGCTTTAATAGTGCAGATGCGGTCTTGAAAGGGCTGACTAATCCAAGTTGGTTAATGATTTGATGATGGAAGCCAGCTCAGCAGTTTTCTCTCAGCTCATGTATTTAGTTCCTCTTCTGCTGGATTTTCCTTCTTCTGGAAAACCTCTCTATGGTCCACCTATTGTAAGTCCACGTTTTCCTGAGTTGTTGAGGTGACTCCTTCAGGTTTCTGGGCTGCCAAGGCACAGGTAGAGTAAATGCTACTAACACTGTGCTATTGATTCCCGGAGGGCCAAAGCAAGTTGTGGCTCCTTTCATAATCCACAGCGTGATGACTGAAGGTGGTTCTGTGGGACAGAAGGTTGATTGTGCAGGGTTAACTTTTAGAAGGAGTCTACATGAATTAGATTATTTTGAAAGATTTTATTTATTTATCTTTAGAAGGGAAGGGAAGGAGAGAGGGAGAGAAACATCAATGTATGGTTGCTTTTCCTGCGTCCCCGGCTGGGAACTGGCCTGCAGGGAACCGGCCTGAAACCCCGGTATGTGCCCCGACTGGGAATCAACCACGATCGTCTGGTTCACAGGCCCCCGCTCAATCCACTGAGCTATACCAGCCAGGGCTTGAATTCGATTTATTGATGATCATTGGCATTCCTGGTATTAGTGTCGGACTGTGGAGAGAACATGGGTTCTGGGTACCGAAGGGTGTTGTACATTTCTTTGAGCCCCATTTTTGACAGTGATTTATATTAATGTCTACTCCACGGGATTTTTTTGTGATGATTCAATTGCAGGAAATGATGTTTCCCTAACTTTAGTTATTCACATTCCATACAATTTATGTTATATCTGGATTTTATCTGTTTTAATATTTAATAAGTAGGTCTCCCCACTTACAAAAATCTGATACACTAGTTATGTCTTTTGCTATTATACATTAAAATAAATGAAAACTCATCTCTTGCACATTTCAGAAAATACTGATATCATGTTCATATGGTACTTAAAGGGTAGCCTTAAATTGCACTATTTTGTATCTCCCAGTAGTTGGCAAGTTACATGACAGCAGGGGCTTTTATCCAATTTATTTACTTTGATATCTTTATACCTAGCATAATATCTGGCACCCAGAGGAAACTCAATTTGTGTGAAGACGACCCTGGGGCTTCCTGTTTACTTGGGAAACAGGCCAATGGGAGAGGTGATGCGCTTGCTGACACCCGTGCACCACTGTCCACAGCAATAGGGCGCCCTCCTCTGGCAGGAGGCCCCATGCTTAACCCACATTTCCCATGCACTCCAGGCTTTCCCAGATTACTGCAAAAACTTCTAGAATTTAAGGTCCACTGGTCCTAGTATTCCTATTGCCACTACAGTCTCTCTTTGGCCAAATTTTCTCTCTCTCTTTCTAACACACACACACACACACACACACACACACACACACACACACACATTGGCGAGGTTGTTTATATGCCTGCCCTGTAAGAAGGGAGATGAGCACAGCGACAAGAGCTCTTCCTGGGCACCTTCACCCACAGTGTGTCAAACCACACACATCTGCTAGGGGAAGAAAGGATGGGGCCTGTGCCCTTTCTCTGCATGTAACCTTAAGCTTAACTTGTACCTGGCCCTAGGTACTTTAGTCTTTACTGTAGTATGTGGAAATCTTCATGACCATGGGCAAACAGAAGGGACACAGACGGCATCACAAAAGGACTGTAGCACATGCATGCAACTTCGTGTTCAGTTAAACAAAACACTGAACTTGGAGCATATCTCTACACAGTACCCAGTTTCTGGTGCATACCAGTTACACAGTAAATGTTTGTTGACCCCATGGTGAATGGACAAATGAATACTTACAGACAGTGAAAGAATAAGTGGCTAAAAAAACTTCACAAGTAATGGTATCATTTAACAGAGTGAAATGTCATATCTCCAAAAAGTAGTGAACCTGAACTTAAGTTCTCTGTCACTTTCAGAGCACAATTTTTAGATAACCAAACTTTCTGAAAAAATAAAACTCATTTTTCAAAGACTATATTTACTTCTTGAATAAACTTTTTAAAAAGGGTACTCTACTTCTCTGCCTTATTAAATCTGATATATAGTATATAATTTAACATTGTCATTAACATTTATTAGTACCAACTGCACTTTAAAATCAGATAAAAGTAGATATTGAACACATACCATTGCCAGCCATCTTCCAAACATTGTTGTTATTTTTAAGTATATTTTATTGATTATGCTATTACAGTTGTCCCATTTCTCCCTCTTTTATCCTCCTCCACCCAGTACCCCCTTCCACCAGCATTCCCCACCCCCTTATCTCATGTCCATGAGTCGTACATATAAGTTCTTTGGCTTCCCCATTTTCCATACTATTCTTAACCTCCCCCTGTCTATTTTGTACCTGCCAATTATGCTTCTTACTCCCTGTGCCCTTTTCACCATCCTTCTGTCTCCCCTTCTCCACTGACAACCCACCATGTGATCTCCATTTTTGTGATTCTGTTCCTGTTCTAGTTATTTGCTTAGTTTGTTCTTGTTCTTGTTTTTTTTTTGGGGGGGGGTTAAGTTGTTGATAGACATGAGTTTGTTGTCATTTTAGTATTCATAGTTTTGATCTTCTTTTTCTTAGATAAATCCCCTTAATGTTTCATATAATAAGAGGTTGGTGATGATGAACTCCTTTAATTTGACCTTATTTGAGAAGAGCTTTATCTGCTCTTCCATTCTAATTGAAAGGTTTGCTGGATAGAGCAATCTTGGGTGTAGGTCTTTGCCTTTCATGACTTTGAATACTTCTTTCCAGTTCATTCTTGTGTGTAAGGTTTCTTTTGAGAAATCAACTGATAGTCTTATGAGAACTCCTTTGTAGGTAACTGTCTACTCTTCTCTTGCTGCTTTTGATTCTCTCCTTATCTTTAACCTTGTGTAATTTAATGATGATTTATGTAGGTGAGTTCTTCCTTGGGTCCAATTTCTTTGCGACTCTCTGAACTTCCTGGACTTCCTAGAAGTCTATTTTCTTTGCCAAATTGGGGAAGCTGCCCTTCATTATTTTTTCAAATAAGTTTTTGATTTGTTGCTTTTCTTGTTCTCTTTCTGGCACCCCTAATATTTAGATGTTGGAGTGTTTAGAGTTGTCCCAGAGGATTGCAAGCCTCTCCTTATTTTTTGAATTCTTGTTTTTTCATTTTATTCTTATTGAATGTTTATTTCTTCCTTCTGTTCCAAATCATTGATTTGAGTCCTGGTTTCCTTCCCTTCACTATTAATTTCCTGTATATTTTTCTTTATTTCACTTTGTATAGACTTCACTTCTTCCTTTATTTTGCAGCCATACTCAGTCATTTCTGTGAGCACCCTGACTACCAGTGTTTTGAAATTTGTATCTGATAGGTTGGCTATTTCCTCGTCACTTAATTCTTTTTCTGGAGTTTTGTTCTGTTCTTTCATTTGGACCATATTTCTTTGTCTTGGTGCATCTGTTACATTGTATGGGGCAGAGCCTTAGGTATTTGGCAGGGTGGAGAAGCCCACTTCACTGCATTCTAGCACTGTATGTGGGGGTGAGGTCAGAGAGGGAACAAGGCCATTTGATCAGCTCTCACCCAGCATTCAGTCACTTCCCCAGCTACTCACAAGCAAAGTGGGCCCTGTGCTGACTCCCGGGTGGGTGGATTTGTGTACATTGTGGACCCTGTGGGTCTCTCCAACAAACTCTTCTATGAGACTGGGAGTTTCTCCCACCACTGCAACCCCCATAGATGTTATAGTCAGAGGTTTTGAGGCTTTAGTTTCCTGTGCTGGAACCCTGAGTTATGTGGTCTGTCTCGCTCCCGAATTGTTCCTCTCAGCTTATCTGAATGTGAATGTGGATGGCTTGGTCCACCAGCTGTGGCCTTGCCCTCCAGGTCCCTTGCCACGTATCATCTCTGCCCCAGCTGCCCATCTCTGCCCCTTCTACCAGTCTGGATGAATGTTTCTTCTTTAACTCCTTGGTTCTCAGACCTTCATAAAGTTTGATTTTCTGGCAGTTCTAGTTGCTTTTCATTTTTAAATTGGTTGTTGTCATTCTTCTGATTGTTTGAGGAAGCAAAGTATATCTACCTATGCCTCCATCTTGGCTAGAAGCCCCATCTTCCAAACATTTTAATTTTATGTTACAACTGTATCAAATAGGTGACACTCTCTCCATTTTAAGATGAAAATTGATGTACACTCCTAAGATCTCACTACTAGAAATGATGTACTTTTATGTAACTTGCTGTTCTCCACACTAGACATCCATGTTTCTTTAACCCCCTTTGTTATCACTGGTATTAATGCATTGTTTAGAGGTAATCAAGCCTAGAGATAACCAATGGAAAGTAGAGCCTGGTACCAGAAATGGCTTTAACATCAATGCCAAATTTCCCCATAACTTTAGTTAAATGGTCCTAACCCTTGGGGACTTTCTTGCTGGTGTGTCCTCCTCAGAGCCCAGCACATGGCGTGTGTTCCCTCCACACAGCTGCCTCCCCCTGTGCAGCCTCTCCAATCCAACCTCACCTCCTTGCCCCAGGAAACCTCAGTTTCTTCCCTTTCACTGTGCACTGCAGCTCACCTTCCTCTTTGTAATTTCTTCTCCTTCTTCTTCTTCTTCTTCTTCTCCTTCTTCTTCTTCTCCTTCTTCTTCTTCTTCTTCTTCTTCTTCTTCTTCTTCTTCTTCTTCTTCTTCTTCTTCTTCTTCTTCTTCTTCTTCTTCTCTCCTCCCCCCCTTCTCTCTCTCCTTCTCTTCTTCTTCTTCTTCTTCTTCTTCTTCTTCTTCTTCTTCTTCTTCTTCTGTCATGAAGAGATTATTTTTCATGCTCAATAGTTTCCCCCCCAGATATTTTCTTAAACGAAGAAGTATCTCCACCACTATATGGAAATAGCTATCTGTGGCTACTAGCATTTTTTTGTTTTAAATATTGATATTTTAAAATTCTTACTACATCTATTATTATCAAAAAGTTGAAAAGAACTTAAATGCAGGATAATAAGAAATTGGCAAATAAAAAGTTTTTACTAGAAAACTTTAATCAACTTTTAAGAGAAAAAAAGATTACAAAAGATTACTAGGCATGATGTACACTTTGATAACCCATGTTTTTTTTTTTTTTTTTAAAAAGAACAGAAGTACTCAGGACTTCTATTATAAATACCAAGCACTGTTTGTCATAGACTGTAATGAGGCAGTTCCCTCTGGCTCTTTCTGATGTGTAAGACCCTTCACTCTCACTTAAATGCTCTCGAACACTGGGTTTTCCTAATATGACCTTTGTAACAACTTACCACCCCCAAGGACTTCCTCTGGGCCAAATATAGTTCTGTGCACCTTATAAGAATTAGCTCATTTAAACTCATTCAAAACAACTCAATCAGGCATGTGCCACTATTCTCCCCACTTTATAGCTGAGCAAATTGAGGCACAGAAAAATTAAGTACCTTGATCAATTCATACAGGAATGAATAGTAAATATAGATTTGAACCCAGAAAATCTGGTTCTGGACCCTACACTCTTAGGAATTAAGTTTATTCGTTTATCCCCTCACCTCTCTTGTTCTCAAACATCATTTCTTCCCAAGGCAATTGGTTTTGCTTCTGTCAACCTTTAGCATTTCCAATATGGGCACCTTTGTTTGTTCGGGTAGAGTGATAAAATCTAACTTATTAAATCAATAATCTTAATTTTATGTACAATATTAAAACAATAGTTTCTGAGCAAAGGGATGTTTATTATAGCTCTGCTGCCTATTTCATATAGGAAAGGAATAAGCCTTTCCTCGTCATTGTTGTTTAATACAGGTGTAAGGCTGTTTCCAGTCACTGAGTGGCTAGACGTCTGAATGTCCAGTAATTGCTGTTTGTCTAGGGAAGAACTCAGAGATAAGGGGGTTATGTGGGCATCTGGTGCCCCCAGTAATAAACTTGGAAAAGCCCAGGCCTGTAAATAATAGATTGTGGGTAGAACTGTTTCTTTTTAATTTAAAAAAATTTGATATTAGAGAAGGGAGAGGAAGAGAAACAGAGAAAGACAGAAACATTGATTTGTTGTTCTATTTATTTATTCATTCACTGGTTGATTTTTGTATGTCTTCTTACCAGGAACCTGCAACCTTGGCCTATGGGGATGCTCTAACCAACTGAGCTACCCCACCAGAGCCTGTTTTTCTTTTTTTAAATTTATGCCTGGAAAGTCTCTGAGGGAAGAGTGATGGCCAGGAGATCACCCTATAGCCTAGTGATATGGACAGCATGCTGGTCAAAGGGCAGAGTGCGTTCCTCCCTGGGCCATTCTGGTCAGGAGTCTAGAAGCACCCCTGTGCCCCAGCGTCATCACCCACAGCAGGAGAAGGGAGCAGCCAGCTGGCAGGATAACAGTGGGCCTTCCAGGGCTGTGTTATGAGATTCTGTTTTCATTCTGATTAATCTCATAAATGTGTCACCACACAGATTCTCTGTAAGTACTGGAAATTCTTGCCCTGGCTGATGTGGCTCAGTTGGTTGGCGTGTAATCCCGAAAGGTCTTCCAGAAAGGTTGTGGTTTCCACTGCCAGTTGGCTGCACACATTTCTGGTTAGGGTATGGGCACAGGGCAGTAGATCCATGTTTCTTTCTCACACTGTTGTTTCTGTGCCTCTCTTCTGTCTCTAAAAGCAATGAGCAAAGAAGAAAAAGAACTCGTAGGCAGGAACAATGGTGTGGTGATTGGGTCCAGGGAGGTGAAAGAGGGTGTAAGGAGAATAAATGGTAATGGAAAAAATACAATAAAAAACAAACTACTAAAAAGGCACCCCTCCAAAAAAAATCCATGAAGTATCCTCAGGTGGGGATAAAAAAAGAAAAAGAACTGGAAATTCTTCATGTCTGCCTTCAAACACTTTAGTGATCAATTTCCCTGGAGTTTCCTGCTGAGGAATATATGTATATGTATATTTATACACACACATATACATACATATATATATATATATATATATTCATTCACAAATGATCAAAAGACACTGCACAAAATGAAGGTGCTAAAAAGGGGGAAAGTAGAAGTGATTTCCAGTAGATATGGTATGTTTGTTGTTTCACTGTGGTTTCCAAAACAAAATAAATGATAAGAGCTACAGAGGCCACTCCTGCAGCTTGCATGGAAAACAGGTTTTTCTGGCAGATGTGTCTACTCATCAAGGCTGCAAGGGAAAGTGGCCTGTGAGGGCCTTGTGTGAGGATTGCAGAGCAAATGCCTTTGCACTGAATTTATCACCTAGTCTCTTCAGTTGGTTGACAGTGCAATTTTGCTCTTCTCATCTCTCAATGCTCCACTACATCCTAAATTACACAGTATTCTAAGGTAACCTTTAAGTGAATATACATGAAGAATTGCAGCGTAAGACCATGACATAATCCCCCTTTCATAATGATGTGTTTTTCTTGCTCTATAAGAATCGTCTCTGGTGGGTTGAGAACAGCTGCCCATGATGGCCTTCTGACTAGTTGCCTCTGTTACCACAGTGCACCGTCCACCCTGGCATGCAAAGGTACTATTGTAGCTTAGTTTTGACAGTTCAAGTTATGTGTTGGTATACATATCCTGACAAGAAGAAATGCAGCTTCCTAAATATAACTCCTATAGGAATAAGACAGAAGTCACTCTTTGGACAAAAACTGTAAATTTTTTTTTTAGTTAATTTATTTCTTGTTGGATTGAGACCCATTTCTATGTGTTATAAATAAAATGTTTTATAAGAAACAAGGGGTACTATAAAACAAACTCATGGACACAGACAATAGTATGGTGGTCACCAGAGGGAAGGGGGTGGGCAGTAGTAAAGGGTTAAGGGGCCAAATGTATTTTGATGGAAGGTGACTTGCCTTTGGGCGGTGGAGAAAAAAAGAAACAAAGGGTTTTAAACAGAAAACTAATGGGTGATTTTATAACATTAAGTGTCAATCCTTTAATTATGCACACATTTTTCATAAAATATTAGTGAAAATAGACTATGTTAACACCAACCTCACTCATGTCAGTAAAAATTTACATATGCTCTGCTTTCCCAAAGGAAATTACTAACTACTCTGCGTATTTATGTTTGTTTATACTCTTGGATAACCCATAATGCCAGACGGGCTCAGAACCATGGTGTGGTGCCAGTATAGACTTGCAATAAACACATCGATCATCTGACACGAAGAAGGAGAAGGTCATTTACTTTGGAGACATCTGATCTCAAGCACAAATTTATAAAGGATACAGTAGATGGTGTTTTAAAAACAGGTTTCAGTTGGTAGAACATGAAACTATTCAGTGCATGGCTGAATCCACGTTGGGCTCCCCGAAAACAGCAACGACTACAACAACAGGTTTCATGTCCTTGGTGTATTGTATATTTTCTCCACCTCTATGCCCATTGATCACAACTTGCATGTCCTCATTTTATTCCTTCTCTTTAGATTTTTTTTTTGATTTATTTTTTACTTAAGCAGCACTCAAAATGACAAAAGCTTGGCCTTATGAGTGAAGTGTGTATTATTTGCTACACAGTTTTTCAAGTCTGAACTCCCTAACGTGGCTTTCCAAACAGATTAAGCTTCTGACAAATCTCAACAAGTCGAGATTTTCTTGATAAGGTTTTCACTGTTTCTCAAAATAAAGAGATGAATCTTTAGACCCTTCCCCCAAGGCTCGGAGTGTTCTTTGGGTCTGGGATGTTCTGATACCCTTTTGGTTTTTCTCAACCCATTCTTCTTTCATGGCTAGTTCTGCCCTCAATCTTATCAATCAAATATGATTGTGCTTTAGAGTTTATTTTGCTCTTCATGTCTATCTTTCCTATTGATTGTAAAGTCTTCAAGTGCAAGGAATTTTTCTTTACTTCTGTCTCTTTCCTGTATAGAGAGTAATTATAAATGTTAAGTAAGGGACTTGAAAGAGGCGCAAGCATCTGCAGGCATGTGATATTGTTAGCCTGGTAGGAAAGAGTCCAGTGGCTTGTTGTCTGAATGGCATTCCGTCTCCTGGTGCCTCCAGGTGTCTGAATGATACGTCAGTGATGAGGATGAACCTGAAAGTAACTTCTCTTCTCATTTTGACTTTACTATAATACTTTTATTATTTCATTCAAGATTAATTGAAGTATATTCACCATAAAAGGTATAGCTACAATAATACTAAACAGAACAACAAAAACAAGGAATAATAAAACAAATAATAAGAATTCAACTAAACAACAACACAGAAACATGAAAATTAAAATGAAGCAGGAAGAACAAATAGTAACAGTAGTCACAGTAAAAGACAACTAAGAAGCTTAGCTTGATTACAGTGATCTCCACATTCACTGTAAGGGAACATTAAAAAAGTCTTTGTGTAAACTGTGTTTGACATAATTCAAACACTGGTTGTTAAGGCAATTTTTTGAGAGACCAGATAAATTAGCATATTCTATAGCATTAGTAAAATCAATTGGACTTTTCAAAATCTAGGAAACAAATGTTGAGACCTTTATGTAAATATCTCAAGTGTTTACTCATATTCTGAGCTATTGATAGAAACTACCAATCTAGGGCCCCTGCTAATTGGATCATCTGCCCTAGGACTGAAAGCATTGAATTTGGGTGGAAAAGAGTCCGTAAACAATGAGTCTGTGATCCCTGGGTGCTCGGATAATCTGTAGGTGACTACCTAAAGGTATATAAAAACATCTAGTATTTCCATGTCCATACATTTAAGTATGGTAAGAGGTAAAATTTATGAACCTCTTACAGAGACATCATTCATAGACAACAGACTTCTGCCAAGATGGAGGCATAGGTGGAGACGCCGTGCTTTCTCACACAACCAAGTTTAGAGACAACAAAATGTTAGCAATAGAAAACATCCAGAACACAGAAAATTGAACTTTTTGGAAGTCTGATAACAACAAATTCTTCAGCCTGACTGGTAAGAGGAGTGGAGCCAGCAGCTGACAGAGTGGGGTTGCACAGGAAAATTCAGGTGCATGGAGCCCAGGCGTGGGGTTGCAATGGGTGGACCAGTGAGTGAACCAGTGAGCGACCCAGTGAGCGACCGGCGGACCCAGCCAGGGTGCAGGGCGGCGGGTTGACTGTGGTCTCGCATTCCTCAACTCCGTTCAATCTGATAGTGCATAAAAAACTAGTGGAATTTCACCAAATTAAAGGAAAGCTGGTGGATTCAGAACTGAAGGGTTCCTTCCACCTCTTCCTTGACTCTCTCTGTTTCTCTCAACCTGTCTGTTTTACGTTTTAGACACTTTGCAGATTACTTTTCTCTGCTTCATGTAAGGACTGTGAATACCAATGTGAGGCATGTTTCCCCAGTACCCATATTTCAATGTCCTTAAAAACTCAGTGTCCTTAGATGAGTGACTAGAATTCAGGAGCCTTAAAGCTCACCTCCCAGGAGGGAAATTTTTGTAAATCCACCTTGGGTCAGAATTTACCCTAACTGAATGATTTAAGCAAATTGTGCAAGGTCCCGGAAGTTGACTGCTAGAGAAGGGTTTTAGAGAAAAGGGCAGAGCCTGCTAGATATTCATAAAGATCTTAATAAATGTGGGATCAACCAGAGGCTTGGTAAGTGAAGACTATGTGGGATGTTTAACCATTTCAGGGAAAAATGACCAGACATTCAGGAATTAGCTCTCTTTTTCTCTTTGGTTATAGAGGGAAGAGAAGTATTTTGTACCTTAGTGAAGGTTGTGCCTTGAACACAAGCAATAGTATATAGAAGTAATGAGTCCCAGTCACTCCTGTAGAAAGCAAGAGGGGGAAGTTCAAACATACTTGTAAAATTGAGAGGCATGGATAATTGCTTCCATAATCATTTCTACACATTTATCTTGTCAAAAACAATATCTGAGAAAAAAATTAATTATTTTAATAATAGTTGTCACTTCTTGCTGTGAACATTAGTCAGTATTTGGCCTTAAGCTATGACAGGCACTCTCAGGCACTGCAATTACGTTTGAAAAAAATTCATGTAGAATATGATGCAAACGATTTTCAGTTCCATCTGTACCATCAAAAATGACGATAGTTGTGGTGACAGTAGCAGTTGTCAGCAAGACTTCCTTTTTCCCTCTACTCCCAAAGGGCCTCCCAGCAGGCCTCATGCCATCCTTTGTTACCCTGGGCTCCTTGCTTTTCCTCTCCCTGTGGCACTTGTTCTGGTTTTTAATACTTCCGAAGAGCACTGTGTGGCTCTGCAGTCATAGCCTCCTTACTCTCAGTCACGACATGGAGCTATGCTTTATACTTGTAAAATGAAATGTAGACTTTACGGAAATGATTAGAGTATAGATTGCATTTCTGAGTCAGACCAACCTACAGCAAGCACATTTTAAGAATTACTCTGCAATGCATTTTTACTTTTTCTTCTTTTTAAGTGATTATTTCTTTATATTATACTATGACCTTATTATGCTTTAGTTCTGATGACAGTGCTACCAAAATAACAATAGTATCTGCTCCAGTAATTAATAGAGGAAAAGTTTTTTTCCTCTACCCAATTTGAAGCATTAATGAAAAGCTGGGTGCTAAGTGGACTTCGGAGGAAGGAGGGAAAACACAGACATCAGGCATGGAAATCTCACTTCAAAGCTAGCTATTTGTTATGGAAATTGGAGAATCTAATAGTTATGTACTTTCCGTTTTGTATTCCTGTTGTTATGAAAACTATAATGTACTTTCATTATCCTGTTTCTTGTTCAGTTTCCAATCTAATTTTAATTAGCTACATGACAGGAACCTTTTCATACTTCTTTCATTATTACCTCAGCTGAGCACCTAGCAGGGGTTCAATAAATGGTTGTTGATGAATTGATATGAACTAATAAATACTTATTCTTATAAAGTTTTCTTGGGTTTTCAATAATACTTATGGAAGCTCAATGTAATATAGAAAATAGTTTTCCATTCCCTACATTTCTTTCCTTCCTCAATAATTCAAATGTGGTATAAAAAGTTGTCTAGGTATTAGGAATTGGGGGCCAGAGTAGCCCCTTGTGGGCTGGCATTCAGAGCTCTAGCAGGGAGAGAAGGCCATTTACCAATGAGGGTGGCCCAGCATGGAGAACCTGAGCAGGGTGAGAGAGAAATCTGTGTGGATGAGGGGCTCTGTGTAGGGTGTCAGAATAAGAACAAGTTGAGGAGGGTGTCATGTGTACATTGGGGGAAGTAACTGCTGTGGAGAGTAAGAGCTCAAGTGGGGTGAAAAAGACATACATGTTGGCTTTTAAGTCTCTGGATGGGGAATGGGTGGTGGAAAAGATGGGGTATTTGCTATATTCAGAGAAATTGGTCAAATAAATACATATACTAAAGATAATGGGAGTTAGTTTCTCAGGGTTGGAAAAGGCAAGGGAACTTAAATGAACCTTGGATTTGACAGTATTAATATGAACTTTTGGGCTTTAATAAAAATCAACAAAGATAACAATAAAAATATAGTTATGTTTTTATAACACATTGAACATTGATAAGTGGGTGTCTGTAAACATGTTCAGTGTACACACATATATTTTCTAGCCATGTCCACTGGGAGGAATTTGGAGCAACTATTATTCTCCATTAGATCCAGGGCTCCTTTGAAAAATGCTGCTTTCGGACTGGGGACAGAGGACATGAAAAAGCCTAAATCATCCTGTAGTAGGAAAAAAAGAATTCAATACCTTGTTGGACGGGTTCTGCCAGGCCAACCAAGTTCAACTTGAATATCAAAATAATTAATAATTTTAATAGAATATCACCCACTGGTAGACTAGAAAACCATGAGCCCATGATGATTAAGTTAAATAAATACATAAACTAAAATCTTGATAAGAAACAGGATCTCTAAATCCTATGCTGATCAAAGTGAATATCATGATCAATGTATCAAAGTGAAATTATATTGCAGTCCTCATATATATCAGATGAATGATGAAAATATAGGAAGAACTAATACAGATAAATATTGAAATATATATGTCTTATTGAGCATAAAAAACAAAAATACAATGTTTTTAAACATTTGCTAAGTTTGATCAAGGGGAAAATAATATAAATAATAAAGTAGTAATAAAAAAGAAGAAAAGGGACTTTAATTAGAAAAATTAGAAAAAATTTTGAAGAAATGCTATTTATAGATTTAGAACAATAAATTTACAATTCTGGGAAAAATATTTATCTAAAAAAAGCTAAATAAATAGCAATCACTCAAAAATAAGTAGAAGACTTAATATCATCAATAGCCATAGAAGACATTAAAATGTAGTCACAAATCTCTCCCAAAGAAAGAACTAGTGCCAGATAGTTTACCATGAAGTTTCATATAATTAAAGGAAGAGCTAATTTTCATGTTTTATTTATTTTTATATTTATTAAAGATTTTATTTATTTATCTTTAGAGGGGAAGGGAAGGAGAGAGGGAGAGAAACATCAGTGTATGGTTGCCTTTTGTGCATCCCCTGCTGGGAACTTGCCTGCAGGGAACCAGCCTGCAACCCAGGCATGTGCCCTGACTGGGAATCGAACTGCGATTGTCTGGTTCACAGGCCTGCGCTCAATCCACTGAGCTACACCAGCCAGGGCTTGCTAATTTTCATGTTTTAGAACTTCTTCCAGATGATTAAGAAAAGTAGAAAGCTATCTAATTAATGTCTAAGGCTAGCTTTAGAGTGATATCAAAACAGCACAATTTTAATACAAACAGGCAAACTATTAGTAGTGTTCTAATTATAAACATAGATGCTGCAAAGAACAGAAGGTATCAGTAAATAGGGATTATCTCAGGAATTCAAATTTTTCATCAGGACATCTAGTGCAATTATCTACAGAAACAGAATAAAAGGGTAAATACCATGTAGTTATCTCAACTGATGCTCTTCAGAAACAATTAATAAAATCTAATGCCAATTAATACTAAAAGTTCTTCACTTGGAAATTAGAAAGGAAGTTCCTTAAAGTGTTAATGGGTGTCTATCAGCTAACTACAGAAGGCATCACAGAAAATGGTACCACTTTTGAAGTGTTCTTAAAGCCTAGACCAGGACAAAGATACTAAATTTTAGTGCAACTTTTCAACACTGTGATAGAGAACTCCACCCAAACAATAAATTTGATAAGCAAGAGATAAGGGGACAGTCACCTACAAAGGAGTTCCCATCAGACTGTCAGCTGATTTCTCAAAAGAGATCTTACAAGCAAAAAGGGGCTGGAAAGAAGTACTCCAAGTCATGAAATCCAAAGACCTACATCCAAGATTGCTCTATCCAGCAAAGCTTTTATTTAGAATGGAAGAGGAGATAAAGGGCTTCTTAGATAAGATCAAGTTCAAGGAGTTCATCATCCCCAAGCCCTTATTATATGAAATGTTAAAAGGACTTATCTAAGAAAAAGAAGGTAGAAAATATGAACAGTGAAAGGACAGCAAACTCACGGTTATTAACAACCATACCTAAAACAAAAGCAAGCTAAGCAGACAGCTAGATCAGGAGCAGAACCATAGAAATGAAGATCACATAGAGGGTTAGCAACAGGGGAGTGGGAGGAGGAAGTGGGGGAGAAGGTACAGAAAATAAGTAGCATAGACAGTAGGTAGAAAATAGATAGGGGGAGGGCAAGAATAGTATGGGAAATATAGAATCTAAAGGACTTCTGACACATGGACATGAACTAAGGGAGGGAATGGGGGGAGTGGATGTGCAGGGTAGAGGGGAATGAAGGGGGGAAATGGGACAACTGTAATGGCATAATCAATAAAACATATTTTAAAAAGATAGAACTATTAGACAGGAAGAGACAACTGTAATTATCTGTAGATGACACTAGGATCTAAACAGAAAACCACAAATTTAATAGGCAAGCATTTAAGACCAGTGAAACATAAATGAGCTATTGGAGTGAAAGGAGCCAGTTTTGTGAGATGGGCCACTATGATTGATGCTACTCTAGTTTTAGTCCCTTTTTTGGCCTGGTAACAAATTAATTTTATATTAAAAGTACTTATATTAAATATTTGTACTGTGTTAATTCAACTTGTTTTCATAAGAAGTCACTTTGTTATTTTTAGAAATGAAGCCTTTATGGATTTATGTCATTATTTGCAAAAAGTTTCAAAATAGAAAATAGAATTTGGCTGGATTTCAACTGTTTTGCTGTTGCCCCTAACCATTCATTTCCAAATATTCACTCTCCTTTTCATCTGTGTATGGAAAATCATCACACCAGCAGATTCACGTGTTCTAATATATACACATTTATTGACTATATTTGCAGTGGAGTTCCATTCTTTTTTATCTGAATGACTTTTCATATTATAGAAGTTGTTAATGTCATCATTGAACCCTATTTTTTAATTCCTCACCTGAGTATGTATTTGATTTTAGAAAGAGAAACACTGATGTGAGAGAGAAATACTGATCAGTTGCCTCCCATATGCACCCTGATCAGGGATTGAACTTGCAACTTAAGTATGTGCTCTGACTGGGAATCGAACTCCCAATGTTTTAGTGTACGGGACAACACTCCAACTGACTGAGCCACTCTGGCCAGGGTGAGGGTTAGCTTAACTTTAGAGAGTAAGTTTGGGTTGAAGTTACAATTTGAGTTAGTTCTAGACTTGAGCTAGTTTATAGTTTGACATTAAAGAGATACTGTTGGTATTAATTTTAAGCCGAGGGCAAGACATACAATTACCTATGTGTTAAAATTTGTTTATTATTTGAGGGAACATTAGACTTGATGTTATACTTAGCTTTATGATTTGGCTTGTGTTGAGGTTAAGATTTAGATAAATATTTTGGTTAGTTTAAAAATGTACCATTTACGTGTGATTATGTTTTAGTCTCAGTTTTGGTTTGAATTTTGTATTAAAGTTTAATTTTCAGTAGAGTTACTGGAGACACTCAAAATTAGTGTTTTGTGTGAAGTTAGGATAATCTTAGAATAAAGGTTCTTAGGTAGTTATTTGCAAATAAACTTCCACACTGTCATATTTAATAAGTGCATGTGTGTAATGAACAGTTTTTAAAAGAGCTACTTGCAAGCTTTGTTTGCTTACTGGCTTCCCAGTAAATGGCATTATTATATAATGATATCTTAAGGAAGCTATCAGCATTCCACACTTGGTTCAGCAAAGTATTCTTAACAAACAGCAAAACAAAACATTTTCCATAACTATGATTGTCTCCGTTCTTGTTTGCCTAGTTTGTTTTTTAGATTCAATTGTTGATAGATATATATTTATTTTTTGATGGATGCCAGTTGTGAGGACAGTATAGGGGAATGGGAGAGGAGGTGAGGGGATTAAGAACTACAAATAGGTAGTTACAGAATAGCCATGGGGATGTAAAGTACAGTATAGGAAATGGAGTAGCCAATGAATCTATACATGACCCATGGACATAGACAATAGTGTGAGGGTTACCTGAGAGAGTCGGGGGTGCTGGGTGGAGGGGGACAATGGGGGAAAAATTGGGACAACTCTAATAGCATAATCAATAAAATATAATTTAAAAAATAGTAAAATATATTCCAACTAAGGAAGGCATGTATAGTGTATTTCATAACCTGTAACCTATAAGTTTCTAAACTCTACATAAAAATTGCTTCTTGAATAGTCTACTTTTAGTATTCAATTGGCTCTTTATTGTGTAAAACCTATAGTGAAGTGTTTGAGCACACTTAAAATTCATTTGTACCAAAAGGGGTTTTTTTTTGAAACTCATTTCAGCAGATGATATATTACCTGAATAAAATCATTACTAATTATGTAATAAATATTTATGACTGCAGATCTAAAATAAAACCTATTATAAAAACACTTTTTATGTTTTCATTAATTTAGTGTTATATTTGAGATTAAGATTTAGATTTAGGATTAGCTTAATTAAAAAATTAAATGTTTACTGATTTTAGAGAGAGAGGAAGGAAAAGAGAAAGAGAGAGAAACAGGGATGTAAGAGAGAAACATTGTTTGGTTGCCTTCCTTATGTGCCCGACCAGAGATTGAACCTGCAACCTAGGTATGTGCTCTAACTGGGAATCTAACCCCCAACATTTTGGTGCTCTGACCAGCTGGCCCACCTGGCCAGGGCATCAGTGAGCGCTTTCTGGGCCATTGATGCAAATGTTCAAACAGGGGCATTGACTTAGCATGATACTTAGAATAGAAAATACTAAATGTCCATTATAAAAATCTATCATAAATGGTAGAAAAATTCATTAGCAGAGGCAAAACTACATTCTGTCCACTGAAGAATAGAAAAGAAGAATTGATCAACACACATAGTGTTTTGCCTACAACGTTTTAGAAAGTGACAGTTATCATACAAATAAGATTTCTGTGGAAATGAAATCATTTTACTTCTTATATTTCTGAAATGCTTGTTAATGCAATTGTTCCACTGCTTGTTCTTCTGAAACTCCCATGTTATGTGAGGACCATGTGACTGACCACTGAGGACCAACAGATGTCTGGAAACTTCACTTCATGCAACCTACTCCCCTCGCGTGAGGGAGAGAAGCCGAGGCAACGCGTGACTTAAAATCACACAGAAGCGGAGTGGTCGAGAGAGGCTACTGACCTTTCCCTGGTTTTCATGCATGTATTGGAGGAGATAAAACGTGATACTTTCTTTTCCATATCTGAAGGGTGTTTATTAAGTGTCAAAGTTTGAAAACATCTATGATGGTGCTATTAGAAGTTATTAGGGGTGGGAGAGCTGAATCTCATAGAACTTTTTTTCAATAGGATACTCTTTAAAAACTACCTACACCTTGTGCCTATTTTCCGAAGGAACACATTAAACTTTGGTTTAGAGCAAGTTGGCAAAAATGATTTCCAGAAATATTAAATCTACTTTTTTGTTATTACAATAATCAAGAAATAAATCTTTTTGAGTACATTTAATACTTTGTGCTGTTACACAAGGAAAGCAAATAAAAGCCTTCAAATTGCTTAAAAACATACTCAAACTCGGTGGAGTCTTTAGACATTGATAATACCGTGTGTGGCTTTTGGTTTCTGCATATTGAAGGGGTTGGGTATGATAAAGTCAAATAAAACCTGTTTGTGTGTGAGTGGAATGAAGGAGGAGAACTCTATACACCATTCCCTTTCCTAACACTGTGCTTTCTTGGCTTTGAAGTGGAAATATCTGGTTATTTCCAGCTTGGACTAAGGCACAGATTTCTAATGAGTGTTCTGGATATTTGCTTTGACCTGATTCAGGTCAGCCGATTGTCTTTTCTTGTAGGCAAAAAGCAGAGGAACAGGAGGCAGGCCTTCTTTTGCTCATTAAGTTTTCAGTGAGTGATCTTAACTGGAGCATTTCTAATTAAATTGTAAAGATCATTAGTATGCACCATTAGCAGAGGTTTGTCTTTGACTTAGAATGCTCTGATGGCAGTGCCAGGTGTGCTCCTGAGCCCACTGGGGCCGAACAATTGCTGCTCTTGGCAAGGTCTCAGAGCAGGCGGGGCTTTGCCTGCTACCTGAGCTGCTGGTGACAGCTGCAACTCTGTCTGGCTCAGGAACAAGCAGGAGCCGAGAGGAGTAACAAACTGCAAAGGCAGCTTTTTTCTCTTACTGCCACCAACCCCCGGCACTGGCGCTGCCCAGTGAATCTGAGGCAGAGGCACGCAAAGCTAAGGAGGACATGAAATCATATTTTAAAGTTAGTTACTGCCCTCTACGTTACTATGTACATTTATATGGTGGCAGATCTCTTGTTCCTTCTGGCTTTGAGGAATTCAAGTATCTAAGCAATCCCAATCACGCAAAACATTTTATTTATCTTTCCCTAAAGATAAATATTACTGTTAATACATTTTAAATTGAGATATTAGCTGAAACAGATTAGTAATTGTAACAGCTCAATTATTTAATTTTGAATTTGAACGTTATTGTTTTTATTTGCTTCTTTATACAATCATCTAAACTTCTGGCCCATTGCAATTAAGTTACAATATAATCAGTGTTTCTATTCAAGTATTTGGAGCTAATAGAAGTTACTTCCTTCAAAATTAAGACTACTATACTGCCTGGGGCAAACCTTTTTGGGGTTCTGATTTCAAGTTTAGTTAGTCTCAATGGCAAATACGTATAATTTACATTGTTATACCTTTTATCTAATTGATTAACCTTTGAGCTATTTGATGAAGAAATATGAACTTTGACTTTATAATATGGCTTTATGTAAAATTCATCCACAGTTTAGAAAGTTGAGACTTTGACACCTCACACTATGCTGCGGAAGGAGGAAGAAGACTGTTCCCCAGCACGCTTGCCGTGAGGAAGGTGCTCGGTTTGAACCTGTATCACAGTTAAATGCTCACCCCATAAATGGCTGCCAGTAAGTTAAGGGTGTCAAGAAAGATGGTCATCTGCCTACTATGACAGAGAGAAGAAGTGGAAGAAATAGAGTTGAAGTCAAGAAAGAAACATATTACAAATCACTTTCTTTTATAAGGAGGAGAGTTACTGTCCAGTTTTTCATTCAACTACAGCTTTTGAAATATTTGGAAATAGGCCCAATTACTGCAGAGTTTTTTAATAAAGGTAATTTTTAACTAAAAAGGAATGAATTTGATTATCATACTTTTATAATACTTCAAATTTAAACATTTATAATTTTTAAAAAGTTAGCCTATATAGTTCACTGTCATCATAATGGCAAATAACTTCCCATTTTAAAATGTGTATGTGTCTATAATGACCAAGAGATTCCTCTCAGTTATTGGGTAAACTCAATAGGCCAAGGCTGAAAAATGTAAAAGCCCTATGAAAGAAGACCTTGGATAACACAAATAGCCAAGCTGAGCTTATTGGAGCCTACAAAACCATGACCTGTAGAACAGTGGTTCTCAAACTGGAGTGGGCGTCAGAACCACGTGGAAGGCTCATTCATTCTCTGATGTGGGTCGCCAGCTCCCAGTTTCTGAGTTCCAAGGTGAGGTTGATGCCACTATTTGGGAACCACATTTTGAGAAGCACTGCATTCAGAAGATGCCTCTGCAATTTTAAGAAAATATTATTTTTGGTCTTATTCCAGTTTGTACTTGGGCTAGACTTTTTGAAATCTGTACCTCATCAGAAAAAAAAAAAACTGACCTTAACATTTGTAACAGCGCTATAAGATGCTGTCAGCATTTATTTTCACGCTAGGTTCCACATACCAACAAACACGTGTCACACATATAAACTACATTATGCTTTTATGAATGTAAAATATCTATTGTCTAGCTCTATTATGTGACAAAATGCTATGCTGGATTGGTTTAAGTTCTGTGAAACTTCTAAATATTTAGTGATTCTGAATGTGAAGTTGGAGATAGTAATTAGAAAAGTTTTAGAATTTGGAGGAAAATTTCTGAGGCTTTAATAACACAGTTTCTCAGGTTGGTCTTAGTGACCTATCAGAAACTTTTATAAGGAATTGGTAAGAAAACTATAGGATATTGTAAAAGCACCAGATTTCTTGAATAACTTTGCCTTTTTATGAAAGTATTTCTGCATTATGATGGTCTACTATCTGAGACTGATGGTATTTTAAACATATAGAGCAGGTTATGTATGGTTACTTTGGATTGACTCATCTACACATTTGGTTTCCTTTTCCCTAAACTATGCACTTTTTAGGTCAGTCCTCCCTAATCCAAGCAGCACTTCACATTTATAGTCACTAGCACAACTGTAGTGTCTATAAAACCCTGCCTGGTGACTGGGTTGGTGGGAGTAGATGTTGTGTGAATGGCTGTGGAACATCTGTTTGATGTGCCTGCCACTCCCTGCTGTGGGCTGCTGGGGTGTACACAGGGTTCACACTTTTTCTCCTTTTCTGGCTCCCATTTGCCCATGCTTGATTAGAGATTTAAAAATCAAGGACCATGAAAAGGGCTACGTTTTCTAGCAAAGGATACTCCCCTGGTCCTGCCAGGAGATGGTCTGCCCTCCGTGGGTGGATAATGCCACGACTGCGGGCATGCCTTGGTGTATTTGCTCTACATCTGGAGACGGGCTATGCAAACAGTTCAGACTCCAAGTATTTGTTGGAAGATAGCCTCTGATTTTTTTCCCCAACATAGTTTTGGTATTTGGGATGTGGCAAACTTGCATGTACTTCTGAAAGCTCAGCACTCTATATCCCCTGCAAAGCATTTTAATTCTTTATTTGATTAGAAATGACAATGGTGTGTTGGTAATGGAATCGTAGGTGTATATAAAGGTGTGGAACGAACTCAAGAGGTGAAGATCATATTCGTAGGGAAACTAGGAATGTTTCAAAAACAAAGGTGATGCACGAGCAGGTTGAAGCACACATGCGTAATCTTAACAGCTATGCATTAACTTGTTAAACATCCAAACAAAATAGTTTTGTATTTTCATATAAACATATAGTGCATATTGTTCTGAAACATTCTTTTTTTTTTACCTAAAAGTATATGGTGGGCTTTTCTCCAATGTGGTAAATGTAGATGTACCTCATTCATTTTAATAGTGGTCCAATTTTTTTGTTGTTTGGTTGAATTAAATTGACTTAACCAACCTTCATTGGTGACTTTTGCTGTTTTCATTTTGTTGCTATAGCAAATGATATCGCAATGACAGTATGTGTGTCTTTGTATACATGTAGGAGTATTTCTATAAGGCAGATTCATCAAAACTAAAATTTCTGGATTAACATTTATGCATATTTGGAATTTTGAGTTACTGTTTAATTGTCCTCTAAAATTCTTATAACAATTTAGAATTTCATCCACAATATTTGATAGTAACTTTTTTCACTCCCTTTCTTACTGATAAGACAATATGATGATTGATAAGTAATATAAATTAGATATTTTGGTTGACACATATAATGATTATTGAAATTGTCATCTTCTTATATGTTTAGTATTTTTTATTTAATGCATTTTATTTTTCCTTTTTTAACTGTTGTTTAAGTACAGTTTTCTGCCTTTTCCCCCGCCCTTCCCTACTTCCTTCCCCTGTTTCCATCACCCTTGTTATTGTCCATGTGTCCTTTATAATTGTTCCTATAAATATCAGTTGTGACACCATAAAAGTCCTAGAGGAGAACATAGGCAAGAAAATGTTAGATATTCCATGGAGCAATGTGTTCTCTGATGTGTCCCCTAGAGCAAGGGACATAAGGGAAAGAATAAACAAATGAGATCTCATCAAAATAAAAAGCTTCTGCACAGCTAAAGAAGACAGTATTAAAATAAAAGAGAACCAACTGTATGGGAAAACATTTGCCAATGATACCTCAGACAAGGGCTTGATCTCCAAAATATGCAAAGAACTTACATGACTTCACTCTAAGAAGACAAGCAACCCAATTAAAAAATGGGCAAAGGACTTGAACAGATACTTCTCCGAGGAGGACATAGAGAGGGTCCAGAAACATATGAAAAGATGCTCAGCATCAGTAGCCATCAGAGAGATGCAAATTACAACCACAGTGAGATACCACTTCACACTGTTGAGAATGGCCATCATAAACAAATCAACAAGCAAGTGTTGGAGAAGATGCAGAGAAAAGGGAACCCTAGTACACTGTTGGTGGGAATGCAGACTGGTGCTGCCACTGTGGAGAACAGTATAGAATTTCCTCAGAAAACTAAAAATAGACCTGTCTTTTGATCCAGCAATTCCACTGCTGAGATTATATCATAAGAACCCTGAAACACCAATTCAAAAGAACCTATGCACTCCAATGTTCATTGCAGCACAATTTACAATAGCCAAGACTTGGAAGCAACCTAGTGCCCATCAGTAAATAAATGGATAAAAAAACTGTGGTACATTTACACAATGGAATTAGGCAGCAGAAAGAAAGAAAGAGCTCCTACCCTTTGCAACAGCACGATGGAACTGGAAAGCATTATGCTAAGTGAAATAAGCCAGGTGGAGAAAGACAAATACCCCATGATCTCACCTTTAACTGGAACCTAATCTACAAAATGAACAAGCAAGCAAAATATAACCAAAGACACTGAAATTGAGAACAGGCTGACAGTGACCAGAGGGGAGAGGGGAGGGAATAATGCGGGGATAAGGGTGAAGAGTTTATAGTATTTGTTTTTTATAAATTTACTGATTGCACATAATTATTATAAAATTATTTTTCTATTAATACTTTAATATTTGCACACTAGATTTTTTCATATTCATACCAGTAAACCTTTGAAATCTACTTTTGCATAAAGCATAAGGCAGGGGTCTAAGTTTATTTATTTAACAAATAATTAACAAGTGTTTCCAATACTAGTAATAAAGTAAAACATTAACCCAGTGTTTAAATTTAAATTAATTTAAATTACTAAGTGCTGGTAGTAATACACATTACTATCTTTGTATTATAAGAAAATTATCTTATACTTAGGTCAGTATCTGGATTCTCTCCCATTTCATCTGAACAAGAAACTTCATTGCTGGCCAATCTTCTGTCTGGCAGGCACTGTAAAGAGTGCAAATTTTCCACAGAACAAACAACATGTGAAAAGACCCAGGGCTATGGGCAGTGTGTTTTGTGAAATGCAAACTTTTTAGAGGGTTAGAACTTTAAGTTTAGGGCAAAAAGATTTCATGCATCTTTGTAATGTTTTAATCTGTAACAAAATCAATGAAGAAAATTAGTACCATAAATAAAACACCACTCTCCAACAGAAGTGTAATACTTATATGCTCTGATTTGCTTTAGGTTATTGTACTTGGACTTATTTTAGCATGTGTTATTTTTCTTTGAGGGCCAACATGTTTCAATGTAGTGTTGTAAGAGGAGTTCACCTTTAACTCATTATTGTCAGGTTTTCAAAGTATATTTCTGTAGTTTTCATCTTTTTTCCTTAGGGAAAAAATGCTAGAAAAGAAAGTTCTGGTGTTACAGTATTTGCATGTATTCTTCCTGAATTTCAATTTCAATTTTCTGATGAGGAAACTTCTCAATGTTTAAAATCTTTTTGTTTAGTGGTAGGGGCAGGACCAAAACCTAGGTCACGTGACAGTGGGAGCTAGGGCATTCATATGGACAGAAATGATGGTGCTCTCTTTATCATTACTCTTTTGTCCTTAATCTTGACTTTTGCAAAGCAAACATACTGCCCTGCATGCTGAAGTACGTCCAGATGCTGCCCACGAAATTCTCAACCCTAATTCAAACAAATAAACAAAACTTTCTAAAACCAAAACCCACTTTTTATTCTTGGTTAGAAAACCACTTTTTACTCTTTCTCTGTTTCTCTTCTGTTAGGTATCTAGATTGTTGCAGGCAAGAAAAAACCCTTCGGAAGTCATTCTGACTTAAATCAGCATCATTTCAAAAATTTAATCATTAAAATAAAGTGTAATACTGCTTATTTTTTTAATTACTGATTAAACATCGCATATCACAATGTAAGCTGTGTTTCTACAACATCATGCTTCACTAGACCAAACAAAAAATCCAACAATTAGTTTATTTACTAATAAAATCAACATATTGTTCTACAACTCTAAAATATTCACCGAAAGGAATTTAAGATTTTTGTTGAAAGGTTAAGGCTTTTTCTAGTGTCACAAGTGTGGTATGCAGATTACTGGGAAAATAGGTTGAGGGAATGTAAGAGAATGCTGTTACTGATTGGTAGCTTCAAAACCCTATGTTTGGACACCATGTAAATATGCCAAATTGACTGTTGCAGAAATAGAAAACTCGTGGCATTTTGGACATTTTCCATATCCAGTGGTGCCAGACCCTGGAGGCCATGGACAGTCTGATGCAGGAGCAAGTAAACAGGTCAATAGAAAAACTGATCACCGAAAAGACTGAACTCTGGACCATGGCATCTCAGACCTCCTAAAAGGGTCCACTTGGGTTTGGCAAATATTTCGTTTCTTCCTGTAACTCAGCCTTGGGTGCTGATCAAAGTGCTTTGTTGTCGATATCTGGAAATTCAGCTTCTGAGATGGTGCCAAAGGTTTTGTAGTCATGATGTCTGGTGCCTGGGGAATCTTACTTAGCATGGCTGGCTTGAGAACCCCCACTATTGTTGTGAAGTAGAGAATCTGCTTCCTTACCATCTTCTCCTGGTTCCGGGGAATAAGAAATATGTGACTAGTTTCTTTCACGAAACTGTTTTTTTGTTTGTTTGCTAGTGGACTTGGCAAGGAATCAAAGATCAGTCCTCTCAGTAGTAAGGTGACTGGGAACCCAGGGGAGAAAATAACACAGTAGAACCTAAAAAATGTAAAGGGACTTCATGAAGACCATTAACATGAACCCCAAACAATAGAGCTTCAGCTAAGGTTGAAGGTTTGTGGATGTCCGACACTTGGTTTTCTTCTTTCTATTTATTAAAGGCAGGCAAACAAGCTGCAATGTTTCTTTTGTTCTGGAAAAGTACTGGAAACTTGTTAATTATGGTAGAGTAAGTGTGGCAGAAAAAGAAAAAATAATATTTTAAGTATAATGGTGCATGCTGGAAACACATGTTGGCAAGCACATGGGATTCTGGCATCTGGACAGAAGGCTTCGTAACCATCTGCTCCTCAGAGATTATTTTGACAATTTCTGCGGCCATTCCAGTGATTCACAGGTCTGGGCTAAGAAGTGTTAGCAAGCAGTTAAAGGAGGTGCAGGTACACAGAGGCAGCTGCTGCGTCTTCTGTCCATACATTGGTTCCATCATTGTGGGCATTAATCACCTTAGGATTGTTTATGTGCCAGGATTTCATCATGATGCTAGGTGATGTTCTTCCAACTGATACATTTTTTTCAGTTTTATTTACCACTACACTCACTTCCCCTCTTCGATTAGTTATTCCTCCCTGGCTATGAGCCGTGGGACATGCGTGAAGGAACTCACACTTTCCCGTGCTCCGCTGCGGGTCCTCCTTGGTAACGTCCAGCTCTTCTTCACTTCCCCAGACATAATATGACTTTAGCCATAAATAGTTGTGTACAAAAAGGACATTGAAACAAAGATAAACCAGATGGTATATCTTCCTACTTTTATGTTTTTCCTCATTTTTGGAATTTTCTAAAGAAAATCCTAGATACAATATCACTTTAGCCATCACTACTTTTGATAAAAAGGATACTGAAATAAAAAAAAAATAAGCCAAATACCATGTCTACATACATTTTATATATTGTTTCTAACTTAAAGTGAGTTATGTAGGGTTGTCACTACAACCATTAATGAAATAAACTGAGAAGAATAATTTGCAAAACAATAGATGTTAAAGATCTTTGGAAAGCAAAATTGTAGTCTACAAAAAAAAGTGCTTCTTTTGTAAACTATTGTTTGTTTTGCAAAAATTAGTACAGGATCCTGACCTAAGACATACAAAATTTTCTCACATAATATTACTATCCATTAGTCAGAAAATAAGAGCAAGAAAAATAATTTTGAATATTTGCCCATACTATCAGTAGTTGAAAAGAATATGGAGTCATCCATAAGACAATTCAATTGTTTTTTAGTTAGTTAATTTTTTTATTTTTTGAGAAATATTTGACACATAACATTTATATTAGTTTCAGTTGTGCAATATAATCATTTGATATTTCTATGTATTGCAGATTCACCACAACAAACTGTTTGAAATTAATCACCTCATATAGTTACAATATTTTTCTTGTGAGAACTGTTTATTTATTTCATTTTATTTATTTAATTTTGGAGAAAGAGGAAGGGAGGGAGAAAGAGAGGGACAGAAACATCAATGTGAGACAGAGACATCTATTGGTTGCCTCTCATATGTCCCCAGCTGGGGACCTGGCCTGCAACCCAGGCATGTGACCTGACTGGGAATCAAATGAGCAATGCTTCAGTTTGCGGGACAATGCCCAGCCCACTGAGTCACACCAGTCAGGACATGATGAGAACTTTCTAAGATCTCTCTAAACAACTTTTGAATATATAATAGAGTATTCCTAATTATGGGTGCTATGCTGTACCTCATATCCCCATGACTTACTTATTTTATAACTGAGAGTTTGTTTCTTTTGACTCACTTTACCAATTTTGACCCCTGCCTCTGGCAATCTATTTTCTACACCTATGAGTTTGATATGTTTGTTTTAGATTCCACATATAAGTAAATTATACAATATTTTTCTTTCTCTGTCTGACTTACATCACTTAGCATAATGCCCTCAAAGTTCATGTATGTTGTCACAAATGTCAATACCTCCTTTTTATGGTTGAATAATATTCCGTTGTATATATGTGTGCTGTGTATACATTCATATATATACATTTTCTTTATGCATTCATCCAGAGATGAACACTCACATTTTTCTATGTCTTGGTTGTTGCAAGTAATGCTGCAGTTAACGTGAGAGTGCAGATATCTCTTGGAGTTAGTGTTTTCATTTCCTCCAGAAGTAGAATTGCCAGGTTAGAAGATAGTTCTCTTTTTAATTGTTTGAGGAACCTCCTTTTCCTAGTGGCTGCATCAATTTTTGATATTTTTTGTAATTCTCTTAACCAGCAAAGCAAAATCCTCAAATATATGATGGCATTTATTGGGTTTCTTTCACTTACTTGCCGTTCTTATCACCGTGAACTAATAATAAAGTTAGGCCTGCAAATTGTTTCAGAGTAGATGCTGATTGTTGTGTTTCTTTCTCATTTGGTTTGCTGGTTCAGTTCAGGGAAGCTTGACAGACTCCTCAGCCCACCTGCAGATAGTGGTGCCTTTTGCTTTTTTTCACAGTTAAACACAGTGGCTGGTTTCAAAGCCTCGGGTCTACAGAGATGACCTTGAATACTAGGATATAAATAAAACTGGTCTATCCCCCATCACTAGACTGTAAAACCCTGTGAGAAACTGTTTCCATCTCAATATTCCATGTATCACTGTAGGATTAAAATTCATCATTGCCTCCTCTTGCTGTACTTTCCCGTGTCTGTCAAGCTTTCAACTCTGAGGCATTCTGTCACCTTCATGCCGAGTATTGTCCCACACTGGGGACCCCCTAGACTGTTCTACCTTCCCAAGGCCTGTCCTCACATGACTGCATGAGTAACAGGTTCTTGCTGAGCTTTTGGGAGTAATTCAAGAATAATTGTTTCATCATTGTCCCAATTGCCTCTTGCACATCCCTGTCCTCTGTTCACCCCACTGGCTTTGCTGACAGTGAGCCATGGAATCCAGTCATCTTGTTGGGTATTTTCTTTTCTTTTTTCCCTCTACATGCTCATCATCTCCCTGCCTTTGAAGCTTAAATTTTTCCTTATATCCTTTGTTAAATCATCCCATTTTTCTTGTGTGACTTATCTGGCGATGGACCATGCCCAAGTGCTTCACTTGTTATATTTAGAAAGGAGCATTTCTAACCACACAGGGCCCCAAAGGGGGGTGATTACCCATAGGAGATGAGGGCTCTGGTCATGTGCAGATTTCAATGGCACTTTTCACCCTCTTGGCTACATATGCTCTCTCTTCTCCCCCATTCCACCTTCCCCTCCCCTCCCCTCCTTCCTCCCTTCTGCTCCTCTCCCCTCTCTCTCCCCAACCCCTCCTTCTGTCTCTAATTATCAACCCACTCATCCATCTATGCAGTATTACGATGTGTGAGGAAGGGCAAGCTCACATACATACACTCAAACACTACCTTGGCTATTGCTGAACTCACTTTACCAACAGGCACATAATCAAATATCAAGTGGGCAAGATAAGTGCTCTTGTGAATGTGGTACATTTCTCATAAAAATTGCTTCCCACATACGTCCCTCTTAATCATAAAGTAGAGGGATTCTCTGAGGGTTATTTTACTGATGGGAAGTGGAAATTATTAAAAGTTTTCACAGATTGATAGAATTTGGGGGGGGGGGAGAGAGAACACCAAACAGAAATCCCCTGACAACACGGCCACTTTACCTCTGCTAACCTCCCTCCAGGAATGTAAGCCTCATTGTCTTGTGGGAGGGCCAAGTTATTTATTTAATTTCAACAGTTTTTTAATTGTTCTTCAAGTATAGTTTATTTTTTAATCTTATTTTTCAATTATAGTTTTTCATTCAATATTTTTGTATTAGGTGTACATTACATTGGTTAGACAATCATGTACTTTACACAGTGTTCCCATCTGGCATCATACATAGTTATTACAATCATATTGATTATATTCTTTGTGCTTACTTTACACGTCATGACTTTCGTAACTACCAGTTTGTGCTTCACCTTTTCTACCCATTCCCTCAACCCCCTACCCTCTGCAAACAGTCTGTTTTCTGTATCTATGGCTCTGTGTCTATTTTGGTTATTTGTTTATTTTGTTCTTTAGATTCCACATGTAAGTAATAAGCAAATAAGACTACATCAAACTAAAAAAATTTTGCACAAAAAATAAACCATCAATGAAACAGAAAGGCAATCCACTGAAAAGAAGAAGATATTCAGCAATGATATATCTAATAAGGGGTTAATATTCAAGATTTATAAAGAACTTATACAACTCAACACCAAAAACACAAACAATCCAGTTAAAAAATGGGCAGGGTACCTGAATGAATAGATATTTTTCTATAGGACATACATGTGGCTAATAGACATTTGCAAAGATACTCAATGGCATTACCCACCAGACAGATGTAAATTAAAACCACAGCGAAACATCACCTCACACCAGTCAGAATGATAGTCATCAATGAATCAACAAACAAGTGTTGGTGAGGATGTGGAGAAAGGGAAATCCTAGTGCACTGTTGGTGGGAATGCAGGCTGGGGCAGCACTGTGGGAAACAGTATGGATGTTCCTCAGAAAATTAGAAATGGAACTGCCTTATGACCCAGTGATTCCACTTTTGGCCACATATTTGAAGAAAACCCAAACACCACTTTTAAAAGAACATAAGCACCGCTATGTTCACTGCAGCATTATTGATAATCGCCAAGATCTGGAAACTGCCCAAGTGCGCTTCAGTGGATGAGCGGATAAAAGAGTAGTGGTACATTTACACAAGGGAATATTACTCAGCTATAAATAAAGAATAAAATCTTACCATTTGTGACCAAATGAACATATCTAGAGGGTATTATGCTTAGTGAAATCAGTCAGTCAGAGAAGGACAAATAGCCATTTAATTTTTTCAGTAGACTTAATTGTAAATGTTTCTTTTACATTGTATCAGAATTTGAATCTTAATTGATAACATTACCATCAATTATAATATTACTATCTATGCATTGGCCTTGAGTTTATTCTCTGGAGTCCCACAAAGTTTCCTTATTCTTTCAAAGCACTAGAATTTCAAATATTTGAAAATAATTCTCTTGGACCTCCTCATCAAGTCATCCCTTCTCAGACTGAAAACCTCTTTCTTCCTTGAACTACCCCTTTCATGTTGCAGCTTCCAACCCTGACCTTGCTGAGTGCAGTGTTTCAGTCATTTCCTTTTTTCACTATTCACACTCAGTTACACAAAGTAGACACTTAAATACTGACAGAATTTAATTTAACTGAGCACCACACTCTATCCAGTGCCGAGTCCAGAGAAACTAACCCCATCTTTCATGTGGGCATTACATTTTCATTAGTACAATATAGGATTGCATTAGTTTTATTATAAATCACATGGGCTTAAAATAATATAACATCTCCTGACCTTTTTCTCATAACCTAATATCTTCAACCGAATTTGGTCACTTGATTTCCTGAGTATAAAAGCAGAATTTTGCATTTATCTTCATAATTTTATTTTGTTGATTTCAGTACAAATTTTCACCTTTCTGAAATCCTTTTTTTTACTTCTGTGCTATTTTTTAAAAATGTTTTATTTATTTATCTTTAAAGGGGAAGAAAAGGAGAGAAGGAGAGAAATATCAATGTATGGTTGCCTCTCATGTGTTCCCTGCTGGGAACTGGCCTGCAACCCAGGCGTATGCCCTGACTGGGAATCGAACTTCAGTCCTTTGCTTCACAGGCCAGCGCTCAATCCACTGAGCTACACCAGCCAGGGCCTGAAGTCTCAAATCTCTATTTCATTATCAAAGACATAAGCTTTTCTACCACTGTTTGGGTTACTTATAAATGTATTAAATTTATCTTTCAACTTTGTTCATGGCTTTGATTATTTCTGTAAACATCCATTGTAATCACAACTTGTAACTTGTATTTCTTTGCTTCTGGCTCTGTCTGGATCATGGGGAGATTATTGGATATGTATCGTATCTGGTTATGCACAAGAATGTGTCATCTGTGGAGTTGAGTTGTCTTCTCTCTATCTACTTCCTATGGATCTAATGAATATTTGCATACCTGGATTCCCACTGCTACTGTCACTTAGCACTCCTGAGAGCATGACCACTTCTCCCTGTTTCCAGGCACCACGAGCTGGAAATTGCTGTGATGGAGGACTTAACGTTTCCCAGACACTGTGTTATCTCCCAGAACTTCCTGCCTTTGCTACTGACCTGGATCACTCAAGATCCCACAGCTCAGAGTGTTCAATAAGAAAATAGGAGGTGAATACCTCCTTCTAATTCCAGTGTTTTATATTCCCTAGTATGCCTGTGGTTTTACAGAAACTTTAACAATTTTTGTTTTTTACTTGACAGTGCTGTCCAAAAAACACCATCAAAGTGTGTGTGGCTTTCAAAGATCAGATTTTGTTTTTTCTTGTGGGTTCATGGATTGGCAATGGTTCTGCTGGCTCAGAGAATCCACTGAGCTTGTGGGCTGTGGCTGCGTCCAGATCACGCCGGGTATTTTCTCCTTTGGGTCCAGCAGTTCCTTGGGGAATGTTCTTCTCATGGGAATGGCAGAAGCTTAAAAAAACTGAGTGGAAACAAATGACACCTCTTAAGACCTCAGAAAACAACATAACTTCTGTCTACATCCTATAAGCCCAAGAAAGTCACATGTCCATAAAATGTATACATTAATAGTGAGCCACGGCAAGGACAGAAAGGACAGGAATCACTGGAGACAAATCTTTCATTTTTTACCCAGCCTTCCCCCTCATTCTCTACTTACATACTACCTGAGGCCAGAGAAGCCAGCAGGAAAATCTCTTTGACAAATACCCTATTAGAATGGCCTCTTCACCCTGAAGCATAGAGCTTTGTTGTTGAATCAAGCCTATTTTTCCCCTTCCTTTAAGATATTTTATCTTTCTTAGAGTGTCCTAGCAAAGAGATGTCAGGGAAACCTGTCCTTCGCAAACCCTGTTCTCCCAGTTTACCAGGGGTTCCCAAGCCCATTTGAAACTGGCAGTCTGCATGTTGACGTTCAAGCTGAGGAGAACTTTGATTTCTTTGCTGCATCTAAATCAGCATCCCTGTGGGAAGATGTGGACTTCACAGGATGCCACTGTAAGGCAACCGTATTTTCCTCCATCTGCCTCTTTTAATCTGCTTGGGGCACTACTCTCCTTACCGCTTTCTGATAATAGAATATCCTCCAGTCATTACTGTGCATTAGATTAACTTCATTTAGGTAATTAGCATGTTCAGTCCAGCAAAAATTTCAAATTCCAAACTTCGTTCTATTTTTCCAGTTTGGGTTACCTGTGGCTGCAAGCCCTAAGAGTGGCCACTTAGTCAACTTCTCTGTTTCCCTGTCCAGCGCCCAACCTTCCTTCCTCTCACTAGGCTGACCTGGCCCTCCGAGGTCGAAAGCAGGCAGGAAAGAAAGGTAATGGGCAAAGGTGGCACCAAGGAAATCGAACATTTGTTACTGTAAAAAAAGCGGAGATAGACAGTGAGGTGTGATATTATAGGGAAGCAGAGGGGACAGCAGGCTGAACATACTGTTTTCTTGATGGACAGGAAAGAGAAGGTCACTTTGTCAGTGGGGAGAACTTTCCTTCTTATTTCACACAAGAGGGTCCAAACCACATAACCCAGCCAGTGTTGGAACATTAACAAGAGGGCTATGAGCGCATTCAGTGAGACATCTGAAAACTGAGCAAATTCTATTCTTCTCTTTACCAAAAGACGTAAAGAGAAGAACTTTATTTCTTCTAATAAGAAGAAAATTTCCTTATTAAGTTGAATTTTAAAAGTTTTGACTCTAAGAAAGGAACCAAGGGTCTAAACTTCAAGGGATTTATTTTAAAATGATAGTAGTGGAGGAGTTAAATTTTTAATAATTAACATATATTAAAGCTATTTATATGCAGAAATAAAATTCTCTTTTTACTTGGCTTTTATATACTGTATGTGTTTGTGTGCATGTGCATCATGTATGTGTTTGAGGGTATGGATGTGTGTGCAGATGTGTGTATGTGTTTAGGGGGTTGTCTTGGAGAGGCAAAGCAAGATGAATATCTGCTACTTTATAATCCTATGAAAATAAAAAATGACATGTTATTTTATATTGAGACCCAGTTATTATATTGTTATAGAACTCCAGATATCATCTAAATGAATATGTGTTACCAAATATGAAAATGATCAACTCAAAATCTGGACTATGAGGTGACTTCAACTGAGAAAATAGTGTCAGACTTTCAATGTCCCATTACAGTGACTGGGGTAATCCCTATGGTGATAGCCTCTGAATTGAAGTCTCCAGAGTTCATTGGATCGTTATGGAAAAGGTTCAGATTTTGTAGCCCTTGAGACATCCTACTCACCATAGCACAAACTAGGTAATTGTATGTACAGTATACCAATCCTTCATTTGTTGAAAGTCCCATCATACAAAGGGTTGAATTCCTGCTGCAATGACTAATGTTTAGTCAGTGTAGTGACAAGTATAGGCTCTATATTTTCAGTAGTGATCATGCTAATTAACTGCTGATCTATCATCAAGTATAGGTCAGAGTAGTATTATAATCCAGGATAAAATAAGATTATTGCAGAAATTCATCCCTAGGATAAGCAATTCAAATAGCGAAGGGACATCACTATGAGAATGGGGCTAGAACAATCCAGGTCTCCCCAAGAGCAGTGTTTTTTCTAACACAGGAAAGATCCAGAGCAACAGTCAAAAGAACTGTAAAGGTTGGAAAGGAGAGAGAAGAGGGCAGCTTAGCAGGCAATGATTAGGATTGATCTAATAATGTTTAAATGGGCCCATAGCTATTAAAAAGACACCTCATTCAGAAGCCAATATAGATCCAGACTTGAAGGCAGGAAACTGCAAAGCTGTGATAAGCTTTCACTACCAATAATTGCTCCGTGTTAGCCAGGAGGCTCAAAGTGCATCAACATTTCAATTATTGGGCTAAATTGGTTAATATGCTTTCCAAATAAAATGGCTTTTCAAGAAGCCAACACAATCTACAACTTTCTTTCTTATAATACCTAGCTTCAACCAACTTCGGATATAGGAAATTGAAGTAATGACCTCCATTAAATTTTTCTTATTATCATGACGTAGGCCATTCTATTGATTTGCACACTTGTTATAGAAAACAAATGTGTTTGCCATTGATCTCTAGTAATAAGGGGCAGATTCATTCAGAGTAGACAATACTTTCGTTCCTGTAGAATTATGTTCACATTCAAAATGATTAAATATCAATTAGAGTCTTATATACCATGAGTTGCCAGAGGGAAAATAATGTTAAATGGTATTCTTAAATTCTATTATGATGTCATTTACGAAAGAAATCAGTGGCATCAAAGAAGTGCATATTAAAATGGTGTTTGTACCTAAAGGAGAAAAAAAGGCTGTTTTAAAAGTTTCGTGGAGAAAAGGGAACCCTAGTCCTTTGTTGGTGAAAATTCAGACTGCTGCAGCCACTGTAGAAAACAATATGGAACTTCCTCAAAAGACTAAAAATGGAACTGCCTTTTGACCTGGTAATTCTACTGCTGGCATTATAGCTTAAGAATCCTTAAACACCAAATTCAGAAGAACCTATACACCCCAGTGTTCATAGCAGCACAATTTACAATAGCTAAGTATTGGAAGCAACCTGAGTACCCATCAGTAAATGAGTGGATCAAAAAACTGTGGGACATTTACACAATGGAATATTACACAGCAGAAAGGGAGAAGGAGCTCCTATCCTTTGGGACATCAGGGATGAAACTGGAGAGCATTGTGCTAAGTGAAATGAAGCAGGTGGTGAAGGACAAATACCATATGATCTCACTGATAAGTGGAACCTAATCAACAAAACAAACAAGCAAGCAAAATGTAACCAGACATCGAAATAAAGAAAAAATTGACCGGAACCAGAGAAGTGGGGGAAGGGTGATAATGGGGGAAAAAGGAGAAAGGTCATCAAGGAACATGTATAAAGACCCATGGACAAAGCCAAAGGGGAGATGGATTGAGGGTGGGAAGTGGGGCTGGGTGGGGAGGGGGAAAGTGTGGCTGGAAAGTGGAGACAACTGTACTTGAACAACAATTAAAAAACGCAAAAGTAAATAAATGAAAGTTTTGTAAATATTTTAATTTTGGTTAAAATTCTTCAAGCCCTCAAGAAAAAAGAAGTTACAAAAAATAGTACTTTTGATAAACATAGTTCATTTAAAGTCTTATTAAAGTATACTTGCTAAGTAATAAAATACTTTGGTTAAGAGCATGATATATGATACACTTGGTAGCCTGTTTTTTTGGTTGTACACAATGCATTTGATAATGAAGAATTTTTTACCACAATATATTTCTATCACTGAGACATAAATGGATGTTTTCCAGGTTTGAATTTAAAATATGTTAATTCTTCAGTCTCTCAGATACCAGGAAAGATATGATTGTCAAGAGAAAAGAACAAAGACATTATGAGATTTTCTATATTCTGAAAACCTCAAGGCTGCTTAATTCATGTTCTGTCCTTCTGATAAAGCCAGGAAGTCCATATTCTCTGACAGAATGTTTTCAAAGATGGAGAATCAGTTTTTGTAGAGATTTACCAGGTGTTGTGTTTTATGGTACTATATGGATAAGCTAATAAAGGGAATTAAGGTCAGATGTAAAGTTTCTCATTAATTTTTAAAACTTAAATTCAGTGTACACTTTCTTTGAGTTTTGAACCATATAAAATGATTCATGATGTCCTAGTATATCAAGATTATTGTGTATTTGAAACATGTATTCTTAATTTGAAATGCGTAGGCTGTGCAACAATGACATCAAATTTAAAGAGCTTCTTGACATTGATTTATTCTTGTTTTGTAGTAAATAATGGGTGAAGTAATACTTGGAAGACTAAGGCTGTGCTTTGTTATCTTCAGAAACACACTTCAAGGTGGAGAATTGCGCACAGGAAGTTTAAAGGGGAGTCAGCTCCACAGCAGCACCTGCGTGGGAAGGAGGTAAGGTTATCTGCAGGAAGATGGAAATATTCCAGGAACCCAAGTAGTATTCTCTATTTCTCTCTGCTCTGTAAGTTTTCTCTAGTCTCGGGGCCTTTTTCACTCTTCCTTCCTAAAATCTGGCTGAGGTACTTCTCTGTGCACAGGGCAAGAGGAGGGTGACCAGTCCACTTCTCCACAGTTGACATCACTTCTACACCAAATCTTGGGGAGGAGAAAATTTGATTGGCTCAAACTGAACCAGGTGCTTATTCTGTTCCAGTCACCTGTGGCCAGAGTTGCAGGGTTACATGTGATAAACACGATTACGTAACTGCTTAAGATAAGGTCACAGGTGACCTTCCATGCACACAATTCATTTCTTATTGAAGGAGGATAGCAAGCAAATGCCACAAGGAGAAGAGATCCTGCTGCTCACCCATCATTTGTTCTATTCCAATTGTGGCCTGAGAAATGAGTCCAAGTGCAGGGCTGAGCAAGTGCTGATTTTTCTTCCTGGAAAACAGTCTCCCATGTTTACGCTTATGCTGCACCACTGAAATTTTAAAGTGGAACTAAACGGTTCCGGGAAGATGGAAACAGGGCCTGTTAGAATCCCACTTTGAGACTCAACTTATTCAGGCAGCATCCCACTGTGCACAGGTGACAGACAGGGCTACATCGCTCCCTTTATCCCAACTTTCTAGACTTCCACTTAGCTGAGTTTTCACACACCAAAGTATAGGCTTCTTTTGTTTTTTCCATTTTGTATATGACTATTTTGTGAGTTATTTCTAGTTATATTCTTTTTGTGTCTTTTTGTATTTCTTGTTTTTTTCATTGATTTAATTTTTGTTGAAATACTTGAATATAATGTGGATTTTGTGAAATTTCAGTAACTTACACCAGGACTTTTGCTGTGTACTTTCTCCTACTTCTGCGTGTTATTCAATCTGCCTTTTTTATTAGTTCCTAAATTTGATTATATGTATTCTTTTTAATGCTTTCCTTAACTTACAAACAGTAACATTTCCTGTTGTAATTGAAACCAACACAGTCCCCACCACATATGAACTACGGGAATGAATTTCATCCTTATCTGGTAAACGAATGGTCCTGAGAGTGCTTTGTAGCTGTCTCAAAGCAATTTTTCTTAAGGGTCTTAATTGATAATACTTTGTTATTAGTATTTATTGACATTTTCTCATTTTTAAACTATGGCTTCCTTCAGATTGTTCCTGAGAGTATGCTATATAATATTTTATAGGTGTAGAAACTGAGACATATTTATAATTGGTAAGGATTCTCAAGTTTTTCAATTGCAAAAATAATATGACTTCTCTGAACCCATTGTATTGTGGCCAAAATTATCTGCTTACTTCAGGAGACTCCAGTGAGTAGCCCCAACTTTTGGTATTGCTTTTAATCAGTTACCTTTGTGAACAAGATTGGCCTTGTTTGCCATTCTTATAGTACAATTTTAAATATATATTATATTATTAATTTATATATATCTCCAATTTACTATATTAGAAGCAGTTCAGAATTTTAAAAACGTTTTCAGTAATCTTTGTTTTGATTTATTGAGAATTTAAGATCTCACGTGTCTGCAGCTAACCTATGCATCTGCAAGACAAGACACACCACACACAAAGTTTAGCTTTCCCACACACACCACTCACACCTCTCTGACCAGTCTCCATAGGTTTTGTTATTGTCTTGCAAACAGAGGTTTCCAGAGAAATGATACACCTGTGATCCTTCTGTGATTCTTTTTGATGAAACCACAGGAACCAAGTAACATGAACTGCTGAAGGATAGACACCCTTCCTCATGTCTTAGTTGTGAACCTCATCCATCTCTTCTTCTTCCTGCTGAATTAAAATCATTAAAGCTACTGCTAGATCATTCTGGGAGAGCATACATTTCCAGGTTTCTATAAAGAAAACCATTTCCTCCAGGGAGGCCTGGAGACAGGGGCCCAGTCAAGAGACTTGATATAAAAAGCTGGATCCCCGGTTGCTGATTGCCAGGTTGCCTCCGTGCCTTGGTCCTGTACTACCCACTGGCATCAGTGAAAACTTGCACAACTGGATTTCGATAAGATCTAACCACTTCAAACGCTGCTGTAGGGGAAAGGAGTGCACAGCAGTTGTGCTGGGAGAGTCTGTGGCTGTAAATTGTACCTGTCTTAACAGTGGTAGCGTCTGTTTTTATTCCATTTCTGCTTTTGCCAGAGAACCTGGTTTCTCTCTAAGTGGCTTGTTTTAATATAAATATGTTGTTGCTATGCAGGATTTTGGTTTGTGGCAATACTCTCTTTTGGTAAAGAAAAAACATGGCAAAGAAAACGGTGTGTTCTGTGAGAAAGGTGTTGGGAAAGATAGCGTGTGGGTGTGTGTATTTGTACATGTGTGTTCTACCTAGAAAAGTCATTCAAATACTGGGTTTTGAGAATAATTTATTTTACTTCCATGTCTTCTAAAACTATGCTAGGTATATTTTAAGATTTTATGTTTTATTTTCTTCAGTATTTTAAAGTGAGGTTTCTGGTTTTGAGGGGCACAGCGCTGAATCATTAACAATGATTGAAAACTTCAAGAAGTAAATGAAATTTTGTCAATTTCTTTCTAACACTAGAATATATTTTCTTTTAAGGGTATCTAAAAGAGAGTTCTGTGTGTCTTTACTAAATGGAGCTTGTTTGCTTGTTAATCAAAATCTTACTATTTTTGTTTATCTACATGATTTCTTGATTTCTAAAGAAGTATGGATTTCTAAGGAAGGTAAAGTCTTTCCTTAATGTTGACTTGTAAGGTTTTTTTTAATAAAGAGATTTTACCATTTATTTATTTATTGAAAGATTTTATTTATTTATCTTTAGAGGGGAAGGGAAGGAGAGAGGGAGAAATATAAATGTATGGTTGCCTCTCATGTGTCCCCTGCTGGGAACTGGCCTGCAACCCAGGCATGTACCCTGACTGGTTATCGAACTGCGATCCTTTGGTTCGCAGGCCCGCACTCAATCCACTGAGCTACACCAGCCAGGGCCAAGTTTTTATTGTACTTTGAAATTGTAGGATAATATTTTGGTGATATATGACATTTATTAGCCTGCTTGTTATTTGATGGGCCACTCTAAACTAAAGACATACTACTCTAGGGTTTCGGGATAATTTTTTAAATTTCTTGATTATTTCTTATATTTACCCTTTCTGATACCTTATTTTATCCTTCATGTCTTTTAACCTTTCTTTTGTATTTTCTCTATTCTCTAATGTCATGAATTTGTTCCATTATGCTATTTAAAGTTTTTACTAATTTTATTTTTGATAATCATATTTTAAACATTTGTAATCTCTAGTAGCTTTTTTTCTTAAATGCATTATCTTTTCATCACTCCATGAATAGAGTTGTCCTTACTTTAAAGTTTCTTCTTTGTTATGGTACCTCTATTTTTTAAACTTGTTTTGTTGTTATTTGTGCTTATTCTCCATGGTGCTATTTTTTTCTGAACCACATGGTGATTCTCAATCATTTGTCCATCCTTGCACTTTAATAGATAATTTCTACTGTGCTGCTGCTGGAGGCTATTCTGATCAGCAGAGGTTGTCTGCAGGGCATGGAGGGGTGTGTGTAAGATAGTTGCAGTGTATGGGTTTTCCCACAGCGTACCTTCTGGTAGGTAGTTTAGAACAAGGAGGGGCTCTCCCCTCCTAACTGCTGTCCTTTATGGACTGACTCATGCTTCTGCTTCCAGGTATTCAATCCAGACACAGAACTAACACAAAACTCATTTCTATTAATTGTCCCAAAACCTCTCATGAATCTCCAAAAATAGCACCTCACAGTCCAGATGCCCTGAAACCACCCTCAGCTCTGTATCAGTCCCTGCCAGCATTATTTGACCTGTTGTGGCCTCTCTGACTGTTGCTGGTAGAAATCGTTATTCCATGGGATCACAAGAAAGCATTTCACAGATCCATGCATGGGAGGCTGTGGTGTGGCGAGATTTATTCAGGGAGAAATCTGCCTCTGGGTTTCCAGTGTCCCACCTCCATCCATCCTACCATGGAAAAAGTCCAAATGTGTCTTCAGCAAGGCCAAAACAAAGGCCAATGCCCAGAGTTTCTGTTTCAGGTAAAGGCTTAGAGCTTTGCAGCCCACCTGGTTTGCTGCAGCCCCACATGGCTGTAGACCTACATGGCCATGTGTTTCCAAGCAAGAGAGAGCACATGAACAAAGCGGGTGAGTGTGGGTCATGGAATGAAGGACAACTCCTCATTGTTTTCCTGGGGTAATATCCTCTCAGCTTGTGAAAGACCAAGAGTCTTTTTTAGAATAACCAATAAACTTCCAAGTTTTTTCAGGCTTCTGATTGGTTCACTTCCCACCAATGATCCCTTTCCCAGGTTAGACTGACAGCCTCTAGGGTCACGCGCCTCCCCACTGCACCATTTGACTCCTATTTTGCATGTCCTTACCTCTTCCTCCTTTGTCTTATTTTTCCCCCAGTGATCTATGGGGAATTAAATGGGTAGTTCCCTGGGTTCCCTGGAGGGAGTGTGAGGCTGTAGCTTCCTGATTAAACAAACAGGCTCAGTGTCTGATTCCCTTTGCTCTATTTCCTTTTTTAATATCTGGCTAGCTATGGTAACACAACCTAATTTTGATTCCCATTTTTTACAGATTCATCCAAATTTTTGGTTCACTATTGACAATATTTCTTATTGAGCAATGATGTCTTGAATATATTTCATGGATGAAAATGATGATAAACCTGACATCTTACAAACTCAGAGACTAAGAGAAACCACATAGGATGGTCTGAAATAAAAACTACCTAAAAACTAGTCATAGTGGGTAGGTCCTAGGCCAGTATTTTCCTTGACAAGGGTCAATCTTTACCTTAACTGAGCCTGTCTATTTTGTTTTTGCACCTAAGATAATATGCCTTTGGATGTCAGAGTAATCTTCTTTTCCAGACCCCTCAGGGCACAGTCTTCCTTGTACCAGAGTAGAGACCACAGAACCACTCCTTGTTGTCTTGTTGCCCACAAATCATCTCTATGCGCTGTAAATGTTAACTGTCTTATATCCGCTAATGTAAAAGAAGTATCTCTCTCCTCATTTCACTCTTTATCCAATCCCAGGGATTCCCCCTTTTGCTTTCTCCCAACTCCCTTATCTACCACCAATGATTTCATGTAACTCCCCTTCTGTCTCCTCCTTTGATTGTAATGTATAAAATAAGATGCTAAACTGCCATTCTCTGGAGCATTTTCTCAATCTGTTGAGATTTTGCTTCTCAGCAATCATTGTCAGTTTGGCTTAAATAAACTCAAAGTTCTTCACAGATTTGTATGTCTCTTATGTTGACAATTTTAACATAATTTTATTTAAATATCTAGTTAACTATATTGGCTGACAAATTTGAATGGATTCAGGTAGCCATATTAATCTAGTTTTTTTCCCCTGTAATATATCTCTATTGTTCAAAGAAATAGAAGATTGTGGTTATAAATAGCATCTCTTCTGCTTATGATTTCCTTTTTTTTAAAGATTTTATTTATTTATTTTTAGAGAAAGGGGAAGAAAAAGAGAGAGAGAGAGGGAGAGAAATGTCTATGTGAGAGAGAAACAATCAGTTGCCTCTTGCGCATCCTCAGCTGGAGACCTGACTCACAACCCAGGCATGTGCCCTGACCGTGAACAGTGCCCAACTCACTGAGCCACACCAGTCATGGACTTAGGTTTTTTATTTTATGCATTAGGATCTATTTTGATTAATACTCATATTAAAGTTTTTATTACTATACTAATGAAAATGTATTTCAATACAAATAATTACTGTTGAACAAAACAAAGCTGTTCTTCATTAAAAACAGGGTGATTTCTAATTTTAGAATTAAAAAAATAATTAAAACCCTCAAGGAACATCTTATAACGTGACACAAGTATAAGATTTAAGAAATGGAATATTTTCTTCGTTAGAAATCAATGTGCCCAGAATTACTACCTATGGGAAAAAATACGACAGCCTGCAGTAACTTCTTAGATAAGCCAAGACTGTCTGTGATAACTGGGTTTCTTTTTTAGGAGTTGAGTGATGAGACAGCTGTGCCTTTTTATCTTATCCTGATGAAACAGAGTGACATGAGATTCAGTGAAACCAGTTTTAAGTTGTACTGTTGCTAGGAAAGGCTGGCAGACTGGCTGCTAAGAAGATTCTAGTGGCTACCTTCATAAGAGATTAAAAGGACACACCCCTAAAAACACTGAGCCAAATATGCTGTCAGTTTCTCTAATGTTGTGTTCAGATATTCAGTTTCTTCCAGAGCCCAAATATTTTATTAAGAGATAAGATGTTTTTGGATTTTTTTAATGAATCTTCACAAATCCAGTTCAGGTGGAAATGCTTAGAAATAAAGTAGGGAAATGTATCGGCTTAAAAATCTTTGGGTTTCTTGCCAGAAATAATTTACTAATGCAAAAGAAAAGATGATGAAGCTTAAAGAATGCCTCTGAGTAGATTTCTTCATTGAAGCTGTAGTGATTATTAACTACATTATCTACTTCTGAGGTGCTGGGGCATGCTGTGTTCTTCAGTTCCAAGAGTAACATTAAGATGATTAGTTGTATTAACAGCTTCTTTCTCGATCAAAACAACTTCAGGAGAAGGGAAGTTAGGCAGGAGAAAAATAGGTCTTGGATGCTGAAGGGACCACTCAGTCATTAGAAGTCCAAGTCAGCACAAGTGCCTTCACTGGGGAATACTGATGGGATTCTGGCCACAGGGAGTGGAATCAGAAGAGAAGCTCTCAGCATGGTGTGTAGTATGGCCAGTTTTCCCTAATAGAAAAAGATAGGTCTTTGCAACATAGTAAAAGGAAATATGCTGTCATAGTAAAAGAAGTTGAATTCAGAGACTTGAAGACTATGATGAATGAGGATCACTCATATATGAAAACCAAAGGGGCTATGTAACCCTGAAGAGATGGGAACTGGTCCCTTTAAGCTGTAAAATTCTACTTACAAAGTAAGATCAGTTATAAAATTATTACTTCTGTCTTTTATTTTCTTGAAACCAAAAAGAGTAGAAAAAGAATATACAATATTTTATTTATTTATTTACTAAATTATTTATTTATTTGATTTTTGCTCTACATGTCCTTTGGCTGAATTTGAAGGGAGGGTCTAGGAACTGGGGTGTTCTGGATTGGGAAATTAGGTGTGCATGTGTATCTTATAATAATTTATACCTATTACATATACACACACATATAATAGATGGGACATTAGGAAAACTGATATTCTCTACCTTCATGTTTGAAATTTAAGACCTGAAATTTCATTTCTAATCCTTAGTCAAATTGACCAGTGAGTGAAGGGATAGAAATGGGAGAGTGGGCAAGAGTAAAAAGTCCCAATAACATTTCAGTGTCTACATGAAGGTATCAAATCTCTCAGGGTATGTGGATGGTTGAAATCTACAGTAACAGAAAAATGTGAAGTGACTCAGAGTAAGTTTTTTGGAGATTCAATATCAATTCCCCCTTTTACCAGAAGAGATAATATCTTCTCATCTCAGAGGTGAGTAGCAGTAGTTTGGAAGAGATGAACATTACCCCAGCCTGATGATCAGCATGTAAGAGGCATTATGTCTTTACCCTGTGCTCCAAGATGGTTACTGATTAGGTACAATCCTCAGAAATAACAATGAAAGGAAGCTTTTAATATATGTACTTGAAGATAAGTAGATGAGCAGATCTCTGCTTGGACATCAACCATCTAGGCAATAAAGATTATGGCTTAACTCAGCAGTTATTTAAGTGCTTTCTTCCTTCTTTGGCATGATGATGATGGCCAGCGTAATGCTTTTCATTTTTCTCTAGAGTAATGATGCAGCTTCTAATCATCTCATTGCTAAAATTATTTCAGTATTAGCTAGAGAGAAGCAGGGTGTTCTCATGGTTAAAAAGTAAAATAATAATATAGGAGGGAGGGTCAGAAATGTAAAAAAAAAAACGGGCCATTTCTAGTAGTGGAGTAAAAATGAATAGATGGTTAAAATGAGATTTTGATTTTCCTTAAGGGAACGACAGATATTGCTGTTTCTAAAACACTGCTTTGTTTTGCTTTTTTTACTTTGTTTTGGGACCATCATCATTTGCTTAGTTCCAGGAATCTTTTGCTTCCCATAATTATAAAAATAAAGCAAAATCTCTATAATGTACTGTAAGTAGAATGTGGAGAGTGAAGAGACTCAGTCTTGAGTGCCCACAGGTTAAAAGAGGGAACTGGATTTAGCTGCCAGAATAAGAAAGCACACAGGACTCTGAGGTCAGTGTAGATATGAGTGTGTGCATGTAGTGTGAGGGCATTTTTGCACTCAACTTACACAGGGTTTACTCTTATAGTGATTGAGAATATGACTTGATGCCAAACATTGACCCTGGCTTATCCTAAATGGGTGAGAACATTCCCTTCATCACTATTACACAGGTTCTCTCTTAAGTTAACTTAGTTTGGTGATAGAAGGTCATTGAATTCTGAAATACATGTACAGCATGATTGGAAAGATTTGCTGCTAAATTTGTTTTAGGTCTAAAAATTATTGGGATAATTATACTTGTTCTGAATAACAACACAACTCAAAAAGAGGCGTACGTAGTATGTTACACCTCCCTTGTATGAAGTTGTTCAAGTGACACATTCTACCTCTCCGAAAATGGTCAAGAAGCTAAAAGTAAAGATTGGAAAGGCTTCTGAGAAGCCAAAATATTATGGTTTTTGCAAACAAAAGATCCCTCACCTAGCACTACATTTTCCTAGTATAAGTTTAAAAAATACTGTATTTTTTCTATTACGGTACAGTCCCCTTACACCTCCCTTCTGCCCCACCCCCGTCACCACCCATGAACATGAGGGCTTTTTCCTTCTTGTTTAATCTCTCCACAAGCTTGTTTATCTGGTTTTTGAGAATTCAGCAGATCAGAGTAACCGATTAGAAAGAAAATCTTCTTAGACCCCTACAGAATCTGTGAGATGCTTGCTCGAGTAGCAAAGGAGAGATGATAACTTGAGCAGAATGTGATGAAAAGCTATTAGAAATAGTCAACAGTTCTTAAAACAACAGCTTTACATCTGTGAATATATAACACTCTTAAATAACCTCCAAGTATATCACTTTAGGACAATTAATGCCAAGGATCTTGAGAAAAACAAAACAAAACAAAATAAATTCAGTGTGTTAAAGGGCAGGAAAGGTTTTAGATTATTTTAAATGACTATATTAAAAAAACAACTTCGGTTATGGGAAACATGACAGATTACCTGTTAATCCCGTGTAAACACGAATTTGCTATGATATGTACTGCTTGCTAAGTGTTTCTCTGGGAGAGAAGCTATATATATTTTATTTTAAATTCACTCCCTTTTCAACAATTTCCCACTTTCTGGAGCTAAAAACTTTGGCAGTAATCTCTCTGGGTCACATGCTTGGTAAGGTAAACAGTGTTTTCGAGTGGAGCCGCTTGTGCCTTTATGTGTAGATTTGTGGTTTCTAAGTTACAAGCCATGAGGTTCCACGCCAGAACAGGGAAAATATTCTCTTTGCCTTTTCTCTTGACTCCCTTACCCATGCAATTTCTCTTCCAAATATGGACCTCAGTGTCATGTTCCAAATTCTTCTCAAGGCAATAAATGATTAAACTTTGGCTAGTGACAAGGGAAAAATAAAGTTAAAGTAATAAAGCAAAGATAATGTCAGTCAGGCTTGAAAAAGATTCATTTAGCTATAAAATTGTTCCAGAATAGAATTAGTTTCTGGCCATTTCAGAACACAAATCTGTTCATGCCAGGCGAGTATGATTCTGTTATACTGGGTTCAGTCCTTTTTGAAACAACAGTATTTCTCTTGAGACATTGGAATGTTTCCTGTTATTCCTGCTACAAGCATATTTATTAGTATTGCTTTTAGTTGTTTGTGTTTTAGTTTAAGAACACACTTTAAAAATGATCAAGCTCTTTTCTTCTTAAAAGAGTAGTAATTTTTTTTCAAATTTCTTTTCGTAAGTGAAAAATGGAACTTTGCTGTGTGTGTAGGGATGAGTGCCGTGGCTGCGCTATGATTTCCTGAGGTCCTAAACCTGCTCTTGCCTAATTAAATGCCTTTGTATGGGAAGCACCTTGAAAGGTTCTTCAACCGGAGAAAGTCAGATTAGGATGGACAACTTGAAACTCTTTCAACTGAACACTACATGCAGTGACAAAACATCCCCACAGTATGACAGTGGAAAGGAGGTGCAGCCTGAACTAGTGATGTGGATGTCTCTTTTAAGTTGTAAATAATCACATACCTTTCTCAATTACAACTTGTTCTCCATGATCACATGCTATACAAATTGATTTGAAGAAACTGGACTATGCTTACTTTTTATTCATTTTGAAAGAACTTTGTGGATAAGTGGCCTCTTAAAATATAGATGTGTTGCTGGTGTGGCTCAGTGGACTGAGCACCAGCCTGTGAACCAGAGTCACTGGTTCCATTCCCAGTGAGGGCACATACCTGGGTTGGGGGCCAGAGCCTCGGTAGATGACATGAGAGAGGCAACCACAC